>NC_045800.1:59028401-61428401 GCF_009873245.2 Balaenoptera musculus | reverse complement strand
AACTACTGAATACCGTATGCCACAACTACTGAAGCCCGTGTGCCATAACTACTGAAGCCTGCGCACCTAGAGCCCACGCTCCACAACAAGAGAAGCCACCGCGATGAGAAGCCCATGCACCGCAACAAACAGTAGCCCCTGCTCGCCACAACTAGAGAAAGCCCGCGTGCAGCAACGAAGAACCAACACAGCCAAAAATAAAATAAATTTAAATAAATAAATAAATGGCAAATATATTTTACACTTTCACCAGGTTTACTGTCTTTTGACTATATTTATGTTTTTTTCATACAGAAATGCTTAGTTTTTATATTATCGAATTTATCAATCTTTTCTTTCACAGTTTCTAGTTTCAAGTCATGCTTAGGAAGGCCTTTCCTACTCAGATTTTCAAAAGTTTTCCTATGTTTTCTTTCAAATTTTATGGTTTCGTTTTTTTTCATTTAAATATTTGGTCCAACTGGAATTTATTTTGGCATAGGTGTGAGGTAATCAACTTAAATTTTCCAGATGGCTTCACAGTTTTATCATCACTTACTGAATAATCCAGTTTTCCTTCTTATTTGAAATGCCACATTATACTACATTCTCACATTAATAGGGTATATATCTAGATATCTATGCTCTGTCATTATTCTCTTAAGAGCCCTTTGACATAAAGGAAGAAAATAAAAACTTCTGGTTTAACATTACCAACTTCATGCCCAATTCGTGGGCTCCGTATTGGGGATGAGATGGAGGAGGCAGCTTGTATCCACTCCGCAGGTCTGGCATAAACCTTTGTTGCACCAACTGTGCATACAGACATTTAGTGAAAGTGACCTGGACATTGGGGCACAAAATATGTGAGTCTTTTCCTGAAATTAAAAATTTGAATATCATTTCATAGTTAATAATAACTTCATAGTAACTTCATTTATGAGCTTCATATTCATATAAATGCAAAGAAGATCCAACCTATTTACTGCCTACATTTTTTAGTAACAGCTTTACGGAGATGTAATTCACATACCCATAAAATTTACCTTCACTTGTCTATATTTAGTTATCACTAAGGTAATTCAGATCATTAGTTACATTACACAGCAATTTTGGTGGGTGGATGATATAGAATAATTCTTAATTCTCTGGAAGAAATGAAATGTTTTATTGTTAAGAGGATATAACTACTCAAATAGGGAAAATATGGTCAGAAATAGCTAGGAAACATTGAGATATAAAATAAGGAGTCAGGTCTCTTACAATCTTCCTCCCCTGGATGGGAGAAAAGAAAAAATTTAAAAATGTATGTTAACTTGCTATGAGGAAACAGAATATTTCCGATTTTTTTCTAGTGAACAATTAAATAATGTTCAATTTTATTTCCAGTGAGAGAAACTAAATGACCAAGAGAACTAGCTTACCGAAGTCATTATTCGTGTTTCAGGCAAGAATGTCTTGAATATACGACAGGCTCGCAGGTCAATGGGGTCCCGCAGGTAAAATGCCTGGACTCCTGCAGCCACCAATCTGGGGCGCTGCTTTAGCACTGCTACAATGCCGGCTGGAAGGAAGCAGTGTGCTTGATGAAGGGAGGCTTTAATTTTTTCTGGGTATCTGTGACAGGTAACATAATTATTTTTATTTTATGATATGTAAACATCTAGGATTCTTATACCATTTACTTCCTCCTTAACATTTTATCTTGTCTTGGTTCATCAAGAGTGAGATGGAAAAAGTGACAAGAGAGGTGAAGATAAAGATACTGTAGGGAATTCCCTGGCAGTCCAGTGGTTAGGATTTGGCACTTTCACTGCCAGCGGCCCAGGATCAATCCCCAGTCGGGGAACTAAGATCCTGCAAGCCACGTGGCCAAAAAAATTAATTAATTAAAAAAAAAAAGATACTGTATATACTAAAGATTACAGGAAGGAAGAGAGACAGAAAAAGTGGGAAGAAATGGAAAATAAAGAAAAGGGATTAAGGTGGTCCAATAAAAAATAAAATCAGAACTTATTCTCCTAAAAAATGGTACAAAGTGTACTGAAGCGAAGCTAAAAGAGATGTTTAATACTGTTAAGACCTGAATGGTGCTAAACATTTAATAGGTACTCAAATTTGAATGGCTGAATTAGTATGTTATTAGACTAAGGTATTCTCTTCTGAATAGAGCCTAAGGTGCTCCACCAAGGTCAAAGAATCCCATATATACACCCAGAACCACAGAAAAAGCCTGAACACAATTGTGCTCACTTAGGTTTTCATTTCTAAAGGTCTGAAAATGTCTATCTATGGATCTACATAATACTTAGCCATAATATCTAAGGT
This sequence comes from Balaenoptera musculus, assembly GCF_009873245.2. Classification (NCBI taxonomy): domain Eukaryota; kingdom Metazoa; phylum Chordata; class Mammalia; order Artiodactyla; family Balaenopteridae; genus Balaenoptera; species Balaenoptera musculus. The sequence goes on along the minus strand of NC_045800.1, from coordinate 61,426,094 downwards.
AAATAAATGCAAAAATATTGGGCCTATGACACTTTTAAATGGAAATTAAAAGATACATCTGTTTCTTGATTTTAAAACACGTAAGTTTAATTTGTTGGTCAATCTCACAAAGGATGAAGACAGCATGAAAATTGGCATTAATCTAGGTGAAAGAAATTCCACATTCAACAGAAGACTTGAGCGACATGAAATCAAAAGGCTCCCTGACTAGCAATGAAAGTGTTATTTTTCTTACCCTCTGATGCGTCTATTCACAGCAGCTCGTATAGATTCTGAAGCCAAAATTTTTTCTGGGTGTGTTGAGAGTATATTCAGTGCTTGTGAGATTGTTTGGACTGTGGTGGGTAACCAGGATACTGCTTCAGGTTTCTTTGGTGCAGGAATAATGCATAACTCCCCATGATGGAAAAACACCTGCAAAATGATGTTTTAATTTTCATACCTGGCAGTGACAAACTCTCGGTGCATATGAAAATGTTGCAACATGGTTTCACCTCTGTAGGTTTTCCAAACTTGGATATACTTACCCTATTGGCACTATTATCAGGATCCAACCATTTAGGGAGAAAGTCAGCAGCTTCTATTAACAAGAATTCACCGTCATTGTCTTCAATCCTAATGCAAAAGAAGTTCTAACTTTATATTCAAAGAAGCACATATTTGCTAATAATCAAACAGATTTGTTCTAATACATTTTCTCCTTCATCTTAGTAAATATATGAGTATGCACCATGTGTAGATTTCTATAATTAAGCAAAATGTTTAAGATACCATTAAGCACTGAAGGAGACTCTAAGATTGTAAGGAGGAATTCCTTAGGTGAGGGTGATAAGAAGAGAAAAATAAGTACATAAATAAATAACAATAGAAAAAAATATGGAAAATATATAAAGTACTATGGGGTTCCAAAGGAAAAAAAAAATCACATATAGCCAAGATTAGGAAAACCTTTATGGAGGAGGTATTATTGGACCTTGAAAGATAATTTTGTTTTGCCTCATTTGCATCATTTTTTAAAAATTTAAATTTCTGAATAGGTAACACAGTCACATGGTTAAAACTTTTAAAAAATACATAAAAAGTTATACAATGAAAAAGTCTCCTTCTTGCTTTTGTATCTATATGTCCAACCCCTCCACCATTGTTATTTCTTGTTTATCCCTCTAGAGTTTGCTTATGTGTAATCCAGCCAATAGGAATATAAATTCTTTCTTCTCTTGTCGCACAAAAGGTAGCATATTATATATACTGTTCTAGATTTTTTTTACTTTTAATGGGTGGAGATACAATATATGGAGAAAAGGAGAGATGTTCTTGGGAGAGGGAAGAGCATAAGCAAAACCATGGAGGTAGCAATTTAAGGTAGATATTTGAAGAATGACGAGTAAAGAAGACGACTAGAAAAGCACAGTTATATCATTTTGTGAAGAGCTTTAAATGTTGGCAGAATCAATGAGAATGAGTTTAATTTTATAGACAAAATGAATGAAAGGTTTTAGAGTAGCGTACTAAAATGGTTCGAGCTCTACTTTAGGAATATTAATCTGGCAGAGACATAGAGGAAAAACTTCTTCCTTTTTCTAATTTTTAAAAAAACCCCGACAAGATAGAAGATGCCTATTAAAGAGCTTTAGAGGCCTAGTGTGTAGGTATGAACCATCATTACATGTATAAAACTCAGAATCAGCACGTGAAAGGTATTGCCCCCTTCTTATTATCCTAGTAAAGATAGAAACTACTATTTTTGTGTCTGTTCATTTAAAATTCTATCATTCATTAAGAAATTATTGCCATGTATTTGTAGGTATGGTAACAGTAGTGTTTGTTATCTCTTAGATTTACATCCTGAAGTATTTAAAAATCAAATGGCATAATACTGGAGATTTGTTTTAAAATAATCTTGCTATGTGATGGGGGAGTGGGGAAGGAAGTAAATGAAATAAGAATCACCAGGAGTTGATAATTACTGAAGCTGGGTGATGGGTACGTGAAGGTACCCATCTCTCTACTTTTATGTATGCCTGAAATTTTGATATAATAACAAGTTTCCAAAATTGTTGTTGTTTTTTTCTTTTTGTTCTGCTGGGGAAAAGACTGGGTGGATAGAAGACCAGAATTTGGGGGCTGATGAGGAAAACTAGGACATATGTTAAGTGGTGAAGCGCCCTCTGCTGGCAAAACTTTGGGATTACAGAGAATTATCCATTTTTATTTTAAACACTGAATTAGAATGCACTATCATCTACTTTGCTTCCTATCCATAAAATTGCGTGCTGATTTCTCTTTAAATTTCTTCTGTATATGATTTCTCATAAAATATAGCTATAGTCTAATAGAGGAAGACATATTAAGAAATCTGTGAAATATGTATATCTATAGATGAATTTCTTTTTTTAAAGACACAAGAAATTTGATGGTGATTACTTTTGGGAAGTCAGAGCAGTACACCCTTTTGTATTGTTTGAATTTTATTTACCATGTGTATTTGTTCTTTCATAACAAGAAGAAAAAGAGAAAATCTAAAATAAGCAGGTTTTGTTTGAAATTTTTTTGAAGTTGAACTCTCAAATGATTCTTTAATTCTTCTTCAAGAAAAGGAAGTCACAAGAGAAAAGGAAGAAAAAAGGAAGAAGTCACATTTAAAATCTACATCCCAAGTTTGTACAATTTCCACCAGACTACAGAAAAAAATACTACTAAATGGATAAAAATGTAGTCATTTTCAATAATAGAATTCCTTTAGAATTATTAATAAAGCTATAATACCTTGCTACTAACTCTGGAAATTCCTTTGTAATTTGCTTTACTATATAAACAATAAACCATTCATCCTCAATGTTATCTCCAAACTTTGTCATGCCAAATATATGAGCAGGAACACCTCCTAAAGACAAGAGAAAAGCAATCATATTACCAAATAAATATACCAGTGCAAATAAAGGTACAAGTAATCATTCAATTAAACAAACATTTATTGATTGGCTATGCGCCAGGTACTATACTGGGAGCTGGGGTTGCAATCCTGAACAAGATACAAGAAACTTAGGGCTCCCCTGGTGGTGCAGTGGTTGAGAATCTGCCTGCTAATGCAGGGGACACGGGTTCGAGTCCTGGTCTGGGAAGATCCCACATGCTGCGGAGCAACTAGGCCCATGAGCCACAACTACTGAGCCTGCACGTCTGGAGCCTGTGCTCCGCAACAAGAGAGGCCACGATACTGAGAGGCCCACGCACCGCGATGAAGAGTGGCCCCCGCTTGCCACAACTAGAGAAAGCCCTCGCATAGAAACGAAGACCCAACACAGCCAAAAATAAATAAATAAAAATAAATTTAAAAAAAAAAAAAAAGAAGCTTATTCTTGAGGAGCTTAGGGTCTAGACAACAGGAGATAGACAACCAAGCATCACAAAACAAGATGATGAACAGAGGTGTACACTGAGGGCTATGTGAGCATAAAGTATGTGATATCTGAGCTACGTTCATCTGGAGGAATGACCAGAAGTAGGCTTTCCAGAAAGAGAGAACATATGCATGTGCAAAAACACAGAGGCATGACAGACAATAGAGTGTTCTGGGAATATCAGCAGAAATTTTCAAACAAGTGCATTATCCAAAAATATGTAGAACTTAAACAAGACACTCAGACAGCCAATGGGTCAAAGAAGAAATCACAAGGCAAATTAGACAATATCTTGAGACAAATGAAAACAAAAACACAACATGCCACACGGATGGGATGCAGTGAAAGCAGTGCTAAGAGGAAATTTATAGTTATAAAAGATCTCAAATCAACAACCTAACTTTATACCTTAAGAAACTAGAAAAAGAAGAACAAACTAAACCCAAAGCTAAAGGAAGGAAATAATGAAGATTAGAGCAGAGATAAATGAAATAGAGAATAGAAAAACAATATTTAAAAAATCAATTAAACAGAGTTGGTTTGTTTAAAAGATCAACAAAATTGACAAAACATTAGTTAGATTAACTAAGAAAAAAGAGAAAAGACTCAAATAACTAAAATCAGAAATGAAAGAGGGGATATTACAACCTATGCCACAGAAATAAAGAGGACTATAAGAGAACACTATGAACAACTGTACATCAGCAAATTGGATAACTTAGAAGAAATGCATAAATTCCTGGAAACACACAAATTATCAAGACTGGATTGTGCAGAAATAGAAAATCTGAAGAGATCTATAACTAGTAAGGAAATTGAATTAGTAATAGAAACTTCTGCACAAAGAAAAGCCCAGGACTAGATAGATGACTTCACTGGAGAACTCTACCAAACATTTAAAGAAGAATTAACATCAATCCTCCTCAAACTCTTACAAAAAAACTTAAGAGGAGGAAACATTCCCAAACTCATTTTATGAGGCCAGCATTACCCTAATACTAAAGTCAGACAAAGACAATACAAGAAAACTACAGACCAATACCCCTGATGAATAATGATGCAGAAATCCTCAACAAAACACTAGCAAACTGAATTCAACAACACATTAAAAGGATTGTATACCATGACCCAGTGGGACTTATTCCTGGAATGCAAGGATGATTTTACACAAGAAAACCAACCAATGTAATATACCATATTAACAGAATGAAGGTCAAACAAGTGTACTGCGGAGTGTCTCAAGAGCTACCATGGCAAAAAAAAACCCCAAACAGGTGGGAAGAACTGCCCAACCAACTCTTCTCCCTACTCCAGATCTCCCAAGTTTCATCAAGTATAGAAGCTCCAGTTAGGGTGTCTATTTTTATCTACCTTACATATTAAACTTCAATTTGAATTTCATCCAGAAGCAATGAGGAACTGCTGAAGGATGTTAGGCAGGAGAGTGACATGATCAAATTTGTGTTTTACAAAGGTAACTGGCAACAGTGTCAGGAACTGCAGACACTGGAACCAGAGAGGTTAGTTAGGTGGCTACTGTAGTCTTCCAGATGAAGAGATCAAGGGGGCCTAGACTGTAGCCAAACAGATGTAGAGAGGGGTCATATTTTAGGAGTAATCACACTAGGATTTAGTGCCTGACTGAACATGGTGAAGTGAGGAGTTGAAGATGATTCTGAATTACTAACAAGCTTGATAACTAGGTGGCTAGCAATCCCATTAAGCAAGACAAGAAAACACTGTGTAAAAATGATTTTCTAGAAAAAAGGTAGGGAATTGGTTTTGGCTGTGCTAATGGGACAGTGTTCTTGCCAATAAATATCACGTGTTTCAGTGAATAGGCGTTTAATAAAATTAACGTTTTGCATTTGGCAACTGCTAGCCAAACGGAAACAGATAAGCACTAAATTGAGAGCCAGAATGACGGTATCACAAGATGCCAGGCTTCTGATCTGAAATAAGACTCCACAGAGGTCACTGCATGAGTAGAGCCTTGGTCACCTATCCATGATTCATTTTAGTAAAGTTATAAGAAATGACAGGACAAAGTACCATATTTGGCCAGAGGTCAGATCTCAAGCACTGACAATACAGAGAAGCAGTGAAGGAACCTCAAAATGCTTCCGAGTGGCAAATAATGGTCATTTAGCTCAATTATTTCTCTTTATAAGCCAAGCAGAGCCGCTCTTAGATCCTTACCAAAACAACTATGTGAAAGGCAGCCTAGTAAACATACTATCAAGACTGAGGAATACAGAGTAACAGCTAAAAGAACTATGGTTAAGGAAGCCAGATGCCTGAACCTGTTTAGTGTAGGTACCTAGATACATTATGGCATAGTAATTAAAGTTCAAAAGAAGAGCCATGGCTTAATAATGTTGAATATATATTAGTTCCTAAGATAATGACTATTAGAAAGCATTCATCAACATGAATTAAAAAAATTTTTTTTTAAGTTCAAGGGCTTAACTGAATAGAGGCAAACACCATAAAAAGTTCAGGATATAAATCTCCTGACAGGGTTTCCCTGGTGGCTCAGTGGTTCAGAATCTGCCTGCCAACGCAGGGGACATGGGTTCAATTCCTGGTCTGGGAAGATCCCACATGCCGCGGAGCAACTAAGCCCATGCGCCACAACCACTGAGCTTGCGCTCTAGAGCCCACGAGCCACAATTACTGAGCCCGCATGCCACAACTACCGAAGCCCACACACCTAGAGCCCGTGCTCTGCAACAAGAGAAGCCACTGCAATGAGAAGCCAGCGCACCGCAAGCAACAGTAGCCTCTGCTCACCGCAACTAGAGAAAGCCCACGCGCAGCAACAAAGACCCAACACAGCCAAAAATAAATAAATTAATTAAAAAAAAAATCTCCTAACACTGAATGAACTGTGGACTATCATACATCACTGTTGTCAGAATGACATTAAAAGTCACCCATATCAAAGCAAAATAAGCAAAAGAGCCTTACCTTTCCCAGGTTTATATTTGAGATTGAAAGGCTGATTCTGCCAGATATAGGGGACCAGCATAGGTGCAAACTGGGTCATTATATTCTCAATGTACTTTTGAAGAATCTCTCTGTGTTCTTCTGGGTCCCTTGGTTCATCTGGTATCAGGAACAGGCAGTATTCTACAGTGTCTTCCACTGTAGCAAACTTCATATTTTCCTCCATTCTTCTTTGAAAGCTACATTTAAAGTTTCAATAATATAAACCATATAGAATGTAGAATTAATATCCCATTCCCTGAACTATGCTAGGCAATTCCATTAACGTTGTTTCCCAAAATTCAGTTATCCACATACCATCATCATGATTTTTGCCTTGACCACATACCAACTATAATAACATTTATTTAACATTCTTTTTTTCTTTGTTAACATTCTTTTAATGACATTGTTATACTTACGATTACATTAAAGGAACTTTTGATATAATACAATAAATGGAAATCCAGTACCACATTCCCAAATTAACTAATAAGTATGTAAGAATAAAATAAAAACTGTTTGCCCTTGCACTAGCAGTGGTGTGTATAACACACTTTTAGAAACACTGCAATAACATCTTTTGAAACACTATCACAAGTCCCAGTTCCGCCAGTAGTCCCAGTTGTGTTATTCTGGGTATTTCACTTTCTTCCTGGGGCTTTTTCCTTAATTGTAGAATGAGACTGTTACTGTATCATATCTATAATCCGTCCCTAGTTTAAATTTTTATTATTTAAATTTACTGAAAAGCAATCTCCCTTACTCTGCAGAATTAAATCTCTCCCATTGTATGGCACAGAGGAATTCAAAACTACAAAACATTCATGCCCTATCATTTCACCCCCAAATAATCTGCCCACGGCTCTTGATCCTACAACTATCTATCCTAAATCTTTCCCCTTCTCAGGTCTCAAAGGGTATAGCTCTGGTGTATTAGGACGTGGTAAATAACTATTTTCTAAGGGTTCCCCTTACAAACAAAAGTACTAGCTCACTATTGCTTCCAGGTGAGGCTTGGTAAAGGAAGACACTGTTTTGGATTATCTACTTTACGTCTGCAATTCGATTTTTAGACTTGTTTTTCTAACGGGACTAGTAAAACGAGGTCGAGAGGAACTTGCATCTTCTATCCAGACACTCATTCGCTACTTTCTGTCCAAATCATCATTTGGCCTTTTAACCCAGGTAGACAGATGCTAACTACCCACCCACCCATAATGCCAAACACACCTTATTATGAAGAACTTAGTGTCAGGACTAGAAGGGGCTTTGAGATCACTCAGGCTAACTCCACACTGTACATATGAGAAAACCGGGAGCACAGCAAGAGAAGCAACCAAGCAGCAGAGGCCTGACTTGGAGTCTAAGGTTTCTTACTCAGACTAGGCGCTCTCCTTCATCCAACAAAATGAAGCCAATTCCGCTTACGGTTCTAGGGCCTGGGCCTCTCCGGCAAGTCTCTGCTGTGGCACCTTTCCTCAGTCGCCTCTCCTACCACGTGAGCTGGTCGGGAGCTGCCAGTAGCAGCCAAAGCCTGGCTCGGACTGGGTCCACACGCTCGTCTGGGACCAGAAGCCAGCAGAAACTCTGAAAGTCAGAAACCGGCTCAGCCTCGGAACCCCGGGCGTCGTCCCTGTTGCGCGTCGGCGGGAGCATTAGGCGGGTGCCCGTGTGCCTTCATCACTTCCGGCTCCACGGGGAAGCAAGGAGGGCGGAAGACTAGGGAAGTGGGGATCCTGGGGGAGTGACGGCCCGGAGTCTAAGAGACGGGGCCGAAAGGTGGCGGGAGGGGGCCGAACCTGAGCCGGCGGGAGGGCCAGGCCCAGAAGCCCCCAACCTGGCTTACCCGCCCCGGCCGCGGCTGAGGAGGAAGAGGAGGATGATCTCCAGATACACTCGGAAGGCGGTGCCACAGAACTTAGAGCTGTGAGTGGACTGCTCAGCCACCCCAGCCCGGCCCAGGCCGAGGCGGGCCGCAGGCGCTCTGGGGACCCTCCCTGACCAGTCCCTTGCTCCTTTTTCCTTTCCCAGGGCGAGGGAAAGAAAATTTTCTTCGGAATTCTCTCCTTCCAGCCTTGCCGGACGTTGCCCCTTCTACCTCCATCTCCAGCTAAGGGCGTGTTACCTGTGCTGTCCCAGGACTTGGCCCTCTTGGGTTGCACTTCTTGAGCTCGGGGACTGGGTTTCCTAAGGCACTTTGTAGTTTCCGCAGTGCTTCGTGCCCCAGTGTCAATGACCATTGACAACTCGTGAAGCTATTAATAGCTGAGTGCTACAATGAAGTTGAATACGTCTAGTGCCAAGCACAGTGCAAAGCTGCTTACATGCATTAGCTCACTTAATCCTGTCAATAAGGAGACCAGATAGGAACTATTATTTTGCACTTTCTACAGATAAAGATCCCAGACTTAAAGATTGTAGCATGCCAAAGATCACACAGCCAGAAGGTGGTGGAGCTGAAGTACAAAGCTGTTGTCAATCTGGTTTTGAAGCTTGTGGTCATAACCATTACACATACTGCCTCCGCACCTCTGCAATTTCGTGTCAGAATCCTTGAGGATCAGTTTTGCTTTTGAGACCTTAGACAGCAAATATTTCCTGCTTAAAGACCCACCTCCCACCCCTAGTGAAGTGTTATAATGTAGGAAGTAATGATAATGTCATTCATTTATTAATGCTTTACACTTCAAAAAGACTTTCACATCTTGATTCTCTTAACAACTCTGTAAGATGGGTATGATTATCTTTAGTTTTTCAGCAGATGAAATATCAGAAAGGTACACATCTTAAGATTATATAACCAATAGGTTTTGAGCTTGGGTTTTTCAACCCCAAATACCAATTTTTTTCCTCCACTAAACTATGTAATTTTAGCAACCATACATTTATTAATTAAATATTAACTATACAGGGTAATTAACAGGCATGGTATCTTCAGTCACATCTGGGTTTCTGTTTAGACTCTTTTCTAGCCTTGTTAATTTTAGGCAAATTACTAAATCTTTGAGCCTTCATTTCTGTAATATAGGAATAAGACCTTATCTAAAAGCATACCTAAAGTGATGGCATAGGGCTTGACACATAGTAGGTCCTCGGTAAATGGTAATTTCCTTGTCCCTTCCCACCTTTACTTGGTACAATAGCCATACAAACAAAATCAGTCTATGATCTTTCCTTGCCTTTCAGAAGCTTATTATCTACTAAATAATAGGATAGGACACAGAAGCAATTCAGTTAATAGGCTTTTTAGGAACTAGGAAGAAGAAAGTCATTTACCAATAAAGGGAACAGGGCTTAGCCAAAAATCTGCTTTCATAATTAATTCTGACTATTCTGAGAGTGAAAAAAAAAATACCATTTATGGAAAAAATTGTTGATAGCACTTATTGGGCCAGAATTATTGACCCAGTATGGTTATGTTACTTGTTCTCTATTGTTGACTTGATACTCCCTAAAGATAACTCTCCCAAAAGATGATTCTCTAGAAGTGTCAGAATAATGTGAATAATGATGATAATGAAGATTATATGCATCTAAATAACAGTATATTAAAAGTAATTTTTACTTTAGGTGTTATAATGATAATTTGCTTTGAAGAAGTAATTTTAGTTTTCTCCCTAATAGTTCCAAATTATAGATATTGAAAAGAGGTTGGGATAAAATATACAGCTTAACATTTTAAAAATGGTAAATCTCAAGCACAAATGTATAGTGAATAATATAATGACATACCCATCACCTACATTAAACAGTTATCAAAATTTTAATATATTTGCTTCATCTTTCATCTATATATTTTTTTCAGCCTGTCTTCTGTGAAATAAGGAAGGAAAACCCCAGACACTATCATTTCACTCCATATACTTCATTATGCATTTCTAAAAATTATAGACATTTTCTTATGTAACCACAAAGCTATGACCAAATTTAATATTTCTTTGGTATTATCTAATTGTCACTTCATAACCAAATTTCTCTGACAGACTAAAATATGTTTTAAGTTTCTATTTCATAGCTGGAATCCACATTTCTGATCCCTGCCACTGTCTCAAAGACAAGCTTTTGGTTGTAAAATCATTGAATGAGAGAAGTACAAATAGCTCTACACAAATCCAGCCCCACCATTTGAGAAATAATTTAAAGTACAAGCTCTGCTGACTAGGTCTTTATCTTTATATACAAAAATGGTACAGTTTACTAAAATCTCAAACTATTCATTTGCTCTGAGAAGCCTCAAACAAACTACTTGGATTTGAATCCTGGCTCCATTACTTACTAGCCATATGACCTTAAGCAGGTTACTTAATCCCTCTGTGCCTCACTTTCCTTTCCTGTGAAACAAGAGTATTAGATTTATAAGATACATTTGCATATTCAAAGCCCTGGGAAGACCTCTTGTAAAGAAACCTGAGTAACTTTGTTTAACCTATCATGTTATTTGACTACAGAATTTTGTGGGGAAGGAAAGTCTATTGTAGATGATTAGGACTGGAACATATAATAATTGACCCCATAGTTTATTCTAATGCACATGTTGAACTCTCTAGAACAGTACTGTCCTATAGAAATATAATACAAAACACATATATAATTTAAAATTTTCAGGTAGTCACATTAAAAAAATAGTAGAAACAGGTGAAATTAACTTTTTTACCTCTTTATTTTGAAATAATTATGGACTCACAGGAAGTTACAAAAATAGTACATAGTCCCATGAACCCTTCACCCAGATTCCCCCAATGATGACAACTTACGTAACTATAATATAATTTCAAAGCCAGGAGACAGACATTGGTACAGTACTGTTAACTAGGCTATAAACCTTATTCAGTTTTCATCAATTTTTATATCCACTCCTTTGTATATATGTATATATAGTTCTATGCAATTTGGTCTCATTTATAGATGTATGTAACCACTGGTACAATAGAGATACAGAGCTGTTCCATCACCACCAAGAAACATCCTTATATATCCCTTTACAGTCACATCCATTCCTTTCTCCATACCCTGGAACCACTAATCTTTTCTCCACCTCTATAGTTTTATCATTTGTGAATGTAATATAAATGGAATCATATAGTATATGTAACCTTTTGAGATTGGCTTTTTTCACTAAGTATGATGCCCTTGAAATCCAACCAAGTTGTTGCATGTATCAGTTCACTCCTTTTTTATGCTAAATCATATTCCATTGTGTAGATATACCAAAGTTTAACTATTCAGCTGTCAAAGAACATTTCAGTTGTTCCAAACTTTTTCAATTATAAATAAAGCTGCTGTGAACGTTTGTGTACAGGTTTTTGTTGTGAACATAAATTTTCATTTCTCTGGGATCAATGCCCAAGAGTGCAATGGCTAGGTCTCATGATAAACACGTGTTTAGTTTTATAAGAAACTGAAATTATTCCAGAGTGGCTGCACCATTTTATATTCCTACCAGCAATGTATGAGAAATCCAGTTTCTCCATATCCTTATCTGCATTTAGTGTTATCACCATATTTTATCTTAGCTGTTCTAATAGGTGTGTGGTTATACCTTATTATATTTTCAATTTGCAGTGAAATTAATTTTAAGAATATATTTTGTTTAACCCAAATATATCCAGAATATTATCATTTTAACATGTAATCAAGATAAAATAATTAATGATACATTGTACATTCTTGTTGTACTAAGACTTCGAAATCCTGTGTGTTTTACACTTAAAGTGCATCTCATTTCCAACTGACCACATTTTAACTGCTAGTGATTAATGGCTACTGTATTGGACAGTGCAGTTTTAGAACAGCAAGAAGTAGGCGACTAACTTGTAGATCAAGTTACTGAAAAGTATATATTTTTTCTTTACAGGAAATATAACTTTGTTTTTCTCTTTCACAGGAAAGGAATAACAAAACATGCTCTTAATCATCATCCCCTTCCAGAGCAGCTGGATGCAATTTCCTCTACCAATGACACCCATGAAAAAGACATAAGTTCCCAAAGGTAATAACAAAAAGTGTACTTGTTTGCTTATTGCACTTGATAATGGCAAAAGTTTTGGTTTTTTGCCTTAGGATTGGTATCAAGCCTTGTACTAATGAAACAAAACAAGAATTTTTATCACATTTTTTCAATACCATTCAACTTTCATTCTGGAACAGCTAATGGAAACACTTATTTTTATAACCTTTGAAAAGCAGTATTATGAAGTAGTTAAAAGCAGAGACTCAGGAGGAATCCACACAGATCTGATTTTTAATTCTGGTTTTGTCATCTGTTAGCTGAATAATATTGGGCAAGTTACTTACCTAGTAATAGTATCTCTTAAAGGGTGTTGTGAATATAAATGAGATAAAATACAGTAAATGCTGAGTAAATATTAGCTGCAGTTATTATTTTAAGAAATAGAGGATACGTTAACTTCACAGAGGGTTCTGAGAAGCAATGTGGTATCATAGAAAAATTACAGTCATAAAACCTAGTTTCAACACCTAGTACTAAATCTCAGATTCTTTGTCTTAAAAAAGGGGTTGAGTTCTGCATCACCAGGTTGTTGTGAGGATAAAATGGGGTTAATATCTGTGAAAGTGCTTGGTAAACTAAAAGTGCCATACAAGTTCACATACTATTCTAGGTGAATTCCTAGACATTTCTGAAATGTCTTTAGTTCTCAAGGGTAGATATTATAAGTGGAATGTTAAAGTATTCATTGTAAACTAAGACTAGAATTATTTAGAATGGCTGCCATCAATTCTGTAGGAATTAGGTCCGACTTTACTATGATGCTTACATTTCAAGTCCTTCATTTATTTTTGCCTCTGTGGATATATTTCTACACATGCTTATCACCTAATAGATTGCTGAGTAGTTAGTGCTGCAGAAACTTGAGGAAATATAAGAATTTTTCTGTTTTCTCTTCTCCTTCCAAATTGTGCATTTAGTGAGTCTGACATCACACAAGAATCACCTTTTACATCAGCTGACACTGGGAATTCAAGGTCTGCTTTTCCAAGTTATACAGGCACAGGGATCTCTACTGAAGGCAGCTCGGACTTCTCCTGGGGATATGGTGTGAGTTTTATGTTAATGGTCTGATGGAGTGCTTGGGAGACTGTTCTGGGAGTTAGCATTTGTCAGTTTGGTCAGTATATTTCATGCCTTCCCTCTCCTACATTGTTTATTTTTAATTTAATTTTATTTTTTTTGGCCGTGCTGCGCGGCATGTGGGACCTTAGTTCCCCATCCAGGGATCGAACCTGCGCCCCCTGCAGTGGAAGCACGAAGTCTTAACCACTGGACCACCAGGGAAGTCCCTCCTACATTGTTTATTTACCCTTTAAAATAGCTGTAAAGAAGCATCAGCTTCACCCTCTTTCAGTATTGCTCTGTTTTATGGATGTAGTAGTTGATCCTTAGAGATGCTTAGTGTATGGCTTAAACACTTGCAGGTTGGTATGGATCTGGGCCCTGGATCCACTCCTTATGCTGTGCTCAGTCCACTAGTGTGTCTCTCCACTAATATTACCTTGTTGTTTAAAATGTTTTTGAAAGTTTATTACTAAGCCATATAGACTGGGAAGATGTTTATGATATATTATTAAATGAAAAAAAGCACGTTAAAAATAATATGTATAGTGTAGTTCTAATTTTATTTTACAGCTATTTTTGCTTATATATACTAGAAAAAAAGACTAAAGATATTTACCTAAAATGTTATTCATTTATTAATTGGGTGTTGAGATAATGAGATTTATTTATTTATTCATTCATGACTATCTGCCATTATAAGTATTATTTTTAAAAGACCAACAACCTTAAAAGAAAATTTAAAAAACAAATTTTATGCATGTTTCTCACCTTGATGCAATAGGTATTTTTATTTCTGTATCCTCTTTCAATCTATATTTAATTTGGCCTAGCTATAGTCATGGTGTACATACAATACTGTGCTCTGTTTTTTCACTTACTGTTATTTTGTAAGCACTCTTCCACAATACTGACTTTATACAATGTTATTGTTAGCAACCTGCTTTCTTTACAAAAAGCCTGCTAATTGTTACAACCTTTTTGTCACCATGAGTTATTTTCTAGTCATTTTAATTTGGATGTACATATAGTTGCCTTACATAGTTGTACGATATATGTGCATCCTAGTCTGCTTCTTCATTCACCATTATTTCATATAGACATTTTCTTTTACTACTTCCATACTTGTCAGTTTGAATAGTTATATATAGTTATATAGCATTTCCTTGTTTTAATATATTATATCATAATTTAGTAATTTCATTATTATCTGATACTTGGGTTTTCAGTTTTTATTTATTCAACAAATATTTATTGAGCGCATTTGTTGTCAGACACTGTATTTGGGAATATGGGGTGAATGAGACTTAACATGATTCAATAGTCTAATGAGGGAGATTGACAAAAGCAAACGAACAAAATAACTACAAAAGGTGATAAGTACTCTAAGGAAGACAACAGGGAGCTGAAATCGAACTCTCTAAGGGGGATTCACTTTAGGTAGGGTTATCATGTAGGGTAGATCTGAGACTTGAAGACTGAAGAGTTAACCACGTGAAGAATGAGGAAAAGAGCTTCCAGCAGGTAACCAGCAGCATCTGCAAAGGCCCTAAGGAGGAAGAGATCTTCATGTTTCCAAGGGAAAGTGTTTGGTATGTTCTTGGAACTGGAAAAAGGTCAGGGTGGTTGAAGGATGGTGTACCAGGGGAGAAAGCGGTAATGAGACTGGAGAGGTAGGCGGCACTAGATCTTGTAAGGCGTTGTAGGCCATGGTAAAGAATTTAAATTTTATTCCTACGTAATGATTTAATTAATTTGATGACTTATTGTGAGGTTTTAGTGTACTGACTATATATTTCCATCAGTTGTTTCTATATTGTAATTAGTATCTCTTTATAAGTTATGAATGTCATACAAATGTTTCCCATTTCCCTGCTTTCCTTTTGGTATTTATTGTGTAACAGATTTTTTTTTAAAAATTCAAATATAACCATTTTACTTTTGACCTTAATTTCTTTACTAGTCAGGATTTTATCTTTAGAAAGATGGAATATTATAATATTCTTCTTCATAGCTTTTTAATAGAATTTTGCATGTTTAACTTTTTAACTCACCAGACTTTTAGAATAGTATATGGTGTGAGGATAATTAAGTTCTTTTACTGTTGAACCTACTTTGTTTGAACCATTTTTCTACATTTGACTTAATATCATAGGGTTTTCATGATATTTTAAAAATCTTGGAAAATCTATTAGTGTTCATTAAAAAACATGTATTGTATTTGTGTCCTTTTTGCTCTTTCAGATAAATTTTATTTTCCCTTGTATGAAATTTTATAAAATATTCATGAGGGATTTAATTGATATTGCATTATAACATTATATTAAATTAGGTGCAGGGAGAACTAAAATTTATTGAATATTTAATAGATGCTAGGCGCTGTACTAATCACTTTATAAACACATTTCAGTCATTTTGTACCTTAACTGAACTTAGTATTCTACCTAGAAATATAGTTTACTTAGATCTTCCTTTAATTTAATCCGCTTTATCATTTCATTATTTATTTTGAGTAAATCTCTTGTTGTAAGATACAACTGATATTAAAATTGAACTTAGTATTTAATTATACATTTTCCTTGCTTTTGAACTTAGGTGTTTTTGAGTTATCACTGGTATATAGGAATACAGTTTTCCCCCCAATTTAACTAATGGCCTACTACTTTGCCAAATATATTTATAATCATGCTGGCGTTTATATTCTTAGGTTTATTTCTTTTAAAATATTGTTTTAAAATTAACAAAGTTATTATAATGATGTGAAGGAAGACTTTCCTTTTTTATTCTAATTATATCTATTATTTAAAGTTTTATAGTCAACAGTCATAAAAATATCTAACCCAGTTCTATTCTATTTTAGTTTTATGTACTTTGGATTGATATTTTTTTAAATAATCAAATAAGGTTTATTCTAGGAATACAAAGATGGGTCAATATCTGTAAATGTATTAATATGTTTAACATCAGTGAATTAAAGGAAAAAATATGATCAAGCCAATAGATGTTAAAAAGATACTTGATAAAATTCAAAAACCATTCCTTATAAAAATTCTCAATTAGATAGGGAAGGAAACCCTTGAAACTTGATAATGACTATTTGCCAGTTGAATATCAGTTTAAATGGCAAAACACTAAAGCTATTTCAGTTACAGCAAGGAACCAGACAGGGATTCTCTATTTACAAATTTAATTGATTCCTTTGCTAACTTTGTACATTTTAATTTTTACATAAAGCTTGTCATTATACACTCTATCCAGGGCTATTTGTTTTTCCACTTAACACTATCAATATATTTTGAAGAATATATTACATTATAGTATAGTATATTATGTATATTATATTATAGTATATTCAAATATATATATTATTAAAAAACTAACTGCTTTGTTCTTTGATGGCTGCATAGCCATTGCTATTACAAAAAAGTGCTGCATTTATGACCCTGTACATATATTATTTTACATATACATGAACATATCTGAGGATAAATTTCTAGAGGTGGAATGCTGCTCAAAAGATACATACTTTTGTAATTTTGAAAGTTGTTACCAAATTGACCTCTGTAAAAGTTATTACAATCTGCAATCTCACCAGGAACATATGAAAGGGCCTATTTTCTTACACTCTTGACCAAAACAGTGAATTATCAAACATTTTCATCTTTGCCAGACTTACAGTTTTTTAATTTAAAGGTATCTGAAGCAATGGGGTTGATTAGAAAAGTTGCACAACTTACAGAAAACTGCATAACTTACATATTGGGTGTGCATGCGTGTGTGTGTGTGTGTATGTGTGTATGTATGAAAACAGTACACAGATCAAGATATAGACAATCAGCATCCCACAAGGCTCCTAGATGCCCTCTCCCAACCCCAAAGATAACCACTATTCTGACCTCTATCACCAGGTTTACTTGTTCTTGCCCTTCATATAAATGGAATCCTACAGTATGTATTTTTTATATCTGGCTTCTTTTGCCCAGAACTGTTTGGAAAGTTCATACATGATGTTGCACATATTTATAGTCTGTGAATTGCCTATTAATATTTCATACTCATTTATTTTTTTATTTGTTTATCATTTTCATATTAATTAGTAGGAGTTCTTTGTCTTTATTTTAAAATTTATTTATTTTAACTTATTTTTTATTTATTTATATTTTGGCTGTGTTGGGTCTTCGTTGCTGTGCGCGGGCTTCCTCTAGTTGCAGTGAGTGGGGGCTACTCTTCGTTGCGGTCCGCAGGCTTCTCATTGCAGTGGCTTCTCTTGTTGTGGAGCACGGCCTCTAGGCGTGCAGGCTTCAGTAGTTGTGGCATGAGGGCTCAGTAGTTGTGGCTTGTGGGCTCTAGAGCGCAGGCTCAGTAGTTGTGGCGCACAGGCTTAGTTGCTCCATGGCATGTGGGATCTTCCCGGACCAGGGCTCAAACCTGTGTCGCCTACATTGGCAGGCGGATTCTTAACCCCTGCTCACCAGGGAAGTACCTCTTTGTCTTTTAAGTTAGGGGTGGTGGGTGTACTTTTTCTGTAAAAGACTAGAGAGTAAATATTTCAGGCTCTGCAGACTCTGTCAGGACCCTCAACTCTCACTGAGAAGGCAGCCATAAGCAGTGCATAAATAGATGGGCATGACAGTGTTCCAACAAATTTTATTTACAAAATAGGCTGTGGGCTGGATTTGTCCCACTGGTCATAGTTTGCTGACCCCTGTTCTAAATAGTTATATAATGTCCACTCTCCCTGTACAACTATAGAACTTTTGGTATTGTACCCAGTTGAAAATTTATTTACCAACCTCTGTTACAGGTAGAGGTAGCTAATGAATTGTACAATAAGTCAGGAGATGGGGCTTTCTGGAATGCCACTTTTTCCAGAAAAAATTCTGGAAAATTCCTAATTCCTGCCTGGAACATGGAACTATGGCTAAAGGTAAAGCAGCCATCTTGGACCATAAAGCATCACTGAGGATGGAAATGATAGAAGAAACTGAGTCCTTGATATCCATGGAGGCACCACATCAGCTTTTAATGCCTACCCCTAGATTTAATTTTTTTTCAGAGAAAAAATTAAACTTTTATCTTGTTTAAGTCACTGTTGTTTTTGTTAGTAGTAAGTAAATGCAATTAATCACTGATACACTCATTCTTTGTTAAATGTATTGCAAATATCTTTTCCTGGTATGTGGCTTTTGTAACTTTCACAATTCCCACACTTAGGTCTTTAATCCCCCGGAATAGTTTTTTGTATATGGTATATAGCAGGAACATAATTTTAATTTTTCCATATGGATAATGAATTGTTTCAGCACCATTTACTGACTAGTTCAGGATTTCTAAGCAAGGGCATTTTTGGCATTTTGGATATGGCTGTTTTACAGCAATGTCCCATGTATAGCAGGATGTTTAGTATTAATGATCCCTGCCTATTAAATACCTGTAGCAACCTCTAGTCATTGTGATCACTAATAAATGCACATATATATTTCCAACTTCTTCCATAAAAGGTAGCATTATTTCCGGAAAGTACTGTTGCATCCTTTCTCCATTGATTTGCTATGTTACCTCTGTTATAGATTAAGTTTTAAAATATGAAATGGTCTGTTCCTGGGCTCTCTAAACTGTTCTATTCTAAACTCATGCTAATACAACTGGTTTTAGTTAAACTATAGCTTTATAATAATCTATAATATGTGATAGGGAAGTCTTACTACATTATTGATAATTGTCTTGGCCAATCTTTTTTATGTATGTTAGAATCTGATTATTAAATTGCATAGGTCAATTTGGGGAGGACTGCTATCTTTATAATAGTGAGTTTTCCTAATCATGAATTTGATATATAAATCTTTCCATTTAATATCCATTTCTTTAATGTCTTTTAATACATTTTTATAATTTTATCCATAAAAGTAATATACATTTGTTGAAGATTTATTCCTAGGTACCTTGCATGGTATATTAAAAATCATATTTTAAATCTATTTGTTGCTGGTATATAGGTGTAGAGTTCATGTTTTGTTTTGTTTTTTTTTAAATTAATTCATTTATTTTTGGCTGTGTTGGGTCTTCGTTGCTGTGTGTGGGCTTTCTCTAGTTGCGACGAGCGGGGGCTACTCTTCGTTGTGGTGTGTGAGCTCCTCATTGCAGTGGTTTCTCTTGTTGTGGAGCATGGGCTCTAGGTGTGCGGGCTTCCGTAGTTGTGGCATATGGGCTCAGTAGTTGTGGCCCGCGGGCTCTAGAGCACAGGCTCAGTAGTTGTGGCGCACGGGCTTAGTTGCTTCGCAGCATGCGGGATCCTCCCGGACCGGGGTTCGAACCCGTGTCCCCTGCATTGGCAGGCGGATTCTTAACCACTGCACCACCAGGGAAGTCCCAGAGTTCATGTTTTTTAAGGGAACTGAGTTCTAGGCTAATGTTGGCTTCTGGCAGAAATTTATATTCTTTGTCATGTGTTTAACTTTTGATATTTCATTTAAATGTTTTAATAGATTTCTCATCTGTTTAATACTAGATTAGACTTTCACTGGATTTATTATTTTTACTTTTTTTTACTGTGATAGTCACATACATGAAATTCACTCTTTTAAAGTGAACAATTAAGTGATTTGCAGTATATTCACAGAGTTGTGCAACTATCCTATCATTTTCATCACCCCAAAAAGAAACCCTGTCTCCATTAGCAATTACTCTCCATTTCTCTCTCCACCCAGCCCCTGGCAACCACTAATCTGCTTTCTGTCTGTATGGATTTGCCTATTCTGATATTTCATATAAATGAATCATACAGTATATCACCTATTGTGTCTGGCTTATTTCACCTAGCATGTGTTCAGATTTTATCCATGTTATAGCATGTGTCAGTACTTCTTTTTTATTAATGAATATAATTTCATTGCATGGATATACCAATTTTGTTTATTCATCAGATGATGGACATTTGGATTGTTTCACTTTTTTGCTATTATGAATAATGCTACTGTGAACACTTGTGTACAAGTTTTTCTGTGGACATGTTTTGAATATTCTTAGGTATACACCCAGGAGTGGAATTTCTAGGCCATATAAAAACTCTATGTTTAATATTTTGAAGAATACATTTCTCTTTGAAACTTATAGCTATAATTGTGATTGTTTTCAAGGTTCCTGGTTAGTATATAAATAATGTTGATATTTTCCTTGTATTACACAAACATTTCATTGCAGATTTCACATGTATGTCAGAGTAGGTAATTCCTTTGAAATCCATTATTAGTAATGGATTGTGTCTTAATTAATCAAATTCAAGTTTTGTGATCAAAGTTGCAATTACTGCACATTGTGTTTTCTTAATAACTTGGAAACAACCTCAAACTTACAGAAAAGTTATTAGTAAAAAGAACAGTCATCCCTTGGTATCCGTGAGGGATTGGTTCCAGTACCTCCCGTGGATACCAAACTCCACAGATGCTCAAGTCTCATATAAAATGGTGCAGTATTTGCATATTATGTACGCATATCCTTCTGTACACTTTAAATCCTTTCTAGATTGCTTATAATACCTAATACAATATAAATGTGTTTTACATTTACAAACCCATGAATATGGAGGCCAACTGTTTTTTTCCTGAATGGTGTGAGAGTAAGTTACTGGCATGATACTCCTTTGCACCAAATATTTTAGTGTGTATTTCCTTCAAGCAAGGACACACTACATTACTAGAGGGCAAGCATCAAATTCAGGAAATTAACACTGATATATTGCTACCATCTAATCCATAGATCCCATTAAAGTTTCACTAGTTGTCCCAATGATATCCTTTATAGCAAAAGTTTATATCACATTGTCAAGTCTCTTTAGTCTCCCTCAATCTGGAACAGTTCTTGAGTCTATGATATGACAGAAATGAACTTGTTTTTCTCATTGCATTCTATTAGGTGGCACATAATTCCATTTGTCACATTATTGATGTTGTTCACTTTGATCACTTAATTAAGGTGACTTTCCTTTGCATTTGAAAGTATTTTATTGGGGATATATGTATACGTATAGCTGATTCACTTTGTTATAAAGCAGAAACTAACACACCATTGTAAAGCAATTATACTCCAATAAAGATATTTTTAAAAAAAAGTATTTTACGGGGCGGTACATTGAAGTTATGTATAGCTACTATCCTGTTGCTCCTCAGACTTTCAATTTATGATTTACATCAGTGTAGACTCAAGGATTCCTATTTTGTTCAGTTAGTTGTAATATATAATACATCATTATCATTATTTATCTTGAAGTTCCAATTGTCCCAGATTTGGCCCGCAGAATTCCCTTCAAGCTGCTTCTGTGCCATTTTGACATGTTCCCGTCCTTCTTTGAGTATTTCCTTACTTTCTGGCACAAGATATCCAGGCTTATTTTGTACTTTCTTTGCCCCAACCCTGGAATCAGCCAATTCTCTAAGAAGCCCTTGTTCCTTTTATGCCATGTTTAGAAACAAAGATTTGGGTGCTAAGCGTGCTCATTGCTTTTTAGGTGTCACTGATTCCCAAACCCTCCCAGTGGACAGAACTAGGGAATATAAGTACTCCTCCTATCTCCTATCCCACTGTGAAATGACAAGGTTCATTCTAGTTTTTTCCTTTTCTAAATTTGTAACTTCTTTCTCTGACAGTGATAAACGTGGCTTCCGTTATTCTTAATATATTTACTTATTTGATTAGTCCCCCTAAACATAACCAGTTTCCTACTAATCCACTGCCTCCTAACCTCTGCAAATGCTCTTCTCACTCCGCATATGTTTCAACACCCTGTGCTGAGTCACTGCCCCTTGCACTCTCCCACCCAATGAATGATCTCCTCATCCCACTCAGAGTCAGACACCCAATGTTGTCCTCGCCTCCGAATAGGCACCTTCCTCAGGCTGCTTGGGCTATCACCCTGTGTGGGGCTGCCGACTCCCCACATGGTAACTTTCTTCTCTCCATTGTGGTTCCAACATTATAAGCTGGCTGCTCTCCCGCAAGGACATCCTCCTCATCTCACTTGTGCTCCATCACCCTGCAACAACCTGCTCCCCAGGCAAACACCCACTGTGGCAGATTATATTTTCAAAAGTCATGCCAATATATATCCCATCTGACATGCCCTTATTACAAGATACTGGTATTCCTCCACTGAAGAGATAGACTCTACGTTCTTTCCCCTTGAACCTGAATGGACTATTTAACTGCCTTAATCAGTAGAATGCAGTGAAAGTGATGCTGCATGATTTTTTAGGTTAGAAAGCAACACAGCTTCTGCCTGGCTCTTTCTGTTTCTCTCTCTCTGGATGCTTGACCTTGGAATTCAGCCACTATGTTGTGAGGAAGTTCAAACCACACGGAAAAGCCCATGTAGAGAGAAACTGAAGCCCCCAGCTGAAAGCCAGCATCAATTGCCAGATATCTGAGTGAATGAGCACTCAGATGCTTTCAGCTCTAAGCCTTTGAGCTTTTCAACTGATATCCCAGATGTTGTGGAGAAGAGACAAACCATTCCTGCTGTGAGCTATGTAAATTCCAGACACATGTAAACCTGGAAAGATAATACATGATTATTGCTATTTTGAGCCATTCAGGTTTGGAGTAATCTGGTACACTGCCAAAGTAATTAGAACACCCCTCTCACACTGCTCAGGGTCAGAAAAACTGCTTAGATGTTCTCTTTGCCTCTCTTAGGCTCCTACCATACAACAGGCTGTCTTCCTACACAGACGCCCTCTTTACTGTGCTTAGGTTCCAATATCTTATAACAGGCTGCCTTCCCAGGTTGATGCCTTCCTTATTCTGTTTTGGCTTTGAAACTCCATGCTGACTGTCTCTTGAGGCATTGGTTAACAGGCAGCACATTATCTATAATCCCTGAGAGAAAAGAAACTCATAAGGTAGGCAGGCCCCTGTTTACCCTGGCTCCCTGCCTGGGAATAATTTTCTGACTATGGAATTGTAAGATAGAGTCCAAACAAAGCACAGTGGTCCCATTTTGCTGAGTAACAGAGATCAGAGTTCAGGGCACATGAAGCAGTTGGAATCTTTAGGACACAGGGAGATAAAGAACACCAGAAGGGGGACTTCCCTGGTGGCACAGTGGTTAATAATCCGCCTGCCAATGCAGAGGACACGGGTTCGAGCCCTGGTCTGGGAAGATCCCACATGCCACGGAGCAACTAAGCCCGTGCGCCACAACTACTGAGCCTGCGCTCTAGAGCCCATGAGCCACAACTACTGAGCCTTCGTGCCACAACTACTGAGCCCTCGTGCCACAACTACTGAAGCCCTCGCACCTAGAGCTCGTGCTCCTTAACAAGAGAAGCCAACGCAATGAGAAGTCTGCACACCACAATGAAGAGTAAACTAAAACTAAAACTGCGACCAGAAAACTGCTAGAGCTAATTAATGAATATGGTAAAGTTGCAGGATACAAAATTAATGCACAGAAATCTCTTGCATTCCTATACACTAATGATGAAAAATCTGAAAGAGAAATTATGGAAACACTCCCATTTACCACTGCAACAAAAAGAATAAAATACCTAGGAATAAACCTACCTAGGGAGACAAAAGACCTGTATGCAGAAAACTATAAGACACTGATGAAAGAAATTAAAGATGATACCAACAGATGGAGAGATATACCATGTTCTTGGATTGGAAGAATCAACATTGTGAAAATGAGTATACTACCCAAAGCAATCTACAGATTCAATGCAATCCCTATCAAATTACCAATGGCATTTTTTACGGAGCTAGAACAAATCATCTTAAAATTTGTATGGAGACACAAAAGACCCCGAATAGCCAAAGCAGTCTTGAGGGAAAAAAACGGAGCTGGAGGAATCAGACTCCCTGACTTCAGACTATACTACAAAGCTACAGTAATCAAGACAATATGGTACTGGCACAAAAACAGAAACATAGATCAATGGAACAAGATAGAAAGCCCAGAGATTAACCCACGCACCTATGGTCAACTAATCTATGACAAAGGAGGCAAAGATATACAATGGAGAAAAGACAGTCTCTTCAATAAGTGGTGCTGGGAAAACTGGACAGCTACATGTAAAAGAATGAAATTAGAATACTCCCTAACACCATACACAAAAATAAACTCAAAATGGATTAAAGACCTAAATATAAGACTGGACACTATAAAACTCTTAGAGGAAAACATAGGAAGAACACTCTTTGACGTAAATCACAGCAAGATCTTTTTTGATCCACCGCCTAGAGTAATGGAAATAAAAACAAAAACAAATGGGACCTAATGAAACTTCAAAGCTTTTGCACAGCAAAGGAAACCATAAACAAGACGAAAAGACAACCCTCAGAATGGGAGAAAATATTTGCAAACGAATCAACGGACAAAGGATTAATCTCCAAAATATATGAACAGCTCATTCAGCTCAATATTAAAGAAAGAAACACCCCAATCCAAAAATGGGCAGAAGACCTAAATAGACATTTCTCCAAAGAAGACATACAGACGGCCACGAAGCACATGAAAAGATGCTCATCATCACTAATTATTAGAGAAATGCAAATCAAAACTACAATGAGGTATCACCTCACTCCTGTTAGAATGGGCATCATCAGAAAATCTACAAACAACAAATGCTGGAGAGGGTGTGGAGAAAAGGGAACCCTCTTGCACTGTTGGTGGGAATGTAAATTGATACAGCCACTATGGAGAACAATATGGAGGTTCCTTAAAAAACTAAAAATAGAATTACCATATGACCCAGCAATCCCACTACTGGGCATATACCCAGAGAAAACCGTAATTCAAAAAGACACATGCACCCGAATGTTCATTGCAGCACTATTTACAATAGCCAGGACATGGAAGCAACCTAAATGCCCATCAACAGACGAATGGATAAAGAAGTTGTGGTACATATATACAATGGAATATTACTCAGCCATAAAAAGGAACGAAATTGAGTCATTTGTTGAGAAGTGGATGGATCTAGAGACTGTCATACAGAGTGAAGTAAGTCAGAAAGAGAAAAACAAATATCGTATATTAATGCATGTATGTGGAACCTAGAAAAATGGTACAGATGAGCCGGTTTGCAGGGCAGAAGTTGAGACACAGATGTAGAGAATGGACATATGGACACCAAGGGGGGAAAACTGCGGTGGGGTGGGGATGGTGGTGTGCTGAATTGGGCGATTGGGATTGACATGTATACACTGATGTGTATAAAATTGATGCCTAGTAAGAACTTGCAGTATAAAAAAACAAACAAACAAAACAACTAATACTAAACTTTCATTGGGTTATTTGTATGGAAATATGTTAATATAAATGTTTCAGACATTAAAAAAAAAAAAAAAAGAGTAGCCCCCGCTCACCACAACTAGAAAAGAGCCTGCGCACAGCAGCAAAGACCCAATGCAGCCGAAAATAAATAAATAAATAAATTAATTAATTAAAAAAAAAAAAAAGAACACCAAAAGGTAAATAGGTGGGTAAATACAAAAGTCTATATTTTTTAGTGATTTCTTTAAAGGATAACTGACTGAATAAAGCAAAACATGTGCAAGACAGAGTTTATATTTGTAGAAGTAAAAGATGAGACAAATATAGCTCAAAGAATGGGTGACTATAAATGGAATTATACTGTTATAAGAATATTACATTTGTGAAGTGTCAGGTATCAAGGCAAGTGGAAAGTATGAAGAGGGAGGTATGAAGTGGTAAAATATTGACTAACTAGACTTTGATAGGTTAAGAATGCACATTGTGGGCTTCCCTGGTGGCGCAGTGGTTGAGAATCTGCCTGCCAATGCAGGGGACACGGGTTCGAGCCCTGGTCTGGGAAGATCCCGCATGCCGCGGAGCAACTGGGCCCGTGAGCCACAAATTACTGAGCCTGCGCGTCTGGAGCCTGTGCTCCGCAACGAGAGAGGCCGTGATAGTGAGAGGCCCGCGCAACGCGATGAAGAGTGGTCCCCACTTGCCACAACTGGAGAAAGCCCTCGCACAGAAACGAAGACCCAACACAGCAATCAATCAATCAATCAATCAATAAGAATGTGAATTTCTAAAAAAAAAAAAAAAAAAGAATGCACATTGTTAGCCCTAGAGCAAGCATTAAAAAATTATAAGAAGAATAAGCTAAGATGCCAATAGGGGAAATAAAATGGAATACTAACAAATATTTGATTAACCTAGAATAAGACAGGAAAGGAAAAGAACAAGAAAGGATCCCCCCCCCAAAAAAGGGACAAATGGAAAAGAAACAGCAAGATGGTAGATTACAACCCAACTATGTCAATAATTAAAACAAAAAAATGGAATGGATAAAACACAGAATGGACTAATAAAAAAAAGACTCAACTATATACTGTACGGAAGAGATGAACTCTAAATATAAAGACACAAATAGATTGAAATTAAAAGGACAGAGAAAGTTATACTGTGCACACAATAGGCTTATATTAATATGAGACAAAATAAACGTCAAGACAGAGTTGATTACTAGGAAAGAGGAATATTTTTTAGGGATAAAAAGGCAGTTTGGGGGCTTCCCTGGTGGCACAGTGGTTAAGAATCCTCCTGCCAATGCAGGGGACATAGGTTCGAGCCCTGGTCTGGGAAGATCCCATATGCTGCGGAGCAACTAAGCCCATGCGCCACAACTACTGAGCCTGTGCTCTAGAGCTGCTACCCACAACTACTGAGCCTGCGTGCTGAAACTACTGAAGCCTGTGCACCTAGAGCCTGTGCTCCACAACAAAAGAAGCCACCGCAACAAGAAGACCACGCACCACAAGGAAGAGTAGCCCCCGCTCGCCACAACTAGAGAAAAGCCCACACGCAGCAATGAAGACCCAGCGCAGCCCAAAAAAAAAAAGGTAGTTTGGGGACATCCCTGGCAGTCCAGTGGTTAATGCTCCACACTTCCACTGCAGGGGGCACGGGTTCGATCCTTGGTCAGGGAACTAAGATCCTATATGCCATGCAGCCAAAAAAAAAAACTGTTAAAAAAAAATGCTTGCATTCCTATACACTAATGACGAAAAATCAGAAAGAGAAACTAAGGAAACAATCCCATTTACCACTGCAACAAAAAGAATAAAATACCTAGGAATAAACGTACCTAAGGAAGCAAAAGACTTGTACTCAGAAAACTATAAAACACTGATGAAAGAAATCAAAGATGACATAAACAGATGGAGAAATATACCATGTTCTTGGATTGGAAGAATCAACATTGTGAAAATGACTATACTACCCAAAGCAATCTACAGATTCAATGCAATCCCTATCAAACTACCAATGGCATTTTTCACAGAACTAGAACAAAATATTTCACAATTTGTATGGAAACACAAAAGACCCCGAATAGCCAAAGCAATCTTGAGAAAGAAAAACGGAGCTGGAGGAATCAGGCTTCTTGACTTCAGACTATACTACAAAGCTACAGTAATCAAGACAGTATGGTACTGGCACAAAAACAGAAATATAGATCAATGGAACAGGATAGAAAGCCCAGAGATAAACCCACGCACATATGGTCACCTTATTTTTGATAAAGGAGGCAAGAATATACAATGAAGAAAAGACAGCCTCTTCAATAAGTGGTGCTGGGAAAACTGGACAGCTACATGTAAAAGAATGAAATTAGAATACTCCCTAACACCATACACAAAAATAAACTCAAAATGGATTAAAGACCTAAATATAAGACTGGACACTATAAAACTCTTAGAGGAAAACATAGGAAGAACACTCTTTGACGTAAATCACAGCAAGATCTTTTTTGATCCACCGCCTAGAGTAATGGAAATAAAAACAAAAACAAATGGGACCTAATGAAACTTCAAAGCTTTTGCATAGCAAGGGAAACCATAAACAAGATGAAAAGACAACTCTCAGAATGGGAGAAAATATTTGCAAACGAAGCAACTGACAAAGGATTAATCTCCAAAATATACAAGCAGCTCATGCAGCTCAATATCAAAAAAACAAACAACCCAATTAAAAAATGGGCAGAAGACCTAAACAGACATTTCTCCAAAGAAGATATACAGATTGCCAACAAACACATGAAAGGATGCTCAACATCACTAATCATTAGAGAAATGCAAATCAAAACCACAATGAGGTATCACCTCACAATGGTCAGAATGGCCGTCATCAAAAAATCTATAAACAATAAATGCTGGAGAGGGTGTGGAGAAAAGGGAACCCTCTTGCAGTGTTGGTGGGAATGTAAACTGATACAGCCACTATGGAGAACAGTATGGAGGTTCCTTAAAAAAACTAAAAATAGAATTACCATATGACCCAGCAATCCCACTACCGGGCATATACCCTGAGCAAACCATAATTCAAAAAGAGTCATGTACCACAATGTTCATTGCAGCAGTATTTACAATAGCCAGGACATGGAAGCAACCTAAGTGTCCATCGACAGATTGAGGCCACTCTTCCTGGCTTACTGTGTCCTCACATGACCTTTCTCCTGGGCACAGGCACAGGTAGAGAGATCTCTGGTGTCTCTTCCTCTTCTTATAAGAACACTAATCCTATCAGATTAGTGCTCCACCCTTATGGCCTCATTTTACCTTGATTTCCGACTTAAAGGCTTTATCTCCAAATAGAATCATGTTGCAGATTAGGGCTTCAACATATGAATTTGAGGAGGACACAATTCAGTCCATAACACCGTATACCAGGAAGATGTAACAATGCTAAATAAGTAAGCACCTAATTGAGTTTCAAAATGTATGAAGAAAAACTGATGAAACTAAAGAGAGGACTAGGTGAATCCACAATTATTGTTAGAGATTTTAGTTATTAATAAAACAATTAGAAAATCAGTAAAAACATAAAAGATCTGATGCTACACCCAACAAATGCAGAGTACATATCCTTCTCAAGAACATATGGAATGCTGACAAGGACAGACTGTATGGTGGGCCATAAAATATATCAATATTGTTCAAAAGATTAAATCTGAAAGATTATGCTCTCTGGTAACAATAGAATTAAGTTAGAAATCAATAACAATAAAATACCTGGAAAAATCCCCAAATATTTGGAAATTAAACAACACTGTTCTAAATATTAAGTTACGAGGAAAATTAGAGGGTATTTTGAACTACATGATAGTAAAACCACAAAATATCCAGATTCACGGATGCAGCTGAAGTAGTTCTTATAAAGACATTTATACCTTTAAATGCCTATTTTAGAAAAAGAAGAAAGCTTTAAAATGAGTAACCTAAGTTTCTACCTTAAGATGCTAGGAAAGAAGAGTAAATTAAACCCAAAGTAGAATGAAAGAAATAATTAAAAGCAAAATCAATGATATAGAAAATAGGTAAATAAAAGAGAAAATGAACAAGTCCAAGAGTTGATTCTTTGGAAAGATTAATAATTAATAAGCCCTCTAGTGATACTAGTCAAGAAAAAGCAATAAAACGCAAATTACAAATATCAGGAATGAAAGAGATGTCACTACAAATTCTACAGACATTAAAAGAATATTAACAGAATAATATACACAATTTTATGCCAATAAATTCCATAACTTAGATGAAATGGACAAATTCCTCAAAAATCTGAATAGTTGTAAAACTCTTAAACTAAATCAAGCAACTCTCACAGAGAAAGCTCTAGGCTCAGGTGGAAGAACACACATTTGTGGAAGAAATAACAGTCACACAAACTTTTCCCAAAACCAGGAGCATTTTCATTCATTTTACAGGTCAGCATAATATTGATGCCAAAACCTGACAAAGACAATATAATAAAAGAAAATTATGAGGTGGGACTTCTAAATAGTGTGGCAGAGTGAGTAGCTTGACAAATCTTCCCCAAAAGCAACAATAAACTGGATATAATTGTCTAAAGCAATCATTTCAGGATTCTGAAAATTGACTAAAGGTACACAGCAAATGGAGTAGCAGTTATTCATGAAAATCAATAGAACTTTGAGTTAGGAACAATAAGAGTCTGTTCAACTTTAAAGGGACAAACTGTGAAAACTAGCAGCTTCACCACCAGAGAGGGCTCAATAGATTTGGAATGGAACTTGGATGAACTCTAAGTTCAATAGCATTTTCAACAACAGTAGCACATTCGGTAGCATATGAACAAGGAAAAACAGTGGCTCAGATAGTCTGAGGTTTCAATACTAGCTGGGGCAAAAAATGGATTGGCAGACTATCCAGAAATTTATTAAGGAGGTCTGGGAAATAAGTCATAGGAGGCCCTAATAAACTCTCCACATATCCATGCAGGAGAGACCAGAGAGGGCCCAAACTATGCACACACAAATGGCTGACTATGAGTCAGCACACAAATGCAAAGGAGATGAGAGGGCACAGAAATTAAGAGCCAAGGCAGCCATAAAACCTGCTTGAATTTGAACACAAAGTAAACTTTAAGACATAAAATACTACTAGAAACAAAAGGACATCTCCATAATGATAAAAAGGCCAATTCTTTAGGAAAATAAAGTAGTTATAAATGTATACACATCTAACAAGGAAGCCTTAAAGCATATGAAGCAAAACAACAGAATTTAAAAGAGAAATGGGAAACAACAGTTGTAGCTGGAGACTTCAATACTCCACTCTCAATACTTGATAGAACAACTAAACAGAAGATCAGCAAGGATATTGAAGACTTGAACAGTGCTATCAACCAACTTGACCTAATTGATTCTATCCAATGACAGCAGAATATATAATCTTCAAGCATACAAAAAACAAGTCTCATAAATCTAAAAGGATTGAAATTGTACTAGGTATGTTCTCCAACCATGTTGGAATTAAGTTAGAAATCAACAATGGATATAAATTTGGGATATTCCCAAGTATTTGAAAATTAAACACTGTTCTTTTAAATAACTGATGGGTTAAAGAACAATCTACAAGGGAAGTTAGAAAATATTTTCAATTGAATGAAAATGGAAAAGCAGAATATCAAAATTTATAAGACATAACTAAAGTGGTGCTTAAAGGGAAACTTACAGCTTTAAATACCTATAGAAAAAGAAATCAAGCTTATAGACATGGAACAGATTGGTGATGACAGAGGTGGGGTTGGGGGTTGGGTGAAATGGGTGAAGCATGTCAAAAGGTACAAACTTCCAGTTATAAAATAAATAAGTCATGGGGATGTAATGTACAGCATGGTGACTATAGTTAATAATACTGTATTACATATTTGAGAGTTGCTAAGAGAAAAGATCTTAAAAATTCTCATCACAAGGAAAAACCTTTTGTAACTACGTATGGTGATGTGCTATGGAGATCAATTCACTATATATACAAATATTGAATCATTATGTTATATACCTGAAACTAACATAATGTTGTATGTCAATTATACCTCAACAGAACAAAAGTGCCTACAGAAAAATGGAGCATACTGAATCAATAACATAAGCTTCCACCTTAAGAAACTAAAAAAGACCAAATTAAATCCAAAGCAAGCAGAAGGAAGGAAATAAAATAATACAGATTAGAGTAGAAATTAATGAAATAGGAAACAGAAAAACAATAAACTCAATAAAGTCAAAGTTCTTTGAAGAGTCAACAAAATTGATAAGTCTTTAGCTACTTTGACCAAGAAAAAAGAAGACATAAACTAACAAGATTAGAAATAAAAGTGAGGACATAACTGTTGACCTTACAGAAAGTAAAAGGACTAGGGAAATATAATAAGCAGCTTCATGTCAAGAAATTAGATAACTTAGATATAACAGATAAATTTCTAGGAAGACACAATTACCAAACTGACTCAAAAAGAAATTAAAAATCCATACAGATATATATTAATTAAAGAAATTAAATAAGTAATTTTAAATCTTCCTACAAAGAAAAGCCCAGGCACAGATGGCTTTACTGGTGAATTCTACCAAATACTCAAAGAATAAATAATAACCATCTTTCATAAACCCTTTCAGAAAATAGAGGAAGGGACACTTCCCAACTCATTCAATGAGGCTAATATTACCCTGATACCAAAGCCAGACAAAGACATCAGAAGAAAAGAATTCTGTATGTAAAAAATTCTCAGGAATTCACAAAATGAACAAACAAAACTGATTAGCACTAATACATGAGTTTAACAAGGCCACAAGATACAAGGTCAGTATAAAAACGTCAACTGTATTTCTATATATGCTTAAATATTTAAAGAAGAAATAATACCAATCTTTCAGAAAAGAGGGAATGGTTCCTAATTCATCCTATGAGGCCATCCTATAACACCAAAGTCAGACAAAGACATCACATGAAGAGAAAACTACAAATTAATATTCCTCTTGAAATTATACAAAAAACTTTAAATTATTAGCAAAGCTAATCTAGCAACATAAAGGGATTATTTACCCTGACTGAGTGGAATTTATCCAAGGAATGCACAGCTGGTTCAACATTAGAAAATTAAATTAATACATCACAGTAATGTGAAAAAATGACATGATTATCTCAATAGACACAGAAAAAGCATATGATAAAATCCAACACCCACTCATGATAAAAACTCTCAAAAAACTAGAAAATAAAAGGGAACTTCATCAACCTGACAAAAGGCACCTAAAACTAATAGTGTATGTAATGGGAAAAGACTGAATAGTTTCCTCTTCAGATCAAAACAAGATAAAGATGTCCATTCTTGCCACCTTTATTCAGCATTGTATTGGAGGTTCTAGTCAGGGCAATAGACCAAAATAAGGAAATAAGTTAAACTTATTAAAGGAATAAGTTAAACTATCTTCACTCACAGATGACATGATGTAGAAAATCCTAAAACTTCCCCTCCGTCCCCACCCCCACTCCATCTACTAGAACTAAGAAATGAGTTCAGGACGGTCACAGTATATCAGATCAATTTACAAAAATCAATTGTAAATGTGGTATATTTATGTAATGTAATATTTTTCAGCCATAAAAAGGAAAGAAATACTAATACATGCTGCACTATGGATGAACCTTGAAAACATGCTAAGTAAAAGAAGCCAGATACAAAAGGCCACATGTTACATGGTTTCATACATATGAAATATCCAGAGGAGCAAATCTATAGAGACAGAAAGTAGATCAGTAGTGGGCAGGGGCTGGGCACAGAGAGTAATGGAGAGTGATGGCTAATGGAGCCAGGGTTTCTTTGGGGGTGAAAATGTTCTAGAATTAGATAGTTGTGGTGGTTGCACAACTGTGCATATATATGCTACAAACCACTGGGAATACACTAAAACCACTAAATTTTACACTTTAAAAGGATGAATTTCATGGTATGGGAATTGTATCTAAATTTTTAAAACCTATTGTATTTCTACACATTAGTAATGAATAATCTGAAAGTGAAAATTAAAAATAAATTCAATTCACAAAGAACAAAAAATTGTTAGGGATGAACTTAATGAAAGGAGAACAAGATTTATACACTGAAAAATTTAAAACATTACTGAGAAAAATGAAATATAAACAAATAAGAGACATTCCATGTTCATGGATTGGACGACTAAATACTGAGATGGCATTTCTCCCCAAATTGATCTATATATCCAATGCATTCCCTATTAAAGTCCCAGCAGGCTTTTTGTAGAAATTGATAAGCTGATCCTTATTGACATGGAATTGCAAAAGACCCAGATTAGTCAAAACAATTTTGAAAAAGAAGACATGGACTTCCCTGGTGGCGCAGTGGTTAAGAATCCGCCTGCCAATGCATGGGACACGGGTTCGAGCCCTGGTCTGGGAAGATCCCACATGCCGTGGAGCAACTAAGCCCATGTGCCACAACTACTGAGCCCGCGAGCCACAACTACTGAAGCCCGCGTGCCTAGAGCCCATGCTCTGAAACAAGAGAAGCCACCACAATGAGAAGCCCGCACACCACAACGAAGAGTAGCCCCTGCTCACCACAACTAGAGAAAGCCTGCACGCAGCAACAAAGACCCAACTCAGCCAAAAATAAATAATAAAGTAAATTAATTAATTTTAAACAGAAGACAAAGGACTTACTCTATCACATTTCAAACTTAATATAATGGTACAGTAATCAAAACAGTATGGTAAGGGCATAAGGATAGGCCTATAATTTAATGGCACAGAATAGAGAATCTAGACATAAACTCATATTTATGGTCAATTGATTTTTGGTGATGACAATTCAACAGGGAAAGGATATTTTTTCCAATAAATGTTGCTGGGACAATTGGATATCCATATGCAAATTGGATGAATTCAGACCCTTACCTTACATCATACAGAAAACTTACTCAAATTAATTATAAACTTAAATGTAAGTGCAAAAACTGTCATTCTTTTAGAAGAAAACGTATGAGAAAACCTGCAAGACTCTGGGTTAGGCAACGAATTCATAGATACGACACAACAAAAGCACAAGCCTAAAAAAATGGATAAATTTGACTCCATCAAAATTCAAATCTTGGGCTTCCCTGGTGGCGCAGTTGTTGAGAATCTGCCTGCCAATGCAGGGGACACGGGTTTGAGCCCTGGTCTGGGAAGATCCCACATGCCGCGGAGCAACTGGGCCCGTGAGCCACAATTACTGAGCCTGCGCGTCTGGAGCCTGTGCTCCGCAACAAGAGAGACTGCGATAATGAGAGGCCCGCGCACCGCGATGAAGAGTGGCCCCCACTTGCCGAAACTAGGGAAAGCCCTCGCACAGAAACGAAGACCCAACACAGCCATAAATAAATAAATTAAATTAATTAAAAAAAAATTTTTTTTAAATTTCAAATCTTTTGTGCTCCCAAATACACTATCAAGAAAATGAAAAAACAAGCCACAGACTGGGAGAGAATATTTGCAATACTTATATCTGACAAAGGACTTCTATCCAAAACTTAAAACTCCATACTAAGGAGATAAATAGACCAGTTGAAAAAAAATGAGCAAAAGGCTTGGACACTCTATAAAAGAAAACATATGAATGGCCAAGTAGCATATAGAAAGATGCTCAATATCATTATCATCAAGGAAATGCAAATTTAAAACGGTCATGATACACACTCACTAAAACAGCTAAAACTAAAAAGACTGACAATACCTAATATTAGCCAGGATGTGGAGCAGATTTAATGCTCACACATTTCTTGTGGGAGTGCTAACCTGTATATTTATTCTGTGATATAGTTTTAGTAGTTTATTTTAACATTAAACATCCACTCATTATAAGACCAGTAATTCTACTGCTAGGTATTTATCTGAGAGAAATAAAAATATATGTCCAGAAAAAGATTTGTGCATGAATGTTCATATATTTACTCATAATAACAAATATTGTAAATAATACAAATGTCCCTCAACAGGAGAATGGATAAACAAATTGTGGCATATTCTTACAATGCAATACTATGTAGTGAATGTAATGTAATGAATACTAACACATGCAACAACATGGGTGAACCTCAAAAACATTCTGCTGAAAAACATTCCACCTCTCTCACTGAATCCGTCATCAAGTTTTGTGTATTTTATCCTCACAATGTATCTCATGTCTTTTTTTCCCCTTTTCTTTTTTCTTTTTAAAAATTGAGGTATAATTTACATATAACATTGTATTACTTTTAGGTATACAGAGTAATAATTTGATATATGTATATAATGCAAAACACAAAAAAGTACATCCTGCATGATCCTGGTTATATGAAGTTCTGTAACAGACAAAACTAATTTATAGTGCTATAAATCAGATCAATCGTTTCATGACATGGGGAATGGGAAACTTCAGTTGCACAGGGGTATGAGGGAACATTCTGGGGTATCAGAAATGTTCTTCTACATCTGGAAAAGAATGGTGGTTACTTGGGTTAATACCTTTGTCAAATGTCATTGTGCTGTAGATACTTGAAATGTTATTGTATGTAAACTATTCCTCAATAAGGTTTATTAAACTTTTTAAATACTCAAAGAGTTAAGGGATAAGATAGCATCCATTAAAATTATTGGAGGTTTTAAAACAAAGCAGGTAGAGATTTTAATTTAAGAAAAGACAGATATGAAAATTCAGTTTAAAATCTTAGACATGAATAGCATTTGAAATATCTGAGTAGATAACTGGACATAACTACTATATGTAAACTGGACCCAGTGAAACAGAATAGTAGTGAATTGAATGAGAGAACTAAGAAAATCACCTAGAACTACAGAGCTAAAGACACTGAGAATTTGAAGAGTAGTTTGGAGACATGGAAGATGGATCAAGATGCTGTAATATATGTGTAACAAATTTTGGAAAGAGAAAATGGAAAAAGGCAATATTCAAAGAAATAATCACTGATTTTTTTTTTTTAAGAATTGAAGAAAGACAACAGTCTTCATGTTGAAAAAGCATATCAAGTGAGGGACAAATTAAAAAAAACCACTCTCAGATATATTCCAGAGAAACCGCTTAAAATCAAAGATTTTAAAAAATGCTAAAAGCTATTAGAAAAGAGAGACCACATATAACGGAGTAAAAATCAGACTTACGACAGGTTGCTCACAATTAACAATAAATGCCAGATGATAATGATGTATCGTTAAAGTGCTAAGGAAAAAAATGAATGATATATCTCTATTTATCATATATATGATAAATAATAAAATTATATATACATATTATATACTATCATTCAGTAATGAAGGCAAAATAAAGACATTTTAAACATCTATAGAACAAGAGTTTCTCATTCATATATACTCACTGAAAGAACAATTAAAGGACAGATCGCAGCAAGAAGGAAAATAAAGCCAGAAGGAATGGTATACAAGCAACAGAGAGCAAAGTAATTGGCAAAGCATATTGGTAAACCTAAGTAGTTACTAAAACAACAGTAACATTTTGTGTTAAAAAAAACACTAATACTAGAATTCAAAATAAAAATCACATGGAAGATGCTGAGAGGGAAGTTAAAGAATATCAAAAAGAAAAATCACACAGATGCTTAGAGGGAAGTTGAAGCATATCAAAGTCCTTTTTAAAAAAATTTTGTTTTACATAACTGGAATGTCATTTATTGTCAAAGTGGTGAAAGATGTCTCAAGCCCCTACATCCCTTTTTGTTCCTGTCAACAATCCTGTAAACTGAAGGAGGGAAGGGACATGTAGTTGATATTGCAACCCAGTGTGTGTACATAAGACAGAACACAAAGTTACACAAGGTAATAATCATTATGTGAGTGATCACTATGATATTTTACATTCTGTTCTGCCTTATTATATTTCACTTTTTTGGTATTATTTAATAACATTTTAAAATTGATTTCATTGTCCACATGGTCCTGAAGCTTGAAAAACACTTGTAAAAGTGTTTCCTGAGAAGTCCTAAGTACTTACCCCTCCTGCTTTAAAAATATATGATACCAAGACAGAAATTAGGTAAAAATTAAAAGTTAAATGAAAAAAGATATGATAGAGATTGGTTAATTAGTATAAAGTGCTCTGATATCCTATCAGTTTAGGATATTTTACTTGATGAATGTTCACATTATAACTAGCAGCATCCTATCACCAGAATGGAAGGCTTGAATTCATCTTTATAACCACCTCTCTCATTGAATCAGTCATCAAGTTTTGTGTATTTTATCCTCACAATGTATCTCATGTCTTTTTTCTCCTTTTTTCTTTTTAAAAATTGAGATATAATTGACATATAACATTGCATTACTTTTAGGTATACAAAGTAATAATTTGATACATGTATATAATGCAAAGTGATCAAAGTTCTTTCTTTGTTTCAGTAGAGGACAGAAATCCTGAAAAACTTTAAACTTTGTTAGCAAAATAAGGGTGTATGGATGCCAAAATTTTAACTGTAACGAACAGAATATAAAAATAATGAATAACTTCCAAATTTAAAAGGGGAATAAGGAAAACTCATTGTAACAGAAGGAAAAGAGAATAAAAAACACAAGAAAAAGAAGATTAAATAGAAAACACAAAATTAATGGTAGAAATAAGTCCAAATATTGTACATTACAATAATTATAACTGGATAGAAGTTACCTACAAATAAAAGACAGAGACTCTGAAATTGGTTTTTAAAAATCCAGCTACAGGGACTTCCCTGGTGGTCCAATGGGTAAGACTCCACGCTCCCAGTGCAGGGGGCCCAGGTTCGATCCCTGGTTGGGGAACTAGATATCCCACATGCGTGCCACAACTAAGGGTCTGCGTGCCACAACTAAGAAGCCCACATGCCGCAACTAAGACCTGGCGCAGCCAAAATAAATAAATAAATAAATAATAATTTTAAAAAAATCCAGCTCCATGCTATTTAAAGAAACATATCAAAAATGAAATGACATTCAAACGTTGAAAATCAAGGGATGAAAAAGTTATAACAGTCAAATACCACCAAAAGAAAGTTGACATGAGTAGAATTTAAGTAGATA
Source organism: Balaenoptera musculus (assembly GCF_009873245.2). Taxonomy (NCBI): domain Eukaryota; kingdom Metazoa; phylum Chordata; class Mammalia; order Artiodactyla; family Balaenopteridae; genus Balaenoptera; species Balaenoptera musculus. The sequence goes on along the minus strand of NC_045800.1, from coordinate 61,387,247 downwards.
AATATTTAATAGGAAAAATAACAAGTTTCACTGAGACTAGGAAAATTTGACCCCACCCCCACCAGGCTTGAAAACAATAAGTAGGAAATTTTGTAAGATATATTTGTGTTGAGTCTTTTTTTTAGTTGCGGCATGCAGACTTCTTAGTTGTGGCATGCGGGCTTCTTAGTTGCAGTATGCATGTGGGATCTAGTTCCCCGACCAGGGATGGAACGTGGGTTGCCTGCATTGGGAGTGCGCAGTCTTACCCACTGGACCACCAGGGAAGTCCCTGTGTTGAATCTTTAAAATTTAACCTTAAATCTACCTAGCAAGCCCTTTTTTTTTAATTGGATAGAAGCTGACTTTCATTGTTAGAGTGAAAATACATAATTCTCATCTTATACTTTTAAGAGAAGGTGTAACTTTTCTTCCACCTGAATGTAAAAGGGCACATAAAAACAGATGAAGTAGAGAGTAAGCAGAGAATCAGATAACATGATCAGATTCACATTTTTTTTTTAAATAAATAGGTATTTTTTATAGTGGGTAATGTGAAGACTTCAGATGAAATAGATTGAGAAACTGATTGGAAATTGAATGCAAACTAAGACCACTTGACTGTTACTGAAATGAATAGCCCAGTTTGCTTTTTTTTTTTTAAAGAAATTCACGTTCTTTTATTTATTTATTTATTTATTTATGACTGTGTTGAGTCTTTGTTTCTGTGCGAGGGCTTTCTCTAGTTGCGGCAAGTGGGGACCACTCTTCATCGCGGTGCGCGGGCCTCTCACCATCGCGGCCTCTCTTGTTGCGGAGCACAGGCTCCAGACGCGCAGGCTCAGTAATTGTGGCTCACGGGCCCAGTTGCTCCGTGGCATGTGGGATCTTCCCAGACCAGGGCTCGAACCCGTGTCCCCTGCATTGGCAGGCAGATTCTCAACCACTGCGCCACCAGGGAAGCCCCAGATTCACATTTTATAGCCATCCTTTTGGCTGCTGCAAAAGGATAGATTATAGGGCAAAGATTTAACGTAAACTGTCAGGTGAAAAATGCAGACTACAAAGTAATACATATATGGGATTGACTGTCTACCTTACGCTCTAAAAAAAATACTGGAACCAAGCAACTATAATAAAATTAACAATCATTATCTTTGAGTGGTAGAATTACTGGTAATTTTTATTTTTCTTTATACTTTTCTGGATTTTTTTGATGAAGAAAAAATGTTACTTTAAAAACGTAGATATTTCCACAAATTTTCTTTAAATAGGAATAGGGAGGCCATCTAAATATTGTAAGATCCAAAAACTCACTAACTTTTCTTTCACACAAATGGACTAAATATTGAAAACAAAACAGAATCTGATTGCTTTCAACCTTTATGATTATTAACAGAGATTGAAGCTCATCTAAATATTCTGGGGTGATAATTTCTTTTAGGAACTTGATCAAAATGCCACTGAAAAAGTCCACGCAATGTTCACAGCCATTGACGAGCTCTTGTATGAGCAGAAGTTGAGTGTACATATTAAAAGTCTACAAGAAGAGTGCCAACAGTGGACATGTAGCTTTCCTCACCTCAGGTATTGGAGCCCTTGTATATTCATGGCTAATACTAAAATTTGAAGAGCAGATTTCCAAGAAAGCTTGTATTCTGAAATCTCTATGGGCATGGATTTATATAAATAAGGCGATGTGGTATAAAGCCTCAGATGACAGAAAACTCATGTTGATGGAAGTTTCTCAGAGTTTTCATAACTACCAATATATTGTCCTAATCAAGTAAAACAACTTCTATACCAGTAACTGTGATCTGTGTACTGTGGCTGTCCAAAGAGCCTGTCTTTTGAACAAGAGGGTCAGAAAATATATTTGATTACACTGTTGTCTATAAGTAAATTCTTATGCATGTATACTTGAAAGCAAACATAGGCTATTAGGAAGCTTTCCTTAGAAACCGCATTAGTGCACTTACGACACATACTTAAAATTTATAAAGCTTCATGTTCTTAAGAATATAATTCAGTTTTCACTAATTTGGCCTGGCTTTCACCCATTTTGGCAAATTTAACGAAGATTGTTATAGAGGATGGAGGGCAAATTACAAATGTTTGCCCAATTCCCTTGGATTTTTTTCAGTGGGGTGGAAAACCTTTATCCTTTCTATCTCCATTGTATAGGAGAGAGATATACCTTTAAAAAGGCTCTGGATTCACATTTTTCTCAAGAATCATTCTAAATCAGTAATGGACTAAGTATGTACTAGACTTCTATGTAGAGCCATCAAATTTGTTCCAAAAATACCTACATTTTGTATGTATGCCAGGTGAAGGTGCTTAATTATCTCTTTATGTTCTTCACTTTGAAGGATTCTGGGTAGGCAGATAATCACTCCAAGTGAAGGTTATGGACTGTATCCTAGGTCCCCTTCTGCTGTTTCAGCTTCACATGAGGCAACACTGTCTCAAGAAAGAGATTCTACTATGTAAGTATTCTAATATGTAAGTACTTATGTATTCTAATGTGCAAGTATTATATTCTACCAGTTATACTAAGGGATTAAAATACTTCTTCCTATTTATTGGTATTTAGTAAAGCACAGCAAATTCTGTAAGATTGACCATAGTCTTTATGCATATTAGAATTTTGTTACTTAGTTTTTTGTTCAAAAACTAAGACATTCTCTAGGATTTAAGGGTTATTCAGATTCATATATATCTACATCTGTCTATAAATATAGGCACTTCCCTCTTGGAATAAATGTGTAGATAGACTGGTTTAAAGAAATTCAGGGATCTAAGAAACAGACTTTAAAAGTTTTTTGAAAAAAATTTTGAAAAGTCATTTTCTTAAACGTATAATACTAATTAAAACTTAATTTCTTTATGGAAGTTAAACTGGTATTAGTTTATCAGCTTAAAATGGGTAATTAGTACACTAGCTAAAATGGCTAATTCTTTAACACCTCAAACTCTTTATTTTTATTTTTACTTTTTAAAAATATTGGGAATTCCCTGGTGGTCCAGTGGATGAGACTCCGTGCTCCCAATACAGAGGGCCTGGGCTCAATCCCTGGTCGGGGAACTAGATCCTGCACGCATGCCGCAACTAAGAGTCCGCATGCCGCAACTAAGAAGCCCGCATGCTGCAACTAAAGATCCCGCGTGCCACAACTAAGACCTGGCACAGCCAAATAAATAAGTAAAAAAATAAATTCCTTTACTTTTTCCTAAGACTGTAATTTTACTTATACTGATACCTTCTAAGAGTTGTAGTAATACTTGCTTTTGATACCTTTTTGGGCTTGTAGTAATTTCATCAGACCACAAAGTAAAACATTATTGTCTTAGGCCAGTTAAGGTTATGGGATCTGGGTTATCAACTAACTGATTTTTGGTCAGAGAATGGGATTTGTTTACTTCTTTCAAAGTGATTTAAGCTCAAGCTTCTGGTCACTAGGCTGAGCTTTCTTTCTAAATTTAAACCTCATGTATTACATCAATAAGCCTTTTTAAGTTTACTCCTTTTTTTTTTTTTAATTTTATTTATTTATTTATTTATTAAATTTATTTATTTATTTATTTTTTAAATTTATTTTTATGGCTGTGTTGGGTCTTCGTTTCTGTGCAAGGGCTTTCTCTAGTTGCGGCGAGCGGGGGCCACTCTTCATCGCGGTGCGCGGGCCTCTCACTCTCGTGGCCTCTCTTGTTGTGGAGCACAGGCTCCAGACGCGCAGGCTCAGTAGTTGTGGCTCACGGGCCTAGTCGCTCCGCGGCATGTGGGATCCTCCCAGACCAGGGCTCGAACCCGTGTCCCCTGCATTGGCAGGCGGGTTCTCAACCACTGCGCCACCAGGGAAGCCCAAGTTTACTCCTTTTATATAAAGGTCAGACTTTTACAAACTAATGTCTCCCACAGAAATGATGTATCCTTTAATTTTCACTGACCAAAATTACATAACTTACGTCCTGCTATTAAGATATATTTACCCGATCTATTAGTATAAACTTTATATACGCCTTATTGTTTTATAACTATAAATAGCAGTTCCATTTAGAGATTCCAAAGAAATAAGGAACCAATCTGAGCAGTTAGCTCCTCCTTTTTTAGGACATCTGGCTAAATCATCATTCTGCAACTTAGTACAGGCAACCTTTCTTTCCTTTTTACTTGCTACCGTCACTACTGCTTGGTGCTTCTTATTTTTCGTTCTGCTTTTCTGGATTATTTGACTTACAGTTTTCAATAATTACCTTTCTTTACTATACAGATGAAACAATTACCTATCTATACTTTATATACAGACATATATTTAAATGAAACAAGTTATTCAGCTATATTAGCATGTCACTACTTATTGAAAATAATAACAAATTAAATATAATCCATATTTATTTTCCTATCACTACTACTTTGTCCATACTTGATATTTTCTCTCAAGTACCATTAATGAACTCATTGCATTTCAAAATATTTATATATTTTAATTAACCATAATTATTATTGATGCTCAAATTGTTACAATTTGGCCATGTCAAGCTAGTTCCTTTGTTTTTGTCTTGACTGTATCCTTGTTTTCTGGTTACAATAGGATGCTCCAGGGCCATCCTGGAAAAAAATTGTTTCTTCCTTTAAGGCACGGTATCAGCTGAAATTCAAGGAGACCTAATTCCTTTGAGAGGCTACTAGTATTTGAGAACAAAATTTGGGTAGTGAGGGTATGTAAGTTGGTGATGATGCTGCAATTCTGCCACTTTTTGTAATAAGTGGTGTGAATAAATGTGTCAAGAATTCATTTTGGTATTTTTCAGTTTAACAAATCAGTTTTCCATAAAATATGAGGTTGATCATCTACTTTCTACAAAAATAACATTTCAAATTATATCCATTCTTGCCCCTCCACATTACATCAGATTCTCCTTTTAAAGTTCAGGGTTAATCCTTTCTGTCCCCACTTAAAAATCTTCAATAGTTTCCCAGTGAATTTAAGATACAAATCTAAAATTATATCATAAGCTGGCCCTGGCCTACATCTCTACCTTTATCTTCTGTCACTCTCTCTCTCATTCATTTATCCTCCCACACTGGATTTCTTTCAAATCTCAAATGTACTAAACAAGGTGTTTGGTCCAGCTTCCATTCTTGAGGAGTTCTTGGGCCAGAGGAAAGTAATATAATAAACAACACAAAAATACAGTCTCTTCCTTTTTGTATCTCTAACACCTCACACAATGCGCAGAACATGGTTAGCATCAACATTTTTTTTTTTACTAAATTAAAACATCATATTTATATGAAAACAAACTCCACGAAAATGAATTAATTGATATTATGGTTGCAAAACAATGTTATCAATCAAAACAAATTATTAGTGTCTAGGTCAAAATGGAATTCCAGGAACTTTATAACAATAGAAGATGGTGGCAGCATAAGGAGGAAACACAGGCCAGAAAAGGACCATGAACAGATGAGTCTGAGGACATTTCCATTTGAAAAAAAACTATGCAGTCATCTGCTTCAAGTTAGCTTAAGGGGCTTACCTACCCTTACTTTAAATACATACCTCAACAAAAATTATCTATAATATCTAATAAGTTGCTAAAGTATATGACTATATGCAGAATTATAACCCTTAAAAAATCATTAAAGAATGGAGAGCTCAGAAATAAACCTCTGCGTATATGACTAAATAATTTTCAGCAAGAGCACCAAGACTACACAATGCGGAAAGGACAGTCTCTTCAACAAATGGTGCTGGGGAAAGAATGCAAAAGAATGAAGTGGGACCCTTATACCATATACAGAAATTAACTCAAAATGGATTTTATAGACCTAAATGGAAGACCTAAAACAATTAAAACTCCTAGAATAAAACACAGGGGAAAAGCTTCAGGATACTGGATTTGGCAATGATTTATTGGATAGAACACCAAAAGCCTAGGCAACAAAAAGCAAAAATAGACAAATGGGACTACATCAAACTCAAAAATTTCTGTGCGTCAAAAGAAACAATCATCAGAGTGAAAAGGCAGCTTATGGCATGGGGGAGAATATTTGCAAATTGCATGTCTGATAAGGGGCTAATATCTAGAATATATGAGGAACTTCTACAATTCAACAACAACAACAACAAAAATAACCCAATTTAAAAATGGACAAAGGGGGGCTTCCCTGGTGGCACAGTGGTTAAGAATTTGCCTGCCAATGCAGGGGACATGGGTTCGAGCCCTGGTCTGGGAAGATCCCACATGCTGCGGAGCAACTAGGCCCGTGAGCCACAACTACTGAGCCGGTGCATCTGGAGCCTGTGCTACGCAACAAGAGAGGCCGAGACAGTGAGAGGCCCGCGCACCGCGATGAAGAGTGGCCCCCACTTGCCACAACTAGAGAAAGCCCTTGCACAGAAACGAAGACCCAACACAGCCAAAAATAAAATAAATAAATAAGTAAAATTAAAAAAAAAAAAAGAGAAGTGAGGAGCTGGGATCTGAACCCGCATTAAAAAAAAAAGAGAGAGAATAACACAAAGCATACATTGGTTATATTTAATATTTGGTTAAACTGAGAGCCATTTAAAAAATTGTACTGCTCAGATTTGACTGACTTTCTCCAAAGTAAACCTGCTGAAGTGAAGGTGTCATCATATATTAATTGAATACCTGGGTAGGATGAGAAATTCAAATATAAGTAAGGGAAGATACTTGCCCTTTAGGAGTATGCATTTTGAACAATGACGGAGTTATTGAAATAAACATATAACCTCCTGAAGTACTTTAAAGAGCTAATTATGAATGTAAATATTGTTAGATTTTTTTAAAAAACGTATTTTATAGCCATAGCTGTTGCATCTGAAAAGATAGCAAGCAGTATTCAATAGTGCATAATATACCTAAGTAGAGTGGGTCTATGGCTAGTATTTATTTATTCCTGTTCTGAGAAATAACAGGTATTAAGGTTTAGAGTAGCCCAGGAAGGTGTCACTAGGGCAAGGGACCTTGAGCTGAAACTTGTGTGAATGAGTTGCTTTGAGAACTGTTTATGTTGAACATAATATTTTTCCTCTTCCAGATTTGGTATTAGGGGAAAGAAGTTACATTTTTCATCTTCATATGCTCCTAAAGCATCTTCCATTGCCAAATCCCCTAGCTTGTGTTCTATGGAAAGAGAAGAGGAAGACTGTATAATCTTCTCAGAAGGAATAATAGAGGAATACCTAGCATTCGACCACACAGATATGTGAGTATTATGTCTTTTAAACTTTTTACTCCCCTCCTATTTTGTTGTTAATATCTATTTTTTCTAAAGTATACTACCAATATTACCTATAATTAAGTTGATGTCTGTTTGTTATTTATTTTCTATTAGTTCTCAGTTATCCAGTGTCATGTACTTAGTTGATATAAATTCCTATTGCTTTCACATACCAGTCTTCCTTGTATGTCTTCTTCCTGCACACATCATTTGCCTCTTCCTGAGATTAAACATTTTTAAATGAATTAATTTTTTTCTCCACATAATTTAATTTTCCTCTTTGTAAAGTATCACCAGTAACTCATGAAAACTTTATTCATCTGATTCTAAATCCAGTGCTCTCTTCACTATTCCATGCTACTTTTCTGATATATTAAACTCTTAAATTATTCCTCTAAGCCTTTAAAAGCTCAGAATTGATAGTCACAGTAGTACATCTAGAAGTGAGAATTTCATTTCAGGCTGTGAGGCTGTGGTTAAGTCTAGTTAGTGTCACATGATTCTGGACTTCTTCCCATATTTCCTACTGAGCCATGCTTACTACATGCTCAAGGTACACAGTCCTAGGGTCAGGTAAACACAACCCAGATTTCCAAACATAACACCGTTGAGCTAGCTCATTGTTCCAAGGGAATCATAAGTATGCTCTTTTGGTTTTCCAGAGATTGCCCCCTTCCCTTTCACTTCATGTGGCCTGAGTCAAATTATCCATATTTTCTCTTCCTTTTTCCTCAAAGGTCTTTTCCCTTCATTTTAACTTATAAAAAATACAGCAGATTTAACTAATTTAAAATGTGATGTTCATGGCTCATAGGTGTCCCTGGGGCATCTCTTCCCCTTTCTTGATAGTAAACCCAAATGAATTTTCAGGTAAAACGGAAGATTTTTAGAAAGGCAGTCTTCTCTTTAGAGATATCACTGAGATATTGAGATGTGACGAATGAAATCATGTAAGTTTGGAAGAAAATGAGATATGAAAGATTTTTTTTTAAAATAACTTGGGAATAGGGAAGGTCTTTCTAACCATAGCACAAAATCTACAAGTCATTTAAGAAATTCTTAAAAAAACTACATAAAATAATATTTCTGCATAGAAAAAAACTCATAGAGTCAAAAGACAAATGACAAACTGGCAAAAATATTTGCAGTTCATGCATGCACAGAGGCTTAATTTCCTTAATATGTATATAAGTAAGGAAAAGATTAAGGATGAAACAAAGAACATGAATAGTTCACATTATAAGAAAATGGATTTTAAATATATGAAATGGAATTCAATCTCATTCACAATTACAGATGCAAATTAAAACTATAATGAGTATTCTTTTACATGTCAGACTATCAAAGGACAAAAGATAAAGAAGGTTAACAATTCCTTGAATGAGAAAAGAGGCATATTCTTTCACTACTGGAGAATTATACCACCTATTTATTTATTTACTTAGGTTTATCAATAATTTATCCTTCTTCATTGTCAGCACGTTCCATGGTATGGATGTACCACAGTTTGTGCACCTGTGGAAGGACACCTGGGCTATTTCTAGCTTTTGGCTATTATTAATAAAGCTGCTATGAACATTCATGCACAGATTTTTGTATGAACAAAAATTTTCATGTCTCTGGGATAAATGCCCGAGAGTATACTTTCTGGATCCTAGGTATACCACCTCTTTAAATTGAAATGCACATACCCTTTGACTCAATAATTCTATTTATAGGAATTTATCCTACAGATATAATACTCATGTAGCCAAAGAAGTACATACATATTGTTCCCAACTTAAGATGAGTTGACTTATGATTTCTTGATTTTGTGATGGTGCAAAAGTGATACATATTCAGTAGCAACTGTACTTTGAATTTTGATGTTTTTTTCCTTGGCTGGCGATATGCAGTATGATACTCTCTCGGGATGCTGGGCAGCAGCAGCAAGCTGCGGCTCCCAGTCAGCCACACAATCATGAGGGTAAACAACCAATATACTTAAAAACAGACAGCCATTGCTTTTCACTTTCAACAGAGTATACAATAAATTACATGAAATATTCAACACTTTATTATAAAATAGTTTTTGTGTTAGATAATTTTGCTTAGCTGTAGGCTAACGTAAGTGTTCTGAGCACATTTAAGGTGGGCTACGCTAAGCTATAATGTTCAATAGGTTAGGTGTATTAAATGCATTCTTGACGTGATATTTTCATAAGTTCATTGGGCTGTAACCCAATACGTAAGTCGAGGAATATCTGTAGAAGGATATTAATTGCAGTATTGATTATAAAAGCAAAGGTTAGTTGATCAATAACTGTCTAGTTAGATATATTATGGTATACCCAATGGAATACTCTGCAGTTATTTTTTAGAAGAGGCAGATTTATATGTGTTGATAGGGATCATGGACAAGATACACTGACAGAAGAGTGAGATGCAGTACAGTGTATAATGTAACTATCTCTCTGGACCTATGTATGTTTGCTTCTGAGAATGGAGACTGGGGGACAGAGATGTAGGAGACTTATTTTTCACTACATACATATATTTCCTTCCATACAACTTGAATTTTTATATGACTATGTTATCTCCTCTAAAAAGAAATATAAATTGAAATACATTTAATGCTAATCAGCCTCCTCTGCCACTTAATGCCAGGCTAGCTCTTCCTTGGGAAAGGAGAAGCAAAGGGAGTCTGGCTGCCCTGCTTAAATCTCTTAGCATCCTTCTTACCTGCCTACAGTTTCCTATTTCATTCTTGAGCACTTTGTTGCCCTAGGAGTAACTTTCACTGTAAAGGTACTTCTCTCCACCCAAGCCAGTTCCAGAATTTGCTTTGTCTTAGTTTATAATACATCTGTCATAGATAAGCACATCCATCAGCCAAATTTTCTTCCCCCAGAAATCTGGGGCTACTGGCACTCATTGCCAGAGGAGAGACAGACTTGCCTAACTGGAAGTTTCTGGGTTATAGATACACAGTCTCCAGAAGAGCCTCAGAGTAGTTTCCTGTGCTGTTGGGCTTCCCTCTTTTTCCTTTACAGCCAATTACCAAATGTTTATTTGGATTAGTAAAAGTATACTAATTTTAATAATCTATGTGGACTATTTCCCTAATGAATCATTGCCTCAAATAATTATGCAGCATAATCACAGTAATATGCGCATCGTTAACTGTGTCAAGTTAATATTAATCTAAATGTTATCCAGTTACAACAAAAAGATTATTTTTGTGCGCTTAATTGTCATAGGTTGCTTGTTGCTCAATTTAAAATGCCCATCTATTTAAAGCTTAAAAAAGTACAATGATTCTCAGTCTTCTTTTTCTTGTTCTATTTTTTTGGCAGAGTGGGGGGGTGGGGTGGGATGGGTGTAAAAAGGGAAATGCAGAGTCTCCTCTGTTCAAAACTCCCTTAGTTCACAAGCCTATTTAATACCTGTGCTATATATGCGGGGAGGAAGGGGGTGGTGGCGGGGAGGAGCATAAATCACACTCCTAAGCAGCCAAAAGACAGTGGTGAACACCCAGTGAAGAATAACCATGAAGTCTTTCCTTCTTGCTTCTGTTACAGGGAAGAGGGGTTTCATGGAAAGAAATCAGAAGCAGCTACAGACAAAGAGAAATTAGGGTACCCACCCATTGCTCCATTTTACTGCATGAAAGAGGATGTCCTTGCTTATGTGTTTGACGATGTGTGGAGCAAGGTCCTAAGCTGTATGGAGCAGCTGACACGTAGTCACTGGGAGGGATTTGCTTCTGGTAAGGCTCTTTGTGAAAACAATATAAAAAAATAATTGCTTATGCTTTCCAAACCGTAACCAGTCTATTAAATTATATGTTCATTAGTACAAAAGAATCATATTTGTATTTCTCATAGAAACTAACAGATATTTGGAAAGTATCTGGGAATGAGTGGATGAGTAACAAGGCCTACTCTATGATGACTAGATAGAGATTGTGCTTTCTATTTGAATATAATTATTTGTGACAAAAAACATGTGCAAATACATTTAAAACACTGCTTTATTGAAGAATTGATATACAATAAACCAATCATATTTCAAGTGTATTATCTGATAAGATGACCTATGTATACAGCCATGAAACCATGAGACAATCAATATAGTGAACATATCCATTACTCTCAAAATTAATAACCTTGTAATCCCTCCCTCCTGCCCCTGCCTGACCCACCATCCCCAAATGACAACTTATCTGCTTAAATGGTATCATGTAGTATTTACTCTTCTTTTGTCGGCTTCTTTCCCTCAGTGTGATCATTTTGACAGTCATCCATGTCACTGTGTGTGTCAATAATTTATTCTTTTTATTGTTGAGTTGTATTCCATTGTTCCACAACTTGTTTATCCATTTATCTGTTGATGGACATTTGGATTGTTTTCATTTTTGGACTATTAATGCTGTTACGAACACTAGTGTACAAGAATTTTGACATATATTTCCTTTTCTCTTGGGTAGATTTCTACAAGTGAAATCGTTGGATTATATGGTTAAATGTATATTTAGTATTGATTTTCTATGTTGCACAAAAATTATCACAAACTTAGCAGCTTCAAGGAACACACATTTATTATCTCACAGATTTGTAGGTCAGAAGTCCAGGAACAGCCAGCTAGTCCTTTACTTAAGATCTCACAAGGCTGCAATCAAGGTGTTGGCTAAAGCTGGGTTCTCATGTAGAGGCTCAACTAGGAAAGGATCCACTTCCCCTTTTGTGTGTTTTTGGAAGCATCCAGTTTCTTGTAGCTGTAGCAGTCGTGGCAGCTTATTTCTCCAAAGCCAGCAAGAAAGACTGAGAGCTAATCTGCTAGCAAGACAGAAACTTATATAACATAATCATGGCGGTGACATCCCATCACTTTTACCATCATCTTTTGATCTGAAGCAAGTCACACGTCCTGCCCATGCTCAAAGGGAGGGGTTTACACGAAGGTGTGAACATCAAGAGCTGAGAATCATGGCGAGGGGTGGGGGGTGCACCTTGGAATTTGTCCACTAGTCTTCCCACTGGCCCTTAGTGATTCATGTGCTCCCACAGGCAAAGTACATTCAACTCCCTTCGAAGGTTTCCAAGAGAATCATCTATTACAGCATCAGCTCCAAAGACTTTGAATCAGGTCCTGGTATGAATGAAGTTCCTGGATGTAATACAGGAAGTGAAATTACTGGGGCACAATTCCTTTCCATCTATAAACCTATGAAACTAAAGCTTATATACACAGGTATATAAACATCTAACTATATAATCCAGCCATTCTACTCCTAGAGACAAGTTATTTGACCCCAACACACCCAACATACAATAGTGGGCCAGGAAAAAGATAACCATTATAGACACTCCAGTTAAAAGGCTGGGGTCGGGGAGGGGAGAGTGAAAAAGGGTCCACAGCAATTCTGAAATCCAGCTGTGAAAATACTGGGAGTTCCTTCATTAAGTTTTAAGGCCTGGAAATAATCCTCTCAGCTTTCTGCTCTACCCTCTGAGCTCTTGGTTTTGCCCTCTGAGTCATCCTTCCTTTTTCATGAAACATAGCACATGTTTGTAGCTAAGTAATTTTATTAGGCTGTTTCCTGCCAGTGGAATTTTGGGGGTCTGATAGCCTTCCTTTATTTAGAATCTTTTGCCATCTAGAGAGATTGAGAATTTTCAAAATCATCAAGTCCTGGTTTCTTTATGTTTAATAGTTTTTCCCGCAATTTATCTCTCTCATCTCGTGTTTGATCATAAGCAGCAAGAAAAAAAATCAGGCCTCACCTTTAACACTTTGACTGGAAATCTCCTTAGCTATATAACCAAGATCATCACTTAAAAGTTCTGCTTTCCACGTGACCACAGGAGACCATTTCACTAAGCTCTCTGCCACAAAATAACAAGCATCTCCATACTTCCAGTTTCTAATAACATGTTTCTCATTTCCTTCTGAGCCCTCCCCTACAGCTTCCTCCAAATCCAGATTCCTCCTAAGTCTGTTCAAGGTAATTTATGTCTTCTCTATCATGCTTCTCAAAGTTCTTCTAGCTTCTACCCATGAACAATCAAAAATGAAATTAAGGAAACAACTCATTTATAATAGCATCAAAAAGAATAAAATACTTAGGAATAAACTGAACCAAGGAAGTGTAAGACTTGCACACTGAATACTACAAAATATTATTGAAAGAAAATAGAGAAGACCTAAAGAAATAGAAAGACACCCTCTGTTTATGGATTGGAAGAATAAATATTATTAAGATGGCAATACTCCCTAAATACATCTACAGGTTGAGTACAACCTTATCATAATTCTAACTGCCTTTTTTGCAGAAATGATCCTGAAATTCATACAGAAATGCAAGGTATCCTGAATATCCAAAACAATATTGAAAAAGAACAAATTTGGAGGATTCATACTTCTTGGTTTAAAAACATAATACAAAGCTACAGTAATCAAAACAGTGTGGTACTGGCATAAGAACACATACTGATCAATGGAATAGAATCAAAAGTCCAGAAATAAATCCACACATCTATGGCCAACTGATTTTCAACAAGGGTGCCAAGACCATTCAATGGGGGAAGAATAGTCTCTTTAAGAAATGGTACTGGCAGGGAATATAGCCAATATTTTATAACAACTATAAATGGGGTATAACCTTTTAAAATTGTGAATCACTATGTTGTACACCTGAAACTTACAGAATATTGTAAATCAACTATATGTCAATCAAAAAACTTCAGATAGGAAAAAAAAAAAGAAATTGTGCTGGCACAACTGGATAGCCACATGGTAAAGAATGAAGTTAGACCCTTACTTCACACCATATACAAAATATCAACTTGAAGTGGATTGAAGGTACACATTTAAGAGCTAAAACTATAAAACTTAGAAGAAAACATTGGAGTAAATCTTCATGAGCTTGGATTTGGCAGTGGATTCTGAGATATGACACCAAGACCACAAACAACGAAAGAAAAAATAAATAAATTGGACTTCATCAAAATAAAAAACTTTAGGGTGTATCAAAGGACATTATCAAGAAACTGAAAAGACAGCCTACAGAATGGGAAGAAATGTACGTAAATCATACACCTGATAAGAATCTAGTACTCACAGTATATAAAGATCTACAACTCAAAAACAAAAGAAAAAAACAACCCAATTTAAAAATGGGCAGATAGGGCTTCCCTGGTGGCACAGTTAAGAATCCGCCTGCCAAAGCAGGGGACACGGGTTCGAGCCCCAGTCCGGGAAGATCCCAGATGCCGCGGAGCAACTAAGCCCATGCGCCACAACAGCCTGAGCTCTAGAGCCCGCGAGCCACAGCTACTGAAGCCCGCATGCCTAGAGCCCGTGCTCTGCAACAAGAGAAGCCACCACAATGAGAAGCCCACACACCGCAACAAAGAGTAGCCCCCACTTGTTGCAACTAGAGAAAGCCTGTGCACAGCAACGAAGACCCAACGCAGCCAAAAATAAATTAATTAATTTATTTTTTTTAAAATGGGCAAATAACTCAAACAGACATTTCTCCAAAGAAGATATACAAATAGCCAATAAGCACATGAAAAGATGTTCAACATCATTATTCATTAGGGAAATCAAATCAAAAATAAAACCACAATGAGACACCACTTCAAACCCACTAGGATGGCTGTATTTTATTTAAAAAAAAGGACAATAACAAGTGTTCATGAGGTTGTGAAACTGGAACCCTCATAAATTGCTGGTGGGAATGTAAAGTGGTGCAGCCACTGTGGAAACAGTTTGGCAGTTCCTCAAAAAGTTAAACATAAAATTACCATATGATCTAGCAATTCCACTCAAAGTTATATAATCAAGAGAAATGAAATATATCCACACAAAACCCTGGCATGAATGTTCACAGCAGCATTAGTCATAATAGTCAAAAAGTGGAACCAGGACTTCCCTGGTGGCGCAGTGGTTAAGAATCCGCCTGCCAATGCAGGGGACACGGGTTTGAGCCCTGGTCTGGGAAGATCCCATGTGCCGCAGAGCAACTAAGCCCATGCACCACAACTACTGAGCCTGAGCTTTAGAGCCTGCAAGCCACAACTACTGAGCCCGCATGCCACAACTACTGAAGCCCGTACCTAGAGCCTGTGCTCCACGACGAGAAGCCACCACAATGAGAAGCCTGCACACTGCAACGAAGAGTAGCCCTGCTCGCCACAACTAGAGAAAGCCCGTGCACAGCAATGAAGACCCAACGCAGCCAAAAATAAATAAGTAAATAAATTTATTAAAAAAAAAAAAGTGGAACCAACCTAAACATCCATCAACTGATGAATGGATAAACAAAATTTGGTATATCCACGTGTTATGGACTGAATTATGTCCCCCTCAAAATCCATATGTGGAAGCCCTAACCCCCAATGTGACTAGGTTTGGAGATAGGGCCTTTAGGGAGGTAATTAAGGTTAAATGAGTCAGAAGGGGGAGGTAATTAAGGTTAAATGAGTCAGAAGGGTGGGACCCTAATCCTATAGGGTTGGTATCCTTGTAAGAAGAGGAAGAGACATCACAGCTCTCTGTTTCTGTGTGTGTAAAGAGAAGAAGTCAGGCAAGGACAGAGGGAAAAGGCAGCTGCCTAGGAGCCAGGAAGAGAGGTCACACTATAAAACAACCCTGACAGCACCTTGATCATGGACTTCTAGCCTCCAGAACTGTGAGAAAATAAATTTCTGCTGTTTAAGCCATCCAGTCTGTCATATTTTCTGGCAGCTTGAGTAACTAATACATCATGCAATGGAGTATTATTCATACATTAAAAGGAATTAGGGACTTCCCTGGTGGCACAGTGGTTAAGAATTTGCCTGCCAATGCAGGGGACATGGGTTCGATCCCTGGTCTGGGAAGATCCCACATGCCACGGAGCAACTAAGCCCGTGAGCCACAACTACTGAGCCTGTGCTCTAGAGCCCTTGAGCCACAACTACTGAAGCCCACATGCCACAACTACTGAAGCCCGTGTGCCTAGAGCCCGTGCTCTGCAACAAGAGAAGCCACCGCAATGAGAAGCCCGCGCACCACAATGAAGAGTAGCCCCCGCTCACCACAACTAGCGAAAGCCCGCGCACAGCAACGAAGACCCAATGCAACCAAAAATAAATTATTTTTTTAAAAAAAGGAATTAAGTAATGATGCATCTTAAAACATGGGTGAACCTTGAAAATATTATGTTAAACGAAAGAAGACAGACATAAAGGGCCACATATTGTATGATTCCATTAAGGTGAAATTTCCAGAACAGGCAGGTCCATAGAGAAAGTAGTTTAATGATTGCCAAGGGATGGAGGAAGAGGTGCATTGGGAGGTATGGGGTTTCTTTTTGGAGTGATGGAAATTTTCTGAAATTAGATAGTGGTGGTGGTTGCAGAAAATCATGAATATACTAAAAACCACTTAATTGTATACTGTAAAATGGTTAAAAACAGTGACTCATGTTATGCAAATTTTATCTCATTAAAAATTTTTTTTAAAATTCTTGCAACCTGAGAGATGTCCTCTAAAATTTCTTGTATGTGAGTCTGTTGGTGAGAAATGCTTTCTTTTGATATATGAAAATTTCCTTATTTTTCTTTAATTTCTGCCAAGATAGTTGTGTGGTGTATTGAATTTTAGGTGGACACTTTTTCTCTTGGTACTTTTTTTGTTTTAACATTCAGTGTATCTCGTTTATTTATTTTAAAAAAATTTATCTTATATTGGAGTATAGCTGGTTAACAATGTTGTGTTAGTTTCAGGTGCACAGCAAAGTAATTCAGTTATACATATACATGTATCTACTTTTTTTCAAATTCTTTTCCCATTTAGGTTATTACAGAGTATTGAGCAGAGTTCCCTGTGCTATACAGTAGGTCCTTGTTGGTTACCTATTTTATTGGAGTATAGTTGCTTTACAATATTGTGTTAGTTTCTACTGTACATACAGCAAAGTGAATCAGCTATACATATACATATATCCCCTCTTTTGGATTTCCTTCTTCATACTTTAAAGATGTTGTCCACCGTCTTCTCACTTGCACAAGAAATCTGATGTCATCCTTTTCTTTGTTCCTGTGTTCATGTATTTTTTCTTTGGCTGCTTTTAAGATTTTTCTCATTTTCACTGGTTTTGAGCAATTTGATTATGATGTGCCTTGATGTAATTTTCTTCATGTTACTTCTGCATGGAGTTTGTTGAGCTTCTTGGATCTGTGGGTTTATTGTCTTCGTTGTTTGGAAAGTTTTCAGCCATTATTTCTTCAGATATTTTTTCTGCCGCCCACCATCCCTTAGGACCCCAGTTACTCATATATATTAGTCCATTTGCTTACTGATCCCTCAAATGTGATGCTTTAATTAAAGAGTTTTCTTCTCTGTGTATTTCAATTTGGATGTTTCGTATTGTGCCTTCAAGTTCATTTTTTTACAATGGTGAATCTGCTGTTAAGCTCATCCAGTGTAGTTTTCTACTCATTGTTTTCTATGAAGTATGATTTGGGTGAATTTTATATCTTCCATGTCTCTTTTTGAAAAAGTGGGATAACTCAAACATGTGTGTGAATTCTGGGTTGGTTTCAATGATTGATATTCTTCTCATTGTGAGTTGTATTTTCCTGCATGGTATTCTTTGGGTGCCAGACATGGTGAATTTTATCTTATTGGGAGTCGATTTTTTTTTTTTCATTTGTACGTATCTTCTTCGGTTTTTCCTGGGATGCACTTAAGTTACCTGTAAAAAGTTTGATCTCTTCTGGTCTTGCTTTTATGATTTGTTATAGACAGGTCATTCAGTCCAACTAATTATCCCCCAGATACTGAGGCAAGGTTGTCCTAAGTACTCTGCCCAATGCCCCATTAATTATGAGTTTTTCTAGTATGGCTGGAAGAACCAGGCACTGTTCCTGGTCCCATGTGGGCAGCAGGCACTATTCCCTCTAATTCTTTCAGTTGGTTCTCTTTCCTAGCCTCAGGTGGTTTTTTTCTCATACATGCAGTGATCAATACTCCTTTGAGTACTCAAAGGACACCCCACACTCTACAGATATCCTGGGTTCCCTTTCTGTGCATTTTTCTTCTCTGATACTCTTTCCTATGAACCCTAGCAGTCTTGGTCTCTCTGGACTTTCAAATCAGGGAGTCCACCAGTATCTGCCTTTGTTCTCCCTCTTTGTGTCATGTCTTGGAAACTCTTTCAAGGCAGTTGCAGAGCTAGCATCATTTGTTTACTATCTCATGGTTCACTGTCTTTCATTACCTGATGCCCAGTGTCTTAAAAGCCATTGTTTCACGGATTTATTGGTTGTTTTAAGCAGGAGGGTAAAGCCAGTCCCTGTTGCTCCATCTTGCCTGGAAGCACAAGTCCAGGAAGTACATTTTAAAAAACACATTTATTAAACTGTATCTAGGGGAGAGACTTCCCTGGTGGTCCAGAGGGTAAGATTCCGTGCTCCCGATGCAGGGGGCCCAGGTTCGATCCCTGGTCAGGGAACTAGATCCCGCATACATGCCACAACTAAGAGTCCACATGCCACAACCAAGAAGTCCGCATGTTGCAACTAAGATCCCATGTGCCACAACTAAGACCTGGTGCAGCCAAAATAAATTTTAAAAAATATATTTAAAAAAATATAAAGCATATCTATATAGAAAATTGCAAAATAAATTTACATCAAGCTTGATTAATTTTTAAAAACTGAATCCACTTGTATGACCAACGCTCATATCAAGAACAGAACATTACCAACACTTCAGAAGCCCCTTTCATGTTACTAAACTCCTACCCCCCAAAAGTAAACCTATCCTGAGTTACAGCACCACAGATTAGTTTTGCCTGTTTTAAAACTTTTAAGAATGGATTCATATAGTATGTGCCCTTCTGCATTTGGCTTCTTAAACTCAACATTATGTTTGTTAGATTCAACTGTTTTGAGTGTAACAGTTCATTTTCATTGTTATATAGTATTTTATTGTATGAATATATCACATTCTACTGTTGATGGACATTTAGGTAGTTTCCAGTTTATGTCTGCCGGCATATAGTGCTGTTATAAACATTCTTATATATGTCTTTTGTTGAACATATGTACTGGGTACATAACAGTGGCACTGCTAGGTCATAGGATATGCTATTCCCACTTCAGTGAATACTACCAAATATTTTTCCAAAGTGGATGCATCTATTTACACTCTCTCCAGTATTGTATGAGCATTCCAGTTGCTCCACATGTTTGCCACAGTTGATAGTGTCCATGTGAGTTTTTTTTTGTTGTTTTTTTTTAAAGCCACTCTGTTGTATGCACGTTAAGTTCCCTTTTAAAGCTGGTATTGGAGAAGAGTAGGTCTAAGACCCTTTTCAAAACAAACTGCTTTATATTATGTGAGGTTAAGTTTTGGGAGATACAGGACAGATGATCAAGTCCAGAGACATATCCAAACCCCAATAATAATAAATCCTGGTAATAAAGGAATTACTTCAGTTTTCATTATCAACCACTGAAAGTTTTCAGAGAAAACTTTCATTTCACCTTTCACAATTTACCAATGTTAGGCTATGAATTAATATCCTTTTAGTTTATTTTTCCATGCATCCATAAATTTAGGTTATTTCATTGTATAACTATTCTGATTTTGAAACTTAAAGTTTGAAAAAAAGACAATGATCTTATAATGGAGCTGGAGGGTCTCTGACTGGTTTAGTGGGTTGATTGACCTAAAATAGGGATCAGCAAACTTTGTGTATAAAGAGCCAGATGGTAAATGTTTTAGTTTTTGCCAGCCATCCAGTCTCTGTTGCAACTACTCAACTCTGCCCTTGAAAGCAGCCATAAACAATATGTATATGAGTGGATGTGGATGCATATACTACTATATACTCAGTATACATCTTCCCCAAGGACATATATAAGAATGTCCATGACAGCACTATATACTGGAAAACATAAACTGGAAACTACCCAAACATCCCTCAACAGCAGAACCTGATATATTCATATGATGCAGTACTATACAGTAATGAGAATAAACAAACTACTCTTACAGCTTTATTTACAAAAACTGGCAGTGGTAATGGGCATGAGGTTTCACTAGGTGTGTGTGGCTATTTAAATTTTAATTAATTACAATTAGGTAAAATTTAAATTGTTCTCAATCACACCAGCCAAATTTTATTTTTTTTACTTAAGTATAGTTGATTTACAATGTTAATTTCTGCTGTACAGCAAAGTGATTCAGTTATACATATATGTACATTCTTTTTTAAAATATTCTTTTCCATTGTGATTTATCATAGGATATTGAATATAGTTCTCTGTGCTATACAGTAGGACCTTGTTGTTTATCCATTCTATATATAAAAGCTTACATCTGCTCACCCCAACCTCCCACTCCATCCCTCCCCCAACCCCCTCCCCCCTGGCGACCACCAGTCTGTTCTCTATGTCCATGATTCTGTTTCAGATAGGTTCATTTGTGTCACATTTTTAGATTCCACGAATAAGTGATATCATATGGTATTTGTCTTTCTCTTTCTGACTTACTTCACTTAGTATGATAATCTCCAGTTGCACCCATGTTGCTGCAAATGGCATTATTTCGTTCTTTTTTACAGAGTAGTAGTATTCCGTTGTATACATCATACCACATTTTCTTTATCCATTCATCTGTTAATGGACATTTCGGTTGTTTCCGTGTCTTGGCTACTGTGAATAGTGCCGCTATGAACACAGGGGCATCTTTTTGAATTATAGTTTTGTCCAGATATATGCCCAGGAGTGGGACTGCTGGATCATATGGTAATTCTATTTTTAGTTTTCTGAGGAACCTTCATACTGTTTTCCAGTGGCTGCACCAACTTACATTCTCACCAACAGTGTAGGAGGGTTCTCTTTTCTCCACATCCTCTCCAGCATTTGTTATTTGTAGTCTTTTTTTAAAAAATTATTTTATTTATTTTTGGCTGCGTTGGGTCTTTGTTGCTGCACGCGGTCTTTCTCTACTTGCGGCAAGTGGGGGCTACTCTTCATTGTGGTGCGCAGGCTTCTCATTGCAGTGGCTTCTCTTGTTGCAGAGCACAGGCTCTAGGTGCGCGGGCTTCAGTAGTTGTGGCATGTGGGCTCAGTAGTCATGGCGCACGGGCTCTAGAGCACAGGCTCAGTAGTTGTGGTGCATGGGCTTAGTTGCTCCGCATGTGGGATCTTCTCAGAACAGCGCTCAAACCCATGTCCCCTGCATTGGCAGGCAGATTCTTAACCACTGCACCACCAGGGAAGCCCCCTGTAGACTTTTTAATGATGGCCATTCTGACTGGTGTGAGGTGGTACCTCATTGTAGTTTTGATTTGCATTTCTCTAATAATTAGCAGTGTTGAGCATCTTTTCACGTGCCTATTGGCCATCTGTATGTCTTCTTTGGTAAATGTTTAGGTCTTCTGCCCATTTTTGGATAGGGTTTTTTTTTGTTGTTGAGTTGTATGAGCTGTTTGTATATTTGGAAATTAAGCCCTTGTTGGTTGCATCATTTGCAAATATTTTCTCCCATTCTGTAGGTTGTCTTTTCGTTTTGTTTATGGTTTCCTTTGCTGTGCAAAAGCTTGCAAGTTTGATTAGATCCCACACTAGCCAGACTTTAAATGCTCTATAGCCACATGTGGCTAGAGGCCACTATACTGGACAGTGCATACGTAGAACATTTCCTTCAATCTCCAAATGTTCTATTAGACAGCTTTGCTCTAGTAATCTTTGCTTTTCCTTCTGCCAGGTACAAATAGGAATCACCAGCCTGGGAAACACTTTAAAATAAATTCATGGTTTAAAGGGTTTTTTTGAACTGTGCAGGTGGTATGAAATTGGGCTGCAAAGATGAGTGAAGCCTAGCTTGAGATTATGAATTCTCAGGGGAGATTTTTTTTTCACAGTACTGTTGTTGTGGGTCTGAAGATATTCATGGATAATAGATTCTATTCCTTTGCTCAGATGATGACAGTAATGTTGCAATCACCAGACCAGCTTCAGAAAGCCCCTGTGTGCTGAATGAACAACAACCTTTGGTCTTACCTCGAGTGCCACAGTCTAAGATGCTGTCCATCACCTCAAATCCGGTAAGTCACACAGGGGAATGTATTGGAGAACCTAGGACTGTTCTTGTAGACAAAGTTTGCTCAGTTATTTGCCTTAATTGTATCAGTATGACTCTTTTTCAGTAAAGTTATGTGTTTATCACAGTAATCCAGTGACTCTTTGCAAAGATGTTTAATTTCAGTTTAAAAAATTAATAGCAGCAAATGCACTCATGTCAATGAATTGTACGTGTGAAAATGGTTAACACAGTAAATATGTTATGTATATTCTACCACAATAAAAAAAAATTTAACCTGTTAAAAAAAATAGCAAATTAGAGTTGATAAGTAATTCTCAATCAGCTCTTTTGAAAAGGCATCTATAAGCTGTGCAATCTAGACTCAACTATATGGTCAGCTTAAGTCTCCTTTGGGAAAAATGAAAAATATGATGAAAAGAGGGACCAATATCAGATCTTCTATGGCCTTAACATTCTGTCCTTTGAATTTTTTTGACTTCTTCCCTCTTTTTTCTCTTATCTCAGACAACCTGGTTTTTGTTTTATTTTTAATATTTGAATCTGTTGACTTTTTTGCTTTTTGGATGTTTACTAATCATAACCAGATGTAAAAGGCAAACCAAAGGGAGGAGAAAATGGTTTCAAATAAGTCTGTAGACAAGCATATAAAAATGGCCATTTCTTGCAGAAGGTTGATAAGCCTGGTCTCATCCATGTGTAATGATTTATGTAATCCCAGTTCCTACATGATAGCTTCCCAGTGTTACTTGTAGCAAAAAAAGTGTGGGAGCAGGGGAGGGATAAAAAGAAAGAGAAAAAGGATTCTCATCCTTGGCCCGTGCTCATCCAGCCTGGGTTTAGTACCACATCTAGTATTTGCTTTGTTGGTGTACTGGCCAGATATTGTACAGCTATATTTTAAAAAGGGTTATTTAAAAGTAAACTCAGCTTGTGAATCACTATACTGTACACACCTGTAACTTATATAATATATACATCAACTCTACTTCAATAAAAAAAAGTAAATAAAAATAAACTCAGTAAGGCCCATACCTTATCACATTGGAGGATGACCCAGGTAATAATCTAATATTCCTATGATGGTAATAAAATACTTCTACATGTTGAACTGGCCTGGTTATGACCTGGGTAGCCTAAGCCCTGAAAAGTTAACGTACACGGTTCTGGTTGTTAATGACCAAAGGGAGGAGAAGCAATAATCCAAACATTCTTAAGAGAAAGTAGGAGGAAAATGCATACTGTAGCAGAGAAGGAGCTGGCCAGAAAGGGCACTTAACTGACTACCTGAGAGAGAAAATAAACAGGACACTAAGGTGGCAGTGGCAGTCCAGGTAAGATTAAATCCTGCTAACATTAGAACAAATACAATTAACTCCTTCTAATAAAGTCGTCAGAATTTACGTTATTATTGAGAGCTGACTGCTCCAGGTGTAGTGAAGGAGAAAGCATTAGTTTGTGCAGAACATAGGATTATGTGATGGTAAAAGAGACAGAGTTTACCCTTATTCTCCCCATTTCTGTTCCATATTTTGTTTTCTAGTATAATGTAAATAATAATAATAAAGGTCCTCTCTCCCCTGAGAGTGGCTATTAATTGCTTTCATCTAAGTTGACCAGGCTTCCCCATTTAGAAATGGAGAGGAAAGCACTCTGATCCTGTCATCTTGACAGTGGACTTGGGGCTGCAGCTGGGGTACTGGCCAAGATATACAAAAGTTAAGGCAAAGGAGAAAAATGTATAAATGACCTAATTTGGAAATACTAACTTCTGGCAAAATTGGGAAACCAAGCTGATATCTTCACCAACCAATAATGAGTAACACCTTCTTTTGATATGTAGATGAGTCTCTGTCAAGCAGCAAGTGGTCATCAGCCAAATGTGAATGGTCTCTTGGTTCATGGGATGCCTCTACAGCCAAGAAATCTCTCCCTAATGGACAAGCTCCTGTAAGAAGTATAAAATTTTAAGACTATAGAGTTTAAGTAGATTACTGAGAAATAAAAGGAGAGCAAAGTCAGTCAGTCAACATGCATGTATTGAGTACGTACCAAGCAACCAGAGACATCTGGGGAGTAAAAACATATAAGGAAAATGGTCTCCACCTTCAAGGAGCTGATAAAATAACTGGTGAGAAGGCACAAAGGTAAAAAGAGACCTAACCATACAGGGCATTCCTGTGACTGAGTGTGAAGTTTGTGTACTCAGTGTGAGCACTATGGCAGTCCCAAAGAAGGGAAGCATTTTGGTGGGTAAGTGTAGGTTTTGAACATATCCTTGAAAGATGGAAGTTTGGATAAGCAGAGAAGAGCAGCAAGGCTATTCTAGGTAGGAGGAATGGTGTGGAAAAAGGTTTGGAGACAGGAAAATACAAATATTTAGAAGAGAAAGCTGACCATTTTTGCTGTAGTAGGATAGGAAGCAATAGGTTAGAACTTTAATGTTCTGATCAAAGACCACTGACAATCTTCTACAACTAAAATAGACCATGGTGTGATTAGTGGGAAAGAAGACACTATGAAATTAAAGAACTTGGGACCAGACTATGGAGGGTCTTGAATGTCATGTTTTTGAGATCCATCCATGTTGTTGCATGTGATTCTCTTTTATTGCCAAGTAGTATTCTATTGTAATAGTACACCACAATTTGTTTACCCATTCTTCCGTTAATGAACACTTGGGCTATTTTCCAGGTTGGGGCTGTTATGTATAAAAGGCACTATAAATATTCTTACACAGGTCTTTTTTGTGGACCTATGGTCTCGTTTTTCAGTATCTAGAAGTGAAAGTGTTACAGAATAGGTTAAGTGTATTCTTAATTTTATAATAAACTGCCATACAATTTTCCAAAGAAATTGTACCATTTTACATTCCCACGCGAGCAATGTATGAGTCCAGCTGGGGAGCACATATATTTAAAACAGGAATTTGAAAGATAGATTTCACAGCAGTAGGACACAGATTGGATTGACGCAGGAGGAACTGAAAGTAAGGAGTCTAATGCAGGAGTTCAGGCTGCTATGGGTCTGTTCTCAAGTTGTAGCAAGACTAAAAAAAGGAATGAAATATTTTAGGAGATACTGTAAAAGAAATCAAATTCTATAAAAATAGAGGAATCAAAGTCAACTCAGATTTCAAGCTCAAGGGAAGCTTGTTTGGCAGGGGGAAAATGAGCTTGGGGTGTGTTGAGTTTACAATGATGGGCCATATAGAAGGTCAGATTTGAAGGTTGATCTAGGAGCGTGGAGGTGATAAATCCAGTTATGAATGAGTAGTCCAGAGGAAGAATAAAGATGAACAAAAAGCAGCTAAGGCCTAAACCCCTGTAATTAGAAAGCAGTAGGCTGTATAAAGAAAAGGCTTAAGTGAATGGTTAGGAAGACCAGAAAGATCTCATATGAGCAATGCTCAAGGTTTAGCCCTATTCTGTGATGGGCATTTTTCCTTCAAAGTTCTCCAAACCCTGAGGCATATTTTGCACTAGAGGACACCAAAGTGGCCTGAAAGACTGAGGAACTTGCTGAAAGCCAAGAGCACGTGGCAGAGCTTTATTCTTTCACTTCCCCTTCACATCACAGTGTAAATACTATCTCTTAGGTGCCTTACAATAGAATCAAACGTTCTCTCATCTGCTTAAAACACAAAAACAAAGCCGCTGAATCTACAAGGCAGAGTTTAAGCTACTGAACTGTTGAGCATGGTATTTTATCAGAGTACTTACAGAAGAGTGTTATATTTCACAGTTGTTTATGCAAATGGGGATCTACTGCCCTGGGCTGTACAAAGCTCTGGACCCTTTGCCTGTTCCCAGCTTTCCAAGGAACCCCTATCCCTGTAGGCTCCAACTAGCTCAGCATTTTTTTTTTTCTTTAAAGAATTGTTTCTTTTTTTTATTTTTAATTTTATTTATCTATCTATTTTTGGCTGTGTTGGGTCCTCGCCTCCGTGCGTGGGCTCTCCCCAGTCGCGGCGAGCGGGGGGCCACCCCCCATCGCAGTGCGCGGCCTCCCACCGTCGCGGCCTCTCCCGTTGCGGAGCACAAGCTCCGGACGCACAGGCTCCGGACGCACAGGCCCAGCAGCCGTGGCCCACGGGCCCAGCCGCTCCGAGGCATGTGGGATCCTCCCAGACCAGGGCTCGAACCCGTGCCCCCCGCACCGGCAGGCAGACCCTCAACCACTGTGCCACCAGGGAAGCCCTAGCTCAGCATTTTAATCTCTGCAGTGGGAGCCACACTAGTGCCACCCCACTACTAAGCAGCAATATTGGCCTTTCAACTAAGTCTTTCTGGTGACATTCCTTCAGCACAAAAGAATGCTTCAAACATGGTAGGAAGCACAGTCCCTGAGGTAAACTTTTGGGAAGCACTTTGGAGTCAGTACCCTACAGGTTAGTCTTTACCAGTAACTGAAGAAGTGACTGTGATGGCAGGTGAAAAGTGGACTTGCTTTCCCAAGTCTCCATTCTAGTAAATTATGTGTAAGATTGAAATGATGTCCTTCTTTTAGGTACACATTCTCATGCCTGAGCTAGATTATGTAACTTCTAAAACGAGGTTATTGTTTTCTCTTTTCGTTTTTTTCTCCCTTGAATGTATTTTATAGTCTAAGGCTTTTTACCCTTTGAGTTCTGTCTCCCTGTACAGAGCAATCTTGATCTCACTGTGGGTTTCTGGTATTTGGCCACTAGAGATCTTGATGACAAGCTACTTATGAGGCCTGGGTCCAGTACCATCCTTTCAACTCCAAATTGGCCAAATCGAGCCCTGGAGCTTAGTACATCATTTCTGTCATATACAGTGCAGTCCGCCAGGAGACGCAATCCCCCACCACGTACCCTTCATCCCATCAGCACAAGCCATTCACGCGCTGGAACACCAAGACCTATGGAAGAAATACTCAGAGGATCCCGAGTGTAGGTTTCAAAAGCAGAATTTCTGGAATCTATGGTAAAACTAATGAAGAATTTTACATAGAGAATGAATTTAAATCTAAGATTGAAATATATGCCTAGACAGTAATCATTACATAGTCTTATGATGAACTGCACACTGGTGTAAATCTAATACAGAAAAAATGGAGTTAAATTTGAATGAAATATAGATATACTGGATCTTCCTATTGATTTAGCTAAAGATTTATATATCTACAAATAAAATGCTGGCTAGAATACTTCAGTAGAACTCACCAAAAGAATAAAAGACATATGTATTTTATTAAAACATTTTCCTTAGTGGGAACATCCTCAGTGAAATTCTTCCCCAAATAATAGTTAATTCTCCTTTAATATTTTTCTGTACCATTAGGATCTACCTATTCCATTGACAATGAAAACTTTATAAACCTCAGATAAGTAGATGCTTATACACCAGGAAATATGTCCCTTGGCACGTCTTAGGAAGTAACACTAAACATGTTCTCTTCCCTTTTCCCACCTTTCATTCACTAGACACTCTGAGCCTCACTGTGCAAAAAATACCAAGCCAAGTCTTTAACATAAAATTCTTTCATTAGTTGTTGACTTACAAAACATCTTAGGGTAGTTAATTTCTAACACTATGAACAAGGGTGTGAGATGACAATGCCATAACTGTGTTTTGAATTCAGCCTCTAAATCAAGCACATCACTATACTTCTCTCCCAACATTTCTTGATTTTGACTTTTCAATTTCTTGTTACAATTTCTCCCAATAGACTTACTAAAAGAGGTGTCCCAAACCACCAAAAATCTTTGTTAGGACACCAGGGTTCTCAGCTGCTCTCTATTTTATTATGTTGATGTAGCTATATTTATACTGATATAGCTATACATTCATTTGAGTATGAGTGGTCTTGATGTATAATTAATCTCTCATACCTCTGACAGTGCTTTTTTCAAAGTGGAAAAGTAAGTTGCTTTGTTTCTTTCTGGGACATGAAAAGTATCATTCAGCTTTTAGTTACTATCTTGGGCATGAGTAATACTGCAAACTGCTCCAAATCCCATGGAAGGAAATAAGTTTAGGAACTTTACCTGGAAATTATAGTTTTTAGTGAAAAGGACAACCAGAAAGCCCAGAACTGTGAGTTCCATCAGATGTGAAATTACAAATCCATAACTGTCAGAGAAATACAACACAATATAGGGAAAATTGTTTTATTCCAGTTCTCTGTGGGAGAAAAAGGGTCAACTTCTGCTGTGTGCTCAGGATGAAGTTTCAACAATAAGTAAGAAAATACTATGAAGAAAACCCAAAACTTTAATTCTCCAAAATCCTTTCATTGAGATCTCTTCACTTAAAAATGCAGGCAGCTTAAAGCTTTCTGTGCATGAAATTAAACTCATCTGCTCAGTTTATTTGATTCTAATCAGTTTGCTTATATTGTTATAACTTTATGCTTTCATGTCTTGGTTTTGCTGATGGGATCTGCAGCCCAGTGGCAGCCGACTCACCCTCCTCTCCCTCACCACTGCCCCTGAGTCGAAACAATCTGCTGCCACCTATTGGCACAGCTGAAGTGGAACACTTGAGCACTGTGGGGCCACAAAGGCAAACGGTATGTCTCTTTCCTATTGCCTTTCCATGTGCTTATAAAACCTCAGGGTCAGTAATTCTGCAGGGTCTGTGCTCTGGTCTTGACTCAACACTATATTTTGTCAAAAGTACACACTGAATTCTGACTTATGACAATGGCATTGGAGCTGCTTGGCCTGCAGTTACCATACCTGTTAGGGCTGATATAGGACATGCACAGCTCCCACTACAAATTAACTGTTTCTGTAATTTTTGTCTCTTCTGCAGAAAACCCATGGCGATTCCAATCGAGCTCAAAGTGCAGCGGTGGATGAGCCTAACCATCAGCAGCCCCACGAGAGGCTCCTTTTACCAGACTTTTTCTCCAGGCCCAACACAACTCAGTCATTTTTGGTAGAGTGAAATACTTCCTCTATGGTCTTGATAGTTGAGGAAAGGGAAAAAAAATAGTTTGACAGACTTAAGGCTTTACATGGTGGCTTAATCAACTCTAAGAATAAAAGATGAGGTTCTAATGAAAATAATGTTTTAAGTATATTTTGTTGAAACTCTAACCGGTCTCTGCCACTCATTCTCTTAACTTATACATAAATTGCAAATTCTAAGCAATTTAAAGTTTAGCTATTTCTGAGAATAAGCAAAATGTTAAACCCCAGTGTGTATCAGATTAGCATTAACTTCATTCTCTAACACTGCTCTTAGGGAATTGCACAAAAAAATGGTATCAGATTATGTATGTGGACTGGTGGATGTGCGAGTTAAGACTTTTGGGGGTTCTTAGTTAATTGGTGTTTGAAATGCTGACAATGCCTTACCACTTAATGTACATTTACTAGCCCTTTTACTTTTAAACAAGTAATAGAAAAAAACCTGATTGGGAGATTGGAGATCATGCACTGACCTTGCCCAAAATTGTAAGCCAGGAGCTCAGCCCCACCTCATTTGCTTTGTGCAAGAGGGCTTGCAGAGCCTAGGAAGTGACTAGGGCCACACTTACGGCCCAGGAAACAGGCACCAGGAACCCACATCCTATACCAGTTTTCAAGACAGTGGTATTTGCAACACACTTATCTCAACTCATAACCCTTAAATTGTATCAGCCTAAAGCACTGTACGATTCTTCCTCCATTAGAAGAGTGGTGAGAGTAATAAATGAATGGGACATTGTACTAGTTTCCTAGGGCTGCTATAACAAATTACCACAAACTGGGTGGCTTAAAACAACAGAAATTTATTCTCTCAGTTCCAGAGCCTATTAAGTCCAAAATCAAAGTGTCAGCAGAGCCATGTTCCCTCTGCAGGTCCTAGGGAAGAATCTTTTCTTTCCTCTGTCCTAGTTCATGGGCTGTTCGGCTTACTGCCTGTTTTTGTAAATAGTTTTCTTAGAGCAGAGCCACCACGCTCATTCACTGTCTGTGGCTGCTTTCCTACTGCAACAGCAGAACTGAGGCGTTCCAATGACAGTATGTACCACAAAACATAAAACGTTTACCCTTATCTTGCCCTCTACAAAAAAAAAAGTTTGCTGATCCCTGATAGAAAACATGGGGCTTCATCAGGAAAGAAAAAAAAAAAAAATCTCAAATCTCTTAATTCCAGTGCTGACAGGAAACTGAGAGGGACGTTTTTTATTCTAGAAGTACCAGTGGGATGGTATTGATAGCTTTTTTTAATATCTGCATTTAGGTATTTTAGTTGTATCTTAAAATCTTTAAATCCCTTGAGATAATTTTGAAATGTCTGAGTTCCATATTGAGAGTCACATTTCAAGCACAGAAGTAAAGTCATGGGTGTTTCAGTGTTGCTGAAAAGGTTCTGTTCTGTTGTTTTAAACAGTCAGCAGGCAATGGAAATCAGATAAAAATTCCCTTGACAGCCAATTATAAGTATTTAGAAATATTAAACCATATGGATTATTTATAAATGCTAAGATTTTCTTAAAAACATATTAATAAAGTTGTAGAACTTGCAATTTTTACCAGTTAACAATGGCTCTGTGGGCTTCTGGCTTGAGATTTTTCTTACTTGGAATGTAAGAGTACACTTAGCCAACTTGTCCCTCAGAATGTCAGATGATGTCGATTACACTGC
The DNA here is from genome assembly GCF_009873245.2 of Balaenoptera musculus. Classification (NCBI taxonomy): domain Eukaryota; kingdom Metazoa; phylum Chordata; class Mammalia; order Artiodactyla; family Balaenopteridae; genus Balaenoptera; species Balaenoptera musculus. The sequence goes on along the minus strand of NC_045800.1, from coordinate 61,356,320 downwards.
TGTCCAACTTCAAGGTTTTCCCTCGTAAACCAAGTTAACACATTATCCTCTGGGAGAAGTCACATCGTAAGAAGTGTCTCATCTTCTCTCTTTTTCAGCCGGACACACAGTATCGTCGTTCATGTGCTACTGAGTATCCTCATCAGGCCCAACCTGGTAGGGGATCTGCACGAACAGGTCAGGCCATGGCTTTTATTTTACTATTATGTGGTTAAGACCCTGCTATTTTCCATGCTTATTTTTCCTTCCTCCAGATTTTATTATATTTTGTTTTCCTACATCTTTGTAAATTACCTCAAATTCATTTTGGAATACGGGATATAATAAAAATTTACAGAACTCCACTGCTCAAAGCCAGAAAGTTCCAGATTTGTTTTCTCATATAAAAATTAACCTCTTGCCATTCTGGAAAACTACTTTTTTTAATCTAAAAAATTTAAGCCAAATAAGTCATTTTCGTAACATTCAAACACTGCATGGATTTTATTACTTGGCAAACCCCATATTGCTATGGATTAAACTGCTCTGGTCAGTTAAGCTGCTAGGCCAAGGTAAGAAAAGAAATTCACAATGTCAAGACACGAGGAGTCTGATTCTATCCCATTAACTTTTTTGTCTTCTAAGTTATATTCTGTAGTTTCTATTTTCATATGAGTGATGAGAGAAAATTTAAGGATGTCTTAATTCTTCCTATAATGGTCTCACCATCAGGGTCATTTTCTCCTTATGTTACAGGTGAAATTTAGAACTATTGGGCAGTTGAAATGTTTCCTGTTAATAATCAGATTAATCAGCAAGTACATTAAAAAGTAATCTGCCTCAAACCTTCTCTGTAATCCAAGCGAATTCTTTTAGTTCAGTTCCTAGTAGCATCGTTTGGTAGTCTTTGAATGCTTTCAGTGGATTCGGTTCTTGGATCAGTCCTCAGAGAAGCACTGCTGCCTCTGAGCTAGTTATTACATTTGGCCATGCTGCCGGTCAAGTATAACTAGTATAATATTTAGGTAAGTGAAACAGACATTTTAGTCCTTTTAAATTAGTGGCTATTTTCTAAAATTAGGTTACTGCTTTCATATCTTAATATAGATTTTGTTTCTTTGTTTTTACATTATAAAATACGCAAACATGATTTTTATTGCCTTGGTAAGTATATACTTTACTATTTAGTCACAGGCTCCAAATTTAAAGTCTAACTGATAACTGGAGCAAAAAAGCCCGTACATATGAATTTGAGACGATCAAATCTAGAATGTCTACTAATGTTACTCTATGATGTCATCTTTGTCTGACAGGCCCTCAGTTACATGGATCTACAAAATCTCAAAACAGAGGTGGACCAATCACTAGAACCAGGCAGGGACCATAGGGCAAGTGAGAAGAACCTGCCTCAGGCTGCAGGGAACATGTGGGAAGATTTCACAAATCAGTGTTCAGTCATCTCATGATGCACAGCTTGTAAACAGGAGACAACTTGAAACTATCTTCATGAAGAGTTATTTTGGTACAACAGACTGAGAACAGTATCAGCCAAAGATTACATGGGTACTGTTTCTATCTCCAGTTACTGTCTTCTTTCAGCATAAGTTAACCATTTCACTGGACAGTAAAATTTGTACCCAAAGATGTAACAAGAGTAATATCCTCCAAATCACTGTTCATGTTGTCTGTTAACAATGATCAGTTCAATTATTACAGGATTCTATCAGACTATACATACACAAAAAGTAGGAAATTATTTGATAACAGTATCACTGGCTTCAGAATGCTTCTGCTTGTGTTAATTTCTGGACAGGTGTACTCACTTTTACGTCATTTTTAGGAGACAGTGCTGTCAAAAATCTGAGCTACTCATCAAACAGATGAGTCGTTCCTAAAGTTTTCTCTTTAGATGTCCAATCCCATAGGCAGACAGATATGGCAGGGGTGAGTAACTAAAGACATAAATGTTGAGCACTGGTGTAAAGTAACCTATGTAATAAACCATAATGGATTTCTTTTTTTCAGACAGGACAACTCAACCTCACAACACCTGCTTGACATCAGGTTATGCTTCTTTTCTTCTTAAAGTACTTTAGTGGTCGTATTTATTTCCAAATATTAAACTCAACTTGCCGATTTTCTCCTGCAGATCTAAGAAAGGCAATTTAAAAATGTATAGAATATTTCTATTAGTGAGCCAGCAAGACACAACTTCTTAAAATTTCAGAAACTCTGCAAATTAGTCCAGTATAAACATATCCTAAGAGCAAAGGAAGAGAACTTTGACGTTCTTCCAATTTTCACATGGACCTTTCCTGAGTGCACTCATGAATGCAGCAATGATTTTAACTATGGCTTAAATTTATTTAAATTTCACTGAATTTTAATTTTGATGATCATACTGGTTTTAGATCTTACTGTTAATCTTCAGAGTTGATCAATTCAACTGGGGTAATTTTATTATTTCACAGTTATCTAATGCTATCATATGAAGATAGACGCTTTAAACAACCTGCATTAAATTGTATTTTTAATGCAATTAAAGAGTATTTTTTTTGGGTGGGGGTTATTTATTTATTTATTTATGGCTGTGTTGGGTCTTCGTTTCTGTGTGAGGGCTTTCTCTAGTTGCAGCAAGTGGGGGCCACTCTTCATCGCGGTGCGCGGGCCTCTCACTATCGCGGCCTCTCTTGTTGCGGAGCACAGGCTCCAGACGCGCAGGCTCAGTAATTGTGGCTCATGGGCCTAGTTGCTCCGCGGCATGTGGGATCTTCCCAGACCAGGGCTCGAACCCGTGTCCCCTGCATTGGCAGGCAGATTCTCAACCACTGCGCCACCAGGGAAGCCCTGAAGAGTATTTTTTAACCTGTTTATAATCACAAACTGAAAACGTGTCATGGGCTTACCTCAGATAAATTATGACACATAAATCTCAGTAACAGAAGGCTTGTTTTATGTATATGGTATTGAATATATTAGCTTACAAATCAGAGATTTTAAGTTGAACAGTCCCTAAAAAATTTCCATATATTCTAATGAACTCATACCAATTCAACTAAATGTAAGTGAAAATCTCTATACTATTCTCACAAATCAATACCAGGAGTACATAATAACCACTGGATCAAGATGGCTTGCCTTTCAAGGTTAAAGTTAAGAGTTAGGAGCCTCTAACAGGTCATTTAGCCCAGCTCCCTTACTCTTTTATAGAGGAAAGAAGTTCAGACAAGTTCAGTGACCTAAGGACATTCAGCAGTTACAGGCAGGACTACAACATCTCTTGAGGCAACTTAAACCAGGCTATCTGCTACAATGCTGACTACGACTACTTTTCTTCTCTCTTCTTTATCCTAAGCACCATTCATATTTTTTCTAGATCATCTTTTAAATGATCACACTGGGATCATTTAAAAAGCCCCTGGAACTTAACAGTCATTTTTTTACTTGTTTATTTAATCATGTATAATTCTTACAAAGATGCTTGAAGTTATGTGAACACCTGTTTCTCCTATAAACCTCAAGCAAAGAGTGCAAAACTTAGTTGAGTAAAACAAAAAGGAGAGGGTCTATGCAAGAACATTAAGACTGAAAGCAAACTGGCAAGTATTTGGAAGACAGACGTCCAGCAAGCGTGTTGGAGGCTAGGTCGAGTACCTGTTCTAATAAACACACACCACTGAATACCCTGCAGCTCACTCCTGTGTGGCAAAATGACAACTGCTAAATGTGGTAGGGATAGATCTGCATTCTAGATACAGTTCCTTGTACAGAAGACCCATAGAAGAGTGCTGTCAGGAAGCATATACCCTTCCGCTCCCTCAATGACCACCACCAAATTCCTTCATAGGAGGACCTCACATAATGTCAGGGTGTTTCCAAGATATACTAAGATCGGGTTGAGAGATTCTGTTTGGTTTACATAGTTGATCTGAATCATTTAGGCTTGAAAGACAACTTTTCTCAAGGGTTAACTTTTGTCTTCAAATCTTGAAGGCACCTTGCCTACAATGGCATCAATTAACACCTAAGGACCTTTGAAGAGAAAATTCCATTATTTCTTTTCTTTCTTGAGAGTTGTTTTTTTTCCCTCCTCGTTTGGAAGGTTTGCAGTACTTTGCTTCCATCTGAGCCAGAAAATTGTCCATTTCCTTTTGCCGATCCTTTTGTCTGCTCTGTTTGAGAAGTTAAAACACAAGCTTTCAAAACACAAGACTGTCCACAGAGATAAAAGTACTTAGCAGCTGCCAGGGGCTGGTGGAAAGGGAGAATGGGGAGTGACTTCTAATGGATAAGGGGTTTCTGTTCAGGGTGATGAAAATGTTCTGGAATTAGACAGTGCTGATGATTGTAAAACCTGATAAATATACCAAAAACCATTGAATTGTACAATTTAAAAGGATGACTGTATGGTACCTGAATGTCTTAAAAGAAGAAAACAAAATGCCCACAATACTGTACATACACTCCAAAGAAAATATTAGCAGTAGGAATCAGAACATGAAAGAAGTGGTGGCAACCTTCACAGACAACCTGCCAGGTTTACCTGAATGAGTGCTTTCAAGTTATCCACTCCTTCATCAAGCCCCAACTCCTTCCTGCTCATTTCTGCTTCTTTAGCCTCTTCCTGAGCCTAAAACAGAAACTCATGTGAGACGCTATGGCAATCTAGCAAATACTAAAAATACACCCTCTTTCCCCAAAGCAAATTTAAGACTCCTTCAATTTGAAGATTATATAAATTAAAAGGATAAAATTGCATAAATATGACACTCACTAAAAGGCAGCATTGCTGACATCAAGCAGTAGATCCTCTGATTCCAATAAGCATTTCGGACTGTTCCCCATTTGTATTTGCTAGGGGTAAGCAGGTAATTTGGTTTCATAAACCACATGGTGACAGGAAGGAAACCAAAATGCTAGAAGAGCTAAGAAAGGTCACTTAGCCAAGGATGCCCTCAAAATGTTGCCAGGATACAGGTGCCTCAGATTCCTCCTCTGGAAACCCAATTTACTACATGTGACTCGTGGCAGCCTTGAGAGCAACCCCAGTTTAAAATTTCCCCTGAGTAGTTAGAATAAACTCTAACAAATTCAGTTTTAACCTTTCTTTACCGGATTTCAAAGCCACCTCCTCTTGCCAAATTTTACGAGGGCACTGATTCCAAAATACCACAAGAATACCTTGGGAAAGGTTAATAAGTTCATTCTTTCCTTCAGGGCAACAACTAAGACTATAAGAGGCCCCAGCCCCCAGTGAATTTTCTAAGTAGCAATGAATACTATTAATACTGGGAGTTATGATACATTAGGACCCTGTTATTCCAATAAAGAGACACAGTTTCCATTGTCTACTTTCAGTCCCTGTATTCAATTTATTTCTTTTAATACTGTATTCCCCTCTCCAAGTTTGTGGGAGTCTCACTCAAAAGTATTCCAGCCTCCCGCTCCGCTCCCCCAAACTCTAGGGAAGTTTCTCAAGCTAATAGCCTATTCCTCAATACAGCTGTGCTCAGTTTCACCTAAAAAATGATTACCAACTTAAGATAAACTGTCAGCTTGAATCTAGACAGATGTAGCCTATGAGCCAAAATGATGATCTTGATACACATTCCACTTCTCTCAACTCAGCACAGGTGTCAGGTTTCTCCTGTGTCTCTTTACCTAAAAGCTGCAGACCTTCCTCCACCCCCATTTCAGCCATACAAAATAAAGTACGCACCAAAGGGCTACAGTCTTACACTGTTTGCTCTCCGTGGAGCTCCCATTATGAAAGTCAGGTTGAGGCAATGGTACCTTTAATACCAAAAGACCAGAGGCACAGATGTTTGTTACCTTGAATCCACTCCCTCCCTGAACCCCAGATATCCTTAAGCTCCTTTCCGCTGCCATCATCCTTACCCTCACCAACTCCACAGTTTAATATGGGTATAAAGGACACACAAGCCACAGTCCTTGATACTCCACAAAAGTGTACCTCAAAGTGTGTTTGGAAAGACACTGTTATCAAAATAAACTAAATAGTTTGTTTAAAAAAATGTATATTCTGGGTCCAACTCAAGAATCAATCTGGCAAGAACAAAGGAATCTGAATTAACAAGACACAATTTTAAAGAGACAGCCTCTGTCACCCTCTCCCCCACGCCTTACCCAAGTAAGAATCACTGTCTAGCCTGTGTATCTGGACTCCATTACTTTATCTCCTCAGGAATGCCTCAGTAAGGTTACAACAATTGGCCCATATGAAGAATATTTCAGTGGTACTTTAAAATGATATTATCTAAATAATCCATGCAGTAAAATCCTCTTGAGCACAACACAGTAGAAAAAAAAGGTTCTCTTAATGAGCTGATCTGCTCATTTTATTAGAGGAAAACTACAAAACAAGTTAAACCTAATCCTTATTTCAGCTGTCTTGTATATATTTTCATTATTGTAAATATCCTCAAATTCTTTTTGGAAGCAGTCAGGATATAAATAGCATTCAAAATCTTACCCTCCTTTTCCTTGCATTCATCTTTTGCTTTGCTTCTTTGACAAAGGCATTATAGGACGGGACCTCTCTGGCATCAATGGCTTGTTGAATAATGTTCCTTATCCTGGGTTCCTCTGTGTACTGCACACACAGCACAGACTCCATGATCTGATCCATGTCACCCTTGAAGTCCAGATAGGCCTGTTTAATATCAGCCAGCTCTTCTTCAGAACCTTTGTATGTCTTCTCAAAAGCTTGAATGTCTTCTAGAGATATCTGAACAAATGAGAGACATATGCTTTAACTTTGAGAATTTTATTTTAAATAAAAGAAATACTAGTAAAAAGTATATTTAGGTGTTGAAATGTTTCTCCCCAAATGTTTCTCCTCAACTCAGTTGCCTGAGTTGAAATTGTTGCAAGGAACCAAAGTTTCTATGCCAAAGATTTTCCAGAGTTCTCCCTAGTCCAACCTTTACAACTACTAAGCTACAGACCAGGAAAATTTAAGTGAAGTTTCCAAGCTAGGAAAAGTTTCAGGACTTACATCGGGATATGTAAAATAAAGCACATCTTGTAAAAAATCAAATGCCCCCGTTTCACTACAATCACTCTACATCAACGGAAAATTAAAGACCCGTTTCTGTAAGAGTGTGTGTGTGTAGGTGCATGTGTTATGGATACACACACACACGGTTCAACCCAACGGTGAGATAAGTCTTCCCTTCCTCAAAGATCAGTAAGTAGATAGGTATCTCCTGAGGAACGCCGGTGTGTATGTGTGTGTTTATTTATTAATATTCGAGGCCAAATAAAAATTCCTCATTCTTACACAACACAAAATGCAAGGCCTTAGAAGCATTCAATAAACGTTTGTTGAATGAATGATGGAAACAGTCACAAGGAAATCTCCAGTTCTTTACCTTTTTAAACAGTAACCTCCAATAGGCCTCCCAGTCCCGATCTTGGCTGAGCACGTCAGAATCCTCGTCCACTGTTCCCTGCTCATCGTACACTGCTCTTTGATCTTTGTCACTCAGAACGGAATAGACCTTCCCAAGGATCTGCGGGAAAGAGCATCCAAAAATCAACCCTGCGCCTCTCACTGAAACCGCGCCGCGAGAAATAAAGATTAGAAAACGCCAGGCCGGGTTCGGCTCACTCCACCTGGGCGGGGTCGGGCGGCCAGAAGACGGAGAGAAGCCCAGGCAGCCGGCGGACCGGGGTCTAGCGCACCTGGAAGCGGCGGGTGGCGTCCTCCTTGTCGCCCTCGCCCACCCGGTCCGGGTGCACCTGAAGAGACACCTTGTGATAGCCGCGTCGGACCTCGCCGTCTGAGGCCTCGCGCCGCACGCCCAACACTTGGTAAAGGTCGGCGGTGCCGAACACTTCCTCGCACAGCTCCAGAAGCCCCATGGCCCGCAGCGGTGCGGAGCGGGCGGTTACCTCAGCGAAATCAGCCTGACTCCAGCGACGCTGAGCAGACACCTGGGCGGCTCCCTTTTCCCGCGCAAAAAGCCCAGGGCGCCGGCATCACAAGAGGCGCCGGAAGGGGCGGAGCCACGACACCACACTTTACGGCGGTTGCAAAATGGGGTGTGGCCAAGCTTGCGTCGGCCAGAATTGAGGCGGAGAGTGGAGGCGGCGTCCCTGGTCTCCTCTAGCGCCGGGACCTCCTTCCACCACGCCCTCTCCTCCGCGGCCCTCCTCCCGATGCTCTGGAAATCTCGCACCTACTTTTTCCCCGACGTCCTAGCTCAGTTTATGCAACAATATAAGGAACGTTCATATTAGGCTGAAACTATGCACTGTTTTCTTTTTGTTTTCAGTGAAAAACAGCGTAACATCGGCATTTGGCAATTTCACATGGTTTAAATTTAACCTGAAGATTAAACAGATTTGTTCTTTTCCAAAGATGATCTGACAAGAGTACGTAGAGCTCTGAGGCCCAAATAATTTTGCAACCTACAGGTTGGGACCACTGGGTAGGGACTTTCCCTTGAGCCCTGCAATTTAAAAAACCTACATTAAACAAAAAGACAAAATACCGGTCTTTTAAAAATTCTTTGTCTGATAGAACTTCTAGATTTTACATTTATTACAGAATCATTTCCATTCACCTTCCAGCTCCTAAATCACCTTCCACTTTGCTGGAGATAACATGATCCAAATGCTCATCTTAATAAAAACGTAAGCTTCGGAAGCAAAAGCTTTCTCAAGTGCAGTTCTGGGTTTGAGCATGTTGGACTTGAGCGGGTAGCAAGACAGGCTGATGCAATCATTCAAGACTTGGTGAAAAAATCTGGGCCTGGAAATCCAGAGCAAGGCTAGGGCTAGAGAAAACTTTGGAAATCAGGGAGAGGATGAGCTCACATAGGAAGTTTGTGTATATAGATCTTAGACAAAAGATAGACCAGGGCACAAAGTGAATACGTGAGTTGGAAGAAACTCAGTAGCTCAAAATACCCATTTCACATCAGTTCCCCTCACTGGAACAATACTTTCCAGAATTACATTCTCCTCTGCTCTACCAATTAAAGCTTCTCCAAAAACCTCAAACTCTCCAGGGTAGATTATTATCTTTTAAACTTTGAAATGGTTTTCAAAACATTTCTCTTTCCTAGATCCAAGATCAAACCCAGGTAAAGTCAGTTGCTCTCTGCCTGCTGTGCCTTTAAAGTCGACCCAAAGTAAGTGGAAGTCAACCAGTGACAACCCTGGGAGAGCCTTGATGACCTCAGATTTTGAGATGGCTGGTAACTCTTCTCAGAATATAAAACCCAGAGAATAAAATAGTCTGGTACATTGATAGGCCTACAGAATCTCCTCTATAAATCTCCTACATTTTAGTTTTATGTCAGATTATGAAATCTGTATTATCCTATGTGCACTAAAACCATCTAATCCTGCTGCGCTTCTGGTGGAACAGATTACGTCCTATTTTGGGTTTTGGGGGACACAACCAGTCATCTGTATTACCAAATCATGATACCTAAACCTGATTCTGTCACTGACTTTTTAAATGGATTTTTGTAAAGCCCCTCATCTTAGCTCATTCCCCCCACTACAGACAATACGACATGTTGGAAAGGGCTCTCCAGGTAGGAACATTGGGGTCTGACTCTTAGCTCTGCCCAATATTAAAACTATGTGGCCTTGGGCAAGTTTCTACTGCTGAACCTCAGCTTCTGCTCCTATAAACGAGATAATCCTACCTAATTTCATGATATCTTATAATTCTCACAAATAACCTTGCACGGAAAAGGCCTAAAAATGTATGTGAGTACTTTACAATATTATCTTTCTTCCAGTTATTCCTAAAAAGTAGGTTGTTAGAGCCTAAAAGCTCATAACAAACCTACCTTTGTAAATCTGAAATTTTGTGTTCACAAGACAATGTAAATCTGCAATTACAAAAACAGTAACTGAAGTAACTGTGTTCCTGAGCTGGTGGGATGACCATAAATGATTAAAGTAGGAATCAGTTGGATAGGACACAGACATGCTGGTTGGGAACTTTGAAACACAGGGAAGTCCTGGAAGGTAGCAGGCGGTAAAGTTGTCCAAGAGACCCAGAGTCCAACCCACCCCACAGCCACTGTCTTTCCCCAGATGAAGGCTGAAAAAGCTAATTAGTACCTATACCAGCTTTATGTCAGTCAGGAACAAACCTCTCCCTGGGCCCTGTTCAGGTCAGGCCAGAGTCTCATGGATGACTTAAAAAATTCCATTTATTGACCTCTAAATATAATAAAACTAAGAGCTCTGCACAAATATTTTAAGAGGACTTTGACCTTGTTCCCACTGCTATGATCACTGAAGTCAGTTTGCTTTTGTTTCTGTAGCCTCTGTATCTGTTTTCTGAGCCGCTAAGAGGACTTCTCGTGCCCGTTTCCGTCGCAGCCTCTCAGCATTTGTGATCATCATCGGATGCAGAGGGAAAAAGCCAGAAAGACCTAAAAGTAACAGGATTTTCATTCATTATAACAATATAAGCTAATGTTTCCCTGGGAACTCAGCATCACTGAACTGAGGTCTAACAGAGACCTGATCTAGAACATAGATTCAAATCAAGTTCCTCCCTCAACAAAATGTTTTACCTCTTCCCCCAACTCACTTCCTTCCGTTTACTGCAAGGTCACAATGGATGTTGTCTACTTCCTAACACTATTCTCCTTACTTGGAAAAAAAAAGAACTGACAGATAGCCATTCAAGACACACCATTCCCATTTTTTAGCATAAAATCTCAGTCATCCAAAAAGTCTCATAAAGAAGTCTACAAAAGGAATCTCCAGATTCAAAATGGCAATCAGATCAATTTCAGTTCTCACTCCAGTCCTGATTAGCCTGGAGATAATGAAAATCGTCTTTAATTCCCATCATCTTCGAGCTGATTTTAATTTAAAATCCCCTCAAAGAGTTAAGGCTAGAGCTGAGTTACCCAGAAGCTTTTCCACAGGCTTAGAGAGGTGGGCTCCACAGCCAATCCAATGCCGGATCCGGTCCAGGTTGAGAGCAACGAGTTTCTCTCCATGACTGTTGGGCAGTGGATCATAGGAGCCCAGCTGCTCCACGAAACGGCCATCCCTGGGATACTTGTTGTGAGCAGCCACGATGCGGTAGAAAGGCCGGTTGGTACAGCCACCCAGGGAAAGGCGGATGGTTAAGTGGCCTCCATGGTAGGCCTTGCAGAGCAGAGTACCTGTAGACAAAAAGTGCTTAAGACACAAGAATCGAGGGCACAAAACCGACAAAATGAGATAGATAAAATGAGCCCCCTTCCTCCACCGAAAGGTCCTTACTTCCAACCAATTCCTGTCAATCTGACTTAGATACCGTTTCTTTGTGAAACTCCTCTTATGCACTCCAGCCATCCCCCAACGCACTCAACACTGGCTCTGGACCATGTCGGAGTACAACTGCCTCATCTATAAAATGAATGCCGTTTATCTCATAGGGTTTCCGCGAAAACTTAAAAACAAAACAAGAAAACCACTGAGGAGAGGGTCAAACGTGTGCAGTTTCAGGTACGGGTTTCCTCTAGCGCGTCTACGAGAGCGCAGCTCCACCCAGTCCCGCACGCCCCCTACCCCCGCGACCGCCCTTAAGGTCTCCCAAGGCACCCATCACTCACTGAGCTGGACCATAGCACAGCCGGCAGGCGCCGGGGCCTGTGCACCAGTTGCGAAGCCTCGGAGCTTCTGGCCTCCCGCGTGGATCCGCTCTACCGCCTCGGTGGCGCGGAGGACGGCCGGGAAAAGTCAGCGTTCCGGAACGGCCGCCCTCCACCCTCCGCAACCCCAGGCCGGGCGCCTCGGTGCCGGAAGCGAACGGCCCACTCGCCCCGCCTCTTCCGCTTTTCGCCCCTACACTTCCCGCAACGCAACACAGTGGAACCTAACGTACCTCAACTGCCGCAAAGAAGGGGCGCTACAGTTTGGGGCCGAGGTAAGTGCGAGCAGAGCGCTGTGGGATCTCCCGGCCCTCACTGGCCTTTGGGTTCCTGCCAGAGGGAGGAGTATTGGACAGTCGTGGGAGCGGCTAAGAAGTGCTAAAGTGCTCCACAAATCCATCCTTCCAGCAAACTTTTTCCGAGCACCAGTTAGGGCCAAGGCGAGGTGCCGAGAACGCAAAGATGCGCTGTCCCTGCCCCCAGGAAGCTTGACAGTCTGGTAGGGGAGACGGTGAGGTTACACCAGAGTAACTAGGGGTGGTCAGTACACAGTCCTGGAGTGAGCGGAAGAGGTGAACCTGATAATTCCTTTGTGCCTTAGAAAGACTTCATAAAGGAGGTAGCGTTAGGACTGAGAGTAGAAGGACTATAAGTGAATGTAGAGTTGATTTTATCCTTCTGTGTTTACTAATAAGCCTCTCACCTTCCCTCCTGTTCTCCCACCTTCCTCCTATTCTTTCAACTGCCTCCTTTAAAAAATAAAGAAGGGGAGCCTTTATTTCTGGTTTTGCTGTGCACTGATCCGGAGGACAGGGGTGAGGTATGGTTCCTTTGTCATCTCTAGCCCTAGAATAAATGGCCTCCGTTGTGAGGAGTTTTGCATCTGTTATAGGGTAATGGACTCTTCATGGAGGCCTTGTGGTTTAGATCCATGAAGATACCTTCAGCAAAGACCAGTCTGTTAAGCTTCTCTGTTCACTGTTGGATCCAAAGGCTCTGGCCACAACTCATATGCTCTTTGCCCTAATGCAGTGACCCAGCACAGCATTCTTCCTTTCCGCCCACCTTAGAAATGATGCTTTAATTCCCAAGTTCCAGTAAGTGAACCTGGCCAACGACCTTAGCAGTTGACCTCCTTTAGGAGTGATCCTGATAAGCTTTCACCGGAAACCCTAATAATGAAGCTACTATACCTTACTTACACACACACACACACACACACACACACAGAGTTATATTCTTATATATACCTCAGTATACCTTAACTGATGAATTCTGAATCTCTTATTTAGATTTTTTTATTGCCATCCAGTTTACTGTCAACCACTAAAACATCCAGTAACACAGCCATCCAGTAAGATAGCCAATGGAAATAAGTGAATGGGTTTCAGTTTGTGCTGAAGATCATTTTTTCTTTATCCCAAGCTCTCATATGGTGAAACATCCAGGGTTTAATTTCTCTGGGAATGAAAGGAGCTCAGTATCCCATACAGAAAATTCTTCAGGTGGAAGGATGTCAGAAAGATGGATTTCCAAAGCCAACTGTCTCCTGTACCATGTGGATCTCTGCAAGCAGACTCTCATCTTTCAATTTCAGCTGCATGAGAGGAGGAAGGGAAGGACACATGTCATACCTGATATACCTATGTGGAGACCCCTCATTTGCGGGACCACAGCTAAAGAACATAGTTCCTCAGGATGGAATTGACTCTTCCTGTATTCTCTATTTCACAATAACTCCATTAAAAAGACCTCAAAACATTGTGCTGGTTACATGGATGTGTTCACGTTATGAAAATTCATCACGTGGTATGAACACTCACAATTTGTGTATTTTTTTGTAAAATAACTTAAAGTTTATTTTTAAAAGAGTTTACCTTATCACCCAATATATCTTAACTAATGAATAATGTTCCCATTTGGCAAGTGAGAGAAAGGAATCAAAGACACAGGAATCAAAGACATTAGACTTTAATTTTAAAATCTAGATGTGTAGCAGACACATCTAGTTGCCTACTGAAAACCCACTCTCTCCCTTCTTTTACTAACAAAATCTTCATTTCTTTCCAGGGCAGCAATGTAACCAACTAAAAAGCCACATTTCTTGCTTCCCTTGCAGCTAGGGGTAATTTCAATTGTTGCCAATGAAATGTAAGGTAAAGTGATATCTCTTTAAAGGGAGGTGAAATAGCTAGCATGGCCCCTTTGTCCTTTCCCTGCTTTGTTCTTTATTGTACCTGAAACATGGATATGATAGCTGGAGCTACAATGGCTGTCTTGCAGCTATGAGGGACGGAAACTGCATGCTATGATTGGTGAAGCATAAAGATAGAGGTTGGGTCTCTGATGACACTGTGGTACCAATTCTGGACTTTTCATTAGATGAGAAAAATAAAACTCCTAATTTGTTTAAGCCACTGTCTTCCAAGTCAAATTACTTGCAGTCATAACTGATAGACTAGACCAGGGGTTGGCAAGCAATTGCTCATAAGCCAAATCCAGCCCGCTGCCTGTTTTTGTAAGTAAAATTTTATTTGAAATGCAGCCATGCTCATTTGTTGGTGTACTGTCTATAGCTGTTTTTGCACTACAAGGGCAGAGTAGCAGTTACAATAGAAACCATGTAGCCCACAAAGCCTAAAATATTTCCTATTTTGCCCTTTACAGAAAAAGTTTGCTGACCCCTGGACTAGAGCAACACCTTCATTTTATATGCGAGGAAAATGAGGCCCAGGGAGGTGAACAAAAGATCCCGCATGGTAATATGCGGGTTTTTATTCCAAACCCAGCAGCCCCATGATAATGGCCAAAGATGGTAAGAAAATCCTCTAGAAAAATATTCATATCATGAAATGCTGTAAAGTCAAGTCCTGAATTAAGCCAGCACCTTCCCCCCAGTTTACCAACCTCAGTACAGTATGAACAGCAGAGGTATCTGCATCATACCTTCATCGTGTACTTGTAGGCCTGCTCAGCTTCCAGTTGCCGTCCAGCCTGAAAAAAAGAGCACCGCCTGGTGATGACATGTCATAAATATTATGAAGGGAAAGTACATAAGCAGAGGATTTACACCTTCTTAGTTAAGAACCTCTGAATTCAAAGGGGGAAGCAGGAAAATGAAAGGTGGTAGGGAAAAGCAGATGTTCACATATATATAATATATATATCCCCCCTTCATTTCAAAAAGCTTAAAGACAACTTGGCCTCTCTTTTTTTTTTTTCCTGAAAGCACCATGAGTCATTTGTTACTCTCAGGACTGAAGCTATTCTGTTAATAACAGCTAATACTTACATAGTGCTTGCTTTGTAGTTTACATTGTTTTAATTGTTTACATTTTTAAAGTGCTTTACTTTCATATATACCACTATTATTTATATTTATATTGTATCAATATATTATTGATATTTACATGCCACTATTATCTATAGTTCCCAGTTTACAGATAGAGAAACCTCGGCACAGAGAGGATAAATAACTTGCCAGGGTTATGAAGCTAATAAGTGGAAGAGCCAGGTTTTAAAACAATGCAGCTTGGCTCCAGAGTCCAGGTTTTTAACTACTACAATCTATCCTGTCTGTATGCATTAGAAAAAGCAGATACTGGAATTACTTCCATGCAGATCTGGATATGAGGTGAGAACACTACTTCTCCTAGTTTTTTCTTGTATGAAGTAATCATGTAGGACTTAAATGAGAATAATATGAATTCACTAGTATATTTCATAAGTTTGTGCGTAACAAATTAGCTGCAGTATTAAGAGTCACTTTGGAAAATTTAAATACATAAATATGAGAACCACAGACTGTTCAGGTTAGAAGGGAATTTAGAGGATATCAAGTCCAATTCTCTGATTAGTGCTAGTCCATGGTAAATTTTCACTAGTTCACAGAAGACTTCATTACCCTAAAGACTTTCCTAAAATATTTAAACTTTGAAGTGTTCCTACCTGAAGTTCACTGAATTCCAGGGGCATTTTCCAGTACATCTTCCTTTCCTATCATTATTACTTCTGTTTCACTTCTGCCATAGGGAGGCAGAGACCCAAAGGATGGAAGGATCCAGAACAGGCAAAATTTTGAAAAAGAATATTTTTTTGTTTTGTTATTATGTAAAATGCTGCAGTAAACATCCTTGTACATGTTTTCTGGTATTTTCCTTAGGAATGTATCTATATATAAAATTGCTAAGTTGTAGATATGAATGTGACTAAATAATGCCATATTGCACTTCAAAGTAGTTGTACCACTTTACATCCACTAGCAATTAGGACAATCCTTATCAATGTTGGTAATATCAAGCTAATTTTTCCCAATCTTATGGGTGTGAATTTGTCGCATAATTATAAATTGCATTTTCATGGTTACTAGTGAAGCAGAACTTCTCTTCATATATTTATTGACTTTTACAATTTCCACTTCAGCAAATTATATATTCCTATCCTGTGACCATTTTTCAATCAGATTGTGTGTAGGGTTTTTTTCTTATTGCAGGAAATATTTATATATTCTGGATATTAATCCTTTATTAGTTATAAATGCTGCAAGTATTTATAATAAAGTCCTTAAGCTTTATTTTAGTGCCTTTTGTTGTACATGAATTTCCAATTTAAAAGTTGTTAATTTATTGATATTTTTATCTTTGCCTTGTGCTTTTATAGTCATAAGGAAACCATGCACACCCCAAGGGCAAAGAGATATCCTCCATATTTTCTTCTAAAGAGTCTAAAGTTTTAAGATTTAGACCTTTAAACCAGCTGGAATAGTGTGTGTGTGTGGGCGGGGTGGGGGGTGAAGTAACGACTACTTTTTTTTTCATATGGATAGCCAATGACTCCACCACTATTTATTGAACAGTCAGTCCATTTATTCCTCATTTTGGTGGGCTGTTTAATCTTTTAAAAATAGATTTATTGAGGTATAATATATGTACCATAAAATTCACTAATTTTAAGGTTCAACTGTGCAACCATCACCACAATCCAGTTTTAGAAGGTTTCTATTACTCCCCAAAAGTTTCTTCATGCCTGTTTGCAGTCAATCCCCATTCCGACCCTTGGCCCTAGAATCACTGATCTATTTTCATCTCTATAATTTTCCTAATTTCATATAAATGGTATCATATAATATATAGTCTTTTGTGCCTTGCTTCTCAATTAGCATAATGTTTTTGAGGTTCATCCATACTGTTGCATAAATCAGAATTTCATTTTTATTGCTGAATAGTATTCCACTGTATAAATATACCATATTTTGTTTATCCATTCATTGATGGGTCATTTGGAATGTGTCCATCTTTACCTATTATTAAATGCTGTAATGAAATAGAGAAATCTTTGTGTAGACATATGTTTTCACTTTTCTTGACTAGATACCAATAAGTGGAATTGCTGGGATATATGGTAAGTATGTATTTAACTTTTTAAGAATCTGCCAAACTGTTTTCCAAAGTGGTGTACTAATTTGCAATCCCACCAGCAATGTATGAGGATTCGTTTCTCCACATCCCTGTCAATAATTGCCAGTCTTTTCGATTTAAGACATTCTAATGGGTGTGTAGCGTGGTATTAATTTATGTTATCTTAATGAATTATCTTTTAAATTTTGACATAATTTCAGATTAAAGGTACAAGAATAGTTCTCTCCTCTCTGTATATACACACATACACATGCACACATATATACATATGTACATGATACGTAAGTATATATTTTAACTTTTCCTGAACCATTTGAGAGTAAATTGCAAACATGATGCAATTTTAGACTTTAGTATGTGTTTTCTAAAACCAAGGACATTCTCTTACATAAGCACAGTGCAATTATCAAAATCATGAGATTAGTACAAATATAATACTATTATCTAATCTGTAGACTTCATTCAGATTTTTCCAAATGCCCCAGTAATACCTTGTATGGCTAAAGAAAATCCAGGATCATGCCTTTTACTCAGTATTCATGTCTTCAGTTTCTTTTAATTGGGAGTAGTTCTTGATTCTTTTTGTTTCATGGTATTGGAATTTCTCAACAGTACAGGGCAGTTATTTTGTAACACATTCCTCAATTAGTGTTTGATGTATCTTTATGATTATATCAGCTTATGAACTTTTAGCAGGAATACCTCAAAAACACTGTTGTGTTGCCCTCAGTGCGTTCTATTAGGAGGCACATGCTGTTTATCCCAATAATGGTGATGGTAACCTTGATTATTTGTTTAGATTGTTATCTGCCAGGTTTTTCTACTATGGCATTACTGTGTTCCCCCTTGTAATTAATAAATATCTTGTTGCGAAATACTTGAGACTATGTAAATATCTTCTTCCTCCTTAAACATTCATCAGTAGTTTCAGCATACCTTGTTACCATATGACCCAGCAATCCCACTTCTGGGCATATATTTGGAGAAAACTCTAATTTGAAAAGATACATGCACCCCAATGTTCATAGCAGTACTATTTATAGTAGCCAAGACACAGAAGCAACCTAAATGTCCATCAACAGATGAATGGATAAAGAAGATGTGATATCTACCTATCTATCTCCAATGGAATATTACTCAGCCATAAAAAAGAATGAAATGATGCCATTTGCAGCAACATGGATGAACCCCGAGGTTATCATACTAAGTGAAGTAAATCAGACAGAGAAAGACAAATATCATATGATATCACTTATATGTGGAATCTAAAAAATGGTAGAAATGAACTTATTTGCAAAACAGAAAACAGACTCACCGACATAGAAAACAAACTTATGGTTACCAAGAGGAAAGGTGTGGGTGAGGGATTAGCAGATACAAACTACTGTATATAAAATAGATAAACAACAAGGTCCTCCTGTATAACACAGGGAACTAGATTCAATATCTTGTAATAAACTACAATGGAAAAGATTATGAAAAAGAATCACTTTGCTGTACACCAGAAAATAACACAACACTGTATATCAACTATACTTCAATTAAAAAAAAAAAAAAAAAAGAAGTGGCAAGAGTGGGAATCCTTGCCTTATTCCTGAATTTAGCAGGAAGGCTTTTAGCTTTTCACCAATGAGTATGATGTTGGCTGTGGGTTTGTCAAAAATGGCCTTTATTATGTTGAGGTATAGTCCCTCTATACCCACTTTGATGAGAGTTTTTATCATGAATGGATGTTTACTTTTGTCAAATGCTTTTTCTGCAACTATTGAGATTATCATGGGATTTTTAACCTTCCTTTTGTTAATTTGGTATATTACGTTGACTGATTTGCAAAAGTTGAACCATCCTTGTGACCTTGGAATAAATCCACCTTGATGGTGGTGTATGATCCTTTTTATACATTGGTGGATTTGGTTTGCTAATATTTTGTTGATGACATTTGCATCTATATTCATCAAAGATACTGGCCTGTAATTTCTTTTTTTGTAATGTCTTTGTCTGGTTTTGGTCTCAGGGTGAATGGTGGACTCATAGAATGAATTTGGGAGTGTTCTGGTCTCTTCAATTTTTTGGAATAGTTTGAGAAGGACAGGTATTAGTTCTTCTTTATTTATTAGGTAGAATTCCCTTGTGAAGCTGTCTGGTCCTGGACTTTCATTTGCTGGGAGTTTTTTTTTTTTTTTTTTGGAATTTTTGAATTTTATTTTATTTTTTATACAGCAGGTTCTTATTAGTTATCTATTTTATACATATTAGTGTATATATGTCAATCCCAATCTCCCAGTTCATTGCTGGGAGTTTTTTAAATTACAAATTCAATTTCAATTCTAGTGATCAGTCTGTTCAAATTGTCTATTCCATCTGGACTCAGTCTTGGCAGGTTGTACGTTTCTAGAAATTTGTCCATTTCTTCTAGTTTGTCCAATTTGTTGGCATATAACTGTCCATAGTGTTCTCTTATGATTTTTTGTATCTCTGTGGTATCAGTTGTTATTTCTCCTTTTTCATTCTGATTTTGTTTATTTGGGTCCTCTCTCTTTTCTTCTTGGTGAGCCTGGCTAAAGGTTTATCAATTTTTTTATCTTTTCAAAAAACCAACTCTAGGTTTCATTGATCGTTTCTATTATTTTTTATCTCTATTTTATTTATTTCATCTCTGATTTTTTTTTTTTTGCATTCGGTGTTGCTTTTATTTTATGAAAAAGCTAATTTCAAATTTACATTAAAACTAAGCTGAATACAAAGTCTTAGTGAAGGAGGTCTGGTGGTTCTTTTTACAGAAACATGGCCACTGCCCTTTGGCCTTAAAACTTCAGGAAGGGCACTTCAGATGGCTTCATCTTTGCACGTTTCAGTGCCAGAGCATAGGAATAGACCCTAGCGTCCACTGTCAGATGTTCATCAGCTACCAGAGCATCAAGTCTCTTCAGCAGGTCATTCTTTGGGAAGGAGATTACTTCCACAAATTCTCCATCTCTTGGCTTTGGCTCAGGCCTTAGGTTTTCAGCATCATCTCCAGTGATAGTTACTGTCATGATGTGTGTGGTACAATTTGACAAACCTGGATCCATACATACAGCTGGAGAACATTCAGCAACATCTCCTTTATAGCCAGTTTCTTCCTCTAGCTCCCGAAGAGCAGCTGCTTCTAGGCTTTCGTTGTCATCAATGAGACCCACAGGGAATTCTAAGCAGTAGCCTCCCAGTGGTGGTCAGAACTGCTTTACCAGAATGATACATTCATAATGAAGGGTTCTTTGAAGCACTGGGATAACCGGCCACACCATCAGCAGACTGTCCTTTCCTAGTTGTCCACTTCACAGTTTCCCAAGTTCTTGTTTTACCAGTAAGATCCCTGTAAGTTGTTTTATCAAGCTTGACCCATTTTCCTTCTGAAATTAACTCTTCTGAAATAATAGACTGGTGTTTTGAGAAGAATCTGCTGGTTCTTGTTTTCCCATTTTCAAACGAGTTAGTCTTTATAGTCCCCAGGCAAGAAGTTCACGCTACTCCCAGGCATGGGACGAAGGGATGGGTACTCCTTTGGGCGGGGGGGGCTTGGGGGGGGCGGGAGGTGAAAGCATGGGTCTGAGACCATAGTTGGAGGAGATGTGGTGCTACTGCTCTCTCTAATCTTTATTAATTCCTTCCTTCCACTGACTTTGGGCTTTGTTTGTTCTTCTCTTTCTAATTCTTTTAGGTGGTAGGTTTGGTTGTTTATTTGAGACTTTTCTTGTTTCTTGAGGAAGGCCTATATTGCTATGAAATTCCCTCTTAGAACTGCTTTTGCTTTGTCCCATAGATTTTGGAAAGCTGTGTTTCCATTTTCATTTATCTCGAGGTATTTTCTGAATTCCTCTTTGATTTTATCACTGACCCATTGCTTTTTTAGTAGCATGTTGTTTAGTCTACACATGTTTGTTCTTTTTCCCATTTTTCTTTCTATAGTTGATTTCTAGTTTCATACCATTGTGGCTGGAAAAAATGTTTGATATAATTTCTATCCTCTTAAATTTGTTGGGGCTTGTTTTGTGGTATATTAATGTTTGAGGAAATAATCTTGGGGGGTTCATCTTTAGAACTCTGCCTACCAAAAGAAATTGTATATGATTTTCTCTTTGATCTATGAATTAATTAGAAACATCTTTTTAAGTTTACAAATGTATGTGAGTCTTTTGGCCTATCTTTTAGTTGTTGATTTATAATTTTACTGAAGTGTGATCTATAGGTATTCACTGAAGCTCTCTTTGTGGTCTAGCGTATGGTCAACCTTTATGAATAATTCACTTGTGCTTCAAAAGAATATGTATTCTATGATTAAGTACAGGGCTATATAATTAGTGTTTGAGCTCAACCTTGTTGTTTTATTCAAATCTTACACATTCTTAATTTTCTCCCTATTTGATCTAGCAGTTTCTGAGAGAAGTGTATTAAAATCTTCCATTTTGACCTTTTTAGTTTAAAGATGAAGAAACTGAGGCCCAGCAAGTTTAAGTAACTTCCCCAGTATCCCACAGCTGGTTGTGGCACAGCTGGGGTAAGAACTCAGGTATTTCTCATATTGATATTTACTCCAAAGAGAAAGTCCAGTAATTTTTATTCTGTTAGTTTCTCTTATAATCACAATATTCCCTGTCAGTTCTGTGTTGTATTGGCCAATGGAAAACTGAGGGCCACTCTCTTTATTCCCAATTTGAATCTTAGGCTAATGTGCAAGTTATTGAAGCAAGTTATTTTAATTATGGGAGAGTTATATTCTATAGGTAAAGCAGCTTTCACAATTCCCACAGTTACCCCCCCACACACAATTTCCCATTTATTTCAAGGATAAGCACCCTCAGCCAGCAGTTCAACAGGATGGAATGATTCAGAAACACTAGCAGAGTATCTCCTTTGCTGGTCTTTGACCTTGTTACATTCTGATACAATATCACTCCCATTTTTAATTTTTTAAAAATGAAAACAACTTTAATGAAAAAGGAACTCAGGTCATTAAATATAACTAAATACATTTTAAATATAAATACCATGTCTTTCCTGATTAGTATCAGGTAAATATCTAAACTATGTGTCTGAATAGCTAAACCATCTGTCTGAATTCTGGTCTCAAAGAAAAATGTTAGAGACAATTACAAAGAAGATGCTTCATAGCATCCAGTGCATTTTTTAAATGATGGGCTCTTTTGGGAAAATAACTTCAGTCTATCAGAGATTTCTTTTGTTCCTATTGTTGGTAATTCATTTATGGCTACACCCTTATAGTCTACTTTGCCTTTCTTTTTATCATTAGATTCTTATATAGCTTTTCTAGACCATATATGACATTTTTGTAGATCCAGAGCATAAATAGAATGACTATACAATCCCAGACTTGAGGTCCTAAACATGAGAGTGAAGGCAGGCAGAGTGGTGCTGAGGAGGGCAGAAGGAGAATCTCTCACCTTCCCCAAGTCTAATCTGCCATCCCACTGCACAGCCCTTGCACATCTCCTAACTGCAACCCCAGACCAAGATCTGATCCATACATGCTCCTTTATCTTCAGTCAGGGCACACACTGGTCTGGGCTTAGTTTGTGTGGCCTGGGCTGGGGCCTGCTGAGCAGCTCAGGGAGCCCACCCCATCTGAAAACCCGAATGACAGTCAACTCCAATCCACCCCATTACCACTCACCTGAGACCACCAAACCCAAGTGCCTCATTCCCATTTTTAGAATCTCCTTTCCAGACAAACACACCTAAGTATATGATTTTCAAGCACATCCTAAGCAGAGGCTTCCCAGACATGAACTCTCCTTCATCACCAGTATAATGACCACATCTGAAGCTCATCAAACCTCAACTATCATGCATTGATGGCCTTCCCGCTATCTCTTTCTTTACTTGGTCCCTCACCTCTCTGCTCTACAAGGGCATTGTGTAAGGATAATAATCACTCACTTTCAGGCAGACCAGAGCCAGATATGCCCATACTTCAGCATTGTAGTTGTTCAGTGCATTGGCTTCAGAGAGAGCATCCTCAGCCTCTGTGAGCTCATCCAGCTTGATAGGAAAAGAAGATAACGTGATTTGTTAAGTCAAAGTAGTTTTCACTTAAGCCAGCTGGAATCTGTTTAGCTGAAAATGCTATGTCCAAATAACATTGGTATATGTGACCCATACTAATAATTTTCAACTTAAAAATTTTTTAGCAACAGAACTCTTTCTTCAAACAAAATCATATGTGGTGGTGTTCCAATATATGAATGAGAAAAAGTAGAACTGCTCTGATTAAAAAGTCAGGTACAGGAATCTGGAGCCCTGCCTGCTGGGCTCTCGAGTTACACCCCTCTCTTCTCCCTTCTCTCTATAGCAGGCCCATCAGGGCATCCATGAACCATGGAGCTTCAGGTGCCAGGGTTGGAAAACCAGAAGTATTCACTATCATGTGTGCCTCATTCAGTGATTTCCCCATACACAGTGGGCTGTCAGATACATTTGTAGTTTTACATTGTACATCCCTTTCTTAAGTTAAAGTCCTATTAGCCCATCAAAATACTATTGTTCAGAAAGCTTCTCTTTCCCCTAATATGAGTTATTGACAGCACAATCTTGAGCAATCAATACAACATTCAGAGATTCTAGGGTGTTCCCTGAGCTCTGGGCACATGGATATCATTGCTGCTCCCTAATACTGTGAGTTTGTTTTGTAAAATCTTCCAAAAGGCCACCTAAGGAAAGGATAAGATACCTCTCTCTCCCCAGTAAAATCGTTCTTCATTTTTCCTGTTTTAGAAAATAAAATAACTGGTTTCTAGGCCCAAGACAATATGAAGAATGGCCTTTCGGCAATGCCCATACCTTGGTCCACACTTTAAATGTCTCAGAGATATTGATTCATTATTTAATCAACCTGTATCTGCTAAGGATTTATTTTACTCTGTGTCAGGCAGTATGCTAGATACTTGGAATAAAAAGAAAAAATACAACTTTTGCCCAAAGAATTCACTGACAGATACGTAAAAAATGAAGACAAAATGAAAACTCAAACACATAAAGAGTTCTGATAGAAAATAAGCATTTCTATAATAAAAGCATATATATATATATATATATATATATATATATATATAAATAATCTAGTGGAGGGACAAAGGAAAAGAGGAATAATTCTACCCTGAGATTAAGGGATGGCTTCAGAGAAGAAACACTGCTGAAGTCAATCCTGAAGGATAAATAGGAGTCTGTTAGCTATACTTCAAGGCATTCCAGGTAAGAGGAACTTCATATACAGAGGCACAGAGGCTTCAGAGAGCATGGAATGCTCAGGAAACTCTTAATATGCTTGTGTGGCTGGAGAAGGGAGGGAAGGGAGAGACAGAGAGAAAGCGAGAGAGATAAGAGAGAAAAGAGAGAAAACAAAGGAAGTGATAAGACCAAGGAGTTAGGAAGAGACCAGATCATTCAAAAAAAATCTGAATATTATTCTGAAATAAGGGGTAGTCATTAAGGAGTTTAAATAGGGAAGTAACCTGGTATTTGCATATTTTAAAGACCACTCTGATAACAATGCAGGAGATGAATTGAGGGAGAACAGGAGAACACCCTAGCAGGTAAAGAAGGGATGAGGCTTGAATTAGAGCAGTAAAAATAGGGATGGAGAGGAGACAGTAGACTCAACAGACATTTAGGAGACAAAATCAATAGGATATTTGATGCCTAATTAAAAGTAATAGAAGTAGACTAGGATAGGTTTTTTTGTTTTTTTTTTTTTAATTAAAGAAGATACTGGCTAAGACTTTTTTTTTTAAATAACTTTATTTATTTATTTATTTTTGGCTGTGTTGGGTCTTCGTTTCTGTGCGAGGGCTTTCTCCAGCTGTGGAGAGTGGGGGCCACTCTTCATCGCAGTGCGTGGGCCTCTCACTGTCGCGGCCTCTCCCGTTGCGGAGCACAGGCTCCAGACGCGCAGGCTCAGTAGTTGTGGCTCACGGGCTTAGTTGCTCCGCGGCATGTGGGATATTCCCACACCAGGGCTCCAACCCGTGTCTCCTGCATTGGCAGGCAGATTCTTAACCACTGCGCCACCAGGGAAGCCCTAGGATAGTTTTTAAGTTTCTGGCTTGGTTGACTGGATTCATTATAGTCCCATTTACTAAGACAGGGAGAAGGTACAGGCTTAAGGAATGTGAGAATCCTTCTGAGATAAGTTAGGTTATATTTTGGATATGTACATTTTGAGGTCTCTGGGGAACCATCAAATGGAGCTGTCTATTACATTGTTTGATATAAGGGTCAGAACATGAAAAGTGTTATGAACTGAAGCTTTAGGATTCATTGGGGCAAAATTGGTAGTTAAGACCACTGGGGTAGATGATATTTCTTAGGGAGAAGAAGTAAGGTGACAGGAGAAGAGCTGGCTATAGAACCCAGAAGGACCCAACAATTATGATGGGTAAAAGACTAGGAGCCAGCAAAAAAGGCTGAGAAGGACACCATAGAGGAAGGCGCGGAACTGGAAAGATGTGAATGCAATATTGTGGAAGTCAAGGGAAGAGAGGGTTTCAAGAAGGAGGCAGTCAGCAGGGTTAAGTGCCACAGAGACTTCATCAGAGGGTCTACTGCATTTGGCAATTAGGATGTTATAGGGGGCCGCCATCAGAGAAGTTTCAGCAAAGTGTTAAGGGGTATACACCTAATTGCAAGGAATTGAAGGGTAAATGGTACCTGAGAAATGAACAGATAATTCACATGATTTCAACTTCATTAGTGATGAAAATGTAAATTAAGATATATATCAAATTGGAAAATGATAATGCCCATTGTTCATGACTTAACAGTAAAATGGACTCTCACACCTGGCAGAATATAAATCAGTTTACAGCCTTTCTAGAAAGTGAGTTGACACTATACTTAAAAATTTTTCTACATTGTTTATGAATGTATCCTAAGGAAATAACAAAATTAAGCACAGAGATTTATGTCTTAAGAATGTTTATTTCTGCTTTATTTATAATATATAGATGTAGAAACTAATGACATGTCCAATAATAAGTGGTTGGTCAAATAGATATGGTATATCCACACATAGGTATAGCATGACTAAAACATTGACTGAGGGGCAGAGATTACTTGGATACCTTAGCAGTAGGACTTAACCCAAGTTTTTTTGAGTTTCTATATCAATGAAAGTATTTTTTATGCTACTTAAAACAAATAGAAGCATGATTTATGCTGACTAGTTTGTACAGTTGGTTTCTTGTTCTTTTGAAGTGCTGTTAGGTTTCTAACAGCTACAGATGTTTTACATCCTTTCTGGGAAGGTGTAGTGGGGGCATATGGCTTCTAAGTGATCACATGTCCTGGTTGGCCTGGGACACTCCCTGTGTCCCAGTGTAATTATTAATATCACCCTTTTCATTCTCAGAAGTGTCCTGGTTTGTATGATAAATTACATGATAACCTTACTTATGCATCCAAACCAGGGAATACCATGCAGTTATCAAAATTTATGTTTTAGGGGCTTCCCTGGTGGCGCAGTGGTTGAGAATCTGCCTGCCAATGCAGGGGACACGGGTTCGAGCTCTGGTCTGGGAAGATCCCACATGCCACGGAGCAACTAGGCCCGTGAGCCACAACTACTGAGCCTGCGCGTCTGGAGCCTGTGCTCTGCAACAAGAGAGGCCGCGATAGTGAGAGGCCCGCGCACCACGATGAAGAGTGGCCCCCGCTCGCCGCAACTAGAGAAAGCCCTCGCACAGAAACGAAAGACCCAACACAGCCAAAAATAAATAAATAAATAAATAAATAATAAAAATAAAGGAATTCCTTTAAAAAAAAAGTAAAATAAATATCCTTCTTCAAAAAAAAAAATGTATGTTTTAGACTATTTGATTATGTGAGAAGGTACCAATGCTATGCTGTTAAGTAGAAAAAAAGATTACAAAGCAGTAAATATATTATTTACAATTTTATACATTAAAATTACTTTCAGGGCTTCCCTGGTGACGCAGTAGTTGAGAATCTGCCTGCCAATGCAGGGGACGTGGGTTCAAGCCCTGGTCTGGGAAGATCCCACATGCCGCGGAGCAACTAAGCCCATGCACCACACCTACTGAGCCTGTGCTCTAGAGCCCACGAGCCACAACTACTGAGCCCACGCGCACAACTACTGAAGCTCACGCGCCTAGAGCCCGTGCTCCGCAATAAGAGAAGCCACTGCAATGAGAAGCCCGCACACTGCAACGAAGAGTAGCCCCCGCTAGCCATAACTAGAGAAAGCCCACATGCAGCAATGAAGACCCAATGCAGCCAAAAATAATAAACAAATAAATAAAAGAACTTTAAAAAAAAATTACTTGCATATACGTACGAAAAAAGACTGGAGGGAAATGCATTCAAATGTTAATAGTGGTTATCACTGAGTGGTGGGGATTATGGATACTTTTATGTTTTCTTCATATTTTGTATCATCCAAATTTCTATAACTATATTTTACCTTTATGGTTAAAAAAACAGCAATGAGGAATAGGAGACAAGGAATGTAAACAATTCTTTTGGTTAAGGGTAACAACCAGGGATGTTGTTACTGTTATTGTTTAATAAGAAGGGGGAAAGTACAGGGAAAGAGCTGATGGGGAAGGGAAGCTTAAAAATGTAAATCAAAGAGAAAGAAAATATTAAGAAAGTGAGGGATTAGGAGAAAAGGAGAGGGATAGAATCAAGAATACACATGAAGAAGTTAGACAAGAACAGAAGAATGCATGCCTCTTTCAAAGATTAGAGGAAAGGAGGGAAGGGTGACAAGAGTTTTTAGGGGCAGTGGAACAAAAGATCTACCAGAAGCTGTAGCAACTCCTCCTGAATACAGAAGGGACACAGAGCTTAATAAGTATCAATTAGTTTCTTTAATTTAATTGAGTAGATTCTTTATATCCCATATCACTTTTCTCTTCCAGATAACATCATAAAATTACAAGCTCATGTACCAAATAACATGAAATTTTTTATTATATAGCTTCATGCTTCAGTTTTTGTGGGATTTTTAAAGAACGTTTTATTTTTGTAGTTCAGATTGACCTTCAGTTTACTGAACAGCTTTTTTTTTTTTTTTTAATTTATTTATGGCTGTGTTGGGTCTTCGTTTCTGTGCTTCTGTGTGAGGGCTTTCTCTAGTTGCGGCAAGTGGGGGCCACTCTTCATCGCGGTGCGCAGGCCTCTCATTATCGCGGCCTCCCTTGTTGCGGAGCACAGGCTCCAGACGCGCAGGCTCAGTAATTGTGGCTCACGGGCCTAGTTGCTCCGTGGCATGTGGGATCCTCCCAGACCAGGGCTCGAACCCGTGTCCCCTGCACTGGCAGGCAGACTCTCAACCACTGCGCCACCAGGGCAGCCCTACTGAACAGCTTTGAAGAGCAACTTTTCATTAGAGAAGACTGCCCTGATAGCCTTCCTACCATCATCCAAACTCCCAGGATGCCTGGAAGGCCAAGGAGTCAAGGTCAGCTGTATGCACAGGCTAGTCTCAAGACCTGATCCTCTTACCTGATAACAGGCGATTCCCAGTCCTAGCCAGGTAAGGCATGAAGGCGATCTCTTACAGACTTGCAGGTAGGTTTTCTTTGCCTTTTCGTACTGTAGAAAGAAAGCACCACTAAGCTATTGATCTGGAAGCTTCAAACACTGCATTGCTAGGATAACCATGGGGCTTCTGTAATTGTACTCCACACAGATCTAAGTTAGATGAGTCCTTGGATTATGTATATATATGTTTATATATATATATATTTTATATATATATTTTTAAAATATATATATATTTTAAGACAACTTTTTAAGAGAAGTTTTATGTTCACAGCAAAATTGAGAGGAAAGAACAGAGATTTTCCATTTACCCACTGTCCCCACACATGCATAGCCTCTCCCATTATCAACATCCCCGACCAGAGTGGTACCTTTCTGTTAGTTAGGTCAAGCTAAGAATGCTTCTACTACTTTTAATAAAAGAAAGCTAAAATAATAGCTAAAATAACACTTACTGAGTTCTTAACAACTTTTTTAGTATCATAATGGTTAAAACCACAGACTCTAGTACTAGACTGCCTGGGTTTGAATCCTGCTTCTATTAATTACTGGTTATCTGATGTTGGGCAAGTCACTTTACCTTTGGATGTAAAAGTGTCATTATCATATTACTATTCTTACTCCACAAAGATGGATGTTAATGCTTGAACTGTAATCAGGTCCCAGACAATGACCTGATTTACATAGTTACTCCCCATCTCTATTCCTCACCTCTTTCTCTTCCAGATATATCTGCCCCAGTCGCAGGAAGATGAAGTGCATCTCAGAAGCATCCACTACAAAACTAATGGTTCGCTCATAGCACGCCTTGGCCTCAGCATGATTTCCACTCAGAAAATAGAGATGGCCCTTCACGCCCCAGACATTAGGGTTCTAAGAAAGTGAAGAACAAGTAGTACATGGAATGAGGTGGTATTTAAAAGTACATTAATGATCTTTGTTTAACATTTAAATTTACATGAAGTCCATGTTCTTTTGCAAATTAGAAAGAGGGCCATTCAGTTGCACTGGGAGATACTGTTCTAGGACTGCCCTCTCATTTTTTTCTTGCATTCTTCAAAGCCATTTTGTCTTTGGGGAAAATATTAAGAAAAATATTCATGCATAACCATGATGATGTTCACAATGAGAAAGTAGAAGTTCAGGAAACTTGAAATAGATAAGGTGTCTGCTAAAGAGCTGTCCTTATCCTTTCTCTGTCCTTTGTAAAAGTCATGATTGATTAAGAAAAACAAATGGAAGGAAATTAGATAAATGAGTTCACCGACAGCTGATAACCCCCAGCTTTGATAACCAGAAATCTACCTGTGATATGGCATCACCACCTTTAAGAAGGCCTACTTGTCCCTTCTCCAAACTAAACTTAAGACGCTCTAGCAAAAGTTATTACCAGGTAGTCCATCTGGGCTGCTTGTTGAAGGTATTCCTCTGCTTTAGCAAAATCCTTCTTGAGTAGGTGTGTCTTGGCCAGCACCAAGTAATACTCACAGCTGGGGCCTCCATGAGGGCATAGTAGCTCATGTGCAAGCACTCTGTGTACATACTGCAAGGAAAAATCAGATTATAAGAAACATGTAAATGACTGCATGGTGTCAATTCCGTAGCTCTCACGGTTGAAGATTATGTCTCTGATAATAAATAATAAGGACAATATTATAGAATGAAATGATTATCAATTTCAAAAGGTTAGAGGTGAATTATAAACATTCAGCATATCATGGTTCCATTACCAGCTATTCATGTAGTAACATTTCCAAGTGAATTATCTACAGTACTGTATAATTCTGGTCTTGCTGGTCATACTAGATGAGTTTTAGCCTATTGTGTAGCAGACAAAGGCATTTCATCAACCACCCCATTTTCATACGAGGTAACATTTTCAGGCATTTGTATTTATAAGGAAACTTAGAGTGAGGCAAAACCTCCCTTTCTAAAATTCTAGACTCAGGATCTTAGAAACATAAATGTTTGTTTCTGACACACTCTCAAGCATTTGTTATGTTCACCAGTTTTATACTTTGGGCTATACTTTGTTTTTAATATGATATAAGGCCTGCAAATTTGACAAAGTCATGGGTACTTGCTAAGAAGAGGGGAAACCCTTCTTCTCCCTCTGTTCTCATCTCAGCCTATAATATAGAAACTTCCACTAATAATGATACCTTCTTAGGAAAATACTGGGGGGGAGGCTCTGCAGCTGTTCCCTCAACCTGCGTTCTGACTCTTGGACATGGGGGAAAAGTGATTTATTTAATTAGGGAGACAGAGAGCCTGTTTCTCTATTGTGAAAGGTTAGTATATTAAAGCCTCCTGTTTAATGTGGCCCACTCCCACCTAGTTCATAATTCTTGCCCTATCTTGAGTTGCCCACCCTCAAGTGGGGCATGCACTCTATAGGTTGAGGGCCAAATCTCTTGCCTCCTGGATCTTGCTCTCTCTCTTACTGCTCGCTTCATGGATATGTTTCTCATTTCCTATGTGGTAGGTAGACCTTACAGGATGCTCTTCTTCTCTGGGAGGAGACTTCAATTCTCCATCTGTTCCACCTGTGACTGCATGGGTAAATCAAATCTGGGACCAGTCACATATCCAGCCCAGTTATACCAATAAAAAATTAGTATTTTTATCCCCCCATATAGCACTGTGTATCTGTTTCCAATTGGTTCAGAACCTGGAAGGGAAGAAGGGTGTGCTTAGGCTCCTGTGAACCCACAACACTCACATAACATGAGTTCCCATAATAAAGTAACATCAGGCTACATATGACTCAGAGTCTGATTTTGCTTTGCTGGTATTCTATAGGGAGCAGACTTGCAGTGAGGTCTCCTGATGCTCTCTGCAGAGAGTAGTTCATGTTTGAATGTTTATTCCATTGTGTCTATAGTGTGCTCTCAAAGCATGTTTGATTTCTGCATCATACACATTTAAGCTTGCGAAGACATCACTATGATAGAATAAGTAGTTCATTAAAATCTTTCCCTCTACTTGCCCTTTTTCAAATATTCTGACCTGCACAGCATTGACCTTCATCAAGAAGCGTATGGTCTCCATGAAGATGGTGGTAGGAGTTTGTGAAACACTATAAAGGATGGGATGCAGAGAAGTTGATGACTCTTGACATTTTGATGCTCCTGAAAATATGATATTAAAATAATAGACAATTAGATATAAAGGGAAAATTCAGAAGCTCAGACACATAGCAGGGAGAGTATTCTACTCCAATATATGAGAGAAATTATAATCTTGAAAGCAATAGATTATTCTATAGCAATGGCCCCCAAAGAGGAGATCTCAAAGGTTCTCGAGGTTATTCTACTGGTGGTTCCAAATGCAAGTTGAATGAAATAAAAGCTTTTTTTTAAAAAAAGTATTCAGATCTTCCTGAATGTGAAAGAGATTTGTAGATACTCTGAATCTTTAGATACTGTAAAAATGAAAATTCATTGCCAGAAAATCACAGGTCTATAGTTGGCTACTTCTCTGAGCTAAATGTAAATCCTCACTATAGAAAGAGTTGCATTACTGAGATTGGATTTCAGAGTCTAGCCTCACATGAAGGAATTTAGACAATATTACAGATAAACTAATCAACTTCAAACAAGTTAAGATTGCCATTTTGGTCATCAAAAGAGTTTTCAACATTGTCTAGTTTGTTTATGCCCTTCTTCCAAGTGGAAATCTTTATTCTAATTACCTTTTTTTGATGGTGTCTTCTTGACAAATGTGTTGGATGGTTTTTGGCTGGTAGTTGGATCCTGAGACTGTACAGACAAAATGGGTTCATGTGACTCAGACTGCAGGTTAGAGGATTCATCAAGAAATTCATCTAGAATGGATAATGGAGCTCCTAGTCCTAAAAAGGTTAAATTTTAATGAGAAAAAAACCTACCTTCCTACATTGTATATTAAAAGGTTATTACAGGAGATAAATACAATTAATTTCCAAAGCATAGGAAACATAACCCCTAAATATTGCATGGAAAAACTTGTTTTGCAGATTTTTTATATTTCTGAATAAATTAAAGAGTGCAAGCTAAACAGACAGCACAGCTCCTGCCACTATGACCCCCTACTCGAACCCTTCTGCCAGCCCAAGTCATGATAGTGTCAAACAAATTACAAAAGCTATATGCTAAGCCTAGAATCTCAAGAATCCAGAGGAGAAGATTAACATATTTTTAGATAATATTAAAACCCTTTAAGGACAGGAATTCTATTTTATTTCACTTCAAAAATCACCATCATTGGGCTTCCCTGGTGGCGCAGTGGTTAAGAATCTGCCTGTCAATGCAGGGGACACGGGTTCGAGCCCTGGTCTGGGAAGATCCCACATGCTGCAGAGCGGCTGGGCCCGTGAGCCACAACTGCTGAGCCTGCGCGTCTGGAGCCTGTGCTCCGCAATGGGAGAGGCCGCGACAGTGAGAGGCCCGCGCACCACGATGAAGGGTGGCCCCCGCTAGCCGGAACTGGAGAAAGCCCTCGCACAGTAACGAAGACCCAACACAGCCAAAAATAAAAAAAAAATAAAAAAATAAAAAATTACCATCATCATCATCATCATCATAAGTAGTTATATATGAACATGACTATATGCCAGGTATTAAGGATTGTCATGTACAATCTTATTTATTTTTCACAACACTATGAGATATACTTATTATGCTCCAATAAACAAAGTGAACCACAGAAAAGTTAAATAATTTGCTGAAGCTCTTAAACATTCCAAGCTGCCTCTCACATAAACAAGTGTTTTAGGAATAAAAATAAAAAGCAAGGCCGGTTAGGAAATGATCAGTGCCAGCTGGTTCTGAATCAGAAGAGGTCACTCTCAGCTAGAGAAAAAGATATGGCTTTGAAAAATAGGTAGAAGTTGGATAGGTAGAGAGGTAGGGGCTAAAGCATGGAAGTAGCAAGCTAATTATTTTTATGGGTACTGAGGATTGCATAGTAAAAATTAAGGAAGGTAGGTTGGGGGCTAGACTGTATTGATATTTGAATGCTAGGAGTTTTCTTCTGTAAGAAAAAGAAGAGGTTTACAATGAAGAGTTTTGAGCAGAAAAATGAGAGGATGAAAGTGGGATTTTATTAAGATTACTCTAGCAGTACTATGCAGCAAGGAGAAAAAAATGTTGATGGAGACAAGTCTGTAATAAGGCTGTTATAACATTCTGGATATTGGTAATGGAGAGTAGTGGAAATATAAAAGGAAGATGTAGGGAGCATTTTGAAAGAAAACCAACTGGTCTGGGAAATCAACTTGATATTGGGATCAGGGGAAGCTCAAGCAAGCAAGCAAGAAGAAGCAGGGATGACTCTGAGATCATGAGCTTGGGTACCTAATATAATGATGTAGAGTCAGTTTGAGATATGAGGAGATGGGTTAACTAGTGGAAAAATCCAACTGCTGGATTCTGGAGGGATGTCAAGGTTAAAGATAGAAATCTGACAGTTATCAGAAGTGAAAATAGAAACTGTGAGGGTAGGTGAGCTCTTAGAAAGTAAGACAGTATTACTGGGAAATGATTACATCTAATGGGTGTGACAAGAAAGTGAAGCAACCAAAGGAAACCCAAACTATTGGAGATGGAGGCAATCC
Source organism: Balaenoptera musculus (assembly GCF_009873245.2). Taxonomy (NCBI): domain Eukaryota; kingdom Metazoa; phylum Chordata; class Mammalia; order Artiodactyla; family Balaenopteridae; genus Balaenoptera; species Balaenoptera musculus. The sequence continues at coordinate 61,322,124 of NC_045800.1, read as the reverse complement.
AACATGTATTTCAAGAAAAGAGAATGGTTAAATATGCAGACTGATCATTGAGAAGTGATGATCTTAATGAAAAAAAAGAAACGAGAGGTGGCCAAAATGGCAGAGTAAGGAAGACCCTGAACTCACTGCCTCCCATGGACACACCAAAATTACAACCACTTACAGAACAACTATCTATGAAAATGACACGGAGACTACAAGAAAATATTTTCCACACCAAAGGCTTAAAAAAGGAACCACAGTGAGATGGTAGGAGGGACAGGGACATGGTATAGTCAGGACCCACACCCTCAGGTTGGTGACTGACATACAAGAGGAATATCACAATCACAGAGGTCCTCCCCAAGGAGTGAGGGGCCATAGTCCTATATCAGGCTCCTCAAACTAGGGACCTGAACCAGGAAAACAAGCCCCCAGAACATCTGGCTCTGAAAACCACTGGGGCTTAGGATCAGGAGAGCTGAAGGACTATAGGAAATAGAGACTCCAATTTTAAAGGGAGTGCACAAAATCTCTCATGCTCCCAGTCCCAGTGCAGAGGCAGTAATTTGAAAGAAGCCTGGGTCAGACCCACTTGCTGATCTTGGAGAGCCTACTGGATGGCAGGAGGCAACTGGTACTCTGGGGATGGAGACACTGTTGACAGCCATTTGGGGATCATTCTACCATGATAACACTGGTACTGGCAAGTGCCATTTTAGAATCCTCCCTCTAGCTTATTACCACCGGGGACCAACCCCACCCACCAGTGGGTTGGCACAAGCCATGAGCCCCCCTGGAGCTCACAAACAGCTGCACAGGGATACAGCCTAGCCCACCAGTGGGCCAGCACCAGCCCCGAGTCCCCCCAGGGCTGCACAGCCAACCACACAGGAAGCCTACTGTGCCCTCCAGTGGGCCCTCAGCCACCACATGAGGCACTGCCTCACAGACAACTGGGCCAGGGCCCAGCCCCGCCTACCAGCATGCCCACATTAGTTCACCTTGCCACAAAAGAAGAGTGCATGCAGCCTACGTACAGGATACCTCTAGAGCATATACCTCTGGTGACCAGAAATGAGTGCCCTGCTGGGCCCCACTGGACATCTACATAAGGCGACTTCTTCAAAATTGGAAAATGTAACCAACTTACCTGCCTACCACACAGAAATAAACAGAGAACTGGGCAAAATGAAGAGACAGATGAATATGTTACCAATGAAAGAACAAGACATAACCTCAGTAAAAGAACTAAAAAAAGTGGAGATAAGCAATCTTTCCACTTCTTTGAATCATCTTCAGTTGCCTTTATCAGTTTTTTATAGTTCTCAGCGGATAAGTCTCTCACCTCCTTGGTCAGGTTTATTCCTATGTATTTTTTTGTTTGTTTGTTGGATACGATTTTAAAAGGATTGTTTTTTGTTTTGTTTTGTTTTGACTTTCCCTTTCTGATATTTCATTGTTAGTGTAAAGAAATGCAACAGATTTCTGTATGTCAATCTTGTATCCTGCTACCTTGCTGAATTTATTTATCAGTTCTAGAAGTTTTTGTGTGAAATCTTTAGGGTTTTCTCCATATAGTATCATGTCATGTGCATATAATGACAATTATACCTCTTCCCTTCCAATCTGGATACCTTTTATTTATTTTTCTTGTCTGATTGCTGTGGCTAGGACTTCCAATACCATGTTGAATAGAAGGGGTAAGAGTGGGCATCCTTGTCTTGTTCCAGATTTTAGTGGGAAGGCTTTTAGCTTTTCACTGTTGAGTATTATATTAGCTGTGGGTTTGTCATAAATAGCTTTTATTATGTTGAGATATGTTCCCTGTATACCCACTTTGGTAAGCGTTTTTATCATGAATGGATGTTGAATTTTGTCAAATGCTTTTTCTGCATCTATTGAGATGATCATGCAGTTTTTGTCTTTTCTTTTGTTGATGTGGTGTACCACATTGATTGATTTGCATATGTTGAACCGTCCTTGTGAACTTGGGATAAATCCCACTTGGTCATAGTGTATGATCTTTTTTTACGTGTTGTTGGATTCGGTTTGCTAATATTTTGTTGAGAATTTTTCATTAAATACAAAGTTAAAAGATATAATAAATATATAAGCAGAAATCAATAAAATTAAAATTGAAAATTAATAGAGAAGATTAATGAAACCAAAAGTTGGCTCTTTGAAAAGATCAATAAAATCAGTAAGCCGTTAGCCAGGCTAACTAAAAAAAAAGAAAAAAAAAAAAAGAGGACATATTACTAATATCAGAAATGAAAGAAGAGACATCACTACAGATCCCATGGACATTAAAAAGATAGTAAAGGGCTTCCCTGGTGGCGCAGTGGTTAAGAATCCGCCTGCCAATGCAGGGGACATGGGTTCAAGCCCTGGTCCAGGAAGATCCCACATGCTGCAGAACAACTAAGCCTGTGTGCCACAACTACTCAGCCTGCGCTCTAGAGCCCACGAGCCACAACTACTGAACCATCGTGCCACACTACTGAAGCCCACGCACCTAGCGCCCATGCTCTGCAACAAGAGAAGCCACTGCAATGAGAAGCCCGCGCACCGCAACGAAGAGTAGCCCCCGCTCGCCGCAACTAGAGAAAGCCCGCGTGCAGCAACGAAGACCCAATGCAGCCAAATAAATAAATAAATAAATTAATTAATTATTTTAAAAGATAGTAAAGGAATATTATGAACACTTATGTGCCCACAAATTTAATAACCTAGATGAAATGGACCAACTTCCTAAAAAACATAATCTTCCAAAACTTACACAAGGAGAAACAGACAATCTGAATAGGACTATATGTATTAAATATACTGAATCAGTAATTAATAACCTTCCAATACAGAAAATACGAGGGTCAGATGGGTTCACTGGTGAATTCTCCCAAACATTTAAAGAAGAAATTATACCATTTCTATACAATATCTTTAAGAGGACAGAAGCAGAAGGAATACTTCCTAAGTCATTCTATGAGGCCAGCATTTTCCTAATACCAAAACCAGACAAAGACTTTACAAGACAAGAAAACTACAGACTATTATCTCTCATGAACATAGACTCAAAAATTGTCAACAAAATATTAGCAAATCAAATTCAAAAGTATATAAAAGAATTATACACCATGGCCAAATAGGATTTAATGTAGGTATGCAAGGCTGGTTGAACATTCAAAAATTGACTAATGTAATCCAGAATATCAACAGGCTAAAGAAGAAAATCATATGATCATATCAATAGATGCAGAAAAAGCATTTGACAAAATCTAACGCCTCTTCAAGATAAAAACTCTCAGTAAACTAGGAATTGAGGGAAACTTCCTGGACTTGATCAAGAATATCTACAAAAAACTATAGCTATCATCATACTTACTGGTAAGAAACTTGAAGTTTTCCCACAAGATCAGAAACAAGGGAAGGATATCCCTTCTCACCACTGCTTTTCAACATCATACATCATACTGTAAGTCCTAGCTAATGCAACAAGACAAGAAAAAGAAATAAAAGAAATACAAATTGGGAAGGAAGGAATACAAATGGAGAAGGAAGAAATACAACTGTCTTTGTTTGCAAAAGATATGATTGTCTATGTAGAAAGTCCAAAAGAAGTGACCAAAAATACTCCTGGAACTAATAAGCAATTATAGCAAAATTGCAGGATACAAGGTTAATATATAAAAGTTAATCTATATACCAGCAACAAATAAGTGCAATTTGAAATTTAAGCACAACACTATCTATATTGGCATCCAAAAAATGAAAAACTTAGGTATAAATCTGACAAAATATGTACAAGTTCTGTATAAGGAAAACTACAATCTATGATGAACTAAATCAAAAAAGAACTAAATAAATGGAGAGATAGTTCATCTTAATGGATAAGAAGATTCACTATCATCAGGATGTCAGTTCTTCCCAATTTGATCTATGGATTCAATGCAATCCCAATCAAAGTCCCAGAAAGTTATTCTGTGGATATCAACAAACTGATTCTAAAGTTTATATGGAGAGGCAAAAGACAAAGAACAGCTAACATAATATTTAAGGAGAACAAAGTTGGAGAACTGACCCTACCTGACTTCAAGACTCACTATAAAGCTGCAGTAATCAAGACAGTGTGGTTAAAAAAACAAAGGTAATACAATTGAGCAAAGATAGACTTTTCAGCAAATAGCAGTGGAACAATTGGACATCTACATGCAAAAAAATGATAACATCATAACATCACAAAAATTAACTCAAAATGGATCACAGAACTAAGTGTAAAATGCAAAAACTATAAAACTCCTAGAAGATAACATAAGAGAAAACCTAGATGACATTGAGTATGGCTTTTTAGATAGAACACCAAAGGCACGACCCATGAAAGAAGGAATTGACAAGCTGGACTTCATTGAAATTAAAAACTCATGCTCTGCAAAGGACAATGTGAAGAGAACGAGAAGACAAGCCATAGGACTGGGAGAAAATGTTTGCAAAAGACACATCTGATAAAAGACTTAATCAAAATATACAAAGAACTCTTAAAACTAACAATAAGAATATAAACGACTTGATTAAAAAGTGGCCAAAGACCTTAACATACATCTCACCAAAGAAGATATACAGATGGCACATAAGCTTTTAAGATACTGCGTATCATATGTCACCAGGCATGGTGATAATGGGGAAGAAAGACTATGCATGTGTGGAGGCAAGAAGTATATGTGAAATATCTATACTTTCCTTTTAATCTTGCTGTGAACCTAAAACTGCTCTAAAAAATAAAGTGTATTTAAAAATAAAAGATTAATATGAAAAATCATATTCTAATATAATTTTTAAACCTAGATGAAATTGATGAACTCTAAAAAGTATAAAATACCATGAATAACACAATAAGAAATACAGAATGCAAATTCTTTTTTTTTTAACATCTTTATTGGAGTATAATTGCTTTACAATGGTGTGTTAGTTTCTGCTTTATACCAAAGTGAATTAGTTATACATGTACATATGTTCCCATATCTCTTCCCTCTTGCATCTCCCTCCCTCCCACCCTCCCTATCCCACCCCTCTAGGTGGTCACAAAGCACCGAGCTGATCTCCCTGTGCTATGCGGTTGCCTCCCACTAGCTATCTATTTTACATTTGGTAGTGTATATATGTCCATGCCACTCTCTCACTTTGTCACAGCTTACCCTTCCCCCTCCCCATAGCCTCAAGTCCATTCTCTAGTAGGTCTGTGTCTTTAGAATGCAAATTCATAAAGATTAATAAAATGAAATGATAGTCAATACCTCCTTTGCCAAAAACCCCAGGTCCCAGTTGTTTTATGGTTGAGTTCTGCCAAATGTTTAAGTCAAAATCAATTGTATCATATATAAGTTGATACAGAAGAGCAAAGGAAAGGTGCCTAATAATCTTGATTATAAAAATAGATGACAAAAGAAAATTACAGGCTATTTCATTTATGAACATAGATGCAAAGATCCAAAATAAAGCATTAGCTATTCAAATCCAAAGGTATATTAAAAACTAATACATTATGATCAAGTAGGATTTCCAGTTATTGCAAGGATTGTTCAATATAAAAGAAATCTATCAATGTTGTTCACTATATTAATGGATAAAAGGAGAAAATAATTTTATTTTTTTCAACTGATGCAGAAAAAGAATTTGATAAAGATTAACACCTATTAATGAAAAAAACTCTTTGGAAATTAAGAATAGAAGATATCCTCCTTAATTCTGTAAAGGTTTTTCAGAAAAAGCTTACAGCATATTTTATATTTAAAAGACAAACTTTAAACTCATTCCCCTTAAGACAGGAAAGAAGAAAATGCTGAACACCACAACTAATATACAACATATTATTGTAGATAATAAAAAGACATGAGTAGTATGAGGATTGGGAGGAAAACGTAACACTGTCATTACTGGCAGATGATATGATAATCATATTCTGGAAAAAAATAATAGAATTAATAATCTACCTGAATCAATAAGAGTCAAACAAGATTGTCATATACAAGTTCAATCTAAAAAATAGTATACACTAAAATCTAAAATGTAGAAAATCAACAGCATACACTAAAAAATACTAGCAATAACCAACTAGAAAACATAATTAAAATAAGATACTATTATGATAGCAATGGAATCTATAAAATATCTATGAATTACTTAAACCGGGCCTCACTGGAAAAAAATGTTATAACTTTAATAAAGAACCCAGAAGATGACCTGAGTAAATGGAGAGATCCTCCACACACTTGGATGGAATGGTGTAATAATATGTAGATGTTAATTATCCCTAAATTTATCTATAAATTCAATACAGTCCAAATAAAATTTCCAACTGGATTTTTAATGTACTTGATAAACTCACTATAAAATTCATACAGATGAATAAACATTCATGAATAGGTAAGTCAGGTATAAAAAAGGCAAGTAAATGGAGAACCTCATATGCCAGATACGAAGGCATACTATAACACCACAGCAATAAAAAGAGTGTGATATTGTTTTAAGATCAGACAAATGAGACAGAACAGAGAGCTCAGAGACATATATACCTTAAATCGAAGGATAAAAGATGATGGTTTAATAGATGGTTTTGAGAAAACTAGATCTATATGTGGAGAAAAGTAAAATTGGATGCCTACCTTGCATCACAGTCAAAGATGGAATCCTGATAGATTAAAGATCTAAGTAGGGACTTCCCTGGTGGCATAGTGGTTAAGAACCCGCCTGCCAATGCAGGGAACATGGGTTTGAGCCCTGGTCTGGGAAGATCCCACATGCCACGGAGCACCTAAGCCTGTGTGCCACAACTACTGAGCCTGCGCTCTAGAGCCCATGAGCCACAACTACTGAGGCCGCGTGCCACAACTACTGAAGCCCACACACCTAGAGCCCGTGCTCTGCAACAGGAGAAGCCACCACAATGAGAAGCCCGCACGCTGCAATGAAGAGTAGCCCCCGCTCACCGCTACTAGAGGAAGCCCACACACAGCAACGAGGACCCAAGGTGGCCAAAAATAAATAAATAAAATAATAAAAATAAATTTAAAAGAGATCTAAATGTAAAATTAATATTATAAAGTTAATTGAAGAAAATGTGACGAGGCAAGAACTATTTAAACAAAACTTCAAAGGCACAAAACTACAAAGCATTTGGAGAGTTGAACAACACAATCAACTAATTAAACCTACTTATAGAGCACTCCACTCAATGACAGCAGAATACACACTCTTTTCAAGTGCATATGGAATCAAGACAGATCAAACACTAGACCATAAAACAAGTCCAAATAAATTTAAAAGGATTCAATTCATGCAAAGCACATTTTCTAATCACAATGAAATTAAATTAGAAATAAAAAACAAAGACTTCTGGAAAAATCCCCAAATATTTAGAAAATAAAAAACATACTGTTAGATAACCCAGGGTCCCAGCTATTCAACTTCTAAGTATTTACCCAAGATAATGAAAGTATATGTCTATACAAAGACTTGTACACAAATATCCATAGCAGCTTTATTTTAATAGTCCCAAACTAGAAACAACCCAAATATATATCAACAGGTGACAAAATAAACATAGCATGGTATCTCTGTACATCAGGATACTGTTTAGAAATAAAAAATGATGAACTACTGATATGGGCAACAACATGTTTGAAACTCAAAATAATTAGGCTTAGTGGAAGAAGTCAGACAAAAAAGAATATATGTACTGTGTGATTCTGCTTAATTCTAAAATTCTAGAATATGCAAACTCATCTATAGTGATAGAAAGTTGACTGGTGGTTATCTGGAAATAGGAGCAAGAGAAAGAGATTACAAATGGGCACAAGGGAAGTTTTGGGGATTTTGGATATGTTCATTATCTTGATTGTGGTGATGTTTCCATGGGTGTGTTCATATGTCAAAACATCAAATTGTACATTAAATATGTGCAGTTTATGAAATGTCCATTATACCTCAAACTGTTGAAAATATATGCTCACAAAATAACAATGTACAATAACTTATAAACAAAATAACATACGCAAGAAACACGTAAACAAAAATACACACATTAAACACATTAGAATGACTGATTTCCTAAAGTGGAGGAAAGGAGAATGTCAATGAAGAACAGGAAAAAAATACAGTGTATAAATAAACAAATTTAACAATCACAAGAATGGGACCTTACATACTGGGGAAGAGAGTGAGGGGAAAAAGAATGAAATTTACTCAGCTAAAATGATACCCCTTTTAGGGATACACAGAGACAGTAAATTCTCTAAGTCTCAAAAAACTGAATAGCAACAAGTAGAAGCTTCCAACTTTCCGTCACATGAATGAGGAAACACTTAGAAGGACTCTTTCCTGGTATCCCTGGAACAACTCAAAACTCCACCTTCTCATTCATTTAACAGCTATTTACTGAGTACCTACTATGTGCCAGGTCCTACTCATAAGGCCAGTAATTTTTTCCAATAGCCACTCATCATCTCCCTGGTCCTACCTGCTGGGGCTTCCACCTTGACTGCTGCTGTAGAAGAACCACTGGTTATTCCCCAAGGGCCTAAACAGGAGTCTGCTTTCCCTCCTTCTTCAATGTACTCCACAGTACTGGTGCACCTCTGCTTTGTAACTTGTGCCTGAAGCACTCGTGCCTGAAGCTGTTTGAAGGCTTCATGAAATGCCATTTCCATTCGAATATCATTGTTTTGAATTTCATAGTACAAGCCTGAAGAAAAAAAGATGTTGAAATAAATGTGACTAATTTCCCACCATCGTATACTGAAGAATGACAACATTTCACTTAAATTTCCCACACTTTTACTAAAGTTTAAGAACTACGTGATGAGCCATTTAAGAGTGGAAAGAGAAAGGGAAAAATCTTCTAATGAAAGAAAACACATTCATATCACAGGAAAATATCAAACCAAGTAAAGTCCAGGCTACAACATTAGTTGGCTCCAAGCAAGTAGCATCTTCAAAGAAAATTTCTGCCTGTTCATAGTTCTCCATCAGGACAGCCAGGACACCACACAGCAACAAGCTGAGAAGAGACCACCAACATGATTAACAACATGGTCCCATGTCACAGTCATGGAACCAAGACAATTTCATATAGAAGCTTATCTGCTCCTACTCATTCCTTATCTCCCTTCCAACCATACCTGTGGATATGATTCTGGTTCAGGGAAAGGGCTTTCCGAAAACACTCTTGTGCTTTGATATTGTCTTCAGTTAGGAGGCAGAAGGCACCGTAGTCCAGCCAGTGCTCCAGGTTCTGGGGCTCACGAACCAACCTCTATCACATGAAACATCAGGAGGACCAAGGCTATTGTGACGCTATGTCATATTCTTTATGCACACAACATCACATAGTAAGCACTCCATAAATACTATAAGCTCTATGAAAGTAGAAACTATGACTTCTTTTTTTGCTTACCACTGAATTCCGAATGCCTAGAACAGTCACTTCTCTGGCTTATAGTATGTGGTCAATAAATATTTGTTGAAATAATGTAAAAAATGAATCCTCAACTCATTGCTTCCTAGTGTCAGTGTTCTGGTCATCATACGCTCATCCAATTACTTGGGAACCAAAAGGTTCATTTTATATTTCATTTTAAAGATTTACATATAATCATTTCTGTCACAGTCTTGAGAATGCAAATATAAGCTTATCCACAAATATGTAATAATAAAAGCAACTCATAATGAGTTAAAACTATAAAACATTGCTGAAAGAAATTAAAGAAGACATAAACAAATGAAAATACATTCCATGTTCACAGATTGCAAGACTTAATATTGTTAAGATATCATACTATCCAAAGCAATTTACAGATTCAATGCAATATCTATCAAAATTCCAATGCTGTTTTTTGAATATAAAAGCCCATTCTAAAATTCATATGGAATCTTAAGGGACCCTGAATATCCAAAACAATCTTAAAAAAGAACAAAACTGGAGGACCCACACTTCCTGATTTCAAAACTTATAAAGCTACAGTAATCAGTCTGATACTGGTATAAAGACAGACATAGAGACCAAGGGAATAGAACAGAGAGCCCAGAAATAAATCGTAGCATGTATGGTCAAATGACTTTTGGCAAAGGTGCCAAGACCATTCAATAGGGAAAGGACAGTCTTTTAAGCAAACTGTGCTAAGAAAACTGGATATTCACATGCAAAAGACTGAAGTTGGACCCTTACCTAATACCATATACCAAAAATAACTCAAATGAATCAAAGACCTAAATGTAAGACCTAAAACTATAAAACTCTGAGAAGAAAACATAGGGCAATAGCTTCACAACATTGGATTTGATTTTTCCTCCAGCTGGCTATGTTCCCATTAAGTATGCATTTTTCCCTCTCCCCACACCAAAACCTTTGCACCAGAGGAGGGGTGTGCTGAAGCAACTGGGGCCCATGTGCATACAGAGGTCCAATGCACTGCCCGTGCAGGCATCAGCGGCTCTTCTCAGATGCAACCCAGGGTCGAGTCTTTTCCCTGGTTGTGGCCCCCCAGATCCAGTGCTGTGCTGTGGCATGGTCTAAGTGGGGCTGGAACATTGGCTTGGCTTGGGCCCAGGTGCATGGTGAGGCAGCCATGGGAAACCTGGCAGCCAGTAGGGCAGACCTCTCTCTGCCTTGCCTCAAGGGCAAGCCAGAACACTTGCACCCCTCAGGAGCAGAGTCCAGGCTTCTCCAGCCTTTTTATCTGTCCCAGCAGTCCTCCAACCAGCCAAGGTGGCTTGTCTCCTCTGCATAGGAACCCAGGACTGGGATACCCAGTCTGTGGCTTGACCCACTCACTCCCCAGTGTGGGTATACACCAGTGCAATCTCCCCTTTCCTCTGAGTCCCCTCCGAGGGGCACAGATCCTAACCAGATCACTTTTCTTCCCCTTCTACTCAATTGTGTGTGTATCTTTCTTAGAGCCTTGGTTGTACAGGAATCCTTCTGCCAGTTTCCAGTTAGTTTTCAGTGAGAATTGTTCCACATGTAGATGTATTTTTAATGTGTTCGTGCTGGGGAGGTGAGCTCCATGCCCTCTTACTCTGCCATCTTGATCTCTGCCTCTCGAGGTTCATTTTCTGCATACGGATAACCAACTGTTCTAACACAATTTTTTGAAAAGACTATCCTTTCTGCATTGAATTTGTAAATTTGTAAACAACTTTGTCAAAAATATAATGGCCTTATTTGTGTGCACCTATATTTGGACTCTGTTTTATTGATCTATGTGTCTATCTTTTCACCAATAAGGTTGGATTTTAAACAATCAGAAACTACTATTTATTATACCCATATTGTACAAATAGCAGTAATGACAACCACCAGAAAGATGTTTAATTACCTCTTCATAGTACACTGTTGCCATTTCATAGTTCTCATTGACTTCTGCTTCGAATGCAAAGAGTCGAAGCTGTTCACTGCTGGTATAAATGGTTGAAGGAGTGCCTTGGACATCATCTGGCATGGCCTTGTCATCATCAAGATGTTATGCAGACAAAATGAAGCAATTACAAGTAGAGAAGTTTTATAAGAATAAACCAAATGTGAGACTCTAGTCATGATGTCAAAAAAGATATCGAGGTTTCTTACAGTCTTGCCAATACACTAAGAGAGTGAGAGTGAACCAAAGGATGAATATCAAGGGTGAAATAGAATCTCAGGTATCTGAATACCAACAGTCTAAGCTCATGGAAGTGAGTAAAAAATTATTCAGGGCACAACTGCTCTCTTCAACCCTTAGGGCAGCCAGAATCCCTAACTAAGTCACTTCTAACCTCAAACAGCTTCTTTCAGTTTCTCTAGTGTACAGACAAATATTATCATTTTTTAGGTGTCATGACATGAAAAGCGTTGGCAAGAACTAGCTAGAGTCTTTAAACATCAAGAAAACACGAGCCCAGGGTAAATCTTTGGCAGCTACATCTACGTTTTCAGTGGGATATATAGACAGATAGATTCTACAAAGGAGACATTTTAGAAATAGCCAGAAAGGTAGAAGGAAAAATAATATATCCTATATACCCAGATAGGAAAGCAAGTCTGGTAATAACAAGTAATCTCTTGGGCCAGACGCTATGGCCAGGGAAGACCCCCCCCACCCCACCAAATTCTTTAACTACAAATAAAAATAATATCACTGACTTTAACAAGTAGAGTTACTAAGGAATGTGAAGAGTAAAGCTAAATTTGAGATGGGCCAAAGTGAGCTTTTGATCATTGATTAATGCCTCTGTTCTTTGTTCTTTTTAATTTTGGTGACTTTGACCTCCAAATCCCTACAGCAACACACTGCCATGCCCAAACCAGAAATATTATACCTCTAATATCCACTCCCCAAACCCACATTACAAGCCTTCTCCCTTCTTGTCATTTAGTCCCCTTAAAACTTCTCTCTGACATCCAATATGCCCATCATTTCCCAAATGGATAAGCCTGGACCTCATGATTTCTACTCATACTACTCTCTCACCAGCACACTCAAGTTCTGGGCATCCTTGTCCTTTTCCTGCACTTGCCCGGAAAACTCCCAAATTAAAACAATCCTACAATCGGATTTCTTCATTCTTAGACAGGAGCTGCTAACCGATCCTGAAGAAAACTGCATACAGTCTTAGCTGAAGGCCTTTAATACTCTCAGCAATCTATGTATTTGTCCTTGTTCAGCAACATTTTTCATAATGCTGTGCAGTATCTAAATTTTCTTCAAGCTTTTCATTCAACTCTTACCCCTTCACTTTCAGTAAAGGCGTTACTTCACAGAAGAAATAGAAATCATTAGGCAAAAAAACCCCTCAACTTTTGAATCCTACACCCGAATTGTTTCCTTCTGCATCCACTGTATCTCTTTCCTTTCCGTCTCAGAGGATGAGGCATCACATCCGTCTCTGTTTCAAGGCTAATCGTTCCATCTAAATTCTTGATCCTTTTCCACTTGTATATCCTGATTTGCCACTGGTTATTCCCTCTTTTTCCTCAATTTTCAACTTCTCCCAGTCTGCTGACTCTTCCTAAACCTGTGGACGTTCTAAAGGCTTTTCCATCTTAAAAAGAAAATCTCTAATTTCTAGCTACTACTTTCCTACTTCTTCCCTTCATCTTCCAACTTCCTGAATTTATATTCCACCTGCTTCCTAATCATTCATTTACTCTTCAATTCATTATCATTTGAATCCACTTCATTAGCCCAATGAAACTGCTCTGTAAAGGTAACAACAACCTCCTTATTGCCAAATCCAATAAAAACCTTTCAGATTTTTTTCTTTTTTCCCCAGGTTTATCAAGATATAACTGACATACATCACTGTATAAGCATATATCGACTTAACATATATTGTGAAATTACTACTGCAGAAAGTTTAGTTAGCATTCATCATCTCATATAGATACAATAAAAAGTGAAAGCAAAAAAAGAAAAAAAAATTTGTCTTTGTAATGAGAACTCAGGATTTACTCTCAACAGTTTTCATATATACCACACAGCAGTGTTAACTATAGTCCTCATACTGTACATTACATCCCTAGTACTTATTTATTTTGTAATTGGAAATTTGTACCTTCTGACCTCCTTTCTCCAATCTCCCCTCCCCCTACCCCAGATCTTGTTTTTCTTGAACTCCTCAGAGTATTTGACAACGCTGACCATTTTTTCTTCTTAAAATTTTCTTCCCTTAGATTCTGAAATACCACTGTCTTCTGGGTCTTTTGCCTTTTCAACAATTTACTTGTCTCCTTTATTAATTCTTTTACTTATCCATCCCTTAAATGTTGGTGTTTCCTCGGGTTTTGCCACCGGCTTGCTTCTCTCTCTGACCGTGCTTTTCTTGGCAGCTTCATCTATGACCACAGTTTGACTAGCATCTATATACTCAAGGCTCCCAAATCTAATCTCTAGCCCAGATCTCTCTCTTGAGCAAAACCCCACAGGAGTCAATGTTTAAAACTGAATTCAACATCACTTGCCTTCCACCAAATTTGCTTATGTTGTATTTCTTGTCCTAGTCAATGGTTTTGCCAGCTACCCAGTCACTGAGACTTAAACTTAAGAATCTTTGCTCTCTTTTCCTCCTTAGTATGTAATAACCAGTTAACATCACCAGTTCACCACCTCTAACCCATCCTACATACTGCTATCAGAGTGCTTTTTGTAAAATGTAAATCTAATCATATTATTTCCCAGTATAAAATAATTAAATTTATTGCATCTAACTGCTAATAAGGGAAAAAGTCAAAACTTCTTTGTGTGGCATATAAGGCCTCCATCCACGCTCCCAGCTCCCCTACCAGGCTTCATCCCTGATCCCTGATCCCTGGCTTCATCGCCTGATCCCTGATCCCTGGCTTCATCGCCTGTTTCTCTGTCACTCAACCACTTCAACCTCTGCTCCTGAACTATATGCAGTTTCTGTATATGCCATATTCTTCCAAGCTTCTAAGCCTTTATGATGTTCTCTATGACTCAAATGCTCTGAAACATCTACCTGGAGAGCTTCTTTTTAGCCTTCAAGGCCCAGGTCGAGTCACAGCTCCTCTGTGAATCCTTCCCTGAAAGATCTCAGGGTGAAGTTGATACTTTCTTTAGGCATCCCCTAACCTGCTCTACCATGGACACACCTCTGTCACAGCACTTACCTCACTCTACTGCAGTTATTTGTATTTTGTGCCTCTCTCCTCTACTAGACAGGGGCTCCTTGGGGACATAGGCAACAGTAATTACCATCTCATGCTCAGTTCTCAATTGCTTTCCAAATCAAATCATCCAAATCATCTGTGCAGGATCGTTCTCTTAACCCTAGGATACTGGACACTCCTACCTCTTTCAGGAAGGCTGAACAGGTGAAAGAAAAAGTGATGGTGGCCGAGAAGAAAAAAACAGTGAAGGAAAGAACAAATAGAATAGAGACTTTGAGGGACTTCCCTGGTGGCACAGTGTGGTTAAGAATCCGCCTGCCAATGCAGGGGACACAGATTCGATCCCTGGTCCAGGAAGATCCTACATGCCGCAGATCAACTAAGCCTGTGCACCACAACTACTGAGCCTGTGCTCTAGAGCCGGCGAGCCACAACTACTGAGCCCATGCACCCTAGAGCCTGCACGTCACAACTACTGAGCCCACGCGCCACAACTACTGAAGCGTGTGCACTCTAAGGCCCGCGTGCCGCAACTACTGAGCCCGTGTGCTGCAACTACTGAAGCCCACATGCCTAGAGCCTGTGCTCCACAGCAAGAGAAGCCACCACAGTGAGAAGCCTGCACACTGCAATGAAGAGTAGCCCCCACTCACTGCAACTAGAGAAAGCCTGTGCACATCAACGAAGCCCCAACGAGGCCAAAAAAAAAAAAAATCCACCCTTTCTTTTAAAAAAAAAAAAAAAGAATAGAGGCTTTGAGGATGCATAGCTGGTTAGAGACTACCAGGGGGACAAAAACACTTTGATTTTGTCTTTGTTTTCAAACAAACCACAACTGCATACATAAAAAATGAGCAGGGCTTCCCTGGTGGCGCAGTGGTTGAGAATCTGCCTGCTAATGCAGGGAACATGGGTTCGAGCCCTGGTCTGGGAGGATCCCACATGCCGCGGAGCGACTAGGCCCATGAGCCACAATTGCTGAGCCTGCGCGTCTGGAGCCTGTGCTCCGCAACAAGAGAGGCCGCGATAGTGAGAGGCCCGCGCACCGCGATGAAGGGTGGCCCCCACTTGCCGCAACTAGAGAAAGCCCTCGCACAGAAACGAAGACCCAACACAGCCATAAATAAATAAATAAAATTTTAAAATGAGCAAATGAAGGCAAGATGTAAGATGTACAAATATAAACAGACAAATGGGAGGAGACCAGTCAGATAGAAAAGGCATATATGAAGTGTCATTGTCATTCAAGTATAATATCTGAAAACTCATAGTTTTTCTTTGTTTTGATTGTCAGTCTTGAAGAAAAAGTTGAGAACTGCACACATTCACAGAATAAATAGAATAATTTTTTTCCACAATTTATATAGCTGATTTTATTTATTTTTTATCCATCAAATTTATGACAGTTATGAAATTAATTTTTCTATGAAGTTGAAAGAGGATACCCCCTTATTTTCCCTAAAATTAGTCTTATAACTTAGGCAGTTTCTTATTCATCTTTGTGTTTTCAATGCCTAGCACAGAGCAGACACTCACAAAAATGTTTGTGGAATTAAGGAAGAAAAGAAGCAAGAAAGGAAGGAATCATTCAGAGGAGACCCTGATGACCTACAGAGAAAAGGAAGGGTTCTTAGCTCTGAAGCACTTACTTGATTTAAGGCCACATGCATCTGATCCACCAAGAAAACATAGAGCTCACTAATAAATTTCTGCAGTTCCTCTTGGCTTTCAAATGCTGTTGTCTTCAAGTACTTCTCTCTCACAATCTTTACCACAGCATGCTGCAAGAGACACATATCACCATCTGATAACACAGTCTAGCACCATGCTAACAGCACAGGCCTCCCTTGAGTTTCTGACCTAAGGCTCATCAGAACTCCAGGAGGTGACTGATTTTCCTTGGTGACTGCTAGACTATTGGTTCTCTGATTTTCCCCCAATCAACATACCCCACATGGCTTCTTTTCTTAACATCACCATCATCACCAATATGGTCAATACAGGATTCATACTTTGTGAAGAGAGTCATAAAGCCAAAAATACCTTAGCATTATGTTTATGCATTACATTTCTCATGGTGGCCACATGATTCAAGGGAGAAAAGGAGAAAGGCCTGATTTGAGAGTCTGGAGAATGGAATCCTGGTTCTAATCCTGCCACTGTACAACCTCATAAATTATTTTACACTTGGTACTTCAGTTCCCTCATTTGTTAAATGGATATGTACTCCTGGTATTCCTATCTTACTTCAGAAGATGATTGAGAAGCCAAAGAGAAATAACAGGTGGTGAAATTTAAAATGCTGTACAAATAACATATTGCTATAGCCAGGACAGCGTCTTCTTTTTTCTCCCCTAAGTTAACATTATTGCCAGGTTTTGTACTAAGCACTTTCCATGCATTATCTTATTTAATTCTAATAATGACCCCATGTGATCATATTAATATCACCCCTCATTGTTAGGCAAAAAATTGAGGCTCAGAGTGGTAAGGTCACTTGAGACACAACTGAGATGTGACTATGCCACCTGAGAATAACAGCCTCTTGCCTCCATGGATATCAGCTGTTTTTCCCTTTGTTACTTCCACGTGCTTTCTTCGTATCTGGTTGGTATAGTATAGGGCACATAGTAAATGTACATAGAGAGGCAGTGCAGTGTAGCAGATAAGAATGTGAGTCTGGAGCCAGACTGCCTGAATTTACACTCCATCTTTGACCTTTACTAGCTCTGTGATCTTGGGCAAATTATTTAACCAACTAATGTTGCAATTCTCCATCTGTAAAATGGGGAGTACCTATCTCATAGGGTTGTTGTGAGGATTAAATTAGTAAAGTATGAAGCATTTAAAAATTTATCTGGTATACAACAAATACTATTTATTTGGGAAATTATTATTAAGTAAATATTTCTCAAATCTTAGTGATTCTATGGACTAGGAAAAGGTTTATAATGGGAGACAGAGATAATTAGTCATGGAATCAATACCAGGTACAGAGTTTCTGCCTGCTAGTGCAACACGAAATCTGGCCCCAAATCTGGCCTAACTTCAAGTGAAGAATTAGTTTCTTAAAAGCTTACACTCAGGACAGATACTGAACCATTCCAAGGCTCTACAGGAGTGGAAGGATGTCTCCAGACATTCTATCATAGAGAACATAGCTCTTTGCACCAACAGCAAGAAAGGTAGAGCATAGCTGAACATAACCAGAGAAAAAATGATAACTAGGTATGTAGAGAAGATGCTTCATAAAAATCCATGGAATCATTAAATAAATTAATATTTACCTTGAGTTGTTCTTTAAAAGCAAAGTATTTTCCAGAGCAATTAAGTTCATAGTTGAGCTGGCACTTCTGCTCCTCCAGGGTTTCACTATCCAGATCACTCCCCACTTTGACTGCCTCTTTTCCAAACATCCTGTGATACTCATTCAGAATGGCTCTAGAAATGATCTTGATCTGCATGTGGTAGTCACTCACCGCCTAGAAAAATACAAAATGTCTGGTAAAGAGGCCTCAAAGAGGTCAAGACATGGAATGGAAGTCTGAAACTGGATTGGGTTTTACATTCAATAATACTTTAGGTATAAATTGCCCTTTTCTTCTCAGCTCAGAAACCATCAGCCAAAGATTAAACACTGTATACTCTTCACTGAATGCCACTGGTCACAAACAGAAGCAGGAAAGAAAATATGTGAAGCTACAATTTCTCACCCTTTCTGGAAAACATACTGAAGAGCCCATACATTATTTTCACACAGGTGCACTCAACATCTTAGAGTTTCACCTTGGCTTTGGTACTTGCCTTCTGAGCTCCTCCCGTCCGACGGGTAAGAGGCGGCCTTGGAGGTATCATTTCCTTGACCCTGTATCAGAAAAAAACAAAACAAAACAAAACTTTATTATATGCAGATTTATGTTCTTTTATTTCCCACCTCTTAAGGTCTAGGTGAGGGAGATCTAAGGTCAGTTGCCCATCACACTTGAGCACTGAGCTATTCTCTCATGTAAGAACCTCGACGTGAACCTCAGAACAGCGTATGGCTGTGGACCAGACAAGAAGAAAGCCACTAAGCAGCTAGCTGGAAAGTAGCTAAGTTGCACTTCTGGCTAAGTTGAGCCCTGGCTTTACCCTTACACATTTTTTTAAACTGTTGTACACAAGCTGCTTGACTCAGGGGTTAGAAAGAGGTGGGCGTTATGACTTTATGTGTACTCAGTTGAGTCTCTGAAAGCACAAAGTTTTGTAAATATAAATGGTACAGGCAAGCAAAAGCTTTTCTTTCCTTTCCAATAGGATAAAAAGTGTACTCTTGGTCATAATTTATAAGACTGCATTAAGCTACAGTAGTGATATCAAACTTTATGGTGAATAAGAAAATATATTTTATCACAGTCAAACTACTTATGCCAAAACCTCTACCTTCCATTTTCATGAGCTCTTACAAGAACCTAAAGGAAATTAAGTTATAGCTCTTCCTTCTTACAGTTTCACATTCCTACTGAGGTATACTACACTGCCTTGAAGTTTACAAAAAAATTCACAACTTCAATTTTTCTTTAATAGGTCCTGTGTATGGGGGAATCCCCTGGTGGTCCAGTGCTTAAGACTTGGAGCTTTCGCTGCAGTGGCATGGGTTCCCTGGTTGGGGAACTAAGATACTGCAAGCTGCGTGGAACGGCCAGAAAAAAAAAAAGTGAGAATAGGTCCTATGTAATTTTATACCTTGCTCATAATTCCTAATTTTAATTTTATTTAATAGATAATATATCCACATGATTCAAAACTTAAGACGTATGAAACAATATATAGTAAATTGTCTCCTTCCAACCTGTTGTCCAGCCACCCAGTTTCCTCTCCAGAGATGTTATTCATTTATTCAAAATATATACTGAGTGCCTATTATCCATCAGGCACTTTTCTAGGTGCTGGGGATAGAGCATTAAACAAAACAGACAACAATTCTTGCCCTCATGGTGCTTACATTTTAGTCGGGAAAAAAAGACAATAAATAACATAAATTGGTTAGTGATATGTGCCATAGAGAAAAACAGTGCAAGAAGGCAGATAGACTATGTTGGGGGCTGGGGGTGGTGGAGTTGGGGAGCATATTTCACCAGGGAAAGACTCAGTGAGATGACAGTACTTGAGTATGACCTGATGGAAGTGAGGAAACAAGTCATGTAGGTATCTGGGGTAAGGAAATTATAGGCAAGGCAAGCAACAAGTGTAAAGGCCTTGGTGCAAGAGTGTGCCTGGCATGTGTGAGGAATAGCGAGAGGTCAGTTTGGCTGGACCGAAAAAAATGAGGACAAAATATATGCAGAATACGTAGGCCCTTGTAGGCCACTGTAAAGCCTTTGACTTTCACTCAGAGTGTGATGGGGAGTTGCTGGTAGTTTCTGAACAGAGGAGTCACATGAATTGACTTCCATTTTAATACAATCATTATAGAACCCTAAAATAAGAATAAATTGCCCAAATGTCCATCAACTGAAGACTAGAAAAACAAAATGTGGTATATTCATAGAATAAAATACCACTCAACAATAAGGAAATGAAGTACTGATACATGCTACAGTTTGGATGAATCTTGACAGCATTATGTTAGATAAAAGAAGTCAGTCAACAAAGACCACATATGGTATGATTCCATTTTTATGACATGTCTCAGAGTTGGCAAATCTATACAGACAAAAACGTAGCTAAGTGATTGCTTAGGACTGGGGTGCAGGGTGTTGGTGGGGAAATGGCATGAGGGTTGGAGGAAACGTAGAGGGATTGAGAATGTATATGGAGACATTACTCCCCATTTTATAGAGATAAAAAGGATATAAAGGAATACTATGAATAATTACACATCAACAAACTGGATAATCTTGATGAAATGGATAACTTCCTAGAAACACAATCAAAGCACTGTGGTACAATATAAAAATAGTTCTAAAAAATTACATATATTTACATGTGACAAGGGTGCGTGTGTGTGTGTGTGTGTGTGTGTGTGTGTGTATAATATAGGGACTTTACAATAACTCCAGAAGGATAAGTACCAAGGTGTTAAAAGTGGTTATCACTGGGTGAGTAGAAAGAAATCTGGGTATTTTTAGATACTTTCTTGTTGATTTTTTTTTCCTTGCCTATCTTGAAATTCTCAGGGTTTTTTTTGTAATTGGCAACGTACTGCTTTTATAACAAGAAAACAAAAGTAACAAAAGAAACTTACCTGAAAAAAAAAAAACTGTCTGCTGCTTAGCCCAAGAAAAATTACATTTATGTGGACAAAATGACTTCCTTTTATTTATACCTAAACCGTCTTGCAAAGCAAGTATGAGAACCATTGCTACACACCTTCTGGCTAGTTCCTCTGGCATTCGCTTCGGAACCAAGGCTTTGTCCAGCTCAATCTCCAACACAATGTATGTCCCTGCTTCTACATATTGCTGTAAAGACATTTTTCTCTAATTTATTCTTTCCAGAAAAACAGATATTTATGAAAAAATTTTAGTAACATAAGATAATGCTCACAATATAATAAGTGAGAAAATTGTGTATATATAGTGTGATTCTGACTTAAAACATTTTTTACATAGAAAAATAACTGGAAAGAGAAATAGTAACACTGGTTATCTCTCGCAGAAAAAGGTTTTCAATTTTATTCTTGGAAACGTCTACCCCAGCTGAAGTCTTGTTTAATTTGTTCGATACTGTTCTTGGAATTGTTTCAAGTGAATGCCATTCTTTCTTCTACCAAACCTCTTTCAGGAGTCATGAAGAAATAACCTCATAACCATCTGACATTCCCACCCACACCCTCCTATGCGCCATCTATCAACTTCAACCTCATGGACATTTCTACCCAGATTCTTGCCAGCATGCTAACTATCAATACAACATGTCCAGAACTGAACTTATCATTTCCCCAATATCCATCTCTATTTTTACTTTTCTCTTAATGATTCTGTCATCTTTCCAGAAAGTGAGGCTTGAAACCTGAGTTATCTTTAACTTTTCTTCCTCAACACCCCAAAGCTTTCAAATTCCACACCCTGCCTCCACAGGTTTTTTACTTTCTTTACTACAGTCCCTTCCCTAGATTAAACTGTCATCAACACTCATCTGTACTGTAAATAAAACCTATAAACTGATATCTGAAGCCCCTACCACAACTTCAATCTCTTTTTTCCATATCCTGGCAAGAGTACTGCCCTGAAACACTCATGAGGTATTATTTCTACGTGACTTAAAAAACTTCAGTGTGAGTCTCTATGATAAGGCTTAACAGTCCCTCATCATCTATACAATGAAGCCCAAACTTTCTAGCAAGGCTTTCAAAGTCTTTCTAAAACTCAGCTCAGTCTGTCTTCTTTATCACCTCCTTCTAGAACCATTACTTTCATTTCTCTATACCATACACTGAATTAATTGATGTATCCTGAATTCTGCTACCTTCTTTGTGCCTTGACTCAAGCTGTTCTCTGGCCCTGAAATTCTTCTCCTGAAATTCATTTGGCAAAGGGCTCTCTTTATCTTTCACTACTTAGCTTCGATACCACCTCTTCCTGAAGTCTTCTGAGACTGCCCCACCTGACTCCTCTGAGGCCACATAGCACTTTCATTTGCACCTCTACTACAGCATTCATCAAGATTCTGTCTTACAGTTAGCTATGTACCAGTCTGTTTTGCCCACCAGAGTGTTGAGTGTCCTGAGGGCAAACGAATAAACGCTGCAGATGATGCATCTTTCCATCTCTCATAGTGCTTAATATAGCATAATTAATAAAAGACATAAATTTTTAATGCTAGAAAGGACCTTGAAATTAATCTGGTATCCACTCCTTTTAGAGAGTCTCAACAAGACAAAGAAATTTACCCAAGGTCATAAACTAGTCGTGGCAAATATGGGATGGTTACTCAGATAATGAGCATTTTCCACTATATCATACTATCTTGCTCAGTAAAGGACTGATGAATTTAAACTTAATTTTCAAACTCTTCATGCATAGTTACCTGTCCTTCCGGATTGTTGCAAAGAGAGGGTTCAATTTCCAAAGGAGTATCTGAGCTCTGAGATTTTATACTAGGTGCTTGCTGAAAGAAAATAAGCACACCTCAAAAATTCAATTCTTGGGACTTCCCTGGTGGCTCAGTGGTTAAGAATCTGCCTGCCAATGCAGGGGACACGGGTTCGAGCCCTGGTCCGGGAAGATCCCACATGCCATGGAGCAACTTAGCCCGTGTGCCGCAACTACTGACCCTACCTTTTAGAGCCCACGAGCCACAACTACTGAAGCCTGCGTGCCTAGAGCCTATGCTCCGCAACAAGAGAAGCCACCACAGTGAGAAGCCCGCCCACCACAACAAAGAGTAGCCCCCGCTCGCCGCAATTAGAGAAAGCCCACACGCAGCAACGAAGACCCAACGCAGCCAAAATAAATAAATTAATTAATTAATTAATTTTAAAAAATTAAATTCAATTCTTGGAACTTCCCTGGTGATCCAGTGGCTAAGACTCTGCGCTCCCTATGCAGGGGCCCTGGGTTCGATCCCTGGTCAGGGAACTAGATCCCACATGCCGCAACTATGAGTTCACGTGCTGCAACTAAAGATCCTGCATGCTGCAACTAAAAGATCCCACATGCCGCAACTAAAAATTCAACATGCTGCAACTAAAGAAAAAAAAAAACAAAAGATCCCACATGCTGCAACAAAGACCTTATGCAGCCAAATAAATAAATAAATAAATATTTTTTTAAATAATAAAATTTTTTTTTTAATTATTAAAAAAATTCATCTAGGGCTTCCCTGGTGGCGCAGTGGTTGAGAATCTGCATGCCAATGCAGGGGACACGGGTTCGAGCCCTGGTCTGGGAAGATCCCAAATGCCGCGGAGCAACTAGGCCCGTGAGCCACAACTACTGAGCCTGCGCGTCTGGAGCCTGTGCCCCGCAACAAGAGAGGCCGCGACAGTGAGAGGCCCGCGCACCGCGATGAAGAGTGGCTCCCGCTCGCTGCAACTAGAGAAAGCCCTCGCACAGAAACAAAGACCCAACACAGCCAAAAATAAATAAATAAATAAATAAAAAGTAAAAATAAAGGAATTCCTTTAAAAAAAAAAAATTCATCTAGCCCTCTCCCTCTACTTTGGGGAGCTTGTCCAGAAATTAATAAAGCTGGTTCTTTGACTTCTAAAAAAAAAAAAAAATTCAATTCTTACATGGTCTCCAAAATAGCAGAAGCAAGGACCATTATGTTGCATCAAAACGCAAGCTAAACTGAGGCAATTCACCAAATGACAAATCAGTGCAAGCCGCTGGAATGTAACAAAACCAGCAAAATCATCACCTTCTCAACAACCTACCACATCCCCAGGCCTAGGCCTTGCTTCTATATCCTTTTCTTTGACTGTTTTATCTTCTTTCAGGTTCTTAGAAATAACTGGTTTGGACACTGGAGAATTAATTCCTCCTATTTTATTATTCTGAATCAAATTATGGCCAGTATCCCGGAACAAGCTAAATAAACACTTGGTCTGAAAAGAAAGAAAGAAACAAAAAAATGTAATGACTCACAGGCAAATGAAACAAACTCAATAGAAACCCACTTTATTCATTAATATCATTTAGTTTTCTAGACAATTTCAATATGGTACAATCAGAGATGGATAGGAGAAGCAAAAAACAATTGTCTTGCCGTACTTGTTGAACAGATGAAACCATCACAGAAACATAGCTGCCTACCCTATTTTTTAAATTAATAAGAGAACTTTCAACCTGGCTTGATTTGGTGTCTCATAACTTATTACCAGAAAGCTTTTAAACTTTGACACATAATTTCAGATTAACTTTAAGTGATAGAATTTATTTCTGTACAAGAAATATTATCTGCCTAAATACTACTGGCCTATCAATTATAATTGAAAGAATAGTGCAAGTTTAAAGTAAACATTTGTATGGGAAAATTCAAACTATAGATAAATAACTGGAAAAGAATCTTAAAATAATTTTTAAATTAAACAACATGGATGAATCTAAATGTAATTTATGCTAAGTGAAAGAAACAAGACCAAAAAAAAAAAAAAAAACAAAAGAGGGGAGGAGTGGACAGAGGTGGGAGAGAAGGTTAACAGATGAGGATAATGGATATTTTCATTATCTTGATTGTGGTGATAGTTTCACAGATGCAAACCTATGTCAAAAGTTTTAAATTGTACACTTTACATATATGCAATTTATTATATGTCAATTATACCTCAATAAACCTGCTAAAAGACAGTCCAACAATATTAAAGAAAAATTATAAATCCTAAATATCACTCACAATCCTACCACGTCTACTGTAATTGCTGTATTTCATATATTCTAAGATGCAAACTTTTTCAAATTTTAACATCTCTGGAAGAGAGAACATTACATGTAAGTGGTATTATACAATATGTAGTCATTTGTGTCTCCCTTTCAGTTAGCATAACGTTTTTGAGGTTCATCCATATTATAGCATGTATCAGTAATCATCCATATTATAGCATGTATCAGTAGTTCACTTTTTTTTTCTTAATAAATTTATTCACAAAAAATAGTGAGACTGTAGCGGGTCTGGGGCTGTACATGGGCAGGGGCCTGGGGAGCTCTGTATATGGGTCTGGGAGACAAGGGAGCCTCCAGGTGGAAGGGTATTTTTTAATAAAAAAAATAATGGGAGGTACAACCACCCCCCCCCTCCCCTCTCCCCGATTAAAAAGACACAAAAATAGACGTCTCTGAGGTAAATGGGGAGCCTGGGGGCTTAAGGGTGTTGAAAGGGTACTTCGTGTTTTCTACCGACACCGGTCACACACTGGAGCATTCTCCGATCCTAGCTCTTCTTCCCTGGTGAAAAGGCTGAAACTACCCCGCAGAGACACCTTGCCCCCAGCAAATTCTTTCTTGGGGATGGGCAGGAACAGGTCACAAAAAACCTAGGAGGTCGTGGAGCGATACCCACAGGCCTGGTACTTGAGACAACTTTTCAACTGGCCCACAAACAAGTCCACAATCTTGCTGTCCTCTCGCTCCAGGTAAGCTTCCCATTAGGTTGGCTCGGTCATCACCGCTTAACTCAGGTTCTAGCAGAGCCCCTCCACGACAGGGTGGGGAGGGAGCTGGACTACTGGCCAGGACTGGTGGAGCCCGGAGGCCTCGTCAGTTGATTTCGAGGTATAGCAGCTCCATGAGGAGCTTCAGAAACTCTTGGGCATCCTGCTGGCTGTATCCAGAGAAGGAGGGAACATATTTCTGGAAGACAGCTCGGAATCCAGTAGGATTCACAGCTTCGCAGGAGTCAGGGTGCCACAGGGCACCAATCACATCTGCAAAGGCTTCAGAGTTCACTCTTTTTTAAAAACAGCTTTACTGAGATAAAATTAACATTCCATACAATTCACCCATTTAAAGTGTAGTCAAAATTCAATGATTTTGGAAAAAAAAATCTGATTTACAGGCCTAAGCAGCACCTTCCTGAGAATGTTTTTCTGCTTGGTTGAAACACAATGAAATATTTACAGTTTTGGATATTCTCTGTTTAGGCTAGGGGTACTATAGACTGCTAGCCCATGAAGATGAAAATGGAATTCACGGGCAATATCTAACCAAGTATCAGAACGGAACAGGCCACCAACAAGGGTGAAATCAGGTTCTGTTTCAGCAGCAAGTCCAACAGAGACAAGGAAGTAAATTATTCCAGTTTTGCTCCAGGAAAAAAAAAATTCAATGATTTTGGCATATTACATTAATTGTAGTTCATTCCTTTTTTATTGCTAAATAGTATTCCCTAATATAGATATGCCACAATTTGTTTATTGATTCACCAGTTGTGGGCATTTGGACTGTTGTGAGTTTTTAGCTGTTATGAATAATGCTGCTATCAACGTTCACGTACATGTCTTCATGTAAATGCAGGTTTTCAGTTCTCTTGGGTAGGTTCCTAGGAATGATTTGCTGGGTTGTATGGTAAGTTTATGTTTAACACAGATTTTCTATATAGTTGCTCTGCCAAGTATTGAGAGTGGAATATTGAAATTTCTAAATGTTACTGTCAAATTGTCTATTACCCCTTTCAGTTCTGTTGGGTTTGGCTTCATGTATTACGAGGTTCTGTTGTAAGGTGTGTATTCACTTATAATTTATACATGTATTATATATAATAATTTATAATTTATAAATCCTATCTTCCTGATAAATTGACCCTTTAATTATTATGACATGCCACTCTATGTCTTTAGTAATATTACTCATCTTGAAGTCTATTTTGCCTGATATAAATATAGCCACTCAGCTCCATTATGTTTTCTGTTTGCATAGTATATCTTTTCCATCCTTTTACTTCAACTTACGTGTATCTGAACCAAAATGTATTTGTTATAGACAGCATACCATTGAATCTTGGTTTTTTTATTGAAGTATTAGTTGATTTACCATATTGTGTCAGTTTCAGGTGTACAGAAAAGTGACTCAGTTATATATGTTTTTCAGATTATTTTCTATTAGAGGTTATTACAAGATATTGAAAACAATTCCCTGTGTTCTGAAGTAAATCCTTGTTGCTTATCTATTTTATGTATAGTAGTTCATGTCTGTTAATCCCATACTCCTAATTTATCCCTCCCCCCACTTCCTTTCCCCTTTGGTAACCATAAGTTATTTTCTATGTCTGTGAGTCTGTTTCTGTTTTGTATATAGATTCATTTGTATTATTTTTTAGATTCCACGTAAGTGATATATTTGTCTTTCTCAAATCTTGATTTTTTTAAAATCCAGTCTCATAATCTCTTTCATTGGGGTGTTTAGACTACTCACATATAATGCTATTGTTGAAATATTTACATTTATATTTGACATTTTGCTATTTCTTTTCTATTTATCTTGTCTTTTTTGTTCCTCTCTTCCTTCTTTAAGTGCCTTCTTTTAATGTTAAATATATATATATACTTGAGTGTATGCATATGGTATATGTACACAAACACACACACACATACACACACACTTTTCTTAGTGGTTGTTTTAGAGATTACAATATGCATTTGAACTAATCACAATCTATTTCACACTGAGACTAACTTAATTCTGATAAAATATATAAACTTTACTGTGCTATAGCTCCATTCTATCCTCTCTCCTTTATGCTACTATTATCATATAAATTACATCTATGCATATTACAAACCCAATAATAAAACTAATGCTTTATACAATCACATCTTTCAAAGAAGTTAAGAGCAAAACTGAGAAAAAATATATTTCTAAAATCTTTTATACTTAACTTACATTTAACCATTTCTAGTGCTCATTTCTTCTTGTGGATTCAATTTATCATTTGGTTCATATTCTTTCAAGCTGAAGGACATCCTTTAGTAATCCTGGCAAGACAGGTCTGTTAGCAACAGATTCTTTCAATACTTGTTTATCCATGGATGTGTTTATTTCGCCATTTTTGGTTGATAGCATTTTCATTCAGCAGTTTGAATCTGTGTTTCCATTGCCTTCAGGATTCCATTGTTTCAAATGAAAAATCAACTGTTAACCATGTTGGTGCTCCCCTGTGAGTGATGAATCATTTTTCTCCTGTTGAATTCACAATTTTCTTTTTCTTTCAGTAGTTCACTATAATGTGTATACTATAGACCTCCATATGCTTATCCTACCTGGAATTCTCTGAACTTCTTAGGTATGTAGATTAATGTTTTTATCAAACAGGGGACATTTTCAGACATTATTTTTTTATACATAATTTCTGCCTCTTTCTCTCTCTTTTCTCCTAGGACTCTCATTACAATATGTTGGTTGCTCTCCACCGAGATCTCCATTTCAACCAACGACATTGTCAGGCGTGGGTCCTTCACCCACTGCTCCAAATTTTGTGAGCCCTCTATGTGGCAGCAAAATTGCTGGCCCTCACAGCCCATCCTGCCCTAGAAGAATCACCTCACTGATTAAGTTAAATTAGAGAAGAGGTAGGGGGAGGTGGTTTAGGAGCAGACCTAGGCAAGGATGTCTCAAACTCCATTGTTTTTCATGCATGAATACTTCTCAGTTTGTTGATGCCTTTGGTCAATTTCCAGAGCACTGAAATGGCATTTTGTCAATTTGTCCAGCTTTACAGTTGCTTTTAGGGGGAGAAAATTTGACAACCTCCTCACTCAGACATACCCAGAAATGCTTCCTCCCCAGTATTTTTCATATATTATAAAAATTATGATTATATATTTTTAAAAAGTTGTGATCATAGTGGATGTAGTTTTATATCCTTTTTCATTTAACAGACTATCACATGCATCCTCTGTTTTTAAAGTTTTCATGAGAATAATTTTTAATATATGCACAATATTCTCCTTCATATAGGTATAATAAAAGTAACAGGCAAAAATGTTTGTGTGTCAACTACATCCCTAGTGCTTTACATATTTTATCTCATTTAATATGTAAAACAATTTTAGGAAACAAGCAGTGTCTCCATTTTACTGATGAATAAAGTTGAGAGAAATTTAGTCACTTGCCCAAAGTCAGTAAATGGCAGCCTGTCTGGCAGCTCCAGAATGCAGTCCAGGAACTGCCTGACATCAACGCCTATAACCTTTCAATTATGATATACTGTTTCCCTCAGATTCACCAAAAATACCTTGATATGATTGATACAATAAAGTGCTTTATATTTTAGGAATAGTAGCCATCTTCTGATATGTTTTCAAATATTTTCCCCAATTTTTTAGTTACATTATAATCTGTTAATGATGGTTTCTTCTATGTATAGTAGATTTTTATTTTTTGGCAATCTAAATCTTTTATATCTTTCATTTGTTTTCAAGCACAGGAAGTCTTCCCTTATTTCATGTCTTTAATTAAGAGATACTTCTATTTTTATAGACTTCACATTTAACTTATTTTAATAAACTCACTTGGAATTTATCATGATCTATGCTATATGTAAAATTTTTGCTTTCTTTTTTTCATTTAACTATCTACAAAACATTAATGATTCTCTTTTTTTTTTTTTTTAATTAATTTATTTATTTTTGGCTGTGTTGGGTCTTCCTTTCTGTGCGAGGGCTTTCTCCAGTTGTGGCAAGCGGGGGCCACTCTTCATCGCGGTGCGCGGGCCTCTCACTGTCGTGGCCTCTCTTGTTGCGGAGCACAGGCTCCAGACGCGCAGGCTCAGCAATTGTGGCTCACGGGCCTAGTTGCTCCGCGGCATGTGGGATCTTCCCGGACCGGGGCACGAACCCGTGTCCCCTGCATTGGCAGGTGGATTCCTAACCACTGTGCCACCAGGGAAGCCCAATGATTCTCTTTTTAATGGATGCATATTCCACCATTTTTATTTACAATAATTTACTAATCCTTTCTCTATTATTAGACATTTAATCTTAATTTTAGTTTTGCTATTATTGATCCCCAAAAGTTTTCATGAATAGGAGGGTTTTGATCCTATTAAATGATTTATTTCAGACAAATCCCTGTAAGTTTGATTTCTGATTCAAAGGATACTTATATAGAGTTTATTACTCAGTTGGTTTTCAAATAGCTCATGACTATTATTGAGAAATACTTTTCCTAATAATGATAAAATAGCAATGCATTTTTGTTGTTATTACTGTTGTGTTTTATAAAGCCTCACTTTCTCCTAAGAAGAAAAATGATACAATTGATTTTTCACTTAAATAAATAATGTGTATTTTAACATTTTAACATCTGAAAATTGCGAGAACCATATTATAGCTCATTAATCAGTACATGTATTTAAGTTTTTGCATACTTAACACAAAAGACTTCTTTCATTATTCGGAAGATTTTCTTTCCAACTTTACTGAGGTAAAATTGAAATACAGGCTTACTCTGGAGTTATTACAGGTTTGGTTCCAGACCACCTCAATAAAGCAAATAACTGCAGTAAAGCAAATAATGGTTATCTTGGTTTCCCAGTACACATAAAAGTTATGTTTACACTATACTGTAATCTATTAAGTGTACAATAGCAGTGTCTTAAAAAACAATGTACAGGGACTTCCCTGGTGGCACAGTGGTTAAGAACCCACCTGCCAATGCCAGGGACATGGGTTTGAGCCCTGGCCCGGGAAGATCCCACATGCCATGGAACAACTAAGCCCATGTACCACAACTACTGAGGCCGTGCTCTAGAGCTTGCGAGCCACAACTACTGAGCCCATGTTCCACAACTACTGAAGCCCGCACGCCTAGAGCCCGTGCTCCACAACAAGAGAAGTCACCGCCGCAATGAACAGTAGTTCCCGCTTGCCACAACTAGAGAAAGCCGGCACACAGCAACGAAGACTCAATGCAGCCAAAAATTAAAAAAAAAAAAAAAGAACAGATCTTAATTTAAAAATACTTTATTGCTAAAAAAGGCCAAAACAATTACACTAGTGACAACACAGATCCCAGATCACAATAACAAATATAACAATAATGAAAATGTTTGAAATATTGTGAGAATTAACAAAATGCAACACAGAGACACAAAGTGAGCAGATGCTGTTGGAAAAATATCACCCATAGACTTGCTCATCTCAGGGTTGCCACAAACCTTCAATTTGTAAAAAAAATGCAATATCTGTGAAAAGTAATAAAGCAAAGGGCAAAAAAATGAGGTATGCCTATATAATAAATTACATATTTAAAGTATACAATTTGATCAATTTTGACATGTGTATACACATGTGAAACCATTACTGCAATTAGAATAACCAGTATTTCCATCATCCTTAAAACTTACCTCATATTTCTTTTGTAATCCATTCTTCCCTCTATCCCTGTTCCCAAGCAACCACAGATCTGCTTTCTGCCACTACTTTCTGATAATTGTATTTCATTGGCATCATACAGTATGTACTCTCTTTTGTCTGGTTTCTTTCATTTATCATAATGCATTTGAGATTCATCCATGTTGCACATATTAATAGCTCATTCCTTTTTATTGCTGAGTAGTATTCCATTGTATGGCTATACTATATAATTTGTTTTTTTGTTCACCTATTGATGGAGATTTGGGTTGTTTCCAGTTTTTGGATTTCATTATCCTAAAGTTTTTAAGGTTCAAGGGCAGAAGACTTCAAGGCTCTATATTTAACATCCCAGTACACCAGCTGGTTCCAAATATCAATTGCAAAGCTATGTGTGCTAAAGATGTAGGTAAACACATACATAAGAATAAATTAGGATGATACCTTCTATTCAAATTTTTCTTACCTTTTCATAGACTGTGCTATCTAGGTAAGGGTAAACATGAAAAGCTCCCCGAATCCTCTTCACACCTGGATACAGCAATGGCACCATATTAACATAAGCCACACCATGAAATAAAAGCTGACCTTCATCATCAGTCTAAAGGAGTAAAAACAGACAGCTGTTAGTGCTACAGAGTAATGTAGCATAAAGTATGGAGCTCTGACTTAGCAGTTCAAAGACCTGACTTTAGGAACTAGCTGTGCTACTTGATTTGGGCCACTTACATACGACATTTTGGGTCTCTGCTCATTTATCTATTTATTTATAA
The DNA here is from genome assembly GCF_009873245.2 of Balaenoptera musculus. Taxonomy (NCBI): domain Eukaryota; kingdom Metazoa; phylum Chordata; class Mammalia; order Artiodactyla; family Balaenopteridae; genus Balaenoptera; species Balaenoptera musculus. The sequence goes on along the minus strand of NC_045800.1, from coordinate 61,289,945 downwards.
TTGGGTTTAAAAATACCATGATCTCTGAGATAACGTATACTAACACTGTTAATGAACAGTAAAGATAATAGTTGGATCAACACATATGCAAACTAATTAATACTATATATTCAACCAAAATGTCAATTTCACCATGTTGCTTCTTAGGAAAAAGTGAAGCTTTGCAAAAAACAGTAATAACAACAAAAGCTTAAAAGAAATCAGATTGTGGCCTTAGCTTTAGTTCACAGATTCATATGAATGAGAGGGGCCTTACAAATCATCTGGATCAGTGATGACAAGTAGGATTTAACTTATGCTTAAATTCTAAACAATTAGTGGAGGTGTTTTAGAATACTGTGTTGAGAAAGATTCTGTGTCCTTATTTGGGTTCAAAAGAAAAGAATGCTTTGATTGATCAGTAATATCTGCCATGGATGAAGAAGGTTGACTGACAGTCTGCTGTCATGTATTTGCCAACCCTAATCTCACTTAACTTCTCATTACAAAGATGAAGAACATGTCAGTAAATATATTTTAACATAATTTTTAATGGTTGTATGGTTTGCCATAGAAAACTTTTATAAGGAAAAAAATCAATTTAGTGAAAGAAAACACATTTAATTTCCACAAGGTTAAAAGTAATCTCTTTGATTTTGCTGATTATAACAATAATTAGAAATTAGATTAAAAGTCCTATCTTCATGTGATAACATTATGTTGCTTTAGAAATCTAAGGAATGTTAGCCAATGCATATTATATATTACAAAGATACCGAAACCAGACAAAGATATCACAAGAAAAGAGAATTACAGGCCAATAACCCTGATGAGCATAAATGCCAAAATCCTCAACAAAATATTAGCAAACCGAATTCAACAATACATTAAAAGAATTGTACACCATGATCAAGTGGGATTTATCTCAGGGATGCAAGGATGGGTTAATATCCACAAATCAATCAATGTGATATACCACATTAACAAACTGAAGAATAACAATCATATGATCCTCATATGATCCTCCTTTTATGCAACTATCCTCAACAGATGCATAAAAAGCATTTGACAAAATTCAACATCCATTTATGACAAAAACTCTCAACAAAGTGGGTATAGAGGGAATGTACCTCAACATAATATAGGCCCCATATATGACAAATCTAAAGCCAGCATCATACTCAAAGGTGAAAAGCTGAAAGCATTTCCTCTGAGATTGGGAACAAGACAAGGATGCCCACTCTTTTTTTTTTTTTTAATACATTTATTTTTATTTATTTGTTGATTTATTTATTTATTTTTGGCTGCATTGTGTCTTCGTTGCTCTGCGCTGGCTTTTCTCTAGTTGCAGCGAGTGGGGGCTACTCTTTGTTGCGGTGCGCCAGCTTCTCATTGCAGTGGCTTCTCTTGTTGCAGAGCACGGGCTCTAGGCATGTGGGCTTCAGTAGTTGTGGTACGCAGGCTCAGTAGTTGTGGTTAGTGGGCTCTAGAGCACAGGTTCAGGAGTTGTGGCACACGGGCTTAGCTGCTCCATGGCATGTGGGATTTTCCCAGACCAGGGCTCGAACCCGTGTCCCCTGCATTGGCAGGCAGATTCTTAACCACTGTGCCACCAGGGAAGTCCCAAGGATGCCCACTCTTACCACTTTTATTCAACATAGTATTAGAAGTCCTAGCCACAGCAATCAGACACCAAAAAGAAATAAAAGGAAAACTGGAAAGGAGGAAGTAAAACTGTCACTGCAGACAACATGATATTATATATAGAAAATCCTAAAGACACCATCCAAAAACTACTAGAACTAATAAATGAATTCAATAAATTTGCAGGATACAAAATTAATATACAGAAATACATTGCATTTCTATATACTAACAACAAATTAGCAGAAAGAGAAATTAAGAAAACATTCCCATTTTAAAACACATCATTGGGATTTCCCTGGTGGCGCAGTGGTTAAGAATCCACCTGCCAATGCAGGGGACACAGGTTCAATCCCTGGTCTGGGAAGATCCCACATGCCGCGGAGCAACTAAGCCCATGTGCCACAACTAAAGATCCTGCATAAAGAAACTAAAACATGCCGCAATGAAGATCCCGTGTGCTGCAACTAAGACCCTGTGCAGCCTAAATAAATAAATAAATATTTTTAAAAATAATAAAAAGTTTTTGCACAGTGAAGGAAACTATGAACAAAATGCAAAGGCCACTTACTGAATGGAAAATATTTGCAAACTATATATCCAAAAAGGGGTTAATATCCAAAGAACTCATACAACATCAAAAAAACCCAAACAACTTGATTTAAAAATGGGCAGAAGACCTTAATAGACATTTTTCCAAAGAAGGCGTACAGATGACCAACAGACACATGAAAAGATGCCCAACATCACTAACAATCAGGGAAATGCAAATCAAAACCACAATGAAATACCACCTCACACCTGTCAGAATGGCTACCATCAAAAGACAACAGATAAGCACTGGTGAGGATGTGGAGAAAAGGGAAGCCTCATGTACTGTTGGTAAGACTGTAAATTGGTGAGATCCTATGGAAAACACTACGGAGGTTCCACAGAAAATTAAAAATAGACCTGCCATATGATCTAGCAATTTCACGTTGGGGTATTTACCCAAAGAAAACAAAAAATGAACTTGAAAAGATATATGCACTCCAATGTTCACTGCAGCATTATTTAAAATAGATATGGAAGCAACCTAATTGTCCATCAAAAGATAAATGAAGAAGATGTGGTACGTATATATATTACTTAGCCATAAAAATTGAAATCTTGCCATTTGTCACAACATGGATAGATCTAGACAGTATTATGTTAAGTGAAATAAGTCAGAGAAAGATAAATACCACATCTTATCACTTATACGTGGAATCAAAAAAAAAAAGAAAAAAACAACAAAAACAGGCTCATAGATAGAGAAAAATGGGTGGTTGCCGGAAGGGGTGGGAGAAACAGGTGAAGCAGATTAAGAGGTACAAACCACCAGTTATATAACAAATAAGTTACAGAGATATAATATACAGCATAAGGAATGTGGTCAATAATATTGTAATAACTTTGTATGGGGACAGATGGTTACTAGACTTATCATGGTGAACACTTCATAATGTATGTAAGTGTCAAATCATTATGTAGTACACCTGAAACTAATAATATTGTGCAACAACTATATCTCAATTTTTAAAAAAGACTTTTTGTAGGGGACATTTCTTAGGCTATTTCCCGTGGTTTTCTTCTTCAGCATGATAGGAAGCAACTGTTGGCATAGTCAGTGGGATGAACTGGAAACACAGTCATTTGGACAAATGCATTTATTTTTATCATAAACAAACAAACAAAATACCATAGAGAACTTTTCTAGGCTCATCAAAGCTGTATCTTCTCAGAATAGTAGTACATCTATGAATCCTATTACTCTAATTAGCGGGCTAAAACAATTTAAGTAGGTAAGTCTAAAATAAATTTAGAACGATGTAGTAGGTTGAACCATATTGCCAATATTTAACTACTTTTGATGTATTAAAAGGCTATTCTGGGGCTTCCCTGGTGGTGCAGTGATTAAGAATCTGCCTGCCAATGAAGGGGACACAGGTTCGAGCCCTGGTCTGGGAAGATCCCACATGCCACGGAGCAACTAAGCCCGAGCTCCACAACTACTGAGCCTGCGCTCTAGAGCCTGTGAGCCACAACTACTGAGCCCGCATGCCACAACTACTGAGCCTGCACTCTAGAGCCCATGCTCCCCAACAAAAGAAGCCACTGCAATGAGAAGTCCGTGCACTGCAACAAAGAGTAGCCCCCACTCGCCGCAACTGGAGAAAGCCCGCACACAGCAACGAAGACCCAATGCAGCCAAAAATAAATAAATTAAATAAATAAATTTTAAAAAAAGAAAAGAAAAGCATTAAAAAAAGAGGCTATTTTTCATGGTTTTACCCATGGTAAAACTATAACAAAGGGCTAAAGGGAAATAGGATATCTGAGAATAAAGCCTAAATAAATTTTAGTGGACAATGGGGAACTAGTGTTATCAGTCATCCTGATTTGCCAGGAACAAGGGAGTTTCCTGGGATATGAGACTTTCAGCACTAAAACCGGGAAACTATTAAGCAAATCAGGATAAGCTGGTCACCCTAGGGAGCAGCCACACAGTTCATATTTTCCTTTGGTATCAGAATTAGAAGCAGAAAAACAGGTTGGGTCTGACCCAGCATTTCTTATATAAATATTTTTAAGTAATCTAATTTACCTTTTCAAATTTAGCAGATTTTCCTTTGGGTACAGTAACCAGAGGAACCCTTGTGATCTCTACAGGCCAAAATCGGCAATCAGCAATTCGCTTCTGGAAACTGCAGATCAAAAATCAGCCCATTAGCATTACATGCAAAAATAGGGTTAGTATAATTTAGGTCAAAAGGAAGTATTCCTCTCTTAAAAAGTAATGGAATACACATATGTAAAAATTCTTATTAGGCATGTGGGCTTTTAAAACCTTCTCATAGCAATAAAATTCCAAAAATAATTATACTATACTGCTAGCAGAAGCAAATTGTATATTTTTGAGAGCAGTTTGACAACATGAATCAAAAGTCTTTAAAATGTTCATAGCCTTTGACCCACAAATTCCACTTCTAGTGATTTATTCTAAAGAAATAATCAGACAAGTATGCAAATAGTATAAAGTACATTTATTTCTACCATGAAAATAATCATAGTAGGACTTCCATTGCCAGCTCAAACACATAAAGAGCTTGGAAGCTATCATTCCTGTCCTCACAACAAGAAAAGAGCTGGTCAGGGACTTCCCTGGTAGTCCAGTGGTTAAGAATCTACCTTCCAATGCAGGTGATGAGGGTTCGACCCCTGGTCGAGGAGCTAAGATCCCACATGCCACAGGGCAACTAAGCCCACGTGCCACAACTACTGAGCCTGGGCACTCTGGAGCCCTAGCGCCACAACTAGAGAGACTGTGCGCAGCAACTACTGAGCCCACGCACCACAACTAGAGAGAAGCCCACACGCCGCAACAAAGAGCCTGCATGCCTCAACTAAGACCCAATGGAGCCAAATAAATTAATTAATTAAAAAAAATAAAGGCATATGTAAGAAAAAAGCTAGTCAAACTGAAAATCAATGACTTTTCTTAGATCCATCTAAGAATTAAGTTCACAGGGCAAATTGCCACCTGGAAGTTTAGAGAAACAGGCAAGTACTGAGAATCACAGCTGAGATCAGCTGACAGGCATCAGAAGCCATTAGAGCCAGTAACTGGTAGAAACACTTTAATGATAATTTTGAAAGATTGTTGGAGGCTGAGCGTGAACTAACCAGAGAGTTAAAAAACTCCTGGGTGCCCAGTCTTAGGGGGTCCCCACATGTTCTTGGGTTTTAAATCAAGGAGCTCCATCAGACTCTCATGGTGAAAACAAGAGAATAGTCTTAGGCAGGGAGAAAGGAAAGGTAACCATATTAAAATATGTCCAGAGTATTCTCCATAACAAAGGCCTGCTCTGTAAGGGAAACTACTTCACCAGAGTTTTACCTGACCCCGGGAAAGGGCAATTAGACAACTCCAGTCCTATTTAGCCTTCCTGTCTCACATGAAGAGAGGAAGAAAAAAAGACTATTACACACTTATGAAGTCACAACCTATGGGCTCAAACCCATTAAAATACTGAGATTTAATCACAGGAGTATAGAACACTTCCCTTCCCCAACACCTTACCGCCACACATCAACAGGATCCAGTATAATAACAGTGAATTAGAACTGAGAATCTGCAAAACACAAACCCTATTTAGGAAAGAGCTCTTAGCAAACCCAAAGACAATAGGGAAGGAGCAAAAGGACACTGAAGCCTCTAGCATCTACAGCTACAGCAAGTGTTAAACACAGCCTACCTCCTAGCCAGGTTAACATAAAAACTCACAGTAAAAAACCTAATTACCGCATTTCTTACTACCCAAAATATAATGTCCAGTTTTCAATAAAAAACTACAAGGAATGGTAAAAGGCAAGAAAAAATACAGTCTGAAGAGACAAGGCTAGCATATGAACTAGACTCAGATATGACACAGATTTTGAAATTACCAGATAGAAAATTTTAAATAACTATGATTAGTAATGTTAAGAACTCTAATGGAATAAGCAGACAAAATGCAAGAACAGATGGGTAATGTAAGCAGAGAGATGCAAATTCTAAGAAAGAATCAAAAGGAAATGTTAGAAATCAAAAACACTAAAAAAAAGGAACAATTCATTTGATGGGCTTATCAACAGACCTGACATAGCTGAGGAAAGACTCAGTGATCTTGAAGCCAGTGAGCCAATAAAAACTTCCCAAACTGAAACGGAAAGGGGAAAAAAATTTAAAAATCACAACAGCATATCTAAGAACTGTGGGACAATTACAAAAGGTATAACAGGAATACCAGAAGGTGAAGAAAGGGAGAAAGGAGCCAAAGAAATATCTGAAGTCATAATGGCTACAAATCTTACCAAATTAATGGCAGATACCACAGATCTAGGAAGCTCAGAGAACACCAAGCACAATAAATACAAAAAAAAAAAAGTCTACACCTAAGGTATATCATATTCAAACTGCAGAAAACCAAAGAGAAAGAAAATCTTGGAAGAAGAGAAAAAAACACCTCACCTATGGAGGAATAAGGATAAGAATTACATTGGACTTCCTTTCAGAAATCATGCAAGCAAGAAGAGAGTGGTGTGGAAACAAACCACCAACCTAGAATTCTGTATCTAGTGGAATTATCCTTCAAAGGTGAAGGAAAAATACTTTCTTAGTCAAACAAAAATGGAAGGAATTTGTGGCCAGTAGACCTGCCGTGCAAGAAATGCTAAAAGTTGGGCTTCCCTGGTGGCGCAGTTGTTAAGAATCTGCCTGCCAATGCAGGGGACATGGGTTTGAGCCCTGGTCTGGGAAGATCCCACATGCCGCAGAGCAACTAAGCCCGTGCGCCACAACTATTGAGCCCGCGTGCCACAACTACTGAAGCCCGCATGCCTAGAGCCCGTGCTCCCCAGCAAGAGAAGCCACGACAATGAGAAGCCCACACACTGCAACGAAGAGTAGCCCCCACTCTCCGCAACTAGAGAAAGCCTGCACACAGCAACAAAGACCCAACAGCCAAAAACAAAAACAAATAAATAAATAAATTTATTTTTTTTAAATGCCTGTAAAAAAAAAAAAGTGCTAAAAGTCTTCAGAGAAAAGGAAATGATATGGGTCAGAAACGTGGATCTACATAAAGAAAGGAAGAAAATCAGAGAATGAAACAGATTAAAGTAAAATAAATTAAAAATTTTTTCTTAGGGTTTCCCCGCACCAGGGAATGACTGCACCAGGGACAATTGTCCCCGCCAATGCAGGGGACACGGGTTCGAGCCCTGGTCTGGGAAGATCCCACATGCCGCGGAGCAACTAGGCCCGTGAGCCACAACTACTGAGCCTGCGCGTCTGGAGCCTGTGCTCCACAACAAGAGAGGCCGCGATAGTGAGAGGCCCGCGCATCACGATGAAGAGTGGCCCACACTTGCGGCAACTAGAGAAAAGCCCTCGCACAGAAACGAAGACCCAACACAGCCAAAAATAAATAATAAATAAATAATAAATAAATTTAAAAAAATTTTTTTTCTTATTTTTAATCAGTCAAATAGATAACTGTTCAAATAATAGTAACAATGTATCCTTAACAACATATCAGCAAATCAAATCCAACAATGTACATTAATATTATACACTACTGTCAAATTGGGTGTATAGGAACTCTGAAATATCTGATCAATTTTTCCATAATCCTAAAACTGTTCTAAAAAATAGTCTACTAATTGAAAAAAACAGAGATTTTCATTCAGATTATACATATATTGATAATCCTCTATTTCTCACCTCTCCCTAACCTCCAGGTCACTGTGACAGAGACTGATAGTTACCCACACAAAACTGTGTCATGTTCTGCTTTAGTATATAAATCCTGATCTAGTCTGGGTGACAATGTGTCCAACAACACCACTATTTCCTAAGCAAGCCTCTTTTGCATCGAGAGATGGCCAATGAGATGTAAACAGGGGTTGTCAGATTCCAGGAAGGTTCTATAAGAGGGGCTAATACAGCCAACGTGTGTCCTTTTTTAATCCATAAGCACTCCCCTCTTCCAACATTCTGACAGGAATGTGAATGTGCAGGCTGGAGCTCCAATAGTCATCTTGAACCATGAGACAATCTTGTGGATGGAACGTACATGTTAAAGAAGGTAGAGCAAAAAGAAAGATTGAGCCTGGATATCTAATAATACTGTAGAGCCACAACACATACCAGCTCTGAACTTCTTTTATATGAAAGAGAAACAAGAATCCCCCATGGTTAAGCAACCATCACTAGAAGCCTGCTATTAGCAGATGTGGTGGAAGAGAACCTCAGATCACCTTAACTCAAATATAAATAAACAAAAGTAACATTTCTTCCCACCTACAGTCTGTGTTGGTTAGACATATTCCCTCCCTCTTCCTACCTGATCACTGCAGGAGGATCAAGGTAGCAGCGACTTTCCAAGTCCCAAGTAATCCTTTTCTTTATGCACTCTGCTTGGTTCCTAAATTCCCTGTCCTATAAAATCATAAGACAGAGACTTTTATTCTCTCAGTATGCCATGGTTGTCTCCTGCTCCATCTGTGGGGCATTCTTTTAATGGATTTGGTCACAATACTTTTATTACTACTACTACTACTACTACTACTATAAGTATGACTACTACTGAAAATACTACCACCATCTTAAATTTGAGGGTACTTTACTATTAATACAGTATATAGAATAAAATACTTATATTATCCTTATATCAATCTAATACTAACTGCCAAATATTCACTCACATAACCTTAATCAGTGATTCTCAACCGTGGATGCATATTAGAATTATCTGGGAGTTGCTAAAAAAAAATCAAAACCTAGGCGTTGGTATTATTTTGAAAGTAAATTCTTATGTAATTGATCTGGGTTACAGCTTGGCCATTGTTACTATTTTAAAAGCTTTCCAGGTGACTCTGATGAGCAACCAGGGTTGAGAACTAGTTATCTAAACTAAAATGGAATATAAAATCTAAATATCTAAAATATCTGATCTAAATGAAAACATTAATGTAAGAAGAGCATGAATTTTTAGTAATCACAATGATGAGAAAAGACATTGCACAATGTTTTTAAAGTATTGCTAGCCTTATCTCTATTTAAAATATTTAGAATCAGATACTGAAAGTAATTCAACCACTCATTGTAAAATTACTTTATTGAATGTTTCCACTAATGATTATCAGCTCATTCAAAATACATTTGCAAATGTGTTTACAGCATTTTCTATGCTCTTGACAAACATAGGTTGTAGAAAAATATGAAGTAAGAGTGAAAGAGAAAGAAAGAAAGAAAGGAAGAAAGGAAGGAAGGAAGGAAGAAAGAGGGAGTGAAGGAACAAAAAGAAAAGAATAATTTCAACAACTGAAATGTCCACCAACAGGAGACTAGTTAAGCAAATTAAAGTATGTCTATACCTTAAAAAACGTATATCATAAAGCAAGTGTTAGCGCAAGTTCGTGTGCCGAACGCACAGCGAGGCCAAACAAACCAAAACGTTGGAGTTTGGAGCAGAGAAAGAAAGGTTTATTGCAGGGCCATGCAAGGATACAGGTGGCTCATGCCCTAAAAACCCTGAGCTCCCTGAAGGGTTTCAGCAAAAATTTTTAAAAGCCTGGTGTGTGGGGGGCAGAGGGGTCACAAGGTATGTGATCAGCTCATGGACAATTCTCTGATTGGCTGATTGTGAGGGAACAGGGTGGTGTCACAGGGGTTAACATTTTCAGTACTTAGGCTCTAGGAGGCCTGGGTCTGTGTGCTCATGGTCATCTTCCATTTGGTGGGGGGTTTTCACATCTGTAAAACAACTCAGGAAATGTGCATCAAATATTATTATCTAGGTACTTCAGAGAGGAGCTAAAGCAGAGGATGTGGGGGAAAGGCCTGTCCCCAGAAGGCCCCATAGGGTCCTGCTCTGTTACACAAGTACAAATAAAGAAAGAAAAAGAAAGTGGAAAATATCTCCAAGATACACTATAATGCGAAAAAAGCAAGTTGCAGAAGTGTGTGAGTATGCCACCATTTGTGGAAAAAAAAATGATAGGGAAAGAATACGTGTAGGTATACGTGTGTATGAGTATATGAAGAAAAAACACATTTTCCCTACTTCCAATATGATTAAGCACTTTACATACACTCAATTAAAAATAAATACATAAACATTTCACACTTGAGATAAAGCAAAAATAGCAGAGTCTTCTTGACAGATTCTAGATCTGAAAACAGCAAGACTTTGAATAATTCCTATAAATCTGGACTCCCTAAAGAAAAACAGTTTGATCCCTGACTTTTACTACGCTGATGTCTTTTAGCCAGTCTTTCTGAAATCTGACTCCCTCGCATCCTTTACGAGGAAACTTTACTTTTCTAAATGTTTTTGCTTCTGAGTCTTCTTTTGACTATTTACTTTTGCTTTTATATGCGTAAATATGTATCCAGAAGGAAACACAAAGGTTAACTACCAGGGTGATGATCTGGGAAGGAATTAGGAAGAAGAGACGTGGAGGAGGGGGGAAACTTTAACTGCATATCTCTTAATGTTTTACTTTGACCTGTAACAGTATTATAACCTACTCATAAATAAATAAATTTCAAATAAAATAAAGAGTAAATATGAATTAAATCAATTATTTTGTTTGTTGGACTTAAGAAGTCAGGAAATATTTTAATCAGAACTTTATGGATAATTGTTTTGTTTTGACATATACTTGTCTTACTTTAAGAGGTGACGTATGTATATGAATTACAGTGATTTAAAAACTGTAAACATATGTTTTATCATATGTCAGTGCACTGAGATTATCACCAAACCCGCCTAATTCTCTCACCTCAGGATGGTTGAGTTCCCCTTCTTCTTCCTCATAGGGCCCACCAACGATGAAAGCATCAGGAATGTTATTAGCTCCTGGAGCCAGAATGTTGGCAATAGGCCATTTTTTGGGCCGAGGAACAGGTTCTCTTTCCCCTCCAAGCTTCAGAGTTCCATTCTTGAAGTAAATGGGATAGTCTTTCTATAGAAATAAATACCATATATCAGGAAATTTTGTGAAAGACTTTGAAGTAGACAAAAAAAGATTACTGAAGTGTCTTTTCAATGGAATGCCAGGTGTTGTCTAACAGATCCTTCTGTGATTATCTGATTCTAAAGAGGGGTCTGTGTCTTTCATTGTTTTGCTGCTATTTTATAATTCCATAATTTATAGAAAATTGATAATAATGCAAATTATTCTTGTCCATAGATATGGACATGTATTTTGTCCAGTGGAGATATAATTGATTATTGTGCTATGGCTGATAAGTTTTGAATTATTAGCAAATATATTTCAAGATTCCTGGTTGCTTGTATATATGGGTCATTTGTTCAGATTCTCCTTTTTTTAAAAATATTTCTTTATTTGGCTGGGCTGGGTCTTAGTTGCAGCATGTGGGATCTTCATTGCGGCATGTGGGATCTTTAGTTGTGGCATGAAAACTCTTAGTTGCCGCATGTGGGATCTACTTTCCTGACCAGGGATAGAACCCGGGTCCCCTTCACTGGGAGCACAGTCTTAGCCACTGGACCACCAGGGAAGTCCCCAGATTCTCCTCTGAACTGGTTTAAACCCTTTATGTCATTTTATATTTATATGAGAGTCATGATGTACCTTTTTAAAAATTATCTTTTAAAAAACAAACAAATCTGACAAAGGGCTAAAAATATAGCCATTTTCATATCTGTAATTTATCTAAAATATACTTGCAATAGAAAATTGATAAAGTTATAAATAGACAATTTATAGAAAGGGAAATTCAAAAATCCAACATTTAAATAAAAACATGCTAAAAATCATTAATAATAAGTGAAATGCACATTAAAACAATGAGAGACCATGTAGATTGGCAAAGTCAAAGTCTAAAAATATTAAGTGTTGACAGCATTGTGAAGAGAATGGTATTCTTATACATAGTTGATGGAAGTGTAAATTTGTACAACTATGGAAAGCAATTTTGTAGTCTCTTATAAAAAGTAAAATTGGCATAACCTGTAACTCAACTATTCTAGTTCTTTGGGTTAAGTTTTAAAACTTCTGTGAAGGAGGGGCATTTCTAGAACAGCAGAGTAAGAACCTTTGAAAATCTGCTCCTCAAAAAAAACAAAACAAAAAAAACCAATGCCAGCAAAAATTGTCAAAATTAAGGATGCCAAGACCATTCAGGGCTTCCATGGTGGCGCAGTGGTTAAGAATCTGCCTGCCAACGCAGGGGCACAAGTTAGAGCCCTGGTCTGGGAAGATCCCACATGTCACAGAGCAACTAAGCCCGTGTGCCACAACTACTGAGCCTACACTCTAGAGACCGTGAGCCACAACTACTGAGCCCACGTGCCACAACTACTGAGCCCACGTGCCACAATACTGAAGCCTGCACACCTAGAGCCCATGCTCGCAACAAGAGAAGCCACTGCAATGAGAAGCTCGCTCACCGCAGTGAAGAGTAGCCCCCGCTCGCCACAACCAGAGAAAGCCCACGTGCAGCAACAAAGACCCAATGCAGCCAAAAATAAATAAATAAAATAAATAAATTTATTTTTTTTAAAAAAAGACCATTCAATTGGGACAGGACAGTCTTTTCAACAAATGGTGCTAAGAAAACTAGTTATTCACGTGCAAAAGAATGAAGTTGGTTCTTACCTAACAGCATATACAAAAATTAACTCAAAATGGATCAAAGGCCTGAATATAAGAGCTAAAACTATAAAACTCTTACACGCAAACACAGGGGGAAAAGCCTCGTGACATCAGATTTGGCAATGATTTCTTGGTTACGACAACAAAAGAAAACAATGGACAAATTGAACTTCATCAGAATTTAAAATTTGGGGGTATCAAAAGACACTAACCAGGGACTTCCCTGGTGGTCCAGTGGCTAAGACTCCATGCTCCCAATGCAGGGGCCTGGGTTCGATCCCTAGTCAGGGAACTAGATCCCATATGCCACAACTAAAGATCCCACATACCGCAACTAAAGGTCCCACATGCCACAACTAAAAGATCTCACATGCGGCAACCGAATGAAGATCTCATGTGCCGCAACTAAGATGCAGCACGGCCAAATAAATTAATTAATTAATTATTTTTAAAAAGACACTAACCAGAGTGAAAAAGGCAACCAATAGAATGGGAGAAAATATTTGCAAATCACATATCTAATAAGGGAGTAATAGCTAAAATATATAGAGAACTCCTAAAACTCCAACAACAAAAAGACAAACAACCCAATCCAGAAATGGGCAAAGGACTTGAATAGACATTTCCCCAAAGAAGATATACAAATGGCCAATAAGCACATGAAAAGATGCTCAACATCATTAGTCACTAGGGGAATGCAAATCAAAAACACAAGGAGATGCTACTTCACATCTATTAGGAGAGCTATTATCAAAAAACAGAAAATAACAAGTGTTGGTAAATGTGGAGAAATTGGAACCCTTGTGCACTGCAGGTGGGAATGTTAAATGGTGAAGGAGAATTGGAGATTTCTATACGAAAAATGTAAAATGGCAATAAAGCAAGTAAGAGTATTAACTAATTACATTTTTTTTAATAAATTTATTTATTGATTGATTGATTCTGGGGTGTGTTGGGTCTTCGTTTCTGCGCGAGGGCTTTCTCTAGTTGCGGCGAGCGGGGGCCACTCTTCACTGCGGTGCGTGGGCCTCTCACTATCGTGGCCTCTCTTGCTGCAGAGCACAGGCTCCAGAAGCGCAGGCTCAGTAGTTGTGGCTCACGGGCCTAGTTGCTCCGCGGCATGTGGGATCTTCCCAGACCAGGGCTCGAACCCGTGTCCCCTGCATTGGCAGGCAGATTCTCAACCACTGCGCCACCAGGGAAGCCCTAACTACATTTTTTTATCAAGTAATTTGGAAATCTCAAGAGCCTCAAAAGACCCATACACAAGCATTCTATAGAAATCTGGACTAAGAAAATAACCTGGAATTAAAAGAAAGTTTTGTATAATAAAGTACATTATATAAAATCCACAAAATATATGCATAAAAGTAATCTGTGTAGAAATACTACATCCAAAAATTGTCAGATTTTAAATGTTTTATATATTTTCCATCATAAATATGTATTTATTGATATAAATTATATGTAGTCTATATTATGTATAACATGTAAACTATAAATATTAACATGCATGTATAAAACAGAAGTAAACTTTATTTTTTTGAGCCTAAAATAAATCTCAGCCATTAACAGAGCCTGCTTTGAATGAAATCTTAGAAGGTGAGGAAGAGATGACCATATGAGTGTTTAAATCTCTATAAATATCTTGCTGTAAGTCTTTACCTCTCCAGCTGATGGAACTTGCAGACCAACCATGCAGTTCTGCAGCGGCCCTACTGGAATGAAGGATTCAGGCACAGAGTAGGCAGCCTCCAATGTGACCTTCAGGAGATTGCCTCCTGAGATCTGGGCTGCGGTCAATAAGGGCTCCGCCACAAATACTTTAACTTCAAGACTGCACTGCTGTAAAAGAATAAAATTACACAGACATTTGAAAATGCCAGAGGCCTCCCTTTTTTTACATTATCTCATTTGAACCTCACATCATTGCTCAAGGTAAGAAGGTCAGGTTTAATTATTTCCATACAGAGGATTCAAATAGCTTTTTTTAGGTCCCATGAGTTAGAGATAAAGCCAAGAAGAGAACCTTATCCCTAAGCTAGAGCCCTTCCCTTCTTTTCTTCTATAAGATCTAAGGGAAATCAACAGTACATAGACTGGGACACTGGACCAAGGAAGGCAGATTGAGCCCAGATATCTACTTCTTTCCAGCACAAATCACATGGAATGACAGAAGGATATTAATTGATTATCTTTATATCCAATAAAACAATAATGCTACAATAGCCCTGGAAAACAAGAAATGCCATCACTGGACTACACATTTTTAGGAATCATTGAAAGACAGAAAGCAAATTAAATCAGATCTACCAAAAAAACCTAGGAGAAACCAATCACATCCTAAAATAAGAGAAGGAGAGAATCACAGCAGATGTAGGAGTGGACTGTGGCAGCTCGAAGGTCAGAATCAACAAGAATCAGGAAGGGGCCTACATCAACGGTTAAGTAGGGAACTGCATTCAGAATAGTTGGGGCAGTTGGGGCTTACTTGTGCAAAACTGAAGACAGCTGTGGTATCTGCTGAGAGTGAGTGTACTTGTACAAGAGTGGCAAAAGCAGTGCCCCAAGAAGCTACTGATCCCAGGAGGAACTGGGAAACAAAGTCCACAACACAAACCAGTAACACAGCCTACCAATTCATGCTTCCCCTCCTCCAGTGACCAGAAGCAGGCTACCATGCCAGAAAGTGTGTTAGATGCATTCATATACTATTTAATTTAATTCATCAGGTCATAGTTAAAGAGGCATTTCCATGGTTAAGCCTTCCCTGCATCTACCCCGGGGCAAAGTAACAGATACCTACTCTGTGTCCATATGCCCCACCCCACCATTTAATCACACTGGTCATAACCTCTGATGGTTAGATTATGAACTCCTAAAGTAGGAGTCTGGCTTATTCATCTTTGTTTCCCAGAACCTAGCACTATGTGTGCCTGTGAAAAGAAGGTGCCTGATGAATTGGACTCAACTAAATTTAACCTTAAGAGCAGACAGGCTTGACTGAATATCAGGCTGAAATGTTAAGAGTTAAAACTCTGATTACCTTAACACCTGATCGAAGAGGTTCCAAGGGCGAGCCTGGCACAGGGTGCAACGGGACCATCGTTTCAAACGAACTCTTTCCTGCGAAAAGAAGGCCAAGTCAAGCCAAAGAAGGAAGGGTTAGGCAGAAATAACTGTGCTCATCTTTCAGTGAATCCCTCAAACTCACTGAGGCTGATTTTTACACTTCTCTGGAACTAAGTTTTATGAGCTTTGTTATTTCTGCTTTTGAGCAAATCACACATCTGACCTTCCAGTAAAGGAAGAAGGTCCACCACAGCTTGACCAAGAATCATGGTCTTCTCCTCTTTCTGTTTCTTTTCCTTTGGTAAAGCTTCAGTCATCGTTACTAGAAAAATCAAAACAAAGAAAATGAGAACATGTCTAGCTCACACATCAGATAACCAAGGTGCAACAAACAAAGCATTGTCAGAGAAATTCAAGTTAAGAGAAATGAACTTGAAACTCGAGAAGGCACCATTATTAGTGACTTCCAGTGGAAGATACTGGACCTCCTCAGTGACTTATTAATCTTTTTGCATGCAAATTATTTTTAAAAAGGATTTTTACATCATAATCATGTACACACATATGTATAAACTTACTGATACATATGATTATAACAAAGTTTCATGTAATATCCATCCTTAGCTCAAAATCCTTAGGTATTTTCTATTCTATTTCACGTATAAGAAATTACTGGTCATGGGCTTCCCTGGTGGTGCAGTGGTTGAGAATCTGCCTGCCAATGCAGGGCACACGGGTTCGAGCCCTGGTCTGGGAGGATCCCACATGCCGCGGGGCAACTGGGCCCGTGAGCCGCAATTGCTGAGCCTGCGCGTCTGGAGCCTGTGCTCCGCAACGGGAGAGGCCGCGATAGTGAGAGGCCCGCGCATCGCGATGAGGAGTGGCCCCCGCTCGCCGCAACTGGAGAAAGCCCTCGCACAGAAACGAAGACCCAACACAGCCAATAAATAAATAAAGTGAAATTCTTAAAGAATGTTTTAAAAAAAAAAAGAAATTACTGGTCATGACTCCCTCAATCAATTTTAGGAAAGACTAAAAATCACCATCTGGGACTTCTGTGGTGGCGCAGTGGTTAAGAATCCACCTGCCAATGCAGGGGACACGGGTTCGAGCTCTGGTCCGGGAAGATCCCACATGCCGCGGAGCAACTAAGCCCGTGTGCCGCAACTACTGAGCCTGCGCTCTACAGCCTGTGAGCCACAACTACTGAGCCTGCATGACACAACTACTGAAGCCTGAGTACCTAGAGCCTGTGCTCTGCAACAAGAGAAGCCACCACAACACAAAGCCCGTGCACCACAACTAAGAGTAGACCCCGCTCGTCACAACTATAGAAAGCCCACGTGCAGCAATGAAGACTTAATGCAGCCAAAAATTAATAAATAAATAAATTTTAAAAGTAAAATAAAATAAAGAGGGAACCTGAAAGTCCCTTTTTCCTTTTTTAAAAAAATATTTATTTATTTATTTATTTATTTATTTATTTGGATGCATTGGGTCTTCGTTGCGGCACGCAAGATCTTCGTTGTGGCGTGGGGTCTTCTCTCTAGCTGTGGCACGTGGTCTCCAGAGTGTGTGGACTCAGTTGTTGCAGCACATGGGCTTAGCTGCCCCGTGGCATGTGGGATCTTAGTTCCCGACCAGGGATTGAACCCATGTCCCCTGCACTGGAAGGATTCTTAACCACTGGACCACCAGGGAAGTCCCCAGTCCCTATGTTTATTTGTTTTAATTCCATGATTTCTTATGGTACATACTTACATGGTTTAACTTTTTACACATTTTTATCCACCTAGAATTAATTTTGGTGTAATTCTGAGATATTAGTTACATCTTTTTCCAGAGAGCTACCCAGATGTCCTTACACCACTGATTACATAGACCATCTTTTTCCCTACTGATGTGAAATGTCATCTTAATCAGATGTTAACTTACCAGAAGTATTGGTGACGATCTCTGGACCTGCTAGTCTGTCCTAATAATCTGTAAGTCTCTGCATGCACAAATACCACATTGTTTTATTATGGTCTTACACTATGTTTTACTGTCATGTAGGATTAATAATCCCGCATTAACTTTCTTTTCAGAAATTCCTGATTATTCTTACTTTAAAAACTTTTTTCTGGGGACTTCCCTGGTGGTGCAGTGGTTAAGAATCCTCCTGCCAATGCAGGGGACATGGGTTCGATCCCTGGTCCGGGAAGATACCACATGCCACGGAGCAACTAAGCCCATGTGCCACAACTACTGAGCCTGCGCTCTACAGCCCGTGTGCCACAACTACTGAAACCCATGTGTCTAGAGCCCGTGCCCTGCAACAAGAGAAGCCACTGCAATGAGAAGGATGCGCACCGCAGCAAAGAGTAGCCCCCGCTCGCAGCAACTAGAGAAAGCCCACACGCAGCAATGAAGACCCAACGCAGCCAAAAATAAATTTAAAAAATATAAATTAAAAAAAAAAAACTTTTTTCTGTAAGCATTCTATAATTTAAAAAAATAATGTTGGCAGATTTATAGAGATCATGTTAAACTTACAGATAAACTGAGGGAGAATGACATCTTTGTTATGTTGAGCATTCCTGTTCAACATGGTATGCCTTTCCTTTTGCTCCACCTCATACCTCTCAACAGCATTTTCTTTGAATGCTTGAATCAGGATCCAAATAAGTTCCACACATTGTGATTAGCTGGTGTCTCTCTTTTTTTTTTTTTTTTAATTTATTTATTTTATTTATTTTTATTTTTGGCTGCATTGGGTCTTCGTTGCTGCGGTCGGGCTTTCTCTAGTTGCGGCGAGTGGGGGCTACTCTTTGTTGCGGTGCGCGAGCTTCTCATTGCAGTGGCTTCTCTTGTTGCAGAGCACGGGTTCTAGGTGCGCGGGCTTCAGTAGTTGTGGCATGTGGGCTCTAGAGAGCAGGCTGAGTAGCTGTGGCGCACGGGCTTTGTTGCTCCGTGGCATGTGGGATCTTCCCAGACCAGGGCTCGAACCCATGTCCCCTGCATTGGCAGGTGGATTCTTAACCATTGCGCCACCAAGGAAGTCCCTAGCTGGTGTCTCTTAAGTCTCCTTCACTCTATTGATGCGTCTTCCATTTCTTTAGGTTTTCTAAATTGTCCATTTTATCAAAGTTTTCAAGAGTAATGGCAGAATATTTTTTTATGTCTTTTTAAAATTGTTTTAAAATACACATTACATAAAGTTGATCATCCTAACCATTTTTAAGTATTAGTCCAGTGGTATTAAGTATATTCACATTTTTGTGCCACCTTCACAGCTATCCATCTCCATAACTCTTTTCACCTTCTAAAATAGAAACTTTATACCTGTTCAACAATAACTCCCCATTTTCCCCTCCCCCTGGAAATCACCAGGATACTTTCTATCCCTATGCATTTGACTACTCTAGGTAACTCATATAAGTGAAATCATACAGTACTTGTCTTTTCATGACTGGCTTATTTCACTTAACATAATGTTCTCAAAGTTCATTCATGTTATAGCATATGTCAGACTTTCCTTCCTTTTATGGCTGAACAATATTCTACCGTACGTACATACCACATTCCGCTTATCCATTCATCTGTCAATGGACACGTGGATTGCTTCCACATTTTACCTTTTGTGAATAATGCTCCTATGAACATAAGTGTACATATATCTCTTTGAGACCCTGCTTTCAATTCTTTTGTATATATTCCCAGAAGTGAAATCGCTGGATCATATGGTCATTCTATTTTTAATTTTTTGAGGAACCACCAGTTCCTACAGTAACTGTACCATTTTACAGTCCCACCAAAAGTACACAATGGTTCCGATGTGTCTACATCCTTGCCAACACTTGTTTTCTGTTTCTTTGACAGAAGCCATCTTAATGGGTATGAGATTGTATCTCGTATTTTTGGTTAGCATTTCCCTAATTAGTGATGTTGACTATTTTTTCATGTGTTTACTAGCCATTTGTAGATCATCTTTGGAGAAAAGTCTATTCAAATCCTTTGCCCATTTTTGAATTAGGTTGTTTGGGGTATTTTTGGTATTGAATTTTAGGAGTTCTCTATGTTAACCCCCTATCAGATATATGATTTGTAAATATTTTCTCCCATTCTGTGGGTTGCCTTTTTACTCTGTGGATAGTGTCTTTTGATGCCCCAAAGTTTTAAATTTTGATGAAGTTCAATTTGTCCATTTTTTTCTTTTGTTACCTGTGCCTTTGCTATCCAATCCAAGAGTCACTGCGAAATCTAATGTGATGAAGTTTTGACCTATGTTTTTTTCTAAGTGCTTTATTGTTTTAGAACTTACATTTAGGTCCTTGATCCATTTTTGAGTTAAGTTTTGAATGTGGTGTTAGGTAAGAGTCCAACTTCATTCTTTTGCATGTGGATATCCAGTTTTCCTAGCACCACTAGTTGAAAAGACTTACCCTCCCTATAGAATGGTCTTCGCATCCTTGTCAAAAATCATTTGACCATATATGTTAGGGTTTATTCCTCAGCTCTCTATTCTATTCCACTGTTCTGTATGTCTCTGTTTCTGTCAATATCACACTGCTTTGATTACTGTAGCTTTGTAGTAGGTTTTGAAAACAAAGTATGAGACCCCCAACTTTGTTCTTTTTTAAGACTGCTTTGGATATTTGGGGTCTCTTAAGATTTCATACGAATTATAGAAAGGTTTTTTTTAAAATTTCTGCAAAAAAATGTCTTTAGAATTTTTATAGGGATTGCATTGAATCTGCAGATCACTTGGGGAAGTGCTGACATTTTAACAATATTAAATCTTCCGATCCATGGACATGTGATATATTTCAATTTATTTGTGTCATCTTTAATTTCCTTCAGCAATGTTTTGTAGTTTTATATTTATGTAGATATATCTTTCTCTATTCTTTTACTTTTTACTTTACCATATGGTTATATTTTGAGTTTCTAGTATATACTGTATTTCTTTATCAAATTTGCAATCTGTCTTGATATATTTAATGTAATTATTAATATATTAGGGCTTAAGTCTGCTGGTTTTGTTTGTCCTCTCTTTTTCATTTCTCTGTTTTCTTTTCTCAGCCTTCCTCTGGATTACCTAAACATTCTTTAGAATTCCATTTTTATTTACCTATAATACTTTTGAATATATCTCTTTGTATAGATGTTTTAGTAATTGCTATAGGTATTGCATTATATATATACTATTTATTACAATCTACTGGTGTCATCATTTCACTAGTTTGAATTAAGTATAGAAACCTTACCTCCCTTTATGTCCCCTTGCCCTCCCTGTTTATAATTGCCCAAAATACTTTCTCAATATACAGAACCACATCAGATAGTGTTATACTTTGTTTCAAGTGTCAAACACAATTTAGAAAACTCAAGGAGAAGGAAAGCTTATTTTATTTGTCCAAATTTTTGCTTACCATATTCTTTCTTCTTTCCTGATGTTTCTAGGTTCTTTCTTTTTTTTTTAAAGCTTGATGGTATTCACATTGCTTAATTTGTGTCATGCTTTATTTATTTATTTATTTATTTATGGCCATGTTGGGTCTTCGTTTCTGTGCAAGGACTTTCTCTCTAGTTGTGGCAAGCGGGGGCCACTCTTCATTGCGGTGCGCGGGCCTCTCACTATCGCGGAGCACAGGCTCCAGACGCGCAGGCTCAGTAATTGTGGCTCACGGGCCCAGCTGCTCCGCAGCACGTGGGATCTTCTCAGACCAGGGCTCGAACCCATGTCCCCTGCATTAGCAGGCAGATTCTCAACCACTGCGCCACCAGGGAAGCCTCAAGGTTCTTTCTTTTATCATTCCCTTTCTGTTCAGAGAACTTCCTTCAACCATTCTTTTAGGGTAGGTCTTCCGGTGACAAATTCTTAGTTTTCTTTCATTTGAGAATATCTTGATTTCCACTTCATATCTTTTATTTAGGTATTCGATTCTAGGTGAACAGTTCTTCTATCACTTTGTAAATATTGTTCCATTTCCTTTGGGCCTCCATGTTTTCTGATGAGAAACTGATACCATTGTAGTTGTTTTCCCCTGCTTTCAGATTTTTTTTTCTGTGTCTTTAGTTTTCAGAAGTTTTATTATGATGTTTCTTAGTACAGATTTCTTTTGGGTTTATCCTGTTGGGACTTTGCTCAGCTTCCTGAATCTGTAGGTTTATGTCTCTAGTCAAATTTGGGGAGTTTTCAGGCTTAGCTTCTTTGAATATTTTTTCAGCCTCACTCTCTTTCTTCTCTCCTTCTGATACTCCAATAACACTGTTAAATCTTTTGTCATAGTCCCACAGGACTCTGAAGTTCTGCTCATATTCTTTTAGTCTATTTCTTCTACATTACTCAGATTGAGTAATTTCTATTGCTCTATCTTCCAGTTCACTGATTCTTTCCTCTTTCTCCTCCATTCTGCTGTTGAGCCCATTCACTGAGCTTTTCATAACAGTTAATGTATTTTTCAGTTCTAAAATTTCTACTAGATTCTTCTTTATATCTTCTATTCCTTACTGAGACTTTCTATTTCCCCTATGAGTCTATCTATTGTTTTTTCATTTGTTTCCAACATGTTTATAATTGCTCATTGAAGCATTTTTATCCTGGCTTCTTTAAAATCTTTGTCTAATAATTCTAACATATCTGTCATCTTGGTGTTAGCATCTACTGATTATTTGTTTAATTCAGTTTGAGATCTTCCAGTTCTTAGTATAATGAGTGATTTTCAAATGAAAGCTGGAATTTTTATATTATGTTATGAAACTCTGAATCATACTTAAACCTTCTTTTTTGCTGGCACTTTTTGACACCGCTCCTACACAGGAAGGGGAGAGGCAATGCCTCATTATCTTCAGGTGGAGATAGAAGTCTAGGCTCCCCACTCAATCTCCATTAATACCTGAGTGGGGTGGCTCCTCCGTACTGCTGAGGGGAAATGGGGGTTCTGATTCCTTACTTGTTCTCTACTGATACTACAGTGGGTGTAGATGCATTACCACTAGGTGATGGTGAGTTTTGATTTTACACTAGACCCCGTTTGACACACCCCAGTGGGGAGTGGAGGAGCACCTTGTTACTGCCAGATTGGGGCAGAAGCCCTGGCTCCCCGTGCAGTCTCCATTAAAACCACATGTTGAGGGAATTCCTTGGTGGTCCAGTGGTTAGGACTCGCTGCTTTCACTGCCTGGGCACAGGCTCTATCCCTGGTCAGGGAACTAAGATCCAGCAAGCTGCATGGCACGGCCAAAGGGAAAAAAATCAAAAAACAAAAAACACATGTTGAGAGGGGGGGGTCATTACCATAGGGCATAAAAGTCCTGGCTTCCTACTTGGTCTTCTCTGACACCACTCAAGTAGGCTGTTGAGGCATGTTATTTCAGCTTTGTGTGTGTGTAAGCCTAGGTTCCCCACTTGGCTTGGGTGTGGGTGGGGCTACAGTTATTTTTTCTGGGCATTTGACTGCAGTAGAGCAGTTTCTGTCTAAATGTTTTCTGTCATGCTAGGCCGCCCCCTTTCCTGGTCTTTTGATTAGAGAGAGAAGACTTTTGTTGGTTGGTTGGTTTGATCTGTACCCATTTTTGTTTCCAGGTTGCTGGCTTCTTCAGCATAGAGTTTGGGATATATGAGGCAAAAAGAAAACCCAAGGAACTCACACTGTCTTTCCTCAAGTCTCATTTCTTTCTTTTCTCTACCTTTCAGAGTCTGTTATGTTTGTTATATAAATAATGTCCAGGGTTTATAGTTATGAGAGGAATAGAGGAAAGTATATCTAGTCCATCTTCTTGGAGGCAGAAGTTCTGTTTAAAATTCTTCTTGATTTCTAATGACTGTACTTAAGATTATAAATGTATCTCTAAGCACTACGTTAGCTATATCCCACAGTTTTGGTGTTTGGTGTTTTACTGTTGACTTGATTCTAACTGCTTTGCAGTTTTTATTATGATTTCTTCTTTGTCCCATGAATTATTCATAATAATTTTTGTTATATTTTTGTTATTTCTTATTTTTTTGACTGTTGTATTTTGGTCAGAAAACTTGGTCTATATGCTATTGATTCTTTGGTATATGGCAGGACTTGCTTTGTGGCCTGGTAAGTGGCCAGCTTTTATTATACAAATGTTCCTTGCATGTTTTAAGAAAATACGTATTATTTAATGATCAACATAACTCTATGATTACTAATTCTTAGGGAAGCTTTTTTGTCTACCCAGCACCTAGACAGATATAATGGTGAGTGAACTTTTTTTCTAGCCCAATCTTTTTGAGAGTCTTGGCTTACGACAAGGTAGGTGGTCTCACTCTCAACTTCCTATCTACAGCAGCCCAAGTCTCTGTCTCTGTCAGAGCATTAAAATCCAAGCCCCTGGGTTTTAGAATACTGCCCTCTGTCCCCACACCACCACACAGCAATGGCAGCTGTTCAAGAGTTCCAGGTTTCAGTTTCTGTTTCATTTCTGGAACAAAGGAACTACCATTTCTTTCTCATGAGTTCAGTGACATGCTTAAAATAATGGCCCAGTGTTGTCTTTCCCATCCAGCATGCTAGAGAAGAAGGCAATTGAGATACAACTCTTACTTGGGGTGACAGAGAAGCACAGAGGAAAGAAGAAAGAAGTAGAAGAGAGTGGGTGGGATAAAAGAGTGCAGGTCAGATGGATGCCTCCGTGGTTGACTGATTCCCACCTATGCCAGAGCTAGGATCACTGTTCTTGAACAGTATTTCCCAGTAATCACCTGAGACATTTTTTTTCCCAAGGTACAGCTACCTAGGCTCTTCCCATGGCAATTGTGAATTTAGTGGTATGGGGTGGGACCCTGAAGATTACTTTCTCCCAGATTACTTTCTCTCAGGTGACTGTTACGGAAAGAAAGGTCTGGAAAGCACTGCTCTAGAATACTGTATAGATTCTCAGGTCTACCTCTCTGGGTTTGGGATCTTGGAATCTGTGGGTTTTGGCAGGCACCTTAGGAGATGTGCCACTAAAAAATAACAAAAACAAAAAATAACAAGTATGGGTCATCAATCGGATCAAGATTGCAGAGGAATAGGATGGGGAGCTCACCTTCTGCCACAAATACATCAAGAATACATCTACATGTGTAACGATTCTCACAGAACATCTACTGAATGCTGGCAGAAGACCTCAGACTTCCAAAAGGGCAAGAAAATCTCCACATAACTTGGTAGGACAAAAGAAAAGAGAAAAAAAAGAGAGAAAGGAATCAGGATGGGACCTGCACACCCAGGAGGGAGCTGTGAAAGAGGAAAAGTTTCCACACACTGGGAAGTCACCTCACTGGCGGGGAGATCAGCCAGAACAGAGGGGGAGCTTTAGAGCCTCAGAGGAGAGTGCAGCAACCGATTTGCAGAGGGCAAAGCAGAGAGAAACCTGCACAGATTGTTGGTGTCACCACCCGGCACTCCCCAGCCTGAGACGCTTGTCCACTGAGGTGGGCGGGGACTAAGTGCTGAGGCTCGGGCTTTGGAGGTCAGAGCAGGGGAGAGGACTGGGGTTGGCTGCATGCAGACAGCCTGAGGGGGCTAGGGTGTGGTGTGCCTCAATCAAGGGAGTACAGGAAGAAGCCTGGGCCGACCAGAGAGGCAAGATGCCATTGTTGGGGGTGCGAGAGGAGAGAGGCGGGACCTCCATAGGAGCTTCTTTCTCCGCACACGCTCTCAGGTGGCAGAGCACTGCCTACATGAGCTCCAGGGGCAGGTACGAGCCGCCACTGCCATCTCGGACTCCAGAGGTGGGTGCAGACCGCTGCCACTACTGAGGGTCCCACAACTGGGCACCAACCGCTGCCCCAACCATTGCCTTCCTGGGAGTGTGCTCGGGCTGCACACCCGCACACCCACTATCAAGGGGATAACGGCCAGCACAAACTGTGGAAAGAGACAGCAAGCATCCAAACCAAAAACAGCCCTCACGCCAAAAATATATTTAACCTACACAAGCTACGCAGGGACATTCCCACATATAAATAGCCCTCCAAGATGAGAGTAGAAAACCGTTTCTCCTAAACTCACAGAGTAAGAGAAATATAAGCAAAATGAAGAAGCAGTTAAACTGCTTCTTTAACTCCCAGTTAAAAGACCAAGAGAGTTCCCCAGAAGGAACAAACAAGGAAACAGACCTCTTCAGTCTAATAGACACTGAGTTCAAAAAGGTAATGAAAATACTGAAGGTATTAAGAAAGGCTATTGACAGAAATGCAGATTACTGTAAAAAGGAACTAGAAACTACAAGGAGGAACGAAGAAAAATTAGAAAATTCATTTGCCAAGACAAAAGCTGAGCTAAAGGCAATGAATAGCAGAATGAATAATGCAGAAGAAAGAATAAGGGATCTGGAAGATAGAATAATGGAAATTACCCAATCAAAACAGCAGAGAGAAAACCAAATGCAAAAAAAAGAAAGCAATATAAGAGACCTATGGGATAATATAAAGAATGCCAATCTATGCATAACAGGGATTCCAGAAGGAGAAGAAAGAGAAAAGGGTATTGAAAATGTATTTGAAGAAATTATGGCTGAAAAATTCCCAGACCTAAAGAAAGAAACAGATATCTAGGTACAAGAAGCACAGAGGGTCCCAAACAAGGTGAACCCAAACCGACCTACACCAAGACATATTCTAATAAAAATGGCAAAAGTTAAAGATAAAGAAAGGATTCTAAAGGCAGCAAGAGAAAAAAAAATAGTTAATTACAAGGGAACTCCCATAAGGCTATCAGCTGATTTCTCTACAGAAACCCTGCAGGTCAGAAGAGAGTGGCAAAATATATTCAAAGTTTTGAAAGGGAAAAATCTGCAACCTAGAATACTCTACCCAGCAAGATTATCATTCAGAATAGGAGGGGAAATAAAGAATTTCTCAGACAAGCAAAAACTAAAAGAATACAGCAATATTAAACCTATCCTAAAAGAAATATTGAAAGGTCTTCTCTAAATAGAAAAGAAACAAGAAGATATAGGAAGGAGGAAATCACAATTGGAAAGTAAATCACTTAAATTAGCCAGTATACAGATCAAAAAGAAAAAAAACCAAACCTATTTGTGAAAGCAATGATAAACACAAGGAACAGAAAAAGGATAAACATGAAGATGTAAAAAAGGACATCAAAATCCTAAAACGTGGGAAAGGAGAGTAAGGAAATGTAGATTCTTTTTTTTTAGAATGTGTTTGAACCTATATGACTATCAGTCTAAAGCAAGCAGATATAGGAAGAGGTTACCATACTTGAAAAACAGGTCAACCACAAATCAAAAATATACAATAGATTCACTAAACCCAAAAAGAAGAGAACACAAGCATAAAATAAATGGAAATCATCAAACCACAAAAAGAAAAGCAAAAAGAAAAAGAAAGGAACAAAAAAGAAACATAGAATCAACTGGAAAACAAGGTTTAAAAGGGCAATAAAGGACTTCCCGGGTGGTGCAGTGGTTAAGAATCCACCTGCCAATGCAGGGGGCATGGGTTTGAGCCCTGGTCCAGGAAGATCCCACATGCCACGGAGCAACTAAGCCCGTATGCCACAACTGCTGAGCCTGCATTCTAGAGCCTGCAAGCCACAACTACTGAGCCCACGTGCCACACCTACTGAAGCCTGCGCGCCTAGAGCCTGTGCTCCGCAACAAGAGAAGCCACCGTGATGAGAAGCCCACACACTGCAACAAACAGTAGCCCCTACTCACCGCAACTAGAGAAAGCCTGTGCCCAGCAATGAAGACCCAACACAGCCAAAAATAAATAAATAAATTTATTTTTAAAAAATGGCAATAAATACATTATGTATCAATAATTACCTTAAATGTCAATGGACTGAATGCTCCAATCAAAAGACAAAGAGTGGCAGACTGGATTAAAAAAACAAGAGCCTACAATATGCTGCCTACAAGAGACCCACCTTAGGGCAAATGACACACAGAGATTGAAAGTGAGGGGATGGAAAAAGATATTTCATGCAAACAGAAATGAAAAGAAAGCGGGAGCTGCAATATTCATATCAGACAAAACAGACTTTAAAATAAAGGCCATAAAGAAAGATAAAGAAGGACATTATATAATGGTAAAAGGATGAATACAAGAAGAGGATTTTACACTCATCAACATATATGCACCTAATCCATTCACGATAAAAACTCTTACCAAAGTGGGTATACAGGGAATATATCTCAACATAATAAAAGCCATTATGACAAAGCCACAGCCAATATAATACTCAACGGTGAAAAGCTGAAAGACTTCCCATTAAAATCTGGAACAAGACAAGGATGCCCACTCTTACCATTTCTAGTCAACATAGTATTGGAAGTCCTAGCCACAGCAATCAGACAAGAAAAAGGAATAGAAGGTATCCAAATTGGAAAGGAAGAGGTAAAACTGTCCCTATATGCAAATGACATGATACTATATATAGAAAACCCTAAGGACTCCACACAAAAACTACTAGATCTGATAGATTAATTCAGCAAAGTAGCAAGATACAAGATAAACATTCAGAAATTGGCTGCATGTCTTTACACTAACAATGAAATATTAGAAAGGGAATGTAAAAAAACAATACCTTTGGGAATTCCCTGGTGGTCCAGTGGTTAGGACTCCATGCTCTCACTACAGAGGGCCTGGTTTCAATCCATGGTTGGGGAACTAAAATCCCACAAGCCGCTTGGTGCGGCCAAATAAGAAAAAAAAAAAAAAAAAAAAGCCTTTTAAAATTGCACCCAAAAAAAAAAAAAAAACCTAGGAATAAACCTGACCAAGGAGGTGAAAGACTTATATGCTGAGAACTATAAAACATTAATAGAGGAAATTAAAGATGATTCAAAGAAATAGATATCTCATGCTCTTGGACTGGAAGAATTAATAGTTAAAATGGCAATACTACCCAAAGCAATCTACAGATTTAATGCAATACCTATCAAATTACCCATGACATTTTTCACAGAACTAGAACAAATGATCCAAAAATTTATATGGAATCATCAATGGAACAGAATAGAGAGCTCAGAAATAAACCCACACACCTATGGTCAATTAATCTTCAACAAAGGAGGCAAGAATATACAACGGGAAAAAGACAGTGTCTTCAGCAAGTCGTGCTGGGAAAGTTAGACAGCTGCATGTAAATCAATGAAGTTAGAACACACACTCACAGCAGCACAAAAATAAATTCAAAATGCCTTAAAGACTTAAACATAAGACATGACACCATAAAACTCCTAGAAGAAAGCATAGGCAAAACATTCTCTGACATAAATTGTACCAATGTTTTCTTTGGTCAGTCTCCCAAGGGAATAGAAATAAGAACAAAAATAAAGAAATGGGACCTAATCACCCTTACAAGCTTTTGCATAGCAAAGGAAACCATAAAAAAAAAAAAAAAAAGGGACTTCTCTGGTGGTCCAGTGGTTAAGAATCCACCTTCCAATGCAGGGGATGTGGGTTCAATCCCTGGCTGGCGAAGTAAGATCCCACATGCCGTGGGGTAACTAAGCCCGTGTGTCGCAACTACTGAGCACACAAGCCACAACTAGAGAGAAGCCCATGCACCACAATGAAAGAGCCCACATGCTGCAACGGAGATCCTGTATACCACAGCTAAGACCCAATGCAGCCAAAAATTAATTAATTAAATAAATAAATAAATATTGGGACGTCCCTGGTGGCCAGTGGTTAAGAATCCACCTGCCAGTGCAGGCGATAAGGATTCAAGCCCTGATCCAGGAAGATCCCACATGCCGTAGAGCAACCAAGCCTGTGTGCCACAACTACTGAGCCTGCACTCTAGAGCCCATGAGCCACAACTACTGAGCCCATGCACCTAGAGCCCGTATTCTGCAACAAGAGAAGCCACAGCAATGAGAAGCCCACGCACCGCAACAAAGAGTAGCCCCCGCTCGCCACAACTAGAGAAAGCCCATGCGCAGCAACAAAGACCCAACACAGCCAGAAATAAATAAATAAATAAATTTATTTTTTAAAATTAAAATAAATAAATAAATATTAACAAAAGAAAAAGAAAAAAAAAGACAACCTACAGAATGGGAAAAAAGATTTGCAAATGATGCAACCAACAAGGGCTTAATCTCCAAAATATACAAACAGCTCATAAACCTGAACAACAAAAGAACAAACAACCCAATAGAAAAATGGGCAGAAGACCTTAATAAACATTTCTCCAAAGACATACAGATGGTCAGTAGGCACATGAAAAGATGCTCAACATCACTAATTATTAGAGAAATACAAATCAAAACTACAATGAGGTACCACCTCACACCAGTCAAAATGGCCATCGTCAAAAGTCTACAAATAACAAATACTGGAGAGGGTGTGGAGAAAAGGGAACCCTCCCAAACTGTTGGTGGGAATGTAAGTTGGTGCAGCCACTATGGAAAACAGTATGGAGATTCCTCATAAAACTAAAAATAGAACCACCATATGATCCAGCAATTCCACTCCTGGGCATATACTCAGACAAAACTATAATTCAAAAAGATACATGTACCCCTATATTCACAGCAGCACTATTTACAATAGCCAAGACATGGAAACAACCTAAAGGTCCACTGACAGATGAATGGATAAAGAAGATACGGTACATATATACAATGGAATGTTACTCAGCCATAAAAAAGAATGAAATGATGCCATCTGCAGCAACATGGATGAAACCAGAGATTATCATACTAAGTGAAGTAAGTCAGAAAGAGAAAGACAAATACCATATGATATCACTTATATGTAGAATCTAAAATATGGCAGAAGAAAAAGTAGATATATGTGTATGTATAATTGACTCACTTTGTTGTACAGCAGAAACTAACACGAAATTGTAAACCAACCATACCCCGATAAAAAAAATTTTTTAATTAAAAAAAAGTCCTCATGAGTCAAATTACAGTATATCTTAATGTGAACATTCAAAATGACAATTCTAATTTAAACATATCTCGGGGTTACTAATGTTAATAATAAAAAGACAAAACAAAACAAAAATAAATAAATAAAATATGGCACAAATGAACCTATCTACAAAACAGAAACAGATTCACAGATATAGAGAACAGACTTGTGCTTGCCAAGGAGGAGGGGTGAGGGAGAGGGATGGACTGGGAGTTTAGGGTTAGTAGGTGCAAACTATCAGATTTAAAATAGATAAACACCAAGGTTCTACTGTATAGCACAGGGAACTATATCCAATCCCCTGGGATAAACCGTAATGGAAAACAATATTAAAAAAGAATGTATGTATGTGTATAACTGAGTCACTTTGCTGTACAGCAGAAA
Organism: Balaenoptera musculus; assembly: GCF_009873245.2. Classification (NCBI taxonomy): domain Eukaryota; kingdom Metazoa; phylum Chordata; class Mammalia; order Artiodactyla; family Balaenopteridae; genus Balaenoptera; species Balaenoptera musculus. The sequence continues at coordinate 61,258,777 of NC_045800.1, read as the reverse complement.
TTAGCACAACATTGTAAATCAACTGTACTTCAATAAAAAATAAGTTAAGGGCTTCCCTGGTGGCACAGTGGTTGAGACTCTGCCTGCCAATGCAGGGGACACGGGTTCGAGCCCTGGTCTGGGAAGATCCCACATGCCGCGGAGCAGCTGGGCCCGTGAGCCACAACTACTGAGCCTGCGCGTCTGGAGCCTGTGCTCCACAACAAGAGAGGCCGCGATAGTGAGAGGCCCGTGCACCGCGATGAAGAGTGGCCCCCGCTCGCCGCAACCAGAGAAAGCCCTCGCACAGAAATGAACACCCAACACAGCCAAAAATAAATAAATAAATAAATATTTTTAAAAAGTAAAAATAAGTTAAATAAATAAAAAAAAATTTAAAAACCACACTACCAAAAAATAAAAAAGAGTATGGGTTAAAACAAACAAACAAAAAAGACTTAGCCTAGAATATAGGTTTAGGAACAAAGTATTTCAGAGATAATATTATGTAGTTAGAAACTGTAAAAGTGTGAATACAGAAACTATCCATCTATTTATCCATTCATTCATTCAACAAACATTTTTTGAGCCCCTTTCTATACCAGTTATTTCTAAGCACTAGAAATTCTGAAATAAATAAGATACAACCCTGATTTCAAAAAGTGTCTCCTCTAACAAGGGAGGCAAATTAATAATTGCTATACAGTTTGGTGAATATACAGAAGTACAGGTAGGGCTGCCAGGTAAAATACAAGATGCCAAATTAAATTTGAATTTCAGATAAACAACAAATACTTTTTTTAGTGTAAGTATGTCCCAAATTTTTTTTGGTTTTTTTGTTTGTTTGTTTTGTTTTTTTCCCCTAAATCTGGCAACCTTAAATACAGGAATACAAAGGAAAAGCTCGCAAATCAGCTTAGGAGACAAAGGCTACAAATTTCAGTTATATGTCTATTCATTTACACCCATGGATTGAATTGAGCATTATCTACATTCTTACTTGTTTGACTGTTAATAAGGATTGATTAGTTACTAAAAAGTTATTAAATAATATTTTTTAGGGAAATTAAAATGAGTTGTACATATGAATAGATCAAATTATCTATATATCATTGGTCCTGTTTCAAGTTGGGGGCTGTTTTTTTCATAAAAGAGTATGTTTGCTTTCATGTTACTGCTTATTGTTTCTTCAAAATTGTATAAATATTCTTTTTTTTTATCATATGTATGTTTTATTGTCAGCTGCTGGAAAGAATAAAGTCAATTTGGAAAATAAAAAAAAAATTTTTTTTAAAGTTCAGTTATGTGTCAAAAGGTCTTCAATACAAACTGATTAAAATTAGTAGGTCATGGTGACAGCTGCCAGAACCAGGTGGGACTCAAAGTATACTGTGTTATTCCCAGATTAAAAAGGTAAAATGTGTTCATCTGTCCCTACAACAGTTACTAAATACCTCAGAATATCCTGATCACTCATATAATTAACATATTTAGAATCCCAAGGACTTACAGAACACAGGTTTGTGGGCGAGGTCATCTAAAGTGACTCCTCCTTCAGGATTGAACTCAAAACTGCAAGTGAAGTTGTATTTTGCAGTTCCTTCTGGAGAAACAGTAATTTTTGCAGAGTCTCCCAGAACCACCTGATTGAATTCTGCACGGATAAAGGTAACTGGAGTATCTCCTTTAAAACCTTTCTGTTGACAGAAACATACTTTACAATTATATTCAAATAGAGAATTTTCCTACATATCTGGCAACCCATTTTGACTTTAAATAGCATTTTGCACGTTTTCCTAACAAGCTATGTCACAAATACAAACGGGGGAAGTAGAAAGTCATTAAACAAATCTAGTTGTAGCTAAATGCAACATTCTATTTAAAGGCCGTTAAGTTGGAAGCTTTGAAAAATGACAGTTATTGTGTTTATATGATTATAAAAGCACATTGTGGAAGATTTGAAAAAGTGAGGAAAGCACATAGGAAAACAAATTACCTGTAATAATATATTTTCTAGTGTTTTGCTGTGTGTGTATATATATATATATGCACACACATTTATATATACATTTTTATATATACCCTTTAAAAGAAAGGAGATCATTTATTACATCCTGTTTTGAAATAAGCTTTTTGACTTCATAGTACTGAATGAATATTTTGACGTTTCATTATTCTTGTAAATTTTAATAGTTATATCATATTGTAGTTTTATTATTTAAATTCATCAAATGAAATAATCACAAGAGAAGGTCTGGAGGAATTCAGATCCTTTTCAGGAGAAAGGAACTGCTGTCTAGGAAAATGAAAACCAGTTGTTTCACCCCCATTAAATTTAGTATTCAAATTGCCAGGTATTTTACACACACTAATATGACTTGCTGATTATAGACTAACAATAAGGAACACTGAGAAGGAAGTGCCATTGCTAGGTAAAGCCAGGAGGTTTGGTGGTACAGAATAATGCAAAACTCCATGCCTCCTGCTAATGTTCCCAACACATCTTCCCCAAGCCACAACTGGATGACTGACAGGGAGACCTGAGCCCAAAGACAAAAGTACTTTCAAGGAGAATGAATAAACTAAGGACTTCCAGGATTCCCCAAAATAACTTTACCAAGTCATATCCATCTGTCACAGTGATCTGCACGGGTCTGCCTGTTGATGACACCTGCTCCATATCAGCACCTGGGCAAAGTCTCTCTGGTCTTCTTTGATCTCTGTGAACATAATGAATGAACCTGTCCCCTTATATACCATAGTTGCACAAGTATCCACATTACATCATAAACAATACCAGGGGAGAACCTAGAGAAATGCCCTAGTCCAGCACTGTTTTGTGCACTTTCCAATCTTTGTTGCCAGATAGGCAGTGCCTTAGGGACCTGGTCACAAGGATGATTCTGCTGGTTAGTGCTAAAAAGATACTTATACATGTAACTAACCCATTAAGCACAAATTATCACAAGGCAAAGAGGGTAGGAATGCCATCACCCCACCTCCTTCAAAGTGTTTTTTGGTAGCTTTTTTCTTTTTTTGATGTGCAAAACTCCCCTCAAGCGTTACTTAATCTATCAGTTTTAGGAAAATATATTTTGATAACAAGAAAGAAGCAGCCACACAGAATGTTAGTCCACTGGAAAAAGACCTGACGTATGTCTTATTTAGTCAAAGATATTTTCAAATTATTTTACAACACTAAGGACACGACTTCAAAAATAAATTGGATATCTGTTAAGGAAAAAAAAAAAGGTCATGTTTTCTGACTCAATTCAAAGTGGAACTTAATGCAATTCAAATATTTACATCGGATATACTATGCTAAGTGTGTCTAGGACTGGTGGTAGAAAAAAGAAAGAGATACCTTGCTGCCCCAAGCTTTATAAGTATTCTGCCTCTTTCTAGCGACTCCCTCATTTTTCCTGTTACCTACAAGTCTCAGATTACTTGTTCAACGTTATGTCTCCAGGCTCATTCAAGGCCTAAGTGGCCCTGACAACTTTCTTATCAAGTTTACATTTGACACGATCTTTTACATCTGTCTCCTTTCCTTTTCAATAGTAGCATGTGAATTAGGCCTTCACTAGCCTGACCCTGGACAAATGCCTAGCTTCTCTGAGCCTCAGTCTCACCTTCTATAAAACGGATAACATAACTTCTGACCTGTTTCACATTTGTTGCGAATATCCACTAAAATAGTAAAACTGCTTAACCTATGAAGCACCGCACAAATGGTGTTATGAATATGCACTACGTTTCTTGAATGCTTAATTACTTCTTTAAAGACGAGTAATCTATCATACATTTCTGCAGTCCCTGAGTGCCTGGCACCATGCCTTGCCCGCAAGAGGCATTAGCAGCATATTTGTTGAACAATGAGTGCAAGAAATCTGGCTAGTTAAAAATTATGGTCAAGGCAGTTAAGTGGGGGCTCCTGTTGCCACTGACAAGGCACGCATTTCTTGTCATCTGCTCAGAAGAAGTTGAAGGGGAAAAGTCAGATTAGAAAAAGGTTAGATGCACAACACTGTAAATCAACTATACTCCAATAATTTTTTTTTAATTTAAAAAATTAAAAAAACAAAAAACAATAGCTTAAACAAACAAACCCCAAAAAACAAAAAGAAAGAAATCGTTTAGGTGAAGGAGATGATGTGACTGGGAGTGGTGTGGGGACAGGAGCGCAGTCTGCGCTTACTGTAGGGGAATCTCGGCGCAAAGTGGGAAGTGGGGTCTCAGTCTGGCTTTGGGTGGGAGGCCTGGGCTTGGCGAGAGCGTCCGCGCCTAGCGGGGTCGGTGGCGTTCAAGTCTGTACGGGAGTACAGTCGTGCAGGGATGCGGCGTGTGCGTTTCAGCCTGGCCGAAGCTTAGGGAGAATAGACTGAGGTAACACGGTGTGGCCGCAGGGCCGGGGTGGGGAGGCCGGGAGAAGGTTTTCTAAGGAGTAAGAGCAGACTTACCTCACTCAGCCGCAGAGGTGTTTTTTTTTTTTGCAACTATAGCAACCAATTACCTCTCGCGAGAAATTTGTCTCCACGATCACCGCAAGTTTATCCCAAGACTCGCGATAACATTGTCCGTGAGGGAAAGGGGGGCGGGGCGCGAGTTTCTGCGCCTGCGTTCCGGAAACCCTGCTCCTGAGCGACAGCCTCTGTATTTGCGGTCACTTGTGTTTTCGCCGATGCCACTTTCCCTTGGCATAAGTGTTGGCTAAGTACAAAGTTTTCCACCTTTCGAGTTTGCTTTTTCGACCCCTTTCTTTCAGTATCTCTCCATAAATAGGAGAAAAACCAAAAGCAAATTTATTTAAAGATAAAATAAAAGCCTTTATTAAACGATTTTGAAAACAGGTCATTTAAATCTTTCTCCGTGAAAAATGCAGATAAGACAAATTTTAAAAGGGAGCCTGTCTCTCACACACTGTTGGGGAGAATGCAAAACTGCACTGCTTCTAGTGCTCAATATTTATACAATAAACAGACTCAAAGTATATGATGTTAATGCAAAAATTTAATACGTTTGAAATTCAACATTACTTTAGAGTTGGAATGGCAAAATACAATGGCAAAAACCTGGAAACAACCCAAACAGAAGAGTGGATGAATACACTGATATATATTCACAATATCACATGTTACAAAGGAGTCAAAATGAATAAACTACAGCTCTTCACAACATGGATGAATCTTACCAGTATACAACTTTAAAATGTTGCACTGCTAAGAGGCAGCTTGAAGGGTCTCCTGGCCAAATCAGAGACAATTTGAGGATCAAGATAAACAATGATAATAATGGATTACAATCCATTGAATAAAATAGGAATACACCAGTTCACATTGATATAAATAAATGAAGAGAAAGGAAAGCTCTTTCTAACAGTAGAATGCCAACCCAATAATGGAGAGGAAATGATGGAAATAGAGAATTACCATTTGGCACCAACTATAGAAGTGGATGATTTAGACATGAGTCTTCAGTGCTAAGATTGGTGTGTGGAGGTTTGATGAGGAATAGGATACTGGCATGATTTTGGAATACTAATCAATTACAAAGGGAAAAACAGTGAATTTAAGAAACCAACATGATCAAGTGATCAAGGTTAACATCACCAGTGTCAGGAGGAGTCTACATTTTGTGCCTCCTGATGAGACTCACTGGGAAAAGCAAAGCATCATTTCGTGGTACTCCTGCAAACAAGGGACCCCGGTTGTAAGCCGTGCTATAGAAAGTAAGGCCTGTACCCTTTAATAAAACTGTCAAGGCCATGAAAGACTGGCAACTCTTGCAGATTAAAGGAGTCTGAAAATACACAACTAAATGCAATACGTATTCCTGTATAGCATGTTGACCCAGAAAGGAAAAGAGACATTGTTGGGATAGTGGGCGAAATTTGAATGGGCTTAGTAGATTGGGTGGTAGTGTTGTACCAATATTGATTTCCTGGTGTGGAAGATTGTTTGCTGTTATGTAGAAGAGTGTCCCTGTTTGGAGGAAAATACCCGCTGGAGTGTTTAGGAGTGATGGGACATCATGACTGCAGTTTGCTCTCTCAACCCTCAAACGTTTCAGAAAAAGACTAATAACAAAGGATATATGCACACACACACATACTCAGAGTGAGCAATGAACCAATAACATGTTAACTATATGAGAATCTGGGTGAAGAGGACATGGGAGCATGGGAGTTCTTTGTACTGTTCTGGCAACTTTTCTATACATTTGAAACTATTTCAAAATATATTATTAAACTATACACACACCCACACACTACTCCCCATGGAAACTCTTTGCTTAGGATACAATTACCAGAGCCAAATTTTAAAAATAAATTGTATTTCTGCTAATAAACACATAAAAATTATAAAAATTGAGAAAAAGATTTTTTCAAGTTGCAGTGTTATGTCATAAAAGTTCTCAAAATAAAACTATGCAACTGTTGAGTAAGGCATTTCTCTCTGGATTTTTTCCCCAGTGAGGGTTGTGAATGAATCTGCACTGAAATAACTATCCTACCTTGTGCACAACATACCTTTTTTTTTTGGCCATGAGGCTTGCAGGATCCTAGTTCCCCGAATATGAAAATGGGTATTTGAATAGACATTTTTCCAAAGAAGATATGCAAATGGCCAATAAGCTCAAGAAAATATGCTCGTTAGTCATTAGGGAAATGCAAATCAAAACTGCAATGAGATGCCACTTCACATCCACTAGGATGGCTATATTCAAACAGACAATGATAGTGTTGATAAGAATGAGGAGAAATTGGAAGCCTCATTCATTGCCAGTAGGATCGTAAAATGGTACATACAGCTGCTTTGGAAAATAGTTTGGCAGATCTTTAAAAGGTTAAACGTACTCTCTTTCTGTGTCTCTTTCTTCCCCCCAACACTTTCTCTTTCTTAGTCTCTTTCTCTCTCCCTTTTTTTTTTCAGTCTCTTTGAATCTTTCAGTCTCTCTCTGAATCTCATTTTTAAAACTGCTCTTTTAGAATGGGAAACGGTTCAGGTCCTGCTGTGGCATGGGGCCTATTTTCTCAGTCACGTCTGCTGTGAAGCACACGATGCTCTATTTATTGTAGAAAGTGACTTTATTTGCTTTCTAGAATTGTTTGTAACAGATGGTATAAGAGAGGTAATAAAGAGAAAAATCTATGCTTGTAAAGAATACAAAAGTTAATTTTACTTACTGTAATATGACTGTCTTAAACTTATTTTCTCTCTGAGAAATAAATGTTCTAATGGGCAGCAAAAAAAAAAACACAAAGTTAAACATAAAGATACTGTATGTACCAGCAATTCCACTCATAGTACTATAGCCAAGAGAAATGAAAACATGTGTCCACAGAAAAACTTGTACATGAATGTTCATAGCAGCATTATTCATAATGGTCAATAGGTGAAAACAACCCAAATGTCCATCAATTGATAAATGGACAAGCAAAATGTATATCCAATGGATTATCCAGCCACAAATCAGAATGAAGTATTGATTCATGCTACAACACAGGTGAATCTTAAGAACAGTATGCTAATTCAAAGAAGCCAGACACAAAGGGCAATGCCTTGTATGATTCCATTCATATGAAAAGCCCCAATAGGGAAATCCATAGAGACAGAAAGTAGATTAGTGATTGCCAGGGGCTGGGCAGAAGGAGGGGAAAGGGGAAATGACTGACAATGGGTATAAGTTTTCTTTTTGGGTGATGAAAATGTTCAAAAATTGATTGTGGTGATTGTTGCACAAATGCATGAATATCCTAAAAACGACTGAATTGTACACTTTAAAAGGATGAATGGTATGATATATGAATTATATCTCAATTTTTTAAAATTAATTAATTATTTTTTCTGTGCTGGGTCTTCGCTGCTGTGCGCGGGCTTTCTTTTTATTTGCAGCGAGCAGGGGCTACTCCTCACTGCGGTGCGCAGGCCTCCCATTAAGGTGGCCTCTCCCACTGTGGAGCACGGGCTCCAGGCGCGCAGGCTTCAGCAGTTGTGGCACATGGGCTCAGCAGCTGTGGCTCGAGGGCTCTAGAGCACAGGCTCAGCAGCTGTGGCGCACAGGCCCAGCTGCTCCACAGCACGTGGGATCCTCCCGGACCAGAGCTCGAACCCGCGTCCCCTGCATTGGCAGGCGGACTCTTAACCACTGCGCCACCAGGAGAGCCCTCAATTTTTAAAAGTTTAAAAATATATAGCTCATATCTTTTCTTTCCTTAGTACCTTACACCCCTCTTTCTCACCTTTACCAAATCCCATCACTGTTACTTACTTTTCCAAAGCCTATATCAAAAATCTATCTTAGCCAGTGATCCTTCTACCTATGTATCTTGCTTTTGCCCTGCGCTACAGTTGTACATAGGTCTATCTCTCTAAGAGTAAGGTTGTGTCTTATACCACCTTGTATGTATGTCCCTTGGTCCTTACACAAAACAAATGTTTATCAAAATATAATTGATAATTACTATTCTCCCCCTCAATTTTTAGTACTATCATTCACCAGATCTGTATTAAATATCTGCTTTGTGCCGGGGAGCTCAACACAAAGAACAAATAGGGTTATTATCCTCAGCAGAATTTATAATCTAACATTTACAATTTCCTTGTATCCTAATTTTTGTTTAGAACCCCCACTAGATTACAAACCTCCTTCCTTTGTATTGATACTTTCCCTAACTACCTACTGTAATGCTCAACATACTCGATAAGTAATTGCTCAGTACTGGGAATAAAGCCAGGTTTGAAATCACTGACTCCCTGAACTACTTCTCCAAAGAGCTAGTATTCAATCTCCCAGGAAGATGATTTAAGCCTCGTTTATTCATTAATTCAGCACCTCTTATGTGCAAGCTTCACTGTCTTGAATCATGATTAAACTGCAACTAAAATTAAAGTCTTTCATAAATTTTTTTTAAAAATCAAGGGCCAATAAAGATCTCTAGGCAGTCTCAGTAGACATAAAAGTAGGCTATATATTTTATGCACATAAACACATAATCCCTTTTTTAAAAGTTATTACAGGCAATACTAAACTATTTTCTATGTGGGAAGTTTAGTGTTTATGAATATAGAATACCAATTTATGTAAAGTAAGATGCAAATTGCTCTTCTACGTCAAAAGAGCTGAATTTTTTTAAAAAGTAATACAGTTTTGACATTATTACCAACTATAACTGTCCAATGGAAGGCAAGTTTTTTTTTAATTCAATATTTATTCAAATTTATTCAATATTGAATTTTTTATTCAATATTATTACACAGAATTACAGACTGTTGTGACTTTTATTCAATTTGGTATCCTATTTAGAATAAGAGCAGTGAGAATTATGTTTTACAAACATTGCATTATTACTTCATCATTGTGATATGGCTTTACTTGATCGTATATAGAGAAAAAAATAACATTGGAATTAAGGCAATAACCACATGTGCAAACCAAGCACAATACCCTGACACAGTCTTTAGTAAAAAGCTCTTTTGGTTAGGTGAGGATTGATGTTGCTGCATGCAGGTCAGTCATTGCTTTGAAGGATAAGCTCTGAATAGCTTCACTCATTTAAAAAAAATCTCTCCTACTGGCCCACAATGGCCAGAAGAAGCCTTCGGTAATCTCCACTCGTGTCACTTGCAATCATTGTGCCCAGGGTCTTCTGATACATCTGACTGAACATCTGTTTTATTTGTACAAGATCAATCTGCATGCAAGACATGATATTTTTGATATTAGAAAACAGCTGTTAAAGAAAACTGGTATTTATTAAATTATTCTTTAATAGTGAAAAGATCCTAATTATAACCAAAGCAGAGGGGAAAAAACACCAAACGACTGGCATTTTATAGCTAGCATTCATACCAGTACTAGCGTCACCCAGTGAATGTCTGATTTACTGTTCTGTAAAGATATTGGATAAGGGTGATACTAGTTTCATCTACTATTCCAAATATATTAGTCATTTAAAAACCATTTGATAGGATGGCTATTATCAAAAATACAGAAAATAACAAGTGTTGGCAAGGATGTGGAGAAGTTGGAACCCTTGTACATTGCTGGTAGGAATGTAAAATGGTGCCACCATGGGAAAATGGTATGGTAATTCCTCAAAAAAATAAAATAAAAACAGAATTACCATATGATACAGCCATTCCACTTCTGGGTATACACAAAAGTGAAAGCAGAGACTCAAATATTTGTACACCCATGTTCATAGCACCATTAATCATAACAGCCAAAAGGTGGAAGCAACCCAAGTGTCCATTGACGGATGAATGAATAAACAAAAAGTGGTGTATGCATACAATGGAACATTATTCAGCCTTAGAAAAGAAGGAAATCCTGACACATGCTACAATGTGGATGAACCTTGAAGATGTTAAAAAGGACAAATACTGTATGATTCCACTTATATGAAGTATCTAGAGTAGTCAAATACATAGGACAGAAAGCAGAATGGTGGTTGCCAGGAGTTGGGGAGCAAGGAGAATGGTGAATTATTGTTTAATGAGTTTTCAGTTTTGTAAGGTGAAAAAGTTCTGGTTGTGATGGTTGCACAACAATGTGAATGTACTTAATGTCACTGAACTGTACACTTAAAAATGATTAAAATGGGAATTTTGTGTTACGTATATTTTATTATAATTAGACAAAAAGGGATCCTGCTTAGAAAATTTAAGTCTAAAAACAAATACACAAGAAGGTTTTTCCAAATACTGTATTACGGCTCTCTTTTAAAAAATGATTTACCTCCTTTCACATAATTTCATAGCATATGTTTTCTTTTGATTAAAAAGAAGTCCACTAAATAAACAAAGTCAAAGAAAGGAATACATCTGAGGCTATACTTAGGTAAAAAGATAAAGATAAAATTTTTTACAGTTATTTCATAATTAAGTGTATGCTAAATTTTAAGAATTTGTATGTGCAATGGGATTAATCTGCATAGGTCTTTCATACAGTTTTTTTTTTTTCCACCCCGCGCCTCGTGGCTTTCAGGATCTCAGTTCCCCGACCAGAGATTGAACCCAGGCCATGGCAGTGAAAGCGCCAAATCCTAACCACTAGACCACTAAGGAACTCCCTCATAGTTTTTTACATAAGCAAAATGAAAACCAAAAAATAAACATCTGGAGTTCCCTGGCGGTCTGTTTCACTTAAGCAAGCCTCTCTCACAGCATGAGGAAAGTGAACACTGTGCTTTATACAACCTCTACCAGCAGTGAGAAAGAGAGCCCTTTCTTAATGTCAGTCCTGAGGGACTGACAACCAACTAAGGAACTTTTAAGAAATTAACATTCTAAGTCAGACAGAGAAAGACAAATACTGTACAGTTTTACTTATATGTGGAATCTAAAAAAACAAATGAACGAACATAACAAAACAGAAACAGTTATAGACACAATGAACAAACAGGTAATTGCCAGAAGGGAGGGGGTTGGGGGAAGAAAAGAAATAGGTGAGGGAGGCTAAGAGGTACAAACTTCCAGATGAAAAATAAGTAAGTCACAGGTATGAAATGTACAGTGTGGGGAATATAGTCAATAACTACGTAATATCTTTGTAAGGTGACATGTCGTATCTAGACTTACCATGGGGATCCTTTTGAAATGTATAGAAATATCGAATCACTATGTTGTGTAACAGAAATAAGCATAGTGTTGTAGGCCAATTATACTTAAAAAGGGACAAACTCATAAAAAGAGATCGGATTTGTGGTTACTAGAGGTGAGGGGTTGGAGAGGGAAGATTGGAGAAAGACAGTCAAAAGGTACAAACTTCCAGTTATAAGATAAGTAAGTACTAGGTATGTAATGTACAACGAGATAAATATAATTAACACTGCTTTACGTTATATATGAAAGTTGTTAAGAGAGTACATCCTAAAGTTCTCTTCACAAGGGAAAACATTTTCCTTTAATCTTGTATCTATATGAGATGATGGATGTTCACTAAACTTACTGTGAAAATCTTCATGATGCATATAAGTCAAATCACTATGCTGTACACCTTAAACTTATACAGTGCCGATTATAAACTTATACAGTGTCAATTATATCTCAATAAAACTAGAAGAAAAAAATGTTTTTAATATTGCTAAGAAAAAAGGATCAACATTCAAAATCAAGTAAGATCAGACAAACAGAGAAAGCCTCACCTCACTTCGAGCGACCACAATCCTGACCAGGGTGGAGTCATCTGTGCCGGCACCTTTCATAGAATAGTACAGCCTCTCAGCAAAGAAGGCAGGGCGGTTCAGGGCACACTGCACTGCAAATGAGAGATGCTTCAGATGTGAAATGACTTGACAAAGGTGTGCACACACCAGGTTCATCTATCACTTCTAGCTGCTTTTGATCATTTTCTATGTAATCATCTCAGAAATCTGAGGTGAGTTGAAGATATTCTCCCCTTGATTTTTCTCAGCCTCCATCTTTCTTTCCAGCAGCATCAGACAGGCTACCTTCAATTCTACAAGATTCCCTCTGGCCAATAAATCCCATTTTCTCTCCATAGATGCAGTCACTTAGCTTCTTAACATTTTCCCCCTTAAAGTGAGAAAAACTGTAGCAACTGTGCCCTGGTAATATCTTACTTAAAAGGAATAATGACTAAAATCTGAATTCTAGATGTCAAATATATCATTTGACTGAGGGAAGGATGTAAGATACACTCCAATATAAAAAAGAAAACACAGATATGAGCAAAGATTTGAGAACGATAATAAGAAATCTGACATGTTTTCTCTTAGGAAAATTAAATTAGCAAAGTCTCTACCTGCAGATGGTAGAGATGTACTAACTATACATCATTATGTTAGCTACAATTACTATAGTAGTATTTGTAAGATATTCAATTGCTAATATCAATGTGTTGCTAATATTCTCTTTAGTCTTATATTCTCCATGAGAATGAAATTTCCATTTCATTAAACATCTGAATGTCAGGACACCAAAAACTGGGTTTTTAATTTCAAAATGGAAAAGGGTCTCATAGGGCTAAGTACTTGAAAGGTGTTTTGGGGGGCTCAAAATGACGCTTTGTGTGGTGGCACTCTGTAGTTCCTTAGGGCTTTCCTATTCACCTTAATGGAAATGCTACAATCTATCATATATTTTTGTATAGCCCTCAAGAAGGGCATAGAGAATACAGACCAAATAATTTCAAAACAATCCTATTTGATCACACCACCAACCATTCATAGAGAATTGCATATAAAAACATAGGATTAGCTTGGCCTCTGCCTAAGTAGATTCCAAGGAGGCTATATTAATAATCACCACTTAATGGGAACAACTATTCAAAGCCTCACTCATTTACAAACAAAACAAAGCAAAACACTAAAGTATCTTACAGATGGTCTTCAAACCACTTTCAACATTTCCAGAAAACTCACGGCCGACACTGCTTAACAAATCTCGATTAGCCATCTGTAAACAAAAAGTATAGCGGTTAAAATATTTTCACACCTTAAAATAGAAGCCAAATCTTCAAAAGAAAAGCTCATACCCTGGAATAGGCCTCCATGGTAGCTTTCAGCTGAGGAAAGCTTCTTGTGGCAAGAATCATGTTAAAGCAAGATTCATCTGTCCCTAATCTCCCCTCACCAGCCTGATAGAGACGCTGAGCATCTTCCTGAGCCAGCTGGTGGTTAACATTCTGGTTCTCATCGCGATTTCCCTGCAAAAGAGGAAGGCAGGAATTAGAAGAAGGTGATACAAGTTCTATTAAAAAAAAAAAAAAAAAAAAAGTTTTTCTGGGACTTCCTGGTGGTCCGGTGGTTAAGACTCCGTGCTTCCACTGCAGGGGACAGGTCCCCATGACAGGGACACAGGTTCGACCCCTGCTCAGGGAACAAAGATCCCACATGCCATGCAACAAAAAAGTAAAATAAAATTGTAAAAAAAAAAAAAAAGTTTTTCCAATCTAGTCACTTTTGGATTTAAAGGGACAATTTACTAAAAATTAATGCATAAAGTTTGTCACGCTTATCTTTCATTTCCAAAGAAACTATACTAGTGTAACTAGTACTTTATTACACTGCCAACTTTGGATTTTATAACGTATGACCATGGTTTAATGCGGTTATATTAAAATGAGAGGTTTTCAGGGCTTTGAGAGCTAAATTAAATCAGAAATGGTTTCCATAAAAAATCACACACACGTTTTATTTTTGAAAGTGTGGAAAATTTTATTAACATTCACTTTAAAAAGCTTTCTCTTGGTACACCAAGAGAAAGGCGTTCTTAAAAAAGTTACTCTTCAGGGTTTGGTCCTTGGTTTAGAAGTTTTGGGGTTTTTGGTTTTGTTTTTGTTTTTATTCAATAACATTTATTAACAGGTATTAAGAGACTAGGCATGATAGAAACCACAAGGACTGGAAGTGACTATGGCCACTCCATTCCTCCCATTAAGGAGATAAAAGATGCCTCCACAGTGGGATTAGGGCTATAACTGAGGTCTCTGGGAATTAAGTGCGGGCTCAGAGCAGGGAATGACAAATGGCCCAGGAGAGTCCAAGAATGCTTCTCTGAGGAGGTGGTTTGAAGGGTGGTAATTGGGCCAGGGAGAAACAGAATGGTGTGTGTTGAGACTGCAAAGTATGACACCTCCAGAGGCTGTGGCCACACACACAGACTCGTGATCCAGCAAGTCCTGAACACTAACAATGCAGCCACTTCTATCCTCCGGGAGAAAGCCTTCTGCCACCAAAGGAATTTCATTTTTCACTTCTCTTGTGATAGGGTCTACTTCTATTGGTTCATGTTCTGAGCCAATAAGCACTGTCCCCTGTTCAGTTCGGAGAGATAAGCACTGAGGTTTCCTGGAGGCTGGATATCCCTGAACTCCAGGGTCTGAAGTAACTTTAGATTTCTCATGATGAAGCGACTACTGAGCCACGCTGAGGACCTCCTCTAATAGGAGATATAAACTACCACTCAAATGAAGAAATTATGAGTCTGCTTAGCTGGGATTTAAGATCAATATGCATTATACTAAGTTCCACTTTGTATTCATCCATATAACTGTAAGGTATGGAGCACTTGCTTTGTTGTACCAGGCTGTATTAGTCAGGGTTCTCCAGAGGAACAGAACCAACAGGATGTGTTAAGTGGTGGAGACACAAGAAAGACAAGGCCCCTCCCCTCAAGGAATTTAAGTCAAAGGAGGGAGCGTATAATATGGAGGTTTCATGAACGTCCTTTCGTTCATCCAAGCGTAATCTTAATATACAAGTATTTATTATGAATGTATACATGAAAATGACATGTGAGCCTTTTAGAAGAAGTTATAAATAACTCAAGTACTGCTAGCCTGTACCAATTTATAGACCAAACTCTTCACTGGGAAGAAGAGAGGGAGGGAGGAAGCTCTGGGCCTGAACAAGAGTAAAGCTTAGATGGGTAGTTGGTTTCTCTCAAAAATATCAATAGAAACACAAACCCAAACAAAGGAAAGGCTGCCCTCTAGAGTCTCAGTGTCTGTCTGAGCAACAAAATGGCGAGGTGTTCCTTGAAGGTGAGAAACTGTCTTCTGAAGAGCACTGGGCACAAGGAATGTGTAGAAGCATATTCTAAATGGGCTACTGAATACAGCACAGGCAAAGGACCTCAGGAACAACTCCCCAGATGATTGCCTTTAGATTCAAGCACACAATACAGTCCCATTTTCCTAGGAAGCCACTCCCTGGAATAGGGTCCTTTACTTTGAAAGATGGCTGGGCCTTGAACCCTGCATAAAGAAATATTCAGCACCTCATTAAAGTCTTAATCATTTTTTAGCATTAACTCTCTGGTCCTGATTTTCTTTTCATGCTAACCTACTCCCCTGCTCTGTTACTCTGTTGTGGGTAAATTCAATGTCCTCCCACCCATTTGCTTTCTTTTCTCATTTCCATACCCACGCACTTCGGCACACTGTCTTTTTTGCAACTACCTCCCTTTGCTGTGAAGAGCCTCTCCTCTACTTTTAGAATCTTCAAGACTGTCCAACCTTGTGCACTAGCAGGATAGCCAACAACTCCTGATACTGAATCAGTGTGCTAGTCTTTTGCATCATCTCTTTCAAATATACCCTGATTATCTCATTCTAAGTGTATTTGTAGTATCATTCCAAATACCCTATTTGGAGAATTTTCTGCCACTTTTCCAGCACATTTGGGGAATCAGAACAAGGAGGGTACTAAGCACAATATTACTGTGAACGCTGAAACATTTTCTGCATTTCTGGCTCTCCTCACAGTCCTCACTCTTGTAGCACTTGCATGGCGGACCTACATACCTTCAGTTGATGGTCCGACTTAACTGACAGTACAATGCTAAGCTCAAAAGTACAGATTCATCGCCATTCTAAGACACAGAGCCTCAAGCTGATTTCTGATTTCATACAACCTTAAAGAGGTTAATTTCTGATTCCTTACAAAGGCCAGATTTGCAGAAATAAATTTCAGTAGTGACTACAAAGAAACCTGTACAGTGGATTCTGCGTTGTCCCCTCTTAAAGATGTCAAGATTCCATGGGGGCTAAATATTAAAAGGAATAAAGAATGGCCACTGGCAACAGGCAGTAAAAAACGTTCCCTCCACCAACACCCAAACTTTCATGCTATACTCACCTGGCACATGGATACAAGTAAACGTTCAAAATGCCCTGATGTATCTGACCTAATATCCTTCTCAAGGTCTCGTCCAAATTCTGATTGATAACATCTGACAATTTCTCGGATTTCCTGATTTGTTCTTGTGCATAAAATTTCAATCAATACACGTTCCTGAGTTCCTGCTCCCTATGTGAAATGAAGAAAGGGAGAATTATACAACAAAACACCAAATTTCTGAAAGTAGTTAAATCTTACTGTTCCATCAAATATTTCTTTGGCCTCCAGACCTGAAAAGCTCTATATATTCAGGTGATATAAAATAATGTATTGATTTAGCTGTCACTATAAATTCAGAACTGCCATAATTTATGGGGCTTTACATTTGAAATAGGATAAAATACTCAAAGTAAATGCCATACAGTACCTTCATTGCATTCTGTAAACTCCAGGCATCATAATACGTAGGTGGCATGAACAGGGCAAGGATCAGTTCTTCCATATTTCCACTTAACTCTGACTTAAGATCTCTGATTAAATCCTGTTAAATTACAAATACAAACTAAGTATATGTGCTCTCCAAATTTTGTTTTGCTTAAATTTTTTAAGGAAAATATGAAAAAATGGAATTGAATTGCTATATGAAAGCCTCAATTGCTGTTCTGAATATTATATACTAAGGAATAAATAAATATTTTAAGTTTATTACACTCAAGCAGATATATTTTACTCATTCTATCAGTAAACACTTAATAATAAATTTATTGTAGTTCCACCACTACACTAGGTACAAAATAAGAGGTATAGGAAACAAAGAATAATTCAAATTAACAAAATGATAAACAGATATTTACTTAGTAGAAGAAACTGTTCTTACTCTATGAGGAAGTAGAAATTGTCATCATCATGTTCTTATTTGAAAAGATAAGATAAACATTTAAAAAAAGTTAATATAAAGCAGCCTGTACTCCAGCACCAGATGAGTAAGTAGCACAGAAATAAGCTGAAATAGGAAAAGTTAAAGTGGGCTAGAGAGCTCAGAGAAAACTTTTAGTCCAGATCTTGAAGAGTATGTAAAAATTAGCAGGCAAAGAGAAAGAAGAAAGGTATTTCAGGCAAGGAGGAGGAACACAAACAAGGAACAGAAAAATGGTTCCCAGCCTTGGCTATATGCATTAAAATCATCTGCAGAATTTTTCTAAAAAAAAAACAAACAAAAAACACTTACGTCAAGAATGAATACTCAGAGATTCTGTGCGTGTTTTTAAGTTTGAAAAGAGATTATGATACTCAGCTAAGATTGAGAATCAATAGTATAGAGGCAAGAATGAGCAAAGCTTGTTCAATGGAACAAGACAACCAATTTTGTTAGAGGGTAATGTTTTCAGAGATTAGTAAAACAAAGTTGTAACTATATGCTTGGATTATTACCTTGAATACCAAGCTAAAGAGTGTGGATTTGATTCTGCATGCTGGGAGGAGTTGCTGGAAACTTTTACATAAGAAAATGGCATTGATACAGCAACAACAGGCAGTATCAACAGGCAGTACGGACTATAACGACAGAGGCTATAAATGAAATTTAGGCTACTGGAATATTTAGGTAAGAAGTAATAAAGGCTTGGACTTGAGTGGTGGAAAGAAAAAAAGGAGACAGAAGACACATTTTTAAAGAGCTCTTTTACAGATTAGATCAACAAGACACAGTCAATAACCAGTTGCTAGGACAAAGCAGTGCCTGGCATACAGTAGGCACTGAAACAATATTCACTGATTAATTGACAAAGAAGAGTGCGGAATCAAAGAAGACTCTACGGCAGGCTAGAGGAATAGTATTTTTATTAATAAGAAGTCAAGAGAAAAGGTGGCTGTGGGTAAGGAAAACAGGCTGGGAATTTAGTTTGAATTCAAAAGTGCTGTATGAGAAAATTCAGGACAACAAAGCACAGACTACATGTGAACTAAAGAAATTCATAATATGGAAAGTACTTTTGTGAGAAAAGTGAGTCTGATGTTGAACGCTAAGAGAAACTAGAGTTTGTGTCACTTAATCAGCCTTAAGACTAAGGAAGTGGATTTGGGGTTGGGCAGGGAGGGTAGAAAAGATGAGGTGAGACCAGCCAGTGGACCTCTACTTCCATTCTGAGAAAAGTAAACTGGATTCAGAGGATATCAGAAAATTTTTAGGATTCCTATCTATATGGCAAACCAATGCTACCCAGTCTTGCCCTTTATATTTAAGAAACGATGACACCTTTCAGCCACAGAATCTTGCTGGATTTAGTCACTGATCATCCACTCAACAAATATTTAAGTGGCTATCTGCTAGTGTTCCTGTACTTGGTACTATAAATACAAAGATGAATATGACATGGTTTGCCTGATGGGAGCTTACAGTTTTGGGGAGTGGGCAGTGAGATTAGTTATAGTAGAGGTTTTACAAAGTGCTATGGGACCACAGTGGAAGAAGCAGCCAAATTATGCCCAGAGCAATGAGAGAAACTTCACAAAGTAGCTTAATCAAGACAAATCCTCAAGAATTTGTTTGCCATGCAGGAAAAAAGGCAAAGGTGTTCCAGGACAAGAGAACAACATATACCAAACAGAAGTATGTGTGCAGGGAATGGCAAGAAGTTCTATAAAGTCATAATACAAGATATGTTTAGAGGGAGGGAGAGGAGTGAAAGATGATGCCAAGGACCAAAAATAAGCAAGGGCTACATAAGAAGTCCTTGAATCCAACTGTAAGGAGAAGATTGAGAACCAAGCTACTGATCAGGATTGTGGTCATAATCTACTTTTTACTGAACATGTGTCACCTACCAGACATAGTAAACAGGTATGACTGTGAGATCAAGGACTACTCTAGAATTGGAAAGGCTTCTAAGAGAAATAAATATTGATGGGACTTCCCTGGTGGCGCAGTGGTTAAGAATCCGCCTGCCAATGCAGGGGACACAGGTTCGAGCCCTGGTCTGAGAGGATCCCACATGCCGTGGAGCAACCAAGCCCGTGCACCACAACTACCAAGCCTGCACTCTAGAGCCCGCGAGCCACAACTACTAAAGCCCGCGCACCTAGAGCCCATGCTCTGCAACACGAGAAGCCACCACAATGAGAAGCCCACGTGCCGCAACGAAGACCCAGCGCAGCCACAGATAAATAAAAAAATTTATTTAAGAAAAAAGAAAGAAAGAAAGAAAGAAATATTGAATACACCTCTCCTGGGGTCTCTGAAATCTAGTTGTCTCTACTTTGTACTCACCAGTACTAATGAAAAGACAGTATCCAACCTGACAGAATGCAGGGCGTAAGGCCACTGTTCATGCTCACTCCTGAAAAAAAAACAAAACATACCTTGCCATACATGGTCTTAAAAGCTGCTTTAATTTTTTGCCTTTGATCATTGGAACGACTGGCCACAACGTCTACAATTGCCTGCTCGTCTGTACCTGAAAGAATCATACATGTCTAAGTAAGGATGAGGTCTGTGTGGGGTGCTCCTTGAGGACATCTTTTAGATGCTTACAAGGTGCCTGGTGCCAGATTAAATTGAGGGATGTGCACACAGGCTCACATATAAACTTGGTTTATGATATAAAGCTTATTTTTACCTTACATTCAATCACTTGAATTTGATTGTAAATAAGACAAAAATATATTTTCCTCACCAAAACCCTTCATTGCTTTACGAAGAATTTCTGCATCTCTCATGGCATCAAAGTTGGCAGCCGGTTGGATTGTTCCTTGAGTTCCCTGAGTCATCGAAGCAGGCTGAGAACAAGAGGCATAAAATCCAAATCAGTTATTGTGGTAATCATTTCACAGTACATACATATACCAAATCAACATGTTGTATACCTAAAACTAATACAGTGTTATATTTCAATTGGGTCTCAATAAAACTGGAAGAAAAATAATATGAAAAAATGTTCAACGTCTTTAATAAAAGAAATACTAACTTAAAAAAAAAATCCAACTCAGGTTTCTCTGCTTACAGGAAGACAACTTAAGACTTCTCTGATTATGGACTTCCCTGGTGGCGAAGTGGATAAGACTCCACACTCCCAATGCAGGGGGCCCGGGTTCGATCTCTCATCAGGGAACTAGATCCCATGCGCATGCCGCAACTAAGAGTTCGCATGCCACAACTAAGGAGCCCACCTGCCGCAACTAAGGAGCCCATGTGCTACAACCAAGGAGCCAGTGAGCTGAAACTAAGGAGCCTGCCTTCTGCAACTAAGACCTGGTGCGAATGAATGAATGAATGAATGAATGAATAAATAAATATATATATATATATATATATATATATATATATATATATAGGGGGGGTGGAAAAAGACTTCTCTGATCATCACTCTTAGGCAAGGAGGCCAGTACTTAGGTTTTAGGATAAGGATATTTATTTTCATGGCTCATTCTGGAACAGACAGAGACTATCCTTCTCCCACCAAAAGACAGCCAGACACCAAACTTTCAGAAAACAAGATAGTCAAGCTTGTGAAGATAGTCACAATCTTTCTATGCCTTGGTTTCCTTCTTGGTAGAATAAGAGGGAAAAAAAGAGACTGATCCCTGGGTAGTGTGAGATGAGTGGCAGTGTTTTATTTAAAGAATATAATAATGGCTTTAGTGAGGTAGAGCCAGAGTTGCCCAATGAGATTTCAAACAAGCAATATACTTCTGGTAATAGCTCTTCATTTCCTGTATGGGCCCTGATTATTAGACATAAAATAAAACATTTTATAATAAGAAAAGCATGAAGATGAAATTAATGACTAGAGACTCTGTCATCTGAGGTACAATACTCTTCATCGATTTTATAAGGAAATAAACCAGAAAGCAAAACAAGGACTGTATGTTTTTAAATACAAATCTATAAAGAAATTTAAAAATCACCATATGACAAAGACCACAGTAGGAAGTGTTTCAGGCAAGAATCATCAATGGATGCTAAAATCAGTGGGTAAAAGTATAATGAGAACCAAGATATTTGCATACTTTGTAACATTACAGCAGAAAACCTAGCAGACATCATCTGTAGCAAATGATCAAAACCAATTATCACCAGGAATGGGGTAAATCAACAACTAGTGCCTCCTGATATGATTCACTAGGGACACGACATCATTTCTGTGGTATTCCTGCCAAAATGGCAGAACCTAGATTTAATCAGGGGGACTTATCAGACAAACACAAATTAAGGATTATTTTACAAAATAACTGGTAGTATTCTTCCAATGTATCAACGTGATTAACAACAAAGACTGAAGAATTATTTCATATTAAAGGAAACTTAAGACATGACAACAAATGCAATGTTTCATCCTGGATTTGATCCTGAATCAGAAGGACATTACTGGGACAACTGATGAAGTCTAAAGGTTGGGTAATAGTATTATAAAACTGTTATTTCCTGTACTGTGTTTATGTAAGAATCTGAGTAAACGGTATGTATACAGGAATTCTGTATACAATTTTTATAACTTTTTTATGTCTGAAATTATTACAAAATTAAGTTTAAAAAATTTTAAATACAAAGCTATGAAACAATTCATTAGTTTTCTTAAAATATTCGAATCAGGGTTTAAGAGAGATGGGATGCAGCAAGATGATATCCCTTCACATTTTTAAAAAAAATTAATTTATTTTTGGCTGTGTTGGGTCTTTGTTGCTGCACACGGGCTTTCTCTAGTTGCAGCGAGCGGGGGCTACTCTTCGTTGCGGTGTGCGGGCTTCTCACTGCGGTGACTTCTATTGTTATGGAGCATGGGCTCTAGGTGCGTGGGCTTCAGCAGTTGTGGCACGTGGGCTCAGTAATAGTGGCTCACGGGCTCTAGAGCGCAGGCTCAGTAGGCGGCGCACAGGCTTGGTTGCTCCGTGGCATGTGGGATCCTCCCGGACCAGGGCTCAAACCCGTGTTCCCTGCATTGGCAGGTGGATTCTTAACCACTGCGCCACCAGGGAAGTCCCCCCATCACATTTTTTAAAATTTAATTTTAATAATACATTTTATTTAACCAAGTATCTCTAAAATATCATTTAAAGATGCAATCAAAATCATTTCAAAACACAAAATGATTCAGTTGCTTTCTAGGCAACTGAGACGGTATTTCGAGTTATACCCATTGAATACAGCAACAGCAATATGCCAACACCTGTAGGGGCAAAGTGATTGGGGAGAAGGAGACCAGACCCTTCGACAAACATTTTTATTCCTCCCACTCATCTCTACTCTCACACCAACATTTTCTTCTACCAATAAGCCCTAACAATCATCCTTCACTAGTTTCTAAGCCAGGAACGTAAGCAGAGAACTAACAAGAAATATTTGTATACTGGTTTTAAGGAAAAACTAAAATTATTCTACTTGTAGCAAATATTCAAGCAGAAAATTTTTTTCAACATATTGCCTTTACATGAGGCTTAATGTATCAAGCACTGATGAAAGTTTTCTTTGATGTAACCACTGTCACTAAAATCCTAAGCAGGGCAGAAGCCTCTGTTTATAATACACTGAACTGGACAGTAAGAGAAACTAACCCTCATCATGTACTGTTTGACGACTATCATTTTCTGTCATCCTCTTGTTTCTAAAAACAAACAACAACCACCAAAAGACTTATTCCATTTTTCATCTGGAGGGAAAAATGGTTTTGTTTTATGCTTTGTTGAAAGTCTAAGTTTGAAGTGAATCTTCATCAAGAATACTATCATTCTGCAGGCATTATACTGAACTCAAAGAAATCAGGGTCCATATTCTTGAGGTCAAAACCCTAACTACAGAGGATTTCTCGGCACAGCAAAGCCCATACTATCTGCCACCAAAAGTGCCACCCTTTGACATCCATTTCATTCCAACCTTCCTGCTGAAAAACTGCCATAGAATTAGAATTGGATCATTCAGGAGAGGTCACCTGGCCCAACTGCCCAACCAAGACAAAAACTTTCTTTACATCTTCCTATACATACACACACACACACACACACACACACACACACACCAACTTCTATCAGGGGATTTTCAGTGACAGGGAGCTCACCCCTCACAGGGTAGTCTATTCCACTTCCATCTATTCCACTTTCCATCTCCCAAAATCTACTGCTCTGTAACTTCCTGGTTTCAATTTAGGGTGGTAATTGTTATGCAAGATAAGCTGCATGTGTATGTGTGTTTTACTTTTAGTGTTTTTATGTTTAAAAATCTTTTATATTCAGTCATAAAACGATGTCTTTAAAAGCAGATGCATGCTTAAACTAAACTAAAAATTCTCATAACAAATGATTAGAATAACTACAGATTTATAATATGATTAATAATCAATAATTTTTTTAAAAAAGGATTGAAAGCAATTTACTATGGGCTTTGGAGGAATATCATTTACTGTATCAGCAAAGTAGCACTGTATACCAGAGAGACCACTGGTCTGAGAGGCAGAAGAGCTAGTATCTAGTCTCAGCTTTGACTTTCACTAGCTGTGTGGCCTTGGACAAGTTTCTTGATCTCTCTGGAGCTCAAAAATTCCTCAAATCTGGAAAGGAAGCCAGAAAATGGCTAAGTTGTTTTTCTTCCAATTCTGTAACCCCTTACTAATCCCAGCCTAAAAAAAGCTTAAAAATGCTAGATCTTTATGAATAGACAGTATGAAATGAGAAAATGAAGATAAGGTAAACATAAAACTGCTTATGTTCCTAGTAACTTGCATAGGATATAAAAGAATTAACAAGTCAATTAAAGAATAAAACTTAATATTAAAATAAGGAGCTATATTGAGACAGGACAAAGATTTGATATATGGGAGACCTTCTGAGACTCCTGAAAAATCAATTTAACAGACATTAATTGGCTACTGTATTTAAAGCCCTGCCAAGCACTACAGGGACATAAAGATAAAAACAGATACAATGAGCCCTCAAGGAAGTAGTGAGAGACAAATACAGGAGAAATCAGAAACAAATGAAGGCACATATAGGAGATCTAGTGATTAGTGAACATTAAAAAACCTTACTCACTTCACTGCTATAATCCAAAGAAACAGGAGAGAAAACAGGATAGGAAGGTAAGGATTCTGTATTGATCTGAAAGAAGAGTGGAAAGTTATAAAGGTAAAAATGGAAAACAAAACCATACTTCATAAAACACTGGCAGAAATATCAATCACCCAGTCACCTGAGTTCATAGTTATACTGCCAGCAAGGGAGGAGGAAAAAGAACTAAAACCAACACCAAGAGTCCAAGTGAATCACTATGAAAAAGAGTATGGGTGTCATCACCTGTGAGAAGGGACCTATGCTCGTCTTATCAAAGTCATCAGGACAGTACTTAAAAGCAGGTGGACCAAAGAGCATGGAGTCTAACAGAAGCAAAGATTAAAGTCTTAAGTGAACTGTTTTAGACCATCTCCTCTGCTTCATGGAAACCTCTAATGTCAGCAAAGGAGTAGTGCTCTTCTTTACCATTATCCAGTTACCCAGACTAAATTTAAAAGGTAGGAAAAAAAAAAAATACCTGACTAGGGTAAGGAGATTGTCCTCCAGGGTACTGGGAAGGCATCGGTCCCCCAGGAAAACCACCTACATATTAAGAAAAAATACAGCAATCAGGTCTTAACTGATTTAATTTTTCAAAACAGCACTGATTTATTATGAATAAGGAAACATATGAGAATATTCACACTATTTATTCACTAGGATAATTTTTAAGTATTATAATTTACTGAATCAAAAACCAACTTTGGTCACAAGGACCTTTTAAAATATTCCATGTCCTAATTTCTTTAAAATAATTTAACATAATTTCTTTATAAACAATACTCTAAAAAAAGAACAAAACACTTAAACCAGATTAAATCCTGATTCTATCTGGAAAGGATGACAGGACAGAGTTCTGGGGGTTGTTTCCTTTGTGCTATACTAACGAGCAGAGAAGTTCTTGAAGGTTTTGCTTTTTGGCTTCAGGACAGATAATTTTTTTTAAATGAAAAAAACAAGTCCTTATTGCCATCCTGCTGATTAAACTTTTTCATCAAATTAATACATTTCATGAAACCATATACTACCTAAGAAGTATTTAGTATAAACGTTTACTAAAGACAATCCCAAACATAAACTACTAAGTTTCTTCAACAGCAACTGCAAAATTCAAAATATCAAGCTACTGTTTTTCTCCGGACAGTTAGTACCTACCAGGTAGTGGGACCTGTGCTGGGCCCCCACCATAAGACTGTGAGGGTGGCTGCGGATAGCCAGAAAAGCCTGCTCCACTTGGTGGGGCTCCAAACCCTTGGCCTGGAGGAAGAACAAGAGAAAAAAAGAAACAAACTACAGTGACAGTTCTCATGACTGAAGTGAAAACTTTAGAAACAGTAGAAGAAAATATATTATTAATGCTATAGCAGTAGTCCCTTTTGGTCTAAATTCAATTTCTCAACAAATCCTTCCCCATTAAAAAATAAATTAAAAAAAAAAATGTTACTTCATTCATCTGCCTTAATAACTTATAATAAAAAAGTGCTAAGTTTTTTGTTTGTTTGTTTGTTTGGTTGGTTTGGTTTTTTTACATACTGTGGACAAAGCTGTCCTAAGGTCACAATCATGCCAATTGAAATATGTTAATCAGTTCTTAAGATTACAAATTATCAACAAAACCATTATATATTGGTCCTTTATTACCATGAGATTTATTCTAATTCCTTTCACAACAGAATTCTGGAGACTGCTCCCAGCTTTCATGCCTCCTGAGAACCTTTATCCTTCTATCTTGCCAGCTAGGTCCTTACTGTCTAAGGTAGAAAGTAGGCTAAGAGCAACTCTGACCTCGTACAAAACAAGAAGGAACCAAGAGGATTAAAGAGAGAAGAAAAAAAATGCTATACTAATTCCACAACCCACGACTCACCTCCAGGATAGGATGGAGCTCCCCCTGGCTGTGGGGCACTGGGATAGCCGCCAGGGGCAGGGTAGCCTCCAGCTCCTGGGTAGCCTCCAGCTCCTGGGTAGCCACTACTTGGTGTTGGTGGGTAGGCACCTCCTCCCATTGGAGGAAAGCCACTAGGATAAGAATACTGACCAGGAGGGGGAAAAGATGACTCCTGACCCACAGGCTGAAAAACCAGAAAAATTTTCAAATGAATGTGATCATCGAGAAATAGAACCTAGCTAAGGAAACAAACAAAGATAACTGTTAAGGTCTAGCTTATTCTTTTACATATTAAAAAGCCCATTAGAAGTCCTGGTATCTCATACTAGTTTATCAGTATACTAGTTTGTCAGGACACTTGTTTGTCAGAATTCAGTTATATATAAATCTACCTGTGTTAGGCAAGAAGGGTCTGTTTCTCTATTTGGGAGTAAGAACCAGGCTCTTTCCAAACCTCAAGCCTTCAGGAACAACTGGCAAAGCTCATTAGTTCCTTCATTTTCCTAGCACCTGGAAATAATAGGAAGATTTGCCTCTCTAGCCTAAAGAGGAGAATTCATGGCTTTCTTGCAACACATCTGGAACTGTGCATAATAGGGAAAAAAAACAAACAAACAGTGACCTGAGTCATACACTGGGTGTGACATTTTGGACCTCAGTTCAGATCACACAATGTCTAAGTGTGGAGAGAGTGTTACACGTTCACTAAACTTTTTCTCAGGCCACAAAACTAGACTACATTTCCCAGGACCCCGTTGCAGTTAAATAGGACCATATGACTGAATACTGGTAAACGAATGTGGACAGAAGTAACGTACACAACTTCCAGCCTGGCCCCCTTAACTTTCTGCCCAATCCTCTAAGCTCTCTCTTCCTCTCTCTTTTCCTTCATCTGCCAGCTGGAAGCAGAAGATCCAGTGGAGGACTCCAAGGCACTAGAGGATGGTAGAGCCAATATAACAAGGCAACAGAGGATGGAAGGAGCCTGGGAACCCGCAAGACGACATGGAACAAAGCCTCCTAGCTCCCCACCACACCCCTCCCCCCGCCACCCCCACCACTGACTTCCAGGAGACTAAAGTAAGCAAGAAATAAGTTTTTGTTGTGTTAAGTCATTGGGATGTTAGGGTTGTCTGTTTTTAACAATTAGCCTATATTGACTGAAATGGTGGTCAGAGTCCAGTTTAGTACATAGGGACCTGGGAACATATTCATAATTCTCATCTCTTCTATGCTAAATTCAGGAGAGCTATATATTCACTTTACATAAGAATATACACATTATCATTAATCTGTATAGGCCCCTCTTTCTATTCTCCCAGAGTTAGAAAGAAGCCCTACATACTTATGAGCATAAAATTGAAACACAATTTTTACTTATGCCTCAGCTATGAGGTTAGTCCTCAGAACAGTATAGACATCAACAAGGCAGAACTTGGTAGCACATTTATAACATGCACTCCAAATACTAAAAGTCTCAGAAGTACTAATCCAGGGACCTCTAATCCACTGCAATTTGTTACCTCTGAGTCAAGCCCCTCTTAAGTTATTTTAAACCTTCTAACACAAAGGTTAAAAACCAGTAACTCAGGACTTACCTGGTGGCACAGTGGTTAAGAATCCGCAGGGGACATGCCAATGCAGGGGACATAGGTTCGATCCCTGTTCTGAGAAGATCCCACATGCTGCTGAGCAACTAAGCCCGTGTGCCACAACTACTGAAGCTGGCGCGCCTAGAGTCCGTGCTCCGCAGCAAGAGAAGCCACCGCAATGAGAAGCCCACACACCGCAACGAAGAGTAGCCCCTGCTTGCTGCAACTAGAGAAAGCCCATGCACAGCAACGAAGACCCAACGCAGCCAAAAATAAATAAATAAATAAATATTTTTAAAAAAAACAACAAACAACAAAAAAACCCAGTGACTCAAAGGATCGATTTAGCTTACCTACATGTTGTATTGAATCATACAGCATTTAACTTTTTTTTTTTATTAAAGGAATTCCTTTTTTAAATTTTTTTATTTTTTTATTTTTGGCTGTGTTGGGTCTTCGTTTCTGTGCGAGGGCTTTCTCTAGTTGCGGCAAGCGGGGGCCACTCTTCATCGCGGTGCGCGGGCCTCTCACCATTGCGGCCTCTCTTGTTGCGGAGCGCAAGCTCCAGACGCGCAGGCTCAGTAGTTGTGGCTCACGGGCCTAGTTGCTCTGCGGCATGTGGGATCTTCCCAGACCAGGGCTCGAACCCGTGTCCCCTGCATTGGCAGGCAGACTCTCAACCACTGCGCCACCAGGGAAGCCCAGCATTTAACATTTAAAAAGATTCATTTCCCAATTTTAAAAATTGGGCAATTTCACATAAAATCCAGATTATTGGCTTTACTTGAAGATATGGAATTATCCAGCAACACTGGGTCAGCCTCCCTGCATGGACACATTCGGCTTAAGCTGACTAACTACTGCCTTTCCACAGGTGAGCCAAGTCCCTGTAGTTCCCCACAACACCTGCCTTCCCTCACGTACTCTACTCAGTACTTCTGGCCATTTGAATTTATGACCCCTGCTCTAGAATATTTGTAAGATCTGTCATGGGCTGGCTAGTTCTATACAAGACCTGTGCCAAGGACATGAGCTATTTTAGTATCATAAGTGGCAATACTTACAGGATATCCAGGGAAAGCTGGGTAGCCTGTGGGGGGATAGCCCGGGTACGACATTCTGTAACAACAATAAAAAATGTCTTCTGTAATTTGCTATAAGGATTAAGGCCTTTGAAGGTATATTTTGTCATAGGGTTTAATCAAAACACACCTTCTTTCAAAAGAGTCCAGCAGGCAGACTGATTCAGTAGTTCTGAGATGGGGCCCAAGATTCTGTATTCCTAACTAAGCTTCCAAGTGATGCTATTGCTGCTGGTCTGTGAATGATATTTTGATACCAGAATATTTTGGCATTTCTGAATCTACCACCTAATTTGCCAAGTTTTTCAATATGTGTTTTGGCTCGTCTCCCCAGTACAGCTATAAATGATTTGTATTTCTTTTTTATCAAGACACCAAACAATGACATATACACACTACTATATATAAAACAGATAACTAATAAGGAGCTACTTTATAACACAGGAAACTCTACTCAATACTCTGTAATGGCCTGTATGAGAAAAGAAACTAAAAGAGCGTCAATATATGTATATGTATAACTGATTCACTTTGCCGTACACCTGAAATTAACACAACATTGTAAATCAACTATACTCCAATAAAAATTTTTTTTAAAAAAGTACCCCAAACAAATCCAGTTCAACACTTACGAAAGCCCACTATTAAATAAGCACTGTCCTAGGTGCTGATACAGAGATGGTGGCGGGGGGGAAGGAAAATGAGAAAATAAATTTAAGTTATTATAGTGCTCCTTATGACATAAGCACAGCATAGAAGCTAAAAACTTGCTAAATTGAGAATGAATGGGCATATATTTAGTCAAAGTTGAAAGAAAATAAGAAAACTGATCCAGTCAGTTTTAAAACAGTCATTTGGGATCCAAAGACCTGGTTGCAAAGGATGTTAAATCATTTTTTGCTGTCTTCTTCCCCAAGCCCAGTTGATAAAAAAAGGAGTAAAGGAGAAACAATACCATCTAAGAACAGTCAGATGGACCAAGGGCAAAAGAGGTCAGGGTCAAAAGAAAGTGAAAAAGTCTGAAAATAATTTATGGGAGAAATTAATAATAATTTTAAAGGCAACAAGTTTTATAGCACCAAAGACTACAAAGACAATTTAAATTTCTAAATCTCAGGAACTGTTCCAGTGACAAAGTCCTATTTCTACAGCCTTTAGCTACTACATTAAATCTTACCTTTAAGGGCACTAGAGGAACTATGTCAACAAGAGTTTCTGAACAGAATGAAGATAAAGACTATCTGTACATGAGAAAACTTAAAACAACTTTAGGAAAATGAATCTGGGTACATTTTGAAGCATAATTATATAAAGGACTAGAATGCAATTCCATTTCCAGGATGTACCTCATAAAAATACTTACACAAATGCAAAATTATGTATGTACAAAGCTATTCATTACACACTATTTGTAACAGAAAAAGGTTGGGAATTCCCTGGCAGTTCAGTGGATAGGACTCAGCGCTTTCACTGCCATGGCCTGGGTTCAATCCCTGGTCAGGGAACTAAGATTCTGCAAGCCACGTGGCATGGTCAAAAAAAAAAAAAAAAAAGGTTAAAAACAATCTAAAAGTCCATTAATAAGGAACAGGTAAAACAGATTATGGATAGCCATACAATGAAGTGTTAGGCAACTATTAAAAATGAGCAGCTCTCTTTTTACTCATATGTGGAACCATCTCTAAGTCATATTAAGTGGGAAAAAAGCAAGATGAAAAACTACATAGATAATTTGCAACCAAATGTGTAAAAATTACATTTATTTGCTTGTATGTAGAGAGAATATCCCTGAAAGTATACTCAAGAAAGTAGGAAACAGTACTCCACTGCTGCCTCTGGAGAGGAGAGCTGGGGCATAACAAGGAGACTTTTCAATGTACTAAAAAAAAAGGGCTAAGAGTCCTTTTGGAATTATGCATGTATCGTCTATTCAAAACGCAGATTTAAAAAGCTTTTGTAAAAAGCTGAAACAAACCCGAGGGTGACTCAACAAACTACTCAACTTTGCCCAAGGAATAATCAGACTATACCAGTGAACCAGAACTTTTATTTCCTTTTCAACATCCTCCGTCAGCAACTACTTTAAAAAGACTAGAAAAGCATTCTTGGTTTTCCAAACCATCTCCACCCAGTGAGTCAACTACTAAAAGGGATGGGTCTCACTATGCAAGTCTCAGAGATGGCATGAAGCCCAGGAACACAGGAGGCAGCTGTTGCAAATTTATGAAACAAATACAAAATAGAAAGGGTGTATGAAGATGGCCAACAGCAGATACTACAATTTTCCAAAACCTGCCTCTTGATTGGGAAAGACCATTTAAATCTGTCAGCAAGGACCCTTCAATAAAGAACTGGAGGCACGACTAGGCTCTGCATGGACAGGGTAGGCAGTCACCACCAGCGAGGACTGAAAGGAGGCTTCACTTTGCAGTGGTCGAAATTCTTTCTTCTACCTCCCTAGCTAGTACTTGAAACTCCTTCCCTGCCTGATAGGTAACTGATTACACTCATCTAATTAGGACAGATTATCAGATGAGCTCCCCACCAACTGGCAGAAATTAGAGAGTTTAAAGGCAGTTGGACGACTTCTTTTCATTTCTGTCACTTTATGGTGGACATCAGCCATCTCCTTCTGCAGAAGTGTTCACACAGGTTGGGTTCAAATCAGCGCACGTTTGCTGCTGCTAAGGTACTAGGAATCAAATCTGGAATGCCACTTCCCTGAATAGTTCCCAAGAATTATAAACCTGAACCAGTGTACAATTGTAGGCTTCCGCATTCTGTCCTAGGTTCACTAAGCAAGTACAAACGTCCGAAGTTTCCCTAAATTTGCTGTGTCACCAGGAAGTCTAGTCACCAGCCGGACTTAGCTTTCGGTGCTGCTCACCGGTTTTCCTACTCAGCCCTCCTTGGGGTCGCTTCAGCAGGGCCATCCTCTGGCCTCAATCCCTCCACCTGTGGTCCCCCTGCCTGCGCGGGAAGCCTCACTGCTCCCTCGGACCTCCGGACAGCCGCGGGGCACAGACGACCGGCGAACAGGACTTCCCGTTGCCCGGCCGCCTCGCCGATCCCGCCCCAATGCGCCCCCGGCCGAACGCCCCCACCAGGCAGCCCGGGTCCCAAAACGCGCACACCGAGTCGCCGGCCACTCCCGGGGCCCACAGGCTCCTCCAGCGCCCCCCGGCTCGGGGACACACGCGGGGCCCCGCCCTCTCCCGGCTGGCAGGCCTCAGAGCAGGCCGGGGCGAGGCGACCGAGGGGGACGAGGGGTGGCAAGGGTAGGGTACGCCGTTCCTCACCAGACTCCGTGGAGCAGCGTCACAGCCCAACCTGGTCTCAGGCAAGATGGAGCCGGGGGCGGGCCCGGGAAGGGCGGGGCGCCGAGGGCCGCCGCCCGAGGCCGTTAGGATCGCAGGGGGCGGTGCCGACAGAGCCAGTCCCGGCGGCCGTCGGTGCCGCTGCCCGGGCTTTCCTTTCGGCCCCGCCTCGCCGCTCCACCTGCGAGGAGACGCTCTCTTCGGGTGCACCAACCAGTTTTATCACAGTTCCTTCTGGGCTCTCTCAAGCCATTTGGGAAGTTGAAGCCGTCCTGAGGAATCCGAAGCCCCTTCAGTGGCGGGCGGCAAAGCAGGGCTCGAAACTGGGAGGCCAGGGGCAGCCTCTCCGCCTGATGTGCCGTCCTCCCTATATTCTGAGGACAAAGACGGTGTCTTTTATTAGTCCCTTGTGAACTGAATTAATATTTATGAGGCTCCTAGATAGTGGAAACAGGAGATGCACTAATCAAAACCACTCCAGAAGGGAGTTGTTAGGTGATTCCAGGCTCCCCTCACACTAGAGCTCTAGCATTAAACATTTGAGGCAATTTCAAGGGCCCAGACCAGTATCTTAAACTCATTAAGAAAGTTTATATTCCAGAGCAAAGAACCAGTTGGCTACTTTTTACAGTGGTTCTCAAACTGTGGTCCCCAGACTGGCAGCCGCCACATTACCTGGTAACTTGTTAGAAATGCAACTTATTGGGCTCCACCTCAGACCTAATGAATTAAATTCTAGAGATGAAGCCCAGCAATCTGTTTTAACAAGCCCTCCAGGTGGTTCTATGCACACTAAAGTTTTAGAACTATTAACCTATTACTCCACATGCTTTTCTACCCAAAAGCTTCCTCATGGGGGTGGGATAGGGTGGATTAAATTTTTAAGTGGCAAAGCAAGATATACATGGCCCTAAAATAGGGGTGAAGTGGAAGGTACTTGAGAAAGGTCACTGCCAAATTTAAACAAAACTGCACAACACTCTGGGTACCCAGCATTAATTCCCCAGCTCCCACCAATCTGTCTGGAAAATATTGGGCCTTTCTGTCCAATCTGCCTGGAGACCTCTGGAATTTAAGCATTCCCTAAGAAGCCTGTCCTTACTCCTTTGCTCTATATTACTACCTCGGTGATCTCATCCCTGCCCTTCCCTCTGCCTTAACTATCAGCTTGAGAGGTTATTTTCCAAACCTCCTATTTCCCACCCACTTTCCTGAGCTATAGGCCCAAATATCCGATAGTCTATATTCAGGTAGATGCCACTAGATTTCCCACTTCATCCTTTCAATTTGTCCTTCTTTCTTGACATACAAGGCCCTCCAGGGCCACAGACCCTTTCCTCATGCTGCCTCTGCCTAGAAAGCACTGCCTGCCTTTTAACAATTATGAATCTATTAAGACTCAATTCAAAGATCACCCATCTCCTTCCTGTCTCAAGCTTTTCCTGACCTTCTTTTCTTTACCTTCCCTTGGGTAGACTCCCTTTTTTGCACCCAACAAAACCTTTTATAGATGTCTGCTGTGACACATTTAACAGTAGTCATGGGCTTCCCTGGTGGCGCAGTGGTTAAAAATCCGCCTGTCAATGCAGGGGACACTGGTTCGATCCCTGGTCTGGGAAGATCCCACATGCCGCGTAACAACTAAGCCCGTGTGCCACAACTACTGAGCCTGCGCTCTAGAGCCTGCAAGTCACAACTACTGAGCCCATGAGCCTAGAGCCCGTGCTCCGCAACGAGAAGCCACCGCAATGAGAAATCTGCGCACTGCAACAGAGTAGCCCCCACTCACCGCAACCAGAGAAAGCCCGCGCGCAGCAACGAAGACCCAATGCAGCCAAAAAAAAAAAAAAAACCAGTAGTCATAGCACATGAGTATTTAACTTGCCTGTATTCAACCACATAAACTTAGCAAAAACAAAATAAAACACCTTTGAAGGTCATCATATGCTCCAGAGTTCACATAAAATAGGAGACATTATGCTTCTCCTAATGTGAATATTCCATTGTGTTTAAACACACATACCGGACTTCCCTGGTGGTCCAGTGATTGAGACTGTGCTTCCAATGCAGGGGAGCGTGGGTTCAATCCCTGGTCAGGGAAGTTCCGCATGCCAAGCAGTGCGGCAGCAAAAAATAAAAAAAAAAAAAATATATATATATATATAATTAAAATAAACACACATACGTTTTGTACAGACAGAGCAGTAATTTTGTCCCCAAAGGGACATTTGGCAATGTCTGGAGACGTTTTTGGTTGTCACAACTAGGGAGGAGGGTTTTACTAGTATCAATGGGGAGAGCCAGGGATGTTACTAAACATTCTACAATGCACTGGACATCCCCCTACAACAAAGAATTATTCAGCCTGAACTGTCAGTAGTGCTGAGGTTAAGAAACTCTGAGTTAGACTAATCTTCCTAAATAACGGACTTGGTCATATAATTCCCTTGATTAAACTCCTCCACTAGCTTCCCACTGGAACCAGAATAAAATCCAAAGTCCTAGCCATGGTCTGTTAAGCCCCATATAATCTGGCCACTGCCTACCTCTCTGATCTCATCCCTCTTCACCTTCCTTCTCAAGCACTAAACTCTGGTCAAAATGGCCTTCTGTCTAAACATACCAAGCTTGTGACCAGACACACCAGAGATTCCCAGGATCTTTACACTTGTTATTGCTCCTATTTGGAATGTTCTCTATTGCATGTTACATCTCAAATGTCATCCATCTCCTCAGAGAGGTTATGTATTCCCTGAACATTGTAGCATTAGTAGCCCCACTGTCACTAACACCACTACCAGTTATACACACTAATTACCCTATTTAATTTTCTTTGTAGCACTTAAAACCATATAAAATAACAGTATTTACTGTTTGTCATCTCCCCCTGCTGCCCTCGGAATGTACACTCCTTGAGAACAGGGGTATCTCTAGAGACTAGAAATAAAATGTTCAGTAAATACTTGGTTGACTACAACAGGGCCCCCCAGACTCAAGCCAATTATTTCACCCAGTGATCAACTAAATAAACAGAAGTCTGTTTCCAGTAGTGGAGGAAATAACTGGCTCTGATAGACTTGTTGAGAGAAGGATATGTTGGAATCCACAATGGAGTGTTATCCTAAAGGAATTTCAATGTAGTTTTGAAAATACAGCTTTTTCACTTCATATGCTGACCTTAGAAAATGTAACTCATTATATTGCCCCTGCTTAACATCAGTCTTTTATTAAACTGTAAACACTTTAAGGGTAAAAGCCATTTGGAATCCTCAGCATTTAGCATGAAGCTAAGGCACTTTCATGTACTGTCACCACCACTCTAAGCTGGAAATTTTTGTGTCACCTGTTACTGTGTGGTTTCTGTCTCCTGATTAGACTCTGATAGATATATCACATTTCACCCATAACAATCAGTAATTAAGCCCTATAGATTTTACTTTCACATTCTAGCTATAAAATATCATTATCTACCTGTTTACTTTCCTTGTTATAGCTAGACCTCTTCTTTTCCCTAACTACTACCATTAGTCACTTTAGCTGATACATGCATTACATCATCTGAACCACAAAAATGGCAATCTGACTGGTTTTTCCATTGTCGAACCATCTTGCTCAGTAAGTTCAACCTATTTATGTTACTGAATAATATTCAAAGTGGTATGTATTCAATAATAGCTACCATTTATTAAGTACATACTATATGCTAGACACTGTGTTAAGCACTTAACAAATATTCTCATTTTTTACACTCTGATTTAAAAAACTGTTTTTGGTAACAGTTTTATTGAGATATAATTCACTGATGTAAAGTGTACAATTCAATGGTTTTTAATATATTCGGAGTTGTACCATCACCACAATTTTAGAACATTTACATCACCCCCAAAATAAAGCCCATACACTTTAGCCATCATCCCCAATATGCTCACCACCCTCATCTCTATGCTGCCGCTAATCTACTTTCTGTCTCCATAGATTTGCCTACTCTAGACATTTTATATAAATGCACTCAGACAATAACGTGGTCTTTTATGACTGGATTTTCACTTAACATGAACATGGATGAACGTGTTTTCAAAGTTCATCCATGTTGTAGCATGAATCAGTACTTCATTCTTTTCTATGGCCAAATATTTCATTATACATATATGCCACATTTTGTTTATCTATTCACAAGTTGATGGACACGGGTAATTTTTACCTTTTGGCTATTATGTATAATGCTGCTATGAACACTTGTGCACAAATGTTTTCATTTCTCATGAGTACACACCTAGGAGCAGAATAGCTGGATCAAATGGTAACTTAATGTTTAACTTCTTGAGAAACTGCCAAACTGTTTTCCAAAATAGCTGCACCATTTTACATCCCTACTAGCAGTGTATGAGGGTTGCAATTTCTCTACATCCTCGTTAACACTTGTTATTATCTGTCTTTTTTATTGTTGTCATCCTAGCAAAAGAAGTGCTTTCTTTCATTGTGGTTTTGATTTGTATTTCCAGATGACTAACGATGCTGAGCATCTTTTCATGTGCTGATCGATCATTTGTATATCTTCTTTGGAGAAACATCTGTTCAGATCATTTGCCCACTTTTAAATTGAGTTATTTGTCCTTTTATTATCACGTTGTAAGAGTTCTATATATATATTCTGGATATAAGTGGAGAGGCTGAGGTCACAGCAAGTTGTAGAAATGAATATCTAGGGAATATCCTAATCCTGAGAGTGTAATAAGAGAAGGATGACAACAGACAGGGTGTGGTAGAACGGCAGACCCAAACAGAGAGCTGATGTTAATCACTCCTTTGGCAAGAGAGAAACCTCCAATCTTGAGATGTTCTGTGTAGACAAGTAACACTTGGCAGTGAATAGGAAATAAGATAAAACAAGTGACTTAAGAAGCCCCAAACTGAGTTTATTGTGGTATAGACCAGGTGATAACAAACTCCAGTATATTCAAGTAAAGTCTGATACACCCTGGGATACCTAAAATACAACACAAGGGCAAAAAGCTGCTCTAAAATTAGAAGTCCCCGAGAGAAAATAGGAAAATGAGACATGTATCTCGAAAAAGCCAGGAAGTAGAACAGTGTGCCAATCCTCACAACCTCCCCCATGTTCCCAACCACTTCTCTGACTTGCTCATGTTTCCACTACTTCAAGTCATTAAGACCTCTGCATTTTTTAGCCCAAATTGCTGTATAAGAAGAAAGTCTTTTTCAGAAGAATAAGGTGCCATTCTTCTCCTTGGTGCCATCCGGTTAAAGTCAAAACGTATAACTTTCTCATGAAGGAAACTCTTAGGAACTTAAGGCTCTACAAAGACTGATACAAGGGCCTTTTGCCACACACTAAATCTAGAATCCTGTCTCTAGAAGCTACATGTGGCTAACCTCTTAGACATGAGTCACATCATACAGGAGCTCCCATTCAGCTTAGAATCTACCGAGACAAGTGAATTAAGTTTACGATATAGTGGATTTGAAAGTTGGCAATAATCTGGCATCAGCAGGTAATTTCATCACAATCTCTGCCTTTTCTAGACATCCAGTCAGGATCTGGCTCAGCTATTTATACCCTGCCATTTACTTTCTCTCCCAATTGCCTCTTATCCAGCTGGCAGGAGCTTCCAAGAAACATGATATAGTAGGCACTGCAGTATACTGGCTGCTTGTTGGGGTTGGAGTAGACCTGTTCAGGTTTGAGGGACGCAAAAGGATTAGCTCCATAGGCTGTGATGTGTGTATCCAGGTCCACCAGAATCTGCAAAGAGGCTGCCAACTCCTGCTGGCTATGGGAGACAGATAAGAAAAATTGCTCTGCTGATTATGAAAGAGATAGGAGAGGAACTGCTCATCAATCCCAAAAATTACCTAAGGCTGGACTAACGCAACAGCTATCCCTCCCTCTCAAATGTCTAGACTAACTACTCAATTAACTAGCATAGCACTTTGAAGGGATGAGAAAGCCAAGCATGGGAAGGAAGAAAATCCTCACCAGAAGGCAGAAGATGAGCAAGGGGGAGAGAAATAAGCTCATCTAGAGGTGTGAGTGAATTGGGGAGGTATCACAAATAGGAGGAGGTCAAAACCTGTAAACAGTAATCATCGTAGGGATCTCATAATCACGAAGTAGCAAGAGGGTGGGCAGCCAAGCCTCCATCAGGTCCGGGGAAGCATGGAAACCTATGGAACAAAAATGGAGATGGGAATAGAAAGGGGAAACGCTAAGGTAGACCCTAACCAACATACTTCTTTGATTGTGTCCACCCCTCACCTTGCTCACCTCCAATGCTCATTTACCACCATCGCCCGCCCCAGATTCTTTAATGGAAAATTATAGACCCAGGTGTAGCACATATGGCTAATGATCAACCAAGGTCTTCATTATATTATGCTTAACCTGACCAAATGAATGCGGTTCCAAAGGTGCAAGAGCCAGGATGGAAAACTCCCAGAGGACCGACCCTGTATTCCCCCAAACAAATGACTCTTACCTGGATGGAATGCCACCACCAAATCTGGATGGGCTATCTGCCCAGACTCTACCTGCTCCTCCCAGAAGTCATGATAGAGGCCCCTATGGCCACTAAGCTGAACTGTGCCAGGTTCCAGGAGTGAAGGTGAGGCACTCTGTGAAAAGCCAGTAGCTACATCTACACCCACCATGATTACATGGAGGCCAAGGTGCCCAGGAAACATGTAGCCAAGTTCATCATAGTCCCCAGAGTGAGTGAGGAACGTCTCTGCATGAGAAGCACCAACCACGTGCACTGTGCTTCCCCCGAACTTCCCAACATTTATCCCCAAGGCCTGAAGCCCAAAGCAAAGTGTCAAGGGCCGTGACAGGGCAATTGTCAGCAACTGCTTCAAAGAGCCCTGCAGGACATCTGGATCTGGCCTTGGCCATCCTACACTGGCCCACAGGGTGGTTCATGGCCTGACTACCAAGCACAGCATCCAGAGTAGCCTCTTGTTGTAAATGTCGCATAGAAAACCAGGTGTCCCAGCCCTGTACGACTTTAGTCAGCCAAGACCAAGGTCCTGAGGGAAGGACAAAATCACCTGCAGGAAAGAAGGAATAAGAAATGACCTAATCCTTCCCTGGCTTCAATACTCCCTCCATGTTCATTCTCCCAACCGGTCCCCAAGACTGCCCTGTCCCACTCAGTTCCTCATTTTTTCCTCAAAACAACATGCTTTCATATCTTTCTCCAAGTACCACCAACTATGACCGTTATGGCAAAGTTCCCCAATACTGTCACTCCACCTGTGACTGGAAGCCATTCCATGAGACGGTCCACAGCTACAAGACGCAGCTCTTAACAAACCCTCCTGTGTGCTGGCCAGTCTGACCTCTGGCACTCTGGACCACAGTAATAGACATTTCTGCACCTGAGAGAATGAGGCCCAGAAACAGATGTTCCTGTACCTCAAAGGTGAATGGGGGACTCCTGGGGAAGGGAACTGATATTCCTGCATCTGGGAAGAACGATCACTGGGTGAGGAAAGTAGGGAGAGGAATGACAGCTGCTGCAGCAAATTTGGGGACTACGTTTGGCAGAGGAGGCAGGAGGGAGTGGGAATGTAATTTTTCTCTTGGGTTACAGTGACACCTCTGCCTCTATCTAGAACTTTTTACATCCCTTACAGAAAAAAAAAAAACACCAGGAGTTTGTGGCTGCCCTGTTATCACAGGTGTGGCTTGACCCCAACCTCCCCAGACAGATATGGTCTTACCACTTAAGTGCTCAAGAGAACAGAGGTAGAAAGGATTATACTCTGGTCTCTGTCTAACCTCCCCATAATACCAAAATAATCAGGAGCCTTATAAGCAACGCTTTTCTAATTTCTCTGTGGCCTAGATCACACAAAATGAGGAGCGAGCCTGAAGTTATTCTGAAAATTCTCAGACCTTTCCTCCTGCAATGAGGTCTTAGAATAGGATCATTCCGAAGTCTCCCCTATTAGCCCCCAACTAATCACCTCTTGCAGTGCCGGAGGACCTTGGAGTTTGAAAGGCCACTAGGGAGTACTTTACAGTGAACACAGAATCAGAATGTGTCCTCCATCTTCTGGAACATTTCTTGAAGGCATCGATATCCAAAGCCTGATACAGGAGTATCCCCATCTAGCACCAACCTGCAGAGACAGCATGAAGAAGGAGTGGCAATAGGAAAAACACCTCCAAAATTTCTCATGACCCCTACCTTGCCTCCTATATATTGGTAACTCTCCTACTCCCATCGTTTCTCTTTTAAGCAAATTACATTTCTTCTATAGTAATAAAACTGGCAAAAGTCAGGATGAGAAAATCCCTCGTTGCAAATACCCCATATTCCCCAAGCTATACTCCCTCTCCACCTTATGAATCACTTCTACCAGTGACAATGTATCACTCTTCCATAGAGCTAGTCACTCACTTGTATTCTTCATATCTTTTCATGTTCAGCTTTTGAAGGATCAGCTGGGATAGGCCAGGAACATTATTCTCCAAGGAGAAGAAGCCAAGGGTATCAATGCTAGGGCCAGGTTTTGAGAGGGTCAGAGGCACAGGAGTCACAACTGTGGGTAGGGTCACAACCACGGGAGCCACTGATGAGGGGGGTTTCTTGTGCCTTCGTCATCGGGACCGTTGAGCCATGGCCTGTCCAGTGATACCTGGGGACTATACGTAGAACAGATATGGAATGGAATTTTGTAAGTT
Source organism: Balaenoptera musculus (assembly GCF_009873245.2). Taxonomy (NCBI): domain Eukaryota; kingdom Metazoa; phylum Chordata; class Mammalia; order Artiodactyla; family Balaenopteridae; genus Balaenoptera; species Balaenoptera musculus. The sequence continues at coordinate 61,217,590 of NC_045800.1, read as the reverse complement.
GGACACATACGATGTTTTTTCATATGTTTGACCTTTCACTTGTCATTCCAGTCTCTCAGGCCCAGGTATCAGTAAGATTTATTTCATATCTACAGATTATTGATCACCACAGGCAGTTGTGAAAAAGAGAAATAATTATATGTGAATATAATTATACATATATGTATTATACATGAAGTTCTATATATAATATAGATGCTTAGAAAAAGTCTGGCAGGACTCATATAAAATTGATAACAGTGATTAACTCTGAGGAGGGGAAAAGGCATTAGGATGGGAATTGGATCAATAAAAGGGAACTTTAGACTTGTTTGTAATGTGTGACTTTTTATACAAAGAATATATTCGTATACTATTAGTGTATTTTAAAAAATCAACTTAAAAGAGAGGAAAAGGCAACAAAAGTTTTGGTTGTCCAAAACTACCATCTAACTGGAGAAACAGTCAATCTAATCTAGTTGGGGAAGGAAAACATTCATTTTAAAACACCTATCATCACATTTGTAAGCAATAAACCAAAAAGTAGAAATCAAATGCAATACCAAATGAGCACTAGCACTACAATGCCAAGTTATGCACATTATTAGGAAAATTTTCTAAAAAGGTGAGTTCTGAAGTAGAACTAAACCCACACTCACACACTACCTAGAGAGAACTCTTGTGGTGTCCTCCTTCCCTGGCCTGTCTTCTCCCATTCCTTCCACGAGGGCTGAGTAAACAAAAGGGACTATATTGGAAAAAATAAAACATAAATATTTATTGATAAACAGATAAAATCATTTGCAAAATACTATAACAGAAACAAATATGAAAAAATATACTTAACATCTAAATGTCTTAGAGATACGTTAGATATAAACTATAATATAAGGCAGTGTATAAATCCTACAAGAAAAGTGAAACTAAAGCACTAATGGGAGATCAGAAGAAGAGAGTCTCTCAGTTGGCAAGCTACAGAAAGACTTTATGAAGCAGCAGTTGGAATAGACCATGAAATATGGCAATACTGTGAATACACAAAGATAGGGAAACAGGAACTCTAAGCACAAAGAAGAGTGTGACCATAACAAATGTAGATGGGAAAATTCTGGGAACTAAGGAACTAGAATGGTTTGAGTTGGATTATTAAGTCTAAAGACCTAAGTGTAAGAGATAAAACTATAAAGTGTTAGGGGCTTCCCTGGTGGCGCAGTGGTTAAGAATCCGCCTGCCAATGCAGGGGACAAAGGCTCGATCCCTGCACCGGGAAGCTCCCACATGCCGCGGAGCAACTAAGGCCGTGCGCCACAACTACTGAGCCTGCACTCTAGTGCCCGCGAGCCACAACTACTGAAGGCTGCGTGCAGCAACGAAGACCCAACACAGCCAAAAATAAATTAACTAATTAAAAAAAATATTTTTAAATGGTAACTTTCATGTTAAAAAGAAAAACAAACTATAAAGTCTTAGAAGAACACAGGGGAAAAGCTTCATGATTCTGGATTTGCCAAGTTCTTGAATATGACACCAAAAGCACAAGCAAAAAAGAAAAAATAGATTAAACTGGACTATATCAAAATTTTAAAACTTTTGTGCATCAAAGGACAAAGTGAAATGGCAACCCATAGAATGGGAGAAAATACTTGTAAATCATATATCTGATAAGAGATTAATATCCTGAATATGTAAAGAACACCTAAAACTCAACAACAACAAATAGCCCAATTACAAAATGGGCAAAAGACTTGAATAGACATTTCTCCAAAGAAAATATACAAATTGCCAAGAAGCACATGATACTCAACACCACTAATCAAAGGCAAATCAAAACAACGGACACCACTTTACTCCCATTAGGATGGCTATCATCAAAAAACTAGAAAATAACAAGTGTTGGTGAGGATGCAGGAAAACCGGAACCTGCCTGCACTGATGGTAGGAATGTAAAATGGTGCAGCTGCTGTGCAAAACAGTATGGCAGCTCTGCAAAAAGTTAAATATAGAATTATCATATGACCCAGCAATTTCACTCTTAGGTATACACCCAAAATAACTGAAAACAGGTACGCAAACAAATGCTTATACACAAATGTCCATAGCAGCACTATTCACAGTAGCCAAAAGGTAGAAACAAACTAAAGGTTATCAAAAGAAAATGAATAAACAAATTGGGAGATATATATACATATACATATGTGTGTATATATATGTATGTATATGTATATGTATATAAATTCAGCCATAAAAAGAAACGTACTGATACATAGTACAATGTGGATGAACCTCAAAAACATTATGCTAAGTTAAAGAAGCCAGACACAAAACGAGACATTATATGATTCCATTTATATGAAATATCAAGAATAGGTAAATTCAGAGACAGAAAGCAGATCCATGGTTGCCAAGGGTTGGGTGGAAGGGGGAATGAGGAGTAACTGATTAATGGTTATGGGCTTTTTGCGGGGGGTGATGAAAATGTTTTAGAACTAGATAGAGGTAGTGGTTGCACAACAATGTGAATGTACTCAATGTCATTTAATTGCTCACTTTAAAAGGATTAATTTTATGTTATGTAAATTTCACCTCAATTAAAAAAAAAAAAGAAAGGTATCTATAGAGGTTTTGAAGCTAAAAAATTGTTTTATTCCCCAGATAAACTGCCTCCAGGGACAGGGAAATGAAGAGGATAACGCTGACAGTGGTTGTTTTTACTGTGAATGAGGTAACAAAGTTCAAATCAAGAATTGTGTTTTGTTACAAAAATGGTCTGACATTTAATCCTTCTGGACTAGATCTGTTAGGAAAAAACTCCAGAATGATCATTCAGCTGAGATGTAGGTGGTAGAACAATCAAACAAAAACCCTCCCCAAATCATCCAGCTAATATCCATTATCTTACAACATGGCTCTTGCAAACCACGGTCCTCAGGTTAACGGAGGAACTAATTTGATTTTCCTTTGTACTTCCTTTCTCCTCGTCCTTTCATTCCACCCCTATTCTCCCCCCTCATCCCACAGATGAATGGCCAGTTTCAGAGTCCACAAAACAGAGATAACTAAGTTCATCTGCATATCATATCTTCTACTTCTACGTTCCCACCAATAAAGAAGAAATTAGACCTAAAGATAGTACATTATTTTAGGATTTAAGGGTTATTTCTCTTTACTAAAGGGTAGATGGAATTGCCTTCAAACCTTAGGACACCATTTCCGAAAACTGACCTGGCTCTTCCCTCCACTTTTTTTTTTTTAATTTATTTATTTTTGGCTGCATTTGGTCTTTGTTGCTGCACGCAGGCTTTCTCTAGTGCAGGGAGTGGGGGCTACTCTTTGTGGCGGTGCGCGGGCTTCTCATTGCGGTGGCTTCTCTTGTTGCGGAGCACGGGCTCTAGGCACGCAGGCGTCAGTAGTTGTGGCTTGTGGGCACTACAGTGCAGGCTCAGTAGTTGTGACACACGGTCTTAGTTGCTCCGTGGCATGTGGGATCTTCCGGAACCAGGGCTCAAACCTGTGTCTCCTGCATTGGCAGGCGGGTTCTTAACCATTGTGCCACCAGGGAAGCCCTTTCCTCCACTTTTAATCACCATTCTCATCACATTCCCAGAGCCACTGCAATTCTAGAATAAGTACTTATATGCTCTATCTACCCAGCCCCCTCTGGCAAGACACCACCTTTTTAAACCTTGAAAGAATGGACTCTTCTTTACAGGTATGGAGGAAAAGTATCTTTGAGATAAATCAAGAGTCTTAAATTCCAGAAGTAATAATAAATATCTTCCTGATATTCAACCAAAGGCCTTTATTCTGCAATGGAAGCCAATTAAGACCAGAAAGGTACTTATCCACCTTTCCAAAGAGAGGTCTTCCTCCAATGGAAGATTAAGTCCACTGGAAGACTGGCTGAACTGGCTGGAAGTCAAGGGATCACACAGCTTGGGGAGGCATGAAGTTGCTGAAATCCTTGATGCCATATTTTCCTCTGTGTCTAGAGTGGGTTCCTGATACAAATGGATAATTTTCTGGCAGGAAGGTAAGAAGGTGGGAATGAGGAGCCAGGTCTTTGCATTTGCATCTGTATATATCATCAGGCTCATGTCTGAGTTTGTGTACCCAGGCCCCCTGGTTCTAACTTTCCTGCAATGAGGCCTAGTATCCTCCAAGTTCGGGGGTGGGGAGTTGACCTGAGAGAAACAAAGGCAGTGACTTGGGGTCTAATTTATTCCCAGTATATAAGAGCGAGAACACCAACACCAAGGACTGGAGAGGAGACATGGACTGGATGGCCTACAAAAACTCTTATCCTTCATCTCTAAATTCTCTAAAATATTAGCTAGCTTATTCCCACACCTAGGTCTCCCATATTCACCCCTCCTTACCACCAACAGCCTCAAATTTCACCTAAATCACAGTCATCTTCTCACCATCTCCAGACCAGTGAGGCCCATCTAATTTTCTCAAATTCACCAGCAAACAAAAAATGTCTTTAGGGAGTAGGGTAGAGAAGGGTGAGTGAAGCTCGTCACTGGGGATCCTCAAAAGGGGTTAGGAAAGAGAAAGAGAAAAGGAGAAACACATTAGACACATTGCTATTAGGATAATATTCAGCTGCTTTATCAGTGATTAACACTCCCTGGAGTGATAAATGCTTTACTTAACTATAAACTAAGCAAGCAGAGGAGTTGATGGAAAAGTAACTTACCCTGCTAAGCCCTCAGCTTCCTTCCTTCTTTCTTCCAAGTGAAGTAAATGCTTGATCTCCTCAGATCTATGTTGTGGCTGATTTGCAGCTGTCCCTTCATATCACTTTCCTTTGCAAACTGCTGAAATGCTGGGTCTCTGTGATTAGGTATGTCCTGCCAACCAGACAGACAACAGTGAATTCTCCCTAACGAGGCAAATAAGGACCTGGCCCCCTGCCCTTGGACTTCTCTCTTTCTGACCTTCCTTCTCTGCCAAGAAGGCTCAGAACTCTGTCAACACTCCCAAACTCACCATAGGCCAGGCAGGCTGAGGAAAGATGAAGCTTACTGCTTCCTGGACCTCTCTCACTAAGGCAGCATTTCTGCTCCCAGTCCACAACGTCAGGAAAAAGCCCTTGGGATTAGTTCAGAAGTATTTGATTGGAAAAGGTAAACAATAGCCCAGAGGAACAGGAATCCCTAGAGTTCTAGATGTCAATCTAGACACAGGATGAGTTCTCCCAAGCCCAAAGTCCTTTTTAGCATAACAAACACTGCTCAAACACAACTCAACAGTGACCAATGTAGGTTTAAGTACAAATATGATACCCAGAAGAGGAGAATACAAATGGTCATTTAATGGTACAGAAGGAAATCAATTGTAGGGGAAACGTCCAGAATTAATTTGTAAAATTCAATTTCCCTGAAAGGAGAGCAAGGCACTTTCTGAGTGAATGTCATCAGGGGCATTCCACCTGTTTATTTTCAAAGAGGAATAAAATTTTCTGGAATATTAAAGTAAGCAAGACCAAAAACACACACTATTTCTAGGAAGAGAAAATAGAAAAGAATCAACTCAAACATCTCATTCCTTCCTGTAATGGATGCTGATCCAGGGAATTTAATTCCACATTTCTAGCTCCTTTTCACTTACAGCTATCAAGCTCCAAACCTATCAGAAGTTGTTAGTGCAGTGGTCCTATATGACTCTATGACCTGACGCTGCTTACATGTGGCCCCAGCTATGTCACTTACCTGCCTCTGTGAACATCAGCAAATTGGGGAACAGAACCACTTGCAGTAAGGTCCTGGACCGTGGCAAATAAATCTATGTATGAACAGATGCAGAGAATGGATTCCAAAGGAACCCCAAACTGTAGAAAGCACAAACTACAAGCAGGGAAGGTGGAAGAAAAGTGTTAAGGATGCAAAAAAAATTACATAACATTATGTAAAATAGCTGTGGACGAAGGAAAATCAGTTGCAATAGGCAAAAATCCTGAATAAAATAGGGGTAATTCATTTTAAGCAAAGGTTTCAGGCCAATTTCAAATTTAACTGGCAGAAAATTGAAAGGTTTTGAGGTTTGTTAATGGCTGAACTGCAAAAGGTAAAAGAAGTCAGATTGTCTTTTCTAACTCAGAAGTGTCATCTTTGAATATAAAGGGAGATGATATATAGAAAAAAATTGATATTGAATAGTAGTCTACATTTCACCATCATTACTACTATTCTGGTAGACATTTAAATTTACAATTTAGAAAGATCTGAACTTTCACAATTTGCATTCATCATGAGTTACATTAAAAAAAACCTTTAAAAGTACTTCTATGGTTCCTTGTGAAACTAGTTAGAAGACAGACTAGAAAGAGCTTCCTATTCAACAAGTAGGAAGGGGGCTTCCCTGGTGGCGCAGTGGTTAAGAATCCTCCTGCCAATGCAGGGGACGCGGGTTCAAGCCCTGGTCCGGGAAGATCCCACATGCTGCGGAGCAACTAAGCCCGTGGGCCACAGCTACTGAGCCTGCGCTCTAGAGCCCACGAGCCTAGAGCCCACGAGCCTAGAGCCCACGCTCCGCAATGAGAAGCCACCGCAATGAGAAGCCCCCGCTCTCTGCAACTAGAGAAAGCCCACGCACAGCAACAAAGACCCAACGCAGCCAAAAAATACATAAAATAAATTTAAAAAAAAACAAGTAGGAAGGGGTCTCTGAGGCACTGGGTGATATTCTACCACTCTTCATGTATACCACTTTTTCTGAGTTCCATTCCTTCCTCTTATTTTCTTCTTAATTTTTACCATTAACCCTAATTCTTCTGATTTGCTAATGATGCTTTATGTTTACCCATGATTCCCATAAACACTATATAACCCTAGTAATGGGCCTAAGGAACTAAAGAAGTTCCTGCTACCTGATATATTAGTTAAGCTCTTAATTTAGAGATGCATAGTTTTCATAGACCAATAACATCAAGAGAATATTTAGTATACAGTACATAATAACTGTAAAGGCAGCTCATGGACTGGGATGCAAGTTAATATTACAGCAAGCAGAAGCTGTAATGAGCAACAATTTGAGTTCTGTTCGCTACCGCGAATTAGGCATGTATATATACTTCAATTTAAATTAATGCGTTTTTTTAAAGTCTTTATTGAATTTGTTACAGTATTGCTTCTGTTTTATGTTTTGGTTATTTTTTGGGCCGCGAGACATGTGGGATCTTAACTCCCTGACCAGGGATCGAACCCACACCCTATGCATTGGAAGGCGAAGTCTTAACCACTGGACCACCAGTGAAGTCCCTAAGTTAATGCTTTATAATGTGTATCATTATAATTATTGTTGAAAAAATGTAATTAAAGTTGCTATACAATTATATCATTATAAAATGTTGAACAATATGCAAATTTCGCTCAATTTGCAAAATTCTATACTTATTTTGATTGTGACAAAGAAGAAAGGAGTAGGGCTTCCCTGGTGGCGCAGTGGTTGGGAGTCTGCCTGCCAATGCAGGGGACACGGGTTCGGGCCCTGGTCTGGGAAGATCCCACATGCCGCGGAGCGACTGGGCCCGTGAGCCACAATTACTGAGCCTGCGCGTCTGGGGCCTATGCTCCACAACGAGAGGCCACGACAGTGAGAGGCCCGCGCACCGCGATGAAGAATGGCCCCCACTTGCCGCAACTGGAGAAAGCCCTCACACAGAAACGAAGACCCAACACAGCCATAAATAAATAAATAAATAAATAAAATATTTAAAAAAAAAAAAAGAAGAAGAAAGGAGTATAATGGCAGGAAAATGCAGTATTATTCTTTTCTTATTGTTAAAACACTTAATAAATTCCAAATACTACTGTAACAAAATTCTAGACAATAACATTTTCTTTCAATTAAAAGTTAAGTGAAACACTGATTTTAAATAATAGATTTAGGCCTATAATAGGCACCCAGAGTGCTCAGTTACTAATGCTCATGTAAAACAAGTATAAGCAAAGTAAAAAAAAAAAAAAAAAAAAAAAAAAGAGCAAAATTTATGAAGACAAGAATTTAATTCATCAAATTACCATGAACTACCCATGAGATAATTTTCTCTGAATATCCCAATTCTACTAACAGGATTTTCTGATTTGCATGAGGTCAAATCAGACTACATCTTCCAAATAAAACCCAACACAGAGATAGGAGCAGCGGCCCATGCATGGAATTTATTGTGTGCTACTGTTTATAAAATACTCAAATAGTCCTGCACATGCATAATATTTCCAACTTAGAAAGGAGACCATACAGGGTGCACTTTCTGGCAAACAAACAATAGATGGTTCCGCTGCCTGGAGCTCTGAGTTGTATTCCAGGGCATGAGGGAAGCAGGCCACCAAAGTAAAGGGAAATACCAAACTACTGTGGCAATCAATACAGGTCAGTAATTGTGAAAAATTAGCACATGGTTCCATTTAGTCTAACCAAGCAGTTCTGTAACTATCAAAAAGAAAATGTTCAACATGCAGTCTTGACTTTTATGCTTCCACTAACATCTGAATGACTGAACAGAACCGTTGCTTCTATGCTGCACTGCTTAATCAAAAACACTTCCAGAACATTTAAAAATTTCCTTTGCATCAAAACATAAAATGATAGAAAGCCAGCAGTAAATCACCCTGGTGGCTATTTAAGCAACTTGAGTACTCACAATAAACTAAAATTTCTCATAACATCTAGGTAACCTATACATGTCGTACCTGTACATCATAGGTCTATATATTAAATATTTGCAAAATGAAAACATGCATACACAAAATACGTCAAGTTTTACAGACATGATTTGAATTAAAATTTACTTTGACAATGTACAAACTTCTTTTAAAGTACCTTAAATGAGTAATTCTGTAATTCTTCATAATTCTGAAATTTAGAGATTTTCTTCTTAAATCTCTGGGGTGTAAATCTCAAAAGATCTGGGCAAGAAAGATTCTAAATTAGTTTTTGGATTTGTGTACAAGTAAGAGAGTCAGCCTAGAAATAGGTTATGCATTCATAATTGAAAAATACCAAGACTATATTACAGAATTAGCCACATTTAGGAACTATAGACCTGAGGTCAGCATTTTGTATAAATGCCAACTGGGTTTCTCAGCATTTTGCCCATAATTCAAAACACAGCTTAGTAACCTCGGAAATGTATTTTAAGACCATGCTAATTCATCCTTTAAAGACATTTCATGGGGGAAAAAAAAAGTCCACATTATCTCTTAGGATTGTATTTGAAGTTATGGTTGAAAAACAAAATCTAATTCTACTGAGGGGAAAAAGAAATCTCATTTGTAAACTTAAATGTGTGAACCACAAGCATAAATGGAGGTGTAGTTGCCCTCCACTGGAAATTGCCCCAAGCCCCTTGCTCACTGCTCTCCACCTTGGCAGCGATGACCCAATCTTATCAGGTAGCACAACATGTCCCAGGGCCCTCAAGCCTCCATCCAGGAAGGGGGCTGGGGTCTCAAAAGCACAATGGTTTCTCCAGAGGGACTGTGACATTTACAGTCAGCTTGATCGACCCCTCCAGCTCCTCGGGTGATCTGTCCATTTGGGGCCCGAGATGTGAGAGTCCCTGGGAAGCCGTGGGTCACTGGGCACCATGGTTGCCAGTCCCGTGGTTCTCAGTGGCATGTGCGGTGTTCAGAGAATTGAAACCATCTTGCTGTACAGCATCTTTCCGGGGTGGCATTCTCTCATTGATCCTATCCAAACCCTTTGCCTCTTCAAAACTGCAGATTCTATGTGGTGGAGAGAATCCTCGTATTGCTTAACAAAATGCAAATTTGATAAGTCAGTAATTGAAAAACATTTCTGAGATTTCAAAAACATAATTAATGATTTTTAAGAAGAAAGAAATTAGTTGTACATAGCAACATTTAAATCTTACTTTAACTGAAGCCTATCCCCATTCTAGATTTCCCCTTAAAATGTGAAATGTTTAAACCTAAATATAAACATGACAGCTTCATAGACGACAAGTGTTACATAGTCTTAAAAAAAAACACACACAAAAATAATCCTCCCCTGCCCCAAGACCTCCAGGCAATGGTCTCAGGGTCTCAACCTAACTTCTACTACATCAATTATCTCCTACCTCAGGCCCTAAGATCACCAGTGACTATCACAGTAAGGCAGCAACAAGAGTAGGGGCAAGTGAGGAGGCTAAACAAGGTTAATCCTCAACATACAAATCTGTACCAAGAGCGTGGGAGAAGAAAAGAAAGTTAAAATTTAGCAGATCAGAACTACCTTGGAGGTCAAGGTATTATCACCCCATTACCACCAATATGAAATGAAAAAGGTAGGACATGCCTCCAGGAGTTAGATCTGTGTTTGGCAGATTGTAAAACGTATTTATAGTTCCATATTTTAGGAGATGTTTTCCTTAATTCACTGGCCATTCACTGCCTGTTTTTTGGAAACCCAAATCAAAATAAACGGCAATCCTCCTCCAATTGTTATGGTTTCTCATTCACTTCATCTGGAGTGATGTATCCTCTATTATTAAAATGTACATAGAAAAAATTTCCATACTATTGGTTATAATCTGGTTGCTTTAATATGCAATCCCTGGGACTCAGAGTCTGTGCATGTGAACCAAGTAAGTGGTTGGGGCAGCAAAGCTTTCAGCAACGTGGAATACCAAGCCAATACATGATATACGCGGATGTAATATTATCAGCAAACACTAGCCCAGACTGCAGCACAAAATCATAGTGACAGCCCTGCACTCTCAGGTGAATTACTGAAAATGAGTATGTTCATTTTATATCATGAGTATACCAAACCTAATCTAGAGAGGATTTCACTTAAGAATAAAAAAATCTGAGTAGCACAGAATCATGCAAAATATGGAACAGATCTTTATTTGCAACTGTAAATGCTATAATATTATACCATAACATGCTGTACTCTAAAGAATTCTGGAACATTAAATGCTGGTCACATTACTATACTAGAAAAGGGAAAAAACCAAATTGTCACTATGGAACTCAGTCCTTGTGATTTAAAAAGAAGAAGAAAAAGATATGACTGTTAAACTTGATGAGTCAGTGAGTCTGATTCATCTTGGACTGTGCAAGCTAGAAGTAAGACACACCCACAGGACATTCTCTGATGCCCACCCACACACCACAGATCTCTGCCCAGTGCAAGGACTCTGATCGTACCTTTTTCAGCCTCAATAGCCTCAACTGTGGCTGTACAGAAGTGAGCAGAGGCATGCAAAATGAATGAGAGAGATGAGAAGGGTCATATCGTACAGCAGAAAAGGCAATGATCACTTAAAATATAACAGTACCCCATACTACATTATCATTTACAATTTAACATATATAGTACCTGTATTAGAGAGCCCCATCCAATCCCCCAATTCCTGACACAGCACAGTTTACACACAGCACTAAGACACCATCGCTCAGAGCACAGAACACATAGACCTATTGTAAACAGACACCTCAGCATCCATGCAAATGCACACTAGTATTAATTACCCATCTTGAATTCAGTATTTTGATGACCTTAGAATTTTCCAACATGTTTATTATGTCACATCCATCACAATCACAAGGAAATTCTCTATAGAGTGAAATTATGATGGTAGAATTGTAGCAGAGCAAACAGAAGGAGATTCTTTTCTTTCATGTCTAACTGAAATAATACTTATCACCAGTTGGTTCCCTAAGATATAAACTAGAAGGGGTCAGCAATGCTTTTCCTGTCACTTCTAATTCATAGGGCAAAGCATAAGCTGCAAAAGTTGGTATGGCTACAATGAAATTTATGGTCAGTAAACTTAGTGAATTACTCTAATTAGAACAGTTCCATAGTCCTTGTCCTCTGTGGGTAATCTAAAAGGACTCCTCTTGTCTACTAGGAACTTCCTTTCTATTATAATTGGTGTTCCAAATATCTAAAGATATCTAAAGATATCAACATATAACATATATAAAAATCCATTTATGTTCAGTGTATCACGAACTCAAATCTACCTCAGGTACTAACACCCTCAAGTGAAGATAAAAAGGCTACTGAGCATGTTTTCAAGCCCATCTACCAATTAGAGAGGAATCAAGAGATAGAACTGAGGTCTTACAGGCAATAAATCCTATTCATTTCATGATATGGACATACATATAGGTCATATAAATGAGAAATACATTCTTGGTATAGCTTGTCTCTGGCCCATTTAGAGAATTTCAACATATTTAGTCATACACTTTTTTGTAGTCAAAGATTCTTTTGGTTCATTTCTGGGTTCAAACTGTATAAAGCACTCACACTGAGGACCAGGACCAAAGATTGCAGAGAACATTATTGCCTGATAATACTGCCAAGTCTCAATTCTTCACTTTACCCAAAGTGCACAAACTCATAATATTTATAATGATAATGTTCCATCCCTCCTACTTTGCTTCTTCAACGATAAGGCCAATTAGAATTATTATTCCTAAAATGAACTTCTAGCAGTACACATGATTTAGAAATAATAAAATTTATCCAAAGCAGTTATTAATGTGAAAGGACACTGATGAATCTAAGGAATTAAAGAAGGCTAAATTAGATGTTTTGTAATCTTAATCAGATAGTAAAGTGGGGGACCGCCAAAAAAGGAGTATAACACTGAATAAGGAAGAATTAATTTTTCTCAACTGTTAAATCATATTACAAATTAAAGCAGATATACTTATTGTATACCCACTGTACAAATCACCATTTAAAAAATCTAGCCCTGTACACTTGGAAAATACTCTTGGAATTTGTCCAGACAGAAAACTGGGATAAATGACCCACCTCTACTGGATCAGCCCTGGAATTCCTATTCTTCAAAAGATGGACTAATTTCTTATATTTAGAAATTAAATAGGGAAAAATAAAATGCCTACCAGAATCTACGTTTTAAAGAGCTTGTGGTAACAGAAGTGATTTTATATGAGATATTTCATAATTTGTATAATATATAGTAATAAATTAAAAATAAAAAACTGATTATCACTGTAAGAATTAGTATCTATTTGAGTATGTCAATAGTTTAAAAGTCTATTAAAATTTTTTTCAAATTATGAAAATGACAATACACTTTCGGGGGCTTTTAATTTTATATGCATTTTCTAGGTCAATTTATATTCTCTGCTCTTTCCCAAGGCCTCTAAATGCTCCTAAATCCTTTTCAGGACACAAAATGTACATCACACTCAAAACTGCATACCATGTTAAGCTTGAATGCTTAGAATTCAAAGAAGATCATTTGAAGCTTACATATTAAGCTGGAAAGAAAGAGATCTGATAATTGCAAAATTCTATCTGAAAAGCACTATTTTTCCTCAATTTTTTTCAGTTTTATGGGGCATCTTGACATGGCCTTACTAAGGTTGAGTGTAATGCTGTTTCAAACTGTGTTCCTCAATACTACACAGGATAAGTGATCAAGAGGAATTGACCTTACTATAATATAGATGGCCACATATTTTCTCATATAGGTCCTCGTGAAGGTAGCATTATAACGGCTAGCTCCCAATCAAACTTCCAAGAAGAAAATGCACATAAAATATGATTATCAAATCCTACTCCAACAGAGTTATGCAGTTTGTAAAAACACTTGAGAAATATCATAAATTAACTGTAAAGTTATTGATGAGACAATTTCTATTTTCTGACAATAGGATGGAGGTCTTAGAATTTTAAAACTTTCTTTTTGCAATATTTAGCTCTCAGGTATTCATGTCAGGGGTCATGTCTACTAAAATTTTAAATGTTACATAAATTTTTAAAAATCACATGGGTGGTCATACTTCTGTATGAGTTTTATTTGTTTCAAAATGGGTTTGTCTTATGCTAGAGAAATCACTTCAACCAAATGTAAACCACACGATCAAGATCCATTGCTGGCAGAGCTAGGGAGCTATCTAGTTTCCTAAATTGGACCCCTTAAGCTCAGCACCATCCAGTAACTCACTCTACGCCGGGAATAGACAGTCCCTTCAGTAAAGCTGTCTTTCAATCCTTCCCTGCAGTTGGGGGTGATTTCAAAGTTGGAAGACTGAGCTTCAGGCTGCATGCAAATTAAGAATAAATAGATGTGCTGAGCTCTCAACAAAGCATGTAATTAGCAGGTGCTAATTGCGAAATCTGAAAGAAAGGTTTGCTGTGGATACAACATAAAAGTAATAATATATCCAAGGATAACTGAGAGATGACCATAGTTTAGATTTATTTAAGTATGAGACCCTTTCGGTTTTCTTTTCCTTTTCTGAACAAACAGGAGGAAGGATATGGCATTTTTCAAGTTATTAAAATTCACCCTTTTCTATTAACATTCTTGCTAGTTTTATTGAATGTTTAAGGTCTTCTTAATTTGTTTTAATGAAATTCTTTTTAGCTCATTTTCCTAATGTTTACAAGATAATAAGAAAAATGAAGGGCAAGAAATATAAAGAGAATCAAAGCAGATTTTTTTAAATCCAAAAAAGAAACCTCATTCAAAATGAAAATTTGAAGCTATAATTTCAAAACATACTTATATATCTCACATATACCAGTAGTGGTAGCAGACAACACAATAACATATAAATAGAACATGTATAGGCTACAAGTAGAAATTATTTGTCTACAGAAAAATTCTTTTTATTTATTTAAGCATTTATTATGAGACCGAGTGAAATGAAATTGTGAAAAGTCAATCTAATTTAAATTTATTCAAAATTTAAAATTAAAATTTCCTATTTTTTTGCCTTAAAAATTTGACTAATTACAACACCAAACATGACTAAGAAAACATCAGATCTGTTGCTTCCTGTTTTAATACAACAATGACCCTTGGAGGGCTGTCAGAAGTGACTACAATAAAACATAAATTAAGGCTTTACATATCACATTTTCTGCTTTCCAACCACAAGGGAAAGAAATCTAGACTTTCAGTTATTGGGTATTGTCTATAACATTCACATCACTTTCTTCTATTTAATCTGTAATGGGCTTTCAAAAAGTTAACCCAGTATTTACACAAATATTTACTCCAAAAAAACTTAAGTTTTTTTTTTAAATATAAAATATTCAATGAGCCAGATTACAGGAATGCTTACGTATAATTCTTTTTATTTTCATGCAAAATAAAGGCACACTTAATAACACCCTTTCAATTTTGACTTACAGGATTTAATATCCACCCCTTATAACATGACTTAATATCTAACGTTACATTCATGTTCAGAATGCACAAAGTACAGCAACAAATGCAGCAAACCTCAAAACAAGGTGCTACAAAGTTGCTTCTACATCAAGACAGACAAGTGTCTGATAGAGTAATTTAACTTAACATACTTTTACAGACATACAGCTAACCTACAGAAAGACAGACAGATTTAGGAAAGCAGCTACATCTGCAGAGGAAGGAAACAGCGTGTTACAGACAGTCAATTATACATAGAACATTTGACAAACACCACAGAAAACAAACTTTGGCATCATTTACCAGGGTACAAAACCTTGCACAAATGTTTTGGCAAGTGAAGTGCATAAGTAATGTTCTGGGGCTCAAGCAGATTGTTAATTCTAAAATTAACATCTGAAAATATAAGCACAGTCTAATACAATTACATAAATTAGAAAGATAAAAAAATAAGAAACTTGGAATTACATTTCCATTTAAGTAATATGGATATCCTTGATTCACATTCTGAAACTGAGGCTTTAAAAAGAAAAGGGTGCATTAGACAAATGAATAAATATTTCAGACATTATGATATGAGTTATTCCCATATCATTTCATGAAAAGCTGAGAGACTGATCATTATTTTCAATTGAAAGGAATACCCATTCTATCATTTTCTGCCCTGGTCAGGTTATTAATCAGACACTACCTATCATATAGTATTCTGCTTGTATCAGCTGCTGAGACAAGAACTAAAAAGCAGAAAGAATTCCCTGCATGCATTATGTGTATTGTTAGCAAAAGAGTGAGGTGTGCCCCAGTCCATCTGAGGCACAGCAAGTTGCATAACATCATTACCACTTTGCAGGGTCTGCCGTCCTCCAGCTAACACTCCACTAGGCAACATCCCTGTGGGAGTCAGGCCCTTGAGTGTCAGCACACTTTCACTCTCCTCCCTATAGCAGAGAGATATAACAAAGATCAGAGACTTCCAACAAGTACTTAGGTTAAAAGAGGAGATGGGGCCCAGATGAGGCCATGTATGTAAACTTATGACATTCATTGCTATTACCATATTTTCCTCAATTCCAAGATATACACATTTTTCCACGTTCTAAATGTTTCAGATATGAGGGTATGCCATACAACTGAGACATGCATTGTCTTCCTGAAAGCTTTATTAAATATGTGGTGAGATTCATCACCAAGGGTATCATAAAATTGATAAAATATGGTATTCATGTCTGATATAAGCAGTTTTGCAAACAAATTTTAAGGACTAACCCATTCACGTGCACCCTTAAACCTGTCTTCCTGAATTAACCCCAGGAAGACAATTTATGACTCCAGCAAAAAGGACTTCCTTTTATAGATGAGCAAGTTCATCAGGAACACTCTAAAAAGTGCCCCCTCCTCCTTATTATGCTCTAATTTTAAAGTGTAGATCTATACTTTTCATCACAGAAGGACAAGAGATACCAAAGGTGAACAATAATAATCACAAGGGTCAAAAATACTAGTTTCAAAGGGACCTGTGTTCCCCTCTTCAACATGTAAGTATACAACTTCTTTATAGAAAGAATGCTACTATATTGCTTTTAGATATCAAACAGGACACCGCTTACAATAAAGTATAATAAAAGTGATTTCTGTAAAACAAATCATTGGGAAAATATATCATTACCTGAGAACAGAGAGACCCTTGCCATCTTGCCAATTGCTCGAATTTTGTTTCTTATGATTTCTTTCCGGGCTGCAGCTGAACCTACTTTCAATGGAATAAATAGAAAGAAGACTCAAGTTTAGGGCATCCATACTTGTAACCATCTATTAGCCTGCTTCACTCTCATCTGAAACCACACCAAGCCCCTCGCCACCAGCTCACATGGAAGAAACTAGATGAACTCATGCCAAAAGCTTCTCTTCAATGTTTAGCTCAGCACTGGTCTAATACTGGGATCTGACACAGATACAAACTGAAAGCAATCAGCCAACTTTATCAGGTCTCACACTACTGACTAACCAGTAAAAACAGCAATGGGAAAGAAACTAGAGTCCAACCTGTATCACAAACCAGAGGACAAAAAAATGGTAACAATTCTACAGTCTTTGTTTAATTCTCATGAGAGCCTATGGCATGCAGACTAACAGACTAGAACTGGTCATAACCTTTAGACTTCTGTTTGATTATCATAAAAGCCTTTGACATGCAGGCTGGAAATATCCCATCATACTATGACAAAAGGAGCTTCCTTGCTAAAAGTTGGTCTGAAAACAGTGATATGAAGCAACTACTGGGCAGGTGACCCAGAACGAGGGACCATAGCAGCATTTCAACAATGTACATCTCAACCTCATGGACTAGGTGTCCTCTAAGGTCATGCAAATATATACAAGCTTTTACATCCCTAGGTGAGTATGACACAAGGAGAGTGAGCAATGAGAAAAGACTCCCCAAAAAACATGGCTAAAGAATCACTAATGCTTCATCTCCAAAGGGTTAGCTGCGCTGCCTATCACTGATACAGAAGAGAATATATCAAAATAACTGAATCTTTGCCTGAATAAAGACTCAAAGGTTGTTATCTTCCTTCCCTTGGCCTCCAGAAAGAACAACAACAATCTCAGTCCTGTTATCTCATATACAGCAACTAGAATCACTCTGGACCCAAGAGTGTGGTTCCTTAGAACAGTGCTTCAACATGATGAAAACAAACATATGGAAGCACCGTGGTTGAGGAGACGGTTAAGGAAAGGCTAAAGACACTAGACCAAAAGGGGCCTTAGGTACACAGAGGTCTGAACAACCAAAAGTCTTTTGGGCTAGAGCATCTTATTTAAAATTCAAGCAGTCCACAAATACATATAATTAAAAACTAAGATGATGACTGGACCTTACTGCAAGGAAACAGAAAAAGAAATCCAATTTCAAAGATGAAAACAAGACATATTTTAGAGAAAATAGGCTCCACAACCATGTTTATGATGCTCTAAGTGTAATATTATGAGTGCTGAAGCATAGCTTTTACAAATCCAAAACTGTGTAGGTCCATGGTACTACACAGGTATTTTTAAGATGCCAAAAAAATTACTTAAAGTCTCAAAATCATAGAACATTGGAATTTGAAGACATTAGAGATACTGCAAAGTTCAATTTCCTCATTTTATAGACAAAGAAACTAACTTTACTAAGTGTCTTGTCCAAGGACATAGGGTAAGTCTGATTCTCTTCAAATAAATTAATATATTTTGTTTTAAAATTGACAGAATTTTTGAAATAGCCAGACTGGGGGAGAGGAGTACGGAGATGGGGAGGATGGCTGTAATGAGATACATTCACATTTTCAGCCTTAATTTATATATCTATAAAACTGAATGATATGTAAACTATACTGATTTCAAATTAAAATTCACTGGAATATAAAACACTTTACAATCAGGATTTTAAATCAGTCTACAAACAATCATGCATAATATTAAAGTAAATGTCCACAGTAAAATTACTTTGGGGAATCAGACAGACAATCAAACACCCCTAGTCATGCAGGGAAAAGTACAAAACATTACAAATAAGCAAAAGAATGAATTTTAAAACAAGAGGAATGAAAAGAGGGAAAATATTTCCATGCACAGAAAGACAAGATATCTTGGAATATGACTTCTAAAAACATCAAATTCTAACTTAGATAAAACTTAAACTAAATTTGCACAAGGCCCAAGAGGACTCTGCATAAATATACTTAATGAATACACAAACTTACATGGACATGAGAATAACTTATGAAGTCATATTTCAAAACAATGTTACTCTGTCTGGTCTGTACCTTTTTTATTGCCATATATGAGCCGTTCTTCAGATGGAGAGTCCAGAAAAAAGGAAGTGAATGATGGAGAAAAGGTGGTTGAGACAAATAAAAAGATAGAGATTTAACTTGGCAGTGGTACTGAAGAATGAATGTAGAAAGAAAGGGAGAAAAATGAAGGTCCTCATATTTGAAATTTGAAAAATGTAGTACTGTAAGATCTGGCAAATAAAGGAGGGATGCCACTGGGTAGAGCTCTAAAGGAAAGATTTCTTAAAGATATGTGTTCAGAAGAAATTATGGACAGAATGACTATAATATTTGATGAAAGTAGACAAATTAGGGACAGAAAAAACACGTGAAAACACATAAGACTGATAAAAGACTGTGCTAACAACAATCGCACATTATATTAATACCCTTAAGGAAATGTGTCACCCATGGAAGTATGTTAAGTGAAAGGTAATGACACAATGAGATACAAACTCATGTGGTTCTTCAAGGACACCAACATCTGCAAAATCTGTAGCATACACAGAGAAATGTAGGTAACTTTATAAACTAACCTCAGTGGAAAACCTTACCCACTCCCAATAAAGGAAAGGCTAAGCCTCCCACACTCCATAATAACAAAGAGCACACAATTTCTTGAATCAGAATTGTGTAACTTTTGCACATACTCAGGATCAACAGTATGTGCTGTCTGTTCCCAATCCAATCTGGGAGTTTGAGGGACATCTTTTTGCACAAATAGCAACAGATTGTTTCAAAGCAAGTAATAGCTCTTAGAGTAGGCAGGAGAGATGTCTCATTTGAGCTTTCCATTCTAATGCTGAGATACATGATTCCATTATAGGAAATGCAAAGTTTTAGTTTAGTAAAACTATAACACATATGGATTATGTATTTCCTTTACCAAACTCAAGACAAAAGATAAATAACTGAAAGAAACAGTATGCATTCTAAATATCATAGAAATCAGTGTTCAAAAATTCCCTTAATGATTACATAACACCTCTAAAAGGAACACTACGTGCATTTACACATGCAATATGTTTATGCAAATTTTTGCCTTTAAAAATAAACCCACATGTACATTAAACAATACAGAATACCAAAGGCCATCACTTAAGAAGAAAGAGAATCTTATTCCTTTAGCCAATTTCAGCCTTGAATATGCAAAATCTACTCTTTCCTTCCTCCCAGTGGGAAATGTCCAATCCTGTTCTTTCCCTTCCCCCACAGAAAGCTAAACCCTTATTGTGTCTCCACAGCAATCCCCAACCCAACAAGTTTTCTTTCTAAGTCAGATTTCTTCCCAGGCCCAGTCCATAGCATGGTCCCACTGCTGAGTAGGAAAAGGGGAAGGAGAGGAGAGAAGGTATGCTATCATGCTCAAAGGAAAGAAGAAAAGATAGGGTTAAGGGGAAGAAATAAGGGAATATGTATAAGAAAGTGAAACAAATGTAGTTCCAGTAGCTCTTTTCCCTATCCCATCCTAGTATCTATCCTAAACTCCTCCCCTTTCCTCCATTCCTCAAGGTTCTTTCTCCCCCAAACCACTCTCATTCCTTGATGCAAACTCCCAGACCCATACTCTTAAAATTTTCTTGGCATCTCTGCTCTTAATACTTGGTAGTGTAAGGGTGAAGAAATGTGGAGTAATTGCACCTGCCATGCTGGCAGTGAAGGGAGATCTATTTCTAGTATTCAGAGCTGGAGCTCAGTGTATTTTCCCATAGAAACATTGTCATAAATGGTGCTTACGAATTTTTTAAATTACTTAAGAGTGGGAAAGAATTTTCATCCTCTCTATTCCCTCAATCTATGGAAGAGAAGATTTTGAGAAGTTAGGTGACTTTCCCAAGATTACACAGCTAGTATAATGGTAGCACCAAGACACCTGAACCACTGATCCTTGTCACTAAACTACAGTGCCTCTTTAATGATCAAATTTGATTCATCTCTGGAGTGTAAGAATGATGTAACAAGTTGATAAATAAGCATAATTTATCATTAATAGGAAAAATGTTGATAAGATACATAAAATCTCATTAGAAGGAATATAATAAAATTTTATATTTACTCCTGGTTGAATTCCCAAAAATGATTCAGTGTCTATCTTCTTATAAATCATCAGTATCTAAACCAAGTACTATATTAGACTTAACATGGAAACCTTTCCCCTTTTTACTATAGAAAGAGGACTAAAGCATCACCTATCACTACTCCTATTTAACACTATTAACAATATTGATACAAACTTTTTGAAGAAAAAGAAATAAAAGGTAAAAATGTAGAAAATAAACAATATCAGCCTTATGCAAATGACGTATTTTTTAAAGTTAAGGAAAACAAAAATTACCGTAGGAAGTAATTCTGCTGATCCAACTTGTTGAACATAAGATAAACCCACAAATATATAATTCCTTCATAAAGTCAGAAAATATAAGAGAGATACCAGTTGCAATAGTAATAAGAACATAAAATACTGAAGTATTAATTTAACTTGGTAATAACAGATTTTTCCCAAAGAAAAACTATATAATTTTAAATAAAATTATATATTAAATATATTAAAAGGAGTAATTATAGTAAATGAACTAATTATACAGAGCAAGAGATTTTGATCTTAGTTTAGAAAATTAAATATTTTTTAAAAACTTCCTAGATTCAGATACAGATTTAATGTAACACCAATTAAAACTGCTACTAGATAGTTCACAGAATTTGACAAATTAACAGAAAACTCTATTGAAAAAATTAGTGGAACATGTACAAAAATTATTTCATTATATTATTGATCATTACATCAATACCTATAATATTATGAAGTAGGAACTATTATCTTCATTTTGAAGATAAAAAAACTGAGGCTCAGAAAGGTTAAGTAACTTGCCCAAGGTCACATAGCCATTATGAGGAACTAGAATCTGAACCCAGAACTAGTCTTACAACAGTGATTGCAGAACAGGGGAAATAAATATTTAATTAAAACTATTTAAAAATTTTATGGAAAAGACAGATATGATGAAATATGTTAGAACTAAAAGCTTCTTACAAAATATCAGAGAGGATTAAAATAAGGAAAAATTAATATTATTCATTAAATCTTATTATCCAAACAAAAAAAAACTGATATAAGTTAATTTATTTCAATGAACAAAACTATAAACCAGAGTAAAAGCACATCCCTGCCTGCCACCAACAGATGGCACTAGCAGACACTTGTATATAGTCACTTTGTGCTTTCAACAAATGGACTTAAAACTGTGGTTAAGAATCAAACCTGTTTGTAAGTAGAGAAATTTCTAAACAGTGTTTACTCAGATTTTACTTGTTAAATGGTCACTTGATAGGGACAGTTTACATAGTTGGGAAAGCAGATAGTAATTTCTCCCTTAGCATCATCAGAATTCAAAGAAATGTAAATTAAACCGACTGTAATTTATAGCCACCAAGCAAAATAAGTAAAAACAACCAAAACCCAATTAGGTGGGCCTGTGAAGAAATACAGGTCTATAGATTCATTGCTAGAAACACTTCATATTGGTCCAATTCTTATGCAAAGTAATCTGGCAGTTCATAGCTAAAATAATGAAGCTAAAACTCTTCATTCTCTTTAACTCTGTAATTCTCTTCAAGAAATTTATTCCAAAAAGGAAAATTAAAACTATTGTATGAATATGTTTATTGCATGCTATTCATAATAAAAATAATTTAAAGCAACCCAAATGCCAAACAATATAATATTAACTACAAAGATTATGGTATATTAATATACTTAGAAATATGTAGGTATCGAATTTTACCAATACGTAGATTATGTTTAATACATGGAAACATTTATATACTAATTAAAACTATGAAAAGTATGCTGCAACAAAGATGTGAGGGGCATATGGAAGGGAATAAAGAGTTTTCAGCTTACAAACTTTATGTTTTTGTTCATTCAGTTAATTAATATAAATATTTAAATTTAAGTTCTAAATAAAAACTTCAGAACATAAAAATAAAAGTAATTTTGTTTCTATCGTATTAGTTTATACTATAAATGTGCATTAGGTACATAGGCTGGTTGGCTTACATAGAACTAACAACCATGTATAACTTTGTATGGAAAAAATGCTTGCTGAATCTTAAACTAAACTAACAAGTGGTCTCTTAGAACATAACCACTCATAAATTGAGAACAGCTTACTTTGATTTTTGAAAGGAAGAAGTGACAATGGCATTGGGTATTCAGGTATGTTTCTGATGCACTAAGAATACAGTACCAAGGAAACAAAAAACATTTTTATCCTCCCTTCTCTAAGTAGTGTCCATATTCATGAAGAACCACATTCTTTTAGCACTTCAATTTTCCTTTCCTTCTGTTCTTTCTTCCAGATTTCCCCTTTCCCTAAATTCATTTTCTTCCCCATACCAACAGAAAAAAAAAATTACTCAAATGATTTTAAAATCTTAAAATAAATAATATCTGAAAAAGTGATTTGTCACTTATCAAATAGCATAGCCATTTGAGAGCAATGACTATATTTTACAAGAGTATATTAAAACTGGGCAGTTAAAAGATACTATTTCACAATAAAAAACAGTAAAATGAATAGTCATACCATCAAACTGGTCTTCTCCTTCAGTCATAAGTTCATCATCAGAGCAAATACTCAGAACATTTACCAACATTTCTGTCACTATTAAAAAAAAAAAGTTACACATTAGTTTATCATATTCAACTATCTATATGTATACAGGGCAACTATTTATATAAATGATCCAAGAAGACAAACATATTCTGATAGCAGAAATGATGGAATTAAAAGCTATAAGGGCTTTCAAAATGAAAGAAATTAAGTGGCTAACAAGCTTGAGAGATTCCTTATGGAATAAGTTTTCAGGTCTCTCAGGGAAAAAAAAAAAATGAAGCCCCCACAGGGATAAGAACAGGGATGAATAACATCTAAATACATACATTTAAATTCTTCATTTATGGATACAGCATTAAGGAGTAAGAAAGGGACTTCCCTGGTGGTCCAGCGGTTAAGACTCCATGCTCCCAATGCAGGGGGCCCGGGTTCGATCCCCAGTCAGGGAACTAGATCCCGCATGCCGCAACTAAGACCCGGCACGGCCAAGTAAATAAATACATATTTTTTTTAAAAAAAGGAGTAAGAAAAAACCATGGCACAGTTCCACTGTTTCAAAAAGTTTCAGGATTCAATCTTTTAAAAACTGGCTCCAGCAATTCCCCTGAAACTTAATTCTTAAGACTACTAATGACTATCTAACAACTGGAACCCATGGTTCTTTCTTAGGCTTAATTCTCCTTCACTGTTCTATATATTTTTTGCCTTCTCTTTTCCCTTGGTTTCCAGGATTCTACTTTTCTGGTTTTTCTACCTTTCAGACTATTTTTCCCGCAAATTTGGACATTCTCAAGATTCTCTCTGCAGTCCTGTTGTTTTTATATGTTCAATCTCTTGGTGATTCCATCCATTACTATATATTTTCAACTATCACCTTTTGAAGATGATTCCAAATTCTTTATTGCCAGTCTCGACCTCTCCTTCAATCTCTGGATTTCCCTGCTGGTTTTATTGCCAACTGTCTCAGACTATTTGTATATCGTCTGTTTCCCCTACTAAAATGAAAGCTTCATGAGTGCAGGGTGCTGTTCTGTTTACTACTGCATCCCCAGAGCCTGGTACCATGCCAGGCACATGAGAGGCATACAGTAAATATCTGACAAATGAGTAAATTAAAAAATTAAAGGTATAAGCAAATTTCAATTAATAATAAAAACGCCTATTGAATATTAGCCCCTGGAGGTCCTGATGGCACCTTGAAATGAACACATTCAAACAAAATTCAATACTGCCCCTATTATTTCCCCTATAGTATATTAATAGCACACCACATGTCAGGCACTGTGCTAAAGCTCTGGGATTCAGATATAAAAGGTCCAGTCTCTACTCTGCAAAAGCTTACTAACTACTAAGGATATATAGTTATATACATACATATTGTATCACAAAAAAGTGATGAGCACTATGCTGTAAGTACGCAGAGTTATGCACAAGATCTGCTGACGAAAAGAAGGCTTTTGGGACTTCCGTGGTGGAGCAGCAGTTAAGAATCCACCTGCCAATGCAGGGGACACAAGTTTGATCCCTGGTCCGGGAAGATCCCACATGCTGCGGAGCAATTAAGCCTGTGTGCCACAACTACTGAGCCTGCACTCTAGAGCCTGCAAGCTACAACTACTGAGCCCGCATGCCATGACTACTGAAGCCCACGCACCTAGAGCCCGTGCTGTGCAACAAGAGAAGCCACCACAATGAGAAGCCCGCGCACCGCAACGAAGAGTAGCCCTCGCTCACTGCAACTAGAGAAAGCCCACGCGCAGCAATGAAGACCCAACGCAGCCAAAAATAAATAAATAAATTTATAAAAAAAAAGACAAGAAGGCTTTTGGTAGAGGAATCATGAAGTAGAAATTTGCCAGGTGGAGAGGGCGGATAAAGCATTCTAAACAGAAGTTAGAAAAAGTAAGAAGAAGTCATATAGATCAGTGGAATAAAACTGAGTCCAGAAATAAAACCTCACATTTAAGGTCAACTGATTTTCAACAAGGGTGTCAAAACAATTCACTGGGGAAAGAATAGTCTTTTCAACAAATGGTGCTAGGACAACTGGATATCCACATACAATAGAATGAAGTTGGACCCCCACTTCACACAACACACACACACACACAAAGTCAAAAAGGATCAAAGACCTAAATGTAAGAGCTAAAACTATAAAGTTTTTAGAAGAAAACATAGGAGTAAATCTTCATGAGTTTGGCAATGGTTTCTTAAATATGACACCAAAGCACAAGCAACAAAAGAAAAAATAAAGAGGACTTCATCAAAATTAAAAACTCTTGTGCTTCAAAGAACATCACCAAGAAAGTGAAAAGACAATTCACAGAACAGGAGAAAACATTTGCAAATCATATATCTGATAAGGGACTTGCCTCTATAATATACAAAGAACTCTTACAACTCAATAGTAAAAAGACAAATAATCCTTTTAAAAATGAATCCATTTAGAAATAAACATTTCTTCAAATAAGATATGCAAATGTCGAATAAGCACATAAAAATATACTCAACATCATTATTCATTAGGGAAATGAGATACAATTTCATATCCAATATGATGGCTATAATAAAAAAAAGATACATAATAACAAGTGTTGGCAAGGATATGGAAAAACTGGAAACATTACACACTGCTGGTAGCATTGTAAAATGGTATAGCTGCTTTGGAAAACAGTTTGACAGATCCTCAAAAGGTTAAACATAGAGTTATCATATGACCCAGCAATGCTTACTCCCAGTTACATACCTAAGAAAAATGAAACCATATTGTACAGGAATGTTCATCGCAGCATTATTCATAGCAGTCAAAAAGTGGAAACAACCAAATGTCCATCAGCTGATGAATGGATAAATAAAATGTATATCCACACAATAGAATATTATTTGGTCATAAAAAGGAATAAAGTACTGATTCATGCTACAACATGGATAAACCTTGAAAACATTATGGAAAGAAGCCAGTCACAAAAGACTACATATTGCATGATTCCATTTATATGAAATACCCAGAATAGGCAAATCTGTGGAAATAGTGAGTAGATTAGTGGTTGCACAGGGCTGGAAAGAAGATGTGGGGGGAACTGGGGAGTGAATGCTAATGGACACAAGGTTTCTTTGGGAGGATGGTGAAAATGTTTCAAAACTGATTGTGGTGATAGATGCACATCTCTGAATATACTAAAAACCATTGAATTACACAGTGTAAATAGGTTAAGTGTATGGTATTTGAATTATACCTCAATAAAGCTGTTATGAAAAAATAAAGAAAAAGTAAGAAGGCATGAAACTTAAAGAGCATATAGTACATTAAGGAAGTTGGCTGGGCTGTTTCATACCTGGAACATAGAGAACGTGAAAGAAAAAGACAAAAAGTGAGGCTGAAGAGAAAGTAAGGAAGGTCCAAAGACCGCATGTGACAGGCTAAGGTTTATCCTCAAAGTTACCAGAGTCATTTACGGATACTAAATAGTAGCTTTTAAGTGTGTAGTGCTTTCCATCTAGAAGCTTAGCTGTGAAGGAAAGGCAAGAGAATCATAGCACAGTAGTAGCCAATGAAAGATATCAGATAAAGGAAATGTTATTTATTTTTTATTTAAAGATCAGATAGATTTGAACAATTTACAAAAGAGCTTAGCAGAGAGAGTTTGAAGATATAGAAGATGTAAATAATAAAGTAAGTTTCCTGAAAAAGCAGAAGGGTAATGAAATATACGGACAAGTTAGAAAGGCTAGCCCTAGAGAGAAGGGTCACATCTTCAACAGGATAAGAATTCAAGATGAGTGCAGTTTATTGGGAATTCCCTGGTAGTCCATTGGTTAGGACTCCACACTTTCACTGCCAAGGGTCCGGGTTCAACCCCTGGTTGCGGAACTAAGATCCCTGCAAGCGGTGTGGCACGGACAAAAAAAAAAAGACTGCAATTTATAAAGCAGGGGAACAGTCAGTACAGAAAGCTCCCATTAATGGTACGTGTTCTCTCTGAGAGTAACGGAAGTGGCTAGAAAAAGAAAATGTTTAAGTAAAAAAGATAAAATTTTAGAATATATCCTAACAGAAATGAGTGAGGAGGCAGACTAGTGACATAAAGGATGTTTGGGTACTACTGAGAGCCTAGCTAATGCTAGAAATCAAAGGGTGGTACCAAATCATAAGGCTGTATAAATATCTCCAACAGTGTCTTATATGTTGACTGTAAGAACGGAAAAAATGGATAGTTAGACTTTACTGGGGCTAACATTTATAGAACAAAGTAGAAAAACGAGAGAAAGGAGTTTGGGGGTGTGTTAAGAAGAAAGAGAGGCAAGGGGGGATCTGACTAAAAAGAAAACAACATGGTCAAAGGCCTAGCAATTCCAGTGAAGATGAAGAGAAGCTATAACTGAAGTAAGGGGTTGCTAGAATAACAGAAGTTTCATCAGAGTGTGTTAATAGCACTATCATTACCAGACTCAACACATCCAAGCCATCTTCAACCATTCTCTCCTCTTAAACATGCAATCTTGTTAAGTCTCACTGATTCTTTGACAGTTCTTGCAGTTCTCCCATGCTCTCCATTCCTAATGCTAACAGGGTTTCATTATGTTTCCATTTGACTCCTGATGAAGCTTCACAACAGGTCTCCCAATCGCTAGTCTTCCTTCCAGTTCACTTCACCAGAGTAATTTTTCTAAATGACTATCATGATTATATTCTGTTGCAGTTGCTTCCCACTATTTATCAAAGTTCCAGATTCTCTGTTTAAGTGATCAAGATCCCCCTGATCTAACCCTGACTTAACTTTTCATTCTTTTTCTACTACTGTCCTTCATACATCTTACTTGCTAATCTAATTGAACCCCTCAACATTTGTCAGTGACGTTATGCTTTCTTCCTTTCAGACTCAGGCTTCGGAAGTTCTCTCACCTAGAATTCTCTTGCCCACATCTACCAGCACAATTCCACCATTCTTTAAGTCCCAGTTCAAATGCTACTTTAATCCCTCTGACAGATATAATCTCCTCTCTCCTGTTAATTCCTATAAAACTATGCTTGTCTTGGAGCGCTTACCATATTACATTTTATCATTACTTATGTATCTTTAGTCCCCTATTAATCTGCAGAGACCCAATATCTTACTTGTATTTTTGTATCCTTAGTACCTTGAATAAAACAGACTTTCCAAAAAAATCTAATAAATGAACAAATCCTACATGTATGACCTTCTACGGAAGATCACACCATGCTGAACTCTCTGAAACAGAGGTTCTTAAATTGGGGCCAATAAGCCTGAGTGGGGTTACCAATCCACTTCAGATTTGTAAGCATCCTCAAAATGTTACATACGTACAGATGGTACATATATTTCGTACATGAAATTTTCTGGAGGAAAAGTCTGTAACTTTCACCAGATTCTCAAAAGGGTTTTGTATTAAGAAATTAATAAATGTATTTGTGTACTTTAATTTTTTTTTAAAAGAGTCCTTATCTTTGAGATTCATTCTAAAATATTTATAGATACAAAAAATAACAGCTGAGATTTGATTCAAAATAATTGAGGTGTGGGATGGGGAGTAGTGGATGGGGATATAAATGACACAGTATTGGCCATGATTTGGTAATTGTCGAAGCTGAGTAATTGGTACATAGGAATTCATCATATTATTCGCTCTACCTTTGTATCGTGCTGGAAATTTTACAACATAACATTTTTTAAAAACGAAATAAAAAGCCCCCAAAAGGCTAAAAAACACTACTTTCATCTAACTTTGGGATTAAACCAGCCTCCAAGGAAGCCTCTGGCTTAGTTAGGTTAGTTGCTTCCCAGGGACTAGATCAGAGTCAAACTGGCTTTTTCGATGTGGAATCAAATGAAGTGCCATTTGCTGCTTTTCACACCAAAAGAAAATTTTCATTAGAATGAAGAAGTAGTTAGGCTATTTAAACAGCTAACATGTATTAAAATGGAAAACTAGGCAAAGAGTTTGAGAAAATTTTCTTACTGTGCTCAACATTGGTTAGGATTCTATTTGCGTATAATGTTCAAATCTGAGATTCCCATTTTTAGAAAGATATGAATAATTTAGAGAAGATCCACAGAAAAACAACAGAAATGGTCAAAGGGTTTGAACACGTCCTCACAATAGCTAAGATGATTCAGAGTGGCAAAAAAGAACAGAAGATCACTGAGTAGCAGACTTCAAATGTAGGATCCCTGAAACCCACTGTTCTTCTTCACTTATGAGAGAGCCACAGAAACTAGATTAAATTTTCTCATTTCTCAAAAGGAGTTAGACTACATGATTGTTAAGTATACTATGAGATCTAAAATTCTATGATGTCCTGGTTTTTGATAGGTGCATTCGTTGAGAAAACCTATTATCTCCTCTCTCCTTGTCTGAATACTCATAGCATAAACATTTAGATTAAATATAATGAAATATTTCCTTTTTTGTGGAGGCATCAGAAAATCAAATTAGAAATATCCATTCTCCTCCTACCTTATCTTCCCTGCTCTCCCCACACCCCACCCCACTCATACTACATTAAAATAGTTGTGTTGCAACTATTCTCCTCCTGGAGGCAGGAGAATGAGCAAGATGAATTCTTAAATTTCCTTCAGCCTGATGATGCTATCATTGAACTATTTCTCATATACCAAAGATAGAAGGTTATAAGTGTAATGCATCCCTTGCACCTAAGCCCTTTACTGGCCCCCTTCTCAAATGCTAAAGTGGGTAATTCTATCTCCATATTAATGTTGACCTACGGAATAACTGACAAAGACCAAAGGCAATCTGCAAAAAACCTGTTTAACATACACAGTTTAAGTATTAACTCTGAATTGCAGAACGAAAAATTGCCTTGGCAGAAGTAACATATCTCAGACAGGAAGGAACATTTTGTAACACAGAAGAGGTGAGAAAAATAGAGAGGGATATAGAACAAAATGTTTTACAATCATGTCTGTACTCTAATATTCTTATATTCCACATATGGAAACTGAGGTATTGCCTCGTGGGAAAATTAACACTAAAATGGAAAAAGAAGAATGTGATAAAGTAAGGAAATCTTAGGAACTCTATAGAACTAGAATAAAATACAAAAACAAAATCTCTTAAATAGCATTTCTTTTTTTTAAAAAGCCTATTAAATACATAGTAATAGGAATCTCTAAATTATCAGAAAAGCATTACCAGTAAAATTGTATACATATTTTTTTATATAGGAGAAGAAATATTAGGTCAGAATCTGAATTTCTCTTTATCATTTCTGAGAGTACAGGACTGCTAAAAAAAATGACTAATATTGCCTCAAATGAGGCCTATTAAATTCTCCCATGAATTGCCATGACATCCCCAAAAGTGGTGTTAAAATATGTAAAAGTGTCCATTCCAAAGCAAAGCTATCCCTCTTTTCCTTCATAAAATATTTAAGCTAAAGAAAAAAAGAAAGAAAACCCAACAGCTGAAGACAACATCAGGCTATTTATAAGTCTTCTCCCAGTCCTCCAGACACCCTCACATGGGGGCTGTAAACAGCTAACTAAAATATCTTTGAGGCTCTCATATCCACACCCACTGACACAAGTAGAGCTGTAGCCACAGTGAAATTAGACTTCAGCTTCCTTTAGCAAGTAGTATATGCCTGCAATAGTAAACTGGAGTAAATGTAACAGTAATAAAACAATTTTTTTTTTAATAAAAATCATACCTTTTTCTCCAACAAATGGTAAAGACCATGTGAAGACATCCATAAAATTGGGCAACCAGTAAGGATGTGGAGAACAGTTAAATTGTCGAATATTCATCACATTATTTTCATACTTTAATACAGCAGCTGCAAGATAAGTCTGAATGTCAATGTAACAATTTGCCTTTAGCTCTAAAAGTCTAAAACACATATAAGCAGAAAATATCTTTTTAAGGGGGTGGGGAATCAAGGGGTGAGTAGAACGAGGGCTAGTAGAGGGAGGTAGGAATTAATTTTTAGTAGTAGCACACTTTTGCTTTTAACACACTTTTATGTAGAGCATAGTCAGATCTTCACTTGTCATTATTAATGAAATTCCCAGTCTTTCTCGAATGTTTGTCTTACTTTATAATCCAATGATAAACATGCACTTTTACTAAATCCAAAATTGTGAAAACTCAGTTTTTAGAGGAAACACAGAATGACAATGAACAATTTTCTAGGTTTAAAATTTCATACAAGTTGGAAGAATTTAAGAGGGTCTTTTTAGTTGCAGGAACCTGAAAAGGACAGCTAAATGGAAATAAAGCAAGAAAAAAAAAAACAGAAAAGAAAAAAAAGTTGGAACATTTTATTTATGAATGTAGGAATGTACTTATTTCATGTATTGTAAGAAATCAAATGAAACTACTACAAAAAATATTTTACTTCATATAGAAAAAAATTCCATTAAAATACCAAAAGAGAAAATATTATAACCAAATAACCCACAGGTAACATACTCTTCTCAATTTCAGGTATCTTTCTAATGTTTCATAAGTTGATATAAACAATACCTTAAATTAACCTGACATAGATTTCAGTCACTAGTTATATTATTTTATGGGACACTGGACTAGATGGGCTAGATTCTAATCTAAGCTACAGCATATACTAGCTGTGCAATAGTTAGCAAATTATTTAACTAATCTGTTTCTCATTTATAAAATAAGACTAATATGTTCACCCTGCCTACCTCAGAAGTCTAAGGTCAGAGAATGTATTTCACATGAAAGTATATAAAAGTATAAAATGCTTTGTAGATACTATAATAATTATGTGGTTACTTTTTTTTTTTTCATTTTAATGTAAAGCACTGAAATGTAGATGTTAAATTCCAAGATCTGGCATTCTAGCTCATACAGAGTCAAAAGTAATATGTTTGTTTCCCTTATGAAATTCCCATGAAATAAACATATTTTAAATTTAGCCTCAGAAATTAAGGGCTGATACCAAGCATTCAGCTTTAAAAAAGAGAATCTAGAAAATTGCCTTACAGATGGAATGAAACATTACAAACATATCCCATACCATGTAAGCACTCAAGTCATTAACACTATGTACAGAATCAGAACTACCAAGAGACATTTGATTCTGACAAGACAGATTCAATGGTTTGAGTTTCTTTTCTGAGTACTAAGAAAAGTGATCCCTTAACCTCCTGAGCTAAACTGACGAAGGACAACCAGTAAGGCAGTAATCAACCGAGCACTGAACACTAGCTCCTTTAGTACTGACAAGGGGAGGTTACAGGTAGAAAGTTAAATGTAACAAATCAATTCTGAGGATGGCATCCAAACTTAGATATGTTCCTCTTCAAAAATGAAGCCATGCTTCATTAGGTATCTTTATAGAAGCGTCAAAATGTATAAACCAAAATATAATTTAAAAGACTATTTTAGCACTGGCATAATCCTTGGAGGCTGCAATGATACTAGCTTCTAAAGATTACCAACTCAGTTAATGTCAATGGTATGGTTGTTTTGGTAATTAATATAGTATGGAGTTCTTGTAGCATACTCTGTATCCAAGTTATTATACAGCTTGCTACTGTCTGATCTCAGGCAAATGTTTTAATCTTTTAACTATCATCTATACTCTTCCAAAAACTCTTATTCCACTCCTCTTTTGAACTCACACCACAACCCATATTTAGCAACGACCTCATTATTTCTCTAAATGTACTTTTAAAAGTCTTTAACCTTCTGTTCTTTCCTCCTGGTACAACCACTCCAGTCTGACCCTGGAAACTATGGCATAGTCAACTGAATTCCAGACATGTCAAGACAGAATAGAAGCTGGCTTCTTAATTTCCTCTTCTGAAAATGTGAACTACATAAACATACTCAAGCTCATCTTCAGTGTCCCTGGCACACACTTAACTAGATTAAGATCCTTTGGTATTATCTCTCAATAAACTGTGTTCAAAGTTAAAGTAAACCCAGTTATTATAGACAGAGCAAATTTGGAGGGAAGGGGCAGGGGGAACAGGAACCACTAGAACAGAAGGTAAATTAAAAAGACGTAAGAAAAAAGGAAGAAAGATCAGTAAAAAGAAAGGAAAGGGAAGAATGTATCCCTGAAAAGGAGGTCAGATTGACTTAATCAAAGCCTCAACTACAAATCATCATGGGGCAGTAGAGATAAAAGTAGGGAATAAGAAAGGGAAAGAAAACCTAGATCAGTGAACATAAAACAAGAGACATGATAAACAACTATACGGTACAAATACATGAAATGGTCAAAGCAGCAACAGCAGCTTTATGCAAACAAGAAAACATTCTCTTGACTGTAAGGGGGAAGATTTAAGAAACGGGAGTTTGAGAAAATCATGTTTATTTTTGCTTGACGTAGTTACCTCAGAACATTCTTTCACAAGGCAGCTTTTGTGAATGACAAGTTGTGGAATGGTTACATATGACTTAAGTTTCACATTTTGGATTTTTATTTCTTGCCCTCTCCCCTCCCTTATATCTTATA
Source organism: Balaenoptera musculus (assembly GCF_009873245.2). Taxonomy (NCBI): domain Eukaryota; kingdom Metazoa; phylum Chordata; class Mammalia; order Artiodactyla; family Balaenopteridae; genus Balaenoptera; species Balaenoptera musculus. Next base: position 61,183,552 of record NC_045800.1, on the reverse strand, counting down.
CTTTTTTATAATGAGATTTGGATAGTTACAGTTTCAAACAATACCCCTTTTCTATTATATTTTCAAAAAAATAAGTCAATTTATATATTAAGTCGTTTAACAATTTTTTTTATCAACAACATCTTACCTTTATTATTGTAGACATCTAAGTAATTAGGTGCCGAAAAAATTGTTATTAATGAAGGGAACCCTGTAGTTTGACTTTTTCTGTACATTCTATAGCTGCAAAACAAATAGCTTAATATGCATCGTAAAGCATCAATCATGGTTACTAAGTTTGATTTGTACATAAGGTGTTAATTTGGGTCAGGGAAACAGAATTCTTACCCTGCATCTTGAGCTTCATGAGCTCTAATAATCGATAACAAATTATTGTTTTGCAAAAATTCACACACTGCTGGATAGCTGTGGGGAAAAGAATAAATTAAGTAAAATAATGACTTTCTATATGAAGCATGTGCTATTTTAACAACTACAATGTGATTAAACTTGGATATTTTTCCTTACTTATAAAAATAAGAACATCCTCGAACTGTATTGTGACTAAAATGTTCCTGTGATTTTTCATTTCCAAAATCTTCAGAAGGATCAGACCATAGCAAGTCACACATTGGTCCAAATGCAGGTGGCTCTTTGAATCTATCTAACTGTGAAAGAAGAAAAGAAAGAAACAAAGAACAGAAATAACTTGTCAAAAAGTGAGAATGGAATGGACATAGGAAAGTGGTACCAACTTTGAATACTGTCCGTACTACATTGTTCTGAATGGTTAGAAGATATTTCCATAAAATATCAGTATATTAATTTTTACCATTACCTAATCTTGGCAGTGAAGAGAGGTTTGAAGCTTCTAGTCTCTACCCAACAAAATACTATAAATAGGAATCAACTCTTGGAACTAAAATATATACTCACTCTCCTAATATCATCCAGTGTGTGTATTTCTGGTGAAAGTCCACCATGAACACAAAGAAACTGTTGGTTTAAAAGTGCAGCAAGAGGCAGGCTATCAAAAGCTTCCATACAAGCTTCATAGACTCTTTCTGAATATTTAATTTTACCTAGAAAAAGAAAAAAATTCAATAATTGAAAACTGCATAACTTGTTGATCATTTTGAAAATGTGTGTGTGTATACACACGACTATTAAAACCAAGGCAAGAAAATTAAAGATAAGGGAAACAGCCAAGTGGCAGCCAGGGGTTCAGACTGGGTAAAGGGGTGAGTATAAAAAGGCAGCAGGGAGAAATTTAAGGGACAATAAAACTTTTCTGTATCATGACTGTGGTGGTAGGCAGCTCTATTCATTTGTCAAAACTCAGAACTAAACACCACAAAGAGTAAATTTTACTGCGTAAAAAAATTTTTTAAAAAAAGGCCAGCATCTTGCCCCATAAGAATCAAGAAGGATAAGCAATGTTATTGATCTTGTGAAGACAAAATATTTGCTCTCTCTAAATTTATTTTGTGTATGCAGCAGATAGTCATAAAATGTTACTAAAAATAAATAAGCCAAATCTCTAAAAATAGTTCAACTCTTTACCTTTATAGGCCAAGAAAGGCAAAATTAGAACTAAAAGTTAAAATAGTGTTAATACTTTATTTTATTCTAAGAGTCAGTGACTACTTTGTTGTTATAGGCAAGACTACTATATCACCACAACAAAACTCAAGGTCTATCCAATTAAAAAAAAGATTTTATTCATATGTTGGAGGAGCAGAGGGTTTCCTTTAGCCTACAATGAACACTTAAAATGGGCAGTGAAGCAAGAAGCCAATATAACACAAGAAAGACTCTACCAAATTAAACTCTCATCTACTTTTAAGTAGATATCATACACATTCCCTTGCTCCTTTATACTTTTAAATTCCTGGATATTTTATGTTTTGGGTGGGATTTTGGCGGACGGTTTGTTCTTTATCTAAGGAAAAAGGAGAACTTAGTTCCTACTTCACTTTTTAATATTGTAACATTCAAATATGAGAAAATCTATATCCAGCAACCAGAGGTTATAAACTGATAGTCTGCTGACAGATCTGTTTTCCAACACTGTGGTTTAATAAAAATTTTAATTTGATTGCTTTTAGGTCAAGCATGCACTTTCCAGGTCTCATCTTATATTCTTTAGGTTACCCACCTGATCCTTGAAGTTATATGAGTTTGCCACCTCTGCCATTATCCATCACTATATTGATCTTTATTGAATCATGTTTTGAGCCTCAATAATTCTGAAGTTATTTCTAATTTTAAATCTTAATTCTAAGACTTAATACAGCCATGAATATTAACAAGTACACAGCTATGAGGTGTGAAAAAAGGTCAAACACTGCTCCATACCATATGGTTGCTTATAGCTATTAGATTACCACAGCCATAATAATTTAAGAGAGAAATGGGGTAAACATTGTAGGTTAAGACCTTCCATTCATTAATAGTGTGTTTAAAACAATCTGCATAATTAAAAAATATATAAAACAATCTGCAATGATGACAGGATAATTAATTTGCTAAGAATTTTCATGGGAATGCCTCAATATTGATGGAGAGAAATCTCCAATGCAACATTTCTTTTCTTTTGGTTTATATTCATCCTGTTAGAAAAAATAATTCTAACATTAAAACTACATACAGAGCTCAAAACTGTTCCTAGGCACATATGTAAAAATCAAACTTAATAGGAAATACTGAAATGAAAACATCTGAATAAAATTAAACACTAGAGAACACCAGACAATCTTCCTCAAAGCTTTACACATTTGGACACAAAATCTGTTCTTATATGTTGCACTGTAAAATCTTCAAACTCTTACTACCCACATCACTCCAAAAGAATACTGAGGAAGTGAAAATATTTCTCATGGCAGTACTCACATTCCTGCTTAAAGGTAAAATATTCAGTAAGGTGTCTGCATTCATGGTTGCCTCTCAGAAGAAATAATGTGCTTGGGTATAGAATCTTCAGGACCCATAAATATAAGACACACTACAAAAGAAAATGTTTCCAGTGAATTAATCTTATATTTTTGTTTAAATAAGCTGTTTGATCTTTGCTTCTTTTCCTCTAACCCTATTACCCTTACAATCTCTATCACTCTTCATTATCTTTTTATTATCTTCTTCTCTTTGTCCCTTACTAAAACATAAGCTCCATGAAATTAAGGACTTTGTCATCTTATTCACTTCTGATTCTCCACTCTTAGAAAAGCACCTAGCAAATAGTAGAAGAGCAATAAATATCTGTTGAATGAATGAGTCAAATAATTTAATTACTTTAGATTTACAAATTGTTTGCTGTAAAAACAATTAGCAGATTGGTCTCCTCCTTAGGTATACCAATAAATAAAACAATAACAATGTCAAAAATAATAGCAGCTAACATTTATTGAGTACTCATAATGTGCCAAGCACTATATAATTAATTCCCCTCCTTTATTCCTCAAACAACCCTACGAAGTATATAATATTATCTCTATTTTACAAATGAGGAAACTGAAGCAAAGAGCTTAAGTAACTTGTCCGAAATCACAAAACCTCTAAGTAATGGAGATAGCATTCTGATCCTCTGATCTTAAACATTATGCCATGCTGCCTAACGAAGAGAATAACCATGCTTTATGTTTACATTGTTGGTTATGAATGTTGCCTTATATAATGTAGGTGCTTATTATGTGAAATGACTCAAAGATAATGCAATTTTTTAATAAAAAGAATATTAAAAGAGTACAGCAGCTATTTTTCCCTAAATACACCTAACATAAGAAACAGACTCATTCCCACTACTGGGCATATACCCTGAGAAAACCATAATTCAAAAAGAGTCATGTACCACAATGTTCACTGCAGCTCTATTTACAATAGCAAGGATATGGAAGCAACCTAAGTGTCCATCAACAGATGAATGGATAAAGAAGATGTGGCACATATATACAATGGAATATTACTCAGCCATAAAAAGAAATGAAATTGAGTTATTTGTAGTGAGGTGGATGGACCTAGAGTCTGTCATACAGAGTGAAGTACGTCAGAAAGAGAAAAACAAATACCGTATGCTAACACATATATATGGAATCTAAAAAAAAAAAAAAAAAAAAATGGTTCTGAAGAACCTAGGGGCAGGACAGGAATAAAGACACAGATGTAGAAAATGGACTTAAGAACACGGGGAGGGGGAAGGGTAAGCTGGGACGAAGTGAAAGAGTGGCATGGACTTATATATACTACCAAATGTAGAATAGTTAGCTAGTGGGAAGCAGCTGCATAGCACAGGGAGCTCAGTGCTTTGTGACCACCTAGAGGGGTGAGATAGGGAAGGTGGGACGGAGACGCAAGAGGGACGAGATATGGGGATATATGTCTAAGTATAGCTGATTCACTTTGTTATAAAGCAGAAACTAACACACCATTGTAAAGCAATTATACTCCAATAAAGATGTTAAAAAGGGCTTCCCTGGTGGCGCAGTGGTTGAGAATCCGCCTGCCAGTGCAGGGGACACGGGTTCAAGCCCTGGTCTGGGAAGATCCCACATGCCGCGGAGCAACTGGGCCCGTGAGCCACAACTACTGAGCCTGCGCGTCTGGAGCCTGTGCTCCGCAACAAGAGAGGCCGCGACAGTGAGAGGCCCGCGTACCGCGATGAACAGTGGCCCCCGCTCTCTGCAACTAGAGAAAACCCTCGCACAGAAACGAAGACCCAACACAGCCAAAAATAAATTAATTAATTAATAAACTAAAAATAAAAAAATAAAATTTAAAAAAAATTAAAAAAGAAACAGACTCACATTTTACTTATTTGGTTAAAAAAAAAAAAGGAAAGACTATTTCATATGTAAATAAGCTTGGTTTACATAATCATATACAAAAAGAAAAAACAAACTTCATTTATTTATTTTTTTGGCCGCGCTGCTTACGGAATCTTATTTCCCTAACCAGGGATAGAGCCCAAGCCCTTGGCAGTGAAAGTGCAGAGTCCTAACCACTGGACTACCAGGGAATTCCCACAAACTTTATTTTAAACAAGTTAAGGTATATGAAATGTGTAACTATTCACATCTTCATTTTATTCACAAGAAAAAAATAATTAAACTGGGGAAATACTTATTAAACACCTGTCCTTTTTCCTTATTCTGATTCTTTATTATTTTCCTTTTATAACAATAAAATATATTAAAAGAGTCAGCTACTAAACCCTCTAATACAAAGACATACATACCAACATGCTCAGGTACCAACTAAGCTTCCTAAAATTTTTTATTTTATTGTTTTTGTCAAAGCCCCCAATCAGAATAGAATTTAAAAAAAAAAAGCCCCCAATCTTTTTATTAAGGAGGGCAATTTTCTAGTTTTCTTGAAGGCTCCAGGGAAGTTTGAGGAGGCTGATGATGAAACTATGAATGGAAAGAGGAACTAAGGATAATAAAATTCCCAAGGGAATTTGGGTGAACAGAGCCCTGAGCTCTCTTCCCCACTAAGGATCCTAGCATACCTCAGAAAGGAGGTTGAAAACACTGGAGGAGAATTAAACAACAGTAATCGGCATGGAAATTCACCAGGTAAAGCTTCAGTATCTAGTGGGGGAGATGGTTAAGAGCACAGGCTGAGTCAAACTGCCTAGCTCCACCACTTACTAACAATATGACCTTGGGCAAGTTATTTAACCTCTCCAAGCCTCAGACTCCTCTATAAAATGGATAAAATAATAGTACTTACCTCATAACTTTGTTGTAAAGATTAATCAATGTGTATTAAGTGCTTAGAATATGCTTGAAACACATTAATGCTAACACACTTATCTATTTGTAGAGCTTCTACCCAACAATTTTACCTGTAAGAATCTGTCCTGTAGAAATAATTGGGCAAGTATATAAAGCTGTATAAATAATATGGCTCACAGAAGCATCACTTATAATGGCAAAAAACTGGGAACACCTCATATGCCTAACAACAAGAAGTTGATTAAATTGACTGTGACTTGTTTAGTCGATGGAATACAATGCAGCTATTAAAAATGATGCTGTAAATTTATAATTATTTACCTGGAATGACATCACAGCATAGGGATTTATGAAAAAAGGAAGTTACAGAACCTTATAATAGGGTTCCATTTTCATTTCAAAAAAGGAAAGAAAGAGATGCATATATTAGAAAATACAAATTGTTCTATATTTATATCTTATTTTAATTTATATAATTAGAAAAGTAAAAGGAGCAAAAAGAACCATCTACTGTTAAGAGATAATCAACAGGTCATTTTAATGTCTCAAGTTTTTTAAAACAAATACTTTCAGAACGCATAAAGATTCTATATGATATACTTGGGTTTTAACTGCTCTGGAAGGAGGGAAAGAAGTACTAGAGTTTAAGCAATAAAAGCACTGTAATATATTTTATTTAATCGGAAAAAATACAATTAATCTTTTTTTGCATGGGTGAATGCCTTTAGGGGCAAGAGAGATAAATAGCATTACCTCCTTAGGGCCACTAGATAACAGGGCAATAAAGACCCCTTAGTTTGCTCACAATTTCCACTGGGAAAAATGGCAATTATAATTACATTAAGAGTAGCACAAAGAAAATTAAAAGAATAGTTTGAAAGACAGAAGAGGAATAAATAGTAGCTTTACTAAAAACTTTAGAATATGCAGAGGTATTAAAAAGAACCCAATACAGGTAATTTAAGGAACTTATTTTATTAGGAATTAATGGAAATCATCTGTGATAACACTTAAAAGCAAATCAAATGACAGTATATGATTATTACCTCTATACTAAAATAACCTCTGTCCACATAATCACCAAGAAAAAGGTATCGTGTATTAGCAGGTGATCCTCCTACTTCAAAAAGTTTCATCAGATCAAAAAATTGGCCATGGATGTCACCACACACTGAAACAAGAAGATTATTAGATATGAAAAAAACCCTCTGAAATAACAAATTTTACTTAAATTCTAATTTATTTTACATAAGAGATAGTGTAAAATTCTATCAAGAAAGGTTTAAGAAGGAAGTAATCTATGAAGAGTCATGATAGGGATGATGTGTACACAAGTGTTCATGTGCTCAAGATCTAGAACAAGATATAACAAAAGTAATGAAATTTGTAGTCAGTGACAAAATTTTCATCTAACTTTATGAAGCTCCTCTTTAGGAAGCCAAGCATGCATGTCTTAGGATGACAATATTATAATGGTGGCAGTAAAATCTCCATTCTAACTCCATACTTTCTGTTGACTTCTAAATGATCACTTTTGGTATCTGATACAGCACTGAGGTATTTGCCCCTAATGACTGAAAACAAAGTAAATAAGTATTTGTTGAATCAAATTCAATGATGGCCAACACAACTAATGAAACCTTCACAAAAGCATATTAGACTAACTTCTGCACTCAGATTTTTTAGGATCATGTTTATTCATTGAAAACAGGCAAAAACTTTAAAAAGAAAATAATCTGGAAATTCAAGATAATGTCCATGTAATATTAATTTAGTATACAATATGAATGAAGAAGAAACAGCTTTATATTTAGGTAAGTAAATAATGGTGCAGTAAAAGATAATATCCAAAACATAAATAAGTGTACCTGTAATTGGAGCCTCTACTTCTATCATGGTTTTCTCTCTCCGAAGAATGGCAGCACCCTCATTGATAATTCTAAGTGCAATTTCTTCATCTACCCGACCTTCTTTTACTAAGTGGTTCTTCAAAACATCAACCCTGGGTATCCCATCCATATCAAAAACTTCTTCAGATGTCAAGCGATGCGTTGGGGGGAAAGGGACAGCTGCAATTTTTTTTAATTAATAAAAAATAAATCACTATTAATATATTAACATACAAACTAATCAATGGATCTAGGTAAATAAGAGTAAAAACTGAAAAGCTGAAGTTTTTGTTTTGCTTCTTCATTTACTGGATGGGGTATTAATTTTTTAAAAGCTTTTTAAAAAAAAGAGTAATCAAACTATACTTCCTTTTTAATAATCTATATATAATAACAGAAGAATTATTAGAGAAATAAACTGTCTCACAAAATTAAAAGTTCTTTCAGGATAACTAAAGCTTTCTTCTTTAAGCTAAAACATTTTTTGGTAGAATTCTCAAAACATACACTCTTCATCTTAAATGAAGTACAATAAATATAACTTAATACCACATAAGCATGAATAGAAAGAAATCCCAAATATAAGGTGATCTACCAACTTCCTATTAAAAATATATAAAACAATGCCTGCTGGCCAACTTGAATAGAAACTTCTAGGGATATAGATTAAAACAGCCAAATGCTTATTGATGGAATTTAAATTAATTCAGATGCACATATAGATTTAAAATAACATTAATAAATCACGATAATTTTGAAATACTGCTTTTTCTCTTACCTTCATGTTTCATAAAATACTTTCATTCAAAATCTTTACACACATTTTTGACATCAGTGTATTCCTTATCACTGGATTCATTTTTTGAGTCATCTAACATACTTTGCAAAAGCAAATCATCCTCACTCCCATTTAAGTTGTTTGAGATATAGTACTTTTAAAATACATATTCAATGCTATCACTGCAAATTTATCCTAAGCCACAATTTTCATTTGTCTAACTACTGAAATAGTTGGCCTTTTTACTCCTGTAGCATATATTTACGATTTCCACAAGTAATTACCAACTGTATTGTTTTAAACTGATATTTGCTTTTTTCTATTCATGAGAATTTAATCATAATAAGAAACGCCAGATGAAAAAACAAAAGACAAACTGATTTCAACCTAAAGCTCTAAATCCATTGTCATTGAATAATCCAGTCACTTATTCTTACTCATAATGTTAAAATCAATACTTTTCTCTCATGCCTGTGATTCATTTCTCATGACTGTATTACCATTCTCTTTTCAAACACATTAGCAAGGTTTTAGGTCAAAGTTATAATGTCTTTAAACATTATTATCTTCTTCATATACTGGGAATTTTCAACAAAAAATAGTACAATGATTTTTGTCTTCACTATAATTGAAAATACTTTGCTCCTGTTTAAATGAAATTTAAAATGTTGATTTTAAACTGATATTTGTTAAATGGAATGGAAAATGTGAAGGTCCGTTTTCAGTGGTATCTACCACAATTTTGAGGTCATATACTTAGGAAAAGTTACTACATATCTGTTAAAATTTATTCCTTTTCTACTGAATCCAACAAATGACCTCTTTATGCATTCAAAACCAGCTTGGATTGAAGTAGTTTTAGGCCCTTTACCAAACAGTACTTTGTTTTTCAAAATAAAGAAAGCAAGAGGGCTTCCCTGATGGCGCAGTGGTTAAGAATCTCCCTGCCAATGCAGGGGACACGGGTTCGAGCCCTGGTCCGGGAAGATCCCACATGCCGCGGAGCAGCTAAGCCTGTGAGCCACAACTACTGAGCCTGCGCTCTAGAGCCTGCGAGCCACAACTACTGAAGCCCACACGCCTAGAGCCCGTGCTCCGCAACAAGAAGCCCGCGCACCGTAACAAAGAGTAGCCCCCACTCGCTGCAACTAGAGAAAGACCGCGCCCAGCAACAAAGACCCAACTCGGCCAAATAAATAAATAAATAAATAAATTTTAAAAAAAAGAAAGAGAGAAATTTATAGTAAGAATTTAGTCTACCTATAGACTCAAATGTAAGGCAGATCTCTCTTTTCCGAAATAAAATTTTCAAAGAAAAATGTCACTTTATATTTGGGCATACAGTACATAGTATTTTCTTGATGTTTCAGGGCCGTCACTGTGATCATCAATTATTATGCAAGAGACTGGAAAAGTATAGGACCAACTGTTTCTTCACAGTTCAACTTAAAAAAACTAAAAACAGGGGGCTGGGTTAGAATTACATCAATTACCTAAGAAGAGTAAATAACCACATTCTCATAGGAGGAAAAAAATTTAGGAAGAACTCAGTTCTTTTTTTTTTTTTTTTAACAATTTTTTTAAACAATTTTTTTTTTTAATGGGAATTATTTATTTATTTATTTATGGCTGTGTTGGGTTTTCGTTTACTGTGCGAGGGCTTTCTCTAGTTGCGGCAAGTGGGGGCCACTCTTCATCGCAGTGCGCGGGCCTCTCACTATCGCGGCCTCTCCCGTTGCGGAGCACAGGCTCCAGATGCGCAGGCTCAGCAATTGTGGCTCACGGGCCTAGTCGCTCCGCGGCATGTGGGATCTTCCCAGACCAGGGCTCGAACCCGTGTCCCCTGCATTGGCAGGCAGATTCTCAACCACTGCGCCACCAGGGAAGCCCCTGCGTTGGCAGGCAGATTCTCAACCACTGCGCCACCAGGGAAGCCCAAGAACTCAGTTCTTGTAAGTGAGATAAGAACTAAGGCAGAGGGATATCAACCATTTCTAAAAGACTTTGAAATCATCAATCCCTCTTGCTTTCATCTTTTTTGATACTTAGTAAAACAAAACTTGAACTTGCTTTTTTTTCCCCCCCTTTAGAACACATCTATTCCCATTACTTTTTACTGCATCTAGAATAAGACATTAAAATACATTTTGTTCCCCCAAATATAGTATGTCAGATTCCAATAAAATAAAAACCTTTCTTAACGTATGCTCTTCTCCAACCAAAGATTAAACAAACCATTATACTATATGCTATAACCAAATTTGCCCCTAACAGTAAACCAATTGTTTATAAACTACAAAATTTAACAATTACTAAATAAAAGTTACTTTTGGGACATCATGAAAATGAAAAGTTTAAATATCTCTTAAATACAAATTTCTGAGATCAAGATGGGATCATATTTTTCTCATCAGGCCAAGAGAATTTTTCCTCTACTTAGGAAAAAAGATACTGTTTAAAATGTTGCATTCTAGATTATGCATACTTCCTAATAATCAACAACATAAGTCCACTAACAGGTGAATTCTGTTCAAAATACAGAACTTCCTAAAAACCCATCTGGGAGACAATCTCCCTCTCTGCCCCACTCAGCCAGTCGCCTGTGGTACTGCATGTTTTCATGCACATTGCGAATGCCCCACTGCAAGTCACACTGAGCTACTGCTCCTCTTTAACCAAGAATCAGAATGTCTTTATTCATCTGGGAAAAAAAAGTATAAACTGCCTCCAGACCTATGTTTTCCACTTCTTTTTCAATTCAAGGCATACTTTTAAATTTCAACACCAGTTGGGATACTTTTTAAGGAATGGGTACAGGTTGAAGGGTGAAGAAATGCCACCATAGGTAAAAGTAGATGAAAAACTGTTGTTCTAACAACACAACACTAATAGTGGAGAATAGAGAGTTTCAAAAGAATGTTTTAATATATCAGTAAATAAGAAAATAGAGGCAAAAAAGGCATTGTGCTCTTTGGCAGTTGGAGAAAGGAGCCATAGCAGGTGATCTAACTAAGCAAAAGAAAACTGACCAAATAGAATTTGGCCTAATAGGAAATTAATTACTGACCCTGTTGGTCAATAGAGGGTTAAATTTTTTTCATCAAAAATTAATATTCTCGGGGCTTCCCTGGTGGCGCAGTGGTTAAGAATCCGCCTGCCAATGCAAGGGACGTGGGTTCGAGCCCTGGCCTGGGAAGATCCCACATGCCACGGAGCAACTAAGCCCGTGCGCCACAAGTACTGAGCCTGCGCTCTAGAGACCGCGAGCCACAACTACTGAGCCCACATGCCACAACTACTGAAGCCTGCGCACCTAGAGCCCGTGCTCTGCAACAAGAGAAGCCACGACAGTGAGAAGCCTGCGCACCACAACGAACAGTAGCCCCCGCTCACTGCAACTAGAGAAAGCCCGCACACAGCAACGAAGACCCAACACAGCCAAAAATAAATAAATAAATTTATTTAAAAAAAAAATTAATATTCTCAACTACTACCATCAACTCCTAAGGTACTTTAAAGCATTTCCATCTAAGTTCAGGTTTTAAATGGTTTTTTACATTTCTAATTCATCTTCAGCCAACTATTCCTGTTTTTCTAGGGTTTTCATCCTATATTTTTTTTTCTCCTTATTTTCAGACTATTTTTCCAACTCTTCTATGTTTGAGATAGGGAAAAACCAGTACATACATGTATGTAAATATAATGTGAATGGTCAATAACTGAAATGGCTAAAATGGAGGATTAGCTTGAACAACCTAAAGAGCTATAAAATCATAAAATCACCAAGTTTCCAACACTAGAAAACTTGATTTGGTAATATTCACTTTAACCAAACTGTTCTGTTGGAAAATTTCCTTTAACACAAATTTTGGCATGAAGGTCATATCTGTATAGTAATCAATAACCTTCACAAGGTATTTTAATTCAGATTTAATATATGGTGGCTGATAGACAAGGCTTCAAAAAATTTAATGTAGGAAGTTGAAAAAATAAACCAGGGACACAGACTGATCAAGGATGGGGGAAGAGCAGAGATCTTACTTTTCCTACTAATGGGTAAGGAATCCTGGGACTTAACTAATCCTGTTGCCCAACTCTAAGCAAAGGCTGCAAACTATTAGCCCCGTGAGGCCTCCAACACCAACTGGGGTGCAGCCTGTGCCACCTGAAAACTACTCCAAAGTATCATTCAGATGTCTGTGCTTCTCACCATTGCCATTACTGGCAACTGTCCAAAATAAAGTTCCTCCTGATTTTTTTCTCTGTATTTCTTTTGTTCACACCATGCCATCCTCAGACTGTTCTCCTCCCTCCCAATCCTCTTCATTGAGGCCTGCAGAATTCCCACCAAAAAATAAAAAAATAAAAATCCACCCTTCTTTCCTGTGTGCACATGCATGGGTGCGCGCACACACACACATTTTAGCTCTTCACAAAATGCTGTCTTCATCTCTCTAGCTTAATTAAATCTTAGTCCGCCTGAAGGACAACACTTCTGAAACACTTTTTTCAAAGTTGACGATGCTCATTTTTCCACACTCCACTATTCGAGCAGAAAAGGCTACAGTCTTCTTTCAGCTCCCCACTACCACTTCCAACATCATCACTCCCGTGAAGAAGAAAATGCTTCCTGCTTTGAGGTTCATGACTTCTGGCTAGTTTATTCTTGTCCCAGCCATCTACTAAATTTCTGGTCATCTCTCACATGAAACTCAGTTTCCTGGTTCGAAAGCCTTCCCCACTCTAAGCACCACCATCATCAATGTCCATGTGGATGACCTACGTAAACCCAAGAACTGAGAGGTTTGAGCTCCATTCTACTTCAACTCCCCTAGCCTTAGCCATAATTTCTGCTCCAGCTCTGAAATCCTGAATTCCAATCTCTTACTCCATGATCAAAATCTCTAATCCTTTCAGTTTCACTCCCTTTTCTTCATCTGTTCTCCAATTATAGCAAGAACGTGGACAGCCTCTCCTTATCAACCCCCTTCTGGATACCTTTGCTTGCTGCAATTTTGAAGCTATTCCATCACCCACCCACTTTTTAAACAACATCCTGAATTGTTTAAAGTCCTTTTGTCCTTCTACCCTACTTACAAAACTCCAATTCTTGGATGAGTTAGTTTCTAAACTTGGATGCTAATATAAAATCATCAAAACAGCTCAGTGCTACTACAAATTCACGGTCTCCAACTTAGTTGGTCACTAGCACTTGCCATCAATCCTATTAAACGTTCTAGTCTGTGCTCTCTCCCATTCTCCTCAGTGGAGATTTCAAATGATCACCTCTTCCTTGAACCCTACGCTTAATTTCTCTCTTACTCAGTAGTCAACTTGCATCTTTTTCAGAGAAAATTGAGACCTTCAGACCAAATGTCAACTTTTCTGTCCCTCTCCATCCACATCTATGCCAGTATCCACTTTACATTTCTTCCTATCAAGGAAGAGGTATTCCGTCCATCCAATACTAAACATTCTACTGTGCTCTGAATCCCACTCCCCCAACCTCTTCACTTCAGTTCACCCTTCCCACCCACCCATGCCCCTATTCTGTTTCTTCTGCCTCTGATTCTCCATTGGTTCTTCCCTTTGAGCAGATAAACATACAGCCAGCCCTCCACAACCACAGGCTTGCCTGTGCAGATTCAACCAACCACGGATAGAAAATATTTTAAAAATAAAGTTCCAGAAAGTTCCAAAAAGCAAAACTTGAATTTGCCTCTCTGGCAACTATTCGCATAGCATTTACATTGTATTAGGTATTATAAGTAATTTAGAGATGATTTAAAGTAAATGTGAGGATATAGGTAGGTTATATGCAAATACTAAAACATTTTACATAAGGGACTTGAGCATCCACGGATTTTGGAATGGGGAGGGGTATCCTGGAACCAAATCCCCACAGATACCGAGGGGAGACTGTACTGAAGTCTCTATGATCTTACAAACAACCCCAACAAGTAATTCTCCCTTACTCCTCATCCCTGTTTCTACCATATATATCCCTTATTTTACAACTAAGCTTCTTGAAAGAGTAATCTACAGGGTATAGCTTCATTTTATCACTTTTTTGTCTACTTTCCTCAATCTACATTTATCTGGCTTCTGCTCTATTCCTTCACCTTATACCTCTCTCCTCTCTTGGGTTCTTGAACTCACTCACCTGGTTTTTCTCTTAATTCTCTGGTCATACCTGATCAGCCTATTTCATGAACTTCTAGTCCTTTTTCTGGTCCTAGGACAGTGTGACCTAGGATTCTGTCCTTGACCCTCATATCACACTCCTCTCATTCATAACTATGGATTCACTCAAATCTTTATTTTGTGGACTCCCAAATAGATTATTCAGTCCAGACCCTGCCCCTAAACTCCAAGTCCTTATTGAACTATCAAATATCTTCATTTGAATGTTCCATAAGTATCTTAAACTTAATATGTCCAAAACTTAATGTATGAACTTTCCCTCTAAACTATCACCAATATAGCTACTCATCTGGAAATTATCCTAGAAGTCTTTTTCTTCCTCACCCTAACATGGCCAATAGGTCCTAAATAATTCTCTGATCTGGTTTTGTCCCTTTGGTCCTGAGACACTGAATAAGGACTTTTTTATTTTTTCTAAAATTACTAAAATCTTTTCAATTTGCCCATGCTTCTCAATAACTCAGAATACTTTTTAAAATTCTAATCTCAACATCCCCCTGTTTCAAGATTGGCTTCATCATATAAAATCCAAATTGTGTCTCTTAACATACCATGAGATCCCTTGTAATCTGACCCTTCCCTACATCTCCAGCCCTCATCTTTTGCCACTAACTCACATTCCAGACACATCCTATACTTCAGATATTTAATCTTCATTTTTAAAGTTACATCACTTTAAAAATATCTCCGTACTTTGCACGCCCTATTACTTGGGGGTACACTATTCCCACCCTTTGTCTAACTTCTCCTTGTCCTTAAACCTCATTTCAGTGTTCCAATTCTTGAAAACATTTCCTGTTCCCAGGCTAGGTTAATGGTGCCCCCTCCTTGTGGTCCCATAGCAAAGCATATGATGCACACCTACATCATGGCACTTATCAATTGTACTGTAAATATCTTGTCTCCCCCTCAAGCTTATGAGCTCCTTGAAGGCAAGGGAGCTGTCTTTCATCTCTACATACCTAGTGATTAGAACATGAATACTAATGTCTACTGAATTAATGATACATTAGTTACAGTTTCTAAATTACTTATCTTACACTAATTTATGTAGCAATGACAATATATTTATAGTGCTTTATTTACAGTTTACAAACTGCTTTCACATACATAACGCTATGATTCTCAGAGACATCTTGTGAGTTCAGTAGGGCAAGTTTTATCTCAATTGCACAACTAGGATAACAGGTTCAGATAAGTTAATGGCTCTCTCAAGGTGTTTCAACTAGTAAGGGGTAGAGCCATGATTGAAGCTGAGTTCTTCAGAATGCTACTCCAGTACTATCTGTCTTATATCAACACAGTGACAATGCTCTTCTGACTAAAAGAGTCATCAAAACTCTCCTCTTCACCAAGAACGTTATAACCCATTCAGATGCCACGGGTAGAAGCATGCTCTAAAGAAAGATTCAGCAGATCCTACAACACTGTCTTCAAAATTTCCAGGTATCCCTTGGATTCCTTTTAATTTGTGGTGGTTCTTTGAACACAATAACCTTCCCTCAAAAACTGGTTCCCCTTCCTGGCTTATTTTTGTTATGGTATCATCATTCTCTGTTACTCTGACTTAAAATTTTGGTGTCATTGTTCTCTTTCTGGACTCCAAGTCCTACTGATTCTTCAAATTCTCTTTTTTTTTTTTTAACACCTCCATTGCTGCAATGTTAGTTCAAGTTCTTATTACTTTGTGTACGAGAAAACTCTAACTAAAATCTCTACTTTTCCTCCCCTTTTTTGTACAAAGCATAGGTAGATAAATCTACCCAAAAATTTGGGGTGGTTCCTTAAGGACTAAAGAATAAAGGGAACAAAAGCCTGAAACTTATTTTCAAAGTCTTTCTTAACCATTCCCAGTATCTTCCATGTCACTCCAATCTCTTCTGCCAATGCTCAATCACTAAAGCAAAATTAGTCTGATTACTGTTTTCTCAAAAAGGTTTGCTCTTCCACCTGTTTCATTCTCACACCCAGTCACTGATCCAATATATCTACTTTCTAATATTACTCAGAATTTGTGTCATATCTGGTTTTCCTCCTTCTCTTAATTCATGCTGTGGTCATTCTGCACTTGGACTACTCCATTAATCTTCTGACATCCTGATTTAAGCCTCTCCCATTTTAATATTTCATTCTACACAATATCACGTTAGCTTTCAAAAACCAAAATACTGGGTCATTCCTTTACTTTAAAACCTTCAATAATAATAATGGTGATGGCTACCATTAGTTGAGTACTTACCATGTGTCAGGCCAGGCACTGTGGTACAAATTTTACATGAATTGTCTCTATTAATCCTTCAAAAATCCCATATTATTAACTCTATTTTGCAGATGAGAAAATTGAGGGTTGGTGATATTAAGTCTCTTGTCCTCAGTGAAAAGGTTAAAGTAGAACTAGGTTCAAACCCAGGCAGTCTGACTCCAGAAGCTTAATCATCCAGTGTTCTTAATCATCCAGAGGCTATACTGCTTAGCTTAAGTTTCAGATCCTCAACTTGGTGTACAAAAAATCCTTCCCAACTTCATCTCCTGCTTGCCAAGAACTTTACACAATACTGTCACACATTTCAAGCTTTTTTCAAACTCCATGCCTTTCTGCTGCCGTTTTCTCTACCAGAAAATATTTTCTCTATCCCAGCCCTACCTTATATCTGGAGAAATTCTACTCATCCTTTAAGGCTCCCCTCAAAACATAATCCTTTCAGTAAAGTTTCCCTCCAATTAAGACAGTTAATTCCTTTTTTACAGCTCCAACAGCACTTTGTACCTAATTCATTATATTATTTATTTGCAATAATGTCTCCCCCACCAGACTGCCTCCAAGAGAATCTATCTTACTTAATTCAATTCTGTATCCCTAATGCCTAGTATTATGTCTGGTACAAAGCACATACTCGATAAATGTTGCACAAATAAATGGTCCCAATCTTTTGCTTATTTGAATCTTACCCATCCTTCAAGGCCTCTTTCCTCCTATACAAACCCTTGCTACACCACTCCAGTCCAGAGTGATCACTACCTCCTCTGAACTCAGCTTGCTGGGTCTACCACTTATCTGGCAATTATTAATCACACCCAGCCTTATGACATAAATGATTAACTTTTCATGAGTACTTATTTCCCCAAGGACCAAGACTGTATTTTATCTTTCACACTTCTGTTGTTTCCCTACAGTTTTTAGCTATACAGCAGGCATTAAATAAATATTTGCTATTTGATTACTTTGAATTTCCAAAATAAATTTTACGTACCATACAAGGATGCCAATTAGCTTTAGCTTATTTCACCTCTGTGTATAAATAAACATTTTTATAATGAAATGAAGTCATATGATTGGCACTAAAACACACCTCATCTAATAAATCAAAATTCTTTCACCAAACTTTTCCTTATAACTCTTGCCAATTCATTCAATAGTTCCGAACCTAAAGCTTTTGCCTCACTACTGAGCAGCTGTATTTCCTCCTTGGCATTTTCCTTCTAAGATGACTTGTTGCCAGTGTTCTCTTTCCTTCTCACGCACGCGCGCTCTCTCTCTCTCTCTCTCTTACACACACATACACACACACACACACACACAATATTCTCTGTTCCTCTGCTTTCTCTAGGACACATGGCACTGAAGATTTATTTTAGTATGCTAAACAGTTTAATGAAGGTGGAAAGAAAAAGAAAAATCATTTTCAAGAGTTATTTTTTTTAGATAGGTAAGTCCACAAAATAGCTTTTGTAAACAAAAATTAAAATTCAAGTTGCTTTAAAATATAATGAAATAGAACTAGTAAAAAACACTGAAGTAGTTATGTGACCCCAAGACCTATGTGGGTCATCTAAAAATCTGTAATGAAAATAAGCAATCCTAACAAAGCTAAGGTACTGGAAAACACGTTAGCCTCAGATTTATAAGCAGGGCAGCTGGCAAGAGAACCTAAATGAATCATAAGGCTGCCCATCAGATATATAATAGCTAAAAAACTAACAACACACACTCTTTAGTATTTTGGTTCAATCTGAAAGTCTGATAATTTAAGAATAAGGATAATATAACCTATGAAATAAAGAAAACATGTTGAATGCAAAAGAGAGTCACATTGTGGGTGCTAAAATGAACATATACACAATATAGACAATGCATTCTAAGCGATAAAGGTGAACTTTTGTATCAGAAGTAATAGATTTAATAATCTCAAGGGATAATCTAGTTTTACAAATCTGGAACCCCATCTATACAGCAAAAAGTACATTTTAAAAGTATTTGGAAAGAAAAGGAAGTACCTGAACAACTCAGGTCAAGCAAATTTCCGGGCGAGGAGGGAGAGCAATATACATAAATTCAGGGTTTTATACTTAAATTACACACACCAATTTTGCTGATGTGGCAATAAGGCATTCACGCCAATACAATTAGCTGTTTTTCCTAGTTTGTTTCTATTTTCTTATTTTCAACTTCCTATCTTAGCTAAAGATAGAAAAATGCTTAACAGAAGATTGTCAAGAGGGCATACTATCTCACCTAAACCACTTGGGCTACACCAACTTTCAAACAGAATTTGACCAGAGCCAGCAGCTGGAGCAGGCTCAGAACTGAACTGCTTTAACTAACCAGGAAACCTAATCACCCATAATCAGGGATATGGAATTACCACTAATAATTTCAGTGAATAGATAATTTATACATGAATCACCTATAGTATTCCAAGATCTCAAACTTCCCATGATGTGAATTTCAGGCATTTGATATTAAACACAGAAAGACCTATTTCCCCTTCAAAACTTATGTGACCATAAAATATAGGCCTCCTGACTAGAAGTATAAGAGTATAAAATTTAGAGACAACAAGGAAAAGTTTCAGGGAGTAAAAGACTACTTGTATTCAACGTCAATGATGGTCTCCATAACATTACTACTATGAAATGGTACTGATGCAAAACTAGCACATACTGGACTTAAAAGAAAACTGGATTTTTAACAAGTTAAACCTAAGTTGAACTAGCACTGTGGTCATATATCTTCAGGAAACTGGTGTTCTCTGTCATCAAATGCAACATTAGAGTACAATTATTGACTGAGAAGGACAAGAAAAGCTTGAAGATGAAATCTAAAAGGAGATTTCTGTACGAAAGGTAAGTTTCCCTGTAACTTCCAAGGAAGCCAGAGACTCCATGAGCAGCACAAACCAGTCTGCTGCACACTATATCTAAAGCGTGTGATCCATATCAGTCATTCCAACTACCTAACAAATTCCATGAAAAAATGAAAGTTGTCTTGAAGAATATACTACGAAGCACATGAGATCTTATATCCATGAGCTCTACTAAACTATAATTTTCTATACCAACAAACTCCTATTTACCTAAATCAAATGACTTTTATTTCATACCAATAAACTGCAAACATGACTGTGTCTTGCATTCAAAACTCACCCCTAAGGAATATGCCTTATGTCTGGAATCTTATTTTTACTGTATTAAAGCAGTACAAGGGAAATATTACCACATATATGACAAGAAATAAGAAAATTCACAAGCATAAAGAGAGCATAAACTCACTGTTCAGCAATGTGACTGGTTGTCCCATCTAACAGTAGGGTGAAAAGTACCCAGGGAAATTAACAGACAGCACAAGTATACTGTCAGCAAATTAACAGGCAGCCCATGTCTCCTATTCCCACCCCCACAGAACTTCAGGATTTCACGATAGGATGAATGCCTGAACTACCAATCTTTTTTCTTTCTCTTTTTTAAAAGATTTCTCAGGACAAGGATTCCATAAACTCTTTTTTAAGTTCATTCCAATAACTGGCCTGAACAGATATACTGTTAAGTTTTTTAAATTATCTACATAGCCTAGATACAAATTAGTGTTATTATTAAAGGAAACTCGAATTGACAAATTAAAATTAAAAAAACACAAAGGAAAAGTTTTTCTTGTTTTTAAATATTTTAATGGAAACATTTCTAGTCAGATTTCCAAAACTGGGCTAACAGTGTTTACATTGTGCCAGCATACTTAAGAAGCTGAATGAAATAAATAAATAAAATAAATAAAAGAAGTATCTATCTTTCAAAAGTAAATGTGATACAATAAGGAAACCTTTATTCTAAAATGATTTCAATTTATTGACCAAGCTACAGGATAAAGAAAAAGCATTTCAAATTGTGCTTTTCACCTCCGCAGCAGTGCTTGAAGTTGATGGGCTCTCCCAGAGAGCGTGGAAATCTTAAGCAACTCTAAATTAGCCCTCAATTTCTCTATTTTAAATTAATCTGCTGACCTATGGTCGTTAAACAACCATAAATTCTGCACTAGCTGAGAAATATTTAATTTTTTCTTCTAGGGGGAGTGTGTGGGTGTCTGCCTGCAAAGGAGGGCTAACCCCTCTTGGCCTTTGACCAAAGAGTGGTGACGGTTTTCTACGTAAATGCTTCCTATCCCTGAAGCTTTTTTCTCTTTTATGCTGTCTTTTTTCCATCTATTCTGCACTTAAATCCGGGGCCCCCAAATTCTGGCTCGTCCCTTCACCCTTGTCCGATCCCATACAGTTCCCCCAATTTCCGCGCGGGGTGACACCTGAGGGCCGAGCGCGAACCCCTGCGGCTGGCGCTAACTAGGCGCGAATAGGGCAGACGGCTGTCACTGGGGAGCAGACGTGGGCCAAAGCCGAGGTGATTTCTGACTGCTCATCGCCCGGCCCCGCGTGGCTGAAGGTCTCCGAGCCCCTTGGTCCGCCCCGGCAAGCCAGGCGTGCAGCTGTCGCGGTGCAGGAAGCTAATCGCGGCCTCTGGGCCGCTTTTGACAGACCGGGCAGGAAAAGAAAGGGGCTCACTGAGACTAGTAGCCTCACCCCTTCGGATAGGAGACCCCGAGAGCGAAACCCCCGCCACGGCCTGAAGGCAAGCGAGACACCTCGGAGCCGCCGCCACCGACTCAGCCCAGCCCAGCAGGGGCCCGCCCAGGGGCCACTCCCCAAGGGAGGCAGCCAGTCATTCGCCCGCCCTTCCGGGCCCGCTCCGGAGGGGACGGTCTCCCGCCCGCCCTCACACAGCTACCTCCTCAGGCCAGGCCCTCAGGGCTTCGTCCACCTCTCACCTTTGACGACTCGGTCAGCCCCGGGAGGAGGCGGCGGGGGCGGGGGTGGGGGCGGTGCAGCCCGGGCCGGCTCCGGGGCGGCCATGCTGGGCCCGGGGCTCGGCTAGGCGCTGGCCCGGGCGGGGTTGGGGGCGGGGGCGGCGGCTACCAGAGCCAAGCGGCGGCGCCGCCGGGGAACATGGCGGACCCTCTTTCCCTACAGAGGGGCTAAGACCGGCATGCACCGCGCGTGCGGGGGCGGGGGCGGAGCAGGCTCTAGGGACTTGGGCAAAATTACTAAGGCTAGGAGAGAAACGGGACGAGCCAAGGGATCAGGTGAAAATTCTGGGCAGGCAAAAACAAAAGAGAGTGAGAAGAGATGGCTGTCTGCATCTAGTTATGCTGCGGTGAATGAGTGCTAGGGAACACGACACCGGCTTTTATGGAGCTCCCAGTAAGATGGGGAGACTTGATCAAACCTAAGAATCTCCTACTAATAGAGAAAAAATATATAACAATTTGACTACCAAATCCGGGTACTTTGGTTGGTAACTGACAGGAGAAATAGAGGAAGCATTCTAGATTCTAGAGCAAAGCAACAGTTCAGAATGGAGTCTGAGAGAGAATCTGACTGACCCTTGTGTTTAGAGCCTGGAACTGTCAAGGGTCTGGAGGCACAGAGTAACAATGCAGGTAGAGCAGACTAGGCTCCAAGGGTTAAGAATCAAAATAGGTAAGAGGAAAGGAAGGGATGACACCAAGAGATGTTCAAAGAGTACAGAATTCACCTGAAAAGGACACAGCCTCCCTCTTGATTCATTCAGAAAACAGAGATTCCGAAGGCAGAGGAGTAAGTAGGGAATTGGAAATTAGTTCCTCATAAGAAATACCTCACAGGGTATTTCTCTGCATATACAGAAATGTGGGCCCAGGTTTTCTATGGAAACTTTATAGAGACGGACATTCATGGGGAACGGAGTAGTGGTACAAGAACTGACTGTTCGGGACTTCCCTGGTGGCACAATGGTTAAGAATCTGCCTGCCAATGCAGGGGACACGGGTTCGAGCCTTGGTCCAGTAAGATCCCACGTGCTGTGGAGCAACTAAGCCCGCGTGCCGCAACTACTGAGCCTGCGCTCTAGAACCCGCGTGCCGCAACTACTGAATCCCACGCACCTAGAGCCTGTGCTCCACAACAAGAGAAGCCACTGCAATGAGAAGCCCGCGCACCACAACGAAGAGTAGCCCCCCGCTCGCCGCAACTAGAGTAAGACCGTGCGCAGCAACGAAGACGCAGTGCAGCCAAAAATAATTAATTAAAAAAAAAAAAACTGACTGTTCAATCAATAATTATTAGAAGAAGAGTGTGTGTATGACACCAGGAGAGGTAATGGATCATGAACAGAGACCAGCATATCCACTAAGATCTATATATCTTGATGGCATAGGATTCAAGTAGCATAGGGTGAGAAATGCCTGCCCATCCTCCTGCTCAATACTACATGTGCTCAGAATCTGTTCATAATAGATGGTGATAATTAGATAAGCAGTTGTTCAAAGGTCTCAAAGAGCACCTTTCTATCTCTTCATTTCGTCAATCTCAGTGATTGTGAGAGCTGGGGTAGAAGAGAAGAGAAATGCCCAGTGAGTATTCTTTGCAAAGGGAACTCACAGAATAGTTTTTAGAGGGAGGTGAATTTGGGAGTGAGGCAGGGGTGAAAATGGATCTTTCTGGCATGGAAGTGCAATAATTCCACAGGGGAAGGGGAGGGGCAGCCATGGGAAGAGAGCAAGGAAAGGATACGAGGCACATCACAAACTTGTAGAGGGAGGGCACCAAGAGTACCTAGACCAGGAGTGAGTTTGTAAGAGGAGTTTGAATCCCCAGAAAATCTCCCTAATGAGGGAAGGAGAAAGTGTGTAATGTGTTGAGTGCCTCTTGGCAGGAAAGGGATAGAAAATATACTAGTGGCAATAATAACAAGGAAAGTCACTCCATATTAGGACCCATTGATTCCTACCTTGAATATATACCCTTCAACTATCCTTCAATTCCTCTTTGGCTCCTCACTTTCACTCAGTCAAAAGCCATATACAGAGCCCCAGGCCACTGGGAATTGGTATTTCTTGCTTCTCCAGGCTTCCCCACCCCAGTACAAAAGAGCAAGAGTATACAAAAGGGATTAAATAGACAATTAAGTGACAAGGAATTAAATAGAACTATCTTATAGATTTATTAATGAAAAATACTTTACAAAAACAGTATGTTTGGCCCTAAAATAGTTCAGCTGACTCTCAGGGTTTACAATGGCGACTGAGCGAGTGGCAGTAATGGCTCTGCTGCTGAGGACAGGAGGGTATGTTAGTGTGCCTGACTCCATCCGTTCAGAAGAGCAATTGTTATGTTGGCAGCCTCGCATTCTGGGCCAAAAGTCTGAGGGCAGAGGGACAATCTGGGCAGGTGGGTTAGCCTGAATGATGTGGTCAAGACCAAGACTACAGGGCTACATGTCCCTCCAAGGATGGGGGATTGGGAAGACAGAAGGTCAGGTAATAGGGACAGGTGGATAAAACAAACAAGTTGGTAATGTAATAGGGAACAGAATACGAGGGCTCAGGTGGAGGTGGGGGCATAGAGTATTCAGGAATAAAATGGTGACCCTAAGATCCTAAGGAATGGCTAGTGTCCAGAGTAATATGGATTCATCTTTAAGGTGGGTCAAATAAAGCCCTAAACAGCAGCTGCTTCCTTTTGCTAGGTGAATGGAAATTGGAATTTCAAATATTCCCTCTCAAAGAGCCAGGTCTCTTTAGCAGTTCCTGGCACCCCTAGGAGAAGGTGCCAACTCTATGTTGAGATGAGACTAGCACAGCCCCAGCACGGATTCAGGGTACCAACTCTGCTGCAGTACAGTTTAACAGAGAAAGCTGTGGCTCCAGGAGAGGAAAGGGGTGACCTTTACCACCTGCTGTGCTGCAGGGCTCTAGCCCTGATCTGCTCTCTTCCAGGGGCATCTGCTAGAACAAACAGAAACTCCTCTCTCCCTGTCTTCCTGTGCCCAGATTGCAGGGTATAACTGCTTTGCCTCCAGTCATCATCTGGGGGCATATCCACCCTTCGAGGACCAGGGGCTCGAAACCCTGGAACAGGACCTGAATTCCAAGCTGACCTCAGGGGTACACGAAGACTGCTTGGCGGTAGGGACACAGGGTAAACAGTGGGAGGGTGGGAGGGTGAATGGAAAAGATCCTCCCAGGGCTGTGCATGAGGAACCTGAAGGCCCTGGTGTCTCTCTGGTAGTGTGGCAGTGTGGGTTAGCTGAGGCTTGCACCCTGGAGTAGTCAGGAATCTGGCGCCAATATGCTGGTTGGTCTCTGACCATGCTCCCCGGGAGGCGTCTGTTCTGGAACGATGGGGGAGACTCCGGTAGTTCAAAGTCCTTCCTGTGTGCTGGACCGCTTCGGAAGTTTCACCCCTGTCACACATAGCCAGAAACTGCTGGACACTCCTCGAAGTTCCTGGGAAGAGAAAAGAAACCCAACGATTGAGCATCTTCAGTAAAACCATTCTCCTTTCCAGAGGACCATTTCTGGCTGTTCCTTCCAACTCCCCACCTCTCCAAGAACATACACATAAGGGAAAGAAGGAACCTAGCTTTGCTTTTAATCTCATTTTTTAAAATTCTTAATAAACATTAAAATCAAGTCTCTTACCTCCAACCTGTGCAAATGAAACAGTCTCCTGGAGGTTGCCATACTTCTATCTCACTGCACTATAATCCTTCCTCCAAAAGACAGACAGACAGACACACACACACACACACACACAGTCACACACAAATGGCTCTCTAATATTGCAAATGT
Organism: Balaenoptera musculus; assembly: GCF_009873245.2. Lineage (NCBI taxonomy): Eukaryota > Metazoa > Chordata > Mammalia > Artiodactyla > Balaenopteridae > Balaenoptera > Balaenoptera musculus. The sequence continues at coordinate 61,158,037 of NC_045800.1, read as the reverse complement.
ATGTTCTCACTGTGACAACTTTACTCCTTAGAGCCACCACTCCAAAGCATCACTCAGTTTTTCTTAACATGGTACCTTCACTGAAATTAAGCTGTGTCTGCTTACATTCTTGCTCATTCTCCAAGATCTCTGCTTTTGTTTGCACCACTCCCACAAACATAATGTGGAATGCCTTTTCTATACATTGATTCCCCTTTACCTAAAAGAAACAAAATAACTAATTTTCCAAAAATCACTTCTAAACAATATTTTTCATTCTTTATTTTAAAATTCCATCAACACCTGTACTATACTTACACATATGTATATCTGACTATTGAAACTCTGAGCTCTTTGAGAGCAGAGAGCTGCCTTCTTTCTCCCCTGTATTCACTGTAGCATTTGGTGCAGAACAAGTTGCAACAAATGCTGCCTGACTAATCAGATGCCCCTAATAACTGTCAAAGGAGGCTGGCTAGCTGGCTGTTCCACTGAGTAACATGCAGTCCATTTATCCAGAAGGCCTGCATATCCAAAGCTCCCTAAAATTTGGACACAAATATCAACAATACTACTCTATCTTCTGTTCTAAGAATGACAACCATCCCTTGCCCTGGGGATTTACATATCCACAGACAGGTTTCTCAGCCTCGGCACTACTGATATGTTGGGCTGACAATTCTTTGTTTTGGGGGTGGGATGGAGTGTGCAAGGAAACTGCTTGTGCATTGCTGGATGTTTAGCAGCATCCCTGGCCCCTCTACCCACAAGATGTCAGTAGCACCTCCCCTTTCCCGTTGAGAATCACTGCCTTAAACTGTAGATTCGGCCCATAAGGAGGAAAAGGAACAAATCTAGCTGTGGAGGGTCAAAGAAAGCCAAAAGGATACTGTCCACCTTCCCCAGGATTGTCTGGGTCTCTATACATGGCATGGATATTCCAAGGATCTTTCCAAGTCTCCCATTCACTCCTCATCCTCCTAGATCAGGGGTCCCCAACCCCTGAGCCATGGTCCGCTATCGGTCCATGGCCTGTTACGAACCAGGCCACACAGCAGGAGGTGAGCAGCAGGAGAGCAAGCGAAGCTTCACCAGTATTTACAGCCACTCCCCATCACTCGCATTACCGCTGGAGCTCTGCCTCCTGTCAGCATTATGGCGAGTTGTATAATTATTTCATTATATATTACAATGTAATAGTAATTCAAGTAAAATGCACAATAAATGTAATGCGCTTGAATCATCCCCAAACCATCCCCCCCACCCCTCCCATCTGTGGAAAAATTGTCTTCCACAAAACTGGTCCCTGGTGCCAAAAAGGTTGGGGACCGCTGTCCTAGACCATCGCTCAACTGAGACTCGGGATAGAAGGAGAGAAAACTAGCTGATAGAGATGACACTTCCTGTTTTGGGGGATCCTAAAGACTGGGTATTAACTCCCCTTGGTCACTTAAAAGCATATCCTATCATGACTGAAGCAATTCATTTTCATGGGTAGTTAGATTCTGGGAGCTCTGGTCTAGACCATGTTGCCCAAGAAATGATTCAATCATAATTCATCTAGATCAATGCTTCATCTTTAAAGCAGTAATTCATATCCCTTTACAACCCCACCTGTGACCCCTCTTCCCCCACCCCCCAACAGGTGTACTGATTTGATTCTTCCAAGTCCCTGGAAATGTACCACATCCCAGCACATAATAGTAGATAGGGGGGAGAGTTACCTGGGGGTCTATGGGGCTCCCCTGCCACGCTGGGCATCAAGACATCTGGGGACAGGAACTGTGGTTGGGATGGGTAGAGTTGGGGACCAAGGAGAAACACAGGAGGGTCATGGATGACAGGGAGGGAAGAGGAGCTGGAACAACGGTGCCCGGTTTCCAAAGGCTTTTTCCTCGCGTTTGATGAATCCTTATAATGAGACAAGACAAAAAAACATAGAGATGAGGATTAACACACAGCAGGATATGGTTGGGTAAACAGTGAGGAAAGCAGGGGGAGATGGAAGGAACTAGAGTACAAGCATTCCTTAATCTAGAGAGGGACCCAATTTACTTGTCACTCTCCCTATCAGCCCCTCTAGGAAACATCCTGACCACTATGAACTGGAGACACCAAACTACAGATTCTCTTCCCTTAATCTATCTTCCTCATAACCCTCACCTTCCCAAACCTAACATCAAGGTCTTTAGCAAACTCCTTAATGCTAATAGTAGAATTAGAGAGATTGTGATAGAAATTTAAAAATAGAGAAGAGGGGAATTCCCTGGTGGTCCAGGACTATGCCCTTTCACTGCCAAGGGTGCGGGTTCAATCCCTGGTCAGGGAACGAAGATCCCACAAGCTGTGCAGCATGGCCAAAAAAAAAAAAAAAAAAAGTAACAAAAGCCTCTAAAAAAATACATAATTAAAAATTTAAAAATTAAGAAATTAAAAATAGAGAAGAAATGAGAGAAATTCAGAAAGCCTGAGAGATTGAAAAAGAAAATTCTACACTCTCTCTAAATATTGGGAACTAATATATATCTCACTAAATGTACAATCAAAAACTCTCTATTCCATCTTTCCCATTACTGCTACACTCCACAGTCTCCACTTTGGTGCTGCCTGTCAAGTTTGTACCCATTGATGCTTATGACCTGCTCTATACTCCATTCAACATTCGCTTCTGTGGCAAAATCTCAGAAATATCCCCTTTAACATATGAAACACTAATATGTCCAAAATTGAACCAATATTCTTCCAAACTCCTCCTCCTGGTACCATATTTTCTTGTCACCTAGACTCAAATGTTGACACTGCCCTTGATTTTGCACTTTTCTTCCACAATTCCATTAGTTGCCTATGCCATGTAATGTCATTTCTACCTATATAGGTTTTATATTTAAACTCAATTGGACCACTGCAGCAGCCTCCAATTTAGTCTTCCTATCTCCAGCCCACTACCTCCTTAGTGTGGCCTGCAAGTTCCTATGTGATAGGACAATGCTGATCTTTCTCACTTTATCTCCTACCATTCCTGTGCCTTTTACACTCTAACCTTCTTAATGTTCCTCAAACACACCAAGCTCATTCCACCTCAGGGCCTTTACACTCTGCGTTTCTGTTACCGGGAATGTTCTTCCCGTGGCTTACACCTTCATGTCACTGAGGTCTCTGATCAAATGTTACTTTCTTAGAGCTGATTTCCCTTACTACTCTATCAAAAATAGCCCTGAGAATAACCACTATTACCTCTTTACTCCTTATCCTCTTCCTTTGTTTTATTCTTCTTTATCACACATTGTCTGGGGTTTACTTGTTTATTGTCTTTCTCTCCTAGTAGAATACATTTCTTTTCACTCCAGTATCCCCAGCACCTTGAACAGCTCCTGGAACATTACAGGCACTTAATAAATAATATATTAAATAAAATAATCTATATGCCAGTATATCTTATTTCCTTTACTAGATTGTAAGATATTTTGTGTTGTTCCATCAGTGTGTGCTCATAGCACCTAACAACAGCATGGCACATGGTAGGCATTTACCATATAGCATAAGGACCAGGTGCTAGTCTTCTCGGCATGTGACACAGCCATAGAAGAAAGAGACACCACTCTTCACTGGTTTCCCTTCTATCTCTCTGGTCTCTTTTACCAAGTCTCCTTTTGGGGTTCTTCAGAAGAACCACCTTAAATCTGATACTCTTCAGGTATATGTCCTGGTTCCTCTCCTCTTTTTGTAATACTCTTTTCCTCTTTTTAGTGGCTATGATTCTTGAATCTCAATTTCAAGTTTATATGTCTCACAACCAAAGGCCTACCAGATACCTATCTCCACTCAAGTTTAATATATCCAAAATTGCAGATATCTCTCCCCCCAAATATATTCCTGCTTCTCCTCCCTCAAATATTATCATTATCAACCCACAATTCCTAGATATTATCCTTGATTCTCCTTTCCCCATATCCAGGCAAGTAGGTACCAAACACATTAATTTTTACTTCCTAATTGGCTCTCCAGTATGTCCACTCCTATCCTCCCAAACTCCTTACTGTGGTTCATGATATGACCCTTGTTTATAGTCTTTCCAGTCTCACTTGTCAATACTCTCCATCCTTCCCTCACCAGACTCTAATCATGCCATACCAATGAGCTTCTTTTAACTCAGTTAATGTCTGCTTCAGGTGCCTTTATCTGCTACATTCTTTTTACTTCCTGCAGGAAGATTTCCCTGATTCTTCAAGCCTGGTTTAGATGTCCCCTCTATTATGCTTCCACAGCATTAAATCCTATCATATTATATTACAATTGTTTATTTATCTGTCTCCCCCAGTAGGCTGTAAAGTCATGAGAGCAGGGACTGTATCTAGATCACTCACCACCATTTCCCCAGCATCCGGCACAATACCTAGAACATAAGCTCAAAAGGCATTTGTTTAAAAGAATGAATCGGGACTTCCCTGGCGGTCCAGTGGTTTAGACTTCGCCTTCCAGTGCAGGGGTTGCGGGTTCGATCCCTGGCAGGGAGCTAAGATCCCACATGCCTCGCGACCAAAAAACCAAAACATAAAACAGAAGCAATTTTGTAACAAATTCAATAAAGACTTTAAAAAAATGGTCCACGTCAAAAAAAAAAAAGAACGAATCAATGAATAAATGAATGATACAGAAGTCAGGACAAAGGAAGCCAACTCTCCTAGGAAAATAACAATTCGCCATTAAAGGTATATGAGAACAAATATTGGGAAGAAAAGACCACCTTTTCCAAAAAGAATGTTCAGAGCTCTTTAGAAACTTATGAGCAATAAACTGGAAAAAATGACTACCTCTAGGGAAAGAAGTTGGATCTGAAGAACTGGTGGAAGAGACAGTTTTCTTTTTGTACCTTTTTATTTTTATGTCACATATTTAAGACCTGTTTTTTAGTATTTATCAAACTGACCTGGTGAGCATGCTTCAATGTACTGGTGCTTTGTATCCTGACCCCTACTGTAATAAAAATTCAACTTGCCTTGGGCAAGTGTGTGAAATTCTCAAGAGGCACGTTTTAGAAACCCAACCACTGAAACTATTTGAGTTTGCTGATCTCTGCTGACTTGGGTGTCCCTGTCCCTTTCACATACAGATTACTGCATTAATCCCATATGAAAAGCCCCAAGGATGAGGATTTTAAATCATTTTCCTTCTCTTGCTAATGTACATGCTTCATTTCAGCTTGAAAGCACACTGGACCCCACTCAGTCAGGTATTAGGATGGAGAAGAAAAGGCAAAAAAATACTCCATCCCATCTCTTCTCTTCTTCCTTTGATTAGTACAGTGGGTGCTGACCCAGTCAGCAGCAGTGGCTTCTCCGAGACTCCTCTTGAGGCTGCTAGTACTCTTCTCATCCTGGGGAAGCCTATAATACACCTTCCAGAACTGCTACAGAGAAGGGACATTCTTCTAGGCTCCAAGTAAATGCGTGTCAAGAAAATAATGACTATGTGTCCTCATTTTTGCTGAGTGCACATGGCTTTCCCCCAGATTACAACCTTCAGTTTCTCCTGCCCCTTCACCTGCAGTATATTTTTACCTAGCAAGAGAAAGAGGATGCTCTGAATAGACAGACCCTGATTCTACTTACAAAACTGTGGGAAGAGACTGGGACCTCCTCCCTCTCTGAGACAACGGTGCCACTGAGACTGCGTGAGATGCGCCGAAAGTTCTCTGCACCATACTGATCATCCTCCCCACACTCCCTGCTGGGGCCTCGGCAAGATGCAGCCTTCGAACACACAGACACACACAGGCAGACACATAACACCAGACCTGTGGTTTTCCCACAGACCCCGTCCCGAGGGATATGGGAGAGGATAGGGTAAGACTCACTAGTAGATATCTGAATTAGATGTATTTAAAAGGTAGTGGCCATGTGGCAATCTCCTCTCACTCAAAAGAAGCCCAATCTGGGACGAATTGAGAGAGCAGCATTGACATATATACACTACCAAATGCAAAATAGATAGCTAGTGGGAAGCAGCCGCATAGCACAGGGAGATCAGCTCCGTGCTTTGTGATCACCTAGAGGGGTGGGATAGGGAGGGTGGGAGGGAGATGCAAGAGGGAGGGGATATGGGGATATATGTATATGTAGAGCTGATTCACTGTTATACAGCAGAAACTAACACAACATTGTAAAGCAATTATACTCCAATAAAGATGTTAAAAAAAAGAAAAAAAAAAAAAAAGGAGAAGAAGCCCAATCATAGACCTTCTTCTCTTCCAATAGCCCCACATTACCATGCTGCTGCTTTACCACCAACCCTACCACTCATATCTCTCCATAATTCTCTCCCAACACATCACCCCATGCCCAAAACTTTAGCACCTGAGGTGGCTACCTGAGAAGTAGACACTGTATTGGCTTCATGGAGACTGTGCTCCATTTCTGCTGTCTGGGTCTTTGAGAGATCAAGGCCAGGGGCTGAGCGCAACCTCCTCCCTACACCATCTGTAGAGCCTGAGGAGGAAAACATAATACAAGTTGAAGCCATATCTTCTCCTGGAGTCTAAACTCAGCCTGGCAGCACAAAACTCAGGAATTCTTGTTTCATTAAATAACAAATATGCATCTCTGAATCCACTGGAGGATGGGCTCCTGGAATGTAGAAACAGGAGTTTCAGAATATGGATAGCTTCCTATAAGGCCATAAGGATCTCAGAACACAGGCCTTGAAGAACCTTGTTGAGAAAGGGCTCTGTGGACAGACAGCTGAATAGTAAATATAATCAGCTTTGCTTCTGTCAGCCTTGGGCCCAAGACTTATAATACATACAGAGGAAATTATCTGATATAGTGATTCTCTAGAGCGTCTGTGATGACAAAGGAACTATTATCTCCAGTCTGGTTAGGAATTGAAAATTATCATAGTAATCACATATTAAACCGCCTTATTCTACAAAGCAGGAAAATGAGTTCCAGGATCTGACAAGTAGTAAGAAGTTTAACCAGGATTAAAACTCAAAGTCTCTGCATTTACACTTCCAGTTATATACTATGAGCAGGAGCTCTTCAGCAACATTTTGTATGTGCAGTGCTCTTTTATTGCCCCCATTAGCTTCTCTCTTTTCTTCACTTAAGTTCTAAACAAATTCTAAATGTTTATCTCCTCCTCAAAATCTTGCAAGACTATTAAGAGATGAGCTGCTCCAAGCTGGATATGTGACTCCCAAGGGGCTCGCCCCAATACAACTAACTAAGCCTTCCATTCTGAAAATGCACACATCCTTGACCTACATTTGATATATATGTCTATTGCCAATTCATGTCTTGATTTGATATTTTGATTCTAATATGTGTCCCTGGCTAAAGCATGATATTGCTGATACTAGGCTAGAAGGCCAGTTTTTTCAATATTTCCTTGTGCTTAAATGCAGTGGTTCCAATACTACCTCAGATTCATCTAGAACTTTAAAACAATACAGCTTTGTGTACCTCTCCGCAGACCTACTGAATCAGAATCTTTCCGGTTGGAGCCTGGGAATATTTATTTTTAAAAGGTTTCCACAAAAAGTGTGGGAGAATATCCTCAAACATCGTTGGAGGAAATGTGAAATGTTATAGTTTTCCTAAAAAGCAATCTAGAGATAACCATTAAGACTGAAAATATATTTACCCTCTTAACCAATAGTTCTACTCCTGGGAATAAGAAGCAAAAATATCTGTTTATTGCGGCTTTGTTCGTAGTGGCCAAGAACTAGAAATAAAGTAATGCCCATCTATAGCAGAATGGCTAAATACATTACAGTATCCTCAATATCAAATATTGTCCAGCCACTAAAAAGAATGAATTGAGTTAAACTAGATGACTTAGAGGAATTTTCATCAAGTATTGTTGAGTTAAAGGAAAAAAATCTGTGATATTATCCCCAAACAAAAAAACACTATATATGTAGATCTATATAGGATTATATGAACAGAGAAATACAGAAAGATGCACATTAGATTACTGTCTGAGAAGGTGGTGGGGGATAAATGGTAGGGATTGATTTGAGGGAAGGAGAGAGAAACAAAAATTGTCTATAATAAAAACATCATGGGAACTTCCCTGGCTGTCTAGTTAAGAATCTGCCTTCCAATGAAGGGGACGTGGGTTCAACCCCTGGTCAGGGAACTAAGATCCCACATGCCATGGGGCAAGTAAGCCCATGCGCCGTAACTACTGAGCATGCAAGCCACAACTAGAGGGCCCATGTGCCACAACTACTGAGCCCACGTGCTCTGGAGCCTGCACGCTCTGGAGCCTGTGCACCACAACTAGAGAGAAGCCCGCCCAGTGCAGCAAGGGGCACGTGTGCCACAACGGAAGATCCTGCATGCCACAACTAAGACTTGACACAGTCAAAAATAAAATAAAATAAATAAATAAATATAAAACAACAAGAACAAAAATCATGTGTGCTATGATCCCATTTATATAAAATTATTCTGGGCTTCCCTGGTAGCGCAGTGGTTAAGAATCTGCCTGCCAATGCAGGGGACACAGGTTCGAGCCCTGGTCCAGGAAGATCCCACGTGCCGCGGAACAACTAAGCCCGTGCACCACAGCTACTGAGCCTGTGCTGCTCTAGAGCCCGTGAGCCACAACTACTGAGCCCGCGTGCCACAACTACTGAAGCCCATGTGCCTAGAGTCCATGCCCTGCAACAAGAGAAGTCACTGCAATGAGAAGCCCGCACACCGCAACAAAGACTAGCCCCTGCTCGCTGCAACTAGAGAAAGCCCGTGCACAGCAACGAAGACCCAATGCAGCCAAAAATAAATAAAAATAAAAATAAATAAATTTATTTAAAAAAATAATAATAATAAAATTCTTCTTTTTTAAAAAAAACCCATTCTTCAGGTGACTATGATGGGCAGCCAGATTTAAGAATTACAGCTGTAATGGTTAGAATTTGGTGCTCCTCTAATCAAGTCAAATGTGATTCCTACCTAGACAAGAAGGTAGCCATTGGAACCTCCTGAAGAGAGTAGACACTGATTCCTTTAAAGATAGTTAAACAGAGGTGGAGGTGGCCTTCTGTAAGGAGTACTGTTGAGGGGACTTCTCGATTTGATAGAATTAAGGTGACATCTACTCACTGATCAATAGTAACAAGAAGAAAGACTACCAGACGTTATGTACTTCTTGATATGATATAAGAAGTCTAAGTACTACCTATGAAATATTCTTATTTTTAAAAAGTAAACCTGATTTTAATCAAGAATCAAGCCTTCTAGCCCTAAGTACCAAGTTATAGGGAAAAAGAGGGCCTTAGGAGAGAGAACATGTTTTAAAAACAAAATGACAACAAAAAAATCTCTCCTAGAATATAATCTAAAACGTGTAAGACAAATGACCAAAGTTCTTCAACAAATAAATGGCAAGGAGAAAAAAGAGACAGGAATCTTACAGGCTTAAAAAAAGCCTTGAGACACATCAACAAAATGCAATGTGTGGATCTTGTTTGGATTCTGATTCGAAATAAACCAACTGTGAAAAGACATCTGTGGGACAATTGAAAAAAATTGAATACTGGCTAGTCACTGTATTATATTAAGAAATTATTGTTAATTTTTTAGGTATAATAATATTATAGTTCTGCCTTTTAAAAAAGAGTCTTTATATCTTAGAGATACATTCCAAACTATTTATGGAGGAAATGATATAATGTCTGGGATTTGCTTTAAAATAATCCAGTGGGGAGGGAAAGTGGTGGGGGCGGGGGGAGGGGTCGCTAAATCAAAATCAGCCATCTGTTGATAATTGGCCAAGATAATCACCGTGGAAGTTAGTGATAAGAACAAGGGGGTGATTATAACATTTACTCTTTACTTTAGAATATATTTGAAGTTTTCCATAACAAAAAGTTATTTTTTATTTTTAAGATGATGTGTGAGCAACTTCAAAATACTATGAAATTTAGAATATAGGTCAAGGGCAGTGTTCACATAACTCTTTAGGAACTATAGTCATGTCAAAACTAATCTGGTTGCAAAATACCACATTCTATGTGATTCTATTTATATGAAATGTCCAAAATAGGTAATCTATAGGCAGAAAATAGATTAGAGGTTACTGGGGAGTGAATACTAATGGGTACAGGATTTCTTTTGGGGGTGATGAAAAAACACTTTAACTGATTGTGGTAATGGAAGGACAACTCTGTCAATATCCTAAAAAACCATTGAATTGTACACTTTAAATAGGTGAATTGTCCAGTATATAAATTATATATCAATAAAGCTTTCTTTTTTTTAAAGCAATAAGTCATACAGAGAAAGACAAATACTGTATGATCACACTTACATGTGAAATCTTTAAAAAAGCCAAACTCATAGAAACAGAGAATGGAATGGTAGTTGCCAGGAGCCAGGGGGTGGGGGGAATATGGAGATGCTGATCAAAGGGTACACATTTCCAGTTATAAGATGAATAAGTTCTGAGGATCTAATGTATAGCATGGTGACTATAGTTAACAATATTGTATTACTATATACCTGAAAGTTGCTAAGACAGTAAATCTTAAATGTTCTCACCACAAAAAAAAGAAAGAAAGATATTGTAATTAGGTATGGTGATGGCTGTGTTAACTAACTTTACTGTGGTAATCATTTTGCAATATATACATGTATCAAACATCACACTGTAGACCTGAAACTTCATTGTTATTTGTCAAACTATATCAATAAAATTGGAGAAAAAAAGTAATTTGGTGCTTAATAATGCTTTACAATAAGATAAAGGAAGACTCCCCTAAAGATATATTCTGTCATATATGGATCCTAATTGCATTTTCCTTCATCGTCTACTTCTTGATTTATTCCACTGATCTCTTCTTTATTCTGCCACGTCAGTTCTGAAGACTCAATTTAAAAAGAGACTCTAACCAAATAAAGCCTAGTTGGTTTGACAAGTTATTTTGAGGACTGATTCATTAACTGGATTTTTAAAATTAGTTTTGTTCACTATTAAGTAAAATTAATGGTTGGTAGGTACGCTTTCATACTGTTTTCAGAAGTATAATCTTCCTGAGTTTGCCAGTATGTATCAAGAGATTTTTTTAAGTTTATAACCTTCAACTAGTTATTACCCTTCTAAAAGTTTATCCTAAGGAGTTTATCAGAAATGTGGCCAAACTCTTAAGTAGAAAGATATTCATCACAGTGCTGTATTATCAAAAAATTTTAAGTAACCTAAATATTCAACCACAGTAGAATGGTTGAATATATTATGGTGTATTCATATGCAGCATATTATAGTCATTAAAAGTAGTTTTTTCCAAAGGGAAAATGCTTATGGATATAATGTAAGAAATCATGGGACTAAACTATATACATATATTATAATCCAGCTTTTTGTAAAAACAAAACAAATAAATATATAGTATATATGCATAAAAAACAAAACCAGAAGCAACATGGATGGACCTAGAGATTATTATATTAAGTGAAGTAAGTCACAGAAAGACAAATATAATATGATATCACTTATATGTGGAATCTAAAAAAATGACACAAATGAACTTATTTACAAAACAGAAATACTATAGACTCACAGACATAGAAAACAAACTTATGGTTACCAAAGGGGAAAGAGGGGGAGGGATAAAATGGGTGTTTGGGATTAACATATACACACTACTATATATAAAATAGATAAACAACAAGGACCTTCTGCATGGCACAGGGAACTATATTCAATATTTTGTAATAACCTATGATGGAAAAAATCTGAAAAAGAATATATATATATATATATATATATATATATATATACACACACACACACACGCATATATATATGTATATATATATTATATATATATATATATACGCACACACACACATGCATATATATATGTATATATATATATATGAACTAAATCACTTTGCTGTACACCTGAAACTAACACAACTTTGTAAATCAACTATACTTCAATTTTAAAAAAAAGCATGTCACTACACTATTGATACTATGTATAAAATAGATAACTAATGAGAACGTATTGTATAGCACAGGGAATTCTACTTAGTGCACTGTGATGACCTGAATGGGAGGGAAGTCCGGAAGGGAGGGGATATATGTATATGTATGGCTGATTCATTTTGCTGTACAGCAGAAACTAATACAACATTGTAAAGCAACTATACTCCAATAAAAATTAATTAGAAAAAAAAAAAGTAAACTAGGGGAAATTTAGAAAAAAAAAAAAAGTATGTCAACCAGGGGTGGGGGGCGGCAACCCAAAGCCAGAAGTAAACTCATGAAACTACTGCCGGGGTTATCAATGATTTTTGTTACTTTATATATTTTCAAAACCATCTACAATAAAAAATGTTGCTATGTGGGGTAACATAAGGTTTGTTTTGTTTTGTTTGTAATATAATATTTGACATTCAATTGGTTAGTTCAGTTTTAATTGCAATATATTTTTTATACGTGTTTATGATTCTTAAAATACTTGACATTTGTATATTCTTTCTCCCTTATATTAGAGAGGAAGCTAATTGAGGCAAACTCCAACTTTTCCTCATTCTTTGTAATCTTCCCATACTGCCCTGTCCTATGTATTAATACCTAAGGAGCACTTAATAAATGTTATTGCAAAGTTTACACTAGAGTGGAGATCCTAAAAAACATATCTTAATATTAAATCTTATATTTATATGATATCCCCCACTCTGATGCTCCTGGGAATATAGCAGATTTTCAATAACCACTTATTTGGCTATAATTAAATGTTGGTTGGCTGCATGCAAAGAACTATACCACCTAAACTGAAGATAAGTTTCTCTGAGTTTAATTTTACAGAATCATACATATCATTTAAAGAGTTGGAAGGTATCTTTAAAAAAAAAAATCATTGAACCAATTCTCTCATCTTATAGGTAAAAACTTGGATATTAAATGACTTGTCCAAATTTTTACTGACAGTTAATGATGGAGACACAACAATAGTTCAGGCTTTGGAGTTCTTAAGTACATCAATCTTAAGTTATAAATATCCTTCATGTCTTCAGTTTACAGAACTAATTCTGTGCTGTGCATTTAACATTAGACTTCACTCTTCACACAATATAATCTCACAAAGAGTCGGTGAACAGGTACCCTACAAGCATACCACCTTGAAAATTCTAAACCTGGTAGTTCCTGAACGGATCAGGGAAGGTCTTGATATTGCTGGTTCAGTACGATCTGGATATGCCACACTGGAGACGTGGCTCAATGTGAACATCCTCACTGCAAGTTGGAGCTTGTTCCTAAGCCATAGAAGAATGACTTTTCCTCTCAGCCTCCCATACCTCATGCTGAGTCACTCTCAAAGGCCTAGGAACCACTCCTTAGCATTCATACTACAGCAGCCCTGGGCAAATACTCACTGGTCTCTTTAGAAGGAGGGAACTAGCCTGTGAGTGATGATTCTGCCCCCATTCTCCACTCTAGAATGTCTAGAATGTCAGAAAAATGTCTAGCCCTTGTCATGAAGTCTTTATGAATAAAGTCAGAAGTTCTACTGCCGCCTCCTAAGCTGAGGATATTATTTACATAGAACACCATCCCCCTTCTGATCTTATCTTCCTGCCTTCAGCTTTTCTATGCCTCCCACACCCCCTGCCCCTGGTTGCATTCTTACCTGTTTGGCTCAGTGGGTTCCAGGCCACTTCCTGCTGCCCCCATCCAGAAGAGCCAGATTGAGAAACCTGAAGACTGGCCTGGTAGAGAGACTCCAATTCTGAGGTCTCCTGCTCTGTGTCTAGGTTCCAATGTGGATGCAAAAGGATGTGGTTTCTTTCTGGATAGGTTACACAGGTATGGGAATCAGGAGGGGAGGACTTCATTCCTGGCCCAGGGACCCCAAGCTGAGAATCACAAAGCCTTGTAACATTCACCCAGGAATCCAAAGGCAAGGAAGTCCCCAAGTCGACACTGCTGCCCAGCTCCTTAGGCCTAGCATCTCTCACTTGAGACGGTTTCCCATGGTAAATACCTGACTCTGCCAACCTGGACTGTCCTCCCCTAGAAGTTTCACCATTAGGCAGCCCAGAGTTCATGGCAAGAGAAGGATGATCAGCAGGCTCTCCCCAGGAAGGCAGTCTGTTCCTACCATCCACCGAGGGCTGTTGTTTTGCCCAAGGCCAATGACCTTTCCCTTGACCCTGTGGGAAAGGAGGCTTTGAGTCAGAAAGGGAAGAGTCCTTCCTTCGACTGTTTGGCAAACTTCTATCCTGGGAACCTGTACCATCCCTTGTGGAGGTGCCCTGCATCCTCTGGAACTGCTCTGCCAGAGAGCGGACAAGCCCCTTTGTGGTAGGAAACTCTGGCCTATAGGGCTCCTCGCTGCCTCCGTCCACTTTTGAAGTCAATGAAGTTTTGAGGCTTTGGGTTTGGAGGCATTGGTTAGTTTTCTGTAAGGTATTAGGAGAGTGAAGCACAGATGAGGAAGGAGCAGGCATTATGGGGTGGCAGGCCCTGTACAGAGAAAGGCTGGGCTGAGCTGATGAACTTGAAGGACCACAGCCTAGGCTGTGTGCATCTCCTCTCTCCGAGGTGGTTGTTCCAGTTGGCTGTAGTAGCCAAGGCATCACCTGGGATGAGTCAGCAGGATCCCTCTTTTCTTGGAATAGCTGTTCTTGATCAGTGCCTCTTCCTTCTTGTTGGGGGAACCTGGTACAGCTGCTGTTGTCCCCCCTGTAGCTTTGCAGCTCACCCTCTGGTTTCCAACCATGATGAGAATTCTTCTCAGTTCTCCCTGGTGTTTTATGTAAGCCCTGCCTGTGGAACACAGAGGGGTCAATGCTGTCCACCTCAACAGAAGTAAGAAGGTTCGAGGCAGACCCACCGGAGGAATTGTGCTGTGGAGCAGACAGGGCAGATGACTCTGGGAATAATGGCGAGTGTGACTCATGGCAGGAAGCGGGTGAGTGGATGAAAGAACTGGCCCCAAACTCTGTATTCATGTAGGGTTCCAGTTGGGCCTCCTGGCTTAACAATACTTGGAGCGGGATAGGCTGTTCACTGAAATAAATAGAGAGAGCCAGTCATAAGCTGTCTTAATTGACAAGATCACTTACAAAAATAACTGTTCATTTGGTTCCCATTTCTAGCTATTCACAGAGGTAATGGTGAAAATAAATGGAAAGACAAGCATAAGTAGAGTCAACAGATCAGAGGTTCACAAGAGAAGGCACATAGTCAGCTCACACCTAAGTAACAGGTAATATTAATTCTCTTTATTAAATACCCTCATCAAAGTTGCCCACAGTAATAGTAAGTAAAGCTCTTGCTAATATTCTTCATTCCCTGTAAAGTCCCATTCCAATCATATTCTACTTACAAATTCAAAAACAAAAATTGCTCATCCCATATGCAAATAACAGTAGAAGGTAAGCAAAGCCTAGAAACCACTCATCCCTAGGGTCCTGAGAGGCAGATCAGCCAAAAGAACCAGAAGGCCACATTTACGGAGTACAGGATGATTTGGGCTCCTGGGATTAATATAAAAATCAACCATTTCAAGTGTATTTTTATAATCTGGATTTGGTTGTATTTATTTACTGAGATATTTCCCCAAAGTAATGTGCTGTGACTCTCTTGAGATTTGGGAGTGGAAGTAGGGATTAACCACAGTTAGTTGATTTCTTACTAATTGTTTTGTATTTCTGACCTAAAGAACTCCGGGCTAGAAGCACTTAGATAAAACCTCAATCACTCACATACATCTAATGGCAGAAGTTTTCTGAAAAGAGTTTAGCTGCCTAAATTGCTTATAATCAAAACACATCTCTGATCAGATTCTCAAATTAGCATTCAGCGAGTGGGGTAAACAATAGGAGAAAAGAAGAAAGAGGAAGATCCTAGCTATGAGCATTAGATTTGAATGATAATACACTATAAACTTTTGTGGGCATAGTCGTTCAATCACCCTTACAACATTTTGAAGAATATGATATTACTTATAAGGAAAGCCGAATGGAGTCAAACAGACCTGGATTTGAATTCCATGCTTCTACCACTTACTGAGTAATCCTGGGTACCTTACTTATCTCATCCTCTCTGAGCCTGAGTTTTCTTATTTATAAACCATTGCTAAATAGTAATCCCTGTCTCCTAAGGTTATTGTGAGAATTAGATAAAATAAAACATAAAAGTGTTCAGCTTAGTGCCTGAGCAAATATTCAAAAAATGTTAGCTTCTTTTATAATGTTTATAGTCTGAAAACTACTCAGGCTTGTTAACAGCCAAAATTAATTCTTACTTAAATCTATCTATGCTCAGTAACAGCCAATTTCAAGGGCTAAAATGGGGAAACTACACCAATGGCCATGGGGACTTTTTTCCTACTCCTGACCATAGGGAAGCAAAACAAAGGGAATCTTTGTGTCTCCTCTCAACGGATCAATCAGAGCAAGGAAGACTGCTTTCTCTGCTTCCTTGACGGACAGGAAGCACTGAAATCCCAAAATAAATCACACGGTTTCTACTGCAAAGTGAAATGTAACTCAGATTGCCATTGTCTAAGACCATAATAGGTACAAATTTAATAATCATGTTATTACACAAGTCCAGAGACTACTCACCCACAGGAAATATAGACAAGTGGTCTATTTATTATGCTATACTTTCGGCATCTTTCTAAGAACTATTAAGAAAAGGACCAGCAGTGGATGAGCTTTTCATTGTATGTCTGACCTGAGAGAAGAAATCTTTTCAGAGGACTCTTCTCTTCCCCTGGAGTCGCCAAGACAATGAGAGCTGGCTATGGAGCACCCTGGTCACTTCTCCCCTGGCGTCCCATAAACTACAATGGTTCCCAGGCACTACCTTGTTGGCTGAGGGAGGGCTCCCCTCTGTGAGGGGAGGCAGGCTGAGGGCTGCGACGGCGGCTGAGATGGTTGCTGCTGCTGCATGCGATCCTGCAGGCTCCGTGCTTTTCGAATACTGATTTGCAGCTTCTTATCGACTAGGGCTCTGCTGTGCGTGCTAGAGTTGGCACCATGCAGGGCAAGTCTTAGTTTAGCTAAAATGCAAAAGAAAATATAGCAGAAACAGAACACAAAAATACAAACAAAAATAAAAAGAATAAAATTCAACCAAAAATGAGCAAAGATATGCAGTAAAACTCAAAATATGCAGCAGGAATACAAGGCGTGGACCATGCATATGCTGTCCAGGGCACAGAGCTGCCTCTGGCTATAAGGAACATTCATGGAAGCCATGGAGGCCAAACAGGTTAATTCAAATTTAAAAAACAAACAAAAAACTAAACTAAAATGAGTCAGGAAGATAAACTGGTGCTTCCATCTTAGACGTTGCCACTCTCATTGTCCTTTGCAACTGACCTGTCCGACTCTGGTCTCCATTCTCTGCTCCCATCTCCCCCTTCCCGATGGCCAACAGCAGAAATAAGATCCAAACCTGCATCTGTCTTTATAGAACACAGTTTCTTGTGGGTCACATTAAAGAACCAGATACAAATTCTAAGCCTTAGTCCTTGCTTGTAACCTTATGGTGCAGCATAGCAGGAAGGCAGGGGAGAAACATAAAAAATCAAATATGCAATGCAAAGTCACAGGCCTGGGAAGTCACAGCCAATTTATTCATTTCCTCTGCCCTAAGCTCCACCTCACTAGTCAGTAACTAGAGAAAGAGCAGACTAACCTCACATCTGAGATCTAACTTTATTTTGGGATTAGAAGGTAGGTCTGGCTGGATAGTTCATTTGTAGACTCCTGCTGAGGCTTTTCCAGTAAATATCCATAGGCCACAGTGACAGCACCTAGCACATTTAGAAATCTGAAGGGCAAAAGATAGCTAAAGTGCCTCAGTTTGGGGGAGTGAGAGTGAGGAGACTTAAAAGCTGTTTTTATCCTATCTGAGTGACAACACTAATAATACCTATTGTGAAGTTAGTCAAAAGTGCCATAGCCATAGCGGTTAAAGTTACTTACAGATAGCTTCGTTACAGAGAGCCAAAGCGGCAGCACAGTCTCCCTTCTGTTCCAGATGCAGCGACTCTTCAAACACTGAATCTGCCTCTTGTAGGGACCTCTCAAAGCCGTCACTCCTCCCTGAAAGGGCCAGCACTTTTCATTTTCATAACAATCTGTTCCAACTTTTCCTATGTGCTGTTTTTTCCCTTCAGAGCACATAGATCCTTGCTGCTGAGCCTCTGGTCCACCCTTACTCCAACTGACCATTACTATTAAGAATTCTCTGAAACACGTAGGACATCCATTTTTGCCTTAGCTGCGACCTTACCAAAGCCATGAAAGAGGGGGATGTCATTGTCCACCACATATTCCAACTCCAAGACCTCTTAGGGAGGCCCTCAAGGAAAGAACAACAAAGTACTGTCTATAATAGAAGGGTGGGTTCTTATGCCTGGAACTGACGTGCTTCTCCACAGTGCAACAAGATACATCTTGGCAACCTGTGTTCAACGCTCCAGATCTCCACCGAGACCTCCACTGCTGTGTTAAGGCAAAAGTGGCTTCAGTACTCTGTGAAAAGCCATCTGTAACACTTCTTTCCTACATTAATTCATAGTTTTCTCTGTACCACCTGCACCTGGAAAATCAATACCTTTCTTGGGCACAGGTGTTCTACAGTTCCTAACTTCAATGTATCTACCAGGCCAGTGGAAATGCCCTGTTCTTGGTTTGCACACAACATACCTTTCATCAGCACTGCTAAGTATTTACTTCTATCATGCCCTTCCTCACCAAACCTACTGTAAAAAAGTCACCTTCCCTTGCAGTGAGCATAAGATGTTTCTTCCTCCCCTGAAAGTGAATGTGTGCCAAACCAGGTGCAGGAGAGTCTAGGGACAGTGCCACATGAAAAGCAAAAAAGTACTGTAAGGGCAAATTTTGTAAAAGAATTCTCAAGTTTATGTATCCCCTTGCCTTTTACTCACTCATAACCATAAATTAGTAGTAAGCTATAACCCAAGTTCACCTACAATGGGATTAATGGTGAGTTTTCACAAGCTCACAGGAAAAAAAAAAAATCATTTCTCCCATAATGTACCCATCCTCCATTAACCTCCAGCTGGACATGGTAAGAAAAGCTCTTCCATACCCCTAACATTCACTCCCCAATTCACCAATAGCTTCGGAGAACAATGAGAAGGAAGTAGAAGTAACAAGTTGGTTCTGAAGAACTTGACATTTGGGTTCTACTCCACCGCTAGAGGTATGGTCCCTGGGGTGGTGGGTACTCAGGCCTGAAGTTTTCTCATTATATCTGAAATCAATTGAATCTATACAACCTTTATAATCAGAGGTGGTGGCTAGAGCAATTAAAACAAAAAAAGTTCTGTACAGAGATATATAGGCAAACTATAGTTGGTCAATGATTGTACTAAATTTTTGTTTTGTTTTGTTTTTTGGTTTGTTTTTTTTTGTACTAAATTTTAATTCTTATCCTCCAGAATCTTAGCACTCCATTCCTTGCTCTAAAACAAAGTGTATGGAGAACTGACAATGAAATACAGCCAGAGGATCCAACTCTCAACTCTAAGGTTACAACCAACTGACAGAGCGGAGAGAAAGGCAAGGGAGGAAGATGACAAGACCCCTCTTTCAGAAGCAGTATAACCTGAGACACCAATGTGATATAGCTTAAGGACAAAAAGGAAGAAAAAAACTATCGAAACATAGGGACATCTAAGAAATTAGGAATGGTAAACTGATTTGGAGAGACAAATACAATGCCTTGGAAAGTGTAAAGCAAACATTGCCTTGAATCAAAAGACAGTAGGATTAGAAGAGAAAAGTTAGCCCCCAAATAAGCCCAGAAGTTCTTCTAAGTGTTGATAAGAAGAAGAAGTGATCAAAAGAAAGCAGCCACCCAAAACAGCATCGGCTCCTATTCTTACATACTTTAGCACAATTGTTGCATCTGGAGGTTCCGAATAATAAATTCATTTCATAGAAAAACAGAGATATAGGTTTCAGGGCCTATTTAAAATAGATACCTCAGCCTTTTTGAACTCTTATTTTGAAGGCTAGTCTCTGCTGGTACAAAGTGATGTTCTAAAGCAATTGAAGGAAAAAAAAGTAACTAATGTGGGGCAGCTGGAGAAGCTGAAATAAAGTCCATGAAAATCATGTGAGATTGGGATATGAATCATCAGAGGATCAAAAGGAAATCAGGCTCTGTGTTCTTAGAACCTGTTTGGTAGATCCACTTCCCTGAAGCTCCAGGTAGGAAATCTCAAGGGCATATTTCTGCTGAGCGAGAAGAATTCCCCTCACTGTCAGTGTGGCTCACTCACTACCTTTTTCTGCTGTTTCTGAATTGTGAGTAGTTTAATTTACACCTTATATAGCTGTTCATCAGAAATATTTTTCATGAACAATATACTATCTCTAATCTACAAGCTTTTAATAAATGGGCCCAAATCAGTGCCTGTCTCTAACCAATAGGCCTGTCACCTCCTACTTTAACTAGCTCTCACTAAAATAGCTGAATTAAGATAAAATATAACTTGGCTAAAGAGAAGACAGAATTTATGAGCTTGAATACTTTTTTCCTCCCAGCTTTCTCTGTTCCCATCACCCACAACCTAATGCTCACAACAATTACCCTGATTCTGCAGTTCATCTAAGTCCATGAAGCGGCTGGGATGAGGGTTAAACCCTTTAGCTGCCTCTAATTCCTTCTCTCGTTTCCTTTGAAGTTCCTGTTCCTGCGCCCTTCTGGCCACCTCTTCCTGTAATTCATCCAGTTCAGTTTTGGAAGATATCTCCCCACCTGGAATACAAGCAAGGGAGAAGAGAAGTCGCCACATTTCCATAACCAAGACTAAGCACTTGCTGTATTTATAGCCACCACACTGCTTTTCCTTTGGAACTCTTGGCTTCAGTTTGGCGTTCATATTTGCATAGTGCTTTCCATTTCAGATTCAGGATGATACCTAGGCCATGAATAATAATAATATTTATTGGGTGCTTTATAACAACAATAACAACATGACAACTAACATTTGTTCAGTATTTACTGCGTGACAGGCATAGCTGTAAACACTTTTACATATATTATTTAATTCTCACAATAATATATGAGGTAGGGCTTCCCTGGTGGAGCAGTGGTTGAGAATCTGCCTGCCAATGCAGGGGACACGGGTTTGAGCCCTGGTCTGGGAGGATCCCACATGCCGCGGAGCAACTAGGCCCGTGAGCCACAACTACTGAGCCTGCGCGTCTGGAGCCTGTGCTCCGCAACAAGAGGGGCTGCGACAGTGAGAGCCCCGCGCACCGCGATGAAGAGTGGCCCCCGCTCGCTGCAACTAGAGAAAGCCCTTGCACAGAAACGAAGACCCAACACAGCCAAAAATAAATAAATAAATAAATAAATAAAATTAAAAATAATAATAATAATAATAATATATGAGGTAGATACTATTATTGCCCACATTTTAAGAATGAAGAAACTGAGTCACAAAGATGATAAATAACTTACCCAAGGTAACAAAAATGGCAAATGGTAAAGCTGAATTAAAGTCAAATAGGTTAAATTCATAATCCGTGCTTTTAACTATTAGAGAGCATTCTCTACCACGTGCTACCAGTGACTCACCAGGAAGCTTCAAACAAGTCAATTTCTCCCTCTTAATTTCCACCACCTTTTTAATGAGTTTGGAAAATACTGATAGTAGTAAAAATTTAATTTTTTCAATTTTTCACAGATGGAACCAAACACATCTAAAAGGATGTCCATGATATATTAAGTGAAAAATCAAGTGACAGAATAATATCTATAGTATGACTTCCTTTTATTTATTTTTAAATGCTAGTAATAAACTTATCTATGGACAACTAGGGCGTCTGCCAGATGCTGGTGGGGGACCTCGATGCCCAAGGAGACAGGAGGAACCCCCAAGCGACCCGGTAGGACGTTGGGGGGCTAAGGGGGAGGAGAAGTGGAGGTAGGACAGGACCTGCGCCCCCAAGGGGTGGCTGGGAGCAGGGAGGGGTTCCCATGCCTGGAGGGAGCCTCGGGGGCTCGGATCAGGGGGAGCACGCCTGGTGTTTCCCCTGCCCAATTGGCCCGGGAAACCTGCCCAGCTCTCAGGCCCGGTCCTACGCCCTCAAGAGGCCCCCTCTACTACATTGGTTCTGGGGGCATAGGAGGGAGGCTGGAGGAGAACAGGAGAGGCAGGCGGGATGAAGGGGCCCTCCAGGACGGAGGAACAGGAAAGTCACAGAGGGAGTGTGCCCTGCCCACTTGGGCTGGGAAGCCTGCTGGGCTCCCAGGCTGGGTCCCCCGCCCCCCAAGAACAGAGGCATGCCTGGACCCCTTCTGTTGCGTAGAGCCTAAGCCCCACCCCGCCCATGGCCCTTTCCAGCCCTGTGCGTCCTAAGCATAGGCCCCACCCACCACCTAAACCCCACCTGTGCCTAAGCCCCACCCCCACAGCCAAGGCCTTTTCCGCCTTTTTTTTTCTCTTTTCCCCTCCTCTTTTTTACTATTGTGGTTCTGTTTTACCTTCCGGTTGTTGTTTCATATTTATTTTTATTTTTATTTTCTTTCTAACATATCTGTTAGTTTCCTAGTCTAATTTTATTTTTTACTCTTTGTTATTGTTCTGCTTTTTTTTTTTTTTTTGCCACCCCACATGGCTTGTGGCATCTTGGTTCACAAACCAAGCTGGGCCCAAGCTCCTGTGGTGGAAACTCTGAATCCGAACCACTGGACTAACAGAGAACCTCAGATCCCAGGGAATATTCATTGGAGTGAGGTCTCCCGGAGGTCCTCATCTCGGCACCAAGACCCTGATCTACCCAAGAGCCCACAAACTCCAGTGCTGGAAGCCTCAGGACAAACAACCAGTAAGATAGGAACACAATCCCACTCATAAAAAAAAAAAAAAAAAATGAGCCAGCAAAAAAATATGTCACAGATGAAGGAGCAAGGTAAAAACCTACAAGACCAAATAAATGAAGAGGAAATAGGCAATCTACCTGAAAAAGAATTCAGAGTAATGATAGTAAAGATGATCCAGAATCTCGGAAATAGAATGGAGGTACGGATTGAGAAAATACAAGAAATATTTAACAAAGACCTAGAAGAATTAAAGAACAAACAAACAGAGGTGAACAACACAATAAGTGAAATGAAAAATACACTAGAAGGAATCAATAACAGAATAACTGAGGCAGAAGAACGAGTAAATGAGCTGGAAGACAGAATGGTGGAAATAACTGCCGTGGAGCAGAATAAAGAAAAAAGAATGAAAAGAATTGAAGACAATCTCAGAGACATCTGGCGCAACACTAAGTGTACCAACATTCGAATTGTAGGGGTCCCAGAAGAGAAAGAGAAAAAGAAGGGTCTGAGAAAATATTTTTGAAGAGATTACAGTGGAAAACTTCCCTAACATGGGAAAGGAAATAGTCACCCAAGTCCAGGAACTGCAGAGAGTCCCATACAAGATAAACCCTAGGAGAAACACACCAAGACACATATTAATCAAACCAACAAAAATTAAATGCAAAGAAAAAATATTAAAAACAGGAAGGGAAAAGCAAAAAATAACATACAAAGGAATCCCCATAAGGGATTTTTCAGCTGATTTTTCAGCAGAAACTCTGCAGGCCAGAAGGGAGTGGCAGGATATACTTAAAGTGATAAAAGAGAATAACCTACAACCAAGATTACCCAGCAAGGATCTCATTCAGATTCAAGGGAGAAATCAAAAGCTTTACAGACAAGCAAAAGCTAAGAGAATTCAGCACCACCAAACCAGCTTTACAACAAATGCTAAAGGGAACTTCTCTAGGCAGGAAACACAAGAGAAGAAAAAGACCCATAAAAACAAACTCAAAACAATTAAGAAAATGGTAATAGGAACATACATATCAATAATAACTTTCAATGTAAATGGATTAAATGCCCCAACCAAAAGACACAGACTGGCTGAATGGATACAAAAACAAGACCCATTATGAGCGGTCTACAAGAGACCCACTTCAGACTGAGGGACACATACAGACTGAAAGTGAAGGGATGGAAAAAGATATTCCATGCAAATGGAAATCAAAAGAAAGCTAGAGTAGCAATACTCGTATCAGATAAAGTAGACTTTAAAATAAAGACTGTTACAAGAGATAAGGAAGGACACTACATAATGATCAAGGGATCAATCCAAGAAGAAGATATAACAATTAGAAATGTTTATGCACCCAACATAGGAGCACCTCAATACAAAAGGCATATGCTAACAACCATGAAAGGAGAAATCAACAGTAACACAATAATAGTAGGGGACTTTAACACCCCACTTACACCAATGTACGGATCATCCAAACAGAAAATAAATAAGGAAACACAAGCTTTAAATGACACAACAAACCAGATAGATTTAATTGATATTTATAGAACATTCCACCTGAAAGTGGCAGAATACACTTTCTTCTCAAGTGCACACTGAACATTCTCCAGGATAGATCACATCTTGGGTCACAAATCAAGCCTCGGAAAATTTAAGAAAACTGAAATCGTACCAAGCATCTTTTTGACCACAATTCTATGAGATTGGAAATCAATTACAGAAAAAAACGTAAAAAACACAAATACATGGAAGCTAAACAGCGTGCTACTAAATAACCAAGAGATCACTGAAGAATCAAAGAAGAAATTTAAAAATACATAGAAACAAATGACAATGAAAACACAATGACCCAAAACCTACGGGACACAGCAAAAGCAGTTCTAAGAGGGAAGTTTACAGCAATTCAATCTCACCTCAAGAAACAAGAAAAATCTCAAATAAACAATCTAACCCTACACCTAAAGCAACTAGAGAAAGAAGAACAAAGAAAACCCAAAGTCAGTAGAAGGAAGGAAATCATAAAGATCAGAGAAGAAATAAATGAAATAGAAACGAAGAAAACAATAGCAAAGATCAATAAAACTAAAAGTTGGTTCCTTGAGAAGATAAACAAAATTGATAAACCCTTAGCCAGACTCATCAAGAAAAAAGGGAGAGGACGCAAATCAATAAAATTAGAAATGAAAAAGGAGAAATCACAACTTGACACTGCAGAAATACAAAGGATTATAAGAGACTACTACAAACAACTATATGCCAATAAAATGGACAACCATGAAGAAATGGACAAATTCTTGGAAAGGTACAATTTTCCAGACTGAACCAAGAAGAATTAGAAAATATAAACAGACCTATCACAAGTAATGAAATTGAAACTGTAATTAAAAATCTTCCAACAAACAGAAGTCCAGGACCAGATGTCTTCACAGGCGAATACTATCAAACATTTAGAGAAGAGCTAACACCCATCCTTCTCACACTCTTCCAAAAAATTGCAGAGGGAGGAACACTCCCAAATTCGTTCTACAAAGCCACCATCACCCTGATACCAAAACCAGAAAAAGATATCACAATAAAAGAAAATTATAGACCAATATCACTGATAAACATAGATGCAAAAATCCTGAACAAAATACTAGCAAACAGATTCCAACAACATATTAAAAGGATCATCAACCATGATCAAGTGGAATTTATCCCAGGAATGTAAGGATTCTTCAATATACACAAATCATTCAATGTGATAGACCATATTAACAAATCAAGGAATAAAAACCATAAGATCCTCTCAATAGATGCAGAAAAAGCTTTTGACAAAATTCAACACCCATTTATGATAAAAACTCCTCAGAAAATGGGCATAGAGGGAAACTACCTCAACATAATAAAGGTCATATATGACAAACCCACAGCAAACATCATACTCATTTCCACTAAGATCAGAAACAAGACAAGGATGTCCACTCTTGCCACTCTTATTCAACATAGTTTTGGAAGTCCTAGCCACAGCAATCAGAGAAGAAAAAGAAATAAAAGGAATACAAATTGGAAAAGAAGAAGTAAAACTGTCACTGTTTGCAGATGACATGATACTGTACATAGAAAACCCTAAAGATGCCACCAGAAAACTACTAGAACTGATCAGTGAATTTGGTAAGGTTGCAGGATACAAAATTAATGCACAGAAATCTCTGGCATTCCTATACACTAACAACGAAAAATCAGAAAGAGAAATTAAGGAAACAATCCCATTTACCATCGCAACAAAAACAATAAAATACCTAGGAATAAACCTACCTAAGGAGGCAAAAGACTTGTACTCAGAAAACTATAAAACACTGATGAAAGAAATCAAAGATGACATAAACAGATGGAGAAATATACCATGTTCTTGGATTGGAAGAATCAACATTGTGAAAATGACTATACTACCCAAAGCAATCTACAGATTCAATGTAATCTCTATCAAACTACCAATGGCATTTTTCACAGAACTAGAACAAAAAATTGCACAATTTGTATGGAAACACAAAAAACCCTGAATACATAAAGCAATCCTGAGAAAGAAAAATGGAGCTGGAGAAATCAGGCTCCCTGACTTCAAACTATTCTACAAAGCTACAGTAATCAAGATAGCATGGTACTGGCACAAAAACAGAAATATATATCAATGGAACAGGATAGAAAGCCCAGAGATAAACCCACACACACATGGTCACCTATTCAATAAGTGGTGCTGGGAAAACTGGACAGCTACATGTAAACAAATGGAATTAGAACACTACCTAACACCATATACAAAAATAAACTCCAGATGGATTAAAGACCTAAATGTAAGACCAGACACTATAAAACTCTTAGAGGAAAACACAGGAAAAACACTCTTCGACATGAACCACAGCAAGATCTTTTTTGACCGACTTCCTAGAGTAATGAAAATAAAAACAAAAATAAACAAATGGGACCTAATGAAACTTCAAAGCTTTTGCACAGCAAAGGAAACCATAAACAAGACGAAAAGACAACCCTCAGAATGGGAGAAAATATTTGCAAACAAAGCAACTGACAAAGGATTAATCTCCAAAATATACAAACAGCTCATGGAGCTCAATATCAAAAAAACAAACAACCCAATTAAAAATGGGCAGAAGACCTAAACAGACATTTCACCAAAGGAGACATACAGATGGCCGAGAGGCACAAAGATGCTCAACATCACTAATTATTAGAGAAATGCAAATCAAAACTACAATGAGGTATCACCTCATACCAGTCAGAATGGCCATTATCAAAAAATATAGAAACAATAAATGCTGGAGAGAAGGGTGTGGTGAAAAGGGAACCCTCCTGCGCTGTTGGTGGGAATGTAAATTGATACAGCCACTATGGAGAACAGTATGGAGGTTCCTTAAAAAAACTAAAAATAGAACTACCATATGACCCAGCAATCCCACTACTGGGCATATACCCTGAGAAAACCATAATTCAAAAAGAGACATGTACAACAAAGTTCACTGCAGCACTATTTACTACAGCCAGGACATGGAAGCAACCTAAATGTCCATTGACAGATGAATGGATAAAGAAGATGTGGCACATATATACAATGGAATATTACTCTGCCATAGAAAGAAACGAAATTGAGTTATTTGTAGTGAGGTGGATAGACCTAGAGTCTGTCATACAGAATGAAGTAAGTCAGAAAGAGAAAAACAAATACCATATGCGGACGCATGTATATGGAATCTAAAAAAATGGTACTGATGAACCTAGTAGCAGGACAGGAATAAAGACGCAGACCTACTAGAGAATGGACTTGAGGATATGGGGAGGGGGAAGGGTAAGCTGGGACAAAGTGAGAGAGTGGCATGGACATATATACACTACCAAATGTAAAATAGATAGCTAGTGGGAAGCAGCAGCATAGCACAGGGAGATCAGCTCAGTGATTTGCGATGACCTAGAGAGGTAGGATAGGGAGGACAGGAGAGAGGCTCAAGAGGGAGGGGATATGGGGATATATGTGTGCATATGGCTGATTCACTTTGTTGTACAACAGAAACTAACACAGCATTGTGAAGCAATTATACCCCCATAAAGATGTATAAATAAAAAAACTTATCTATGTACTTGTACCTAGAATAGAAAGCACAGAAAGAGATGTAAAAAGATACATGCCATAATGATAACAGTGGTTCCTTCAGTTTGAAGAGGCAATGGGCAAGTTACTGAATTGTTGGGCTAACATTTACTTCTGTAATTTTTTAAAAGGGTGGTCAGTGTCACCAGATAAAAAAATAGGGTTTACTATACAAAGAGGATGGTGGGGTGTATGGTGTGTGAAGAATTTATTCTAACTCCTTGCCAAATATCTTTTACCAGTTGAGGAATCCAGTCGGTGAATTCTATCCAGCTAATCTAGAATTAGGGCTATCAGTGAAATCATGAGACTCAGTCTTTAGTGTGCTGAAAAGCTATTGGCTATCGAAGGAAAGAGAAGGGGGAACAGGCTCATGGAAGAGCACAAGTTTCTCAAAGCAATGTTAGTCAATATGAGATAAATTAAAATGTGGGAAGTAAACCAAACCTATAATTTCATTAGGAAGAATGAAATGGTTTCTAACTATAACTATGGGTTTCTAACTATAACCTACTCTAGCCCAGGATTTCAGAGATATCTGCTTCTACAGGCATTGTTCTGCTCTGCCAGATGTTAACAACCTATGGCACTCATACCTAAAAGAGTTCATGACTTTTTATTTCTGCTGCATATCACCCTTCCAGCCACCTTTAAGAACTTTCAGTGGCCATTAAGAGAACTGGTGGTCAGACTAGTAATGTTCCTGGTGTCATCTCTACAGGTTGGCACATAATATTCTGTCCTCATCTCCCTAGTGAGCTGGCCACATATCTATTCAGAAGCTCATTAAACCAGACCATAGTTAGGTTTCTGCCCACACACCCTACTCCCAATTGATCTAACATACCAGAAAAAAAAGGGATGAAACACATCTTTCAGAGAAGGTTGATTTCTAAGTTAGACAAATGGACCCCAGAACTCCTCAGCCAACTAAACAATACTGAATACTCACCACCTTCCTTCAAGCATCACAAAAAGTCTCCATGTTCGGGAGACTACATAGTTACCACCTCAATTTTCAGCTGTGAGTAAGTAAAGGATTTATTTTACTTATTTGAATATGCACTGTAAGTATATATGTGTGTTGTGAGAAGAATGTAAAAAGGATATAAAACCTATGACTACCTCAAATGTCTATGCTTGGTGTCTCATACCTGGAATTCCAATATTCCTTTATCTTCAGGCTTTGACTTGTTAAAATGCTAGTTTCTCTTAGAGAAAGCATACTTTAAACTATTCTCAGTCACATACATCTAGTGTAAAAGAGTTAGATCATTCCTTTCAAGCTTGTTTAGAGAAGGAGGGACACAGGCACATTCAAGAAGGAAAAACAAAGCAGGGATACTAGACAGGATATAGAGGCAGGGGTAAGGGTAGTTCTGACCTGCTTATTTCCCAGTTTTGCCCATAGCCTACATGTCCCCCTTGTTATCTCAATTCATAGTACTAAACAATAAAAAATCCATTCCCACAAGAATGCCTCTATACCAAGGAAAGCCCTAGGAGTTATTCTTCTGAGGAAAGCAGGTGCTACTGATACTGTTCACCATATTTCTGTTCCTTCTTGCTCCCTCCAGGGCTCTCTCCAAGGTGGAAAGGAGCAAGCAGGCAAGCTATGATAGAGAACAACAACAACAAAAAAAGATAATTCCAGAGATGGAGCAGATCAAATGTCTTCACATTTACATTCTGATGGAACAAAGGACAATTGTCCTCTAATTTCAAACATGCTCATGTTAGGCTGTTTCCCAAATAGAATTGGCAGTAAAATCCAGTTCTCCAAATCCAGCGTCCTTGCGCTTACCTGAGAGGGGCTGATTCTTTGTCCAGCCACTCCTGGATACTGTGGAGTCTGCCTCCAGGATGCTACTACTGTGAGACTTGGGGATGTGACGCCAGGAAGGGGCCAACCCAGCTGACCTCTTAGCACTTGTATCCCTTCAAAACAGAAACCAGAGTCTAGTGAAAGCATCAGAAGGCTGATAACTAGCAACATTCCTAGGACTAAATTCCCTCCAAAAACAACAACAAAAACCCCAAACATCGAACTAATATAATTAAAATACCTGCAAAACTACTTCTGAAAAATTGAAATACCCACTCGTTCCCCCATCTTATCTCACCTCATTCACATTTTGTGCATCTAGCAGTGTCTGGCACAAAACTTATTTAATGAATTAATAAACAAATGCTCTCATATGGATTGCCTTCCTCTTTCTTATACTTTTGTAGCATCTTCTCATGTGTAAAACTAAACAGGGTCTGAGGTCAGGGAAGAGCAGTGGGAAAGTATGAGGATACGGTTATCACTCTTGCAGAAGATATCACTCCTTTCAAAGCTATACTGTTAGGAAGCTTGTCTCTGAGGCAACTCAGTAAAAACAATATATGGAGATCTGAAATTTATAAAGCAAATGGGCCCTATGGACAGGGTGCAATGGCCACTATTAAACAGTCATCATTATCTTACGGAATTATGAATATCACTGGCTTCATAAGACACAGAATCCCCAGTGATCTTAAAAAAAAAAGCCTAATATAAAGGGCAAGAATAAATAACAACTGGGTTTTCTCTCTGATCATAGAACTATGTAAGTTTTGGTTCACTAACTCATTCTTTCAATAAAAGTTATTTACTAAACAATTATTTTATATATAATACTTTAAAAGTTGCCTCTCCTTTCTCAAATGCCTTTG
The DNA here is from genome assembly GCF_009873245.2 of Balaenoptera musculus. Classification (NCBI taxonomy): domain Eukaryota; kingdom Metazoa; phylum Chordata; class Mammalia; order Artiodactyla; family Balaenopteridae; genus Balaenoptera; species Balaenoptera musculus. The sequence continues at coordinate 61,127,375 of NC_045800.1, read as the reverse complement.
CTCCTTCTCCCAGCAGAGGGTACTGTTGCCATAGAAAGTTGATCGAGCACATTTTGCTTGCCCACAAGACAGTAATAAAGTCCATCTCTTCACTTGTCTGAGTTAAAAAGCCTCTTGGTGGCTCACATTTCTGCAAGGGACAATGCAGCTATTCAAAGGCCAAACAATACCTGCAGACATTCGCGCTCTCAGGCAGGGCTGCATCCAGGCTGACAGGGCTGCTGCTGTTCCTCTCACTGCTCTCATAGCCAGATTCCATTCGCTGGATTAGGCGAGGGTGCTGCTCTAAAAGGTGACAGGCTGGCCGTACTGGGCCCCAGATCTTGTACTGGGGTCTTGGTCCGCCAGTCTTAATGTCGTAAGCAGGTGGCTTGCTTAATTCATCTGGTGTAAATTCTTTAGCTATCCCAATCAAAGGACAAGTATGGAAAAGGAGGTAGATTTAGCATCTGCCTCAAATCAAGATATAACTAACCCTTCCCTCTAGCTACTCATTCACCGAACTCATATCCCCAAAAGGCGACCCACGAGGGTAAAATTTTTACCCTTCAAGGTAAAAATGCACCTTGCCAAGTCTACCAGAAAACCCAGGTTTTTTTAAAAATACAAAAATCAACTTTATTCAAAAGCTCAATTCTTCCCTAATTATCTCCTTACCTGAATCCTCAGAAAAGGGGCTAAGCTGCGTATAGCCACAGTGCTTCCTTTTGTCCTTACTAAAGATACTGTCAATATTGAGAGACTCCCGTTTGGGTCTCCATGTTGGACGATACTTGCTAGAAGAACTGGATTTTGACTCACTGCTGGTACTCTCTACTTCCCAGTCACGAGAGTGTAAAGGCAGGTTCCGAGGAGGTTTTTTGTCAGTCTGGTCTCCTCCCCTCCCCACACAGGGAGATCCTAGGTTGGTCTGAGAAACCAGGGACGGTCTGTTATGGATAATATTGCTGACTGTCTCCTTAAAATCCCTTAGCCTGTTGGTGCTGCTGGACGATTTGGAGGCATTCCTAGGAGCCTGCTTCTCTTTCAGTGTTTCTCCTAAAAACACAAAGGATGAAACAACTGTAAATGTTTAAAGTCATCACGGGCACCCAGACTCCAGAGTCGAAAAAGAAAGAAAGGCCTTTGAGCAGACAGGAGAAGCCACAGTTGGAGTGTGAGTGTGACAGAGTGAACAAAGAAAGAGAAACTATGCAGGGGGGCTTGCCTTCACTGTGGTACCCTGAGGCCTGAAGCTCATCGCCTTTCCTCCTGACCCGGCCAGAGCTCCTCTTGCGCTCTATCAGTGAACCTTTCTTGGATGGGAGTTTCTGATTACATTCACTATCAGTCAGGTGTCCTGAAAAAAACAAGGAAATGGGGGTAAGCTGGTATCTGAGACTGACCTCATCCTTTAGAGAATCTACTCTCCCTTTGGCATTCATGGCAGTACCACAAACTTAGTGGATCAGAAGCTGGAGAGGCCAAGACTATGTGATTTAAGTGTAGCAGGAATCTCTCAATAGATAAAGGCAGAAAAGCTCAAGTATTTAGCGGGAACTTCCAAATTTACAATGTCTCCTGAGCAAGTACCAATCTCGATCCCGCTCATAATCCTTCCCAGTGACCCAGAAGGACACATTACTTGGTAGTTTTTAAAAGGCAAAAGTTTTAAAGATTATATAAGAATATCATGGTAGCAACACATACCGAGTGAAGTTTAATTTTTATTACATCTGGTATTATCCTAGGTGCCCAGCCTTTGCCCAGAAGAGCTCTGATTGTATATGGCTTTAAGACCCAGTTCTAAACATTCCTTAAATGTGAATCATTCCAAAGGACATCTGAACTTTGAATAATTCTCATTCCCAGCCATAACCCATGCTTTACCAAACTTGACTTCGCCCAGAGATTACACTTCATAGTTCCTCAATACTAATCACTGGGAAACCCAGGAGATCTGGGCTCTTTTATGTAACTTGCCATACTTCACGCCCACAGTATGTGAATGTATAAGTATGATCTGACAACAGCAAAGGTCAGATTCTAAAGGATATAATCATCTAAGCTGCTGGAAGCCAAAGGTGAATTAAGCAACAATTAAATTGGAATATAGGCTTAGAGGAAATCCCCTAGGGTTCTCAAATATCTGAGAGCTAGCAGAAATTTGCTTTCATATGTTAGTTATGAAAATCCTTGTACATATTCAGGTATGATATGCAATGATATGGCTACATATTTTCAATTACCAACGCAATCTCTTATCGCTTTTATCTAATCATTTGCTATCTCTGGGCCCATAAGAAAGACCTATCAGTTGGAACAACTAAATCCGAAAATGTAAAAACCAATGGGCATGCTCCCCCACCCCCAGCCATTCACAAACCCTTCAAATAAACCTGACTCTCCTTATTTATCCTGTGACTTGGTTTCTCCCTGGTTCACCGTTTCAGAAATACAATCTAAAAAAATCACACTTTGCAAGTAGTCATCTATGCAATAGTCATCAAAAGAAATCCAACATGAATCCAACCAAATCACTAGATCCAACTACCAATTTATAAAAAATATAGAAGACAGAGAAACACGCTACAGTTTACCATACAGACACAATCAGCAAAATTTAAAATGTGGGAAAACTACAGCACAAACTGCCTAGTTCTTCAACAATAAACAGAAAGGAAGAAACAGAGGCAAAACCTACAGATTAAAGGAAATGTAAAAGACTTATTAACCCATCACAATGTGTAGACCTCATTTGGATTCTGAGTCAAAAACAAACCAACCATTAAAAAATATGACATTTATGAGATAATAGGATATTTGAACACTCATTGGTTATTTAGTGGTTTTAAGAAGTTATTAATTTAAAAAATGATTCTTTTAGAGATACATAGTAACATATTTATGGAAAAGGTGATATGATGTCTGGGATTTGCTTCAAAATAATCCATGAGTAGGGGAAGTGGGCAGAGGTACAGATAAAACTAGATTGACCATGAGTTATAATTATTGAAACTAGGTGATGGGTACATGAAGGGGCTGTATACTATTCTGTATGCTTTTGAATATGTTTGAAATTCTCTCTCTTTTTTTTTAAAGGGCATGCACAGGATGTAAACCACCAATCTGAAGCCATGGGATCACTAATTCCCAAGTCTCTAAGAGTATGGGCACTGTTCTATGCCTTAGGTGATGAACTTTTCATCTCAGCAGTCAGTCACTTACTGTTCTTCCTTTTGTGCCCTGTAATGATTTCTTCCACTGACACAGGCACAATCTTCTGTAGATTAATAGAACAATTCAAGAATGTTCTCTGCATGGAACTCACAATAACAAACAGGCTAGCTTTCCATCCTTTTATTTCTCTGTCCTTCAGGAAGCCCAGCAAGGTCATGAGCAGGTTTCCCCATCCATAAATATGCCCCTTCTCTCAAAGCCCTTCAGGGCTTTCAAACAAAGCCTGGCATGAGAAGGAAATGAGGTGCAAGACCACAAGGGTTAATGGGGCACTATGAGAATGACAGGGATCCAGAGCACAGCAGGAAAAAAGCCTTCAGAGAAAGATTTCAGAATAAACAATCACATTACAAGGGTCCTTACTGATAGGCTGCTGTTGACGGGAACATCATCATTCATTCAGAATTGAGTTGCTTTCTTCCATCCCTCTCAATTACCCAAGTTCTGTGCATTTCCCCCTTTGCATGACAAACATTTCTGACTTGCCCCAGTTTCTTTTTCTTGGGAGACCCTCTATGCAGAACTGAATCAGGCAAGCAGGGTCCACTGTATAAGTCCCTACCTGTGTCCCGACTGCTCTGAGACGTGGAATCGTTCTCCACATTATAGATGACTGTTCCCTGAGAATCAGAAGAGAAGTGACTGACCACAGACTCATGGTGGGAGTGTTTGTAGGGATAGCTCTCCGCTGAAGAATCTGTTCGAGTATCACTTGAGATGGAGGGCTCCCTCCCTGAGGGAAGGAGGAGACATGCAAAGGTGAGGAGAGAGAGGACAGTGACAGAGAGGGGGCGAAGAGCTGGACGGCAACAAAGGTTCACGAGGTAAGAACTTCCTAAATGGAAGGGTGAGAAGGATATAGCAGAGCCATTCTTCCCAACTCCCAACTTCAGATAACCCAGGCACACAATTCCTTCCACTCCTGCCCCTACCTTGCTGAAGCCCTCCCTTTGCCTGCCATTGTGAAAAACTGTGGGGCTTTTAGAAAACCTACAGGGGGAAAAGTAGAAGAAAGGAAAAAGTTGTGAAAAGTAAGATCTACTTAGATGGCAAGTCCCACGCCAACCTGGCACACATAACCAGTTGTTTCCCTATCCCAGAATTTTTCTCCTATACTGCCAGAAAAGTCACTTTTAAAAATTTAAAAGCATTTTTAATATCTATGAGACATTATGGGGCAGTTATTTATACTTTGGTGTGAATTAGTTCAATTAGACTACTTTCCTCTGAGCACCTAGCTGAGATAAGCACAACAGTGTAAATGGGTGTTTGACTAAAGGGAGAAGAAGCAGAGCAGGTCTGGGTGGGGCACAAGGGTGGGAAGAACATACCAAACAGGAGGGAGGTACAAAAGGGAGGGGAAAAGATTCCAAAGACAAGTATCTTCTCTTTCAAAATTATACTCAGGGCCAGCCAGCCTTAGATCCAGAAGAGGAAAAGAACATTACTTTTTCCTCCTTTTAGGAATCAAGCCAAAACCATTAGGGTTGTATTTCTATTATAGGATGAGTTTCTGAGGGATAGCCTGAGACTTTAGTAATAAAGCTGCAACTGTTTCTACAGGAAAACATGATTTAAGTTCCAAATAACTGAATTAGAAGTGAACAGCTGATTCATAAGCTAAGGAATATTGCTACTACACTTGGCATTTTAAAACAAAAATCTCTCATCCCAAACAAAATGATGAGCTTTGTAGTAACTCATATCATTTTCTTGGTCTTAACAACTCAAGTCACTGTTAAATTGCTAGTAAGAATGAGTCATCTTAGCAATATTAGAAGGTTAAATAGTGAGGTTTCCCTCACAAACTTAATACCTCAGTCTAAATGAACATAATTTCCTTCTCATTTTTGAATCAGGGCCAGGTGATCTAGACAATACATTCTTAAACACTGAAGGAAACAAAGCCTGGCCCAACTTGGGCTTCAGCATGAGTTGGCACTTCTTTCTTATCTCTGATGAATCCTCTTTCTCCAAGCTAGGTTAAGTGCTAGGCTCATGACTGTGAGACCCTACTGTCCAGTCATCACATTGGAGTCGGGAGGGAGAAGTAAAGAGCTAGGCTGCTCACCTGAATCTTCACTATCGTAGCATGTCCTGCTGTACGACTGGAACGCAACTTGCGGGGGCAGGTCCTGGGTGGACACTGGGGTACCCTGGGGGTCTGCATAAAGTAGCAGCAAAGGCTGATAATGCCCCTTGATGCATTTGGTCACCACATCCTTCCATTTGGGCCCAATCTGAACCAGAAACAACCAGAAAAAGCATGACAATTATACTTCATATCCATAATTCAACACATATCTTTCTATTCTATTTTTCTAAAGAAAATAAAAGAGATGAAAAGACAAGAACTGGGTAAAGAAACAACAAAAGAGATCTTGGACCTAAACTTAATGAATTTTTTTTTTTTTTTTAATTTTTGGCTGCACCACGTGGCATATAGGATCTTAGTTCCCCGACCAGGGATCAAACCCACGCCCCCTGCAGTGGAAGTGCGGAGTCTTAACCACTGGACCTCCAGGGAAGTCCCAATGAATTTTTTGTTAAGTCTTTTTTAATGAAATCCTTTCAGAAAGCACTAAAACCCTATAAGAGATAGGAATGGTGAATAAAATTACTTTTATTCCTGTGAAACATCAATTCAATTATGAAATATGAATAAAAGTTCTCAAAGCTGAATATGCTATGTGAGGGAACTTCAGTTGACTTGGTGATCAATTTCTTTTCACAGACATCAAATAAAAGCCCTTGTTTGAAATTTGCATTTCTATAATTTTCTCCTAAATATTAAAATCACCTTCATGAAGCTAAAGAGCAGACAGAAACTGTCTCACAGACTGCCTGAAAATAAGTGACATTCCGTCTCAGAGTTCACACAAGGCAGGACATAAAATGTCAAACTGCTTAGAATACACAGCTGAACCTCTCAGCCTTAGCTTTGTGCTGGATTCAGCGCTGCCATGGCAGTGGAAAAAAGTGACAGAATAGCCATGGAAACAACAATCCAATCAAATCCCCAAACTCGCTCTCTCTTAAGTTTGATCCAGTCACATTCTTAGATGGTGTGTTCTTGGAGTCAGACCACTGGCACAGTGTTTATTTCATAAAAGACGTTCAGTAAATTTATAACTGAGTTATCATTTTAACTGAAACATTTATATGCTTTCTACATACAAATCTGATTTAATATTTTATAAGGCAGGCATTATTTTTCAAATGAAAAACCTAAAGCTCAAAGAATTTACATAAGTTGCCCAAGATTACAACAGTAAAAAAGAGATGAAGAAGAGAATCAGGGAATTTAACAAAGACTTTACTATTTGTAGAGGACACTACGTAAGGCCCATGGGTTGGTGTAGATTATAGTCAGCAGTCTCCTAGCTGCTAACCTTATCACAAGAGGCTTCCTAACTCACACAGATCACCTAAACTACTTCAGCCACACACTCTGTGGTTTAGATAGTACCAAATTTCCAGCTTTAAATATCATTATAGCCTTATTTTCTCTACACTATCCCCAAAATACGTTAATCCGTGATAGAGTACTTCAGGGAGATAACAATCAGAGAATAATTTATAGCAGCCCTGGGACAAAGTATTACCCACTGTTAATCACAAGATTTGGAATTCTGAACTCTGTGCGAAGCTTATAACCTAATTTGAGGCATTAGATTGTTCTCGCTCAAATCAACGAATTAACATATTTTTTAAAAAGCCCTTTCAACTATAAATTCAGAATGGTTCTGAATGCTGGTGAGGTGATTCAGAGAAAATAATAGAAGATAAATTGATCCTGTCCTCAAGGAACTTGGTCTGTTGGGAAAGACAAGACTGACACTCTCATAAATTCAATAGATAGGCAGACAGACATTAAAATTATGAAAATGAAACACTGAAGACAAGTAACTGTCCATAGTTTTTTGTTCCATTCACCAAACACGTCAAGAAGGACTTGAATATTCCTACCTCCTTGACGTGAGCATCATCAAAATACATCCATTTGCGGACCTTTGTTTGGAAAAAGAATGTAGAATAATGTTTGCCGTAGTAACAGATCATTCCTACTAAGTACAGTTCAGACTGCTTGGCCCGGTCATCTGTCACTCTGAAAAACAGCTGTGGGGAAAGAGGAGAAAGGAAAGAACCATCACATACTCAGCCCTCTCACATCATCTCTCAGCAGACTCCATCATTTCTTCATTAAGGTACTGACTTGCTTCTCCTTTTGCTAATCCATATTAATCATCAGAAATGAACACAAAAAGGCAAAATTTTAGCGAAATGTCAGAGAGATAGTGGCCAAACTGGTAACGTGGTGATGTTTCTTCATAACTTTTATTTTATTTATTTATTTATTCATTCATTCATGCATTCATGCATTCATTCATTCATTCTAATTGCGGCGAGCAGGGGCTACTCTTCGTTGCAGTGTGTGGGTTTCTCATTGCGGTGGCTTCTCTTGTTGTGGAGCATGAGTTCTAGGCACATGGGCTTCAGTACTTGTGGCACGTGGGCTCAGTAGTTGTGGCTCACGGGCTCCAGAGCACAGGCTCAGTAGTTGTGGCACACAGGCTTAGTTGCTCCGCAGCATGTGGGATTTTCCTGGACCAGGGCTCGAACCCGTGTCCCCTGCATTGGCAGGCGGATTCTTAACCACTGCGCCACCAGGGAAGTCCTCTTCATACCGTTTAATAATATTTTCTTGCTGGGGCCTATTCTAAGATGAGCCAGGAATGTCAAAAAAAAATAAAACAAAAACAAAACATTCTCAAGTTTCAAAGGTTATTTATCAGCTGGTGCCACAAATATAAATTTCCTGTTGAGACACTAAGTAGAAGGTAAGAAAGCACTTAGGGGGAGCAATCCCACCATACCAGTTACCAACATTTCAATTCCTAGATATCTAGCACTGTCCTAGGTGTTAAGAGACATACAAAATATTTGAAGGCAAGGACTCTTGCCTTGAGGAATCTGGTTGAAAAAGCAATCATAAAAATAAAGCTAGAACAGAACAGAATATGTAGGCTATAGAAATTTAGAAAAATGACATTTTATTGTGCATAGCCTACTATGTCAGAGACTCCTTGGCAAGGAGACCTAAAGTAAGATCCCAGATGGTTCACTTATTCTCAACCATGGCTTAATGACATTAAAAAACAACAAGGGATCTCCTTAGTCACAGGACCATCCCAGAGGGAAACCAGTAGAAAGGAAACCACAGACTTTCTGGCTCTTCTCTTGAACTGAAGGAAAACTCTGGCTGTACCTATACTAGGGCATGCCGCTGATAAGGTAAACAGCCCACGTCTGAAGTCTGTTTCCACTAGAATTCTCTTCCAAGCCACTTCATTACCTTCTCAGCAGATGTTGGTTCCTACCATGAATTTAATATTCTAGGACGCATGTCATCAGCTTCTACCTCCTTCACCTCCCATAGCAGAACTACTCAGGACTGCTCACTTCTTTGACCTTACTACCTCCCATGGTTGAATACACTTCCCTATTCTACACTGGTATTAACTAATGATAAGTAGAGCATATGATAACTCTATGAATTACTTTTTTTATCAGTAGCTAAGCTCTGCCCATCCTGTCTTTCAAGGCCAAGATCATCCCATATCTTCCAAAAAGTCTTTGCCACCTACGCAAAGGAGGTATGTGAGCACGTACATGCATGCACATGTACGTGTACAGATACACACAATATATTTTTTCAAAACTCTTTAATATTGTCATTTAGGATATACCTTTGTGTTCAGAGTTCACTGCCCTTGAGCAATAGTAGGTTACAAGAACTCCAAGTGAGAGATAAAGGTAACTAACACTCACGTCACCCAGCTTAAGGCAGGTGCCCAGGCTGTGAATGACATCCTCTGCCAAGTCTGAGTGGTCCGAGTCCCATACCAGCCCAATTGTGATAATCTGTGGAGCGTTCATCAACACACGGCGAATCCGAATCCTCTCTCCACAGTTGCTCTGAAATACATATATAATGCTAGTGAGAAATGTTGCCCACTGACTCTGCCTCAATTCCACTAATCTCAGGGTTTCCCTCCCCACTCTGAACCCCACCCCTCACTTAACTCACCGGGCAGTTCCGCAGATCCCCCATGGTGCTGGCATTCTGCAGCAGCTCACCAAACATGCTTGGTGAGGGTTTTTCTCGTCTTTCCAGCATACAAATAGCCTGATTGCTTCGAGATGGGGAATTGAAGGGGGATGATGTTGGGAGCTGTACAGGGTTATAGCTAAATCATTCATGCAAATTCCTAACTCACATGTTTGACTTTCTTCCTCTGCCCACTATGCCAAAGCCCCTCATCCTGACCAGCCTCAGTATCCCACAGAGTAAGTGTGCCTGCCTGTCCCCAAATCCAAAGCTCATAGAATCCCCATTCCTCCTCCCACTCTGCTGGCCAGAACTTGAGACTAAGAAAAGGGGACAGATGGGAGAGGAAAGAAGGAGAACAAAGGTTATTTTAAAATTACTGTTCTGAGTTCCTACAATACAGCAAATACTCAGCAATAAGGATACAAGCTATTTGGGTGCCTTCAGTTAAAACCCAGTCAACTGAAGGACTGCCTAAGTATACAAACAGAGAACCCTATAAGACTCACCAAAGGGAAGTAGTGGAGATATAATGCACCATCTGGATGAAAGGCAGCGGATCAGAAGTGGCGCCGCAGCTAGTACATACACACTAAGCCCGGGGAGAAAAAAGCAAAACAAGCAGCCACAGTCATTAACTGTTTTGGCACCCATTTGACATCCTACATCCTAGGATAAAGTGTTCTTGAAGAAAAGGTCTAAGAAGTGATGGGAATAGAAATAGGGTTCACCTGCTCAAACAACGTCATTGCAAATTTCTGGTGGGAGATGCAGTGTTGGGCAGTGCATATGTCCTCTTTGGTTTCATCAGCAATATGGAAGTGAATCCTCATCAGGAGGTTTTCCTAATAGGGAAGGACAAAAAGCAGTACATCAACAATATTTAACAAACAAAAGCACAAATTTGTTGGCAGTTTACTCAGAGAAACAGCAATCCTCCTTGAAGGTACGAATACCTCTGATTTTTTTTTTAATTTTTAATTTGAAATAATTATAAATTCACAGAAAGTTTCAAAAAAATTATACAGGAGGTCCATGTACCCTTCACCCAGTTTCCTCCACAGGTGACATGTTACATAACTATAGTACAATATCCAAACCAGCAAATGGACATCAATAAAATCCACAAAGTTTATTCAGATTTCACCAGTTTTACATACATTCATTTGGGTGTATGTGTAGCTCCATGCAATTTTATCACATGTATAGTCATGTAAACACTCCCACAATTAAGATATAAAACTCTTTCATCACCACAAAGCTCCCTTCTGCTATTCCTTTAAAACCTTACCCACTCAATTCCAACCCTAACCCCTAGCAACCACTAACATGCTGTCCCATCTCTATAATTTTATTATTTCAAGAATGTTAAATAAATGAGATCATACAGTACATAACCTATTGATACTGCATTTTTCACTCATCGTAACTCCCTTTAGATCATTCAACTTGTTACATAAATCAACAGTTCATTCCTTTTTATTGCTGCACAGTATTCCCTGATATAGAAGTACCCCAGTTTGCTTCACCATCTACCCATTAAAAGCATCTGGGCTTTTTTACTTTAGGGCTATCACAAATAAAGCTTCTCTGAACATTCATGTACAGGTTTTTGTATGAACATATGTTTTCATTTCTCTGGGATTCACGTACAGGAATCTAACTGCTGAATCATATGGTAGTTTGCAAGTTTAGTTTTTTAAGAAACTGCCAAAGTGTTTTCCAGAGTGGCTATGCCATTGTTCATTCCTACCAGCAATAAATCAGTGATCCAGTTTCTCAGGGGCACCCCTGATTTTGGCCTATATTTTACCCTATAATAGGACGTATATCACTCAGATTGTTTAATGGTTGCATAGAGTCTTTTGAAGGTTGATGAACAGAACCCAGAGTTGAGAAGAGTTAGGGTCCTCTACTAAAAGTCACTGGGAGCAAAGTAGCCATCTACATAGCACATCACACTTGTGCTAAGGACTCAGCTGTTCTCTGTTTAATTCTCTTTAGTATGCAGGAGCTCTCAAACTGTGCTCCCCAGACCAGCAGCATCAGCATTAGCATCACCTAGGAACTTGTTAGAGATATTCTTGGGACCCACTCCAGACCTACTGAAACAGAGACTCAAGGGAGTTGGGCCCAGAAATTTGTATTTTAATGGGCCTTGTCTCCTCTGAAGGTGAGAGTTACTGTTCTGTGTGATGGCAAGCACAAAACTACCCTAAGCCTGAAGAAAAAAGAATAAACCCACTAGGCAATTCATACTTTATTAGCAGAAACAACTCAGAGAAACTGGGGAAATTCCTAGTTATAACTGTAGAGACCAGGAGTACAGTAAAGTAGCCAGTCCCTGATGGAGACCATCCACAGTCTCACCCCATATCAAAGAGGGCCAGAGGCCAGCACTTACAAAGCACTCTGCAGCATCATCCATAATTCCCAGCTGGAAACGCTGTTCATCCTGAAAAGTCTTTGCCAGAGCACTGCGGAGAGTGTCAGATGGAAGCACTTTTTCAGTACTGCACTGAAACTGGTTAAAGATTCCCTGTAGAGAAGAGGTTAGTTAGACAAGGGGAAAAGCACAATGCTGTTAACTGAGCTTCTATTCATCCCAGTCTGTCATGCTAGGATCTCCATGCTTACAGCTATGGAGCCAAATGTACTTTGAATGAGTTGATATGCTTGCAGTTAGTTATAAAAAAGTAAAAAAACAAGACTCATAATAAAGGGCATGATATGTGCTAATAAGGGTCCTTGCTCTTCCATCTGAGTGTGATACCATCAAGGACTCATTAGGAGAGACCGTTGTCATGAGTTAATGCAATGCAGTTACCTCATTTCCTCTGATATAGAAAGAGGTAGATGGTCTACAATAAATAAAGATAAATTATATGTCACTGAATTGGTAAATTATTCTCTGGGGGCTCATCGTATGAAACTTGGCTCCTTCTTTTAAATTGTTTAGCTACTATAAAATTACCCAAAAGTAAAAAGAATAATATAACAAATACCTACGTGTCTAACACAAAGAAATAAACATTCTATCATGTTTACTTCCAATCTACAGATAAAGCTAAAGTCCCCTTCAAGATCAGCCACTCACTATGAGTTTGTTGCACAATCTTCTGTTTATAATACTTTTACATATATTTTATGTGTGTATATATGTGTGTGTGTATGTATATAACCCTCAATAATACATAGTATGCTTGTGTGTGTGTGTCTTTTGTTTATGTAAAAAGTATCACACTGAATTTTACTTTTTAAAAAAATTCAGCATTCTTTTTGAGGTTACCCATATATTTCATCCTTTTCCCCTGCTGTATAGTATTATATCATGTTACTACATCACATCTATTTATCCATTTGTATAGTATTATATCATGTTACTATATCACATCTATTTACCCATTTCTTTATTGACAGATATTTTAACAGTCTCCAATTTTTTGCTATTGTAAAGAGGCTATGCCAACTTAAACTTCTACCAGTGCATGAATATAAATAAATTTCCCCATAGCCTTGTCAGCAATTAATACAGTCAGACTGGTTAATTTTAGTCTTTCTAACTACATTTAGTTTTTCTGGGTCTTCTGTGAGTACTACTTGCAGCAAATACCTTCTTCTAGTCTTCTGGTATCTTTCAAGTGCAGCAGTTTTTAATTTTGGTGTAACTAAATGTATCTATCTTCTCCATCTTTACCTATATCTGAAACAATGTTGAATGTGATATCCAGAGAATGGAAACAAAGAGAGGAAACAAGTGGCACCTGCTTTGAGGTGTCCTTCTCAAGTGGTATTGGACCCTCCGCACAGAGATTTTAGAATGTGCTCCTTGACATCACATGGCCCAGATCCACACTAAACCACCCAGATAAACAACTCACCCAACAATGAGTTACATGTCAACATGCCAAAGAATGTCACTGGCTTGAAATCCTCATTAGTAATTTATTCATATAAAAAAATTCCAGGGTTACTTTCAGACTTACTAATGAGACCAGAAATGAGATCACTTTTATAAACCTACCTATGTGAGCTAAGAATAGGAGGTCCCACCAACCTAGAATGGCTAATTATTGGTCCTCATTTTACTTGACGTTTTACTTGCAGTAGCTCAGTCACTCATTCCCTTCAGATTTTTACCCAAATATTACCTTCTCAATATAGTATTTCTTGATCATTTTATTTAAAATTGCAAGCTCCACTCACTCTTTCTAAACCTCCCACCCTTACTTGTTTTATTTTTCCCTTTGGCACTTTTACCAGCAGTCATACCATGTATATTACTTATTTATTGTCTAACTGTACTCTCTAGAATATGAAGACAGAAATTTTTGCCCTTTAATTCCTTGCTACACTCCCAGCATCTATAATAGTAATGGCATGTAGGCCATCAACAACTAGTTTTGAATGAATGATTTTATATGGTTAGATCTTATTAAGGGAAAATATTAACTCCCTTCTCTTTTTTTTAAGCAGATAAAGAATCACCTAGAAAAGGTGAAAATTTTTCTTAAGGTAACACAACTGGTTCAAGCAAAAGGGGACTAAACCTTGTTCTGCTAATTTCAAGAGACTGCTGTTCTCTTACTAGCATCATTCCACCTCATACACACTGAACATCTATCCCTACAGCAACCTGAGAACAATTTACTGTGAACCCTGCTATTATTTCCCTACAAACAATTCCATATGATGTGGAGGAGGCAGCAACAGAAAAACATATTTAGTATTGCTTAATAAGCATGGGGCTGGGGGGAAATCTATTATAATTACTTTATTTTGGAGTGACCTAGAAAGTTTTAACAAGTCTGTTATAAGATCAGGTAAAGACAGAGCAAGACCTTCCATAATTTGTTGCTGGAAGTGGAAGAATGTCTATCAGTGACTCCTTAAACTAGACCAAAAGTAAAGGTCTGGGTCCACAGTTAAACACTCCCAGAGGGCAACTGGATATCTGCCAAGTGACCAATGGGATTTTGAAACTTGGGGAAATGTGAAGAAAAAAGGAAAAGGAAGGTAGGAAAAGAAGTAGTGGCTGCTTCTACACGTGGTGATCTGAACACTTAATGATATGCTGAAGGGAAGTCACCTCAGCTTTGCAAAACTTGGTAACCACTATCATATCCCAACCTGCCACTCTTCTCAACTGTTAATGGTAAGACATTAATGCTGACAAAGGCTCTACCTCTAGAGCAAGGGATGGATGAGGAGTCTAAAACCGGTTCCAAGACAAACCTATGGAAAATTAGTTTCAGGATAGTTCTGTACAAACACAACAAATGCAAACTGCAGCCCCTTTAGTCTCTCTCAACTGGGTTTCCTCAAGAATTAATACTCTAAAGCATCAACAGTTCCTAATGAATTAACTTCTCTCCTATGCAGAGTACTAGTTATGTTACCATCCTAGAGAGAATTAAGAAAATAGTCACTCAAAATACTTTCTGTGTTCTGTGGTTCAGATGACCCTGTTTGAGAAAGGACAGAGATCCACTGAGAGATGGCACAGAGTAATAGTTAAGAGTATGGACTCTGGAACCATAGTATTTGGGTTCAAAATCCCAGCCCTGTTACTTACCAGCTATATGACCTTGGACAAGTTACCTACTTCTCTACGCTTCAGTTTCCTCTACTAAAAGAGAATTAATAACAGTATTTACCTCCTAGGATTATTTAAGGATTAAATAAGTTATCTATCTTTCTACTTATATCTTAGACTAAAGTCTGACCGTATGAAAGTGCTATCTAAGTGTTAACTGTTATTATAATCATTCTATATGGGATTCATTTTAGGTTACTGCCTGCCACTGACGTATGAAGAAGGGCCTTGAGAGTCAGAAAGGCTTCTACCTTGAGCTACCTCCCCAGTCTCTAAGGTCTAGGTACAAAGGAAGAAATTCTTCTCTATTCTGCTGCTTGTATTCAAGAGAGGCAGATTTCCCATGACCTAGATAACAAGGGTTTCAGCACAGAAAAAGAAAGACTTAAAGTCAGAGCTCTGACTGCGCCCATAGTGGATATGCAACAACAGATCTGGCTCTTGTGTTCAGTGGCATCATCTCCATGCTACTCTTTTTTTAACCTCTTAATTACAAACAGTTTTCTCCACACACACTGAGTATCTGAATGTATTCAGAATAGCCTCTGCCTGCATCTTCTTTATTTTCCTATTCAATATTTTAATTATTGTTACTGGTATTACTCTGCCATTGTTAGGAAGAAGCAAGTGTATCAGGGATGAAGCAGCCTGAGCCTGCCCAGCATGCATCTGTGAGCCGCAGCTCTGGAAGAAGCTGTAGCACAAAGCCCCTCTGTTAGGGCAGCACACTAACCCCTGTGTGTCCCTCTCACATGAGCACAAGGCAGGAATGGGCCTCCTCCTGTTCCCTTTTTCACCCTCCTCCCACCTTTCCCAGAGGGAGATCCTGTTCACACCAAAGAAAGCCAAGAACATTTAGTTCAGCAATAAGAACAGGTGGTAGCACCAATAAGGAACAAAAACTGGTATTCTTCCAATTGCTGAGTTCTATGGCAGAGAGGGAGAAAGGGCAGGAAGAACCAAAACGCAGGAATCATTTTCCCCTGTGGGGTCCCTGATGGTTTCATTTCAATAAATAAAAAACCCACCTTTGAGGTTTCTCTCTGCTGTTCTTCACAGAGTGAAACCAAAGAGGTCTTCCTTTTCACTCTCAGGAAAAGGCAAATTACTTTTTGTTTGTTAACTATTTTCTTGGATGCAGTGCAAAGGCAACAAGACTAATGACTAAAAGCAGGTGCTTCCCCATCCATCTCTCTTGGATCAAGTAGCAAACAATTCTACCCACAGGAGCATATAATTATTTGGATTAGTAAAAACCACGTAAATAAGATAAAAGTGCCATAAAGACAGAAAGTCTTTGTGCTTTGTCATCTACAAATGCAGCTGTTGCTTAAGTTTTTCCTTTTTTTCCCCCTAAAACACAGACTTTGTCTTTTTTTTTTTAATTATTTATTTTTTATTTTTGGCTGTGTTGGGTCTTTGCAGCTGCATGCAGGCTTTCTCTAGTTGCAGCGAGCGGGGGCTACTCTTTGTTGCAGGTGCGGGCTTCTCATTGTGGTGGCTTCTCTTGTTGTGGAGCACAGGCTCTAGGCGTGCGGGCTTCAGTAGTTGCAGCACACGGGCTCAGTAGTTGTGGCTCACGGGCTCTAGAGTGCAGGCTCAGTAGTTGTGGCACACAGGCTTAGTTGCTCCATGGCATGTGGGATCTTCCCGGACCAGGGCTCAAACCCGTGTCCCCTGCATTGGCAGGCAGATTCTTAACCACTGCGCCACCAGGGAAGCCCAAAACAGACTTTGTCTTTAAGCAGGGAACAGCTGTCTATTTCTCTCTCAGAATTTCCTAGCTTTGCATCAAAAAGAATTCATGAGTAGAGAAGATACGGGTCAAGAAAAAGGGCTGTCACTAAATTTGATGCTTTATGGGCCCAAGGTCTTTGAAAAGTGCCCCAGTCAGCAGTTCAACTCATCCCTGAGAGGTGTCCAGCAACACCTCTACAAAGGCGTGACACATGTTATACACTACTACTAACTCAATTCTTAGAGTTTCTCTTCTTGATCTAAGCTTCCCAAATCTATCATTTTGGCTTTCATAACTATCCCTTTTTTTCCACACCGCCTGTAAATCACAGACCTAAATAAATCATAAAACTAGATGTGGCCAATCGAGCCTGTTTGTAAACACAACCCTTTGAAAGGAAAATAAAGGAGCTACTCCTTGAGAGTCACTGACTGCTGGAAAATAGAACTTTCACCCTAGATTTGTTATGTTCAAAAGAATGTTGAACGTTTTCTTTCAAGAGGGGAAAGAATATTGAAATGTTTACCATTTTGGCATCCAAAACAGTACCACTGGATTTTTAACATTTTATTGCAAAAAAGTTCAAACATACAAGGGTAGACAAAATAGCACAATAAATTCCCATGTACCTATCATCCATCCTCAACCATTATTGACCTGTGGCCAATCTCATTTCATATATACCACCCACCCACTTACCCCTCCTCCCAGATCATTTTGAAACAAATGCTAGACACTATTTATCTGTAAATATGTCAGGATATGCCTCTAAAAAATAAGAACCCTTTTTGTTTAAAACATAACCATATAACAAACCCTTTCTCTAGTGTTCAGTGATTTTTTTGTGATATAACAGAATCAGTGATTACATCTCCCCTGACAAGTGTGAGCTGCAACTCCCAAGGCTTGTAGTCTATGAGCTGACCAAATATGTGTTCTTCAAATTAAGGTTTTAAATATAACAACTTTAGTGACAATTCAGTGACAATTCTGAAGTGACATTTATGCAGTAAAAACAAAACAAAACGAAAGGTACCTATGTAAAGTGATGGCTATGTTAATTAGCTTGATTGTAGTGATCATTTCACAATATACGTATACATCAAAACATCAAGTTGTGTGCCTTAAATCTACACAATTTTTATTTGTGAATTATACCGCAATAAAACTGAAAAAAATCATTAAAAAAAAAAAAAACTTAACCATAATACCATTACCACACTCAGAAAAAGGTATCCAGTCAGTTTAACAGAAAATCTTGCTCCAGGAAGAGAAGGCAGAGAACAGCTGGCCAGTTTCTCTCTTGGGATTCTTTAACCTTATGTCTTCAAATAGCTACCTTCTGGACTTCCTAATTAGAAAATTACCCACATATCCTATATCAGTCCCTTTAAATTAAATTCAGTTACCAATACCATATCTCCCCATGAGTTTAGGGCTTTATTTGCATTCAATTTATAACCCAATACCTTGGACTTACAGTAGTGAAGTAAAAGACCATCATAAACTTACCTTTCACACGCATTCCTGCTACCTAGGCAAAAACGACACCCACATACACAAAGGCAGAGACACAGATAGAAACAAGACCTCAAGACACTGGACAGACAGACACAGAGACAGGCCAAATTCACCAGGGAACAGTATTGCTTTTAGTTGGAAATCATAAACTAATATTGAGATTTATAAAAATGTAACAGTCATTCTGGAATTTTTGCCAAGATCAAAAATGTAGGACCTTAAAGATTACCAACAGTATTCAAATCAAATTTTAAGAATCAATATCATAGCCATTTACCCCACACGGGAAATAAAAAGGGGGACCCTTCTGGACATGCACAAAGATTTTGAGATTGTGTAAGTTTCAGGTTCTGCCATAAACTCTGGAAAGAATCATGATGATCTGCTATATTTTTCCTTGTAGTCATACCCCTCTATTTGAAATACCATGTAAAATTCTGAACTCCAGAATTTTAAAAAGGATAAGAGCCTGAGTTTTATACTATCCAAGTTATGTCAATGATTAAATTAGTCGAGAATATTTAGGTACAGGGCTTCCCTGGTGGTGCAGTGGTTAAGAATCTGCCTGCCAATGCAGGGGACAAGGGTTCAAGCCCTGGTCCAGGAAGATCCCACATGATGCAGAGCAACTAAGCCTGTGCGCCACAACTACTGAGCCTGCGCTCTAGAGCCCGCAAGCCATAACTACTGAAGCCTGCACACCTAGAGCCCGTGCTCTGCAACAAAAGAAGCCACTGCAATGAGAAGCCCGCGCACCGCAACGAAGAGTAGCCCCCCCTCGCTGCAACTAGAGAAAGCCCGCACACAGCAGCGAAGACTCATGGCAGCCAAAAATAAAATAATTTAAAAAAAAGAAGAATATTTAGGTACAGCCTAATACAACTTTAAGAAAGGTTAACCAAAAGACCACACAAATATGTTCACATCACATAGATAAGCAGAACAAGGAAGTTCAATTCAAATGGATAGGTGCATTAGACATAAGGACATACCTTCCTTATGTGAGGGCTATTTATTACTAGCTAAAATTTCCAGGTAACATACTAGAAATCTAATTTCCTGGCTTAAATAAATAGCCAGTCTAGGATAATGGGTTTACTCCTCTCTGATAGTAGCCATGACTGTAGGACAATGAAGAACCTTCCATTCCTACAGTCTACAAAAAAATGACCAGACTAATTCCTTATACCACTTTACTCGATATGTTTATGCTTCAGTCCCCAGTAGAGGAACAGCTACATGGTACACAATAAAAAAATATTGAGAGATTTGTTCCCTGAGCTCTCAAATTGCCCCCCAATTAACAAGTGAGCTATCAGCAGAACACAGACTTTCCTGCCCCTTCACAACAGTCTTACTGCTCTACAGGTACAGACTTACATTCCAGGACCCCTATATACAAAAACCTATTTCCTCCTTACCTACCTCCATCACCACCACCATTCCCTGGCTTTTATTCCTTATACTAACATCCTTAAAAAAAAAATCACTAATTGAGAAGGTTTGTTGGATTTAATCAATCAATGCAGCATTCTTCTTTGTCTATAACAAAAAACACTCTGTCCTACATCCTGGCACTGCAAAGCCTCTAGTACAATCCCTGGAAGGAGAACAAAATCTTTGTGGCATACTAAGTACAGAGGACGGATTTCCTCCTCTGGACAGAGATAAATAAATAAACCAATACCAAAGTCAAGTCATACCCTGGGGGCCAGGGTGTAAGAGCAGACTCAATATGAATAATAAATCAGAGCTCTGGGCTATAGGCATGACAACAATTTAGGTCAGGAAAAATCTTACAGTAATACTAGATGGGAATAAATTTGGTATTTTAGAAGGGACAGGGTAATTAGCACACAAATCTCTTTTTTTTTTTTATAAATTTATGTTTTCATTTATTTATATTTGGCTGTGCTGGGTCTTCGCTGCTGCGCACGGGCTTTCTCTAGTTGCAGGGTGAGCGGGGGCCACTCTCCATTGCGGTGCACGGGCCTCTCACTGCGGTGGCCTCTCCTGCTGCAGAGCATGGGCTCTAGGCACGTGGGCTTCAGTAGTTGTGGTGCACGGGCCCAGATGCTCCGTGGCATGTGGGATCCTCCCGGACCAGGGCCCGAACCAGTGTCCCCTGAATTGGCAGGCAGACTCTTAACCACTGCGCCACCAGGCAAGTCCCCTACAAATCTCTTCTATTTGCTAAGTCAGAGTTGAAAGGCATTGTGGTTCAAAGTAAGCAGAAAGACAAACTAACACAAATTCTTCATTAATAATTTGCATGCAAGATTTTGAGGCTGTAATTACTTTAGGGACTTAGTGTCAAGTAACACAGAAAAAAAAAAAAAACAGTATATTTTACAGGACCAAAAGAAATGGATTATCATAAATATTGTGTACAAACCACCAAAAAGTACTGGATGCAACATATACTATGGTACCAATGAAGATCACAAGGCACAGGACTATTGGCAGACGTTCATAGAGCAGAAGAAAAAAACAAAAATATTAAAGAAGACGTGATCCAAAAGGTATTCACATAAGGCCAGTAGTAAATGCATTTTAAGTAAACAACTGGAGAGAGAGCAGGGATACATATCTTTCAGCCAGACTTGGAAGGGCAAATCCTTCATCCAAACATCAGATTAAGGGAAAGTTGGCTAACTTCTGACTCATCGAGGAACATGTTTGTGTTTCTTTTTGTCCTTAATAGTAGGTTCTAGAGATAAGCAATTATGCTCTAACATAAAGAATTCTGACTTTATAAAGAACTGACAAGTTTTGCAGAGTACTTCAAATTCAGGAAGTTTGGAATCTCTTGTTTTTAAAAAAATCTAAGAAATAAGAATTTTACAAATCAAACTTAGCATTAAAGAATGCAAACAGGTCATGAAGTATCAGCAAAAAGGAATTCTTATTAGCCTCATCAAATATTCCTCTGATTTTTAAATAAGAGGCAGAGAAAAAAATATATAGAATTACACCCACACTGGGACACCACAAAGTTAACATGTAACTTAATGGCAGGATACCAGATAACTGCTCTGTTGACAGAATCCCAGACTTTCACTTCTTCCCTCAGCAGATCTTTCCCACCATCAACTCCCCTTCCTGACTCCCTCCTCCCCTCCCCCACATCTCTCCCTTCCCTTACTAAATGAGTCATGAAGGCCTAGATTAGTAGACTTACTAAAAAAAAGTATGAGACCAAAAGTCACAATATGAAAATCTCTATTAAACAGGACAAGAGTGAGAGAGAATATAAAAGACAGAAAGAAAAAGAAAAGGAAAAGGCAATACCCTAAACTCCGTAACTAAAATATCAAGAAGTACTAAAAGACTATATGAACCCAGAAAAGTTGTGTTTATATTATGGTCCAGGCACTGTGAGGAACACCAAGAGAGAAGAAAAGCTGGGCCACCTTCCCAAAAACCCATTCAGCCATGCTAAACACTGTTAAAATCAATCATGGATGTAGATAAAGTATTTTTAAAACTTCATGAAGAAGATAAATTTCTGAAAGAGTTCTGAAAGGCAGATGTGGTTTGGCTTAAAAGGGATGTGTTACTGTTCTGTTTATTGTTATTATTTTGTTATTATTTTGGGTGCCAAGGGATGCAGGCAAAGTGAATGACATTTGCAATGCAATGTCTAAGAGGCAGGCATAGTAAGTGTACCATCTGCTATCATAGATGAAATGGAGTGCCTGGGGAAGGAGAGGAAGGGAAAAGGAAGTGTGAAATTAGTTTTTTAAATGTCCATAATCCTGCTTTTCTAAGTGATTTAAGAGACAACTGGGAGCCACTTCAAGATTATAAGAAGGTAGTAACTTCAAAATAGCACTCCAGGGTAGTCTTAGGTTAGAGCAAATGAAATAGGAAGATACTAGAGATGGAAAGGCAATTAAGGGTCTGAAAAAAAGAAGTACTCTTTTTACTAAAACGGTGGGCAAAAAGACCTATTACTAGAAATATCATAGACCAGAGAGGAGGCATAAAGAGAAATGATAATTCCTGTGGTGGAATTCAGGCTATTTTCAGTTTTCCTCTTTACACTTTAGTATACTTTCCAGAATGATTGCAGTATTTTTCTATATTTATAATAAAAATCATCATTCAAATAAAGAACAAACATCATGTGTATACACAGCCAAAGAATAATAAATAAATGCCCATGTGCCTGCCACACAATTTAAGAAAGGAAAAATTGAGTTTGAGTATCCACAAATGATTATATCCTACCCATTCCACCTTCCAGAGGTAACCATTATCCTGAATTTTGCGAAAATCATTCCTTTTTTCTCTGCAGTTTTATCATACATATGTATCCCGGAACAATATGTTATGTATTCTGCCTGTTTTGGATTTGTATATAAATGGAATCATAGTTTAGCAGTCTTCTGTGACTTGCTTTTTTCATTCAATATACAAATCTTCCTTGATTTATGATGGGGTTACATCCCAATAAACCCATTGTAAGTTGACAACATGCCTAACTTATCTACTGAACATCATAGCCTAGCCTAGCCTACCTTAAACTTGCTCAGAACATTTACATTAGCCTACAGTTGGGCAAAATCATCTAATACAAAGCCTACTTCATTATAAAGTGTTGAATACCTGATCGAATTTATTGAATACTGTACAGAAACTGAAAAACAGAACGTTTGTATGGGTACAGAATGGTTACAAGTGTATCGGTTGTTTAACGTCGTGATTGTCTGGCTGACTGGGAGCTGAGGCGTGCTACAGCTGCCCAGCATCACAAGAAAGTATCATACCATATATATCACTAGCCCAAGAAAAGATCAAAATGCAAAGTAAGGTTTCTACTGAATGCGTATCGCTTTCACATCATCGTTAAGTCAGACCATCGTAAGTTGATGGCTGTCTGTAACGCTTCTGTGATTAACTCAAAATGATACATGTAGCTGCAGGCTATTCATTTTCACAACTATATAGAAGTGAAATAAACTACTACTCTAGGAATAAACCATAATTTTTTAATCGATTATATTAGAGTTGGAATGGGTTGTTTCATTTTTCTGTAATCACACAAAAAAATACTACCTTAAACATCCCCAAACATATCTTCTGGTATGTATGTACAAGGAAGTTTCTTACAGCGAATATCCAGGAGTAGAACTACTGAGTAGTAGGGTACCTGCTACTTCAATTTTATTTGACAAATGTAATGACAAACTGGTTTCCTAAATAGTGGTATCAATTTATATTCCAACCAAAAATGTATGTAAATTCTCATTATTCTACCTTGTAGGTAACAATTTTATCTGACTTTTAAATTTCTACTAATCTGAAGGGTATGGTTTAATCTACATTTCTTAGATTACTAAAGAAAATAAGCCTATTTCATATGCTTAAATATCAATTGGGTTTCCCATTCCGAGAAATGCCTGTTTATGTGTTTTGTCCATTTTCCTGTTGACTCATTTTATTATTTACTTATTCTTCATGGGAGTTCTTCTCTGGAGTTCTATGTTGGATACCAGTCCTCTGTTGATTATATATGTTGCAGATGCTTCCTCCCAATTTGTAGTCTTGTATATTTATTGTCTTTATGGAGTCTTCTGATGAACAGAAGTTCTTGAATTTTCTATAGTAAAACGTATCAAGCTTTTTAACTTTGTATTTTTCATGTCTTATTTATTAAATCCTCTCTATCTCTTAGGCCATGATATTCTCTCAAAGTTTCTTCTAAAACGAAGTATTTTGTCTTTCACATTTTACTCCTTAATTCATCTGAAATTCTTACTTTTGGTATAATATGAAGTAGGGATCTAATTTCCTTTTTGTCTATACAAATAACGAGTTATCTAAGCACATTTATTGGAAAGTCTAAGAGTATAATTTTCAAATTAAGTGCACAATAATTAAAAGAATGCAAACAATGCCATCTAAAACAAAGTATGTGCAAATTAGAGCCTAATTATTTAACATTTATTTAGCACTGAGAGATTGAAAAGCACTTTAGGGGAAAAAAAATCAAAATTTTAATCTTCCAATACAGCAAAAGAGGCAGTGAAGGAAAAGAAATCTAATGGATAGATCAGGCAATGATGTGATGAGGTAAGCATCAGAATTCCAACACATCCTCAGACTTATAAAAAGACCCAAAACACAGCCTTTGATCCACTAAGCCCATTTACCTATCTATCATAAGCAACTGCTTCTCTGAAAAACTCCCAAGATACAACCTCAGCCCCTTTAGCTTGAAAAACAACTTCCTTTCTGTAACTGGGTATCTCAGAAGGTGTCCCATAAGGTCTGGTGATTGGTTTCCTTTATCTTTCTGACTTATATAATTATATTGATTTATATTAAAGTAACGATTTGTCCCTGTGGAAAATGAAACATAGCAAGACTATGACAGCCAATTCTCCAGAGTCCCATCTGGGTCAGTGAAGAATATGGCACAGTCCTGACTAATCAAAGGCATGTCAGAGGGTCATGTAATTTCTGTCATCCCTTCTTGTTACAGATAGGAGTTTCCAGTTTCAGGAGATTGTTCTACCAGGGATTTCTCCAGGATTCAGATCTCTCTAGCAAGTAACTTGCCTTGTTTTTTTGGTTTTAATGTCAGGAACCAGACTTCCCTTGGACTTGCTGACCAAAGGACCACTATGTTTCTTGTTCATCTAAAATTAGATACTTAATGCTAATGTACCTTTCAGAAAAATCAAGCCAAATGCTCTTTTGGATGGACTTCTGTCTGAATGGGCATAATCAGAAATGTTACAACTTGTAAAAAATCTGGTTTTACTAAAATTTCATATTTAAATGCCCCAATTAACCAATAATTTTTTTAAACATCTTTATTGGAGTATAATTGCTTTACAATGTTGTGTTAGTTCCTGCTGTATAACACAGTGAATCAGCTATATATAGACATATATCCCCATATACCCTCCATCTTGCGTCTCCCTCCCACCCTCCCTATCCCACCCCTCTAGGTGGTCACAAAGCACCAAGCTGATCTCCCTGTGCTATGCAGCTGCTTCCCACTAGCTATCTACTAGCTATCTATTTTACATTTGGTAGTGTATACATGTCCATGCTACTCTCTCACTTCGTCCCAGTTTACCCTTCCCCCTCCCCATGTCCTCAAGTCCATTCTCTACATCTGTGTCTTTATTCCTGTCTTGCCCCTAGGTTCTTCAGAACTTTTTTTTTTTTTAGATTCCATATATATATGGTAGCATACAGTATTTGTTTTTCTCTTTCTGACTTACTTCACTCTGTGTGACAGACTCTAGGTCCAACCACCTCACTACAAATAACTCAATTTCGTTTCTTTTTATGGCTGAGTAATATTCCATTGTATATATGTGCCACGTCTTCTTATCCATTCATCTGTTGATGGACACCTAGGTTGCTTCCATGTCCTGGCTACTGTAAATAGAGCTGCAATGAACATTGTGGTACATGACTCTTTTTGAATTATTAACCAATAATTTATATTCTATATTTTGTTAAAAGTTATAATGGTTCCAAACAAAGGGTAGAAAAAAAAAAGATATTTGTGACCCTAGTGGCAAAAAGTTCAGAAGACTCAGTTATCTCTTTCCAGAAATATCTGCCTACCATGGACTAAAACTTCAAACTGATGTTGGTCAAAAAACTGTTTTGAGTCAGTTGCTGCAAATTTAACTGCGAAATTCTCCTGGATTTTTTGGTCAACAATTCCTGCTCTCAGATGTAAAAGCAACTAAATTAACAATGATCACAACCAAGCATCCCTGTGACAAACCAAGAATCCAGACGTCATGAGACTGAAAAATGACTCTAGAAGCTTACTCAGAACTTAGGCATACTCATCCAACCATAAATAATCCATTGCATATCAGGACCAAAAAAACAGCAAGGATAAGTGTTGGAAAAGTAATAGAGAATGGGCCCTTCTACATCCTAGTTCTTTCTCTTTAGCAACTTACCTAAAATCCCTGAGTCAGAACTCTCTCACATTAGGGCATTTTATTTATCTCTAAATGAATCCTCAGTTTCATTTTATTCAGAAATGAAAAACTTGGAGTCAGATAATGGGGTACACAACTGATATAAAGAATCTATTGATTATTACATGTGATAATAGGAAATATTAGGGAATGGGAAAATGGGAAAATTTTAGTACTGGCTTTTCTTTTTTTAATAAATTTATTTATTTTTATTTTTGGCTGTGTTGGGTGTTCGTTGCTGCACACGGACTTTCTCTAGTTGCAGCGAGCGGAGGCTACTGTTCGTTGCAGTGCGCAGGCTTCTCATTGCGGTGGCTTCTCTTGTTGCGGAGCACAGGATCTAGGCACACGGGCTTCAGTAGTTGTGGCACACGGGCTCAGTAGTTGTGGCTCGCGGGCTCTAGAGCGCAGGCTCAGTAGTTGTGGCGCAGGGGCTTAGTCACTCCGTGGCATGTAGGATCTTCCCAGACCAGGGCTCAAACCCATGCCTCTTGCATTGGCAGGCAGATTCTCAACCACTGTGCCTCCAGGGAAGCCCCCTGGCTTTTCTTTTTCTTTTCTTTTTTTTTAAAGCCTTATTCTTTTTTTAAATTTTATTTATTTATTTATTTATGGCTGTGTTGGGTCTTCGTTTCTGTGCGAGGGTTTTCTCCAGTTGTGGCAAGTGGGGGCCACTCTTCATCGCAGTGCGCGGGCCTCTCACTATCGCAGCCTCTCTTGCCATGGAGCACAGGCTCCAGATACGCAGGCTCAGTAATTGTGGCTCACGGGCCCAGCTGCTCTGCGGCATGTGGGATCTTCCCAGACCAGGGCTCGAACCCGTGTCCCCCGCGTTGGCAGGCGGACTCCCAACCACTGAGCCACCAGGGAAGCCCCCCCTGGCTTTTCTTAATAGAAAGAGTTTGTTGCTAAGTTTAGCTTTAATAGACAGTAGTTAATTCCATGAAAAATGGTTGGTTGTTTATTCTTTCAAAACGAAAATTTAGTGTTAGCTTTTCGGATAAATACTCAAAGTCTAAGCACATTTGAATAGTATCCAATCACATTAAATAGAGTTATGCGGGGCAAAAGGTTCAGAGAAACAGAATACCTAAACCAAGTAGCAGTTCTTTGAAACAAGCAAAACTAATCATACTTATCCTTTGTACTAAACCACATGCAAATAATGCAGTAACAAATTCTTTAGCATCAACCTGAATAACCAAACCACCTTAATATTGATCATTAACCTAATGATAGTGAGAAGAAACAAATTTGAAGTATTTACCTTGAGAGCACAAAAGATGCAGGAATCTCCCATGCATTTGTGAGTTGTAAGCTGCCTAAAGCTACGTCGGAAGATGTCCAAGTGCCATAAAACCTGATGAAAAGGGAAAATACTTCATTACTCTACAAAAACCCCCCATTTAATTTCAAATTCAAGAAGTCAAGCAAACATAGGTAGACAATAGACATTGTTACTCCCAAGAGAAAAGCTCATTCTAGTGTATTAAAAAAAATGTCAAAAAAGGTGAGGTATCCAACCAGAGGGGTAGATGAACATATTCTGGAAAAGACACTAATTTGAACATAAAGTAGGTCACACAGAGAAAATATGATACAAGATACATCAAATGTGATTTTAAAGAGGGAATTTATGGGTTAAAAACTGTGGAATAAGGATTTATTTTAATGGTCCACACAAGAAAACCATGAATATTTTAAAACTTATTTAGAAGCTTGAATGGTAGTGTGGAATTTTGTCTTTGTTAGATTTCTCAATTTTTGGACCTTTCTGAGAGAGGTGTGACCTCCTTAAGTCAACAGAATAAAAAAAATAATGGTGATATCAACAGTGATAAATCGGTTCACAGGGGGCAGAGTCAAGACGGCATACTAGGAGGACGCAGAATTCGCATCTCCGCACAACTAGGGTACCTACCAGGCACCGGTGGGGGACCATGGACACCTAAGGGGACGGGAGGAACCCCCAGCAACCAAGTAGGACATGGGGCATGAGGGGAGTGAATGGGGAAGAGAAGTGGAGACAGGAGGGGACTGGCATCCCTGAGGGGCGGCTGGGGGAGGGGAAGGGATCCCACGCCTGAAGGGGGAAACTGGGTGAGCATTGGGAGGGCAGAGGATCAAAAGGGAGCGTGGCCAGGTTTCCCCTACCCACTTGGGCCCCCGGGAGCCTGCTGAGATCCCAGGCCTGATCCTCTGCCCACTGAGGCCCCCTACAGCCGCACGGGCCTGCAGGAGTGGGAGGGAGGGAAGGGGGAGCAAAAGTAAAGGCTGGACCTCTGGGACTGGCAGCCCTGAGTGGTGGCTGGGGGAGGGGAGGAGTTGCTACACCCAGCAGGACCCACCCATGGTTAGGGGTCCAGCAGCAGCAGAGGGGACCCTGGGGGAGACAATGGGGGAGGGGCACAAAGGAACAGAAGGGAACCGGGCCAGCACCTTCTCTGTCCACTTAGGCACCAGGGGGCCTGTTGGGCTCCAGGGCCTAATCCTCTGCCCTCAGAGCCTCCCTCCTGCCATGCAGAACCCAAGCCCCGCCCCTACACCCCCACCAAAGGCCCCACCTCTACACTCAGAGACCCCATCCAACACGCTGGGCCTAAACCCCACCCACATACCCTCACTAATGGCCCTACCTCCAAACTCCAAACTCTACACTTCAGAGGCCCTCCTTTCCACGTGCTGCCTCTCTCCTTCCCACGAAGGTCCTAAGCAGAGGCCCTGCCCCATGTTTAAACACTGCCCCACCGAGGCCCCGCCCCCAAGGCCTTTTACGGCTTCGGCTTCGTGGGTTCTGGAGCCTAGGCCCTGCCCCACACCCAAATGTCACCCCCCCCCACTAACCTATATCCTGCCCCACCCTAAACTCCACCCCTGCCTAAGTTCCACCACCACCTAAACTCCACCCCCATAGCCAAAGCTTTTTTCTTTTTTTTCTTTCTTTCTTTTTTCCTCTTTTAGATTGGGGTTCTGTTTCACCTTGTTGATTCATTGTTGTTGATTCTTTTATATTTTTTTTTCCCTAATAAATCTTTTATTTTTTCTAATTTTATTTTATTCTTTATACTTCATTATTATTCTCTCCTTTTGGCTTGTTCACCTCCCCCCTTTTTTTTCTTCTTTTTTCTGTTGTGGTTTTATTTTACCTTGTTGCAGTTGTTTCAATTATAGTTTTATTTTTCCTAATATTTTTATCTTTCTAATTTAATTTTGTTTTTTACACTTTGATACTGCTCCTTTCTTTCTTCTTTTCTTTCCTTCCTTTTCTTTTTTTTTTTATCACACCACAAAGCTTGCGGGATCTTGGTTGCCAGGCCGGTGACAGGTCAGGCTCGACTTCCTGTGATGGAAGCTCCGAGTCCAAACCGCTGGACTAACAGAGAACCTCAGACCCCAGGGAATACTAATCGGAGTGAGGCCACCTGGAGGTCCTAATCACAGCACCAAGACCCAGCTCTAATCCAACTGCCTGCAAACTCCAGTGCTGGATGTCTCAGGCTAAACAACCAGTAAGACAGGAATACAGCACCACCCATCAAAAAAAAAATCAAAGGACAAAAACATATGTTACAAACAATGGAGCTAGGTAAAAACTTACAAGACTAAATAAACGAAGACGAAATAGGCAACCTACCTGAAAAAGAATTCAGAGTAATGATAGTAAAGATGATCCAAAATCTTGGAAACAGAATGAAGAAAATACAAGAAACATTTAACAAGGATCTAGAAGAACTAAAGAGCAAACAAACAGTGATGAAAAACACAATTACTGAAATTAAAAATACTCTAGAAGGAATCAATAGCAGAATAATTGAGGCAGAAGAATGGATAAGTGAGCTGGAAGATAAAATGGTGAAAATAACTGCCAGGGAGCAGAATAAAGAAACAAGAATGAAAAGAATTGAGGACAGTCTCAGACACCTCTGGGACAACATTAAACACACCAACATTTAAATTATAGGGGTCCCAGAAGAAGAAGAGAAAAAGGAAGGGTCTGAGAAAATATTTGAAAAGATTATAGTTGAAAATTTCCCTAACACGGGAAAGGAAATAGTCAATCAAGTCCAGGAAGCACAGAGAGTACCATATAGAATAAACCCAAAGAGAAACACGCAGAGACACATATTAATCAAACAGTCAAAAATTAAATACAAAGAAAAAATATTAAAAGCAGCAAGGGAAAAACAACAAATAACACACAAGGGAATCCCCATAAGTTTAACAGCTGATCTTTCAGCAGAAACTCTGCAAGCCAGAAGGGAGTGGCAGGACATGTTTAAAGTGATTAAAGGGAAAAACCTACAACCAAGATTATTCTACCCAGCAAGGATCTCATTCAGATTCAATGGAGAAATTAAAACCTTTACAGATAAGCAAAAGTAAGAGAATTCAGCACCACCAAACCAGCGTTACAACAAATGCTAAAGGAACTTCTCTAGGCAGGAAACACAAGGAAGGAAAAGGTCTACAAAAACAAACCCAAAACAATTAAGAAAATGGTAATAGGAACATACATATCAATAATTACCTTAAATGTAAATGGATTAACTGCCCCAACCAAAAGACATAGATGGGTTGAATGGATACAAAAACAAGACCCGTATATATGCTGTCTACAAGAGACCCACTTCAGACCTAGGGACACATACAGACTGAAAGTGAGGGGATGGAAAAAGATAGTCCATGCAAATGGAAATCAAAAGAAAGCTGGAGTAGCAATTCTCATATGAGACAAAATAGACTTCAAAATAAAGACTATTATAAGAGACAAAGAAGGACACTACATAATGATCAAGGGATCAATCCAAGAAGAAGATATAACAATTGTAAATATTTAGGCACCCAA
Organism: Balaenoptera musculus; assembly: GCF_009873245.2. Classification (NCBI taxonomy): domain Eukaryota; kingdom Metazoa; phylum Chordata; class Mammalia; order Artiodactyla; family Balaenopteridae; genus Balaenoptera; species Balaenoptera musculus. Next base: position 61,096,379 of record NC_045800.1, on the reverse strand, counting down.
CATAGCAGCACCTCAATACAAAAGGCAAATGCTAACAGCCATAAAAGGGGAAATCAACAGTAACACAATAATAGTAGGGGACTTTAACACCCCACTTTCACCAATGGACAGATCATCCAAAATGAAAATAAATAAGGAAACACAAGCTTTAAATGACACATTAAACAAGATGAACTTAATTGATATTTATAGGACATTCCATCCAAAAACAACAGAATACACTTTCTTCTCAAGTGCTCATGGAACATTCTCCAGGATAGACCATATCTTGGGTCACAAATCAAGCCTTGGTAAATTTAAGAAAATTGAAATTGTATCAAGTATCTTTTCCAACCACAATGCTACGAGACTAGATATCAATTACAGGAAAAAAACTAAAAAACACAAACACATGGAGGCTAAACAATATGCTACTAAATAACCAAGAGATCACTGAATAAATCAAAGAGGAAATCAAAAAATACCTAGAAACAAATGACAATGAAAACACGACAACCCAAAAGCTATGGGATGCAGCAAAAGCAGTTCTAAGAGGGAAGTTTATAGCAATACAATCCTACCTCAAGCAAAAAGAAAAATCTCAAATAAATAACGTAAGCTTATACCGAAAGCAATTAGAGAAAGAGGAAGAAAAAAACCCCAAAGTTAGCAGAAGGAAAGAAATCATAAAGATCAGATCAGAAATAAATGAAAAAGAAATGAAGGAAGCAATAGTAAAGATCAATAAAGCTAAAAGCTGGTTCTTTGAGAAGATAAACCAAATTAATAAACCATTAGCCAGACTTATGAAGAAAAAAAGGGAGAAGACTCAAACCAACAGAATTAGAAATGAAAAAGGAGAAGCAACAACTGACACTGCAGAAATACAAAGGATCATGAGAGATTACTACAAACAACTATATGCCAATAAAATGGACAACCCAGAAGAAATGGAAAAATTCTTAGAAAAGCATAACCTTCGGAGACTGACCCAGGAAGAAATAGAAAATATAAACAGACCAATCACAAGCACTGAAATTGAAACGGTAATAAAAATCATCCAACAAACAAAAGCCCAGGTCCAGATGGCTTCACAGGCGGATTCTATCAAACATTTAGAGAAGAGCTAACACCTATCCTTCTCAAACTCTTCCAAAATATAGCAGAGGGAGGAACATTCCCAAACTCATTCTACAAGGCCACCATCACGCTGATACCAAAACCAGACAAAGATGCCACTAAAAAAGAAAACTACAGGCCAGTATCTCTGATGAACATAGATGCAGAAAGCCTCAACAAAATACTAGCAAACAGAATCCAACAGCACATTAAAAGGATCATACACCATGATCAAGTGGGGTTTATCCCAGGAATGCAAGGAGTCTTCAATATATGCAAATCAATCAATGTGCTACACCATATTAACAAATTGAAGGAGAAAAACCATATGAGCACCTCTGTAGATGCAGAAAAAGCTTTCGACAAAATTCAACACCCACTTATGATAAAAACTCTCCAGAAAGTAGGCATAGAGGGAACTTACCTCAACATAATAAAGGCCGTATATGACAAACCCACAACCAACATCATTCTCAATGGTGAAAAACGAAAACCATTTCCTCTAAGATCAGGAACAAGACAAGGTTGCCCACTCTCACCAATATTATTCAACATAGTTTTGGAGTTTTAGCCACAGCAATCAGAGAAGAAAAAGAAATAAAAGGAATCCAAATGGGAAAAGAAGAAGTAAAACTGTCACTGTTTGCAGATGACATGATACTATACATAGAGAATCCTACAGATGCTACCAGAAAACTACTAGAGCTAATCAATGAATTTGGTAGAGTAGCAGGATACAAAGTTAATGCACTGAAGTCTCTTGCATTCCTATACACTACTGATGAAAAATCTGAAAGAGAAATTAAGGAAACACTCCCATTTACCACTGCAACAAAAACAATAAAATACCTAGGAATAAACCTACCTAAGGAGGCAAAAGACCTGTATGCAGAAAACTATAAAACACTGATGAAAGAAATTAAAGATGATACAAACAGGTGGAGAGATATACCATGTTCTTGGATTGGAAGAATCAACATAGTGAAAATGACTATACTACCCAAAGCAATCTACAGATTCAATGCAATCCCTATCAAACTACCAATGGCATTTTTCACAGAACTAGAACAAAAAATTGCACAATTTGTATGGAAACACAAAAGACCCTGAATAGACAAAGCAATCTTGAGAAAGAAAAACGGAGCTGGAGGAATCAGGCTCCTGAACTTCAGACTATGCTACAAAGCTACAGTAATCAAGACAGTATGGTACTGGCACAAAAACAGAAATATAAATCAATGGAACAGGACAGAAAGCCCAGAGATAAACCCACGCACATATGGTCACTTTATCTTTTTTTTTTTTTTTTTAGTTATTTATTTATTTATTTATTTATTTATGTCTGTGTTGGGTCTTCATTTCTGTGCGAGGGCCCCCCATAGCTGTGGCAAGTGGGGGCCACTCCTCACCGTGGTGCGCGGGCCTCTCACCATCGCGGCCTCTCTTGTTGCGGAGCACAGGCTCCAGACGCGCAGGATCAGCAGCTGTGGCTCACGGACCCAGCTGCTCCGCGGCATGTGGGATCCTCCCAGACCAAGGCTCGAACCCGTGTCCCCTGCATTGGCAGGCAGACTCTCAACCACTGCGCCACCAGGGAAGCCCGTCACTTTATCTTTGATAAAGGAGGCAACAGTATACAATGGAGAAAAGACAACCTCTTCAATAAGTGGTGCTGGGAAAACTGGACAGCTACATGTAAAAGAATTAAATTAGAACAATCCCTAACACCATACACAAAAATAAACTGAAAATGGATTAAAGACCTAAATGTAAGGCCAGACACTGTAAAACTTTTAGAGGAAAACACAGGCAGAACACTCTATGACATAAATCACAGCAAGATCCTTTTTGACCCACCTCCTAGAGAAACGGAAATAGAAACAAAAATAAACAAATGGGACTGAATGAAACTTAAAAGCTTTTGCACAGCAAAGGAAACCATAAAAAAGACGAAAAGACAACCCTCAGAATGGGAGAAAATATTTGCAAATGAAGCAACTGACAAAGGATTAATCTCCAAAATATACAAGCAGCTCATGCAGCTCAATATCAAAAAAACAAACAACCCAATCCAAAAATGTGCAGAAGACCTAAATAGACATTTCTCCAAATAAGATATACAGATTGCCAACAAACACATGAAAAGATGCTCAACATCACTAATCATTAGAGAAATGCAAATGAAAACTACAATGAGGTATCACCTCATACCAGTCAGAATGGCCATCATCAAAAAATCTGCAAACAATAAATGCTGGAGGGGGTGTGGAGAAAAGGGAACCCTCTTGCACTGTTGGTGGGAACACAAATTGATACAGCCACTATGGAGAACGCTATGAAGGTTCCTTAAAAAACTAAAAATAGAACTACCATATGACTCAGCAATCCCACTACTGGGCATATACCCTGAAAACCATAATTCAAAAAGAGTCATGGACCACAATGTTCAGTGCACCACTATTTACAATAGCCAGGACATGGAAGTAACCTAAGTGCCAATCGACAGATGAATGGATAAAGAAGATGTGGCACATATATATAATGGAATATTACTCAGCCATGAAAAGAAACGAAACTGAGTTATTTGTAGAGAGGTGGATGGACCTAGAGTCTGTCATACAGAGTGAAATAAGTCAGAAAGAGAAAAACAAATACTGTATGCTAACACATATATATGGAATCTAAAAAAAAAATTGGTTACAATGAACCTAGGGGCAGGACAGGAATAAAGACACAGACATAGAGAATGGACTTGAGGACACATGGATGGGGAAGGGTAAGCTGGGATGAAGTGAGAGAGTAACATTGGCATATATACACTACCAAATGTAAAATAGCTAGCTAGTGGGAAGCAGCTGCCTAGCACAGGGAGATTAGCTTGGTGCTTTGTGACCACCTAGAGGGGTGGGATAGGGAGGGTGGGAGGGAGACGCAAGAGGGAGGGAATATGGGGATGTACGTATGCATATAACTGATTCACTTTGTTATACAGCAGAACTAACACACATTGTAAAGCAATTATACTCCAATAAAGATGTTAAAAAAAAAAATCTGTTCATAGTATGTAACCTTGATACAATGTGATGAGAACAACACTTCAATTCTATGGTATTCCTCTCAAAAACCCATAACGCCAATCTAATCATGAGAAGCATACCAGACAAATTGCAACAGTGGGACATCCTACAAAATACTTGACTAGTACCCTTCAAAATTGTCAAGATCATCAAAAACAAGGAAATTGTGTGAAGCTGTCACAGTCAAGAGGAGCCTAAGGAGACAGGACAAGTAAATGTAAATGTAGTATCCTGGATGGGATCCTGGAATACAAAAAGACACTTCATAAAAAAACTCACGAAATCTGAATAAACTATGAGTTCAGTTGAAAAAGAAATGGTGTAACATATAGCACAAATGCCTTAGGAAGCTCCTCTTATCTGGAAAACATTTAAATAGCACCATATATGAAAATGCACTACTTTTGGAGCACCAGATTATAGCACACCTCTGGGGCTTCTTCATACTTAGGTATCTATAGATATGTATTTCCAAAAGTTCTTTGAAACACGTTACACTCCCAAATAAGCAACGCCTTTTTATAATAAATGTAATGGGTTCAATACATCTGTGGTGAACACAGCTTTCATACCAAAAGTTAGAATATTAGCTCATTGAAACAATTACTTTCAGCTTGTTACATGATTATAATAGGCACTCTAAAACTATCAATGTCTTCAAGTATAAATATAGAAAAAGGTATGTGTGTGTAAGTTATATGTTCTATATGGCACTGGAAATTAGAACAGAAATTTGTAAATATTATTGCTTAGATTGACAATAAAAATAGAACATATAGAAAAAAACAGAATTATAAAAACAGGACTACGGCCTGATAGTAGGTAAACACACACACATCTATATCAACACCCTTTTTTACCTTCTTCTAAATTACAAAAGTATTATTAGTTTATGCAAAGTAACTCAAAAAGCTAATATGCGGGGGAAAAAAGCCTAACCAAACACCCACCCCCACCCCCACCCCCGCTGCAACTGCATACAATTTGTGGTAGTAATTAGTGAAGGTACTTAAACTCTTTCTATAGTTTGACAGCATAGAATTTTTGAATTTTTGACTCTTGACAGCATAGAATTTTTTAATGTTTTCAAATAAAAACTTGAAAACAGAGTATGGAAATTTTATTACATAAATAATCTTGACAATGAAATTTTGTCATTTGCAACATGGATGGACTTGGAGGTTATTATGCTAAGTGAAATAAATCAGACAGAGAAAGACAAATACTGTATGATATCACTTATGTGTGGAATCTAAACAATAAAATAAACTAGTGAATACAACAAAAAAGAAACAGACTCACAGATATAGAGAACAAACTAGTGGCTACCAGTGAGGAGAGGGAAGGTGGGGGGCAAGATAGGGGTAGGAGATTAAGAGGTACAAATTATTCTGTATAAAATAAGTAAGCTACAAGGATATACCGTACAGCACAGGGAATACAGTCAATATTTTATAATAACTATAAATGGAGTATAACCTTTAAAAATTGTGAATCACTGTGTTGTACACCTGTAACCTATATAATATCGTACATCAACTTTACCTCAATTTTTTTAAAAATACATTTTTATACTACTGAGAAGACTAAACATGGACTGGGTATTAGATAATACTAATAATTTTAGCTAAACTTTTTAGGTGTGATAAAGTCATTGAGATTATGGTTTTTTTCATGTCCTTATGTACTAGAGAAATACACTGAAGTATTTAAAGATCACATGATGCTTGGGAGTAGCTTAAAATAATTCAGCAAAAAAGGGGGCCAGTGAATGAACTAAGACTGGTAAATATTAATCATTGTTGAGCCTGGTTGATGTGTACATGAAGATTCATAATACAAAATAAATAAGTAAATAAATAAACAAGCTTGACAAGATTCTTGTACTACAAATGAGAAAATTAAAATACTATTACCTGTACAAGGTCACAAGGCTAGTCTAAAGAAAGGCTAAAACTAGAACCCAGGTCTCCTAAGTCCAGTGCTTTTTATACCAAATATGTTGTCTTGTCTTCTTTTCTCTCATAACAACTTATTTTCTCATACATCTGAGGTGTAAAGCTAATATTTTACCCAAGCATAATTATCTTGGGTGGCAAATTTCATTTACTTTTACTGTGAAGAGGAGAAAAAAGGGGAAAGTAATCACTTGAAAGTTAGACCAAGGGGGATGAACCGAACACACTATGGCCCTGATTGGGCAGGGCAGGCAGACAGGCAGGAAGCTTTGGGATTCTGAGACAGCTAAAGTGGCAAGCAAGACAAAAAGGGAGAATTTAGAGTAGATAATCACCTTAGAGGAATTTATTTTCTACCAGCTCTGTGCAAGCGTATCTGACCAGACACTGCAGGAGAGCTCAGAGGAAGGAGATGAAGAAGTGGACAAAGACTGGACCCCGATCAGTACGTGTGCTAAGAGCCTGAATATTATGAGACAAGAATAACATACCTGATTCATTTAAATTAAGTTCAACAACAGGCAAAACTAATCTATGGTTAGTGGTTACCCTTCAATAGTGTTTACTCTCGGGGAGTGGTTAGTGACTGGAAGAGAGCGCAAGGGAGTCTTCTGGAAGCTGGAAATCAGCTCTTTGTTAATCTGGGTGCTGTTTACATGGTTGTGATCAGTTTTGAAAGTTGAATTGTATAATTATGATACATGCAGTTTCCTGGATGTATATTATACATCAATAAAAAGTAAAAAAGAATATTAAAAAAAAAGAATAACATACCTGAGAATCTTTCACTTGTGGAAAGAATTTTGCTTTCTATACTAGAGGAAAGCAACTAGGGTGATGAGACACCTTCGTCTCAAATGGAAAAAAAGGAAACAGTAGAGACTGTTCAGGAAAAAAGTCAATAAACAAGTAGTAAGATCATCTAGTCCATGTACCTCCCTTTAGACAGCTAAGTAGTAGTAGTTACAGTTATTATTTCTACTATCATTATTACTCTCCTCTTTTACAAATGAGGTAATTGAGAAACAAAGAGATAAAGTGACTTGCCTACGATCACAGAGATTAACTTAAAAAATGATCTTAGGCTGCTGACCTCAAACAGAGACTATCAAGTATTAGATTTAAAAGAGTAATCAGAAATACAGCATCAGCAAGTGAAAGTCAAAGTTCATCAAAAAGAAAGAAATTACCCTTACCTGCAAGGCACTGTTGAGGAAGCAGCTGTTTTGTCCTGGCTCATTGCTGAGGCCTTTGCTGGGGGCTATGGAGGTTGAGCTTCGAGGAGCAAACATCCCTTGGACACTACCACGGCCCCCTGAAAAATAATTTCTCTTCCAAGACATTATTGTTCACATTTAGCCTGAAAACACAGAGGAAGTTTTGTATCTTTTGGGGAGGGAGTTTCTGTCTGCTGAAGTCCTTAATATAAAGAGAATCCAGAATTTAACAAATTTATGTTGAAAGATTTTGAATTTACAACATTTCAAACATCATATATGCAGCTCAAGAAACTCAGGTATCCTTAGATCCACATGACAGAGCTGTCCTCTACTTGCTCCAAGCAATGCCCAAAATGTAACATGGCACAGGATTAATTCAAACAGAGAAATCCTTCCTTCGATTTTTCTTGAACTGCCTCCATAAAACCCTGGTGAAGTGGCTGTACTCCTCAACTCCAACAGAATCCAGGATCAGGGTAGGATGTGTTCTTTAGGCTTGTTTATAATGCTTCTTGTGGATTGAAGAATTTTCCAACTGGAAGGAGAGGCAGACAGATAAGCAAGAATCCAACGCAACCCTCCTCGGCTTCTATTGCCTCGTCCCATCATCCTCTGAAGTAAAAACCCAAGTTCTAAGCAACTGACATAGATTCCACAAAGCTAAGAAGCTTGTTTGAAATAAATGGAGTTTCTGTTGTTGTTGTTCTGCTGCTGTTTTTTAATATGCCCCAAACATTTTCTAGTATCCCATCCAGAACTTCAGAAAGTCTCTTCTCTTTTCCTCTGTGACTAGACTAGCCAGCTGTGCCAGAGAGCTTTAAAGAAAGAAAAAAAAACAATCAAAAGCTTGCGTCATTTAATGACTCTACTAGCTTTGTGCGCTTCTGCCAAGATCAGCGTTGCCTCACCTCTCACTAAAACTTGAAACCGAGGCAAACAATGCTCACCACCCCACCCCCGCAAAGAAATCCTAACAACAACAAAAAGGAGAAACACTCAAACCAAAGAGGTGGGGAGAAAAAGGTGTGCGCAGCTTTACTCTCATAGGAGACTTCTCCCAAATTTTCTAGGAGGAGAAGAAAGTTGACCTGGACAAAAATAAGAACTGAATGCAAACTTTCCAAAATCAGGCTAAGAAAAAAGTTACCAAGTAAACACACACCAAACTAGCAATTGAAACAGTTTGTTTTGGATGTTGTGAGTACAGAAATTTTTCAAGGTATTTTACATGCTCATGGCTATAAAAGCCTATTTAAAGGTGGGAGGGGCACATTATCAGTCTGGGCTCTGAGTAAAGATGTCCCATCCCAGAGAAACCCTCATGGTGAGTAAACCATATGTCCTTAACATCCAGTCCAAAAGAGCTAAATCTTCTTCTGACCTGTTTGTATGCTACATTTTTTGCCAGAGGATCAGAGAGATAATTTGGGTTACAAATCACTTAATCCTCAGATTATATCCAAGGCGTTCACAATCAGAGGCCATCCATTGACCAACATTAATTTTCAACTAATTAAAATGCCAGTGAGGCAACAAGGGAAAATTTCCTTGGAAGGAAATGCTTCTAATATTCACCTTTAAGTTTTCCTGTAAGGCTGCCAGGTCTAAAGAAGGAAAAAATTAAGAATGTTAAATATTAAATTTGGTTTCTAACAGTTTCCCAAGCTTCTCCCTTCCTTCCCACCATCGTATGGATGACCTAAAAAAGCAAAAATGCTATAACATCTTAATCATTCTTGGATCACCTAGCACTATCCATAGTGTGTTCAGTGGAAAAGCTGAGGCACAGGAGCATTAAACGGTTGCACAGCCTGTTCTTTCCCTTCTCTAAATTCCCAGACTATTTATAATCAACAGGTCACAGTTAAAGTATTAGATTATACATTATAGTGTCATATTATTCTGTATTTGTTTTTATTAATCTCTATTTGTTTTATATGGTGTCAGTCATATATCCTGACTATGACTGTATGAAATGAAATACTAACTAGTGTCAGACATGTGCTAAACAATACCTATATTCTTTATTTAATCTTCATAACAGCCCTATCATGTAGGTATTAATAGTTCCATTTCACAGAAGAGTAAAGGGAGGCTTAAAGACATTAACTTGCCCAAATCAAAGCTGGTAAGTGGCAGAGCTAGAATTGTTTGACTACTTACTGTGACTTAATTATGTATTTTATTATACTATTCCAAAAGCTCCTAACACAGTGCTAGTCTAGTCATAAGCAGGCACTCAATAAACACTGCCTGATGATTAACATATAGCACCAGGAAGGATCCCATGTCTCCTACACAGACTACAAGACACTCAACCCTCTACACGCACCCCATACACACCCCACTCGAGGCCACTAAGCAACTTCCAACAAGCCATGCAGCATTCCTTCAGCTCAACTGCTGCAAAGGAATGACAAATACCAACCCTCCACTTTGCTCAAAGCCAAAAGGACTTGGCAGGCAGGTGGGGTTTCCAGTATCCACATCAGGAGCTCACTGAAACTCAGCCTGCCCTATGATACACACCCCTGAGTTCAGGGAGCAAAGGGAAAAAAGGCAGTAGCAGAAAAAAAGATTCTCAGGCTCTGAATGGCAGCATTATGTAGGGTAAGGCAAAAAGCTCTCACACTTGAGCTGGGTGTGTCAGAAACCAGAGGTGAGAGCCAAAAAGAACAAAGCCAAGAGTGGTAATAACAAACGGTCCAAGAAATACTGATGGCAAAATATTTCACTTAAATTACAGGTCTAGCACCAAACAATATAATCCATCTACTAAAGATACATGAGAAAATAAAGAGTTCTACCGACATGGCTCTAACAACCTATTTTTTTTTCTTTTTTTTTTAAATTTAATTTAATTAATTTATTTATTTATGGCTGTGTTGGGTCTTCGTTTCTGTGCGAGGGCTTTCTCTAGTTGTGGCAAGCGGGGGCCACTCTTCATCGCGGTGCGCGGGCCTCTCACTATCGCGGCCTCTCTTGTTGCGGAGCACAGGCTCCAGACGCACAGGCTCAGTAGCTGTGGCTCACGGGCCTAGCCGCTCCGCGGCATGTGGGATCTTCCCAGACCAGGGCTCGAACCCGTGTCCCCTGCATTGGCAGGCAGACTCTCAACCACTGCGCCACCAGGGAAGCCCTAACAACCTATTTTTAAAAAGAAAAAGAACTTCCCAGGCAATACCACAGTATTTTAGGGGTAAAAGAGCATAATGTCTGCAACCTACTCTGAAACGGTTCAGGAAAAAAAAAATTTGTGTGTATGCGTGTATACTTATGTATATATGGAGAGAGAAGGAGAGAGAAAATAGTAAAGCAAATATAGCAAAATGTTAACAATAAATAAATCTGGCTCAAGGGTATATGAAAATTCTTTGTTCCATTTCTTGCAACTTGTTTGTAAGTTTTAAATTATTTTTTTAAGTTGAAAAGGAATTGATATCTGCAAATAATAAAAGAATTTAAAATTATGTAAGAATTAACTTGTACTGTATGCAGTATTAGTAACTCAATGCAAAATCATGACTAAAATCATTAAGCTGGTAGATAATAACCATGCCAGATGATATTGGCAATCCCAAACTAAAAATAAAAGAAAGAAAAAGAAAAATATAAAAATGTATAGATATGAGGACAAATTAAAAGGAAATAAAGCTTGAATCCTATTTCTATGACAAGGAGAGGTCGAAACACAGTGTAAGTTCAAGTTGTTGTCAGGAGTAAGTGATGTAGAGTAATTGTGATATTATTAAGAGGACTAGGACTAGACTTGGAGTTGGAAAAACATGGGTTCAAATTCTACATTTTTACTACTTTATGTAATCCCAAATAACTTAGGTGTCCTGAACTTTGTTCTCTGGGTCTATGGAACGGTGGTACAATACCTATTTCACACAGTGACTGAGATTTAATGTGATAGGTATGTGAAAGCAAGTTTTCAAAACAAAGAATTAATAATGAGTTCACTGAATGAGTGAATTGCTGAGCCTAAAAATTGAAAAGTAAATTTCTGTTTGGGGACCTCAGGATACTAGAAAGTTGTAAGCCAACAGGAATAAGTCTTCTAATTATATAAAAACAACAATAGGCCTCACATAGAACAAGGTACATGTCAGTATGATTTAGCTATGTGCTTGAAGAAACATTTGAATTTTACAATTATTTAAAAAATACAAGTTTAACATAAAAAGGTAAACAACTGAGTCTATTACAAGGAATAGGGTAACATTTTAGAAGGTCTACAAACACTGACCATGTTCAACTGATCAATGATTCAAATGGAAAAGCCATGAAGAGTATCTCAGTTTCTAATGAAGGAACAGTAGCCCCATCACTAGTGATTAAAGTCAAAAGTAACCCAAACAACAGGAAGTCAAACTGTACAACACTGAGATATCCCAACAGTTTCCAGAAAATTTGCCCACATTTCTGGTTCTGTTATTCTATATAGCAGTTTACTTATAATTTACTGAAGAATCTATACTTGCACTGATAAATCAACAGGCAATTACCTCAGTTCCTTGGTACACTCCACATGTCAATAATTACAAACTATATCCATAGTATCTTCTCGCTTATTATGAGGATATCAATGTCTGGCATATAGTAACTGCTATATAAGTTATTGTTATTGTTATTATTACCATTCAAACATTCCCTTCTCATGAGCTCTTTTCCCTTTAAAGATAACCACATAGATATCCTATATTCTTTAAAAAACCAGAACAGCAAAGACCACCTTGAACTTATTAAATCCTTACGCCTACTGTCCTAAATTTTTTTCAACCTTTCACTGCTAAACGTCTCTGTGAAATAATTTACAACTGCTGCTTCTCCTTGCTCATCATTAATCTCTTCAGAACATGGTACTGTTCCTTTATTCCACCACCACAATTTTACTTCATGGAACATTTGCTTTCTAAAGAAATCTCCTAATTTCAAAACCCACTGGCTTTTTCCATATGCCTCATTCTTCTTAACTTTTCTGCAGCACCTAACACTGGCTGCCTGATGTAACACAATCGTGAATTCATAGGGTGAATTAATAAGAAAATAAAAGAATGACAAAAATGAGAGAATGACAAATGAACACGGGTTCTCCTACTGCTCTGACAGTCCATTTTCTCTCTCTTTTGTTGCTTTCTTAAAAGTAAGCATTCTGGGACTTTCCTGGTGGTGCAGTGGTTAAGAATCCGCCTGCCAATGCAGGGGACATGGGTTCAAGCCCTGGTCCGGGAAGATCCTACATGCCGCAGAGCAACTAAGCCCATGAGCCACAACTACTGAGGCTGTGCTCTAGAGCCCGTGAGCCACAACTACTGAGCCCACGTGCCGCAACTACTGAAGCCTGCATGCCTAGAGCCCTTGCTCTGTGACAAGAGAAGCCACTGCAATGAGAAGGCCGTGCACTGCAACAAAGAGTAGCCCCTGCTCGCCACAACTAGAGAAAGCCTGCGTGCACCAATGAAACCCAACACAGCCAAAAAAAAAAAAACTAAACTAAACATTCCCTAAAGTTAAAATTAGACCTTCTTGCTCTTGTCTAGAGTACTTCCCATTAGTGTTCTCATCCCCTTTTCCATCAGAACTTCAACCATAACTTCTGGTTTGATAAATCACAAATCTTATGAACTCTGAAACCAAATTACCAACTATGTGCACATTGTCCCACTTTCAAAATAAGTTTAACATGTCCAAATCTGAAGTCACCGCCTTCCCCCCAAAAATAGTCCCTCCTCTTTATCCCCCATTTTTAAAATTAATTAATTAATTTATTTATTTATTTTACTAATGGCATTGAGGCAGGAGATTGATGGGCCCCAGGCTGGGCAGCTGGAGTTGTCCCCTGTGGACCGATACTCCAAAATAACAGGCATGAGAGAAGAGCTGAGCACTGCCCAGATAAAAGATAGAGACAACATATTTCTCTTTCTTGAGGTCAAGAAGACCTTCCTGACTATACATGCACAGAAAGGCTCTTTGGAGGTCAAAAGGGAGGGGGCGTCACCTCATAGTAAGAGATGTCAACCTACCTTAGGTCGCTTCACTAGAATCCATCTTGGCTAAGAGATGTGTGCGCACACATGGGAGGACCCTGACATATACCAAATACGGACTCAAAACCAGGCAAAGCAAGATGATCGGCCAAAGGAAACCTGGAAGAAATGGCCCATATAAGTGATTCAAACTACCATGAGGGGGGCTTCCCTCATGGTACAGTAGTTTAGAATCCACCTGCCAATGCAGGGGACACGAGTTCGAGCTCTGGTCCAGGAAGATCCCACGTGCCATGGCGCAACTAAGCCCGTGTGCCACAACTACTGAGCCTGCGCTCTAGAGCCCGCGAACCACTACTGAAGCCTGTGCACCACAACTACTGAAACCCATGTGCCGTAGAGCCCGTGCTCCGCAACAAGAGAAGCCACCGCAATGAGAAGCCCATGCACCACAACGAAGAGTAGCCCCCACTTGCCGCAAGTAGAGAAAGCCCACGCGCAGCAAGGAAGACCCAATGCAGCCAAAAATAAATAAATAAATAAATAAATAACTACCACAAGGGCACAACTCTCTCTGAGCCTGCCTGTGTGTCTATCCACACGTACTCTTTTTCTTCCTAATAAACACTTTACTTGTTTCACTACTTTCCATCTCTATGTGGAAATTCATTTCTACACAGCTGACAGGCCATGGCCTTGTGACTGGCCACTGGTCCATGGTGGTCCAGTGGTTAGGATTCGGCGCTCTCACTGCCACGGCCTGACTTCAATCTCTGGGCGGAAATCAAAATCCTGCTTCAAGCCCCTGCAGGCCGAGGCCGCCCGAGATCAGCATCTCCAATTACCCAGGTTCAAAACCTCAGTAGCCTCTGACTCCTTCCTATCCTTCTCCCCCTTCCCCATCCACATCATAAAGGCTTTTCAATTCTCCCTTCAAAATCTCTTACATTGATCCTTCTTTTTCACTCCCAGTGTCATCACCTAGTTTACACCACAATTACCTCCCGTTTAGACTATTACAATACAAAAGTCTTTCTGGCCTCCTGTCTCTTGCTATTCCAATTCATTTATATAATTAGTTTTTTTAAACTAATATTTCTCTTTAACATACCTCATTACTTATTTGTGATTTCACACAAAAAAGTGGAAAGCTTGAATCATTCCTTAGCAGTAGAACAATGTCAGCTGTTCAGCCAAAAGAGGTTTTCAGTAGGATCACTCCTACCTTTTCAGGTCCCCAAAAAAGCAAAGATGTCTACTCTTACTACCCCTATTCAATATCATACTGGAGGTCCTAGCCTGTATAATAAGGCAAGAAAAAGAAGTTTAAAAAACATATAGATTACAATGGAAGAAAAAACCGTCTTTATAGACAATGATGTTACACTTGAAAATCCCAAGAAATCTACCCAAAAAACTCTAAGAACTAATAAGTGAAGTCAGTAAGATCACAGAATACAAAGTCAATATTTTTTAAAAAATCATTTGTGTTCCTATATACTAGCAATGAACATTGGAAACCAAAATTCTTTTAAAGTACTACTTAAAATAATACCATAAAATATAAAATACTTAGATATAAATGTAACTATATATATATATGATCTGTATCCTGAAAACTACAAAACTGAAGTAAGTGGATAGGCATGCCATGTTTGTAAACTGGACATCTCAGTTTTGTTAAGGTGTCAATTCACTCCAAACTGATCCATAGATTCAATGCAATTTTAAATCAAAATCCCAGCAAGATTTCTTTTTGTAGAAATTGACTAGCTGATTCTAAAAGTTATATGGAGGCAAAGGAATTAATTTTTCTTTAATATTTATTTATTTATTTGGCTGCACAGGGTCTTAGTTGCAGCACATGGGATGTTCGTTGCAGCATGCAGGATCTTTAGTTGCAGCATGCGGGATCTTTTAGTTGCGGCATGCAGGATCTTTAGTTGTGGCATGCGGGATCTTT
The DNA here is from genome assembly GCF_009873245.2 of Balaenoptera musculus. Lineage (NCBI taxonomy): Eukaryota > Metazoa > Chordata > Mammalia > Artiodactyla > Balaenopteridae > Balaenoptera > Balaenoptera musculus. Next base: position 61,081,067 of record NC_045800.1, on the reverse strand, counting down.
TTAATTAGCATGCGAACTCTTAGTTAGTTGTGGCATGGGGGATCCAGTTCCCTGACCAGGGATCGAAACCGGGCCCCCTACATTGGAAGTGCGGAGTCTTAGCCACTGGACCACCAGGTAAATCCCGAGGCAAAGGAATTATAATAGCCAAAAGAATTGTGAAACAGAAGAAAAAAGTTGGAACACTCAGTGGTCAACACCATGTGGTATTGGTGAAAAGACAAATACATACATCACTGGAACAAAATAGAGAGCCCAGAAACAGGCCTACACAAATACTGTCAAACCAATTTTCAATAAACGTGCAAAGGCAACCCAATGGAGAAAGGATAGTATTTTCAATAAATGATGTTGGAACAATTGGACACACATATTCAAAAAACTGAACCTTGACCCATACCTTACATCTTATACAAAAATAACTCCAAATGGATTATAGCCCTAAATGGAAAACCTAAAACTACAAAAATTCTAGAAGACAGATGAAAATTTTGTGACCTCTGGTTAAGCAAAGATTCCTTAGATACAACAACAAAAGCACAACCCATAAAAGAAAAAAAGAATTATAGAATTGGACTTCATCATAATTAAGAGGTGCTGTTCTTTGAAAGACACTGTTAAGAGAATGAAAAGACAACCCAAGGATGAAAAGAAAATATTTTCAAGTCACATACTGGATAAATGACTTGTATCCAAAATATACATAGAATCCTCTAAACTTAATAAGAAAAAATATAGAATTTTCTTAAGTGGACAAAAGATTTGAACAGATACTTCACTAAAGAAAATACACAGGGCTTCCCTGGTGGCACAGTGGTTGAGAATCCGCCTGCCAATGCACGGGACACAGGTTCATGCCCTGGTCCGGGAAGATACCACATGCCGCGGAGCAACTAAGCCTGTGAGCCACAACTACTGACCCCACGAGCCACAACTACTGAAGCCCACACGCCAAGAGCCCATGCTACACAAGAGAGCCACCCCAATGAGAAGGCCACACATCGCAACAAAGAGTAGCCCCCGCTCGCTGCAACTAGAGAAAGCCCGTGAGCAGCAACAAAGACCTAACACAGCCAAAAATAAATAAATAAACTAAATAAATTTTTTAAAAAATACACAAATAGCTAATAAACATATAAAAAGATATTCAATTTTATTAGTCTTTAGGGAAATGGAATTAAAACCACACTACATGCCTACTAAAATAGCTAAAAACAAAAACAAAAATATGTAAAACCTGACAATAACAAAGGTTAATGAGGAAGTATCAGAGCGACTGGAAGTCTCCTAAATTGCTGATAGGAATGCAGAATGACACTGTTGGCAATTATATATAATGTTAAATATACTTTTACCATCTGACCTAGCAATCCTATTCCTAGGTATTTTACCCAAAAGAAATGAAAGCTTATGCCACATAAAAACCTTTACACAAGTGTTTATAGTGGCTTTACACATAATCACCAAAAACTGGAAACAACCCAAATGTTCTTCAACTAGTAAATGGTACATACATAAAACTCAACAATAAAAAGGAAAGAATACTGACATACACAAAAATATGGATGAATTTCAAATGTACTATGATGAGATTCAAAAGGCTATATACTATATGATTTCACTTTTATGACATCTTGGAAAAGTCAAAATTAAAATTCAAAAGTCAAAATTGACCAGTGTTTCCAGAAGTTGTGGGTGACAGTAGGGGTTGATTGCAAAGGGGCAGTACCAGGGTGATGAAACTGTTACATATCTTGATTGTGCTGGTAGTTACACTACCTCTATACATTTAGCAAAACTCAGAACTCTATACCAAAAAGATTGTGGTATTTTAACATAAATTTTGGTAATTTTATATAGACTACCAAAGATTCTAAAAAACACTTTTTAAAGCATAAAGTGTCAATTAAAAAAACAAAAACCTTTCCCAGGTTCCTCCTGAAGAATAACGTCCAAACTTCTCAGTCTGATTCTTAATAACATAATCTGACCTTAATTGATACTTTATATTTATCTCTTTTTATCTCACTACATAAAACTTCTCCCCCAAGGGCTTCCCTGGTGGCACAGTGGTTAAGAATCCGCCTGCCAATGCAGGGGACACGGGTTCGAGCCCTGGTCCCGGAAGATCCCACATGCCACGGAACAACTAAGCCCATGCGCCACAGCTACTGAGCCTGTGCTCTAGAGCCCACGAGCCACAACTACTGAGCCCGTGTTCCACAACTACTGAAGCCTGTGCGCCTAGAGCGTGTGCTCCGTAACGAGAAGCCACCACAACGAGAAGCCCGTGCACCACAACGAAGAGTAGCCCCCGCTCGCTGCAACTAGAGAAAACCCGCGCACAGCAACAAAGACCCAATGCAGCCAAAAATAAATAAATAAAATAAATAAATTTATAAAAAGAAAACAAAAAACTTCTCCCCAAAGAGTTTTCCCATTTCTGTGATCTTATTAATAGTTTTACCTACTTGGGATGCTCAGTATCCTACTTCCCCTCTATAGGTAACCCAGCCTCTTTGTAAAAACCTTTGTAAAACACTCCTTGACTACCCCAAGCCTGAAGGGATCTCCCCCATTTCTGAATTCCTATATAAATTTTCTATAATTTTAAGGGAAATTAATGTTTCTATCAGACCATTGTTTCTAGGGTCCTTCCCCTCTCCCTGTTCCCCTCATCCCATCTGAGAATAGAGAATGGATGGAGGTCAGAAGCCAATTGTGTTATATACAAATATCTGTTATTGTGTTATATACAAATACCTGTTATTGTGGGATACATTACGTAGGAGTTCACTATAGTTTATTTGTCATATAATCTATCTTTCTATTTATAAATTGTGATTCTAACTAAAAAGCATGATTCTAAATATATATGTGTGTGTATATATGTATGTATGCGTACATATATACATATACATAAACTTTCCATAATTACTTCATCTTATAAAGCAAGATATTCTAATATTAATGTGACTCAGTTAAAACTTCAGGCTTTCCTCACTGTCAATATAAGCTTTTTTTTTTTAAGTTTATTTATTTATTTATTTATTTTTGGCTGTGTTGGGTCTTCGTTTCTGTGCGAGGGCTTTCTCTAGTTGCGGCGAGCAGGGGCCACTCTTCATCGCGGTGCAAGGGCCTCTCACTATCGCGGCCTCTCTTGTTGCGGAGCACAGGCTCCAGATGCGCAGGCTCAGTAGTTGTGGCTCACGGGCCCAGTTGCTCCGCAGCATGTGGGATCTTCCCACACCAGGGCTCAAACCCGTGTCCCCTGCATTGGCAGGCAGATTCTCAACCACTGCGCCACCAGGGAAGCCCAATATAAACATTTTAAGGGACATCACACAGCTTTGGGCAGATGAGATCCTAGTGAGGTAGTTCTGTATAAATGCATCTGAGTCATATCCTTAGATACTTAGTTTAAAAAAACAAACAAACAAAAAACCGAAAGCTAAACAAACTTGGTGGGCATTGCATTATTTGTTTAGTGGCAATCTGTTCCAAAGAAGTTGTCCATATACAGTTTGTTTGTTGTTGTTGTTTTTTAATTTATTTATTTTTGGCTGCTTTGGGTCTTTGTTGCTGAGCAAGGGCTTTCTCTAGTTGCAGATAGCGGGGGCTACTCTTCATTGCGGTGTGTGGGCTTCTCATTGTGGTGGCTTCTCTTGTTGTGGAGCACAGGCTCTAGGCATGCGGGCTTCAGTAGTTGTGGCACGTGGGCTCAGCAGTTGTGGCTCGCGGGCTCTAGAGCGCATGCTCAGTAGTTGTGGCACATGGCTTTAGTTGCTCCGCAGCATGTGGGATCTTCCGGGACCAGGGATCGAACCCGTGTCCCCTGCATTGGCAGGCAGATTCTTAACCACTATGCCACCAGGGAAGCCCCATATACAGTTTTCAATACAGAATCTTGCTTAGTTTTCATGTCAGCCAATTAGATGATGATTAAAAACAACCACCACCTGATATTGGTAACTAAGTGCTAGATGCAAATTTATTCAAATTTAAATTAAAACGGCTCCATAGTCCATTATCTAATACTCCTATCTGATTGATTTTGCCTTTGTAACAGTAGCAACCAAAGGGCACACAGCATCCTGCAGAGAATAGTCCTAGACTACAACAAACTAACAGATAGTAGGCTATTTGGCAGCTAGTTATTCCCAAACTCTTTGCAGAAAATGTATCATTATCTTTATCCACATTCATTAGTTTCCAGCCAACTCCAAACACAATGGAATATTCAATCAAAGATGGAAGGAAGAGAAAGAGCATATAAGAATCTTATTGCCGTGTTGCTCTCAACTCTGAAGAAGATACAGCAACCTATATTTTACTATTGCTGAATAGACTCTGAATAAGCTTGTTCATAAATTCCTTTTTTCCCAACTTTATTGAGGTATAATTGATAAAACTGTAATATATTTAAAGTGTACAATGTGATGATTTTATATATGAATACATTGTGTGAAGGGATTCCCATAATCAAGTTGATTAACACATACTAGAAAGGCAACAGAAAAGACCAATGAAACTAAAAGCTGGGTTTTTGAAAATATAAATAAAATTGACAAATCTTTAACTAGACTAAGAAAAAAGAGAGAGAAGGTTCATATAAATAATATCAGAAATTAAAAAGGAGAAATTACAACTGATAACAGAGAAATACTAAGGATCATAAGAAACTACTGTGGACAATTATATACCAACAAACTGAATAATCTAGAAGAAATAAATTAAAATATAGAAATATACAACCTACCAAGTCTGAATCATGAAGAAATAAAAAATGTGAACATAAATACTTATATTTATTTAATCTTTAATCTACTTTATACTTATTTAATCATCATTACGACCTAGCTCCTGGGATTTACTAAGTCAAAACAGCCTGCATTACCTTGTTGTCTCTAACATCAGGTAAACTTCTAGGAAACTTAGAAGCCAAAATTGGAAAAGAAGAATGTCATCTTATCACCTATTACCTATTTCTTTATGTAGCAGAGTTACTAAATTGTATGTCCCACATTGTTCCCAATCTGAACACACTAACTTCCTGTGAGCAGGCTAAAAAACCTTTGCCGTGTGTGAAATGATGGAAAACAGTGGGTCCCAACCTTTTTGCAGACCCCCACATCCAGAGGCAAGCTTAAGAAGAAACCATGAATTATGACAGGAAATAATATCAGTAAAAGCAATTCCTTGGGAAGGGAGAGGCACCATATGTGCAGCCAACACTGAAAGGCAAGGGTGAGGTGGGGTAGAATTAAGAAGAAAAAAAAAAAAAAAGAAGAACCCATGAAGATTAAGCTTCAGGGCCCCTCTCTTGCACAGGCCCTCAGGCCCAATATCTACTTTTCTTTTTTTTAAAAAATGTTTCCCTTAAAGTGGGCCCCCTGAATTATGTAAGCTCCAGGTCCCACAGACTCTGAATCATATTACAGAAACTGAGCTTTTATAGTATATATGTTACTTGAGAAAATATATGATTCAAAAATCTACTTTAAATTCGGTAATACTAATAAATTTGTATTTTACTAATCAAAGCCATCTAATACATTATGTGTTATATAAATTTTGTTAGCACTAAATAGATCTAAATTGTACTCTTTGGTTTATATTTGAATTTTTCATTCTTGGGCTGACTGTAATAATTCTACTAGGGATCCACACACAGTTGACAGAGTAGAAATGGCAGGGCTAAATTTAAAAGATCATGGCTCAAGACTGCCAGTATTAGAGGTGCAGCTCTAGAAAATAAAGACCTCTAGAAAAAAACATTTCTCTATATTAATGAAATACAGAGAATGATTACTTCACAACGAGTATACACAATGCATCATAATGTGCTGCCATTTTTCTCAGGCCAAAGTATTAAACCAGGCTATAGACGTAGCTGCCCTAATTATCTACCACTATATTCCTCACCAACAAACTCAGTTTCTCTTAGCCTCTGTGTCTGAAAAAACCCTAAGTAGTCATTCAAATGTTTGCGAAATGAAACTGGCTTATCCGTAAAGAGAGATGAGGCCTGGAAGGACACTGGGCCACAGGAAGAGCCTGTCACCCTAAGAGACAGTCGGGTAAAGGAGGTTCAGAGATCTATAGCTTATTAGCATTGGAGACTTCTTTATGAATAGGATATGAGTGTAACTGAGACCAATACTGACTAGAATGGATTTATTCCTGCAGAACCTGAAGGTCCTTTGATGAAACCAGGAGTAAGGTGCAGCTATCTTAGAAAGGGATAGCTCCCTTAAGGGAATTCATTTCATAATCATTAAATGAAGTTCAATGAGGTCTCTAAGTAATACTACTAATTCTATACGTAGAGAATTCCATGATGTTCATGCAAATGATAGTATCAAAGTATCTCCACCAAGACATTTATTAACCACAAAGGGAAAGATAGTAACTTTACTGTAGAGAAACCAGGCAGAAACCCCCTTAACCAAGTGATCAAGTCAAACATCACGAGCAATAATACATATTGACATCATGAATCCCATGGTAATAATGCACTGAGAACACATTTCTTGACATTCTTGCCTAAACCATATAATCTCAGTTCAATCATGAGGAAAAAAAAAAATCAGACAAATCCAAATTGAGGAATATTTGACAAAATAACTGACTAATACCCTCCAAAAATGTCAAAGTTATAAAAGACAAAGAAAGACTGAGAAACTTTTACAGAACCTAGGAGACTAAGGAGGAAAAAAGCCTAAAATGCAATGTGAGATCCTAGATAGGATCCTCAATAAAGAACAATGGTGAAGAAACTTGAAGTTTGACGGTCTTTACTTAACAGTATTGAACCAATGCTAATTTCCTGGTTCTGATCATTATACTATGCTTATGTAAGATGATAACATTAGAGGAAGCTGGGTTAGGGCTATATAAAAACTGTACTATTTTTGCAACTTTTCTGTAAGTCCAAAATTGGTTCAAATAAAAAACTTTTTAAATGTGCAAATAATTCACTGATGGAAATGAAAGCTTGGGCCCAATGCAGAATAGAGGCAATTGGAGGATTAATATCTATACTTATATAGGTAGGTGGACTAATAGTTTGTGATCATGGGAAATTTAGAGTCCAATGAAGGCTTGTGTGAAATGTCTGGGGTTATCATGTTTAACATCACAGTTTAGCAGTTAATGGGTTATTAGTTCAGAAACCTGTTTCTCAGAGCTTGATTTACCTAGAATGAACTATTAGAAAAGTTTTTAAATCTACAAGATCAAGGATAAGTAAATGTAAAATAACAGGGGTCTTGTTAGGGTGATGAATTTTTTTTTCCTCTTTTCTCTATTTTCTAAATTATCTATAATTCATAGATGAATTATCTTTAACTTATAGTTTCCTTACTTAAAGTAAAACTAAAATTGGAATTTAAACTCATTTTCCCTAAAAGCAGAATGAAAGGACTCTGGACCAGAGGTAACCAACCATTGAGACGCCTAATATTCTAACAATATGAAAGCTGTTTAATAATTGGTAACTACTTCCTATTTAGAAACAGGGGGTCAGATGTGGATTTCTACTTCCTTTCATTCTATTTTCATTGCTGCTGCTGCTAAGGTCCAGATCCTCTCCCCTCTGGACTACTGGGCCACATTCTGACTCATTGACAGGTCTCCATTCCTAAATATGTGACTACCAGAGGACTCCTAAAATACCATGACACTCCCCTTTTCAATGGCTTGCAGAGATGGGTATTCTTTTGGCTAGAGAAAAATGGTATTTTTATAATTCACAAGGGGAGAAATTAATGTATGGCGTTTTCACAAGTTCCTCTCCCATAATTTTTTCTTGTCCACTTATTCCACTGCTTACAGGGCAAAAACATGAACAAACAGTAAACTTAAAAAAAAAACAACAACAAAGCAGGGACAAACAGTTTTTGAGGGGCAGGAACCCGCTGTGTCCCCCTTTGCCTGGCAAAGCAATAAAGCTATTCTTTTCTACAAAAAAAAAAAAAAAAACCCAAAGCAGTCAACAGGACCTATTTTGACAGTTTTTTTTTCTTATTGACTCATGTTCATGATTGCGCTTTCTTTTTTTTTAAATTAATTTATTTATTTTTGGCTGTGTTGGATCTTTGTTGCTGCGTGCGGGCTTTCTCTAGTTGCGGCGAGCAGGGGCTACTCTTCATTGCGGTGCTCAGGCTTCTCATTGCAGTGGCTTCTCTTGTTGCGGAGCATGGGCTCTAGGCGCACGGGCTTCAGTAGCTGTGGCATGTGGGCTCAGTAGTTGTAACACACGGGCTTAGTTTCTCCACAGGATGAGGGATCTTCCCGGACCAGGGCTCAAACCCATGTCTCCTGGGTTGGCAGGTGGATTCTTAACCATTGAGCCACCAGGGAAGTCCGTGATTGTGCCTTTTTTTTCATTTATTTATTTATGGCTGTGTTGGGTCTTCGTTTCTGTGCGAGGGCTTTCTCTAGTTGTGGCAAGTGGGGGCCACTCTTCATCACGGTGCACGGGCCTCTCACTATTGCGGCCTCTCTTGTTGCGGAGCACAGGCTCCAGATGCGCAGGCTCAGTAGTTGTGGCTCACGGGCCCAGTTGCTCCGCGGCATGTGGGATCTTCCCAGACCAGGGCTCGAACCCGTGTCCCCTGCATTGGCAGGCAGATTCTCAACCACTGCGCCACCAGGGAAGCCCGATTGTGCTTTTTTTATTGCATATTTTTACATTCGCATAGTCCGCTAGTAAAATTAGCTAATTTGTAAGATTGAATTAAATATGTCTGGCACTTACACAAAGCTTGAGAATCATTAGACCTTACCACCATTTTCCAGCTACATCTTCTACTCACTCATTTATTCATCAGACATTTCACTAAGCACCTATTAAGTGCCCCTCACTCATCCTCCACTCCAAGATAAGCATTCCCATCTTCCCCCACATTACAGTTATTTGTGTACATGGAGTGCCTCACATATTCCTTAAGGGTATCTTTTTATTCCACACAGAAGTTGAATATAATAGGCACTGAATCACTGAAAGTTTAATTTAAAGAGAAAACTTCTTGTTTGAAGGGATAAGTATCTAGAACAGCCAATTCCAACATTCTGATAAACTCTGACTCACCTTAAATAAAAGTCCTCCAAATCTCCATACCTAGCTTGAGATATCGCAGATGGTTTTTTCTAATGAAGACTGTATCAACTCAATCAATAATTGCTCTCATTCAAGTTTAAAAATAAAAAGAGATAGCATCTACAACCATAAAAAAGGCCACGTTATTTGTTGATTTATGGGCTGGTTATCACAAACTCCCCAGTGAATACAGTTACTCAACTCAAACAATTTCCTGAGGGTTGGACTTTGGCAGCTTCAAATTATTACATCATGTACAACAAGAAAAATTGTATGCTGATAAAGGACAGAAAGCCTTATATTTTTTCTTTTTGTAAGAGCTTAGAAAACTGCCATTTACAATAAATTTGTCCAAAAGCAGCTGGAAAAAAAAAAAGAAAAAAAAACAAGAAGACGTTTCACCTTGCTATTAAGTGACAAATTTAATGACTAAGAAATGACATTTGGGGACTTCCCTGGTGGTCCAGTGAGTAAGACTCTGTGCTCCCAATGCAGGGGGTTCCAGTTCAATCCCTGGTGGGGGAACTAGATCCCGCATGCATGCCACAACTAAGAAGTCCGCATGCCACAACTAACAGCCCACATGCCGCAATCAAGAGTCCACATGCCATAATTAAGAAGTCCACATGCTGCAACTAAGACCTGGCACAGCCAAAAATAAATAAATAAATAAATTTTAAAAATAAGTAAAAAGAGATGACATTTGCAGGCTACTTAGCGCCTCCTTATAAAGATCCAGAGCTATATAGATAATTTACTGACTTCTAAGGGAGGCAGCATGATAGTAGAAAGAACACAGTGGTTAAAAGTGCAGCCTTTGCAGGGCCAACCACATTATATAACCTCAGGAAACACCATGAATCATAGTGGAGATCCAGGAGGTACCATTCCAGGGAACACAATGTGAATTATAAAACTTAGGGACCGGGCTTCCCTGGTGGCGCAGTGGTTAGAATCCGCCTGCCAATGTAGGGGAAATGGGTCGAGCTCTGGTCTGGGAAAATCCCACATGCCGTGCAGCAATTAAGCCCATGTGCCACAACTACTGAGACTCCGCTCTAGAGCCCACGAGCCACAACTACTGAGCCTGTGAGCCACAACTACTGAAGTCCACGGGCCTAGAGCCTGCGCTCTGCAACAAGAGAAGCGACCACAATGAGAAGCCCGCACACCACAACGAAGAAGAGTAGCCCCTGCTCGCCACAACTAGAGAAAGCCCATGCCCAGCAACAAAGACACAACATAGCCAAAAATAAATAAATAAAATAAATAAATTTTTTAAATTAATAAATAAAAATAAAACTTAGGGACCTAGAGTTCGCATGGTAGAACAGGTTTGGACTCTACCACCTAACAACTGTGTTATCTTGACCAACTTATTGAATCAATTATTGAAGTCTCAGGTACCTCATCAATAAAATGGAATTAAAAAAAATATATATGTCTCTCATACGACTCTTATGAGGGTTAAATGAAATAGTGTGTGTGTATACATACATATATGTGTATATATATTTTATATATATATATAAAATTAGCCCAGTATCTAGTAAATGAGGCATAAATGTTTTGATGATAATTATGAAGAAGCAGGATAAAATGAATCTAAATTCCAATCCTGCTCCATCACTTTCAGGTCATTTACTACATGTAATAAATGTGATTTATTGAGAGTATTGCAACAAAATTATAATACTTAGGGCCAGGTACAAAATAGGAGCTCCATAAATAGTAGCTATGATTATGATAACTGCATCCCCTATACCCATCCTCTCTCTTTCCTTCTCCCTTTCTCTCTTACACACACACACCCACACACACACACACACACACACACATACACACACACACACACACTTACTGTAAAAATTCTATGAGATTAAACTATAATTGATAGCACAAACCTAAAGCCTATCAAAATGAGGGAAAATGTATTCTAAAAATAATGCATTTTCAATACAATTCACCTCGACTACTGTGGTAACTTCCAAACTATTCTCCCCCTTCTAATCCTATCTATAAAATAGTGCCAAAAGCAATCTCTGATCAATTACTATTTAGCTCAAAAAACTTCAGTGACAAAATACTTACACTTAAAACACAAAAAAATGAGTTGTTCTATGTATACACCCAGCATTTTGCTCAATAAGAAATATGTATATTTATTGAAGAAAACCTGCATATAAGTGGACCCATGCAGTTCCAGTCCCTGTTGTTCAAGGGTTATCTGTATTACCCTTCCCCCAGCCCCATCTTCCCAGTATTTCCTAATACTAGTAATCCACTCCACTCAGCAAACCTGTTTGAAGAAGCCATCCTGCTGGCAATTTATAGTAATAACGACTAATGACAGTCACACCCTATTAGGAAGGAGTAGTCATTTATATTTAATTCATTTCCCAAAAGATTTTCTAAATACTGTCCCCCACCAATTGGGATTTAATCTCTCCCTCCCAGGAACACTTTGTTAATCAGTTCTTAACCAACACATGAGTACTTTATTAGAATAAAAAGCAGAAAGTTACATTGCCTTACACTCAGCAGATGTTCAATACTTGTTAAATAAAAGAATAAATGAAGAACTAAGTTTTTTGAAATACATTTTTCAATTTAGAGATAACTCAGTTATAAGTATAACCAGTCATCTCTATTTCTTCCCTGAATCTACTGCCTAAATCATATCATACCTAAATCATACCTTCTGTTTCCCAAAGGTCTATGGAAGAAAGATACTTCTACCTAATAGCCAGTAGGACAAACACAACATTCTTCCTCAAACATACTGCTAATAGCACCAAACTAGTAACTGTGGTAGATAAAGGGGAAAAAGTCAATAGTGAATACATTAGGCCCCAGGATAGCAAAATGATAACTATGAGTTCCATAAAGTTGCCTTATATTATCCTCTAGTTCAGTAACTTAGAACTAGAGAGTTTTTTCCTAATTTTTTAAACCCTAAGATTTTTTTAACTTAAATGCTCGATTGCAACCATGCAGTATTTATTAATCATTATAAACATACCACTTAAAAAAAAAAGTTTACAATTTAAAAAACTAAAAAATTTTTAAAAAATAAACATACCACTACCCAAATTATTTCAGCACAAACAATAATGAAAGCATGATGGCTCTTTCAAAAGCCACTGACTGCACTGGCTTGACTCATTTCTGCTGGGAGAACACTGGCACTGAATGGCACAAGCAACTCCAGTGTGAGAGACCAAGCACATGACTGGGAAGGTGACAGAGGATACCAAGGAAAGAAAGGCATATATCAAGAACCCCTCCTCTCTGGGGGCAGGAGTGGAGGGATGGGCAGGGATCCACTGAAATCTACTCTAAAAGCCTTCCAATACTCAAACAAAAACATGCTGCCAGACTCCTGGTTTTGAGCCAGTTCGAATCCCACCTCTACTTCTGACAACTGAGAGACCTTAAGCAAAGTACTTACCCTCCAGCTCTTTCAGCTGTAAAATTATAATAACAGTAGCCACCACTTAGTGAACACCAACTCTATGCTAGGCACCAGACACATGGTACGTCCTTTAGTTCTCACAATTAATCTACCAAGTAGGGATTATTTCCCTCATTTTCCTGAAAAGAAAAACCCATGTTCTACCTATGCATGACTGTTTCCCAAAGGGATAATACTACCTATCTGACAAGGTCATACTGGGAATTAGAAGTAAATGCAAAGCACTTAGCATAGAAACTAGCACTTGCCACATGGTAGTAGAGCTCAGGAATTCATTATTATACAAGTGCACCTATCAATTAGGAAGGTTGAACCGCAATGAAATACCACAAACTGCAATGAACCGCAATGAAATACCACAAACAAGTTTTCCCTCACATCATCTACCATAAAAATAACTTTTAATTAGCAGTACTTCTGAAGAACCCAAGGCTTACAACTTTATAACTGCTTGAAATACCAGAATATCATCCATTCAATGTCAACACACACACACACACACACACACACACACACACACTGTTTCTTAGTTGAGGATCAAAACGTATAATCCAAGGAAATAGAAAGCCCATTATGAAAGTGATATTTGACTTAAGCTGAACACCAAATATTAAATATTTTACTTTCAAAAGGATTATAGATCTCACATCTCAAGAGAGAAGGTGCTAATGAACAAATCTAACTTCCCAAAAGTAATTCCCAGAACCATCTGTTATCCTCAAGTACTCAGCAAACCATTTCCCAGAATTGACAATATATTGCCAAAATCTTAGTGAATTTTGCCAACATTTGCTGAGAAGAAAAAAGAATCATTCCAATTCTGGAAATAAATGTTACTTTCCAGCTTAGCCACAAATAAGACCTCTCTTCTTCCTTATTTCTTTTATCAGTATGTTAATACTGAAATAAGTACAAAGAAATCACAAATAACCTTCTATCTGAAGGAAATTTAAAATACTAAACCCACAATCCTTGCCTTTAATTCTATGAGCTCAAGAAAATCTATGAGAATGGGTTTTTAAACCAATAATAAAAATCAAATTTCCAAAGCCTTAATAATTGAATAAGAGGAGGGAAGAACAGAAACAACAGTCAGCACTACAGAAGCCTTCTGAAAGTTAAGAAGTTAACCTCACTTTCAAGGTTTACACTTTGCCTGTTAAAAGCAGCACTTCACAAAGACTGACCAGTTCCCTACATCCCTCCACCCACCCAGTTTTACCATAAGCACATACTTACCAGAGAGCACACTCACACCTCCAGCAAAAGGCCACCAGCAATCACAAGGGCATTTGTGGGACCAGTGATACAGGAACGGGGAGGGGTAAGGGAAGAGCTAGAGTTCTGGGGAGGGAAGGGTACAGAGGGAGGAGACAACTGAAGCTAGCAACAATGGGAAACTGTGAATTTAAACCACAAAGGCTTCCCACAGAACAGAGTAACAGGGAAAGGGCAATTCTTTTTATCACCTACCAGGAACTCAGCACTGACAATTCATGATAAAGCTAAAAACATGGAGCTTCCAACGAAACACAAAGTAAACTTAAGAAACTAACCAAAAGTAGTTTGAAAGGACATATCACAAACTTCATAGAGGCTTAAGAAAAACATTTAGGAGTCTGTTTCCTCCCGGGGCATTCCTGATGACAGAGGTCAGCACTATAACAATAAGGTTTGCGCAGTGGCAGCTGCTTTCAAATGGAGGGCCAGCACTAAAAAAGTCCTTTGCACTAAGTCAAAAGGAGCACTTGAAGACGCTTTCATAGTGCTTTTGAGAAAACCAAAACAATGTCGTTGTTCGAATTCTTGATTCATAATTCCAAGACTGTCTAGACTTAAATTGAATTAAATCATTTTAAGAGGCAAAACTCTTCCAACTACCTTAAACAAGACACACTCTTAAAGAAAATTACTGTGTAAACTGAGAGGTTGGATTCAGGAATCAATTTTTAAAAGCTTGGACTCTCAAAGATTCCCAACCTGAAAGGCGAGGACAGTGAAAAATCTCCCTCCTTCTCTCAGGAAAGAGGCCAAATTATATCACCAAGAACAAACAGCAGGCAGAGTCCTACCCCCAAACATGTGATCATTCCACCCAGAACTCACATTTGCAGGCAGGGCACAAAGGCCCCAGAGGACCAACGCACACCCTTCTATGTACTACTCCCTGTTATAAAACAGCTTTATTGAAAGGAGTTGTTTTATAAGCATACTGATGAAAAAACTCATCAGCAGAATCCTTGCCGAATAGGAAGTTCTGTTGTATTTCTATAGGTTGAGAGAAAATGTATGGGTTGATTTTTTTAAAGATTTAATTAAGATTTATTGGTAAAATTAAACAAAAGCAGGCACTACCCAAAACTAATTAAGCTCTTACATTTTAACAATATACTAGTCTAAAGTAGTCCTTTCACAACAAGGGAAGTGCCCAAATTAAAAAAAAAAAAAAGAAAGAAAGAAAGAAAAAGAAACTATTGCTTTTCTTTTGCTAACCCTTAGCATTCTAATTCAGGTCTCCTAGTGCTTGGTGGGGGTGTGGAGATGTTAGTGTCATTTCAAAATGTGAAACACAGGATTTCTATGATCAGTGCTAAATACAAAAAAAGAGTGTACAAATATCAAGGGCAAGCTCTCCAATCAAGTCCTTAAGAGATGGTTATATATTCCTTGTGGAACTAATCAAATAAAACTAAGAATACTGGGGCAGAGTTACAGAGCTTCAACCCTGGTTACAATGCAACTAGATAACGTGACTTCTCATCTCAGCCAGGTAAGGGAGGTGATTCACAGGGAAATCTCACCCTAATGAACTGTAATCTCTTTTGAAGCCCCTCAGAAAATACTTCATGCAAAACTCTCCTACATACTCACATTCTGCCTTGTGTAAGTTATTTTTGGACATTTCTTATTTCCTTTTCAAGACTGCATAGGAGATTCTGTCTCATATAAAGAGAACCCTGGGGCTTCCCTGGTGGCGCAGTGGTTAAGAATCCGCCTGCCAATGCGGGGGACACGGGTTCGAGCCCTGGTCTGGGAAGGTCCCACATGCCACGGAGCAGCTGGGCCCGTGAGCCACAATTACTGAGCCTGCACGTCTGGAGCCTCTGCTCCGCAACAAGAGGGGCCGCGATGGTGAGAGGCCTGCGCACTGCGATGAAGAGTGGCCCCCACTTGCCACAACTGGAGAAAGCCCTCGCACAGAAACGAAGATCCAACACAGCAATAAATAAAAAAATAAATAAATAAAATTTAAAAAAAAAAAAAGAGAACCCTGTGTCAACCACTAGGCATCTCAACCCAAAATAAATTGAGTAACTACAGCTTTGTGCTAGATGAGTGCCAAATTGCTTGTAGGAGTGTTTTTGTGGGCATGATTGCTAGGTCAAGATGTTGCAAGAAGGGGGACCACTTCCAGGGCTCGAGAGTGGGCTCTTGTCTAACACTCGGAAATGAATCCGAGGAGACACACATACTGACAAAAGCAAAAGATTTTACTGGGAAGAGGTGCCCGAGCAGAGAGCAACAGGATAAGGGAACCTAGGAGAACTCCTCTGCCCCGTGGTTCACAGTCTCAGGTTTTATGGTAAGGGTATCAGTTTCCAGGTGGCCAATCATCTTGCTTGGCCCATATTCGGTCTGACTCAGGGTCCTTCCTGGTGGCACAGGCATGTCTCAGCTAAGACGGATTTCACTGTGAAGGTTTATGGGAGGTTGCCAGGACACATTGTCCTCCTCCCTCCTCCTCTGGCCCCTCCCAATTTTTCCAGGTTAGTTTTACAAGACATACTATGGGCTGGCATGTCCTCCCTCCTTTCAGCTCTTCCCAAATTCTCCCGGTTAGTTTTCCACGGCAGAACCATGTTCTCTTCAGGACCCTCCTATTGTAAGACAACGCAGGCAAGCAGTTATCATGCTGCCTAACCAAGGTGAGGAGTTTCAGTCAAGGGTTCCCAAACAAAGAGGAAGACTAACATATATGGGTTTAGATGTCATTTTTAAATGTTCAGGGATCCTGAAGTTGGATGACAACTGGTTACAACAGTGAAGCTGAGCAGGAGCCTGCAGAGCCTTCCCAGGTACAAAAGCCGCTCCGTGTCTCAGTTTCTTGGTTGTAGAAAAAAGGCCTTTAGTCTCCTAGGCCTTCCTGAGTTCCAAAGAGCAGCCTCATGCAATCAATGATTAGATTAGTCACAGGACTCCTGGTTCTCCTGATGGGATACTGATAACAATCTGATGCATATCTTCTAAGCTGTTCTGCAGAAACTAAGACCCCCAGCCCTCCCAGGTAGAGAATGGTGACTACATCTAACCACAAGTACTAGACACCAGACTAGCTGGAACCAGTAGATTGATGACTGAGATTCCAGGAACATCACCCTGTTACCTACTCACCATCAACCATCAGAAGAATGTCCATGAGTTGATCAGGCACCCTGCAACCTTTACCCATAATGTTGCCTTTAAAAAACCCTTCCCTGGGACTTCTCTGGTGGTCCAGTGGTTAAGACTCCCCTTCCAATGCAGGGGGTGTGGGTTCGATCCCTGGTGAGGGAGCTAAGATCCCACATGCCTCGTAGCCAAAAAACCAAAACATAAATAGAAGCAATATTGTAAAAAGTTCAATAAAGACTTTAAAAATGGTCCACATCAAAAAACTTTAAATAATAAATAAAGCTTCCCTGAAAGCCACCGGGGAGTTCAGGTCTTTTGAGCACAAGCTGACTGTTCTCTTTGCTTGGCATCCTGCAGTAAATGCTGTGCTTTCCTTCACCACAACCTGGTATCAGCAGATTGGCTTTCCTAGGCTCCAAGCATGTGAACTCAAGTTCAGTTCAATAACAACAGTACTTTGTAAAACTGTGCTTCAACAAAACTTGTCCTATTTTTCAAGTACTTTGCAGGGAATGTTATACCATAAGAGTCCACCTTTGACTATACAGACAAAGACCTCTGAAAAAATATAAAAAATTTTAGCAGGGAGAAACTACTTCTAAGACTTGAATAAAACAATCAAGAGAAATCCTTGTGCGGGTGGGTGGGGTATGTTGGGGGGGGGTGATATGGAAGAACACAGGCTGAAAACTCCCACTTGGTCACATCCACTATCCAGAGGGGTAGGGTACAGCAGAATGTTCAATTTAATAAGAGAATATTTTGCTTCTCTTAGAGCCATAAAAGAGAAACAGAATTTCTCTAAGAAAAACCAAGGTGACTCCCTCCTGGAGTAACCCCAAAAACCATTTTTGTTGGTTTTTATTTCTGAGATGCTAATGATAATGCTGATATTAGCAGCAAAGGAAGGAGTTGAGTGGCTCCAGAGTAGGAGCCAGATTGGAAAATAAAAGTGTCTTGATTCTAGCACTCTAGGGAGCAGTGAGGAAATTTGGAGACTCTTAAATAAACTATGGAGGATTGAGGTGGGGAGGGGCAGGGTAAAGACTGCTTTATATCAAGTGGAAGCCCATAGAACAGTAGCATTTGACTCCTGGCTATATGTTCACATGGGGGAAAAAAAGCTTAAACTGGAGTTTGGAAAATGAAACTAAAATATGGACTTGATCTTAGTTAACAAGGAACCCAAGAGAAAATATTCTAGCCTTTGACTCTAGATTGTAAAGAAGAATATACTGGAAAGTCCATGGAAAACAATAAAAACTACATAGCTAATTTGTATCTAGTTTATATTCTGAGATTTATTTAGTGTTAGTAAATAGCATATGTACCTTGAATAGCTGATTATTTTACTCAAGTATCCATTACTAAGAAGAGGTATAATGCAAAAAAGGAAGAGAGAAGAAAAGAAAAAAACCAAACAATTATGATCCTAAGGACATACTTCGGATAAACTCTGGCTGTTAACCACAGACCTAAGCAACAAACCATCCAAAAACAGTTCTGTGTATTTCTCACACAAATGGACTCTGAAAAAAGAGGAAAGGCAGTCAGGGGCCACTTATTTGAGTTTCTAATGTTATAATATCATTATCATTTAAATTCATATATTTAATTACATCTTGCATTATCCTAAAAATTATTTGAAATAGCACTATGTCATTATGAATATAGCCAACATATCTCTAGAACAACGGTTTAAAATTTCTTCAAAGAGGCTGAAAGCTTCTAGAGAGGAGTAAGGATGTCAAATATCTCTCAAGCACCACAGAATCACCTAAATGCTAGTGAAACCTAGCAGGACTCTGTGGGGCTCTTGGGCATGGAAGCCTTTCGAACAGTTGCTAATCAGGGAAGGGAGGGGATGCAGAGACAAGGGAGGAGCAGCCAAGAAACAACAATGTAGCCTTGGGGCAGGGTCCTCAAGGGATACTCATAATGATATCTTTGAGTTCTTTTACAGAACTAAAATCCCCAACAAATGGAAGATATTAGCATTCTTTATTCCAGAGAAGGTCACAGTTTGATAACCTCCAGAAGCTCATCAGGAAACCACCTGAGGCCAGATTAAAGGAGTGAAGGCCCTTCACACACCCTGATCCTTATCGGCAACCCCGCCCTTGAACTACTGCTGTAAAACTCATCAGGAATTCCCTGGTGATCCAGTGGTTAGGACTCTTTGCTTTCATTGCTGAGGGCCCAGGTTCAACCCCTGGTCAGGGAACTAAGATCCCACAAGCTATGTGGCATGGTCAAAAAAAAAAAAAAAAAAAATCCTCACCAAATCCCCCCACATTGGGACACACAGTTTTTCAGGGCACAAGTCTTCTGTGTTCCCATTTACCTGACAAAGCAATAAAGCTATTCTTTTCTACTTCACCCAAAACTCTGTCTCCAAGATTCAATTCGGCACCAGAGCGCAGAGGCCAAGTTTTCGGCATCACTAGTCTCATAGAAAGCGGTTAAAAACACGAACCTCTCATTCTCTTTTAAATCTTAAGCCTACAAGTTTAAGGCAAAATCAAGGAAGAAGAAAGACATGCCTAAGGGAAAAAAAAGAAAGAAAGAAGAAAATGTTGGGGGGTGAGGGGAAGACGATGAAATAGAGTGCAAGTAAAAATTATGTTGCTAGCCTATTCCTGTACTATAGACTCCAGAACAGACTAAGTTCAGACAGACCCTGTCCAAGTGATCTCATGAGACCACACAGAGCTTGAACTTACTACTTCCTGTAAGTAGAGGACATTGAGGCCCAGTTATGTTGCTTCTACATTAACACTCTCCCTCCAATTTTCTGAAACCATGTCTGACCCCTAATCTTATATTTTTCTCATTTTTACCTTCTCTATCCATATAGCTCTTATCCTAAACCTCTTCAGACCCTCAGACCCCAAATCCACGTCTAGAGCTCTTTCTTCTAGTGTTCTTACTCCAAATCTGTGAAGATTTAGGTCAGGCACATAATGAGAGGACTAAAGGACAGTGGTGACTGTGCCAAAAATTCAGGATGGCCACAAACTAAAATTGGGAATAAACTGAAGAGCAATTTGCTTCCAATTCTGATAACACCTTGCTATGTCACTGAAATAATTATGCGTGTTAACTCAGAAGATTCTAAAGGCAAAAACTCTCCTTAAGAGGTTTCACAAGAACCAAATTGAGTCTACAGTTGTGCTAAGCTGTCAGCAGAGTAATTTACATTTTTGGCAATATTTATCCTAAATCGTCTCTGGTCTTCTCTAGCTGTAGTGAAAGCCTCTGAGATTTCTACCACATTTCAGCAAATTATAACTGATTTGGGGTAGAGTTACTAATAATGTATTAAGATATACATGCTAGGGGAATTCCCTGGTGGTCCAGTGGTTAGGACTCCATGTTTCCACTGCCGGGGCCTGGGTTCAATCCCTGGTCGGGGAACTAAGATACTGCAAGCCACGTGGTGCAGCCAAAAAAAAAAAAATATATATATATATATATATATATACACACACATGCTAAATTTTTCCCCATGTTCAACTGAACCTTAAAAACCACACCATCATTGGCACAGTGGTTAGGAATCTGCCTGCCAATGCAGGGGACATGGGTTCAAGCCCTGGTCTGGGAAAATCCCACATGCCACAGAGCAACTAAGCCTGTGCACCACAACTACTGAGCCTGCGCTCTAGAGCCTGCGAGCCACAACTACTGAGCCCACGTGCCACAACTACTGAAGCCCGCGCCTAGAGCCGTGCTCCACAACAAGGCAAGCCACTGCAATGAAAAGCCCGCGCACCACAACGAAGAGTAGCCCCCGCTCGCCACAACTAGAGAAAGCCCGCACGCAGCAACGAAGGCCCAATGCAGCCTAAAATCAATAAATAAATTAAAAAAAATTTTTTAAGTAATAAGATAACCAAAAAAATGGGAGAAAATATTTGCAAATTACATTTCTGATAAGAGACTTGTATCTAGAATAGATAAAGAATACTTACAACTGAATAATAAAAGCAATCCAATTTAAAAATGGGCATTTCTTAGCCCAGAGATAAACCCACGCACATATGGTCACCTTATCTTTGATAAAGGAGGCAAGCATATACAGTGGAGAAAAGACAGCCTCTTCAATAAGTGGTGCTGGGAAAATTGGACAGGTACGTGTAAAAGTATGAAATTAGAACACTCCCTGACACCATACACAAAAATAAACTCAAAATGGATTAAAGACCTAAGTGCAAGGCCAGACACTATCAAACTCTTAGAGGAAAACATAGGCAGAACACTCTATGACATAAATCACAGCAAGATCCTTTTTGACCCACCTCCTAGAGAAATGGAAATAAAAACACAAATAAACAAATGGGACCTAATGAAACTTAAAAGCTTTTGCACAGCAAAGGAAACCATAAACAACACCAAAAGACAACCCTCAGAATGGGAGAAAATATTTGCAAATGAAGCAACTGACAAAGGATTAATCTCCAAGATTTACAAGCAGCTCATGCAGCTCAATAACAAAAAAACGAACAACCCAATCCAAAAATGGGCAGAAGACCTAAATAGACATTTCTCCAAAGAAGATATACAGATGGCCTACAGACACATGAAAGAATGCTCAACATCATTAATCATTAGAGAAATGCAAATCAAAACTACAATGAGATATCATCTCACACTGGTCAGAATGCCATCATCAAAATATCTAGAAACAATAAATGCTGGAGAGGGTGTGGAGAAAAGGGAACACTCTTGCACTGTTGGTGGGAATGTAAATTGATACAGCCACTATGGAGAACAGTATGGAGGTTCCTTAAAAAATTAAAAATAGAACTACCATACGACCCAGCAATCCCACTACTGGGCATATACCCTGAGAAAACCATAATTCAAAAAGAGTCATGTACCAAAATGTTCATTGCAGCTCTATTTACAATAGCCAGGACATGGAAGCAACCTAAGTGTCCATCATCAGATGAATGGATAAAGAAGATGTGGCACATATATACAATGGAATATTACTCAGCCATAAAAAGAAATGAAATGGAGGTATTTGTAGTGAGGTGGATGGAGTTAGAGTCTGTCATACAGAGTGAAGTAAGTCAGAAAGAGAAAAACAAATACAGTATGCTAACACATATATATGGAATCTAAGGAAAAAAAAAAAAAAGGTTGTGAAGAACCTAGTGGCAAGATGGGAATAAAGACACAGACCTACTAGAGAATGGACTTGAGGATAGGGGGAGGGGGAGGGGTAAGATGTGACAGGGTGAGAGAGTGGCATAGACATATATACACTACTAAATGTAAAATAGATAGCTAGTGGGAAGCAGCCGCATAGCACAGGGAGATCAGCTCGGTGCTTTGTGACCACCTAGAGGGGTGGGATAGGGAGGGTGGGAGGGAGGGAGATGCAAGAGGGAAGAGATATGGGAACATATGTATATGTATAACTGATTCACTTTGTTATAAAGCAGAAACTAACACACCATTGTAAAGCAATCATACTCCAATAAAGATGTTTAAAAAAAAAAAGGGTATTTCTTAAAACCTCAATTTTAAAAAAGTTCTGAATAGACATTTCTCCAAAGAAGATACACAAATGAATAATAAGCACATGAAAAGCTGCTCAACAATACAGCATGGAAAGAGGCAAGAGGAGTGACTTTACAGTGAAGAAACCTGACAGCCAGTGCCTCAGTCAGGTGATCAAGGTCAATATCAACAATGATAAATCATGTTGATAACATTTACCCTTGATATGATGTGATGCGAATGATACTATATATCTGGATCTTCCACCCAAAAACCCATAACCCCAGTCTAATCATGAGAAAAGTATCAGACAAATTCCAATGGAGGGGCATCCCACAAAATACTTGACCAATAGTCCAAACTGTCCAGGTCATCAAAAATAATCAAAGTTTGCGAAACCGTTATAACCAAAAGGAGCGGTGATAAGTAATGCAATGTGGAATTTTAGATGGGGACTTAAACAGAAAAAAAACTAAGCTGGGACGAAGTGACAGAGTAGCATTGACATATATACGCTACCAAATGTAAAATAGATAGCTAGTGGGAAGCAGCTGCATGGCACAGGGAGATCAGCTCGGTGCTTTGCGACCACCTAGAGGGGTGGGATAAAGAAGTGTGAGGGAGATGCAAGAGGGAGGGCATATGGGGATATATGTATGCATATAGCTGATTCACTTTATTATACAGCAGAATCTAACACAACACTGTAAAGCAATTATACCTCAATAAAGATATTAAAAAAAAAAACTGAAGACATCTTAACAAACTATGGGCTTTGGTTAATAATGTTTCAATACTGGTTTATTAATTGCAACAAATGTGCCACACTAGTGTAAGATGTTACTAGTAGGGGAAACCGTGTATGGAGAGACACAATATGGGAACTCTCTACTATTGAAACGAAGCGGGATCCTGTGGGGCCCACCTGGGTATAAATCCTTTCCATGTCCCCTGTTTCCTGTTTGTAGGAAATAGGCTTTATTCAGCCACCTTGACTTTCCCTGAGTTCCAAAGGGCATATTCAAACAGTTGCTTATCAGGGAAGGGAGGGAATGCAGAAGCAAAGGAGGAGCAGTTAAGAAACAACAGTGCAGGGGCTTCGCTGGTGGCGCAGTGGTTGAGAATCTGCCTGCCGATGCAGGGGACACGGGTTTGAGCCCTGGTCTGGGAGGATCCCACATGCCGCGGAGCAGCTGGGCCCGTGAGCCACAATTGCTTAGCCTGTGCGTCTGGAGCCTGTGCTCCACAACAAGAGAGGCCGCGATAGTGAGAGGCCCGTGCACCGCGATGAAGAGTGGCCCCCACTCGCCGCAACTAGAGAAAACCCTCACACAGAAACGAAGACCCAACACAGCCAAAAATAAATTAATTAATTAATAAAGAAAAGAAAAAAGAAAATGCTCCTTATTTCACTTACAAAATTAATTTTAAAAAAAGAAAAAAGAAACAACAGTGCAGGGACTTCCCTGGTGATCCAGTGGTTAAGAATCCACCTTCCGATGCATGGGATGCAGGTTCAATCCCTGGTCAGGGCCACAGCTAGAGAGAAGCCCGTGCGCTGCAATGAAAGATCCCGCATGCCGCAACTAAGACCCGATGCAGCCAAATAAATTTAAAATTTTTTTTAAAAAGAAAGAAACAGTGCAGCAATAAAAGCAGGGTCCTGGTTCTTCTTCAAGGAATATACATAACAATACCTTTGATGGCTTCTGTAGGAACTAAGGTCCCCACCTAGGTGGAGGGTAACTTCAGGCTGTGCACAAGATTCCTGGAACACCACCCTGTTACCTCACCACCAACCAATCAGAAGAAAGCCTGCACACAGAAAATAAGGAAGACTCTGACCTCCTCCCCAAATGATTCTCCCTTAAAACACTTTCCTGGGGCTTCCCTGGTGGCACAGTGGTTAAGAATCCGCCTGCCAATGCAGGAGATAGAGGTTCGAGCCCTGGTCCAGGAAGATCCCACATGACGCGGAGCAACTAAGCCTGTGCGCCACAACTACTGAAGCCCACGCGCCTAAAGCCCGTGCTCTGCAACAAGAGAAGCCACCGCAGTGAGAAGCCTGTGCACCGCAACGAAGAGTAGCCCCTGTTCGCTGCAACTAGAGAAAGCCCATGTGCAGCAACGAAGACCCAAACGCAGCCATAAATAAATAAATAAATAAATAAATAAAACACTTTCATGGTTAAGCAGAATCGTCAGAGTTGGTTTTTAGGCACAGGTCTCCCATCTCCCCAGATTGCCAGCCTCCTGAATAAAGCAACCTTTCCTTTCCAACCAACATGTCTGTCAAGTATCAGCTTTTGAGCAGTGAGCAGCAGAATCTGAATTTGGTAACACTATTTGCTCAATTTTTCTATGAATCTAAAACTGTTGTAAAAAATAAAGCTGATAGCTTGTTAATAATTAATAATTAAAAAAACAAACAGGTTAAACAATGAAATGAAAATCAAAACCACCTCTTCACACCAAAATGGCTATAATAATAAGGGTTAACAAGAGTGGAAAGAAATCTGAATCTTCCTGCACTGCTGTCGGAAATGTAAAATGGTGCAGCCACTTTAGAAAACAGCCTGGTAGATCCGCAAAAGATTAAACATAGAGTTACCGTATGACCCAGCAATTCTATTCCTAGAGATAGATAGGTAGGTAGGTAGGTAGGTAGGTTAGGTAGGTAGGTGGGTAGGTAGATAGATAATCTCCAAGAGAAATTAAAACATATGTTCACTTAAAAACTTGTACATGAATGTTCATAGCAGCATTATTCATAATAGCCAAAAAGTGGAAACAACCCAAATGTATATCAACTGATAAATGGATAAATAAAATGTGATATATTCATACCATAGAATAGTATTCTGTCATTATAAGAATGAAGTACTAATACATGCTACAACATGAATAAACCTTGAAAATATTATGCTAAGTGAAAAGGCCAGTCACAAGGACCACCTATTGTACGATTCCAATTATATGAAATATCCAGAATAGGCAAATTACAGAGATAGAAAGTAGATTAGTGGTTGCCTAGGACTGAGAGGAGGTGTGAAAGAAATAGAAAGTGACTGCTAATAGATATACCATTTCTTTTGGAGGTGATAAAAATATTCTAAAATTAATTGTGATGGTTGTTCAACTCTGTAAAGATATTAAAAACTACTGAATTGTAAAACTTTAAATGGATGAATTGTGTGGTATGTGAATTATATCTCAATAAAGCTGTTATTTTAAAAAATTACAGTTTTCCTCTTTGCAAAACAAGGACACTGTTCCATGTCTGTGGTTTAAATTAGGTTCCCATAAACAACAGCAGCTGCCACCTGGTAAAACTAGATGGCTTCAAATGCTTGGCAAACAACTTATGTGTGTATGAGATTCTGAATAGCTGTTTTTAAAGAATACATAAGCAAGAAAATCAGGCTGTCAGGGCATTCTTACTGTCTGACATTGTTATTTAATTCAGGACAGAATGCAATCACCATTTCTCTAATCAAGAAGCCAACAGTAATACTACTGATTACATGTATGTCCAAAGTGAATGGACACAGATAATTCACTGTGACAAAAATAAGGCTGAAAATGCCACCGACATGTCACAGCAGCAGAAGTCAGAGTACAAGTGTTATGTTTGGGTGGAAAGACAGAACAGATGAACAAGGCAGCCTGAAACGATACTTGCTGGGCACACCCTTTGCTAAACAATTACAAACATTCCCCTACATGTCTGTAGAAATCCTTCCTGTTGCTTTTTGGGCAAATTTCCCCAGAGTACTCTCAGAAGCTGACTTAAAACCATCTGTTTGAAAAACAATCTGACTGTGCTCAAGGTGCAAAGAAAGCAGAGAACTAATGAACCTTTGGTGAGTGAAAAGGGGGACAGAAGGATAGGGGAAAAAGATGGGCAAGTATTTACCTTCATTAAAGAGACTTAGGGGCTTCCCTGGTGGCGCAGTGGTTGAGAATCTGCCTGCCAATGCAGGGGACACGGGTTCGAGCCCTGGTCTGGGAAGATCCCACATGCTGCGGAGCAGCTGGGCCCGTGAGCCACAGTTACTGAGCCTGCGCGTCTGGAGCCTGTGCTCCGCAACAAGAGAGGCCGCGATAGTGAGAGGCCCGCGCACTGCGATGAAGAGTGGTCCCCACTTGCCACAACTAGAGAAAGCCCTCGCACAGAAACGAAGACCCAACACAGCCATAAATAAATAAATAAATAAATATTTAAAAAAAAAAAAAAAAAAAGAGACTTAAACACCACCCCCGAGTTGGTGATCTGAACTGGGAACAGGGGAAAAGGGAGACATGACAGCATAGTATTAATGGTTTGGGAAAGGAAGTGGTCCTTTGTGCCACTTTATTTTCTTTCCTTAAACAAAGAATTTAAATGTCCTGTTCACAGAGAGAAAAAATAGATGACCAATAAAGATAGGGAAAATGTCCTATCTCATTCATATTAAAGAAATGCAAAAGAAAAGTACTATCACCTTTTGTATCTCAGAATGCCAAGTAATTAAAAGTTTGGTGAAACCAGAGCAGGTGAGGGTGAGGAGAGGGGTAAATTCTCATTCACTCCTGGTAGAAATAAAATTAATTTGGTGGTATTTCTCAATTTAAAATGCTTATACCCTTTGTTTCAGCAATTCAACTTCTAGAAATTTACCCTGCAGTTTGCAAAGATAATGTAGAAAGATATTACAGTTGCACTGTTTGTAATAAGTAAAAACTAAATGTCTGTCAACAGGAGATTGGTTAAATTACGGTAAGTCTCATTTGGGAATACTTACAGATGAAATAATATGTAAGGAATGTACTTCAAAATAATTATGGGTTGACTAAGGAGGAGTGGGGGAAGGATAGATGAAACACAACTGACCGTGTATTTAATAGTTTCATGAAGCTGGTGATGGGTACAGGTGAGTTCAACACACTCTTCTCCTTACTTTTGTATATGTTTGAAATTTTCCATAATAAAAACATACAAATGTATTAAACAACCTCACTGAAGGGGGTAGCGGATAAAGGTACTGACCTAAGCAACTATGGAAATGACTGGAGTTTGTAAGACTAATGGCAAAGAAACTGAACGTTACCACTGCCATTCTAGCTAGTTCAGATGCTTCCCACAGGTGTACAAGTTAACAATTCTGAAAAACACTATACATGTATACTGGAATTGAACAATTAAGTAAATGAATGGGAGATGGTGGAAGGTTTCTCACGTTTGGAATGGGAAGTTACAGATAAGACGGAAGAAAAGGCTAAAATTATCCATGTGGTAACAGATTAGAGTTGGAATATAAACTTCTGTTTAGCTTAATAAAGATACAGATGGGGGACTTCCCTGGCAGTCCAGTGGTTAAGACTCTGCGCTTCCGATGCAGGGGGCGTGGGTTCGACCCCTGGTCAGGGAACTAAGATCCCACATGCTGCACGGCGCGGCCAAAAAATAAAAGATTTTTTTAAAATAAATAAATAAAGATAAAGATGGTTACATCTAGAAATATTTACAGATGTGTATATGTATACACGCATATATTTACTTGCTCTGTCAGCTGAGAATGCTTAGAATCAATGACACACCAGTTGCAACAAGCACACCTAGACCTGACATCTTAGTTTCAAATACTATTCTCCAATAAAAGAATCCAAGGTTCCTTGGAGAAATGGCTGATTCTAGGCCTGGGACAGGAAATACATTAGATGAGCCTGGAGCATCTTATAATGTCAAAAAGTAAGGAAATGCTAAAAACAAAACACAACAAATATCCTAAATTGATAGAGGTATATCAAAGGGACACAGAAGACAACCAAAGGAGTGCCCAATGGCCAAATCTAAAACAATTTGAGAAGAAAAAGAATGTAATATTGGATTATAGGCTAAAGAATAAGATAAATATCTATGAGTCCATACCAATATAAAGAAATGTATGCCTGGGGAATTCCCTGGTGGTCCAGTGGTTAGGACTCCACGCTTTCACTGCAGGGAGCATGGGTTCAATCCCTGGTCAGGGAACTAAGATCCTGCATGCTACATGGTGCAGCAAAAAAAAAAAAGTTTTTTATTGAAGTACAGTTGACTTATAATGTTGTGTTAGCTTCTGGTGTACAGCAAAGTGATTTCATTTTTTATATATACATATATATATACTTTTTCATATTCTTTTCCATTATGGTTTATCCTAGGATATTGAATATAGTTTAGTTCCCTGTGCTACACAGTAGGACCTTGTTTATCCATTCTAAATGTAATAGTTTGCATCTACCAACCCCAAACTCCCAGTCCATCCCTCTCCCTCCCGCTTCCCTTTGGCAACCATAAGTCTGTTCTCTATGAGTCTATTTCTGTTTTATAGATAGGTTCATTTTGCCATATTTTAGATTCCACATATAAGTGATATCATATGGTATTTGTCTTTCTCTTTCTGACTTCACTTAGTATGATAACCTCTAGTTCCATCCATGTTGCTGCAAATGGCATTATTTCGTTCTTTTTATGGCTGAGTAGTATTCCATTGTGTATATGTACCACATCTTCTTTATCCATTCAACTGTCAATGGACATTTCAGTTGTTTCCATGTCCTGGCTATTGTGAATAGTGCTGCTATGAACATAGGGTTGCATGTAACTTTTTGGATTATAGCTTTCTCTGGATATATGCCCAGGAGTGGGATTGCTGGATCATATGGTAATTCTATTTTTAGTTTTCTGAGGAACCTCCATACTGTTTTCCATAGTGGCTGCACCAACTTACATTCTTACCAACAATGTAGGAGGGTTCCTTTTTCTCCACACCCTCTCTAGCATTTGTTATTTGTAGACTTTTTAAGGATGGCCAGTGTGAGGTGGTACCTCATTGTAGTTTTGAATTGCATTTCTCTAATAATTAGTGATGTTGAGCATCTTTTCATGTGCCTACTGGCCATCTATATGTCTTCTTTGGAGAAAGGTCTATTAAGGTCTTCTGCCCATTTTTCAATTGGGTTATTTGGTTTTTTTGTTGTTGAGTTGTAGGAGCTCTTTGTATACTGTGGAAATTAAGCCCTTGTCTGTTGTGTCATTTATAAATATTTCCCCCCATTTTCTAGGTTTTTTTTTGTAAAAAAAAATAAAATTTTTTAACAAAAAATTAAAAAAATAAAATTGGCAACTGCCTAGAAAACAAACTTAGGGGAAAGGAGTAGGGGAGGGATAAATTAGGAGCTTGGGATTAATAGCTACATGCCACGATATATAAAATAGATAAACAACAGGGTCCTACTGTATAGCACAGGGAACTATATTCAATATCTTGCAATAATCTATAATGGAAAAGAATCTGAAAAAGAAAAAAATATATAGATATATATAAAGCTGAATCATTTTGCTATGTAACAGAAACTAACATAACATTGTAAATCAACTATACTTCAATAAAAATTAATTAATTAAAATGGCCAGGGCTTCCCTGGTGGCTCAGCGGTTAAGAATCCGCCTGCCAATGCAGGGGACACGGGTTCGAGCCCTGGTCCGAGAAGATCCCACATGCCGTGGAGCAACTAAGCCCGTGCGCCACAACTACTGAGCCTGCACTCTAGAACCCGCGAGCCACAACTACTGAAGCCTGCACACCTAGAGCGCATGCTCTGCAACAAGAGAAGCCACAGCAATGAGAAGCCTGTGCACTGCAAGGAAGAGTAGCCCCCGCTCACCGCAACTAGAGAAAGCCCGTGCGCAGCAATGAAGACCCAGCGCAGCCAAAAATAAAATAAAATAAATAATTTTTTTAAAAAATGGCCAACTGCCAATAAAGTCAATATTTGTTTACCTAAAAAAAGTATATTAAATTAAGATAATAGGGACTTCCCTGGTGGCGCAGTGGTTAAGAATCTGCCTGCCAATGCAGGGAACAAGGGTTTGATCCCTGGTCCAGGAAGATCCCACATGCCTCGGAGCAACTAAGACCGTGCGCCACAACTACTGAGCCCACGTGCCACAACTACTGAGCCCATGCACCGCAACTACTGAAGCCCACGCACCTACAGCCTGTGCTCCGCAGCAAGAGAAGCTACCGCAGTGAGAAGCCTATGCACCGCAACTAGAGAAAGCCCACACACAGCAATGAAGACCCAACGCAGCCAAAAAATAAACTTCTAAAAAAAGAAAAAAAAATTTTTTTAATTAATATAATAAAATAAAATTAACAACTGCCACCCTATCTCCTTACCCTGCTTTAGTTTTTTAAATTGTACTTATCACTACCAGACATTACTCATTATCTACCTTCCCCATTAGAATGCAAGCTCCATAAGGCAAGGGCTTTGTTTATCTTATTTGCTACTGTATCTCCAGAATCTAGTATACTATGTGGACACATAGTGGGCATGCCATAAATAACTTGCTGAATGAATAAATTATTAGGATGTTAGGTGAAAAGAGCAGATTATAACAGTATTTTCAAAAATATTTCATTTTTATAAAATCAAGCAAAATGGAAAACAAAAGCTACTATACACACACAGAATCAATCCTCATTACATGGATTCCTCATATGCTAACTTTCCTATTCACTAAAATTATTTGTAACCTCAAAATCAATATTTGCAACACTTCTGTGATCACTCATGGACATGTGAATGCACAGAATGGTGAAAATTTTGAGTTGCCTGAGGTGCACATTCCCAACTGAGGCCAAAGCCTGAAGGCAATACTCAGCCTTCTGTTTCAGCTCTCATACTACAAGCTAGTGTCCTTTTAGTGGTTTATTTAGTACAACATTTTTCACACTTTTGTGCTTTTGGTTGGTGATTTCACTGTTTAAAATAACTCCCAAGTGTAGTACTGAAGTCTATTGTTTCTCAGTGCAAGAAGGCTGTGATGTGCCTTCTGGAGAAAATACATGTGTTAGATAAGGTTCATTCAGGCATAAGTCACAGTGCTATTCACCATGAGTTCAATGTTAGTGAATCAATAATATATATTAAATAATGTGTCTTTAAACAAAAACACACATAAAACAAGGTTACATGTTGATTAGTTAACAAAAATGGGACCAGAGACTCATAGGAACCTAATCCTATATTTCCCCTAGGAGCAATGATTCAGTATTCATTAATTCAGCGTTTGCTGTGATGCTATAGAACATATTAGCACAAATAATAAATCTGTGTGTGTATTTGTATATGTAAAATTAAATTAAAAGGTCAGAGAGATTATATACCATTATACCATGATGTTAATATAGTTATTGTTAATATAATCTTTGGGTGGGAAGATTATAAGGTATTCTTATTTTTTCCTTATTTGTATTTTCTATTTTTTCTTTTACAATGAAAATTTTTTTGTTAGAAGAAAAAAACTGAGTTGCTGCTAATATTTTAAAATAAGAATTATAGTAGTAAACATTCTATGGTAGCCAAAGGAATATAAAAACAGGATAAGAACAGTGATTTTAAATAATTAAAGTGTAAATTTATAGCTCTCCTCTTAACTTTTTAATCTGGATCTTCTAAATGAAACCTCATATGTGCAAATACACATGTAAGCCTATACACTTCTCCCTGATTAGTGATTAACAGACTACTCAAATACTAACAGTTTGAAACTCACTCATTTATAATTATAGAATTTTAGAGTAGAAATAATCTTTGAAGAACTTAAAGTTTCTAACCTAATGCAAGAAAATTTTTTGTAATCTTTTTTACAAGAGGTCACCCAGCCCCTAACAGACTATGTTCAAGAACAGAAATCACATTATCTTATAAGGCCATACATCTTAATTTCCACCCAGTGCTCTTAGTTCAATCTCTGATCAAAAACAGAGGAGATCTATTATTTCCTCTTTACGTATGCCTTCAAATATGTAAGACAAAACTCATGTGTTCCTTTAGTCGCCTCTTTCCCGGCTAAATACTCTAGTACAACCAAGACTCAGAGCAGTACACAACTTTATTCATCCCCTCATGTAATCCCCACTCTTTTGAGTATGCGCTGGATCTGGTGACTTGCTTCTAATGAACAAAATATAGCAAACATGATGGGATGTCATTTGCAAGATTAGATTATAGACTCTGGCTTCCATCTTCTTCACTGTCATGGAAGCCAGCTGCCATGTTGTACAGAGAGTCCCACAAGGCAAGGAATTGAAGGATGCCTCAGCCAACAAGCTAGAAAGGAACTAAGGTCCTCAGTCAATTAACCTGTGAGAAGCGGAATCATGCCACATGAGAGGCAGAACTTGGAAGCTGATCCTCCCCCAGTTGAGTCCTCAGATGAAATCAAAGCTCCTGTTAAAAACTTGATTACAGGGACTTCCCTGGTGGTGCAGTGGTTAAGAATCCACCTGCCAATGCAGGGGACACAGGTTCGATCCCTGGTCCCGGAAGATCCCACATGCCACGGAGCAACTAAGCCCATGCACCACAACTACTAAGCCTGCGCTCTAGAGACCGCAAGCCACAACTACTGAGCCTGCGCTCTAGAGACCACAAGCCACAACTACTGAGCCTGCGTGCCACAACTACTGAAGCCCGCATGCCTAGATCCCATGCTCTGCAACAAGAGAAGCCACCACAATGAGAAGCCAGCCCACCACAACAAAGAGTAGACGCTGCTCCCCGCAACTAGAGAAAGCCCGCACCCAGCAATGAAGACCCAACGCAGCCAAATAAATAAATAAATAACTTGATTACAGCCTATGAGAGACACACTCTGATTCCTAACTCACAGAAACACAGATAACAAATATTTGTTGCTTTAAGTGGCAAAATTTTGAGGTAATTTGTTATGTAGCAATAGATAAATAATACACTAGTAATTTCACTTCTCATCATAGCCTAGAAAAATTCTCACACATGTATCTTCCTTAATTAGAGGAAAACTGAAAACAAGTGAAATGTTCATCAAAGGGGAATGAATAAATACAATGTGATACAGTCTTAAGATTTAATGCTATGTATCATTTTAAAAATGGAATATACAAGGTAGATCTCTAAGGGGGAAAAAAAGGACTGATAACTTACCTACTGGATTTGAATGAATGGAGCAGAGTTTTAGGTCCTAGCTAAGAGTCTGGGAATGATTTAATAGTGATTAGAACTTTAAAAAACCGAGCAAATGAAAAAAGCAAGGCAATTATGCCGAAGGAAAATGAAAAGCTGTAAAAGAAAAGAATTATCGGGAAAGGGCGGGCCACAGTGACCCAGGAAGCGGCGGCAAGGGGGCGGGCTCTTGAGCGGGAGTCCATGTGGGCGCCTGCCGGCAGGGAGCAGCACCAGGTCGCCATAGCGCAGCTGCAACAGCTCCTGGTGCAGGAGGCGGTGGACTCCATGGTGAAGAGTCTGGAGAGAGAGAACATCTGGGAAAGATGCAGGGCCTCATGTTCCGCTGCAGCGCCGGCTGTTGTGAGGACAGCCAGGCGTCCATGCAGCAAGTGTACCAGTGCATTGCGTGCTGCCATGCACCTCTGGCTCAAGCCCAGGCCCTGGTGACCAGTGAGTTGGAGAAGTTCCAGGACGGCCTGGCCCGGTGCACTATGCACTGCAACGACAAAGCCAAAGATTCAATAGATGCAGGGAGTAAAGAGCTTCAGGTGAAGCGGCAGCTAGAGAGTTGCGTGACCAAGTGTGTGGATGACCACATGAACCTCATCCCAACCATGACCAAGAAGATGAAGGAGTCTCTCTCATCCATTGGGAAATAGATGTCTGCTATTGGCCATTGGGGCTGAAGGCAGGAATCTGTTTAAAAAGAGGAATGGGGATTTGGGTTTTCTAAGGAAAGTTTATGAATGAGGAAATTAAGGATGGCCGCAAGTTTAAGGCCTAGGTCACTTGCCTCTGGACACTGGTTCCTTTGTGTTTGAATCCTAGAAAGTGAAAAAAACTGGTGCTAAAATTCGGGTCAGAGATAGCACAGGAGAGATTCTGTGAGCCTGAATTTCATGTGGCAAGTGCTTATCCTGGCAATAAGGAGTCTCCCTTGTACCAAACCAGAGCCCTCCAAGGTACCAGATTCTCTTAGTACACAGATACCAACAGGCTGGCAGGTTCATCTGACCTGCTTATGATCTGGTGGAGTGTGAGGAGAGGTGTTTCTATTTGTTGCCAACCTCCTGTTTACCAGAAGGATCACTACAACATTTTCCACAAACTGGAAATAAAACAAAATACATGAGGTCACTAATTTAGAAGGGGAAAGGGGGCTTCTGGGGATCTGTTTTGCTTGGTTTTGTTTTATATACAAGGGTATGAAGTTACTTTAAGATGTAGAGTTGGGGGAGGTAGTTTGGATAAAAACTTTGAAAGGGTCCTTGCAGATATTCATTTCTGGCCGTCAAAATGTGGATGGACATTTCTTAAAATTCTCACACATGACATCTTTCAGCCTGGAGACCCTGCAAAAATATAAGAAGCGCTATCACACTGGTAGGGGAAGCAAACCTTCCCTCTAACTGGCAGCCATGATGAGCCCTGAGGCTGTCTGCAGCAGAGCCAGCCGAGTCACAAGACAATCTTGCAGTGACACTCACCCTTGAAGGGAAAGGGGATTTTGATTGTGCTATATGCTAGTATTCAGGAATGAACAGCGAAAGACGAATTGTTAGCTGCTTAATTAAGAGAGTTATGAAGTACTGGCTTTGGAAAAATCTCGTTTTCATAAAACAAAATAGAATGAAAGCCTAAACCCAGTATTGCTTACTTTGCCCCGTGTAATAACAGAGCTCTGTTGAAACAATCCCTTGGCAACATGAAGGTCAAAGGAGAAAAAGTAAGCAACTCAGGGGCAAGCTGTGACTCCTTTAGAGCAAAAAATGGGACAGCCACCCCGCCCCCGTTACCAAATACCACTTTTGCGACATGGGTTGTTCTTGCCCCAGTTCTGGCACCTTATCGTTTTATTAAGGACCTTGTTGTTGTGTTTTTACCAACTTATTACTTGATAATATAGCCTGTCTGTTTGCTGTTTCAAGATGGTGGTGTATTTTCCTAGTGGTTTGGTTTTAAAAATAAATAAGACGTAATTTTTCAAAACAAAACAAAAAAGAATTATCATCATTGTACATGATGTAGCTCAGGTTCAATATTTATATAATATAAATAATAAATAACGACTTTACACCCCAAATCACATAACTATGTTGAAAATATACCAGAGAACACATATATGTATTTAAAAGGGCCAACACTTCATATTCTTTATATTGAACACTTTATATACATTTAACAGTTTTTAAAAGCAATTGATATGATTATACTATTAGAAATATTTAAGACACTTGATTATGGTTGCCTCTGTGGGGGGGATAACTGCTATTTTTCCTTCTACACATATAAACTATTCACATTTTAAATTTTATTTATTTTTATTTATTTTATTTTTGGCTGTGTTGGGTCTTCGCTGCCACACGCAGGCTTTCTCCAGCTGCAGCGATCGGGGGGCCACTCCTCGTTGCGGTGCGCGGGCTTCTCATTGCGGTGGCTTATCTTGCTGAGGAGCAGGGGCTCTAGGCGCGCCGGCTTCCGTAGTTGTGGCTCGCGGGCTCTAGAGCGCAGGCTCAGTAGTTGTAGTGCACGGGCTTAGTTGCTCCGCGGAATGTGGGATCCTCCTGGACCAGGGCTCGAACCTGTGTGCCCTGCACTGGCAGACGGATTCTTAACCACTGTGCCACCAGAGAAGCCCCACATTTTTAAAACTATGCACATGTATTACTTTGATAAAAATAAGATAAAGTTCCTTGTAGGGAGGGAGAGGGAAGGGGCTTTGGTTTTATCTCTATTGTTTTATTTCTAAGAGATAAAGAAAAATTATGTAACAAATACCCATGTTTCCATTTTAAATTGCATAAAATTTAAATAAATGTTTTAAATTATTTTAAAATTTCTCAATACTCCCCTCCTCAATTCCTAACAATTTCCTACATAAATGGTTTTCAGACCATTTTTGGTCCAGTCTCCCTTCCTTAGAATGCTCTCAACTTTATCAGTGTCCATTTAAACCAATATGCAAAATGTATTTCCAATCTAGCCCAAAAATATATTGGAACCAATACTTTTATGACCTGGATAAACTGGTAATATAGCTGAAGGTGTTTTTAGCAGCCACATTGCATAGGCAGTTGCTGCTACGTTTGTGATTAACCAAAATTCCCAGATATTTTTCACATGAACTCCTGCCCAACCAGCTCTTTCTCATCCTGTTATTGTGCATTTGAAGTTTTGAATTTAAACATAGGACTTATTCCTGCTAAGTTTAATTTCAGTTTGAGCCCATGATTTCACCCTATGGACATAATTTTTAAGGCTTTATTTATCATCTGTCAAATTAACTATTCCTGCATCTTTGCAATACTTACATCTCTGATTAACTTGTTTTAAAAATGTTTCAGTGGTACTTCCCTGGTGGCACAGTGGTTAAGGATCCGCCTGCCAATGCAGGGGACATGGGTTCGAGCCCTGGTCCGGGAAGGTCCCACATGCTGCGGAGCAATTAAGCCCGTGCACCGCAACTACTGAGCCCGTGTGCCACAGCTACTAAAGCCCACGCGCCTAGAGCCCCATGCTCCGCAACACAAGAAGCCACCGCAATGAGAAGCCCGCTCACTGCAATGAAGAGAAGCCCCCGCTCACCGCAACTAGAGAAAGCCCTCACACAGCAACGAAGACCCAATGCAGCCAAAAATAAATAAATAAATAAATAAAAATAAAATTGTTTTACTCTATCCAAGGTCCAAAGAAAATCCACCAGAGGCTTTTCCTGGTGAAATCAAGAGTCTAAGTGGGTACAATTATTCAATCTTCTACACATTCATTTAGTCAATCAACCAAACCATATTTTACTACATAACAGCTACAAATGTATCTTGAAAGACTGGGAGAAAGAAAAGACAACCCTCAGAATGGGAGAAAATATTTGCAAACGAAGCAACTGACAAAGGATTAATCTCCAAAATATACAAGCAGCTCATGCAGCTCAATATCAAAAAAACAAACAACCCAATCCAAAAATGGGCAGAAGACCTAAATAGACATTTCTCCAAAGAAGATATACAGATTGCCAACAAACACGTGAAAGGATGCTCAACATCACTAATCACTAGAGAAATGCAAATCAAAACTACAATGAGGTGGACTTCCCTGGTGGCGCAGTGGTTAAGAATCCGCCTGCCAATGCAGGGGACTCGGGTTCGAGCCCCGGTCCAGGAAGATTCCACATGCCGTGGAGCAACTAAGACCATGCACCACAACTACTGAGCTTGTGCTCTAGAGCCCGTGAGCCACAACTACTGAGCCTGCGTGCCATAACTACTGAAGCTCACACGCCTGGAGCCCGTGCTCCACAACAAGAGAAGCCATCACAACGAAAAGCCCACACGCAGCAACAAAAGAGTAGTCCCCGCTCTCCGCAACTAGAGAAAGCCTGCACGCAGCAACGAAGACCCAACACGGCCAAAAATAAATAAATTAAATAAATTTTAAAAAAATTACAATGAGGTATCACCGCACACAAGCCAGAATGGCCATCATCAAAAAATCTACAAACAATAAATGCTGGAGAGGGTGTGGAGAAAAGAGAAACCTCTTGCATTGTTGGTGGGAACGTAAACTGATACAGTCACTATGGAGAACAGTATGGAACAGTTTTTTCCTTAAAAACTAAAAATAGAACTACCATATGACCCAGCAATCCCACTACTGGGCATATACCTGAGAAAACCATAATTCAAAAAGAGTCATGTACCACAATGTTCACCGAAGCACTATTTACAATAGCCAGGACATGGAAGCAACCTAAGTGCCCATCGACAGATGAATGGATAAAGAAGATGTGGCACATATATACAATGGAATATTACTCAGCCATAAAAAGAAACGAAATTGAGTTATTTGTAGTGAGGTGGATGGACCTAGAGTCTGTCATACAGAGAGAAGTAAGCCAGAAAGAGAAAAACAAATACCGTATGCTAATACGTATATATATGAAATCTTAAAAAAAAAATGGTTCTGATGAACCTAGGGGCAGGACAGGAATAAAGACGCAGACGTAGAGAATGTAATTGAGGACACGGGGGCAGGAGAGGGTAAGCTGGGACGAAGTGAGAGAGTGGTATGGACATATATACGCTACCAAATGTAAAATAGATAGCTAGTGGGAAGCAGCTGCATAGCACAGGGAGCTCGG
Source organism: Balaenoptera musculus (assembly GCF_009873245.2). NCBI lineage: Eukaryota > Metazoa > Chordata > Mammalia > Artiodactyla > Balaenopteridae > Balaenoptera > Balaenoptera musculus. The sequence continues at coordinate 61,042,430 of NC_045800.1, read as the reverse complement.
TGCTTTGTGACCACCTAGAGGGGTTGGATAGGGAGGGTGGGAGGGAGACGCAAGAGGGAGGGGATATGGGGATATATGTATACATGTAGCTGATTCACTTTGTTATACAGCAGAAACTAATACAACACTGTAACACAATTATACTCCAATAAAGATGTTTTAAAAAATTGCATTAATTTAAACATTAAAAAACATTAACAATGCAATAGACCAAAAGCCATTGAACTGTACACTTTAAATGGGTGAATTAAATGGTATGTGAATTATATCTCAATAAAGCTGTTAAAAAAAAGACTGGGAAACTGTGGGATTATGACTATAACTAGAACAATCTCTTGATCTACTAACCTCGTAATTCTAAATAGAAGTAATAGAATTTAAGAATAGAAATAGAAGAAATTTGTTATGATAAATCAGCCTATACTAAATCTTTTGGGTTAATACTCCGTATCATCTGTTTGATCACTTATAATTTAATTTTTCTGGATTTAACATTAATTTTACAGGTCTGCAGTTTTCCAACTACTTTCCTCTTTTTGGATATCAGGACATTTGTCTCTCTCTGGTTTTTATGATTTCTCAAAGATTAACAACAGTGACTCTGAGATCATCAGCCAGTTAATTCAGTACTCTGAAATTCAACTGAGCCTTAAAATTTAAATTCACTTTAAAATGATCATTCTTGCCATCTGGGCTAGTTTGTAGTTTACAATTTGCTATATACTTTCTAGTTTGAAAACTATTGTCCTTGCTGCTAGTAATAATCTATAGAGTGCTTATTTTTTAAAGAACTTTAGAATTTCTCAAAAATCCTATAAATAGGTTAAATAGAAACTAATATACCATTATCCTATTTTACACATAGGGAAACTGAAGAACAGAGAAATTTAAATTATTTACCCAAGGTCAAAGAGCTACAATGAACCAAAATCTCCTATTGCTGCCTAGGGCTCTTTTCATAAGGTCATGTAGATCTCTAACACAAAACTACTTAAGACAGCACACAAAGCTTCTTGCTTAAAAACTGATTTTTCAGTTAGTGGTTGACAGGGGTTAAGGAGCGGGTAGGTGCAAAGGAAGTGGGTATAGCTGTAAAAGGGTAATATGATGTATCCTGTGGTGATGAAAATATTCTGTACCCTCACTGTATCAATGTCAATATGCTGGTTGTGATTTTGCACTACAGTTTTGCAAGATATTACCACTGGATGAAACTGGGTAAAGAGTATATCAGATCTCTAATTCTGTGTGAATTTTGAGAAGTATCTCAAAAGAAAAATGTTTACTAAAAAATAATTAATAATTGATATTTCTTTTTTTAAGCCAACTTAATTTTAAAGAAGCTTACTTAAAGTGAATAGTTTAGGTAAATTAAAACAAAAAACAAAATACAATCATGCATAGGGCTCTGAAAGCCAGCACAGGGGACTTAAAAAGCAGGTAAGTCCCATTAACTAAAGCTTTAAAAAAGCCATAGAGATCCTTGGAAATTAAAAAGGAACCCCCAGGATTTTTGTTGCCCAAAGAAGCAAAATCAAAAAAGACAGTATAGGAATAAACTATTAAGTCACCTCAAAACGAATCACTAGAATAAAGTTAAAATCACCAAAGCTTTCCTCAACCATCGACACACTTTACTGCAAACCTCAACTTAGAGAAAAAATGAATGTGCACATGTGTCACCTTCAACTTGATATTCACAACCACACATTTCAAAAGAGTCCCAAAATTGCTTCTGTTTTATTGCTACTCACAAAGTGCCTGAAGCTTCAACCATTTCCTGCTTCTCCCAGCTGCAGGACTTGCAATTAGGAAAACATTCACTCAGCATCTAGAGCAGGTCTGGTTAGAAGGATGAGCTCATCCCTTCAGATGTGCACCTGATCCTCAGGAAGTTGCTCCTCCTCCAGCCAGCAGGTCTTTGTATGTTTAAAGTGACACCCACAACCTGTGTAACCACTTGGCCAGAGCCAGAACAAGTCCTTCTCTATACATGCCTACTGCCACGGAATCATTTCCTGCTCTGGCCACCTCACATAGCCACCAAATTCACGCGGCAGTATAGCAGTAGCAGCTGCTGCTGCTCCCAGTATGGCCTCACTAGAGAAGGATTTCATTTTCAGCTTATAATGGAGGTCAGGTTCTTCACTTCTACCCTGTGAACATCACACTATTTGTTTCAACAGGTCCTTGCCCAGAGTCAGACCTGACCAGAATCACCCCTTTTTTCAGAACTTACAACTCATTTTCTTAAACCAGGAATGTAATGCTTCTCCATTCTCTTATTCTGCTTGTCTTGTCTACAAGTCTCAATTAACAGAGGCAGCTAAATGCACTATATGCATTTACAGCTAAATGCTCCAAACCCAAGTTTGCCCCTCAGTTTTACTACTTCTAAGAAAACATTTACTCTGCCACAGCTGTCTATTTATTGGTAAAACACATAATAATACTAACTCAAAAGATACGTAGAATTCACTTCAAAATGATGTAATATTGGTACTTTAATTATCTTCAATCAAAAGTACCTGGGTACTGGGCTTCCCTGGTGGCGAAGTGGTTAAGAATCCGCCTGCCAATGCAGGGGACACGGGTTCAAGCCCTGGTCCAGGAAGATCCCACATGCCGTGGAGCAACTAAGCCCATGCGCCACAACTACTGAGCCTGTGCTCCGCAACAAGAGAAGCCACCACAATGAGAAGCCCGCACACTGCAACAAAGAGTAGCCCCCGCTCACCGCAACTAGAGAAAGCCCGTGCACAGCAACGAAGACCCAACGCAGCCAAAAGCAAATAATAAAATAAAATTAAAAAAAAAAAGTACCTGGGTACCAAATAGTCATTCAACAAATATTTCTGTGCACCTATTATATAAAACTGTCTGACGGTGCCGAACTGGGCTTTCAACTTAAAAAAAAAATCTAAGAAATAACCCTTCCCATCTCAACCTTCCTCAGGACCTTTGCAGTATTTTTACCTCTGTCATGGTAAGCTTCTAATACACTAACAGGTTGAGGTAGGAATATAAACTAGTCGGAGTAACATCAAATTCATTAGCGGTTACCTTTGAGAGATGGCAAGGGACTTGTGATCAAGAAGGGGAAAACCAGGAGCCTTCAACTTATTTAGTAATATTTAATTTGCTGGATAGTAGACACAAGGATCCTTATTGTATTATTCTTCTTAAATGTCTTAAATAATAAATAATAAAAATTTTTAAACAGAGAACTTCGGAGCACCAAAAGACACAGTCAACAGAGTGAAAAGACAACCCACAGAATGGGAGAAAATATTTGCAAATCATTTATCTGATATGGAGTTAATATCTAGAATATATAAAGAACTCCTACAAGTTAACAACAAGTGATTGAAAAGTGCACAAAGGACAATAGACATTTCTCTAAAGAAGATGTACAGATGGCCAATAAGCAAATGAAAAGATGCTCAACATCACAAGTCTTTAGGGAAATGCAAATCGAAACCAAAATGAAAATTGAAAACACCCATTAGGATGGATACTATCAAAAAAAAAAAAACAGAAAATAACAGTTGTGAATGAGGATGTGAAGAAACTGGAACTCCTACTGGGAATGTAAAATGGTGCAGCCACTATAGAAAATGGTAAGGCAATTCCTCAAAAAAATTAAAGACAGAATTATCATACGATCCAGCAATTCCACTTATGGGTATATATCCAAAAGAACTGAGAGGACTGGCCAAGATGGTGAAGTAGGAAGATCCTGAACTCACCTCCTCCCATGGGTGCACCAAAATAACAACTATTTACAGAGGAAATACTGATGAGAAAAACTGGAAGAACAGGAGAAAAGATCTTCTACAACTAAAGAAATAAAGAAGGAACCACAAAAAGATGGGTACGAGGGGTGGTGACATGGTATAGTAAAAACCCATATCCCCAGGTAGGCAAACCACAGGTGGGAGGACAACTACAATTGAATAGGTTCTTCTCAAGGAACAAGGAGTCCAAGGCCCACAACCAGCTCTCCAGGCCTGGGTCTTGCACTGGGACAACAAGCCCCACATTTGGCTTTGAAGGTCAGTGGGGCTTACTTTCAGGAGAGGCAGAGGGTTGTGGGAAATAGAGACTCCACTTTCAAAGGGCACACACAAAATCTCACACACTCCAGGACTCAGCACAGAAGCAGTAATTTGAAAAGAGCCTGGGTCAGAACCCCCTGCTGATCTTGGAGAGCCTCCTGGAGAGGCAGGAGACAATTGGAGCTCATCCTGGGGACAAAGACACTGGCAGCAGCCATTTTGGGGAGCTCATTCTACCATGTGGACATTGGTGCTGGCAAACGCCAATTTGGAATCCACCCTTCAGCTTATTAATGCCGAGACCCAGCCCCACCTACCAGCCTATCAGCACCAGTACTGGGACACCTCAGTCCAGCAGCTAGCCAAGCAGGAACACAGACCAACCCACCAGTAGGCTGGCCAGAGACACTGGGACACAGCCTCACCCACCAGTGGGCCAGCACTAGCCTCAGGACCAGCCTCTCCCACCAGCGGGCAGGCACCAGCAGAGGAATCCAATACCAGTAGGCTGACACCACCTTCAAGATGCCCAGGACCCCACAGTCAACCATATCAGGAACCTGCCCACCCCCACGCCCCTGGGCCCTGGCCCTACCCACTAGCAGGCTGACAACAGCTCTGCGACACCTTGGACCCCTCAGCTGGCTGCACCAGGATCCAGCCCCACTCACCAGTGGGCCAATACCAGCTTGGGACACCCCAGACCCCACAGCCAGCTCTGTCAGGAACTAGCCCTACCCACAGGCAGGCCAACACTAGATCCAGGACCCCCAGCCCCACAACCACCCACCCTGGAACATGGCTCTGCCCATCAGTGTGCCAGCACTAGCCCCAGGACCCCTGGGGCCCCAGAGCCAGCCTCCTCATGACCCGGCCCCACACACCAGCAGCCAGTAGCCTCTGCACAAGTCAGGGCCTGGCAACCAACCAGGGAGGGGGCCAGCCACACCTACCAGACCACCCATAGTAGTCAACCCACCACAACAGAAGGACCCACGCACATAGCTCTGGTGACCAGAGGGAAGTGCACTACTGGGATGCATAGGATGTCTCCTACAAAAGGCCACTTCTCCAAGATCAGGAAACATAACCTATCTACCAAATATATAGAAATAAAAACAGCATTTTAGGCAAAATGAGGTGACAGAAGAATATGTACCAAATGAAGGGACAAGATAAATCTCCAGAAGAACTAAATGAGTGGAGATAAGCAATCTACCCAATAAAGAGTTCAAAGTAATGATCGTAAAAATGTTCAAAGAACTCAGGAGAAGATTGGATGAAAAGAGTCAGAAGTTAGAAGTTTTTAACAAAGAGTTAGAGAATATAAAGAAGAACCAAATGGAGTTGAAGAATACAATAAATAAAATAAAAAATACACTAGAAGGAATCAACAGTAGATTAGATGATACAGAGGGATGGATCAGCAAGCTGGAAGACAGAGTAGTGAAAATCACTGAAGCTGAACAGAAAAAAGAAAAAAGAAAAAAGAAATGAGGACAGCTTAAAAGACCTCTCAGACAACATCAAGCATTCTAACATTCACATTGTAGGGGTCCCAGAAGGAAAGGAGAAAGAAAAGGACAGAGAACATATTTCGAGATAAAATACCTGAAAACTTCCCTAACCTGGAAAAGAAAACAGACATCCAGGTCCAGGAAGCACAGAGAGTCTCAAGAGGATCAATCCAAAGAGGACAACACGCAGACACATTGTAATCAAAATGGCAAAAATTAAAGATAAAGACAGACTATTAAAAGCAGCAGGGCTTCCCTGGTGGCGCAGTGGTTGAGAATCTGCCTGCCAATGCAGGGGACACGGGTTCGAGCCCTGGTCTGGGAAGATCCCACATGCCGCGGAGCAACTAGGCCCGTGAGCCACAATTACTGAGCCTGTGCGTCTGGAGCCTGTGATCCGCAACAAGAGAGGCCGCGATAGTGAGAGGCCCGCGCACCGCGATGAAGAGTGGCCCCCGCTTGCTGCAATTAGAGAAAGCCCTCGTACAGAAACGAAGACCCAACACAGCCATAAATAAACAAATAAATAAATACACACATTAAAAAAAAAAAAAAAAGCAGCAATGCAAAAGCAACAAGTTTCAGATGAACTCCCATAAGGCTATCAGCTGTCTTTTCAGCAGAAACTCTGCAGGCTAGAGGGAGTGGCACAATATATTTAAAGTGATGAAAAGGAAAAACCTACAACCAAGAATACTCTACCTTGCAAGGCTTTCATTCAGATTTGATGGAGAAATCTAAAGTTTACAGACAAGAAAAAGCTAGCTAAAAGAGTTCAGCACCACCAAGCCAACTTTACAGAAATGTTTAGCGGACTTCTCTAAGTAAAAAAAAAAAAAAAGTCCACAACTAGAAATATAAAAACTACAAAAAGAAAAATCTCATTGGTAAAGGTAGTAAACCAACCACATGTAAAGCTAGTAAAAGAGTTACAAGACAAAAGTACTAAAATCATCTGTATGCACAATAAGTAGTTAAGGGATACACCCAGATGTAGCATATGATGTCAAAACCAGCAAACATGGGTGAGGAGTGGGGGCGAGTAAAAATGCAGGGCTGTTAAAATACATCTGAATTTAAGAGATCAGTAACTTAAAATAATCACATACATATAGATATATAGCTATATATAAACGTCATGGTAGGGACTTCCCTGGTGGCACAGTGGTTAAGAATCCGCCTGCCAATGCAGGGGGCACAGGTTCGAGCCCTGCTCTGGGAGGATCCCACATGCCGCGGAGCAACCAAGCCCATGCGCCACAACTACTGAGCCTGCGCTCTAGAACCCACAAGCCACGACGACTGAGCCCACGTGCCATAACTACTGAAGCCCACGCGACCAGAGCCTGTGCTCCACAACAAGAGAAGCCACCGCAATGAAAAGCCTGCGCACCACAACGAAGAGTAGCCTCCACTTGCTGCAACTAGAGAAAGCCCACATGCAGCAACAAAGACCCAACGCAGAAAAATAAAATAAATAAATTTATTTTTTTAAAAAAGATATAAAAAAATAAATAAACCCCATGGTAACCACAAGCCAAAAATCTATAATAAAACCACACACAAAAAAGGAGAAAGGAATCCAAACAGAACAGTAGTCATCAAATTACGATGCAAAAGATCAAAAGAAGAATGATTTCACTTATATGTGGGATCTAAAAAACAAAACAAATGAGTAAACAAAACAAAACAGAATTATAGATACAGAGAACAAATAAGTGGTTTCCAGAGGGAATGGCAGCTGGGGGGAGAAAAGAAATAGGTGAAGGAAATTAAGAGGTACATACTTCCAGTTGCAAAATAAATGAGTATGGGTATGAAATGTACAGTCTGGGGAATATATTCAATATCTATGTAATATCTTTGGTGACATATCATAACTAGACTTAGCATGGTGATCATTTTGAAATATATAGAAATATCGAATCGCTATGCTGTGTAACAGGAACTAACATAGTGTTGTAGGTCAATTATACTTCAAAAACAAACAAACAAACTCATAGAAAAAGAGATCAAATTTGTGGTTACCAAGGTGGGGAGGGGGAGGAGGGAGAATTGGATGAAGGCAATCAAAAGGTACAAACTTCCAGCTATAAGATAAATAAGTACTAGGGATGTAATGTACAACATGATAAATATAATGAACACTGCTCTATGTTATATATGAAAGTTGTTAAGAGAGTAAATCCTAAGAGTTCTCATCACAAGGAAAAAAATTTTTTTCTATTTCTTTAATTTTGTATCTACATGATAATGGATGTTCACTAAACTTACTGTGATAATAACTTCATGATGTATGTAAATCAAATCACTACACTGTACAACTTAAACTTATACAGTGCTGTATGTCAATTATATCTCAATAAGACTGGGAAAAAAAAAAGAATTGAAAGCAGGTTCATAGCAGCATTATCCACAATAGCCAAAAGATGGAAGAAATGCAAGTGAACAGGTAAGCAAAATGTGATATACACATACAATGGAATATTATTCAGCCTTAAAAAGGAAGGAAATTCCTACACATGCTACAACATATATGAACCTTATGCTAAGTGAAATAAGCCATGCACAAAAGGACAAATACTCTATGATTCCATCTATATTAAGTACTTAGAAGAGTCAAATTCAGAAACAGAAAATAGAATTGTGGTTGCCAAGCACTATGGGGAGGGAGGAATGGGGAGTTGTTTAATGGGTGCTGAGTTTCAGTTTTGCAAGATGAGAAGAGTTCTGGAGATTGGTTGCACAACAATGTGAATATGTTTAATACTACTGAACTGTAGACTTATACAAGGTTAAGGTGGTAAATTCTACATTGTGTATTTTACCACAATTAAAAAAAAAAGAGAGAGAACTAATCAAAATAGGTCTAAACCTGATAAATATAAATTACTGAGTGAGAAATATTTTAAATCCTAGTTCAAACAGTCTGCTGCTTTTCTCTTCTTTCAAAAATCAATTCAAGCTTGGGACTGCCCTGGTGGTCCAGGGTTGGGACTCCGCACTTCCACCACAGGGGGCACCAGCTTGATCCCTGGTGGGGGAACTAAGATCCCACATGCTGTGCGGCCAAAGAAAAAAACAAAAATCAATTCAAGCCTTATTGGTGATATTTGTTGAAAAAAACTGATGTGCCATAGGCAATAAATGAATTTATTGCTCTGATCAATTTCATAAAACTGAAGAACCTAATATATTGGGGGTAACTAACGTACACCTAGAGAAGGAAGTCGAAAGTACAAACACACCTCACTTTATTGTGCTTCACTTTTTCATTATTATTATATTTGTTATGGTGGTCTGTGATCAGTGATCTTTGATGTTACTATTGCAATTATTCTGGGGCACCACAAACCATGCCCATATAACATGGCAAATTTGATAAATGTTGCTTTGTTCTTACCACTCCACCAACCAGCTGTTCCCCCATCTCTTTCCCTCTTCAAGGGCTTCCCTATTCTCTGAGACACAACAATATTGAAATTAGGCCAATTAATAACCCTACACTGGCCTCTAAGTGTTCAAGTGAAAGGAAGAGTCACGTCTCTCACTTTAAATCAGAAGCTAGAAATGATTAAGCTTAGTGAGGAAGGCATGTCAAGAGCTGAGATAAGCCAAAAGCTATGCCTTATGCATGAAACAGTTAGCCAAGTGGTGAATGCAAAGGAAAAGTTCTTGAAAGAAATTAAAAGTGCTACTCCAGTGAACACACAAATGATAAGAAAGTGAAACAGCCTTACTGCTGATATGGAGAAAGTTTAAGTGGTCTGGGTAGAAGATCAAACCAGCCACAACATTCTCCTAAGCCAAAGCCTACTCCAGAGCAAGGCCCAAACTCTACTCAATTCTGTGAAGGCTAAGAGGAGTAGGGAAGCTGCAGAAGAAAAGTTTGAAGCTAGCAGAGGTTGGTTCATGAGGTTTAAGGAAAGAAGTCATTTCCATAACATAAAAGTGCAAGGTGAAGTAGCAAGTGCTGATGTAGAAGTTGCAGCAAGTTATCCAGAAGATGTGGCTAGGACAATTAATAAAGGTGGCTACACTAAACAACAGATTTTCAAGGTAGACAAAACAGCCTTCTATTAGAAGAAAATGACTTCTAGGACTTTCATAGCTAGAGAGAAGTCAAAGTTTGGCTTCAAAGCTTCAAAGGACAGGCTGACTCTCTTGTTAGGGGCTAATGCTATTACCAAACCGAACTCAGGTCCACTTGTCCAATAGGCAGCAAAGTCAATCTACTGACACTAAGTTGTGGTGAAGGAAAGTACAGCATTTATTGCAGGGTGCCAAGCAAGGCAAACAGGTAACTCATGCTCAAAAGACCTGAACTCCTGATGGCTTTCAGGGAAAGGTTTTTAAAGGCAACATTAGGGGTGAGGGTTGCAGGGTGCAAGATCAGCTCATGGACCTTCTTCTGGTTCGTTGAAAATGAGAAAACAGGATGACATTTTGGAAAATTTAATCATCAACTTTCTGGTTCTAACCAGTCTGGGGTCTAGCGCTTGTGGTCAGCATGCAGTCACCTCCACCTGGGTGGGGGTTTTATTTTCTGCAGAACAACTCAAAGATATGCATCAGATTGTTATGTATATCTCTTGAGGAGGAACTAGGAGTCCTGTGATTCTGTTTTTATTTATTTTTTTATTTATTTATGGCTAAGTTGGGTCTTTGTTGCTGCATGGGCTTTCTCTAGTTGTGGCGAGCAGGGTCTACTCTTCGCTGAGGTGCGCGGGCTTCTCATTGCAGTGGCTTCTCTTGTTGTGGAGCACGGACTCTAGGCATGCGGGCTTCAGTAGTTGTGGCTCGCGGGCTCTAGAGCACTGGCTCCATAGCTGTGGCACACGGGCTTAGTTGCTCCACGGCATGTAGGATCTTCCTGGACCAGGGCTCGAACTTGTGTCCCCTGCATTGGCAGGCAGATTCTTAACCACTGCGCCACCAGCAAAGCCCGTGATTCTGTTTTATAGCTGAACTATTGTTTAAGCTATCATTACTTTTCTTGCTTGACTGCTTTTCCTTTGTTTCTGCATTCTCTCACTTCTCTAATTACTAACTGCTTGAGTCTGCTCTGTGGAACTCAGGGAAGGCCTAGGAGACTAAAACATTTCTCTACAAACAAGAAACAGGGGACACAGAGGGGCTTTTGTACCCAGGAAGGCCCCACAAGGTCCTGCTCGGTTTCAATGCAGCCGGTGACTTTGATAGGGATAGGATAGGATAGTTATACAGGTAGTTGTAGAAGTCCCAGTATGGGATTATAGATAGAGAGGGAAACCTAGGAAACTTTGGGAGACCACTGTAAGTTAATGATTGCTCAAGAAAGCTATCAGAATGTGTGGAACACAGCAGCCTTGCTTAACTATAAAGTGATAAATAAAACCAGGAGATATGACCCAGGTCATTAGGTGAAAGAAAAATGTTACCACCCTTCTACTGATTTGAATAAGCGCTATGACAGTCCCAGTTTGACCTCATAGGGTCAGACACTGTCCTGCTCAATAGGAAGGAGGAGCTAGTGATGTAAGCCTGAGGTCTACTCGAAGAAGGCTGTCTTTTCCCCTCCCCTACTTTCCTTTTATTATAAAATTGTAGCCCACTTAATCCTTGGGGCAGAGCCTCCTTGCCTGACCACTTGCATCTCTCACAAGCGTCCTATATTAATAAATCTACTTCTTGCCTATTACTTTGCCTCTCACTGAATTCCTTCTGCACTGAGACACAAAGAACCTGAGCCTCAGTAAGTCCAGACACCAGGTGAGTGATTCTAATTAAAGGACTGTGGGTTCAAATCCCAATCAGTGTTTTGGTCAGGTTCAAGTCCCGTACGCATGGGTTCAAGTCCCAATCTGGGTTTAGGCTGGGTTCAAGTCCCAGCAAGTGGGTTCAAGTCCCAATCTGAGGTGCACAGTTTCAAGTTTAGGTTAAAACCAATGCTCATTTACCATTTTGAAAATCCTAGAACCCTTAAGAATTATGCTAAGTCAGGACTTCCCTGGTGGTCCAGTGGTCAAGACTCCATGCTCCCAATGCAGGGGGCCCGGGTTCGATCCCTGGTCGGGGAACTGGATCCCACATGCCACAACTAAAGAGCCTGCATGCTGCAACAAAGATCCCGCATGTTGCAACTAAGACCTGGTGCAGCCACATTAATAAATAAATATTAAAAAAAAAAAGAAGAATTATGCTAAGTCTACTCTGCCTGTGCTCTGTAAACGGAACAACGAAGCCTGGATGACAGCACATCTGTTTACAACATGGTTTACTGAATATTTTAAGTCCACTGTTGAGATAAGAAAAAAAGATTCCTCTCAAAATATTGCTGTTCACTGACAATGTACCTGGTCACCCGAGAGTTCTGATGGAGATGTACAACCAGATTAATGTTGTTTTCATGCTTGCTAACACAGAATCCATTCTGCAGCTCACGGATCAAGGAGTAATTCTGACTTTCAGGTCTTACTGAAATAGAAGGGAAGCGGGCAGGGAACAACCTCTAAAAGAATGACATAGGGACTGCCCTGACAGTCCAGTGGTCAAGACTCCACACTTCCAATGCAGGGGGCGTGGGTTCGATCCCTGGTCAGGGCACTATATCTCACATGCCGTGGGGCGCAGCCAAAAGAAAAAAAAAAAGGACATAGCCCTTGAGGATATGACATAAACTGGTTAGAATCAACTAGGTCCAAGACAGCAGAAGATAGCAGACTTCCAGTGCACCTTGAGCCTCATTATATGCTCACTATAATAGATTAGCATCTAAGTGCCACACCTACAGTGTCATTGGTGCCATGACAGTTTGGAGGCTAACCATAAAAAGTCAAAAAGTGGGCAGTGGCCCAATTCCTGGAACTCTCCACCCCTTCCCCAAAATAGTTGGAATAATCCTCCCACTCGTTAGCCTACGAAATTATTCAGCCCATAAAAACTAACCACCCCATATTTTAGGGCCTCTTGCCTTCTGAGATGGCCCACACTCTGTCTGTGGAGTGTATTTCTCTCAAGACCATTCTCGCCTTTTGAGATGGACCACATTCTGTCTATGGAATGTCTATCTCTAAATAAATCCACTCCTTATCTATCACTTTGTCTCTCACGGAATTCTTTCTGTGATGAGACATAAAGAACCTGAGCTTCATTAAGTCCTGAGACCAAGTGTGTGATCCCAATTAAAAGACAGTGGGTTCAAGTCCCTATCTGGGTGTGCAGCTTCATTATTATTTAAGAAATACATTTTGTAAGGCTATAGATGCAATAGATATGGAAAGGACTCATCATTCTAGATGCCGTTAAGAATATTTGTGGGTAAATCCCTGGCGGTCCAGTGGTTAGGACTCCATGCTCTCACTGCCAAGGGCCCGGGTTCGATCCCTAGTTGGAGAATGAAAACCCCACAAGCCACGTGGTGCGGCAAAAAAAAAAAAAAAGAATATTTGTGCTTCATGGGAAGAGGTAAAATTTCAACATTAGCAGGAGTTTGGAAGAGGTTTGTTCCCAACCTTCATAGATGACTTTGACGGGTTCATGATAAAACTTGAACAGATATGGAGTTACTCCTTATGGAGGAGCAAAGAAAGTGGTTTCTTGAGGTGGAATCTACTCCTGGTGAACATGCTGTGAAGATTGTTGAAATGACAACAAAGGATTTAGAATATTGCATAAACTTAGTTGATAAAGCAGTGGCAGGGTTTGAGAGGATTGACAACAATTTTGAAAGAAATTCTACTGTGGGTAAAATGCTATCAAACAGCATTGCACAGTACAGAGAAGTCATTCGTAAAAGGAAGAGTCAATCGATGTGGCAAACTTCACTGTTGTCTTCTTTTAAGAAACCATCACCACCACCCTAAGCTTCAGCAACTGTCACCCTGATCAGTCAGCAGCCATAAACACTGAGGTAAGACTCTCTACCAGCAAAAAGATTACAACTCATTGAAGGCTCAGATGGTGTTTACCATTTTCTAGCAATAAAATATTTTTTAATTAAGATATGTACATTTTTGGGAGTTCCCTCACGGTCCAGTGGTTAGGACTCGGCACTTTCACTGCTGTGGCCCCGGGGATCAATCCCTGGTCAGGGAACTAAGATCCTGCAGCCCTCGCAGCGTGGCAAAAAAAAAAAAAAAAAAAAAGTACATTTTTAGACATAATGCTATTGCACACTTAGTAGACTATAGTATAAATATAAATTTTATATGCAGTGGGATATAAAAATTCAGGTGAGTCACTTTATTGCAGTATTCTCTTTATTGTGGTGGTCTGGAACCAAACCTGCAATATCTCCAATGTATGCCTATAAATATCACCACTAAGGTTTGCTGAAAAAACAAAGACTTAACCTAAAGTACACAGTCCCCAAATACTAAGATGAGAGCTTAGAAATAAAATAATTATTCTTCTTCATATTCTATACAAAGTTTGAAATCTGCATTAAAGTGTATTAGCCCCATTCCTGAGGCTTATTTAGAAAGGGTGGAGGTAAGGAAACTACAATTAAAAAACTAAGAAATAATCCTTCAGAGGAAGTATGTGCTTCATAGGGTTATTGTAAAGATTAAATGGATTACTATATGTAATGTGTTGAGCATAGTGGCTGGCACATGGTATTGCTCAACAGAAGTTATTCAAACTTTCTCCATTTTCTCATGTCCCTATTTTTTCCCCTTAAACCAACATAATCAAAATTAGTTTGACTGTTTTTAACACAAACATGAACAATATTTGAAATAACTTTTTGCAGTTCACAAAGTGATTTTACAATCACTATCATTAAATACTTAAAACAGTTCAATGAAGAAAAAAAAGAAAACTAAAATTTGAGTGCCTACAACATGATAGCTACTGCTCTGAGAATTAACATCTATTATTTCACTTAATTTGTTCAAGTAGGTTATTATTATACTAATTTCACAGATAAGAGAGCTAAGGTTCAGAAATATTTAGTAATTTGACCAACTTTGCACAGTAGTATTAAATTGAAGGGCTGAGATTTGAATTCTGTCTGGCTCCAAAGTTCATACCCTTATCACTAAAAACTATCTTAAGCCCTGTGAGAGAGAGTTTTTTATTCTCTTGTTCAATTACTCATTCATTCACTCCCTCACTCAATCAAACAATTCAATGGTGCCAGGCACACTGTTCTAAACTAGTGATATGAAAATTAATAAAACAGCATCTGCCCTCATAGCCTAGAGGGTGTATGTGTCTGAGGGAGGGATGGATGAACACAAATCAACCAGGAAACAATTAAGTAAGAGTTCAATAACAGTAATATAAGCAGAATGCTGTTGAAACATGGAGGGTAAATATTAGCTTGGGGGAATCTGGAGAAGCACTGCAGAAGAAATATGATTTCACCTGAAATTTTTAAAATATGTGCTTATAACTTGATAAAAAAGCATCTACAGGGCTTCCCTGGTGGCGCAGTGGTTGAGAATCTGCCTGCCAATGCAGGGGACACGGGTTCGAGCCCTGGTCTGGGAAGGTCCCACATGCTGCGGAGCAACTAGGCCCGTGAGCCACAATCACTGAGCCTGCGCGTCTGGCGCCTGTGCTCCGCAACGAGAGAGGCCGCGACAGTGAGCGGCCCGCGCACCGCGATGAAGAGTGGCCCCCACTTGCCGCAACTAGAGAAAGTCCTCGCACAGAAACGAATACCCAACACAGCCATAAATAAATAAATGTTAAAAAAAAGCATCTACCCAAAAACCTACAGGGGCCTTCCCTGGTGGTCCAGTGGTTAAGAATCCACCTTCCAATGCAGGGGATGCAGATTTAATCCCTGGTTGGGGAACTAACAGCCCACATGCCGCAGGGCAACTAAGCCCACAAGCCACAACTACTGAGCCCGCACACTCTGGAGCCTGCGTGCCACAACTAGAGAAGCCCGCGCACTGCAACAAAGAAGAACCCATGCACCACAACAAAAGACCCAGCACAGCCAAAAAAAAAACAGAAACAAAAACCTACAGCTAACATCACACTTAAAGGTGAAATACTAAATACTTTCCCCCTAAGGTTGGGGACAAAGCAAGGATGTCTGCTCTCACTACTCTTTTTTTTTTTTTTTTTTTTAATTAATTAATTAATTTATTTATTTTATTTATTTATTTATGGCTGTGTTGGGTCTTCGTTTCTGTGCGAGGGCTTTCTCTAGTTGCGGCAAGCGGGGGCCACTCTTCATCGCGGTGCGTGGGCCTCTCACTGTCGCGGCCTCTCTTGTTGCGGAGCACAGGCTCCAGACGCGCAGGCTCAGTAATTGTGGCTCAGGGGCCCAGTTGCTCCGCGGCATGTGGGATCTTCCCAGACCAGGGCTCGAACCCGTGTCCCCTGCATTGGCAGGCAGATTCTCAACCACTGGGCCACCAGGGAAGCCCATTCTCTCATTACTCTTAATCAACATAATATTAGAAGTTCTAGGCACTGTAATAGGCAAGAAAGAGAAATAAAAGGCATACAGATTGGAAAGGGAGAAATAAAACTCTATTTGCAAATGACATGATGTCTACAGAGTAAATCCCAAGGAATCTACAAAAACACTCCTAGAAGTAATAACAAGGCCACAGGATGTAAGATTAACACAAAAAAAAATCAATTGCATTTCTTCCTTTTTTTTTTTTTTTTTTTTTGGCTGCGCTGGGTCTTCCCTGCAGGGCATGGGCTTCTCTAGTTGTGGTGCCTGGGCTTAGTTACCCCACGGCATGTAGGATCTTAGTTCCCCGACCAGGTATCAAACCTGCATCCCCTGCATTGGAAGGCAGATTCTTAACCACTGGACCACCAGGGAAGTCCCAATTGCATTTCTATATACAGTTGACCCTTGAACAACACAGGGGTCAGGGTGCAGAACCCCCTAAGCAAGAGGAAAATCCACTTATAAATTTACAGTCACCCTCCAGTATGGGCGGTTCCATATCCTCGGATTCAACCAACAGAGCATTATGTAGTACTATAGTATGTATTTATTTTTACAAATCCATTTATAAGTGAACCTGCATAGTTCGAACCTGTACTGTTCGAGGGTCAACTGTACTAACAATAGACATGCAGAAAACAAAATAAAAAACACATTACCATTTACAATCACTGTAAAAAAAACTAAATACTTAAGTATATACACTTTCCAAAAACATGTACAGGGTCTGTATGCTAAAAGTTTGATGAAAGAAATCAAAGATGACATAAATAAACAGACTTGTTCATTGATTGGCAGACTCAACGTGATAAAAATGTCAATTCTCCCCAAATTAATCTATAAGTTTAATGCAATTCCTATCAAAATCCCAGCAAGGCCTTCTTTAGACCTAAACAAGCTTATTCTAAAAATTACATGGAGGTCTTCCCTGGTGGCACAGTGGTTAAGAATCCGCCTGCCAATGCAGGGGACACGGGTTCGAGCCCTGGTCCAGGAAGATCCCACATGCCATGGAGCAACTAAGCCCGTGCGCCACAACTACTGAGCCTGCGCTCTAGAGCCTGCGAGCCACAACTACTGAGCCCGTGCTCCGCAACAAGAGAAGCCACCAAAATGAGAAGCCTGCACACTGCAACGAAGAGTAGCCCCACTCGCTGCAACTAGAGAAAGCCCGTGCACAGCAACGAAGACCCAACGCAGCCAAATATTAATTAATTAATTAAAAAAAAAAAAACCACACAAATTTTTTATCTTACACTTCTGTAGGTTAAAAGTCCAACACACTCTCACTGGGCTAAAATCATGGTGGTAGTAAGGCTACTGTTCTCTTCTGGTTCTACTGCAGAATGTTTCCTTGACTTTTCCAGATGCTTAAGGGATGCCTGCATGCCTCTGCTTACGGTCCTCTTTCCTCCATATTCAAAACCAGCAACAGAGATTGAGTCCTTCTCACATAGCATCTCTTCTGCCTCCCTCTTCCACTTTTAACAATCCTTTTAATTACATTGAATCCATCTGGATAATACAGGATAATCTCCCTATTTTAAAATCAGCTGATTAGCAAACTTAATTCCTTTTTGCCATGAGGGAACATACAGGTTCCGAGGATAAGGACACAGATATATTCGAGAGGGCCATTATTCTGCTTACCACAACTAATTTAACCAAAAAAAAAAAAAAAAAAAGTTATATTTACATTGAGAGAGAAAGTGTGTGTGTATGGGGGTGGGGGTAGGAAATAGCAGTTTAAGCATATTATTTAGAAATATATATGAAAGTAAATACAAAAAAGAAAAAAAAAGACAACATTTAAAAGTGCTCTGAAGAACAAGAATCAGGAGTAGGTAAGGAAGAGTAGAGCAGAAGAAAGATGTTTTTCCTTATAAGCCTTAAACTATCATTTCACTTTTAAACAATGTACATGCATTACTATGACTTGATTTTACTTTTAATGGCCTCAAATTTGCATGGCTTTATTGGCACAAACAGAGATTGGCACAAACAAATCAGTTGCATAACATTAGTAATCCCCTTGGGCACTGCTCAGCAAGAGCTAAGCAAAGCACTTTGAGGAAATTGTAGGAAATGTAGGAAAAATAACAATTTGGGGACTTCCCTGGTGGTCCAGTGGTTAAGGGGGTACAGGTTCAATCCCTTGTCGAGGAACTAAGAACCCACATGCTGCACTGTGTGGCCAAAACAAAAAAAAGAGAAAAATTTAAACCATAACTATGGAATCTGTCCTGACTAGGGACACATATCTTTCTGCATTCTGAGTAAGAAATCTAGTCAGAAAGTTCCTAACTAGTTTCCTGAAAAATATCTGTGATCTAGAGAGGAAGGAGATTATGTCTAATACTTGGGAACTAGAATCTGAACAAGATTAGTGTCATAAACTCAAATAGTGGTTCACCCTCATCAGTGCCACCACAAATAGGTTCTGTTCAATGTATCAGTTCCAGGTGAAAAATGGCACTGGGCAAAGTCAGGATAATAGAAAAGCTTTTGACTTGTTAGGGAATAGAAAGTAGTTTACACTGGCTGAAATAAGACAGTGGAAATCTAACTAGAAATAAAACTAGAATCACAAATCACAGGTTAGTCTTTGATAGTCAATGGCAGATCACTGCACGCTATTGAACAGGAAAGTGACAAAGAGCAAAGCATACCTTCTTACTCAGTTTTTTTAAGTGGTTGATATTCAGTGAAGCTCAAGGAAAGCCAATCCACTGCCAAGACTATGGGGGGACACTGGAGGTACAAAATTTAAGGAGGCACTCACTCTCAAGGTCAATCAAGTAACCCTGCACTTGCACAACCCTGAGAGTGACTGCCTCCTTAAATTTTGCACTTGCACAACCCTTAGTATCCTTATTTTGTGGGCTAAGCACCTCATTTGTCTCATTCGTAATAGCTAAAAAGTAGAAACAACCCAAATGTCTCAACTGATGAATGGATAAAAAGAATGTGCTTTATTCATATAATGGAATATGGTATATTTTTTTTGGCCATAAAAAGAATAAAACATTGATACATGCCACAACATGGATGAACCTTGAAAATACTATGCTGAATGAAAGAAGTCAGTCACAAAAGACCACATATTGGTATTTTATGATTCCATTTATATGAAATGTCCAGAATAGGTAAATCTATACAGACAGAAATAAATTAGTAGCTGCCAAGGGAGCGAGGGGTTGGGATGGAGAATGACTGCTTATGGATATATAGTTTCTTTTTGGAGTGATAAAATGTAATAAAATTGATTGAAGTGACAGTTGCACAACTCTGCACATATAGTAACTTTTGAACTGTACACGTTAAATGGGTAAATTGTATGATATGTTAATTATTCCTTAATAAAACTTATTTTAAAAGCAGATGCTTAGGGCTTCCCTGGTGGTGCAATGGTTAAGAATCCGCCTGTCAATGCAGGGGATTCAATCCCTGGTCCAGGAAGATCCCACATGCTGCAGAGCACCTAAGCCCGTGTGCCACAACTACTGAGCCTGCACTCTAGAGCCTGCAAGCCAGAACTACTGAGCCCTCATGCTGCAACTACTGAAGCCTTCGCGCCTAGAGCCCATGCTCCGCAACAAGAGAAGCAACCACAATGAGAAGCCCGCGCACCGCAACAAAGAGTAGCCCCCGCTCACCTCAACTAGAAAAAAGCCTGCATGCAGCAACAAAGACCCAACGCAGCCAAAAATAAAATAAATAAATTTTTTAAAAAACCAGGGACTTCCCTGGTGGCACAGTGGTTAAGAATCCTCCTGCCAATGCAGGGGACATGGGTTCAAGCCCTGGTCTGGGAAGATACCACATGCCGCGGAGAAACTAAGCCCGTGCACCACAACTACTGAGCCTGCACTCTAGAGCCTGCAAGCCACAGCTACTGAGCCCGCATGCCACAACTACTGAAGCTCATGCACCAAGAGCCCGTGCTCTACAACAAGAGCAGCCACCGCAATGAGAAGCCCACACACCACAACGAAGAGTAGCCCCCGCTCGCCACAACTAGAGAAAGCCTGCATGCAGCAATGAAGACCCAATGCAGCCAAAAATAAAATTAATTATTTTTTTTGGAAAATTCACTTTATACATAAAAAAAAGCAGATGCTTAGTAACTATCTATTGAAATAAGGCATAAAAAGGATGAAAGTCATTGTGAAATAAGAACAAGTTGAATTTTTAAAGGGAGTTGTTTCTTTTCATGAATTTTTAGAGGAGGCATAGGAAAAGACACCTCTAAATCAGACTTCTATACTTTGCCCAATTAAAATCATTACCAGAATTTGGTTCATACAGAATTCCTACCCAAAATAACTTGCTATGTGGCAATTTGTGATTTAAACATTGGTGTTGACTGATAAAGCATGAATAATTTTAATGTGTATTCTCAATATCAATAAATACTCTGTAACTCTGAGGTGTCTAAAACCTACCTTTGTAATTACAAAATTTCTTATTTCAATTCTGTTAAATAACTAGAAGTTTCCTTAGACCTGGTGGACCCGAAAAAGGGGAAAAACCCAAGATTAAAATGATATTGCCTCTCTCTGGTGTTCCCCAACACTGTAGGAACACCCATGATGCAATTCTCAATTGTTCACAAACACATTTCTGGTCTTCAAAGACCACAAGTAAAGATAAATAAGAGGCTGAAATAGCAAAAGAGGATCAAGGAACTTGTTTTCTTTTGGCACCATACAGCTTTGACTGGGGTCAACACCCAGGACAGGATGCACCACCAAAGGAAGTGGATCTGCACAGGGCAACAAGAGCTGAGCCCAGGTCAGAAATGAGACAATGACATACAAAGAGAAAGCTCTGTTTCTATAGTAAGTGAATTTTTCTACAAACCTACTATGAAACTAATGTATTAACTAAAAAGTATTTATCCAAATTTTCTTCTCAGAAGAAAATGAACATTTTTTTCTTCTGGGAAGTCACTGACTTCCCACCAGCTTTATATTAAAAGCCTACTTTTCAAGTCTTAGGAAAAAATGAATCTATACACAGGTCAGAATAAGACTGACAAAAATATATTTTGCAAAAGTCCAATATAGTCTTATCCTCAGCTTCTGTTTTCATTTAAAAACTCAAATGTTATTTGAGGGAATTCCCTGGCGGTTCAGTGGTTAGGACTCAGCGCTTTCACTGCCGGGGCCTGGGTTCAGTCCCTGGTGGGGGAAGTAAGATCCTGCAAGCCTTGTGGCGCAGCCAAAAAAAAAAAGAAATGTTATTTGAAAAATGTGCTTTTTGGAACATGTTTCTTGCTTTCAATGTGGTACAGGAAGGTACTGTTAATGGAAAGTGCTAAAATACTGAAATGTCAATTTCAGAAACTTCATTAGTTGCATACCAACAATGAAAGGGCTATATTTTCTATTTGCAAAAAACAAATGTAATAGGTTTTTCTTAAAAGCCACTGGTCTGGACTTCCCTGGTGGTCCAGTGGTTAAGATTCCGTGCTTTCACTGCAGGGGGCGCAGGTTTGATCCCTGCTTGGGAAGTTCCTCATGCTGCGTGATGTGGCCAAAGCCACTTGCCTACATAGCCAAACTGAAATAAGGAAAACTCTGAAAGAGTAACAGAAAATTTAAAACATTTTTATACATACAACAATCCTACAAATATTCATGTATGTGTCTGATATAAACCATCAATAAAAAAAGAGAAATATAGTAATTCACAAATTTACTATATGGCACCATCCCCAAAACAAAAATAAATAGAATTTGGATAGCCTTTTCTATAGATGTATTCTCTGGGGGGAAAGACTGAAAAGTGAACCTCAAACTGAATTCTACTTTCCCACTAATTCTCATTAAACGTAAAAAAATATGTTCATATTTTTAACATTGATAGACCAACTTAAAAACTTTAGTGAAGATGTGATCAAGTTGGTGACTGGTTTGGCATTAACGTGGACATTAGAATTTATTTTCAGTATTATTTATTCTGGGAGCAATGGTATTTTACTAGCAGCTAAATATCTCTTTAAGTACTTCATATGATTTTCCTAACTCCATACCCAGCCATTCCTACTCTTCCCAATGTTCAGCAATTTCTCCAGAACATTTTCCTTGTCAGCTTCTGCCCTCTCTTACCTTTCAGTTGATGCTTTCACTTGCAGGCACACCCAGACCTTAACAGGACAGGGAATTTACCAGCAGCTATCAGCAATGGAAAGGTTCTGGAACAGGATGGGGAGTTATGTGTGTGACCAGAAATTCATGGATTTTTCTCTGCCTTCTATACTTGGCCATTTTGACACAGCCTTTAAGGCAAATACCCACCCTACCTTGGCAGCTCTGCCTATTCCTCTCAAGTGCTGTCCAACAGAACTTTCTGCACTAATGGAAATATTCAATATCTGCACTGCGCTGTTCAATATAGCAGACACATGTGACTACTGTGTACTTGAAATGTGGCTGGTATGACTGAGGAACTGAATTTTTATTTAATTTTAATAGCCACATGTGGCTAGTGGCTTCCATATTGAACAGCACAGCTAGCCTAGATTCCTGCAGAGACTAAAGCTATTGCTCTAATGTCAAACCCCTTGGCTAGTGACCAGACACCCAGCCACGATCCTGCTAGCCCTGTCTCCTAGAAGATGTTCCTTGTATCCCCCAGCTTGGTGAGAGGGTCCTACAGTGAATAAATGAATCATCTGGAACCACAGAGTGACTACCTGTCTAATATTCTATAGCTCCTACCATCTCAACCCCTATTGCTTTGAGTTGGAGTTACCACCTTCCTTTAGATACTGCACATTAGATCACTGCTTCTCAGACTTTAAGGTGCATATGAATCACCTGGGGATCTTGTTAAAATGCAGATTCTAATTCTGCATTTCTAACATGCTTCTAGGCGCTTGGTACCTAACCTATGTGGTACTAACCCTAGGTTCTTGGTTCTCCTAACCCCTAATCTGACTGGTGTTACTGATGGTTCAGCAGCAAACATATGAATTCAGACCTCCTAAGTAATAGTATGCTTTTCATTGATCAAATATTTGTACCGTGTAATGAAGCTGCACAGCAGTATCAATTTTGAGCAGTAGATGATGTTATTTGATGTGATATACCATTTTTTAAGCATACGATTTTACAGAGGAGGCTATGACAATGAGCTAAAGATCACAATTCTAATAAGTGAACAACTGGAATGGGAACCAAGGTTTGTTTGGATCCAAAGCCCACATTCTTTCTGCTATGCCAACCTCCACCTCAATGCTAAACTCAGGAATGTCCACGTCAGGATTTCCCTTCAGAAGCGAGCTGTGAAGGAACATTGCTCCTAAAGAGTTATCTTTTTTCCCCAGGTATAACAGTAATCAGAAAAACCAGCTTCTTCCATATGTATGATTACATATCAGACATGATTATTATTTATATATTCTATTGTATATTTTCAACCTGATCAATTTTATTCAGCTATTGTTTCCCCAAATTTAAATTCAACTCCTTTAACTCAGATGACACATCACTATAAATAAGGTTAAAAGAGTTTCTGAATTTTCTAATCAAATCTCATTTGAACCCAGAAGTGAGCTATTTTCCTCTATTTTTTTTTATTAATTTATTTTATTTTATTTTATTTTTGGCTGTGTTGGGTCTTTGTTGCTGCACACGGGCTTTCTCTAGTTGTGGCGAGCGGGGGCTACTATTTGCTGCAGTGCACGGGCTTCTCATTGTGGTGGCTTCTTTTGTTGGGAGCATGGGCTCTAGGCACGCGGGCTTCAGTAGTTGTGGCACACGGGCTCAGTAGTTGTGGCTCACAGGCTCTAGAGCGCAGGCTCAGTAGTTGTGGCACATGGGCTTAGTTGCTCCACGGTATGTGGGATCTTCCTGGACCAGGGCTCGAACCCGTGTCCCCTGCATTGGCAGGCGGATTCTTAACCACTGCGCCACCAGGGAAGCCCCTTTTCCTCTATTTTTAATTCATAGTTTTATTCACCAGACTTGGTTTGAATAATTCTAACCCTCTTAGAATTTTCCTGTTGTCAAGATAACTTTGAAGCATCGCAGTAGCCCATTCTAGTGTTTTACCCATTGATGGTCAAAAGGTTTCCTATAAAAACAAAGAGCAAACTAAAAAACATTGCAAGCTATATAATAAATGATTAATATTTTTACCATAAAGAGCTATAAAACATGTCAAAATAAGAAAAAAATTGCATACACCAAAATGAAAATTGGCAAAGACATGAAGAGCTGAAAAAGACAACTATCTTGAAAATCCAAAAGAATCAAATGAAAAACCATTTAAATCATTTTTAAAAAAGATTTACTATGTTATCCAATTCAAGATCAACATAGAAGTATCAATAGCTTTCCTATATGCCAGCAATAACCAATTTTTTATATGTCATGAGGTAGAAGATCCCAATTGCCATATCAACTTTAAATAACCATAAAATAACTAGAAAAGTAGACATGTTCAAAATCACTATCAAGAGAACTATAAACTTTTCTAAAGGATTTTTTTTAAACCTAAATAAAGAGAATACACTGTTTCTAAATGGAAAGTCTCAACATTGTAAATTCATGGGTGTACAAATTCACCCATAAAGTAATTTATTTGTTGCAATCAATCCCAATTACATTCCTAACAGAATCTTTGTTTGTAACAAAACCTGAAAGACTGCTTCTAAAAGAAAAAAAAATCTGTTCTTATATATATTCTAAGACTGAGGGGAACCTGACCTTCAGCAATAATTAAAACTGGGTGGTATTGGGAATTCCCTGGTTAGGACTCTGCATTCTCACTGCCACGGCCCAGGTTCGGTCCCTGGTCAGGAAATTAGATCCTGCAAGCCTCCTGGCACGGCCACAAAAAACAAAACAAAACAAAAAAGCCTGGGTGGGGCTTCCCTGGTGGCACAGTGGTTAAGAATCCGCCTGCCAATGCAAGGGACACGCATTCGAGCCCCGGTCCAGGAAGATCCCACATGCCGCGGAGCAACTAAGCCCATGTGCCACAGCTGCTGATCCTGCACTCTAGAGCCTGCAAGCTACAACTACTGAGCCCACGTGCCACAACTACTGAAGCCCGCATGCCTAGAGCCCATGTTCCGCCACCGCAATGAGAAGCCCGCGCACCGCAACGAAAAGTAGTCCCCGCTCACCGCAACTACAGAAAGCCCGCGTGCAGCAACGAAGACCCAACGCAGCCAAAAATAAATAAACAAATAAATAAATTTTTAGAAAAAAGAAAACAACCCAGTTAAAAAATATGTAAAGAACAGAATAAGCAATTTCACAGAAAGAAATGTAAACAGCCAATAAAGAAACAAAAAGATGTTCAAACTCACAAGTAATCTGGAGACTATAAATTAAAATTTTTAAATTTACCCATTATATTAGTAAAAATATTTCTCTCTGTGAAACTGCTTATTCTATTCTTTGCCTAACAAAAAATAATAAATGTAAAATGTACAAGTAAAAATGTACAAGACTGATATCAAGTATCAGAGGCAACTTCATAAACTGCTGATGGAATAAAGAATGGTACATAGACTGTAGGGCAAATTGGCTGTATCTTTCAAAATTAGAAACATGTATACCTTTTAAACAACAATTCTAGGCACCTACTCTAGAGTTATTCTAGGACATTTGCACAAGAGACAAGAATAAAGGATGTTCATTTCAGTGTTGCTGATAACTGCAAAAATCTGAGAAAACTTAAATGTCCATAGAAAAAGAAACAAATAAATTACAGACATTCAAACTGAAATACAATCAGCTGTTAAAAAGTGTGTACTGGGGCTTCCCTGGTGGCGCAGTGGTTGAGAACCTGCCTGCTAATGCAGGGGACACGGGTTCGAGCCCTGGTCTGGGAAGATCCCACATGCCGCGGAGCAACTGGACCCGTGAGCCACAACTACTGAGCCTGCGCGTCTGGAGCCTGTGCTCCGCAACAAGAGAGGCCGCGATAGTGAAGAGGCCCGCGCATCGCGATGAAGAGTGGTCCCCGCTTGCTGCAACTAGAGAAAGCCCTCGCACAGAAACGAAGACCCAACACAGCCAAAAATAAATACAAAAATAAATAAGTAAATAAAAGAAAAAAAAATTGTCAGGTGTGATGCTGATGGAGAGCTCTAAACCTCATCCCGAGCTTGGGATGATGTTAAAAAAAAAAAAAAAGCGTGTACTGACAGGATGAGATCTCAAAAGCATATTGCTAAGTTAAAAAAAAAAAAGAACTACAGGAAAAAAAATTATCATTCCACTGACTTAAAAAAGATATAAATAGATATAGAAATTATAAATAGAAATTGCATATATTGCAGGAAAAAGAACTGGAAGAAAATTCACCAAACAGGATAGTTCTAGAAGAAGAACCTTTGCTTCTTAGCCTCTACATAAAGAATTATTTTTTTAAAGAATGTATTCTTTTTTTCTCTTTCTTCAAATTAAGTATACAATTTAAACATTTGTAAGATTTTTAAATGTTTTTAAAGACAGGGGCTTCCCTGGTGGCGCAGTCGTTAAGAATCCGCCTGCCAATGCAGGCGACACAGGTTCGACCCCTGGCCCAGGAAGATCCCACGTGCCACGGAGCAACTAAGCCTGTGTGCCACAACTACTGAGCCCACGTGCCACAACTACTGAAGCCTGCATTCCTAGAGCCTGTGCTCTGCAACAAGAGAAGCCACGACAATGAGAAGGCTGTACACTGCAATGAAGAGTAGCCCCTGCTCACCGCAACTAGAGAAAGCCCACGCACAGCAACAAAGACCCAATGCAGCCAAAAATAAAAACAAATAAACTAATTAATTTTAAAAATCTAAAAAAAATTTAAATAATAAAAAAGAGAAGTCAACAAAAAATAGTTTTAATTTGCAGTTTCCAGATTATGTGAGTTTGAGGATCTTTTTCTTTCTTTCTTTTTTAATTGAAGTAGCTATTTTACAAAGTTGTGCTAGTTTCAGGTATACAGCAAAGTGATTCAGAGATAGATAGATAGATAGATAGGTAGAGAGATAGATAGATAGATCAAATTGTTTTTCGGATTCTTTTCCATTATAGGTTATTCCAAGATATTGAATATAGTTCCCTGTGCTATACAGTAGGTCCTTGTTGGTTATCTATTTTATGTATGGGGACTTCCCTGGTGGTGCAGTGATTGAGAGTCCACCTGCCAATGCAGGGGACACAGGTTCAAGCCCTGGCCCGGGAAGATCCCACATGCTGCGGAGCGACTAAGCCCGTGTGCCACAGCTGCTGAGCCTGCGCTCTGGAGCCTGTGAGCCACAACTACTGAAGCCTGCACGCCTGGAGCCCATGCTCTGCAACAAGAGAGGCCACCACAAGGAGAGGCCCATGCACCGCAACGAGGAGTGGCCCCCGCTTGCCACAACTAGAGAAAACCCACGCACAGCAAAAAAGACCCAACGCAGCCAAAAATAAATTAAAAAAAAAAAGAATCCGCCTGCCATTGCAGGCAACACGGGTTTGATCCCTGGTCCAGGAAGATCCCACATGCCAAGGAACAACTAAGCCCATGCGCCACAACTACTGAGCCTGCGCTCTAGAGCCCGTGAGCCACAACTACTGAGCCCACGTGCCACAACTACTGAAGCCCGCGCGCCTAGAGCCTGTGCTCCATAACAAAGAGAAGCCACCGCAATGAGAAGCCTGCACACTGCAACAAAGAGTAGCCCCTGCTCACCGCAACTAGAGAAACCCGCACACAGCAATGAAGACCCAACACAGCCAAAAAAATAATAATAATAATATTTTATATATAGTACTGTGTATCTGTTAATCCCAAACTTCCCCTCCCTCCTCTTTTGGTAACCATAAGTTTGTTTTCTATGCCTGTCAGTCTGTTTTTTATTTCTTTATTGGCTGTTTGTATTTCTCTCTGTGAAACTGCTTATTCTATTCTTTGCCTAATAAAAAATAATAAATACAGGAAAATGTTCAACTTCACAGGTAATCAAAGAGATGGAAATCTAAAATGAGATATCACTTTTCAGCTACCATGTAAATTGTTTTTGGTTTGATCAATGTCTATTTACTATTGCTAATATAAATGCTGAGAAAGTAATACTTTCTCCCAGTGGACAGAATCTTTCCACAGGCTGTGTGTATCAAAGTAGAAGAAAAGGTCTCCAGGCTCTCCTGTAGTGGGTGGAGTTAAAGAAAGCTTTTAGACCATTATCCTCTTTACACATCATCAACTGCTTTCAGTTTTCAACCCTTCTGGAGAAGTTCCAATTCTCACCACTCAAGGCTCTTCCTGTCATCTCACTCTCTTGCTCTAAACCTTTCTTGGAAAAATGTCTTAATGTCTCAAAAATAACTCACATTAAAACATGGGCACACAGCCCACTTAGTTAAAAGGTGTTAGAAAACATTGGAATCTCATTCACACCCCCGTGCTATTCCAGGTAAAATCTATACCGATGAGGGATTGATGCAGAAAGTCAACTCAATGAAAAAAAATCACTGACTCACCGTCAAATCTGCATGTAATTCTTAAGAATACCTGGGACATTGCATTAAATGACTTTGGGCAAGTCATTTAAAAGTTCTCAGTTTCGGGGCTTCTCTGGTGGCGCAGTGGTTGAGAATCTGCCTGCCAATGCAGGGGACACGGGTTCGAGCCCTGGTCTGGGAAGATCCCGCATGCCGCGGAGCAACTAGGCCCGTGAGCCACAATTACTGAGCCTGCGCGTCTGGAGTCTGTGCTCCGCAACAAGAGAGGCCGCGATGGTGAGAGGCCCGCGCACCGCAATGAAGACTGGCCCCCACTTGCCACAACTAGAGAGAGCCCTCGCACAGAAACGAAGACCCAGTACAGCCATAAATAAATATATAAATAAATAAAAATTAAAAAAAAAAGTTCCCAGTTTCCTCAATATAAAAGGAAGATATAGGGACTTCCCTGGTGGTCCAGTGGGTAAGATCCTGGGCTCCCAGCGCAGGCGGCCCGGGTTCGATCCCTGGTCGGGGAACTGGGTCCCACGTGCATGCCGCAACTCAGACCCGGCACAGCCGAAACAAACAAGCGAATAAATAAATAAATATTTAAAAAAAAAAAAAAGGAAGATATAAAATTTGAATTTCAACCAGAAAATCAGATTTTGGACTTTGGAATATAGAGTTTTAAAAATCTGAAAGCAAATATACAAAAAAATTAAAATAAAATAAAAATTTTTTTAAATGCAGTAGACAAAAATTTTTACCTAAATCCCTTAGTCTGCTGTAATAACATTTGCCCTGTATATGAATATAGATAACCATTTCCACTGTTAAAATGATCACTTTCTGGAAGCTTACAGATGTTAACAATTGCTTATTATAGCTATTTTCCCAAGCATGGCAACCAATACAATCATATACAACATGAATATGGTAATGTACTCAATTCTCTGTACAATACAAACCTCATATTCAGCATCATGCTACTACTCAAATTAGTTCCTCATATGTAGTGTCAATATTTGAGGGAGAAAAATCTATGAATAAAGAGACACAGAGATTGAATTCTGATCTTCTGACCAATTCCACGTTCAATGACTGGCCCCCTACCCCATTCCAAGGCCCCCTTACTGCAAAAGAAAGGAATCTTGCTTAGATTACCAGTCACATATATTTCCAACTCCAATCCCTAATCTGCCATTTACTAGCTCTATGATCCTCGGCAACTTCTTGAATTTTTTAAGCTTCAGTTTTCTTATGTTTAAAATTGAAGTATTAGTACCAGCTGACTAGCAGAGTGTTGTGAAGATAAAATGAGATAATTGGGGGTGTGGGGGGATAAATAAATAAAATGAAATAATGTGCCTAGGCCATTAATAATCAATCAATGAATGTTAGCATTTATGCTTATTATTATTATTATTGACTTAAGAATGTTCAAGGGCTTCCATGGTGGTGCAGTGGTTAAGAATCCGCCTGCCAATACAGGGGACACGGGTTCGGGCCTGGGTCCGGGAAGATCCCACATACCGCGGAGCAACTAAGCCCGTGCGCCACAACTACTGAGCCTGCACTCTAGAGCCCGCAAGCCACAACTACTGAAGCCCACGCGCTTAGAGCCCGTGCTCTGCAACAAGAGAAGCCACCGCAATGAGAAGCCCGCGCACCACAACGAAGAGTAGCCCCCGCTCGCCGCAACTAGAGAAAAGCCCGCGCGCAGCAACAAAGACCCACCGCAGCCAAAAATAAATAAATTTTAAAAAATAATAATAATGTTCAGTGATATTTAAGAGTACTTTAAAAACACTATTAAATTATGAACTGATCTGTGAATTTTCTCCTCAAGCTTCCATTCTAATTGTATCTCTTCTGAGAAACGTAATGTGTTTTATTGATGCAGCATAGTTTAGAATTTGTTTAATATTTTGTAATTTTTAAAATAATTTCTTCCATTTTAGTCTTGTCAACTACTATGTAAACTCCTCAGGGCCAGAAGCTTGTTTCATAAGCCTGTGTTCACATATATATTGTGTTTACTACAATGTAATGATTTGTTTCTCTATTTCTCTCCCTTCCTAGGCTCTGAGCAATTCCAAGGCAAAGAGCAAGGCTTACTTATATTTGTTTCCTGGAGACTTAGTAATCAGACACAAAATAGGTCTCAATAAACGTTTGTTGAAGGGATAAATGAATGAATTAATCTTTTTTCCCCCCTGCAATGCCTTACACAGTACTCTACACATAATAGGAACTCAGTAAAGCTCCTTAATGGATTCATGGAGAAATCTTTTGGACTCAACCACATAAAGCTTTATCTTGCCTCAGAAAAGCATTTCGACTTTAAAGGTTAGCTACTAACATTACAAATTAAGTTTTAGTCTAACATATATCAAATAAATAGATTCAATGACTAACCACATCAAGGCTGGCTCTGGAAGGATTAAAATCCACTATTCTAATTAATGAATTTGTGAACCTCAACATGGAGAAAGCCAGTTACATAATCAAAAGAGAGGTTATCAAGGATCGAACCCACACCCCCTGCAATGGAAGCCTGGAGTCTTAACCACTGGACCACCAGGAAAGTCCCTGTTTTTCTTTCATTAACAATAACCTTTTGATGTTCCTACTACCTGGTTTCTTGCAAAAACTCCTATATATCCTGGCTCCTCCTTTACGTCTTCAGAGCAGTCCCTCAGAGTCATCTGAGAGGCTGTCTTCCAGGCTTAAGTCCTCAGCAAGGCCATCAAATAAAACGTTAATTCTCAAAAAAATAATAAATTAATAAAAAGAGAGGTTATGCCTTTGCAAATTTATACCTACAAAAGATAGTGAGAAATAATTATCAGAAAGCTTGTATCTGTATATTGAAATGAACAAATTATTTTTTATGCCTGAATTGATGCCACTGTTTTCACTAGAAATAAGAGTTAACAGCAAAGTGATCCAAACCTGTCTCTAGAAAACAGTCTTTGAGACTCAGAGAGTAAATGTTTTGCCTCTCAGTGATTTTTAACTCCCGGAAGACTCCTTTTATTTCCAGATTGACGGATATTCAAAACTCTTTCTGTCTCCTAAAAATAAAACTTCATCCATTTCTTAAAAGGCAAACAACCTGAATAGACACACTTTCGGAACACTAGGTTTTATATTCAAGTAACTAAAACTATCCCTAGTGTTCAGTCTTGTGCTGCTGCAGTAGAAACACTTTTCTTAGTTTTTAAACTACATTCGTGGAAGGTTTAAATGTCGTACTGTACATTCTTTCACTGTATGATCTAAACTGATTTTACACCGCATATATAATTTCATAAGTACACCGTAAAGGAATTCTACACTTGAATGAATCTGGAAAGAAACATGAACTTAGCACACACCCCCTTCTTCCAACTCGATACGCACATCTTAGTTTTTTTTTCTCAAGAATTTCTCTCTCCCGCCCCCACCCCACACTTTATTTCAGAGCAGCATCATTCATTATCCCACTCACCACCACCGAAAGAACCTTTCCAACTAATACTATTTCACCAGGACCCTCCTTTCACATCTCAGAGTCCGTGGGGGATTTCTTTGGAAGCGGGGCGGGGGGGGGCGGTGAAGTTCCGGGACGCCACCATTCCCGCCATGTCCTATAGGACCCAGGTCCTAGCGCGCAGTCCCCGACCAGCCTCAGGCGGACCCCAGGAAACTGCGAAGGTCTGACACGGCACCCCCCATCTCCGCCAGGTCAAAGCAAAGCGGGCCCAACCTCTAGGCTCCCACTTAACGTACCCTCCTCCTCGCTGTACCCCATTTCTTCCCACTTACTCCTCGGTGTAGCCCGGTCTCTTTACCCAATTCTGAGTCCCCATAACCATCTTGTTCCCAACACGAACACCCTTTTTACACTCCGGGCCCTGCCCCTTGAACCCTTCTACACCCCGGTCCCTCCCCCTGGACCTCCCACCAGCTTCAACCCTCACAGCGTACCCTAGTGCAGACCCGCGCCCCGTCCCTATAGCCACTGGACCCGGGTCCTACCCCACACGTCACACTCGGACCCATTGCTCCCGCGACCCGACCTTCCCCACTACCCCCCAAGCGCTACCACACCCCCCACCCCAGCACCCTGTTACCTCCGGCCCCGCCCCCCTGAGTGTCGCACTCACCGCTTCTGCCGCCGCATCATTAACCGCCGCGGCTGCTATAGCTACAGGGAGCCAAGGCAACCAGCTCTCGCGACACTTTCCTCAGCTACGCCGAGAACGGCCGGGAAGAGTCTTTCGCAAGAAAGTAAATGAGTCAGGGTCGAGACGGCTAAGTATATCTCGCGATAGTATTGTGTAAAATGGCGGCCGCAAGGCGCTTAAGGGGTGGCCTGGAAAGGTCTGGAGGTGGGCGAGGGCGGGAAAGGATATTGAACTGGCAGGAGAGTCGGAAAACTATTGTAGGCAGGACGCAGGACGGTCTGGGATGGGGGAAGTTAGTATGACGAACCCTACACCGGAATAACGTGAGGTATGGGGCTGTCTTTTCCCAGGCCTCAAACTTAAAGCAGTGTCGCCTTGGCTGAAGTTCAGTCTTCCTGGCATTTTCCTTATGCATGCAGAGTAGAGATGGAGGGAGTAAGCCAGAAATTGACCTTTCCATGTCCTCCTTAACCTTCCTTCAGGAAACTTTGATTCGTTCTTCCCCTACTTTGGTTTGTGAATGGTATTTGACTTAACAGAAATATTTATGTTTATACACTGGTGCCCCGCCCCCTTCAATTTGCCCAGCGAAACTAGGAAATCAAAGTGTTTTGTTGTTGTTGTTATTTTTAGTCGAACATAAGCACAGATGTTTGGCCTTGGCTGTGGAAGGGGGCCGCATTGGTTTGTGATTTGAACTTTGCAGTTGTTGCTTGCCACCCTGTGGACGGGCACATCCTTACTTGGTGACTCTCTCAACACTTAGTTGTAAGGGCTTTCTCTCTGCTCTCAGAAAGCTGTAAATGCAGACTGACTGAGTAGGATCTGGAACAGACGACGGACATGTTAGGAGAAACACTGACTGAAGCTGCCCACCCTGGCCAGGCAAGATAGTAGCCACTTGCGTGAGTCATCTTACAACAGGAGGTCCTGGTAAGGAACGAGGAACTAACAAGCTACCACCAACCGGTAGAATTCGGGAAAGGTCAAAAGGAGAGAGGAGACACCAGTCCATATGTCCTACCAACATCCCAGAATCCTCACTGGAATCTATTTTGTCTGAGCAGTGTGCACACCACATTTTAATAAGGGTAGGAAGGACCTTGAGTCAGAATGATTGGCCAGAGACAACCCGGAAAGTAACCCCATTCCCATAAAACCCAAGACTGCAAGCCACGTGGCAGAGCAGTTCTCCTGGGTTCCCTTACCCTGCTGCTATCTGCCCGGGCACCTCTTCCCAATAGTCTCTTGCTTTGTCAGCACGTGTGTCTCCTCGGACAATTCATTTCTGAGTGTTAGAC
The DNA here is from genome assembly GCF_009873245.2 of Balaenoptera musculus. Lineage (NCBI taxonomy): Eukaryota > Metazoa > Chordata > Mammalia > Artiodactyla > Balaenopteridae > Balaenoptera > Balaenoptera musculus. The sequence continues at coordinate 61,008,534 of NC_045800.1, read as the reverse complement.
AGCAGCCCACCCTCAGACCCTGGAAGGGATCCCCCTTACTGCAACAGCTATATAAAGAACGTTGTTCAGTGAGAGTAAAACAGAGGGGTACAAATAAGGGAATAAAAGTAATAAATAGAGAATTAAGTGTCTTCTCTCCAATCCCCTGAATACCTCTCATAGTCTAGACCAGTGCTGTCCGGTAGAAACATACTGTGAGCCACATCATGCAATTTAAAATTTGTAGTAGCCACATTTTTTTTTTAAAGTAAGAAAAATGAAATTTAGTTATTCACTTAACCCAACGTATTCAAAATATTTCAACATGTAATCAATATTTTGAAATTTTTTAAAATTTTTATTGGGGGTATAGTTGATTTACAGTGTGTTAGTTTCTGGTGTACAGCAATTTTTTTAATATTTTGAAATTATTAATGAGATATTTTACATTCTTTTTTCATACTGAGTCTTCAAAATCCATTGTTTATATTTACAGAGCATCTTAATTTAGCCTAGGCAAATTTTAAGAGCTTAATAGCCACATGTGGCTAGTGACTGCAGTATTAGACAGCAAAGCTCTAGACCCTATACCAGGGAATGCATTATCTGGGTGACCTTAGGGGCATAGTATTACGGGCATGTGGTTTATGTAAAAGAAACCCTTGAAGTTGCTAGCTCAAACGGCTGCAGAGTCTAGGTGGGTAACAATAAAAGAGACCTGATGTAAAACAATAGGTGGTAGTGGGGACTTGTGCCCACTGAAGAGTGCAAGTGAAACAGGAGGAAAGGGGGCAAGGCACAACCTTTGAAAGAATGACACAGCCTAAGGATGGGACATAAACTGATTAGAACCAAATGGGTCCAAGATGGCGGAGAAGTCAACTTCCACTAGACCTTGAGGCTTAGTATATGCTCACTGTAACACATCAGCAAGCTAAATGACACACCCAAAGGCACCATGACAGTGGCGGTGCCCACTGTCAAAAAGTGGGTGGTGGCCCAATTCCTGGAAATCCCCACCCCTTCCCGAAATAGCTGGAATACTCCTCCCACTCATTAGCCTATGAAATTACCCACCCATATAAAAACTGACAACCCCATACCCTGGCGGCCTTTCTCACCTTCTGAGATGGCCCACACTCTGTCTGTGGAGTGTGTTTCTCTCTAAATAAATCCACTTCTTACCTACCACTTTGTCTCTCACTGAATTCTTTCTGCGATGAGACATGAAGAACATGAGCTTCATTAAGTCCTGAAACCAGGTGTGTGATCTCATTTGGAAGACTGTGGGTTTTGGTGGGGTTCTGGCATGGGTGTTCAAGCCCCAATCTGAAGTGCATGGTTTCACAAGCTTCTATCTAAAAGGAAGCTTTCCTGCAGCCATTATGGAAAACAGTATGGAGATTCCTCAAAAAATTAAAAATAGAATTTCCATATGATCCAGCAATTCCAATCCTGAGTATTTATCTGAAGAAAACAAAAATGTTAACTAGAAAAGATATACGATATGCACCACTATGTTCCTTACAGCATTATTTACAGTAGCCAAGATGTAGAAGCAACCAAATTGCCCATCAGTAGATAAATGGATAAAGAATGTGGTATATATTTACAAGATTTCAGATATTCTGAGGTTGGAAAAATGAAGTTTCTAAGTTTTCAGAGCTGTTGACTATTAGACCCTGAACTTTTTTTTACCCCAACTTTAAGGGTAGGCATTTAATAATTATTTTATAGTTGGGAAATCTCTTTGTCACATGAATGTTGTTATTTGCTTTTGTACATCTGATGCCTGATATATAGTAGGCACTCAATAAACATTTGTTGAAGGAATATAGTCCTTAACTTTTGAGGAGGGCTCACAGACTTTTTTTTTTTTTTTTTTTTTTGGTTGTGTTGGGTTTTCGTTGCTGCACACGGGCTTTCTCTAGTTGCAGCGAGCGGGGTCTACACTCCATTGCGATGGGCGGGCTTCTCATTATGGTGGTTTCTCTTGTTGTGGAGCACGGGCTCTAGGTGCTTGGGCTTCAGTGGTTGTGGCGCGTGGGCTCAGTAGTTGTGGTGCACAGGGTTAGTTGCTCCGCTGTATGTGGGACCTTCCTGGACCAGGGCTCGAACCCGTGTCCCCTGCATTGACAGGTGGAGTCTTAACCACTGCGCCACCAGGGAAGCCCGGGTTCACAGACTTTTAAACATGAGAATCTCATAAAAGCTATGAACTCTTGTCCACATCCTGTCTGTGCCCTGCCCATATTCCCTCAGCCTATCCTAGAGTTCACTACAGCTTTGGTAGACAAATTCTATACAAGCCCATAGCTTCCTACCTTAAACACCTGAGTTATCTCCTTGCCTGGAAGTGCCAGCAGAGTTAACATTCCCCTTGGCAATCCGTAACCAAGGAGAGATGGGATTTGGTAGCTAAATATTCCAGTTTCTACCCTGCCTCAGTGAGGCGATTCTGAAGTATGCTTTACTATAGTGTTTCTCAAACTTTACTAACACATAAGAATCACCTGGAGAGATTAATAAGACACAAATTCTTGAATTTGCAAATTTTTTTTTTGGCCTTGCCGCGCTGTTTGCAGGATCTTAGTTCCCCCGACCAGGGATTGAACCGGATCCCTGACAGTGAGGGCGCCAAGTCCTAACCACTGGACCGCCAGGGAATTCCCTTGAATTTGCACTTTTAACCAAGTTCCCAGGAGAAAATGATGCTGCCAGTCCATGGACCACATTTTGAATAACATTTTTCTCAGAGAGTCTCTAGTGAGATTCAGCCCCAATTGCTGGAAGCACCTTTTTGGCCTTCTTCTCATTACCTTACACTGCTTGGATTCTGGGACCACCTCCCAGATTTACTAGTTGCATCCAAATCTTTGTTTCAGGGTCTGTTTGGGGGGAAAGCCAAACTATGACAACTCTTCTTAGAAAAATGCACAGGGACTTCCCTGGTGGCGCAGTGGTTAAGACTCCACCTGCCAATGCAGGGGACACGGGTTCTAGCCCCGGTCCGGGAAGATCCTACATGCAGTGGAGCAATGAAGCCTGTGTGCCACAACTACTGAGCCTGTGCTCTGGAGCCCGTGAGCCACAACTACTGAGCCCATGTGCCACAACTACTGAAGCCCGCGTGCCTAGAGTCCGTGCTCTACAACAAGAGAGGACACCGCAGTGAGAAGCCTGTGCACCACAACAAAGAGTAGCCCCTGCTCATCGCAACTGGAGAAAACCCACGCACAGCGACAAAGACCCAATGAAGCCAAAAATAAATAAATAAAAATAAATTAATAAAAGGAAAAATGCACATAGAAATAGAGTTTTGTGTACTAGTTTAGAGGACGTATGAATTCCCTGAAATTTATTTATGTTGTAAAGGAAGGTGACCAAGGTAAATGTCATATGACCCAAGTTCCATGAAAATTGAATCAGTCCAGGCAGAGTCTAGGAACCTAATATAATCATTAATGGCTCATGGAGTTAGCTGAATTCAGCCAGCTCTCCTCAGAAGTTATTTTTCCTGATCTGCATCAAACTCTGACTTTGTGGGACATAAGAGTAAGTCTGGGACTCTAAAGAAACCCCATGCTTGAAGTCAATAAAAAGAGTATTGTCACTCATTCCTATTGGATTCTCATGGTTTCTTCCCAATCATAGTGCTTTCTGGACACAACTGCAGTGTCCCTATGACCCTTAGATCTTTTCTTGATGTGTTCACAGATGAGCCAGGCATACTATAACTGCAGCTGGTTTCTCCCACTTCCTTCTGGATTCCAATATGGCTCCCTATTCTATTTCATCCTTTTAGGAACCTGTAACCTTTGACATATATTCCTAAGCTCACGCTTGTGTCATATGGAAATTTTATGGCATGCTCTTGTTCTGTAATAATTGGGTAATCCTGATTATCCCAGTTTCTAATCAGCTTCTTAAAGAGAGCTAACGCCCGGGTCACCAACGCCTATTTCCTAAACACAGCACACAATTGCTGCTTAGCTTTGCCCACATATGGGCCAGCACGTGTGATTGTGCACGATTATTTGTCTTATGTACTATTCAATAAGTATGTCTTTGTATACACCTATGAATGTGCTTTGGCAGGTGCGGATGTGGGTGTGGGTGTGTAAGTAATCAGGTCAGTCTTGAAGTCTGAATAATGGATATATGGTATTTGACTTAATTAGTCTCTGTGCATTGTTAGCCTCAGTTTTCGTCTGCCCTCAAATATCAGAGGAAGAATGAGTTCATTTCCTTGAAGTTTATTAACTGTTACCGAAGGCAGAGAAAATTCCATAAAAGAGAAGGTTCCATACAGAGCAAGTGGAAGGGGAGCTCTGAGTTGGTAAGAAAAGATGCTTGGAGTGGGGACTTGGAGTGAAGGATGGAAGGGCAGATCTCCCCTTTCTTTTTCCCTCCATTCCCACAAGGATACTGGATTTTCAGTGGGGGTATCCTGCTCAGCATTCCCTCTCCAAAATGAAACCAGAGAGGGGAAACTTGATACAAAGTAGAGGTAGAAACACCTCACAGCTCCTCTGTTTCTCCATCCAAGGGGATGCCAATATCCACGTTGTAGTCTACAGGCTCCCCAGAGCTCAGCCAGGGAATAGGGGTTCGATTGAAAGAAGGCCTGTTGGAGAGGTTCTGGTTGTAGAGGACTAGGGGTTCACTCAGCAAGGGCCCCAGGTCAAACTTGGGCATCTGGAAGGTCATGCGTTTGGAGGCCTTCTCATATCCACCATAAGGCATTGCTGTCCTGAAAAGGGGACACATTATTTAATTAAAAACCAGAACAAAAGAAAGAGTTTTGTCAGTGAGATGTTACACTGTTTTGAGGATGGGGAAGTCTGTGAATTCTAGTTTCAGATTGCTTCTGCACTCCTTATTCTTATTCTCCCTTAGTACTCCTTTCCCCCTTCTGGTTTGCTTGTTTCCCCAAAGCTAAAAATGAGAAAAGTAGTCTAGTGTGTACTAGATAGAGAGTCTCATGGATAGTTGTGACCCAAGCCAGTCACATTTTCAGAGAAATTTACCCCAAACACTACAGACTCAAGGGTCTGAGGTTACCTTATATTATAATGTAGAGACCCCCCCTCAAAACCCCTACCCCACCTCCAGTGGATAGTGTGTGCCCTGGATGAGAGGAATTAACATTTCCTGGAAAATCCAGGCACCTTAGGACCAAATGCAAAAGCACTTCTCTAGGGCTTCCCTGTCCTGTTTTCACACAGTCTAGAGAAGCCCAGTTCCAAAAGGATAGGTACTTGAACCTTACTAAAGTAGGGTATAAAGAAATAGAATCTTCAATAGTATAATAACTTGCTGTGGTGTGTAATCTATAAAAATTCTGAATCACTATGTTGTACACCTGAAACTAATATAATGTTGTAAGTCAACTATACTTCAATTAAAAAAAGAAAAGAAAAATAGAATTATACTATAAGGACAGTAATGGAATTGTAACCTTGAATGAAGGGAGCCTCAAGAAGCCTTTAAATGTGTAATATATTATTCCCATTTCACAGTCAAGGCAACCAAGGCTCAGAAGTAGGGTGACTTTCCCATACAGCTAATAACTATGAACTAAAATTCAGATCCTGCCTCCTAGCAAATTTTTCCTTCATCATACCATGCTGTTTCTCTGAGCTAGAGTGGAAAGACCAAAAGCCTTCAGTTGCGGCCCCCAAATTCCTCCCATGCCTCCTCATCCTCCTGAAACATTTGAACCAGTCTCCATTCCAACTAAGGGCATGTTGCCATACACTGGAATGCATCAGTTTCCTTCCCCATCCCCCTTACCTGTTGAAGGACTTATACTGAGGGAGATCACCTTTGGCCCCGTGGGCCAGCAGGTTGATGCCAAGTTCCACTTTTTGCTGGGAGTCAACCCCCATGGCTCTCTCCCATGGGGAAATATAGGTCTTGAACACAGAGATATGTTTTCCTTCTCCACCTGCCTGGTCGTCTGGCAGCCATGGGAGAGAAATAATAATAAGTCAAATAATAGCAGTTAGTAGCCAATGGAAGTTAGTCTCAGAGCTCTGCGCTAGAGAAGTTGCTGGGGCCAGGGACCAAAGGTAAAACATCTTGGTAATTGTATAAGGTTTGTGAAATAATGACAGCCTGGAGTCGGATTTGTGATACAAACTGAAAGGCTAGAAAGGTGACTGAGAGACAAGGCTTCTGGGTGGAATAGACACGTCTCTGTATCCTTATGGACCCAGAAAGTCCATCAGGCTATCTCAACAGGCCTCTCCTGCTTCCTACACCCAGTCTAGGCCTCATTCCTGGGGATTTCTCTGCTCTAGAGACCAGACACATTATTCTTGGGTGAGGATACTTGCCTAGTCCTGTCTCGCCAACCCCTGCAGTGCCAGCAGCTCCTCCTCGGCCAGTCTGGCCCCCAGGACCACCTGTACCCCCATATCCAGACCCAGGGCCCTGATGATGGTGATGCTCGTCAGAGCCATACTGTCCGGCAGAGCCACTTCCCCCTGCCTGGCCTCCGCCGCTGCCCTTGCTGTAGGAGAATCCCTGGCCAGCTGTACCCAGCTGTCCCCCAACTGTGGGAAGGAACTTCTGGAAGTGATCCTGAAAAGAAAGGACAAAGTAAGGGGAAGGTTAGCAATGGGTACGGGGAACACCATAGCAAGTAGGAGGTGATCAGAGACAATGGACAACCAGAAGACACTGAATCGTCTGAGACTCCCCCGTCCAATAGATGGTTAGCAGATAGCCTGACTGAGAGAAATTAAACTCTCCTTAAGGGATACAACCTCTTTGGCTCAGTTCGAATTACATCTAGGATGGGGGCAACTCATTCTCCGAAATCCCCTTTCCCTCCTTACCAAGGCAGAGGACCAAGAGTTCTGCTCAACTTAGATTTGAGAGATTGGGGCTGGCATGGAGAACCCAGCCTTAAGTTAAAGAACTAGAGAGATCTCTGCTCCTCCCCTGCATCTTGTCTAACAGATAAAAGTCTCTTCTCTCTCTTCCTCTTCCTCTCCCTTTCTCCTCTTGGTGCCTGTTGGACCAGGACTTCCTGACAGTGAAACTGTAGTGGGTAGGGGGAAGGGAAGCCCAAAGGGCAACACTGGATCCATCCCCAAAGCCTAAAAATAACCCTGCCAACTCCTTCAGGAGGCTCTCCTGGCTACCCACCGAACACACCCCCATGCTCCACCCAGTGTAACCAGACACAGGCAGGGAGGAGGGCTTTTGGCCTCCTAAAGTTAGATATGACCGGCTCAGCATTTTTATTCTGCTCCTACATACGGGCCAATGGCAGACACTCCTGCCCCTGGCCCCATGTAGGCATCTATTTTCACTCTCCCCTGGCTGCCCAGGAAAGGTGGAGGGGGAAGAAAGGAAATGGAGACGATCCCCTCCTTCTCAGCTGAAATATCTTGTGCCTGGTCCCTCTCCAATCTCTACTTCTCTTTGGAGAATGATCCTGACTAGGAGACGTAGGACCTTAAAGCATGGTTTCAGTCCCCACATCTGTGGTCCTTATACTGACCCTTTAGATAAAAGAATGGCTCAAGAAGAGATGGCTATAAAAATTCACTCACCTCTTTCTAGGGTTGCCAGATTTTGCAAAAAGAAAAAATCACAGGATACCAGTTAAATTTGAATTTCAGATACATAATAATACTTTTTTAGTATAAATATGCCTAAGTATTGCATGGGATATATTTAGATATAAGAGAGTATTCGTCATGTATCTGAAATTCAAATTTAACTCGGTGTCCTGTATTTTTTAATTTAATTTTCATGTCCCAAATATTTCATGGGACACACTTATATTAAAAAATTATTGTGTATCTGAAATTCAAATTTAACTAAGTGTCTTCAAATTTTTTTTCTTTTCTTTTCTTTTTTGACCATGCTGCGTGGCTTGCAGGAGCTTAGTTCCCCAACCAGGGATCGAACCCAGGCCCCTGGCAGTGAGAGCACCAGACCACTGGACCACCAGGGAATTCCCTAAGTGTCTTCAATTTTTTAAAAAAAACTTATGTCCCAAATATTGCATGGGACATACTTTACTAAAAAATTATCTGTGTATATCTCAACTTTATTTTTTTAAATTGAAGTAGCATTGATTTACAATATTATATTAGTTTCAGGTATACAACATAGTGATGCAATATTCTTATAGACTATACTCCATTTAAAGGTATTATAAAATATGGGCTTTATTTACTGTGCCGTACAATATATCCTCGTAGCTTATTTAGTGTGTATCTCAACTTTAAAATATAGGACTGGGCATCCTGTGTTTTATCTGGTAATCCTATCTTTAATACTTAACCATACTGGGAAGGAGTTTTCTCCTTGAAGGTGTGGACTCCCCACCCTGCCTCACCAGCTCTAAGACACAGATTTAGTTTCAGAGGTGGGCTGTAATTCACCCTGGAGCTATTGGGGGCTCGCTGTATCTGGGGGGTTAATGAGCTTATAAATTAGCTGGGTGGGGAGGTTGGTCATATTTTAGAGACTCGGGCGGGGCCTACCAAGAAGCTGTCAAAAGAGGCACGAGGCTTTGAGAGCAGTAAAGTTACGAACTCACCATTGAGCTGTCAGAGAAGACATCAGGGTGGTTTTCATAGATAAATTTCTCCACCCGCATCTGCCGCAGTTTGAACATCTTGGAGCCCCGGTTAGTGAGCAGCGACAGCTCCTCCAGCATCACATCCCTTGGGACGCTGATCTTCTTGCCCAGGTTCAGGCCCGAGCTCTCCCGTCCACCTTTCAGGGAGGTGGGGAGGCAGAGGCAAGGGAAAGAGGAAAGTAGGGTTTTCTAGCTCCAAATGAAGCCGCCATCCACAACTAATTAAGTGCGTGTGTCCCAGCAGAGATCACTGAGTGAAGCAGATGCTGTCTGTGATGTCTGATCAAATTCTGTCTAGTTTATGAGGGATTTTGATTTCCTGGGTTTGGAGTTGGAGAGAATGCATGGGAAATGGGGTGCAGAGTGAGACAGTGGGGATACTAGAATGGGGTGAAGACGGTGAATGGGGTAAAAGGTATGGGGTACAGGGCAAAAGAGTAAAGAAACATCATAGATGGAGGTCATTGGGGAAACTATAGCACGGGGGAAAGCCCAAAGGCCACCTCTAAATATATACTCCTATCTTAACTCCTTTGCCTTCTCTTCCCCTCAGTAAACTGGCTGCAAACGGCTTCTAGGTATTGGGAGAGCTCCTCACTTGCTGTACTCCTACCACCCCCAGGAAAAATGCCTGAGCAATTTTCCATTTTAAGTGCCTATACGAGGCTCCTTAGCTCTGGGGAAAGAAGTAAGGAAACTAACCATTTATTGAGACCTTACTCTGTGCCAGTCTCCATCGTACATATTTTCTTCTCGAACATACCTCACTGACCTGTGGGTCCTGTTGTCTTGGACCTGTGCTGGGTAACATGGCATGGGTATTACTGTCTCAGATTACAAGGTGAAAAGGGTGGAAGGGTGAGTAGTCAGTGTTGAATTCTTTCTTCCTTTCCCCCTTTCCCCCCACCCCTGCAAACCTCACCCCCACCCCAAATTCCTCTTGTCTCTCCTTATCTCTTCACCTTAAGGCACATATAACCTTATGATACTTCTGGGACTCATGGGCCAGAGATACTCTCAATAAGAAGTCCCACACTAGGTAGGTGCACACATGCCATACCTCCAGTGAGTTCCATGATCAGCTTGCTGGATTTCCGCTTCTTGTTGGGGGCAGGGGTCTCTGAGAGTGGCATTGTGGAGGTGGATGGAGCCTGGATCGGGTGGGAAGGAGGAGGTGAAGGATGGACAGGGACTGGGGTGAGTGTCTACAGTAAGGCACTGCTTAAGGACTTCAGGGAGCAAAATTTCATTCGATTTTTTTAAAGAAATACATATTTCTCTAAAAGGTGAAAAACCATTGCTTTAGGGCTTCTCTTCTTGGGAAGCAGGGCAGAAAATATAGATGCACCCCTTGCCCCTACCTTCTACCAACCTCTTTTCAGCTGTTTTACATAGAGCTGGTGCAGGGCTTAGGAACACAATATGTGTTAGGGGGGCCTGGAGGTAAAACAAACACATTACTTACAGGTCAGGTAATGCACCCAGGTTTCATTGGTTTGGCATGATTCGAAGTTTTTATTTGTACGGGGCTCCCAGACTGGGATTATCATTGCAAGCTCTGGCCTCTCAGTCTTCCCCAAGCCCCAGGGCGGTGGGGCGGGGCGGGCGGGGGGGGGGGGGAGCAGAAAAAATGTTCTGCCAGGGTTGAGGAGATCCAGCCAGAAACATTCTCCATAGGATGGAGAGGTTATTGCCCCTCCACCGGGCCAGCTGGATCATGGCCTGGGAGGTGACAGCAGTGCTCCCACTCCGTTTCAGTCACTCCCCACCCCCCAGACCTGGAGTGGAGAGGGAGGTCAATCTTGATGCATGTCAATTCAGCAATATCATAGCAGTGGGGAATTCAGGGAGGACAGGAACATAATCATAGGATCTGGCAGTGGAGGGGGACAAGCTGGGAAAAGATACAGATTCCAGCCCCTCCTTAACAGAAGTTGGCACTCAGCGAAATGTCTTCTGCTGAGTCCTGTCTCACAACACGTCTGCGATTCTACTAGCTTAGTGGGGTCTGCTGAGGCCAGAGTCCAGGAACTGCTAAATAGATTCTCCCTGTACCTCTCTCAGCCCCAACTAGGTTCTTGTTTTCTATCCAGCCTCTCAGACCGCCTTCTCATTCCTCCAGTGCCTCCCCCAACATCTCCAATCCCCCCACCCTCTTGGGCCCTTCTCCTTCCAACTCTCTGTGGCTCCCCTGAACTGGACAACTGGGAATTGAGTACAGATGGAGGAGCTGGGCAGCTCCCCCCAGGATCAAGGGTCACTATTACAGACACAGACACAGCAGTCAGCAGAGTGGGCTCTAGCCCCTCTGACTATAAAGCTGGAGACTTACCGGCTGCTCAAGCGGTGGTCAGCTCTCCCTGGGGTCCAGCAGCTTTGGAGGACTGAGCTGCTGTGACTAGAGAACCTGAGCTGGGCAGGCGTGGGGGCAGCACTGGCAATGGGGGAGGGAGGGTGGTTATTAATAGAGACGATGAGCGCAAGCAGCTCAAATGGCACAGGGGTACTGAGACCCTGGAACCAAGGTCCCATCCTCCTTGCCCAGAGGCTCAGGAAGGGGAGGAAAGGCCTTTAGAATTCTCTCACTAAGCTGTCTGAGCCAAGGATCAGTCTGCCCAGGGACTCCTCTTCTCTGGCACCTCGAGGCTGAGATCCAAAGAAGCACTCAGGGAGAAACTGAAAACTGAGAGGGAGAGAGGAAGCAGGCAGCAAGTGGTGAATAGGAATTTGGAGAGGGAAAGTGAGAAGCAGGAGAATGTGTCTGGAGAGCCATTCAGAGACAGTCCAGGCTGGAGCTGGAGGGACATGTGGGTGCATTTTGGGGGTTGGGAGGGTTTAAGATGCCATGTTTCGGGGAGGGAATTTCTGTTCACAATGGAACTGCCCTTTGAAAGTTCCTGGATAGGCTGGTCTTTCCTTTGGGAGGGCCAGATTTTGGCAGGATAAGGGATCAAATTAACCAAATCCAGTAGTTAGGCTATCAGGGATGATGTGGGGGAAGACTTGACCAGTTTCTGCCTTTTCATCCCCATTTGCTGTTTGGGTGCTCAGTTTAGCCTGCTCTGCTAGATAGATGTCACTGTTTTTTAAAAAAATTAATTAATTTATTTATTTCTTTTTGGCTGCATCGGGTCTTCGTTGCTGCACGCAGGCTTTAGTTGCGGCGAGCAGGGTCTACTTTTCGTTGTGGTGCGCGGGCTTCTCATTGCGGTGGCTGCTCTTGCTGCGGAGCACGGGCTCTAGGTGCACAGGCTTCAGTGGTTATGGCTCGCGGGCTCTAGAGCACAGGCTCAGTAGTTGTAGTGCACGGGCTTAGCTGCTCCGTGGCATGTGGGATCTTCCTGGACCAGGGCTCGAACCCGTGTCCCCTGCATTGACAGGCAGATTCTTAACCACTGAGGCCGCCACCAGGGAAGTCCCAGATGTCACTTCTCCCTGAAGGGGTACACATAGGCTTCTGACCTGCCAGGGCTTTACTCTCTGAGGCTCCTACTTGGGATTTTCTTCAAAGGGAGCACACACCCCATAGGATCTGGACTGTCCCATTCACACTGGTCAAGAGAAGCCTCTGGGAAAGGGCACAAGCTTGAGAGCCCCCTCCAGGGAAACCTGTCATTTGCCCGGCACCTTCCTCAGTAGCTGCGTGAACATCCTGGATCCTTCTCCATCTTCTGCTCAGGTTTTGTAACCAGCTGCTGCACCTCTGCTGTATCCACCACCCTGTTGTGGCTGCCTTAGGAAGTGGCTTTTGAATACCTTTCTGTCCCTCTGTGAGCTACCCACTCTTCCTGACCATGTCCTTTTCCCATCCTGAACTTTATAGGTTCAGGTTAGGGGCTGAAAGGTCGCCCTGCTCCCCTCTACTTGGCCTCTGCCCAGACCAGTTTAGCCTCCAGATTCCTCATCTTTTGTCCTTTTTCTCCATTCTCTCCTAACCCAAAGAAGCAATTAGATGAAAAAACATAAATAGCAAAAGGTGATTTCATCATCATTACCATCCTCCCCTCAAAAACCAACCAAAATTTTGGTCTCTTATGATTGAGTACCTAAAACTACCTAGTGAATGAAGACAGAATATTTAGCCTAGGCTCTCTGAGCCCTTCCTTTGAAATTCTGAGAGGCTGCATATTTGGGAGAATCAGGGTCATGGGCCTGGTTATTGGCACAAATCTGCCCCCTGCTGGTAAAACTGGGGCAACAGAACTTCCCCTTCTCAGAAGTCATTCTATCCGCCTTTCAGTGCCTTATCTTTTTTATTAGTCTCAATCCATGCTGATCCACCCTCTCTCTCCTTCTTCCCTCTCTCACCCCACCTTCAACTTCAGCCATTGCTTTCCCTTCATTTCCTCCAGGGTGTTGGGAAATGTTGATGGCGAAAGGCTTAGAGGGCCTTTCCAGATTGTCTAGGTTCTGTAAGCTGAGGCCTCATCTGAGAAGTATGGAGCAGGGGATGGAGAAGGGGAGAATCTGGAGAGAGAGAACTGGGGGAGTGATGGAGGTGGCTACATTGGAGCAGGACAGAATTGGTAGAGAAGAGCAAAAGACCAGGGGGTGAAGGGCAAAACAGTAAAAAATAGGAGGGTAGGAACTGAGAAAAGAGATCAGGAATCAGGAGATCAGGGGAATGAATTAGAGAAGATGAAGGGGAGACCAGGATTTAGGTATAAAACTAGAAGAGATGACAACAACAGAAGATATGGGGCATAAGTTTATTCTTGTGCACAAACCAAAGTACTGTGACTCACACTCAATATGCAAAGGAAATTATCAATTTCCAGATCAAGCAGCAAACGTGACTAGTGGTGGTCATGGTGAGAGGGGAGTCCATATCCCTCTAGGATCAGAGATCAGGACCTGAAGCTGGAAAGAAATAAGAACTAGGGTTTGAGGGATGGGGTAGAACTAAAAAGAGGTTTTGGCTCTGGGTGTTTCCCTGCCCTTTCTCAGGTAGTTATGACAAGCTGCAGAAGACAGAGGGACAGATTCAAAGGAGGTAGCACAGATACCTGTCTTTCAACACTCAGCACACACTCTCGCATCCCTCCACCATCATCCCCCTTCACTCTAACAAATACATTCTTCTCCCTCAAATTTCTCCCCAATCCCACTTTTGTACATGATTGGTTTCTTATTATCCAATTTTACTCTCTACCAACACTGTATTCTCCCTCACCATGCTTCTCTCTGAGGCTCGATCAATTTCATTCATTTCTGTTCTGCTCCTGGTTTCTACCTCACTTTCCACATCATGGTTCTTTTCTCCTTTCTGTCTTAAGTTCATGAGACAATGAAGCCAATGATTTGTTCGTTCTCAGAGGACATTTTCTTTCTTTCTTTTCACTTCTTGGATGCTTTGTTGCTCAGCATGGGCCTCTCAAGTTGCTAACTTTCTGAAATCCCAAGGAACAGAATTCTTAGTTCTACTCCTGGTCTAGCTGGTATAACTCAACCCATACAAACTGCCCTGGTCCTTCGAGTCTCCTCATACTCTATGAATTTCACCCGATGCTCTACACCTGCTACAGACGATGATCTTTAACTCTAATGAGTCTCTTTCTCCCCACCAGACAGTCTATGTGAGGATAACTGACTCTTCTTTCATTAGTGCAAGGGTAAGACCCAGATTGGGTCTTTATTTAGACCGCTCCTCTTACTCTTGCCTAAGACAGAAGAGCACATCTGTGTGCACGCACACACTTGCACACACACGCCTAGGAAAATGCCAGCCAAGCTTGGGAAAGAAGAGTGAGGAGCAGCAAGTGATTTCGTGCAAATAGGGGTCAGTTCAGTCCCTTTGCTGCCTGTCTGGTGGTGAGCTTCTTGCCTGAGGTCTCAGTGGTAACTTCTCTGTGTCTTTCTCATTGACTGTTAAAACAAGGCCCACAGAAAAAAGCACAAATGTAGAGAAATGGAGACCAGTGGAGGAGTGTAGGTGAAGAGACAGAGTTAAAGACAGAGATCCAGGCAAGGAACTACAAAGAGAAGCACAGACACCAAAGCAAAGATAGTATTATAGGTTGGAAAGCAGCAGGGAGGTTAGGAGTCAGGAGGAAGCTGGGAGATGGGACACCAACTCCAAAACTTTCTCTGGCAGGAGGGAATTTAGCCTGCAAAGGAGGGGGGGCGGGGGCGGGGGCAGGCGGGTTGGGTAGAAGCAACTTTAGGAACTAGATATTCCACCTCCCCTTGGTCCTGGGAGCCGTGCCCTGTTCAGTGGTGGCCTGCCCCAGGCCTCCACACATGAGCCTGCAATCCCGTTCTAGTAGCTGAGAACCGGGGCCTGGCTACCTGGAAGCCACAGGAGCTGGGGGAGGCCCCAAGACCCCTGGGAGACTCTGGAGGAGGGGCTGGGCTAAGGACAGGGGCTGAGGCCTGCTCTGCCCTCCAGATGGGCTCATCCAATGTAGTGGCTGCTCGGGGGGCAAGCACAGTGGGTGCCAGGGGCTCTGCAGTGGGCTGGGGCGCTGGAGTCGAAAATCGGCGGATCTCCTGGACTCGGGCAGTTCTGGGAGGCACTGAGGAGGTGGGTCCAGGAGTCGGGGGAACCTCATCAAAACAGAACATGGCACTTTTAAGTTGGTAGGGCTGGTGCCGCATGAAATCCAAAGCCTTAATGCCCTGCTTGGGGGCTGCCCGAGGCCCTTGGGATTGGATCTTACTAGGGAGAGTTCGGGCAGCTTGGGGGAAAAAGGGTGAGAGCAGTGGGTTGTAAGCAATTGGAGGTGGGGCACGGATATTGGGTGAATATTTCCAGGAAGGGGGCAGGGAGGGGGTAGGAGAAGGGCTTCTGGGCCGCGGGCCAAGGCCAGGACCAGGTGCTTCCACCACATACCTGTCCGCTCGGCTCTGACGCTTGGCAAACAGCTCCCCACCCCTGCCCTGAAGCCTTGGTGGTTCAGGGATTCCAGCCGAAAGGGCCGCCCCATTCACTAACCCTTCGAGGAACCCTCGAGAAGGGGGCTTGGGAGCCACTGGGGGTGGAGTCTTAGGAGTCGCAGGGGGTGGGGTCTTGGGAGCCATTGGAGGCGGGGTTTTAGCTGTCACGTGAGGCAACGTCTTGTAACTCCTGCCCCCTGGTGGCTGCATGAAGTTGCAGGCTTCAGCCCCGAGGCTCAGGGCATCCTCCTCTGGACAAGATTCCGCACCCCCAGCCCGGGGTTTTTCATCCAGGTTCTGCACCAACGATAGCAGCTCCGGGTTGGGCGAGTTCTTCGTCTCCTCATTTCCCGGTCGGAACATCTGCTTTCGGGTCCCCCGACGCCGGGCCTCCTGGAGGATGCCGGTGCGAGCAGCTGGCACGGAGATACGCTTCTCCCGAGCGCTGGAGGGCTCAGGGGCTGCGGGGCCAGGGGCGGGGGCCTCTGGGCGTGCAGCAGGTCGCAGAGGCGCCGATAGGAAGATAGAAGCGGTGGAGGTCATGGCAGCTCCGCTAGAGGGGGCGGGGGGCTCTGGGGCTCCGCCTGGCGTAACAGGACGATTGGGGGCGGGGATGTATAGGGAGCTGGTGGCCGTCACGGGGCCGGAGGAGCGTGGGGTGCTGGGGGAACCGGGGGTTGACACGTGGCTGGGAACCCCTGAAGAGAAGCTGGGCAGAGGAGTGGTCCCCTGCGGAGAGGACAGGAAAGGCGGTGGGACGGCACTGAGGCCTCCCAGGCTCTCATTTGCCCTCTTGGGAGCCAGGGGCCGGAAAATAACCGAGGTGGTACCTGGCCGCTGCCCTTGTAAGCCCGGAGTAAACGGCCTGGCTGACCGGTTAAAGATGCTTGGAGCTGGGGTAGAGGCTCCACCGCTAGGGAGGAAAGGTCTGGGGCTGGCTGCAGGGGCCGGCGAAGGGCTGGATGGGAGCACAGCCGCCTCTGGCGGAGCGTTTTGTGCCCGAGGTGGTGACTGCAGGCCCTGCCCGTTGAGCGTGGCGGCTGGACCATCCCCGGCCGGCTCCTGGGTGCTGGAGTCTGCGCGCTGGCGCTGCTGTGCAAAGAGTTGGGCCCCTCGCCCAGAGGCCTCACTCAGCTGCCCTCCCAGCCCCGGGCCCTGGCCCTCTGCTGCGCCTGAGCTCGGCCTGGCCAGCTCCATGTCCAGGTAGGGGCTGTCCCAGTCGGACTGGTTGGTGAGGCTGCGGGCGTCGGAGAAGGCCTCTTCGTCCAGCTCGGACTCACTAGTCGGAGGGACGCCGTCCTCCTCCCCAGCGCCTGTCCCCGCGGCAGCCCCAAAGCTCACTAGGGTGTACTTCTTGGCTCTCTGCCGACGTTTCTTAAACATCAGTACCCCCTTCGAGTGGGGGTTGGGGGCTGCGGTTAGCAGGGATGCAATCGTCCGGCATTTGGTCTTGGCCTCCTTCACACTTCTCTCTTGAAGGCTCTCTGCCCTTTGCAGTTCTGAGGAGAGGAGGAGAGAATGGTCAGTGAGCATCTTCTGTTCCCCAAGGCTCTCACCCGTCCCCCGCCCCCCCAGCCAGCTCCCTCAGGCCTCCCACCTCTGGTCTTTTCACTGGCCTGACCCACAAGGTCTCTCCTGCCTTTGGCAAAGTCCTCTAACTTGGGGCCAGAGTGGAGGTGAAAGGTGAAACCAAGGACAGTTGAAGGGAAGGCAGAGGGTTGTTGGCTGCCCTGACACCACTCTGACCACAGCTCTCCTCCTATCCTCTCTTCCCTCCTATCTTTCAGGAGATTGCTCTTACCCACACCACACGCATGCCTCCCCTGCTTCCCTCCATTCCTGGCTGGCAATGTGAGGCTGAGGTAGAAGGGGGTTTACTTCCCATGGCAGGCAAGGACATGAAGCAGGTCCCAGGGTAAGAAAAAATAAGAAGGGGCACTTTTCTCCCACCAAAGAGACCCTGTTAGGGGACTTCTCAGAAAGTTTGGGACTTATCCCCTCTTCCTACCCCTTACCCTATAATAAGGACACAAAGGATCCTTAGCAATGAGGATCTTCATTCATAATTCCACTATCATCATGTGATCCACATCATATACATCCAGAGAAATAACTCCCACCACACATCACTTCAACAAGAATATGGCTCTAGGGAGAGGTGGCTATGGGCATATTTTCTCATCTGTACTTTTCTCTCTCATCCCCATATACTCTAGCTTATATACATCCTAGTTCATATACACATGTATAAATACACGTGTCCACACAAAAACATACATGCATACTCAAGGTGGCCCTTCTTCCCAGAATTCCCCTAGCAGAGACACTGTCACTAACAGTTGGGGCAAAATTTAAGTGCCTTCTAAATCCAAGGTGCTCCTCTGTGCCTCAAACCCCTGCTACTCACAGGCAGGGATGGCTTCAGATCTGAGATGCAGGAAAAGCCAGAGTGCTGCTCTCCAAGGAAAGCTTCCAGATCTTTAGGATATCTCAAAGTCACCAGTTGATACAGTCTCCTTTCCCCCAAGCTGAGGGTGGGAGTGGGGTGGGCTTCTTTGACAGTCAGAGCTGCCCCCTATTTTCCAAGCCTTCTGGGTAGAGAGCTCAGGTAGACACTACCAGGCAGGCACGCAAGCACTGTGTGCTAAGGGGAGCCAGGACAGGGTTTCCCATGCCATGTGGGGCCTGGGAGGTGGAGCCAGGAAATGGGAACGCTGCCCTGCTGCTAGGACCCTGACTCGGACACAGATACTCTCCGATCCATGATCCCTTGTTCCTCCTGAAAAATTCCTGAAATTCCATCTACGTTCCACTCAAGATATCAAAGCTCCCTTCTGATTAGGGCTCTCATTCCACCCATTCCAACGTTCATACCACACAATAGTACTGTGGACTAGAGATAGGCACTGGAGTCATAGTTTAGTTCAGATTTTTGGTCCTTGGGAGAGTTACTTCATCTCACTGAAGTTCAGTTTCCTCATCTGTAAAGAAGGATGATAACATAACGTCTACCTCATAGGGTTGCTATGAGGTTTAAGTGAGATAATGTAGGTAAATTTAGCATTTAACCTAAGCCCCACTGTGAGTAATTATTACTATCAAAGCTTTCTTGACACTAGCTGCACATGTATCCAGACACTTTCTTGTTCACTCATATCTTCTCCCACGGACTCCCACATACATGCTTTCATGTATTCATAGATTACTCACACTTCTCTCTCACACATACACCCTCTCTCCATGAGTTTTCCATTGCTCATGTGGTCACAAACCCCTTTGACATGTGGCCATAGCATCAGCCCATTCTGAGAAAAGGGCAGTGAAACTCCTAAGAAAAGAAGGAAGAGGAAGGAAAAAAAGGAGGAGGGGGTAAGGGAGTAAGACCTTTCCCAAAGACCTCCCTTCCCAAACTGTTGATGTAGTCCCCTCCATTCTAGATTCCAGAACTCTCTTGGCTGTGGGAGGGTAGTACCTGCATAGAACGGGTCCTGGAGCTCAGGAACTGGGCTTGGGGCTTTGTCGCAACTGGCTTGGCTGAGAGGCTCTTGGCTGATGGGCTCAAAAGTCTCCATGCCGAGAAAGGCAGTGTTGGCTGGAGCAGGACCAGTTTGAGCCACCCCCCACGCCTTTTAAAGCCCCTTTGTCTTATCCCCAGAGCTGGCAGCTGAATGAGCTCACTGTGCTATTTTTGGAGCCTGGCCCCCTCCCTTCTCTGGGCTGCCCCACAAGCCCTGGTATGATGGACATGGGCACCTGCCTACCCTTTCCCCTACCCCACCACACTGGACAATGAGGTCTGCTTGGCTAAAAATATCCCTGAGCTACTCACTAACTACAGTCTCACCCAGCATGATGGGGAAGGGAGAGGGTGCTAAAATGAGAATTGGGGATAAGCATGAGATCATGGGTGTGCATCTGGAATTTCTTTGTGGGACATGGGACACTCTCAGGGATGTCAGATGGTAAACTGTCACGTCCTTAGCCTCTATTCCAGACTTAGAGGCACAAAATACTATGGATCAGGAATCAGAATGGTGGAGGGGAGGAACGAGAGATGAGAACTAGAGGGGTAACCCTGAGATTTCCAAGGTGACAAGAAAGGTCTCTAGAGGAGGGGTATGGGAGGCATAGACAGGGAGAAAGTTCACTCTTAGACTTTGTTCTGTAGCTCACATCAAAAATAGTAAAGAGCCTGAGATAAGTGGAAGTGGCTTTTTCTGCCGGGGCCTACATTCTCGCCTAAGATAAGAAGCCAAAGATCCCTCCCTCCACCACTTCCTAGAGATCTCGTGACTATTCCATAGCCTCCCAGTCCCCAGGAATCCTAATGGAACTAGCAATGTCAAAGGTAGCTCTGTTGCTGTGCCTGCAGTTAACACTGAAGAGTCACTGTATCCCTGTCCTGCTTCCAGATACTCCCCTGACCCATGTCTGCACTCTGCCCTCACCCCGTCTGATGCCTAGCAAAATCATGGCAACGACAAGCAAACCCTTCATCAATTCATGTCCCTTTCCAACTTCCCTACTTATCCTGTTCCTGGGTTGGCTTGAGCCCCCTGTACTTTTTTGTCACTCTAGTTCAAACAGCAAAACTAATGGGGATCGTGAGAATAATTATTTTCCCCTCCTATCCATTACTCTTCTCCACCTGTCCCCAAGACTGTATCCAAGGGAAGCATAAGGTAGGTGGAATGTATCGTTATGGAGGGTTAGATTTAGGGCTCAGACTGAAGGATCCTGACTAAGGAAAAGGAGTTCAGGCACTCACTGGCTTGTTTGGCCTTCTGAGTATAGGTGGTAGTCAGATCTTCTGCCACTGGGTGGGGAACAGGCCCCACCATAGGGATGAGATGAGGGCCAGGCCGGAGGGGGCCATGGGGCAACAGCAGGGCCTCAGCCGGGGGTGGCTGAAGGGTTGTCCCGTCCTCCCAAGATGGGGAGCTCACGCGGCTGTCATCCTGGCTGGGAGGGCCAAGGACACCAGGTGCTGGCTCTGCAGGGCTGTCAGACAGGTAGACCTCGTCAGGTGGGGCTCCTGGAGGGGTGGGCCTTGTTGGGCCTCGGCGGCGGGGTCGGCGGGGCTTTTCCTGGGTGGCTGGGCCATCAGCATCACTGTCTGTCTCTCCATAGTAAGCCTCACTGTCAGGGGGAGAGAGGAGGCTCCCAGGCTGGAGAGGCTGGGGAACTGGAGCACCAGGGGGCTCAGGACTCAGCGGAGACAAGGGTGACAGTGCCTGAAGCTCACCAGGGGATGGAGATCGCACAGGCCCCTCGTCCTCTACCCTGGATGGAAAAGAGGACAGAACTTGAGAAATGAGCTGGATGACTGAGAGCTAGAGAGATCTGGAGGAGATGGGAGAAGGATGTAAGGGGAGAGAGGGGACTGGCATGTAGGTGAAATGGATGGGCTGGGAAGAGTGGAGATCTGAAGATGAACTGGTAGGCAGATCTGCTTGGCAGGCTTTGACTGGAAGTGGGTTTAAAGAGAGATGTGATGATAAATAGACAGGCAAGGGGCCTAAATAGGCCCACGCACCCACATTCAAGTGCTTTGGGAGGCATACACAAACATCTGTACTCCAGCACAGATACACAAGCAGAAGTGGGTACTTGTCAGTAGCTGAAGTCAGGCCAGTGAGACACAGAGCTGAGACAGGCAATGGAAACCCTGGACTAGGGGGATGGGTGTAGGCTGGGGTGGGAGGGGTCCATACCGCCGCACGGTGAGGACAAGCTGATTCCCTGAGTCATCGATGAGGCTCATGGCTCTGGCATGAGAGAGGCTGGTGCAGGAGACCCCATTGACGGCCAAAAGCTGATCCCTTTCCCGGAGTCCTGCTCTGCCAGCCTGGCTCCGTCTTCGGATCTGAGAAGGTGTTGGAGGAGAGACTGTAGGTGAGGGAGGGCTCCAAGGGGGGAATAGAATGAAAGGAGTTAGGACAGGAGGGACCGGTGTGTGGATGGAATTTTACTTTACAGGGTAAGAAAGGATGGGGAGGGACAAGGGGTGACAGTTAAGGGGGGGTCAATCTAGAGGGAAGAAGGTACAGATTTGAGAGAATAACACATCCTTTAAAGGGAGGTAGGGTAATCACTGAATGAAAAAGACGGGGAAAACTGCAAGGGGGGACGGGACGTACTATTGTAGAAACGGTGGTTATCCCCTCAAGATTTTCCTCCAAAGGAGATATCTATGCTAGCCAACAGTTCTCTTCTAGTCCTTGGAGTCCTAGGCACCATTATCTACACAGTCAAGATTTTAGAACAGTACTCCAGATTGGAGGGAGTCCAGCAGATTCTGAAGGATTGCGATTGTGTATGTATATGTGTGCCGGGTGTGCACACACATGTACATATGTTAAAGTAATAATAGTAATAGTGGCTATCATTTATTGAGTCCTTACTAAATGTTAGGCACAGTGCCAAGCACTCTACATGTTTTATTGAATTTAATCCTTAGAAGTTAGTACCTCTGGAGTAGGTACTATCATTACCTACATTTTACAGTTGAGAAAATTAAACCTGTGCTATGAAACCAAAATGGTAACAACTTCATCTGACAGGTCATATCTTGCCATAACCCTCCTAGCCCTGAAAAAAGTCTTGCCTAGTGAGAGAAGGGATCTGGCGTAGGGAAAGAGGGGGACTGAAGGCTGGGGCAGGGGCAGGGCAGGGCTGGGCTGGGCTGGTCTGGGTGAGAGCCTCAGATAGTCACACACCAATTTAGTTAGAGAGAAATTACAACCTTCGCTACATTCCTGGAGTTTGGAGCAGAGGCACAGACCCAGGAGAGCAAAGACTGGATGGCCAGCCCTGGGCCTCTGCTCCTATGTTGCCAGCCCTGGACCTCTGCTTCTATGAAATTGAGGCACAGTCTTCCTTTTTTCTCTGCTCCCAGAAACCAGGAACTCCCTTTTCTAATAGCCCGCCACAAGAAGGCTGTGCTCAGACACTACTCCCCCCGTCAGATCTGAGCATGCTTCCTCGACCACCTACCCACCCCCACTCCACTTCTTCACAGCCTCCCACTTCTCCCCCCACAGGCCACCACATGACTCTTCCCAAGTTTCCTTGGGTTCCCCTTTCCCTGAAACCTCAATATAGGCTCCCTTACCTTGGATACCTGTAAAGGTTTCCTCTGCTCGGCCCCCCCCCTGAAGTCGGAAGCCCCAGGGGGCTCCCCCAGACAGTGTGACCAGCACCTCCTCCTCAGCACCCATCTCTCAGCTTGGCCTATGGCCCTCGGAGTTTGGACAGTGTCCCAGGGAGAGAAGTCGAGGTGCTGGTACCCCGTCCGGCCTGTCTGGCTGTCCTGCTTCTGCTGCCCTAGGCCTTCCACCCCACAGCACACACCACAGGCAGGCAACTTGGCCCTGAGATCAGTACAGTCCAGCACACATGTCCTGTCAATCGAAGCTGTGCTCAAAATAGTTACCGGCTGTACTCCCCTCCCTCCCTGAGCTGTATTACTCCCAGAGCTAATTATAGTGAAAACTTCTGCCCTCCCCTGTCTCCCATTCTCCTGCATGGGCTTTTTACTCAGGACTCAGAGTACTAGCTCTGTGGGCTCTATAACTAATGTACATCCTTTCAGGGACTGTGCCTTCCCTGATAGGATCATGGACTAATCCCAACTGCTCTCCTCCAAAGCTTATTCAAAAGTGGCAGCAGCAGGGGCTTCAATTCCTGAGCAAGGAATGGCTGGGTTTGTCCCACAAGATTGCAAGATCCCCAGAAAAGAGTGCCCCTTTGCTGTATGAATTAACCTATTAATCAAAGTGGAGATTCATATCCCACTGCAGTGCTGGGTGCAATGTAGAGGAACTCTGTTCAGCCTGCTCCAGCTGAAGTGTTGCCTGTTCCATAAAGCTTTTCCTGCCCATCTCCTGACTCCCTACCTATAGAATTAATCCTTCCTTCCTCTGGGCAAAATATGTATCTTGTTCGTATTTCTATTATTGTAGTTTTCAGCCAATATTACGGTTTGTTTATATGCCTGTCTCCCTCCTAGATTGTGAGAAACTTGAAGGCAAGGACTGTGTGTAACAGCCAATCAACAGCCCACAGAGCAATGACTGATGTAACAGGTGCTCGTTGTTTGGTGAAATAAATTACCTCTTACAACACATAGTTGGTCATGGAAAGGTGGGTACAAATAGGTGTGCATAAACATGCCAACCCCTGTTAATAATAAAATATTTAGTTATTTTTAGGTTTCCATTACATGAATATGCCCTATGTCAAGAGATCTCTTTCTTTTAAAAAACATAATATTATGGTGCTGTAATTATTAAAGGCTACAGAGGTCCCTGGAATAGCTGCTCTGATAGCATGCTAAATGCTGTTTGCCTTGGTGTTTGATGTAGTCATAGAAAGCACTTGGAATTTAGAGTCAGAACTGGACTTGGATTCTTGTTCTATCATTTATTAGCTGTGTGACCTTGGGCAGTTACTTGACCTCATCAGTAAAAAGAGTATCTAAATATCCATTCATTCACTATTCAAACATTTATTGAGTGCTAGCTACATGTAAGCCATTGTGCTATACCAGTGGCTTTCAGTTAACCCTGCACATTGGAATCAATTAAGTGCATGTTGGAATTACCTGGAAAACTTTTAAAGCTACTGGTTCCCTAAAATAGGACTGTGTATATGATTAGATGATGTGTAATGACATTTTACATATTACATAAATTTATACATTATACAAATACTTTATACACACACACACACACACACACACACACACTCTCTCTCAGGCCCCTCAGCCTTAGGGATTCTAATTGTATTGGCCTAATAGCTGGTATGGCCATTTTATTTTTAGTTAGTTAGTTATTTTGGCATGGCCAGTTTAAAAAGCACTGCAGGTGATTCTAATGCACAGCCAAGATTGAGAACCAGAGTGGGGATACAGAAACCAATAAAATGCAACATATCAGCCTCTATTCTCAAGAAACTATGAATTTAAACTCTGCTACTTACTAGGAGTGCAACATTTAAGCAAGACAGAGGATACCTACTTTCCTATGCTGACATGTGTTAAATGGGATAAATTATGCGAAAATACTTCGCAGAGGGCCCAGCTTATGGCAATTGCTCAACAAATGTTAGCTGAATTTGGCAAATTACTAATCTAGACTAGTGGGTCTCAATCTTCAGTGTGCAATGGAATTGTCTAGAGGGCCATAGCTTGCTGGGCCCCACCTGCAGAATTTCTGATTCAATATGCCTAGGGTGGGTCTGAAATTTGTAACAGGTTTCCCAGGTGAAACTGGTACTGTTGGTCCCAGGATCACAGTTTGAGAAACACTGACATCCACTATACACTCCTGAGGACAGGAAAAATCTGCCTGTTCACTAAAACGTGCTCAATGCCTAATAACAGATTCCAGCAAAGACTAGAAGTGCAATTTTTTCAATGAATGAACCACTTTGTGCCTCAGAATAACTAAAATTTACTGTGCACAATATGAGAGCAAGAACTTTTCCCCGCATTGGTCATAAAATTCTTCATTTAATGTTTTTTTCCCTTTAAATGCTTCCTTTACACCAGTGCTCTTTTTCCCCATTTCTTTTCTTCCTTATTAAAAAAAAACTTTTATTTTAAAATGAATTGTACATAATACATATGAACTATTTGAAAATAACAATAATGTAAATATCCATGTGAATATTAAGAAATAGAACACTATTAATATTATTGATGCTCCATTATGTTCCTCCCAATTATACTTTTCTCTTTCCCTCCCCCGAGGTAACCAACAGCCTGAGTTTTGTTACTTTGGGTTTTTTTTTGTTTGTTTCTTGTTTTTTTTGGCCCCCGGCCGGGCTGCTTGCAGGATCTTAGTTGCCAGACCAGGGACTGAAACCAAGCCCTCCAGCAGTGAAAGCGTGGAGTCCTAACCACTAGACTGCCAGGGAATTCCCACTTTTTTTTTATAGCTTTATCATACGTGTATGTAATTACAAAACCTTATTTAAATTGGCGAAGAACTTTTGTTTGTTCACTACTGTATTCCCGGACCCAAGAACATGGCTTGGAACAAACAATGCTTAAAAAATAATTATTAAATGAAAGGATTATTGAAAGGATTAAATGAGGTTATGTATATTTTAAAAACTCCTACAAATATTAGCTACAATATTGTTATTATTAAATGGGGTAATAATAATTACTCCAGGAACTGTAGCTCTTCCAACAGGCTGGGGGCATTCTAAGAGTAGAGATTATCAGGCTGTGGCAGTGCTCTGCATCTAAACCAAGGCGCTCTATAAAAACGGTTAATAACGGCTGACCTTTACTGAGCACTTACTACGGTGCCAGGCAGTCTTTGTGACCTAATCCCATACTCTCAACAAGTTTTTAGAAGGGCATTCATATTCTCTTCATTTTACAAATGAAAGAAACTGAGGCCGAGATTAAGTTGCCCAAGCTAGGGATCTGCAGAGCCAGAACTTGAACACATGACCCCAGAAAGCAGAATTAGTGCCCTTTAACGTTACAGGGTTCTAAGGGAATTCCCTGGTGGTCCAATGGTTAGGACTCTGCACTTTCACTGCCCAGTGCACGGGTTGGATCCCTGGTCAGGGAAGTAAGATCCTGCAAGCCCCATGGGTCAGGCAAAATAAATAAATTTTAAAAAGATGTATTACATCAGAATAATTATATTAAAAAAAATTGTACGTTCTGCTCCGCAAATCTCAAGACCGGCAAAGGTCATGGGTGAGAACCTCCAAGACGGAAATCAATGGGGCCAGGGGTCAGCAGCAAATCGCTACAGGACTCTAAATCAGAGGTTTCTAATATGTCATAAGAAGGAGAGTTACTAAACATAGTTCAATCGCATCTCAGCTGGTGGGACCATAAGGTTACCAGGACATCTGGGCAAAACAAAAACAAAAACAAAAACGGAAATGCATAAGAAACTGCGGAGCCCCTAGGGGGCGGCCATGACGAGAAGGGAAAATAGCGCATGCGCGGCATCCGGGTTCCTCGGCGCGTGCTTACTGCAGACGTGGCAGAAGGAGTGGCCTTGGAGCGTGGGGGTGGAACTTCCGGGGGCGACGCGCCGGCCCCCTCGGAACCGGAAGTGGAGCCTGGGAGCCTTGACGTTAGGAACGAAGTCGAACCTGGATCTGGAGCCGGGTGAGGAGTGGCTTCGGGAGGTTGGTGGGTAGGAAAGCAGAGGAGAGGCCGGGGTATCACTGGCCAGATCGGGGTCCTGTCTGAGAAGGAAGGGAGGGACCCGGGGGCGGGGCCCGGGGAGAGACCCTCACCTCATGCATCCACAATCCAGAATCAGTCCTAGACCCTCCCTTCTCTCCTCCCGGCCCAGATTCCGGCTCCCGCTTCCTGCCCTGAGCCTGTTGAAGGGCGCAAGACGCTCGATCTCCTACTTAGTGGAAGTCTCTCTCATCGCGGCCCGAGAAGCTGGCTTGGCTTCTCGGTCTTGATCCCCGGCGCTCCCAGCCTCCACAGCTCGACTACTTTCAGAGTTCTAGGAAGCTTGCCCCGCCTCCTGGGTTGTCACCCTCGACTGTCCACCCAGAGTGGAGTTGAAACTTGAGCCTGACTCCAAACTCTTGGGTGTGTTTGAGGGGATTATTTCCTCGAGAAGAAGCTCCTTTCCTACCATCCCCACCCCCACACTGACTTTAGGAAAATAAGAGGAGGACATCTGTCAAGTTTAATGTAGTGACCTGTGCGAGGTTTAGGATTTGGAAGAACAGCTCCTGAGATGGCTTTGAATTTAAAGAGTTCTAGTCCAAGAGCAGCTCAGCTTTTCTGTAGTCAAGATGGCCCTACCTAGCAAAGGGGAGAGACCCATTGTTCCATTGCAGTAGCTGTGAGCTCTTATGCTTCCTGGGTCCCTTCTGTCTATAGGATAGTTGGAATGATCAGGCTATGAAGAGTAGATGTGATCAGATAGTCCTGTTCTTGGAAGGACCTTGGAAAGGCTCTCCAATTTATTCCTTTGTTGCTGGGCAAGATTGTAATAATTTTGGTGGTGGCCTAGATTCATTACAAGCATATAAGAGCAGAAACAGGAGAGTTGGAGAAGTGCATTGGGATTTGGAATACTTATAGTCCCCTCTGCTTGAAGGATAAGGTGAATGATCTTCTCCCATGAAATCTAACTTTGCCACTGATCTTTGAACTGTTTCCCTAGGTTATTGTGAGAAGTTTTTGTGCCAGGCCTGCACTCAGTTCTAATCTGATACCTTGCTAGAGTTTTCAGCTGTCCTTTACATTTAGTGATTTTAATGCTTCAGTTCTAAAGTCCATGCACTCTTTTGGTGGGAAGACTGGGGATGGAGTAGCACTTGATTTACTGCAGTTTAGCCAAAGAATGTCATTTTTCTAACCGGTTACTCTAAAATTTGTCTTTTGAGGGGGGAGGGAATTTAGCTAATCTGTCTTAGACATGTAGTCTGAGTGATTAAAAATGACTAGCACACTAGAGGGTATTCCGTTTTGTGGAATGAATGGATGCTAGAGTGAATGAATGGAAAGTGGGAGCATTGTTTCATTTACCTGTAATATCACAATAGTTCATCAGTGGCAGGACTTCTTGTATGACTAGACACTAGAAATCATACCACTGGGGAATGGAGGC
Organism: Balaenoptera musculus; assembly: GCF_009873245.2. Lineage (NCBI taxonomy): Eukaryota > Metazoa > Chordata > Mammalia > Artiodactyla > Balaenopteridae > Balaenoptera > Balaenoptera musculus. The sequence continues at coordinate 60,980,454 of NC_045800.1, read as the reverse complement.
TGCTGCTCCATTCCAGTGGGCCTATCTGAGGTTGAAATTTATACCCTCTTGGCAGTGACAAGGCATAGGGTTCAGAGTAACAAAATCCTTACTTTGAGGAGGCAGTCTGTCTGCTGTCTGGGGAAGAAAATTACAAAGATCCTGTAGTAGTGTGAGAATGATTAGGCTGATCACTGCCTGATAAGGTCAGTCCTTTTCTATTTCTACTTCCTACTGTGAATAGTGCTCTCTCTTTAAAAAACTGATTTTGACTAATTTCTCTCTTCTCTCTCATCTAATAGGTGAGACCAAGTCGGGGATGCTCTCATAATGAACCTTAACCAGTCAGCTCCACCTGTGCCGCCGTTTGGGCAGCCCCAGCCTGCCTACCTAGGGCATCATCAATCCAGCTATGGTGGGCAACCAGGGTCCACAACCGCCCCCACTTCCTATGGAGCCTACAATGGCCCAGTACCAGGCTATCAGCAAACCCCTCCCCCAGGTATGTTTCCAAGCTTCCTTTGAGCTAAGGAGGGGAATTAGTAGTCTTCAGGTTGGGTTGTATTGCCCTACCTAAGCTGCCTAAAGGGTTGTGGTGACTGGGATTGAGGAACATGAATCTGGCTCTTGGTCACTGAGAGTCCTGTGGGCAGTCTGCCCTTCCCTTTTTTTGTTTTTTGTTTTGTTTTTTTCCCTTTTGGCTGCATCACGTAGCTTGCAGGATCTTAACTCCCTGTCCAGGGATCGAACCCAGGCCCACAGCAGTGAAAGTGCCGAGTCCTAACCACTGGACTGCCAGGGAATTCCCACCTTTCCCTGTTTTTTTATAAGGTGACTGTGTCTCTGCCTTAAGACATCTAGTGGGAGCACATCTTCCAGGTTCAATGGCAGTTCACTTCCTGTGGGTGTCACCCTGTGCAGCCTCACCTGGCTGCATTGTTCACAGCTGGATGGAAGGGTTGTGGTCACAGCTCGTCCAGAGCCTGTGACCAGGATTAATTATTTCTGTTGACCTAAAGTCCCTCTGAAATCACTTGTTTCTCATGTATATTGATAATGCCTCTCATCGGACTCATAGTTCTATCTATAAATGACTCTGGGACTTGGGGAACTAGCTCATGGATGAAAAGTGTGATGTTTGTGTGCCTGATTTTTGGTGCCTCTCATATCTTTCTGCTGATATCATTCCTTTTCCTTTGTTTGAGTTTCTTTGGCTTCTTAGATGTTGTCTAATATCAGGGAAATAAGAGGAAACCAATCTGGTGCTGCCTTAGGATCAGTGTTTGGCTTTTACGTTACTTTTTCATGAAGAGCAGCTGGTAATCTACAGATTATATTATTCATAGGGGTTTTTTAGAAAATGGTTGACATTTGATCTTTGGTTAGGCTAGCTAAGGACTTAGGTATACCAAATGCTTTATGCTTTTTAAGACAGTAAATTCCATAAAGGGATATGGGAAAAAGAAGGCACCAAGGAGGCATAGGTAAGATTTGGGAAATGATTGAAGTTATGACCATTTTAATTATGACTTTGGAGAAAAGAATTGCGAAGTGGTGAGATTAGGTCTCAGGGCTTTGGAGAGCCTTACTCTGAGTTGGGACTTTGGCTGGACAGAGTCCACCTCTGATCTGTCAAGTCCTGGCTTATCAAGGTGGAGTTTGGCATTGCCCCAAGAGGAAGCTCTGTTATTGAGAGGAAAACATATCTGGTTCTATGATGGCTAGTGAGCAGGTTCAGGTTAATCATATTCCTGTAGGCAGGTTCTATAGTGTCTAATCTCTACTGAGGGCAGAGCAAAAGAAAAACAAAAAAACAATAGTTTGAACAGGGGTCAGCAATATTTCCAAAGTGATATGCCAAGTAACTAATTGCTTTCTTCCTGCATCTCATGCAGGAAGGATGGTTGGGGGTAGTAGAAGTAGCTTTGATGGCAGCTCTGATGAGCAGAAAGGATGGAGTACAGCTTTTGTGAAGACATAGTGACAGCAGTAATTGGAGGGCAGGTGACCTGTCCTGACTGAACAATTGGGCAGAAACAAATTCTCCAACCTGTGGGAATACTTTCCTGAGCCATGTGCTATTGGGAGTGCCAACACTTAGAAATGGCTGAAAAGAAGATGGGTAGGATGAGTAGAATATATGAAGAAGAGGTTGGCAGAATAGTCTCCCTAATATTTATTTATTTATTTTGGCTGCGCCATGTCTTAGTTGCGGCATGCAGGATCTTCATTGTGGCATGTTTAGTTGTGGCATGCGGACTCTTAGTTGCGGCATGCATGTGGGATCTAGTTCCCCGAACAGGGATCAAACCCGGGCCCCCTGCATTGGGAGCGCAGAGTCTTACCCACTGGACCACCAGGGATGTCCCGAATAGTCTTCCTAAGAGGTGCCTTTCTTTACAACCTAGTTTAGAATGTTACTTGGTCACCTTCTGTGCCACCTTTCTCACGTATGCTCTAAGTTTCTGAGTTCTGGAGTGGGATCCTTTCCTTTTTAAAAAAAAATTAGTTAATTAATTTATTTATTTTTGGCTGTGTTGGGTCTTTGTTGCTGCGCTCGAGCTTTCTCTAGTTGCGGTGAGCGGGGGCTACTCTTCATTGCAGTGCACAGGCTTCTCATTGCGGTGGCTTCTTTTGTTGCAGAGCACGAGCTTCAGTAATTGTGGCTCGAGGGCTCTAGAGCGCAGGCTCAGTAGTTGTGGCTCACGGGCTTAGTTGCTCCACGGCATGTGGGATAATCCTGGATCAGGGCTTGAACCCGTGTCCCCTGCATTGGCAGGCGGATTCTTAACCACTGTGCCACCAGGGAAGCCCCGGACCTTTTCCTTAAAAGAGTTGACGTTTTGTCTAGGGTAAAAACGTTAGACTGTCCTGGATTGAGTGAGAGTGTATGGTGATCCTAGGAAGGCCCTACATTTTTGTGGCTCTGGCTCCAGCTTCACCTGTAGTATACCTGTCTAGAAGAGTAGAGGCTCTCTGGCTGGGCATCCATGTTCAGAATCTCCTGTAGCTGGAGTTGCATGTTGATGGTGTCCTTTTCATTGCCAAGCTATGGTATTATGTTTGTGATATTGCAGTAAAGGTCTGAGCTTATTGATCCTTGCTTTGCATTCCTTGTTCAGAGTGGAGGAGAAAGTTATTTCCCAATTGCTTAGTTTCTCTTCTTTACCCTCAGGTGTTTCAAGAGCCCCACCTTCTTCAGGGGCACCTCCAGCCTCGACAGCACAGGGCCCTTGTGGCCAGACTGCATATGGCCAGTTTGGACAAGGAGATGTACAGAATGGGCCAAGCTCCACTGTTCAGATGCAGAGGTACGTATTTGTTTTTTTTAAAAAACATCTTTATTGGAGTATAATTGCTTTACAGTGGTGTGTTAGTTTCTGCTTTATAACAAAGTGAATCAGCTATACATATACATATATCCCCATATCTCCTCCCTCTTGCGTCTCCCTCCTACCCTCCCTATTCCTCCCCTCTAGGTGGTCACAAAGCACCGAGCTGATCTCCCTGTGCTATGTGGCTGCTTCCCACTAGCTATCTATTTTACATTTGGTAATATATATAAGTCCATGCCACTCTCTCACTTCGTCCCAGCTTACCCTTCCCCCTCGCCGTGTCCTCAAGTCCATTCAGAGGTACGTATTTGGCTCAATCTAAAATTGGTCTGATGAGACTGGAAAAATTAGGAATGTGTGAGGGCCTATTTACTTTTCTTTTCTTTTTTTTTTTCTTTGCTTTTCTCTTACATCCCTTTTCCTCTTCCCTTCATCTTTTTGTATTTTGTTCTCATTTTTGCAGGTTACAGGTGCTGCTAATGTCCACCCTGTGGATTATTGACCCATCTAAGTACCTGGGTTTTTTTCATATTCTTTCTATTTTTGTGAACTTGGGTTTTTTCCTTGACTAGACATATCTTTAATAATTGTTATGGTCCTTCTGAGCTTACCCTACGAGAAAAACAGGAAAAAAGAACCTCAGGATTATTTATGTCTCTTCTGACTTCCCCTTTTCCTTTAGATCAGGCACTTAGTAGGACTTATTGGTTAAGTTTGGGTGTGACCAGTTATGAAAGGAAAGATACTCAAAGGAAAACTACATAAATTATGAAAACTTTGGTGGTGCATGACTCAATAAACCCTTGTCTTGGCATGGAAGTCCATTAAAGGAGGGCAGTCATCTCTGTTGGAATGCTGTTTGTTTTTTGGTAAACAAAGAATAAAGTATAACTACGTGTAGGGTATGTGGTAGTGCAAGAGTCACTTACTGACATTTTTATTAGGTGTCCAGAATATACATTTTTAATATTCAATGTAAGCCCGGAGAAAGAGCCTAGGAAACTCTCCCTAACCCTCTGTGTTGGAAAACTCTGAGAAGCAGTATAGGGAATTCATTAATTCATTCATCCACTTAAAAATATTTATTTTGTACTACTATGTGTCAGATGTTGTTCTAGAGGTTGGAGATAAAGCATTATCAAACCGATCAAGTCTCTGCCCTCGTGAGCTTATAGTCTCATGGAGTACACAGAAGATAACAAGTAGTCAAATGTAAATAAGAAATAAAACAGAATAAGGATATTGAGAATGAGTGGTGAGGAGGTAGGGAGCTGTTTTAAATACATTGGTCAAGGAAAGCCTCTCTGAAGTAATGTTTGAAACCACAGTGAAATGATGAAGGGAGGTACCCAGAGATCTGGGGGATGAGTGTCTTAGATAGACGGAACAATGGTGCAAGGGCCCTGGTAGAGAAATTAATTTGGTTGATGTGAAGAAGAGCAAGAATGCCAGTGTGTCTAGAGCAGAGTGGAGAGTGGAGGAGAGAAAGTAGGTACATAGGCAGGAGCCATATCGTGTAGTGCTTTCTAAGCCATAGTTAGAAGTTTAAATTTAATTTTAGTTGCAGTGGGAAGCCATTGGAGAGTTTTAAGCTGGAGAGTAACATGTTCCCCATTTATTTGTTCGTTCATTTATGTGATGGATCTTTTCATTGTAATGTAAAACACATACACAAAAACCATACAAAACAAAGGTATGGCTTAGTAAATTTTCATAAAGTGATTACAACCCAGATCAAGAAATAGAACTCTGCCACACACCCCTAAAACCCCTTCCATGTGTTCCAATTCAATCATTGCTCTCTCCCTCCCCCCATAAGTAACCATTATCCTAACTTTTTTTGGCCATGTGGGATCCTAGTTCCCCAGCCAGGATTCGAACCCATGCCCCCTGCAGTGGAAGCGCGGAGCCCTAACCACTGGACCACCAGGGAATTCCCTATCCTAACTTTTATAGTAGCCACTTTCTTGTGTTTTTTAAAATAGTTTACATCCAAAGGTACATCCCTAGACACCACAGTTTAGTTTTACCTATTAAGAAAAAACAACTTGATGTGTCTTTTAAGTCTATAGGTTCCCTTTTTATCTCTTTCTTTTTCTTACTATTTATCTGTTGAGGACTCCAAGCTAATTGACCTGAAGAGTTTCCCACAACCTGGATTATCTGGGTTGCATATTCATGTTGCAATTCAGTATTTTCCTTTTTCCTTTGTATTTCCTGCAAATTGGCAGCTGAATCCAGAGACTGGATCCAGATTTGATCCGTGTGGATAGTGTGGAGCAAGACTTTGAAGGCACATAATATCTTTTTTTTTTTTAATAAATTATTTATTTAATTTATTTATTTTTGGCTGCATTGGGTCTTCATAGCTGCGCACGGGCCTTCTCTAGTTGCGGTGAGCGGGGGCTGCTCTTTGTTGCAGTGCGTGGACTTCTCATTGCGGTGGCTTCTCTTGTTGTGGAGCACGGGCTCAAGGTGCGCGGACTTCAGTAGTTGTGGCTCATGGGCTCTAGAGCGCAGGTTCAGTAGTTTTGGCGCACAGGGTTAGTTGCTCTGCGGCATGTGGGATCTTCCCGGACCAGGGCTCATACCCATGTCCTCTGCATTGGCAGGCGGATTCTTAACCACCGTGCCACCAGGGAAGCCTGGCACATAGTATCTTGATGTCTCTCTTTTTGTGATGTTAGCAGTTGTTGATGCATATGTATATTAATTCACTGGGTTTACAAAATGGTGATACTCTAATTCTTTTGTTTTCCTCATTTATTTGTTTGAATACCATTTTAGACAGTTCTTGTCATCTGTTATTTGTTTACTGGTTGTGCAATTCATGTAGAATAAATGCTTGATTCTTTACCTTTATTTCCTAGTTTATAGGGAAATGAATTGGTTCTCTGTTATCTACAAGGTGACCAACTCTTTTTTTTTTTTTAAATCTTGTAGGGACTTTTTTTTTTTAAATTTATTTATTTTTACTTTTGGCTGCGTTGGGTCTTCGTTTCTGTGTGAGGGCTTTCTCTAGTTGCGGCAAGCGGAGGCCACTCTTCATTGCGGTGCATGGGCCTCTCACTATCGCGGCCTCTCTTGTTGCGGAGCACAGGCTCCAGACGCGCAGGCTCAGTGATTGTGGCTCACGGGCCCAGTTGCTCCGTGGCATGTGGGATCTTCCCAGACCAGGGCTCGAACCCGTGTCCCCTGCATTAGCAGGCAGATTCTCAACCACTGCGCCACCAGGGAAGCCCCTGACCAATTCTTATTTTTAATATCATTATGAATTTATAGTTTTAAACGTATTTGATGGGTTTCAATTCACTGCAATTATCATCATTATTGGGGTGTAAAGTGTCCTGTCTTTGACCAATGCGAGCCTCTTCAAGTTGACTCCTGAGTCCTTTTGACATGACCCTAGTAATCTTTAGGTCTAATGAGATGTTTCAGGCTTATCTTGTACATTTATATTCTAGACCAGGAATTAGCCATTTTTCCAAGAAATCCTTTATTTTGTTGGTGAGAAATGTTATTTTGTGACTATAACCTGGGCACTAGGAATGTTCATTGCTGCCTGATTGGTCACTTCCTAGGCCTCTTCAGTGGACATAGCTAAGAAATACATATCTACATATATTAAAGTTACAGTACCTCATTAGTTTAAATATGTACTTTCAGTTCAATTTCAAGACTACAGAACCTTTACTTAACCTGTTCATTATATCTGTATCTCTTTTCTTCCACACCAGGAGTCTTGATTCTCAAGACTGTGGGGATGATGGAATTTGAATATTGGAATATGCCACAATTTCTTATTTATTTTATCCCTTATTATACACAACAATCTCAGTATAACAATACTAATACTATCACAAATGTGATTAGTAAAAACATTACTTTTTAAAAATTTTGCTTGTGCTCTCCCCATTCTCTAATAATTGAAACAAATATATTTATTTTAAAAAAGAGGTCACTTTGCTGAATTCAAGAGTAGAAGTAGGGAATCCTATGAGGAGGTTATTGCCGGTAGTTCAGGTAAGGGATGATCTTGGCTTGGTTTAGGATGGTAGTGGTAGAGGTGGTAAGAAGCAGTCAGATTTGGGATATATTTTGAAGGTAGAGTCGGTAGGATTAGATGTGAGTTAAGAGAGAAAGAGGAATTCTGGATGTCTTTTAACCTGTTGACTTAAGCAATTAGGTAAATAGTGCTATTTACTGGGATGAAGAATATTTGAGAAGGAGCAGATTTGGGGGGTGAAATGAAGGGTTTTATTTTGTACATTATAGGTTTAAGAAAGCTACTAGCTACCAAGTAGAGATGCTGAGTAGGCAGTTGTATATGGATCTGCAGCTAAGGAATGATGTCAGGACTGGAGATACAAATTTGGGAGTCTTCAGTATAGAGACATTATTTAAAGCCATGGGACTAAATGAAATCACTTAGAAAGTGAGCATTGAGAGTAAATAGTAGAGTTGAGGACTGAGCCTTGGAGCTTACCAACATATAAAAGGCAGTCAGAGGGACTTCCCTGGTGGTGCAGTGGTTAAGAATCTGCCTGCCAATGCAGGGGACACAGGTTCAAGCCCTGGTCCCAGAAGATCCCACATGCCACAGAGCATCTAAGCCCGTGTGCCACAACTACTGAGCCTGCGCTCTAGAACCCCCGAGCCACAACTACTGAGCCCAGGTGCCGCAACTACTGAAGCACGTGCACCTAGAGTCCGTGCTCTGCAACAAAGAGAGGCCACCGCAATGAGAAGTCTGCCATGAAGAGTAGCCCCCGCTCGCCCGTGTACAGCAATGAAGACCCAACGCAGCCAAAAAGAAATAAATGAATAAATAAATTTATTAAAAAAAAAAAAAAGACAGTCAGAAGAGGAGCTATCAAAACACAATGAGGGACTTCGCTGGTGGTCCAGCAGTTAAGACTCCATGCTCCCAATGCAGGAGCCTGGGTTCGACCCCTGTTCAGGGAACTAAGAGCCTGCATGCTGCAACTAAAGATCCCACATGCCACAACTAAAGACCTGGCACAGCCAAATAAAACAAACAAACAAACACACTGAGAAAGAGCAGTAGTGAGGTAGGAGATTAGCCTGACAGAGTAGCATCCTGAAACTAGGTGAAGAAAGTATTTTAGGAAGTAAAGAGAATAATCAGCTGTGTCATTTGCTGCTGAAGGGTGAGATGTAGACGAAGAATTGACTGTTGGGTTTGGCAAGGTTCGACATCATTGACAGATGTAGTTTCAGTGGAGATACGAAGGCAGGTGAAAGAATTTCAGCTGGTAAGTAGATTAATGTAACCTAAAACCCTTCTGCCACAAACATCTAGAAAGGGGAGAGGAAACAGAAACAATTCTTTTTTTTCAAATACATAAGCTTAAAAGAAAGAAAGTGAAATCCTCAAGTGCCAGAGACCAAGTGGGAACTGAAAATCAGAGTGGTAAGTTGACACTGTGGCTGCCTGTGGAGAGGGTGGAAATTATCATCTTGAGAACCTGCGGGCTTAAGTTTACGCCGGTACCTTGGGCATTTCTGAGCTGCGGTTTAGAACTGAGACCTTGTTTATGAAGTCTGGACCTAGGCTACACCTTCAGTGAACAGGTAGACCAGAAAAAAAAAATCTGCACACTGGCTGAGGGAAATAATAAGGAGTCCTGTTTCTCCCATGCTGGCTGTGGATAAGTGGGGGAAAAAAGAAAAGGTCTTGGGACTGCAAATGAACCTGTCTTTTTGGGGCGGTGAAAATGTTCTAAAGTTGGATTCTGGTGATGGTTGCACAACTCTGTAAATTTACTAAAAACCGTTGAATTGTACACACTTAAAAGGAGTGAATTTAATGGTATGGAAACTATATCTTAAAACTTTAAAAAAATTTTGATCTTGGGCAGCAGTATCATTGGAGTACCTTCCAGAAGCAAATACTAAACAACCACTCTCCCTCAATCCAGGCCGTTAGGGTTTCTCAGAGGAAAAAAATATCGATTAGAGGAAACAGGGACTATTAGAGGAGAGCAGATAGTAGACTAGTACCTTGATTGAGGGACTGTAACTGTCAACGTAGAATTACGTACCTAGAGAAGAGAGAGGGCGAGTAAAGACATTTGCAGACAAAGACTGAGAGGTTACAGTGTATAGGCCTTGGTTGAGAAAACTACTAAGGGATAGACTAAGGAAAAAAAGGAAAATGAACCTAGAAAGAAAGATCTTTAAAGAGAGAGAGGAATAATAATTAAAGAAGTAGAGATAGGGAATTCCCTGGCAGACCAGTAGTTGGACTCCGCACTTCCATTGCAGGGCACACGGGTTCAATACCAGGTCCAGGAACTAAGATTCCACAAGCTGTGTGGCGTGGCCAAAAGAAAAAAGAGACAGCATATAGACCAATTCTTTTCTAATGTTTGGCTAAAAGAAGAGCAAGAGCTTGAGGGGGATGTGAGGTTTTAGGGCAATTTTATTTGATTGGATTTTTTTAAACAACTTCATAGAGATATAATTCACATACCATGCAATTCACCCATTTAAAGTGTACCAATTTAATAGTTTTAAGTATATTCACGGAGATGTGCAACCATGACTATAGTCAGTTTTAGAACATTTTCATCACCTCAAGAAGAAACACCATATCCTTTATCTAAGTAGCTATCCCTATTTAGGTTTTCCTTAAATTCCTCACTCCCCCAATGTTAAGCAACCACTAATCTACTTTCTGTCTCTATAGATTTCCCTATTCTGGACTTTCATATTAGTGGAATCATATACTATATGATATTTTGTAACAGACTTCTTTCACTTAGCATAATGTTTTCAGTGTTCATTTATGTTGTACCATGTATCAGTACTTCATTCTTTTTATTGCAGTATCTCATTGTATACATATAATACTACATTTTCTTTATCTGTTGATGGACATTTGGGTTGTTTCCACTAATAGTTGGTTATTTTTTGAGATGTTTGTATGTTTTTGTGCTGATGGGAATGATCAAAGAGAGAGACATTAAACAGGAAGTACATTGGAAAGACAAGTTCCGGAATGGAAAAAGATATTTACATATAAAGTAGGTATAAACATAAAGTAGTATCCAGAGTATGTAAAGAACTGCTACTAATCAATAAGAAAAAGTCAATTCAGTTGAAAAAAATAATGGGCAAAAACCAGAATAGGTATTTTATGAAATAAGGGATACTAATGGCCAAAGAACATATTAAAAAGCTGTTCAACCTCTTGAGTAAAGAAAAAAGTAAAAATTAAAAACCACAACAAGGGACTTCCCTGGTGGTACAGTGGTTAAGAATCCACCTGCCAATGCAGGGGACACGGGTTTGAGCCCTGGTCTAGGAAGATCCCACATGCCGCGGAGCAACTAAGCCTGTGCGCCACAACTACTGAAGCCTGCGCCTAGAGCCAGTGCTCTGCAACAAGAGAAGCCACTGCAATGGGAAGCCCGTGCACCACAACGAAGAGTAGTCCCCGCTTGCTGCAACTAGAGAAAGCCCGCGCGCAGCAACGAAGACCCAACACAGCCAAAAATGAATAAATAAATTAATTAATCAATTTATTTTAAAAAACATACAACAAGATACTCCTATGTATCCATCAGATTGGCAAAATTAAAAAGTCTGACAGTACTAAATATTGCTGAGCATATGGAGTATCAGGAACTCTCATCCACTGGTGGTCAGATGCAAATTAGTACAACTGCTATGGGAAAATAACTTGGAATTATCTGTTAAAATTAAAGATATGCATATCATATAAACCAGTAATTTCACTCATAGCTATATGCCTTAGAAAAAACTCATGTATGTATAAACAAGTTGATTATATGATTGAACATAGCAACATTATTGATAATATCCAAAAATTGGAAAACCCCCAATATCCATCTGTAGTAAAATGCTTAAGTAAATCATGGCATATTTATTTAGTGGAATAGCATTTAGTGATGAAAGAGAATGCTAAATGCAACAGCATAGATGAATTCATAAACATATGGTTGAACAAAAGAAGCAAAGTTCAGAGTATGTACAATGTGATTCTGTTTACAAAAGTTTAAAAACCTGACATAGCTGAATTATATTGTTTTAAAGACAAGGGAACAATTATCAAGAAGTTGGGGGGCTTCCCTGGTAGCGCAGTGGTTAGGAATCCGCCTGCCAATGCAGGGGACACGGGTTCGAGCCCTGGTCTGGGAAGATCCGACATGCTGCGGGGCGACTGGGCCCGTGAGCCACAACTACTGAGCCTGCGCGTCTGGAGCCTGTGCTCCGCAACAAGAGAGGCCGCGATACTGAGAGGCCCGTGCACAGCGATGAAGAGTGGCCCCCACTCGCCTCAACTAGAGAAAGCCCTCGCACAGAAACGAAGACCCAGCACAGCCAAAAATAAATAAATAAATAAATGAATAAATAAATAAATAAATAAAGAAGTTGGGAAAGTAGTTATCTTTGGGAGAAAGGAGAGGGCTGTGATGGAGGAGAGGCACACAGGGCCTTTGGTGTATTCTATTTGTTGACTTGCTTTTTGGTTACATGGGTTTTTGTATTATTCAGCAGTACGTGTATGTTTTATGTTTTTTTTTTCTATTTATGTTATATTTCACAATTAAAAAGTAAAGTATTGATACATTGGACTAAGAATTGGGTCTGGGTTCTAGTCCTAGAATAGTCTGCTACTTATACGCTTAGTGTTTTAGTTTTCTGTCTGCTCTGTTTCCCTCATTAATTTGCTGTGAGAATTAAATTAAATAAAGCACTTAGAGATGCTTTGTAAATTATAAAGCTATGTACAGATAAGGTGTTGGTTTATTGTTACTATGGTATGTGATAGAATACCACTGGGTAGTGGAGAGTATTATCCATGTTAATAGAGTAGTACCATGGAATATAATTATTCTGACAAGGATTTATGAGCATCTGCCATGGGGCTAACAGTATGTTTGTTGCTATGGAAGACAAAAAATGCAAAGCCTAACAAAGAGCTTAGGGAGGTAAGTTTCACTAGCATATTGCCCAGAAAATACTAGTTGAATGAACAAATGAAAAGTGTGAAAGTGCAGAACTAGTAGAAGCTGACCAAACATAATAAAGTTCTAGTTATTTAGTAGAGACAAAATAAGCAGGAAGGATAAATCAGAATTTCAGTGTAACAGGCTACCGTTGTGAAGAATTTGATTCATTCTTGAAATCCCAGAAGGAGCTTGTTATGTATAATAATCTATGTTATAGATTTCTGCAGTAACATTACTATAAAACACTGTTGCAATTGCTAGTTGGTATACAATGATATTGGAATGATTTTGAATTTATATTTTAATATGCCATCTGATACCATGGGAGTATCCAAGACAGCTATCCAAGTAACGAGGCTTTGCTAGATAGACCCAGCTAGAAGGCTACCTGGCTTATGTCCTGTTTGTCTAGTCCTTAACTCTGGTAGAGTTAGCATCATCTTTCTGCTTAGTATAGAATGCCAGACTTAGCTGACCTGCTCTTCTGATCTTATGGATATTTCTAACATCTTTCCCAGGATTAAGTGATACTTTGGTCTAAAAGTTAAACAATCAAACTGCATTTGTTTGAGCCCACATTTATTAAGCTCCTGTTGTGTTAATGCTTCTGTGCACCTTCCCTTTCGACTCCTTCAGTGCTTCAGATTACAGAACTGAGGTGGTTTGTCAACAAAGGATTAAGGCAGAGGAGGTGATAATCTAACTAGCAGAATAAATAATACTCTGATCTGAGGGTGTTCGACACATGTTTTTGGAGTGAACCTAATGGAAAACAAGGTTTGCCATGAATAATCACAGTGTAGATCATGAGGAATGTAATTTATTCACAAATACATAAAAATGTGAAGCCATATAAGAGCCCAGATGAGAGTAAGATGCTGTAAAACAATATAGTTTCCTATATGATGTGGAGCTCCTGCCAGCTTTGAAGGGTGTCTCGGCCCACTAGAAACCTCTGCCTTCCTTCTCTTCACAGGCTCCCTGGGTATCAGCCATTTGGGTCAGCCATATTGGCCCCTGTGGTCAGCCAGCCAGCTGTGCTTCAGCCCTATGGCCCTCCGCCAACAAGTGCACAGGTGACTGCTCAGCTGGCCGGAATGCAGATCAGTGGTGCTGTGGCCCCAGCCTCTCCACCTTCAGGGCTAGGCTATGGTGAGTAGCTGTGACCACAGGAATACTGTCCCCTTCTTTTTAGAAGCATCAGACTCTGGGGCTATACCTGAATCCCTTTTATTTCTTGTGCTTCTGAGCCCCAGCAGATGGGAGAAGTCATTCCTGCCCCTCATGTGGAAAGGAAAGTGATTTACTGAACAAGGAGGCAGAATGACTGGGGTTCTGACTCTACTTCTTCTACTTCTCAGGCCCACCAACATCGCTGGCCTCAGCCTCAGGAAGTTTCCCTAACTCTGGTCTGTATGGCTCCTATCCTCAGGGCCAAGCTCCTCCCCTTGGCCAGCCCCAGGGTCATCCTGGGGCCCAGCCTCCCCAGCGATCTGTCCCACTACAGGCCTCCAGCTTCACACCCCCAGCTTCAGGGGGTCCTCGGATGCCTTCGATGACTGGTCCTCTCTTGCCTGGACAGAGTTTTGGGGGGCCCCCAGTGAGCCAGCCCAACCATGTGTCCTCACCTGCTCCTCAAGTTCTGCCCGCTGGCACCCAAATGACTGGACCCCCAGGACCACCACCACCACCTATGCACTCCTCCCAGCAGCCAGGCTATCAACTGCAACAAAATGGTGAGTTTTTCCCAAGGTCTACCTAGGAGCCAAAGGCTTTAGCAATTCACGTGTTTTTGTTGTTGTTTTTATTTGCTTTTAGTATCGCTTGCTAAGTGGTGAACTAGATAGACAGCTTCAGGGTATTATTACTAGGATCTGGGGTTTATAAGATTTTTTTTTCTCTTAGTTCAGATAGTGTGAGCTTTCTCTGAATGGTCATTACTGTACCTCTCAATTCTACATTTATAGGAGTCTAGTAATTTCCGTGAGGCCTTAAGAAGAGATAGAGAAGGAATAATTTGTTCATCAACCTTGTGTCCTTGTCTCTCAGGTTCCTATGGACCAACCCGGGGCCCTCAGTCCAATTATGGAAGTCCCTACCCAGGAGCAGCCGCTTTTGGAAGTCAGCCTGGGCCTCCTCAACCATTGCCTCCTAAGCGCCTGGACCCTGATGCCATCCCGAGCCCTGTAAGTAGATACTTATGTGGTCCTGGGGAAGGAGCTTGTGGCTGCCAGATAAGTGAGTCAACCTAGAAGAGATGTTTGCCTAGCCTTTTCTGATTTTCCTTTTCGTTCATCATCTTGTAGGTGTAGAACCTAGATGTAATTTTTGACTCTTTAACTAGAACTGGAAGTCCCAGAAGTCTTTTGGGGGCACTTTTACTTCATAGCTGGGCAGGAAAGGAAGGGAAACCAGGAGTGATCAGCAGTATCAGTAGAGCTCTGGGTTGAGTGCTGCATTCTGTCACTGCTGGACAGAGCACGGTAACCTCTGCTCTTCTGTGGAGTAGTGGGTGGGTCCAGGTCTTGTCCTCTTAGATCTAGTAGGATAGCAGTCTTCTTAATGGGTAGAGCTGGTGGAAATTCTCTGGTGTTAGGTGGTAAGAAAAGGAAAGCCTCTCTGGATTCTCTCTGCCCCTACTTGGACAGTGTTTTAGGAGGAAGCCTCCAATACTTTTGTTTGTTAGCCTGCTGCTGTGTGGATGGGGAATAGTAAACTACAATTTCAAGGGCAATGTGGGGAGGTTGCTTCTCCCAGGAAGAGGGTGAATCTCACTCTCAGAGCCATCATAATACTCAGGCCTTCCTCATCATATGCAGAATAGAGGCTGGTACTGTACTCCCAAGTGGAGGCCACTTTATAGTTCTGTCTGCAACATTTGCTATGTCAATTACCTCACCATGCTTAGCCATTGTCATATTCCATTCTGTTCTCTTCCCTCTTCCGTTGGGGAACTATCATGGTGAGGGACCCAGTTGGCAAAGGGGGACTCTAGAGGATTAAGCAGTCCCTCTTTCCTTTTCCCTCCTTTAGTGAGAAGGAGAGTCTGGTTGGATGTGAGGCTTCTTTCAGCATAAGAATAGTTCTTACATGGGAGGCTTGGCCTTTTGGAGGGAACCATCCCTCTTCTTCCTTCTTAAAATTTCTCCCATTCAGCCCCTCCGTATAACCCCTCTTGCCTCCTATTTGCCCCCTTCCTTATCTTTCTACGTCATAGCCTGAGCCATTAAAGGCTCTTTTCTGACCCAGAAAAATTCGGAATTTCTGATCTAGGGGGGGCCTGATTTCAGCAGTATGAGCTGGGCTCTAGCTGTTCATGTCTAACTCATCAGGGCCAAGAGAAGTAACATCTGCTTCTTGTTCTTTTGTCTCCCTCCCTGTATTCCCCTGCTGCCTTTATTATTAAAACACTAAAAGCAACTCAATGAGCTACCTCCTCAGCAGAAAACCAGGCACAGAATAGACCCTGATGCCATTCCTAGTCCAGTAAGTGCAGGGGGTGGGTGTGTGTGTGTCATCCCTGTGTTAATGTCACCCATGCATGCCTGTGACCTCATCTTCACCTCATCCACCATGTCCATCCCTCCGCATCCTCTTCCCTTAGTCCTTCTAGACCCTTGCTTTTACAAGCTAGAAGGATGTGCATGCCTCGAGTCACCATATAATGAAGAAGTAGCAAGCTGTTAGCAGTGCCTTTAAGTATGGGATGGTAGAAGGTCAGGATCGAAGGGCGGGGTCAGATGGCGTGTTAAGCTTTGGTTTTAGTCCTGCTGGCTCCTCCAGGAGCCTGCATGTGACATAGGATAGAACAGGACAAAACTGAACAGTAGATCCTTCCTTTTTGGGTTTGATTTGTCTACTGCTTGTTGTAGAGAAACATGTGGGTAGGTGGCTACTAATGTACAAATTTGGGAAACTGTCAATTCTTACAGGGAGGGGACAGCTGGTTTGGGAAAGTGTGGGCCACTTTCTCATCTGGAGAGTCTGTTTGACTCTGATATACTTCTAAGCTTCAACTCTTTCTGCTATGGGATACAGAGTCTTATTCTCCCTTTACTTTTTCTGGTTTTACCAAACCCATCTTGAAGTAACTGACCAAAGGTTATCAGCCTGCATGAAGGTCTGATCACCAGCTTTGCAAAATCTTTTTTTTTTCCTTTGCTGGGTCTGTCAAAATGTGGGGGACTGAGGATTGGGCTATAATATCCTCTTCTCCCATATTTACACACTGAGGCTTACCTGAAAATAAGGCAGCATCTGCTTCCTCACCTTACCTGATCATTTCCTGCTGTGTAATCCTCTCCTCACCCTGTCCCTTCTACTTTCATTGAGTGTAGAGTCATTCCAGGTAGATTTCATTTTTACATGGTTACCGTTGTCTGTTCTCCTGCTCTGATTCAGAATGTGTCTTGGGAAGAGGAGGGGAGGCGGAGGCTTGATGGGGGAGGGAAGTGGAATCTGATCATGTTTGAAGGCTTGTGATAAGAGCTGGAGCTTTCCTGGAGTAGGTATTATAACAGTGTGATCACCATTTATTGGGGATCAGGGCGATTCATAAAGAAGCCCTTTCTCAATGTTGCCTGTCCAGCATGTTGCTGCTGACTGTGGAGTGGAAGATTGGTATTACAGCATTTTATATGATCTCCTAAAGGAGAGCAGGCCTGGTGCATGAGGTGTGTTCCTCGGCAAATTATTAGCTTCCGTGCTGCGGCTCCAGTGTTTCTTTCTCCTAGCTCTCTGCGACCCGCTACTCCCTTTTCATCTGTCACTTCATTCATTTCACCTCTTCCCTACAGATTCAGGTTATTGAGGATGACAGGAACAACCGGGGTTCAGAGCCATTTGTTACTGGAGTACGGGGCCAGGTGCCACCCTTAGTCACCACCGACTTCCTCGTGAAAGACCAAGGTGAGAAGGGCATTAATTACTCCCTGCGGGGACTTTTTCTCCAGCATTATCAGCTTATGGATGGGGCTTTGTCAGTCTTTAATCAGAGACCAGTCCCTCATTGGTCTCTAGGGGGAAAAAGCCACCGTCAGCTCTAGCATTTGTTGGGATGATGGGGTGGATTGGCAATGAAGAGCCAGTGTCTGGAGTGATTCTGTGATCTGACTCAGCTTTTCTACTTCCTCTTCAGGGAATGCAAGTCCCCGATACATCCGATGCACATCCTATAATATCCCTTGCACATCTGACATGGCTAAGCAGGCTCAGGTGCCCCTGGCAGCTGTCATCAAGCCGCTGGCAAGGCTGCCCCCAGAGGAGGTGAGTCAGGGAAGGGACTAGAGTATAACAAAAGGGAGGAAGGGAGGGGGAGTGGGGAGTGGGACTTCTTCCTAGATGTGATTCTGGCAGTCACAGTGGAAGAAGTCTTGGTTGGGCGGGAGGGGCGAATATCTTCAATAGCTTTCTGTCACAGGGCCCATGCCTGAAGGGGGTGGTAGGGATGAGAGTAAAAGCCCAAGAAATTGCTGGATGGGAGCAGAGTCCACAGGGGAAACACATTATGGAAAGAGTCAAGGCCAACTTGTAGGGGAGAAGACAGCTGGTTGCAGGAGCCTCTCATAGCATGGTCATCTCCAGATGATTAGAAGCACATCATTCTGTTTTTTCTTGTATGCTCTCCTGTCATCCCAGGTAGGTCGAGATGTTAGGACAGCATATTAAGGAGAAAGGTAGATTAAGATCCAGTAGTCCTTCTCTTACCTGGTTTGGGCCATGATCTATCACTCCAATACCTAGAATCAGCATTGAAAGAGAGAGAGCTTGGCAGCTGCTCTGCCAGGCCTTGGTAGGATACCCTCATGATCATGCCTAGCTTAATGAACTTGGGGTGGATTTCTCTGTAACTGGATACTCATGGCTCACTTTACATCCTGCTTCTCTGTCTTGTTCTGTGTTTTTCTCTTTCTCTTTTCCTGGGTCTCAGTGGGGATGGTTGGACACTTGGCTGCTGGTCTCTTATCTGTAGGGTGACATCTGCCTGGGCATCAGTAGGCTCACAGAAATCCAGGGATTGGGGAGGACAAATGTCGTAGATACTTTGTTGGGAAATGAGGTAGGAGTCAAGATCCCTAGAGCAGGAGTGAAGGGGATTGAAGATTGGGCCAGAAAGGAGAATCCTGGGTAATCTCTGGTTTTCTCCTCATACGTCCATGTCAGCCCCTGGCTTGTTTGGGCCAGTTCCACAGTTGCTCTTCTCTTTCCAGAAGAAGTGAAATTCTAGAGATGAGGAGTAAGGAGAGGGGACTATAGAATTTAGACTCTTAGGGACATTCCTTAGGGACATTTGACATTTGTCCTCATTCCCCTTCTCTCTGCTCCCTCCCCAGGCAAACTATCTGAGCCATGCCCTTCTCCCTCCAGGTTGTTCCTCCTCATCTGTTGCCACATATAGCTCCCTGCTGTAGCTTCCCTCTATGTCTGAGCCCCTCCCCTTTGCTCTTTAGGCTTCACCGTATGTCGTCGACCACGGGGAGTCTGGCCCTTTGCGCTGCAATCGCTGCAAAGCATACATGTGCCCTTTCATGCAGTTCGTTGAGGGAGGGAGGCGCTTCCAGTGCTGCTTTTGCAGCTGTATCAACGATGGTATGTTCACAGAGGCTGGGGTTGGGGGGATCTGGATTGCATCTTCATTGTTCTCTTTCTAGTTAGATAGATGAGGGTCCGTTGGTTCAGGAGTTGGGGAAATAAGGCGCCTGTGGGGATGTGGGGCAATAGAGTGAGCTCAGCCAGGACCCAACTAAGATTGAGCGTGGACCTTTGAGTAACACTCTGCCCTACTCCCCACAGTTCCCCCCCAGTATTTTCAACATCTGGATCATACCGGCAAACGTGTGGATGCTTATGACCGTCCTGAGCTGTCCCTGGGTTCTTATGAATTCTTGGCCACTGTAGATTACTGCAAGGTGAGGGAAGGTAGTGTGGGAAGCAGCAGTGGGTGGACAATGAGACAGCTGAGACTTGCTGTGGTCATTTCCCTCACCCCATCATTGTCCCCTTTGGTGTTGACTTCTCTCCAGTCAACTGACCTGCTTACTAATACCCCTCTCCCCACCCCCGCTGCCAACATTTCCTTCCTTTGCAGAACAATAAGTTCCCCAGCCCTCCTGCCTTCATCTTCATGATTGACGTCTCCTACAATGCCATCAGGAGTGGTCTTGTTAGGCTCCTCTGTGAGGAGCTCAAGTCACTGTTAGACTTCCTGCCTAGGTGAGAGTTAGGGGCCGAGGTGCTTCCTTTGGATAATGATGCCTGAGGAGGGGGCTTAGGGGTGGGTGGCTGGGTTAACTCAGCACATCATGGATCCTGATGTCATGAAGTTGGGTGGTGGAGAAGGTGGCAACCGTGGGTAACGATGTCACCTTCTACAGGGAGGGCGGGGCAGAAGAGTCAGCAGTCCGCGTTGGCTTTGTCACCTATAATAAGGTGCTCCACTTCTACAATGTGAAGAGCTCATTGGCCCAGCCACAGATGATGGTTGTATCTGACGTGGGTGACATGTTTGTGCCACTGCTGGATGGCTTCCTGGTCAATGTCAATGAGTCTCAAGCAGTCATCACCAGGTAGGAGTTAGATTGTGGGGGTAAAGCAGGGGTGGGGTGGGGACAACCACAGAAAGCCAGAGAGTTGAGCAGAGGGTTCAGCGGATGGACAGAGGCTGTGCCTCAGGAGTTCTCAGAGTCTGGGGGCCAGATGACTCTTCAGGGAATTGAGGGATTTGAAATGTGGATAGCAATTTTGATTGCCTCCTATCACCTATCTCTTCAGCTTATTGGATCAGATTCCAGAAATGTTTGCAGACACAAGGGAGACAGAGACAGTATTTGCCCCAGTTATCCAGGCTGGGATGGAGGCTCTGAAGGTAAGGCTCGAGTCCCTGGCAACCACCTCTGCAACACTGTCTTCTGACCATCTTACCCCCTAGGATACAACCCCTGTTTCTTCAGTGATTGATGGCTGTGCAGTGAGTCAGCCTGTCTGACATAGTTGGCACTGAGTAAATGACGAGGGAAGGGATGAATGAATAATGAATGAATAAAGGAAAGAATAGACAAGTAGATCTCTCTTCTTTTCTAGGCTGCTGAGTGTGCAGGGAAGCTCTTTCTGTTCCACACCTCCCTGCCCATTGCAGAGGCCCCAGGGAAACTGAAGAACAGAGACGACAGGAAGTTGATCAACACAGACAAGGAGAAGGTATGGGATTGGGAGCTGTGGGGAGGACTTTCTATTACAGAGGAACATGCTGTCTCTTCACAGTGCAGTACTCTTAACTTTCTTGAGGGGGACTGGGACTGGATCCTCTGCCCTTTCACATGTCACATCCGTGACTGCCAACCTTCTCCACTGCTCCCACACCTCTACCCCATCCCAAAGCCCTTGGTAGAGTTTTTTTTTAAATTTTTTTTAAGAGACTGTTCTGTTACTATTGCAAACTGAGAGGTAGATCTGAAGTCTTACATGTCCTTGAATATCCCACATTACATATACGGTTCTCAAACAGGGTGGAACTGAGATGTTTGAACATTTTTTTCTATTCTTCCCCAGACTCTGTTTCAGCCTCAGACAGGTGCCTATCAGACCCTGGCCAAAGAGTGTGTGGCCCAAGGCTGCTGCGTAGACCTCTTCCTCTTCCCTAACCAGTATGTGGATGTGGCCACGCTCTCTGTTGTACCCCAGCTCACTGGTGGCTCTGTCTATAAATACGCTTGCTTTCAGGTACGGCATGGGACTCTGGGTGGCAGGTGGAAGCAGGACTGGGAATGCCTGCCTGCATGTGGAGTGGCCCCTTAGCTGCTGACTCATTAATAGGAATAGCGTTGGAGGAGAAGACTGCACAGTGTAAAGAAGAGAGTGTGGCAGTCAGGAGCATGGGGCTTGGAATCAGTCCCGGGTTGATATTCTGGCCCTACCACTTACCAGCTATGTGACCTAGGATAAATTACTTAATTATTCTCTCCTTCGTTTCTTCATCTATAAGATGGGATTTTTATAGTTATTAATTAGGATTTGTCATCAGGATTAAGTAATTATATGTAAGGCACTTAATGTGATACCTGGCATGTAATATGTAATAAGTGCTTAAAAGCTGTTATTATCATCATTATTATCTTCACTGTTACTGTCATTACGAATTCTGCAGGCTTGTAGAGTGGAGGGGGTGCAGGGAGATTGTTCATATGTAGTCAGTGATGTGACTCTGGGCCTGGGGGGATGCAGGTGGAAAATGACCAGGAGCGGTTCCTGAGTGACCTGCGTCGGGATGTACAGAAGGTCGTTGGCTTTGATGCTGTGATGCGGGTCCGGACAAGCACTGGTCAGTCCTAGTTGGAGAAGAGCAGGTGGGGGGGGCTCAGTCTGGAGGGAGGCTCCTGTCATACCTTTAGCCCTGTCCATGTGGCCTCAGGTATCCGTGCTGTAGATTTCTTTGGGGCTTTCTACATGAGCAACACAACAGATGTGGAGCTGGCTGGGCTGGATGGGGACAAGACGGTGACTGTGGAGTTCAGGCATGACGATCGGCTCAATGAAGAGAGTGGAGCCCTCCTGCAGGTAGGGGGCAGGAGGCAGGGGTTGGGGAAGAAGTGTCCGCGGTCATTTCACTGGCTATAAATAGGCTGTAGGGAAGGGGGTGAGGGGTGGGTAGAGAAGACTAGAAGAGGCTGGAGAAGGGATGGCTCATGTCTGTCTTCTAGTTTAATAATATAGCAAAGAGGCAGTTTTCCGAGGGCTTTGCTGAGGGAGGGGTGTGAATTCCCCCTTTCTCCCTTCCCCTAGTGTGCCCTGCTCTACACCAGCTGTGCAGGGCAGCGACGGCTCCGCATCCACAACCTCGCCCTCAACTGCTGCACTCAGCTGGCTGATCTGTATCGAAACTGTGAGACTGACACGCTCATCAACTACATGGCCAAGTTTGGTGAGGGCAGAGGCAGGACAGGGTGGGATTGGGGCTAAGAGAAAGGTCCAGCATGGTCAGCGATTCAGCATTCCTGAGTGGGTGTGACGGTGGGAAGGCACATGTGATGGAGTGGCTGTGCTGTCTCCCTTTCCCATCCAGCATACCGGGGGGTCCTGAACAGCCCTGTGAAGACTGTTCGTGACACTCTCATCACTCAGTGTGCCCAGATCCTGGCCTGTTACAGAAAGAACTGTGCCAGCCCCTCCTCTGCAGGACAGGTAGGGCAAGCTTATTGGTGGAGGAGTTGTTGGGATACATTTTTGCATTGGGAGGGATTTCTCATGATCATTGACTTTGTTTTGATAACCCCCTTAGTTGATCCTTCCTGAGTGCATGAAGCTACTCCCAGTTTACCTGAACTGTGTATTGAAGAGTGATGTCCTGCAGCCTGGAGCTGAAGTCACAACTGATGACCGGGCCTATGTCCGACAGCTGGTTACCTCCATGGATGTGGCTGAGACCAATGTCTTCTTCTATCCTCGGCTCCTACCGTTGGTGCGACTGAGTGCTGGAGTGTGAGACATTGTAGTGCGAAAGGGATATCATAGGAGGAGGAAGGGAAGGATTAATATTATCTGTGTTTGACACTCATGAATTTTTTACCTATCTTATCTGCTGTAGTATTTTCATACTGAGAGTTACTCAGGTGCTTAGCTTTCTGAAATTTCGTGTGTATGGGGGTGGAGGATGGGGGTGCGGGTGGGCAAACGAGTCTTATGGTCTTTGGTAACCTTTTGCCCCCTTCCTTTTGTCTAGACAAAGTCTCCCATTGAGAATACCACTGAACCACCAGCAGTTCGAGCATCTGAAGAGCGTCTAAGCAACGGGGATATATATTTGCTGGAGAATGGGCTCAACCTGTTCCTCTGGGTGGGAGCAAGTGTCCAGCAGGGTGTTGTCCAGAGCCTCTTCGGTGTCTCCTCCTTCAGTCAGATCACCAGTGGCTTGGTGAGGGCAGGGAGTCAAGGAGAATGTGGGTGTGGAAGTAGACTCTGTGATACGAGTTAGGAGCCAAGAAAAGTGTGCTCATTCCCTTAAATAGCAGGGTACACTTAGAGAGGGAGGGTGCTGTCGTTCTTCACAGGCTTCCATATTTCAGATAATGCATAAATCCGTGCTGCGCCATCTTCACTTCTGGATTCAGCATACCTTACCATAAGGATAAATGAATTTTGTGTTCCAGAGCGTTCTGCCAGTTCTGGATAATCTGCTGTCCAAGAAGGTGCGAGGCCTCATTGACAGTTTGAGGGCACAGAGATCGCGGTACATGAAGGTAACACTGATCTGAACCTGGATTTCTTACCTTGTCAAGTCCTCCCTGGGAAGGGGGATGGGGAGTAAGTGACTAGATAATGGGATTTCAGGGCATGTTTAAT
Source organism: Balaenoptera musculus (assembly GCF_009873245.2). Lineage (NCBI taxonomy): Eukaryota > Metazoa > Chordata > Mammalia > Artiodactyla > Balaenopteridae > Balaenoptera > Balaenoptera musculus. Next base: position 60,956,804 of record NC_045800.1, on the reverse strand, counting down.
TCCCTTTAGCCCTGCCTCATGACCCTGTGTTCTGGCCGTAGCTTATTGTGGTGAAACAAGAGGACAAGCTGGAGACACTGTTCAAACACTTCCTGGTGGAAGACAAGAGCCTGAGCGGCGGAGCATCCTATGTGGACTTTCTCTGTCATATGCACAAGGAGATTCGGCAGCTACTGAGCTAGAGCATGTGGGTAAACAGCATAGGGTCCAGGCCAGCTTCCAGAAAATACCCCAGGACAGCAGAGAAATTGGGACAGTTCCATATATTATAAGTCATATAAGCTGACCTCAGTCTCTTTGGGGGGAGGGGGAGGTATAAGGAGACACCTTCTTTCTGGGCTCAAGTATCCTACCACTCTGTCACGTCCTGCTGTTGGAAGGTGCCCCTATCCCCTCACTTTACCCTCATTTTCCTGCTAATCCTGTCGTAATGAATGTAGTTTCTCAGTTCACTGTATATGATTTGGTGTTGGGGGATTTGGAGCCACCCAGACCCTGATTAATATATGTCCCTTTGGACCAGCCTCCAAGAAGAGAAGGGCAGGCAGGAAGGAGTGAGGATCCCAGGGTTATTACAGGGGGAGGGGCTGCTAATTCAGCTCATTGTCATCAACAACTTCCTATATTAGGGATAAACATACATACAGGTGCACAAGAGCTGGGGTATAGACCATAGATGGTAGAGAGAAAAGTGGTCAGTCTTTTTGGGCCTGGAAGTCAACAGCCAACTCAGAGTGACTGAGAGTGGTTGATTAGCTTTCTTGCTCTGCTTCCACTGATCTTTCTGTCTCCTGAAATGACTGGTGATCACTTGGTGAATAGAGGCACGTAGTCAGAAATGAATGAGCGTGAGAACAGAGTTGCAAAGTATATTAAGACCTGGTAGCGGTATCAGCCTCCTTTCCAGCTGGAGAGGCCCCAACACTGGATGGTTCTGTAGGGAGCCTGGTCATCAACTTGCAATACCTCACAGAGCCAGCCCACATCCCACTCTGAGCTCCCGCTGGAAGCACTGCTCTCCAAGCTGGAGGTTGTTGGGGAGAGAGGCAGAGGTGGCTAGTCTCTCCTGCTAGGACACCACTCAGGCTTTCGTACTGACAGAGTGGCTGACAGTTATCTTCCAACCCCACCTGGCTGGGGCAGGACAAGGGCTAGGCTTGATGGTGGCCAGGCTTGCCTGCTCCCAGCCCGGGACGCCCCTGCTCTGGACCTCTCATTTCTCTTCGTTGGTTTATTTTTCAATGCATCTTTAATTTGTAAAGAAATAAAATAAATTAAGATGTAACCAGCAGCCTCGGTTTTATCTGCGACGTATCACTTTCCTTCCAGTATTTCCTGCCAGGATTAGCGGCTCCCGCGAAGTGGCCGGCTGAGGCGGCCGCTGAGCTGCGCATGCGCCATGGGCCCCTGTGGCGTAGGACCTCGTCCCGTCGCGACTCACCGCAAGGCGGGGACTGTTGTTGAGGGGCTTCGGCCGTCAGAGTAGACATGGGGGCCGGCCGCACGGGGGCTGTGCTTGCCGCCCTGGGAGTACTTAGTGTCTGTGCGGCCAGCGGCTCAAGGCCCGTGGCGGAGGGGGAGACCGGCGGGGAGGTGGAGTGGGCGGAGCCGTGGGACGGCGCAGTTTTCCGGCCTCCCTCCGCGCTGGGCGCAGTGGGGGTGGCGCGCGGTCCGGGGACCCCGCGGCCGGGGAGGGGGGAGGCGGTGGACCTGCCGGTGCTGCTATGGTGGAGCCCAGGGCTGTTTCCTCACTTCCCGGGCGACTCGGAGCGCATCGAGTGCGCGCGCGGCGCGTGCGTGGCGTCCCGGGACCGACGGGTGCGGGGAGACTCGCGGACGCGCGCGCTACTCTTCTACGGCACCGACTTCCGCGCGTCCGAAGCGCCGCTGCCGCGCTTGGCGCACCAGAGCTGGGCGCTCCTGCACGAGGAGTCGCCCCTCAACAACTTCTTGCTGAGCCACAGTCCGGGCATCCGCCTCTTCAATCTTACCGCCACCTTCAGCCGTCACTCGGACTACCCGCTGCCGCTGCAGTGGCTGCCCGGGACCGCGTATCTGCGCCGCGCGGCGCCTCCGCTCCCGGAACGCGCGGACTGGCGCCGCCGGGGCTACGCGCCGCTGCTCTATCTGCAGTCCCACTGCGACGTGCCTGCGGACCGGGACCGCTACGTGCGCGAGCTCATGCGCTACATCCCGGTGGGTGAGGGCGGGGCGGGAAGGGGAGGGTGGCGCGCCGGGCTGAGGCCGCGATCCCTGGTGGCCAGGCCGACGTGCCATACCTTCTTCTTCTTCTTCTTCTTTTTTTTTTTTTTTAACATTTTTATTGGAGTATAGTTGCTTTACAATGGTGTGTTAGTTTCTGCTTTATAACAAAGTGAATACTTTACATATACATGTATCCCCGTATCTCTTCCCTCTTGCGTCTCCCTCCCTGCCTCCCACCCTCCCTATCCCACCCTTCTAGCTGGTCACAAAGCACCGAGCTGATCTCCCTGTGCTATGCGACTGCTTCCCACTAGCTATCTATTTTACACTTGGTAGTGTATATATGTCCATATATACACTACCCATACCCTCTTGACGGCCGTGCTGTACCCCACTCAGGTGGACTCATATGGGAAATGCTTGAAGAATCGGGAGCTGCCCACGCCGCGGCTACAGGACACAGCCACAGCCACCACTGAGGATCCAGAACTCTTGGCCTTCTTGTCCCGCTATAAGTTTCATTTGGCCCTCGAAAATGCCATCTGTGACGACTACATGACGGAAAAACTGTGGCGCCCCATGCACCTCGGTGCTGTGCCTGTGTATCGCGGCTCTCCCTCTGTGAGGGACTGGGTGCCCAACAATCACTCCATCATCCTCATTGACGACTTTGAGTCGCCGCAGAAGCTGGCAGAGTTTATTGACTTTCTGGACAAAAATGATGAGGAATATATGAAATACCTGGCATACAAGCAACCTGGGGGCATCACCAACCAGTTCCTTCTGGATAGTCTGAAGCAGCGGGAGTGGGGAGTGAATGATCCTTTACTGCCTAACTACCTTAGTGGCTTCGAGTGTTTCGTCTGTGACCACGAACTGGCTCGGCTGGATGCCGAGAAGGCCCATGCAGCCTCTCCTGGGGACATCCCTGTCCCTGAGCCTCATATTGCCCAGCCCTCACACATGGACTGCCCAGTGCCCACACCTGGCTTTGGCAGTGTGGAAGAGATTCCTGAGAATGACAGGTAAGGGAAGCTGGGGTCCCCTGTGGCTGTCAAATCAAATGATTTTATTGACTTGCTTCCTGCAGGCAATAAATTAGCACTAGGTGCTGAGGGGATGTTGTATAAGGAACTTATGACGTGGGATCACTCTGCCTTTAAGGTATCAAGAGTCTAGTTGTGGGGATAAGACAAACTGTGAAAGCTCAGTAAAAGATGTGAGATATCATTCAGGGCAACAACATACGAAAATCAGCTTTTGTAAACAATGTTTGCAGTAGTGGTTCAAAAAAAGCTTCAACTAGAGCAGAGGGCCCGTTCAGGGAAGCAATGGGGGAGAGACAAAGCTGGGCCACGTTGTACATATTCTGAATACTAGGCTCTGGAGCTGGACTGTCCTGAAAATCAACTCAGCTATTTATTGAGCACCTTCAGCATGGTGGGGCTGGGGATGAGAAATACAGAAGTGAGTATTCTGAGGGAGGTTTGTCTGCAACAATCAGGATTTATACCTGTTAACCTGGTGTAACTATTAACAGCACCTCCTTTCACTCTTAAAATTACCCTGATTTGGATGATAAATTATATGTTTGTCCTAGACAGAGTAGAAGGGATGCTTTCAAAGGATGATTAACAATGGTGGGCAGTGTGGATTGGAAGGGAAGTGAGGGGGCTGCTGCAGTAGGTGGCAGAAGGTGGTGACATTGGGAAACAAGGTCAGCATGGGAGGTGGGGTGGGGAAATGTTGAAGCCATTTGCAGCAAACCACACCTGTTGGGGGAGGGGTGATAAAAGATTATTAGCCTTGAGAAAGAGAGGCTGCTAGAATGTCCTGCAGAGATCACCTTGGACAGTGGATGGCAGCAGAGGGCTGGCACAGTTTGGTCCTGGGAGTGGAGATAATTTGTATCCAGTAATTTACATCAAGTAATTTGTATCTAGTTTGTGCTGAACATAATATTATGATTTATCAGAGGAAAAGTGTAACACATTAAAAAAAGAGAAACATTCAGGTCGTGTCTCATCAAGATACTGGATACTATTGCAGTTTCATTTTGGTTATTGAAATAGGTGTAACATAAAAGGTAACCATCTAAATATGCCCCCTTGCTTTTCTTAGGGAGATTACTGTGTCCATAGTTTGGCCCCTGTCCTGCCTGCCTCTTAATTCCCCCCACATTTGGGGACGAAGAGCAGGCAAGTCAGGAAATTTAACTCATTGGGGGAGGGGGGGGTGTTGTGTGATAAATTTGTGTTTGTGGCTTACTGCCTGTCACTTGGACTAGTACTGGGTTTACTTCACATTTCCTTCCCTCAAAGCAGATCCCTCATCCTAGCCAGAAACCACTGTATCTGCTTAAGATTTCTTTGGCCATTCAGAGAAAGGTAGGACTCATAGCTGTGCTGAGGTTCCATAATCCAACTCCCATTTTGATGTTTCAGCTGGAAGGAGATGTGGCTGCAAGATTATTGGCAAGGCCTGGACCAGGGGGAAGCTCTCACTGCCATGATCCACAACAATGAAACACTGCAGAGGAAATTTTGGGATTACCTAACTGAGATCTTCATGAAAAGGAACCAAAATCTCTAATTACTCTTGCAAGAGTCCTTAACTTGATAGAGCTAAGGAGATGGAAGTCCTTATTCTACCATGGGACATGAAGGGTATCTGCTATGCAAGTTCTTAATGAACACTGTCTTACCATGAATTCAAAGAATAAGTTATATCTACTGATATTTTATCCTAAAGATGTGTAGCCAGGGTCTCAGTCTATGGTAATAGGGCCTCTCCTCAAGGAGAGATGGAGGCATCCAGTTCTTGGTTTAGTGGGAACCAGAAGCCTGAAACACCCATTTGATTAAAGGTGCTGATCAACAAAAATTTTAAAGAACTGCTTATTTCTCTAGCCATATCATCCTCTCAGTCATGATTGGGACAACACGTTAGTACTTGGCTGTGAATGAGGTAAGATGGGCCAGGTTTAGCGTCTTTAGAAAACTACTGTGCTATTCCTCAAACCACTCATTATTCAGTACCTTTCCCAATCTCTTTTCCTCATCTCTTGCTTTATAAACTGTTACGTTGGTGGTGAAGCAAAACTCCTGGTGGGTTGTATTCTGGCTCTCTGGAGTTGTATTTTTTATATCATTTACTTTGCTTTTCATGTCAACCTTTTCATTTTGAATGGCTTTTTCTTTCCTGGTTTTCCACAATTTCTGTTGGAGACGGAGTAGCCTTGCCACTATTCCCACATTCGTTTTCCCCAGCATTAAACTGCCTGTAGATTTGACAGCTTTTCTTACTGCTGGTTTGCTTCTTATCTAGGGCATATCTGAAATTCCTTCTCAACTCATGAGTAGAAAGATTCAGTGGCTAATAAATGTCATGCCAATTTAATGAATTGTCCTGCTCTGTTTTAGATTAGAGATGGAGACTCAGGCTGGAAATGACAGCAGAAAAAGCTATAATGATTTTGAAATGTTGAAATAGGCCAATGTGAATCTAAGTGCAGATTTTTATAAGTCCTTGATTTCTTCTGTCTGCCTAATGAACTCTTCTATTATTTTTATATGCTACAAAAGTCCATTTTCCCCCCAAACTCATGAAATTATGGCAGAAAAAAACAGCCCAGCAATATAGCTCTAGTAAGTCTCTCATATTCTGTGGCACTTTTCACTTTAAGTGGGATAAATATTCCAACTTCATTCATTCTATTCCTGTTACAATGCACAACTTTACAGTACTTACTGAGACTACATTTTGATGGAGCCCACCCACCTAAGCTCAAGGGCATGAGAAGCGAAGCAAGACATTTAAGCCATCACAAGTGGCTGGCTAAATAAAAAGTTGTTAGTCAGATTTAGGGAGGTAGCCAGACCCTTCTCTTGCTGTGGTTTAAACATACAGCTTAATGGACAGGGAGACCATTTGCTTTTTCTGGGGCAGTGGAACAAGAAAGAATACCTTGGATCTTAGAACTACCCTGGTTGTAATATTGTATTAATGAGTTATCACTAGAGAAGTTCCATAGCTTATCAATATGTCTGGTTTAACTTAGTGTGTGTGTATGTATGTATATATACACACATTAATTTACAAACATATATATATATAGTTGTAAAGACTGAAGAGGAAGATGATGCTTATACTTCAGTACAGACTATGTATAATAGAATCTTGTCCTTCTATAAGATTTTGTTGGTTTTTAATATTTTGAGCAGACTGCTAAGCTGTTCTGTGTGTGATATACCAGCTTGTTTTTTTTAAAATTAATTCTGGTTTTTTTAATTTTTGGCTGTGTTGGGTCTTCGTTGCTGTGTGCGGGCTTTCTCTAGTTGCAGCGAGTGGGGGCTACTCTTCGTTGTGATGAGTGGGCTTCTCATTGCGGTGGCTTCTTATTGCGGTGCCTTCTCTTGTTGCGGAGCATGCGCTCAGCTTCAGTAGTTGTAGTTGTGGCACGGGGGCTCTAGAGCGCAGGCTCAGTAGTTGCGGCGCAGGGGCTTAGCTGCTCCACGGCATGTGGGATCTTCCCGGGACCAGGGCTCGAACCCGTGTCCCCTGCATTGGCAGGCAGATTCTTAACCACTGTGCCACCAGAGAAGCCCACCAGCTTGTTTTTAAATTTAAGAAATCCAAAGCTAACATCAAGTGTTTATTTAAAAAAATAATGGCACCTGCTTGGAATGGGGTGAAGATTTACAGAGAATTTACAATTTTTGGCTGACATGAAACTATATAATATACTGCAAAATGGAAATTCTGTAACAGACCTCACAATAAACATTTATATATATGGGGTGCTCATATATTGTATATATATGAGATGCTTCAACAACTAGGGTCCTAAAGATGTGGCCAAGCAAAGCTATAATTTAGGCTGGGTTTCACTGCCAGGGTGGTTCTTTTTTCTTTTCCTTTTTTTTTTTTTTTTGGCTGTGCCGCGTGGCTTGTGGGACCTCAGTTCCCCGACCGGGGACTGAAGCCGGGCCCTCGGCAGTGAAAGCACAGAGTCCCAACCACTGTACCACCAGGGAACTCCCTTTTTTTCATTTTATTTAATAAAAAATGCCCTTCCTAACAGCATGGAAAGTTTTCTGTTTGGACTTTTGCAGAAAAGAATAAGAGAGAAAGACAGACCTTCGAAAATCCTTATGTTAAAATTTGATATAGTAAGTACTCTTACAAAAGAAGCCAAATTCAGGACTCTGATTTCTAAGCTTGCAGTCTATTTAAATGCAGATGCTGGTTTATATAGTGCAGAATACATTATTACCCAAGTGCAAAATAAGGTTAGGACTCGGATTTCATTATGTGCAATGAAAAGGGTAGGTGATGGTTATGCAAGGTGTAGAATCATCCCTACCTCTCCTGTCTAATTACACCAGTTCACACTGGCATTACCTCAGCACTTTTATGTACAAAGTAGGCCAGTTTTTTATGAATGATTGTGGCTGGAGACTCATGCCTGCTTTGTGGTCAGTGCTTCCCAGACTTTCTCCTTTATTCCTCTTACCATAAAAGTATTCAAAACCAGGTGCTACATTTCCACAAGGGAAAGCAGAACCAGGAATAGCCACATGGCTGTCTAACTAAAGGCTTCACTTTCTCTGTGGAGAAAGCAAGCAATGTGAATTTTCTCTGGTTTGGGGCCCAGCCTGCTCTGTATACAGTAGCAGGCTTGGGGTTATTGGTGGTAGAAGTTCTGATAGGAATTAGCTTTATTTGTGTTGCTGCAGTGGGGGTGGAGCATGGGGCTCATGCCTTTATTATTCCTGAGTTGCTGCTTCTATTATCACAGGTTTAATTTTGTATAATAAATGGCTTCTTTTTAAACAGTGTCTTCTGCTTGGTTTTATTTCTGGGGTAAAGATGGTAAAGCTAGAGACTTGCCAAAATATTTCAAACATTTGTTCATTTAACAATTATTTATTGGCACTACTCTAGGCCTTGGGGATACAGCACTGAACAAGATAGACAAGGTCCCTTGTCTCATGATGCTTACATTTTAAATGGATGTTGGGGGGTAAGGCTGTAAACAAACAATAAATGAACAAGATAATCCAGACTATGATAGGTGCTCTGAAGAAAATAAAACAGGTTGATGGTGGTTTGGATGGAAGTCAGGGAAGTCCTCTCTGACATGAACTGGGACTCAATAGAAGAAAAAGAACCAGTCATGCAGAGATAAATGGGAAGATTCCAAACATCTGTGATAAGTGATTAGCACACACTAAATATTGCTTCTCCATAGTAGTCATCTTACGAACTACAAGCTTGTCCAAGTTATGCTTCCATTACCAGAGACATTTCTTGGAGCTCATGTGTAAATGCCTTGAGAATGAGTGGTTCATCTTTGGACTGAGTTTTGTAAACAGCTAAAAGTCACTTGGCGGGGGTGGGGTGGGGGGCGGGGTTGGGGGAAAAAAGTATCTTAGAACCAAGTCTGATTAAAGCTAGGCATCATAATTGAAGGGCCAAGTGTATAAATAGGAATGGTACTGCTAAGTATCTTCAGAGGATTGGCGAGAGGATTAAGTAAAACGATGAATGCGAGAAAGTGCTTAAACCTCACCCAATCCAGTGAGATCACTACAAATGAACAAACGATATCTAAGCAGCAGCAGCTGTTAGAGTAAATGAGCCTATTTTTCTTCCGGCTTCGGAGTGGCTCTAAAGGTAATCAAAACCAACAGTTCTTAAAGGTTTATTAAAATAAAATCATTCCCAACGTAGCATCTTAAACTCTCATATTTTGATTCGCTCCCATCCTCTCTGCCCTTGCCTATGTCAAGCACCCTCTAATCCAGACTTTACCACCAGAAACTAGAGTCCATTGATCAGGCCTCTTTCCTGGGTGTTCCCGGCCCAGTACTGCCCCAAGACTTCAGAGCCCGGAGCCCACAAGAGTCAGCGTAGATTCACGAAAGAGTCCCAAAGACTCTCCTCCTAACCTGCACGCGGGTCTGCACCAGCCGGGATCCGAACCCCGCATCAAGGCGACCCCGCCAAGAAAAGAAAAAGGTGCATGCTGGGGCGGGAGCACGGGGGCGGGGGGGGGCGGGGGGGGGGGGGAGAGGTTGTCGCCGAGTCTCGTCGAGCTCGTAGGGGTCACGCAGGGTCACGCACGGCGCCGCAGAGCCTGCCGGGAGCTCGGTGAGCAATGGCGACGCCCAGTCTCCGGGGTCGGTTAGCACGGTTTGGAAACCCGCGGAAGCCCATACTGAAGCCCAATAAGCCCCTCATCCTAGCTAACCATGTCGGGGAACGGCGCCGGGAGAAGGGCGGTGAGCAGTCGGAGCCGTGGAGGCCCCAGAGCGGAAGTCGGAGGAGTGCAGAGGGCTGCTGGGTGGGAGGGCCGGAAGGTAAGGGTCTCCTGTGACTGAGGGTCCCCGCGTTCTGCTCCTCCAGAGGCGACTTGTATCACGGAGATGTCAGTAATGATGGCTTGCTGGAAGCAGAATGAATTCCGCGACGAAGCTTGCAAAAAAGAGATCCAGGACTTCTTCGATTGTGCTTCGAGGGCTGAGGTGACAGGAGGCTCCTGGGGTGCCCTTTTGGGAGGAAAATGGGGGGCATACAGTAATGGTTCTTACTGCCTCTTGCTAGGAGATAAGAAAGTCCCTCTCATTCTAAAAGGGCGAGGAAATTTTTGGAAGCTACTTGAGTCACGCCAAAGTGGGAAAGGTTACTGTTTTGAAGGCATTGTGATCTTGAGCGATTTGTTTCACTGCTTTTAGCTTTACCTGGTGCAGAATGAGGTTAATATTAATATCCACCTTACAGAATTTTGTGAGTGTGAAGTGAAGAGATGAATGGGAAAACCACTTTGTAAAGTTTAAATTGCTGTTCAAATAGACATTATTGTCTGAAGTAGAACTAAAGATAGTAAAGGACAGGTTGTTTGGTTTCCAGCCTAGACTTAATTGCCAGCTGGCATGGTAGCTTCAGATCATACAGTCATTCTTGGGTCCCAAGTCCTTTTGATGAAAGGGGACTGGGAAGATGACACAGATCTCCAGGCTGGTTAATACCTTAGTGTGATTTGGGGTGTTGTGAGAACTGTTAGCTTAGGTTAGGGCCAACTTTGGAGCTGTCATTTTAATTTTTGTTCTGTGTTTTCAGGCAGCCCGAAAAGTGAGATCAATCCAGGAGGACCTGGGAGAGTTGGGGAGTTTGCCCCCCAAGAAATTGAATAAGTTGTTATGTAGGTTTCCTAACAAACCTCATGTCAGCTGAAAATGGAGAAGCATTTTCAATGACTGGACTGTAGCTTCTGAGAACTATGCAGAGGCATTTTAGAGATATTTGCACTGCCATGCTCTCTTTGAAGAGTAGGAGGCAAAACACTTTCTTTTACCCTTTGGAATCATTATGTGGGTGGAAATTATGCTTTATGTTGAAATAAAATCCTCTGAAGAGAACTTGGCCTTTTGTTGTGGATTAGGTACTCCCACCATAGTTGAACCTGTGTCCTCCCCTACACTCTGGAAGGTCTTTGCCCCCTAATTTGCACCAGGTGCAGGACAAAAACCTTTGTCTTGTCCTGCATTTGAAGTCCTGTATGCCATTTAGTGCCCTTGCCTTTGGATGCATTAAGGATGTTGGAGTCTGTCTATATGCAGAGTTTTTTGCCATCATCTGTAAGTATTTAGCGACTACCTATTTTGTGCATAACCCCTGTAGGGTGCTGCAGGAATAATCAGAAGTTCACAAACTGATGACCCAAAGGTACTGCAGATGAATTTTATTTGGCCCACACAGTTAAAATTTTGTTTTTAAATTAGCTGGCCACATTCAAAAATAGGAAAAATGTCATAAAAAGCCCACTTTTTAGCTTTTCTTAAAAAAATCAAAAGATCTGGGAACCGTAGTTTCTTATTCCCACATGGAAATAAAGATTACTCAAGTAGAGCTGATTATCGTTTGTCTCCATTCTCCAGGGACCTGGCCACAGGACTCTCCCAAATGATGAGACTGAGACTTAATTGGCAATTATCTTCTTTGTGTATCACCTGTTCACTTCTCTCATTAAGTTGTCTGCCTAGCTGCTGAAGGCATTTACTTTTGTGACGTCCTGATATTTGAACAATTGTATAGCATTTTCTGTATACTCTGCCCTTCCAGGCATAACTGAGTTAACCTTTTCTATGTACTTTACAGCACATAACATCCCTTTAAATGTACAAAGGGATCATTGGGGGTTTTAAAGCTCCAGTGGGATAATTATCAAGATAAAGAAGGGGCCATGCCTCCTTGACCCCCCCCCCCACAGTTACCTCTTTCTATAGTCCACATACCCCATTGGTGGAGCACTGGGCAGTTGCCTAGTTCTGCAAGCTGTTAGGAAGAATCTCAGTGCTTAGGCATTTTGGACTAGCCTTGGAAGTTCTTAACCTACAGTCAATAGACTCCCAGTAAGAGGTCTGTGAATATGGATGAGAAAAAAATTTTATCTTTAACCGCAACTTAAATTGAGCATTTCAATTAGGGCTGTGGGAAACCACAGTATTATTAGCGATACCTATATGAAATCACAGTATCTCAATATTTAAATTCATCACTAACTTCAAAATTATGGTAGTTATTACACTTGCTGCTGGATCTTATTTAATGTATAAATAAAGAAGTACTATGTTACAAATTTGTTTTATTAATATTTTGATAATTGTATTTCAACATAAAAGGTTTCCTTTGTAATTCTTTTATTTTGTTTACTTATAAACAATCTGAGAAGGGGTCTAGGGGTTTCACCAGGCTGTTAAACGGCCCATCGCACAAAAAAAGACTAGGAACCCCTGAACTCAAAGGCCCCACTGACAAACAGTGCAACCATCTCCTGAAATCAAACGCCTTCTTTTCCTGTTGCTTCGCCAATTAAACCCCATTAAAAAGTCTTCTGGAATGCAGGTTTCTGAACTACAATTCCCAGAAGGTGATGCGGCCCCGGGGCCTATCTGGAGTTAGGACAATAACTCCACCCAACGGTTCCTGTGTTTGTCTCTTGACAGCCTACAACTCCCGACATGCGTGGCGGCTGCTTATTCCTTCGGGACATTATGAACGCCGGGTTATTGCTGGGATCTGTAGTCATTTCGTATACTTTTGGGGGTTGGCTTCCTCTTACGGTATCTGGGGGTGGGCTCGAGAAAAAAAAGTAGGAAATGTAGCAATTAAACAGGTTCCTTATATCCGCGCGTCCCGGCTCGGATTCCTGGGCGCGTGAGGGCGGAAGTGGTGGTGGCCGGCGCGGCCGGAAGTTCTGATCAGCTGATGGGGGAGGCGGCGCCGCAGCAGCCAAGAGGCCCCGGCTGCCGAGCGCTTCGTCCGGGCCTTGAATCTCGGAGACTGGCCACGATCCCCGTTCACACCTCGCAGTTGGGCAAGGCCCCGTCCCGTATCTCTCCCAGGCCTGAGATCCTCGCCCGGCACGGCCGCCCTGAGCGCCCCGGCCACCCCCAGCCCCGGCTCGCCCCTCAGGCCCCGGGCCTCCCCACAGCCCCCGGCCGGCGGCCCAGGCCCCGGATCCGCGGGGGGGGACCCGGCCCCGGGGGGTGCGGGCCCCATGGAGCTGATGTTCGCGGAGTGGGAGGACGGAGAGCGCTTCTCTTTCGAGGATTCGGACCGCTTTGAGGAGGATTCGCTCTGTTCTTTCATCTCCGAGGCCGAGAGCCTCTGCCAGAACTGGCGGGGATGGCGCAAACAGTCAGCGGGGCCCAATTCCCCCACTGGCGGCGGTGGCGGAGGTGGCAGTGGCGGTACCAGAATGCGAGGTGAGGGTGAGCTGGAAGGAGGGGAGCGGGCAGGCCCTGCTCCGGCCTTGCTCGAGAGCTGTCCCTGCTCGGGAGCTGTCCCAAGCTGTCCCTGCTCGGGAGCTGTTCAGGACTCGCTTTTCCGGTCTTCCTGGGGCTGTCTTCTCCACACCTTCCCTGTGTGTGTGTGTGTTTGTGTGTGTGTTGGAGTGATGGCTGGGAAATCCTGGGTTGGATAGGATTAAAGACAGAAAGTAGATCTTCTGTCGTTTATTTGCCGTAAGAGATGGGGTAAAGGAGAAGAATTCCCTCCTTGACTTGGGAGTACTTACCGAGTTCAGCCTGAGGCAGGCCAGAAAATAGAAAAGAATGTGGGTAGGGGCCGGATTGTGAAGAAGTGACCACTTGAGGTGTGTCACCCCATTGCAAAGTGTATTGGGAGCTTCTTGATTCAAGGTGATGATCTCTGGTCCCCGCTGCACGAAGAAGGGATTCCACCCAGAGGAAAGTGGAGGTGAACTGGCCTACGAGAGGAGATGTCACATAGGTTTAGATTAGAGGCTTGGTTCCTGACCATATTGAACATCTGTCAGAAGCCAAGCCTGGGACCACTGTACTAAAGCCTTAGATTTCCTTCATCTGGGGCCTGGGGAAGAGTGTGGGTACTTGACTCTGGAGTCTTGTGAAACACTCTTCTTGCTTTTCACTTGAGTTTCTTTCATCCTTGGGTCTTTCTGATGAGTGCTGTGAAGGATTTTGTTTTTATTAAAGAGGATGGAGAAGAGAGTGAAAACAGAAGCCCCGCAGACTCAGGACTCACCATATTCTTTCCTTGCCTTCCTCAAGGCACAGTTTGAGCTTCATTGGAAGTGGACTTTTTTCACCAGTTGAGGGGTTTAAGTTGCGATTCTACTCTGGATTCTAAGGTTCTGTTTTCCAAACGGCCCCGGAGAGATTTCCAGCACCCCTTAGGGACAGAGAGAAATTTACATGTGTCACTGTTTAGGAGTGGTAATATTTACCTTCATTTGGAGAGATAGCATATGCCCTGTACACACACACACATCATAGGTAGTTTCGCTGTGGGTCTTCTATGGGCTCTCTGCTTCTTTCATATTTGCATGTGCGGGTAGGCTTAGAGCTCCTCACTTTGAGGGAAGTAACTGAAGATGGTGGTGAAGATTTTCAATATATTGGTATCTTTCTGAACAGGTTAAAATCTAGGAAAGCATGGCATTCCGCGCCCCCCACCCCCCACCCCGCCAACCCTACCCTTTTTCAGTTGCTCATTTATAAAATAAGAAGATTGACTTTTTTTTTAGAAAGGTTCCTTTCAGCACCATGATTTTGTATATGTCTTTTAATCTGACTAGCAATTTGGTGAGATATGCAGTCTGTTGCGTTTCACTGCTTTTTGATTAAAACAGTGTGGGAAACTTTGAATGGTCACTCCATCTTACTCCAGGCGAGTCCAGGAGTGAGTGGCAGCCAGGTTCCCTTGGGGTAACCTCTCCACCCCCAGCCCACACCCCAGGGCATCCACTGTGGGAAGCCAGGGCTCAGGTGTGCCAAAGGAAGTGCAGACTCTCTCTTGCTTCTGGAGGTCCCTCTCTTAACTCTTCCGTGCTCTGGCCTATCTTCCCTCCTTAGATGGAGGCATGGAGTCATTTAGAGGGATAGTAAAAACAAACAAACAAAAAAGGGATAGTAAAAAAGAAAGGGACAGTAAAAGCAATTAGAGAAGCGAATGCCGGGGGAGATATATACACAATGTAATATGAATCTCAAGTGCTAGGTATATGGGAAATTAGATGACAAGCCAGGTGAGACTCATTACTTGCTAGGCTCCTGGGACACACCTGTTTGGCCAGGAGTTTCTGGGATATCCCTGGTATCTTCTAGCAGGCTGTAGGCTGGGGATTGTTTAGCTCCCCTTCCCCAGATGGAGTCTTAAGGGTTAGTGTATCCTGACAGGAGGGTCCCTTGGTTTTTCATCCAGATGTCCTCTTTCCTTCATAGTGAAGGGGGGGTGGGGTGCGTCAAGATGTGGCACTGGCATTGGTGCCAAGTAATCATGGCCCTTTTTGTTTCCCCTCCTCTTTCCCCTTACCTCAACCTTCGTTTCCAAAGATGGACTGGTGATCCCACTGGTGGAGCTGTCAGCAAAACAGGTGGCATTTCATATCCCATTTGAAGTGGTGGAGAAAGTTTACCCCCCGGTGCCTGAGCAGCTCCAACTCCGAATTGCTTTTTGGAGCTTCCCTGAGAATGAAGAGGATATTCGGTGAGGCTAAAGGACTGACGGTGGGGAGTGGGGTCCTGATGTTCCACACCGCGCGCTGGGCTTCCCACGGAACAAAGGGCACCGTACTTGGGGCTGCGGTAAGGAGGCAGCCGGGGCAGGGAGTACCTGGGATTTTCCCCAGCACGGTGTGACACTGAGGAGAGTGCCCGGGGCATGGTGGTTTCTGACAGGGTCTGTGGAAGGGTATTTGCTGCATTGTGGCCATGTCTTCTTCACTCCCAGACTGTATTCCTGCCTGGCCAACGGCAGTGCAGATGAGTTCCAGCGAGGGGATCAGCTATTCCGCATGAGGGCTGTGAAGGACCCCCTGCAGATTGGTAAGGGTCCCTCACCAGTTGGTACTTCCTGCTCCTCCCACCCCGTGTTAAGAATTAAGGAACTACTGCAAGAAGCTGGAGCGGGTTGTCTGAAGAACTGTAGGGCCAGGGTCAAGGGCAGAGAACTGTGTCTTGGTGGCTCTCCCTGACCATACCGATGTTTCTCCCCAGGGTTCCACCTGAGTGCTACAGTGGTGCCACCTCAGATGGTCCCCCCCAAAGGGGCCTACAACGTGGCTGTGATGTTTGACCGCTGCCGGGTCACTTCCTGCAGCTGCACCTGTGGGGCTGGGGCCAAATGGTGCACCCACGTCGTGGCACTCTGTCTCTTCCGCATCCACAACGTGAGGCCCTCCCAATTTATCCCGGCCCTATTCTCCGCTCCACCCCCCCTTCTCTGCTGCATGCCTGGCCACAATGTGAGCCCCCTCTCCTCCCCTACTCTGCCTCTCTGTCCCCACCTCCGATGTCAGCAAGCCTTTTCCCAGATTGTTTCATTTCTCTCGGTGTTCCCTTCAGGCTTCTGCAGTCTGCCTGCGGGCCCCAGTGTCAGAGTCCCTGTCTCGGCTGCAGAGGGACCAGCTGCAGAAGTTTGCTCAGTACCTCATCAGTGAGCTCCCTCAGCAGGTGAGGGAGGTTGGCACACCCTCTCTGACTAGTCCAGGGCTGCATATCAGCCTTCCTGTTAGGCCCAGGCCTCCTTGGGTCACTTCTGCCTTTGTGTCCCTTTCCCCCTCAGATCCTGCCCACAGCCCAGCGTCTCCTGGATGAACTCCTTTCCTCCCAGTCAACAGCCATTAATACAGTATGTGGAGCCCCAGGTGAGTGTGGTGAGAAAGAAGGGCAGCAGGAAGAAAGCAAGCTTGGGGGTGCAGAGCGCCACTTACTAAAGGCAAATCCAGGCTCCTACCTCTAGGTGACTGACTGCCTGTCACCCCCAGACCCCACAGCAGGGCCCTCTGCCTCCGATCAGAGTACTTGGTATTTGGATGAATCGACACTCACTGACAACATCAAGAAGACACTGCACAAGTTCTGTGGCCCCTCCCCTGTGGTGTTCAGGTAAACAGGATCTCTTCATGCCTGTGTCTGTGGTGGGAGGGGCGCATCCCTCGGGCCATGGACAGTTTCTTTGTTTTAGTAATGCCTACCTCTCCCACCCTTCACTGGTACACTGCCTGGCGCATACATGTCACTAGTGAGATCAGTGGGTGATGATAATTTTATGTAGTCACAGAGTGGTCTGTCCTTAGGTAGAGCAGGAGTTATTTTGCTTCCTTTCAGCGATTGGGAAACTGAGGCAGAGGGCGATTAAGAATTTTTGTCTGGGTCATACTTTGTCCCCTGTACTTTGTATTTTGACCCCTTTTGTGTCAAAGTCCTGTTGCTCTTTCACCTGCTTTATTCAGCCCCATCTTAGGGTCATCATTTTCCACTCTGCGACTTTCACAGTGATGTGAACTCCATGTATCTGTCTTCCACGGAGCCTCCGGCCGCTGCTGAATGGGCATGTCTGCTGCGCCCACTGAGGGGCCGCGAGCCAGAGGGAGTCTGGAACTTGCTTAGCATCGTGCGGGAGATGTTCAAGCGGAGGGACAGCAATGCTGCCCCCTTGTTGGAAATCCTCACCGACCAGTGCCTCACCTACGAACAGGTAATCCCGCAGAGCCCGGGAGGCCCGTGCTGGCTCATCCTCTCCCTCCCTTAACCGCACTCCCCTCTTGCTGACAGGGACACTGCGTGGGGCTCCTCTGTCTTCCTCTAAGTTGTTAGGTTCATCTCAGAGCCCTCTTTGTTTCCAGATAACAGGCTGGTGGTACAGCGTGCGCACCTCAGCCTCACACAGCAGCGCCAGTGGGCACACAGGCCGCAGCAACGGGCAGTCAGAGGTGGCAGCCCACGCGTGCGCCAGCATGTGTGACGAGATGGTCACACTGTGGAGGCTGGCTGTGCTGGACCCTGCGCTCAGCCCCCAGCGGTGAGTCTCCCCCATGGCTCACCACCGCCCGGAGATGGGGCCAGCCCTGGACAGACCGAGCCCTCATCTCCCGTACATAGACACACGTACCGTTTTTCTAGTCCTAGGGAAATGGGAGGTGCTGAGCATTAGGGTTTCCAGTGATTTATGAGTTCTTTTCCTGAGAGGCTCTCTTCCATCCCCCCTCTAAATAACCCACTTTCCCAAATCCCTGAGTATTCGAGTGATGTCTATGGGGCTGGCTCAAGAAGCGCTTCCTGGGGTCCTTCCCTGTGCCCCGCTTCCGGGGAATACCATCTCCCCGTTTCCTCCCGTCCCTGCTCGGTGCAGTGTAGGCCCCACACGCCCTCCTGGCAACCTGCCCCCGCTTTGTTCCCACAGCCGCCGGGAGCTGTGTGTGCAGCTGCGCCAGTGGCAGCTGAAGGTGATTGAGAACGTGAAGCGGGGACAGCACAAGAAGACCCTGGAGCGGCTCTTCCCTGGCTTCCGGCCGGCGGTGGAGGCCTGCTACTTCAACTGGGAAGAGGCCTACCCCCTTCCCGGTGTCACCTACAGTGCCACTGACAGGAAGCTGGCCCTGTGCTGGGCCCGAGCCCTGCCCCCTCGACCAGGTGCCTCCCGATCTGGGGGCCTGGAAGAATCCCGGGAGCGGCCCCGCCCTCTTCCTGCCGAGCCAGCTGTGCGGCCCAAGGAGCCTGGGGCCAAGCGCAAGGGATTGGGTGAGGGGGTCCTCTCGTCGCAGCGGGGTCCCCGCCGCCTCTCGGCCGAGGGGGGAGATAAGGCTCTGCATAAGATGGGTCCAGGTGGGGGCAAAGCCAAAGCATTGGGGGGGGCTGGCAGTGGGGGCAAGGGCTCAGCAGGCAGCGGGAGCAAGCGACGGCTGAGCAGTGAAGACAGCTCCCTGGAGCCGGATCTGGCTGAGATGAGCCTGGATGATAGCAGCCTGGCCCTGGGCGCAGAGGCCAGCACCTTTGGTGGATTCCCTGAGAGCCCACCACCCTGCCCTCACCCTGGTGGCTCCCGAGGCCCTTCTACCTTCCTTCCTGAACCTCCAGATACTTATGAAGAAGATGGTGGCGTGTACTTCTCAGAAGGGCCTGAGCCTTCCACAGCCTCTGCTGGCCCCCCTGGCCTACTGCCCAGGGAGCTCTGTACCCGGGACGACCTCGCTTCCACAGATGAGAGTGGCAATGGGCTGCCTAAAACCAAAGAGGCAGCCCCTGTGGTTGGAGAGGAGGAGGATGACTACCAGGCGTATTATCTGAACGCTCAGGATGGGGCTGGGGGCGAGGAGGAGAAGGCTGAGGGCGGGGCTGGGGAGGAACACGACCTGTTTGCCGGACTGAAGCCACTGGAACAGGAGAGCCGCATGGAGGTGAGGGGGCTTGGAGGGGACTCTGAGGGTGCCTCTTAGCCATAGCTGGGAGAGGGACCGCCTGCCTCTGGTTGCGAGTGACAGGACTGTTGTGTGACTGTTAGAATCCTGCAGCAGGCTCCTAACGGGCCTCGCTGCCTGCAGTCCATTCTCTTCTCTCCATGTTGGTCTTCCTGGAATGTATGATTTTGTCACTCTGGTGCTTAAAACTCTTCAGTGGTTTCCCATTACCCTTAGGGTGAAGGTGAAGGTCCTTGGCATGACCTATGAGGCTTCACTTGTTCTGAACTTTGCCTGCTTCTCCAGCCTCATCTAGCTACTATGTCAGTTACACTGCACTCAGTTGAGCCATTCCCGTAGCTTGCCATGCTCTCTCTTACATCCATAGTTTTGTACGGATTGGCCTTTCTGTCTGGAATATTCTTCCCTCATCTTACCTGGTTAGCCCCTGTTCCTTCTTCAGGCCTCAGAGATCTTAGAGATCATGTCCTCTAGGAGGTCTTCCCTGAGACTGCCCCTCTGCCCCAAGTCCCATTGAGGTATCCTGCCCATCTGCTCCCTTCTGGACCTTTCCCAGTAGTAGCCAGCTTCACACCTGTTTGTGTGTTTATGTGTCTGTTTCTCTAATGGGCTGTGAGTCTCTGTGGTATACCCAGGACTAGCATAGGGCCCAGTGTATAGCGAGTGCTCATGGGATATTTGCTGCATGAGTGAGTATGGTGTCCTGCAACATGTTTGGTGCCCATGTCCTCTTTCCAGATATTATTTGCCTGTGCTGAGGCCTTGCATGCGCACGGCTATAGCAGTGAGGCCTCCCGCCTCACCGTGGAGCTTGCCCAGGACCTGCTAGCCAACCCACCTGACCTCAAGGTAGAGCCGCCCCCTGCCAAGGTGAGAGAGAACCCCCCTGCCTCCCCAGTTACCCATAACCCTCTCCCACGCCCCACCCCGGGCTAGAGTCTCCTCCCTCCACCAAGGCGAGTCAGACTCATCTGCCTGCCTCCTGTGCTTCCGTCTTTAGGGCAAGAAGAACAAGGTATCTACAAGCCGTCAGACCTGGGTGGCTACCAACACCCTGACCAAGGCGGCCTTCCTGTTAACGGTGCTAAGTGAGCGCCCAGAGCACCACAACCTGGCCTTCCGAGTGGGCATGTTTGCCTTGGAGCTACAGCGGCCCCCAGCTTCCACCAAGGCCTTGGAGGTCAGAGGTTCTATCTGAACCTTGCACTGCCATCTCCTCAGACACTCACACCTTTATCTCCATTGGGGTGATTGAGGTCTTAGCTCCTCCCTATGCCCTCAGGTGAAGCTGGCATATCAGGAGTCTGAGGTGGCCACCCTGCTCAAGAAGATTCCTCTGGGTCCGAGTGAGATGAGTACCGTGCGCTGCCGGGCAGAGGAGCTTCGGGAGGGGACACTCTGTGATTATCGGCCTGTTTTGCCTCTCATGTTGGCCAGTTTCATCTTTGATGTTCTCTGTACTCCAGGTATGATGCCTGACACTACAGAAAGTGGGGAACTGGGGCAGGGGTAGCTTTCTCTAAAGAGAAATCAAGAGCCCCAAGGCTCTGAATCGCCTGTAAGAAGCATCGGGCAGCTTCATGGAAGGGTCTGGAATGATGAGCGTCTTGGGTTTCTTCCCTTTTCATTCTGTCCCATGCTACTTCTGTCTGCTTACCTTACCCCAACTTTTATCCAGTGGTTTCTCCCACGGGTTCCCGGCCCCCAAGTCGCAACTGGAACAACGAGATGCCTGGGGATGAGGAGCTGGGATTTGAAGCAGCAGTTGCTGCCTTGGGTGAGTCTCTCAGTGTCTTGAGCACGTCTGTGAGCTAAGCCTGGCCCAGGCCTTGAAGTGCATGAGACATGGGCCCTCTTCTGAAGGGGCTCTATGGTAAGGGGAAAGCCAGCATGACGTGTATGTGCCATGACACATAGTGCCTATGAGACTGAAGAATTGAGGGCAAAAACGTGGGCTATGAGTGTTGGGTGTTATAAGGACAGCAAAACAGGACTCTAGGGAAAGGCCTTAAGAAGGGGATAGAGTATGGAATATGGGTTAAAAGATCAGTTAAGTTCTAGGTAGGGGGACAAAACGCTGTGAATAAAGACACAGGGGCAATCAAGTCTTCATGAGAGTGGGGAGCCCAACTTCCCTGAAGTGATGGATATGTTGGGGTGATAGAGAGGGCCAAATTATGAAGGTCTTAAAAAGCAGACCAGAGCTTAGGCTGGATGTATTAGGCAGTGGGCATCTTCCATAGGAAATGGGGGTTGGACCAGGAGAACTCCTTACTTCACATGCTGGTGGCTGGGGAGCCCTGGCCTGTTTACCCTTGGCTGTCTTGCGAGTTATGGCCACTCACAACCCCCATGAGCGTCTCTTTCTCACAGGCATGAAGACAACAGTGAGTGAGGCAGAGCATCCCCTGCTATGTGAAGGCACACGTCGGGAGAAGGGTGACCTGGCCCTAGCACTAATGATCACTTACAAAGACGACCAGGCCAAACTCAAAAAGGTAAGGGATTGAGGTACTGGGATTTCGACAGGCAGAGAGAGCAAATTTTATCACCTTTCTCAGGGGTTTCTAGTATAATGGAAGGGCTATTCTACCTACAGGAGATACCGGGGGAATCTTGGGAACACCTTGTAAAGAACATGAGAGACCAATGGTTCTTATAGGAATGCTTGGGCTTGGGGTGGAAGAAGAGAAGCAGGGGGCATAAAGTTGCTCATGCATTCCTTTCTTCCATATATATTGAATATCAGTATACTTAGTCCTGTGGTAAATGTTACAGGGGATACCAAGATATGTAAGCCCGCCCGTCTTCCAGCAGGTTCTCCTGTGGTTAGAACTGGGAAAGCCTTCCTGAGGAGGAAGTATTAAGCTGTTTCAAGGAGAAAGAAAAGTAATAGAAGTCAGGAGCTAAAGGGCATCCAGTCACCGCTTCTCTGTCTTTCAGATCTTAGACAAACTCTTGGACCGAGAGAGCCAGACGCATAAACCACAGACACTGAGTTCGTTCTACTCATCTAGCCGCCCGGCCACAGCCAGCCAGAGGTCTCCTTCAAAGCATGGGGGCCCATCTGCCCCAGGGGCCCTGCAACCTCTGACCTCAGCCTCTGCAGGGCCTGCTCAGCCAGGGAGTGTGGCAGGGGCTGGGCCAGGCCCCACTGAGGGCTTCACAGAGAAGAATGTGCCTGGTGAGGTGGGGGCACTGGGCAGGGGGGATGAGTGGTATGGAGCTGTGTTGGGCCCCCCTTTCCCAGGCTCATCCCAGTGTCCTGTCTTCCCTACGTAGAGAGTTCCCCACATTCCCCCTGTGAGGGTCTCCCATCTGAGGCAGCTTTGACCCCAAGACCAGAGGGAAAGGTTCCCAGCCGCTTGGCACTTGGCAGCCGTGGAGGCTACAATGGACGGGGCTGGGGCTCACCAGGACGGCCTAAGAAGAAGCACACAGGTAACAACCCGTGGGATGACATGGAGGGAAGGATATTCCTGAAGGTTGGAGTCTGACTTCTGGAGCTTCTGACTTCTGAGACTGACTTGTCTTGGGGGGGTTAGGCATGGCCAGCATTGACAGCAGTGCCCCTGAAACGACGTCGGATAGCTCCCCAACCTTAAGCCGGAGGCCACTTCGAGGGGGCTGGGCCCCTACCTCCTGGGGTCGAGGACAGGACAGTGACAGCATTAGCAGCTCTTCCTCAGACTCCCTTGGCTCCTCGTCCTCCAGCGGAAGTCGCCGGGCCAGTGCCAGTGGAGGGGCCCGGGCGAAGACAGTTGAAGTTGGCAGGTCAGTGGGAAGAAATACCCTTGTCTTCTGACCTGGCCCACCCCGAGAACCATATCCCTAGTGTAATCCAACTGTTGTCTCCGTCAGCATCCTCGCTTACCCTGGTCTTTTCCAACCTACCTGGACACCCACCTCAGAGAAACCCCAATCCCTGTCCCTACCCCATTGCCCCTTCAGGTACAAGGGCCGCCGTCCTGAGAGTCATGCCCCCCATGTACCCAATCAGCCGTCAGAGGCAGCTGCACACTTCTACTTCGAGCTGGCGAAGACGGTGCTGATCAAGGCAGGGGGCAACAGCAGCACTTCCATTTTCACACATCCATCTTCTTCAGGGGGCCACCAGGGTCCTCACCGTAACCTGCACCTTTGCGCCTTCGAGATTGGGCTTTACGCCCTTGGCCTGCACAACTTTGTTTCTCCCAACTGGCTCTCACGTACTTATTCTTCCCACGTTTCCTGGATTACAGGTAAATCCAGCGTCTTGATTTGGGTATGGGAAGGGGATTAATCGATGGTGATAAGTCTTATCCTTGTGGAGTTACTGACCTGATAGGAGAGACGCCATTCCCATTCCCATTGCCCGTGCTAACCCCACTCTGCTTTTCTCTCCTTTTCCTGAAGGCCAGGCAATGGAGATTGGCAGCGCAGCCCTGACTATACTGGTAGAATGCTGGGATGGGCACCTGACACCCCCTGAGGTTGCATCCCTGGCTGACAGGGCATCACGGGCACGAGACTCCAATATGGTGAGGGCGGCGGCGGAACTAGCCCTAAGCTGCCTGCCTCATGCCCATGCGTTGAACCCCAATGAGATCCAGCGGGCCCTGGTGCAGTGCAAGGAGCAGGTATTTTTACAGGCAATTGCGGACCTGCTTTGGGACATCTGGGCAGGGAGGTTGGGTCCAGCTCCTGATTCCCATATCCTGGAGTTCACAAACTATCCAGTTGGTCCTCTCATGGTGACACTTGACATAGTAATGTGCTTTCACATCTATTACATTCTTTACCTTACAACTCTGAGAACAGGATTATTCCTAGTTCATAGGTAAGGAAATGTGGCCTATAGTCTAGGGACCAAGATGATCACCAGGATGGAGTCCTTAGGGAAGGCCTCAGGGAGATGATGGGACTTGGCTGGGAGTAGCTAAATTAGTTTGGAACTGGGACTGTAACCTGGGTCTTGACGTCTACTGGTCAACAAGTATCTGTTCATTGTCTGTGTGAAGCATTCACTGCTCTTGACACTGACTCTGAGCACTGGCCCTGACCTTAGATGCCTCCCCAGGAACCAGCCAACTCTGAGGGAGACATTGGAATGTCATCTAAAACTGTCCCTGAGTAAAGCCCTTCCCCCTTAACCCTCTTTGCCCCTCCCTTCCAGGATAACCTGATGTTGGAGAAGGCCTGCATGGCAGTGGAAGAGGCGGCTAAGGGTGGGGGCGTATACCCTGAAGTGTTGTTTGAGGTTGCTCACCAGTGGTTCTGGCTATATGAGCAAACAGCAGGTGGCTCATCCACAGCCCGTGAAGGGGCTACAAGCTGTAGTGCCAGTGGGATCAGGGCAGCTGGGGAGGCTGGGCGGGGGCTGCCTGAGGGCAGGGGGGGCCCAGGGACTGAGCCGGTTACAGTGGCGGCGGCGGCAGCAGCAGTGACAGCAGCCACAGTGGTGCCAGTCATCTCGGTGGGGTCCAGTTTATATCCGGGTCCAGGACTGGGGCATGGTCATTCCCCTGGCCTGCACCCCTACACTGCTCTACAGCCCCACCTGCCCTGCAGCCCTCAATACCTCACCCACCCAGCTCACCCCGCCCACCCCATGCCTCATATGCCCCGGCCTGCCGTCTTCCCTGTGCCCAGTTCTGCATACCCACAGGTGAGTATGCGATGTTCTACTGGGAGATGGGGCACGTGGGAGCACGTTGGGAGTTCACGGGGGGTTGGAGTGGGGTACTCCGGGAGGGTAACGGGGCTGTCCAAGAGTCCTGGTGAGGTGGCGGGAGTCGGGGGACCCAGCCCAACTAAGATATAAGAAATGCAGGATACCCAGCTGTGGGACGAATGGGGAAGAGCTACATCCTAATATAATTTGAAATCTTCCTTTTTTTCTTCTTCCCACCTCTAGGGTGTGCATCCTGCATTCCTGGGGGCTCAGTACCCTTACTCGGTGACTCCCCCCTCACTTGCCGCCACTGCTGTGTCTTTCCCCGTCCCTTCCATGGCACCCATCACAGTACATCCCTACCACACAGAGCCAGGGCTCCCACTGCCCACCAGTGTGGCCTGTGAGTTGTGGGGACAGGGAACAGGTGAATGGAGGGGAGGCACACCGGGCAGGGGAGGAGGGGAGGGAATCCTCTCTGTCCCTCTCTGGGTTCAGTTCCTCACGTGGCTTTCATCCCACCCTCAGTGAGCAGTGTCCATCCAGCTTCCACGTTTCCGGCCATCCAGGGTGCCTCACTGCCTGCCCTGCCCACACAGCCCAGCCCTCTGGTGAGCGGGGGTTTTCCACCACCCGAGGAGGAGACTCACAGTCAGCCTGTCAACCCGCACAGCCTACACCACCTGCACGCCGCCTACCGTGTCGGTGAGAGGAGGGCCCTTCCTGTGCCCCCACCTGCAGCCAGAGGCTCTTCCATGACCCCTCCCCACCATACCTCTTAATTGGTTTACGGTGGGGTCAGGTACCAGGCTGAGGTAGAGGGTGGAGGACGCACCCTCACCATGTGCCCACCCTTTTCTCCCAGGGATGCTGGCACTGGAGATGCTGGGTCGCCGGGCACACAATGATCACCCCAACAACTTCTCCCGCTCCCCCCCCTACACTGATGATGTCAAATGGTTGCTGGGGCTGGCAGCAAAGCTGGGTAACACCTCCCCTCCCCAGGACCATTGTCCGCCCTCACCTGCTCCCCCCACCTTCCCATCCCAGACCTCCTTCCTAGCTCTTGCTCAGAGTTGAGGCCTTGGTCGGGTACGTGTGCGTGCGCGAGGGGCGGGGGGCTACCTCAGCTCCTGGGGTGGAGGGAGGCTCTCTGCCAGGCCAGAGCTGAGAGATTAAAGTTGGGTCCCTAGGGCAGAGGTGGCCACCCCCGTCTCATGCCCCTCCCCCTGCCCCCCAGGAGTGAACTACGTGCACCAGTTCTGTGTGGGGGCAGCCAAGGGGGTGCTGAGCCCGTTTGTGCTGCAGGAGATCGTCATGGAGACGCTGCAGCGGCTGAGCCCCGCTCATGCCCACAACCACCTGCGTGCCCCGGCCTTCCACCAGCTGGTGCAGCGCTGCCAGCAGGCATACATGCAGGTGATAACCCAGGAAGTATGGAGCAGGGTGGAACACCTCCTGGGCAGGCAGGGAACAGATCACCCAGGACGCCAGGGCAGAGGGACCTGGTTCTGTGCTTAGTGGCTTAGTGGCTCCCCACATCTTCCAGTACATCCACCACCGCTTGATTCACCTGACCCCTGCCGACTACGACGACTTTGTGAACGCGATCCGCAGTGCTCGCAGCGCCTTCTGCCTGACACCCATGGGCATGATGCAGTTCAACGACATCCTGCAGAATCTCAAGCGCAGCAAACAGACCAAGGAGCTGTGGCAGCGGGTCTCACTCGAGATGACCACCTTCTCCCCCTGAGTCTGGCCCCCCTAGGGCCCTATACAGGGACACAGGCCTGTGGCTATGGGGGCCCCTCACAAAGGGGGAATGAATCTTGGCTGGACAGATCATCCCCACTCAGTTCCCTGGTTGCCCAGACTGGCAGCTGTTCTTGGGCTGTAGCTTGGGGCCAAGATGTCTCAGACCCTAGAAGCCTAGGGTTGGGGGAGACAGCCCTGTCTGGGAGGGGGCGTTGGGTGGCCTCTGGTATTTATTTGGCATTTATAAATATATAAACTTCTTTTTTACTCTCGTCTGCCTGGGCCTTTCCCTTCTTTCCCTCCATGTGTGGATGAACCTTGAACTGGGGCAGAGGAAAAGTCTTGATACTTGCTTTATTCTAGGTTTCTCCCACTCCAGTGAGGCGGACAAAACAGAAAAATAAGGATGTTTATTAAACTCATTTCTAGCCCACAGCTAGGGCTCATATTCAGCTCTATGAGCCACCGTCCGACCTCATCCCCATTCAATGTGAATGACATTAGAGAGGCCGGGCCACAGGTAGATCCCATTGATCCCACAGTAAGGGGTCCCTCCCACGGCCACTATAGATAGATACACTGCTGGGGATAAAGAGGGAAAGCACTGGATTAATACGTTCCTCTACACCCTGCCTGGACCCTCTCATTTCCCCCCCCACCTTCCAAGACCATGGGCCAGAGGTGCCTAGTACCATCTTGTGGGGTATCAAGGGAAGCCCCTTTATTAGACCCCAGAGCTATGGGAAAGGGATGCCCTTCCCTTAGCCATCCCAGGCCTCGAGGCCACTGAGGTAGAAGGGGGAGGGGCCAGGCCACTCTAATCCCCCTTGTGGGCCCTGCTCTGGGCTTGCCCCTTAGGGAAGAAGGGGGCTTCTGCTGGTACGGGAGGCTGATACATCAGCCCAGACTGGAATGCTGCAGTTCTTCCCGAAGCCATGAGGGCACTGGCTGGCCAAGCCGGCTCAGCAGCTTCGACAGCTCCAAATTATGGTTCCGGAAAAAATCCGTAAGGAAAAGGCGGGACTAACAGGAGAAAAATGAAGTCAGAAATGGTGAGGAGTGGACAAAATCAGATCTTACAGGTGGAAAGGGATACCCTATCCCTGGCTTTGCTTACCTCAGTGTCCATATCTGGGTACTTCCGGCCTTTGCTCTTGCCTAGACAACGAGTCTTGCCACCTTCAAGTCCCTGGCACCAGAATCCCTTATCTTCATCAAACCTGCTCAACAAGAAGAGGCCATTAGGTGACAGAGAGAAAAGAAATCCAAGCCTCATAAATGTACACTACCTCTCCCAGCCCAGAGGGACACACGTCTCTCCTTGCAAGACAGGGTAAATCCATGTCTCTTCCAAACAGACACGGTCAACCTGCTTCCCCACTTCCCCCAGAGTCATCCTCCCCTGGGTCATGCTCTCCCACCTGAGGGTCCGTGTGTAGTTCAGAAAGGGTGTGATACCCAGGAACTTCTGGATGCTCTCCATTGAGGCAGCTGGGTTGGTACGCAGTTCTTGCCCATCCACAATCAGCAACTAAAGGGACAGGGATGTGGTTCCCTCTGTATTCCTTAGAAGCCTCTGGGCTGAAGGAAAAAGGAGGGGAAGGGGACCCCCATGTGGGCTACTGGGGAACTGTACCTGTCCAGAGGGGTAATATGTCAGCCAGCGTTGCAGATGGGTGGAATAGTAGCCAGGGACAAGACAACGGTTCTGTAGGGAGCGAAGTGCCAGAGGGGCCTGGGAGGAGGCTGAAATCACCTGGTAGAAGGTATAGTTCAGAGCAGCTGGGTCTCCATGAGCTCGCTGATGCTGAAGGACAAGGAACAGGAAGGCAAGGAATTGGTGATTTGACAGCATTGTTCTGCCCTTACTCTTGGGCTAGTGAACAGACAGCATAGGCACCCCTCCCCAAGGCACTAGCTTAGTGTCCCTACTCTCATTCCTTTCTGTCTCTCTAGCAGTCACCACCTCTCTTAAGCTCTGATGTGTGCCTAGCTGCAGGCTCACCTGGTACCAGGAGTAGGCCCTGTCAGCAGGGTTGGTGAGCACAGTGATGATCTTGGCTCGCGGTAGGAGGGCAGCCCCACGGCGTGGTACAACCTCTGAGTCAAAGTAGGTGGCACTTTTTTCAAACAGGAAATCAGTGCTGGCATTAGAAGGGACAGGGAAGAAATCCATGTACCTAGGAAGTAGTAGAGAGGAGAGGCAGAGAATTTGCAGAGTGAAGAGCCCAGATATCTGTGCTGGTAGAAGCTGGAAGGGGGGAGTTTAGGGGAAGGGAGTGTCCTGAGAAGCATTCCAGGTCTCACCAGTCAATGCCCTTGTGGTAATTAGGGCCGCTGAAGAACTGAATCTCCTCAAAGGTGCTGGGGCTCGGGAAACTGCTAGTCACAGCTGGGTGCAGGCTCAGGAAGAAGTGAATAGCTGTGGTCCCTAAATGGGAGAGAAAGTCCAGGCCATCGTGGGAGAGAATCCACCTCAACAACATCAGCTTGAAAGAAGTGAGAAAATAATCACTCTGGGTGGTAGAATACCCTTTGGTCAAACTAGAGCGAGAAAAGGAAAGCCTGAGAGAGGCCCAGGGAAGGGATTATGGTAGTTCTCAGCCTTGATTGATTGTGCATCAGAATCACTTGTGGGTCTTTCAAAAAAAAAAAAACTCAACAGATGATTCTGATATATAACCAGGTTAAGAATAACTCAAAGGACTAGATTAATGAGGGGTGGGTATGAGAAGGGAGTTTCTTGGCCAAAGAATTCTTTGGGTTTAAGGCAAGGCAACAGAAGTTGGCTAAGGATGATTCACCTGTCTTCTGGGGTCCCACAATGAGGAACTTGGGGAGCCGATCACAGGTTTTCTCCTTGGACCAGATATCTTTGTGCCTCTTGTCGTCACAGGGATTCTGAAAATGAGGCCAAGAATCAGATAATCTTTTCCTCAACGGCCACCCCCATCACGTCTCTAGGTCAGCCTGAGCTCCACCTATACCTGCCAAAGGGGGCTTCGCTCTTGAGGGAAGAGGTCAAAGTACTTCCGTGCGAGAGGGACAGGAGGAAGGGTCTGTAGGCGCAGCTGTGTCCAGCACTGGAGAAAGCGCACCAGGCTCTCAAAGGTGTACAGGCCCAGCCGATCATTTCCATAATTAGACAGATGAGTCATAAAGATGCTGATCTGAAAGGGGGTGCCTGCATGTCAGATTTGGAGAGCCTACCCCACTTCAGAAGTGGGCTTGGTGAGCAAAAGTCTCAGTATGCAAACACTTTGGCTGTCCAGTCTTCTAGCCCTTCCTCTCGGCACCTTACCGGATTAAGCAGCACTGTCAGAAAGAGTTCTCCACCTCGGATGCTCCGGTCTAGTTCGCGAGAGCCTCCGGGATACTCATTATAGAAGATCGTGTGAGTGAAGAGGCCACACGTCTGCCGTGGCAGCACCTGAAGGGAAAAGAACAAACAGGGACAGATGAGATTTGAAAGGTAGAATGAGAAGTAGATTAAGGACAAAAGACCTGAGGCATTAGGATTCCCTGGGTTTGTAGAGGACTCCGTCTGAAGTTACAGCAACAAAGCTCTTGCTATGTGCTTTATGACTTTTCACCCCTCTACCCCCGATTATATGGATGAACTTGGACAATGCAGGTTGGAGGCTGTCCAAATGTGGGAGTTTGATCCAAGTCTGTATTGGGAGTCCCTCACCATAATGCCATTGTGAATGAAGCCACGGCGGTAGCGGGCAGGGCGGAGATGGGGATATTCCTCAGTGCTGGTCACCTGGATGCCCCACACGGATTTCCAGGCCTCATAGAGCTGTGTGTGGATGGGATACACGCCGGAGTGGTGGGGGGCCACAGCGTACCCCAGATCCGTGGGAATCCCATGCTCCTGGGAATGGCAGAGACTCTCACCAGGACCTGGTGAGGTTTGGGGAGTAGAGGGTAAAGAGGGTGGGGATGCCTCCACAGAAAGAAAAATGGAAAGGGTAGGGAAAGGGTACCCCATTAGGGTAAGGTTGAAAAGGAAGCGTCATCTTTGGGAGAAAGTACGGGGAAGAGATCCAAGGGTCTCACCAGAGCAAACTGTTTGTTGAGCCTCATCTGGTCAGCCAGCACGGAGCGATTGTGGAACAGGTGTGGCTGCATGTGGCTCCACATGTGGGGGAACCACCAGAACTCTTGGCGGTGCTTCAGCAGCATGTCGTCCCCTGCATCCTCCTCCTCTGTCCCTATGACCACACACTGACCACTGACCACAGCCGGTCAGCCCCTGTGCCCTCCTTTGTTCTGTAACAACACTGACCACTTTCCATCCTTGGGACAACATTGCTGACCTCTGCCCACCTAAGACCGACTAATTTTCCCGATTGCCAGCCTGCCCTCCAGCCGCCCATGCTAACCTAAATTCATACCCACTGCTAGCTCCTCACAGCATTCTGACCCCAAACCTTGCCCCTTTTCTCCAACCTGTCTGCCCAGGAGGATGGACAGTGAAGGGACAGATCAAACTAAGACTGATATGCTGAAGGAGCAGGGGAATAAGCTCACCAGTATGATAGAACTTGCCCGAGAAGCCCAAGTTGAAGGTGAAGTTGGGGACTAAGGTCCTGAGTTTGTTCTGGGTGGTCAACAGAGCCTGGGAAGAGTAGCAGGGACATGAGAAATCAGGAGACTCAGAAGGAGAAAAATGAGAAGTAGCATTCTTCTTGCCTAGAAAGGGCAGGGAGCATACCTATGACAAGCTCAGAATCAAGGAAGGGAGTCTGATAGGACAGAGCTTGAAACAGCTTCTAAGGAAAGAAATGTGAGTCAGAAAAAAGAAAGACTGACCTCAACATCAGCCACCTTCATGCGGGTTCCTTCCTTGCCCACAAAGATGTCATCGATGTCTACCAAGATGTAACGGTCAAGGTCCAAGCAGAGGCGCTTGCCAGTGAGGTACGCAACAGCATCGACAAAAACGAGTTTGTGAAGCCAGAAGGAGAGGCCGTGGCCAAAGAGCACCCGCTGGATGCCATCGTGAAGCCCCAAGTCCTGTACCACAGTGGGAAGCCGGGCCCGGCGAGGCAAGGGTCCTGGCACCGGGGGCTCAGCTGGCCGAAGGCTGGCAAGAAGCACTGGTTCATATGTGCTGTGATTGGATTGGAAGATCGTCCAGTCATCACCGGGCAGTGGCCCAGGCTCCAGGCGGCTGGGGCGTGTGAGATGCAGTAGTGGGGCAGAAGGATTCACTTGGTAGTCCTGGAGCCCCAAGTTTGAATGTAGAAAAAGGGGAAAGCCCTTGAGCTGGGCACTCAGTAAGCTATGCTCATGGGCTCGGAAAAAGCCAATGATGCCCACACCATACTCCACACAGTACCGGTCTAGCAGTTCCCGACTCCAGGCATCCAGGTTGACATACTTGAGCAGGTTCTCATAGATGACCAAGACATACCGGCCACGGGTATGATCAGTCAGTGTGGGCATGTCCCCTCGGCCAGGTGCCAGCTCAGTGCTGTAACGAAAACGGCTAGACTCCAAGATGGCCACAATCTCCTGTCCCAGCTGTGAGTATGCACTCTCCACAAACACAAGGACCACGGGTTCAGTTCGTGCTGTCTCTGGAGGCCTGGGGGGCCGGGGTGGGACTGGAGGCCGTACAGGGCCAGGACCAGCTGCCCCACCACTACTGCAGTCTCCCAGGGGCAGGGGCAATGGTTCCTTGGCCTTGGGGCTGGTGGATACGTAGTAAGCCAAGAAGCCCATGGAGCCCAGACTGAAAGCGATCAGCAGCAGTATGAGGCGGTGCAGTTCCAGCTGCCGAGCTGGGCGTACCACCTTCCACAGCTTGAGCATGGCGGGGGAGGTGAGGCAGGGACGGGGACCACCTTAGGGGATGGGAGGTAGGAGTTCTATAGGCTGAGGCTCTCTTGGGAGGGTAGAAGGATATGAAAAGAGGGGAAAGGGATTCCTGCAGGGTCAGTTCCCTGAAAAGGTGGAAACAAGTCCCCTTAGTATAGGATAGGGGAGGTAGAAGGGGCAACAGGGGGCAACTGGACAGAGTCCATTGGTCTCAGGTCACCATGGCCCACTGGCCCATGGCTTCAGGATGCAAATCTAGCCAGGCTCCACCTTTGGTCCTGGCTGAGCTCCTCACATCAGAGGTCAGCAAAGTTCACAATCTCTGCCCTCACTACCTGTAAGACAGAGAAATCAATGGGTTACTTCTCTCCTTGAAATTGTGTCATTAATCCATTCCTCTCTTCACCCCATTTCTCTTACCTCCTGCTCACAGGATGGTTTGTTCTCCAAAAAAAAAAAAAAACTGTAGAAGAACAACATAATCTGAGTCTCATACGTTAGCTTCACAGCCTGTTCCATTTCTTAGAATACTGTCTAAATTCTCCTCCCTGAGCTAAGCTCAGAATTGAAGCAGTATATCCAAGGTCTGGAAGGGAACAAATTTCCCATCGACAAGAGGCCAAACAGCCCAGGAGGCTGAAAATGAACCTGCTCTGAAAGGAGTTCCCAACCCATGACAGAGCATTTGTTCAGCCAGTAGGAGCTCTGTTCGTCCTGTGAAGAAGGGACGGAAAGCCCCAGAAGTCCCGTGCTCCAACAAAATATCAGATAAGAGGAAACTCATGTGTCTGTTAATCTTCCTCATCTATCAAACGCAACACCACAGGCTAACAGCACTAACGAAATTGCAGTCAGGTGGACACTATGGTGGGGAAATTCAAGAGGGAAGAGAAATGGTGCTAGCTAATCATTCTATTACCTTCCAAACCCAGAACCTGGGGATTCTCTTTTCCATTGCTTGTGAAAAATTACCCATCCCCCCCTTTACCTCACTTGTGCCAGTGTCAGGAGGGGTGATAACAATGTAGCCCCAGAGCAGGCCACATCACTGGCACCTAAGAAAAGCTAGAAAGCTGAGTCCAGAGTTTGTCTCCCTATCCACTCCAGTTCTCTTTCCTAACTTAGCCTAGGTGGTACTACACCCTCACCCCTGAACAGCTCAGAAAGGTCCTGAGCTAGCCTGGAGAGACATTAGGGATTGAGTCCTGTTACAAAAACAGAGCAAACTGAGTGGGGCTGAATGACAGAGAACAGGAGCTTAAGTAGTATCCAATCAATAATAGAGAAGAGGTAAGAACAGTAAGATCAGAAAATAGTTTTAAGGAGACCTAATTTCGGAGAATTTTTTCCTTAAGTAAACTGCTTCTAGAAGCTTTACCGTCACTCTCCCCACCTTAGTCACTCGAAGTTAAGGCCAGTGGCTGGAGATCTCTCTCTACCACACATTCCCCCCACTCCCCCACATACATCTCCGGGTGATTAAGCAGAGATGGGGTCCTTCAGAATTGAGAGAGACAACTTAAGAATAGTTCTGCTTTGGCCTGGGTAAAACTAATCGGCATGAAAGGAGAGCTGGGAAAGGATCAAAATGGTGATGGGAAGGGATGAATCCTAAGAATTAGAGGAAACTTTTTGGGGTAAACACAGTAGTGTGAAGAAGTCACTGTGGGGAAGCAGATACTGGGGGTGCATCACCCACGAGGTTAAGAATAAGAGTTAACATTTACTGAGAGCTTACACTATGCCAGACATTCTTCTAAGAGCTTTCCATATATTTAATGCTCACACCGGCCCTAAGAGGTAACTAATATTCCCATTTTACATATGAGTAACTTGAGGTCTAGGGAACTTAGTAACTTGCCCAGGATCACACAGCTCAGTCAGTGGAGGAAATGGGATTCAACGTCAGGCCTGTCAGGCTCCAGCCCTGGTCTTAACCAGTGCATTTTAGCTTCGGACCTAGAAGAAGCAGCAATATTTAGGGAAGGGGTGATGAGGGAGTACTGGGGGAGGATGTGGGGTGGGAAGATAAATGCTGAAGCGGGTCCGCGGCGGGGAGGGGGCTAAATGTGCGCGCAGCAGCGGGAGGAGAGCAACAGCGGGGGGGGGGGGGGGGGGGGGGGCTGGGGAAAGCGGGGGTGTGGGCCCCGCGCTAGGAGAGCGGCAGTGCAGATGCCGCGGGAGGAGGGGGACCGAGCAGCGACACGGGCGTGGGGGGCTGGCACACGGGGGTCGCGGATGGAGGGCCCTGCTGGTGGGAACATGGGCTCACAGGTGGGTATGGAGAGAGTCGGCCGTGGAGCATTAAAGGGAATGGGGCAAGGGGCGCGCGGAGGAGTCTGCGGCGACATCGGGGCGGGCGTCGGACTGGGGGAGCCCCGAGGGGAGGAGGAGCCCCGTGCGGAGGGGACGAGCCGAGGGGAATGAGGCCACTGCCAGGGCGGCCTGCGGAAGGGACGGGGGAGGGGAGCGCAGGCCGCCCCGAGGGGCGGCCGGGGACGCCCCTGCGGGCGGTTTCGGTGGCCACACTGAGGGAAGTCTGTGAGGGGAGAACTGCGGGGACCGTGGGTGGGGGCCACACTCTGAGCGGGGGTCTCCTCAAGGGCGGCTCACCCGGCGGACTGGGCGGCGTCCCCGCTGTCCCCGG
Source organism: Balaenoptera musculus (assembly GCF_009873245.2). NCBI lineage: Eukaryota > Metazoa > Chordata > Mammalia > Artiodactyla > Balaenopteridae > Balaenoptera > Balaenoptera musculus. The sequence goes on along the minus strand of NC_045800.1, from coordinate 60,921,968 downwards.
GCTCCGCCACGTCCCGGGGCTGCCCGGCTTCCCGGCTCTCGGGGCCTCGGGCCGCGTCGCGGCGGCTCCGCCATCTCCGAGCGAACGCTCTGCCGCAGCCGGGCCCAACCACCGCTCCCAGCGGGGGGAGGAGGCGCGCAGCCGCTCGCGGCCCCCCTTCGGGTCCCCCCCCGCCTCCGGGCCGGGCAGCCGCGCGGCCGAGGTGTCGGGCCGCCGAACGGTGTTCCGCAGCGCTCGGCCGAGCCGCAGCCTCATAGACGGCGGGCTCCGAGCGCCCCGGCAGAGGCACCCCCCTTCCTTCTTGCGCAGTGGCACGGTCCGGCTAGCGTCGGCGCCGAGGCTCCCGGAGCCGGGGCGGGCCGAGGGTGTGGGCTCTTCCACTCGGCCCGGCGGAGGGGGAGCCGGGCCGGCCCACTGAGGGGCGGGAGGGCTGTCCTGGACGCGGGCGGGGCCCGGGGGCGGGGCGAGACTCCGAGCTCACCCGCTAAGGGCCCGGGTTCTTCCCCCCGCTCCAAACTCGCCTCAGCAGCCCGGGAGACTAATTGGAGGCTGATGAGTTTATGAAGAAGTCTTATTCTAAAATGGGCCCAAAAAGGGTGGGAGAAGGTATATCTCTCCACCTGAAGCCTTGTAACCCAAGCTGTTAAATCTAAGCCTCTGGCCATAAGCCTCCAACAGCAGTAACACAATGGAGTGTTTAAAGGTTATTTTATTAAATATCTTCAAGGTTTCATTGTAACAAAGCTATGAAGGGTCTACCAACATTCAGAACAAACACTAACTATTTTTAAATTATTTCTATGTCATCATGCAAAAATTCTGCATCAAATGCCTTCTCATTTCCTGTTTAAAAGGTGATTTTTTTAATAGTCTATTATCTATAGATGCTGACATTAGCCCCAGAAGAGGATTAAGAATGCTAAGAAGTGGGGCTGGAGCAGCCATATGAAGCTATGGGTCTTAATGAACTCTAAGACCATTTGTCTTCAAGCCAGCAAAACCAAACCCTGTGGTGAAGGTGTCTGCGTGGTGGTACTGCAGGCTGCAGGGCAGGAAAGGGTTAGGGCCCAGGGGCTGGGGCATGCAGGTGCTCGGAGGAGCCTGGCTAAATCCAAGCACCAGCACCTGTGAGTCTGCTCTCTTCTCAGCTGGCTCCAAGGTAAACCTGTAGCTTTGCCTCTTCTCCCAGCTCCTGTGCCTCCTTAAGGCAGTCCAGGGAGCTGGGGCCTACCCATCTATCCCCCAATAGTGCAGACATTTGTGCAGACAGGTCTGCACGGTTGTTTTGGGGGAAACCAAGGCCACGACCAATTGCTCCTCCATTATCTTCTCTGCTATCTGCTTAGAGTATAAATTTTTCCCTCCTGGAATGGAACTCCTTGAGCACAGAGAGGGACAATGAATGTAGGAGCCTTGGCTCTGGACGTCTCTTTTGGGTACATGCGGGTGAGAGACGGGGTGATGCCCATGCAGATTGTCCAGCAGTTAAGTCTATACTTCAGTTGGTCAGTAAAGAGGTCTCTTTATAGAGGATACCTCTTCTTGCCCGAGTGGTCAGGTCAATCTCAAAGACAGGAAAAGAGATGGGCGTGCAGCAAGGGAAGAGTAAGAAGGGAGGCAGCCCCGAGGGCAGCCTGAATGCATAGAAACAACCATCACTCAATCCCACTGCCTCACTCTTCCCATCCCACAGGGGCACTTGGCAGAGGGCCCAGGCCCAGATGAGGGTCAGCACAGGGACCACCAGCATGAAAAGGCAAGACAAAGATGGTCCAAATCAGCACGGAAACACAACTGCCAAAGGCAGCAGGGGGAGCCCAGACCAAGGCCCGGCTCTCTCTTGCTAAGTTATAAGAAAACAAACACGAAGCAAAGCGGCAACCCCTCCCACTTCCCAGCTGCAAGGATGGGGCCTCAATAGCAGGGCCCACGTGCATTGTGCATCCTATAGAAATGGATGAGTCAGTGAGTGCATGTCAGACTAACACGAGGTTTCTCATCAGCTTTGTAGCGGACACACTTCTGCAGCACCAATTCTCTTCCCTTCTATACTAAATGGTACAGTACAGCAATGTCCGGGCCCTGCTTCTCAGTCCTGAGGCCACTGTTTCTCAGCTGCCTCCACGGCAGGCTGGGAGCTCCGCGTTCTCTCCCAAGTAGGTCTGTTGGCCATGATGTTCTTCATCAGCCTCATTCTAGGCGTGTATACAAATTCTGAAGACGTCCATTCCTAGACCTGGGGCAGGTAGGCCACCTCAGGGACTGTAATCACATCACAGCCCCCAAAGTTCTGTCAGAGTTCTTGCCTGGTCCCCTGAGTCCATGGAGGCCAGAGGCTGAGCTCACCTCTTCAGGGCTGGTAGGTGAGCCCATTGCTTGTGCCAGGATGGGCATCACACAAACTCCTGCCTTCTTGCTAGCCCAAGGGCTATCGGTGGTTTTAAAACGCATCACGGTATGGATCCCTTTTTTTTTTAAAACGATCTTCTTTTCTTAAATGTAAAAAACACCTCGGTACAGCAGAGACAGACACGAAGGGCGGGCGGGAGGGCTGCATGCAGGGGCGTGCATTGGCTGCTGCCGCTTTGTAATTTAATTGTTTTAAACCTCAAACGAACAGGACTGCCGCTGTCACTCAGGCCCTCCAGAGCCACTGGCTGCGAAGGTTTGACCTCCGGCTGGGATCTCCTTATGCCCCTGTCAAACAGAACAGACGTGGTAACAGAACAGAGGACAATACCCACACAGAGGAGTTCCAGAGACTTAAACACACTACACACGTGGTCAAGTCTGCCTGAGAGGGTGGAGGATGGGGGAGAAGCTAGTATTTAAACATAACACTGCCTCACATTTGCTGAGCACTTACTAAGTGCTTTACTTACAAGTATATTATTTAATCCTCACAACAACAAAGGAGGTAGGCACCGCTCCTTCCTTTTTTTTTTTTTTTTTTTTTGCTGCACTGCGGGCATGTGGAATCTTAGTTCCCTAACCAGGGATCAAACTCGCGCCCCCTGCAGTGGAAGGGCGGAGTCTTAACCACTGGACCGCCAGGGAAGTCCCTCCTTCTTTCTTATTGACAGCTGAGGAAAATGAGGCTTAGGGAGGGGAAGTAACCTGTCCAAGGTCACCCAATTTGGAGTCAAGGAGCCAGACCCAAGTCTGTCTGACTTCAGAGCATGACTTATTACAACCACCACACTGTCCAGCCTTCGCTACTCTTCTGGGATGGCCCATATATCCTCCCCCAATGCCACCTCTCAACCTCTTCTTCCTCCTCCGACCCCACTTGTCCCAGCCGCTCCCCAACCCCCCACCAGGTGCACCTGTGGCTGAGCTCACTGCAGCGGTGCGGCAGGGGCCCCTGAACAGTGATAGTGGACATTGAGCCACTTGCCGTCCCGGCGGTGCCAGACCCGGGTCTCCTCTGACTGGCTGGTGCGAGGCCGGCCCTGCCCATCGATGTACTGGGTAAGGCGGATGTAGGCGATGCAAGCCGCGTCCTCTCCGATCACGTGGACGTGTGGGTTCAGGATGGTGGTGTGGATGGGCTTGCTGTTCTTGGACAGGACTGTAGGGGGCAGGGCAGGGTGGGGTAGGTAGGAGGGTGTCAGGCCTGGGGACTGGCACTTTCCTCCCAGCCTGCACTTCCCAAGTCTCACCCTCTCTCCAGTAACCATTCTGTGAGTCTCCAAGTCCCCATACACCTTCCAGAGGCTGGGAAACCCCATCTGATTAGTCTTGATTATTCAAAAGGAAGAGAAAGGTGTGGAACAATGATAATAGCAGCTACTGTTTTAATCAGACATTGTGCTGGGGGTTTTTACACACATGAGCCATATTCCTTGGTCAATATTATTTTCTTCATTATAAGATAAGGAAATAGTCTCAAGGAGGTTAAGTAATTTGTCCAAATCACACATTTGAACTCAGGACTATCTTAACGAAAGTCTATGATGATCTTTCTACCCTAACAGGTGGGTTTAGATTTCATAAGGGTTGGCTTGTCCCTAATTAGGGCTAAAGAGCAAAATCAAGAACTTAAAATATTCAAAATTGACTTCTGATTTTAAAAAGATCCAAAGTTAAAAAAAAAAAAATGTCACCAAAGCACCAAGCTCAGGATATTCCCAGGGTTCCCAGGTCCTCTGGGGGAAAACCAAAAGAAGATGGGTTGCCATTATCAGCAAACACTATGGATTGTGTTGCTTTTATTGAGATTCATATTTTACTTCAATTCAAATGTTAGGGGCTACATGAGACCTTTCGGAGAGCTTCTATAAATTCTGGAATTGCTTCTGGCTAACAGAATTACCTAGATAACCTAGGATTTATAACTGCAGCTGAGACATGGAGAGGATGGCAGTTAGTAGAGAAAATAGTGAGAAAATAAAATCCAGGGCAGGATGGGGAAGGCCCAGGATAAAGTGAGAAAGATGACAAAAAAAATAAGAAGGGGGACGGTCTTAGTGGAAAGAAAGATGGGAGGAGGAGATGAATCAGCTTCTTATCCTCTGGGACTTCCAGGAACTGTCCAGAGCATATACCCCGCTCCCCTGACCCCCAGCCAGGACTCCTGTCTCCCTCACGGCTAGGAGGAGGACCCTAGCCACAACTTCCGATCTCACAATCACCAACGGTGCCCTGTTACTTGCTTGCACATTCTTATCCTGGTTTTAATTTCCTCTATTCTGAAACCTGCAGACAGAGCTGAGATCATCTCAACCTAACCTCGCATGGTTTCCAATCGTCTTGGAAAGAGGCGAGGCTTAAAGAAATACAGTGGCCTTGATTATGGCAACTGGCACTGGCACTGCCACGAGGCAGCTGCAGAATGCAGGGGCAGGCGGGGCTCTGGAGGCGGGCCTTTGAAGGTGCCAGTTGAATACCATCCTCAGGGCCCAAGGGGGCAAGCACATAGACCAGGGTGCAGCAGGCAGGTCCAGTAAGGGAAAAGTGGGCAACTGGGAAGAGGAGAAGGTGAGCGGGGACAGAGGCAAGAGGGTGAGGGGCAGGCAGGAGTATCTCAGCAGCACGAACCCACTCACGATTCTCAAAGTAAAACTTATGGAAATCCATCCCTTCCACGAGGTTACCGAGGGCCTCAGGCTCAAAGGAAGTGAGGCCTGGATCACAAATCTTCCTGCAGGGGGAAAAAAAAAAAGCAGCCCGTCAGTCTTGTATGAGAATTACTCGTCTCTCTTCCCCATCAGTGGTGTCTGTCCCGCAGCAGGTTAGCTGTGGGCTGGGCCTGACAAGACGGCTGAGATCTTACAGCCCTGCCTGCCAAGCCGCTTAGCTCTGCCCTTTCAGCCCACGGCCCAGACACCACAGGCGGGTTCAATCACTGATGTCTACCTGGAAGGGCTCCCAGGCTAGGGGCCTGGTGTTTAAGTCAGACACTGTGCACAAGGCCCAGCCTTCTCTTTTCCCCTGGTCCCAGCTGCTTTTTGGGAGGAGGGAAGGCCTCAAGAGATGACTTGGGTCTCAAGGAAATAAGTCTCTACTCACGTGTAGGCCTCAAAGTCCCCATTGTTGATGGCCTCAATTAGTTGTTCTGTGATCTTAATGATCTCCTGTTTTCGCACTGTGGGGGGAAAAATCCAGCAATTTACCCGTGTGAGACTGGGAATCTCCCAAGTGACGGGAAGCCCTCCCCAATCCTTCAGAGAATCCCCTGTGATTTCTTTGACAAAGACATCCCTGTCTTCTCTGTCTTTAAGGCCCTTTGCAGGAAGAGGAGCCCACCTTTCCCTCCATTCCTCCTCTGTTGTCCATAGAGCTAACGACCCCCTCCCCACAAAGCCCGCCTTATGATCCTCTGGCCTTTGCCTCCCTCTCCATCAACAACCAGGATGCAGAAAACACTCTTGTCTTTAACAGCTGAGGAGCCTGACACACTGAATATTCTGCCCTCAGTCTGTGTATCTGATTGATCCCCAGCAAGTTCAGCCTCTCAAAGAACCATCTCCCGATATGGCTATTTCCACCACCCACTTGCTTCTCTCACCTGAAGGGGCTCAGTCAGGTCTCAGTTACCACCTCCCCACCCCCAGCCCTCACTCAGTGGTCCAGAACTTAGCCCTGGGCGACAGCCAGCCTGAGAGCAGAATCTAGCCAGGGATGAGGGCTCCAAAGGATGAACAGAGCCCTGGGATGGATGCTTAATTCTCTTCACCCTGCTCATGTCCTCCACAGGGCTTTTCTGGGATAAAGGATCTTGAAACTATAAACACTCTTCTTTAAATGGAGCCTCTCACCAGTGAGACAGTTCCGTTTACCCTGAACAAGCCTTGGAAAGGCTCTAAATCTCATACCAGCTCTCAAGCCAGGACATGTCCCTCAGGAAAACCAAGACAAGCTTCAGACTGACAGGCAGGCAGAGTTGGTGCCCTCAGAGCGCCCCCTACCCCAATCCCAAGCCAAGGGACGGCTGTTGACATCCTGCTCTCCTAGGCAGCTCACTTACAGGGAGTGCCACTATTAGCAGAGGGTACCGCCAGGGTAAGGGAGGCCTCGTACTGAGCTCGGGCTAACCCTGACCGGAGCCCCAGGCCGGCCCAGGCCACAAGCCTTTCCTCACAGGAGCGAGAGGCTGCAAGACAAATGCGAGCATTAGAACAGCACAGCTAAGGGGCACCACTGGGAGAAGGCAGAGCAGCCAATGGTACAGCCAAGAGGGGGCTCTACTGCCATCAGCACCATCATGGGAGCAGCTCTAGGTGAATAAACAGGAGGTGAGGGGAACCACAGAGCTCTATCCCCTTTCTAGAGGCAAGCAGGTAGGCACACGTACACACACGTACACACACGTACACACACGTGTACACACACACACACACACACACACACACACACACACACACACACCCTCTCCAACCCCACCACACCCATCTGCAGGACCTGACTGGCGCCCTATGGGTGAAGAGGATCGTGTTTAGAAACTCTGAAAGGACAGACGGTAGGAGGGAAAGAAGCAGACAAAGGCATCCTCTACAAAAACACAACTAAAAATACAAATACAAGCTACCATTAACCCAGCAAAGCATCATACCCAGACATTCTACTATCCCATTTATTTTCCATAATACTATAAGGTAGGTGCCATTTTATCCCCACTTTACAGATAAGTAAACTGTAGCTCTGGGAGGTTAAGCTACTTCACACATTTGTGAAGGTAGTGTAGCTGGATTTAAACTCAGGTCTGTCTCACCCCAAGCTCTTAATATGATATTATGCTTAGCCTCAAGAAGCACCACATCCCGACATGGTTTCTTGACTATGGCAAATTTCACCACCCCCCCATGCCCATTACCCTGGACCTGACTTCTGACTCCACCTTTCTTCCCGCTCAGTGCTGAGGCAAGGCCCACTGCATATCCCAGTGGCTTTCTACTCCTTCCCTCCTGCAACGATCTTCCACCCGCTCTTCTTCATGTCTTTGGGCCCCGGTCTCAAGGGCCCCTGCCTGGTCCTAACAGCACCTCCAATCAGCTCCCACACCCAGCAGAGGCTGAGCAGAGGGACAGCTGGGCTGGGCTGACAGCTCTGGGGAGGGGCTGGGGGGGAATCCCCGAGGGGCTTGAGGACGAGCCAGGGAGACGGAAGCCAGAATGTGCCTCCCTCACACTTACTGGCTGAGGAGCAGAGAGAAGGCTGGGGCTGCATGCCTGCAGAGGGGGCTGTTCTGTCCCGGGAGCTCCGTCCTTCAGGCACCGAGCTGCCATTCCCAGTGCGGAGCGGGGCAGCTAGCCAGCCAGGGCAGGGCAGGGCAGGGCAAGGCAGAGCAGCCAAAACAAACAAAACAAGGCAGGTGAGCGAGCAAGCCGGACAGGACCCGAGCCCGTGGCACTGAAGAGCCGGGGCAAGGCAACGCCTCAGGCTGCTGTGGACACTGGACCACGTCCCACGCCGCCGCCTCTACCAGAGAGGCCTCCCAGCTGAGAGCCCCAGGAAGGGGCACAGACCTGGGTTTCTGGCTTCCAGAGGAGCCTTCGAACAGCCTGTACAAGTTCAGGGGAAGATGTTCCAGGGGGCGAGGCTACAAGGTCAAGAGCCCAGCAGTGAAGGAGCCGCTTACTCTGCCAGCATCGCCAGAAGTGAACTGATCTGACCTCAATCCCAGCAGCCCCGGAGGCACTGTTCTTTACTGCCTTATACGTTTATGCTTTTTTTTTCTTTTCCTTTTTTTTTTGTATTACCAGAGGTTTGTTGCTCCCTTATTGCCGCTGGGCATGCTCTCTCAGCTCTGTCCTGTAACGTTACTCCAACTTTTCTGAGGACCTGGCCTAAGGTCACTTACTGAAGGCAAAGGGAGCAATTCCAGGAGGCCAAACCAAAGAGCAGGACAGAGATTCCCAGTAGCCTGGCCTGCCATGCCTTCCCACACCCCCTGGCACTCTGGCCAGGCCCAAACTTAAGCTGGTGGTCTGCACAGGACCACTGGGACAGGGCCAAATGTGGTTCTGACTCCGTCACTCATGCCAAAGCTTTGTGATAAGAGTGACCAACCCACCCCGACGTGTCCAGGACTGTCCTAGTTTTAAAACCAAAAGTTCCACATCCTGGGAATCACTTCAGTCCTGGGGAAATTGGGATGACTGGTCACCCTACTAATGGCTCATGACATCTATAGGCTGCTTCTGCAGGGACTCAAGATGTCCCTGTTCTGGGATATCACATCGCAGCAGCGACAGGAACAGTTCTCTGAGCCCTAGGCCTGGACAGGCTCAGGAACAGCATTCGTTTAGCTATCCCAGACTTGGGGTCAAAGAAGAGAAGCCACTTGCCCAGCCCAGCAACAAGAGACAGGGCCTCATATCTTGGCCCATGGAAAGTAGCTTTTATGCCAAACTTCCTCCTGGGGTATAAGGAGCCACCAATCTCAGTTCTGGGGGCAGACAAGGCAGGTGCCCCACTGGAGCCTAGGTACCTGGGACACTGCCGGGGCCCCTTCCCCACCAAGGGCTAGCACCTACCTTTGAGGTCCTCATCTTCTGTGGTGGTGTTGCAGCTCTCTGTGGAGCCCTGCAGGCCAAAAAGAACAAGTTTCTATAAATCAGGCCCAGAGGAGCCAAGCAGAACAAAAGCAGAGCCTGTGCTCCTATGGGAGCTGCAAGGAGGAATCAGAAGGTTCTATTTCCACCCTTGCCATCTGACTCTTATAAAACTCTGGATTCCCAAACACTGTCCTGAGTCTTCCCCAAGTCAGTAAATGTACCACTTATCCAGTTGTTCAGGCTAAAACCTAGAGTCATCTTCTAGGTTTGATTTTTATGCTGATTCTTTTCTTTCTCTCTTTCCCTCATATCCCAATTATCTAATCTAAAACCAAATCTGTCAGTTCTACCTCCAAAATAAATCACGTCTTACCTCTTCTCCTCAAATGCACAGCTACAACCTCAGCCCAAGATGCGAACATCTGGCACCTGAACTACACAACAGCTGCCTGGTCTCCCTGCTTCCACACTTGCTTCCTCCCTAAAGTTCTTGCCCATAACACAGCCAGAGTGTAAATCAGACGCCATTACTCCCCTGCTAAGAGCCTCCAACAGTTTCTTATTGCTGCTGGAAAAAAAATGCAAACTCCTATCAAGTCCTACAGAGCAGGTCCTGTCTGCTCCTCCAGCTTCACCACCCTCCTGCTACTCTCCCCCTTGCTCACCACACCCTTAGCTCTGATTTCTTCTGTCCCGTATATGTGCGAAGCCCCTGCCCTCGCATTCCCTCTGTCTGCGGCACTCTGCCTCAGAGTCTGCCTGGCTGTCTCCTTCCAGTCTTTTAGTTTTTAGCTCAAATATCACCTCCTGAGGGAGGCCCTTCCCCGACCACTTAATTAAAGGCCCTGTTCATTATCTATTTACTTTGCATCATTTTCTTCATAGCACTTATCACTACTGGATTTTATCTTATTTATTTGGTTTTTGGTTTATTATCTGCCTCCCCTACACCTGTGGAGAGGGATTTTTGTCTCGTCACCTCTGGGGAATGACTGCTCTAGGGTCTGATTATACTCTTGCCTCTGTTTTTCTAGCTAATGTTTACTCTCATTTAAACTTCACATGGAGAAAGATTCTACTTTTATTATCCCCAATTTACAGATAAGGAAACTGAGGTGCAGCGTGGGAGAGTGACTTGTCCAGGGGCCCAGGGCCAGGATGCAAACTCAGGCCTGTCTGGTTCTAGAGCCTGAGCTCAGCACCACTAAGGTATGATGCCCTCCCTGGCAACAGAGTGATAAACAGGCATGTGCTACCCCCAGCCTAGACTCTGCAAATACCTTGGCCTTGAGGTGCAGCCTGTAGGCTGCCATCTGCAGGACGCTTAAACCCTGTGACCCAGCCCACCTGTTTCCTGCTGACCTGGAAAGCAGGAGACTGGTTCAGGAGCCACTTACCTTGATCCCATCTGTAGCGTTGTGGACCACTGTGGTTTGTGGCTCCTGTGAGAGAAGATGAAAATTACCCTCCTGACCTGGGGACAGACCTACAGCTCTTCCCTAAGGGACCCCACCCCTACCCCAGCACCCTCATACACTGACCCTGTGATGACCACTGAGGCCTGCTCGCCAGCCATTCTCACAAGACAAAATATCCTGGCTCAACTGGGTCCCAGGCAGCTGGAAGCCCGAGATTTAGGGGACAGCACTGGCTGGTAAGGAGGAGAGGCCTGGCGCTTAATGGAAGCAGGTACCAGGGAAGCCGAGGACAAGGGCCCCTGTTCCCGATTCCTGCTGAATCTGAGTGTCCTTTCTCCCATGGGACAAGTACACTGGAGGAGCTGTAGGCTTGAGGGCACAGGCCGGGCCCTGACAACAGTGTTCATCAAGGGGTGTGCAGGAGGCAGGGATGCCGGGAGAGTGGACTAAGGTCTCCCAGAAAGACCTGGAATGGCCCTCAGCAAGCTGAGCCCAGAGAGCCGCCTGCTTCACCCACCCTCTGCCTCTCCCAGAGTTCCTGTCCCTACAGCACCACAGCAGGCAGCTCCAGAGGCCACAGGAAGTAGGAGGAGCAGCACAATTCCCCCTCCCTCTCTCCCAGACACCCTCTGCTAACTCTAGTCACCAGCAGAGGGAGCTCTGAGAGCACACAGTGCCCCTGGCTGAGCCCAGAAAGAACTCGGACAGCATGGGGGTCTCCAGGAACCCAGACACCTCCGCACCATCCAGAGGTGGGGGACCCCAGCCCCCCTTCCTATTCATTGCTTTGCAAAGGAGAGGCTGAGGCAGATTTTACAAGGAGGCCTCCAAGAACTGATGTACAGATCCCAAGGAAGCTCCTACCCTCTCCTTTTATAAGCAACTCACCTTCCCGGCCCCTGCAGCAGACCCACTGAGGGCCCAGCCTGGGGCTGGGAGGCTTAGCTGAGAGCCCTGATCACTCTCCCCCGCCGAGAGCAAAGGGAGCAGGAGCGGCAGTTCTGCCATGCAGGAAGGAGCACGGCCAAGCACGACAGCGAGCGGGAAGGGGCCTACGGGGCAGCGCACAGAGCAGCCTGCTCTACAGGGATGAGAAAGGAAAAGGGCCGCGGGAAGGAGGGGAGGCAGCCAGGGGCAGGGGCGGAGAAGCGGCAGTCAGGAGGTACCATGGCCGTCTGCAAGGGCGCGGGCTCTTGGGCTGGGCTTACGAGACTGTTTTTGTTGTTGCTCTGTGGCTGAGACAAGAAAACAGATGGTTTAGTTCCTCTAGAGTCACCAAAGCCGCTCGACTCCCAGACCTCCCTTGCCCCCCCCGGCCTGGCCCGGAGGAGCTAGGTGGCCTCCATGACACTACGGGATGGGAGCAATGGTTGGAGAGGTGATCAGAGGAGATTATTTGGAGGGACCCAAAGACCTAGCCCAGGAGGCATCCTCAAGGTGGGATAAGCCCAAAGACTTGTTTTAAAGCATCCAGAAATCTTTGCTGATGCCAGGTGCCACGTCACTGCACAGTCATACTTCACACCCAAAGAAATTCAGGCTCTTCTCACTTTATAGGGGGAAAGGAGTGTGGTTTATAAGAAAGCAGAACAAAATTCAGAAACTCTGGGTCCCCTAACTGTGGGCAGTCCCCTGCTGCCCTTTCAACCTGCCACCTGCGTTTCCTTCCCCTTACAACACCAGATTGAAGCCTGATCTGAAAAGAAGAGGAACAAGGAGAGGAAGAAAACCTGGCCTAGGAGATGGTGTCCAGAGAGGAAAGGGACGGAATTTGGATACAAAATGCATCCACTGACCCTAGGGAGTAGAGACAGGGCTGTGCTGTTGGCCCTTCTGCCTGATCAATCTTCGAACCTGGTCAGCTGGGAATGAGGGCAGAGCTCCAAGGAGCGGCACGTGAATCCAGAACCCAGTCCCCAGGAAAGAGTAGGTTGCCCAGCAGGCCAACATTCCCAACAGCAGACCACTGGGCTATCTCCTTGCCTTTCAAAATATTACACTGAGTGGCACAGCAAGGGAGGGTGGGGGGAGGATGGCGAGGAAGGAAGGAGGCCGATCTCCAGGCCAGGGAGTCCTATTGATGCTCTCTGCCTCTTACAATATCCTAACCAATACACTCAGTCTCACTGGGAGTCCCTGTGGAGTCGGTGGCCACTGAGGAGCAGCCTGATGCCTGCAAGTTCTTCAACAAGCGGAGAGGCAAATGTACAGCTACCATCTCTGTGCAGGGCGCAAATGAGGGCACGCTGGCAGCTAGGATGTGCTTCTTCTCTCCTAGAACACGTAGAGAAAGCCATCCAGACTGTCCTACTTCTTCTTGCCTGGAGGCCTCTTTTATGGCCCCTTGGACCAGACCTGAAGCCGTAACTTGCTATCAATGGTTGAGATGTCCCCAAACCCAGGGCTAGGCATGGAACCTCAAGCCAGGTACCTAGGTGCTATCAGACTCCGCTGAACTCTGCAGGCTGGAGAAGGGGGCCCCAGGATGTGGGTCTAATTTCACATGAACTCTGCTCTCTTCCATACACCCCCAGAAAAGAGCAGAGCCCTCCCAGCTCAGCTGCTGACATGGACCTGTTTGGGGCTGATTGGACAAAGCTATTCTATTTCCAAAACCCAGCTGAGACAAAGACCCTGGCAGGGGGCAAGGACTGCAGGGTGTCCGTAAAAACTGCCATATCTGCAGAGGCCTGTGATGTCACCCAGGTGGCCCCACCTTTGGCTTTTATAGATGATTTCATAAGGATGCAGGCTGCTGTGTTCCCCTGGGTGTCCTGTGTCCCATGAGAAAGAATATGCACTCTCTGCAGCCTTTCAGCTGTTGCTTCTGCGGGCGGGGTGGGAAGGATGAAACACTGGGCACAGCGTGCTACTGGGCACTTGCACAGGGGAAAAGGCCAGGAGAGTGAGGCTCAGACCCGAGAGCCTACAACCTGCTCCTCTGCACACCACACAGAGGTCTGCTGGCTGCCAGTCTGTAGGAAACGGCTGCTTGTGCCCGGTGAGCAGGGCCTCTCCTCCTGAGCGACCGTGAGTGAGGGTCTCCCCCTGTGCTTGCCACCTGGCCCCGAATCCCTACCAGCTTCACATCCTGCCCTGGGCTGCTGGGGGCAGTCCAAGCGCTGCAGCAGGGAATGCCATACCACACATTCCAATGCCCGTTTCTTAGGCCGCTGGGCGACCTCGGGCAATGGCCCCCGCCTGGCAGGACAGGCCACACCTGCCCGCACAGCACAGACATGCAGTGAGGATGAGTGAAGCACACGCATATGGCAGAATGGGTTTGCGTGGCTGGCAGGCGGGCGCAGGCAGCATGGAGCGGGTGGATGGGTGGGCAGGCAAGGCTCACCATTAGGTGCACGCTGGAACTCGACTTCCTTTTCTGGACACACCACAGCAAAAGGGAAAGAGAAGGGGAAAGAGGAGGTAAGAAGAGAAGCACAGAGACGCTGCAGGTTAGTGCACCAGCATGGGCTCTGCCTCAGGAGAAAAGAGCAGAAGGAGGAGACCTGGAGTCCAGCACCAGAAGGGTTAAAACAGCATCTAGACAGACAGGCACACACACCCCTCCAGACCCTGGGAGAGGAAGAACTCCTCTGCTGTCAGGTTCACAAACACAGATTGAGGATATTCTGAGGTGTCTCAGATTTGCTCAGAGAAACCTCTTAAAAGGAGATTAAATCACAAGTCTATGAGAGTAAGTAACATTTTGCTGCAGATTTATAGGTTTGGGCTTATCTAGCTCACCTACAGGATTATTTATTTTCTTTCATTACGAGGTCTGCCTGAAATTCGAGAGAGCAGCTATCAGGTAAAGAGCAAAAGCTACTCTAGGTCATCCTCAGCTTTAACAACATTTGACTTCTGAACCTAGACTTTTTTTCACTGGACTCCTAAAACTCCTTTTCAGAGAAAGATGTTGAGCTTTTGAAAATCATCTGACAAATATTAAATTTTGGCACCCATTTCTTTGTTGGTATGGCCATGCTCATTTATAAGATTTCAATGTTTTATTGCATTTTGTAATTAGGGGGCAATGGAAAAGCAGGCGTGCTGGTGATTAAAAGTGCAGTGATCTTACGGACACAAAGATGTAAACCACAGGGAATGCTGAAAGCAGGGATGCCTTGGTCTCAATTAGAAGCTCAAACACTTTATGTTCAGACATGAAACAAGAGCAGAAAAATAAAGACCACACGGAACACTGAAAATATATCTTGGAAGACTGTGTCTAAAAGGTGAAAGGTAATTAAGGATTTTATCATTAGCTCGCCGGGAGACAGAAGTCCCCTAGGAACATGTCTGTGTGTCGTTTACTTGCATATTCATCTAACAATAGCCAACAAATGCTTACTGAGGGCTATTCTAGGCATAGTTAACCCAGATAAATGTTCCTGCCCTCAAGAAGCTGACACTCTACTTGAGAAGACATTTTTGAGAACGTATTCTATTCAAAAGAAGGGGACTACAAGTATTTAAAAGAATGGTCCACAATTTAGAAATAGGTCTAAAGAAAAAGAAAGCCTAAATATAATGAGGCCTCTTGCTTTAGCCTTTCATATATACCCACATATGAGATTTTACTTCCAAATTATCCAAAAAAAGGGAGTTGCTTTACATTCATATATATATACTTCTCCCTTTATCCAACCAGAGTGGTAACACTTTGAAGGAAGGTCCTATCTTATTTGTCTTGGTAATCTCCATGGTGCCTAGCAAAATGTCTAAAAGTCAGCATACGATCAACAAATGTTTGCCAAGTTCAACTGGGTTTGTTGACGCTGGGTTTTCCCCAGGATAAAGCAGAGTACAGGCTTCTAACTTGCCTGGAATTACAGCACTGAAAACTGCAGGAGCACAGACCAGGGCCAGTCTTGGAGTCAAAAGGCCATGCAGGTTGCTTTCACCCAGACCTTGCCTTAGGCAGAGTACTTTCTGCTGTCTGCTTCAACTAATGGGGAGTAAGTTCCCAACTTGCTCCCAGCTGCCTCTCTTACTTAAACTGCCCTGCATGAAAACTTGATATAATCCTTTCTACTCATGGGTTAGTTTCTACCAGGTGAGCAGGCTTCTTTCAATTTCTTTCTCCATCCCTTTAGGGTTTTGCCCTCAGCCATGCATAGCTGGCCTCCTCCTCCAGCAGCCTGCAGCACTGTTTACTTACCAGATCATTTTAAAGAACCATACCTCACTTATGTTTAAAAATTAAATATTGGGGGCTTCCCTGGTGGTGCAGTGGTTGAGAATCTGCCTGCCAATGCAGGGAACACAGGTTCGAGCCCTGGTCTGGGAAGATCCCACATGCCGCGGAGCGACTAGGCCCGTGAGCCACAATTGCTGAGCCTGCGCGTCTGGAGCCCGTGCTCCGCAACAAGAGAGGCCGCGATAGTGAGAGGCCCGCGCACTGCGATGAGGAGTGGCCCCCACTTGCTGCAACTAGAGAAAGCCCTAGCACAAAAACGAAGACCCAACACAGCCATAAATAAATAAATAAATAAATAAAGAACATGTGTTTATAGTCCAATCAAGTCAACCCCACTTGACGGGGCAACAGAATGCTCTCAAAACGTTTCCTTAAAAAAAAAAAAAAAAAAAAAAAATTAAATATTAAAAATTTTAAACCAGAAAAAGGTTCAAGCCTCCTTTCCACACTTAAACAAATATTCAAACAGTACTTAAGGAAAATAATAGCATCTCTCTCTTCCTTTTCTTTTTCCTTCTTTCCTCCCTCCCTCCCTTCCTTCTTTCCTTTCTTCCTTCTTTTCCTTATTTCTCTCTCCTTTTCTTTGCTTCCTCGCTCTTTCTTTTAAGATTGGATGGTCATTCTGGCCTGGGACTAGTGGAATGAACAAGTTGTCCTCAATTAGGGGCCCCTCAAGTCTTGTCCTCTTAAGTGGCTCTCACTCCTCCATAGACCCTGGGTCACTGGCATCTACCTTCAAAGAAACCTAACCAGAACCTGAAGTCCCCAAATTCAACTGCACAAGGTAGACTCACTGCTCAAACCAATGCTAATATCCGAGCATCTGTGAAAGCTTCTGAACAGCAAGAAAGAAATCTCCCTATGGACTTTAAGCAGCAGAAACTGGGGAGGGGTGGTGGGCTGGGAAAGGAGGATGGGGTCTAAAAGAAAGATCCAGGATGCTGACAGATCAGGATCTTCTGAGCGGCTTCACAGGCCTCCCTCATAACACAGGTTATCACCTTGACTTTCAAGAAGGCCCAGAAAAGCAAAACCTGCATACCTTGCCTTGTCTTTTCCTTCCCCTTTTGCAGTACTTTCATCCAACCACGCTGTTCATTATTATATACTTGTTCCTGATTATAAAAGGACTGCAGCCACATTACAAGCAATTTGGAAAAGAGAAAAGGAAAAAAATACCCATAATCCTATCCTGTTACCAGTCTTTTGTGTATGCAATTTAAACATATCATTGTAAGCTATATACAAGTTTATGCCTTACTTTCTTTTAATGTCTTACTTTAAAAATAAATAGTATCTTAATTTTTATTCTGATTATCAAAGTAATACACGGTCTAGGTGAAAAATGTAGAAAATACAGAAAAATGTATGAAATAAAAATTTCCCAAATTCCCATCACCCAGTGAAGTTACTATTAACACTTCAGTGGGTTTTCTCCCGGTTCTTTTTCTATTCACATATTATACACTGAATATAATCTATAAGTACTTTGTTTTTTAAACAAAATTTAGACAGTAGTGTATGTACTGCTTTATATCCCACTTTTTCCACTTGAAACATTTCTGTCATTATATAGTCATAAAAATTAATAACTTTGTAATGGTCAGTTAGATTTCCCATAATTATTTAGTCATTATCCTTTGGGCTTTTGATGTTTCCCATCTTCTCATGGTTATAAGTAATGTCATGTTGAACATGTTTCTGCTTTCAGTTTTTCCATATTTTGAGTGATTCCTTTAGGACAAATTCCCAGAACTAAAGGGTAAAACAGGAACATTTTTATGGCTTTTGACACACAGGCTGCTTTAGGAGGGGTCATTCCGATTTACACCACCATCACGAACTTAAGAGTCAAAAAATGGCACCTCCTTTCAACCTGCATTTCTCTGGTACCAGTGAGGCTAAACATCCACATTTGTTAACTCATTCTACTTCCTCTTTTCAGACTGTCAGTTCTTCTTCTTTGACCATTTATCTGCTGGATTTTAGGGGGTATTCTTATTTATCAGAGAAAGCTCTTTTGTATAAAAATAATATTAACTCACCCCATCACACCTGCTATGAATATTTTCTCCAACCTGTCTCTTGTTGGCCTTTGAATTTTGGTTGGTCATGCCCTTCTTAAACTCTTGCATCTTAGCTTCTGTTCCCACCTCTATATTCAAAGTCTTTTCTCAAGCATAAAACTCATTTACGGAGTACCTAATCAGGGTCAGAACCTGGGCTAGGTTCCCCACACATGTTCTCATTGAAAGCAATTTAACTACTGATTCTGTTTGCCTAGCCTGTATCCTTCTCAGCGTTCCTGTAAGGGCTGGCATTGTTGCACACCTCTGTTCTTCCTCCACCTCTTTCTCCACTTCCTTTGCTAATTCCTCTTCTTCCAGCTCCTTAATAACAGATAACCCTGAAATTCTGCCTTTCCTGGACTCTTCAACATTTGTGTGCTTTGGATTCATATGGAGGAATGGGAGTGTTATTAAAATTCAGATTCTGCCTCCCGCCCAAGGCTTCCTGAATCTGAATTCCAGGCTGGACCCTGGAATCTGTGTATTTTAACTAGTTCCTTAGGCAAGTCTTACATGGCTGTGCCTGAGGCCAGTATCTACAAAGTTCTGCCAGAAACCTACTCCTTAATGACACCTTTAACCCATCCTCTCACCATCTCAGCTGTCACTGCTTTATTTCAGGTCCTATTTCGTGCAATCACTCTCTGCTTCCCCACCATACAAAAGCTAATGGAGTTCCCAGAATCATCGCGCTGTTTCAAACTTGTGTGTTCCCTTTGCCTGGAATGTCTTCTCCTCTCCGCTCCTCTCCTTAACTTGGCAAAATCCAACTAGTCCTTCAAACTCAGTTCCTGGGCCATCTCCTTCAGGAAAATTTGCTGTTCTGGCTCAGGTGCTTGTCTCTCTACTCCTCCAGCGCCTGCCTGGCACATACCTCCCTCAGTGGACATGAGATTCACTCACGTGAGTCTCCCTCTGCACACCTCCCTGGGCTACACCAGGTATCTCCCAGCACCTTTGAAGACCTCTCTGCCCAGATCTTCACTTGTCTCTCAAACTCAGTATGGTCAAAACAAAACTTCTCTTCCCAGCAAAACATTCCTTCACAACTACTCACATTTCTAGCAAAGATACCACCATTTCTTTCAATATTCAAGACACTTTGCCATTACCTTTGATGGACCCTTTTTAAATCTCCCGTACCTAATGGGAACTTCCTTTGCCACACCTCTCATCAGAGCTAATGTCTAATCAGAGCCCAGCACCCATGGGTAGAGCTGGACCAATGACCTACAGGCAGCACCTATTCCAAGTGGTTGGTCTGTGCTCCTCTGGTGGTTATTTTTAATATTAAACCTTTCTATTTCTCATCATCTTTTCTTCACCCTACACCCAGACTATAATAAATCCTAGTTGATACCTGTGTCTAGTTCCTACCCTCTTCTATTCACCCTTACACGCTTAGCCAAGTCTTTTGAAAACATCACTCTTAACCTTCCGTGCTCAGTGGTCTATGGTGTTTTCTGTGGTCTAACACACAAACCTCCAATTCCTCTGCTCAACCAGACCAATCCAGCTGTATTTTTTATATCCCTCTACCAAACACCCCATGTTCCAGTTGGGCAGAGTATATCAATACATATAATAGAACCCATAAAAATATTTTTTGTTGTTTTTAAGTTACAGAAGTAATACATTCTCATTTTAAAGAAAACACATGTGTACAAAGTAAAAAAACAAAAGGTGTGTCTCCCCACCCTGCCTTCATCTCCAATCCCATTCTCTAGAGGCAATCATTGACTTGGTTCCAATCTTCCTACCTCCTTTTAGCTTTCTCCAATAAGTCTCTTCCCCAGAAGCTTCTTGGACTGAACCATCCCATGTAGGGTCCAATACCATATACCATTCAGTGCGTAGCTGATCCCAGGTGTGTCCACTTTACTTTTTAATTGACCTTGCAATTCTTGAGGCTGGATGAAACCTGCATCTCCTCTTATATCTCTTGTGTGCCTCTAGAACTGAGTGTAGCACTGAGCCTCTGATAGGTACTTAATAAATACTTTGTAAAGATTGACTCTAGCTTCTTCTCCAGAAAAATATATGCAAAATCTCTCTCTAACTCAACTAGCCACCTTTTCCTAACCTGGCTCCACCATCGAGCTCACACCCCTGTAACTGAGGGGCTGCCAGTCAACCCCAGCTCCATGTCAGCAAATGTGTGTGGAGCCCAAGCTCCCCTCCTTAGGGCAGAAGTACATGGAAGCAGGCATGCAGACAATGAGAGAAAGAGAAGGGATGGGGGAAGGGAAAGGGGCACACAGGTATATCTCAGCTGGGGACATAAGATCCTGGGGAAAGGTCTAATTTAAACTTTTTTTGGAACTTAAAGGTTTGCATAATAATGGTTTGAAATTCTCTGTGGCGTAAATTGGTAGGCTTCAAGATAGCATGAACTCCTATCCAAAGCCCCAGCCCCAGGGTCCTTTCTACCCCCAAAGCCTCTTAAGAACACCTTGGCTGTGTGAGGACCCCTCTACCTTGGCCAAGCAGCCACCCCCACTAAGGCTTCTTGTTGGTCCCTATGGGCCCCTGTCCCTCCTCTTGCGCTCATTCCCCAGGAAAAGTTCCCTCACCAAATGAAAACGAGCTGTGATGTACCATGTCCCTGGTCTGTGTCTAAGGCACCTATGCCTCGAGAAAGTTTGACGCTTTCACTCAATGGTATCTGAGCTGGGTTCTGGAAGTGCTTTGGAGATAAGAAAAAAGAACAAAAGGATAGTGGCTTCAGGTGCCAAGCCCTGTACCCTGAATCAACCAGGCAAACTTTGCTTTCATTTGATTAAATCGGTTTGTGCTTTAAAAAGAAAGGAAGATTAACCAGTAACCTAAAAAACCCAGAGAGTCAAGCCCTGGAGATGAAACCTGTGTCTGGAAGTCAAGTTCAGGATTCAGCTCTAGTAAACTATAGTTTGGATCATCTCCCCTGAGTCTTTCCAATCAAGCTAGGGTCAGGTGAAGCACGTATCCCTCTGCCCTCTCAGGCCAGTGGAACCTGCTGTTCTGAGCAGAGAGGTTTCTGGTTTAAAGCAGAAAAGCAAGGATAGGAAGGCTCTTGGGGAAAGGGGGAACAAAGTGCCAAGGAGTCCCTTGGGAGTGACTGTTGGGAGAGAAAGGCCAGACCTTGGGCTGGAGGAGTGGAGACACCTACCTTGACACCGCCGTCCGACTTCTTGTTCAATAGGCTTTTGGCAGCTGTGAAAACAAAGAGAAAAATCAAGTCTCCTGTATTGTACCCTCTTCCCATCCTGAAGTCTGGCAGCTGGATCCGCAAGAGACTGATGTGTTTGACAAGGGGGCCAGGAGTCTCCTGAAACCCCTAGAAGAGGCCCTTCCCGATGCCTCAAAGCAAGAAGGGCATCTCAAGCAGCGTCAGACCCTCAGAGTGGCACCCCAGGATCTCCTCTGCCATGGAAGAGGGCTCAGCATTAACAGGGACACTCCGCATTTAGGAGAAACCACATTCAATACTGGGGCTGCCTGGGCCATTGGGAACTCTGCCTTCAGCAGCTTCCACCTAGGCCTGGAAGCAGAGTGCCAGGGTGAAAGGTGAGGGCTCCGTCCCTAGATGCCATGGAGATTCTCAGGACAGCCAAGCTGCAAGGATGCAAGACATCTCCTGAGTGTTCTCAAGAAACAAGAGTGTCACAGTTCACGAAGGAGACCAGACGTGAGGACAGACAGACACAGACACAGAGACTAGGACCACCTACAGGAGGGTTTTGCCAGGGGGTTGAAGCCTTGACTGGGCAGGTCCTCACTGCCACCCTTTCCTCAGTCTACTCTCTGGACACACTGAGCAGAAAGGACTGGGCAGAATAATGAGGTATTAAACAGATTCTAGCCAGGCACAGGGTGATGCTCAAGGCTGATGAGCTCCACATAGGAAGGCTGGTGATGCCTGTTGGCCACAAAGGTCACAGGAAAGTAGCAGACAGTGGATGGGAGATTCCAGGGAGATTGAATCAGTCCAACTGTCTGATCCACCTAGACTCTGATGGGTTTGCATCTTGGTTCTACTGCTTGCTAGCTGTGTGAGTTACTTAACCTCTCTGAACCTCAGTTTCTTATCTATAAAATGAGATAATGGCATGAAAAGCACTAAGCAGAGTGCCTGGCACATAGCAAGAACTCTGCAAGTGTTAACTACTGTCACTACTGCTGCCATTCTTCCCTTCAGGTGGCCTTTCCTATCCAAGCTGGGTCTCCAGTGAGAATAAGGATCCTTGCATCACAAGAATTCTGACCTCCAAAAATGGCCTTTGGTCCTATCTCCAGTTTATGCTGGGGTGATTTGAAACTTATTTTTTAAATGTGTTTACTACTATGCCTGACCACCTACGGTGTTAAGTGCTTTACATACGTCAAAGTTCTCTACTCTGACAACCCATTAGAATCACTTGGGAGTTAGAGAAAAATGCTTATGCCTATCCCATGCCCTAGGGATTCTGATTTTGTCTGCGGTGGGGTCTCAGCATCAGGATTTTTTTTTTTAACAAGTTTTCTCATACAGGCAGGGTTGAGGGCCTTAGACATACATGATCTTAATCGTCACCATGTTATTTCTTAGCCCCATTGCAGAGATGAGGAAACTAAGGTTGGGAGAGCTGATGTGACTTGCTCAGGGTGTGGCAGGGCTGGGATCCAAACTCAGGAGCGGCTGTCTGCACAGCTTCTGTACTCTACTGCATTTCAGACCCGGAGGCCGGCAAATGCCAGACTTCACAATTGTGAGGGGCGTGGCTTCCCCTTCGGGGCCGCCCACCAGTGCCGCTGAAGCCTAGTCTTCTGCCGTGGGCAGCTCAGCTCCGGGCCACGCCAGGGCTGCCTCGGGCCACCTTGGCCGCAGCCCTCACAGGCAGGCCAGGCTCTCGGGCGGGTGGCTTCGGGAGGAAAACCTCCTGCTGCCCAGCTCCACGTCCCAGGCTACTGCCTCCTGAGAGTTGGCAAGCGTCCAGCATGCACGGCTGGTTAGGGGGCTCCGTAACACCGATGCGCTCGCAGATGCCAAGTTAGGTGGTCCGTCTGGCATGCCCATCTCAGCCCGCAAGCATGGGACTCGCCTCCCTGGTGAGCGGGCCTGGCATGCTGGCCCTCCTGGTGGGGTGGCAGGGAGCCGAGGCAGGCGGTCGGGGAGGACTCATGCCACGTACCTTGCCCGGCCAGGCCGGCGGCGCTCGCGGCAGGCGAGGCGGGGGCGGAGCTCTGCCTGCCAACTGAGGGGATACAGTCTCTGAGTGCGCAGAGCTGCCGCAAAGCCACGGGGGCCAGTCAGCAGCGAGCATGCCCCAGCGCGAGGCGCAGGAACCCGCTGCCGCTGCGCACGGCAGGGTCCGGGCGGCGTGGCCAAGCCGGCCGAGCTGGGGGAGCGGAGGCGCCGGGGGCAGGCTGGTGAGCAGGTGCAGCCAGCCCTGCAGCAGTCTGGGAACCTGAGAGGACAGGGCGTGGAGGATCCCGCGGCTCCACCTGTCCCACGACCACCTCGGGTGAGGGTCTGCAGGTCAAAGCCTGACTTGGCAAGGGGCGGTGTCCCTTCAGAGGCAGCCCAGCCCTAGCTAAAGGCTGTCAGGAAACTGAGCCTCATCTGCAAACCTTCCTCCCCAGGGGACCTAAAGGAGGACATTTTCAGAGCGCAGCCCTTTCCTCTGGCCACATTCCAAACAGTAGAGAGACTGGCCCTCGGGGCCCAGGGAGGGTCCGTGGCCCTTGTGCAGCCAGTTCACTGATGTTCCACAGCCCCCAACTCCTCAGAGACACCGGTAACTTTTCCTCTTCAAGGCAGGTGGCCAGGAGAGGCTGCATTTCAGAGTTCCAAAGGTGTAGGTGCCCCAAAAATGAGCGCCCAGAAAGTAAACAAAGGCCGCTTAAGCAATACATTCTAGAAGCCCCGATTCCACCATTAGCCAACCTGCTAGAATCCAGGGATAAGCTGAACCTTCTTTTTGGGATCAACTCAGAAAACAGCCTCACTTGTTTCTAAAGAAGCACACAAGTGCCCTTCCTTCTTGATTATACTTCTAGACACCTCTTCCTACAGAAGCTTCTGGAGACTGGCTCTGTCTTCACCTGTCCCAGAGTCAGGGCAGAAGAGGTCATCCTGGAATGCTTGCAGCATTCTTTTTTGTTTGTTTGTTTTTTTGTCTCCTGCGCCAGGGCAAAGTGAGTGCCACGGCCAGACAAAGTCTGGGCAGCAAGGACAGGAGGCTCTTTAGGTATCAGTGAAGATGCTGTGTTGTAACAGAGAGACTGAGTTCCTGAAACCAGGACACCAATTTTATGAAATGGACAGGGAGAGGCTGATGCAGAGGCCGGAGGCCACGGGACAGGGCACATGCTATTGATTTCCTAGCAGCCTGTTTCACATCTCTTCCACTCAGAGAGAGAAGAGATCACCCAATTCTAGGGTCGGCACATATCTGCCCTTGAGTGTCCTCTGGAAAGGCTTTCTTCAACCCAGAAAGTAGAAGGTGCACAAGTAATTAGAGGACCAGAGGCCTGATGTGGGACAACAGCTCCACCTCTGCAGGAGGTGGCCCACTGTGCCCTCCTGTCCCCATTTGTGAGGTGAATCCAGAAACACAGCCTTCCCCTCATGGGTACCCATGACACAAGATCGAGCCCCAACTAGGGTCACAGGGGATGGGCCTGAGGGGGACACTCTCCCAGCTTACTCTCCAGTCCTGATCCTCCAGGGCCCTGTGGCTCTCACTGGGGCTAGAGCTCATGAAGCCCCAGAGCCAGGGTTGAGGTTACCGGGAACCAGTACAGCCAAGCCCGTGGACTCAAGCTCAAAGGAGCAATCTCTGCCCAGGTAGCCGCCCACCTGAGCCTCCCGCACACACAACCCACCCTCCCCACCCCCTGCCATGGCTGTGTAGAAGGAAAGCAAGGGAGGGAGTCTGGTTATGAGAATGAGAAGGGGGTCTTGAACCAAAACAGTGGGGCTGGGGGTTAGGGGGAGGGAAGATCAGGGGAAAAGGCAAGCTGGGAAGAAACCTTTCTGTCTTAAGTCCTGTCATTAATCATTTCCTCACAGAAAAGCCACTGTGCTTCCCAACTGAGGGCAAACAATGATGAGGGTGGGGGGAGGGGGAAGGTGGAATGTCTTGCATCTTAAAAAGAAATGTCAAGTGTGATTTACAAATTACTGGTCCCAACTCTCCCAATTCCTCACGCAACATTAAGCAAATTCCTTTCCCTCCATCCTGCTGGTCTCTATTTCTTCACTTTTACGGTTGGCATAAAAGAGAATATTTTAAGCACAGTCTCTGTAAAAGGTTTAAACATCTGGAATAATTTCTATTAGTCATCTCCACTTGGACACAACGATGTAGTGATCGTCCCAGTCAGCCAATTAATGGTGGTGACTGGGAAGATTCACTACATCTCATCTCCTTCTTTTTCCCAGCACATCCTCCAATGCCCTTGAGACTGGCTAAAATCTTAAAGTGCTGAGAGTCTTCAGAGAATTAAATAAGAATCCCCAGGGACAAGGTAAATGGAAGACTGGGCAGGCTACTCCTTGGGAGGTTCTAGGGAATACAGTTCATAAACCTGAAGTCAAGTAAAGCCCCCCAGAATTTCACATTACAAAACTCAGCTGCAGCAGCCCCTCCAAACAGGATCCTCATCATCTTGGTCAAGGTGTTGCCTGAGACACCCAGTGTGAGGAAGGCATGATATATGGCAACAGCCCATTCCGACCCACTCACCTCGTAGAGTTAAAGTGCACAGCTGAAAACATACCTGAAAAGTTCCTGGAGACAAGCATGGTCGTGAGGATGGCACCCTGGGGAAAGAAGAGGGTCCTGTGAATTCCATCAGGCTCTAGAAAAGCACAGTCTGTTCTCAGGCAGAGGGCAGCTGCTGGCTAGGGGCTCCCAATGAGTACAACCTTCATAGCTCAGCTCCAGCCAGGAGGGGAGCTTCCTTCTGTGATGGGGCAGGGGGCGCACTGCTGAAAGGTATGATTTCAGGATGCTGGCAGCCCAGCCCGGAAGGCAAGACTCACCTTCAGTTTTCTCCGGGCATTGAACTTGCGTAGGCACTCCACGGTCTCTTGACGATGCATCATAGATGCCACTGTGGACCGTTGCTGGAAGCCAAATAGACAGGCCTGTGAGCCCCCCACCGGATCCTAGGCCCCTCACCATAGTCCCAGCACCGGTGGCCATGTGCTCAGCCGCCCCAGAGTTGCTCTGAAGATAAGATGAGGTCATAGATGTGAAAATGCTTTTACAATAAAAGCACTACCCAAAAATCAAGGTTATGTAAGGACAATAATCTGGACATGAAAACACCACCGGTAATTGATGCTGGATGAAGGTGCCCAAGAGAGCATTCTAATCTTCCTTGGGAGACGGAGGCTATGGAAAGGGAGAGTATTTTGTGTGTTGTGATCCTCATGCAGTTACTCCTTCAGCAACTATTTAGTGAGCACCTACTGCGCTCCAGATTCTGGGCAGTGAGAGAACAGAAAGGGTTCCTGTTCTCTAGAGAGAACATTCATTCCTTCTAAGAGTTCCTCTCAACAACCACCCCACCCGCCAACAAGGTCTTAAATGAAGCTGTGATCTGAGAAGCTAAGGATCTTTACCTTGAAGCATTAATTCTTTTCACCGTTTTGGATGGGAATTTTTCTTCAACGTATTACTGCTAACTTCCTCCTTAAACAGAGTCCCCTGAACATGATTTACATTTCCCTGTTGACACAGGGTCAGCAATACAAGCATCAATGATTACATACCCTAATACAGAGATGTTCTCAGGGTCTGCTGAGATATATAGGATGATGGAGGGTGGGGTCCACAAACATGACCCCAGAACATAATATTTCCGTAATTCTTGAGTACATATTTTAAGTGGCTCATCCCCTCATTCTGCTGTTGTTATCTTGGCCAGCCTGCTAGAAAAATAAATCCTACAACATGCAGCCTGGTGCCCACATCCCCACAGGGCCACCCTGCCTTCCTTCCCCTCTGGCCGCTCCCTTTCCTAGTTCCCGAAGCAACTCTCCCAACCTTATCTACCTTCCCCAGATCTCATATTTCACCTCCTCCTCCAAAGTGTAAACTTCTCCACAAAGTGAAATGAGAGATCATCAAGCAAGAACTCCTTCAACTTCAGCCTTCCAACCACAAGCTGATTTTCACACCTCTGCAACCTAATCCCAGGTCTCAGAAGCATCATCCCTCATGTGCTGACCCCTTGACCTGGGCTCAGGAGTCCCTCTCTCATTGTGCTATCCAAACATTGGTTCCTCAATTAGCCAATATTTTTAAGGCCTTATTCTGGATTATATTCTTCTCTGCAGTCTACACAATACAGTCAAGCGCAAGATTTTAAAAACTCCCCTGACTCATCCATCTTCTCTAACTAGTACCATGTCTTTCTCTCTTCACCCTCATTCCCTCCTCACCTCATTGTAAACAGGCTTCAGTCTCTCTCCCTCCACTGCCTCTATCAGTGAAATAACGAAACAATGCTTCTAACCGGTCAGAGCCAACAGGCTCTCTTCTGTCTTTATCATGGACTCTCTGAAGCATCTGATTACAGAACCTCCCTTCCTGAGACCTCCTGTTTCTTAGGATCTCCTGATCCTCCTTCTCCCATGGAAATTCTCATTCTCAGTCTCCTTTGCCGGCTCCTCCAACTCTCCCTGGTGCTAAATGCTGGTGGCCATCTCTTCTCGTACAACAGCCCACGGTAAGCATTCAATCAGGGGCTTCCCTGGTGGCGCAGTGGTTAAGAATCCGCCTGCCAATGCAGGGGACACGGGTTTGAGCCCTGGTCCGGGAAGATCCCACATGCCGTGGAGCAACTAAGCCCGTGCACCACAACTACTGAGCCCGCGCGCCTACAGCCTGTGCTCCACATCAAGAGAGGCCACTACAATGAGAAGCCCGCGCACCGCAACGAAGAGTAGCCCCCGTTCGCCGCAACTAGAGAAAGCCCGCGCGAAGTAACGAAGACCCAACACAGCCAAAAAAAAAAACCCAAAAAAAAACAAAAAAAGGAATTCAATCAGCATAGAAACAATCCCATCTATTTCTACAGCCCCAACACCACCCAAATGACTACAACCTATATTTCCAATTTTTAACTTCTTTTCCATATTTCTAACTACCCACTGGATGTCTCCAGCCGGAGGTCCTCAAACACCACACTTAACATGTATGAATCTAAAATCATCATCTTTTCTCACAAACAGGTTCCTCCTCTGGGTTAGTGAATGGTACAACCCTCCACTCAGTTACCAACTCAAAACCTGGCAGTCCTCATAGATCCCACTCTCTCCTTCACTTCCCAAATCCAGCTGGTCACTAAGTCCTTTTTATTCTATGTCCCAAACATCTCTCAAATGTGTCCACTGCTTGCCATACCGCCCACCTTCCTATCATCACCCTTAGCCGAGACCTCATCTGGACTTGCTTAGACAGTTACGACAGCTTCCTGAGCTCTCTGCCCCTGCCTCTTTCCTCTTCAATTCCATTTTCTACACAGCTTCCAAAATGATCTTTATAAATTAACTGCATACTTCATTCCCTCTTTAAAACCCTTAAATGGTTCCCTGTGCTTTCAGAATAAAATCCAAACTCCTTAGGCAGAAACCTGTATGTCCTGGAATCTTTCTGGCTTCAGTCTCTTGTATTCCTGTAGTCCTACCTTCATCTACAACCAAACTACTTAATATTCCTTAAACTCGCCACAATTTCCCAATAGCCCCTCACCTTGGCCCTTGCTAACCTCTGTCTGCAGGTTGTCATCCTGGGGAAACCCCAGTCATCTGCCAAGAACCAGGACAGGGCCCACCTCCTCCATGCCTTTAGCAATCCCACTGCCCACCAGAGACGGCAGGAGCTCCTACATACTCATTAGCTTCTTTTACGTACTTGTCACATTGCAGAGTGGTTGCCTGCTTGAGTGCCTGTCTCCCCAGATAATCTTTGAGATGTGTGGGGAAGGCACCATGCCTTATTCATCTTTGTATCTACAGCACCCACACAGGGACCGGCATCAAAGAGGCATTCAGTAAACACGGGAAAGAACAAATACATAAATGCATCGTGGCTGTCAGGAGGCCTAACAAGAGGCAGACCCTCTTGTTTGAAAAAAGATATTTCAGCCTGATAGAACTGTAAGCGAAAACAGAATATGCTGACCCACAGTGATAGCCCCGGGGGCTTCTCCTAGGGCGAGATTTATGACTGAACTTCAGGAGGCTCTTTTTCATTGCTCAGAGGTCCCTTCTGTTTATTTGCTGGGTCTTGGTCCCATTTCCATTAGAGGTGTCTAAGAGTTGAGATCTGAATATGCACTCTAGGCGTGGCAATTCACTTTGAGTTCTGCCAGCTGCTTTCTCTCATCAACTAGAGTCTGCAAGGGTCAACCTAAGCCCTCATTCAAGATCAAAGCTAAACCACACCTGACAAGTGAGTGGGGGAGAGAGAGGCCAGTTAGTTCCAGTCGCCTCCCCAACTCCTCCTGGTGACATTTGCTGCCCCTGGGCCCCACCCAGTCCCCCCTCCTCTCTGCTGGGTCTTAGCTCAGGGCCCAAAATGATTATTCTCTATTCATAAGAGAAGGAGGGTAAAGACAGTGCTATGGGCACATTGAAGCTGACATCCCTGATCTCCTTGATCTCGGTGGAAGACACTTACACAGACCCATGGATGCTTGAGAGCCTGGTCAGCTGTGATACGCTTTGCAGGGTTAATGGTCAGCATCTGGTTGATCAAGTTCTTGGCTTCAGGAGTCACCGTGTCCCACTCTGGTGATGGGAACTAAGGAGCAGGAACAGGAGAAGAAGTGATATGAAATTTGTGAGCCTCATATCCCCTACAATTGGGGTACTCTGTGTTACCTAAAGCTGCCCAGCAGGGTGTGGGAAAGTCCTGGGGTATCCCAGGATCAGGGTCAACTTAAAGACCGGGAAAGGAAACAGAACAATCATGGTTTAGAATGACAGAATATCAGACCGGGGACTCTGACATCTTCTGGTTCAACTCCATCTCTCTACTAGGAGGAATCAGTTGTTCAGCGCTGTGCCGAAGGCCCCACTGCAGTGGGAGAGCCACCAGACTTCTCATCCCTATGTCATGCAGCACACCACACAGCCACACCATTCTTTGCAAATAATAGACCAAAGGGCTTCAGTGGACTCCGTGACTTTACAGCTACCAAAAATGGTTGTGCAAAAAACCTGCTCCCTGGGACAGGTGGTGCCAAGAATTGAGGCCTATATGCCCATCCCTGGGTCCTCAAAGTCCCTGACACTCCCTGTACCCTGTGACACACTCAACACGCCCCTTCCCTGGTCAGAGCCTGAGGGGCAGGAACAAACAGGTCCTTACATCATAGGCTCCAGCCTTGATCTGCTGATACAGCTTGTGCTGATCCTCATCCCAGAAGGGAGGGTAGCCCACCAGGAGGATATACAGGATGACCCCTACAAGACAGGACACAGGTCACTGGGTTCAGTCACCTGCTTTGCTGAGGAACCAAGAAAAGCCACACAGGGCTCAGAGCCACCCAGAAAGTCAAGGCCATACCAGAAGGAGAAGTGAATGGCAGCCAATAATGCTGTGCCACTATGCTTCACTCCCCACGTCACCAAGCCACGTCCGGGATTTCTTTAGGCACAACCCACCTGCTAAGGCATGGGCAAATCCCTCTTCAAGAAGGATGCAACATCATCTAGGAAATACTTGGGGAGAAGGGTGTGATGGGAACAGCCATCCCGGGGACACCAGAGCAAACACCGTGAGTTCACATATACCAGACGCCTGTGGGACCCACAAGGAAGAGCAATGCCTCTTTCTTGCCATCGCTGGAAGTCGAGGGCCCTTAACACCAAAAAGCTGAGTGTGTGGAATGGGCTTACCGCAGGCCCAGATATCCACAGGTTTTCCATAGGGATCTTTCCTCAAGACCTCAGGGGACAAGTAACCTGGGGTGCCAGCAAAACCTGTAGCGGAAGAGACAGCGGAGGCACACTGAACCCACTTTCTCTTTCATTAAATCCACATTAGCAATTTCCCCCAAGTCCCTTCTTACTCCTGTTGCTTTTGCTACATAAGCTCTCAGCACATGGGCAGCAAGAGATGACGGGCTAGGCTTCTTGTAGTGCCCGGAATCTAAATCAGAGGGCAAGTCCATGTGTCTACCAGGAATTCCCATCCTCCCCAGAGGCAGCAAGAACACAGTGCTGACAGCAGCAAGTCTCACTGTACTGAGTCATGGAGGGCCAGGGGGAGTTCTGCACCCTCCCCTCCTCCAGTCCCTGAGGAGCCCAGGGCCATTAAGGGTCTGGCTTCTAGTTATGAAAGAGGAAGGCAGATCAGGAAGAGGAGGAAGGGCGGGGGCTGCATTCCAGGAAGACAGGGTCACTCTTACCAAACCAAGCCTGTTGCTCTCCCTGTACTTCGATGGCTAGGCCAAAATCAGCCAGCTTGACTGCGGCACCCTTGCATTTACTCGCCAGCAGGAGGTTCTCAGGCTGTATAAGGAAGACAGAGAACCTCGTGAGGCACCCACCCCGCAGCCCAGAGGGAGCCTAGTTTGGGCCTCGCAGTACTACCATCTGGCACCAGGTGGCGCCAATGCTTCACAAGCAAGAGGCAAAGGGGGAACCTGGGTAGTACCTTCAGGTCCCGGTGGACAATGTCATGCTGGTGGATGTGGTTAACACTCTCCAGAATCTGATGTATACAGTGGCTGCAAAAGCAGAGGAAAGGTCAGTTCAGGGTTAAACCATCCATGACCACACGCTGTGGACAAAAGCACTTATCTCTGGGTCAGGGATTCACAGAGAATCACTCAATGAGGAGCTAGAACCTTGGACTTCGGACATCATCTGTTCAACCTACTTTATAGAAGAGGAAACTGAGGCCCAAGCAGATTAAGTGGTTTGTCCAGGCTCTCCTGCTAGATAATGGCAGAGGGCAGACTAGAACAGGGTCCACCATGCCTCCTTAGACTGTAAAGACCCAACATATTCAATTTGTTTCCAAGAAACTGGGGGACATCTCAGACTCCTGAGAAAGAGAGACCATCCAACTCCTTCCTTGTTTCTCTTCCCCCCTATGGTAACTCTGTTCTTGGAGAAGAGGCTTGTGGTAGCAACTCAGGAAGGATAGTCCAACTTATTAGCCTAAGCCGTTTTGGGGGTGGGTACACTCATTCTGCCATTTAAACATTTATCGAGCACCTACAGGCATTGTGCTTGGTCCCACACCAGCTGTAAAGATGACCCAGTGCCTGCCCTGAAGTTTATCATCTAGTAGGGGAGATAAAACAAGTACATAGGCACCATCAAGAAACAAGGTACTAAAGAGGGTTCCAAACAGGCACCTGAGGAGCATTTCTGATCATGATTTTTCATAGAAAAAGACAAACTAACCTAGAGTCACATTCAGCTGCTGATTCGTGAATCCACCTTTCAAACCATCCTGCCACACTTGCGGTCAAACTCCTGGTGGGGTATACTGGCAGTCTAGAGCACTGGTGAAAACTGGGGGATGATTATGTCCCCCAGAGGACATCTGGCAATGCCTGGAGACATTGCTGGTTGTCACAGCTGAGAGGGATGGTGCTACTGGCATCTAGCAGGTAGATGCTTCTAAACCTACAACGCACAGGAGGGGCCCTAACGACAAAAAATTATCTGGCCCAAATGTCAGTAGTGCTGAGGCTGAGGAACCCTGGCCTAGAGAATGGAGCAGGTACTACCAAGTGTGTGCTGAGCTGGTGACCTGGACTTATTTTCCCTTCCTTTAAAATCTGATGCTGGGGCTTCCACAAGAGCCAAAGGGTCTTGCTGGGCTCCTGGAGGCTGAGGCTCAGGCCTCCCTATAGGACACAGCCCAAGAGTAGGGCAAAGAGACTTTAAGACTGAGCTGAAGAGGCGAGTCTCCACAGAAATATATAATTAGAACAGAGCCAGGCTAGCAGGGAGAGTCTTCTGGCCAAAAATGGCAAAAGTGCGAACTGTCCCAGCAGAGCCAGGCCAAGCCCACTGGTACAGTCACCCGCCCCAGCTCCCCCTCCTCCCCGCCAGGCTCCCTGAGCTATCACTGCCTCCTCCTGCCCAGAGCCTAGTCCTCCCCTGCTGGCACTGGAATTCATCTCCCACTTGAGAATTTTTCCTGAGGCTGAAGCATCTGAGGTTGATCAGCAAACACTGGCCTCTCAGGGTTGAGAAATCTGTGAGGAAGCTGTGCTCCCCCACCCTCCAGAGGCAGCCAGGGCTGCCACATACGCCTGAGAAGCTGCAGGCAGGATGATCAAAATCAGGTTGTAAGGACATCACCCGAGAGAAAACTCAGGGCGGGGGAGGAGCCGAGGAAGGAAAGGCAGGCCAAACAAGCGCCCAAGAGCTGTGGTGTGGGAGGAATTCTGCTGTGTCACACGAAGGAGCTGCCAGGGCTTCCTGGAGGGCTGGGGGCTGAAGGGTATGGCTGAGGAATGGTCCTCTAGCCCGCGGAGCCCCACATGGGGGCTGGTGATGGTGGTCAAGACACAAGGTGATTCAGGCTGAAATCTCCCAGGAAGGTTCCCTGGTTGGATTATTAACCCAGACATTTACACTCCTTTGGGACACAAACCATGTTTTCTCCATCTCTGGATGATCCCCAGGATGCCTCGTATGCAGTAGGATTTGTCAAAAGAAAGAAGCAGGGATAGGGAGGGTCCTTGGGCCCTTGTGAGTAGGCGGTGGTGCAAAGAAAAGGTATTTCTGGTGTGAAAGCGTGAAGGAGATATGTAAGAGCTTTGCAAAAAAAACTGATCTGGGAGTGCTGAATTATTAACTCCTAACAATACCCACGGAATGTAGCCTGAGTCCAGCTCTACAGAATCTTTGTCCAGATAAGAGCTCTTCTGATCTCCCCCAAAGACGATTCAAATAGGCAGGATACCTGGCCCCCAGGGCCCTCATCTCACCTGGCATCAGCTTCACTGTAGTATTCTCTGGCCACAATGTCTTCAAACAGCTCCCCACCGGTAACACTGCAACCAACAAAGAGGGTCAGAGGAGGCAGGTCAGGTGTCCAACCCCAGCATCCAACAGGTAACAGGTCACACTGTACAACAGCTTTAGAGAAGTGTCAGCTCTACATGCAGTTTGTCTGAGAGCCCAGAGCACGCCAATCCTTCAATGACATGGAGCTTCTTCTTGGGACAACATGGGCCCTCCCTTCCCCCTGCACATTTCTGTTTCTGTAACCTATAGATTAGCTAATACTCTGGTAAAGATGAATATACAGGCATCTAAGAGAAAAATAATCAACCTACTCAAACAGTCCATAGCTTTATTTGAGACCAATATGAATATGAAGATTCAGCTGCCCAAGAATGACAGACCTACCACTGAAGTTGAAGAATAATGAGACCAAGGACACAGAGACCCAACCCGGAAAATACCAAAGAGGCATTTCTAGGAGGTGAAGAGCCACTTTTAAGAAATTAAACCATAACCGAAGTGGAGGAGAGACCAATGGGAGCCTAGTTTATGACTAATAAAAGGTACCTTCAATTTCCCAGAATTTTTAAGGTCATGCAAAGACCTATGTTCTACTTCTTCACTAAGGACAACCACACCAAGAAACAAGAAAAAGCATCTGCACAAGGTGTGCTGCTGAACAGAAATGCAAGAGCAATGCCATCCCGGGGTTCAGAGCCCGGGGAGATACTGAGCAGGAGACCCTCGGTAACCTGCCCATTACCAGAGAAGTTCAAATCAAACCCCTCTCCGCGGGCAAAGGAGGGGGACCCTCTGCAGTGGCTGAAGACCCAGTTTTAAGAGGCCTTTTTTCATCCAAGCCTTCCTCTTGAGCCGGCTGGAGGGAAAGGCCCCACATCCCGTCAGAAAGCGGCACTTACAGGTCAACACGAGTAGTGAAACCCTTCTTCAGAAATACTGTCATGGAGGCGTACTGCAAGAGAGGAGATGGGGACAGAGATTAACAGAGAGAAAACCTGGAAATCCTACTCCTCTCCTCCTTGGCCACCCCAGCCCTGCCCCGTCCTGCCAGCCCCACAGGCTCTCTCCTGAGAATGGGCAGACGCCCAGCAGCCCCAGTCCAAGGCAACATGGCCACAAAGCAGAGACGATCAGACAGACCCCAGGTCCAGCGCTCTGGTCGCCACCTCAGACTGCCTACAATGTAGGCGAGAGACAGAAGCTTTGTGGCTAAGAAGTAAAGACAGGACGGAGAAAAGCAAGAACCTTCTTCCCAGAGGGGCTGGTCCCAGAGAAGGTAGTCCTGGGATATGACATGTGAGGGTGCAACGCAAAGCGAGCAGCACCGAGGGACACAGACTGCAGGGGGACAGAGAACGACAAGATGGGAGAGCCTGAGAGCCTGGAGTAAATGGGGACAGAAGAATTAGAGGGAGGGGAAGAAGTGGGAAAGGCAGAGCCCAGCAGGGAGGCGCGTGGAGGGAGGATGACAGATGGTGCGCACGGAAGGCAACACACAGAGTCAGGCGATGACAACAATGACCAATTTATTAAGTGCTCACGACGTGCCAGGCCTTGTGTTAGGCTCTTTGCGTACATTACTTATGCTACAAGCATTACTGAGTGACTACTGTGTGTTGGACCCTGTGGTAGATGCGGGATTTAGGAAGGACAATAGTAACTGGCCTTCAAGGAGTTTATTATTCCTGATGACCACCACCCCGAGATAAGTATTACTCCCCATTCCACAGATGAGGACACTGGACGCTCAGGGACATACAGTTTCTTGCCAAAGGCCAAAGATGTAGTGGGTCCAAATGTGAACTCAGCTCTTTCTGACTCCAAGACTGGTCCATATCACTGTTTCCTATAAGAATGTGGAGTAAGCCCACACACCCAGGCAACAAAGCAATGGAGCCCGGAGAGAAACCACTCACGAATGTGCCTACAACAGCATCAAGACGGCTCCGAGAGGCTACTGCATGAGCTGCAGTAAAGGCTGCAAGAAAAGGCTGGCGAGCAGAATCCCTTCCTCCCTCCCCACCTCCAGAGCTCGTGGGCAAAAGCTCAACCTAAATGTCTTCTGAGGTCTCCTCTTCAAGCCTGTGCCCACAAAGCCACCTCAGGGTTAAATGCCAACCCTTGAGCATCATTCTAATGCAAACACAACTGTGTTTTGGCCAACCATCCTAGCTGCTCCTGTCCCTTCCCTCACCTGCACTCTCTTGATGGGGAGCCTATGTTCCAAAGGGCTTCTTCTGTTTGACATTCACTCCATCCCTCAGCAGTTCCAGGAGCACCTTGCAGAGCACTTCAGGAATGGCCTGACACCAAACCAACCAGTGAAGTTCTTGGATACAAAGAAATCACAGTGTCTCTTCCATGTCTGGCCCCAACCAGCTCAAATGACAACTACCGTTTCCAGTGTGAGAGCGTTTCATCAGGGCTGAGGCACTTTCCTACATACCCTTCCCACCAAAGCAAGATCAGCCGAATGTAAAATACAGGCACTCAGCCATCACTAGAGCCCTGTGGTTTTCCTCACTTGACAAATGAGGACTCAGGCCTGCCAGGGCTAGAACCAGGGCCTGACAATTGTTTATGCTTCATATTGCCAACCTTATTAGATCTGATCTGGTTACTCAACCCAAAATTCCACCAGAACTCAGTATTTCTGCAATTTACCAATGGGATCAAAGGCAAGTGGTACTTCTAAAACCCCTCCTCCTCAAATGATTCTCTCCTATACTCGGGCACATAAGCTCATACTTCTCTAGGCCTGTGGGGGACAGAAGGAAGGAGCTATAGCCAGACCCCTGCCTCCCTTCCACCCTAACTGAGCCAGGCACGCTCAAGCGAGCTCCCCTAAAGCCCTGCCACCCTCCCTCCTCACTTGTGGGTCTCTGGCGGGAGTTGGTGTCTCACGCTGAGTCCTGCTGCAGCTGCTGCTACCTTGCTTCCAAGAGGACTTCCCATTTAATTAAAAATTTGCTACTAAAAAGCATTAAAGTGTGTAATACAAATAATCCCCTGGAAATCAGCTGTCCCAGAAGCTAAAGACCAGCTTCATTAGGGAGGTGACTAACAGCAGCAGGATGATGCACTAACAGGGCAGCAGGTACGATGCTAACAGCCACTCCCAGGGGAGTCCTGCCTCCTGGCCCTGCCTCCCCAGGATCCCTGCCCCCAGACCCACCCCCCGAACCCAGCACAGCAGGGCTGAGAACAGGGCAAAAAGGGCAGGCACCCATGCCTCTGCCCAGACAGGGAGTCATTGGAACTTGCCCTTCTCCAGGAAGGCCACACACGGAGCCCAGGTGGGAGGAAGCTGGGAGGGGAATCAGAAGAGCAGAGCAGCAAAGGAAGACTAATCCTCCCAGGCCACCCAGCCCAGAGAACGGCTTTGATGTGTGTCTCAGAGCATGGCACCGCCAAGACAAGGAGGGACAGGTGTGCAAGGCTCCATCGCTGAGCAAGACTGCTATCTTTTTTTTTTTCCATTTGTAAAGAAAATTAACAGGGGACTGAGAACAAGACGAGAAACTTGAATGCACCACTCTAACTGCCAACCTAGCAGATTCTTGATAATAATGATCCAAATTACAATACCTAACTCTTAGTTCAGCTGTTTCAATGTGCTTGGCATTGTGCCAAGTGCTTTTACACATGTTATTTGACTGAACCCTTGCATTAGCTCTGTCGGGTAGGTACTTCTATCACCTCCATCTAACAGGACAGGAAACGGTGGCTCCAAGAGAAACTCACCCAAAGTTATACTGAGTGGCAGAGCTGAGACTTGAGGACAAAGCAAACTGACAGCAAGATCCCTGATTTTGTGGAACTGCCTGCCAAGGAGTCACTTTCTCCATCCTCTTAGGCAAAGGAGCTCCAACCTGTCCCCACTAGCCCTGGCCATTCTGATTCACTCAACAGTGTCCATTCGGCACCTCCCTGAAGCAGGCGTGACTGTACATGCCACGGACACAGCTGTGAACAAGGGAAACACAGCTCTGCCACTGCGCAGCCTCTGGGGGATCGGGGAAGACGGGCTTTAAAGAAGCACTTACACAAATGCATAACCAAGCAGTACTGTGCTGAGGGCTGTCAGGGAGAAGTAAAGGATGCTACGGATGCATGCGGAAAAAAAAAATCCGACACCCAGGCCATTCCACAGTCATGAGAGGGTACGAAGGCCAAGGAGGACCAGACCAACTCTAGACAGGAAGATCTGGAAAAGGAGTATGAAGCATTTACTGCATTACAGTGATAAACCTAATTATTGTTCTTTACAAACTGTGGAAGGAAGAACAGGCCAAAAAAAAACACTCGATGTCTCATACCTTCAAGTACTGACAAAGCCACAACGCAAATTTTGTGGCTGTTTCCAATTCTTTAAAAACCACCCAACAGTACGCCACATTTTAACTAACAAACTTTGGTCAAAAAAGCACTGACAAAGTATCACTGTTCATGTCCATGGAAATAACACAGTGGGAAGGAGGTCCTGTCATCCCATGGGCTGGTGAGGGATGAACGCTGTCCTCCAGAAGCAGGTGGGCAGGGATTTGGGAGCTGCTCAGTTATGATCCAGTTTCCTTCTTTCTTTACAACTGCTTTTGCTACACTTACTATTAGCTGTATGGGCCCTGGGCCCAAGGTAAAACGCAGCCAGGCTTGAATAACTTGCGAACTGAGTTGGGTCTGGGAGTCTAGAAGGGATCACTTCTGGGAGCTGGAATCTCCATTTTCATCATTTCCATTTATTTCCTAGGCCTCCTTTGCTTGCTGAACCTTCTCAAAACAACTCCATGAAGAGGCACAGATGACAAAACGGAGGCACAGGTGGGTGAAACCATGTGCCGGAGGTCACAGCTAACCAGCAAATCCCAGATTCAAACCTAGAGGACTTGACTCTAAAGCCACAGACCTTTGCTTCTCCACGTGCAGTCCATGAATCAGCAGCGTGAGCATCACCAGGAGATGTGAGGAAGCTCAGGTCCACCCCAGACCTACTGAATCAGAGTCTCAATTTTAACACAATCCCTAAGTGATTCACGAGCACATGAAAGTTTGAGAAGTGCTGCTCTAAACCACAATGCTAGACTGTGATGAAACTGCTGGGGCAGCTCAGCACGAAGGAAGACAGAGTCTATTCATTAGAGGAATTTAGAGCAGGGAGCAAGCAGGGCACAGGTAGAAGACACTTCATTCAGACTTTAGATGATTAGCACTACTGCCGTTTCCTCCTCTCAACTCCACGCCTCTGGCCACTCTCCCAGGGCTGTTTTAGGTCCTGCAGGATGCCTCAGAACCAACAGGCTTTAAAAAAAAAAAAAAGTAGACTTTACCTTTTAGAGCGATTTTGGGTTCATAGCAAAACTGAGAGTAAAGTACAGAGAGCTCCCACCTACCCCCTGTCCCCACACACGCACAGTGTCCTCCACCATCAACATCCCCACCGGAGCAGTGCATTTGCTACAGCTGAGGAGCCTACACTGACACATCATTATCGCCCAGAGTCCATGGCTTACATTAGGGTTCACTCTTCCAACAGGCTTTCAACTCCTGGGGCAGAATATCTATCAGGGAAAAAAACTGGGGGAGCCTGGCTCCTTGTACCAAATACCCTTCTGAATTCAAGTGCCTAAGAGTCTGACAATAACCAGAGGTGGACCATATGCTCTCTGCTCTCAGCTTCCTCAGTTCTGCACCACTCTTGGGCTGGTCCACTTGTATCCCTGAGGGACGGAGTTAGAGGCTAGAGCCAAAAGGGCCACAGCTCTGAAGGACGGAGCAGCGGAGAGAGGAGAGGAATACTGAATTAAGGGGACAAAACTGTCTCCTCTTCTGCCACAAGCCAGGTCCGGCTCCATGGCAACCCCGCCTCCTGGACCTGCAGCTCCCCCACATCTTCAGGAGTCCTGGTTCCCACTGGACACCAGATAGCCTGGCTAGCCTGCTCTGCCAGGACATGGTCCTGACTCACCCTTCCCTCTCCCTGCCCTTGACCCCAAAATAGGGCCTCAGACCAACACGCTCAGGATCTGGGAGCAGTCGTGAAACAGAAGCACAGTTCTAGGCGATCAGATGCTGACAAAGGGAGTGTGCCTTGCCTGGCCTTCCCTGGGTCCTGCTCCCTCCCGAACAGAGCAGATGGCTGGGGTAGATGGTCACTCCACCTGCCTTAATTCTGAGCTGGGGGCAGGTGATTAAAAAGAACAAAAAGCGGGAGGGCTACCAAACCAAGTAAAGTCTAAAAGGTCGAAAAGTATATATCTAATTTAAAGGAAAACATAAAAAGAAGGCTCGGGCATTATTCAGCTAGAATCCGAGTTTTGTACTTGCCGGTTGATTCTCGATTGTCTTCATCCTACCCTGACCCTGCTGTGGTCAACCATGCCTGTGTCACAGGTAACGCAGACATGGTTCTGCTTCCTGCATCATCTACCCCACACCTTGTTCTCCTCCCTCCAGGAGGACAATTCATCATTGCTCTACGAGTTGGTCACCTGGGACATAAGGAAATGAAGTTGCTGTCCGCAGACCCTGAGACCCGGGACTGGAACACCAAAATGCTTCTGTGCTCGTGGATGGCTTTAGTCACCCACATTCTTTTTTTCTCCTGCTCTGGAACTGCTAGGTCAGAGGTCACAAGCTCACAAAGCCTAGAGGGACCAGGTAGGCAGTACAAATGTGAGATAACAGCAAACACAGTGGCCAGCGGGCTAAAGGGGCAGCCACTGCCCAGCCCCAG
Source organism: Balaenoptera musculus (assembly GCF_009873245.2). Lineage (NCBI taxonomy): Eukaryota > Metazoa > Chordata > Mammalia > Artiodactyla > Balaenopteridae > Balaenoptera > Balaenoptera musculus. Next base: position 60,881,567 of record NC_045800.1, on the reverse strand, counting down.
CTGATTCCGGCCACATATGGATGTGGGCTCAGCAGAGCCAAACCTTCTGATTTGAAAGATTGGGAAATAGAATTTTTTTCAAAATGTGAAATCTCGTTTTAAAATACTGGCAAACAATACAAATATTTTTAAACCACTGGGCCGGCCAAACAAAACACGCCTGAGTCTGTGACTGCTGTTTTAGCTGCTCCTCTCATCATTTCTCTTCTACCTAAGGCAACACTTCGGTCCCCACCGTCCTGTTTGCAGGTGAGGGTCTAACTTCAGAGAGCTCCGGTAGTTCCAAACCCAGGAATTGTGGGCTGAGAGGTGCTGGCTCCGTGGAAGACTGCACCAGGCAGAGCTGAGCACCAGCGATGCCAATCTGCTTCGGGTGTAATCCAAGCTGCTGATTGCCATCTATAAAGCCCTGCACGGCTGCAGTTCTGGTTACCTCACAGCTCCTCTCCCCTTGGGCTGGAGTACGACCTCACTCTCCTACCTAATAGCTCCCGGTGAGCACTCCAGCCCGAGATCTGGGAAGCCGGAGGCTGAGTACCTCTGGAGGAAGCATCGAGCTTCGGCAAGTCGCCTTACAGCCCCAGCTGCCAACCCAGCGGAGTGGGAGGCCTCCAGGGCACTGTGGGAGCCCCGATATTGAGGCTGTGCCTGAGGAGCGCAGAAAACGTGTTGTCCTTTGTGATGATCACAGCTTTCAGGGAAAACCTAGGAGATGCTCCCTGCTCTGCCTCAAGTCAAGCCCGGGGCTTCTGCTCAGACACTGCAGCCAGCCCAGTTTCTGTTCCCTCTGCAAGAAGCACCGAATTGGGGCCAGCGTTTTTGGCAAAGACTACTTCAGCTGAACAATGTAAAACGGAGCTGGAGTGGGCTGTGGCAGGCAAACCTCCTCGGCTTTAGAACAACCAACAATGTGCTCCTGTCCCGCATGTCAGGGTGGGAGCAGGGAGAAATCCTCTTATTTTTCTCCTTCTCCATCCGAGTGGCTCCTGCCATCCCATCTCCAGAGAAGCCAGGCGGGTGGGCAGCTTGCTTTCCCGGCTCCGGGGAATACAAACGGGAGCACCATGGAAACCCCCAGAGTGTGCACGACACCGCAACAGGAACAAAACTTTTTCAAGTCCAGAAACAAAATCCGGACCCTTTTATGATGGCCATGGAAGGCCCCTGGTGAGGGATGCTGGCAGGCTACTAGCCCAGAGCCTCACACGCCGAGGACCTGGACCTCAGCCCACAGATGGAAGGAGAGGGGAAGAAAGCGAGTCTGAAACATATTCTGATACCTCACTCCCAGCCCTGAGATGGCACCACAGGGATGGAGACACTCAGGTCTCTGAACTAGAACACCCCAGAATTCTGAGCAATATATGGCTGCTATCCTGCTTGGGCAAAAAAAGACACCAGGCAAAGGCCCAGGGACGGAAGTGGTTCCCTACACAAAAACAGTGGATTTCTGTTCTCTCCAACTTCCACAAAATGCCCAAGAAATGCTCTATATAAGGGCACTTACCAATGTTTGGATGCTTCAAAAGTCGGCATATCCGGGCCTCACGTTCTAGTTTCTGGTGATCTAAGAGCAGAAGAGAGAAAACAAAAGCCATCAAACATCCATTCTATTTGTGGCCACCTGGCTATTCATATGCTTTCAATTCTTAGGCACCAACTATGCCCTTTTTACAATTTGCTGAATTAATAGAGCAGGTCACGGCAATTCTGGAGACAAGTATTAATGACAACCTTTTCCTGATGAAGAAGTGCCTTAGGAAAGCTTCCCAAGTTAGTGAGTGGCAGAGCCAGGATATGAATCCAGGTCTTTAACTAAAACTGTAGTGCTCTTTCCACCACAGCAGGGATTTCACTGGGCCAGTGTGTCCAGAATCTCTTCCTTGTTGGAAATACTAATAATAATGGCTAAGTTTTATTGAACACCTACTACAAGACCAGATATTGTGCTAAGAGTGCTGCATATATTCTCTAATGCAGTCTTCATGGCAACCCTGAAACATAATGATGCTGACAATGAAGATGGTGATGATTTGAAAAAAATAATAATACTAGCTAACATTTATTGAGAGCTTACTTCTACACCAGGCAGATACATATTTTAATTTAGTCTCAGAACAATGCTGTGAGGTTGGTAGTATTATGATGCCTGTTTTGCAGAAATTCTGCTTCTCCCCAGGATCCTCTTGGCTGTCCACTGCTGAGAGCTCTGACCTCTTGGCACTCAGGCTCTGGGGTTACTCTGTTTTGGTGAAATGACCAGAATCCAAGAGCCCACAAATCTAAGCAAGCTGTGTTGGTCAGTTCCTTCCCCAGGAAGGCAGAGATCCAGGAAGTAGAAAGAGAGGCTGCTACTACTCAAAGCAAGGTGGCCTAGAAGCCCTGCCTACTCTACCCCCACATCTCTACTTGCTGGAATCCTGCCAAAGTCACCTGCTTCACAGAGTCTTCCCTGTTCCTCCTGGTAGTCTATGACTTCTCTCCCCATGACCCACCCCCGTCTCCCACAGCACCTCTTATAATTCTCACATCACACATTAAATCATACATTAAATCTTTCGGTCACAAGCTCTTCAAAGGGTGGGACCTCTCTGCGTGATGCTTCCTAGAGTTCCTTCCATATCAGAGGCTTAATAACGGTTTGTCAATAACATTGACAGTAGTAGTAAAAACTACTATTTACGAAGCATTTACTATATGCCAGGCAGAGGCACGGATTATCTTATTTCATCCTCACAGAAACCCTGTGAAGTGGAGGATCTGATTAGCTCCATTACATTGTAAAGGAGGAAACTGAGGCTTAAAAGTTTCAAGTAACCTGGCCAAGGTCCCACAGACAGGCAGTGGATGCAGGTGGTCCGAGCCTAGAGCCCTCTTTCTCCATTGCTATGATGTAATGACAAGATAAAGAAAAGTGAGAGTATCAAGTAAAGACTCCAGGCTTTGGGGGGCATAGTCCAGTTCACCTCAACTTCTCCAGGTCCAGGCAGATACTTTCCCATCCATAGCTGCCAAGCAATTCCCGCCTCCCTTGGTAGGGGCTTCTGCCCATCCCACCTCTACCTAAATAGCAAAGAGTCTCTGTAAAGCCTCCCATGACCCTCACAACCCTCACAACCATCTTACCAGGCAGGTGCATTAATTATCCCATTTCACAGATGATAAAACAGGCCCGGAGAAGTTAAATAACTTGCCCGAGATCCTACAGCAGGAAAGGGATAGAACTGTGATTTCAGGCCCAGGCCTGCCTGAGATAACGTACGGATTATAGATGAGAAGGAATTCATATTTATTGTTTCACCAACCACCCTCAGCTTTGTCCTAAACTTTCCCTCTAGGGACAGCTCTGCTTTGTGGAAGAAGGACGTGGGGACAGGCAGAGATTAGTTTCTGCTGCCTAGCTAATCCATCCCAGCTGTCCAAAGATCTGGGTCAGGCCTTCCTCGAGTTCAGTATGACCACTGACCAGGATGCAGCCAGGAGAACTCCAGGTAACCCCACACTGCCTGGGATCCCTCAGGGCCAGGGACCTTCAGAAGGTAGGCAGTTGAGGAAGCAGCACTAGCCCTGCCTGGTGGCAGGGGGGCTTGCTTCTTCCAGATCTGGCCAGAGGATGTCAGGGCGACCCTACCTTCCTCCCCATCCCTGGACGTGGGATGGCGGTACCAAGCTAGTCACCCTAAAGCTGAAGTCCCACCAGCCCTCTCTCTGACCACTCACCTCACACCCTCCAACCCCCAACTCTCGGGCTTGGCTGCCTGGGCAGGTGCAGGAGAACAGTATCTTGCCATGCGGAGGTGGCAGCTGAGGGGAAGGTCCAGAAGATTAATGTTTATCGCCTCCCTTAAGACTCTTACTGGCTAATAGTTACAGTTCCACAACAGCAAAAGCACTAAAAATACGGGTGCTCTAGCTTTATCAGTGACTCAGAGTAGGAAGAGGAGAGACACAGAGTCACACTCCCAGCTCCTTGAAGGAGCTGCCCAGGATCCAGAGGGTCCTAGATAGTCACTTAGTTCGACCCTAACTCCAAGGAGCTGAGCCCCACATTCTGCCCAAGGCCCGTGTCTCCTCTGAACCTCGGGCTGCGTCTTGGTCCTTGCTCTGATCCTTAGTCATGGAGTCTGGCCATTAACACATCAGCTTTCGAGTCAGAGAGCCCCAGACTGAGTCCCAGAGCCACCACTTTGGGTGAGTTATTAAACCCATCTGAGCCTCATTCATTCACTCAGAAAATATTTATTGAGGCCTACTATGTGACAGGCACTGTTCCAGATGCTGGGGATATGGCAGTGAACAAAAGAGATAATAATCCCCACCCTCATCGAGCTGATATCCTAGAGGAGCTGGGGGTGGGGAGGGACAGACAGTAACAACTGGATGGTACGTTAGATGCCGTGGTAAGTGCAATGGAGAAAAATAAAGCAGGGAAGCGCAAGAGTGGACACTTAAAATAGGTGGTCAGGGAACACCTCAGCAAGGAGGGGACGTTTGATTAGAACCTGAAGGAGGTGAGAGAGTGAGCCAGGCACATAGCTTGGGAAAAAGTTTCTTTGCTTCTAAAATGGAGGCAGCGATATCCGTGGATTAAATGATGTATTTGGGTAAACGCTCAGCACAGTGCCTGGCACACAGGGAGAGCCTCCTTTCCAAGGGCCCAGTGGTAAGACGGATGAGACCTCCCAGGCTGGGCTTGTGCCCATGGCCATCACCAGAGACACGAGAGAGTCGGGCCCACTCTCCCTCAGCCTGGGCAGTCATGGGGTCCACAGCACAGCAACTGAGCCCTCCGACCTGGCTCCATCAGAGCCTCCTGTTTGGGGGGGGCCCGCCTGTGTCTAGAGCCTACAGGGGAAGGTTAACAACAGGGGCTCATCAGACAGAGGACAGCCCAGGAAATGCCGCTGCCCGTGGGATCCCTGGTCTTCCTCGGCCTCAGCCTTGCTGGATGTGGCGCCCTGCCATCCCGAAGCTCTGCTCAATGAGCCGTGTGGTTTCTGCTTACCACGTTCTCCCTGCCTCCTTACTCCTCACACAGCCAGCCAGAACCCCACCTCTCCAGCTATCGTCTCTTGTCCCTTTCCCCCCTCACTTCCGGTCCTGTTGTCCCCTCCAGGGCTGCTCCATGTCTGGGAGAAAGCAAAGGGCTCCACCCCAGCAGCAGTGGTGTTTGAGGAACAAGTAAGGTTTGCAGAGCATCTTTTCCAGATGCAAGGTCTGTCCTGTAAACTCGCATCCCCAGCCCCAAAAGGGGTGAGGCCACTGTACTGGCCTGGTCCACAGTGGTAGGTCCAGGTCCTGGCTTGGCATCCCAAGGTGATAACACACCTAGCCTCTTGTCACAAAGGCAGCCTTCTCCCTTGACAGCCCCCTCCTTCCAGTGACCACTGAGCTTGCCGTTCCTAGGGAATAGCCCAGACCTTCCAAGGCTGACCCTCTTCCCACCCACCTTTCAACTGGGCTCATCCCCACCCCCTCACACGGCCCAGCCCCCCCTTCCTGTTTGACAACGGCCACTTCCCGCTTTTGCACAGGGCCACTTCCTGCCTGCCTGTGCGCTACTGCCATGGAGAGACCCACCCCTGCCGGCCTTCAGCCCAGCTCCAACCATAGCCCTCTGCAAGGATTTCCCCTCAAGAGCAGAGGTGGCAACAGGAGCAGAAAGCAGAAGCGGCCGTTATCAAGATCCCGCTTCAGGCTTTCCTAACAGCCCACCCAGGGCAGAGCCAGGCCCTGGGACACAAGGATCCCTGGAGGCCTCACCTCTCCCGCTTTCTGCCCAAGCGCTTCAAGACTTGGTTCAGGGCACCACAAAGGCCGAATACCCTTGACAAGAAGGGCAGCAAGGAGTGACCAGATGCAGAAAAGAGGAAGCAGACAGTGAGGAGACGGTGCGTGACAAAGGGGCGGCAGAAACACCTCTCCCTTAGGACCCCAGGGGAGATGCCCACTCCAAATTCACTTTCCTTCCCCAACAGGATCGGGGCCCAGGGAGGGCCGGTCAGATTCTCCACAGCCCTGCAGAGACACGCTGGCTGATTTAGTGACATTTCTCTAAAACCACGAATGCCACCACCAGCTTCAACTAAGATCCTGCTGCCATCTAAACATACAACCCACTGTAAGTGGGAAAGGACACAGAGCCCTGCTCTGGCTATGGGGACTCTCCCCAGGTTCCAACCTCAATGACACTCTTGACTTCTCAAAGGGTATTTCAAAGGTCTGTGCCTGTGGCCCCAACATGGGTTAGGAAAAGCTTCCCAGAGCCTATCGAGTTCAGATGCTCGATGTGGGTCTCTCCTCTTGTTGCTCTTCCAAGTGCCCCCCCCTCCAGGCCCCCCGGAGATATCGCTCCGAGGAGTATAAACAAGGGCAGCATAGGGATTTGGTGTCATAATCCACATTCCCCAGCTGCTTATAAACAGCCCCTGGCCTTGGGCACTGACTAGTGGGAATCCCAAGCCACAGTCTCATTGACCTTACCCTGCCATTGTGATGCCACATCCCTTCCTCTTTGAATCTCACTCTAAAGGTGCAAAGTGCCCAGTTAAGAGCAAAGTCCGTGTATCATGTAAGAGCAGGGGCCACAGCTTCTAATTCCTTCACACCCATACACCCGGGGACTAGCTGAGGGTTGTGAATACAGTGAGACGGAGCCTGAAATGTGCCCACGTGAACCCCTGGGGCTCTGTCCTTTAACCTGGTGTCCCCCCCTTCTCTTCAGTCCTAACTCGAGCAGTTTTAACTGGGCGACACAAAGACCTGAGCCCTACTTTGGTCTCTGAATCTTAAGACAAGAGAAGCTTTAACTAAGGAGGAAAAGGAGGGAGGCACCAAGAAGTGCCCCATAGTGAAAGTCTCCCAAACCAGCTTGGACAGAGAGAATCCCCATGGGGTCACTAGCAAGCCCCAAGAAGGCAAGGCTCTGCCTCTGGACACTCTCAAGGGCCAGAACAGGGTCAGCCGCTGAGTTCTCCATGCCCCTGGCAGGGCTCTGGGTGCCTGCAGCCTTTGCCCACTGTTTTGGTGACATTTCCTTCATGGTAACCAGCCCCAAGTAAAACATCCCAGGAAGCAGCCCCTAAAAATAGCTCCTCCCAGGGCAGCAGCAAGCAGGGGGAGGGGAAAGAGAGGGAGGAGAAAAGAGGGGAGCAGATGGGAAGCTGCTGCTGCTGATAGAGCCCAGGAAGTAGAGGTGGTGCTGGGGGGAAGTGGCTGGAAATATCCCCATCGTAGAGCGGTCTCTACCCACAGAGGTGGTTACAGATGACAGCAAGACCTAGCCAGCAGCGAGGAGGGATTTGCTCCACTGGGCTTAGAGCTCTGGGCCTAGATGGAGGGGTGCGGGGGTGATATACCAGGATTTATCACAGGGACAAAATATCCAGAATATGTATTTTAAAGGGAAGAGTCAAAGGGTAAGTGAAGTCCATACTGCTTAAGGATGCTGGGATCTGAGCACTGGCAAAATCACTGGCATGCCTACATCTCAAAACAAACCAATCTTTTGTGTCTTGGTTTCCCCACTGGCTGTGGGACAGATCTGGCTGGCCAGGGGCAGAAGACAAAGGGCCTCTGCCGAGAGGCACTCAGAAGGTGCTAAGTGCCCATTTCTTCCTGTCACCACCCTTTTGGCACCCAGGGGATCAGGCCCACGTCAGCCCGCCAAGGCTGTCCAGAGAGCAGCAAGCACAGAGATGGGGCAGAAGCCTGTCACACCCACTCCTCCCCTTCCCTGTCTCCAGCCTCAGCAGAGAACGGGGTCAGCCACTCACCTCTAGGGTTTCAGCACAGCCTCAAAGCTTGGAGCACAGCTCCTAACAAGGGACCAGAGCAAGCAGCAGGAAGAAGCAAGCAGCAGGGCTTCCCCTACAGGATGGGGCCACCTTCCAACCTCCATCTCCACCCTATGATGCCAGCACCCCAAGTCACTCGGGGAAGGGGTGGGAGGGCAGGGAGGCAGGCCGGCCAGTGTTGTGTGAGCTAAGTCGCACAGCTCAAAGCATGACTGTGTGATGAAACTGGCCCTTAGCACAAAGAAGGGGCCTCCAGGCTGCTTCCTCATCTACCCAGGGGGAAGGGTCAGAGGAGCTCCTTCACTTATATACAGGATGCCCATTTCTCTGTCAACAGAAATTGGTCTGTTTTATCCTCAGGAGAAAAGCACGGTTTTGGATCTAATATCTAATCTCCTTAAATGCTTCCTCAAGTCTCAGAGTCCCAGCGTTCCCATGCTGCATAGATTTCTCTTTCTTCTGCCCCTCCCTCATTGCTGTATCACCCTCCTCTCTCTTCATCCTTAACAGGAAAGTCTCACTTGGAGATACCACAGGGGACACAAATGTCATGGGGGCTACTCAGGCCAACACTAAGGGGGTGGAGACTTTTAGCTGGCACCACCCAGGGGGATCCTATTTCACTCCTCAGGGCCAGCTGGACCCAGAAAGGGACAGCCTTTGCCCTTCTGGTGGCCAACATGCCACAACTCCAGCCCCTCAGCTTGCCACAGCCTTGGACACGAACTGGCACCCCAATCTGGGGGCTCAGAAGCAGGCCTCTAATCACAGAACAGCCCACGTACACAGATGGCCACATACCGGCCAAGACACCACCTGGAGAAGGCTGGGCTAAGGTGTGTCTGGTAAATCTCAGAGAGCATGGCAACAGCAACTGTCACAGCTGTCGCTGACTTTAGACGGCATTTCTTGAAGTGTGGCTCAGGGTCTACCTGCATGAAATTCACTAAGGCACTTGTTAAAAATGTCGATTCTGAGGCTCCACCCCAGACCTGAAGCAGAATCTCTGTGGACAGAGCCCAGGAATGTGCATTTTTAACCAGTCTTCAAGGTGATCCTCTTGTACACTAAAATTGAAAATTGCTGCTTAGAGGAAGTCCCAACATTGCCCTATAAGGCCGTTTATGACACGGAAGGAAGATGATAAGCTGCACTGTCTTCCTATATCTCCCACCTGCTTTATTCTCCAAGCACAGGTCTTTAACCTCATCTGTCCCCCCTACAGCTGTGTCAGGCCTACAGCCTGGCTCCATGGATGAGAAAGGGGGAACCCAAGCCAGCACCAGGGTACAAGGGATCCAGCAACTTGGCTATGAGTTTCCTGAGCGCCAAAGCCAAAAGGCAACCAGGCTGGTTACACAGTCCATTCACTCAACAAGTATAGGAGGCTCAATATGTCTCAGGCACTTTGCTGTATCAATATGTATCCGGCCCCACCCACACCAAAGTAAAAGAAACAGATATGGTTCCTACCTTTACCTCCCAGGTCCTGAGGAAGGGGAAAGCTTTTGCTTACATTTAGCTTCAACAGAAATGTCTTCACATGGGGTATACAGATTAAATAAATAAATAAACAAAGCAAGTGCTCTAACAGATTTCATAATATTGTTTCCGATAGCACCTCTTAGTAAGGCTAAGTATCCCATCATGGTGAAAGCAATCGGAATTCAGATAAATGGTCCAAATAGAGAAGTTTCTTATGACCTGAACTGCTCCAAAGATAAATCCTAAACTATGTAGAGAAAAGAAAGGACCATTTGCCCTTCAACTGTAGCAATATGGGAAATGCTTTGGATATAAGCAAGAGAGTGGGATATAAAATGTTATGCTCCACGAGGTGAAAATCTATATGCATATGAATAAAGATAAGAAGAGAATATGAAGATTTAAAAATAAAAAAAGACATAAGGGCTCAGGCTTCTGGGGGAGGGGGTGCTCTTAAATCTTAAAATAACGACTTATCATTGCCATCACCTGGCCCACTAGCTCTGCATCCAAGCCTATTTTAAATGCCTCCTGCAGCCTAGCTGAGAGCTAAGCTTGGAACCACCGGCTCCCTTAAGAGCCCCAACTCTACACCTACTGCTGTTCCAAAGCAAATGGAGTGACGTTATGTGACTTTCAGTGACTCTACGTGGACAGGCCCGCAGACAACATCAGCGCTCAAGGCTCAGCCACGTGGACTCCCTACCTTGTCGCACAGCCACCACCGTGGGCCCCCGAGGCCACCATGACAAGAAACAACAGAGCAAAAGAAGGATTCCCCATCCAGAGGCTGACCCCCCAGAAGACCAGGTGATCTCTCCCCATGCCTCCTGGGCCACCTTACCATGGATGCCAAGGAGAACCGGCCCGATACGCTCTTTTTCACTCGGCAGCACAGAGGATCACAAACAAGAAAGATAACAGGCAGAGAGACTCAGCAAACACAGCAAGCTCCTTCAGACCCTCATGGATGACCCTGGTGGGCCCACCACATTCCCAGACACAGAAAATCCAACACCTGTGGAGCCCAGACAGACAGACAGCGACGAGTGAAACCCAGCCCCAGCCGCTGCACCTTTATAAAATATACAGCGTAAACTGAGAGGCTGCAGGGAAGCCACGGCCTTCACTCCCTAACCCCATGGGCACCAGCCTAGTGGGCACTGGCCCAACCCTCCCCAGGAGCTCACACCCCCCACGCCCACACCTACAGCACAGCCCCTGGATGGCTCCCTCCATCTCCAAGACAACACCCTCCCACTCTCAACCTCCAAACAGTACGGGCACTTACATATTCCTGAACTCTCTGTTGGCATCTGCGCCTATCAGCCAGGACCAGGCCTCTGTCCCAGAGTTAACCTGGCACACAGGCCACACAGCAGAGCCCCAGTTTTGGCATAACCATCTCGAGAGAGGGGGAGTTGCTGCCTAAAGCATATGATCTTACACAAGAATCTTCTTGAGGAGAAAAGAAATGAAACCTCATCCCATATGGGCAGGGAAAGAAAGATATCAGCTGGGAAAGATGGGACCAAGGTTGAAAGAAGGTGAGGACTGAAAGGGACATGATCACATAGGTTAGGGAAGTTCAGGTGGGTAGGGAAGGAGTAGAAAATGATGGCCCAAGGCAGGCAGCTCCACAAAGTCACCACACCAGCTACCCTCATCCCAGAGTTCAGCTCCCAGCTGTCTCTCTCTCTCCCTCCCTCACCCCTGGGTCAGAGGACAGTGGTGCGATGAGGAAAGCAAAGCATTGCATCATTAACTGGAGACACCAGACACCAGCCCCATTTCTGATGCACCAGGGCTATGCTGTGTGGGCACGGGGAGGTATCCATTCTCAAACCGTCATCCCTGCCTGCGCCCTGCATCCTTGGCCAGAGGATGTCTGCCAAAGAGTCCAGCCCACCGCATTGTCCCGCCTCCCCATGGAAGGAGGGCATCTGACTGCCCACATATCTCTATGGCAACCATCGCCTCCGACTCAAGGTACCCAGAGAGAAAGAAAACAAACAAATAAGTCAACTTAATAGCCAATGTAGAGGAACAGCAAGAGACAGGGGCTGGGAGGGAGACAGCAAGACAATCCCTGCTTGTGGGGATGGAGAGGGGCCCTCCCAGCCAGGAGGCAGACACAGCCCTGCTAAACAGGTCCCAGAATAACTGACATGACAGAAGCCCACTGTCATTTTATAGCTTCTCCAATGCTTAGGGACATCTATTACATCTCTTACCCCAGAGACGCCCAGGTCATTACTAGCCATGGCCCACATCTTCTCCAGGGCATCTGTCCTGGCTCCTAATATATTTATCGCATCCTATTGCCTAGTCTTAATTCCTTTCTATGAGTCTCATAACCTTTGTCTTGGTGCTACACCCTGCAGCTCTCGATGACCTGACCCATCCACATACCTCCATACTACACACACACTGTTTTCCACAAAGCACTTCACACATTGTTGGGTCTATACCTATCAGATGAGGTGAGTTTGGCAAGCACCCAATACAAGGTGCAGGGAGTGTAGATTCAAGGTGTGAGAGACAGGGCCTGACCCTCCTGGCCTCAGGTACTTGGAAGGATCTCACAAGTTAGGCCCCCAGTCCTGGGTCTTCACAATTCTCAGATCCCGAGGCCAAGCTGCTCCCACTCCGACCAGGCCATTGAGATTTCCAGACCATGAGGCATCAGCCTCCACCCAGGACAGACTGCATCTGCTGTTGCTGCACCACCAACTTTGTAATTTGATCAAAAAAGCAATCAAGTTCATCTGGCAGGATTTGTTCCTGAGAAGCCCTCGCCAGTAGCAGCCTCCCCTGATGTTTACAGATTTCCTTCCCTTGGGAGTCTGTTCTGCCGCCTGCTGGGCAGGGGGAGGCTGGATTTGTCAGAGCTGTTCACTTACTGCATTTTCATCTTAAGTCCCCACTGGGGCACAGGGACTCGGACAGGCCTGGAGTGGTTACCACTGCCCCAAACACAGACTCCAAATGACCCAAATGAAGAGCTAGCCACCCACCACTCCCCATATCCTCCACCTCCATAAAAACCAAACTCCCCTGAGCCTTCACAGACTACTCCTCCCAGCAGCAACCTACATCTCTTACATCTTCATTCTTTTCTACCTGTTCCCCATACAATTCCTTGCCTGGTTTCAAAGTCCACCCACCCTGAAATCCCAATGCTTCTCCAAGTGCTAAAACGCACAATCCCCAACTCCTGGAGCATCTTCAGAAGAATCCATAGCCCTTGGAGGCACCCTTGGGAGAGACCAAGATGGGGAATACTCACCCCGGGCAGATAACTTCTTGGTATTGATGATTTTGGCTGCATACTCCTGCGTGGAGGTTTTCTTCACACACCTGCGGACCACAGAGAAAGCACCCCTGGAGGGAGAAGGGGGAAAGAACTGGGAAACGGAGCAAACACACTTCAGGTCTGAGGACAGTGATGCTCCCATCACTAGACCTTCAGTCAAAATCACACACACACACCAGCGTAGTACCTATCACCATCCAACATGGGGCCGAAGGATGTGGCCTCGGCAGGACACTCAACAGATGTGGGTGGAGGACCACCCTACTCCCACACCCACATCTAGTTCTGGGCAAAGCAACAGCCCTGACCTCAGGCTGTGCGTCAAGCTGGTGGCAGATGCTTAAAACACACACCTGCTGCATCTCACGGACAGCCCTGCAGTCCCGGCCTAGAGGACACGGAGAAGGCAAGAGACCCTGCCCTTTTCTCAGCAGGAATAGTTGGGGGTAGGAGGAGAGATTAGAAAGAGGGTATAATCCCCTGAGAGAGAAATCTCCCTCAACCATGGGGGAAGGTGAGGAAAGTGAGGCTCAAATCCCCCTCACCCGGCTTCATCCCACTGTAACCTGGCTCAACTGACAGCAAGGAAAGAGAGGATCCAGTTGTGGGTCTCAGACATCAACAGCTCCCCTTTCCCATGATATTTCCCTCTAGGTCCGCACCCCCCCACCACCACCCCCCCCCGCCCAGTCCCCCACGGGAGCTCGCACTCTCCAGCTCTGGAAACATCTAGGGGGGCGGGCAGGGCGGGGGCTGCAGTGGCCGGGCTCGCCGCCGCGGGTGGGGGTGGGGGTGGGGGTGGGGGGGCTGGGGCTGCTGCAGCGGCCTGCTTAGTGCGGAGGGGAGGGGGATGCTGCGGCTGCGGCGCGCGGCTCCCGGGACCGCTGCAGGGATGGGGGGAGGGGACGGGGGTGCTGCAGCACTGCCCAGCAGTGGGGCTGGGATCCTGGAAGCTGCACTAGCCGGGGGCGGGGCCGGGTACCAAACATCCCCCCACACCCGGGGACCGCAGCGGGGTTGGAGCTGCAGGGCCGGGGAGGGTCCTGAGTGCCAGCCGCGTGGGACATAGGACGGGATGCTGAATGAGCTCCTGAACTGAGTGGGAAGGAGGCAGCGGGCAGGTGGGGTCGGGATGGGGGGCGCCTGAAGGCTGCAGGAGGGGCGGGGCTGGGGGGCGCCCAGGAGCTCTTCAGGGGTTGCAGTCCCCGCGGCAGCGCGGGGTGCAGCAGCTCGGGCAGCTGCTGCAGGGCGCGGAGGGCGCTGAGGGGCAGGGAGCTGGGGGAGACGGGGCCCCCGGAGGCGGCTGGCGGGAAAGGCTGGGGGTGGGGCGGGCCGAGGGGGCGCTGCAGCGGCTGGTGCAGGGCCGGGGGGCGGGGCGAGGAGCCGCATAGCGCCCGGGCGGCGGGGGCAGGGTGGGGGAGCCCCGGCGGGCGGCGGGCGAGCCGTACTTGCCGAGCTCCTCGAAGAGCTGGTAGTCGTCGGTGAAGCGGGTGCAGGTGGCGGTGGTGGCCATGCTGGCGGGCGGGCGGACGCGGCGGTGCAGCCCGCGCCGACGTCGGTGCACAGTCACCACCGCCCGGCCGAGGGAGCAAGAGGAGGAGACGGGGCTGAGCCCGGCAGCACCGCGAGACTTTACCGGGGAGAGCGAGGGAGGGAGGGACACCCCCGCGCCGCCCGCCAGCCCCGCCCCCAGCCCCGCCGGCACCCCCCCCCCCCCCGGCCCGGCCCCCCCCCGCCCCGGGGACGGGCCTCCCGCCGCCGGCCCCGCCCCGCCCAGGGAGCCGCCTGGGCTGGGTCGAGCGCTCGGGGGAGGGAAGGGTGAGTGTGTGTGGGGGGGGGGTGGTCTCAGCCCCGGGCCGCCTGGAGGGAGCTGAAAGGTTCGCGACCTGTGGGCTTGTCTCAGGGCGGACCCTACAAGTGCTCAGAACGTGCGTGCGAGTGTGTGTGTGTGTTGGGAGTGTGTAGGGGTCTGGACCACCGAGTTTTCTGGTGAAGCTCCACACTCGAGTCCGGCGCACACGATGTGGAGAGAGGGCCAAGGTCAAAAAGCCCGTGTCACACTGCACACTCGGGAGACGCCCCCAGTCTGTGCAGAGCCAGCTCTCAGCAGCCTTCCCTCGGGAAGCTGACAGTCTAGACTTGTGTAAGCATCAGGGCCATTATTAGATAAAACCCTTCAGGCACGGTTTGTTCAGGGAGACCAGGCCAGGACGAAGGATGCAGGTGGAACTCTGCCTTCCTGCACTCCAACCTTAGAGATGAGAGAATGTTCTCTCTCCGGCCAGCAAAGAAAGGGATGAAATGGGAACCATTTAGAAAAGGCTTTGTGTGGTGTGGGCTAGAAGAGCAAGTGGAAGGAAGAAAAAAATAGCCCCATTTTCTTGCAGGCACCCTTTATTTTATTTTATGGCACTCATCACATTGTGTAATGATATTTTTACTGGTATGAGAGGCAGTAGAGCAAGAGCATGGCTGTCTTAAGAGTGAGCTCGGGGTCAGACTGCCTGACTTGGATTTCTGGGCAACTCACTGACCAGCTGTGTGACATCCGGCAAATCACTTAGTTTGTCTGTGCTTCAGTTACCTTATCTGAAAACTGGGAAGAGTAATAGTAACTAACTACCTCACAGAGTTTTGAGTATTAAATGGACTAAACCACGTAGAGCACTTAGAACAGTACCTGGTACCTAAATAGAAGAGTGTTAGCTATCTGTTTAATATTTGCCTTCCCACTAAATTGTAACAGGGCAGGGCTTCTGCCTCCTTTGTTCACCACTCTTTACTCAGCCCCACTTAGTAAATATCTGTGGAATGAAGGGACTCCTTGGGGCCCTGGCTCCTGTCTCCACTGTCAGAGGATGGTAGGACGGAGGCACACAACTGTCTCGGCGGAGGAGAAACAGGCTGGGCAGGTTCCTGACCTGCCCGGGCAGCTGTACCCCAAGTCAGAGGCCAGCCCCTCCTGGGCAGGGCGGAGCTCAGCCAACTGCTGCAGCTCAGTCTTGATTACAGCAGGACGCCCACTGGGAGTTGGGCCTCCATTGTCAGCAGGCTGGCTCGCCCGGAGAAGGCAGCTGAGAGGCTGAGAGGCGTCCCAGCCTCCCAGACCACCTCCCTGAGAGGGTGGGTGGAGCAAAGCTCCCAGGGAGGGTTCCTCTCCTTTCCTTACCCAACAGCCCATGGAGCTGGTTTGAGAACCAGACTGCCCAGTGGGGGTGATTAAGGGAATAGGAGAGGAAAAGCATTAATAGATTGCCTGGGAGGAGGGCAGAGGGCAGAAGGGAAGGGTTGAGGTCACAGAATATCATGCCCCACCCCTCCTCAGGGCAACAGGAAGTAAGGCGCTGGGGAGTAAGGCCACTTCCTATCTCGAAGCACCGGGGTAAGAGTCTGGTTCCAAGTCCCAGTGTGGGGCAGGGCAATGAGACTGTATACACGTGGATGACAGTAGATCATCCACCTTAAAGGCAGAAGTGATGCACTCTAGTAACAAGGCTTGCATATTAATCATCAGTGTGTCATTCCTGAGCCCTCAAGGCAACTTGGTTCCCGACCTCCAGATGCTGAAACTTTATATTCATTGATGTAAGGCGGAGTGAGAAGATGGAGAGACATCAGAACAAGCACAGACCAGGGCTGTCACGGAGGCCCCTAGGGTATCCCAAGGGAAAACAGAAAAACAGGACTACAAACCTGACCTGTTCCTGGCAGAGGGTGAGGGTTCTACTACCTCATTTCTCCCTCCCTCCCTCACTACTCTCAGCAGCCTCTCTGACGTGGCCGCAGTGGCCATTGGAGCCTAGACACCTTTGTGTGCACACACAAACACACCCTGGCACGCACACTCCTTGATCCCCATTGCTGTAGCACCCATACAAGCTCCAGCTACCCCATGGCAATTAGAGGGAAGATACATATAAACAATAACGAGTTTGCCAGCTCCCTGCACATCTATGTATCTATGGCAACCTCATGGGGTCCAAGAGTGGCTATGTTCCATTGCAGCCGGTCCCCTGGGCAGCACCAGCACTCAGGCCATGCCCACAGAGCAGGGAACAGGGATTACACAGGAAATGGATTTCCTGATAATCACCAGAGGAGCTCCACTAGGTGGACCCTCCGTCATTCTGCTGATCTTTCTCTTTGAAGTCTCTGAAAATTACACTTCTCCTTGAATGAGAGAAGCTTCCCTTCCTAATTTTGGAATGCAATTTTAGAGTATAAAGTTACTTACTCTTCAGAGTTGAGGAAAATGGGGCAGTTGAAAGTGAGGCTTTCTTTTTATTGAAGTATAGTTGACACAATATTATGTTAGTTTCAGGTGTACAGCAAAGTGATTCAGTTATATATTTGTATATATTTTCAGATTATTTTCCATTATAGGTTATTATAAGATATTGAATATAGTTCCCTGTGCTATGCAGTAAATCCTTGTTGCTTATCTATTTTATGTATCATAGTTTGTATCTGTTAATCCCATACTCCTAATTTACCCCTTCCCCCCTCCTTTTCCCCTTTGGTAACCATAAGTTTGTTTTCTATGTCTGTGAGCCTGTTTCTGTTTTGTCAATAAATTCATTTGTATTATTTTTTAGATTCCACATATAAGTGATATCATATGATATTTGTCTTTGTCTGACTTGCTTCACTTAGAATGATAATCTCTAGGTCCATCCATGTTGCTGCAAATGGCAATATTTCATTCTTTTTTAAGACTGAATAATATTGCATTATATATATATATACCACATCTTCTTAAACCAATCCTTTGTTGATGGGCATGAAAGTGAGGTATTTAAATGCAAGAGGGATGACACTCTTGGAAACAAAGAATAGGTACCTGCTTGTTATGGGATGTTGTAAAATAAATTTGAAGAGAATTCAGTCTTGTACTGCAAGGGGTTTTTAAATCCATACTTTAAATCCACAGAACCCTATGGGTTACATGGTCAAGCCCCAGCAGCTGCTTAATATACCGGGGTTCCACATAAGATTTTGTTGAAAAAAAAGAGTCCCTGGCTAAAAAAAGTATCTGAAAGAAGTTTGAAACCCACCGGATAAGTGGCTTCTGAGGTCCCCTCCAACTCTAGGATTCTATGGCTAGTTTTGGAGAATTAGGGGTGATGAGGTCAATGGCCTTTCTCCAAGGGCTCTGAGAAAATTTTTTGTGGTGAGGCATTTAAAACTAGTGAGAAGATACTATAATGAGGAAAATAAACAATGAGAAAGACAACTGAAAACATCTAAATAAGCAATCCCCAAACTAGGAGGGGGTAAGGGATGCCCCTGTCTTCCCTGGACGACACTTCAAATCACAACCACGCACAGAAAAGCTGATATGCCCCATCCCCAAAGAGAACTACTCCCAACCAAGCCATTGTCTTTGGTGGGAGTGTTTTCCCATCCCTCCTGTGTCTAAGAGCTTGAAAAAAGGGTTAAGAACCATGAATTAAATCAATGACTGCGGTATTTCTTAAAAGAGAAGCTGAGGTATTTTAAGTGAGGGGCTCAACTCCTACTGGGCATAGGGGATGAGATTTTGGGGTGAGAGGCTGAGAATATTTGGAGTGAGGACTAAAGCATTTGGTGTGAGGAAAGGAGGTGTTTGTAATAGGGTCTGAGATGCAGGGAATGAGCTGAGCTCAGAATTTCAGGTGTGTTGTAGGAATGAGTTTCAGGTGAGTTGTGAGAAGCCAAAATGATTGGAGTGAGGGGCTGAGGGGCTGGCAGGGAGGAACTCCCTTCCATTTTGCAGCTAGAGGGCTGGTTCTGAAGGGCAGACTGATTCCTGCCTTCTGACCCTGCAAATCCAGGTCAGGGCTCCCTCGGCCTCTCGGGCCCTCCACCATTCCCCTATAGACTGTGTGCTCCTTGAAGACAGAGGGTACCAGATCTTTCAATTTATATCCTCAACACCTAACACAAAGCCTGGCATATAGTAGGTGCTCAATAGGTATTTGTGGAATGCACGAAGTATTGGGGCAAGGAGTTGAGTTATTTGGGATGAAGAGGGAGCACTGGTGGAGAGGTGACAGAGCTGTCATCAGAGGTAAAAGGGAGGAGCTGAGGTGAGGTGCATGTCCTGCACCAGCAGGCATGGCCTGGGCATGAACAGCAGCATGTGGGGCCCCCTGGTGGGCAGACCTGAGGTGCACAGGGTGCTTAGAGGGAGAGACAGGAAAGGCAGAGAAGATAATAAAAATCACAATTGTAGCTAACATTTAGGGAGAGCTTGCTACACGCAGGGTGCAGGCACTAAGCACTCAACATAAGCTATTTCATTTAACTCTCATCACCACCCTGTGGGTGTAGGAGCCATCAGCCCCAGTTTACGGAAGTGGAAACTAAGTTTAGAAAGGTAAAGCAGCTTGCCTAAGGGCAAATAGCTACTCTGTGGTAGAGCTGGGATAATGTGATTGAAGGGAAATGAATAGATTTGGGGGAGTAAATGGCATGGGGGTTCAATTCCTTTGTACTCATAACACCAATACGATCTAGATTGGAATCTTAAACCCAACTCACATTTATCCCAGTGCATCCCTAGTCCTGAATCCAGGGACTAGCTCAGAGGGGACACTCATCCATTCATTCATTTCTTCATTTTATTAAGCACCTCCTCTGTTTCAGTCACTTGGGAAATAGAAGACAACAATATGACAAAATTCCTGCCCTCAGGGAACTTACATTCTTGTAGGCAGGTGATGAAACTAGAAAGAGGTCATTTTAGACTGGAGTAAGTTCTACAGAGAAAATAAAATAAAGCAATGAGGCAGAGAGCGAGGAATGGGGAGGGAATAGAGAACCACTTTAGCTGAAGTTCTCAGACCTGGCTGCCCTCACAAAGTGATTTTTAAGGGAGAGCTAAATGATGGTAAAGAGGTGGTCATTTGAAGATCTGGGACAAGAGCATTCCTCAGAGAAGGAAGAGCAGCAACGGCCTGAGATAAAAATATCTGAGGGGTGGAAAGAATGCTGGTGTGGTGAGAGCAGAGTGGGCAAGTGGGGAAGCAGGAGGAGAACAGGACCTAGAGCCCTAATAAACACCATTGTCCTGGTATAACCACCCTAGTGCTTCTTCCACAAGGGCAGGCTGCCTCTGTCCTCACAGAAGCACAAGACTGGAAACCCCAGCTCAATGTGAGAAGATACCTTGATCAAGGGTGGACATAAATCTGGGCCTGAAGCCAGAAATGATGCTGTTCCTTGGATACCATAAAGAAGGGTGGTGGAGATGGGCACAGGATGAACTCTCAGCACTCTAGGGGCTCTGGGGGTGGTGTGCAGAGGGATTCTTGCAGAAATAGCCAATGTTGTTTGTTGCTCTGCTTGTTACAAAGCCAATTTACTGACACTGAGTTGTGGTGAAGGATAGTACAGCATTTATTTCAGGGCACCAAGCAAGGAGATCACGCAACTTGTGCTCAAAAGACCTGAACTCCTCGATGGCTTTCAGGGAAGGGTTTTAAAATGCAACATTAGGGGTGAGGGTTGCAGGGTGCATGATCAGCTCAAGGACTTTCTTCTAATTGGTTGGTGATGATGTTTTGGGAATCTCATCAACCTTCTGGTTCCAACCAGTCTGGGTTCTAGTGCTTGTGGTCAGAATATAGTCACCATCCTGTACCTGGGTCGGGGTGGGGGCATCTTAGTTTCAGCAGAACAACTCAAAGATATGCATCAGATTGTTATCTATATCCCTTTAGGAGGAACCAGGAGTCCTGTGATTATTCTAATCATTAACTACTTGAATCTGCTTTTTGGAACTTGGGGAAGACCTAGGAGACTAAAACTTTTTCTATAACAAGAAACGGGGGGTGGGGGGGAGCTTCCCTGGTGGCACAGTGGTTAAGAATCCGCCTGTCAATGCAGGGGACATGGGTTCGAGCCCTGGTCCTGGAAGATCCCGCATGCCGCGGAGCAACTAAGCCTGTGTGCCACAACTACTGAGCCTGCACTCTAGAGTCCGCAAGCCACAACTACTGAGCCCGCAAGCCACAACTACTGAAGCCCACACACCTAGAGCCCATGCTCCGAAACAAAGAGAAGCCTCCGCAATGAGAAACCCATGCACCACAACAAAGAGTAGCCCCCGCTCATCGCAACTAGAGAAAGCCCAAACGAACTTTTTGGCCAACCCAATATTAACGATAATTATTATTCCTTTGCCACCCTTGACCAGGTTTCTTCAGTTTTTTTCAGCTCTGACGGTGACTTGACTATCTTGCTAATGACCTACGTTCAGAATCTTGGAGTCAACTTTGACTCATCCCTCACCTCACTTAGGGGGCAGAGCTGAGTTTGAATTCTGCCACTTACTAGTTATGTGACGTTGGCAAGTTACTTAAACTCTCTGAGCTCTGTGTTCCTCATCAGGAAAATAAAGATGTCATAACTTTGCTGTAGGGTTGTTATAATAATTTAATAATAATATGTGTTGGTGAATGGCTCAATGTCTGATGCTAGATAAATGGTAGCTGTTATTATTATCATCCTGTGTATCATCAGGAACTGACACCAGTAAATTTTTCCCTTTAAATATCTTTGTATCCATTTCTTCTTTTCTATTTCCCTCCCACCATCCTAAACTAGGTCTACCTCACCCTCCAGAGTTACTGCAGTAGCCAACCTAACTTTACCAACTACATTTTATATTTCTCTTCCTTTCTTTCTTCTTTCTTTTTTTCTTTCTTTCCCCCTTCCTCCCTCCCTCCCTCTCTCCCTTCCTTCCTTCCTTTCATGAAATATTAAACACCTACTCTTTTTAGGGCACTGTCTCAGTGCTGGGGGTGGGGCAGTGGATGAAATACATGCTGTCCCTGCCCTCAGGAAGCCTACTTCTAGTGAAAGGGGAACACTATAAACAAACAAATATTTAATACATCAGCGAGTGCTAAGTGCTATGAGGAAAGTTAAAGCAGGGAAAGGGGTTGGAGGTGCTATTTAATGCAGGGTGGTCAGGGAAGGACCCTCTGCTAAGCCCAACATATATACAGAGATCTGCAGGAAATAATATTATTTTAAGTAGGTCACATCTTTGCTGAAATGTTGTTTCCTTCATAATTAAGTATGGGACTTCCCTGGTGGTGCAGTGGTTAAGAATCCGCCTGCCAATGCAGGGAACACGGGTTCGATCTCTGGTCTGGGAAGATCCTACATGCTGCGGAGCAACTAAGCCCGTGTGCCACAACTACTGAGCCTGTGTGCTGCAACTACTGAAGCCCGTGCGCTCTAGGGCCCACGTGCCGCAACTACTGAGCCCGCATGCTGCAACTACTGAAGCCTGGGCGCCTAGAGCCTGTGCTCCGCAACAAGAGAAACTGCCACAGTGAGAAGCCTGCGCTCTGCAATGAAAAGTAGCCCCTGCTCGCTGTTACTAGGGAAAGCCTGCACGCAGAAACGAAGACCCAAGGCAGCCAAAAAAAAAAAAAAAAAAGCCACAAACTTAAAAAAAAAAAAAAATTAAGTATGAATGCTCATGTATAACTTTCTAGACCCTCTGTAATTCTATGTTATCTTGTGATTTCATACCGCTCCCAGAATGCCCCTGCTTCTGCAGACATGCTCAACATGCTTAAGAATGTACATTGTTAGATTAATAGTACTTATCTCTGATAGTGGTATTACTGTGAACATTTTTCCTTAAATGTGCTTTCTAAATTTTTTATGATGAACTTACTTGAATAACAACAACAATAGTGTCATATTTCTTCTTCTCCATCACCTTATTTTAATCTTCATATAACCCTGCAAGGTGACTTTTATTATCCCCATTTTACAGATGAGAAAAGTTAGGCAAGAGAGTTTGCACTGATCCTCTGAACTCAGCTCTTGAAATGTTTGGCACCTGATGACAGGCTCGCTGTTTGCTTTTAAAAAAATTTAGTTTTGCCTTCGTAGTTAGATCATAGGTTTCATAAGGGCAGAACCCTTGTATTTTTCTTTTATCTCCCTCTCCTCTCTCCTCATGCTTTTATCAGGGTGCTCTGTACTGTACATAATGGGTGTTTTTTAATGAATTGGTCTGTTGCATGGCTGGTCTATGGTTCTGATATGGTCCATTAACTTGCTAGTGGTGCCGTCTTGTACGCTCTTGACCCTGGGTCCAAGGATGGAGAACCTGGAGATCCTGGGGGCAAAGAGGTGGGGAAGCTGGACCTCCACCCAGCAAGGGCAGTGATTCTGCTTGTCCACTAGAGGCCGCAGTAGGCCCAGTTTTAGAGAGCCAACAAGGCTGTGGATTACTCAGCCGACCCCACCCCAGGAGTCATTTCCAACACCAAGTCTGTCCTAAAACCCAAGCCTCCAGAGACGGCCTATCAGTGACCCTGGCTTCACTTTCTTCCAATAGATCATCAGATTCCCACACTTGGAATGAGTTAGCTCCAGAATAAAAGTTGCTGATGGCAGCTAGGTAGCAGGAGAGTACCAGTAAGTTCCAGATGCCCCTGAATTAGCCAAATCAAGGACGGTGTGTGGAGCACCCTATTGAGTACCATGGAGCCTGCTGTGTACCATGTAGTGTGCCAGACTCCGGGACTAGCTCGGTGAACAAGATGGACTCTGTTCCTGCCCTCCCAGCTCTTATGATCTAAGGAGATATGCAGACAATTAAACCTAAAACCTAAAATAAGCTGCTGACATGATTTCTGTTCCAGGATTAGTTTTCTTTGGGTATCATTTCACTGTGGATCTTCCCATGTGGTATCTCTTGCTCTAAAGAAATGAAATAAAGGCAAGAAGCAGAGAAAGAACCTTTGCCCACATTTGGAGAATCACTGCAGGGCCCCCTCCTCTCTCAAGGTGGAAGGATTCCCAGTGGCTCCTGGCAGATCTGAGGGTGTCTGGGGGCAAGGAAGTGCCAGGCCACCTCACTACAGCTTTTCTGCTCTCCTTTCTCCAAGGAGAGCTTTGCTTGGGAAGGGAAGTAGATTCCCCATATTTTGGGATATGACTCAGACTACTGGCTTTCTTCCTGCTTTCTCTTTACTTCTTTCTTTTCTTTCTTCCTTGTCCTCAGGTTATCAATCAGTATATTTATCAGATGAGTAGTATATTCAGGGCACATTTTTTTACCCGGAAGCATGAGGTTAAGGAAGTTACAACAGAGCGGAGGAGGTAACTAGAGAGAGGGGTAGAGGGAGACACCCACGCAATGCAGCATTTTGATCAATGCAAATTGGTAGCTGCAGACAGTCATTGCTGGGGTCAATCCCTGGGGGCTGAGGTGGTTGGGGGAGGTTTCCTTCCTGGACGAAGTGACCAGGGCCTTCCAGGCTGAGCCCTCGATCTGCCCCATGGGGGGTTTCTCTGGACAAGGCATCCTCAGAGAAGAGGGAGAAGGGTGAAACACTCCCCCACGCCCCAGCTGTTCATTCCACTGTGCCTGAACAAGGGCTCAGAGGCCCATGTGCTCAACATTCCTGAGAAGCAGCTTCTGAGTCAGAGCCCCAGAAACAGCTGAGGCAGCTTCAGGCTGTAGTCTTGGCTCTCTTTCCCCCTTTTCTGTCCAAAAGCAACACCCTCCCTAGCTATTTGGATGTGACCAGAAACCCAAGCAGGGATCTGGTTAGGAGCTTGGCGCAGCCAGTCTATAAAATGTGTTTGGTCCCTGCATCCCCTCCTGGGCTGCAGCCCACAGCTAAAGGCATGTTCCCAATGCCACCTGTGCCAGGAAGTCCAAGGGGTGAGGGAGACTCACCCTATGACTACAAGTTGCAGCTCCCTATGCAGCCATTGTTGGGCTGTCCTCTGGAAAGGGGGTCTTAATTGGGAATCGGCTTGAGTTAAGACAGCAGCATTCCCCGGGCAATCTGCCAGTGCCTCCTCACTGCCTGGGCGTGGGGCCCAAGACATGCCAGGGCGATGCCAGAGAGCTGATTCAGGGAGCGGCATAAGGGGAAGAGAAAAACCCTTCACACCCACCAGCTAAGAGAAAAGACAAAGCTGCCCTGATGCCTGTTGTGACCACCCTGTAGTGCCAGACCATCCACAGAGCCTGGGGTGGGTCTATTCCTCAGCCACTGGTCCACTAAGGCCCACATTTCCTGGGGCCACCAACAGAAGGCCAAGGCTCCCCTTCTCTCTCTGAACCCCCCTCTTCCTACGAAGACCTCTAGATGTGCCGGTCTAGGTTCCCAAACCCCCTTCTGCAACTGATTCAGGCTCTGCCATTGTCACTTTCTTGAGACTATGACCTTGGGCAAGTCACTTGCTTTGGTAAATCTTAGATTCCTTATATTTAAGGTGGGACAAATCATACCTGCCTGCCTCATAGGACTGCAGTAAGGATCAAATGAGATCATGTCTATGAAGGTAACATATACTATGAAGCACTTATATAATAAGGTATTTTATTGTCATGTTTATTCCTATGATGGGCATTATAGACACTGACCCCTGAACCTCAGAGTCTTCCTCTTTGCCTCTTTTGTCACACAAGTTACTCTGAGGCCAGTGCTGAATCCTAACCCAGTCCTGGGCCTCAGAAGCATGGAGCTCTTATGCCTGGGGCTGTGATGCCAACTCAGGGAAGCAGCCCCCGCACCCCAGCTCTGTTAAACCGGTTCTTTCCCTTCTAATCAGACTCCCTCTGTCCAGTTTGCTTGCAGTGATGACAAAGGAACTTAAAATAGCACAGGCTCTGCAAACACGGCTGGAGACGGCTTGGGCATAATGTGCTGCCTGTCACCCGTGGGCCTGTCTGGGCATCTCAGCCAGGTGCAGCCCTCTACCCTCCAGGGTCTGGCTTGTCTTCCTCTATGCAGCACCAGGATGACAGTGCCTCCAGTCAGCACTTTGGGTGCCTGAATTGGATGACTACCCAGAAAGCTGGCTTGACTAGAGGTGCCAAGGGAGGGGGCTCTTGGCTTCCCCTACCAGCTCCTCAGACCCACACTCTTGGGACCTCTCCTTGCACCAAGAGGCCAGGTTAGCTGGACTAAGATCATGCAGAACAGCAGCTGTCTCATGGCTCTGGGGAGGGTTGCTTACTGGGAACGAAGAGAGTCTGATTCTGAGGACCCTGCAGCTAGCAGGTTCTGGCTTGTCACTCTTGCTGCAGAACCAGTTTGGTGTAGGCGACTGCTGGGTCTGCCTCAGCTCTGAAACTTCCCATGGGGCCTTCCTGTGATTTACCCTGGTGGGAGTGGTGGCTGCCAGGGCTCATTCAAATAAGGAAGCATGCAGCAGGGAGCCGTGGGTAGGAGCTGCCATTCCAGCAACCGCAGCATTGCTGAGTCCCTCTCTAATTCCCTGTATTTTAAGCAGTCACTGCCACCTGGCATGGATTTCCACCCTTAAAACTTTCTCATCCAACTCTTTCTTTCTGTTCTTTTTTTTTTTTGGCTGTGTTGGGTCTTCGTTGCTGCGCGCGGGCTTTCTCTAGCTGTGGTGAGCGGGGGCTACTCTTCGTTGGGGTGCGTGGGCTTCTCATTGCGGTGGCTTCTCTTGTTGCGGAGCACGGGCTCTAGGCGCGCGGGCTTCAGTAGTTGTGGCACATGGGCTTAGTTGCTCCTCGGCATGTGGACCTTCCCGGACCAGGGCTTGAACCTGTGTCCCCTGAATCGGCAGGTGGATTCTTATCCACTGTGCCAACAGGGAAGTCCCCAACTCTTTCTTTAAAACCTCTCAGGCTTCCCTGGTGGCGCAGTGGTTAAGAATCCGTCTGCCAATGCATTGTTGGTGGGACTGTAAACTGGTTAGCCATTATGGAAAAGAGTATGATGTTCCTCAAAAAAATAAAAATTGGGCTTCCCTGGTGGCGCAGTGGTTAAGAATCCTCCTGCCAATGCAGGGGACACGGGTTCGAGCCCTGGTCTGGGAAGATCCCACATGCCGCAGAGCAACTAAGCCCATGTGCCACAACTACTGAGTGTGTACTCTAGAGTCCGTGCTCCACAACAAGAGAGGCCACTGCAATGAGAAGCCCACGCACCACAAAGAAGAGTAGTCCCCGCTTGCCACAACTAGAGAAAGCCCGCACGCAGCAACGAAGACCCAATGCAGCCAAAAATAAATAAATTAAATAAATTTTAAAAATAAATAAATAAAAATTGGAACTACTATACAATCCAGGAATTTTACTTCTGGATATCTACCTGAAGAAAACAAAAACACTAATTCAAAAAGATATTTGCACCCTTATGTTCATTGCAGCATTATTTACAATAGCCAAGATATGGAAGCAACCTAAGTGTCCATCAATAGATGAATGGATAAAGAAGATGTGGTGTACTTATACAATGAAATATTACTAAGTCATAAAAAAATCTTGCCATTTGTAATAACATGAATGGATCTAGAGGGTATCATGCTAAGTGAAATAAGTCAGAGAAAGACAAACACCAAATTATTTAACTTATATGTGGAATCTAAAAAACAAAACAAACAAATAAGTAAAACAAAATGAAAACAGGCTCACAGATACAGAGAACAAATGGGTGGCTGCCAGAGGGGAAAAGGGTGGGGGGTTGAGCGAAATAGGTGAAGAGAATTAAGGTGTTCAAATATTTCCAGTTATAAAATAAATAAGTCACAGAGATGAAATATACAGAATAAGGAGTATGGTCAATAATATTGTAATAACTTTGTATGTGGACAGATGGTTACTAGATTATTATGGTGATCATTTCATAGTATATTTAAATGTTAGATCCCTATGTGGTATACCTGAAACTAACATAACATTGTACATCACTATATTTCAATTAAAAACAAACAGGACTTCCCTGGTGGTGCAGTGGATGAGAATCTGCTTGCCAATGCAGGGGACATGGGTTCCATACCTGGTCTGGGAAGGTCCCACATGCTGAGAAGCAACTAAGCCTGTGCGCCACAACTACTGAGCCTGAGCTCTAGAGCCCGCGTGCCACAATTACTGAAGCCCGCACGGCTAGAGCCCATGCTCCGCAACAAGAGAAGCCACTGCAATGAGAAGCCCGTGCATTGTAACGAAGAGTAGCCCCTGCTCACCACAACTAGAGAAAGCCCACGCACAGCAATGAAGAACCAACACAGCCAAACATAAATAAAATTAAATCTAAAAAAAACCAACACACAAACACAAAAACTGAAGCTTTATAGCTATTAAACAACAGCTCCCCAATTCTCCCTCTCACCAGCCCCTGGTAACCACCATTCTTTGTCTCTTCAAATTTGACTACTTTGGATACCTCTATATCTATAGATATGTGTGGAATCATATATGTCCATATATGATTTTTGTGACTGGCTTATTTCAATTAGCATAATGTCCTCAGGGTTCATTGATGTTATACAGCAAGTGACAAGATTTCCTTCCTTTTAACGACTGAATAGGGCTTCCCTGGTGGCGCAGTGGTTAAGAATCCGCCTGCCAATGCAGGGGGCATGGGTTTGAGCCCTGGTCTGGGAAGATCCCACATGCTGCGGAGCAACCAAACCCGTGTGCCACAACTACTGAAGCCTGCGCGCCTAGAGCCCGTGCTCCGCAATAAGAGAAGCCACCACAATGAGAAGCCCGCGCACCGAAACGAAGAGTAGCCCCCGCTCGCTGCAACTAGAAAAAGCCTGCACGCAGCAACCAAGACCCAACACAGCCAAAAATAAATAAATAAAATAAATAAATTTATTTTAAAAAAAAGAAAAAAAAGAAATGAGATGCTTTTAAAAAATAAAAAATGAAGACAATAATATTCCATTGAATGTATACACCACCTTTGCTTATCTCTTCATCTGTCAGTGGACACTTGGGCTGCTTCCACTTCTTGGCTATTGTGAGTAGTGCTGCTATGACATGAGTGTACAACTATTTCTTCAAGACTCTGGTTAAGTTCTTTTCGATATATACCCAGAAGTGGGATTGAGGGGCTATTTGATAGTCCTAGATTTGATTTTTTGAGGAACTGCCACACCATTTTTCATTGTGGTTTGCAACATCTTACAATCCCACCAGCAGTGCACAAGAGTTTTAATTTCTCTATATCCTTTGCCAACACGTTATTTTCTGGCTTGTTTTTTTTTTTTAGTAGCCATCTTACCTAGTGGCTTTTTAATCATTTCATGTGTATTCATTTTTTCTTCTTTACAAGATTTTAAACTTCTTCAGGGTGGGGATCATGTCTGTTCTGTGTGCCCTCAGAGACTAGCATAGTGCTTGGCACACCTTAGGTATTTGAAAGTAATTTTTAGTTCATTGAATGAAATGAACAGTCTGAGTTGAGCTCAGTTCTTTTATTTTTAGAACTTGGGGTCAAATTTTCTTTACAAATAGAATAGGCTGACTGCCACGATACAGACTGAATAAGTCTTTAGGACACTATGCAATAGAGCAGAGGGTCTGCATGGGGAGAATGACACTGTTACTTCCTTCTTGACTACAAATGCAAAAGCTGTGGTCATCCCACAAGCTGCTGGGTCCACTGGTGATGGGCATAGTTCCCACACTCCTGCAAAGGGACAGTGCTCTGGAATCCCAGTTCTATTCAGGTGGAACCAGAAGAGCCTAGGGGAAAACAAACAAACTGACCCTGAGAGCTCAGAAGTTGGGCCAGCACAGGAAATGTGAGGAAATATCACAGATAGAAAAGTACCAGTAAGTACAAGTATTCTCAATTCTGCTTTGTTCTCACGTTTACTCAGTTTCTCCCAATTTTCCTGAAGTCTTGGGGAGTCAATTTCTTATCCACTGCCATGACTTTGAGGGTTACTCTAATTCCCCAAGTTCTTTTAGCTTCTACATGGAAAAGTCCCTCCATTAGCCATCCATTTGGCATTTTTTAAATGGAACTATCATTAGTATCTGAAAAAAGAACAAGTACAGAGGTGCTGAAGAAATTAACTTTCTGAGAACAGATTCTTTAGAAAAATCACCCTCAGGGTGGCTGGGTTGGCACAAAGCTCAGGTGTACATCCCCTCCTTGATTCATCTCTGCGAAACTCTGCCCAAAAGTCAGCCTTCCTGCCCTGAACCTTTCCCACCTGCGCTCCTTTGGCCCCCACCTCAAAGGATGGGGTTAAAGTAGAAACCCCAGTCGATAGAAAATTTGTGATTTAGCTGGGCATTCCTAGGTGAAAAATAAACTAACACTCCCTAGGTATGCATTGGCTGACATTTTCTCCAAACTTGTTTGGTGGTAAGAATCCTCTGGGACATATATTAAGAATCACGCCTGGGCCCCCTCCTGGACTTATGAATCAGAAAAGGAAGTAGCCTGAGAGTCTGTATTCTTTAAACCTTTAAGCCAGGTGATTCTTATCATCAGACAAGGTTGGAAAACATAACATTAGTGAATATTATTACAGATTCCCGGGCACCTACATAACAGGGTAGGGTAACTTTTTTTTTCCTCAGGAAAGGGTAAAGGGACAACACCATTGATATTGGCTTGGTTGTGCGTCCTTAACCTCTGAGGGCTTCAGTTCCTTATCCATTAAGTGGGGTTGATATTACATCTCCCTCACTGAGGATTAAATGAGAGAATGCACACAGAACGGTTACCAAATGCCTGCTAAATAAAATGCATGTTCAATACAGAGATGCTATTGTTATTTCCCCACAGAAAACCCCTAGGTATCCCTGTCATATAAATATGGCTGAATAACGGCTTTGAAAAAGGGAAAACTGACAATTGATGTTTCCAGAGATCTACACAGATATATAAGCACAGGCAGAAGACCCAGTGATCACTTCTCTGACTAGACCCCGCAGATACAACTGTGGCTGGCTTTACTAAGCAAAAGGAGGGACATTTTAATCAAAGTCTGGCTTGAGCTACATAGACAGGAATCAACCCAGACATGACTTGGACAGCTGGGGCCACTCTGGGATAACAACATGGGTTAGAATAGGGAGATTCCCTATTAGGTATAAGGACCAGCACCCCTACCTTCCTGAATGAATGTGATATTGCCTCAGAGGTAGTTCTCCAACCCCTGGAATCAACCAACTCTGGGTGTGAGTCCCAACCCTACCATATACCTACAGCGTGACCTTGGATAAACTGCTTAAATTCTGGGAGCCTCAGTTTTCTCATCCACAAAATGGTGATATTAATAGTACCTTCCTTAAAGGTTGTTGTTAAGATTGAAAAATAAAATGAATGTAAGTAAATAAAAGTTGGCTATTATAATCTGTCTTCAACAAGGGATAGATTATAATAGTCCCTTGGAGAGAACAGACTTCCTTAGTTTCTGTCATATTCCCCACCATCTCTGTTCTCAGAGTAAACAGGAGCCTCCTGGTTAGATTATCCACATACTATTCCTTCTCTTCACTCTGCATACACACCTATTTAAGGGGCTCCCTGCCATGCCCCTGCTCCCTCTTCTCATAGACTTCCATACATTTCATCCTCTAGTACCTTCTAAAAGGAGACTGACCTCTCCCCAGGACTTGGCTGCCTCATCACACTGTTATCAATCACTGCTTGGAGAAAAGAAGCACCTTCTGCAGGTGGGTAGGAAGACAAAGAGACTGAGGGTGGGAATTGAGGGTGGTCAGGATGGGAGGAGAGAGGATTCAGAATAGGAGGGGGAGGGGGGGAAATGTGTCACGAAGTTCCTCAAAATCGGTGAATTCTCAGTCTCATCATTTTCAGTGAATGAACTCAGATGATTCACTTCCCTTCACCAGCCCTCTGTTTTCCTCTCTGTGTAATGGAAAGGGAAGTGCTTGCACTTGTGTTAAAGGCAGAGAAGCATATAGAATCCAGCTTGGGAGAGTCATGAGCCCATGAAATTATACATCATACGGGCTGTGGATGTTATGTTGGTTTTCTTCTGAACAATATTTTTGAGTATACGAGCTCCTGGCTGAACATATTTCCTTTAATATCATTGACTTTTTGGCAGTTTTTAGCAAAACCACCGGTTTCTGGTTTCCCATTCCAGCCCTTTTTTCCTGGGTATCCCCTTTAGCTTCCGGTTAAGCAGCCATTGCCATCCAGCATGGTAGCCTGGGCTCTAAGCAGAAGTTCTAGGACCAGGGCCTAGCTTTTGTTCTGGTGGGGGCCTCAGAATCCAGAAGGTCTGGAAAGCCACGACCAACATTCTTTGAGGTAGTAAGTTCCTGATTTAGGGAGTAACCAGGTTTAGATTAGGGACAAAGGAAAATCTGGCCAAGGCTCAAAATACTCATGCAGAGGTCTGAGCTCACTGGCTTGGGTGGGGCTAGGAATTGGGCCAGAGATGATGAGGCGGAAACGATGAGAAAGGGTAGGGGTCATAGGCTGAAGCTGGAGGGTCCAACTTGGCCCCTCTGTTCACTGACGAAAGAGTATAACCTCAGGGTGCAGCCCCTGTACTCTTTGCTTTCCATGAGTAAGGAAGCAATTATGTGGCTTCCCCCGCCCTACTCCTGCCACAGGCCGCTGGGGGCCTAGCAGCTCCAACACCTCCCCTATCATGTTACAGGCCCCAAATGTGGCTTCCAGTGCCTGCTGTGAGACAGTATCCTTTCCCTCAGCATTAAACATGCAGAGAGAAGGAGTCCTCAGACCCAAGCAAACTATGTGACCAGCATTCACCGCCTCCTTCCCAGGACTGCAGAGGAGTCTGTGCCCCCCATGAGTAGGCGGGAAAGAAGAGCTTCAGGCCACGAACAACTGGAGAGGAGGAGGAGAGAGTGGGAGTCAGGGATGTGGGGTGAGCAGTGCACACAGCTGGCCAGTTGCTGGGAACTGTTGGTTAAGGACACAGCATCCCCACTTGACTGGAATCCTGGGATGGACTCCCAGGAATGGCCTGGACTTCTGGGCCAGGACAGTCATAGACAGGAAGGCAAGGCAGGCACTCAAGGTAGGAATTACAGTTTACAAAGTTCATCCGTGTGTCTCTAGCATCTAGAACTGTGCCTGACACATGTTAGGCCCATGATAAATCCTTGGTGAGTGAATAAAGGAATGAATGAATGATTTCACACACAAGTATGATCTCATTCAATCTGCAAAGTGAGGCAGGGGCAGGGCAGGCATTGCCTCTTTTTCTAGATGGGGAACCGAGACCAAGAGAATTAAGCATCTTGCCTGAGGTCATTAGACTTGGATGTGGCTGACCTGTGGCTAGACACTGTACTCTCCACACAGTACCAAACTGAACATTCTTGGTATAGCAACCCAGGAAAACATCCTGTGACTCGACGTGAACTTCCCTTTGGGTCCTGCTGGTCAGAAAATAGCCCTTCAGTGGTCCTGTTTCCTGGACACAGTCTCAGGGCCAAGTTCGACATCCTGGTCCTCCTGGCACACCTGGCATCTGCCTGCTTTTTTATGAGCCGCTCCAGGAAATGGGGCTTCTCCAGTAGTCTCTGTTGCCACATCTAACATGGGAGATCTGGACCACTAAGATGTGGAGGCAGGAGGCTGGTGGTTTTTCTCTGAGACTCAGGAACAGAATGAAACCACATGTATTCAGTTCCTTATTCTCTCACACTTGATAGAAACTTCAGATAGCCTAGACCACCAAGTTAGTTTCTGGAACTTAGGCAAGCAACTAACTCATATTATAGCCAGGGTCTCCCAGGAGCTCAGAGCCCATAGTCCTAGGCACGTTTCTGGAAGGAGGTCTCCAAAGCCAGCAAGAAGGCTCCCCTGAGCTGGAACATCTTACAGCATCTGGCCCTTCTCTTCACAGCCTTCTGTTCTGAATCCTTCTCTTTGGAGGCAGTGAGATACAGAGCGCAGGAACAAGGATCAGAAAACCTGGGTTCTAGCGCTGGCTTTGCCACTCATCAACTACGTATCTTCTCTCCACCTCATTTTCCTCATCTGTGAAATGGGAATAACGATTCCCAGCTACGTAAGGCAGTTGTGAGTTTAAAGAGGAATGGTTTGTATCAAGGTGCTTTTTAGCAAAAGACAGAAATGATGTCAGTACTATTTTTTTATGGCAAGGAAAAAAAAAAAGACAAGGAGAAGGGAAACTTCCAGGGAGACCCAAAGCGCTCTGTTCTCACTTGTTCACGGATTCATTCATAATAAACCATCTAGGTGAACAAGGCATGCACCAGGTGCTGAGGGAGAGAA
Source organism: Balaenoptera musculus (assembly GCF_009873245.2). NCBI lineage: Eukaryota > Metazoa > Chordata > Mammalia > Artiodactyla > Balaenopteridae > Balaenoptera > Balaenoptera musculus. The sequence continues at coordinate 60,847,971 of NC_045800.1, read as the reverse complement.
AGATATTTAAGATGTAGTCTCTGCCCTAAAAGAACTGAAAGATAGCACAGACTGTGCACCAAAAGACGGACACAGATTTCAGAGAGTGCCAAAGATCACAGAGTGGAAAGGATATTCTGTCTTCACAGAGGCTCTAGGATTGTTCAACCAGGTGAAGAGCCCACAAGAGGAAGGAGGGGGAAGAGGGGTGTCATGCTGCCTAACGGTCTCCAAGTCTCTTTGTCCGGGAGGAAATGAGGTCATCTTGCTCTCAGAATCAGCATGACAGCCTCCAGCCAAGTAATCCGGAGTCATGAGAGCTGCCGGGGAAGCTCACTGAATCACAAGAGTCAGTGGGGAATTTCCTGATAACTAACCTAAGAGTTTCTGGGTAAGTCCTCAGGCTGCAGCTCTGTTTACATTTTGATCACGTTTATTTACAATTAATGTGTTCTAACTCCAAACAAAACATATCACAGTCTTCTAGAGGAAGTAGCCCCGCTGGTTCTGAAGGCTCTAGCACCTCTGACTCAGTCCATCCCCTAGGAGGCTGGCAGCTCAGAGCTGGGCACAGAAAAACTCTCTCTCCGGAGGATGATGGGTCACCTGCCTCCTAAGCTGGACGGTTAACTTGTACTTTCCCCAGGCAGAGGCTGGCATCCTGAGACCTCTGGCTGGGGCAGAGCAAAGAGGCTTTCCTTCTTCCTGCCCTCCTGGCACTTTCTCTGCCCTCTTCCTGCCCCTCTCAAGTGGACCCAGACCCAAGGTCCAGGTTTGCCAGGCAGCAAAACGCTGTAGGCCTAGGCAGGGAGAGGGACAAGCCTTGCGCCCCTTAGTGAGTTACAGGGATTCAACCTCCTCCCCTTCCATTGAGGGAGACAGTCCTTCAGGGTGGATTTAAGTGACCCCAAGCCCTGGTTCCCAACACTAGGGGAAAGGGATGGGGGTGACTGAACTTCAGAGTCCCTACTGTAGTTCTTCAGCTCTGCCTGAGAGATATGTGTGTGTGCATGGACTTGTGCGTGTGTACACAACTGTGTGTGCTCACTCTCAAGCAGGAAGCATAGGTGGAGTCCTTTACACATGGTCTGTCTTTCTGGAGGCCAATCTTATTTGATGAGCAAATATTTTATCTTATTAGAAACAAGGCTCTATGATGAAGTAGAATACTAAATACACCTGCATTTAAAAATCTGTAATTATCTTTTTGGAACGGGTGATACAAGGATGTGTTTTCAAAAATTTAAACAGTGTAAAAGGCCATACAGTGAAAAATAAATCTTCTCATTCTTGTCCTCCAGTTCCCCAATTTCTCTCTTCAGAGGTGAAAATAGAACTTTCTACGTTAATAAGGCTTTACTATTCTATTGTCTTTATTAAGTGACAATACTATGGCCCAGGCAAATAAATGAATAGTTCATTTTAGGAACTTCCTGAAAAACCTATCAACACTTCAATAGAAAGCGTCAACAGTTTGTGCCCTAAGACTTTGTTCTCACAATCCTACAATATCATATCACGACTCTTATCCAATCCTTATCAGACCCTCACTTTCAAAGACCTGCCTTATACCAAACTGCAAATTCTCAATAAAATCCGACCCCCTCCCCCACCACTACCAAACTACCTTACCGCAGTAAGCAATAAACTAAGCTTTGTCTTATCCACTGGTTGTGTTGATTTTCGGGGAGCTGGCATACTACTTGGAGGCAGCCCTTGTGAACACGCTTTTTGTCTGTTTCAGCGACCTGTATTTTCACATTGAGAAAGAGACTTCACAGCTGTACGAGCTGCAGACTATGCCTCTAAGCCCAGGGGTCCGAATCAGTGTCCTAGGCAGTTGGGGGCCGAGGGTGGAGAAGAGGTTTAGGGGATCTGGGAAGAGGCATCAGAGCTGGAGGAGAGCGTCTCCCTAGCGCCTCTCCTTTTGGCAAATCGGGGGATGAGGGGTGCTGCACGGGGGCGGGGCCCAGGCCAGGTGAATGGGAGGAGGGGGCGGAGAATTTACATGTCTCTCCATACCTCAGTTCAGACCTGGTTCGTCCCCTCCAATGGGGACCGCGCTGCCCCTCACAGGTTAGGTTGTGGAAGCCTGCGGGGTCCAAGTCGCGGCGGGTCCTAAGGGAAGCGGAGGGAAGGGAGTGGACGGGGCGATCCCGGGCTGGGGCGGGGCCAGGGCTGGGGCGAGTCGTAATATAGAGCCAGCACTGCCCGCTAGCAGCACAGCGCGGAGACTGGAGCCCTAGGGTCCGCCCGAGCATCAGAGTGTCCACTAGTCCCCGCTATCCCGGCCCTGCGCCCCTCCGGCCATAGCTGCGGGTGAGTGTGGACCTCCCTAAGAGCGCAGGGTGGATGCGGGCGACCCAGCTCTTGCCGGCTTTACTTCTCCTTACTCGCTGCCCCGGCTCGGCTGCGGCTGCACGCTGAGTCACCGCGCTCCGTGCCCATGTGTTCCCCTGCGGGGACCAGTGCAGGCTGCGCCACGACCTCTGAGCCTCCAGAGAGGATAGACGGCCGGGCCTGGGGAGCCTGGTCACCGCGGGCTCTTCCCGCAGGGGACTTAGGGGCTCCAGCCCTGAACTGCAGTAACCCACCCGGTCCGCCTTCACGCGCTCCTGCGCTTCTTCCCCTGACTTCTCCTTCCCTTGTAGAGCCGCTGTCTAGAGCCCCAGCCTCGCCACCATGAGAGTCCTGCTGGCATGCCTGCTCCTCTGCGCCCTGGTCGTGAGCGACTCCGAGGTGAGTGGCTTCCCTGCTTTTGACTCTTGGCGGCAGGAGGAGGGGGCTTGCAAGACCCCTGAAAAGTGCTGGGGAAGGGAGGGGCTGCATAGGAAGCTGGAGTCCTCCGAATTCCATCAACAGCAGGTCCAAACCCTCCCCGGGAAATAGAACAGGTGTGGCATTGGGGCCTTGAGAACCCAGGGAGCTTGCACTTTTCGGCAAGGGAGGAAGAAGCCGCAGGGACTGCCCCAACCTGCTGGTATCTGATTTGTGAAGCTTGCTTGAGTCAATTCATTTCTCCCTGCTAGAAGCTGATGATCTTCCATTTGAGGGATAGTTAGACATGAACAGGGTAAGGAGAGAGGGAACTGGAGGGAAGGCTGAGTTTGGGGACTGGGGCCAGTTTATCCTCACCCTGGGGTCCCAGGAACATGGGTCCTTTGGTGAACTTTTCCTTTCAATCTCTCCCCCCGCCTGCATCTCTTCCAGGGCAGCCATGAACTTCATCAAGTGTCTGGTGCATGTGAGTATCCACCCCTTGCACAATATCTGGTTGCACAGGTATCTTGGAAAAGCCTCAGGAGGCAGCCCCTCCCTGTCCCTGCTGGCTCCCCCTTTGCCTCCGCCTATGCTCCTTGCTTACCCCCCAACCTTTGTGTTCTCCAGCGAAGTGTGGCTGTCTGAATGGAGGAAAATGTGTGTCCTACAAGTACTTCTCCAACATTCAGCGATGCAACTGCCCAAAGAAATTCCAAGGGGAACACTGTGAGATAGGTATGGGGATCCTGACTCCAACTGGGGAGGAGGGGGCACCAGAGACTTGGGGGCAGGGAGACATGGGTGGGATGCAAGAGCAGGCAGGAGTTAGGAGGTAGAGTGGGGGGCATCCTTATCCTCATGTGATTCACAGTCAAACATGAACACACACTATCTCATGAAGCTGGGGCTGCACAAATGTGAGGTGGGGATGGAAGGAGGTCCCTTCTAGTATCTTCTGCCTCACTGAAATCATGTGAGGCCTGACAGGATCTCTAAAATGCCTGTCTGAACTTCCTTCTCTTTCTAATATTCTCATCCTCACATCCTCCCATAGATACATCGAAAACCTGCTATCAGGGGAATGGTCACTCTTACCGAGGGAAGGCCAACACTGACACCAGCGGCCGGCCCTGCCTGGCCTGGAACTCTGCCACCGTCCTTCTGAAAACGTACCATGCCCACAGACCTGATGCCCTTCAGCTGGGACTGGGGAAACATAATTATTGCAGGTGAGGTGGGGGCAGCAAGGACCCTCCTCATGGCCTCACAGAAACCCTCGTTATCATCTTTTCTGCTTGCCAAGTGCTGGCCATAGCATGAGAAAATTAAGGCCTCTGGTTGAGTCTTCCCTGGAGGGGAGGACACAGAAAAGGCATTCTGGGTTGGAATGGCACCCTTCTCCCCTCTGTGTTGCCAGGAACCCAGACAATCAGAGAAGGCCCTGGTGCTATGTGAAGGTTGGCCTAATGCAGATTGTCCAGGAGTGCATGGTGCACAACTGCTCTTCTGGTGAGTGTCACTGGCCTGTTTATGATGGTGGGTGGAAGGGGACAAACTCATTTGTTCCCTTATTCCATCATAGGAGGGATGAGGAGGGAGGCCTGCCTGGCCCTGAAAAAACTGGAAGGTCAGAGGACCAGGAGAGGACACTTTATCCTCCCTCCCTCCCCAAGATATCACTTTCTTTCTCCTCCAGGAAAAAGTGCCCTCTCTCCTCCAGAAAAGTTACAGTGCGGCCAGAAGGCTCTGAGGCCCCGCTTAAGATTGTTGGGGGAGAATTCACCACCATCGAGAACCAGCCTTGGTTTGCAGCCATCTATAGGAGGCACCGTGCAGGCTCTGTCACCTACGTGTGCGGGGGCAGCCTCATCAGCCCCTGCTGGGTGGTCAGCGCCACACACTGCTTCATGTATGTCCCTCTGTCTCTTCTCCCTGACCCTCCTGCCCTACCCCAAACAAATCCCTTCCTCCTTCCCAGCAAAAGATTCCCCTTATTTCTACCCCCTCGGCCTCTCTCTCTCTATGGCCCATGGCCTTGGGGACAAGTGATGCTCTGAGGTCGCTGTGGTGGGGGGGGGAAGTGACAGGGATCTCATGAGATCAGACTGACTGATCTCCCTCCCACAGTGATTACAAAAGGAGGAGGACTACATTGTCTACCTGGGTCGGTCAAAGCTTAACTCTATCACGCCTGGCGAGATGAAGTTTGAGGTGGAAAAGCTCATCTTACGTGAGGACTACAGTGCTGACACCCTTGCTCACCACAATGATATTGGTGAGTGGAAAAACCCTCATCTGCCGTGATGATGATAGCTGTGGGAGTGGGGGTCTGAGAAGAGACCCAAGTGTGAAGTTGGGGTTGTAGGGGAACTTGAAGACCCTGCTTTACACAACAAAGGAGTGGTGGGGAAGGGTTCAGAGTGGAAAACATGAGGGGCCTGGTGCTCCTCTGTAGAGTCCCTGAATTTCCAAACAGGTATCCTCCTCTGGGTGGCAATGGCCCTGATGGCATATAGCTTGGGCTGGGATGCCCCTTCCATTGCTGGATGGAGCCTCTGTCTGTCCCAGGATATAGAACTTGGAGAGATTATTGGGCTGGATTTCAGCCCAGCTACCTCAGCCAGGGCTTTATGAGCTGTTTTTTGCAGGAAAAAACTCATACAGCTGTATGCAGTTGCCCTGGCTGTCCAAGGCTTTGTCAGCAGCTGGAACAAAGTCCTTGAAGCATGGGACAGGGGAGACTTGTTTCAGGTGACAAGCTACCAGCAGACCTCCCAGGATGACCTCTGACTCTGACATAGGGATAGACAGCCATTCCCTCAGGGTTTGGAGGGGAGAGATGGTGACCACCTGACTAGGTGGTGATCTTTCCCCTCTGACCCCTTCCTGCTCCCCCAGCCTTGCTGAAGATCCGTTCCAGCACGGGCCAGTGTGCACAGCCATCCCGGTCCATACAGGTCATCTGCCTGCCCCCAGCGAATGAGGATGCCCGTTTTGGCACAAGCTGTGAGATTACTGGCTTTGGAAAAGAGAATTCCTGTAAGTGACATTTGGGTCTGGCTGAGAGGGTCCTGAGGGAGTGTTGTAACCTGGAAGTGAGCTCAGCTTGATCAAGGGAGGACTGTGGATGTAGAGATGGGAGCACCGTGGAGGCAGTAGGTGGGTCCAGGGATGGAGTAGGGAGCATTGTTTAGGGAATGATGAGCCATAAAGTTAAGTGGGTGAGGGATGAGAGACTATAGGTGGGGTAAAGACTTAGATGTGGGTGGAAAAAATAAGGGCTTTCCCTGGTAGGGACACTTTTTCGTCCCCTCCCTGGCAGACAGTCCCAACAGACACGTTTTAATGTACATTCCTCCCTGTTTCCTCCATCTAGCTGACTATATCTATTCAGAGCAGCTGAAAATGGCTGTTGTGAAGCTGATTTCCCACAAGCAGTGTCAGCAGCCCCACTACTATGGCACTGAAGTCACCAACAAAATGCTGTGTGCAGCTGACCCACAGTGGGAAACAGATTCCTGCCAGGTGAGAGTTCCAAGCATCTTTCTCCATCACCCCTAGATCTCCCAGGGCTCCTGGGCCTGTCCCTACCAGCTTTGGGGAGCCTCTCTCCAGTTAAAATCCCAAGAAGCCAGGACCAGGGGTTCAGGTCTTAGAAGGTTTAAACCAGTCCTTATGTATTTACCAAACATTTGTCAAGAGCCTGGCTCTATGCTAGGCACTTCAGACTCAGGAAGGGAGGGGGACTAAGACCCTAAGAAAGAGAAAACAACAGAAAATAACACAATTCAGTGCTCAGAGTGTGGTGTGAATTATAAATGATCAGCTGTTTAGGAGAGGGATGTGAGCACCAACTAGATGGTCACCGAGGGGGTCACTTTAGAGAGAATGTGACTCAATAGGAATTTGAGGAGGCAGAGGAAAGAAAAGAGAGCATTTCAGTTGCAAGATACAAAAATGAGAATGAGCACGGCATATTTTGGGATGGGAAGGAGAAGTAGGGTCTGAAAATGTAGGTGGAACTGTAGATAACAGGACTTTGAAAGCCAAGCAGGGGATTTTTTAAACTTGATGTGGTAGGAGATGGGGAGTCACTAAGGACTTTGACTCTAGGAAACTCTCCCTTCTCTCTCGGGCATGATTGGGTGGTAGGATCAGATGGCCCCCTTCTCACTTCTCCCAGGGCTCACCTTTTGTGTCTTTGGCTTAACAGGGAGACTCAGGGGGGCCGCTGGTCTGCTTCACCCAAGGCCGCATGACTCTGACTGGGATTGTGAGCTGGGGCCGTGAATGTGCCATGAAGGAAAAGCCAGGCGTCTACACAAGGGTCTCAAGCTTCCTGCCCTGGATCCACACTCACATTGGGGGAGAGAATGGCCTAGCCCTCTGAGGGCCCCCAGAGAACCAAGGGAAGAGACGGGTACCACCCACTCCCACAGTGACTGTCATTTTTGCAGTAGGGCCATCTGCACAGCTATATATAATGAAGAGACTGAGGAAGATGAGCTCTGCAGAGGTGGTTTTGCTTGTGCTGCCCATCAGGGTGAGTGACAGTAGCTTCACCCTCAGATACACGTCTGGGTGCTGGACACCCAGATCTCCCCTGGCCAGGATGGAAGGGTGGTCCTGAACCAGAATGGTATTGTCGTTTTCTGGACTAAAGCTTCCTGGAGTTAAAAATGGCATCTCCTGTGCATAGGTGGAAGGAGAGCCAGCTCCCTGGCAGTGGGCCATTGATGAGGCCCACTGTTGGGAAATGAATAATTTCCCAATTAGGAAGTGTAACAGAACTGAGGTCTCTAGAGAGAGCTTGGCCAATGCAGGAACAGTGGTTTGGAGAGTAAGGACACTAAATGACTTGAGGGAAGGGCTCTGACATTCCATGAATGTATCAGGAAATGTTATATACATGTGTGTATGTTGGCACACTTGTGCACAGGCTGTGTCAGTGTAAGAGCTGGTGTTCTGTGTCTGACTGCACGTCTAGATACTTCCCCAAATCGTATGGACTGTGACATCACACAGAATGGCCTGTTTGGAGAGGTTGTGGGGCCTCTTGGGTCTCCCAGGCAATGATACCTATAAATGTATCATTCTGGGGCACAGACTGTGACCAGCACTAAATTTCCAGTTTCACGTTCACATAGATGTCCATTCTTGGCCAGTTATCCCTTCTGACCTTCCAGCCGAGTTCATCCAATCCTCACTGAGTGAGGTGAGGACCATTCCTGTACACTGAATATTTAATAATTATATTCTGGTATTTTTATTTATATCTATTTTTGTAATTTTGAATAAGTATGATTGATCAAATGTGATTTTTCTGAAGATTTTGGCTCTTCCCTCGTGCTTGTATGGGAGGGAGTTGGGAGCATAAAAAGTAGAAAATGACGATGGTGGAATGCACCCGAGTTTCCTGGGGGGCTATATCTGGACTTAATGGGGCTTTGGGAGGAGAGGCTAGGAGACTTGTAGAACAGACCCTCCATAGCACATAAGGTACAAAAATGTGCCCCAAGCCAGAAGTCCACAGCTTGGTAAATGGTGTGCAGGCTTTGTCAACTCCCAGTTCCCTCCTCAGCCTGATGCCTTTGTGCAGTGCACATCTTGTACAACGTTACACGGTGATCCTACCATATACTCTTCACTCTGCCCCCAACAATCCTTGGGCTGACTTCAACCAAGGGGGACATGTGCATGAGTGAAAATTGATGATCCCAAACCCAGCCCAGCTTGAGTCTGTGGCATTCAGGAAACAGAAGACATAATTTCCCATCATCTGTGCATGGGGCTGGTGCTGAGTTTCCTCAGTGTGTGTTAATGAAGCTCATGACTAGCCTTTGCTATCCCTAATATCAGGAAGCTCAGAATCTAAAGCTGGGTGATATCCTAATGGGCGTGTACATATATTTTGAACCAAACATCAGCTTCTTAAGAACTGGATGTAGAAGGCAGGTCAGGAGTTACAGTTGGATGCCAAAATTTTGGAATTTCCAAGCTATGCTAGTGAGTTTTGGCAGTGTTTCTTAGCCAAGTCACCTGCGAACTTAAAAAAAAATATATATATATATGTTTATGCTCCACCCACAGAGATTGTGATTCAGGTCAGGGCTGGTGCCAGGGCTCGTGATTTTAGAAAAATTCCCTAGATGTTTCTGATATGCAGCCCTGATTGAGATCCATTGGCGACAATTGGCCAGATTATGTGAAGGGCCCAATAAATTCAAGATGTGGTCAGCATATGTTCTCTGCATGAACAGTTAGATTTCTGAGTGGGGTTTGGGGGCACAAGGTCTCCTGGGCTTCCTGTTCAGAGGATCCCTAGACAATGGACCCCTGGAGGGCAAGGACCCAGAGCATTCAGCTTTTAATCCCCATAATCTAGCATGTTTCATTCAGTATGATGCAGTGGTTCAGAGCATAGATTTTGGAGTCAGGTGGCCTGGACTAGATTCCTGGCTCTAAAATACTAGCTGTATGACTTGGGAAAAACTCTTAACCTTTTGTGCCTCAGTTTCCTCATCTGTATAAAAGAGATATCTACCTCGTAGGATTGTTATAAGGATTCATGCGTTCATAAATCTCTTAGTCATAATCCTGGCACCTAGTAAAGGCACAAAAACAGTGGCTACTATTACAAAACTCTGTAAATTCTCATAGAATTGAATGGGAACCCCTTCCCCTCTTTACCCCAGGATTGCATAGGTGTATTTTGTGGAAGCTGAAACCTGCTAGGAGAGAAAAGGCAAGATGTGAAGCTAAGGAGCCCAGCCCAGGCTGAGTTGCTGCTCAGCCTCTGCATACCCCCCAGGGGCCAAGAAAGATCTTGTTCCAACATGAACAGCGCCAGCATCAGGGCTTACAGACACTGAAAACAGGAAGTATGAGCGCCACTGGTGGGTTGAGCAATGCACTGCTAACAATCTTCAGACCATTTCCCAGCCACCTGACCGACCCCCAGCCAGCTGCTACTCTTCCCAGTCACAGACCTCACTCCGGGCTAGCAGGGATCAGCCACTTCTCCAGCAACCAGTTTCAAGGCTCCAGATACGACCCTGTCACTCACTTTAGGGACTACCTTTTTCTAGTGCTCCCTAAGTGCTGGACATTGTGCTAAGTTCTTCACCTATTATCTGGTTTAATCCTTATAACAATCCTATGGGGAAGGTGCCATCCTTAGCCCCATTTAACAGCAAAGAAAATGGAGATACAGAGAGGTTAGGTGACTTGCCCAAGGCAACGTGGCTGGTAAGTAGCAGAGCAAGGGTTCAGACCCAGGCAGCTGGCTCCAGAGTGCACAGGCCCAGCACTCTCAGCAGAGCCCAACCTGAGGGAAGGTTAGCAGCCCTCTTTTCAAGCTCCCTACTTCAGGGATGCTGGGTGCAGGGAGGCTAAGTGTATCAGAATTTCAACCCTGGCCTAGATTATAATTCTTTCCTCTTAAAAGATTCCCAGGCCAAATGAGCAAATCACACTCAGCCACCAGTTTCAAAGTAAAACTTTACCCTTCTCAAGCAAACCTCAGCCTTTTTGGTTGAAACCTGATTTCATTGAAGTGGTTTTTGTTTTCACCAGAACCCCTCCTTCTGAAATAGTCTGTGGCTCATTCTATTATCAGGACTCAACTTGATTTCCACTCATGCTCTGCCTTTCCCAAGCCAACCCCGCACAACAACAACACCCCTGAATACACCCCTCCACCCTCACCCCTGTTTGTCCACCTTCCTCCCCAGCTGCTGACATTTGAGCCTGCCCTTTCAATCACAGTGAGAGGAGTTTGCTGAGGTGTTCTTTAAATAACAGTACTACTGAGGTATACTAAATCACATACCATACAATTCACCCATTTAAAGTGTGCAACTCAATGATTTTTAGTATATTCACAGAGTTGTGCAACTATCACCACAATCAATTTTAGAACATTTTCATCACCTCAAAAAGAAACCCCATACCGGGGAAGAGGGATAAATCAGGAGCTTGGGATTAACATACACACACTACTATATATAAGATAGATAACCAACAAGGACCTACTGTATAGCACAGGGAACTCTACTCAATGTTCTGTGATAACCTATATGAGAAAAGAATCGGAAAAAGAATGAATATATGTATATGTATAACTGAATCACTTTGCTGTACACCTGAAACTAACACAACATTGTAAATCAACTATAATCCAATAAAATTTAAAAAAAAGAAACCCTATACCTATTAGTAATCACTCCGATTTTCTCCCCAACCCCCTCAGCCCCTCATCTACTTTCTGTCTCTATGAGTTTGCCTATTCTGGACATTTCATATAAATAGAATCATGTAACATCTAGTCTTTTGTGACTGACTTCTCTCCCTACCATGTTTTCCAGTTTCATCCATGTTGCAGCATGTATTAGTACTGATGCTGAGTTTTAAGTAGCAAATTGGGAGAAAAGATAGTCTAGGCCCCCTTCCGACCTTGCAGTCCCATTGGGAGTCATTCAACAACCTTAAAAAAAATTTTTTTTTAAGGACCTTGACACCAGGCACTGTTTTAGATGCTGGGGATACAGGAATGAATAGGACATAGTGCTAGTCCTCAAGGAGCTCACAACTTTGCGAAGGAGACAGAACGATGACCACAGTTTAATGTGATAAAAATTGTAATATTTTTGCTATAATAAAAGTATGTATAAATGTGTGGAACAATGATGAGGAAGCAAGTAATTCTGCCTTGGCAAATCAAGGGAGACTTTCCAGAGGAGGTGATATTTTACCTGGGCCTGCAAAGATGCAAAGAAATTTGCCAAACAAGGAGGAGAAAGGCATTCCAGGCATAGGGAAGATAATGAAGGCATGAAAAGAAAAGCAAGGTGTTCTCAAGAAGTGATGAATAAACTGTTGTGGTAGAGGAAAGAGTTGGAGGGGCAGTGAGCAAGCATGGAGTAGGGGTGGGGGTAAGGAGCTGCTGGGATCCAGCAGGTGAGGACCCTTAGGCAGGGCTGATACTTAGTAGCAGGTGCCAGTACTGCTCAGTCTCTAAAACACTGATGTCCCAAGATCCACACACACCCCACCCCTGACATGGTCCCCTGCCACTCAGCCTCTTTCCAGTTCTTCATAATCCAGCAACCACAGGGTTAATGCCTGGCAGAGGGCCCCTAGCAGAGGCCTCTGAGATTCCTTCCCTCCTCCAGCTGCCTTCCATGTGTTGGTACTCTGAAGTCCTGCTAGTTAAATATTTTGAATATCACTTCTTGCCCTCAGGTAGTAAATCTAGAAGGTTAATTAAGGTCAAGGAGACATAAAAAGTTTTTTTCTCTGAACTAAAAATTTCCACCCAATTGTAAAAGTAACTATAAAAGTAAAATGCTTCCATAGCATTCCACAGCCATTTTTTAAAATTAATTTTTATTGTAGTATAGTTGCTTTACAAGGTTGTGTTAGTTTCTGCTGTGCAGCAAAGTGAATCAGTTATATGTATACATATATCCACTCTTTTTTAGATTCCCTTCCCATTTAGTTCACCACAGAGTATTGAGTAGAGTTCCCTGTACTATACAGTAGGCTCTCATTAGTTACCTATTTTATACATAGTAGTGTATATATGTCAATCCCAATCTCCCAATTCATCCCCTCTTCACCCCCCCCAGCCATTGTTAACATCTCTAGCTTCTTGGGTCTCCTTTGCCATCTCAACCTCCTCTACTTAGCCCTGAATATTGGGTTCCCCAAGACCAGACCCTAGACCAGCTCCTCTTCCCACCCTAAACTTTCTCCCACACAGTCTTATTCACACCCAGGCTTAAATTACCATCAATCAACAGTTGATTTACAATGATTATCTCCAGCCAGACCTCTCCTCTGAGATCCAAACCCTTACTTTCCATTGTCTACTTGACGTCCTCTTTTGGTTTTCACATATAGGACACTTCAAACTCAACCTGCTCCGAACCAGCCCTGTCTTCAGGACCCAACCCGACAGGCTTCTTCCATTACTCTCTGTCTCGGGTGATGGCACCACTTCCATTCACATCCAGAAACCTAAGAGTCATCCAGATGCTTCTCTCCTTTCACCGCGCACCCCCTACCATCCCATCCATCTCCAAATCCTGGCAATTTGCCTAAGAGTTCTTTAAATTTATTTTATTTATTTATTTATTTTTGGCCCCGTTGGGTCTTCGTTGCTGCGCGTGGGCTTTTCTCTAGTTGCGGCAAGCGCGGGCCACTCCTCGCAGCGGTGCGCAGGCCTCTCATCATGGTGGCCTCTTCTGTTGTGGAGCATGGGCTCCAGGTGCGTGGGCTTCAGCAGTTGTGGCGCACGGGCCTAGTTGCTCTGTGGCAGGTGGGATCTTCCCGGACCAGGGCTCGAACCCGTGTCCCCTTCATTGGCAGGAGGATTCTTAACCACTGCACCACCAGGGAAGTCCTGCTTAAGAGTTCTTGAGGTCATCCATGTCTCTCCATTTTCACCACCACCATTAGCTGAGCTCATCCCACCATCAACTCTTGCCTAGACCACCACAATAGCTTCCCAACTGGCCTCCCCCATTGACTATCTCTCTTTTCACTCCCCCCACACCCCCACCAATCCATTCTGCTCATCTGAAGCAAGAAATCTTTGAAAATGCAAATGTGCTTAATAACTCCCATTGCTCCTGGCTGGCTAGCTTGGGCAGGGTCCAGCCCCTACCTCCTCTTTAGCTCCACCTGGCACCAACCTCTCCCAGGCTTGCCCTACTCAGCCATTCTCTTACTCATCAGTTCCTCTCTCACCACAGGGCCCTTGTTAGTCATGTTCCTTCTGAGTGGGACTTTCTTCGACTGGTTAAGTTCTTCCTCATGCTTCAGAGATCTCTTTGCCAAGGAAGTCTTTCCTGGGTTGCCTCTAACTATAGAAGGTCTCACTATTTTGTCTACAGTCTCATTACACTATGTATCACCTCTTTGATGCACTTGTCACTGTTGCAATTTTACTTCTGCTGCATCACTATTTGATTAACGTTTGCTTTTCCCCACCAAAATGTAACCTCCATGAGGGACAGTGTGTGGTTTTTTTTGGGTTTTTAAATTAGTTATTTATTTATTTTTGGCTGCGTTGGGTCTTCGTTGCTGTGCTCCAGTTTTCTCTAGCTGTGGCGAGTGGGGGCTACTCTTCATTGTGGTGCACAGGCTTCTCATTGTGGTGGCTTCTCTTTGGCTTCTCTTGCTGCAGAGCATGGGCTCTAGGCACGCGGGCTTCAGTAGTTGTGGCTCGCGGGCTCTAGAGCGCAGGCTCAGTAGTTTGTGGTTCACGGGCTTAGTTGCTCTGCAGCATGTGGGATCTTCCTGGACCAGGGATCGAACCTGTGTCCCATGCATTGGCAGGCAGATTCTTAACCACTGCACCACCAGGGAAGTCCTGACAGTGTGTTTTGATCACCACTAAATCCCCAGCATCAAGCATGATGTCTAGAATATGGCAGATATTTAATAAATGTTTACTGAATGAATGCATTCTGATGTTTCCATTTTTTCTCTGCTTCTTTTTTACATAGTTGTGTTCACACTCTATACATAATTTTGTATCTTGTCCTTTGCTTTTGTCATATTTTGTCATAAGCCATTTCCTGTGGTATTGCAAATCTCTCCGAGAGAGATTATGTACAATGTAGTTAATAACACCCATCCAACCTACCTTTCTGGATTGAGGCATCATAAAGTATGTGAAAGTTATTTGTAATCTATACGTACATATGAGACAGTATTATTTGCATTTAAAAGGAAATGGGGGTGAAATTTCTCTCTGGTGCCCTCTCCACCATTGCCCTTATACCTCTTTTCCTCAGGCATTTTTTTTTTTTTTTTTTTTTTGGTGCCCTTGTTCTGCCTGACCACCTTGTTAAGGTCTAAAATAACTCATTAACTTTAATATGCTACCAGCCCAAAGAGTTTACATTTTTTAAAAGGACTTCTAAATGAAGGGCATTACAGCCAATTTGGTGAGGTTTGGGGGCTGAGAGAGGACTCAAGATATTCACTGATTCATTGGTTTATTCTCACTCATTTCACTCATTCATTTAACAAACATTTATCGAGAGTTGGTCATGGGCCTGGCACTGTGCTGTGTACTGGGTGTAGAGATGAAAGCCCCAGTCTCAGCTTCAATGGGCTAAAGGTAAAGTGACGGACAGACAAGCAAATGAACAGACTACAGTGAGAGCACAGCTATGAGGAAGATGTGTGAGATGGGCATGGAGGGCTAACAGTGGAGTCTCAAAGGGCAAATATGGAAGGGACAAATGACAATCTGAGTACAGGAAACAGTATGTGCAAACGTAAAGAGGAAGGAGAATGCATGGAGCCCTCAAGGAACTGCACGTAGTTCAAGTGGATGGGCTATACAGGGCCAATGTTAGAGAGGCAATTTGGCTGGAGGAATTGCCAAGAGCTGAAACCTGAGGGCCTAGAGGACCCTGCCTGCCACATGAAGGACTTTGGATTTTATTGTAATGGGGAGTCATTAGAAAGTTTGGAGCATGTGACAGCAGTGTGAAAGATTTGAGTAAAAGAAGATTCTTTGGCCTAGATGAGACTATGGGCAGGGAAAACCAGCTCAGAGACTAGTACAATTAGCCAGGTAGGAGCTGAAGAGTGTCTGAAGCAGGGCAGTGGCAGTGATGTGGGAGGGGAGGGTACAGATATGGGAGATTTGGGGGGATAGGATAGACTTGGAGTCTGGATGGGGTGAAAGGAGGAGAAGGATGTATCATTTGGTTTAGCCTCCTGCCTTTGGATAAGTAAGATACTGCGTAATTTTACAGGTGAGAAACTGAGGTTTCACTGTTAAGTGATTTCCCTAAAGCCATATCTAGTAGGTAGTTGACCGAACTAGAGTTACTACTGGTGCAATTTTGAGGATCAGTATCTACAGGGCAAGCTAGACCTGCTGATGATGGCCTATGTGACTCTGTCCACTCAATTGGAAAAGTCCTCATCACCATAATCACCAAGTGGTGATGTCATCCAAACCTGTGGGGGTTAACGCTTGTTTCCTAAATATCCCAGGTTTGTTCAGCCCTGTGACTGTGGTTCTGACTGAAGGAATTTCTCCAAAACCTCCCAGTCCTGTGATGCACTGTCAGTGAACTGGTGGATGGGTCTGTGGTATGTATAAGGGGATTAGCAGATGCTGTATCTAGCTGTTTGCCTTATGGCTTCCTAGAACTGAGACATGACTTCTGGTGTTCGGGAAGATCATATGCACTTGGCACATAACCAAGTTCTGCATGCAGGGTGTGAAGGTGAAGTCGATTTTGTAAGAACTCTGGCTGATGGTGTTTTCAACCCAATCCCTCCATCCCCCTTTTCTGTGGTCTGCCAATTGCCTTTACTTTCTCACTCCCTCTGAATATAAAGGAAAGGGAATGACTTTCCTTTCTCACCTGGCTCTTCTCATCCTCGCTCTGCAGTCTCTTTAGCTCTCTCTTTCCAGAGCTGGCGTCAGTGCCACGGGTGAACAGGACTCTAGCTCCAGTTGGGCTTTCCCCCTGATTAGCCTGGTGACATGGGTCAGCCCCTACCTCAGATTTTCTCTTACTCCTCACTGCACCTGTATACCTCTTTCCGTCACAGGCTGAGAGGCTGTGCCTGGGGAACTCTAAGCTTTTGAGCCCCAGGGGAGCTGGACATATATGTGGAGTTAACAGCTATCGATCAGATCACTTTTATTCTCCACTGGAATTTGGCCACCATCCCTGGCCTTGGAGAGCTATTAGAATTCTGCCAGATGCCCCAATGGTAAGCTTACCAGAAGTCCTGCTCTGACAGCCGCCCCTTCTTGTAGCCCCATCACATCAAGACTCCCTCAGGCATTTACCTTGGCCCTTTCTCTCTCCTTAGCTGGACTACTTCATGGCTGAGAGAATGAGGAGGAAGGATGGACAGAGGCACGGGGTGGGATAAACACTTTGCTTAGAACATCCATCTAAAGCAGTGGCTCTCCAAGTACGGTCCTTAAATCAGCAACTTCAGATCACCTAGCACATGTTAGAAGTGCAAAATTATCAGGTCCCACTCAAACCTACTGAATCAGCAACTCTAGAGGTGGGGCCCAGCAATCTGTGTTTTAACAAGACCTCCAGGTGATTCTGTTACATACTCAAGTTTGAGAACCACCCATCTAAGGCATTGATTCTCAGACTTCAGTATGCACACTGAACCACCTGGGGAGCTTGTTAACCATAACGTGGTTAAACAAAACTGGATTGGTATCTGGGCAACTGTATTTTTAGCAAGCTCCCTAGGTGATTCTGGTATTCATCAAAGATTGAGAATCACTGATCTAAGGAATTCATTTTATCAGTTAGCTGAGTCTCCTGGGGAGGGAGCAGACAGAAGGCTGTGGAAATGTCTCTCAAAGTTCCAAATGCCACCTGCATCTGAACTTCTGGGGAGCTTGTTAGAAAAGCAGGATCTGAGTATCAGATGTATTGACCCCAAATCTCTGGACCTGAGGACCTGGCAGCCACATTCAGAGTTCTCCAGGTGATTCTTACGCGTGTGAAAGTTTGATAACCCCGGAGCAACAGGTCCGCAGGCATTCTGAATGATGGATGCATGTTAGAATCACCTGGGGAACTTTAACAGTGACCTGATATCTGAACCCCACCTCCAGAGAGTCTGATTTAATTGGTCTGGGACGGGGCTTCAATATTTTATACAAGTCGTCCCTCCCACCCCACCCAAGTGATTTTAATGTATCGTTAGGGTTAAGAACCATCAGGTTAAAGGATGATGCAGATCTGGGAAGAATCAGGAAACAAGAGAAAGCAAAGGAGTGCCAAGGAAACAATTGGTGGAATCCTGTGGGGGAGGTTAGAAATGTCAAGTTGGAAATCGGGAGGAGATAGAAAGGTGGGAAGGGCCTCAGGTGGGAGGGGGAGTAGGTTGGCTTGAGTGGTGTGGAGCTTGGTGTAGGAAAAGTGTTAGTGTACTAGTTTTCTACTGCTGCTGTAACACATTACCACAAATTTAGTGACTTAAAATAACATAAAGGCATTATTTTACAATTCTGGAGGTCAGAAATCCCAAATGGGTCAGCAGGGCTGAATTCCTTCTGGAGATTCTAGGGGAGCAGAATCCATTTCCTTGCCTTTTCTAGCTTCTAGAGGCTACCCACATTCCTTAGCTCATGACTCCACATCACTCTGACCTTTGCTTCTGGCATCACATCTCCCTCTCTCATTCTGACTCTCCTGTTTCCCTCTTACAAAGATCCCCTTATACACTGTGATTATGTCAGTCCTACCCAGATAATCTAGAATAATCTCCCCATCTCAAGATCCTTAACTTAATCACATCTGCAAAGCCCCTTTTTTCATGTAAGCTAACATAGTCATAGATTCCAGGGATTAGGATGTGGATATTCTTTTTTTTTTTTTTTTTTAAATTTTATTTATTTATTTTATTTATGGCTGTGTTGGGTCTTCGTTTCTGTGCGAGGGCTTTCTCTAGTTGTGGCAAGTGGGGGCCACTCTTCATCGCGGTGCGCGGGCCTCTCACTATCGCGGCCTCTCTTGTTGTGGAGCACAGGCTCCAGATGCGCAGGCTCAGTAATTGCGGCTCACGGGCCTAGTCGCTCCGTGGCATGTGGGATCTTCCCAGACCAGGGCTCGAACCCGTGTCTCCTGCACTGGCAGGCAGATTTTCAACCACTGCGCCACCAGGGAAGCCCAGGATATTCTTGAGGGTCATTATTTGGCCTACAACAGTCTGCTCTCTGGCCCCCAAAGATTCACAATCATCACATATGCAAAATACACTCACCCCCATTCCAACATCCTCCCAAATCTCGACCCATTAGAGCATGAACTCAAAGCCTAAAATCCCATCACCTCAAAAGCCCCAACTTTCATCATCTAAATATTCTTAAATAAGGTATGAGTGAGGCACTGGATATAATCCATCCTAAGAC
Organism: Balaenoptera musculus; assembly: GCF_009873245.2. Taxonomy (NCBI): domain Eukaryota; kingdom Metazoa; phylum Chordata; class Mammalia; order Artiodactyla; family Balaenopteridae; genus Balaenoptera; species Balaenoptera musculus. The sequence goes on along the minus strand of NC_045800.1, from coordinate 60,829,301 downwards.
CCATGTTCTCTCCATCTATGAACCTGTGAAACTCAAGAAACAAGTTATCTGCTTCTAGGAATAGGCATAGGATAATAGTTATAGACATCCTCATTTAAAAAGGGAGAAAATGAAAGGAAAAAAGAAGTCACTGGTCCCAAGAAATGTCAAAATACTGCTGGGCAAACTCCATTAGGTTTCAAGGATTGAGAATAATCCTCTGTGGCTCAAGGCTCTGTCCTCTGGGGTTGCCCCTCCTCTCTCAGAGTCATTCTTCCTTTTACTTGAAGGGTAACTTATGTTTGCAGCAAGAACTTTTATCACCCTGTTTCCTGCCTGTGGAATGTTGAGAGTCTGATAATCTTCTTTCATTTTGTTTCTCTGTCACTTTCAGTCCAAATTCAGTCCAAATCAGTTTCTACTGATATAAAATTCTTAAGAACCTTGTGGGTCTCCCATGTATGTCATAGGCATTCACTCCATTAGATAAAAGTCTCCTCCACAGATTTTTCTTGGATGATCCCATCTCTATCTCTGGATTCTGCTGAGATGGTTGTTGGGGATCCATGAGTAACATGCCCAATCCATTGTAAGAGCATTTTGTAGTAATAAATGCTCTGACTTTTTGTATTAGCAGAAGGTCGTCCAGCCACAAATTTGACTTTCTCTCTAGAGTATTGTTTCCTGAGAGTGAATCTGCTGATTATAACATCTTTTCCAATCTGGATAGGGTGAGAATTTCCCAGACCACTAAGTCCTGGTTCCTTTTTATTCAGAGTTCTTCCCTCAATTTACTTCTTTCTTCTCACATTTTACTATAAAGATCAAACATAAATCAGATTGCACCTTCAACACTTTGCTTGGAAATCTCCTAAGCTAAAAACCCAAGTTCATTCCTCACAAGTTCTGCTTTCCATAAAACTATAGGATACAATTCAGCTAAGTTTCTGCCACTATATAACAAAGACACCCCCCTCTCCAGTTTCCAATAAAATATTCCTCACTTCCAGGCCTTCACCAGCTGTACCTTCAATGTCCATATTTTTACAAATATTCTGTTTATGATTTAGATATTATCTAAAACAATATAAGTTTTCTCTACTGTGCTCTTCACTTTCTTCTTATCCCTCACCAGTAGAGTTTTTAACATCCATAGTTCTACTAACAGGCTGTTCAAGACAACCTAGGCTTTTTCTATCATGCTTCTAAAAATTCTTCCATTCACTGCCTACTGCCCAATTCCAAAGCCACTTAGTTTTTAGGGTATTTGTTACATCAGTGCCCTACTCCTGGTACCAAAATCTACATTAGTTTCCAATTTCTGCTATAACAAAGGACCACAAATATAGTAGCTTAGAATAATACAAATGTATTATCTTACAGTTCTAGAGGTCAAAAGTCGAAAATGAATCAGCAGGACTGGAGGGTCTAGGTAGAATCTATTTCCTTGCCTTTTCCAGATTCTAAAGGCTGCCCACATTCCTTGGCTCATGGTCCCATAACACTCTGACCTCTGCTTCCTTCATTACATCCCTTCCTCTCACTCTGGTCCTTCTGTTTCCGTCTAAAGGACCCTTGTGATTATATTGGGTCCACCTGGATAATTCAGGACAATCTCCCCATCTCAAGATCCTTAACTTAATCATATCTGCAAAGTCTCCTTTGCCATATAAGGTAACATATTCATAAGTCCCAGGGATTAGGATGTTGACATCTTTGGGAGGCCACTATTTGCCTACTATAGTTAGCACAGCTTAATGGGAGTGGAAATAGTTGCTTCAGGGACACTGAAAGTCAAGCAGAGGTGAAGGTCCCCAGTCTGCAATCCAGCTTCTCCCAGGGCTGGGTTGGTCATGTCTGGCTGGCTCCAGGAAGTCCCTGGCGTGGCTGAGATGTTTGGTCAGTCACATGTTTATTGGTGTTCCTCAGGCCCTGGACTTTCTCCTCTACTCAGAGAGAGGAGAAGGGAAATGACATTTACTGAGGGCCCACCAAGTGCCTGGAACATAGACAGGCAAAGGAGCCCCAGATTCTTGATTCTCTATCCTAAGGCCTTGCCCCTGGCCTGGGACTCCAAAGTCCCTCGTAGAGCAGGGGTTCTTAGCATCCATAATCAGACTTGTAGTGGTCCCTGCAACCCCCAACGGCTAATCTCCTTCCTGGGCAGGCAGCTGTGTCATGTTGGGCAGCACCTTTCCCTCCCAGGCACCTGTGTGTGACTCAGACCCCCAGGTAAAGCCCAACCCAATGGGAAGTGACTAAGCATCGAACTTGCTTCCTCTTACTGGGGAGAGAGGAGGAAGCCTGAAGCTGGGCCTGGCCCTCCCCCTCACTCAGATTTCTCAAGATAGTGAGGGAGAGGGTGGGGCTTTGCAGGTGACCGCACCAGGGAAGGTCCCCTAGAGCATCCCCACACTTCTGCTTTTACTGTGTGTGTGTGTGTGTGTGTGTGTGTGTGTGTGTGTGTGTGTGTGTGTGTGTGTTTGTACAGTTTAGGAGATTTGAGGGTGGTGGGCATGCTGGGATCTACCAGATTTTCCCACCTTCTACCTTGCTGCCTTTGAGGAGAGTCTAAAGTTTGTTTCCTGCACCCAATGAGACAATTTTCTTGAGTATGGAAAGTGGGATTTGGGGAATCAGGAGGACTCTTGCCTATTGCCCAGGTTGGAGTCCTGACAGTGCTACATTACAAAGGCTCTGTTTAAAATGCATAGTTGGACATCTGTGGAAGGTTGCATGGCACTGTAGTTGTCTCTAGGAAGGGAAAGTGGGTGGTTGGAGGACAGGAAAGGGAGCCTTACTTTTCTCTCTTACTCTTCTTTGATAACTTTTAAATTTTGTTCCATTTGCAAGTACTCCCTATTCAAACAGAAAGAATAATACATGTTTACCCGAGAAAGAAGAGAAAAAGAGAATCCTTTTCCATATTAGTGCTAAAGTAATTCACAGTGTTAGTCATTGACTGGACAAGCACTATGGCATCCTGTTGGACATCAGGCACTGTACTAGGTACTGGAGACTCTGCAGAGAGCAATGCAGCATCCCTCGCTTCACAGAGATCCCCGTCGGGAGAGTGATTGAGACAGAGAACCAGGCAATGACCACGCAATGTCAGAAGTGTGATGATGGGGAAGGTGCAAAGAAGGCTCCTCTGGCCAGACTCGGGGAGAGGAAGCCTTCCTGGACCTGATGCTGTCCATGCTGAGACTCGAAGTGTACATAGGAGTTAGCCAGGGGAGAAGAGAGAACCAGGCATACGGAACATCACAACAAGTACAAAGACTGCAGGGGCCATAAAAAAATCTTGGTTGCTTCCCTGGAATTGCAAGCACTCATTAGCTCTGGAGTGTTGAGTTTGGAGGGAGTGTTGGAGAAATGAAGTTAAAGAGGTAAGGTCAGATCATGAAGTGTTTTATAAACAAGTTTAAGATCAGTTAGTGGTCACTTTGAAGGCAGGTGTGGAGCACCTAGGGACAGGGGTTAATAATAACCCACAGGTATTGGAATGCTCTTTTATGCCAAACACTATAATCTTTTTACATAAGTTTCTTCATTTAATCCTCCCAGCAAGCCTGAGATATTTACCATTATTTTTTCTCTATTTTATGAGTGAGGAAACTGAGGCTTAGAGAGGTTAAATTCAGTGGGAAACATTACAGGGTCACACAGGAAATACTATAGATGTCTCAGCACACAGCTAGCCCAGGGCAAAGCTGGGGTCTCTCCGAGGCACTCACTCAGTCTGCAATGCTACTTCCTCATTCAGATAGAGCAGTGGTTCTCAACAGGGAGTGATTTTGCCCCTCAGGAGACATCTGGCAGTGTCTGGAAACATTTTTGGCTGTTACAGCTAGGGGGATGCTACTGGCATCTAGTGGGTAACTAACATCCTACAAAAGACAGTCACACACAGCAAAGAATTATCTGGTCCCAAATGTCAATAGTGCCAAGGTTGAGAAATCCTGAGACAGAGAATGAATTGTAAAGGGCAGACATAGGGAGGTAGCCAGAGGGTGAGCGTGAGAGTTTTAGAAAAAACTTTTTTTTAAGGACTTGTGTATACTGTATTTACAGCAGCAAGAGACAGGGGTCAGTGGCAACAAAGCCCTGGATGGACCGGACACATCCTTTTCCCAGTATGCTCCTGCTGCTCCCAAGCACCAGTTTTAAGAGTTCAGAGAAAACCAATGATGAATTATCCTAGAGTTACCCAGAGCTAACTCTGAAGAGTTTCCCGCCACCTGATAGACCCAGGACTGTTAAGGGATACTAGCCAAGATGACTGCCTCCTCACAACCCTATTCTGATAGGCCAGGGCTCCCAGCTCTGATCCTGATGACACATGGTATTGGAGCCCAACATTTTTGGTCAATGCATAATTTCAACAAATGATAACAAGCAGCAGCCAAGAGACCAGAGACACAAGAAGAATATTACAAACCTTATTGCCTGAATATGCTATTCTCACAAGTATCCCTTCCACCGGGGTCAAGAGAGAATATTTGGTGGGTTACCTGCCTATTCACTGATTTAACACACAGGCCAGGAGCCCTCCCTTGTCTTTCTACCTGTAAACTCCAGACTCCTATAAAGTGGGTCTTTATAGGAAGCATGTAAAAACTCAGAGGATGAGGCAAAACACTGCCTTAGTTTCGAGGATGTTTTGTGTTGGGTACTTGTACTCCTGAGTGCTTTAGGTCAGCGGTCCCCAGCCTTTTTGGCACCAGGGGCCGGTTTCATGGAAAACAATTTTTCCACGAACCAGGGGTGGGGGTATGGTTCTGGCAGTAATGCACGCGACGGTTCAGGCGGTAATGCTAGCGATGGAGAGTGATGGGGAGCGGCAGATGAACTTTGCTGGCTCACTCTCCCTCCACTCACCTCCTGCTGTGCGGCCCGGTTTGGTTCCTAACAGGCCAAGGACAGGTGGTTGGGGACCCCTGCTTTAGATCCTGCATATCTCTCGGTTTCCAATCTTTACCTGAACTCTTAACTGTTTCCCTCCTGGTTCTTGTCTGGCTCTGCGGTTTGACTCTCAACAGATGTGTCTGTCCTAATTGGGCTTTCCAGCAGACCTTGTCCCTGTTCCAGGCCTACATGAGTCATCAAAGTCTTGCCTCTGTCTTCCCTATTATAGCTTTTCATCTTGCCCACTCTCTTAGCCCTGAGAGTGAGGAAAAGTTGTCCCTAGGGCCTAGGATCTAAGAGCGCTCAGGAAGATCCACCTTTTCCTACATCTGAGAGTCCATTCTTAGACAGTTAAATTCTTCTAAACATCCTGTGTTTCCCAAAGTGTCCACATGGAAATTCCGGGAGGTGTTAGTAGATACTAAGTGGAACAAAGATTTTTGTAGCCAAATAAGTTTGGGGAATGCTCTGTGGACTTAGTTTCTTGTCTACAACAAGGCTTCTCAGAGCCCTTGAAATACTATGTTCAGAATAAAGGTCCAATAAGGGCATTTATACAGTTCACAATCCATTACCCCAAACCCTTGGGATGAGATGTATTTGGAATTCAGAATTTTTCAGATTTCAATAAGGTAATGTGGTGAATATGCTATTTATCCTCTAGCATCCCCAGCAGAGTGGGACAGGCCCTGTAATCACATATTTCTGCAGAAAAACTTCTGGATAGTCACACTAAGTAGGTTAAATAAAGAATCTGAAAACTTACAGATCAATTTAGGTCAGGTTCTGTCCCTGAGTTATGAAAAAGCTTTTGGTTTTCAGGACTTTTTGGACTTCAACATTGTGGATAAAGGATTGTGAACCTGTGTATGAAGCCCCACCAAATATATTTTGGCCACAGAACCCCCCTTTTCCAGGAGCATCCAAGAGGAATAGCATCCCCAGACTCTTGACACCCGAGCTATTGGTCTGCAAAGCAACTTTCCCAGGGGAGGGAACACACTGTGGCCTTGCCAGGCACTCACATTAGCCTCATCATCTCTGGTGACAACTAGATGACATGTGGATTCTAATAGCTGAACAAGGAGGTGGAGGTTGAAAGACTGAGCACCCACCAGACACAGCAGATCTGGCTGGGTAGTCATGGTGCTCAGCCTTCAGGTCCTGGGTGGAAAAAAGGGGCATGAGGAAGAGCAGCACTGTGGAAACATGGGCTAGTGCTTTCCTCCTAGCACTCTTCCACATTTTTCAAATTGCTTTAAAAAACTTCACTTTTTTCCCTCCCTGGTTATTGTTTTCTACTGCAAGGAGTTGTTCTGAGTGCTGCTGAGGGACAGAGGCAGGCCCAGTGCTGATGTTCACCCTGAGGGCAAGATGCTGGGTCCCTGGGAAGATGGCTTCCTGTTGCTCTGGCATCATTTTTCTAGCCCAGAGTTGAGGTGCGGTTGTGGGGCGCACATGAGGCCAGTGTCCCCTGGGTTAGGAGGAGGATGCTGGATTTCTGGAATATTTCCAGGAAGACTTCCTGCTTTGACAAAAACAACACAAACACAGGATAAGGGTCTGGGGCCTAAGGGGAGGGAATAATGAACCAGAGTGGAGACTTTGGGATGGAGGCTTGTACAGAGAACAGCCAGGTACAGAGAAGCTTTCCCCTCGCAATCCAGCTATGCTCCTCCGGCCAGTGGAGAGCATTTCTCCACTGAGGGTGACAGGTTGGGAGCTGGAAGAGGGGGACCAGTAACTCTTGAACCCTCTCCACCTTCCTCTTATCCACTCTGCACTTAGTGTCATATTTCACTGTGGCCTGGTCCATGGAGGGTGGGGGTGGAGAGGGGACAGTGGACAAGTGGCCATTTAGCTAGGGCCTCACGTTTATGAAGGGCCTCAAATACAGACCTTAAATGTGTGGGGTTTTAGATCCATCAAAGAGCTACACTCAGCCTCACTCACTGGGATTAGCAGAAAACATGCATCCCAAACTTGTCCCATTACCAGATCACCAGCTGTAGTGTGCTGTAAACGATTATTATTTTCATATGGCTTGTGAATTGCACCATTATGCTGCATTATATGTGTGTATGTATGTGTGTATGGGGGGGGGGGTCACAAGCTTTAATTTACTAAGTATAAACATTTGAAATAGACCACAATTTAGTAACTATTTTTTGGCAATTAAAAAACAACAGGAGCCAAAAAATATGGAAGTAGTAAACATATTTTAAAAAATAATAAAATGGAAATAGTCTGGCCCTATCTTCACATCTGAGAAGGATAAGGGGAACTCCAAGCAGGAGGCTCAGAGCGCTTGTCCCAGCTGGGTGCTTGGACTCAGAGCTTCTAGAGGACAGGGTATTCTGCCAGCCTCTGGGACCTCCTTTCACTGCTCTGGCCAACTCTGGCTTCATCTGCATCACTCTAGCGGCCTCTGCTGGGTTGGGGGTGAAGGGCGACCAAGGATCAGGTGGCGCTCAGAACTCTGGCTGGGAAGCTGGGTGGAATTGCCTAATGGGCAGTGCGAGGGCCTTGGTATCAGAAGGGACTCAAAGAAGATAAGATCTGACGACCTCAAGGTTGTTTATGCCATGCTCTGGTTTAACTGTTCTGATAGTGGTGCTGAGGAAGGGAGGCAAGTCCAGATCTGAAGGCAAGATGGCTGCACCCAGGAAGAGAAATATTCTATTGCTGGGTGGGGATTCATGACTCAATTTCTTCTCTTCTGACTCCTTTCTCCATATAGTGACCACCAAAGGGCCTGGCCTCTCTGAGAAGGGCAGCCATCCTCCTCCATACAGCTGGTCATGACCCCTCTGATTCAGAGAGAGAGACCAGGAAGAGTTGCTGAGGCCTCCTGGCCACGGCTGAGTTCTGTGATCCAGCTTTTACTAAGGGACCTTGTTCTGAGGGCAAGTGGGAGCCTTACCCAGCCAGTTAATGAAAATCCTTCTTGTGCATGTGGCATTTATCCCTGTGAGGTAGATGGTAGCGTCAGGCCCCCAAACCCTTCTTTGAACATACTGGTGACCAAGTGGGTCTCAGTGAGTATTGGGGATAAAAATAACACACGGGAGCCCACAGCTTAGTGCAGCTGCCATGGCTAGTGACAGAAGCTGGTATCAGGTTATTGAGAAAATAGAGCCTTTTAGGTCTGGCCAAGGCTCACTTCAAACAGACAGAGGTTGTCGTCATCATGAGTAAAGCAGTTTACACCCCAACAGCTTGCTTTCCCTCTTCACTCTGTTTCTCATTCAACATTGCAGATGGAAACTTTAAACTGTAGAAAAAGCAGCTTAGTTTCATATGGACTAAGAACACTTATGTGTGAACTTTGGGTCCTTAAGTCACTAGTGGTAGCAGCCTTCCCCAGTTCTGCCTGTTTCTCTTGCTTTGTATATTACCCAGGGCCTATAAGAGCTGTGGCAGATCTAACCCCTCAAGGCCATGGGCAGGTTCAGAGGTTTCTGAAATCATGCCATTCCTCTACTCATATGCCCGGGTCAGCCCGGGCTGCTTGATGGCACAGGGCCTTATCACAGTTGTGGATTTCACAGAACACAGACGGTGGCTCAACCACAAAACGGTGGTTGGCTTTATCAATGGATAGTAAAGATGAAAAGCATATTTACAGTAATTGAAAAAACCTATTTCTGGAGCAGTCTGTATCTAGGAATCAGATTTGCTCAGACTCAGGATTACTACCTGCAATGTACAGGAAACTCCCGAAGATCAACAAGAAAAAAGACCAGAAATCCAATGGAAAAGTGAGCAATGGATAAATTAGGAAATCATAGAAGGGAAATCAGAAGAGCTGGCAAGTGTGTAAAGATATGCTCAACCTTAGAAGCATTCTGAGTGATGCAAATTAAAACATGATATCACTTTGCATCATTAGATTGGCAAAAATTAGACAAGTCATATATCACTTACCAAGTGTTGGCAAGGATGTGGGGAAAACGGAACCATTGCTGGTGGGAGTATAAACTTGTAGAACTATTCTAGAAGCCATCTGACTCTATTTCATGAATTTAAATATGCTATACCCAAAGAGCCAGCGATCCCACTCTTGGGTATATTGCTCGCCCAAAACTCTCAAACAGGCCCATAATGGAACATAAACAAGTATATTTGTCGGTGGATTGTGTGTGGAGGCAAACCTGGGTGTCATCCCTGGAGAAATGAAGCAGTGAAATGTGTAGATGCATGCTTGGAAGTACTGTGTAGCCACCAGACACAATGAACCAGAGGTACTTAGAGCCACACATCAATCTTAAAAACATGTGTCATGTAAAGAAGAAATACAATAAGATCTATGGTACAGTAACATTTATGTAGACTGAAGTCACATCTATCCATAAAAGAGCACTATGTATCTTTTAGGAATACCTATATACCTGTGGACGTACATTGCACATATTATAGTGAGTGCCCTTTATAGGGTGGGGAGAAAAATAAATGGTTAGGGGAATGAATGGGAAAAGAATAAAAGAGGGCACCTACCTACCAATGATGAAATGATGTACCATCAACTGAAGAGATTTGTCCAACTCTCTGTGCCAGAGACAAAAAAAAATTGCTGTCAAAAATTTTCATACAGGGATTTCCCTGGTGGGGCACTGGTTAAGAATCCGCCTGCCAATGCAGGGGACACGGGTTGGACCCCTGGTCTGGGAAGATCCCACATGCTGCGGAGCAACTAAGCCTGTGCACCACAACTACTGAACCTGCGCTCTAGAGCCTGTGAGCCACAACTACTGAGCCCGCATGCCACAACTGCTGAAGCCCGCGTGCCTAGAGCCGGTGCTCCACAACAAGAGAAGCCACTGCAATGAGAAGCCCGCGCACCACAACGAAGAGTAGACCCCGCTCGCTACAACTGGAGAAAGCCCACGCACAGCAACGAAGAACCAACGCAGCCAAAAAATAAATAAATAAATTTATAAAAAAAATTTTTTTTCATACAGATGGTCGAAAATAAGGGCATCTGGAGCTTCCCCTAAGGATTTGAAGAGTTGGTGGCTATATAAAGTTTGGATAGACATTTCAAAGGAAGGACCACGAAGATCATCACAAAATGCTTCAGGCATCTTGGAGGCATTTTAAGGTGATGCAGGGATTGTATGAATGAGAAAGCAGGTAAAGGGTTAGGCCCCCAGGTGACATGCCCAGGGAAGTCATGGAGTGAAATTACAGTGGAAAGTATAGGGAAGATGGACAATGAAGGAAGCCAGAACACAGTGGGTCCAGTCCTGTCCTGGGTGAGATGTCTCCTGATGGGCAAACCTCTGGCTCCTGGAATCAGTCTACTCAGAGAGGGGGCAGTGAGCAGGATTTGTTTGACTAAATGAATCTTCATGGAGACCTCATATCTATGGGGACCCTAAAGGCAGTCTATGGAGAAGCACATAAGGAAAGCAAATGATTGGCCTGAAAGCAAGGTGATAGAAAAATGAAGGAAGGCACTCTGACCCCAGGTTAGTGCTACATGTGGGGAAAGAAAGGGAGCAACTTAAGAAGCAGGTGAAATTTGTGAAAACTTATTTGTCCCAATGCAATGTGGTATGCTGGACCAGAAAAAGGACATAAGTACACAAAAATCTGAACAATGTCTGAATTTACGTTTATAGTACAGTACTAATGTTAATTTCTTAGTTTTGACAAGTGGACCATTCTTAGGTGTATGTAAGGTGTTAATATTAGGGCAAGGTTAGTGAAGTTCAGACAGGAACTCTCTCCTTGCAAATTTTCTGTAAATCTAAAATTATTTCAAAATAAATTTTTTTAAAAGGTAAAAGCTCCAGTCCAAAGGCATTTAAAAAGAAATGGAAATAAGTAAATATATCAATCATATATATATTATATCTAAGATGTGTGCATACATATGTGTTTATATGCACACATCTTAGATATAGATATAACATGTGAATTTTAAAGTTTGGGAGAATTTACACCAATATGTTATTAACTCTAGGTCATATTATAACTAGGATGTGGATGCTATAGGTTATTGATTCTTTTCTTCATAGTTTTTTGTATTGTCTGAATATTTTAAAATAAAAATGTGTAAATGTTATAATTATGAGAAAAATACCTCATCTGGGTCTGCCTGAAAGAACAGGGTGCCAGGCTCAGAAACTTCCCTGGACGTCTTGCATAGATTCCAACCCCCACTGGGTCCCAGGCTCCATTTCTCCCAGGGCCAGGTTTGAGCAAATCTCCTGCAGATGAGCATCCTTCCACTCCCTCTGCGAGGTCATCAGTGAAAATGCGTGGTCCTGTGGGTGTTCAGGGAGAAGCACTGATGCTCTTATTGGTGGTCAGAGAGCTATGAGCATGTTCACATTCTGCCTGTTACTGGGCATGTGTGGGATGCAGAGTGTGGACTGTATATATAGACTGATAGTGTTTATTCCTCCTTTCTCTCTCTTTTTTTTTAACATCTTTATTGGAGTATAATTGCTTTGCAATGGTGTGTTAGTTTCTGCTGTATAACAAAGTTAATCAGCTATACATATACATACATCCCCATATCTCCTCCCTCTTGCGTCTTCCTCCCACCCTCCCTAACCCACCCCTCCAGGTGGACACAAAGCACCGAGCTGATCTCCTTGTGCTATGCGGCTGCTTCCCACTAGCTATCTATTTTACATTTGGTAGTATATATAAGTCCATGCCACTCTCTTACTTCGTCCCAGCTTACTCTTCCCCCACCCTTTGTCCTCAAGTCCATTCTCTATGTCTGCGTCTTTATTCCTGTCCTGCCCCTAGGTTATTCAGAACCTTTTTTTTTTTTTTTAAGATTCCATATATATGTGTTAGCATACGGTATTTGTTTTTCTCTTTCTGACTTACTCCACTCTGTATGACAGTCTCTAGGTCCATCCACCTCGCTACAAATACCTCAATTTCGTTTCTTTTTATGGCTGAGTAATATTCCATTGTATATATGTGCCACATCTTCTTTATCCATTCATCTGTCGATCGACACTTAGGTTGCTTCCATGTCCTGGCTATTGTAAATAGAGCTGCAATGAACATTGTGGTACATGACTCTTTTTGAATTATGGTTTTCTCAGGGTATATGCCCAGTAGTGGGATTGCTGGGTCGTATGGTAGTTCTATTTTTAGTTTTTTGAGGAACCTCCATACTGTTCTCCATAGTGGCTGTATCAATTTACATTCCCACCAACAGTGCAAGAGGGTTCCCTTTTCTCCACACCCTCTCCAGCATTTATTGTTTCTAGATTTTTTGATGATGGCCATTATGACCGGTGTGAGGTGATACCTCATTGTAGTTTTGATTTGCATTTCTCTAATGATTAGTGATGTTGAGCATCCTTTCACGTGTTTGTTGGCAATCTGTATATCTTCTTTGGAGAAATATCTATTTAGGTCTTCTGTCCATTTTTGGATTGGGTTGTTTATTTTTTTGATATTGAGCTGCATGAGCTGCTTGTATATTTTGGAGATGAATCCTTTGTCCGTTGATTCGTTTGCAGATATTTTCTCCCATTCTGAGGGTTGTCTTTTCATCTTGTTTATGGTTTCCTTTGCTGTGTACAAGCTTTTAAGTTACATTAGGTCCCATTTATTTATTTTTGTTTTTATTTCCATCTCTCTAGGAGGTGGGTCAAAAAGGATCTTGCTGTGATTTATGTCATAGAGTGTTTTGTCCATGTTTTTCTCTAAGAGTTTTATAATGTCTGGCCTTACATTTAGGTCTTTAATCCATTTTGAGTTTATTTTTGTGTATTGTGTTAGGGAGTGTTCTAATTTCATTCTTTGACATGTAGCTGTCCAGTTTTCCCAGCACCACTTATTGAAGAGGCTGTCTTTTCTCCATTGTATATTCTTGCCTCCTTTGTCAAAGATAAGGTGACCATATGTGCGTGGGTATATCTCTGGGCTTTCTATCCTGTTCCATTGATCTATATTTCTGTTTTGTGTGCAGTACCATACTGTCTTGATTATTGTAGCTTTGTAGTATATGTCTGAAGTCCAGGAGCCTGATTCCTCCAGCTCCATTTTCTTTCTCAAGATTGCTTTGGCTATTCGGGGTCTTTTGTATTTCCATACAAATTGTGAAATTTTTTGTTTTAGTTCTGTGAAAAATGCCATTGGTAGTTTGACAGGGATTGCATTGAATCTGTAGATTGCTTTGGGTAGTATAGTCATTTTCACTATGTTGATTCTTCCAATCCAAGAACATGGTATATCTCTCCATCTGTTTGTATCATCTTTAATTTCTTTCATCAGTGTCTTATAGTTTTCTGCATACAGGTCTTTTGTCTCCCTAGGTAGGTTTATTCCTAGGTATTTTACTCTTTTAGTTGCAGTTGTAAATGGGAGTGTTTCCTTAATTTCTCTTTCAGATTTTTCATCATTAGTGTATAGGAATGCAAGAGATTTCTGTGCATTAATTTTGTATCCTGCTACTTTACCAAATTCATTGATTAGCTCAAGTAGTTTTCTGGTAGCATCTTTAGGATTCTCTATGTATAGTATCATGTCATCTGCAAACAGTGACAGTTTTACTTCTTTTCTGATTTGGATTCCTTTTACTTCTTTTTCTTCTCTGATTGCTGTGGCTAAAACTTCCAAAATTATGTTGAATAATAGTGGTAAGAGTGGGCAACCTTGTCTTCTTTCTGCTCTTAGTGGAAATGGTTTCAGTTTTCACCATTGAGAACAATGTTGGCTGTGGGTTTGTCATATATGGCCTTTATTATGTTGAGGTAAGTTCCCTCTATGCCTACTTTCTGGAAGGTTTTTATCTTCTTTTCTCTTTTGATCTTTAGTATTTCTTAATTACAAAAGTAATTAATAGATGTGCCCTCTAACAAATTTAGAAAACATGAATGTGTAAATAAAAAAGTAGAAATCCCCCATATGTGGCTCAAGCAACGTTTTCAAAAATAGACTTTTTTAAAGAAAAGTTTTAAATTTACAACAAAATTGAGTGGAAGTTACAGAGATTTCCCATATACTCCCTACCCCCATCCACACACAGCCTCCCCCAGTATCAACATCCCCCACCAGAGCGGTATATTTGTTACAGTTGATGAACCTGTGCTGACACATCACAATCACCCAAAGTCCATAGTTGACATTAGGGTTCACTCTTGGTGTTGTACATTCTATGGGTTTTGACAAATGTATAGTGACATATATCCACCATTTTCATATCATACAGAGTAATTTCACTGTCCTAAAAATCCTCTGTGCTCCGCCTATTCATTTCTCCCTTGACATTTTTCATATCAGTAAATGTATATATTTGTCATTCCTTTGAATGGTTACATAGTATTCCATTGAATGATGTTACCATAATGTAGGCATTTCTAAGCCTCTGCTAATACAAATGCATCTATGCACATACTTGCACCTGTATCTTGGGCAGTCATGCTATTTCTGTGGGAGAGATTCTTTCCGTGGGACTACTGAGTCACACATTTACAATTTTGAAAGAGATTGCCCTCTAAAGGCATTCATTCATTCAACAAATATTATGGGTACTATTTTGCATCAGACATTATGAGACCCTAGGAATTCAGCTATGAATAAAACAGACACAGTTCCTAGCAGAGGACGTTATCACTAAACAAATAATCACACAAACCAATATTATTGCAACTGTAACTTCTCTGAAAGAAAAGAAAAGTTGTTGGAGAATGTAGACAGAGGAACCTAATTTATACTGGGGATTCAGAGGACAGTCTCCATCAGGCTGAGAATCCAAGGATGAATAGGAATAGACTAGGAAGAGTGGGGGTCCAGGAGACGCTGGGAGAGAAGGGGCCTTCCAGACAAAGGGAAGGCCTGTGTGGAGCCCTGAGGTGGACAGTTGTGCTGAGTTGGAGGAACATGAGGGCCAGTGTCAGGGAAATAATCTGGAAGCGAGGCTAAAGAGGAAGGCTGGGCCAGGTCATGCTTGGTCCTCTAGGCTGCCTGATTTACAGTCTCCTAACAGAGCAGGAAGGGTTCCATTTCCTGTACCTTTTAGACCAGCAATGCTTAGAAGTGTTTTCTTCCCTCCATTCTATTACTGTGTGAACATTCCTTGATTGTGGCCATGACTTGATTTTCAATACGAGCCTTTTTAAGAAGTGTGTAACAGCTCACGTTGAGATTGCCAGATTCAAAATGCACATCAAATGTACTTCACAAAGTTAACCAAATTCCCCAAATCCCTGTGCATCCCAGCATATTTATTCTATTTTAGGACTTAAAGTATGAGAGAAATTTCCTGTTTCTGTAAAAACCATCTGTTCATCTAAGCAAATGGTACTTGTTCCATTCAGCTCACGTTCCAGAAGCTCTCTCTGGGGGTCCTGGATCCTGCCTTGTTCCAGCCAATGACATGCAAGACCTGTGTGGGAGGAAGAGTGCTGGGCAGCTGGCCTTTTCGAGTCACGCTTTCAAGTTCCACTCTTGTTACTGCAGGTGCTGCTGTCAAATACAGGCCTCCCAGTCTGTGTGTCCCCTCTGGGCTCCCACAGCATCCTGGGATAAACCTGTCATCGCAAGGTCCACACTGTTATTTAATCTTTCCTATTGGTGCTCAGTAAGTGTTTATGGAATGGATATATTGTATTAGCAGAAGGTAGAAAACATCTAAATCATGGTATATCATTTAATGGAATACTATGCAAGCATCAAAAAGGATGGGGTAGATATATATTTACTGATGTAGAAAGATGTCCATGAGCTACTAGGTGAAAAAAGCAAGTTATAGAACACATATAGTACAGTCTTCTTTTTCTTTTTTAAAATTGTACACACACATATATACTTACATATATGGAAGACATTTATGTTTTTATTTATACATTTCTGTATTGTCTGAATTTGTTACAGTGCACAGATGTGAGTTTTGTAATTAAAATGAATAAAGGAATGAATGAATAAGGGACTTTTTAGGATTTTCAGAGGGGTGACGGAACAGAAAACTCACTCCTTCTTGGTTCCTCTCCCCTGACCTATTACCAAGTCTGAGACTTGTTCTTTCAACTTCTGTTTGAATAATATTTTTTAAAAAAATTACTAAAATGGGGAACTTCCCTCGTGTGCACAGTGGTAATAAGATCCAGCTGCCAATGCAGGGGACACGGGTTCGATCCCTGGTCTGGGAAGATCCAAGTGCTGTGGAGCAACTAAGCCCGTGTGCCACAACTACTGAGCCTGCGTTCTAGAGCCCGTGTGCTACAACTACTGAAGCTCACACGGCCTAGAGCCCGTGATCTGCAACAAGAGAAGCCACTGCAATGAGAAGCCCACGCACAGCCCATGAAGAGTAGCCCCCGCTCGCCACCAACTAGAGAAAGCCAGTTGCGAAGCAATGAAGACCCAACGCAGCCAAAAATAAATAAATAAATAAACAAAAATTTTTAAAAAGTACTAAAGGGTGTAATAACTATAATAAGTAAAAAAAAAGGCTCAAGAAAACCTGAGAAAATTTTGTATATGTATAGAAAAAGTTCTCAGAGCAAACTGCTTATAGAGCTATCCCTGGGTATGGAGTGGATTAGGGGAAACCTTTACTTCTATTGCTTGAATATTTTGCAATATGTATATATTTCTTTTATATAAATAATAATAATGAAGGGTTAATGTCCTTTTTTTACTATTTCCATACTTCCTTTTCATTCAAGATTTATTCATTCATCCAGTAAATATTTACTGAGCAACCACTATCAGCCTGACACAGTGCTAGAAGTTTTTCTTCTTTTTTTAAAGTAAAAAAAAAATTTTTTTTTATTTAGCCATTCTAGTAAGTGGTACCTCATTTTTTTAGTTTTGATTTGCACTTCCCTAATAACTAATGAGGCTGATCATCTTTTCATATGCCTATTGACCATTTGTATGACTCCTTTAGAGAAATGTCTATTCAAATCCTTTGCCCTATTTTTTTTTTGGCCACACTGCATGATTTGTGGGATTTTAGTTCCCCAACCAGGGATCAAACCCGGGCCCTCCACAGTGAGAGCACCGAGTCCCAACCCACTGGACCTCCGGGGAATTCCCCAGAGGATTTTTTCTTAAGGAGCTCATCGTCTAGTGGAGAAGACTCACAAGAAAACAGTGCGATGTGAGAGGATGTATAACACCAAGTGTTATGGGGGTCTCCATCTGCCAGGAGAGTCAAAGAATGACCAGGGAGCGTTTCACAGAGGAGATGGTGCTTATGCTGAGTCTTAAAGAATGAGGAGGTGGTTGCCACTTGGACAAGATGAGGAAGGGTATTCCACAGGAAGAGAATACCTTGTATGAAAACACCTTTTATAAAAATCTAGAGGAGTAAAAGAGGCTATCCTGCTCATGAACATTAAATAGGTCAGTGTGGTGGAGACACAGGGGACGTGGGGAGAAGATGGGCTGGAGAAAGGCACCCTAGGAAGAGTAAGAAGCCTTTGAAGAACCTTGTGTGAGCTATAGAGCAGCTATATAGCTGCCCATTTAATAATTGAATAAACTGAGTCACAGAAAGGCTAAATGACTTGCCCAAGTCCACATTACAGGAGGAGGCCAAGCTGTAACATAGTTTTAGGGTTTTTATGCTTCAGGCTACAGTGCTTCCTGGGCCAGGCCCTATCCTTGAGAGCGTTCTGATGTTCTGGCTTGAACCACTCCAAGTTGTTAGCAAAGAAGAACAGGCCGACCTCACAGTAGGCTCTGACCACAGTGGCCACACACTTGGCACACCCTTGTACCAGAAGCTACAGGAGAGCTTTCTCTAAGAGAGCTTTTCCTAGAAAATGACATATGCACGCTCAATCTTGAAGTTGGTGGACACCCCTCAGAAATGGTGGAGGAGGCAGCTTCCTGGCACCCAGCTGTCCTGGGGAGCCACTTTCCATTCTTGCTGCCAGCATGTAAGTGGTACTTAGGCCACTTGTTCCCACCCAAGCCAGAGAGCCATGGATGTATCAGTTGCTCAGATCCAGAGCTTGACGATGCTGCACAGGCTCTGAAATCAGAAAGAGGTATTTCTCACACTCACTCTAATGGCTAAAATGAAAAGACTGACAATTCCATGTATTGACAAGGACACAGAGAAACTAAATGATTTGGCAGTATTTAATAATGTTAAATATATTCCTACCTAAGAAAAATGTTCATGACAGTATTATTCAAAATGGCCTAAAACTGGAAACAACCTAAATATTCATCAGCAGGAGAGTGGATAAATAAATTAGGTGGTATATTCATAAAATCATATACTATTCAGCAATAAAAAGGAACAAACTCCTGATACATACAACAATGTGGATAAATCTTAGACGTACTGTATTGAGCAAAAGAAGCCAGAAACAAGAGTATGATTCCATACATACAAAGTTCAAGAATAGGAATCAAGAATTTGATTTTGAAGTTCTAATCAAATCTATGAGGATAGAAGTCAGAATATTGGTTACCTTGGAAGTTAGAGGGAGTGGGTATTTGCTGGAAAGGGGCATAAGGGAATGGAAGTGTTCTGATTTTGATCTGGGTGGTGGCCACATGGGTATATGTATATTAAGTGTATTAAGGGACAGTGCAATACAGTACTGTGTGTGTGTGAGAGAGAGAGAGAGAGAGAGAGAGAGAGAGAGAGGGAGAGAGAGAGAGAGAGAGAGAGGGAAGTAAGTCTTGATTCTAGTTCCCAGTTCTACTACTGTGGCTTCTGGGCAAGTTACTTAACATTTATGATCCCCTTGTCTCATCCATAAAATGGGGATAATAGTACCCCTCTCATAGGGTAGTTCTTAAAAATTAAATTTTGATTTTTATTTTATTGTGGTAAGAACACTTAACATGAGATCTACTCTCTTAAGAGATTTTTAAGTGTGTAGTACAATATAGTTAATTATAGTCATGATGCTATACAGCAGATCTAGAACTTATTCATTTTGCATTACTGAAGCCTTAAACCTATTGATTAGCAGCTCTTCATTTCCCCCTCCAGCCTGCCTCTGGCAAGCACTGTTCTGCTTTCTGCTTCTATGAGTTTCACTATTTAAATTCCTTATATAAGTAGAATCATAGAGTATTTGTCCTTCTGTAACTGACTTATTTCACTTAATATAATGTCCTCAAGGCTCCACCATGTTGTCACATGTTTTTAGGATTTCCTTCTTTTTCAAGGTTGAAGAATATTCCATTGTATATATGTACCACATATTCTTTATCCATTCATCCTTTAATGGACATTTAGATTGTTTCCACATCTTGACTATTGTGAACAGTGCTGCAGTGAACATGGCAATGCTAATATCTCTTTGAGATTCTGACTTCAGTTCTTTTGGATAGACACCCAGGAGTGGGATTGCTAGATCATATGGCAATTCTATTTTTAATTTTTGAGGAACCTCCACACTGCTTTCCATAGTGGCTACACCATTTTGCATTCCCACCAACAATGTACAAGGGGTCTAATTTTACATCCTTGCCAACACTTTTTTGCCTCAGGTAATTTTAAGAGTCGAATGAGATAATGCACAAAACTCTCTTAGTCCAAGAGCCTGAAAAAAAAATGAGTTTGGCAAAAGTTATTCTCACTGTTGCTTCTCATCCACCACTTACCCCACCAGGAACAGGTCCCTGAAGCCTCACCCCCCAAAAAAATAATTCATCACTGGGTTGTGTCAGATCCCCAGGCAGCACTCCCAAGCCCCACAGCACTAAATGTTGTCACGCTTGCATTATCCACGAAGCTCCAGTGACTAGAAAGAAGTTTCATTGAGTTCTGAACAGGAAGCAGCAGTGGCAGCTGATAATCTGTGACCTGAATATAGCTATCCATTATCTCACTGTGGTTTCTTGTTTCCCTGACAGAGGAAACGCCTACGACTTTCTTGAAGTTATTCTAAACACTCAGTTTCTTGTTTAGCTCTGGCAGGATAATGTTACCCCTGGGCACTCCTATGCTTTGGGCTGTGGCCTCCCTGCCAGCCTGGAGGTCCCAGCTCAGTAGCCAACCTGTGGGGTAACTGTCCCCTTTGCTTGGGAGGGTGGTGACAGGAGCAAAAGGGGAAAGAGGCCAACAGTATCTCTAGCCGTTGGAAGAGAAAAATAAAACAAAGCAAGAAAGATTTACCACAATAGCTCCTTTTTGTTCCTCTTTAAGAAACCAGCCAGGCAGAACTGGCTGGGAGAGAGGGTGTCACCAGTTTCTTCTCATCACCACTAGTTTCTGAAATGCTCTCCATCTCCAGTTGCTTCTCTCTGGTTCTGTTCTTCTCAGGGAAGTAAATCTGTCCTCCTGGTGAGTCCGCCCTCCAGTGAGGAGCAGAGCCGATGCCCAAGCTTCAGACTTGAGCAGGAAAGCCCTGTTGAATCTTGTCCTTGTAAAACTCAGAGCCCAGGAGGCTCTGGGACAAATTGTAAATGAGGCAAAGTTTGTCTTTGGCGTCTCATCCCCCTGGCTGCCCCATGACCAGCCTGTTCTCGACCAAAGCTTTTATGATACCAACTCACTTATCACTGCATCTGGGGGATCATTCATTCTGAAGAATTAAGGATTTCAGGTATTACCTCTCTTAGGAGTGCTTATATTTTAAAAGAGAACTCAAGATAGTAATGCTTAAATCAAAGGACTACATCTCTGACATCTGGGGAGCTGTGTTTGGTGGGGAGGGGAAGGCCTTTGGGCTTTTTGCACCATTCCTAGTAGTTCTGCTTCTATGATTAAACACTGACTGATACAGGCATTAAGAAGAAAACCAGAGACTTCCCTGGTGGTGCAGTTGTTAAGAATCCACCTGCCAATGCTGGGGACATGGGTTCGAGCCCTGGTCTGGGAAGATCCCACATGCCACGGAGCAACTAAGCCCGTGTGCCACAACTACTGAGCCCATGTGCCACATCTATTGAAGCCTGCACGCCTAGAGCCCGTGCTCCGCAACAAGAGAAGCCACCGCAATGAGAAGCCCGCGCACCACAACGAAGAGTAGCCCCCGCTCGCTGCAACTAGAGAAAGCCCGCGCGCAGCAACGAAGACCCAACACAGCCAAAAAAAAAAAAAATCAATCAATAAATAAAATAAATTTATAAAAAAAAAAGAAGTTTATTATAAAGATTTGACATTTTGCAATTGTGGGAGCTGGTTAAACAGCTTGTGTGTGACTGCTGCGTATGCTTCTGGTGCTGGGCCTGAAGTCAGGGGGGCAGGTGGTCAGGAAGAGTAGCTAGACATGAAGTATGGGAGAACAAAGTCAAACTGGAACTTGCAAAAAAAAAAAATGTGGTGCCCACAGGGTGAATTGGAAGCAGTGTTAGTCTCTTACTGGGTCCTTTGTCATGGAGCTAAACATACATTTGGCCCAGGAGTTGAAAAGCCTGAAGGATGAGATTTGGTGGGAACCGAAGGAGTTGTGGGCCTAACTGCTATCCCGGGGCCAACCAGGTGAGCCAGCAGAACTGAGACAATGTGTGTGAGATACAACAGTGCCTGATTCTACACCTCACCATAAACATGGGTGTTTTGCTTCTGCTCTCCAGACATTGTGCAAATGTTCTTGTGGGCAACCCTACCCCAGAACCAGACAAGGAAAGCAATTCTGTAAAACATAGTTCGAACATTTAGCTAAGTTGACATAGTACGAATCTACCATGATTCCTTTCTATATTTGCCAAACCTTCTTCGATTAGCATGTATTACTTTAATAACCAGGGAAAAAAACTTTAAAGAGTCCCTAAAATATTCAAATGTCTAATAAATATATGAAAGGGTACTCAATTCACTAACAAGCAGGAAAATGCAAATGAAAAGCACGATAGGATATCCCTACACACCCACCAAAATGGCCAAAATGAAAAAGACAGACAACACTAAGTGTTAGTGAGAATATGAGCAACTGGAACTCTCATTCATTGCTCGTGGGAGTGTAAATTGGTACAACTACTTTGGAAAACTGTTTGGCAATATCTGCCAAAGTTGAACATATGTGTACCCTATGATTAGCAATTACATTTCTAGAAATACATGTGTTCACCAAAATACACGTATAAGAATATTCACAGCAGCACTATTTGTAATAGCTAAAAACGATGAGTAATTCAAGCGTCCACCAACAATAGAATAGATAAATAATCCACGGTGAATTCACGTAATCCACTATCTAACAATGAGATAACTACATACAACAATAAGGGTGAATATCACAAATATAACATTAGGTGGAAGAAATCAAACACAAAAGAATACATAGTCACAATTCCATTTATGTCGAGTTCAAAAACAGGAAAAATTAATCTATGCCTTTAATCTATGAATAGGGATTTCCTTTGAGTGATTAGTGGCTAGAATGGGGTCAAAAGAGGGTTTCTGAGGTGCTAGTGATGTTCTGTTTCTTCATGTAGGTTTTGGATACATAGCAATGTTTGCCTTTTGAAAATTTATAGAGCTGTATATTTATGATTTGTGTACATTTCTGTATATATGTTATACTTCCACAAAAAGTTTTAAAAAATTAGTAATCCCTGGTTTAGGGAACTAAGGATAACTACTCTTATTATATCACAAGTCGAGAGGATCAAATTCCACAATGTATATTACAGTGCTTGGGGAAAAAAAGAACCTGACGAATATGCAGACACAGGAATAAGGAGAGAAAATAGAATATTTAATTTGGGTTGGTACCTTTAAAAAATTGTGGTAAAATTTCTGCAACATAAAATTCACCACTTTATAATTTTTTAAAGAGAATGTGTGTAGTTGTGTGTGTAGCGGGGGAGGTACTGGTTAGCGGGAGGTGGGAAGGAAAGATAGGTTTCCTGAGTTCCTGATGTGACAAGCATTTGCTCTGCTTGCTAAGCTAAGGTCTTGTGACCAAACAGGGAAATGTCACTGCCCCCTGAAGTCAGTCCTTTTGTTGGCTAGGGGTGACTCTCCAACCCCCTGAAGCCAGGCTGGACCAGATGACAGGAGTAACTATAAGTTCTAGAAATGTCACTGAATCCAGGTCCCACTCTGCTCCCTCTAGTCCCACAACACACATTCAGCCTCAGCTGTGACTACCTCTGTCCCCAAAGCTTCTTTCTTCATTAGCAGCCATGAGAAAGATCAGGATTACAAGTTCAGCAAGGGCTTTAAGTGGCAGTCCCAGGACAGCAGTGGTAGCATTCATTTTGCTGTCCAGAGTGATGACATGTCTGCACTTCTAGGCTCACTGGGGCAGCTGGTTTTTTATTTGGCTCCAACACTGGCACCAGCACCATTTGGAGAGGGAAGGCACTCACAGCTCCTAAATACCTACACTGGAGCAGAGGCCAAGGATCCCAGAAGAATCTGTCCCTTACAGTACCACTGGAGAGAATTAATTGAGTGCTTACTGTGTGCTTGGCATGACACTCCCAGGAAGACATCTGAGCCTCTTGGACACCAGCAGAGGGCCTGGGACTCAGCCAACGTTCCCTGACCTAGAGCTTTTTAAGGGGAAGAGAAATCTGGATCAATTACAGTGGGTGACTCATTCTCCCTCTTCCTAGAAGCCTAACCAACCCCAGACTTTATTCTACTAAAATCAGGTTAAAATGAACACCACACACATGTATGTAAAGAGAAGTCTGGAAGGACAATAGCAGAGGTTACCTTTGAGTCCTGGTGTGGAGTTGATATCTCTGTCTTCTTTGTACTTTTTAAGGTAGCGTATGTAATACTTAAGCACACGGCCTTCAGAGAGCAAACACTTGTGTTCAAATCTCAGCCTTGCTGTGTACTAGCTGAGTGACTTTGGGCAATTTACCTCACCTGTATGAACTTTAATCTTCTTATCTGTAAAAGGGAATGAAAATAAACCTGCTTCATAGGGATATTATGAAGTGTCAATGAAATGATGCACATTAAGTGCTTTAATACTGTCTCTTATGCAGAGAAAACTCTCCATAAATGGGAACTGTTATTGTTATATTTCTATACTGTTTGATTTTGTTTTCAACAACACATATTTTTAAAATAAAAACAGTAAAGTTTTTTTTTGTTTTCATTTTTAAAGAAAAGAAGAATAAGGATAGCTGTTAGGGGAAGAGAGTTTGTAAGATTGTAAGAGGGCATGTGGAGACTTAGCAGGGTCTGGGCAGAAGGAGGGCAGGCTCAGACATGGAGATGGGGGTGTGGTTGAAGGGGACTGTGAGCCTTTTTTTTTGGCCTCCAGCTGAGGAGCCATCTCTTCTTGCTCTGGGATACTGCCCCCTGCACTCTCAGCTCAGACATAAGAGCAATTGCCCCAATTAGCTCTACCCTGGCAACATCTCTGATTCTCAGAGAATCCTGGGGCACACCGGCCACCAGAGGGTTTCTTGTCATGATCTGGGTCCAGGGTGACCTGGCCAGCTCAAACACAAGGCTGGTATGATTTCATCTCCTGTTCTGACAGGCTGTGTCTGTGAGCACTGCCCTAAAAGGTTAGCCTCTTGAAGATGCTCCTCGTTTGTCCCTGAAGCTCAGGATTCATTTTAATTTTAATAAGAAATTCACTGCCATGACATCATCAAGATAACTCTATACAAGGGACAGTCCTTAGGGGTGGCAGCCTCTCTCCCCTTTCCTAAGGTTTTCTGTTTCTGTTAAGTGGATGCTGGTTCTGGCCTTCCACGTCTGGCCTGGAGCTCAGCACACACCGTGGGTTTGCCTTTTGTCACACTGAGCATGCCTCTTGCAACCGTGGCTGGGGCACACATTCTCCCATATTTGGGAGTAAGCCGGAGACTTGTCGGCATGTGGGTTTCTGTTTAAAATTCCAAAGCCAGCGGGGCGTATATTATCCATTTCCTCAAATCCAACATGCTGTAAAGCATGAGTCAGAGTTGGATAAGCTTCTTCCCAGGGGAAGTTGTGTCAGTTGGTTAGTGAATGTAATTAAACAAGGATAATGTTCACTGGCATTAGCTGCAGATTAATGCACAGAAAAACAGAATCTCCATCTTGAGTTTACAATATTCCTGCCAAGATAAGACGACTTCCCCAAGTGTCACTGATCAGAGAAAGCAATCCAACCTTCATGTAATTTGAGGGGGCACAGGAAGACCCCACAGCAACACTCTCCTTTCACATAAATAAATAATGCAGATAATAGGACCTCTGAGGGGAGAGATGTATATTCTGATTATTTTAAAGGTATTTTTGTGAGTGGGGCTACATGTCAGTAAATATCAAGGAAGGTTATTTTATCTGATTTGATCCATCATCAGCAAGGGCCAGGTGGTTGCAGGCAGGCTCTGGGGGAATGGAACATGGGACAGATAAGATTTGATAAGCACTGGGGATAATATCCAGTTTCTTATGCTTTGCTTACCAATGGGCCCTTTAGGAGGTTCCTCCAGGAAGCCAGAAAGCAGCACTAAAGCCCTGAACTCCAGAAGGGCTGAGAGGGCAGGGGTACCAAGAGGGAAGTTAGGAAACGAGGGGTGGGTCTAGAGAACATCAGAAACCCATGGTTTTTATAGCATATTTTAGCCTAGACAAGCCCTTTCCTCAATCATGGAAACATAAATAGAAAGGAAAGGCTGTTGGAAGTCATTTAGTCCAACCCCTCTTCAGAGAAGAGCAAACTGAGGTCTACTCAGAGAGGTTAATTAAGTTGCCCAAGTTCACCCAGCAAGTTAGTGGCAGAGTTGAGACTTAAGTCTCCTCTTTTTATTTTTCTACCAAACTGCTCCCGGGCAGTTTCTAGGGATGACAGGAGCCAACACTCAGGCTGACCTCACTGGCCCATATCTGCAAATATCTACCCTGCCTTTTCAAATATAACCTCTACTCAGGGTGTGAGAAGCAATGCTAAACCATATCCGAAAAGGTATAGTCTTCTGCCGGCATAAATCAACAATTTCAAAATGTATTTTTTCTTAACTCCAGTAAAAAGTGTGCTCAATTTCATATAACTGAGATTTAAAGCTTATTGCTAACCAGAAAAGCATCTGGAGTTAAAGAAAAAGGGATGTGTGAATGTTCTTTTACTCTCTGATGAAGCAATCTCATCCCCGCCCCTCACCTTCCACCTGAGAAAGCATTTAGAAATATACTTGATCTTTTTGGCATATCTCTGTGTTTTAGTGTTTTCGAGTGCCCCTTCTGATTCAGGTCAAAGCATTTTGTTTTTCTTAAATGTGAGATTGTATTCTTTCTGCCCAAAGAGGATGGAAAAGACTTTTCCAAATAAGGAAGTTTTGCTGGAGTGTGTGTGGCCCAGGCAGCAGTAGTTGCTGGAGTCTTAACTTAGTCACATACGGTAGCTCCACTAAGCCAGGAAGCATTTAGGGACTCATTAGCACTACTGCACAGCAGAACCATTGGGGGTCGGGGGTGCTGCCAGCAAGTGATTGTGGTAACCAGGGGCATGAGAAAAGTTTGTAGAGAAGGCAAAGTTTGGTTTTGCACAGCCCTGCTCTCCCCACTCCCTCCTTCCCAGCCCCAGAGTCCCGCTAGTGTCTGCTCTCTATTCAGAACAGAAACAGGATGCTCCGATTCTTTGGAATCAGATAGACTTGAATTAAAATCCTACCTCCTTACATAGAATCTTTGTGACCTTCAGTAAATTACTTAACTTTTTGAACCTTTTTCCTTTCTTTTAAACTAAAAATAATAGTGCTTATCTTATGGAGTTGTTATGAGGAGTAAATAATCTAATAAATGTAATGTGTATAGCACGTTCTAAATTCCCCTTTTTAGGTTCTAAAATTACAGTTGACCCTTCAACAACTCAGAGGTTAGAGGCATTGACCCTCAGCACAGTCAAAAATCTGGGTATAGTCAGCCCTCTGTATATGTGGTTCCTCCGTATCCGCACTTTCCCATCCATGTAGTCAACAAATCACGGATGCTATAGTACTGAAGTTTTTACCACTGAAAAAATATTTGTGGATAAGTGGACCCATGAAGTTCAAACCTTGTTGTTCAAGAATCAACTGTCCTCTTCCTTCCTTTCTTTAGTACCTCCTCTACTATCAGAACACCTTAGTTTGAGTCAACTGTATTTAACCGGGGGTTAGGAGGAAAATGTGATTATTAAAGTAATTTGTGCTAAGGTGTGAATGACTACAATAAAAATTTATTAGCCCATGGGACTTCCCTGGCAGTCCAGTGGCCAGGGCTCTGTGCTTCCACTGCAAGGGGCACAGGTTTGATCCCTGGTCAGGGAACTAAGATCCCACATGTCACGTGAGCGGCCAAAAAAAAGAATGTATGTAAATACTGAATTTCACTAAAGCCATATATTAAAAAAAAAAAATGAAAAAAATTTATTAGCGCATATGAACTTCTGACTTCTGTAACCAGGAACGTTGTTATATTGTAAATGAGATAAAGAATTTCCTTGCGATACTGGGGACATTTTATTTTGCAATGCCCCTTAATTTATACCACTATGCCTTGTCCACCTGCCCCTAAAGCCTACTCAGCTTCTTAGGGTGAGAAGAAGCAAGTGCTCCATAAGAGTCTATAGTATTCTAGAAACTTGATAAATAGGTTCATTCTTTTTCTTTCTAAACAGAGGAATGCTAATCATTTTATTTTTTTAACTTTAAAAAAGGGTAGGGCTTCACTGGTGGCGCAGTGGTTGAGAATCTGCCTGCTAATGCGGGGGACACGGGTTCGAGCCCTGGTCTGGGAGGATCCTACATGCCGCGGAGCAACTACGCCTGTGAGCCACAATTACTGAGCCTGCGTGTCTGGAGCCTGTGCTCCACAAGAGAGGCCGCAATAGTGAAGAGGCCCGCGCACCGCGATGAAGAGTGGCCCCCGCTTGCCGCAGCTAGAGAAAGCCCTCGCACAGAAACGAAGACCCAACACAGCCAAAAATAAATTAAAAAAAAAAAAAAAAGGGTGAAAATCTTTGACAGAAGTTTCTTACACTGAACAGCAAAGGCCTGTTCCCGAGTCCATACCCAAATGGAACAATTAACCCAGACAAGTAGACCTTAAGATAGCCTTGATGTAAATGGTACAGCCACTTTGGAAAACAGTTTGGCAGTTTCTCAAAAGGTTAAACATAGAGTTACCATATGACCCAGTAATTCCACTACTAGGTATATACCCAAGAGAAATGAAAACATATGTTTGGGACTTCCCTGGCGATCCAGTGGTTAAGACTTTGCCTTCCAATGCAGGGGGTGCGGGTTCGATCCCTGGTCAGGGAGCTGAGATCCCACATGCCTCAGGGCCAAGGAAAAACAAAACATAAAACAGAAACAATATTGTAACGAGTTCAATAAAAAGACTTTAAAAAATGGCCCACATCATTTGTATGGAAACACAAAAGACCCTGAATAGCCAAAGCAATCTTGAGAAAGAAAAACAGAGCTGGAGGAATGAGGCTCTCTGACTTCAGACTATACTACAAAGCTACAGTAATCAAGACAGTATGGTACTGGCACAAAAACAGAAATATAGATCAGTGGTTCAGGATAGAAAGCCCAGAGATAATCCCACGCACATATGGTCACCTAATTTATGACAAAGGAGGCAAGAACATTCAATGGAGAAAAGACAGCCTCTTCAGTAAGTGGTGCTGGGAAAACTGGACAGCTACATGTAGAAGAATGAAATTAGAACACTTCCTAACACCATACACAAAAATAAACTCAAAATGGATTAAAGACCTAAATGTAAGGGTAGACACTATAAAACTCTTAGAGGAAAACATAGGCAGAAAACTCTATGACATAAATCACAGCAAGATCCTTTTTGACCCAGCTCCTAGAGAAATGGAAATAGAAACAAAAATAAACAAATGGGACCTAACGAAACTTAAAAGCTTTTGCACAGCAAAGAAAACCATAAAAGAGACGAAAAGACAACCCTCAGAATGGGAGAAAATATTTGTAAATGAAGCAACAGACAAAGGATTAATCTCCAAAGTTTACAAGCAGCTCATGCAGCTCAATATCAAAAAAACAAACAACCCAATCCAAAAATGGGCAGAAGACTTAAATAGACATTTCTCCAAAGAAGATATACAGATTGCCAACAAACACATGAAAGGATGCTCAACATCACTAATCATTAGAGAAATGCAAATCAAAACTACAATGAGGTATCACCTCACACCGATCAGAATGGCCATCATCAAAAAATCTACAAACAATAAATGCTGGAGAGGGTGTGGAGAAAAGGGAACCCTCTTGCACTGTTGGTGGGAATGTAAATTGATACAGCCACTATGGAGAACAGTATGGAGGTTCCTTAAAAAACTAAAAATAGAACTACCATACGACCCAGCAATCCCACTACTGGGCATATACCCTGAGAAAACCATAATTCAAAAAGAGTCATGTACCACAATGTTCATTGCAGCTCTATTTACAATAGCCAGGACATGGAAGCAACCTAAGTGTCGATCGACAGATGAATGGATAAAGAAGATGTGGCACATATATACAATGGAATATTACTCAGCCATAAAAAGAAATGAAATTGAGTTATTTGTAATGAGGTGGATGAACCTAGAGTCTGTCATACAGAGTCAAGTAAGTCAGAAAGAGAAAAACAAATACCGTATGCTAACACATATATACGGAATCTAAAAAAAAAAATGATTATGAAGAACCTAGGGGCAGGACAGGAATAAAGACTCAGATGTAGAGGATGGACTTGAGGACAAGGGGAGGGGCAAGGGTAAGCTGGGACAAAGTAAGAGAGTGGGATGGACTTATATATACTACCAAATGTAAAATAGATAGCTAGTGGGAAGCCGTCGCATAGCACAGGGAGATCAACTTGGTGCTTTGTGACCCCATAGAGGGGTGGGATAGGGAAGGTGGGAGAGGGACACAAGAGGGAGGAGATACAGGGATATATGTAAATGTATAGCCGATTCACTATGTTATAAAGCAGAAACTAACACACCATTGTAAAGCAATTATACTCCAATAAAGATGTTAAAAAAAAAATGGTCTACATCAAAAAAAAATCTTAAAAAAAAAAAGAAAACATATTTTCACACAAAAACTTTCACATGAATGTTCACAGCAGCATTATTCACAGTAGCTAAGTAGAAACAACCCAAATGTCCATCAACTGATGAATGGATAAACAAAATGTGGTATACCTATACAATGGAATATCATTCAGCCTTAAAAGGGAATGAAGTACTGATATATGCTACAACATAATGGATGGGCCTCTAAAGCATTATGCTAAGTGGAAGAAGTCTGACGCAAAAGGCCACATATTATATGATGCCATTTATATGAAATTTACAAAATAGGTAAATTCACAGAGACAGAAAATAGATTAGCAGTTGCCTAGAGCTGGGACGAAAAGGGGAGTATTGTTAATTGGTATGGGGTTTCTATGTGGGGTGATGAAAATGTTCTAAAATTGATTGTGGTGATGGCTGTACAACTCTGTGAATATAGTAAAAACCACTGACTTGTACACTTTAAGTGGGTGAATTGCATAGTATATAAACTATATCTCAATAAAGCTGTTATACACACACACATAAAGATAGCCTTGAGAACAGTACTTGTTACCTTGTAGGTACTTACAGGTTGGTTGGTTAAAAGGCTACAGGTCTCCTAAGGTCTTGAAAATGGTCCGGGTGTCTTCTTTGGAGATCCTAGTGAGTGGTAACTTATGAGTCCAAGCATGGGTGGTGGGAGGAACCAGGGTGAGGACCTCATAAGCTCTTCATTCTGTACTCCTGTTCTTTTGACCAGAAACATGAATAAAACAGTAGAAAATAGGCCAGAAAATGGCTTCTAGAGTACATTTTAATAGTTATTTCTAGTATTGCTGCTGTTTTTTCTTAAAAATCTAATTTCTCTTTAACCCCCATAAATGGAACAAGCCTTATTAGATGGATATTATTATTTAAGATTGGAGTCACTGGAGAAATCATATGATTACTAGCTCCACAGGCAACGAATTAAAATGGGATGCTCAAATCAGCTATAGGGAGTTGAGACAGGATCTTTGGCAAGATGCTAGATTATTAACACAGTTCTTTTGCACTAAAACGAAAAAGCCTTAGGAGTCAGAAAAAGTAGTTAGAACTGCTTTGCTTCAAAGATCCAAGTGATTGATGGAATAATAAAGGCAATTCTTTGTAGACTAGGAAATTTAATATTATTAGTATTTGTTTCAGGATCAATTTTGGTAAAAATGGCACCACAGCTTCATGAATTTTTATTATTTTGCCCAGGAAATTCTCCCTCTTTGATTTGTAAAATGGAAATCAATAACTAAAGCACAATTCGGACCTTAAGCCATTAGTCTCCATTTCCTTAGTGAATCTAAAACGCAGACACAAAGGAAGCTGGATCAAATCTCTATTTTCCAGCTTGAAATGGTAATATGAGTATTTTTTGGTAATATGAGTACATTTAAATTAGTAAACATGCAATATTAAGGTTGACTTCACACATTTTAAATTGCTTTTAAAATTTCAAATGCAATGCATGGTCATAATAAAATGTAAACTGTGGCAGTATATAAGTATTAATAAAAATTACTAACAATGAATACATATTTACATTGTGCCCAGCACTAGGTTTAGAGGTACCTACTTTAATCCTCACAGTGCTCTTATGAGGTAGTTATTATTATTATATTTTCCTCCATTTTGCAGACAAAGAAACTGAAGCTCAGAGAGGTTAAGTAACTTGCCTAAGGTCACACATCTTGCAAGTGGTAGAATCAGGATTTTAAACCAGGCAATTATACTTCAATAGCTAAGCTAAGTTCCTTTATACTTTGAGGGAAGTTCTTAGTCAACTTCTCCAATCCTCTTCCCCCAGATTATTATTGCAGTTCACTGTATATTAGAAAGATGAAGTTTAATAACGGAAAATAACCATTAGCTTTCTCATAAAAAAATCAATGGATCCAGGCATATTATACAATATATAAAACTAATTAAACATATAAATGTAATTAAATACAATTAATTATATATAATTAATTGTATAAAATTAATTAAATATATAAAAATAATGTATTATAAAATACATCAAAATATTCACAGGCCCAGGACTTCCCTGGTGCCACAGTGGTTAAGAATCCAGCTGCCAATGCAGGGGACACGGGTTCTAGCCCTGGTCCAGGAAGATCCCACATGCCGCGGAGCAACTAAGCCCGTGTGCCACAACTACTGAGCCTGCGTTCTAGAGCCTGTGAGCCACAACTACTGAGCATATGTGCCACAACTACTGAAGCCCACACGCCTAGAGCCCATGCTCTGCAACAAGAGTAGCCACCGCAATGAGAAGCCCGCTCATTGCAATGAAGAGTAGCCGCCGCTCGTGGCAACTAGAGAAAACCCACGCCCAGCAACGAAGACCCAATGCAGCCAAAAATAAATAAATAAATAAATTTATTTTAAAATAAATTCATAGGCCCAGATACCAACACCCCACAATGAAAACCCACATTCACACAAAAATGTGTACATAAATGTTCATAGTGGCATTATTCATAATAGCCCAAAAGTGGAAACAATTCAAATGCCCATGAACTGCTGATTGATAAACAAAATGTGGTGTACCCACATAGTGGAATATTATTCAGCAATAAAAAGGAATGAAGTACTGATCCATGCTACAACAGGGATAAAACTTGAAAACATTATGCTAATTGAAAGAAACGAGTCATAAATGAGCACATATTGTATGATTCCATTTATATAAATTGTCCAGAATGGGTAAATCAATAGAGACAGAAAGTAGATTAGTGGTACCTACTAACCTGGGAATGGATAAATGGGGAGTTACTAAAAACAGGTAGCAGGTTTCTTTTGGGGGTGATGAAAATATTCTAAAACTGATTGTGGTGATGGTTACATAACTCTGTAAACATACTAAAAACCACTGAACTGTATATTTTAAATGTATGAATTTTATAGTATTTAAATTATATTTCGATAAAGCTGCTAAAACTTCATTCATGATAGTGAATGTAATAATCAAAATCCATTTGGTTATTTCAACCTGTCCTTGAAACCTAAAGAATAAATAAAAATATAATCAAGAATACCTTCATAAGGACTTCCCTGGTGGTCAGTGGTTAAGACGTCGCCTTCCATGCGGGGTGGTGCGGGTTGATCCCGGCCAGGGCACTAAGATCCCACATGCCTTGGGGCCAAAAAACCAAAACATAAAACAGAAGCAGTATTGTAACAAATTCAATAAAGACCTTTAAAAATGGTCCACGTCAAAAAAAATCATTAAAAAAAAAGAATACCATCATAAATCAAGGTAGTTTGCTGTTCAGGTATGACAAGGTTATAATGAGAAGAGAAAGCAAAATATTAAAAACCACAAGAAACAACCACAACTTACATACTAGTCACCAGAAGGAAGAAGAGGTGGCTTGTACAAAAATCTAGAGCATGTCTCAGCTTTATATTGCTTTAGTTCACATTTGGCTTTTAAAAGACTACATACTTATTTAACATGATTTTGAAATAAACCAATTTTTGGCAGAGAGACTGGTAACTTAGCTGTGATGGTGTGGCAGCTAAGCCCCAAAGATGGCCCCTGATACACCTCCTGCTATTCATCGCTTTTGTGTAGTCCCCTCCCACATAGAATCTGATTGACCCTGTGACCCAATTTTTTTTAACTACTAATAATTTAAATTTGATTTAAAATGTCACAAAAATTTGAAGCTAGGTGATGGGTACATGAAAGCTCATGTACTTTTATATGTTTGAATATTTCCCCAGTTTTTTTTTGTTTTGTTTTAACCAATAGAGCACAGTTAAAGTGATGACTAGCTCTAGACCTAAGCTTAAGAATACGTGGCATTTCTGCTTTTGCACTTTTGAAAAGAGTCTTGAAATGCCATGTAAGATGTCTGGCTACCCGCTGGAGGAGATCACGTGGGAGAAGTGACTTAGAAAGGCCATGTAGAAAGGGAGAGACCCTGAGACTGAATGGAGAAAGAGGCCCAACCATCCCAGAGCCCATCTGAGTCCAGCCTTCCAACCGTCCTCACCAAGGCACCAGACATGTGAATGTGCTGTCTTGGATGTTCCAGCCTCACGCATCCCCCAAATAACTGCAGCCCTATCTGACATCTCATGGAGCAGAACCGCCCAGCTGAGGCCAATCAATCTGCAGAATCATGATAGGTAATATATTGAAGCCACTGAATTTTGGAGTGGTTTATTATGCAGCCATAAATAACTGAAGTGAATATTTTTGTTTTGTTTTCCCTAAACCTCCACAGGTGTTTGTGGGCTTTGCTGTTCTTAGAGCTATTCGGGGAATAAACTGCCATAGTTTTTCATTTTTAAAACTTTTTATTTGGAAATAATTTCAAATTTACCAAAAAAAAAAAAAAGTTGCACAATAGTACACAGATCTTCCAAATATTCACTCTGATTCTCTACTTATTATTTCTAAATCATTTGGGAATAAGTTGTAGACACGATGTGCCATTACCCTTTAACATCTCAATTTGTGTATCTTGAGTGTAAGGATACAGTACAACAATCAAAATCAGGAAATTAACATTAATCCAATAATATCATCTAATCTACAGACCCAATTTAAATATCACCTATGTCTCAACAGTGTCCCTTACAGGTCCAGGATCCAATCTAGGGTCTCATGTTGCCTTTAGTTGTCATGTTTCTTTAGTCTTCTTCAATCTGGAATAGTTTCTCAGTTATCTTTCATGATCTTAATAGCTTTGAAGAAACCAAGCTAATTGTTTTGAGAATGTTCCTCAATTATGGGGGTTTGCCTGATGTTTATAATTTTTTTTTTTTTGGCAGGAATGTCACAGAAGTGAGGCTGTGCTAGTCTCTGGGCATCGTATGAGGAGGCACATAATGTCATTGTTCCATTATTGGGGATGTTAACTGTCATCACTTAGTTAAGATGGTATCTGCCAGGTTTTCCACCATAAAGTAATGAATAATTATTTTGTGGAAAAATCTTTGAGATCATGTGACTATCTTTTTTCTCATCAAAATGTCCCCAGTTTTAGCATCCATTAATGATTCTAACCTGAATAAATTATTACTCAGATGATCACCAAATGGGAATTTTCTAATCCTATCATTCCTTCTAGATTTATTAGATAGGATAGGGTTTTCCTTTCTCCCTAATTAAGTAATTAATTAATATCATGATTAATTACTTAATTGCATAGGGACTCATGATTTCTCTTTTACTCACAGGGCTACAATCTGTTATCATTTTTTTTTTTTTGATACTTAAATTGTCCCAGACTTGGCCAGTGAGAGCCCCTTCAAGCTGTTTACTTATAGACGTGTCCCCATCATTCTTCAAGCACTTCCTTACTTTCTGGTGTCATAAAATGTTACTAACACACCTTGTGTTTTCCCTGCTCCAGTCCTGGAGTCAGCCATTTAATTAAGAGTCCTGGTTCTTTTTAGTGGATAATGGTATCTAGAAACCAAGATCTAAATATGCTCATTGTTATTGGAATGGTATTGCTTCTAGACCCTCTCAGTAAACAAACAAAACACACACAGACACACTCACATAAAACTATATTTGTCTATCTGTCTAATCAGACCACGATACTGGCATCTCCAATTCCTATGCAACACTCCAAGGTATATTCTACACTTCTCAGTTTCCATAGTTGTAATTCTTTTACCAGTGAGAAATCTGTATTCATTTATTTGCTTAACCCCAGACATGCCAACCTCCTTACTAGGTACCAGTGGAAAGGTTGGCCCCAATGAAGGGGAAGAGGAAGAAAAAAGGCTTTTTTTCCTCAATGTGTCAGAAACTTAAGCAATATATAGCAAACATTTATATATATTCAACTATTTTGACCATGCAGTTCAGAGACCATTCATCTTCTTAAATAACAAAAAGGCCAATTAAGTTTGCTTAAATCTCCATATATTATCATTAACAAAGATTTTAGCAAACAAGATTTTGTTTTCTTTGTTTTTGTTTCTGTTTTTTTTTTTTTTTTTGGCTGCACCGCACGGCTTGTGGGATTTAGTTCCCTGACCAGGGATGGAACCCCGGCCCTCGGCAGTGAGAGGGTGGAGTCCTAACCACTGGACTGCCAGGGAATTCCCAAACAAGATTTTTTATTTTCCTTTTTTAAAAAAAATTTATTTATTTTTATTTATTTATTATTTTTGGCTGTGTTGGGTCTTTGTTGCTGCGTGCAGGCTTTCTCTAGTTGTGGCAAGCGGGGCTACTCTTCATTGCGGTGCGCGGGCTTCTCTTGCTGCGGAGCACAGGCTCTAGAGCGCTCGGGCTTCAGTAGATGTGGCGAGTGGGCTCAGTAGTTCTGACTCATGGGCTCTAGAGCGCAGGCTCAGTAGTTGTGGCGCATGGGCTTAGTTGCTCTGCAGCATGTGGGATCTTCCCTGAGCAGGGCTCGAACCCGTGTCCCCTGCATTGGCAGGCAGATTCTTAACCACTGCGCCACCAGGGAAGCCCATGCCTTTCTTTTTTTTTTTTTTTTTTTTTATACAGCAGGTTCTTATTAGTCATCCATTTTATACACATCAGTGTGTACACGTCAATCTCAATCGCCCAATTCATCACACCACCCCCACCCCCCCCGCCGCTTTCCCCCCCTGGTGTCCATACATTTGTTCTCTACATCTGCGTCTCAATATCGTCCCTGAAAACCAGTTCATCTGTACCATTTTTCTAGGTTCCACATATATGCGTTAATATACGATATTTGTTTTTCTCTTTCTGACTTACTTCACTCTGTATGACAGTCTCTAGATCCATCCACATCTCAACAAATGACCCAATTTCGTTCCTTTTTATGGCTGAGTAATATTCCATTGTATATATGTACCACCTCTTCTTTACCCATTCGTCTGTTGATGGGCATTTAGGTTGCTTCCATGACCTGGCTATTGTAAATAGTGCTGCAATGAACATTCGGGTGCATGTGTCTTTTTGAATTATGCTTTTCTCTGGGTATATGCCCAGTAGTGGGATTGCTGGATCATATGGTAATTCTATTTTTAGTTTTTTAAGGAACCTCCATACTGTTCTCCATAGTGGCTGTATCAATTTACATTCCCACCAACAGTGCAGGAGGGTTCCCTTTTCTCCACACCCTCTCCAGCATTTGTTGCTTGTAGATTTTCTGATGATGCCCATTCTAACTGGTGTGAGGTGATACCTCATTGTAGTTTTGATTTGCATTTCTCTAATAATTAGTGATGTTGAGCAGCTTTTCATGTGCTTCTTGGCCATCTGTATGTCTTCTTTGGAGAAATGTCTATTTAGGTCTTCTGCCCATTTTTGGACTGGGGTGTTTGTTTTTTTAATATTGAGCTGCATAGCTGTTTATATATTTTGGAGATTAATCCTTTGTCCGTTGATTCATTTGCAAATATTTTCTCCCATTCTGAGGGTTGTCTTTTCATCTTGTTTATGGTTTCTTTTGCTGTGCAAAAGCTTTGAAGTTTCATTAGGTCCCATTTGTTTATTTTTGTTTTTATTTCCACTACTCTAGGAGGTGGATCAAAAAAGATCTTGCTGTGATTTATGTCAAAGAGTGTTCTTCCTGTGTTTTCCTCTAAGAGTTTTATAGTGTCTGGTCTTACATTTAGGTCTCTAATCCATTTTGAGTTTATTTTGTGTATGGTGTTAGGGAGTGTTCCAATTTCATTCTTTTACATGTAGCTGTCCAGTTTTCCAGCACCACTTATTGAAGAGACTGTCTTTTCTCCATTGTATATCCTTGCCTCCTTTGTCATAGATTAGTTGACCATAGGTGCATGGGCTTATCTCTGGGCTTTCTATCTTGTTTCATTGATCTATGTTTCTGTTTTTGTGCAAGTACCATATTGTCTGGATTACTGTAGCTTTATAGTATAGTCTGAAGTCAGGTAGTCTGATTCCTCCAGCTCCGTTTTTTTCCCTCAAGACTGCTTAGGCTATTCGGGGTCTTTTGTGTCCCCATACAAATTTTAAGATTTTTTGTTCTAGTTCTGTAAAAAAGGCCATTGGTAATTTGATAGGGATTGCATTGAATCTGTAGATTGCTTTGGGTAGTATAGTCATTTTCACTATGTTGATTCTTCCAATCCAAGAACATGGTATATCTCTCCATCTGTTTGTATCAGCTTTAATTTCTCTCATCAGTGTCTTATAGTTTTCTGCATACAGGTCTTTTGTCTCCCTAGGTAGGTTTATTCCTAGGTATTTTATTCTTTTAGTTGCAGTTGTAAATGGGAGTGGTTCCTTAATTTCTCTTTCAGATTTTTCATCATTAGTGTATAGGAATGCAAGAGATTTCTGTGCATTAATTTTGTATCCTGCTACTTTACCAAATTCATTGATTAGCTCTAGTAGTTTTCTGGTGGCATCTTTAGGATTCTCTATGTATAGTATCTTGTCATCTGCAAACAGTGACAGTTTTACTTCTTCTTTTCCAATTTGTATTCCTTTTATTCCTTTTTCTTCTCTGATTGCTGTGGCTAGGACTTCCAAAACTATGTTGAATAATAGTGGCGAGAGTGGACATCCTGTCTTGTTCCTGATCTTAGAGGAAATGCTTTCAGTTTTTCACCATTGGGAATGATGTTTGTTGTGGGTTTGTCATATATGGCCTTTATTATGTTGAGGTAGGTTCCCTCAATGCCCACTTTCTGGAGAGTTTTTATCATAAATGGGTGTTGAATTTTGTCAAAAGCTTTTTCTGCATCTATTGAGATGATCATATGGTTTTTATTCTTCAATTTGTTAATATGGTGTATCACATTGATTGATTTGCATATATTGAAGAATCCTTGCATCCTGGGATAAATCCCACTTGATCATGGTGTATGATCCTTTTAATGTGTTGTTGGATTCTGTTTGCTAGTATTTTGTTGAGGATTTTTGCATCTATATTCATCAGTGATATTGGTCTGTAATTTTCTTTTTTTGTAGTATCTTTGTCTGGTTTTGGTATCAGGGTGATGGTGGCCTCATAGAATGAGTTTGGGAGTGTTCCTTCCTCTGCAATTTTTTGGAAGAGTTTGAGAAGGATGGGTGTTAGCTCTTCTCTAAATGTTTGATAGAATTCACCTGTGAAGCCATCTGGTCCTGGACTTTTGTTTGTTGCAAGATTTTTAATCACAGTTTCAATTTTGTTGCTTGTGATTGGTCTGCTCATATTTTCTATTTCTTCCTGGTTCAGTCTTGGAAGGTTATACCTTTCTAAGAATTTGTCCATTTCTTCCAGGTTGTCCATTTTATTGGCATAGAGTTGCTTGTAGTAGTCTCTTAGGATACTTTGTATTTTACGGTGTCTGTTGTAACTTCTCCTTTTTCATTTCTAATTTTATTGATTTGAGTCCTCTCCCTCTTTTTTTTTCTTTTAATTTTTTTTAAAATTTTATTTATTTATTTATTTATGGCTGTGTTTTGTCTTTTTTTCTGTGCAAGGGTTTTCTCTAGCTGCGGCAAGTGGGGGCCGCTCTTCATCGTGGTGCACAGGCCTCTCATTATCGCGGCCTCTCTTGTTGTGGAGCACAGGCTCCAGACGCGCAGGCTCAGTAATTGTGGCTCACGGGCCTAGTTGCTCCGTGGCATGTGGGATCTTCCCAGACCAGGGCTCAAACCCATGTCCCCTGCATTGGCAGGCAGATTCTCAACCACTGCGCCACCAGGGAAGTCCCCTCTCCCTCTTTTTTTGATGAGTCTGGCTAATGGTTTATTAATTTTGTTTATCTTCTCAAAGAACCAGCTTTTAGCTTTATTGATCTTTGCTATTGTTTTCTTAGTTTCTGTTTCATTTATTTCTGCTCTGATCTTTATGATTTTTTTCCTTCTGCGAACTTTGGGTTTTGTTTGTTCTTCTTTCTCTAGTTCCTTTAGGTGTAAGGTTAGATTGTTTATTTGAGATTTTTCTTGTTTCTTGAGGTAGGCTTGTATAGCTATAAACTTCCCTCTTAGAACTGCTTTTGCTGCATCCCATAGGTTTTGGATCATCGTGTTCTCATTGTCAGTTGTCTCTAAGTATTTTTTGATTTCCTCTTTGATTTCTTCAGTGATCTCTTGGTTATTTAGTAACATATTGTTTAGCCTCCATGTGTTTGTGTTTTTTATGTTTTTTTCCCTGTAATTGATTTCTAATCTCATAGCATTGTGGTCAGAAAAGATGCTTGATATGATTTCAATTTTCTTAAATTTACTGAGGCTTGATTTGTGACCCACGATGTGATCTATCCTGGAGAATGTTCCGTGCGCACTTGAGAAGACATTGTAATCTGCTGTTTTTGGATGGAATGCCCTATAAATATCAATTAAATCTATCTGGTCTATTGTGTCATTTAAAGCTTCTGTTTCCTTATTTATTTTCATTTTGGATGATCTGTCCATTGGTGTAAGTGAGTTGTTAAAGTCCCCCACTGTTACTGAGTTACTGTCGACTTCCTCTTTTATAGCTGTTAGCAGTTGCCTTATGTATTGAGGTGCTCCTATGTTGGGTGCATATATATTTATAATTGTTATATCTTCTTCTTGGATTGATCCCCTGATCATTATGTAGTGCCCTTCCTTGTCTCTTGTAACATTCTTTATTTTAAAGTCTATTTTATCTGATATGAGTATTACTACTCTAGCTTTCTTTTGATTTCCATTTGCATGGAATATCTTATTCCATCCCCTCACTTTCAGTCTGTATGTGTCCTAGGTCTGAAGTGGGTCTCTTGTAGACAGCATATATATGGGTCTTGTGTTTGTATCCATTCAGCAAGCCTGTGTCTTTTGGTTGGAGCATTTAATCCATTCACATTTAGGGTAATTATCGATATATATGTTCCTATTATCATTTTCTTAATTGTTTTGGGTTTGTTTTTGTAGGTCCTTTTCTTCTCTTGTGTTTCCCACTTAGAGAAGTTCCTTTAGCATTTTTTGTAGAGCTGGTTTGGTGGTGCTGAATTCTCTTAGCTTTTGCTTGTCTGTAAAGCTTTTGATTTCTCCGTCAAATCTGAATGAGATCCTTGCTGGGTAGAGTAATCTTGGTTGTAGGTTCTTCCCTTTCATCACTTTAAGTATATCATGGCACTCCCTTCTGGCTTGTAGAGTTTCTGCTGAGAAATCAGCTATTAACCTTATGGGAGTTCCCTTGTATATTATTTGTCATTTTTCCCTTGCTGCTTTTAATAATTTTCCTTTATCTTTAATTTTTGCCAATTTGATTACTATGTGTCTCAGCGTGTTTCTCCTTGGGTTTATCCTGTATGGGACTCTCTGTGCTTCCTGGACTTGGGTGGTTATTTCCTTTCCCATGTTAGGGAAGTTTTCCACTATAATCTCTTGAAATATTTTCTCTGGTCCTTTCTCTCTCTCTTCTCCTTCTGGGACCCCTGTAATGCGAATGTTGTTGCATTTAATGTTGTCCCAGAGGTCTCTTAGGCTGTCTTCATTTCTTTTCATTCTTTTTTCTTTATTCTGTTCCAAAGCAGTGAATTCCACCATTCTGTCTTCCAGGTCACTTATCCGTTCTTCTGCCTCAGTTATTCTGCTCTTGATTCCTTCTAGTGTAGTTTTCATTTCAGTTATTGTATTGTTCATCTCTGTTTGTTTGTTCTTTAATTCTTCTAGGTCTTTGTTAAACATTTCTTGCATCTTCTCGATTTTTGCCTCCATTCTTTTCCCGAGGTCCTGAATCATCTTCACTATCATTATTCTGAATACTTTTTCTGGAAGGTTGCCTATCTCCACTTCATTTACTTGTTTTTCTGGGGTTTTATCTTGTTCCTTCATCTGGTACATAGCCCTCTGTCTTTTCATCTTGTCTATCTTTTTATGAATCCAAACAAGATTTTTAATAGCATCTCTGAAAGCAGTGGAAAGACATGAGATTGTGAGCTAGAAGGAGCTGGGTTTAATTTCTGTCTCTAAGACTTAGTGGAGCAATTTCCTAATTTCTAAATTTCCTAATTTCTCTGAAATGTAGTTTCCTCTTCTGTAAAATGGAGATGAATGAAAGACATAATTATTTTTAGGATTAAATGAGACAATATATGTGCAGTGATTATCTTGATAGAGACTGGATTTTGAAATTTGTAAAGTGGAATAAAAAGAGTAACTTAAAATTTACAAGCAGTTCCTTCCTGTTAAGAAGTGAAGATTTGGATACACATTGAGAATCCACTGCCCTCTTTTCTGGAAGAGTTGCGACTTTGTTTTTAAATTATGCAAATGTACACAAACTATCCACCCATTGTTCTTGGGAGAAAAATTGAATACAGTGACAGAACTCAAATTTAGTGGTTTTCCATAAAGA
Organism: Balaenoptera musculus; assembly: GCF_009873245.2. NCBI lineage: Eukaryota > Metazoa > Chordata > Mammalia > Artiodactyla > Balaenopteridae > Balaenoptera > Balaenoptera musculus. The sequence goes on along the minus strand of NC_045800.1, from coordinate 60,787,252 downwards.
AATTATGTGTTTGATAATGTAAATTGAGTGTACCTTTTAGCTACCTTGAAGTGGAACCTCTCCTTTCCTCTATGAATTTAGGCTGTGCTTTGCCTATAAATTATTGCTCACTCTTGGAGAAGAGTGTAATTTTTTCCAGTTGTTTTTTATGAGGGAACCCTGAGAACTGTAGGAGGGACTGCAGCATGAACTTCATCTCATGTCAGAGGAGAAACTGTACACAGTGACAGCTGTTGTCAATTGCTGACCTTCACATAGTAGTATTTTTGTTTTTTGTTTTTTTTTTGAGTGGCTCAAACAACAGAAATTTATTTTCTCCTGGTTCTGGAGGCTGTGAGTCCAAGATCAAGGTGTCGGCAGGCTTGCTTTCTCCCAAGGCTTGTCCTTGGCTTGAGACGGCCATCTTCTCCATGTCACACAGTAGTTTTTAAGACACAATAATCCAGAATGTACTGATGCTGGATGTGTTAGTCCAGGTCTTCTGAGAAGCAGAATCAAGATAGTATTAAATGTGTAAGAAATGCATTAAGGAAGATGTCTGTGACAGAAAATGGGGAGGGAACCAAGAGAGCTGGGGCAGTCATTTTCATACTGTGGATGAAAAAGGAAAGTCAGTACAGAGGGAGGAGAATGAAGCAGGAGCCCTGAGAAGATACAGATATAGATAGATATCTGCCATTGTACTCAACCACTCCATAATCCCTTTTGTTCTGTCACTGATGAGGCTAGGCTGTACCTCCTAACTTTGATTCTTTGAGATATTCTTCTATCTATGCAACACATGTCTTTTTTGGGTTTGTTTGTTTAAGTGCATTTGACTCCTAAGAACTGCCACGTGTGGGAGAGGTAGCTAAGAGCAGAGCAACACCCCTTTCCTGATGCCAGACCATGGATACCCGTGGGGAGAAGTGGGGCAGAGGTGTCCCCTACCTTGATGGTCTCATCAAGGTCCCTGAGAGAGACCACAAGGTGAGGAGGCCAAAGCAGCAGAATCCTACAGATCTATTCCTGACCCCTCAAGAGATAGCCCTTCTCACCAGGTCACATTGAAAAGGTGACTTTTTGGCATTCGGAGGAATGAGTATTAAGTATTTGTTTTAGTATTAATGGACACACGGCTGAAATTTGTAACCTTAGGCTGATGAAACCCAAGCATTTGTGTTACCTACGTAAAACGAGCACTTCACAACAGACCTATAATTAATGCTAGTTATTTTCCACCTCCTTTCCAAGATTCTCTGTCATTCTATAAAATGCCATGCTCCAGGGCTGATTTATCTACGAATACACTCTGATTTCTGGAGAAATCACTTCTGAGCACATAAAGAGTAATGCAAGTCTCCCTTGCTTAGGAGAATGAATTGCATGTTAGGAATTTTGCTAAGTGGCTTACATTCTCTCATTGACTTCCATTAAATAATTACCAAATCAGGGGGCTGTAAAACATGCTGATTCTAAGTATCCTTAGAAAATGTTTCAAAATAAAAATAAAACCTCTTTATAAAAAGCAAGGTTTGTATAGGTCACATATTGGAGAGAAAACAAGAGTTCTCTTAGAAAAGATAGTAATATAATTATTCACAATACTCCAAACTATAATACTGTGCCGTTCTCAAAATGAGTCCTCAAATAAAAATATTAAATGTGTGCCTGATGCTGTAGGGTGTGTATTGGGGGTGGTAGGAAAAGGGAAGAAATACCTCTCCTGTTTGGGTGATTTGAATACCTTTATCTTCTCAAGCTGGTGCAAACCATTTAGTATACAGTTTTTTCCCTTTTCTCAGGCTAGGGACACAGACAAGACTGGGGAATAGCAATGTGTGTTAACCAGGGCTCTTCTGACTGCTGATGAGAGAATCCTAACTTAACTTAGCTAAAGCCAAAGGACATTTATTGGTTCTTACATTTGAGTGGTTCAGGGCAGGCTCTGGCTTTAAGCATAACTGGATTCAGGGGCTCAAACAATGGGACAAAGTTTTCTTCTTTCCCTGTCTTTATGCCTTGCTTCTCTCTGTGGTTTGGCCTCATTTTTTTCTACTCTAGATAGGACTCTGGGGAAATTGTCTTCAACAACTCCAGTTTCACATCTTTCAAGTTTAGTATGTTCAATAGAGAATTTCTCTCTGTCTCTCACAATATTCCTAAGTCAATTTCAGGGAAGGGTTTAGATTGGCTCTGCTAGGGTTGTGTGTCCATTCTTGAATGGTTGACTATTACCAAGGAGGTGGGATATTATGATTGGCCGGTCCTGGGTATAGTCACTCTACTTTGGTAATCGTGAGGGGAAAAGGTTAGAGAAAAGGGAAAACTGTAATTAAGAGCCCCACCAGGTCATATGAAGTAGGAGAGGAATTCTCCAAAGCAAAAGGGTATGCACATTAGGAGGAGGATAGAAGAAACATACTGAGTGTTAAATGTTGTAGCTCCCAGAGGGTAAAAGGTGGAATCCAATCTAGATTTTTCTACCTTTGGTCTCTCTATGTCTCAGTTTCTTGGGCTAATAACTATAATTTGCTTAAGCTGATGAGATTATTCTCTTTAGTTCCAAACCACATGATAAAATACTTTTTTGTTTTTTCTTCCTATAGCTTTTGAACTTACTGCTCCTTCCAGACTCCTCTGCTCAGCAATATCTATACAAATTGTTAAGTTACCTTTGGACTTGAAGAGACAGTGGCATCTAAAGTTAAGATGTAAAGTCTGTGAGAAATGAATTGGGTTTTAATTTTATTTTTTATATTTATTTATTTATTTATATTTATTTTTGGCTGCGTTGGGTCTTCGTTGCTGCACTTGGGCTTTCTCTAGTTGTAGCGAGTGGGGGCTACTCTTCGTTGCGGTGCGCGGGCTTCTCCTTATGGTGGCTTCTCTTGTTGTGCAGTGTGGGCTTTAGGCATGAGGGCTTCAGTAGTTGTAGCACATGGGCTCAGCAGTTGTGGCGCATGGGCTTAGTTGCTCCGCGGCATGTGGGATCTTCCCGGACCAGGGCTCAAACCCATGTCCCCTGCATTGGCAGGCAGATTCTTATCCACTGCACCACCAGGGAAGTCCCTGGTTTTTTATTTTAAAGCCCTAATCAAGTTTCTTCAACTTTCCTTCTGCTTTGACCAAAGGCTACTTAGAAAAGATGCAAGAACAAAGGCAATGACAGGAAGTACGTGGATGCTATGCTGTGTGTGAACATTTTACCAAATTTATAGATTTCAGGCTTTCTCTTAAGTGAATTTCTGAAAATCATAGCATTCCTGTACCAGCCAAGAAAGTTTTCTTTATAGACACATAGAAATCCACACTGTAGCAAGTATTGTTCTTACAGATGTAGTGGGTAGCTTCCTAGGTTAGTCTTTACCAAATGCCAGAGCTGGGACTGACTGTGTCGGGATCACCAAGGGATCTTATTAACAATACAGATACTTTGGCCCCATTACAGACCTACTGAGTCAGAGTATTCTGGGCAGAGCCTAAAAATTTGTATTTTGAAGAAACTCCCTTTGTTGATTCCAAGGTGTAGTCAAATTTTAGAACTACTAACCTAGATGCCTGGAAGACTCCATGCCTCTAAATATTTTGCCTGTCTTCCTACCACAATGCCTGAAATTCTCATGTTACACTTAAATACTGAAGATTACAATTGACATGCAAATGTTATCAGTGTGTTTTAATCAGGGCTCCTTCAGTTGTCAGTGATAGAAACCTAACTTACAGCAAATTGGCTGACACAATTGAGAAGAGGAAGGAGAGGTTTTTCAGTCATGGCTTGCTTTAGTGATTCAAATGATGTCATCAAGGACTGGATCTTTCCCAGCTCTTGGACAGCTCTCTCCATGTAATGGGGAAGAAAGCTGTTGTCAGGCCATGATTCACAACGTGGATGGGGGATGGGGGAGGGAAGAGAGAGAGAGAGAAATTGTCTAATAGCTCAGCATGAGAGTTCCCAAGAATCTTTGGCCAGTCAGAGGTCACATGCTTATTTATCATTGAGTGGGAAAAGGGGTGTGGTCAGCCTCACCTGGACCATCTTGAATACGTTCTCCTTAGGAAGGAAGGGTTTTGTCACCAAATAAAGATGAATGTGATGCTGGGAAGCCAAAATAAGAGATGAATGCTACAATATGGTATGATAGGGGCAAGGAACTCATAAGCATGGACCAGTGGTTCAAAGTATAGTCTAGAGACCTCTTAGAGTCTCTAAAACAGTTTCAGGGGGTCCACATTATTTTTCATAAAAATTATGTTATTTATGTTAACATATGGTGGGTTTATTATGGTTATTTTAAAATGAATAAATAAATAAGTAAAAGTCTGATAATTTCTTTAAAGCAGTAAATATTGATAAATATAGTCACATAAACAAAAGATCTTTGGGGTCCCCAACAATTTTTAGGAGTGTATAGAGGTCCTGAGACCAAAAACCTTGAGAACTGCTGGCATATGCCGAAATTAGCTAATCAACACTTTTGCTATGTAGTGGCTTTACTCACTAGGGTTAATCTGGAATGTGCAAAAACATTGCTGAAAGTTCTCTGTGCATAAAAATCTAGGACTGAGGGCTTCCCTGGTGGCGCAGTGGTTGAGAGTCTGCCTGCTAATGCGGGGGACACGGGTTCGAGCCCTGGTCTGGGAAGATCCCACATGCCGCGGAGCGGCTGGGCCCGTGAGCCACAGCTACTGAGCCTGCGCGTCTGGAGCCTGTGCCCCGCAACGGGAGGGGCCGCGATAGTGAGAGGCCCGCGCACCGCGATGAAGAGCGGTCCCCGCACCGCGATGAAAGAGTGGCCCCCGCTTGCCGCAACTAGAGAAAGCCCTCGCACGAACCGAAGACCCAGCACAGCCAAAAATAAATAAATAAATAAATAAAGATTTACCTTTAAAAAAAAAAAAAAAAAAAAAAATCTAGGACTGAAAGTTCCATTTGATGGATTAAGAAAATCCGTGGGAATGAGTAAGATATAAAGAACTCATCTGAACACCTAAAAAAACAGAGCGTCCTCTGATTATTCCTTTACCATTATAAGTACTTGTACAAATTAAGGGTTGTTTGGAGATGTTTAAAAGGTATGATTGTGTTTACAGTCATTTTCAAAAGAATAGCAGGACAAATTAATAAGTAAAATATCAGAGTAGGCAGTTGCATGGGAAAGTTAGAAGCAGCAAGAAATATTACATGAAAAAATGGCTTCTGGACTTCCCTGGTGGTGCAGTGGTTAAGAATCCACCTGCCAATGCAGGGGACAAGGGTTCGAGCCATGGTCTGGGAAGATCCCGCATGCCGCGGAGCAACTAAGCCTGTGCGCCACGACTACTGAGCCTGCGCTCTAGAGCCCAAAAGCCACAACTATTGAGCCCGCGTGCTACAACTACTGAAGCCTGTGTGCCTAAAGCCCGTGCTCTGCAACAAGAGAAGCCACCACAATGAGAAGCCCGCACACCGCAACGAAGAGTAGCCCCCGTTTGCTACAACTAGAGAAAGCCCGGGTGCAGCAATGAAGACCCAATGCAGCCAAAAAATAAAATAAAATAAATAAAATTTATTTTTAAAAAAATAAGGTAGTTACCTTTTAAAAAGAAATGGCTTCTAAGAAAAATGAGTGTATCTCTCCAACCAAAAGACATATATGAGTGTTCATAGAAGTTTTATTCATATATAGCCAAATTTTGGGAAAAAAATCAAATGTCCACCAACAGCAGAAAGGCTAAATTTTGGTATATTCATGAAATGAAATACCATACAACAACAAAGAACAGAATACTGCAGTATGTAAGCATCTGGATGAACCTCACAGCTATATGATGAGTGGAAGAAGCCAGGCACAAAAGAGTACATACTGTGTGATTCCATTTGTATAAATATCAAGAACAGGCAACACTAATCTACGATGATGATAGAAATCAGATTAGTGAATACTTCTGTGGGAGGGGTGTATTAGATATCTATTCCTGTGTATCAAATTACCCAAAACCTTAATGGCATAAAACAACAGAAACCATTTATTATCTCACATGAATTTCTCTGGGTCAGGGATTTGGGAACAGCTTATCTGGGTGGTTCTGATTCAGGGTCTCTCATGAGACTGTAGTCAAGATGTCAACCAGGCTGCAGTTACCTGAATGTTATGCTTTAATAACATTTTTTTTTTTAAAGCAATGACCTTCCTACACACGCTGCTAGACTGTAAGCTCTGTCTTCATCACCACTTCTGTGCACCTGGCACAGTCTAGCACACAATAGGTGCCCTGTATCAAGTTAGCCTCTTTTGGTTGCAAGTGAAAGAAAATCAAATCAGGGAGTTCCCTGGTGGTCCAGTGGTTAACACTCCGAGCTTCCACTGCAGGGGGTGCGGGTTTGATCCCTGGTGGGGGAACTAAGATCCTGCATTTCATGTGGTGTGGCTAAAAAAAGAAAACCCAAATCAAACTGACTTAAACCACAAGACTAATTTGCTCAGTGTGGTTAATTTTGTGCCATCTAGACTGGGCCATGAGGTGCCCAGATATTTGGTCATTTTTCTGGGTGTTTCTGTGAGGGTGTTTTTGGATGAGATTAACATTTAAATTGGTAGACTGAGTCAAGCAGATTGCCTTCCCTAATGTGAGTGGGTCTCATCCAATCAACTGAAGGCCTGAATAGAACAAAAAGGGTGAACACTGCCCAGGGAAGAATTCTTTCCTGCTTGCCTTCCAACTGGGACAAGGCCTTTTTCCCTGCCTTTGGACTAGAACTGAAACATGAGCTTTTCCTGGGTCTTGAGCCAGCTAGCCCTTGACAGGAATTATACCACTGGCTCTCCTGGTTCTCAGGCCTTCAGACTCGGACTAGAACTAAATCACTCTCCTGGGTCTCCGGATTGCCAATTCACCCTGCAGATCATGGGACTTGTCCTCCTCCATAATGAGCCAATTCCTTACAATAAATCTCTTTGGTTTCTATTGGTTCTGTTTCTCAGGAGAACCTTGATCAATATACTCAGTAACTGAAAAATCCTCAGGTTAGACTGGCATCAGGTGAGAATTGAGTCCAAAATAAAAATTTCACTGAGGACATATTTCTCTCTTTCTCACTTTCTTTCTCCACAGTGTTGCCTTCATATTCAAGCTCTTTATGGTGTTCCTCAGAGCTCCAGACTCTCCCATCATGGAAGTGAAATGGCTGCATATGCTTCCATTTTTACACCATACCTTGAGGGAAAAGAAAGCATGTCTCTGGTAGCTCCTACACCTGGGAGTCACTCTTTCTCATATTAGAACAAATTGGATTAATTGCTTACTTTTTTTTTTTTAACGTCTTTATTGGAGTATAATTGCTTTAAAATGTTGTGTTAGTTTCTGCCGTACAACAAAGTGAATCAGCTATAAGTATACATATATCCCCATATCCCTCCCTCTTGAGCCTCCCTCCAACCCTCCCTGTCCCACCCCTCTAGGTCATCACAAAGCATCAAGCTTATCTCCCTGTGCTATGCAGCAGCTTCCCACTAGCCATCCATATTACATTTGGTAGTGTATATATGTCAATGCTACTCTCTCACTTCGTCCCAGCTTCCCCTTCCCCCACTGTGTCCTCAAGTCCGTTCTCTACATCTGCGTTTTTATTCCTGCCCTGCCACTAGGTTCATCAGTACCGTTTTTCTGGATTCCATACATATGCGTTAGCATGTGGTATTTGTTTTTCTCTTTCTGACTGACTTCACTCTGTATGACAGACTCTAGGTCCATCTACCTCATTACAAGTAACTTAATTTTGTTCCTTTTAATGGCTGAGTAATATTCCATTGCATATATGGGCCACATCTTCTTTATCCATTCATCTGTCATGGACATTTAGGTTGCTTCCATGTCCTGGCTATTGTAAATAGAGCTGCAATGAACATTGTGGTACATGACTCTTTTTGAATTATGGTTTTCTCAGAGTATATGCCCAGTAGTGGGATTACTGGGTCATATGGTAGTTCTATTTTTAGTTTTTTAAGGAACCTCAATACTGTTCTCCATAGTGGCTTAGTTCTCCAAATTGAATGTATCAATTTACATTCCCACCAACAGTGCAGGAAGGTTCCTTTTCTCCACAGCCTCTCCAGCATTTATTGTTTCTAGGTTTTTTGATGATGGCCATTCTGACTGGTGAAGTGATACCTCATTGTGGTTTTGATTTGCATTTCTCTAATGATTAGTGATGTTGAGCATCATTTCATGCGTTTGTTGGCCATCTGTATATCTTCTTTGGAGAAATGTCTGTTTAGGTTTTGTGCCCATTTTTGGATTGGGTTGTTTGATTTTTTGATATTGAGCTGCATGGGCTGCTTGTATATTTTGGAGCTTAATCCTTTGTCTGTTGCTTCATTTACAAATATTTTCTCCCATTCTGAGGGTTGTCTTTTCATCTTGTTTATGGTTTCCCTTGCTGTGCAAAAGCTTTTAAGTTTCATTAGGTCTCATTTGTTTATTTTTGTTTTTATTTCCATTTCTCTAGGAGGTGGGTCAAAAAGGTACTTGCTGTGATTTATGTCATGGAGTGTTCTGCCTATGTTTTCCTCTAAGAATTTTATAGTGTCTGGCCTTACATTTAGGTATTTAATCCATTTTGAGTTTATTTTTGTGTATGGTGTTAGGAAGTGTTCTAATTTCTTTCTTTTACATGTAGCTGTCCAGTTTTCCCAGCACCACTTATTGAAGAGGCTGTCTTTTCTCCATTGTGTATTCTTGCCTCCTTTGTCAAAGATAAGTTGACCATATGTGCGTGAGTTCACCTCTGGGCTTTGTATCCTGTTCCATTGATCTATATTTCTCTTTTTGTGCCAGTACCATACTGTCTTGATTACTGTAGCTTTGTAGTATAGTCTGAAGTCAGGGAGCCTGATTCCTCCAGCTCTGTTTTTCTTTCTCAGGATTGCTTTGGCTATTCGGGGTCTTTTGTGTTTCCATACAAACTGTAAAATTTCTTGTTCTAGTTCTGTGAAAAATGCCATTGGTATTTTGATAGGGATTGCATTGAATCTGTAGATTGCTTTGGGTAGTATATTTATTTTCACAATGTTGATTCTTCCAATCCAAGAATATGGTATATCTTTCCATCTGTTTGCATTGTCTTTGATTTCTTTCCTCAGTGTCTTATAGCTTTCTGCATACAGATCTTTTGTCTCCTTAGGTAGGTTTATTCCTAGGTATTTTATTCTTTTTGTCAGTTGCTTACTTTTGAACCAATCACTATGAGCAGGTGGAGAGACTGTATTGATTGACTCATGTCCATCAAGGACTACCCCTGGAGCTATGTTCTTGTGCATTAGAAAGGGGCAAGTATCCATCTCAGAAAAGCAAAAGGTTTTTTAGATCTCTGAGTTTGGTTTCATTGGGCAGAATTGATCCCTTGGCTATTCTAGCTGCAAGAAAGCCTGGGTAATTTAGTATAGTTAGCTGAGTTCTGATAGGAGGAAGGGGAAATACATTTTGGGTGGACAACTGGTGGTATCTTTTATACCAACAACAAAGAGTGGGATTATCATACTTGGTTCAGAGAAAGCATCGTTCATCCCTTATGTTTGGGGAGGGGCCCACCTTCTCTCAGCATATTTGCCTCCTTTGACAGATAACACTTTTCAAATGTTCTCCTTAAATGTGAATTGATACTTCTCCATCAAGAAATGGGTCTATGTTCCCTTCCTGGAATCTGGGAGGACTCATGTATGATTCAGGTGAGAAGTGATATTTGTGACTTTCAAGGCTAGGTTAGGAAAGGCAATACAGCTTCTGCATAGCTCTTGATCTCTTGGGAGATGTGCCTTTGGAATTCTGAGTCCTGTAAAGAAGTCTGGCTACCCTGAAATCATCATGCTTGAGAGCCCATGGGAGGGACCACATAGAAATAGAAAGAGATGCCTGAAGGGTTCCATCACTTAAGCCCCCATGGTCTTCGAGTCTTCCTAGTCCAGGTATCAGACATATGATTGAAGAAGCTTTTGAGATGACCCCAGCTGTAGCTACTATCTGACTGCAGCCTCATGAGAGACTCTGAGCTAGAACTTCCCAGCCAAGTTACTTCCAAATTCCTGAACCACAGAAAACATGAGAGAATAAAAGATTATTGTTTTGGAGTAATTTACGTACAGCAATAGATAACTAATATACTTCTCCAAAGTATTAGATTCTACAAGCTAAGGATGAAGGAGAGAATGCCTACTGAGTAGGTAACCAGTGGTGTTTGTTCGACTCATAAGTAGTAAAGGTGTTAAAGCAACAATTCAATGCATATAAAAATAAAAACCCAAGGCTATTTTTCAAAGCACTATTTACAATAATAAAAAGTTGGAGACAACCTAAATGTCCAAAACTAGAAAGTTGTTTAAATAAATTATGGTTCTTGCAACTTTAAATGTAATATGTCTATAAACTGACTATAAGAATCAAGGTTTGAAGAATATTCAATGTCATGGGCGTATGTTCTTGATATAATAATGTTAAGGTGAAAATAGCAGGAATAAAAATTGAACACTATATTTTAAAAGGGTGAATTTTATAGTATGTAAATTATCTCAGAAAAAAATTGTATAAGAAAAAATTGAACATACACATAAAAATATATATGAACAGAAAAAAAGGCTAAAAGGGAATATATTAAAATGTTATTAGTAGTTATCTTTGGAAGCTGAAATTCTACATAATATTTAATACCATTCTTTGTAGCTTTCTCACACAGTGAAGAAGGTTGAAGTGCAATAAAAAACTGAGAAAACTGGAAAAAGGTGTAAAGTTGAAAATGGTTTAAATTCACATTGAATTTTTAAAAGCTTGGTCAAGAAAGAGCAGGATCATATGGTAGTTCTATTTTTAATTTTTGAGGACGCTCCATACTGGTTTCCATAATGGCTGTACCAATTTATATTCCCAAAAGTGTATAAGGATTCACTTTTCTCCACATCCTCACCAACACTTGTTATTTTCTGACTTTTTGATAGGAGCCATTCTAACAGATATGAGGTGATATCTGTGTGGTTTTGATTTGCAGTTCCCTGTTGATTATTGATATTGAGCACCTTTTTGGATGTCTTCTTTAGAAAATGCAATTCTACTTCTGTGTATATATCCAAAGGAAACAAAATCTAACTCTTGAAAAGATATCTGCACTCCCATGTTCACTGCAGCATTATTCACAATAGCCAAGACATGGAAAGAACCTATGTGTCCACGCAATGATAAAGAAAATGTGGTATATGTATACAGTGGAATATTATTCAGCATTAAAAAAGAAGGAAATTCTGCCATTTGCAACAACATGGATGAAACTGGAAGACAGTATGCTAAGTGAAATAAGCCAGACACAGAAAGATAAATACTGCATGATCTCACTTACATGTAATATCTAAAAAAGTCAAACTCGTAGAAACAAAGAGTAGAAGGGTGGTTACTATGGGATGGGATGGACGGAGTGGGAGAAATGGGGAGATGTTGATCAAAGTGTACAAACTTTCAGTTATAAGATGAGTAAGTTTTGGAGACCTAATGTACAGTCTGGTGACTATAGTTAATAATACTGTATACTGTTAATGTATTGTATACTTGAAATTTTCTAAGTAGATCTTAAGTATTCTCAACATACGTGAAAAATGGTAACTATATGCGATGATGGATGTGTTAATTAGCTTGATTGTGGTGATCATTTCACAATGTATCTGTATATCAAAACACCCCATTGTACACTATAAATGTATATATACATATATGATACCGTATATTTTATATAAATAAATAAATAAACAGTCTTTATTTGTGAATTATACCTTATTAAAGCTAGGGGTAAAAAAAAGAAAAAGAAGCACATTGATTTCAAAATGATGGCGGAAGTGGTTGTGGTTTTGGGTGGGGGTGGAGGGTGGGGTGGGCTGTGCATGCAGCATTTGGGGAAGGAAAGGAAGAACTACTGATTGAGCCACTGTGTGGTTCTTATGTGGGGACAGCGTGGGGAGAGGGCTGGTGACGTGTTCTAGAGAGAGAAGGTACATCCGTGGTGAGATGGGGGAATGCAGTGTGTATGTGTAAGTTGTAGATTGACCCACGTGGGCGTAAAGTGCACTGGAGTGTACTGAGTAGGTGTAAGTAAATCCTTAGACACATGACCGACATACAGCAGTCCAAAACCTCATCAGGAGGAGAACACAAACACGGAGCGAAACTGAGCATCCCAACTAAATATAGAAGAATCTCTATCCTTGACTAAAATTTCCACAAATTGTACTCACACTGACAATTGCTACTATGTCTCAATTTCCCAGTCTGTGTAACAAAAAGAGAACTGTACTTCTTGTTTTCTACCTACCTCAGAGAATTGCTACGGACTTAAAAGAATCTAAAGTTTCCCATGTCATTGGCACTGTGTAAAATAACTGCCAGCATCGAAAACTCTTCCCCAGTTTCTTCTAACTGGAAAATGCTAAATTTTTACATATCTTACAATGTTCCCTATCATTAGTGGCCTTCAGACTAATTACACGGCAAAGAGTAATGTTGAGCTAGCCACGACCACGAGCAAATGTCACACAGTCCCTAACCTCTGTAGATTATAATCTTGTGGAAATTTACCTTTTCACCTTTATCTTTGAGTTGTATGAACATTCACTTCCGTCTGACTAATTTAATCACTCTCCCGAACATGCTTCCCTCCAGGTCTTGCTCATTCTGGAATGTCTGCCGCCTTGCCTGCCTAACCAAACATTATTCTTCCTTTGAGGCCAGATTTAATTCCACTATCCCATAAACTCTTTCTTACCCTCAGGCCCATGGTGAGCTCCTCTTGCTTGGAACTTGATCACATGATCTTCACCACATTATTTTTGACTTACTTTCATGATGGTTCTTAGTCTAGTGCAGGTTATGAATTGACCTCTCTCTCTCTGGTAACATTTTTTGAGTGCTTATTATGTGCTAATCCTTTGTATTCAGTAAGATTGAAAACATTATTATCCCCATTTTAGAGATGAGAGAACCGAAGCTTTGTAACTTGCCAAGTGTCAATTTGAAACCGTGTGGCTAAGTGCCCAGCTATAAATCTGGGGTTCTGTTATTATAGAGGAAGAGCAGAACAGATATTGGGGACATCTAGCAGCCTCTGTCATAGAGAGATGTGAGAGAAATGTAAAATGGTCATCTAATAAATGGAAAATTGTGATAAGTGCTATGAAGCAGAAAGGATTGTATAAAGAGCTCATGCCAGGGCTTTGCAGTGGGATGTCATAGAGAAAGAACTAGAAGTGGGCCTTGAAGATAGGTGCATTAGTTATTCTATTGCTATGTAACAAATTACCTCACAACGCCCATTTATTTTTTTATTTTTTATATCAATTTATTTATTTATTTTTGGCTGCATTGGGTCTTCGTTGCTGCGCGCAGGCTTTCTCTAGTTGTGGCGAGCTGGGGCTACTCTTCGTTGTGGTGCTCAGGCTTCTCATTGCGGTGGCTTCTCTTGTTGCAGAGCACGGGCTCTAGGTGCACAGGCTTCAGTAGTTGTGGCATGTGGGCTCAGTAGTTGTGGCTCGCAGGCTCTAGAGCGCAGACTCAGTAGTTGTGGCACATGGGCTTAGTTGCTCTGCGGCATGTGGGATCTTCCCGGTCCAGGGCTCGAACCCATGTCCCCTGAATTGGCAGGCGGATTCTTAACCACTGTGCCACCAGGGAAGCCCACAACACCCATTTATTATCTCAAAATTGTATACGTCAGAAGTCCTGTGTGGTGAGGCTGGGTTCTCAGTATCACAAGGCTGTAATCAAGGTGCCAACTGGACTGAGTTCTCATCTGGAAGCTTTGGGGCGAATCTGTTACCAAGATCATTCTTCTTGTTGGCAGAATTCAGTTCCCTGCGGCTGTGGGAATGAGGTCCATGTTTTCCTGCTGTCTGTCAGCCAGGGCCAGGCCTAGCTCCTACAAGCTGCCTGCATTCCTTGATATGTGGCTTCTTGCATCTTTAATCCAGCAATAGCTTGTCAAATCCTTCTTGTGCTTCTAATTTTTAATTTCCTCTTCTGTGACCAGCTGGAGAAAATTCTCTGCTTTAAGGGGGCTAATGCAATTAGGCGAGGCCTGCCTCGATAACCTCCCTATCTTAAATTCAACTGTACTATATAACGTCATCTAATCATGGGAGTAAAATCTATTATAGTCATAGTCCTGGGGATTAGACCAGGGGCCGTAAATCTAGGGGGACATCTTAGAATTTTAACTACCAGAGTAGATAAGACATAGACAAGTAGAGAGAACTTTCTAGGTGGGAAAGAAATGCAGGCAAAACTCAAAAGTGAAACTCCACCACAGATTTTTGGATATTAGAATATGTCTGTTTGTGACTGCTCCAATAATAATAATAGCTTCCTTTTACTGAGGTCTCCTTGGTGTTTACACAAATTCATTCACCAATCCGTATATCAGCTCTGTGAGGGTGGTATCATTTCACTTTTACAAAGAAAGATATTGAGGCAGAGAGAAGAAAAGCCACTCACCAGAGTTCTATCCCAATCAAGTTGTAAAGCTGGGATTACGGCTTGAGCTCTGGATGACCTCCGAGTTTGTGCTCTTTGCATTGTGTAACCCACCTGACTGTGGGTCTGGATGGGAAAGCAGAAGGCAGTAATGTCGGTCTGAGCCCAGTCTGTGGAGGTATTGACATTAAAATGTATTAAAATGTGTTAACAGGTGCCATGGAAGATTTTAGAGGGTGCATGTGAATTGTGGGGGAGGAAGGGGACAGAAGTGGATATGGATGTGGATGGAGGGGAACACATGGACTGGATATGCAATATGGTATTTTAGGGAGGTTAATATGGCCAGTCAGGAGGAGCCTGGATTACAAGATTGTAGGCAGGGATCATATGTTACAGTTGACAACTACATGATCGAGCCTCTGAATCTCGCTGCCAACTTGCAGGAAATTCACAGGACAGAGAACGTGTTAAACAGCACATAAGTATACAATCAGCAAAGTGGAGGCAGCGTGAGGATTATAGAAAACAAATCGTATACAGTTCCATCACCCAAATATTATTATTACTAATGTGAAATAGTGAACAGAGAAAAGAGCTTTGGTAGCTATGGTAGGACTAGAGAAAAATTTTAATAGATTTGATAAGAAACTCCATAAGGAATGGAAGTTCCTAGGGAACTGTTTAGTAATTAAGTCAGTCATGGTCAGACCTACGTTACCAGCTATGTAACTAGGGTCAGGTTCATGGGTGCGAATCAGTGTAGTTACACAGGACCCTGCACTCAGAACTTCACATTTGGGGTCAAATGCTCTGCAATCATTGTCTTTATTCTTAATAATTTTATCTTTGAGTTTGTATTTTAGAAGGGAAGTCCAATGGGACAATTGGAACAGGCACTGGGGGCTTGGAACCTCAGCTTCTACATGGTCCTCCCTTCTACCACCTCTCTTGGATGGGTTTTCAGCTGCTTGCTCTCCCAACCTCTGGCCCCCTGACCTCACCCAGCCTCCCCTGCCCTTGTTCAGTGACTACTTCTACCCTCTACTCTACCTTGGGCAGGGCTCTGTGTGTGCCACCGATAGTATCTAGGGGTTAGGCAAGAAGGTGGTCATTCTCAACCCAAGGTATCAATGCCACTGCATTTTTTTTGTGCTTGACTTGGTGGGGGGTGAGTCTCTTGCCTTCCTTTGTCCAGTTATTGAGAGAGTCTCAGTGTGGAGGTTGTAATACCTTTGGAGGACACCCATTTGCTGTGGGTTGGGGAGGCAGGCCTGTGGTAAGGGGAGATGCCTGGTTTGGCCTCCTGTCCCTTGCTGGGAATAGTATGTCAGTCCAGCGGCTAGCAGGAGGGGGCTTCAGGCAGCCAGTGGGTTGCATGGGCCCCCAATTTCCTATGGGGGGGATCTGTATTTATCCCAAAGGTTATCTCCCTGCCCAGGAGTGTGACATTCGATAGCAAATAAAAAATACTATGACAGGTTGAGAGAGAGAACACCAAAGAAAGGAGTAAGCTTTACATTTTAGTATCTTTAACAGCACTTTTTTCTGCTTTTTGATCCACATTTTTATTTTGCACTGGGTCCCACAAATTGAGTAGCTCATCCTATGTGTGACCTTAGAAATTACAAAGTACCAAATTTAAAGTTTCTTAGAATTTAGAAAGTACCAAATAAACGTTAGCTTAAAATAGAGAGAGAAAGAAATCCATTGCCTCTAAGGACATGAAAGCAGTAACAAAAAAGTGTAAGTATTATGAGAAGGAAAAGTACAGGACTTGGTAACACACACAGCAGAAACAGGGGCTATATACCACTAGGCAAAAATAATTTCAAGAATTGCACAGGGCAACACACACTAGTTTAGTCTCTTGCAAAACATGGGTGCTTGAGAAATATTTGCATTTGACTTGAGCATCTTCAGCTTGGAGGTATCAGCGAAACTGTTTCCTCTTGGAATGGGGAAGCTTAGGCAAAAGAGATTTTGAGGTGAGGAAGACATTTAGAAGATGTCTTCTACAAAGCATGCTGTGAGAGGAATAGGCAATTTGGTCTTATCTATCAAAATGTAAAATGTACATAGTTTTGCATTTTCACTTCATTTCTAGGTCCTCGATAAATACACATGTGTACAATACAGAAGCAAGTACAATGATGTTCATGCAGAATTGTTGAATAGCAAAAAACAGAAACCAACCTAAATGTCCATAACTAGGAAACTGTTCGATTTCAGGCAATGGCGTACCATGCAGCCATTAAAAAGAATGAGGTAGACCTGGACCTATATTTACCAGGAGTGAGACCACCAGGGGATTTTAATTAAGGGGAAAAAATATCAAGTTCCAGGAAAATGATTAATCCCATTTACTTAGAAAATATATATGTACAAGATAATGAGTAGATAAAGGTCTAGAAGCCTGAACACCAAACTTTAAACTGTGAATATCTCTGAGCTCGGGAGTGGGTGGAGTGTGTGTGTGAATGAATGGGACGCTTATGCTTTCTCTGTGCACTTCTGTGTTTGAATGTATTACTGAGAGGAAATGGAAAGTGTATTTTGAGGGCGTCGTGTGAAGGGAAAAGTTGGGGAGCAGGGTGAAGACTTACAGCTCCCTGGTTTCTTCAGACTCCAGCGCTGTCTGAGGTGAGGAGACCCCGCCCCGCTGAGGTGATTCTGCAGAGGGGCGGAGCTCTGCAGAGCCAACACTGGAGGCAGCCCTGGGGGGCGGGGCCCCGACTCCAGCCGCACGCTCCGCTCCCACCATGCCCTTATAAGGAGCGCCCGGCGTTAGGGCTCGGGAATCCGGTCGCAAAACCCGCGGCTCAGCCCCAATCCCAGGCCCCTCCCTTGGGAATGGGGGCGGGGCGGGGCCTTGGCGGCGCGGTTGCGTGGGCGGAGCATCTCAAAGCGGGGCCAATAGGAGTGGAGGCCCGGGTCTGAGCGGCGCTGCCATTGGGCGCGGCGACGAGAGGGGGCGGGGCGCCCGCGAGGCTGGTTACGCCGAGGGAAGCCCGGACTCCGTAGTCGCTGCTCAGAGTCCGTCTCTCCGTGGATTCCCGGCCCCGCCGTTCTCAGTTCTCTGTAGCCCGCGGTTCGCCGCCCCGCTCGCCGCCGCGATGCCGGTGTTTCATACGCGCACGATTGAGAGCATTCTGGAGCCGGTGGCGCAGCAGATCTCGCACCTGGTGATCATGCACGAGGAAGGCGAGGTGGACGGCAAAGCCATCCCTGACCTCACTGCGCCTGTGGCCGCCGTGCAGGCGGCCGTCAGTAACCTCGTTCGGGTGAGCGCGCTGGGCCTGGGATGGGGAACGGGGGCGGGAGACGTCCCTGGGGTTCCGGCTCGCCTCGCGGCTCCCCTGCGCTGCCTGTGGCTTTGCCGGTGGGCTCGGGAGCCAGACCGCCTCGGGTTTGAATCCTGACGCCCCCGCGTTGTGACCTTGAGCAAGCCCCCGAGCCTCTCTGGGTTTCAGTTTCCTCATCTATAAAATGGGGGCAATCATAATAATGCCTGTCTTGCGGGTTTGTTGTGAAGATTCAGCGAGGTGGTATTTATAAAGTGGCTAGCGCAGCTTATGACCCATAGTAAGCGCTCAATAAATGATAGGCGTTAGGATATCTGATAGCCCCTTTGCCTCAGCAGGCTGTCGCCCCTCCCGTTGACAGCCTTGCTTTCAGCTCCTTTTTAGGCCTCCCCAGTCTGGCCTCTGGGCTGGCGGGCTCCTCTGCTGATTCCCTGCCTTTCCTTCCAGGGATTCTTATTTGAGCCACGTTGTTCTCCTTTCTAATACTTCTGCCCCTCACCTTGAAACCCGCCTCACCCACCTCTGAGCCCTCCCCAGAGCTCCCCGCGTCCGACCCTTCTGTCCACTTGTCTTAGTGGCCACTCGTCCCTGTCTCCTACTTTCCCGGGCATTCTACTTCTGCTCACACCTCTGGCACCCACAAACACCGGGTTATCTCTTTATGCAGTAATTCATGACTACGAATCCCTTTTCCCCTTTCGCTTAACCCTGTTGCCTTTCCTCCCCCTCCTCCTCCTCCAACTCCCGTGGAGATTTCCACCTGGCTTTACCTGCTGTCAAACGGCTTCCTCCCACTGGGGCCTTTCCAGACTCGGGGGCCCTCCTCGTCGGCCCCTCCTCCTGGCAGGAAGCAAGATGGAGCTGCTGGGAGAGGCCTGTGGAATCTGGGATCTGCGGCCCCTGCCGGAGAAAAGAACGGGGCGTCTCCTCCCCGAGCCACAACTTTCCTAGATGGCGAAGTGGCTCTGCAGACCCCTGTAGCCCACAGCTGTGACTAATAACTTAGGTGATTCCTGGAGGAGGCGGAGTCCACTTCTGAAAGGGGAAAAGAGGTGCTGTGACCAGTCTCCTAACACTCCGCTGGCTAATACCACACTTTTCTTTCCCACCCTGGGTGGGTGACGCAGACTGCTGCTGCCTGTGAGAAACAAGTTTGGAAAAATTTTATACGGCTTCCCCACTGAGCTGTGCAACGAGTGTGTTCCAGGGTAGTTAGGAGGCTGGTAGGCAACTGTGGGTCTGGGTGGGGCTTGGGTTCCTTATCTGATTAGAGCACTTCAGCGCACTTCAGCTGCTCAAAGTCTTCCTCAGTCTTCAGGGGCCCAGTTCAGGAGACAGTTCAGGAGACTGGTAACTAGGAGAACGCTACTGACCAAATTCCCCATCTGCCTTCTGTGTAGATTTAGTTAGACTGTATTCAGGAAGAATACTGAATTCATTCAAAACGTTTAGTTCTACACTGTTCTTGTTCTTTTTATAACTAATTTTAATCTAAGACTCCGGAGTACATTCTTATGTAGTGTTGTCTAACATGGCTGCATTCCAGGCCTCCATTTCTCAACAAATAGGAAACAATGTAAAGAGACAAGGTAATAGTGTCCCTCCAAGGAGTACTTCAGGAAATGAAATCTTAAAACCACATGTTGCACTTGGAACACAGCTAGTGTATAGTCTAGGGGCTGATATCTGGTTAGGCTATTTAGAAAAAAGTTATTTATGAGCTTCAATGCATGAATTAATAAGAATTGAATGTCTGCTATATAGGGAGCATTTTAATAAATCAGTGGTTCTTAGGTTGAGATGTGTATCAGAATCACCAGTGGGGCTTTTTAGAAATAAAGATGTCCAGCTCCCACCCCAGACTTACTGAGGAGCTCTTTAGGGGGTCAGGTCAAGGCCTTTGTGTTTTTGAGAAGCTCCATAGGTGGCTTTGATATAGTCCCTTAGTTAAGAAACACTAATAGATACTGTGAGACAAATACCAAAAAAATGAGGCCATTGATAAGCTGAAAACAAAATTACATGTAATTGCAAACTTCCCAATACATTACAAAAGAAGGGACTTGAGATTGGTGGTAGATAGGAGTTAGCAGAGAGAAAGTGGGGAGGGTTGTGTTGGTAAGTAGTTAATCATGAACAAAGGTACTTGTGAATAGGTGACTTCCAGATTACAGCAAGTAGATTGTCTTGCTTAGCTCAGGAGGCAAGTTGGAGAGAAACTGGAGATGAAATTGGTGCATGCCATATGGGCACTTTAACAGAAGTCCAATAAGACGAACAAAGAGAATGGAAGGGATAGGATGAGGACAGTGTGTGAGGGAGACTGTATAGATTGTGTTCTGGGGAGGCCCGAGGACCTACCCATTGCTTGGAATCCTGGGTGTCAGTTGTGGCCCTGTCTATATGCTGCTGAATATTGTGATGAATTGTGTACATGTATCAAGTTCCCAACTAGACTGTGTCTGGAGAACAGGCCTCATATGATAGGTATGTGCTTCCCTGTTCCTACCCTCAACATTGGCACATGGGATGGCTTGATATCTTTGAAGGAAAGAAGGAACTATGGGAAGGAAGATAAATTAGGAGACTTTTAAAATTGGTTGGTCATGAGGAAAATGAGGGCCTGGACTTTGGGTGTGGCAGGGAAAATGGAGCAGGAATTAAAACCATATTAGAGGGCTTCCCTGGTGGCGCAGTGGTTGAGAGTCCGCCTGCCAGTGCAGGGGACACGGGTTCGAGCCCTGGTCTGGGGAGATCCCACATGCCGCGGAGCAACTGGGCCCGTGGGCCACAACTACTGAGCCTGCGCGTCTGGAGCCTGTGCTCCGCAACAAGAGAGGCCGCCACAGTGAGAGGCCTGCTCACCGCGATGAAGAGTGGCCCCCGCTTGCCGCAACTGGAGAAAGCCCTCGCACAGAAACGAAGACCCAACACAGCCAAAAATAAAATAAATAAATAAAATAAAAAATTCAAAAAAAAAAATTAGAAATATAGTAGAAGAAGAATTAGTAGAGCTTGATAATAGAACTCTCAGGAAAAAAACACACGGTGCTACTATAAATTAATGAATCTGATTTTTGAACAAATATTCTGGAATTTATACAATTCAGGTTTCTTTCAGTTACCTTGGGAGGCTATATCCTTATTCCAGTGCTTCTCTTTGGGAATTTCTTACTGATTATTTACATACATATGTCAAGTTAATTTGTTTTATTTTGGTCAAGAAAATTTTGTCTGAAGTGGGCATTTCTTAACCCTACTACTTTATGTACCATTCTTGAGTCTAAAGTGACTTTTGGATATTTCCAAAATTAAAATTTACCAAGTGATGATGAAATTCTGAATTGTTAAGCTATAGTCATCCACTTATCAGGTAGGTATTTATTGAGACACCCCCCTTCTAACATCAAAGCGATAAGTATGATATTGGGCAGAATAAGTATAATACTGGATTGAAGGTCCTAAGTGGCCCAGAGGAAGTGAAGTATCATAGAAGTTCAGAGGAAGGTAAGGTTACTCTTCTTGAGAGCATGGGGAAGGCTTCATGGAGGAGGTAACCTCTGAGCTGGCCTTAAAGAAGGTGGGATTGGAACTTTTAAAGACATGGTAAGAAAGGCATTACAAGTGGAAAGAATACCTAAACAAAGGCATAGAATTATGGAGAATCTGAGGACCAAGTTTTGATTTAGGAAATTATTAAGCAAGACTCATTTGGATTTGTAATTTTTCATGTGTATTTGTTAAACAAAAGTAGTCTGGTCACTTTATATATATATCATCACAATTGAGTCATCACTTTTACTCTACCCTTAGGGAGAGGGTAGGATGGGATTATTTACATGTCCTTTTTTCAACTGAATAAGACGATTTTTTAAAAAACAGCTTTGTTGATATATAATTCACATACCATACAATTCACTCATTTAAACACTCAATTCAGTGTTGTTTTTTTTTTTTAGTATATTTACAGAATTGCACAACATCACTACAGTCTAATTTTAGGACAGTTCCCTCAAAAAGGAACTTCATACCCATTACAATCACTGATTCTCTCCCATCCCCCAGCACCCCAGCCCTAGGCAACCACCAGTCTGCTTTCTGTCTTTGTGGATTTGCCCTTTCTGGACATTTCATATAAATGGAATCAGAAAATATGTGGCCTTTTGTGTAGGACTTTTCACTTAGCATAATGTTTTCAAGGTTCATCTGTGGTGTAGTATGTGTCAGAAATTCATTCCTTTTTGTTGATGAATAATATTCCATTGTATAAAATAAGGCCATTTTAAACACAGAGAATGATTCTAATGCAGTCACAAAACAAGGAGGGGGCCTAGGAGAAAGATGGATAGGAAAGGAAAAATAGAGGAGGGGTACAGGTTCCAAGGATGGGATTCAGTCAGCAGTGTGAAAAATTCAGAAGTCTTAGACTGTCTGTCTTGTAGCATGGTATATAAATTTTTCTTTTTTCCCATTGAAGTGGCCCATAGAAATCTGACAGTCTTTGTGACCATATAGTCGTGCCAGTTTTATTAATGGGGGTTCATACACTTTGCTTCTCCATTGCATCTGAGGGCATGTGTTGTAACTACTCCTGGGGCTCATGAAATATTTATTTCGGACGTTTTTGTGGCCTTTACTTTTATGAGCCTCACCCATATATCATACCCTGTTGGGACCAGCTCTGGGACAAATAGCAGCATTGTCTTTAAACTGATAGATGGGAAAGACTGTTCTGCTCTTAAAAAGAAATCAATTTTGTCGTTTATAAATTATCTATATTAACATCTGAAATTATTCCTACTTTAATTTCTTTTGGTTGATGTTGGACTTATTTCAGTTAAAATAAATAACAGTGTTTGGGTGACAGGCCTGTGAGTGATTTTCTTCTTCTTCATATTCTGTATTTTCCAATTTTTAAAATGAACATATAAATTCCTATATTAAGGAAAAAATTAATAAGGTAAATAATAAGAATGTATAATTCTTTATGGTTTATAAAATGCTTTCATATGTATAATCTCATAGCAGTCCTTTAAGGTAGGTATTGCTATGGTCTGAATTTTACAGATGAAGATACTGTAGATCAGGGAAGTTAAGTAACCTGCCCACAGTGGCACAGCTAGTTAGTGGTGGAGCTTGGACTTGAACTCTGTTTCTCTTACTCTGGACCCTCTGCTCTTTTCACTCCACCATTCTGTGTCCACTTAGAACAAAGTTGTTAAATATCACTAGAAGTTTTCTAGCTTGAATCAGAAGCAACGAGAATGTTGTTAGTCAAAGAGTTTCCATTTTTCCTGGGCTTGGCAAGATTATCTGTTTAAAGGCTGGCTTTGGCATGGCCTGTGTGAAGGGCCTATATTAAAAAAAATGATGTGAAGGTAGTGTTCTGTTTCACAGTGACATTCAATTTTGCAGCATTAAAAAAAAAAAGAATAGATACAGATAACACAAGTATTTATGTCTGCCAAACACGTAAAGGCTTTTCTAGTATTTATGGCTGCTTAGCTTGAAGTCTATGAGAACTAAATAGTATTTAAAGTAAGTTTGTAGGATTTCTGTATTTAAATAGTATTTATAGTAGGTTTGTGGATTCTTTGGGGAATCGTGAAGTTTCATTTGAAACACTTTGTCTCTAGATCAAAAGAGATATACAAGTAGGACTTAGCATTTACTCATGATCAAGAGAATGGAAGGGCTTCCCTGGTGGCGCAGTGGTTGAGAATCTGCCTGCCAATGCAGGGGACACGGGTTCGAGCCCTGGTCTGGGAAGATCCCACATACCGCGGAGCAACTAAGCCCGTGAGCCACAACTACTGAGCCTGCGCATCTGGATATTGTGCTCCGCAACGGGAGGCCGCAACAGTGAGAGGCCCGGGCACCGCGGTGAAGAGTGGCCCCCACTTGCCACAACTTGAGAAAGCCCACGCACAGAAACGAAGACCCAACACAGCCAAAAATAAATAATAAATAAAGAGAATGGAAGAGTTTTGGAGATTGTATGTTTCTACAACTATGTTTATAATTTTAATGGAGCCCCAATTTAAATATTTGTTTATATATATTGACACGGTGGAAAGTTGGGCTTTTCTAAAGCTGTTTTATAAATAGCACTGGTATAACAATGGACAAAATAAAAGTTATTTTATATTTTATGGACAAAATAAAAGTTAGAGTAAAAGTTTTGTGGTATCAACCACAGTATCATAAGTTGACTCCTTCTGCTATAGTCAGGAGTAAGGGCAGCATTAAGGCAACTGTTTTTATGGAGATGGGACTTATTTGGATTTTAATATTTCTGGTATATTGGTTAAAAAAGGAGTCTGGTTATTTTATATACTTAGTTACCGGTCACTTATATATATATATATATATATATATATATATATATATATATATACACATATACGTGTGTGTTTGTATATATGTATATATAAAATACGTTTTATATGTATCACAACTGAGAGGGTCATTATTTTAAAAGCTTTCTGACAACTTCCTGGTCTTTTACTGGCACACCTAGAAAGAGGGTAGGATGGGAATATCTTAATTATCCACAGTCTAAAGTCCAGCATAGCATGTATTTTTTTCGCTTGTGACAGTCATTATACTTGGTCAGTGTTTGTCTTCATTGGGTTGTAAGTTTCTCAGTGGTAGGGGCCATGTCTGTTGTGTTTGCCCCTTTCAATGTCAGGCTGGTCATAGGTGTGCAATATAACTTTTTTTTTAAACGAACTAACTATATATATATATATGTGTGTGTGTGTGTGTATATATATATATATATATATATATGGCATTCATTTTTTAAAAAATAAATTTATTTATTTTTATTTATTTATTTTTGGCTGCGTTGGGTCTTCGTTGCTGCGGGCCGGCTTTCTCTAGTTGCGTGAGCAGGGGCTACTCCTCGTTGAGGTGCGCAGGCTTCTCATTGCGGTGGCTTCTGTTGTTGCAGAGCACGGGCTCTAGGTGCGCGGGCTTCAGTAGTTGTGGCATGTGGGCTCAGTAGTTGTGGCTTGCAGGCTCTAAAGTGCAGGCTCAGTAGTTGTGGCGCACGGGCTTAGTTGCTCCACAGTATGTGGGATCTTCCCAGACCAGGGCTCAAACCCGTGTCCCCTGCATTGGCAGACGGATTCTTAACCACTGCGCCACCAGGGAAGCCCATCATTCATTTTTTTATGCACAAAATATTGTAATAGGAATTTTTGTGCAGTTACAATTTTCCATCCCCAGCTTTCAGACATCTGGTATAGCTGAATTTGAACAGTCTCTTCAAATTTATAATGGGCCTTGTCTGAAACAAGTAGAATATATACTAAGAGGGAGGAATGAATGGCTAACTGCCCATTGTTTGAGATAACAAAAGTGTTCAGGCTATTTTGGGTTGTGGTTCTCTGTTTCAGAGTCATTTCAACTATGCAGGCCACTTACTAAATTCATAATGTGAGAATATGTTGCCTCCTATCTGAAAGTGGCATTGGGATTTTGCATTCTTTTTGTCTTTTTAAAACATAACAATTTAGACCAGGTGTTGATATATTATTTGGAACTCTGCTGGTTACAGTGTAGTATCATACTGAGTCATGAATTCCTCATTAAGAGATCTTTATTTCCTTGAACCATATGGCAGGAGACAAAAGATATCAGAAAGTTGATCTGCTGCTTTTTTGTTTTTTGGCTGATCCAGGCCCAACCTTTTCATTGAACCTTATGTCATGGTCATGACAGTGGGGTATACTTTTTACATAATAAACCAGCATTAGAGCAGTATCAAAAGAAGTAGCAGTCCTTAAAGAGTGAATATCAGAGATTAGCTGGTATCCCAGCAAGGTTTCTCTCTAGGATAATGCTCCGTGCTCAGGACTGTTGCTGAAAAAGGGCCATTCTATTAGTTGATGTTGCTTTCAGGCCAGTCTGCTCTTAAACCTTCCCATATAGACAGGACTAAAAGAAGAAAACAAATTTCAGCTTTGGCTTTTTTAAGCTCCAACAGCCTTCAGTGCTATGTAGTATAAATACTTCAGAGTGAAATTTAAGGAGTAAAGTTCAAATCTGTAATAAGACTCTGAAACACCCAGAGACAAAAGTTGGTATATGGGAGGAAGGACCTCCCATTGCAGGCTTTCATCTGTCTTTCTGTTCCTTGCACATTGGACCTGTAGAATTCTTACAATATGCATTGGGGTAGATTGGGCCACATAGACAGTTTAGTTTGGATAACATAAGTTTTGAGTTATCTAGGCGCCTGCTTCTCTGTTTTTTTCTGTCATTTTCGTATTTGTTCAGTTTCCATTGGGAATGATTATGAGAGGAAGGCTATCTTACCTGTTTCTTCTTAACAATCTGCAAAAAGGTTTGTTAGGGAAGGAAGTTGAAATATATAAGTAGGGGATTTTTGTTCATTTGTATTTTTATCATCGTTAATGTTTTATCTTTAACACTAAAAATAATACTAGTGAACAGTATACTATTAATAATCATTTTTGTCATGCTGAGCTTCCTATAGTCTTTCAAAAAGAACAAAATTTCTCTTGTTACAAAAGTATTACATTTTTATTGTTGAAATTTATAAAAATCTATCTTTAGTCACAGTCGTCTCACAGTGTTCCTCAGCCTTTTACAGTCTATTTGAACTTGATTTGTCTTTTTGTCTTTTCTCTCTACTCCAAACCAATTTGTTTCCCTAGATATAAATACAAACTTAACTATATATAGATGCACCAGCTCTTATCCCTTTTCACCATTAACACCCTTCCCCCTGCAAACCGTTTAATTCACTTTCCTGCTCAAGAATTTGCAAAGAAAAGTGAGGAAACCCAGTCAGTTACAACAACCCATGACTTTCTCTGTCATGTGCTGTTTAGGGAGCCATGCTGTACTTGGCTAACTGCTCTTTCAGTAAGTGTGGAATGAAATAAGTTCAAAATAATGGGCTAGATCCCGAAAGAACTTCTAATCTCAACATCCTTATTAAAGATATGGGGTCTTTACATTGATTAAATCTATTTAAGTATGTGCATTATGTGCAGACAAAGGGATAGAGTATGATAGAGTAATGGATAAAAGGGGACTTGTATAATTAGACATAGGCAGTTGGGGATTCCTCACCTTCCTTCCAGTCTCTTGGTAAGGCTTTGTAGGTCTTGTGTCCTTGTATGCTGGGTCATCAGTCTTTGGATGATTGAGTTGATTGTGTGTTTGTTTGTTTTTTTTCCCCTCCTTCCTTACTCCCCTAGGGTGTCTCCCTTTAAGACTGTTGGTTTCTGGAGGACAAGGACTGGGTTATATTCTTCTTGATATCCCTGGTGCCGTGCTTATCCCAGTCTCTTGATCGTGGTATTCCTTTGATAAGTGTGTTGTGCCTTGATACTCTGTATACCTGCTAGTCATTCTAGGCTCATTCATGATGAAGATAGCTCACTATCTCTTGCCTCCATTGGATGGCTTGATGACTCTTCTTCTGCGCTCAAATGTTGCTATATGCAGATGCCTGCATAATCACAAAAAGAAACAAAGGTTCATAAATATTATATTGTGTTGGTTACATATTGGAACTTTAGATTCCAAAAAATTCTGTCACTTCTATGAGAAGGCAGCTCATTGGATGGGTATGAGTGTGCAATGTGTGTATGCATAGAGGATGAGAGGTAGTGAATCTTAGAACTAAAAATGTTTTACAAATATCGTGAAGTTGCAGAAAATATAGAGTGTTTGGCCCTTAGAGAGTTTCCCACTGATTAGATTTCCAGTTGGATGACTTTTAAGGGGAAAGTGGCTGAATTTCATTGCAGTTGGCGACAATCCAAGCCAAAGTCATTCCTTGTTTTTGAAATAAGCTTAACTTTTTCCCACAAGTAGGCTTTCTGTGAAGAAAGAAAAATGGTATACTTGTTCTTAGAGTTGAAAGTTGAGGGACCAGCTATCAACTTATCTAGCTTCCCTATATTTCCAGCCTTCTCTCTGTCCCCACCCCATCCCTGGAGAACTGGCGCATCTTTTATCTGTAAGGTGGACAACATGTTTTTATTCATGTAATTCAAGTAGATAAGGGTATATAAATGTGCTAGTAAATCTCTAGTAACACTTAAATTTCTTATTCTGTGGCTTTTCCCCCCCAAACCACTAAAATTAGTTATGACTCTAGCTGTGCACATTGCCTGGTGTTCTGAATAATAGTAGGGTATATAAGACATGGTCTGTGGCCTCAGGTTGTTAAAATACAGATGAAATTTATGATCTTATAAAAGATTTAGCTTATCTACATCTTCTCCATCCATGAAATTGTTGCAGAATTTAAATTATTTACTTCAAAGGGTTGTACGCTAGTACTGTAACTACAGTTTTGATTCCTTGGAGCCATGGAGAAAATGTGAGTGGGCCAGCAGCAGAATAAGCAGGTGGTGGGCCCCCTAGTTAGGAAAAGACCTCTGAGCATTGGCTTCAGCTGCCCTCTTCTTGATTATTTTTTTCCTTACTGTGCTTTTCACAGTTGTAAGTAATTATTTGTGTGATTATTACTTTTTGAACATCTTTCCCCCACTAGAGCCCCAGGGGCAAATATTGGCTCTGCCGTGTTTGCCCCTGATTTTCAGCACCCATCAAAGTGCTTGGCACATAGTAGAGTCTTGAGGAATAATTGTTGAACAAACAAGTGGGAAGACCATTTGCTGCTTCCATACCCCGAACTGTTTTATGCTTCTTTAGACAAATGTATATCATGCTGTGGGTGAATCTTGGTGAAATTTAACTGCGATTAGGAAAGCAGCAGTAAATCATTGCTTAGCACAGGGTATTGCATGCAGTAGGATCATCCAATTCATGTTTCCTGAATGAATTAATTCCAGGCATAGAGTCCTGGAGTGCAGATGGGGATAATCCTGCCCAACATAGGATTATGCAGGATATGTAAATTCAAAGAAATATAGAACATGGGTTTGGGATTCTCTATTAGTTTTGATGCTTTGCAAATGAACAGAATAGCCAACTTTGGCAAAGTGCATCTGGTATGAGTTGGCAAATACCAAAGTCAGACTTTAGATATAGATATAAGATAAATCACCTATAGTGTAATGGTTAAGTGTAAAGGCTGTAGAGCTGAACTCCTAAGGTTTAAATCCTACCACTGACTGACACCTGCAAAGTATGTAACATTGGAGAAAGTAATTTCTGTTTCTCATAGTCCTCTTCTGTAAAACAAAGCTAATCATTGTATCTGACTTGGAGTGTATAATTGTGAAGATTAATGAGTTTGTAAAAATGTTTAAAACTATGCCTGACACATAGTTAAAGATTTCAGTGAGTGTTAGATATATTAATATATTTTTCCATGATTTTTAAGTCATATTTTAAATGTTAGTCTAATGAAAAGGCAGTGTTGATTTTTTTTTTTTAATGTCTAAGTATAACTTCTTTTACTCAACAAGGCAAAGTGCCAGTGAAAGCTTTCAGTAGAATTCCATATGTTGTGGAATATACAGTTTTATCAACTGTGGGGAAAATATCATTCACAGTTTAGGTGCCTGAGCCTTTGATTGCCAGTTTCCCATGAAAAATTCAGACATTTGAATTTATGATTGATATCTCCTTTGTTTGGAGCAATAGTGAGGGTAAAATTGTATCTCTCCCCTCTTCCACCCCAGTTTAGAAGCAAAAATTGGGACTTAGGATTTGGGATTTATCCCAAACATTCATTGTCCTATTTTCTTTTTTTTTTACATTAATTTATTTATTTATGGCTGTGTTGGGTCTTCGTTTCTGTGCGAGGGCTTTCTCTAGTTGCGGCGAGCGGGGGCCACTCTTCATCGCGGTGCGTGGGCCTCTCACTATCACGGTCTCTCTTGTTGCGGAGCACAGGCTCCAGACGCACAGGCTCAGCAATTGTGGCTCACAGGCCCAGTTGCTCCGCGGCATGTGGGATCTTCCCAGACCAGGGCTCGAACCCGTGTCCCCTGCATTGGCAGGCAGATTCTCAACCACTGCGCCACCAGGGAAGCCCTGTCCTATTTTCTGAAAAAGAAAAAACTGAAGGGGTAGTCACTAAAGTAAATGGAATCGGCCCTTCCAGGTAGAGTTAAAAAGTACAATGCATTTGTGAAATAGAATTCATCTTGTTCTGGAACAGCCAAATTAATTTAACAAATATTTAATGACTACATATTAAGCTGGATACTGGAAGAGGTTAGT
Organism: Balaenoptera musculus; assembly: GCF_009873245.2. Lineage (NCBI taxonomy): Eukaryota > Metazoa > Chordata > Mammalia > Artiodactyla > Balaenopteridae > Balaenoptera > Balaenoptera musculus. The sequence goes on along the minus strand of NC_045800.1, from coordinate 60,757,307 downwards.
ATCTCTAGCCTGAAAGGAGGGATAGAATCTCTTTCAGATGTCCTATTGATATAGGAGTAATAGAGTTGAATGTAAAGGTCAGGGGACCTTAACTACTAGTTTGGAAGGTATACCTGTTTGAATAAGTGAAAAATTTACCTGGTTCAAAATTTAAAAGGTACAGCAAGGTATATAGTGAATAGTCTCCCTCCCACCCTTGAACTCCAGCCACCTGGTTTCCCTCCTCATAGGAAACTAATGGACAAAGGAAACCAAATGTCTTGGGTGTGTTTCTAGAGATAGTTATGCATATTTAGGCAATATGTATTCCTCTTTTATACAAAAGATGTCCTGTTATACTGTCGTGTTCCCTGATTTTTTTTCCCTTAACCTATTTGGGAGAACATTTCTTATCAGTTTGTATAGAGCTTTCTCTTCTTTTTTATTTTATTTTATTTTATTTTATTTTATTATTTTATTTTATATTTATTTATTTTTAATTTTTGGCTGTGCTGCATGGCATGTGGGATCTTAGTTCCCTGACCAGGGATCAAACCTGCGCCCCCCTGCAGTGGAAGTGCAGAGTTCTAACCACTGGACCACCAGGGAAGTCCCGTCTTCTTTTTTTTTAAATTGAAGTATAGTTGACGTACAATATTATCTGTTATAGGTGTACAATAGCGTGATTCACAATTTTTAAAGTTTATAGTCCATTTATAGTTATTATAAAATATTGGTTATATTCCCTGTGCTGTATTACAATATATCCTTGTAGCTTATTATATACAAGCTTTCTCTTCTTTTGATAGTTACATAATATAATCCATTGGTGGTTATAACAATTTATTTAACTAGACCCTTGTGGAAGGATCTTACGTTACTTATGATCTTTTACTAATTCAGACAGTGTGGCAATGAATGACATAGATATGTCATTTTATGCACGTGCAAGTACATTTATAGGATAATTTCTAGAAGGGGAACATTCTAAGCACTGGATGTCAGGCAATGGAGGGATTTTAAGCTGAGGTATAACGTGGATAGCTTAGGGTTTTGGTAAGATATCCCTGGTAGTGGCGAGGAGATAGATTGGCAAATGAGACACAGGAGCTGGAGAGCCATCCATCTAAGATGGTAAAGGTTGCCTCAAGCAGTGGGAAGAATGCAGGTAAAGAGGGCCAAATTCTAGAGACAGCCTCTTTATTACTTAATTTACATTTGGATTCATAGTATTCTCAATGTCAAAAATACATCAGTAAAACAAATTATTTTATTTATACTATGTGGTTATTACTCCCATTTTACAGGTGGGGTAACTAAGGCTCATAGAGCCTTGAGCTAGTAAGTGGCAGGACCAGAGCTTAAGTATTTTAATTATACAAATGAGATCACTTTGAAATGCAGGACAGAAAACCTAGAGTCCTTATCAAATTTAAAAGAAGTCAACAATGATTTTATTGATACAACAAGTTATACCCATACCTTTTTGTTCTCATGTGGATGCAAGAAAAATCTTGGAAAAAGACAAAGAAAAGATCAAATTGAAATTGGGAGCTCAAAGGAAGGTCTGTAAGGGAAGGGCTATACTTACCCTTGAACTCAGGTATGCCAGTGGTTTTTAATCATTCCAATGTATATTCCAAGCTGGCATGGAAAGATATCTATGCTAAGATGTTATGCAAAAAACAGGAGGCGGATATGTTTAGAATGATCCCATTTTGCATTATTTTATATGTGAAAGAGCATATACTAAAATGTGGTGGGATTGAGTGGTGGGGTTTCAGGTTAAAATTTTTTTTTTTTCTTACCATAATTCATGTTTGTCTCCTAACAATAAACATGTACCACTTTTGAGGTAAAAAATAAGTCCAGTGTTTTCCCACGTCTTTTTATTGTTATTATTTGCACTATTCTCACTGCCTGGAATTATTCTTCCTCTCATGTTAAAATGGGCCCAGTGTTGATGCCACTTTCTCTATGAAGCTCTGTCCAGGCTGCTTAGTTGAAGTTAATGTCTCCTTTTGCTGTGTTTCCGTGAGGTTTGACTATGTTTCCTATCAAATTCTACCATGAGTTAGAGCTACTATGTGCATGTCTGTTTGCACCCCTTCTTCCTCCAGCCCCACTCAGCTTCCAAATTTGAGTTCTAGAAAGCATGTAGTGCTTCCATCGAATTGGATTACTCACACTTGATAGACACTTGAATGTTGAATTGGTTGTATTTGCAGCAGTGCAGTTTTTTCTTCTGTCAGAGCAAGGAAAGATAGATATAAATTCTGAGTCACAGTCAGCAGGGTGATTTTAAAATTCTCAAGGCAATGATATATCTAGGTGCACTGGATGAATACTCTTTCCTAATTTGTGAAGGCTGCTGAAAATTCTCTGGAGTAAAAGGAGCCATAAATAAATAAACATCATCTCTAAAACTGCCATATCTATTGCATCTCCAAAACCAAAACATGAAGGCTACATTTTACCTGATATATACCCGAGAACTCTTATCTTGGAACTGGAAATTCCAACTTGGGCTGTTTGTTTGAAAGCTTCCACAAAAAGGCAAATTCCTTAATCTGCTGCAGTCATATACTCTACTGAAGGCACTGAGGAATGGCAATGCAAAAATCACCTTTTCCCCCCTTCTTGTCTGGAAATTGACCTCTTTTATTATGTTTGTGAAATAAACCTTTTCCTCATCTTTTTTCAAGTAGTATTTTGTTGATTCTTCCATAGCTTTTTTTTTTTCTCCTTTCTCAAAGCTACCAGCCTAGATTAGGCTTAATATTTTCAGTTCTTGATAGTTATCTACTAATCTCTCACTCCCATCCATTATTGCCGCGTAAAGCTTCTAATACAACTCTGATCGCAACACTTTCTTCCCAGAAATTGGCACCTCCTCCCATTGTTTTCTAAATTAAATTCCCTTTTCTAGCTCTTTTTAAAAATTGAATATATTTGCTATAACATTGTTAAAATTTAAGGTATACAATGTTTCTTTGATACATTTATTTATTGCAATATGATTGCTGTTGTGATATTTATCACATTATATAATTATAGTACAATATTGTCTATCTTATTCTAGCTCTTGAGGGCTATTACACGCCAGCCCTTTCTGTTCTTATTTCTCTGTGGAGTGGAGAAACCAGCCTACAGCCTGTGGGCCAAATTTTGTACTGCCCAGGAGCTGAGAATAGTGTTTACATTTTCAAGTATTTGAAAAAAGTCAAGAGAAGAATAATGTTTTGCTGCACATGAAATTAAATAAAATTAAATTTTTAATATCCATAAATAAAGCTGTATTGGAACACAGCCATGCCCATTCATTTACATATTTTCTGTGACTGCTTTCACACTACAGTAGTGTTGAGAAGTTGTGGCAGAGACCATATGACCCACAAAGCCTAAAATATTTACTCTCTGGCCCTTTATGGAAAAAATTGCTAACCCTCAACCTAGAGTCATAGAGTTATAAAGTTGGAAATAAGATCTCAGAGATCTTCTGATCCAACTCTCTAGTTTTAAAAATGAGAAAATGTATTCTCAGATGTAATCAACAATATGTCTAAGGCAGGTACCTTTGGCAGTGGAAAAGCCAAAATCAGAATTCATTGCCGGTCCTACTCTACCATATTGCCCCTCCCATGAAGCCTGTACTAGCCCAGTAGTACTGCTGGCTGTTTCATGAACAAACTCCAGGTTGTCTCACCTCTGCTTCTATGTACATGCTGCATTTCCTTCCATCTAAGATGCCTTCTTCCCTCCAGAAATTTAATCTATGCCTTAAGGCTCAGCTCAAGTACTGAAAACTGCCCTTATCTCAGCAACTGGTTGAGCTCTCTGTCCACATGCCCCCAGTAGTGCTAAGTTCTGTCTCCCCGTTAGCACTCACCAGAGTCATTTATGTAGTTCTGATGCTATTCCAGGCCATAAACTTCCCAACTGTGCATCTTTATGTCACCTGAGGAAGTATCACCTGCACATTGCCTTACACACAGAATTCTTAGGACATAATTTAAAGAATGAACCAATCTAAAAATGTAAGGATACCAGAGACACCTTTAAGATCTCTGGTTTACTTCTCTTCTATTAAAAAAGAAAGAGAAAGACTATAACACCACTGAGTAATATTTTTTGATGGGATCAGCTATATAAAAGAATTCGTAGGGAGTTTACTTACACCATGTCCACCTAGCAATTGATGAAGTATATACACCCTGGAGAGAGAACTTGGATTTGTCCTAAGGAGGATTACCTAATTGTGTGATGATTATTTAAGCCTTTAGTATATTTGTTGATTACTAGGCTTATAGAAACTTACCTGCTAAGGTAGGAATTCACACAAATTCAACAATGAAAACCTTCCACATTCTCTGTCAATCTCCAGGGATTCTCTGCTGTTATACCTTCCATATAAACTCTCAGTTTGGGATGGTTTCCATCTATGAACTAAATATAGACTTGTATTGTTCTGTGATGAACCATTAGGAGTGAACTTGATATTTAGTAAGGACTGAAGATAAAAGGAATGTAATTTAGTGTTTAGGTGCATTGCCAGCATTGTCTTTACTTTCCTTAAAGCAATAACAACAACAAAACAAAGCCACCCCCCCCCCAAATAAAAAAATAGATGAATGGATTCTTATTATGCTGTAATTCTCTCAGTTCTATTTCTTCCTTTTGCCCAACTGGGAATAAGTTATCTAAGATGGTAGAGCCAGAACTTACTAAAGGTTTAGTTGTCTGTGGCAACTGTTGAACATCTAGGCTGCATCATTGATAGTTTGTATTAGGAAGCAAGTGAAACAAAAGGAAATCAACTTTAATATTCCTGTAAAAGTCTTTCTGTTGGTTAGACAGAGGCTATGTCTAATTTGTTAATGTTATATGAAGAATGGTGATGAAATGCAATCTGCAAAACGCACGAACATGACTAGTATTGCTGGGGATGGTTGATAGCTTTTTTCTGTCTGTACATCTTAGCCAGTTTGGTCTGGATGTGCTGTAGCTGTTCTCTTATTTCACTTCTCAGCATGTTTAGAATTAAGTCTGTGTTCAGCCCATATGTAGTCACACTAAATTATATTTGTAGTTGTTGAGAAGAAAGAAAAAGTAAAAACATTAAGAAGAAAAGCCTAAAGGTAAAACTTTGGGGATTTTCTAGGTACCATAAAACAGGAGTTTTTCCAATGAGCATTATAATTGGCAGCCTTAACCATTTGACACATTGATATTACAAAACATTGAATTTCCAGTTCTGGCTGCTTGTAAGAAGTGTGTTTGTAGCTTGAGCTAAGAAATAGAGTAATTTTACTTATGGCCCTAATTTAATGGGTCAGAGTGTCTATTATAGCCTAGAGCCAAATTCAATTACTGTACTGTAAAAGTGACTGTGAATAATCTCCGATTACCAAGCAGGATGGTTCCCAACAGTAGTAACAATACTTACTTTTGCCATTGGGTTACTATTTCAAGTTTTGACCACACCTATTAAAAAAAAAAAGGTTGCATTGTTAGTCCTGGTTCAATTTTGAAAGCTAGTTGCAGCCAGGTTCACTCAGTTGATCATCTCTAAGCAAATAACAGTTAAGGAGCTTAAGCAGCTGAACCCCTAGTGAGCCTGACCCATGTTATTGTGGAAACCTTCCAGCTTCTGGGAAGGAAAATCAAACAATTGGACATCAGTAGTGTAAACTGCATCTTGATGGTTTATATTTGCCCGTTGTGAGCTTGAAGTTTTTATATTTGCCTGGTTGTGAGCTTGAAGTTTTCTTATCCTTCTTGCCATCTGAAAGTTCCAAAGAATTGTAAAATCATGCAGTATTACAGCAGAAAACTTTAGGCATCATTAAATTTGTATTCCTCATTTTTGAAAAACAGTATAGTGGTTTAGGATTAGAGCACGGATATGCTGAAGTCAACACCACTGAGTGATTTTAGGCAAATCAATCAACCTCTCCGTGCCTCTGTTCTTCATCTGTAAAATGAGATAGCAGTAGTACCTCCCTCATAGAGTTGTTAAAGGGATTTAATGAGGTAATAAGGGGGCTCCTGACTTATAGCATGTGCTCAATTAAAAAAAATTTTTTTTTCTTTTAAAGGATAAAATGGAAGTCACAAATGAGTACAGCAATGGCAGAGGGAAAGAAAACACGACTAATGTTTATTTAGCACTGTTATCTTTCAGGCCGTGGAAGAGTATGTATTAGGTGATTTACATGTGTATTACTATATCCTTTAGCCATGAGAGACATTTTACTTTTTCCGTTTTACTGATAAGGAGACTGAGGCTTAAAGAGATTGTTGCTTGCCCCAGGACACAGAACTAGTAATAACAGAGCAAGGTAAGATTCATTCCAAAGCCCCAGTTCTTTTCCCACCACTCTATGTTACCTTCCGGGATGGGCCCTCCGTCTCAGTTTTCCAAACATAAAAATGGGCGATGTTTCAAAATTCATTTACAAATTGATTTGGAGTTATTTTTCCATAGGGACAATGTTACAAACGATATGTTATATACCCAGGCTTATCTGCAAAAGCTGCAATGTAATTGAAATTCTTCACATTTGTGAACTAAATCTGTTAAGAAAAAAATGCATTTGCTAAAAAAAAGTGCATCTAGCTGTTAAAGTAGGAAAACAAGAAAAATAAGAGTATTTTAAGTTTTGTGGAATGTTTGAGAAAAGCAGATTTGGTTAGAGGGCAGTGAGGAAGATACAGACTGTTTTGATGCTGATGGGGCCTCTGGGATACTTAAGGGACTAAACATTTATATAGCACAGAGACATCCTGCATTTGATAACACCTTAATAGTGTACAAACACATTCGTATGCATTATTTCCTTATAATCATGTATGAGACAGGACAGATGGTAGAGTTGACCTAATTTCTCTTAGCAATATTTAGCTTTCTTTTTTTTTTTAACGTTTTTCATCCATGATTTTTGTTTAATGGCCTGTGGGAGCCCAGCTAGTCACCTTAATAGAGCCATAGAGGATTAGTTTATAGGTATGTTGAAGAAATAATGAAAATAAGAGAATGGAAGATCTTTCTGAGTTAGTTGTGGGAGAAAGTGGGTGATGGGGAGAAGTTTCCTGTGCTGATGATTCGCTTGCTTGTTAAATTGGTGGCCACCCAGAGCACAGGTGTCTGTGGTTGTGTCTACAGAAGAATCCTGAGTTGAGGGAGAGAATAAAATATTTGCAAGTTGGAAGCCTGCCCACAGTATCTTCATAAATAGGGATCTGGTGAGCAGGGCTTCTCTGCTAACATTTATCTAGCCTTAATTGATACACTCAATCTCATGTTGTGTTAGAATAAGCAGCTGCTGCCAAGGCAGCTTAACACTAGTTGTAAGGAAAGTATGTTGCATCAAATGAGCTTGCTTGACATTAGAACTTGCCACCCATGTAGTTCACCTGCTCTTTAACCCATTTGATTGTGTTCTTATTGATGCACATTTAAGTTTTTGGCAGTTGGTCAAAATTTGAACCTTTTAGGCACTGGTGGTGTCTCACTTTATAGATTGTTGTGTACCAAGAATACTGTTAGTACATTTTAGAAATTTAACATATATTTTTCTGATTATGAAGGCATTGCATACTCATTTTTTAAAAAATCTGAAAAGTTGGAGAAGGATTAAGAAGAAAATAAAAATCATCTGAAGGTCTACTCTCCATGTTGTAATTCCTTCCAGTCTTTTTTTTTTTTGATGTGGCTATATACTGGGGAGAGAGTGGGATGTTTCATTATTAGTGAAATAGCTGAGGCATAAGTAAAATTTTACATGACACTCATGATATTGCGGAGCTTGCCTCCTGTACTGTGCTAATTAAGAATGGAATCTTTTTGCTAAATCAGGTGGCACAAACTCAAATACCTGCAGGGTCAAATAGGTAATGAGTGAATCAGGTGGGTTATAGGGCACCAGGAAGTGGTAGGGACTGTGGTAAATTGAAAAATGCAGGCCCTGATTGAAGAAAGCTGCTATCTTCAGCTTATTGTTGCCATATGGAAACAGGGCCTAGTGTTACCAGATCTTCCTGATAGTCAATAAAATCTGGAAATCTCTATTTCTTTCAATGTGAAATTTCCCATTTAAAAAGAATACTGTGCAGGTCAAACAAAATAGGTCTGTGGGTTGCACTTGCCCCATACACTCTCATTTTGTCATTCCTGACATAAATACTTCTCAGTCTTTCTCATAGCTCTCACAAGAGGAGCACTTTCAGAAAATATTTAGAGAGGAGCTGGATAAGGATTTTCTAAGAGTGGCTTCAGGAACTTTTCACTGTGTAGACACTGAGAGGGTTGCCTAGTACCGGAGTGAAAAACTCGGATACTCACAGGGACCAGGCAGTGACATAAACATGTGAAATGGTCTGGATGTTAAGATTTTAGGGAGTGATGCAGAAAGTATATTCCCCATATGGAACATTTGGGTTCCTGCACATTGTTTCCTTACTGGAATGCAGATCTCATATGGCCAAATCTTTTGATATTTCAAGAGATGTCAGAAATTTGAATTGTTGTGAAGTTTTTTGTTTTTGTTTTTAAAAAGGACCAAACAAAAATCACCCTTGGCCCAAATTCTGCACAGAGGCCACTAGTTTGCAACTCCTGGCCTAGATCACCATTTCCCTAAGTATATCCTACAAATTCTAATTCCGCCATAGGTTAGTAGGCATTAGAAAATAAATAATTCTTGGTCAAATGAATTTGGAAAATAATGGATTAAACAAAATTAAACCGACTTCTTGTCTGAAGGTTATCTTAGATCCTTAAATATACTAATATGCCTTGTAAATTCCTAAGAAGAACATATAGCCCATAGACTCTACAGTTATAGTTATCTCCCTATCTCCACTTATTTCCCCCACTACCCCCCTTGCCTCTTGAGGAAGAGGTGGCTTTCTTTCTGGTAAAGGCTGGTCTGTCTACCTACTCTTCAGATTCTATCCCTGCCTCTTCAGAGACATTGCTTCATAATCAGGGTCTGGTTTCCTGCCTCCTTTCTTTCACCCTATCAACATGCTTAATTTTCTCCTATTTAAACAAAATAATAACCCTTCCCTTACACCATACACAAAAATTAACACCAAATAGATCATGGACCTAAATGTAAGAGCTAAAATTATAGAATTTTTAAAAAACAAAGGAATAAATCTTCATGACTTTGGTTAGGCAAAACCTAAGATACTGTATCAAAAGCACAAGCAACAAAAGAAAAAAATAGATAAATTGAACTTCATCAAAATTAAAAACTTCTGTGTTGCAAAAGGCACTATCAAGAAAACAAAAAGACAACTCACAGACTGGGAGAAAGTATTTGCAAAAGACACATCACCCAATTAAAATATGAGTAAATGGTTTATTTATTTATTTATTTATTTATTGGCTGCACCGCTTGGCTTGTGGGATCTTAGTTCCCCTCCCTTGGCAGTGAAAGCGCAGAGTCCTAACCACTGGCCCGCCAGGGAATTCCCCTGAGTTAAGGGTTTAAATAGACATTTTTCCAAAGAAGATACACATATAGTCAATAAGCACATATAAAGATATTCAACGTGATTAGCCATTAGGAACATGCAAATCAAAACCACAGTGAGACACCACTGCACTAGAATTGTTATAGTAATAAGAAAGGCAGATAATAACAAGTATTGCCAAGGATGTGGAGAAATTTGAACCTTCATACATTGCCTGTGGGAATGTTAAATGGTGCAGCCTCTTTGGAAAACAGTCTAGCTGTTTGTCAAGTGGTTAAACATAGAGTTACCATATGATCCAGCAATTCTACATCTAGGTATATGCTCAAGAGAAATGAAAACATATGTCTACACAAAAACATTTACACTAATGTTCATAGTAGCATTATTCAAAATAGCTAAAAAGTGGAAATAATCCAGATGTCCATCAGCTGATGAGTGATAAACAAAATGTGGTATAACCATGCAATGGCATATTATTTGGCAATAAAAGGCAATGAAGTACTGATGCATGCTACAACATGAAAGAAACCATTCATTAAAGACCACATATTGTATGATTTCATTTACATCAAATATCTAGAATAGACAAATCTATAGAGACAAAGTAGATTAGTGGTTGCCTAAGGCTGGATGGAGGTGGGGAAAGGCTGGGGATAAATGAAGGGGGTGGCTGCTAATGAATTTCTTTTTGAGGTGATGAAAGTGTTCAAAAATTGATTCTGGTGATGGTTGTATAACTCTGTGAATATACTAGAAACCATTAACCTCTCTCTAGCAGTCGACACTGTTTTTCAGTTTCTTGAAACTCTCTATTCCTTTGGCTTTCATGACACACAGTTCTACCATTCCCCCTACCCCGCTCTCAGACATTCCCTTCTCAGCTCTTTTCATCAGCAGGTTCTTCCACCAGCCGCAATCTATTTCTTCAGCCCAGGCAAGTAAACGGAGGAACCGTCTCTATGATTCCTCCTCTAACATTTCCTTATCTCCATCTGAACATCCCATACTTTCTGATTAGTTTCTTTCTCAGAGCTGGCTTTCTTCCTCCATTGCATGTATTACCAAGTCACTTGAGTCAGGAGTCTGGGTGTCTCCATTACCCTCTATGTGGACTGAGTGTCATGTAGATGGATTTCTTACATCTGCCCTCATATCCATCCATACTGCTGCTGCTTTAGTTCATCTTTCACTAAGACTCTAAGCTACATGAAGTCAGGGGCCATGTGTATTTTTTTCACCACTGTCTTAATATTTGACACTGGTATGTTATATAAATATTTGATTGAGTAAATGAACTAACAAGTGAACTTGTATTCCCAGTTTTCTTCCCTCTGCTCCATTCTGGCTGCTGAGTTTTTCTTGTTGAAATGTAAACCTAAGAATGTCTTTTGCTTAGAACCATGAAATAATTTCCCACTGCTTAGAGAGTAAAGTCTAAGCACATTGCACACAGGGCCCTCCCTGATGTGGCATCTTTCTGCTTCTTCAACTTCCTATTCTCTATACCTCTTCTCCACTCAACACCCTGTGTTCCAGCCAGGTGGGTCTGTGTTCCCTGAACTGGCCATACTTTCACATATGCTTCTCCACTATTGGAAACCTCTCCTTTTTTCCCCAAATCCCATTATTCCTGGAGAACTCTTATCAGCCTTCCTAGAGTTTCTTTTCCTCTGTGAAACTTGGATATAACTCTTGTTAGAGCATTACCCTGTGTTAAATGGTTTGTTTAAGCATTTGTCCTGTCTGTGAAGGGCGAGGCCTGAGTCTCACTTATTTTTTGTATTCCCATCACACACAGTGTTGTACATACTGCCTACCACATGGGAAGTTCTCAATAAGTGCTTGATTAAATGAATGAGTGAGTTGGAAATCAGAGTAGCTTGGAGAGTCCTGGTTTTTCTGGTATATATGGCTTTTTTAAACACTTGGCTCTGGTGTGTCCTCTGTGAATGATACAAAAGGTACCAGTGAGGGGGTGGATAGATCACAAGTCCATCACCAAGCACTGCAGGAAAACAACCAAAAGTGTTGCTGATGTTGGGTCACATACATTATTATTATCCTTGTATGACCCACGCATGGTACTGGACACAGCTGCCTATCAGAATGGCTGTTCAGTATAATAGATTGATACTTATGCCATAAGAAACACTGATTTGAGCCAAACTAATAGGCAGATGGATGCACACTCCCTTGTCTGGTCATAATCAGTTGGTCAGTCAGTTGACCCCATAGCTTGGCTTGGCCTACTGTAACTTTAAGTTAGGCTTACATTTTCATCATTTGTATCTTCTTGTCTAAATACATTAGCAGCTTCTGTTGATTACCATCTCCCTGCCACCTTTTTAACATAATGCTCTATAGTTACCACTTATACTGTACAAATCGCTAACACAAGTCCTCCCTGCTGTGTTTTGTCTTCCTGTTTTCTTATACTTAGTCTAGCTAAGGGACACATCTACATTAACATATTTTTTAGTCTGGGTAGTGACTTGAACCAGCCAAGGTTTTTTTTTTTTTTTTTTTGCTGGAAAGAAACCAAATCTCTCTACTGAATTACTGAACCAAATCGGAGTAGATTGTGATAAAAGGAGTAATAACAACAGCAGAAGACAAAAGGCCTCTCACATAGAATTTTGAACTAAAGTCATGTAGTGAACAAAAGATATTTAAATTAACTATGGAACGAAGTAAGAGCTCTTCAAAAGAAACATCTTCCTGCCAAGCCCCCTAAAAATGCCCCCAGGCCTTTTACTCATTCACTACCATTATTTCAGTTCTTATGTCTAAGGATGCTTTATTTCTTATCTCATTCTCTTCCCAGCACCTAGCGGACACATAGTTGGCACTTACTGCCTGTTTATTGAATTGAATGGAATTGGGCCTCAGGAGTTAGAAGCAATTCTCTGAAGAAGAAAATAAAAGATATAATTTTAACAGTGAATAGAACCAACAAATCTGAGTTTCAGCAATGGAATAAAGTTTGGAAGCAATAAAATGTATTTACTGTAAAGTTAGATTACTTTGAAAGGGTTGTTGTTAAATGCTGACCTGGAAAACCTTCTGAGAACTTAAGACTATAACTAAGACCTATTTGTCATTCTTTTCTCTGGGTTTTTTTTTTTTTTTTTTTTAAGCCCTTTAACATATAGGTCTTTTTTTCAGAAGGAATAAGACTTATTTTAAGGTTAAAAAAATCAGGCATCTACTTTAGTTTAATCTCACACTCATAAAACATACAGATAAAATGTGTAGGAAGTGAGAGCTTTAAAATTTTGTATTTATTAATCGTTTTATACCTTGTTCTGCAAAAGAATTTGAGGTAGAAAATGAGGACTTAAGGTAGAAAATATAAATTTAAAAGTAAGTTTTCTTCATCAGAGAGCTAAAAGGGAGTTTGGCCAACACACAGTAGACAAGTAAGAAGACCCCCAATGAGATCACGTAGTACAGAAGAAATAATTGAGTAATCAAATGATTTATTTGAGGTTACATAGCCGTTTATTAGCTAAGCTGGAACTAGAAATCAAGTCACCAAATTCCCATACATGTGCTCTTAACATGTATGTAGCAAAAACATTTGGCTTAACTAGCCAAGAATTTTGATGACCTGGTGCTGCACAGGTTCGAGAAGCATTTGTCAAGTTGATCACTTCCCGCTTGTTTGCAAAGTTGTGGCCTGTACTAGGCATATGCTTCCCCATACTAAGGTTGACCTTCAGGAATAATGTTTTACCACAAGCCGTGAAGATTCCTGCTAGTTAACAAAGAGCATTTTGTGAATCCCTTTCTGAATTGCTCTACTCTTTTTATTTGGAAAAGATGGCTGCTGTAGAAACTTTTTGTTTTGATAGTGTGGGGAGAGAGGAGGAAAGCGCATTTCCTGTCATCTCCTGGTGGATGGCTTAAAAAACGGGAAGTTTTGTCTCCAGCTCTCCTCAATAGGTTTTGCCAGCTGTTTACACATAGAAGATGCCTTTCTGGTCCTGCATATCTTTAGAAACTGGCTTCTTTGGAAGTTCTTGACTTGATACTTGATACAGCAATAGAACACTGAATTGAAAAGATTTAGATCTAGAACAAAGGATGACAGCCTTTGAATAAATGGGCAGGTTAAGTTACGTAATCCTCTCTGCCTTCCCTTGGCACACAAAGCCCTTCCCAGGCTGACTCCAGCTTTCCTTTCTAGCCTCATTTCCTTTGCTGAAGGCACACCAGCCTGTTTTTCTTGTCTAGTCAACCGTGTGCTCAAACCCATTTGAGGCTTGGCCTGTGCTCTTCTTTGTGCTTGGGCTGTCTGATCCCTCTCTCCTCCATGTGGCAACTGCTGTCTCTCTAGGCCCAGCTCCCTTCTTCTCTGAAGACACCACGTAGCAAAGGTAAAAATCAAGGTTAATCTAGCAGCCATGTGACGAGTGAATTAGAAGAAGGAAGTCTGGAGGCAGGAAGACCAGTTTTAGGAGACAGTGCAAGTCCCATAGACCTGAGCTGTCCAGTATGGTAGGCATGTGTGGAATTTAAATTCAAATTAAATGAAAGAAGACGACCTGAAAAGGCTATATACTGTATGATTCTAACTATATGACGTTCAGGAAGAGGCAAAACTATGGAGACAGTAAAAAGATCAGTGGTTTTCAGAGGTTTGGGGTGGAGGGATGAATAGGCAGAGCACAGGATTTTTAGGGCAAAACCCTGTGTCATACCATGATCACGGATACCTGTCATTATACATGTGTCCAAACCCATAGAATGTGCAACACCAAGAGTGGAATGTAATGTAAACTATGAATTTGGGGGTGATTATGATGTGTCAATGGTAGGTTCATCAGTTGTAACAAATGTACCACTCTGGTGGGGGGCATTGATAATGGGGGAGGCTATTGGTATGGGGGCGGGGAGTATATGGGAAATCTCTGTATCTTCTCAATTTTGCTGTAAAGCTAAAATGGCTGTTTAAAAAATAGTGTTAATAAAAAAGATTAAAATTAATTAAAATTAAATAAAAGTAATAATTCAGTTTTTCAGTTGCACTAGCCATATTTCAAGTGCTCAGTAGCCACAAGTGGCTAATAGCTACTGTATTGGATAGCACAAATTAAATAGAACATAAATAGAACATTTCCATCATAACAGAAAGTTCTATTGGACAGCATGGCCAAAAATCAATTCCCCAAGTAAAAATGGCATTCATTCTACATAGTCACGTTTTATGTGTTATGCCTTAAAAACAGGACCATTCATTGTGTGTAACCTAATTATAGGCTGAGTGTATTGAAGATCAAAGTGATTATGGATACTATCACTGCAGTTATGAATGCAGCTTAGAATAATAAATCACATTTAGTTCCCATCACTTAAATACTTAAAAATAGTTTTAAAATAAGTAGCCCTTGAGTATGTTTTTATTGTCTATTTCTGTTTCCTCACCTACCCCCTACCTTTAAAAAAGAGACCTAAAACAGAAATTTGAATAGAATTCATTCTTTAGTAATTACCTCTACTGGGGTCAGAATAGTTGCTATTGAAAAACTGTTTCAGTGGTTTTGCCTGGTTTACTCATGATTGTTTTATCCTTTCATGTTAAATCTTTGCTATACATCAGCCTTTTAGCATTGCTGCTTTTGAAGACATTTTACTTAATTGATCTATGTGTTATTTTAAATTTTTCTTTCCCTCAGTCCACTCCCCAACCCCTGCTTCACCCATTCCAAGAGCAAGTCCCATTAGCTCTTCCTCCAAAAGAACTAATTCTCCATGTCCACTTTCGCGTCTTGTTTTAAGTCACTACCATCATTCCCCTGGATGACTACGGTAGCCTCCTAACTGGTCACTCTGCTTCTCCTTGCTTGCTAAGATCACTTCTCTTTATAACAGGCAAAATGACCTTTAAAAAAAAAAATCATGTCAGTCTCTTGTTTAGCACTTCTGCTTCCTGTTGTACTTAGGAAAGATTCCAGACACCTTAACTTGGCCTAAAAGGCTCTTTTGTGATCTGACCTTTGCCTTCTTACCCAGCCTCATCACCACACCTCCCCCCTTCACTGAGCTTCAGCCACTCTGGCCTCCTTAAGGCTCCTTTAGTATACCCAAACTTTCCTGCCTTTGGACCTTTTTCTTGCTTCTCCCTCTTGATTGTTCTTTCCCAGCTCTTGCATGAGTGGTTCCTTTTCAGCTTCAGAATCTCAGCTCCAATGTTACTTCTTTGTCCACTGTTTTTTTTTTTTTTAATTGGATTGTTTGTTTTATCACTATTGAGTTTTTAAAAAAATTTATTTAATTTATTTTTATTTTTGGCTACATTGGGTCCTTGTTGCTGTGCAACGGGCTTTCTCTAGTTGTGGTGAGCGGGGGCTACTCTTTGTTGGGGTGCGCGGGCTTTTCATTGCTGTGGCGTCTCTTGTTGTGGAGCACGGGCTCTAGGCATGTGGGCTTCAGTAGTTGTGGCACATGGGCTCAGTAGTTGTGGCTCATGAGCTCTAGAGCGCAGGCTTAGTAGTTGTGGTGCACGGGCTTAGTTGCTCCGCGGCATGTGGGATCTTCCCGGACCAGGGCTCGAACCCGTGTCCCCTGCACTGGCAAGTGGATTCTTAACCATTGCGCCACCAGGGAAGCCCTGTCCACACTTTTTAAAGTAGGCTCCCTCTACTCCTACCCCATACTCTTTGTAGCGTCATCTTTACTATTACCTGGAATGATTTTGTTTATTTATTTATTTATTTACTTGTGTGCTCTCTCTCTGTCTACTCCCACTGGAATATAACTTCCATGAGGGAAGGAAACTTATTTTTACTCCCGCTCTGTCTAAAGTACCTGGAACAGTGACTGGCACATGTAGTTGCATTCAATAAATGTTTAATAACACTGAATAACAATACTTTCTAAAGCAGATATAAGAGGAATTCTCCCCACTCCCCTGGCTTGCTCACTCTCTCTCTTTCTCTCTGCCCCTGTCTCTCTTTGGCTCTCTCTATGTATGTACACATGGGGTGTAAAATAAAAGGAATTGCCATTGCTCTAAGTGTGAATATCCTTCTAGACCCTTTATGCTTAGTATGAACTAGTGACTTTGTTGCTGCACTTCATCTTTTCCTTCATGAAGTCATGGCCCACAGCTTTTTGAATGGCTGATTTTTGTTAGAAACTATGGTGAACAATACATCTGGAAATATTCTGTCATGTTTTGATCTGAGGAACTCTAGAGAACCAGCTGCTGATTTGAAAGGGTTTTATTATGATACAGACAGTCTATTGTCTACAAAAGCACTGGCTATTACACAGTGGTATATGTGTCTTGCTTTTTTCTGAGCTATTAACTTGAGAGAAAAAACTTGTATTTATTAACTCATGCCTGACTGGTATTCCCTGAGAATAGTTTATTGTGATATTTGCTTCAGCTGCTTTACTGTGCATTTAGGAATTTTTTAAACTCGTTTTTCTTCTTTAAACTCAATAAAAGTTAAACAGTTGAATAATAGGATTGAGATACTTTCCATTCTGGATTTTAAAAATTTCACAGATTTCTGCATTAAAATGTGGTTTATATTTATGATTTAATATTCCTAAATAGCTTTATATTGATAAAAGGGTGAATTTCACTATTCCTTATATTAAAGTTTACTTCTTTTAGAGTGCTTTGTAATATATGATATAGTTAAAGAAAAATTGACATCCAGGCCCTACATAGGAATGACTTTAAAGAAAGTGAGTATGTATACCATTTGTGGTATAATAAATACATGTGTACATGCACACAATCTGGTTAGTGTGGCAGTATTTTGATATGTTTTTAAAATTTTTGGCCATTACTTTTGGGGAAGATTTATATAAAATGACAGATAATTAATAAAATTTTTAGGTAGGAAATAATTACACTTAAGTAACCGAGAGTAACATTTTAATATTACATTTTAAATTACAAAAATTATATATTCTTATTTCAGAAAATTAGAAAACAGGAAATACAGATACAATTTCACTCAAAATTTTGCAAACATTAATAAACACATTTTGTTTTATATTCTTTCAGTATTTTGCCATGTACATAATGAGTTTTGGGTTTGTTGTAATCATAGTATATTTATTATTTTTTATTCCTCCTTTTAAACGAAGTATAATGTCATAAACATTTTCCCATAGTGCTGAGTCTTTATAACCATTGTTTTAATGGCTCCGTAGTACTAAGTCTAAAGATATATCTTAATTTACTTAACTGTTCCTCATTGTTGGATAAGTTATTTTGAAAATGTTTTTGCTTTTTTAACTAACATGATAGTGAATATTTTTGTAAATATTGTGGTTACCACACTTGGTATTATTGCTTATAGGGTATATTCTCATAAGTGGAATTCCTAGATAGGACGTTTTTGTCTGTTAACACATACTAACAAATGATTTTCCAAAGAGAATATACCAGTTTACATCGCTACCAGCAGGGTGTAATACTATTCCATTGCAACATTTAGCATTATATATTATTTCTTTTTAAGTTGCTCTATGATTAGGAAAAACATCATGTTGATTACTAGTGAAGTTGTGTACTTTCATATGTTTGGTTTCTAGTTTCAGAGTTATGATTGTTTCACATATTTTCCCAGTTCCAGTAATGTCCATTTTTTTCTGAATAGACATTTTAGCCTACCTAACTGGATTCATGTACTTCATGTACTCTTTCAGAGGTGTAGCAGTTTGTCATTAAACATAAATACACACAAACTTATATATTCTCAATGATGAATTTTTTTTTTTCTCACTGTGCTCAATGATGCCTTCAAATTAATTACTCTGGAACAGGGTTAATACATTATATTTGCACTCTATATTGTTATCCAGGTGTATTGTGGAAGCATATGTGGGAGCAATCTTAATAATTTCAAAAAATCCAGAAATTTTCTTCAAATCTATCATTTTCAGTGATAGAGTATGTGTAATGTATATGTTTCAAATATGTTTAAATAATAGTTTTAAAAGTCTGAGAATTTAAATTTGAATTGTGAATCTTTTTTCCCTGTAGGTTGGAAAAGAGACCGTTCAGACCACTGAGGATCAGATTTTGAAGAGAGATATGCCACCAGCATTTATTAAGTAAGTAATTAAAACATTGTTCTATTGCTAAGCAGGATAATCCTCTTGTTAGGAAAGGAAAAATACTGACTGTAGGAGCAATTTTTTTTTTTTTAAATATAAAGCTCTGTTTACAGTTGAAATTTCAATTTTTCATTTTTCAACAGTCAAATTTCCTACTGTTGATTTTATTCATTGGTGTTAGGCATTTTTGACATAATTTTTAATCAAACTATGACTTCTGAATTTTGTTTTTCAGAATGGAAAGGATTCAGAAACATTCTGACCTTAGCATGCATGAGTCTGGACTGTGTACTAAATATCTTTGCTTGGAGATAACAGTGGATACAAACTTAAAAAAAAAAAAAGTGTTACATATTTCAGTAGCGTTTTAAATTTAAGTTATATTTACGTATCACTTAATACTCCTACAAATAATTTCTAGACATTTTGGCCTATCCTATGTAAAGTAAGCAGAGATGCTAACTTTTGATTAGTTAAAGCTTCTCAGGTTCTTGATTATGTTGTCTTTGATTAATGACTTTGTTTTTTACGGCAGTCAAGTCCTAAGTAAAAGTAAAGCCTGATGCATAAGACAAAAAAAAAAAAAAAAAATGTAGAACCTCTACAAGTCAATAAGAGGTAAGTCTATTCAGTTTTAAAAAACAAGGGCAAAGAATTTGAATAGGCACTTCAAAAGAGAGGAAATCCAAATGGCCAGTAAACCTGTGAGAAGGTGCTCTATCTCAGTAGTCATCAGAGAAGTGCAAATTGTTCTATTATAAGCTCCTAAAATTAAGAAGTCTGATAATGTCAGTTGTTGGTGTGGATGTGGAGCAATTGGGACACTGCTGCTGGGAATGTGAATTGGTGCAGCCACGTTGGGAAACAGTTGGGCATTAGTAAAGTGGAAGATAGGCAATTTCACTGCCTCCCAGTATATTCCCTAAAGAAACTTATGCCCATGTACACTAGGATCCATATACAAAAATACTGGTATCAACATTGCTCATGATGATACCACTGGTCTATCTACAGTAGAATGGATAAAAACGATCATGGTATAGTCATCAATTGGAATATTAATCAGTAATAAAAAGGAATGAGAATATTTCATTTTAAAATGGTTAATTTTATGAATTAAAAAAAGAATGAATGAATCTGAAAAATAATTAAGGGAAGTGAATGATAGAGATATAGATATGTAGGTAGGTTCCATTTATTTAAAGTTCAAAAACATATAGAAATAAACTGTTGTTTAGGGATGCCTATTTATAAGGTAAAAAGATAAAGACGAATAAGGAAGTAATGAACACAGAAGTCTGGGTAGTGGTATCTCCGGGAGGAAGGAAGAGGGCTGTACTCAGGGAGAGGCATGCAGGGGCTTCTAAAGTGGTAATAATGTTCTATTTCTTGATTTAACTGTTCAGTTACGTGAGTGGTGGTTTTATAATCACTCATTATATTATACATATGTTTTGTGCAATTTTCTGTATGTATGTTATATATCACAATTTAAAATAAAGCAAGAAGTGTTCCTTTATTTTTATCCTCCTTATGGTCTATTATTTTCATTGAACAGATGAGAATTTCACCCATATTGGTATCTTCTTATTTCTAACTTACTTTAGTGGGTGCTTCTACAGAACTATGTTTCTGTTAATTCTGCAAAATGTTCATATGTCAGGAAGTGAGGTTACCAGAAGCATCTGTTTTTTGCAGAGTCTGTTTTGTGGGAGTCTCTTTTTAAACTTGCCCTCTTTGGACTTGGTGGCATCCTGGGTTTCTTCCAGCTCTAACCAGTGCGAGCCTACTTTGTTTACGTGCCATTTCATCAGCATGGTAATATTAAGAGTCCTATGCTGTCAGTTAAACATAGTATAATTAAACTTGCATTTACTGTACATTAAAAACACAGCTCTAGGGCTTCCCTGGTGGTGCAGTGGTTGAGAATCTGCCTGCCAACGCAGGGGACACGGGTTTGAGCCCTGGTCTGGGAAGATCCCACATGCCGCGGAGCAACTGGGCCTGTGAGCCACAGCTACTGAGTCTGCGCGTCTGGAGCCTGTGCTCCGCAACAAGAGAGGCCGCGATAATGAGTGGCCCGCGCACCGCGATGAAGAGTGGCCCCCGCTCGCCGCAACTAGAGAAAGCCCTCGCACAGAAACGAAGACCCACAGCCAAAAAAAAAAAGTTAGTTTTCAAAGAGCTTTAAAAAAAAAAAACAAAAAAACACAGCTCTAGCTTGTACCCATTTGCTCCTCACCCCCTGGAAGGTACAGAGCATGGTGAGATAGTGTATAGGGAGATTCAGTATCAGGGAAGTATGTATATGTATAGCTGATTCACTTTGTTATAAAGCAGAAACTAACACACCATTGTAAAGCAATTATACTCCAATAAAGCTGTTAAAAAAAAATATCGGGGAAGTTGGACTTGATGACCCTATAAAAAGTTCCTTTTAACCCTTCACATTCAAGCCTATGAATATCATTTGGTAAATGAATTTCTTCAGGAAACTCATTTCTGCTTATTCCCAGAGATATACCTTTGAAATATGCTATGTGCTCTCTCACAGGCTTCCTTGGGGACTTAGAAAAATTAAAGAGTACGCGAGTTGTGATGATATTTTCAGAAAAGTGGGTAACTTTAAAACAAAACAAAACTTCATTGATCACCCTTGGTGGTAACTAGGACACCAGCCCCTTACTCTGGTAATGGGAAATTTAAAGAAAAGAGGCATTTGTCCTATCTTTCCAGAGGTTCCTCAAAAAATTAAAATAGATATATCACATGATCCAGCAATTCCACTTCTGGGTATTTATCTTTTTTTTTTTTTAATTTTTAAATTTTATTTTTGGCTGTGTTGGGTCTTTGTTGCTGCGTGCGGGCTTTCTCTAGTTGCGGCGAGCAGGGGCTACTCTTCGTTGCGGTGTGTGGGCTTATTGCAGTGGCTTCTCTTGTTGCGGAGCATGGGCTCTAGGTGCGCGGGCTTCAGTATTTGTGGCCCTCGGGCTCCATAGTTGTGGCTTGTGGGCTCTAGAGCTCAGGCTCAGTAGTTGTGGCGCACGGGCTTAGTTGCTCCGCGGCATGTGGGATCCTCCTGAACCAGGGCTCAAACCTGTGTCCCCTGCATTGGCAGGTGGATTCTTAACCACTGCACCACCAGGGAAGTCCCTGGGTATTTATCTTAAGGAAATAAAATCACTTATCTTGAAAAAAAATCTGCACCCCATGTTGATTGCAGCATTATTTACAATAGTCAAGATATGGAAACAACCTGTGTCCATCAGTGGGTGAATTGATAAAGATGTGATATATATATAATATATTATTCAGCCACAGAAAAGAAGGAAATCCTGCTGTTTGTAACAACATGGATGGACCCTGAGGGCATTATGCTAAGTGAAATAAGTCAGAGAAAGACAAATACTATATGATTTATATGTAGAATATTTTAAAAAATGAACTCATAGGTACAGAGAACAGATGGGTGGTTGCCAGAGGTGGGGCGGTGGGGGGCTGTGCAAGATGGGGAAGGGAGTCAAAAAGTACAAACTTGCAGTTATAAATAAGTCATGAAGGTATAATGTACAGCATGGTGAATATAGTTAATAATACTGTATTATATATTTGAAAGTTGCTGAGAGTAGATCTTAAAAGTTCTCATCAGAAGAAAAAAAAATTGTAACTATCCTTTCTCTCTTAGGCATACTTTATTTCACAGTAACCTAATAGCTCTAGTTGATGGGGGAAATTCTAACCAATAAAAGTGGAATAAATGACAGAATTAGAAAGTCATGATTATGCAATGTTTAATGAAACCACTGATTTAGGTAAGGATCATCAATGGATATGAAACCATTCAGAGGTTTTTAACCTTTATCATGCCATGCGGGGAGACCCTGGTCACCTTGAGGAGTCAGGGAAAAACATTGTGTTATGAGCAACTGAAATATTTACTGAGCAGTGTTTAAAAAGTACACGACTTAATATGCCACACTCTGAAATGTTACCTGAAAATAGCCTGGAGTACAAAAACAATATGGCTGTGGTTATCAAACAAATTTGGGGGACAAATAAGTATTCTGCAGTTTAAAACATGAAGGCTCTTTATGCTTTTCTTTAGAATGCAAAATGAAGCAAAAAATAACTTCACTAGGATGGGGAAGGGACAGAGAGGGAAACAGATGGAAGCAATTAATGACATCCTTGGAACTGTTGAGTAGGACATTCTTTTGGGCTGTTTGGTTGATGTTTGGAAGTTTCCAGGGCATGACAGACTGATGCTTCTGCTGTCTCTACTTTCACAAGGACTTCTAAATAGTGTCTGCTTTGACAACGCTAAAAAATAAGTTTAAAAATTTATTCTTAGATCAATCTCTATTCCTAGAATGTTAGAATGTCAGGGCTAGAGAAAACAGAAGACTGTTGATCTATAGATGGATTTATACATAAGCAATCTGATGTAGATTTAGAGATTTTTCAGGGAAGGATATGTCATTTTCAGAATTTTTGACATTTTCAGGATTTGGGGGGGGTCTCAAAATCAAACCATAGTCTATTTGTGTGACTGGCAATTAAGGGCATGTTGCAATGTTGGAGAATGGTTTAATATCAGTTAAAGATCATACATTTGGGTTGTAACTGTTGATGAGGGACTCCGATGCTTGGGCAATTCCTTACTGTAAAAGTGAGGGCCATTTTAATATAGAACAAGATTTGCATTGTCACAGGAAGGCTTTCTCTTGGGTGGAGCAAAAGTTATCTGATCCCTGACTGCACTGGCAAATAGAGTTTACAATTTGCTAATTTTACCAGATTGCATTAATAGCCACAGTGTTGCACAAGAGGTGTAGGGTTGCGTGATGATTGCCACAGAAACTGCTGTGATCTTTATAGACTTCAGCAGTGCCACGGTCATGCTGTACTGTTAAAATAGTGGTTAGACTCACCCTATAAGAAGTCATTTAAAAAAAAAAAAAAAAAGAAGTCATTTGTTCCTTTAGAGACTGTCCGCAGGAGATTCAGCTACTGTTCTTTGTGTTTGTACTTTGCGTCATCGTCATTAATCATCATCAGGCAGCTGCAGCAGCTGTAATAGTTACGTGCGATTGATTAAGGTGCTAGACACACTAATTGGTTAATAGAATATTTATTGATTGCTTTCTATGTGTCTAGCATGCTAAGTGCTACATAGAATAGCAGTTTTTAATCGTTCTTATTATGAATGATCACTTGTAAGATGTATTACAAGTTATTTATTAATAGTAATAAAGTGCCAAAGTTTGCAAATGCTTTATTTAAAAAAAAAAAAAGTAAATTGAGCATATTCAAGATCACCTGAATAATAACATTCCTCTCATTCCCACTCACTAGGTTTTGGTTTTTTCGTTTTAACTTTTATTGAAATATAATATATTCACTGGCTTTTTATTATGCTTTCTTTAGTGCAGGAGAAATTAGTGGAAATATCGCTGTTGTGGCTGGAAATTGTGCATAATCGTAGGTACACCCAAAGGGGTAGGTCATATATTGAGAGTTTTATTCTTCTGTGTATCATGGAGGCACTAAGGTGAACTGCTGCTACAGAGAGATTTTTAAGAAAGTGCTTTAAGAAATTTCAAATTGAAGAGCTGTAAAACAGACTGACTTTATAATAGGAATTCAGAGAAGGAGTGCTATCATGGTAGGTAGGAATAGTAGAAAGAGGCTCATGTAGGAAGTGGGACTTGGGAGGACAGATGTAGGGAAAAAGGAAAGTACTGGAAGTGGGGACAGGTGTGGGAAGAAAGGAAAATACTCCAGGTGGAATGAGCAGCATGGGTCAGTCATGGGGGCTTTGAGGAGAGGAACAGTCATGGTGGGGGTGGTAGGAACTAAGCTTAGTTAGTTGGGTCAGGTGATGAAGCCCTTGAAAGCCAGGCAGAGGAATTTGGAATTGGGTGGTAGGGAAGCTTTGCACTTCTTGAGCAGTAACTCGAATGACAAGATGAAGGTGGTTTTTCAGGAAGAGTCATAGCCAATACAGGATGAATAATAGGTGCTAGTGAAGGAGCGTAAGCTGTGTGTCAAACTGACCAGATTCATTTCCTGTCAGCAGGGATTTGCTTCAAGCTGATTTCTTAATAGGTAAAAAATGTTTGTGGCAAACTTATTTTATTAGCCTCGGAAAAACTGCTATTGCAGTATACAGTGGAATTTCATTCTTATTTCTGCAATGGAGCAGAAATGGATAAGGAAGGCAGTTCTTGACCCGTATCCAGGGGTGTTCAGTATCTGAATGTATCAAAAGGTGTCACTTGTGAGGTGGTCTCCTGGTATGAACTCCTTAAAAAGGGCATAATGCGCTTTGTCTGTTGGCAGGCAAATAGTTTCATTTTAGAACTGTGAAGTGTCGCCACTCTGTCTCAGTGCTGCTCTGAACAGTCTGCTTGAAATCATCAAAACTTGGATTGATTCACCAGTTTGGACTATTTTTGAAACATATTGTAATGTCTAAGCCTATTGAATAAAAGAATGTTCCTAAAATACTTTGTGAAAGGGTGTATGTAGTGGCAATCTACGTGATTGCCATTAATCATATTTCCTAGGAAATTGCCATGTTTTAACCCTTAAACTTTATTAGTTAAGCACAATTATGGTCTGTATTTGTACAGTTTTACCTTGACTGATATTCATGTACAAAGAAGAAATTTGAAAAGGATTTAAACATGCTTACACTTAATTTAGATTTCTTTTGACTTAAAGTGGTAGTGTCATATTTTTAGATCATAAGCCCTCATATTTAGCTTTTTTCTTTCCTTTTGATTTTGAACACTGAGAATAATTCGTGATGAAATTTGAATTTTCAAACACTTTTTGGTGAAAGTGGCCAGAATATCTTTTTACAGTATTAATTCTTTGAGCATGCACTGTGCTTCTCTGGGGCTAATGTGTGATTCTAATTTTTGGTTTTTAAACTTTGAGTTTTTAGTGATCCTTCCATTGCTACTTTAAGAGAAGATTTTTGTTACTTAACATAGATGACCAAGTAACTATGCGATAATTATTCACATCTGTCAGCTGACTTGTTGCACTTTTGACCTAGAGCAAGCACTCAAACTTTAAATAGTTCACCTTTGAACTTGCCACATTAAACATAGTTGAGTACTACTATTTTTCACTTTCTCAAGCAAAAATGATTTAAGTTTTGAGTCTTCTCAATAATGAACTCTGGGTATTTTATTAACTTGTGGAAGAGTTCTAAACAACTTGGCAGGGATTTAACCCTTATTTTACTTTGTATACACTTCATGATTAAGAAGTAAGCAAATAATACTTTAAACATGTAATACTTTGGTTTCCATTGTCAACAGAGTGATCAGTCACATGATTGAAGGGAACTCAAGGGGCCGAGGGAACTCACATTTATTGAGTATGTATTATTGGGAGAGGTACTTACATGTTTTTATTTTCTCATGTAATTCTGAGAACATCAACTTCAAGGTATTAATACATTCATCTTACAGATAAGAAAACTGAGGTTTGACAAACTTTAACTCACCCAAGTTTGCTCAGCATGTAAGTGGCAGAACGTGTTACCTGTTGGTGGTCTCGTGGCGTCCAAGTCCATGTTCTTTCCATAATCTGACTTCCAAGAAGTCAGGTGGTCCACCCCTCTCTTTCCAGGCACTACTAACTTTATACCACTCTTAGAGGATAACGATTTACAGTTTTCCTGAGTATTTCCAAAGAAGGAACTTTATGGATGTAATTTGTGATGTACTGCAGTGTCTTACACCCCCTTAAGCTATAAAGAAGTTAAAGTCATAATATTTTAAAGTTAAAAAGAATCATAGAGATTATTTAATCCAACTACTTTATTTTATAGATGAATTGAGGCCATTGGCTGCCCCACCCCTACCCTGCAAATACAAACAGAAACACTAAAAGTAATTCGACACTAGTATTCCCTTAATGATTACCTTGACTATATAGGTCCAATCTCAAATTAAGAAGTTCTCAAGGTTTAAGTTTTTTTTTCCTACCTCTATTTAAAATCTTTATTGTTCTTTCCTTAATAGAAGCAAAAGAGCCTTATAAAAATAGCTCTATTTCTTGAGTACCTTTTATGAGCTGGGTACTTTATATTGTGTTTTTTAATGCACCTCATCTTGCAGATGAGGAACCTGAGAGTCAGAGAAGCTCACAGTAACTTGTTGAAAGTTACCTAGTACATAAATGTCAGAGGTAAGATTCAAACCCTAAACTATCTGACACCCAGGCTTGTACTCAATCCAGTATGCTAAGACTCTTTCTCACCCTTCCTTATAAGAATCTCTTCTCATAATGTAATAGTTATTGTGGGGCTTAAATGAGTGAGATAATGTATGTGAAAGTACCTGAAAAAAAAGATATTTGGTGAAAGTTAGCTTTCTTCTTGAGCTTCTCAATCTTTTTTCTCAATCATTTTCTCCAAATAAGCTCAGTTACTTTTTAAGCTTTTTCATAGAAAAATTTCCTCTCATTTATTGTCTCCTGTAGTAAGACCTTGTAAAAAAAAAAAATCACGATTGCTTGTTTTTATTTAATAATTTTTCTGTATCTGTTGAGATAATCATGCAGTTTTTATCCTTTCCTCTATAAGATGGTCTCTGGTCTACTCCATAAGTATCAACTTTTCTGATGGTGAACCGTCTATGCATTTCTTTCTTTCTTTTTTTTTTTTTTTTTCGGCCACACTGCACAGCTTGCGGGATCTTAGTTCACCGACCAGGGATCGAACCCCTGGCCCCGGCAGTCAAAGCGTTGAGTTCCCCCATCTATGCATTTCTAAGATAAACCCTATGTAGTAGTGATTTAGAGAAGAAAATACAACGGTAAATTCAACTTTAATGTTTTAAAAAGATTTTGCTTCTTTGTTCATGAGGGGTCTTGATCTTTAATTTTCTTATTCTGTTATCAAGGTTATTTTAGTTTCATAAAGTAAGATTTCTAGTCTTTGAAACATTTTATATAAGAAAAGGATTGTCTGTTCTTGAAAGTTGGGCAAAACTTGCATCTAAAACTTTCTCTGGGTCTGGTGTCCTTTAGAGGAAGTAATTTGATTACTCTTTCAGATTCCTTTTATTATCTAATTCAGGTTTTAAATTCATTTTGAGTCACCTTTGATAATCTGATACTTTTCTAAGAAATTATGCATTTCCTCTATCCTTTTTTGTTCAGTATTATCTATTTCTGCCTTTTTCTTTTCTTATCACTCTTATGGGGGATTTATGTTTTATTAGTTTTTTCCCCAAAGATCTATTTCATTAAATTCTGTTCTTAGGTTCATTATTTATTTTGTTAAGTTTATTATTTGAATATCTTATTTTCAATATTTCTATCTTTATGTTTGGTATTTCTTGTTTTTAAATAAATATAATATTTTGGGCTCTCAATTTTGCTCTGACTACAAGTTTAGAAACAGCTGTATAGGTACTTTAATAGTTGTTCAGCCCTAAATATTTTGTAATTTTGGTGTGAATTCCTCTTACCCATGTGCATTATTTAGTAGTACATTTAAAGATTCTTTTTACTACAGGCATACTTCAGAGATGTTGCGTGTTCAGTTCCAGATTACCACAATAGTCGCAATAAAACAAGTCACATGAATTTTTTGGTTTCCCAGTGCATATAAAAGTTGTTTATACTACACTGTAGTCTGTTAAGTGTGCAATAGCATATGTCTAAAAAAACAATGTACATACCTTAATTTAAAAATATTTTATTGCTAAAAAATGCCAAAACAATTACAGTAATAACATCACAGGTCACCATGACAAATATCATAACAATGAAAAATTTTGAAATATTGTGAGAATTACCAAAATGTGACACAGAGACATGAAGTGAGCAAATGATGTTGGGAAAACGATGCCTGTAGTCTTGTTCAACACAGGGGCCACAAACCTTCTAATTGTAAAAACACAGTATAAACACAGTAAAAAACACAGCATCTGCTAAGTGCAATGAAGTGAAGTGCAATAAAATGAGGTATGCCTATATCTTTTAATTGTTATATTTCTAATTTAATTGCTTTGTGCCCAGAAGTCTTGGTTGGTATGTTATCAATTCTTCGAAATTATTCTGTGACATAATAAGTGGTCAGTGTTGGTAAGTGTAGTGTGTGTGCTTAAAAAGAAAGTGTATTCTCTTCTGCTTGGGTATAGGGTTCTCTTTTTATCAATTAGGTCAACATATAAGTATTATTGATCAGACTTTTATAGTCTTACTATAAATCATAAACTGTTTATGATTGAGGTCTGTTGAAATCTATAATAGTTGTAGATTTGTCAATTTTCCTCATAATTGTCAGTTTTAACTTTATATATTTCAAAGCAATATTATAAGTGGTTACAAGCTTATGATTCTCTTGGATCCTAAATTCTCTTAATTATTTTGTTATTATCTTTTTTTAGGATGATTGCTGACTGATGTTAAGCCTACTGTTGACTTTTATCTCCAGATTTTGTTCTTTTTTTTTTTAAACCACATCCTAGTTTTTGTCAGTTTTCTTCATAAGTAAAAATATTCTCTTATTGTGTGTCTATTCCACTTCACTTTGTGTTTAGGTATTTACACCTCTAGCTCATTCATTACATTCTGCTGTAGAACAGTGATTGTCAACTTTTTTCAGCATAAGAACCTTCAAATAATAATGGTGAGACTCTTTATTATTAGTTGATTAAGAATGTATAAGAATGAAAGTCACAATGAATTTATAATGTTTTAAAATAGATTTTTATTTTATTCATCACGACAGCATCAACATACATTTGAAAACTACTAGTATCTGTAAGACACACTTGCTTATATGTTTATCTGTTTCTGCTGTAACCGCAGCATGAGATGGAGGAAGGACCAGGGGAGCTGATAGACCTGTAGGTAGCAGAGTTCTTGATTGAAACTTGCAGGATCAGAATCTCTTCTCCCTTCACAGATGCTAGATTTGAACAAGGGGTGAAAGAAGGTGGGGAGAAAGACTAGGACTAGTCATTCAGGCTTTAAAGGATTCAAAGGTTGTGACTCATACTCTGCCTTTCAAATAAGCTGCCACCAAGACTTGAGGAGGATGTAGCTTGGGCAGCAGTGACACTTCGAACCTTCCCATCCCCGACATGCTGCTTCCCTTTCAGTTATCTCTGGGCTCTGGCAGAATCCTGTTTTGTTTGAAGGGAAGTTGAAACTGGCTACATACCCTCCTAATCTCATCTGAAATAAAAGAATTTAGTGAGCCTTTGATGTTTATGTGTGTTTTAGCTGTGTTATCTCAATGTACATGTTCTAGCAAAAAGAGTGTGGTGTTGCTGTTAAAGGGTTTTGAATGCTTTCAGTATGACTCATTGTGGTTTTTAATTTTAGTTTGGGGTGTACACATGCAGTGTCCAGTACTGTCACTGAGTTAGGTCAGGGAAAGGAATAATTTGTGGATGAGGCCTGTAGGATCTTTAAATCTAGGAGCACAGGGTTGGAACAGCATGTTTTAGTGTTACCACACAGTATACACAGGGGTGAGTTGGTGCTGGGCACTTGCTACTTGAACTAGATTAAAGTTTGTCATTGTACTCAGTGTTCCTAACTCCCTCCTAAAAACTGTAACTGCTTGTAGCCTTCACTCAGGTTTCTGAATGACTAATGGCCAAGACTCCTTGACCTTTCTCAAAATGGCAGTGCCAGGAGCAAAGCGTATTGGCTGGTACTGGGAAGCCACGGAATGACTCTGCTTTTTGCTATTTTAAAGTGAAATTAGTGCCAAATGGCTAGTATATAAAAGAATACTTTATTTTCACACATCTCCCTGAGTCTTTTGAAATCTTTACATATACTATCAGTTTTAAAATCATATGTATATGCACAGAAAGATACGAGGATGGAATGAGTTGATTATAGAGGCCATACTTCCTATTTGAGGGATACTAGAAAGACTGCATTATCAGTTGCTAATACCTGGAATTTCATTAGAGCTCATTCTTCAGGTTAACAGTTTAAATGCTTGAATACATAGCGAAGGGAGAATCTTTGAGTCATCAGCAGTCATTTTTACTGATCTGCGGTTAGGTTCTAAATGTGGGGAAGCAGAGTGAGGGCCTGCCCCTTACCCCCAACCCCTGGCCTCTCACCCAGGCCTTATATTTATGAAGGGCCTAGACTTCAATATTTTCTTCAAATGATATATGTAGTCATAGAGGAAGAGAGGGATTCTTAAAAGAAGATGTTTATCATGCAATTAAAATTATTCAATGTAAAGACTTAAATATACCACCATGTTTATGACCCTGTTTTGGCATTTCTTTATTTTTAAATATGGGCTTCTCAAACTTGGAAGTAATCTGGGCCTTTCTTGATCTCTCAGAGACCCTGCCCAGATAGGAAGGGAAGGAGAGTCTCAACATGGGTTAAGAAGACAGCAGGAATAGCCCAGCCAGTCGATTTTGCCTGCCAGATAAATTATGCCAGGGCCAGCCTGGTTGGAAATGGACATGCTGGGTGCCATGGCCACAGTGGCGGAAAGCCTCACCCACCAGCTGACTGTGTTCTTTCTTCCTCCCACCTGTTTCCTTCCTATCTACCAAGTGTTGTCTGTGCTTTTTGTGATCGGATATGCTTGTGGTCTGACCAGCTCTCTCGAAAGGACAGGTCCCAGGATGTAAACACCTGCTTCCTTGGATGTGCTCCAGGGTAATCTGACTTCCATGATGTCAGATTTTCAGGTGTTCTGCTCCATAGCACTGCAGTCTTTAGTAAGCAGAATGCATTTTTTGTGACAGTGTTTATAACCTAAACGGCTATACTGTCTAAGGTCAGGTTTTATTAAAACAGTGAATTTGGTATGGGGTAGTTTCCACCACCCCACTCCAACATGTTTTTTGGGGGTGGGGTGAAAGTTTAACTTGTTGAATGTTTTAGAGAGCTTTTTGATTTAAAGTTATGCAGCGGTATATGTCTAAATAGGCCCATCAGATTCTCTCCTTTAAGGAGGCGTACCTTGCTTCATTGCACTTAACTTTATTGTGCTTTGCAGATACTGCATTTTTCACAAATTGAAGGTTTGTAGGAACCCTACACTGTCAGATGATGGTTAGCATTTTTTAGCAATAAAGTATTTTAAAATTAAGGTATATACATTGTTTTTCTTAGGCATAATGATATTGCATGCTTAATAGACTACAGTGGAGTGTAAACATAACTTTTATATATTTACAGTAGAGTGTAAACATAACTTTTATATGCATAACATTTATAGACTACAGTGGAGTGTAGACATAACTTTTATATGTGTTTATATGCACACAAAACATTTGTGTGTCTCACTTTATTGTGATATTTGCTTTATTTCTGTGGGCTGGAACCAAACCCTCAATATCTCCAAGGTCTGCCTGTATTATTTTGTCCAAAGCTGTCTCCCTTCCTCATCTAAATCAGTGAGCTGGGACATGATAACTGATTTTGACAGAAGCCAACTGAGATTGTTTGGCTTCAGGGTGAGGAAGTTACCTGTCCTTTGTGATAGTGAACTGCCCTTCCTAGTCAAACCAGGTCTATTGCAAATGCATGTTATTGTTCACAGAAAGGACTCTCGACTGTGTGCGTGCATGTGTGTGTTTGTGTGTGTGTGTGTGTGTGTGTGTGTGTGAGAGAGAGAGAGAGAGAGAGAGAGAGAGAGAGAGGTGGGGGGAGCGGAGAGAATGTTATTCCATTGGAAAAACAACTCAAAGAGATGCTGTGAGGAGAATCATCATTATAAGTAGTGCTGAACTTCTGAGGGCAGAAGCAGTGTCGTCTTCACCTTCTCTACCACAACTGTCCTAATCTCTTAGGTAAAAATGACTACTTCCACTTTTGTGTCCCCTCAGCATGTGCTGGGCATACTTTTAAATACTAATTTGTATTTGTTTATATGTATGTCTTGTCCTACCAAGGTGGTAACCCCTTAAAAGTAGGGACTTAATGTCTAGGGAGTTCCCTGGTGGTCCAGTGGTTAGGACTTGGCACTTTCACTGCTGTGGGCCTGGGTTCAATCCCTGGTCAGGGAACTAAGATCCCCCAAGCTGTGCAGTGTGCCCCCCCGACCCCCGCAAATCTAGTTCTAGGACTTGTGTAGCATGTAGTAGGTCCTCAGTACGTTAAATGAACAAATATATGAAAGAATTAAACTAAAGGAATTTAAGATTCTCACTTCTGGATGCAGTCTAGAAGAACCTTTAAAAATGTCTTGTGGCAGTGAATCTTTATAATCTCTAGATCTGTTTTCCTCTTATTTTTCTTAAAGAAAAAATTCAGCATAAGTTAAAGCGTCTTGATTAGTGATAATTGAAATCACATGGAACTGAGTAGTTTGGAACCTTTCCATCTCTTAAATTTTATGGGCTTATATCATGTAGTAAGTCTGTGAAGAATGGATTAGAGGGTATGAGTGGGTCCTGTGAGGCTGTCATTGGTCCATTGATCTAAAGCATAAGAGCTTCCTATTAATTTAGGTTGAAGACTGAGAGTCAGAGAGAAGCCTTAAAATGTGCTAGTTGATTGATTTAAAGTAGCTGAATCAATATTATTAGTATATAGTCAAGATTTATAATTATTTAGGAAATGGACTTTATCCCTACTGTCATTCTCTAAAATGCTTTTTAAAAATTCAGATTTGTATTAAAAAGTAGAAGATTACTTTAAGAAGCCAGGCAGCTTGAATGTTTAAATAAAATCTCATTTTCCACAGACAAGACAGACTCCTTCCTGTTTCTGCCTACTGGTTAGTCATGGTGGGATTTGTTTGGCTTTATGAATGCCATTAAATTTTAATGTACAGATCAGATGTCTCATTGTAGGTAAAAGGAAAGGGCGTAGTGTCTGTTTTGGCCCTATCATTTTACCACACAAGGGAACCATTAGTGGAGAATCAAATTGATTCCTGTAAAGCTTTTCCATTTCATCTTTTTTTTTTTTTCTTGTTTCCTTTCTCCATGATGGTTATTCCTTCCATTTATTTTTTGCTTTTTCCAAATTTGAAACACTTATGCAGTAACTGTATCCTTTCAAATAGGTGTAGTGTGATAGTTGCATTCTGTGGTGCTTATGTTTGTTTGCTATAATTTCATCAAGGTTCATGTTACCTGGAAATAAAATTAAGTTTGTGACCTTTTAAAGTTAATGATTTCTATGGCCAGATGGTTTCATGATCTCCTGTACTTGGTGAAAATCCATTCATTCATTCAATAAATGTTTACTGAGCATTTATTATGTATCAGGGATTGTACTCTGTGAATATAGGATATATAGGGTCCTTGACCTTGCTGAACTTACACTCTTGTGGGAGATAGAGAAAACAAAACTGGGAGGGTTTATGTCTCATGGGAGCACATAAGAAAGGTACTTATAGATTTAGGATGGTTTCATGAAGGAACAGTCATTTAAAAATGGCACCTAAAAGAATAAGTAGGGGTTAGTCAAGCAAAAGAGGGGAGAGAGAGAGAGAGAGAGAGGGAGGGAGGGAGGGAGAGAGAGGGAGAGGGAGAGGGGGAGAGGTGTTTCAGCTAGAGGGAATGGCTGTAAAAAAATACCTTGAAGCAGGAGGCCAGTGCTCTTCAACTAGTGGTCTTCAATAAGTGGCTGACATCCCTAAAAGACTTTCGAAACACTTGAATATTTTTGAATACCTTGAATATTTTAAAGTTTTCATTTAAATATTTTTAAATCATAAGTTTAGTTGCAAAGCATGTGTTTTCTGCCATGTTGTGTGTTATATACACATCTTAAATATGTTTCTCTGTAAATTTAGCTCATTTAATTTGTGGAAAACATCTGCCACAGTCATTGGCAAAACCGGTTCTCATTGTCTAACTAGTCAGCCGAATCAGATTTACTTTTTTTTAACTTTGTGTTTTAAAAAAGTTCTTGCTTTAGTCAGTCAATTATCTTTTAAAGATTTAAATAATAAGAAGAAATGTGTTTATATGTTGATGCACATATTTACCATTTTGTGCTCTTCATTTGTTTCTGTAAATCCAAACTTCTATCTGGTATAATTTTCTTTCTTCATGAAGGACTTCCTTTAACCTTTCTTATAGTTCAGATCTGCTGGGTGATGAATTCTTTTAACCTTTACATAGCTGAAAAAGTCTTTATTTTGCCTTAATTTTTGAAATATTTTCTTTGGGTCTACTCAAAGTTCTTTCAGTACTTTGCTCTACTGTTCTCTGGGTTGCATTGTTTCCAGTGAGAAGTCTGTTGTTACTCTTATCTTTGTTCCTCTGTAATATAAAGTGTCTCATTTTTCTCTGGCTGCTTTTAATATTTTCTCTTCATTATTGGTTTTAAGCAACTTCATTATGATGTACCTTGTTGTAATTCCCTTGATATTTTTTGTGCTTGGGTTTTACTGAGCTTTTTGGACTTGGGGCTTTATAGTTTTCATTAAATTTGTAAAAATTGTGGCCATTATTTCTTCAAATATTCTTTTCTGTCCCCTTTTCTGTCCTTTGGGGACTTCAATTGCACACATATTAGGCTGCTTGGAGTTGTGCCACAGCTCACTGATGCTCTGTTCATTTTCTTTTAAGTTTTGTTTTCTCCCATTTTAGATAATTTTCATTGCTAGCACTTCAGTTTCAATGATCTTCTTCATGCAATATCTTATCTGCTAGTAATCTATCCAGTGTATTTTTGTATCTCTAGTTGTTCTATTTCAGTATTTTTTATATCTTTCATTTATCTACTCAGTCTTTCCTTTAGCTTTTGAACATATAGAATACAGTTATAGTAACTATTTTAATGTTCTTGTCTACTAATTCTGTCATCTGTGTCATTTCTGGGTTGGTTTTGAATGATTGTTTTTTCCTCTTTGTTATGGGTGGTATTTTCATGCCTTTTTGTATGCCTGGTAAATTTCAATTGGATGCCAGTGTCATATTACTCTTGTAACAAACACAGTACAAATGTTTTATCTTACAATTCTGGAGGTCTGAAGCCCAGAATGAGTTAGCAGAGTTGTGTTCCTTCTGGAGATTCTAGGAATGGATCCATTTCTTTGCCTTTTCCAGCCACTAGAAGCTGTCTGAATTCCTTGGCTTATAGCCCGCATCACTCCAACCTCTGCTTCTGTTACATCTCTTTCTGGTTCTGTTGTCAAATTATAGTGAGGGAATACCTTCAATGTGCTGATAAAATAGTTGTCAACCAGAATTCTGTACTACTGAAGTAGTCTTTGAAGGATGAGGACAAAGTAGGCATTTTCAAACAAACCAAAATGGATATATTTTGTCACCAGCAGACTCTTACTAGAGGAAATGCTAAAGAATGTCCTTCAGACAATAGTCAGATGATTCCAGGTATAAGGCCTGAGATACAAGAGGGAATGATTAGCCAACATATTGGACAGTTTGTTGGTAAATATAAACAAACTTTGACTTATATAATAATGTAATGCCTAACAAGATTTAAAAGTTGAAAATAAAAGATACAGCATTTTGTACCTGAAAACAATAACATAAACATGAAACAAAACTTGAAAACAATAGCATAAAGGTCAGGAAAGGGATGATTGGGAATTAAGTATGTTAAGATCATTCTGTTGTTTGGGGAGGAAGTAAAATTATTGACTCATTTTATTTTATTTATTTATTTTAAAAATTAATTAATTTATTTTTGGCTGCGTTGGGTCTTCGTTGCTGTGCATGGGTTTTCTCTAGTTGCGGCGAGAGGACGCTACTCTTCGTTGCGGTGTGTAGGCTTCTCATTGTGGTGGCTTCTCTTGTTGTGGAGCACAGGCTCTAGGCGCATGGCATTCAGTAGTTGTGGCACGTGAACTCTAGATTGTAGGCTCAGTAGTCATGGCACACGGGCTTAGTTGCTCCACGGCATGTGGGATCTTCCCAGACCAGGGCTCAAACCCGTGTCCCCTGCATTAACAGGCGGATTCTTAATCACTGTGCCACCAGCGAAGTCCTCATTGACTCATTTTAGATTGTTACCATGCCAAGTATGCATGCTAAACTATTTAATGAACCACAAAAGTAATAAAAAATAAAGTATATGACCTATAAAATAGTAAAGGGAATAAGAAAAATATAGAAAAAGACTCTCAATCCGCCCCCCCAAATATATCAATAATAATAAATTTAAATGAGCTAAGTTATTAAGTTAAAAGTTGCTAACCTGGATTAAAACTGTGTACTTATATGTATATATGTAGTTATAAAGACACATCTAAAATATAAGGATACTGAGAGTTAGAAAGTTATATACCAGTCAAATAAAATAGTCAAAGAAAGCTGGTTTACAATATTAATATCAGCAACAAACATTATTGGAGATATAGAGAGGTGTCACATAATGATAAATAGGTTCAGATTACAAGAAAGATATAATAATTGTAAATTTATATGTACCTAATAAGTTAGCCTCAATATATATAAAACAAAAACAGAGCTGCAAGGGGATATGGACAAATCTGTTGTTATGGTGCGAGATTTTATCATTCAGTAATTGATAGATAAAACAGACCAAAAAAATCAGCATGGATATAGAAGATTTGAACAGCACAATTAACAAGCTTGAGCTAATAGAATATGTGAAATATTTCACCTAAAAATTAGAGCAAACTCATTCTTTTCAAGCACACAGAAAATTATACCCTTTAAAATGACTAATTGTATATTATATAAATTTCACCTCAAACTATATTGAAATCAATTTTGGTCTATCATATTGGTAAAGATACATAAGTCTGATTATACATTGAGTTGTTGAATCTGTGAGGAAACAGGTACTGTCATCCACTGTGGTGGGAGTGTAAATTGATAACTTCTGTGGATGGCGATATGACAACGTTTGTCAAAATTATTAATGTCCATGCCTATGACTCAGCAGTTCCATTTCTAGATAGTATCCTACAGACATATACATTTAAAAATGATATTTATTGGGAATTCCCTGGTGGCCAAGTGGTTAGGACTTGGGGCTTTCCCTGCCGGGGCCCGGGTTCAATCCCTGGTTGGGAAACTAAGATCCCACAAGCTATGTAGCACGGCCAAAAAAAAAAAAAGACGTTTATTCAAGGTGATTCATTGCAGCAGGCTAATAAATTAGGGACTAGTTATGTAGCTGTATAAAACAATGAGGAGGCTCTTTGGGTACTTCTACTAGAACACCTCCAAGTTAAATTAAGTGAAAAAATCAGAATGCAGAGAGTATGCATAGTATGATCCTATTTGTGTAAAAAAAGTGGAAGCCTATGTTTTTGTTTCTTTGGGCATAAAGTGTCTTTATTTTGAAGAATACAGAGGAAACACATAACATGGGTTGCAAGTAGATGGAATTTGAATGCCTAGGAGATAGTGGAGGGAAGAAAAATTTTCACTGTATGCCTTAGGGTTTTATATATGTGTATATGTTTTTGTCATATGTATGGGTATATATATATATATATATATATATATATATATAAAATGTAATTTCAAATTAAATTTTAATTTAAAAATTTAAAAGGAACAGAAAATAACCAGTCATCTAAGACTGATCAAAAGCCACGTCAAAAAAAATCAAAAAAAAATCAAAAAAAAAAAAAAAAAAAAGCCACGTCAGTGAGGTCTTGCTCTTTGCTGATATTTATTATGTGCTGCCTTATGGCTCTGAAGTTTGTGAATTACCAAAGTATGCTTCTTGAGAGTTAGAATAGTGTTTTTTGCATCTTTATATACATACCTATAGTGTCCATAGCCCAATGCTTTTTATATAGTTGAAATTGATATGTTGGTTTAATTCTGTTTTTTAACAGTGCAAGACTGTGTTATACTTGTTGAGTTTTTATATTATTTCATTTGATATAACTCGCTGTGAAGTGGGCTTTTGTTTGCATGGGACATTTTCTGTGTTTCCAAATAAGAATGTGTAATTTTGGCTAAATATTTTAACTTAAAGTAATTTGTTGCACGTAAGTTACTCAGTGATAACATAATGAATTTACTGAATATGGGGAAATGATCTGTTATGTCCTTTTCAACTCTGTATAGAAGAATGATTGAATGAATGAATACATTTTAGTAGTACAAGAGGGTCAAGGAGAATACTTGCTTTATGCATTTCGGGTTCCTTTTTTAAATGACCTGTCCCGCCCCCCCCCCCCCCAAAAAAAGACACCTTTGGCTGATCAGGTCATCTGTGTTATTAAACTATATTATATTAAACTATTACTAACTGATTCAGTTATTAATGCCAGTGACATTTTAATTAACAGCATAATTTTATAGGGTTGTTTTCAAACTGTCCAGTTTGTCAAACAAATCCATTTGGCTAGATGAAAGAAAAATTTATGCATTACCTCATACTTTTGCTTTGTGTTTCCTCCTATTTCTTTGGTTTGTCTGATTATTACATTTCACTTAACACAGTGCTTTGGTATTTTATTTCCAGATGTTGAATCTGAAACTGTTGTCAGGGATATCAGTTCTTTGTGTAAGTGTCTTTTAATGGCAGTGTATATAGGGTGAACAGGAAGGAAACAAAGGAGTTACAGAGATATAGCAACCTAAAGTAAAAGGTCCAAAACTTTTTCTCATTATTTTTTGTTGCCAGGAAATAATGAAGAACCAGGGCTTAGTGCAGTGAATGAAAGAATGTGCTGCCCTTAATTGTAAATTTTAAAAGCTGGAAACTTAGGTTCTATTATAAATTGGTCTTGGCTATTTTCCATATAGGAAAAAAATGCGAATTTATGTCCATTTACATTCTTTGCATTTGCATGTGATATTCTTCTGCTTGGTTCTGCCAGTGAGTTAACTCCATGTTCCTCCCCACAGGGTGGAGAATGCTTGCACCAAGCTTGTCCAGGCAGCCCAGATGCTTCAGTCAGACCCTTACTCAGTGCCTGCTCGAGATTATCTAATTGATGGATCAAGGGGCATCCTCTCCGGCACATCAGACCTGCTCCTCACCTTCGACGAGGCTGAGGTAGGCAACCTGAGGCCCATGCAGACCTCTTCCAGACAAAAAGCCCAGCCTTAAAGATAATAATGGAGGATTGAGGATTGTTTAGGATGACAAAATGTTGACTAGCTATACATCTGAATTATTGTGTTTTCTACTTATCGTTTACTCAATTGACTGAATACTCTGAAATATATTTTCAGGTTCGTAAAATTATTAGAGTTTGCAAAGGAATTTTGGAATATCTTACAGTGGCAGAGGTGGTGGAAACTATGGAAGATTTGGTCACTTACACAAAGAATCTTGGACCAGGTTAGTCATATTCTACTTTTATAACAGAATTTTTTATGGATTGTCCATGTTTGATCAAGAGGAAAGGGGCACTCCTCCCTACTTTTTTTGTGGAAGATAGGTAATGATGCATTGAACTTTTAGTTGTCTCTACTCTGTTGATGGAGCTGACTCTGCTTCTACTGAAGAGATATCATTGTCTCTGAAAGCTGAATCTGCTTTCTACAGATCCTGGCCCTGTCTAATGAACTAAACTAGACATTGCAAATGTTGCTGGAGAATGTAGGAAATACTTTTCTATTACTGCAGTGCTTAAGGTCACCCTGAATCCTGACCTCTTCATTCCACATTATACAGCACTCCTTCACTGTCTGCCAGCTGGCCTGTAGCTCTCTGTGACCTCTTAGCTTGCTAATTAGCCTGCCTACTATTATGGATTCATGCCCTTGCCCAAGGCTGCATAATATAATCAGACCTAGAAGGAGAGAAGAACTTCTGTGGCTAAATCTCTGATTGTGTAGTCATCTGAGAATTCAGTATTCAAAATACATGAACAGATACCAGCTTTTGGTGTTATAGACATACAACATGAACTTGAGGCTCCTTAAAGTATGAATGAGACCAATGACAAGACATATCAGATGTTTAATTTGTTAGTATTAAGAATCACATATTATCTTATAAAATTCTTTTGTCTTACATAAAATGTATTTTCTTGAGGTTTCAGTGCAGTCATCCTGTAAACTTATGGCAGTTAAGAATTTCTCTGAGCTGTCATTGAAAATCGCTGGGAAATGGCTTTAGAGCAGTACCCTTTAAACTTTCTCCTAGCACTGTGAAGAAATTTTATTTCTTCAAATGAAATCTTATGCAGATGAACTGGGAGATTGGGATTGACATATATATACTACTATGTATAAAATAGATAACTAATGAGAACCTACTGTATAGCACAGGGAACTCGGTGCTCTCTGGTGACCTAAATGGGAAGAAAATCCAAAAAAGAGGGGATATATGTATATGTATGGCTGATTCACTTTGCTGTACAGCAGAAACTGACACAGCAGTGTAAAGCAACTCTACTCCAATTAAAAAATAAAATAAAATAGACAAGCAACAAGGATATATTGTATAGCAGGGAATTACAGCCATTACCTTGTAATAACTTTTAATGGAGTATAATCTGTAAAATACTGAATCACTATGCTGTATACCTGAAACTAATATTGTAAATCAGCTATACTTCAATAAAAAAATCTAATGAAATAATGAAAAAAAAAAATCTTTGCAGAATCCCAACATATAAAAGACAGAAATGGAGCTACTCTGGATGAAGCAGAGGCAGCCCCACCCTTTCCATCTCCCTTTGGGTGCCCCTTGACAATCTGTGAACCTGCGTAAGAAATTCTAAGAGCAGTTTGAAAACCAAAGTGTTAGAGAATCACATAGTACCCTTGAATAATAACCAAAGTAAACAAAACGTGCTAGCATGCTAACTCCAAAACACCAGATGCTTTCAAATGCTGTCATCACCATAATTATTATTATTATTATTATTATTATTTAAATTTATTGTATTTATTTATTTTTGGCTGCATTGCTGTGCGTGGGCTTTCTCTAGTTGCGGCGAGCGGGGCTACTCTTCGTTGCGGTGGGCGGGCTTCTCACTGCAGTGGTTTCTCTTGTTGCGGAGCACGGGCTCTAGGCGCGCGGGCTTCAGTAGTTGTGGCACATGAGCTCCAGAGCGCAGGCTCAGTAGTTGTGGCACACGGGTTTAGTTGCTCCATGGCATGTGGGATCTTCCCAGACCAGGGATCGAGCCCATGTCCCCTGCATTGGCAGGCAGATTCTTAACCACTGCGCCACCAGGGAAGCCCCCATAATTATTTTTATTTGTTTCTAATTATAAAAGTGATACATCCTTATTTTGGATAAATTGGAAAGTACAGAAAAATTTAAAGGTGAAAACAAAACACATTATTGTAATTCTTAAGATTTTTTTCAGCCGCTAGATTCTTAGCCCAGGCACACCTTGCTTCACTTTCTTGGGCTTCACACATACTGCGTTCTTACAAATTGAAGGTTTGTGGCAACCCTGTCTCAAGCGAGTCTATTGGTGCCATTTTTCCAACAGCATTTGTTCACTTCATGTCTCTGTGTCACATTTTGGTAATTCTCACAATATTTCAAATTTTTTTCATTATTATTATATTGTTATGGTGATCTGTGATCACTGATCTTTGATGTTACTACTGAAAAGATTATGATTCATTGAAGGCTTAGATGATAGTTGGCATTTTTTAGCAATAAAGTATTTTTAAATTAAGGTATGTACATTGTTTTTTTAGACATAGTGCTATTGCACACTTAATAGACTACAGTATAGTGTAGATATAACTTTTATATGCACTGGGAAACCAAAACATGCCTGTGACTCGTTTTATTATGATATTCACTTTATTGCAGTGGTCTGGAACTGAATCCGCAGTATCTTTGAGGTGTGCCTGTACTAGGCTCACATGAGATTCTTATACACATAGGCTCAGTGGCTGGGTACATGGCATGAAAGCTGGTATGGTAGCCAGGCAAAGTATTTTTTCCCCCCACTTGTGAATTTTTTTTCAAATATATATTTACTAATTTCAACATTTAAAAAATATTTGTGAATGTATTTATGTCAAATGTGTGAAAATTATGTCACATTTAGGATTTATATTTAATAAATTGCTTTTAATGAGAAGAAGAAAGTTGCATTAATTTAGAACTGTCCTGAAAAATTCTATGTCATAAATGTTAGAGTTCGGTGATAGTATCTGTTGTTTAATGGCTTTTATGTTTGGACTTTCACAGTAATTCATAATGGATTTAGGCTCAGAAAGCCAGACTCTGGATTGTTCCACTGCTCACTCTGCACAATTTATTCCCTGTGCCCCAGGAATGACTAAGATGGCCAAGATGATTGATGAGAGGCAGCAGGAACTGACTCATCAGGAGCACCGAGTGATGTTGGTGAACTCAATGAACACCGTGAAGGAGTTGCTGCCAGTTCTCATTTCAGGTATTTTCTGTCTGTACTTTATTTTACAGGAAAAAACATGTTAACATGTTCTAAACTCTGATGTTTATTTTCTTTTGCTGTTTAGTTGCATGTCTTTCAGCCTGAGTAAAAATGCAGCTGATTAGCTAAGAACCAGTATTTATCTTCTCTAATGCTCTCCTTCTCTGGCTCTTTGTTTGAAACTGCTCTCCTGTTGCCTCGTACTGTTCTCTTGAAGTTCTAACAGGCCCTTTTCTCCTCTAGAAACTCTAGTTTTGGATGTATGGATTTTGACACCTTTATTTGTACTCAGAAAAAACATTTAGGAGCTGGAATGGATATTATAGAGCACTGTATAGTAAGGAAGTGAACCCACAGCCCTTTCCTAGAAGATATTTAACTCTTCTCTACGTTGAAGAGCAGGTGGTGTACACCAGCTAGGACCACGCTCCCATTGGGCAGAGCCCAGAAATGCAAACATGGTGGCTGATCTCTCAACTAGCAAAAGGGAGTTGCACTTATTGAGTGTCTAGTATGTACCAGACATCTCATGGTTTATGTAAATTATCTTAGTCAAGTTGTGGGTTAGTTGGTTTAAGTCTCGGAAGGCAGCTTTATTTTCAGAATTTTATAATGCATGTCACTGTAATCCGCCAGCTACTGCCTTCCTGCTTTGTAATTTCAAGTAGTAGCTAAAATAGGAGATGTGAGTGTACGAGTTCAGAAAGCCCTTACATGAACTAGAAAACAAAAATTTGTAAATAGCGCCTTATAATCTTCTCAAAAATATGTTTTTGAGACCAACTGGTCCATATGGCAGAAAGGTTGTTGGGAAGAATCTTTCTTTCTAATCTGGGTAACTCAATAAAGTGTTGATTAATCTTTGTTTTTATAATTTTAGTTAGTTTATAA
Source organism: Balaenoptera musculus (assembly GCF_009873245.2). Lineage (NCBI taxonomy): Eukaryota > Metazoa > Chordata > Mammalia > Artiodactyla > Balaenopteridae > Balaenoptera > Balaenoptera musculus. The sequence goes on along the minus strand of NC_045800.1, from coordinate 60,713,602 downwards.
GAAGATATTCTCTTCTCTAATGTTTCGTTATTATTTTCTTCTTCTTCACTTTTAGGGGTTAGATAGTCCCTGCTATATGTTAAGAGAAATCATGGAAGATAAACTCAACACTTTGGGATCTTCCACTAGGATTGGGTCAAGCAGCATACTTTGGTTACAGTTTTACTGACTGTTTTTATCTCGTCCCATTAGGTTTGTGTTTGATGGGGCCAGTGTTAGGGCTGGGATGATAGTTGATTTAGAAGGATAGTGGATATTCTGTGACTGTGAATCTTCAGTATATGTATGTTAAATTAGTTTTCTGATCATGATGTGGCAATGTTTTGTACCTTGAGCTTTCTTAACAGTGAAGGTTGCTGATACTGGAACTTTAATGGCAGACCTGCAGTGTTTGTTTTCATATTCTTTTTAAGACCTTAGAAGCCCAAAACATGTTCACAGTGTGGAACATCTTGTGTGAATATTGTAATACAGCAAGATTAAATTCCAAGCTTAGTTTCTGATCTTTTGTTTATTTTTACAGCTATGAAGATTTTTGTAACAACTAAAAACTCAAAAAACCAAGGAATTGAAGAAGCTTTGAAAAATCGTAATTTTACTGTAGAAAAGATGAGCGCTGAAATTAATGAGATCATTCGTGTATTACAACTCACTTCTTGGGACGAAGATGCCTGGGCCAGCAAGGTAAGTGTTATTGGGGGAGAAATAAGCAAAATCCCCAATTTTCCCTTCCTGGGGATGTGACTGTCTCACATTTTTTTCTTATAATTGTGTGTAGCATAAGACTACTTAGATATTATGAAAGTAATTTCTTCTTTATTTTTGTAAAATAAAGGGTTATGGGTTACTTCCTGCTTTTGCACTTTTCCTTTGCTCTGAGGTAGAACAAACAAGTAGGTATGCGGGGTGAATGTTGGTTGAAAGCTGAGATGTATAGCTTTTCCTTCAAGCTGGAGTCTCATGGATTGGGCTGGTGGAGAAATTCTAGTGTGGTGTATACTCCCCTGGGTGGGAGCCCTGCCTTTCATGTGGGTGGTTGTTGCTGTGTGACTAAGTAAGATAAAGAATATGCCTATGACTGAATTTTATGGAAAACTTTTCTTAACCAATTTTTGACCCAGAGAAATCTGCAAAGGAAACTCTTGGCATTTCTAGGTGTGTCCCTTCATCATTCTGTTTTCCCTAAAAAGAGCTTAACTGAAATATTAGTTTTCACATTTGTCAGTTAGTTTGAGGGGGCCCTTGGTCTAGAATTTCCTCTTGAATTCCAGAAGGGTTTGTGGATTCCTCCTAGAGCCCAGCAGCGGTGGTTTGAGGTGCTGCTGCTCTGGTCTGCTTCTCCTTGTCTAGTGATTGGGAACAGAGACACTTGGGTTTACACTTCCCTTGTAGGAGCCCAAGATGCAGGCAGTGGGGGGAACACATTGTCTCCAGGATCCAGCTTCCTCCACCGTGTGGACCCAAATGCTATCTCCAGGGCCACCCAGCAGGCTGGTGGCAGACTACAGAGGGGATTTTGTAGTATGATTTCCACTGGGTGCCCAGTAGGGCTCTGTTTGTCCTCCAGGACACCTATAAGGTAAGGTCAAAGCTGGGGCTAAGATCACCAACTCTTTCTTTTGTTGACCAGAAAGTTAAACTAAGATGGGAGGAGAAATTAGTCAGCTTATCTTAACTATGGATTTGTTTTCAGAGGCATGAAGTTCTTGAACAAGTTCTAAGACTGTATTTTAAATCCATATTGTAAAATCATGTAACGTCTTTGATATTTTACTTAATTTTGCTTTTGCATATTTGATAACTTTCACTTCCCTGTTATGACTTCTTTATGCATCTTTTTTTTGTTCTCTTGTTTGTTTTATTCTTTTTCTCACGTTTAGAAGGTAAGCTTTCTCTTGCCCTCTAGTTTCTTTTTTGCTTAAAAAGAGAAAAAGCATGTCTGTGAGGTTTTCTTGTGCTGTGTGCCGTGCCTTATTCCGTGTGCCGGTGTGTAACACTGTGCTCGAATATGCGTCAGAATTTGACCTTAATACGGGACTCGGGGCTGTGCTGGGCAGACTGTTTGGCTCATGTTTGGAGCTGTTTCTTTGGGGAAAGCAAAAGGAAAGACATTACTATGGGATGTCAGGCTTTCTATATCTGGTGGGTGCTATCCTCTCTTTGAGCAGGCTCCTGGGAACTGTTTTGGTCTGGTCATTCCCAGTGACTTCATCTGAGGCGCAGATTTCCGCAGGTAGCTGGGTGACCCCTAAGTTACCAGTGGACCTTGCTCTTAGGAAAGGAAACTTCCAGCTGATGCTATCTCTGTATTTGCCTCTCCTACCAGTTTCCTTTGCAGGCTCTGGAATTTGACTTTTGGAGATGCATCATTGAGGTTTTAAGCCATAATGAAAATGGGTAGGCTAGAGAGTCTAGATGGAGCACCTGTCGTTCACAATAATCCTAGCATTAAAAATCAAAAGGAAAAAAGTCAGGTGTACCTAAAGTTTTTCCTAACTTCAGTACCTGGCTCACTGCATGTTCTGCTATCTAAGCTGTGAATCAGCTGTAGTTCTCCATGATCTCATGTTCCCCTAATCTAATCTCTTTCCTTATTCTCTTCTCTTTGCTTCTAGCAGATGAGAAATAGTAAAAAAGAAAAGCAGGCCTTGCAACCTTAATGTTTCTCTATTTTTGGAGGGGAAAAGTCATCCATCAGTTAGTAACTAAGTGTGACTGAGCTTTATTTTGTGCAAGTGCCGACAGCTGCTTCTTTAAAAACCAAAACCAAAACCCAAACCAAAACCGTGGTCAGTTGAGTTTTTCAGGAGGAAGATTAGGCATTTGGGGGCATATACAATGGAAATATAAATCTGGTCCCCACTGTGTACAGTCTAATAGCTATCTCAGTTTTATGCTGATCTGGAAGGAACCAGACTGTTAGGATGCTGTAAAACTATCAGAATGAAAGGAAATAAATAAAATTAGTTCAGCTAAAAGAAGCTTAAGTACATAATGACATCAGAATGAGCAAGAAATGTTTATTTTTTAACTTCATTTTGCTTTTGTTTTACATTTACCTGATTCAAATATCAAAATGCTTTAAAGGGACTTCCCTGGGGGCGCAGTGGTTAAGACTCCGTGCTCCCAATGCAGGAGGCCCGGGTTCAATCCCTGGTCAGGGAACTAGATCCCATATGCATGCTGCAACTAAGAGTTCACATGCCACAACTAAGGAGGCTGCCTGCCACAACTAAGGAGCTGGCGAGCCACAACTAAGACCTGGCACAACCAAATAAATAAATAAACAAACAAACAAATAAATAAATATTGAAAAAATGCTATAAAAGGATATGCGTGACACAGCTCACTCTCATCCCCATCCCTATCCACTCTACCTCCCTTACCCCCTAAGAGTAATTGTCTTTATTAGTTGCAAGAATATTTAGAAAAAATTTTACCCTGAAAATGGACATTGGTAACTAGGGTTTGGTTATTTTTCAGTTTAGTAGCATTATGCATCTTTCATTGCTCAACTGTAAGCAGTGAATTAATCAGACCTTGTGTCTGTCTGTGACCCCTGGGTTCCCAGTCTGTTTAATACATACGATATCTTTTACCTCCTCTCACCCCTACCAGTAAAGAATTAACTTTGTCTTACCATACTTGTTTCATGCTTCCCCACTGGTGCAGTTTTCTCCTGGAAAGTGATGGTTCCTCTAGAAAAGTGGGGGAAGAAAGTAAGTGGAAAAAATTCTTGGTAAAAGTGCGTCTTGCCGAATAAGATTTTAAAGAGGCAATGCAATAGCTGATTATTTTACGTTTTATACCTACATTCAAATGGCCGATTTACAAGTTTACAAGTATTTTGACTTTAAACACTTCATTGTATTTTGAAAATAAAAAATTTCCCCTCCTAAATCAACAATCATAATGATTATTAAAAACTATTTTAGCATTTTTCCTGGGAATACATTATGAGACAAAAGAATTTGGGGTTTAAACACAGTTCTAATTTTACCCTTTGTAAATTTAGCAATCTATATTTAATCTCTTTTTTTTTGGTATTTATATTACTTGTATCTTGATGCATGCTGAGAAAAAAGAGGAAGTGAGAAAAATTTAAAAAGCATTTCATTGCTAAGAATTTTTGAACCCTATGTAGGTGTTCCTGTAACTGCATCTTGAGTCATTAGATACTATTATTCAGAATTCGTCCCTGTGGTGTGTCTCCTACCACTGTGGGCCTAGGTTGGTGGTGGGTAAATGTAGTGAGTGACTCAGATGTCTTGCACAGATTACTCTAGTCTACCAAGGAAGGAAATACTGGTTAGAACATATGATCCTATAATAACTTGCCCTTACTGCAGACCATTGAGGATTTAAGGGTTGATTTTTATTTCAGTTTTGAAAAAAATAAGGTTATATATGAGCTTTTTATGAGTCTTTTAGTATTCTATTATGAAGTATTAGTTTTAGTATTCTAGTATGCAGCTAATACAACAAAGGATTTATCTTTTGGAGTTTGAGATAAATAGTTAATTTAGGCATTTATAATATTTTATCCTCTCCCCCCAGCCAAAGGAGAAAAGCCCGACATGTTACAGGAATTGACATTTCCCTTCTGATCCAAGTGATCTTTTAGTTGGTATAACTGATTGTGTGTGCATAGGTGGCACAGAAGCCCTGAGAAGGTATTCTTGGAGATGAGGAACTGATGCCTGGGAGGGTAGCTTGCCTGAAGGCTCAGGGCTAGGTGACTTTCTCTCCAAGGTTAAATGTAGTTTATAAGATTTTGTTCTACTGCCCAATTTATCTTTCCAGAAACATCTTTGTTTAAAACACGGACTTGAGGGTAGAAATGTGGTCAGGAATGGGCTGGAGTGGGAAGGGTGGGGGCAGGAGGTGTTAGTGGAAAAGGGAGAGTAGCTTGGGCAGTGAATGAGAGGGGGTCCTTAGTCCCAAATTTAAAATTTTCAAGAGCCTGAGAATGCAGAAGCTCACTTTCCCTACCGCAGTTCCTCTTGATCGTCTGTGGGAGGAACTCAGTGGTTCTTGGTACTATTCAGTGTTCTTTAGGTCTGACTTTATATTAAATTTCATAAGTGTTTCAGTTCCTGGAAAAGCATATAAAAAGGAGTCTTTTAGGTTGTCCTTCTGACTTTTGGTATGTGTGGCAGAGTGCCAAGGCACTATGGTTTTTCTCATTTAAAACCTGAACTCATCAGAGTTTTACAGTAAAAGGGACCAGAGCAGGAGGGTATCAGATCCCTGACAGCTGTCTCCAAAGCTACATGACTAGATCTGGTCTTTTTTATATTCACTCTTTAAAAAAAAGAACAACAACAACAACAACAAAAACAGAGAAGAGATTGGTGGAGACTTTTCTGGTTCCCAAATTTGAGATTTTACAGAGAACAGTACTTATTGAGGGTACAGTTTTTTTCTCTTCTGTTTCATACCCAGAGTGTATTCTGAGTACTTAGACCTACATGACAAGGTTTAACAAAAAGCTTTATGGTACATAGTGTAGTTGACCCCAGAGTTATGATTATTTTTACCCTTTATAAATATATCTCAAAATTGCTTCTTAGTCCTAGTTGTTCATTGAATTTGTTTATATTATAGCTGGTGTTAGTATACTTCTTTTGTTGCTTATGTCAGAATTCTGTCAATTCCATAACAAACACTGCCCTTCAAAAGAAATTCTTATGAGATTCTTAGGAGACCAAAATATTTGTTCCCATAGATATTTTTGCTTTTAAAAATATGACATTAAAATGTATTGTGTTTAAATGATTCTTTACAACTTGCTCTATTCCAGAAAGAATTTAATGTGGCCCTCTCAGTGACTGTTTTAAATCTCCAAAATTGTCTAAAATTCATGCTATTAAAAACTTTGGTAACTAATTGAAATTCCCAGTGTAAAAATGCAGCTTCATTGCAAATTTGCCATTGATTATTTTTAGGAGAAAATGAGCATCTCTTAATGTTAAGTTCTTGATATTCTCACATCTCATACTCAGGACCAAATTAGTCACATCCTGAGAATCAGATTCTTTCCTTGAAGCATGGTGACCACGCTTTATTAGGGAGAAAAAAGCAGTGACTTTTGAGGATACTGAATAGAGCAAAACCAGTTTTTCTATTGTGTTTCAAATCATTTTGGGGCAGTGGAGAAAAAAAGCAGTTATTTAGGTTAGTGAGGATTATGAATTTGATTTATAGAGCTAATTTTCTGGGCAGTATTAACCAAGCCAAAATTGGCAAGGCAAAAGATTTGCTGACTACTGTAAAAGGTTAGTGGAATCTTTGGCAACTCTCTTTGGTAAAAGAAAAAAAATTCTTGAATTTCATCTAATAGAAAATAATGAGGTTTGAGATCAAACTGTGTTTCCGTGACTGAGCCGCTTAATTTATAAAATTAAATTACATTAAAAATTGAAGTTCAATGAAGCAATGAGGGAAAAAATGCCTAAAGTAGAACCTAACATGTAGGAAGTGCTCAATTAAGATTAGTTTCCTAACTAGTAGCCTTTAATGCTAGAATAGACACTGAAAAATTTCTGATCTTTGTTTCCCCTTGAATTGAGATTTTTGAAATGTAGTAAGTATCTATTGTTTTTTTTTCACTGAAAATATAAGTGTATTAGAGAAATGGTTATTAATAGATTTTAAATTAAGTATTTTTACATGGCTATAATTTCTCTTCTTCAGAGTGTGCACAATACTTCCTAGGTGAGAGATCATGAATTTTTTTTTTAATCTGTATCTAGACAAAGTCCTATAACTTGTATTAGACCTTAAAGGCTATCCGACTCTCTGAGGTTGGGTGTTGCCTGAGACTCTCTTTAAAAAGATATTGATTTGGGCCTTGCTAATTTGGAATTAAGCTAAAGTTGACTTTTGAAGACAAGGTTTGCTGTACAGATTAATTTGAACTATATGAAGGAAGAGCAAATATTTAAACCATTTGAGAATCAAAGCACTTAAAAAATGCCACTTGTCTACTTACAGTACTAATTACAGATGGATTTTGAAATAGATCCTCTTATGACTGCCTTTTATTGATAGATAGCTATCATAATTTCATATAACTTGATAATAAAAATATTTTATTTCCATTTTTTCAGTAATTTAGTTCACTTCTTTTCAGTTGCCATGGCTGAGAATTTGTTATTTAGAGCCTTAGATAGCCAAACCTGTATCTGTTTAGATGGGGAAAGAGGGAGTCCAAAGCTGAGAGTCCTGTAATTTGAATAGGTACTTTGGAAAAGCTGGGGTCAGGCTGCTGACCTTAATCCTAATTATGAGTGCTCCCAATGCTTATTGGTGCTGCTGCTGGGTTTTGTTTGAATTGGAAGTGGGGATGCTCCTAGTGCCCCCATGTGGAAAACTGGTGGCACCACACCTTGAAGAACCTCGGTTTACAGGACTGGAAATTGAAAAAAGGTAGGGATTTAAGGCATTGCCTAGAGTTACAGAGGTTAACTCTGTGCTTTGATGGATGGACTCTGTAAGAGCCAGTTCCCTAAGCAAAAGGGAGAGAGGCTGTCTTTTAAGGTGTTAAATAGACTTAAGAGATGGCCAGTCTGTCAGTTGTGAGGATGGGTACGTGCATATTTGTTATATTGTTTTCTGTATATCTATTTACTTAAAAAACTTTATTAAAATATATATATATTTTAAAAGTGATTAGTCTGTTGTTTGGACTTCTCATGCTACATCCTGGGAGATTTTATGCTAGTTTTATGCAAGTCATTATGAATCCTGATTGTAAACAATAAATTGAGACCCACTTATTTTATCCTGCCTCTTCTTCCAGGTTAGGGACGGTAAGGGAACTAAGGATGAGGAGTGGCAGGGAAGGCCCGAAAGACACTTCTTTCTTGTATTACATTTAGTGGTTTATTTGTGGAATTAAAACTAAATTGCTAGATTAAAATTTTCAGTTTTCTTCCAACCAGTAATTCCAGGTTTTTCAGATTAAACATAGTGAAACATCAAGCAGTGTGTGTATATTTCACAACAAGATGTAGAAGAACTGTGGTTTGTGGTGCCACATGCTAATGAGGCTTCCCTGAAGCTGGGAGAGCTTTGGCAGGGCTGCAGTAGATGATTGTTGACTAGTGGAAAGGCTGATAACGAGGCATGTGACAAGAGGGCTTTTTCTGGCTGAAGACATTGAACATCTTTTGGCTTGAGCAGTTTTACCAGTTTTCACAGTTTAGCAATAGGGAGACTAGGAAACAGAATTAACTGAAGATTTGCATGCAAGATGCTGCATTTTGACAGAAATAAGCGTTATGCTGTGATGAGAATATTTTTAAGGCTGTTGCAGGACTACTGTAGCTATTGTATGTTAATGGTGTAACTTCTCTGTCTTACTTTGTATCATGGTATCTTAGTTTTTGCAAAGAAAATACTTGTGGTATTTTTCTTCAAAAGGACACTGAAGCCATGAAGAGAGCGTTGGCCTCCATAGACTCCAAACTGAACCAGGCTAAAGGTTGGCTCCGTGACCCCAGTGCCTCCCCAGGTAACCCTCTGGTTCTACTTTTCTGATAGATACAGCAAAAAGCTAAAAACCAGGCAAACAAAAGAAAAAGAAAAAAAAAAGAAAAATCATTTCATAATCTCATAATCCTGAGATAGCTACTGCAACATTTAGGGGCATACTCCATTCTCTGATAGTTTTGACTAATTGAAGTATTACTGGTCCTTAAAAGGATGAAGGGCATAGACTACCTCTCATCACGGAGGAATTAACCAAAGTGAACTGGGCATTCTTTGCCAAATTATTGGTTTACCCCTTCCCTGAATTACTTTGAATAAAAGCTCTTCTTTTCTAGTTCCCATTGGGCAGATTTCCATTTACGTCAACAGAGTACTTAATTAAGCAGATGAAATGATGATGCTAATAAGAATTGGGAAGCAAAGTTGACTTGTATAAAGATAAGACCCAAATAGGTTATTGAGCTACGCATTATGGATTTTCTAATCTAATATTTATTCAGTTTTAGATTAATATTTGAATGAATGTGAAAAGCCTAATGGAGTTTAGAGGCGTTGAGTGCTATTAAATTGTTAGAGTCTACTTTCATCATTCACATGCTTGCCACAAACTGCTTATTATCTCCAGATGGGTATGGTTCCAAGGATCTTTTTGAGCAGTCTCTGTGGTTAAAACCTCACCCTATGGTTGTAAGGGCAGTGCTTGGCTGTTAGCTATCAGATGTATTGCTTTCTATTCACTTGTCTTTTCATTTAAAATCATCCATTCCTTCATGAATGAAATGACTTGTAAAGCATCCTTTCTAAATAATTAATGGATCAACAATGTAGATATTGAACAGCTCTCTCTCTCGTTTTTTTTTTTTGGCTGTGCCACCTGGCTTGAGGGATCTCGGTTCCCTGACCAGGGATCGAACCCAGGCCACGGTAGTGAAAGTCTGGAATCCTAACCACTAGGCCACCAGGGAACTCCCTTGAAAATCTCTTTGTTTTAGGTGATGCTGGTGAACAGGCCATCAGGCAGATCTTAGATGAAGCTGGAAAAGTTGGTGAACTCTGTGCAGGCAAAGAACGCAGGGAGATCCTGGGAACCTGCAAAATGCTAGGGCAGATGACTGATCAAGTGGCTGACCTCCGAGCCAGGTAAAGTTCCTCTGCTCTCACCAGAGCAGTAGTGGTAACAGTTGGGATCTCGCTCCTGATGGAGTGATTCAGAAAACAAGTTTCTATGAATTTTACTGAGTTCTCTTTGGCTAATAGATAACGTAGATATTATATTCTACTAATTCTTTTGAGATTGGAGTGAATTTTCCTTTTGTTGAACTTTTAAAATATGTAGATGCCTTATCATAAAGTTGAAATTGAAATAGAAATCTGTTTTTTTAGTTTCTAGCCATAGGCTTATGAAAAATAAGGTGCATAGATATCTTTTATGAAGGCTGGATAGAAAAAAAACATAAAGAGTGAAAACGTTGGAATTATTTCACATGTCATTTTAAAAATCAGTTAAATAGATTGTCCTCTACGTTGGTCATTTCTAGGCTCTTTTGAGTTTCTATTTCATCATTATTCATTTGGTTTTATAATTCTTTTACCTACCTCTTACCCACCTCAAGTCTTGGCTTTTAGGATCCACCCCCATTCCCCCAAATTAAATATGTATAGTTTGCTATTAAGAAAACTCAGTATAATATAGGTTTGTTTGGAACTCATACATATAGTTAATGAAGTTCTAAAAGATTCTCATCTTTATGGAATTTTATAGTATGGACATTGTGAAAAATTGAGGTATGATGACACACTAGTATAAATGAAATTTAATTTTGCTTCAAGATTGTCATGAAACATCTTGAGATAATTGGAATACAGTATAGGGTCTCCCTACAAACTAAGGCTTCAGGAACACGCCTTGACGTGTTGCACACCATTACACCTGGCCTCAAATGTATTAACATAATGGACTTAAGAATATAGTTCTTAAGGGAGTGGTTCCTGACCTTTTTTGGACCAAGGTCATTTTTATAATTTGATGAAAGCCATTAATCTCTACCTAAAAAGACACATATAAACATGCCCGTACAATATTATATGTAATTTCCAGAGGTTCATGGATTCACTGTAGCCCTGGAAGCTCCACGGGCTTCAGGTTAAGAGCCTTTACCTTAAAGGGAAGAAGGAACAGCATAAATAAATGTGATCTCATTGAGTGCAGTGGGCCTTTTCTCTTGCTGTGAAGCAGTCTCCTCTGCCACGAGCATGCCAAGAACTTTACAGAAAGGACAAAAAAGAAGTTCTGTTCCCATTTGGAGAAATGCCAATGCAGTTTGACAAGATTCTTGGCTCTTCTGATTTCTCACTGCTGGCTCTTTTGTCTGCAGCCTTTTCACAGTGTGGTAGACAGTTTTCAGCTGGAATTCTCAAATACACAGTTGTATGTATTTAGAGAAAGATGAATCTGAGCAAGAGAACGAGGTAGTTGCTGTACGGGATCGACCATAAATCTGTAAAGAGAAAAGGTTGGAACAGTGAGGAGCCCCAATGGGCCTGCTTCACACTGGAGTCTGCAATAGCCTTTCACAATGAAAGATTACAAAGCTGTCTCCTTGTTATCCTTTCTTAAATATGCCTAGCTTTCTAACAGCTTAGTGGCTGAAACTCAGTAACAGTTTCCTCTTTGGTATTCTTCTATTCAGTCACCTAGAGTTTCTAGGGTTGTGAGTATATATTTTCCCCTCCATGGTACTCAAACTTTTTATTTTGAATGAAAAATTATGTAGCCCATAAATATTTTTACTTTTTCACAGTTGGACTCTTATACAAACAAAGTTCCTCATAATGAATTACTAGATCTGAAGGAAAAAAGCAAATTAAAACATAAAAAGTATATTTCCAAAAGTCTTAGACTCCTCTGCCATGTAAAAGGGAGGTGTCAAGTACAAGTAAAAGGTATATATATATATGTATATACCTTTTATATACCTGGCAATAAATATTATTGAGTTCACTACCTCAAATATTGGTATACATGAAAAACATATAAATTTAAAAAGAGGATAGATAGATGAATGACAAACCCATACTATTATTAAGGGAAGCAAAGATGTTTTGTAGTTTATCCTAAAATCAGAAGCTCAGGTTATGATGATCAACCATTCCATTCAACCAAATGATAAAGTTGTCACCCCTATCATTGAGTTTACCAGGCTGGGTGGATTCAAACATATGAGTATAAAAAGATGGCAAATCTTACTTTGCTATGACCTGGGAAGTCTCTTACAAAGGGAAAACAAGTTTCTACTAACTCACATCATTTTTTTGTAGTAGTAGCATACCACTTCTGAGAGAGGAAAATAGTGAAATTAGTTCTTTAGGAACATGATGAGAAATAACGGTTTCTTGTCCCTGTGTGCCCTTTTCCCTCAGTACTATCTGGTTTTGATACTTACAGGTTGCATAGGAGTGGAAGGTAGATATTTAAGATTACCATTAGGTTATGATAATGACAATTCTGTAATAACAGTAGTTACGTATGTGTATTGCTTTATTGCCAAAGTATTTTCAAGTATTTCTTTTTGCTTGACGCCACTCTGTTTGATAAGCAAGGCCAGTATTATTCCTACCCACCCCTCATTTTCTAAGTTAGAAAACTGAAGCCCAAGGAAGTTAAACATTGTACCCAAGGGTCCTCAGGTAGCAGGAGCCAGTATTTGAACAGAGATCTACTTGGTCCCAGTGTGGTGTGCTTTCAGTAGCACTATGCGTGCTGCCTCCTGAAACATTTTCAATGTATACTTGCCCATAAATAAGATAATCTAATGGGCTGTTTATTTCTAAAGCATACATACTATGGTAACAAAACCCTCCATAGCAATAAGATCACAAGCACATTTCCCCCCTGAAGATTAGGTTTGATTATGTAATCACCACCAAGAGGAAAATCATTATTATCAAAATGTGCAAGTCTGGTCTTTAAAGTGGTTATGCAGTTCCTTGAAGCTACTGTGTATTATTTTTAAGAGCAAAGGAGAAATTAGATGGTTTGGGTGTTTGCTTTTTCTCTCTCTGTGTTTCCTTGTGTTATCGCAGATTTAGTAGAAAAAGAAAAGGACAAACATGTTAGTAAAAGAACATATACTGTGCTTTTAGTAATATTTTGCCATTAAGAATTTGAGAGAGTACAACAGCAGCATCTATCTGTTTGAGTAGAGGACAAGGAGCCTCACCGGTGGCCATGCAGAAAGCCCAGCAGGTGTCTCAGGGTCTGGATGTGCTCACAGCAAAAGTGGAAAATGCAGCCCGCAAGCTGGAAGCCATGACCAACTCAAAGCAGAGCATTGCGAAGAAGATCGATGCTGCTCAGGTAGCGATGATGATTTTTAGGAAGGGTGGGGAATAAAGGAGAAAGAGAAATGTTCCATAAATATCCTGTATCCCTCCCCCCCTAATTTCTATGGGTGGATAATGGGTGTTTCTAAGTGATGACTGATACCCAGTAGTTGCCAATGTTAACACGTCCCCTACCACCACAGGCTTAAGACTAATGTTTATCCATATTTTGAAATAGAGATCTTAATTTTGAATACTTCAGTTAGTTAAAAGTAAGCATTCTGAGTACCATTCTCCTAGTTCCTGATGGAGATTACAGTATGTTAAACCTGTTCTTCATCTCAGAATTCACAGCTGTGTTTGGTCATAGCAATGTAAAAGGGTTAAAGCTTTCTGATATTACTCTACTGTAAAATGATTTTCAAGCATTTCATGAAGAAACATAAATGTTTAAGAAACTGAAGAGTTAATAAGGTGTGATTAATTCAAAGATAAAGCTCATGAAGATATTTTATCCTAATGAGAAAGAAAAAAGTCATTTTTAAAAAGATGAAGGGGGACTTCCCTGGCAGTACTCCGAGCTTCCACTGCAGGGGGGTGGGTTCTATCCCTGGTCTGGGAATTAGGATCCTGCATGCCACACGTGCAAATATTAATATCTCTATAAATAAATAAATAAATAGCTGAAAGATTGATTTGGTTTTGCCTGAGTAAGAACTGATGTAAAATAATAAGGATCAGCATTATAAAAACAATTGCTGGTATGCCTTATGATTACTTTTGAAATATTTCTGATGGCCTTGTTAAGTTTAGTAAAATTGGTTCATGAGTAGATCACAGTGTGCTGCTTTTCTATTTCTGTGTGTGTAGAATTGGCTTGCAGATCCAAATGGTGGACCAGAAGGAGAAGAACAGATTCGAGGGGCTTTGGCTGAAGCTCGGAAAATAGCAGAATTATGTGATGATCCTAAAGAGAGAGATGACATTCTACGTTCTCTTGGAGAAATATCTGCTCTGACTTCTAAATTAGCAGATCTACGAAGACAGTATGTATTTAATCAATTAAATTGTCCTTTAATCTCTCTTTTTCCCCCTAAGCACATATATTGTTGAAATTTATAGGTTAAATGCACATACGATACTCCTCCATTGTATTCTTATTGATTCTGTGTGACGTGGTGAGGGCAGATATTTTTAAATTAATAATTTTAGGATACTAAGAACTATTTTTTAAAAAAATATTTTTAAGAGATCTATTTTTTTTAAATTTATTTATTTATTTATTTATTTATTTGGCTGCGCCGGGTCTTCATTGCGGCATGCGGGATCTTTAGCTGCAGCATGCGAACTCTTAGTTGCGGCATGAAGGATCTAGTTCCTTGACCAGGGATTGAACCCAGACCCCCTGCATTGGGGGCACAGAGTCTTAGCCACTGGACCACCAGGGAAATCCCTGAGATCCAGTTTTTTAGATTTCTAAGCTAGGACGTAGTACTACACCATGGTTGTGACTTGTCTGTTTCCCAGGCATATGAGGAAAATAACTTTTGTGGCTAGCTATGAAAAGCTTTGTGTGTGTGTGTATGTGTGTGTGTGTGTGTGTGTGTGTGTGTGTGTGTGTGTGTGTGTGTGTGTGTGTTAGGGGGTGGGATGGGGAGGCATAAGAAGATACTTTCTTCCTGGACCAGCAGTGTTACTTCTTATGTAGCAATTATAAAAGATCCTTAAATATGACATCCTCACTGCAGGTTCTTCTCTTAAGGGGATTTTTTTGTTTTAATCGGTGAGACAGATAAGGCTTTCATAGCATCTACTTTGATTGTATAGAAAAGAAGTGTCACTTTCTCCTTTTGAAAGATATTTTTCTGTCTTAGAAAAAAAAACAACTGCATCATATGCTAAAAGAACATTAAAAAAGTGTACAATGGCAAAAGTAAAGAGTGGCTTCTCTCCCACCTCAGTCCTCCAGTCACTTCTCCAGGAATAACCATAGTCAAGTATCTTGTGAGATTTGACTTTTCATTTAACTTGTGTATTTCACTTCCTATTCTTCCACAGGAGAGTGCCTAACCTTTTCCCAAAGAGGTACTTTAGAGTCCTTTCAAATCTTATATTGGCTAAGAGACCAACATTAGCTAAGAAAGCAAACTTCTGCCTCAGACCTTGAAATAAGAATGAGTGGGAGCAGGGTGGACATACTTTAGGCAGGAGGTTGTGGTGATAGAGAGCAGCTTAAGTAATAGCTCAAGTTTGATTCTATATCAAGCTCAGTCATTTGGGGGGTCACTATTTTATACCCCAAATATAAAATTATGTAGGTGGGAAAATGTATAATTGGACAATTGTAAAATAATATATGTCTACAAATTTTGGTCTCTGTTCATTAACATTAGCTAATTAATATAGTCTTTACATTTTTACTAGATTTAAAAATACTCAGAGGAGGAAACTATGTTCTCAGGATCCTAACACAAGTCCATATATATAGCAGGCACTCATTAATGTTTCTTAATGATGAAGAGAGAATTAATGATAATAGTGATAACAGCAGACCAAGTTTGGTCACATGCCATCATTACTTATTCCTATTATCTATCTATCTATCTATCTATCTATCTATCTATCTTTCTATCCATCTATCTGTCTATCTAAAACTTCCTGGCAGCAGGAGTAGCTATGATCAGAACCATAGTAATTACCTTCTTTGTCCAGCTTTATAATGGAGAAAGTATGAAAGTTTAGAATCATAAAGGAACTCTTAAGATAGTATCTAAATTAGTCATTCTGTCAGGTAGACTAATATTTGCCTTTTTATCGGTGAGCCAGGTATGATTATCCTGAAGTTTACTTTTCTATGACCTAGTGGACTGGAGATATAAAATGAGTCAGACTTGAGATGGCAGGCTCAGGGGTCAGCTAACCTAGTGATGACTGATCGAGCTCAGCTTACCAAATGGTTGAGCTTGGTTGAGCCAGACTGACCAAACTCATATTTAACTACAACATATTTAACTGTCTTAATGAGGCAAAACAATCAGAATTTATATTATTAATTGCTTATTTAAGGGTCAAATAGATAAATCCCTCTCCTTTCAAACCAAGTTAATAATAATCATTAGCAGTTTGTCATCTCATTAGCATTTGTATTAGCAATTAAGTCATCTCAATGTAAAGAGTGTCTTTGTGACAGGATGGCTATATTTTTCTCTGCAGGGGAAAAGGAGATTCCCCAGAGGCTCGAGCATTGGCCAAACAGGTGGCCACGGCCCTACAGAACTTGCAGACCAAAACCAACAAGGCTGTGGCCAACAGCAGACCTGCCAAAGCAGCTGTCCACCTTGAGGGCAAGATTGAGCAGGCACAGCGGTGGATTGATAATCCCACAGTGGATGACCGGGGAGTTGGTAAGATCATCACTGCACTTAATCCTCATTAAACTTATTTCAGTGAAGATAAGCAAGGTGTTAATAGAGATCCTGTATCATCTGTAATTAGGTACAGAAGGGATTCTTTAGCCACTGGTGAGTAAGTCATTCCACAGTGTGACTCCACCTCCAAATGTAGCCAATAAAATTCCTGTGATTTAATCAAGAAGTATTAATAAATAAATGATTTTGCTGCAGGCAAATAGAAAAGTCCTCAGGTTGCAGTTGAAACTTTGAGCTAATTATTTCCAGTCTATGTATACTTTCATTCTGTTGTATTTCTGTTATTACAGTCCTTAGTAAGTTCACAGTTAAATATAATTTTTGAAAATAAGTAAAAGACACTTGACTACCAAGGTTGTTTTCAGTTGTGACGGCTCCTGTACCACACAATCACCTGTAGAATTGATAACCTAAAATTTTGATTTTTGAGAGATTTTAGGAATGGATCTATAAGAATTTAGGTCATATTATGATAGCAAGCCTGTTGAAGCTGAAAGATCTATTTATTTCATTTGCTGTATTCATTGGAAAAAGATAAAATTTTTAATTGGTGATTCCCAGTGTTGGGGAATCAGGCAGACATATAATTTACTGGTGGAGGAATAAATTGGTACAAATTTTCTGAGTGGCAATTTGGAATTATATGTCAAGAGCTTTAAAAAAGTTCATACCCATTGACTCAGCGATTTGACTTACAGGAATTTATTCTAAAAATAATTAGAGATGTTTCTAAGGAGTTACATATGAGAATATGTAAATAGCGTAAATATTTAATAATATTAACAATTATGGTTCATGTGATAAAATGTTGCATAGATTTTAGATCATGGTTTTTGAATAATATTTAATGATGTAGAAAAATGCTCACGTTAAATAAAAAGAAGGAAGGAATAAAAATTATAGTATGATCCTGGTTTTGTAAAAGAGAAATGTATGTATGTATAGGAGCATGCAATGCATTAAAAAAGACTGGAAGGAAATGTTCAAATATATCAGTCTCCAAGTGATGGGATATGGGTGGTTTATATTTTTTTACGTTTTTTATATTTCCCCAGTTTTTTGTCTTGATAGGGGAAAAAAACCCACTAACCCCACTAAATGTATTATTAAGAAAAGAAATCTTTACCAGAATGGCACGGTGGTTGGCTTCTCCTGGTCTATGTGCGTTTCAGTGTTTTCCTCTTGGTGCAGGTCAGGCTGCCATCCGAGGGCTTGTGGCCGAAGGTCATCGTCTGGCAAATGTCATGATGGGGCCTTATCGCCAAGATCTTCTTGCAAAGTGTGACCGAGTGGACCAGCTGACGGCCCAGCTGGCTGACCTGGCTGCCAGAGGGGAAGGGGAGAGTCCTCAGGCGAGAGCCCTTGCATCTCAGCTCCAAGACTCTTTAAAGGTAGAACTTGGGAGCACATATCATTACATTTCTTTCTTTCTTTCTTTCTTTTTTTTTTTTTAATAAATTTATTTATTTAATTTTTGGCTGCGTTGGGTCTTCGTTTTTGCGCGCAGGCTTTCTCTAGTTGTGGCGAGCGGGGGCTGCTCTTTATTGCAGTGCGTGGGCTTCTCATTGCGGTAGCTTCTCTTGTTGCAGAGCTTGGGCTCTAGGCGTACGGGCTTCAGTAGTTGTGGTGCACGGGCTTCAGTAGGTGTGGCACGCGAGCTCAGTAGTTGTGGCTCACGGGCTCTAGAGCTCAGGCTCAGTAGTTGTGGCGCACGGGCTTAGTTGCTCCGCAGCATGTGGGATCTTCCTGGACCAGGGCTCAAACCCATGTCCCCTGCATTGACAGGCGGATTCTTAACCACTGAGCCACCAGGGAAGTCCCTCATTACATTTCTTATGCTTACTATTATTCAAAAACTAGGAGGGAGAGTTTTTAAAAATATAATTTCTTGAGTCTAGGGAAAGTGAAAAAGGTGTGACCAAGAATATAAGGAAATCCATGGACTTCCCTGGTGGCGCAGTGGTTAAGAATCCGCCTGCCAATGCAGGGGACACAGGTTCGAGCCCTGGTCCAGGAAGATCCCACATGCTGTGGAGCAACTAAGCCCGTGCGCCACAACTACTGAGCCTGTGCTCTAGAGCCTGCGAGCCGCCACTACTGAGCCCGCGTGCCACTACTGAAGCCCACACGCCTAGAGCCCGAGCTCTGCAAGAAGAGAAGCCACCGCAATGAGAAGCCCATGCACCGCAACGAAGAGTAGCCCCTGCTCGCCACAACTAGAGAAAGCCTGTGCACAGCAACGAAGACCCAACGCAGCCAAAAATTAAATAAATTAAAAAAAAAAAAAAGAATATAAGGAAATCCAGAGCTTATTAAGGAAAAGCTTACTAGTGTGTGATAGCAATTAAAATTGTGTTTCTCAAGCTTCACTCAATCAAGAGCTCTTTCATATTTGCTCTACCATGTATCACCTATACTTTTTTATTTAGTCAGTATTTTTCTTAAAATGGACTCCTTTTTTAAACTTTATTTAAAAGAAAAGTTTATAAAAATCCTGAAATCAGGAGTTTGAGGAGTTAGTTATATTTTTTCTAATATTCTGTAAAAGAAACACACAATTATTAAAATAAAAACATTTGTCTGTATAACACCTAAAATCATCTCAGATACCACCAGCCAGTGCATGCCACCCACCTTGAGAAACTATGGGGGTGATTGATCCTTCTTCGAGTATTAATCTAGAATAAAACTTAGATTGGACGAAGTGTGATAATTATGAAAAGGAGTTTTTTCATGACGTCTGAGAATCCTCTTCTTTTGACCCATGTTAAAATAAAAAATGGATTCATATATTTGTTATCAAGTTTTTCTAGAAACTTATTTGAAATATCCAGAAAAATTCCATTATTGATTTATATCCTCTCAATATAAGAAATTGCTTAGAAATTTGGCACTGCATCCACCAAACAATCCTTACGGTTACTGTAATCATGTCAGGCCCCTCCAGCACTGGGATTGGTGAGGAACTCTGTCTCATCTCATGGTCTTCTTTGGGCTCAACCCCATGATTCTTAGTATTGTTCTTAGGGGCCATCAAGAAAGGAAGTAAGATTTCTTGTTTGGGTGGAACAGTCTAGGGAAATGTGGGTCATGTGGGCAGGATTCACTTCTTACACCTGTTTCATACTAGCTCAGTGCTTTGTACACAGTTGATACTCATAGCTGATAAAGTTATGAAACGCTGAATGAATGAATGTGTCAGTGAAGAAAGGACAATGGTGGATGTGCTTTTTGGATATTTCTGGAAATTTTCATTTTTAAACAATGTTTTTAAGGATCTGAAAGCCCGGATGCAGGAGGCCATGACTCAGGAGGTGTCAGATGTTTTCAGTGATACTACAACTCCCATCAAGCTGTTGGCAGTGGCAGCCACTGCCCCTCCTGATGCACCCAATAGGGAAGAGGTGGGTATCTGAGGCCTTCCATTTCTTCTGTTGGCCAGCCATAGGTATATGTATATGTATGTGTATATGTATGTGTATATGTATAATATGTATATGTATGTGTATGTGTATGTGTGTGTGTGTGTAAAGGTAAAATGTGACTGCAGTGTATGTCAGGAGAGGAGTGGTTGGGAAATTGTGGATGAAGGGTGGAAAGGTAGAAGAGGGAAGAAAGGCCTTGCCACTTCTTCTTTCAGTCACCAAGTATGTCACTTAGGAATGTCTTTAGGACATGTCTTCACTTGCAAGCAGTAGAAGACCTGACCATCAGAGATGAAAACAAATGGGTTTTATTTTCATCACATAACAAGAAACACGGAGCTAGGTAGCCTTGGCATTGGTTCAGCAGCTTGATGCCATGAAAGCTGGCATCTCTCTGATTTTCTTGATCTTTTCCTCATGATGTGAGATGCTGATGCAGCCCTAGGCATTATGTTCAAGGCAGTAAGAAATGAGCAATGGGGGCATTCCAGTCACAACTAGAATAACTGTCCCTCTAGATATAACCTGCCCTTTAGTGTCCCCTTAGGACACTTTATTCTCCAGACAGAAGTCAGGGCAATTCTTTTAAATCATTTGATGTCATTCTTTTACTCAAACCCTTCAGATTACTCCTCCCTGTCCCAGAGTGAAGCCAGAGTCCTTACAATGAACAGTAAGGCCAGTGATGTGCTGGTAGACACAGGAAAAAAAACAAAACAAAACCAAAAAACAAAAGGCCCTGATTTGTAATGTTTGTTAATTTCCATGATGTAAATATTCCCATGATGGCTGTTTCAGTGTGAAGTCACCGTAAGCAGAGTCGGGAAGAGATGGGCACATTTGGCTCTTATGAGCTTGTGTGAGTTGGTACCAGCAGCTTCGTCACACCACTGCATCTGGTCCCCCATCTACTTCTCTGACCTCGTGTGGTGCCTCTCTTCCCCCTCATGCTCCTGTCTCTGCATTGCCCTTCTTGCGTTGTATTCCCAGTATTCCTTGTTTACGTTTGTATGTTCTAACCTTGGGGCCCCTGCTGTTGTTCTCTCTGGTCCTCCCACAGATAACTGCAGGTATTGTTCACTCACTTTCTTCAGCTGTCTACTGAAATGTCACTTTGGGGTCACCACCTAAGATAGCAACCCCACCCCAAGCTCATCCCAAGGAATTCCCTTATCACCATATCCTACATTTCTCCTTCGTGTTTATCAACACTTACATATTTACCTTGTTTTCCTCACGTTAGCATGAAAGCTCCATGTGGGCAGGGATTTTGTTTTGTCATTACTTTATTCCCATTTCTTAGAACAATGTCTGACACATCATTGGTGCTGAATAAATGAAAGTAAAACGCTCTCCCAGAAATCCTCCAGGAGACTTTTGTGTATGTCTCGTCGGCTAGAATGCTGTCACATGGCTACCTCACTGCAAAGGAATCTAGGAAAGCAAGTATTTGGTTTTCCATCCTCTATAGTATTGGTAGTGAAGGAGAAGGGGTTGGGTCAGGCACCCAAGACAATGTAGAACTGGTGAGCAGAGGTTTATGTTATTCTTATTTGCTAATGACCCCCATTTTCTTTCTCTAGCCTAGGTTACTGGGCAGTGCAGCTCATGGTCCCCTTAGGCTGGGGTGATGTGCTGTGTTTTCATTCCAGACATCTGAGTGTCAGATGAGCAGACAAAACTGTCTGCTGGTAATCTCTACCTAGATGCTGCATGGGTACCTCAGCATGTGTTGTCCTCCTGTTTTCTTCCAACTGGAAATTTGTGAGTCGCCACTGACTCTTCCCTTCATCTTCCCACATCTATAATGTAAGACAAGCTAATCTGATCTCACAAATACTTCTTGAATTCTCTCTAATTTCTATTCATGTTGCCACAGCTCTAGTTCTGATCCTTGTTCCTTGCTGCCTTTGTAACTACACAGCTGAGACTGGTCTTTGAATCCATCACTAGGGCATGAATAAAATAAAAATATGGATCTGACCCTGATATTTTCCTGCTTAAACCTTTCAGTGGCCCTTCCTTTTCACATAGGAGAAAGCCAGAGCTCTGTGATCTGGCTTCGAATACTCCCTCTACCCCTGTTTCCCACAAACCCCGCCTCTCAGTTCATGCCCCAGCAATACCTCATTGCTTACAGTTTCCTGTGTACTCTGTCCTTTCTTTTCTCCATGTCTTTGTTCTTTCTGTCTCTCTACCTAATTATCGTCCCCTTATCTCTTTTGGGTAATTTCCGTTTATCCTTTATTCTAGTATCCTTTACTTCCTGGATAGTCTTAAGTGCCTTTCTTTTTCCTCCCAAGTGTCAATGCTTAGTTTTATTATTGCACATAGCACACAACTATTGTAGGTATCTGTTTATGGGCCTTTTTAACCCTGCTAGGACGTGAGATCCTTGAGATGCAGAAATTATGTCTTATTCATCTTTGTATCTTCAGCACCTGTTCCAGGGCCTGGCACATAGTAGGTGCTCAGTACAGTTTTGTTGAGTGACAAGGAAAGCAAACTAAGCAGTAGGTTAAATCAGAGGGAGCAGCAGACATAGACTGGGGTTGAGATGGTCAACCAAAGTTGGCAAAGCGTTATAGATTCAGAGTGTGGGAGACCAGCCAAGGAAAGAAACAAGGATTGAGGCCAGGAGAAGAGGACCAGGAGGTTAGAGATTTAGGAAGAGATCCTGAGCATTAAATGGCAAGAACCCAGTTGGCTGAATCCAAACAAGAGGTCAGAATGGGGAAGAGACTTGAGTGCATAAACATAGATCCCTGGCAGTGAGACTAGAGCCTGCTGTTGGGCCAAGAGACCTTCAGAGATTGTCTGCTGGGAGCCAAAACTTGTCTCCAAGTATGGGCAGGTAGACCTCCAGGGGGAGGCAAAGAAGAGGGTAGATTCTGCCAGGCAGTTCCTAACATGCTCTGTGTATGATATAAAGCTCACCCAGGGCTGTTGGATATACCTTGCCTCAAGCATCAATTCTAATAATGTGATCCAAACAAATGACAGAAGAACTTTTGTCGTCTAAGTTAAATCGTCCCCTTCATGGTATGTGACCTTGCATAATATCCATGTCGAAGAAAAAGTTAACTTTTTAAAAATGTGTGAACTGAATGAACAATTCAGTAGATGGTTTTGCATTTGGGGTGATGGAAGTCAGCCATCCTTACCCTTGTGTCAGGCCTGGGTGTGAGCACCAGCTATCGTTTTTCCCATGGAGGTCAGGGGCAGAGCTTTTACAACATTAATGGTAATGGGATACGTGAGGGAAGCTGCCCGGAGGAGGCTGGAGCTCTGGTTAGGACTCTGGATATTCTTGGCCTTTAATGCATCCAGCCACCTGCACTGGAACCTGGAGTAGGTTTTTCTATACTCTTCAAACTAGAGGATAAGCCTTTTGTGAACAGGGATTATTTAAGTCTTTGGATTCTGTGAACTCCTTATTGCAGACTGCACAGCACTGTATGTCCTGTTTGCACTTGGTAAGCATTGATTGCACTGAAATTCAACGGTGTGTGTGCTCTTGCCTGCATGCACGTGATGCTGATGGCCAAACCTCTGAGGAGATACGGCAAGGCCAAGACTCGATGTGACTGTTGTCTTATTAACTTGTGAAGTCTTTGCTGAAGCAGTGGCTGCCTCTGCTTAAAGAGAGACTTTTTCTCAGGCTGCCTGACCCATTTAATTGCAATAAATTTTCTTAATGTCTTTGTTTGTTCCTCAAGGTATTTGATGAGAGGGCAGCTAACTTTGAAAACCACTCAGGAAGGCTTGGGGCCACGGCAGAGAAGGCGGCTGCTGTTGGAACTGCTAATAAATCAACGGTGGAAGGCATTCAGGCCTCAGTGAAGACAGCCCGAGAACTCACACCCCAGGTGGGTTTCACTCCCCCTTCATCATGTCAGTACACACCATATTGAGTAAAGAAGGTTAACTACAGAACAGTTTCTATACATTTTTGAACACTTACTATAAAATATCATGAAAAAACCCACACATACCCTTAATGTTGAAATCATTTTTATATTGTTTGAATTTTTTACAGTGATCATGATTAGTTTTGAAAGTAGAAAAAACTAGTAAAGCACCCCCCTCCCATGCATAATTAGGGAAAAATTCAATAATCTTGAGAGGTTAGTTTATTTTGATTTTAGAGCTTATGCCTTTCCCCACATTTCTTTGATGGTATTTAAAAAATTTTAGATGTGTCCATAATTTTTCTTTTTTCTTTAATTATATAACCAAGAGGTAGCTAATGTACTGTAAACAGAATATTGGAAGAGTGGGAACAAAAGAAAACAACTTGGACAGGAATTAAAGTTCTAGTACATGATAGATGTTCTTAAAAGATCACTTCAACATCGTTTAGTGTGTTTGTGCATTTTTTTCTTACAATAAAATTACAGAAAATTCATTATCTTTTCACTCATTTATTCAGCAGATATTTCTTGAGTGCCTGTGATACATTAGGAACTGTCTGGGCTTTAGAAATCTGTGATACTAGATTTGGTGGGGAGCTTGTAGGCAGAGACAGGGGAAATAAGCTTGTCTCTTAATTGTTCAACTTTTGCCCATGTGGCATGTTAACAAGTCAGATTCTCTTGAAAAATCATACTTGTCTAGCTTTTTTTAAAAAAGTCCATAAAATATGAACATGTCTAACTTTCCTTAAAAATTTCCGTAAAACGTAGAACATAAAACATAGGATTTCTCTATAAAACCGAGATTTCTTAAAAAAAAACAAACAGAGCACTAGGCTTAAGACACCAACTATGGAAAGAGCAAGGACTTTGGAGACAGATCTGGACTCGAATCCTCTGTCACTTTGAGTTTCCTTCTGTAAAATGCAGATAATTCCTTCCTAGTGTATTGTTTTGAGGATTAAGAAGATGCTTGTACAGCCTGTAACTTATCAAATACTCAGTAAATGTTAGTTCCTTCCCCAAGTGCTGCAACTGACTAGCTGGGAGCTCTTGAGCAAGTCACTTAAATTTTCTGCGTCTTGGTTTTTGCAGCTGTGAAGTGGAGAAATTACTGTCCTGTCTCTTTCACAGGCTTGTTGTGAGGATTCAGTAAGACAGTGGATGTGAAAGCACTTTGTTAACTGTAGACAGTTATTATTTTTTTTAAGGAACATTTATTTATTTATTTATTTGCTGCATTTCTCTAGTTGCGGCGAGTGGGGGCTACTCTTCGTTGTGGTGCATGGGCTTCTCATTGCAGTGGCTTCTCTTGTTGCGGAGCACGGGCTCTAGGCGTGCAGGCTTCAGTAGTTGTGGCACGTGGGCTCAGTAGTTGTGGCTCGCGGGCTCTAGAGCGCAGGCTCTGTAGTTGTGGCACATGGGCTTAGTTGCTCTGCGGCACGTGGGATCTTCCCAGACCTGGGATCGAACCCGTGTCCCCTGCATTGGCAGGTGGATTCTTAACCACTGTGCCACCAGGAAAGTCCGACAGTTATTTTTAATAAATATTCATAAATCTGTTTTAAGTAATCTTTAGTATCTTTCTTAATGGTGCTTTTTAAGATGAGGACATCAAGGGCTTAAGTATCACTCCGTTTTGTGTATGTTCAGAAGTATCAAGCAAACACCCGTTTACTTTGTCACTTTATTACCTTCTTAAAATCAGGCTGTGACTGTAAAATCTTTTGTGAGGGCCCATTCTGGGGAGCTGTTTATGAGACCAAAACTAAAGTGCCTGGTCTGAAAAGAGACTTGCCGATTTTTGGCCTTATAGTGCCACCTGTAGGTCAAGAGGGGGAAGCTTTGCTGAAGGTTTATATTTGAGTGGTGTTTAAAGGTTGTTTTGTCATTGCCAGGTCATCTCAGCGGCTCGCATCTTACTAAGGAATCCCGGAAATCAAGCTGCTTATGAACATTTTGAGACCATGAAGAACCAGTGGATCGATAATGTTGAAAAAATGACAGGTAGAGTTGTGTGCAAGATTCTTGCTGTCTGATCCATGAGAAATGAGTTCTGAGAAACTCAAACAGGACCAGTTATGTTACTCAGCCGTAATTGGATAAAGTGGACCGTCATGTGCTCGACAGTGTACTTGGCCCTGATTAAGGCCGCTGAGCAGCAGCGGCTTCTCATTCAAGCCTTGCAACTTTGTCCGAAGAGAGACTCTTTGATTTTAATGTGGCCCTCCCGGTGTGATGTTTATTGTTACAGCTCCTATCTTCTCTGAATAGTGTCTTTTCTCTGTCTGAGCCAGAGTTTGGTTTCAGAGGCTGAGAGGCGGTGTTTGTGGATACAGTAAGTGTCCCTGTCATTTTCAGCAGGTTCACATTTCAAGGAACCACAATAGCTACCATTTAATACAACTTGTCTCAGAGTTTCCTCCAACTTATCAACTACGTAGTTTTTTTTAAAAAAAAGGAGAAACCAACAACTGACAAACCTGTGTCTGTGCGATTGAGGTGGCACCTCTGAATCTTCTTCATTCTCTGTGGAGGGAGGGTTGGGAGAGGAAGAGATGAGGAATGTAGGCTCTTCGGCTTCCCTGCAGAACCTGCTGGGACAGGGGTCCATAGCAGCCAGAGATGAAAGTGGAGCTCCTGAGGTGTCTGAAGAGAGGTAACAGAAACAAGAAACAGGCTGTTAGGGTTATTGGAATCCTCTGCGTGGCTCATCTTGGGCACTACAAGCTGCCAATAAGCAACAGATGGCTGGGGAGTGAGACGGGAAGGGAGAAAATACTGTTAACAGATAATGTGGTGCTGATGCGGTGAAGGTTTCAGATGCAATCCTTGTTTCCTCCTGATGTCAAAGCGTTTCTGGTTGTCTGTGGTAGATACAAGAAGGCTGGTGACCACGGTTGGTATAAATGCTGTGAGTCTGTATGGCCTCCTGGGCTACATTCTCACTTTTTTTTTTTTTTAACAATGGTGATCACCTGGAAGCTTTTGATTGTGTAAGAAGGGTTTTGAGCTGAAGGTGAGAATTATGGGTGTTGTACTTTCACATGAGAAATTTGAGTGGACAACAGGGTTTTGGAGTCTCTGTTCTTCTAAAATAGAAACTAAATTCCCTTTCTGTTCTCGGGACAGGGCTGGTGGACGAAGCCATTGACACCAAATCTCTGTTGGATGCTTCCGAAGAAGCAATTAAAAAAGACCTGGACAAGTGTAAAGTCGCCATGGCCAATATTCAGCCTCAGATGCTGGTCGCTGGGGCAACCAGCATTGCTCGTCGGGCCAACCGGATCCTGCTGGTTGCTAAGAGGGAGGTGGAGAACTCTGAGGATCCCAAGTTCCGAGAGGCCGTGAAAGCCGCCTCTGACGAATTGAGCAAAACCATCTCCCCGATGGTGGTGGATGCAAAGGCTGTGGCAGGAAACATTTCTGACCCTGGTAAGCAATGCATGGTGTGGTTCACCTCAGCTCAGAGGTTAATTCAGGAAGCTGACAGGGTGGGGAGAGAAGATGCACCCCACAACCACGACATGCAAAGTCTGGGAGTAAAAAACTACAGATACTTAGTTTGAGGATACTATATTAATCTTTTTCTGTTCAAAATATGTTGGACAGAATATTTTCTGCAATATTGGCAGGGTTATTGCAAGTTAGTTTCTCTGGACCGACCTCTCTGTGCTTTTTTTAAAATTTTTTTTTAAATTTGTTCTTGGCTGCGTTGGGTCTTCGTTGCTGTGCGTGGGCTTTCTCTAGTTGCGGCGAGCGGGGGCTACTCTTCATCGCGGTATGTGGGCTTCACATTGCTGTGGCTTCTCTTGTTGTGGAGTATGGGCTCTAGGCACATGGGCTTCACTAGTTGTGGCTCGCGGGCTCAGTAGTTGTGGCTTGTGGGCTCTAGAGCGCAGGCTCAGCAGTTGTGGCGCACGGGCTTAGTTGCTCCGTGGCATGTGGGATCTTCCCGGTCCAGGGCTTCAACCCGTGTCCCCTGCATTGGCAGGCGGATTCTTAACCACTGCGCCACCAGGGAAATCCCTCTGTGCTTTCTTAATGTCTGATTAAATAACTCCTGGTCCTGTTTAGACATTATTTTGGAAATTTCTCAAAAGATGCATAATAACCAATTTATCAACCATTTAGCTTCTGTAACTGGCATACCTTCTGCTTTTCTTAAAATGCTTTTTCTCTGGACAACATTCTTTATTTCTGTCGAATCTGGAAGGCCTAAGTTAACCTGTGGGTCTCCTAGGTGATTATCTTGATCCTACACCAAAGAATTTGGGTTTTCTTTAGCTGAATTTTGATCATTTTTTCATTACTACTAAAGATGTAACCACTCCTTTTTGTTCGGAAACATCTGAATTCCTTCCTCCTGTGAGCCTCTAGTGTTTCTAGCCTCTTCTATGAGTAGAATCCACTCAGTGTGAGAGAGTGGGAAGGAGGGGCTGCCCTGTTCGTCCCTAGCCCAGGTAAAATCTTTCTGGTTTTCTCAACCCACCATCACCAAGGACGTGCTCAGTTTCCTAATTGGAGTTTCTAATAGTTTGAGTAGATTCCTTAATTCTGGGTGACTGGACACAGTAGCAGCAGCTCATTGTAGGGGTTAATATGCTGAATGCCAAGTGGAGCAAAGGAGTAGGGAGAAAGGTGAGAAGTACTCCAGGGAATGTGTGCCCCATCTGAAACTTGACATCTCCCCTGTTCTGAGTGGGGCAGGCTTATCTCTCGACTGCTTTATCATGAGAGGTGATGAGCACCACCTGAGCCCAAAGTGTTCATGGCCCAGGAATGTGCTGAGTACTTGTTAGCTGTACAGGCAAGAAGGCACCCTGAGCCCTACAGGGATCAGCTTGTTTGTGCCACTTCTGACTCTTTGCAGGCCTCAGGGCATCTGCCTGGCTCTTACCTCCCTTCCCCTTCAGTCACTGCCTGTGCTGCCTACTGGCAGCTTCATATCCAGCTTTTGTTACTGGAAACCAGTTCTTCTCCTGGACAGACAGTGCTCCAGGGCACTGACCTACCCAACTGAAAGTGAGGGCGTCTGTGTTTAGGCCTGCAAAAGAGCTTCCTGGACTCAGGATACCGGATCCTGGGAGCAGTGGCCAAGGTCAGAGAAGCCTTCCAACCTCAGGAGCCTGACTTCCCGCCTCCTCCGCCAGACCTTGAACAGCTCCGAGTAAGTAAATTCAGAGAGTTTGGGAGAATTGAGCAGCAGGGTGTCGGGACTGTAGCAAGAGAGAGGTAGGCTGTTCTGGAGCCTCGGTCACTAGGTAGCTTTGTTTAACTTTTACTTGAAGCTCAGTCAGAGGCACAACTCGACTTTCATTCTTGAATCTAGCAGGGTATTAACCGAGTGCTTATGCATGGAGTGTGCTGGGTAAGTGGGGGTCTTTGGTGTTGGCCTGCTCTGATGGGAAGTGACTGGAGCAGAGGAGCTGGCTGTGGTAAGTGTGGGTGTGATGAGTGATGAGTTAGTGGGGCAAGTTAGTGAGGAGTGGGAAAATAATCTGTACAGTTTGTGGTGAGAATTTGCGTGTTCCCAGTTGACGATGACAAAACTTGAGGTGGTTAGACTCTTGTGTACATTCTTCTTTCCTTCATTTGAATTTTTTTAGTAGCAAAAGTAATAAAATCCTTTTTAAAAAAGAAAAAAGTTAATTTTTCCCTAACTATAATTTAAAATCTTTTGATGCCCCACAAAGTACCATGAGTTTTTTCTTCCATAGGTAGATGGTTTAGGGGGAGGAAAGCTGAGCAATAGCTTGCAGATACAAATCCTAGAATCAGAAATAGTCATTGTTTTTAGACATTTTCTCTGACAGTATTGGAAATAGCTTGTCCTTGGGAATAGCTTATCAAGGCAATAATTTGATTTACTGTCCCTGATATACTTTCCCATATTTAATGTCCCAAATTTACTTTTGCATATTTAAGTTTCTAAGTTTGTTGAGGACAAAATTGGGTCACTGTGCCCATAGCTAATGAACAGTGCTTCCCTAGCCTTCAATGCTTCTTTTTTGATTTGACTTGATTCTTTTCAGCCGGGCTATTGGTGGGTAGTAAGGGAGGGCTGTTCTGGGGAATGGATTCTTATGTGATCAATAGAGTCCTGACATTTGGAATCAAGAACTTAGAGGTCATTTGGTCTAGATATTCCTCATTGATAAACGAGGAACGCAAGGCCCAGGGGAGAAGTTGTATGCTTATGCAGCTGCCCGTCAACAGAGTCAGGACCAGAACTTAGATCTCCTTTGAGGATGCTTGGCCCGGTAGTGCTGTGCATGCCTCCCTGGGATATGTCCAAAACAGTAGGTGCTAACTTTTTGTGGAGAAAAAAGGAAGAAAATATGCTTCTGTTGAGATTGAAACAGGTGGTCCTTATGATCAGTGTGGATGGTCTGAAATGGAGTGAATGTGGGTGGCTTTTTTGGGGATGCTTTTTAAAGGAAAGGAAAGAATTCTGGTGGGGAGTAGTTCCTAGAGCCTTACTTACAACCTGGTAATTCTTTCTTAGCTGACAGATGAGCTCGCTCCTCCCAAACCACCTCTGCCTGAGGGTGAGGTCCCTCCTCCCAGGCCCCCACCACCAGAGGAGAAGGATGAAGAGTTCCCTGAGCAGAAAGCTGGGGAGGTGATTAACCAGCCAATGATGATGGCTGCCAGGCAGCTCCATGATGAAGCTCGCAAATGGTCCAGCAAGGTAAGTAACGAGCTCTTCTTGTTGAGAAAGGATGAAGAACCATGCACACAGCCCAGGAAGTCTATTTGGAAAATCACCCTCTCTCTGCTTTGGTTCCTGTTATTGCCAGTAGCACAATCCTCTTCTTTCTTGTGGTTTAGTGAGATGTTTCTGGTACTTGATGGTTTCTCCTTCTAGCAGCTAAAGTGAGAGCTAGGATACCTGTAGTTAGAGATGAAAGTTCTTTTCCTTCTGTCCTCTAGAGTGTCAGCTGCCCTGATGCTGGACATTTGGTCTTTTAGAAATTGCTCTTCTTTCTTGGGGTCACTGAATGTTTTTAGATGTTCTCGTGCTAATTATCCACACTACAAACATGGCACAGTCTTCTGTAGGCTCTGCTATAGCTACATGAAATATTTGCATTTTCCTTCTCTTTTCTCACAGAAGCAGGTAGATTGGTGTCTTAGAAGCCATGTGCTTTGTCCCTTTCTCAGAATCATCTTACCCCTCAACTCAAGACAGCTCCAGGCTAACTCCTACTAAACAATCTGGAAGTGTAAATATTAACATAGTTGGTGAAAATTTGGATGCTGCAGCAGTCATGTCTCGTGAGTGATGAAAAGTGAGTGGTAGCTTTTCTAGACAAGAGCTAAATATTATTGTTAACCCTGCAGTGGAAGGTGGTTCTAAGTCAGTTCTAAACTGTTTCTACCATGAACCTACATCTTTATTCCCAACATCTATTGGCCTGTGTTCATTTCACACCTTCAGCCACCTCAAGCTCTTGTAGTGAATGTAGTTCCCCAGGGACCTCCTGCACATGAAGCTGATCTTGGGTTTTTTCAGGCTGGGAATTTGACCTTGGTTTTTTAACTCTGTATTTTTCTGAACTGTTAGTTGTGAGCCCACGTTCCAAGAAGGAATGGTGACCTTGCTGGTGTTGGACCTGACCCGTGGAATCACGTATAATCATATCTCTCCAGCTGGGGCACGCACACCCCTGGGACCATTAGCAGAGTCCTAGTACACATGGGGAGTGGGGTGGGGGTGATAGTGAAGGTTGGTTTTACTCAAAGATTTTAAAGAAAATTTTTATTTATTTGTTTGTTTGTTTGTTTGGCTGTGCCACGCAGCTTGTGGGATTTTAGTTCCCTGACCAGGGATTGCACCTGGGCACCCAGCATTGAAAGTGCCGAGTCCTAACCACTGGACCGCCAGGGAGTTCCCTAAGGAAAATTTAAATTTCTTTATAAACCCAGATACACTCTAAATTATGGATGTTAAAGATTTGAAATGTTTTGTACTTTTATTTTTACTTCTTACACTCTTTTCTTTTATATTGATATCTTGCCCACATTTTAAATAAATGTACTTTTGAACTTAAAAAAAAAAACAACGCAGATACATTGTGCAGTGGAACACAAAATATACATGAATTTAAAGACAAACAAAACTTAAGGGGCAGACAGCACTGGCCTACATGTTTATCCCACTCTGCCATTTGTCGCCAAAAATCCTTAGGTCTGACTGTCTCTGGAGGTTTGGAGCATCTGTGGATTGCTGACTTTGAGCTGTGTGAAGTCAGGAGCTACTTGAACCATGTGTGTTTAGGGAGGACGGGTGGTGGTATGTGTTTGTGTATCTGTCGGTCGGCTTTGTACTTTGGGACTCTGAACCCCAGCAGAAGTGGGCTGGCCTCTCCTCTAAGGAATGGGGGTGAGTTGAGTCCTGGTTGAGACAGTTTAGGTGAAAGGATTTAGAAGGTACCCAAACCCCTTGTTGGCCCTGAATCCTCCAACTTAATAGTCAGCTTTTGGAGGCAGGCTTCCTGTGCGGATTAAGACTTTCAGGAGTTGTAGCAACCTCAAATAAAATTCCACACAAACTCTTACTTCCTCTTGGTTAGAGATGTTTGATATAAAGAACCTGTGCATATAAGTGGTTTGGCTTCATTGGGGCAATTCCTTTCATTCTCTTTCCCCCTTAGCCTATTTTCAGCATCTGATCTCTCTGCTTCCTTCCTGGCCTTTCAGAATGCCCATGCCTGGTATTAAATTAATTCTCTCCCCCATCATGGGTCCTGTTTTCTCATGGGCACCAGTTTTGAGCTCCTCTGAACTCAGCTTTGGTCAGTTGACAAGTCCATGTGTTATCTGTGAAATATCAATAAATTGAGTTTGGGGTAAGTGCAACTGGAGAGATTCAGGGTGTACCCGAAGAACAGCTTTCTTCGTCGGCTAGTCATGGATGCAATGTGAAATTGTGAAGTGTTGTCTCTGTAGACCTTAGATAGGGAGCGCTGCTCTGAAGTGTGGGTTTTCCCTAAGGTGGTTGCTGGATGAGATGTCTTCTTGAGGCTCCTTCTAGCTGGGTGATTGTGGGGTATTTGATAAGTCCTCTTCACTCACCATTGTGTTTTTCTTGCCTCTTTCCTGGTTTGATATCTGTTGCCTCAAATTTATCATTTTCAATTCTGGAAGTTTTAACCCCTGAAGGAAGTAATCTGTGTCTGGCAGCTGCAGAGCTGACCCAAGACACTTTCTGTTTCCTGGAAGCTGTAGAACAGTGTTCATATGAGCCAGCAGTTGTTCACATTGTTCTGTTCAAAGCAACTTGCGTGGTTCCATTTACTTTTTCCCTCTGGATTCCTTTTAAAGTTAATAAGCTACTATTGTTTGGTCGTTTGGCTTCTCAAAAACGTTCTGACCTGAGAATCACTCTTTGGTAGTAAGTGTATACAAAAGGAATGCCACTTTCTTTCTTTGTATAAATATTTCTCTGGAAACCGTTTGCTACTGGCGTAAGCCTCTTTCCTTTACTGTGAACAGGCCGGTGCCGGAGGCTGAGAATTCCCCCTTCTGTGGAGCTCTGTTCATCTGACTCCTGGAGAGTCTCCATTTTCTTTCCCATCCTAGGCAAGCTTTGGTTACTAAACCAGCTGAAGCTCAGTTGCCCAAGCCCTATACTGCTCTTACTAACACTGTCCCTGTTTCTCACCCTTCCTGCCATCGACCAAGCCGGGTAACCCAGCCGCTGAGGTGGGTGTAAGTGCTGTAGCTGAGGCAGATGCGGCTGCTGCTGTTGGGTCCCCTGTCCCCCCTGACATGGAAGACGATTACGAACCTGAGCTGCTGCTAGTGCCATCCAGTCAGCCGGTCAACCAGCCCATTCTGGCAGCGGCTCAGTCATTGCATCGGGAAGCTACCAAGTGGTCTAGTAAGGTACTGATTAGCGCCCCCAGCTGGGGCTGCTCCATATGCATCTGGCCATGTGCAGCCTTGACACATTGCATCACTCATGATCTGTGCGGGTCCTGTGAGTCTGAGCCGGGCGGGCATCTGTCTGTCTGCACCTTGTTGTTAGGACTGGCTTCACAAGTTTGATAGGTCTGCTAATGCCAGATTAACTGGATTGCATTTATGTTTGGGGGTTAGAGAGATGGGGTCACTTTTTGAAAGGATTCCTTTTCTTACTGACCTTTTGGCCAATATTGGAACCTTAAACCCCTTGGGAAGCCGTGGACGCCTCTCTCAGTGACTTTCAGGTCAGGAATCATTGTAGACCATTAAGAGGTCATCTGGCCTGATCACTGGACTTTGCCTGTCCCCCACCCATCCCCCCTCCCCGCTGACCTCTCACTGATGGCTCAGGCAGAGTTGATCAGCGTGAGGAGGGTTTCTGGGGAGGGCTGCTTGCTGTCCTGCACTCGGCTGTGGGGCAGATGCTGGCCTTCATGGGAGCCCACGGGGAAGGGGGCTTCACTGACTGGCTTGTTCAGGGGTTTCAGTGGGAGAGGGGGTGTGAGTAGAGAACAGATAGCGCTCAAGTCTGCAGGACAGGAACCAACGGAGCTTTGGCCTTAGGGAGTGGGGGATGGGAGCAATCACTTTTTTCCCTTTGAAGGTGGCATGTTGCAAGAAGAAAGGGTTTGAAGAGTGATGGGTAATAAATAACTAACCCTGGCACTACACTGTCCTCTAACCAAGGTCATGAAATCCTGGAATGATCCCAGGTCTGCACTGGAAGAGGTGGGCCCAGCCAGCCTTGTCTAACATACCCCTATTCTCATGAGTTCTTCCCATGCCTGTGTTCTCTCTGGCCCCAATTACTGCCCGGGATGTTACACACCCTCCAGCGTAAATGATCAGCCACTTATGGTACCTGTGGAGGTTTCTCACAGAGCACCCTGCAGTGGCATGGTTTGTGTATGTCTCACTGCATTGTCTAGAAATTGAAAAGCATGAGGGGAAAAATGCGAAGGGCCTGGCCTTTTAGGTAGTTTTGAACAATGCATTTATTATTTTTGGTTGTTATCAGCCAAAATATCAGCCTTTTGAAGGCATAAAGTAAATTACTTGTACATTTCCTTATTATGACCCATGAGGGTTTTAATGAACCAAAATGCCCAGTGTAAGATAAACTGCTGTTAGTTGGAGTGAGGGTTGCATTTACGGCTTGACTCACGATTTTTATTTTCCCAACGCCTCCCCCAGCATCCTCTTAACTGTGAAAGTTTCTTTAATTGAAGCCACTTAGCTGAGAGGACTGAAGAATTGATTCTTGGCCTTTTTAAATGTGAAAAATTAAAATAACATGTTCCTTTAGGCTGAGAGTACAGACAAGAGGCAGTAGAGGGAGGGCAGGAGCAGACTAGGTCAGAAAAAAATTTTTTTTCACCAAGGCTAATAGTTACTTGGTTTAAATTCTAGTTCAGCAGCGACAATCATTGGCTGCTGTTTGTAACAAGGGTAAGGATAAAGAGAATGATTTCAGCATCTAGAAAGGCTCATCTGTATTTTTCCCTTCAGGCCAGCTGTACTGCTTTCCCCCCACAGAAAGGAAAATGCCTGTTTAACCAACTTCTTGGGCCCATCCCCAATTTATTGACATGATTAACCTGGAAATGCTGAAATGCTTGTTTAGTGCTATGCCTGGGGCTCACATGTTGCCCTTTCAGATTAATATCCAAGTCTTTTTTGGTCCGGTGATCTCTCCCTCTCTCTCTCTCACTCTCACTGAGTGCTGGGGAGAGTACCCTGGCTCACTCTTCTCTTTAGTTCTCCTGTGCTATCCATATCACTCAAGAATAGTCTGTATATCTTCTTCTCACCCTTCCAGAGGGCTGCTAGAGCAGCAGGCTCCCTCCTCTCTTCTCTGTGCTTCTACTTCCTTCCCTAACTTGGCCAGAGTATGGGCTGAGCTCACACTGTATCTTGCTTCTCTCTAGGGCAATGACATCATTGCAGCAGCCAAGCGCATGGCTCTGCTGATGGCTGAGATGTCTCGGCTGGTCAGAGGGGGCAGCGGTACCAAGCGGGCACTGATTCAGTGTGCCAAGGACATAGCCAAGGCCTCAGATGAGGTGACTCGGTTGGCCAAGGAGGTTGCCAAGCAGTGCACAGATAAGCGGATTAGAACCAACCTCTTACAGGTACTCAGGAAAAGTGTGTGTGTGTGTGGGGGGGGCAGGGGGTAGGGTGCAAAGCAGGAGAGAGAAAACTGGGTGAGCAAGGAGGAGGAGGTATTTCAGAATGGGAAGAAATAGCAGAAAGGAGAAATACACATGTGTATTTGGGAAAGAGAGATACAGGCAAGTTTATTTCTGAATCAAATGAAAGAATTTTAATGCTTCCATGTCTGGACAGAAGGACTATACTGATCCTAGGGGGAAAACAATTGGAATCCTGCTGCTGATTTACTGAATGCTTTCTGCATGCCAGCCACTGAGAATACAGAGGTGAATTAAGTCTGGTCCTCAGGGAGCTTGTGGACAAGAAAAACAAACATACTAAATTAAATTTTCTTTTTAGGTATGCGAGCGAATCCCAACCATAAGCACCCAGCTCAAAATCCTGTCCACGGTGAAGGCCACCATGCTGGGCCGGACCAACATAAGTGACGAGGAGTCTGAGCAGGTATGTGCTTCTGACTTCTCGCCAGCAGCTTCTATGCCACTTGATAGCAATTTAATTCAGCCTTGAGGAAATGTTACCTGTGAAATGGGTATTCAGTATGTAGGATGGAGTCTTCAGTTCTCTTAGAAGGGCATCTATGTTGGAGAGATGCATCAGAAATTTGGAAAGGGAAGTAAAAAGCTCTTGTGCAACTCTTGTCATTTTACAGTTGAGAAATTGAGGCCTTGGGAGGTTAGGGAGGTTAAGTGAATCAGCAGCAGTTAGGACTCTACTCGGTTCTTTTCCTCCCTGGAATAGGTTTGGCTCTGTCGAGGCCTCCAGTGCCTGTTCAGTCCTGCTCACTCTATCCTTCTGGCTGGTGAATTTCTGTTTCCTTGTTCTCTGGGTGATAAGTACCTCAGGGAGGATGAATAATGTAGGCTTTTCAGGGGCATGAGGTGGTTAGGCCTGTGCTGAGGCTGAAATGACATCTCAAACGAGGTGCTTCTCTTTTGGTTTCTTTGACAGAGAATGAAATAAAGATGGTTGGGAGTGTTTGCTTAAGTGTTTTTTTTTTTTTTTTTTTTAAAGATAATTTCACAGGTTGGGTCAGATTTCCCTTTATTTTTTTTAGTCTTATTTTTTAAAAAAATTTTATTTATATATTTATTTTTGGCTGTGTTGGGTCCCCGTTGCTGCACGCAAGCTTTGTTGCTGCACGTGAGCTAGTTTCTCTAGTTGCCGCGAGCGGGGGCCACTCTTCATTGCGGTGCGCTGGCCTCCCATTGCGGTGGCCTCTCCTGTGGAGGAGCACGGGCTCTAGGTGCGTGGGCCCCAGCAGCTGCGGCACGTGGGCTCTAGAGCGCAGGCTCAGTAGCCGTGGCGCACGGGCCCTGCTGCTCCGCGGCATGTGGGATCCTCCGGGACCAGGGCTCGAACCCGTGTCCCCTGCATAGGCAGGCGGACTCCCAACCACTGCGCCACCAGGGAAGTCCTTAAGTGTTTCTTGTATGTATCTCGGCAGTCACAGTTTTTTCTCTTCCCTGCCTCCTGGAAACGTGGCTCAGGTCTTCTCAGAAAGCCCTCATTTGAGCACCTCTTCCTCTCCTTATTTCCTCTCTAGTAGGCTCTGCTATGAGCCAGACTTACAATTTCTTCTTATGGAAGGTAGCACATCTTTTGTTGAACTGCTCAGACAAGGCTCATCATGCAATGGGATATGTATGTGGCACTGTATTACATACTATGTAGGGGAGTTAACGAAATAGACACAATCCCTCTCCTTGTCCGGGCCAGGAGACAGAGGTTAGGAGCACTTTAGAGGAACAAGGCTACTTCTCTTGGTGTCAGTAGTGCTACCTTAACTACCATGTTTTAATTCAACAGCTCTCACCATAACCCTCTCTTCTCCCAAACCATGGGAACTGGATTTTAACCTTTAACTTCCACGTATTCTAGGCAGGGTTTGGGCACTAGGCTATTTCCTGTTGTGTGATCTCTCCTGCCCCAAGAAAAGGAAATAGAAAAAACAGGGAAGAAAGGGTAAGACTCAGAGTTTCCGACCTTATCAGTTAATCAATTAGCCAACAAAAATGTATCTTGGGAGTATCTACTATGTTCCATTAAATATTCCAGTTAAAAAAAAGGAAGAAACTGACAGTGTGGTAGAATGGAAGAAACACAGGATTGCAAGTCAGAAGTTTTGAGGCTCACCCTGACTGTTGTGTGAGTTGGGCTGGCAAGTCCCCAAATCATGCTGGGCCTCAGCCTCTTTGTTGACCAAGCAAAAAGATTAACTGACTGGGAATTCTAGTCCATAGTTATGCCTCTCAGAGCCCATGAACCCTCTGAAATTGCACGTACAAATTTTGTGCACGTGAGCAATTTTTTCTGGGGAGAATCCACAGCCTTCATTAAACCCTCAAAGGGTCTGTAGCTCAAAAATATTTAAGAATTAAAAAAAAAAAAGAATTACTGAGTTAATGGATTGATAAGTTAGTTACTAGTGTGATCTTAGTCCTGTATTTTGTATGTTTACAAGATTTACTTATTTAGATTTTCATGGATTTATAAGGTGGTTGGTTCACTTGGTTATTTTTCATGTGTTAATTAAATGTTTATGAAATACCTCATGTGACAGGCACTGACGTAACACTAGGGTACAGCAGAGAACAAAATTGACAAAAATTGCTGCCCTCATGGAACTTAAATTTTAGATAAAATTAGATAAAACATAGATAAACAACCTAGGTAAAACATATAGTACATCAATTAGTGATGGTAAGTTCTGTAGAGAAAAGTGAAGAAAGAATTGGAGGATGAGGCATGCTGGGAGTTGGGAAGGTAGTTTGTGATTTAAAATAAGGTGAGCAGGAAAAGCCTCAGCAAGGTGACAACTGGGCAAAGATCTGAAGGAGGTGAGAGGTGAGCCATGGGATACCTGGGGGAAGAGCATTCTAGGTAGAGGGGACTGCAAGAGCCCGAGGTAGGGGCTTGTTTCAACACCAGGAAAGGAGTATACACTAGAAGCCATCTGAGGGTACAGTATACAATCAGTGATGGTCCAGTTTTGGGTTCTTTTTGGTGATCCAGCTATAAACCACCAGTGATGTGACAAATAGAAGGGATGCCAGGTACAGGTAGGGTAAACTGCGTTCCATTCCTGGCTTAAGCCTGTTTCAGAGGCTGGGCTCCATCAGGGACTGTGAGTAATGGAGAGCTCCTCTTTCCTTACAGGCCACAGAGATGCTGGTTCACAACGCCCAGAACCTCATGCAGTCTGTGAAGGAGACTGTTCGAGAAGCAGAAGCAGCTTCAATCAAAATTCGAACAGATGCTGGATTTACACTGCGCTGGGTTAGAAAGACTCCCTGGTACCAGTAGACACCTGGTTGAACCTGGCTAACACAGAAGCCCCTGCTGAACAGAATGAAAATGATCGGAGTCCCAGGAGCCACCCAAGATTACTGGGGGGTTGAAAGCCACATCTTGGCCTGACATAACAGAAAGGAATGGGGCCTCTTCACATTAGAAAACATTTATACTCTTGTCATGGACACTTTGAAATGTGTCTCCGTATAAAGCCTGTATTCTTGAACACGGCTTTACTTGTGCACACTCTGTCCCAATAGGCAGACGGGGTTTCTAGCCCATGGACTTCACATAAGCTCAGAATCCAAGAGTGAACACTAGCCAGACATCCTGTTCTGCCCTTGTTCCCTAAAGGACAGTTCCCTTTCTGCCCCTGTCCCCCATTCTTCCCACCAGGCTCCCAAGACCCAGGGCCCAGGCAAGTCAGTTAAGGAAATCACTGTGCCTCCAAAATTGTTTTGGGCTTTCCATGTTGCTGCTGACCCTGCCTGCCTTCCCTGGCTGTGCTACCTTGGTCCTTTTCAGGAGTGAGCTTCGCTGTTGCAGGGGAAGGTGGCCTCTGGGGAGCCCCAGCATGTGGGGCCTGGATTCACTTCCTGCCCTTCCCCAATTTAATCCTTCTAGTTTCCCACAGTACAAAACCAAATTTCACTTTGTCAGGAGGAAATCACCAAATCATGTGATTCTGTCTTTACCTCGCTCCAGAGCAGTGTCTGTGCTAGGGAAACTTTCCGTCCCATATCCTGCCTCGGCCTGCCAAGGTAGCCATCCCAAGAACACACTGTGTGTCCTGGTGCTCTCTGCCACTGGAGAGGCAGAGTGGCCGGGGCGTGGCCCTGCCCATCCTCCCAGCAGGGCCACTCCCAGGCACTCCACGCTTTGTCACTGCCTGCAGAGATCTATGCTGAGGCCTTATCATTCATTCTTAGCTCTTATTGTTCTTTCTGAGCTGAAATGCTGCATTTAATTTTTAACCAAATCATGTCTCCTGTCCTGGCTTTTGTATTCTTCCCACACCCTTCCTAAGCAAGGTTTTAAAGATATATGTTTGTTCTATAATTTTGAAAGATCGTTTTTATCCTTTTGAAATTCAGTCCTAAGAATTGGTGCTTGTCCCCAGGAGTGTCTAATGGAAAGGCAGTCCTGTCTGAAGGACACTTCCTACCTAAGGGAGGCGGTACTTGCAGACTGGAATTCTGGCACTGCTGGGGATGAATCGATGGGAAATAGTCCTCAGTGATTCCTACCTCCCTCAGCCAACAACAGCCAAGCCCCTTGCATCCTACCTTCCCTCCTAAGTACAGTTGTTAAGAGAGTAATGGGTATAATATTTAATTATCACCATAGTAAG
Organism: Balaenoptera musculus; assembly: GCF_009873245.2. Classification (NCBI taxonomy): domain Eukaryota; kingdom Metazoa; phylum Chordata; class Mammalia; order Artiodactyla; family Balaenopteridae; genus Balaenoptera; species Balaenoptera musculus. The sequence goes on along the minus strand of NC_045800.1, from coordinate 60,673,227 downwards.
TTTCCTATTAGCAAAGTGAGAGAAGGCAATTTTTCCTTTCTTGTACTTATCACTGCTGTCTAAGCATTCCCCAGCACATGAAACTATATTTCTTCCCAAAGCCAGAACTGGATGAGTAAAGGAGTAAGAACCCTTGCCTGAATGTCCTCCCCACCTCCAGTGTGTGTTAGACCCTAACATCAAATGTGTAAAACTTGTCTTAAGTTGGTACTGTACACTCAGGCTTCCTCTGTTTCCTTTTAACTGATGATTATTTTCAAGGCCCTCAGCATCCTTGTATAGTTGCTTACCTGATATAAATGCAATATTAATGCCTTTAAAGTATGAATCTATGCCAAAGATCACCTTTTGTTTTACTAAAGACTACTTACAGGAAATAAGAAAAATCATGTTTGCTCTCCAAGTTCCTCCAGTGTTTTGAGACACTGGTTTACACTTTATACCAATGTGCTTTTCTCTAATATCAGTGCTCAAGACACAGTGAAGCAAATTAAAAAAAAAAAAAAAAAATCCCTGAATGCTGATTAGACATCACCACTAAAAAACTACATTTATAAGCTAGGATTTGTTATATGCAAATATTTTCTGCCTCTTCTGTTTAAAACAATAAAGTGCATTTATATAAATAATGCTTTAAATGATGGGTGTTATTTCAGCAAGAGCTTTTAGATCAGGTTTCTCCTTTGTTTTGAAGCATAGCCAGTGAAGCTAATCCTCAAAATGTGGGAACTAAAGATTTTTATTTAATCCAAATATTGTACTGGAAGAAGTAGAAACCAGCGGTAATGTATTTACTTAACAAGATCTTTGTAATAAAGGACAACATTGGGGATGATAAACTAGAAGGAGCAGAAGTGACAAAAGGTTAGCAGTAAGAGGAAAGCAGTCAGATGATACAGATCATCCCCTGGTTGAAGCAGTCCATCTTAGAAGATTCTGGCTGTATGTGGAGGCCATCACTATCCCCTAAGCTAAAGCTATTACATGTGCAGGAATATTGCAGGTCTACAGTTAATATTCTAAAGCCCAATACAGAACAACAGGGTTGTCAGGGATCCACCAGAGTTATGAGGCAGAGCTAGCTTTTGGGCACATATTCCTCTTCTTGCCTGAGGAAGCTCTAAGAGTAGGAACAGGTTCTTGAAGCAGAGCTGGGACATCAGTATTTTTGCCTTATTTTCCAGATCTGAAAGTGGTAAATATCACTAAAGGGGGATAGTACTGACTACATTTATCACTGCTTTAACTTAGAAAAGTTGCTGACTAGGGAGGCAGATTCCAGCTGTCTGAGTTAAAGGGAACTGTCCAGAGGTACTGAATTAGCTCAGCAATATCTGAAAACAGTATTCATGGTCTCATTTTTTCTATTCACCATATGTTCACTGGTGCTGCCTTCCTGCTGCATTATAGTTTTTCTCAAGTCAGATGACTCTAAGGACACCAGGACCAGTATTTTCCAAGGTTCTTCTATAGCAGCACTTAAGGAATGAACCCATCACATGAACTCCCTTTGAATAAACTGATGGTGACTCCTTTATGCAGAAAATGAGCTTTTGGGTTATACTCCTTTAAGAATTTAGAAAATGAGGCTATTCTGGAATTATCTGGAATTCTGTGCTTGAAAAATATTTCAATACTACTAAGAATTCATGGATCTTTGTTGTTAGTAGGTGGTGGTAGGGAGAGTAGCTTTGATCACTTATTGTTCAGTCTGTGGCTAAAAGGGTGATGGTTAGAGAAAGTATATAAGGCTGAGGTCAAGAGAGGAGCACTTGGAAGTGCTCTGCAGCAACCCTCACACCTTGTGTGATGATGCAGAGTAAAATGTGACCATGTTCAGCCTGCCCTAACACTGAGGCATGCCCAGCTGAGAATGCTCAATTAACAGTCAAGCTAAAAAATCAACTTGTTGCTTTCATCTTTTTATTGACAGTGTAGCCAGAGCTAGAGAAAGGACTTACTGGATTCAATCAAATTAATAAATACAATAATTTAATTGTAAAAGGAAACAGTCTACTTGGAAGTTTTAGCAGAAATTGCTAGAAGCAAGGGACTCTTGGCATACAATCTGCTTGTATATGAGAAGATAGCACAGAAAGAAAATTAGTCCATATATGGATGACTGAGATTAGGGATTCTGCAGAAAGAGAAGTAAATGTATTGATTGCTCTTTTGAGGTATGAACTTTGAAGAGGAAGACATTAAAATGAAAAGCAATTGAACTGGGTATCCAATCTTAGGCAAAGGGAATAAATATTTGGCAACATCTTAATTTTAGCTGCCAAGCTGATATTGGTTACCCTAGAAATTACTAAGTTGCAAAAAGTAACCTTTCCTATTAGATGAAAGGCAGGCTGGGTGCCCTAGGCAGGCAAAGGTAAGAATGCTGCTGTACAGTGGGCTCCCTGTACCAGCACCAACCACTAGCCCTGACAGCAGAATGGGATGAGTGTAAGGGCTACGGTTAGCATGATAACGGTAAGGGATAAGTTGACAATGAAAAGAATGGAGTCACAAAGAGAAAGCTAATAGCAAGAACAAGCACTTACATCTTAACTTTCTCCATTCTTCATGTCTAATGAAGCAAAATAACTGGGCAAGGACTTCTAAGTCAATCAAGTTAAATGATAACTGTGGACTGACTTGCCAACCATGAAGATCAATACAGGTTTATCAATGCTACTGAGGATTTTGTTTCTGCCTCATTATAGTGTACTTTCATGTACTTTGTCAGTACAGTAGAGACATTTAAGTACTCCAGTGACAGTTACAACAATAGTTTCAGGAAGGAATCTACTGACTTTTCATATTGTGAAAAGATTAGGGAATTGGGAAGCACAAAATATGAAAAGGGAGTTCCCCTGAAGACAAGGAGTGTAGGCAAGTTGAAACCCTTAAGAACAACAACAAAAAGAAAAGATTAAAAAAAAAAAAAAAGATTGACAACAGTGAGGCAGGCACATTTTCTTCCTTTAGCTGAACTAGGGCATGAGGCCTTCAGGCTAACTGGTTTTAAGTGGTGTTGGATAAGCTTTATAAAACATGAAGATGGCAAAGGTTCACTTAAGTTTCTCTTTTACTACATTAATTTGCTTAAAATCTCAAATGCTTGTGCTTGCAATAACTTCCTAAAAGCAGAAGTAGTGTTCCCTTTTATTACCTTAAAGCATTCACCCCTTTGATACAAATCATTTTTACTGTGCTAACAGCTGAACCAAGTGGCACAAAACTGAGATGGTACTTACTGCAGCAAGGTCCCTATAAATCAAAATCTGAGCTTTACATAAAAATCTTATTTATAAAAAATACAATATCAAGTACAGTGAGAATGGAGCATGGAGCAGCAGTGCTCCCTGCCAGGGCCATGTGAAGTGGCTTTTGCTACAGTGCTTGCTTAATGGCATAAGTGAAAAGCTGAATAAGGCAAACACTTGAAGAGGCAGTTTTCTGTAAACTTCTTGGGGTGGGAGGAATTTTTCCTGTGTTGGGACAGAAGATTTGGGATGGCTAAGATCAAGTGTGACATTTGGCTGCACTTGATACATCAATTACAGACTAAGATAGCTCCTACTGAGACCAGCTCACTTGTTTTAGGAGAGAGGTTATCACTGTAGACTTTTGCCTTGACTGTTAAAATATGCAGCCTCCAGCTGGTGTCTCCCTATGGAGGAAATCACCTCTAAAATCTTCCTAAGTGACAAGATACAAATAAGCTAAGTCATTCAGAAGTTTCCTTAGCTTAAAGCTCCTTAAGAACCCTACATTGATTACTAAGCAACTCTGTTAGCGGTGTGTGGCTCGACACAAATGCTTTAACTAGAATATGTATTCCCATCCAATTGGTACCTAATGGTAATAAACTGTAATGACACTTGGAAAACAAACATATCTTGAGGAATTCTGGCCTCTTCTCATGTCCTCACTTGGAACTTTCCAGCTTTCGTGACATATTTGACTCCTTTAAATGGCTTATATTTCTCCCCATACATGTCCAAGCGGTTTACTTTTAAGCCTGTGTCAAAAAGAATAGGTAAGGAAAGGAATAAATTACTATCCTGGTAACACCAACCAATACAATATTTGCTTAGCAAATAGAGTTTACTACACAGTAAATCTGACATTAACCAGTGTCCTTGTCACCATTTGGAAGCAATGTTCCTTCTACCATTCACAGATTATAGCACTATGGAAGTATGGTTTTAGTTCAGATTCCCATGTGGACAAGCAGTGTCTTTTAGGATAATTCTACTTTCTGTGAGTATGAATGGCTCCTTTCTTTGTGCTTGAATGAGGGTAGGGGTGAAGGGAAGCTGTGTGAAATAACGTGCTCTCCAAAATCACTGTACCCATAGCACAGAGTAAAAGGCATGCTGGAGCTGTTGCTCTTTGTAGAGACGGAATGTCAGTTACCCTTCTAAGATCCTAGTAGCTGACCTCAGCAAAACTCAATTACCCTTAAACACAAGTCAAATTTCTCCTTACCTGAAATGGCAAGCTGCTGGATCTTGAACTGTATGTTGAGGCTTGGATTCTCTTCTGGCTTAGGTGCTCCAGATTGTAAATTTACCAGTCCTTTAAGACTGGGGAGCTTTTGTGGAGTGATTTTTCCCACATCCCACGTTAGTACCTTAAAAAGACATAAAAAGCAAAAACATTCTGAACTATTTATTAAAGACATATGTTCAAAGACACCATAAACTTCTGTACAAAATAAAGCACAGCGTCTTGGAAACAGACCTGGGATTTCCACTGAGTTTTATCACTAATTAGTTCTGTGACTCTGAATGAAGAGTGAGGGCAGAGAACCAATGTTTGTTAAGCATCTACTTTTGGATATAGCACTGTGCTTAGCACTATTCATATGCTGTCTCATAGAAGCCTGTAATGTGAATTTTGTCTTCTTTTAACAAAGAGGAAACTAAAGCTCTGAGGTCAAATGACTTGCTCAAGGTCACACGGCTAGTTAGAGGCAAGGCTGGGATTTGAACCTACAGCTCTCTGGTATCAAATGTTCTTTCCACTATACCACCTTTACTGTTTATCTCTGGGCCTAAGTTTATTTTTCCGTAAAATAAGAAGATGGGCCTAAATTGGTGTTTTTAAACTTTTAGTGATGGAACCCTTTGTTCAAATGAAATCTTTAGTGAGGAAGCTCAGTAACAGATGAGAAAGTGAAGCTATTATGTTTGAAGCTGGGGTGAAGGGCCAGGGATCTGGAGCTCCCCCTTCACTTCTCAGCCATGTGTGGTCTCTGGGGAGATTCTTCAAATCCTCAGGATTGGATTAGATGATCTTTAACATTCAATGATTTTACTAAAAAAAAAACCAAAACCCCTTTTCATTTACCAGGTAGCTCAATGACTCTACTGAGGAAAAGAATCACTTTTTACCCAAGCAGGAAGCAGAGAGAAAAATCATCTTTTACAATTCCTCTGAAATCCTTCTGCTAGAGGCAAATATATGTAGGGGGAGAAGGCAGCTTTCCTAGCCAACATCCTCTGTGGAAGAGTATGAAACAATGCTTTTAAATGAGAAAGGAAGAGAAAGGTCTTAATCAATTTCTACAGAAAATTTAACAATTAATAGATTATAATATCTATTAACAATTAATAGATCATTATATCCACATAATGCTTTTCTCTTTTTAAAAAGTTTTTTACCAGATAGCCTTAGGTTCAAATCCCAACCTTGCCTCTAACTAGCTGTGTGACTTTGAGCAAGTCACTTGACCTCAGAGCTTTAGTTTCCTTGTTTGTTAAAGGAAGACAAAATTTATATCACAGGCTTCTATGAGACATCTTCCTCATTGAAGAGTGAGTGAATCTCTGGATTATCAATGGATAAGTAAAGGCAGACTCTGAAGGAAGAAAGAATGAGTCTCACTTTTCTGTTCGTCAACTCAGCAGCAGATGCAGGATTCCCTCTTCAGGCAGTGGCAGAAGCACAGCACAGTATGCATTCTAGGTTTTGTTAGGAACTTTAATTTTAACCAAGACATTAGACCCTTCCCTCTGTCCCCCCACATCCCCAAAGCACAAAATAAAGATTGCAGAAACACTTGCTCACTCTTGATTTTAGGTGGCTGTACCTTGGTAACTGGATCAAATGTATAGCTGCCTTGTGTTGGTGTCAGGTTCATATTCAACACAACCTTTGGCATGTGAACTGTCACTGTGATTCCTTCAATAGTTTTCCCCATATTTTGCTTTGGTCCAATTGTAATATCAAATCTACCACAAGAACTGTTCTCCTTAAAACTGATGCTATGTTTCACATATACTGGTATTGCCACTAGACTAAAAAGAGAAAGAAAGACACAACCACAAAAACATACAATTAATAGTGTGAGTTCCAGAGGTGGCCTGAAAACCTCAGTCCAGAGTATCCTATACCCCCAGAACCACAGATTGAGTATGTGTACCAGGGCAGGTTGAGTATAGCACAGTGTTCTGGAACCACTCTGCTAGGAATTATACAATTTCTGAGCAGTAAGTATACAAATCAAGATAGAAATCTGAAGCTTAATTATAGTATAAACAATTGGGGCAAATAGCCCTAGTTTAAAGAAATGAATTAAGATCCCATAGAAAGATAATTTAAAATTATACAAACTAAATAAATCAGTTTCTATGTGGTAAGGGCCAAGAAACAATTCCTCTGCTTTTAAGTCCTGTTCTGATGTTACCAAAATACTCTGATATTTTCAAGGGACAAACCAGCTACAACCCATGATGCTAAATCATTTAAATCATTCATTTAAACTTCAGTGCAGAGAAGAGTGACTTCAAGCCAGTTAGTTGAAGAATGTCCTAGAGAGCTACAGGTAAGTCTGTCTCCTTCTATCAGCCATGACGTCCACAGACCACAGTAAAATTATGGCATGGGTTCACAGTTTCGCCCAGGTTATGCATGGTCCAAAATGCTTGCTCTCACGTATATATTCTTACTACAGTCTAATTTACTACTACTCTATACTCTTAAGATTCAAAGTATACTGATTATGTTAGACACACATTTTCACCAGTTCTTCCTGGGTCTCCTGGTGAGCAATGGCTAAAGGGAGCAATGATGAATTCAAGTACCCAACTTGTCAGAATGAAACAGGGAAAAGTGAGTTCTATGCAGTACACTGATATATGACAGGAGATTCTGACTGATGCATCAACATACTTTTGTGAGCTGACACGATATGATATAAGTCGGAAGTTTCCATCTGGAGGAATAAATGACAAAACTCTTTCAGATTCCCAACGCTTGAACCGGATGCAGGGGTGGAAGCTGACATCATCTAGAAGCCTTGGGTTCTGCCAGGGAAACAGAAGACAACCATATTTATAAAGTATAATGGGGCTTCCCTGGTGGCGCAGTGGTTGAGAATCTGCCTGCCAATGCGGGGGACACGGGTTCGAGCCCTGGTCTGGGAAGATCCCACATGCCGCGGAGCAACTAGGCCCGTGAGCCATAGCTACTGAGCCTGCGCGTCTGGAGCTTGTGCTCCGCAACAAGAGAGGTCGCGACAGTGAGAGGCCCGCGCACCGTGATGAAGAGTGGCCCCCACTCGCCGCAACTAGAGAAAGCCCTCGCACAGAAACCGAACTCGCACAGAAGACCCAACACAGCCAAAAATAAATATTTTTTTTAAAAAATAAATAAATAAAGTATAATGAATATTGCAACTCTAATTCAGATATTGTGAGAAATTAATATGCTTCATCAAGATAGAGAAGTCATGTAAGAGTTTATTATGATCACATCAACACAACTTTACAGTTTCACAATGCTTTAAAGTCTGCAAATATTTTATATACATTATTTTATTTGAATTTCAATAACTATGAGGTAGAAAATGTGAGTGGTATCATTTCCATTTCATAGATGAAAAAACTGAGGTTCAAAGAGCTCAGGGTCAGGACAAGTTAGAGGCAGAGGTAGCATCAGAGCTCAGTTCTCTTTACGGTTCTTAGTAGTGTATCATGCTGTATCTAAAATGATGCAAAAGATCAATGCCCTTTCATATCAACAAAGCATGTAATAATTCAGGAAAAGCAGCACCGCACATTTGCAGACGCCAGCCAGCCATTTAAGCTACTTCTAGCATACTCAGAGGCAAAGACCCCTCCTCAGCCTTTCCATAAAGGCAATGCTCATCATGTAAGCTACTGTCTTTGGAAGCTGTGTTAGGAATATTTCTTAGATAATCCTTTGCAATCTAAAACAAACATGTCTCAGTATTTATCATTTCATTTAGTACTTCACATGTATTAGGCTTGCAAGGAGCTACAAAACAGGAGAACAAAACTTACCATGAAAGAAAGGGAAAGGTCAGGCATTCCAGATAGCTTAATGCAAGCATCAATTACCCCCTGAATTTCTGCAAAGACTGTAGATCCTAAAGAAAGAAATAAAGGTGATAACATCATTGGAATCTGCATCTTTACTAGAGCTATCACTGTATCTGAAGTAATGGAGATATCTCCTGGGTGTCAGACATAGTGAAGCTTTGCACATCTATGAAAAGGTTAGTGGACAGAGGACCCATTACACTAGTTCAGATAGCTTCTTTACTGAGTGCCATGGCCTGTACCTATCTCTGGTTAGAATATGACAATTCTAAGGAAAATCAAATCTGTCCCTATCTTTATAGTGTCAACCTTGTAAGACTGCTGGATGTGAAGTTAAAATACTTTTTTTCCAGTGATTTTTAAAATTAAAAAAAAATTTTATTCAATTTTTAAAGGTTACTTTTCATTTACAGTTATTACATTAACTGTAAATTAAACAGTTAAAACATTGGCTATATTCCGTGTTGTGCAATACATTCTTGAGCTTCTCTTACACCCAATAGTTTGTGTCTCCCATTCTCCCACCCCACCCCACAATGGTAACCACTAATTTGTTCTCTATATCTGTGAGTCTGCTTCTTTTTTGTTAAATTCAATAGTTTGTTGTATTTTTTAAGATTCCACATATAAGTGATATCATACAGTATTTGTCTTTCTTTATCTGGCTTATTTCACTTAGCATAATGACCTCCAAGTCCATCCATATTGCTGCAAATAGCAAAATTTCATTCTTTTTTATGGGTGAGTAGTATTCCACTGTGTATACATCTTTATCCATTTATCTGTTGATGAACACTTAGGTTGCTTCCATATCTTGGCAATTGTAAATAATGCTATGAACACTGGGGTGCATGTATCTTTTCAAATTAGTGTTTTTGTTTTCAAAATTAAAATATTTTAATGACCTTTTTTTTTTTTTTTAGAATCCATATATATGTGTTAGCATACAGTATTTGTTTTTCTCTTTCTGACTTACTTCACTCTGTATGACAGACTCTAGGTCCATCCACCTCACTACAAATAGGTCAATTTCGTTCCTTTTTATGGCTGAGTAATATTCCATTGTATATATGTGCCACATCTTCTTTATCCATTCATTTGTTGATGGACACTTAGGTTGCTTCCATGTCCTGGCTATTGTAAACAGAGCTGCAATGAACATTATGGTACCATGACTCTTTTTGAATTATGGTTTTCTCAGGGTATATGCCTAGTAGTGGGATTGCTGGGTCATATGGTAGTTCTATTTTTAGTTTTTTAAGGAACCTCCATACTGTTCTCCATAGTGGCTGTATCAATTTACATTCCCACCAACAGTGTATGAGGGTTCCCTTTTCTCCACACCCTCTCCAGCATTTATTGTTTGTAATGGCTCCTATTTCTTAAAAGTTAACAGGAAGCTTAGTCCATTTCATTAGAAACTTGGCTAATGTTATTTAAAATATTTTAACAATAAATCAAAGTTAAAATATTTTAAATAAAATTAGACAAGTTTCTAATGAAATGGACTAAGCTAGCTGTTAACTTTTAAGAAATAGGGGCCATTATTCTTTAATAGTACAGCTATTATTCCATACAATGGAATTTTATAATAAAAAGGGCACTCACTGTAGAGATAGTGTCTATAATTCACAGTAACTCATATTCACACACCAACTAGCTGTGTGACCTTGAACAGATTACTTAACTCTTCTAAGCCTCAGTTTCCCCATGTATAAAATGTGAGGGTTGGACTAGATGTTTTTAATAAAACATTATGATTCTAATACAGTACTGTTCTTTAGTCTGGGGTCTTTACTAGAAGGACTGCACATAAAGTGGTAGCAAAAAATATGGTGCATAGTAGATATACAATAAATATTAAACTGAATGGCAAGATGGAAATGAATATAGGGTAATAATTGGCTTAAAGTAAGGTGGCATGAGATCTGATTTACAAAGGTTTGGCATTTCTCAAGTAGAGGTTATGAAAATAATATGTAACCTCTGGACAAAATAAACAGATTTGAAAATGAATGCCTTTCCACTGAAATGCATACTGCCAAGGGATTTCGGTTTTCTATTCAGCTTATGTCAGCTGAACTGTTTTTTCCCTGATAATATGCACACAATTACCTGATTTATCTATAATTGCATCTATTTCTTCAACGACATCAAAATAGGCTTCATTGTTTGTGTACTTTACCCCTGCTCGGCGCCATGGGATGTTGGACAGCTGCCCAGTGGGGAGTGTGTCCCCAACATTACTACTGCCTAGAAACCAGAAAAACAGAAAGCAAAGCTAACACATAAGATGCTCATGAGAAAAGCTCTTAACAGAAAAAAAACTCAAGTACTTTAGCTGCTTCTTTAGTGTTTGGGTTTTTCTCCACTGAAGTTGTGGATGGTTTACAGAATTGTCAGAGACATATCCATACCAATGTGATCAAATTTCTAGAAGACAGAAATAGGCCATGTGCTCCTGTGTCTATCTGCCAAACCAGGTTAAATTCATTTACTTATCTTTTGCTTCCTGTGTGTTAACAGTAACCTAACCTAATTCCAGTGGCTCAACGACAGAATCTCATCCTGCTACCACTGATGAAAAAACAGGCTGGTTGTTTCAAAACCCTCTGCTGATAAAATGTCTGCACTGAGAATACAGAGTGATAAGTAGGCCATTTGGTATTCAGCTTAAATTATACATGAGATGCCGCCAAGCAGAGTTAACTGGCTGAAGAACATACTCTGGCCGTTTCCCATTTTAAGGTCAGCACACCCATATGGCACACCCACATGCAATATGGCTAATGTTCAAAATCTGGCTAATTTCCTGGTAAACTGACATATGTCTGAAAATAAGTCTGGTTGTCCAAAACATACACCCTTGAGCTGTGACATATTTAACATTCTGGTTAATTTACTTTTCCAACTCAAAAGTAGTACATGCTTAACAATAACAACAACATGTGAAAAGTTCAGAAAAGTAGCTAAAAAAAAATCTATCTTCCTATCACCGAAATACAACTACCATTAACGTTTTGGTACATTTCTTTAAACATTTCCCTCAGAACAGGTTGCATTTATTATTTTTTTCTATTTTGATAATTTTGCTTTTTTCAGATTTCACTTTAAAATATACATTTGGCCCTTGGGACTTCCCTGGCGGCGCAGTAGTTAAGAATCCGCCTGCCAATGCAGGGGACGCGGGTTCGATCCCTGGTCTGGGAAGATCCCACATGCCTCGGAACAACTAAGCCCGTGCGCCACAACTACTGAAGCCTGCGTGCCACAACTAATGAAGCCTGTGTGCCTAGAGCCCGTGCTCCGCAACAAGAGAAGCCACCGCAATGAGAGCCTGCTTGCCGCAACTAGAGAAAGCCCACGTGCAGCAACGAAGACCCAACGCAGCCTAAATAAATAAATAAAATAAATAAAAATTTATTAAAAATAATAAAAATACAGTTGACCTTTGAACAACGCAGGGTTTAGGGGTGCTGATCCCTGTGCAGTTGAAAATCCATGTATAATTTTACAGTTGGTGTTCTGTACACATGGTTCTGCATCAACAGATTCAACCAACTGTGGATTGTGTAGTACTATAATATGTATTTATTGAAAAAAATCTGACTTTAAGTGGACTTGGGCAGTTCAAACCCGTGTTTGATTGTAGTTGCAGTCAAAGTACGCATACAACTTTGTAGTGTAATTATGGTTGGTGTTCCTGTCTCCAACCCTGTTGCCTTCCAGAATTTTCTAAAAACACTGCTTTAATCTTCCTGTTCAAAAACTTTAAACGTTTCCCCACTGGCTTTATGATTAAAGCTAAATATTTAGACTAGCATTCTAGGACTTCCTCAACTTAACTTTTTAATTTTATCTCACTACTCAACTGAAAAACAGCTCTGCTTCTATTAAACAGGTTAATACAATTCAAGATTTTTCACTGTGTTTTTTCTCATACAGTTCCATCTATGAAGAATGTTCTTATTCCTCCCTCTCTTCCTAAATTCTATTGATTCTCCAGGACCCCGTCCTAGGGCTACCCACTACAGTTCAGGAGAGATTACTTTATCCACTGAACCACTCTCTTGATCTTTATAATGTATTGCCTTAACAATCCATGTTATGGGACTTCCCTGGTGGTCCAGTGGTTAAGACTCAGCGCTCCCAGTTCAGGGGGCCCGAGCTCGATCCCTGGTCAGGGAATTAGACCCTGCATGCATGCTGCAACTAAGAGTTCGCATGCAGCAACTAAGAAACCCACATGCAGCAACTAAGAAGCCTGCACACTGCAACTAAGATCCCACATGCCGCAACTAAAGATCCCATGTGCTGCAACTAAGATCCGGAGCAGCTAAACAAATAAAAATAAAATAAATAAATATTAAAAAAATCAATTTTTAAAAATTTTATATTTCACTAATTTTTTTCTGACTATAAAATACATGTTCATTTTGGAAATCAGAAAGTATAATGCAAGAATAAAGATAATATGTAGTTCCTTAGCTGGAGATGGTATTATAAACTTTAGAACATTTTTTGTGGGAATATTTATGTATAATTAAGAGTAACTTTTTATGGTTGTGTGCTTTTTTTTTTTTTTTCTTTTTTGGCCATGCTGCACAGCTTGTGCAATCTTAGTTCCCCGACCAGGGACTGAACCCGGGCTCCAGCAGTGAAAGCAAGAAGTCCTAACCACTGGACTGCCAGGGAATTCCCTGTTTGTTTGTTTTTTTTCCATTTAATATTACACCATGTGTACCCTCCAGTGTCACTACACCATCTATAAAGTATGGAATTGCTTTTCAAAATCTTATACTGTTACTTATATGTTTTAATTTTTTTTTCCAGTTTCTCATCCAGAGTTTATGTTTTAGGAGCAAAGACACCCCATCTTATCTTTCCTTAAATTTCTCCTGACACTCAGTCTTGCCCAGAGGATGAATAAAGGAATGATCACTTTCTTATAGGCCTCTCTTACCCCATTTTTTAGGTCAGTGCACTTGGAAAGGGGTTTGCAATGGTGGACAGTATAGCTGAAGTGGCATATAACATTTCACAGAAATCTTTCTCTAGAAGACTTTGATACTTTCAAAAGTATATCATCCTCTGGATGTACCTAATTTCTAGCTATACTCAAGAATTAAACCAAAATTAGAAGTTTGTAACACAAATACAAGGCCCACAATGCATGAAATCTCACAAATAGACTAATTTTCTCTTTTTAATATATCTTCTATATGTACAAAATAAAGACTTGGAGGAGATGGCATGTACTCTGTGGTGCAGTCTTAAATTTTCTACACTCTAGTAATTGTGGGGTATGCAGCATAATGCCAGTTTTATAATGCTATTTTTTTTAAAATTAATTAATTAATTAATTAATTAATTTATGGCTGTGTTGGGTCTTCGTTTCTGTGCGAGGGCTTTCTCTAGTTGTGGCAAGCGGGGGCCACTCTTCATCATGATGCGCGGGCCTCTATCGCGGCCTCTCTTGTTGTGGAGCACGGGCTCCAGATGCGCAGGCTCGGTAATTGTGGCTCATGGGCCCAGCTGCTCAGCGGCATGTGGGATCTTCCCAGACCAGGGCCCGAACCCGTGTCCCCTGCATTGGCAGGCAGATTCTCAACCACTGCGCCACCAGGGAAGCCCTATAATGCTATTTTTTAATTTTATTTTTTTCCCAGCTTTACTGAGATATAATTGACATATAACATTGTATTAGTTTAAGGTACACAACATAATGATTTGATATATGTATATATTACAAAATGATTACCACAATAGTTAACAGCCGTCACTACATTGGCTTCTTTATGATTAACTGGGATAATTTATTCAGTCTTACTAGTTAGTGTTAAACAATAGTAATAATATTTTTGTAGTCTTGTAGCAAAATAACAGAAGAGTAATAGCCAAAAGTTCTGTATCATTTAAGATATAGTCTCTTTTCATGAAAAGAAATATACATCCATTTTAACATTATCACTAACTATAATTCTGGCCAAAATGGACTACCTTAATAATCTGCCAGATCATAAGCAAAAATGAATTGTTTATGAAGTTTTAATGGCTCAGTTCCTAACAGAGTGTGTTTCACCTTACCTGTAATAGAGTTGACGACAGAACGCAGAATTGTTGGTGGTTTAATCAATTCTTTCAAAATGTTAGATTCAGTAGCCAGTGGAAATCCATTGTCTAACATTTCTTCCAAGAGCTCATATACTATGACCACATTATCCTTAATTGCAGCCTCCGAACACTCACCAAAGTAGTCCTAACAAAAGGTACATAACATTGCACAATGGAAGACATGAAGACAGGCTTGCTAAATACTTTTTGTTCTAAAGGGTAAGCTTACAGTAGCGTAATTCATTGTTTAAGATGTTGAAAATATGTAAAACAGAGGGAAAAAAACCTCCATAGTTCTATATACTATTTCTCAATATTTCCTTATTTTTAAATTGAATTGAATTCCTATTACATATTATGCCAGAAAGTACACTGAAATGTTAAAACAGAATGTGAACTATAAACTTCATTCCCCGATTAGGTACTCCAAAAAACAAAGATCAGTTTAAAATTATTGGTATATTCAGCAAGACAAGAAAGAAATAAAGTGTAAGTATTGGAAGATTTCATAACCAGTAAAAATCGTGGTACTATTCAGAGAAATGTATGTGGAGGGCACTATTATTTCCTGATGACATAATTTATAATACATAAAAAAAATACAGCTTCCATGACCATGAGATTGTTTTGTTCTTCTAAAACAGTAACTGGAGCACCATGTGTACTACTGTATGCCCTACTAAAAAGGTTTATGTTTATGAACTTATGCTTAGTTGAAAAGAAGAGGGAGAGAGAGACAGAGAAACAGACTATACATCAAAAACTGGGTATTTAAAGAATATAATCATAATATAACTTGGATAATTCAAATTCAAAATATCTGATGAATAACCAACCTGAAAAGTATCAGCAACTCGATGTAGGAACTCAATTACAAAGAGAGGTGGCACTTCAGTCTGTATGACAGAGACAAAGAAGAGCTTATCCCGGTAGATACTGATGAGGTAGTGGTGAGGTGTTGAAATAACAGGTGGTACATTTTCAACATCAGCTGCTTTCTCTTGAGCTTCAAAGAAATAATCACAGACAGACTGGCTCACAACACTCTTCCAGTGCTTCTCTAGAAATATGTCACCGGAACAGTTTATGAGAAATAGACTGTGGATCATTTTCTGGGGGAGGAAAAAAGTTTAAATTTAGTATATATCAAAAAAGTATCCTTGTATTATCTGGACACCAAAACCAGACAAAGGCAATACAAGAAACTACAGACCAATATCAGTTAAGACTATAGGTGTAAAAATCCTCAACAAAATACTAGCAAACTGAATCCAGCAACATATAAAAAAAGATTATAACCCTGACCAAGTGGGATTTATTCAAGAATGCAAGGTTCGTTCAACATATGAAAATCAATCAACACAATATACAATATTCATAAAATAAAAAACAAAAAATATAATCATTTCAAAAGGCGCAGAAAAATCATTTGACAAAATCCAACAACCTTTTGTAATTAAAAACATTTAAACTAGGAATTGAAAGAAACTTCCTCAACCTGGTAAAGAGCATCTATGAAAATCCCATAGCTAGGGACGTCCCTGGTGGCGCAGTGGTTAAGAATCTGCCTGCCAATGCAGGGGACACGGGTTCGAGCCCTGGTCCGGGAAGATCCCACATGCTGCGGAGCAACTAAGCCTGTGCGCCACAACTACTGATCCTGCGCTCTAGAGCCAGTGTGCCAAAACTACTGAGCCCGTGTGCCACAACTACTGAGCCTGCACTCTAGAACCCATGCTCCGCAACAAGAGAAGCCACCGCAATGAGAAGCCCACGCTCTGCAACGAAGAGTAGCCCCCACTCTCTGCAACTAGAGGAAGCCCGCGCACAGCAACGAAGACCCAGTGCAGCCAAAAACAAACAAATAAATAAATAAATTAATTAAAAAAAAAAAAGAAAAGAAAATCCCATAGCTAACATTTAATACTTAAAGACCAAAAGCTTTCCACTTAACATAAAGAACAAACAATGATGTCATTTTCACCACTTCTATTCAATGTGGTATTGGAGGTTCTAGCCAGGGCAATTAAGCAAGAAAATGAAACAGAAGGCTTCCAAATTGGAAAGGAAGAAGCAAAACGATCTCTATTTCCAGATGATATTATCTTGCATGTAGAAAATTCTAAGAATTACACATACACATGCACACACTAATTACTAGAGCAATAAATGAGTTAAGCAAGGTTGCAAAATATAAAATTAATATAAAATATCAAGTATTTCTACACATTAGCAATGAATAATCTGAAAATGAAATTGAGAAAGCAATTCAAAAGCATCAAAAAGATCAAAATATTTAGGAAAAAATTTAACAAAAGAAGTGTAAGACCTGTACATTGAATATTATAGAACATCACTGAAAGAAATTTAAAAGACCTAAAAAAATGGGAAGACCTTTCATGCTTACGGATTGGAAGACTTAATACTGTTAAGATGACATGACTCCCCAAATTGATCTACAGATTCAATGCAATCCCTATTAGTATACCAGCTGCCTTTTTTTAATGGAAACTGAGAGGCTGATCCTGAAATTCATATGGAGATGAAAGAGACCAAGAATAACCAAAACAATCCTGAAAAAGAAGAACAAACTTGGAGGACTCACACTTCCTGATTTCAAAACTTGATGTAAGGTACAGTGAGGTGCTGGCACAAAGAGAGTCATACAGATCAATGGAATAGAATTGAAAGTTCTTAAAATAACCCTTACGTATACGGTCAACTGATTTTTGACAAGAGTGCTAAGACCATTCAGTGGGGGAGAGGATAGTCTTTTCAACAAATGGTGCTGGGACAACTGGATTTCCACATGCATAATAAAGAAGTTGGACTGCTATCTCATACCATATACAAAACTTAATACAAAATGTATCAAAGACCTAAATATAAGAGCTACAACAATAAAACTCTTAGAAAAAATATATGCATAAATCTTCATGACCCTGGATTAGAAAGTGTTTTTAAGATATGACATCAAAAGCACAAGGAACAAAAGAAAAAAACAGATAACGCAGACTTACATCAGAATTAAAACCTCTGTGCTTCAAAAGGCATTATCAAGAAAGTAAAAAGACAACCTTCAGAATGAGAAAATAATTGCAAACCATACATCTTACAAGGGACTACTATCCAGAATATATAAAGAACTCTTACAACTCAATAATAAAAAGACAAATAACCCAATAAAAAATGTGCAAAGAATTTGAAAAGACGTTTCTCCAAGGAAGATATACAAACAAGTGGCTGATACGCACTAGAGAAGATGCTCACTATCTTTTCAAAATATGAACTAAAATCACAATGAGATAACATTTCATATTCTCTAGGCTAGATATAATCAAATCAAAAGGCAGACAATAACAAGTGTAGACAAGTTTGTGAAGAAACTGGAACCCTCATACATTGCTGGTAGGAATGTAAAACAGTGCAGCTGTGCGGAAAGCAGTTTTGAGTTCTTCAGAAAGTTAAAGACTGAGTTACCAAATGACCCAACAATTCTACTCCTAGATATACACCCAAGAGAACTGGAAACATATGTCCATACAAAAACTTGTACACGAATGTTCTTAGCAACATTATTTATAATAGTCAAAAAGTGGAAACAATCCAAATGTCTATCAACTGATGAATGGATTCATCAACTGATGAATGGATTCATCAACCAATGAATGGATAAATAATAAATATCCAAAATGAAATGTTATTCAGCCATAAAAAGAAATGAAGTACCAGTACATGCTACAACAGGATGAACCTTTAAAACATTATGCTAAGTGAAAGAAACCAGATACAAAAGATCACATATTGTATGATTCCATTTGTATGAAATGTCTAGGATTCAGGCAAATGCACAGAGACAGAAAGTAGATTAGTGGTTGCTAGGGGCTGGGTAGAGGGGGAAGAATGGGGAGTTACTGGTTTTTGTATTTCTTTTTGAGGTGATAAAAATCTTCTGGAATTAGAGGGACTTCCCTGGTGGTGCAGTGGTTAAGAATCTGCCTGCCAATGCAGGGGACACGGGTTCGATCGAGCCCTGTTCTGGGAGGATCCCACATGCTGCGGGGCAGCTAAGCCCGTGAGCCACAACTACTGAGCCTGTGATCTAGGGCCCACGAGCCACAACTACTGAAGCCCATGTGCCTAGAGCCTGTGTTCCACAACAAGAGAAGCCACTGCAATGAGAAGCCCATGTACTGCAACGAAAAGTAGTCCCCGCTTGCTGCAACTAGAGAAAGCCCATGTGCAGCAACGAAGACCCAACACAGCCAAAAATAAATAAATAAAATAAATTTATAAAAAAATAAAAATAAAAAATCTTCTGGAATTAGAGATTTGTGAATATACTGAAAACTACTAAACTTCACATTTTTAGAAAACTGCAGTTTAGTAGTTTTCAGTCTAAAAAATGCTTAGTTTTAATATAATTATTTTTTCAATTAATAAAAAGTATTCTTTAATACTCTGTAACACACAAATCCACTCCCAGGTGGATTAACAGAAATGTGTACAAATGTGCACAAAAAAACATGTATAAAAACATACTGTAATAGTGAAAACTATTATTATTTATTAATAGTACAATGGGAAAATAAACTAGTGTGTTATTAAAGGGAAATACACAGCAATGAAAATGAATAAACTATTGCTACATGAAACAAATATGGACGAATCTTACAAACACAATATTGAACAAAGCCAGACACAAAAGGATACATACAATATGATTCTATTTATATGAAGTTCTAGAACAGACAAAGCTAATCTATAGTTTGAGAAATCAAATGGTTTCTTCTAGGAAGGAGAGTGGGGGTGATGACTGAGACAGGAACAGGGTTGGTCTCCTAAGGTGCCAGTAATGTTTTATTTCTTGATCTAGATGATGGTTACAAGTTGCATTCATTTTGTGATAATTCATTGGGCTTTATGTTATGGCTTGTATACTTTTCTGAGTGTTAGTTATGCTTCAAATAAAAAGTTTATTGTCCTTGTAATATGGGAGACAGTGGACAAATATCTAATTACCTTAACTTGGTCCTTTCTTTTATATAGATAACATCAGTATCAGGTGTTTAGTGGTCCATTCATTCAAAATTACAGTAGTGAATGATAAATGTAGCCTAAGGAGAAAGAATATAAAATCTATGAATATAATAATTTCTATGTATGAAGATAAATTCCAAAGAGGAAAGGAAGAGTTTCCAGAATGAATTCATTCAATTCTATTGACACAGAAAACAATGACATCAACCTGACCAGTTCTTCTTATAGGAAGTCATTTACTTAATGAAAGCAGTTGACATTTAAAGACTATTTGGTGATGATTTCCTCTTCCCATTTGGTGAATGTTCAATAGTTATTAAGTAAATAATACTAATTACTAAGATGTGCTTTAGCAATTATTGTATTAATAAAGTATGGATGCTGTTAATATTGATAGTTTAGGGTTCCAGTTTATTAGAAAAAGAAAATGTTTCTTTGTTCAAAGGCATCTTTATTTAGCCAAGTAATCAACCTGAGGTGGCAGCAATAAACGCTGATACCTCAGGCTTTGGACCTACTAAATTTTTCCGGATTAATATCTGGAACCTCCTAAATCTTTCCACTTTATCTAGTCAGATGCTTTGTTTAATAGGTTTGCTTTGTGTCAGTTTCTATTTGCGTGTTAAAATACTGCCACTGGAATACAGAGAACCTACTGACTTTTAACCTCTGTTCTCTGATACACTTTAAAAAAATAGAACAGGAGTACCCAGCAATAAGATCTGCAACTAAATTTGCATTATGATGCCTTTTGTGGAATAAAATTTTCATCTGAAATATAAAGTACGATTTAAAGTGGAACATTGGCATCAACTCAATGAGACCCATATTTGAGCACTTCAGGTGAGCCCCCTATGGAATACAGCATCCTTCACAATAATTAATTTTCAGCTTCATTCAAAGTTTTATTCATTAAAGATAAATGAATTAATAATATCTAAAATTGAGTACTTACTGTGGGCCAGACACTATCCTAGGCACTTTTCTTATATTATCTTATTTAATCCTCACAACTCAATGCTATAATACTGTTCTTATCCCCATTTTACAGATAAGACAATGAAGTCTTGGAAATGATAAGTCAATTATCTAAGATGATACAATAAGTATCAGAGCTAGGATTCAAACCCAGATCTAGTTGAATCTTGAGCTCCTGTTCTTACCTGCCTCTTAGAAACTAATTATCAGGAACACACTCTATTGCATCAGTGTCCAGTACAATTTACTGCAATAATGGACATGTCCTCTATCTGTGCTGTCCGATACAGCAGCCACTAGTCACATGTGAGAACCTGAAATGTGGCTAATGCAACTGAGGTACTGAAGTTTTAATTTTAATTAATTTAAATTTAAATAACTACACGGAGCTGGCTGTTATCATATTGGACTGGGCAGCAAATGTGTTGTTTGAGCTTATAATTTAAGAGGAAGAGTTGAAGGATATGCCTCTTGTTTAGTTAGAAGCCAAAATGTATTCTAATAAATTATTTAGACCAGAAATTATATTTAAGAGAGCTGATATAGGTTATCTTCTTAAACTATTCATCCTAAAGAAAGTGTAGTTCACATGGATCTGTGGTACTCCATTGCCACAATATACCCTAAAAAAGCTGCTTATTCTTGAAGCAAGTGACTTTGTAGTTTCTTTATTAGAGCGGCCAGATTCCTACTCATCCTCTTAAGCTGGTGAAAAATTCTTTCCAGGAAAAGTTTCCACCAAAGTTGTTTTCATTGGCAGTAGTTTAGGTCTCAGAAGAATAGAGCAAGTTAAACTGCCATCTGGATTTATTGCTGTTGTCCTCAGTGCTGAGATGAAAGCACAGCACTTGCAGCTTTCAACAGTGCTTAGCTTCAAAACCCATCTTAACCTTCTATTATAGGAAGAAAGCTTATTTCTTCTATCCATATTAAGACCAAGGGCTAATGCAAAAAACAAATACCACATGCAGCAGTGTAAATTTGCTTGTTTCTTTAGCTACTTACCCTTTGAGTAGCTGCAGTTCTTTCTTTCATTATTTTAGTAAACTTTCTGGGAAAGCTACCACCACAACTATCTTTTTGTTCCTAGTGACTTCTGAGTCAGAAAACAGAATTCTCCAAGCTTATTTTAAAGCCACTTAAGAAACTGTGTTCAGAGGCAGTTCCATCAGAGCTTTGACTGCAGCTTAAATACTTCATAAACCCTCTTTACTGAACGTTGAACACACTCACCCTGATGATTCACAAGCAGTGCAATTACAATAGTCAAAATATCCTTGGAAGAGAGTGTCTAAAAAAGAAAATGTATTCCTTCTGTATATAACAGAATGGAGGCATAGAAGGGCCTGTATCTAAGGTGAGAGAATGAAACCAGAATATAATCTAGCTATTCTGATTTTTAACCAATATTTTGCCCCTGTTCATTCAACAGTTTTGAATGTTTTATATATTAAGCAATGGGGATACAAGGTGAACAAAATAAGAGTCCCTGAACTCACAGCATTTAGAGTTCAGCAAAGAAGGCAAACAATTTAATACAGTAAGATGATAGGGGAAATACAGTGTGCTATAAAAATCCACAAGGCTTCAAGGTGAGAAAGAACGTAAGACAAAGAAATCCAGTACAAATTTAGCAACTTCAGAAGGAGGATGGAAGTGATGAGATGAGAATGGAGAAGAAGATAAGCAGAGATGGGTTCACTTTATTCTCAGTGCAATGTAAAATCATTTTTTATGGTTTTATGCAGGGGATTCATGCAACCCAATTTACAGTTTTAAGATCGCACTGTGGAAACTGGATAATTGGGCAACTGAATATTGTGACACTAGTTGAGAGATGAGTTATGTGGTGGTCTAGACTAGAGTGTTGATAATAGGGATGAGTAAAACGAAAAGATAAGAGAAACATTTAGGGTTGAGAAAAGTTTGGGGGGTGGGGAACAGGCAGTGGAGATGAGAGGGAAAACGAGGGATTCAGCCCTGGTCCTAAATAATCTGACCCAATTCTGGATATATTTGACCCCAATGGATATATTCAAAAGACCATTGTATATATAGGTCTGGTGCTTCAGAGAGAAGCCAAACTGGAGATAGATTTGTGAGTACTGTAATCATGATTTTTTATTAATGCAAAATATAACTATAAGGAGACTAAAACTACAAAGAGAGAATGTGTATAGTAGAAGAGAACCTATGGAAGGAACTTCAAAATCTGAGTAGCATGTGGGTCAAGGAAGTGGACCTGGAAAAAGACTGAGAAGACGTGGCTGAAGAGGGATAAGAAAAAAAAAAGGGGGGGGTAGTTTACTAACCAGAGTATGTTAGTGTGTTTCCAGAAAAAAGAAGTGGTAAACATTTTAAATGGCACAAAGAGGTCAAGCTACAAGGAAAACTGAAAATGTCTGTTATTTTACAGTGTTTCTCAACTTTCATTATTGCATCCTAAGGTGTCTTTTCAGACTCCCCTTCACTCACACCCCTCCTCCATAAAATTTTAATACCACAGAATATTTCTGTACACCTCTTTATGTACCATAAGTAGCTATGCTTTATACATAAAAGTATGATTTTTTTTTTTTTTTGGCCTCAAAGGAAGCAAATTTTCAGCCTGATGAGAACGTACAATTTAACACATAGAGGCCATTTGATGATCTTAGTAAGGGCAGTTTCAGTGGTAGCTCAGTGGAATGGTGGAAACAAGATATACTGCAGTGGGCTGAGAAATAAATAGCAAGAAGCTGGAAAAACAGAGATGAGAGTAGATGATCCATTCAAGAACTATAGCTATGAAGGAGAGAAAAAGACAAGAAAATAAATGAAGTAGTTCATAAAGTTAAGAAAGAATATTTTTAAATGCTGAAGGAAAAATGTGAGTAGAAGGGGAAAGGCTGATGAATTAGAGAGAGGAAATAACTTAACCAAAGAAAAAAAAAAGACCCTGAGAAGGTAGGAGAGGATGGCACTGGGAAACTTGGTGAAAGGATTTGCCTTCCCTAAGGAGAAGGGACACTTTTTCCTCTTTAAACAGAAGGGTAGCAGATTTGTATATCTGGTTGCAAGAAGATGATGGCTTCTATTTTCTCTGTGTAATAGGAGAGAAAGTCATTTGTTGAGAGAGAGTGAATTCCTTTTCTCTACAAATACCATTCGTTATGTGTGAATTGAAATATTATTGAGCTACTTAAAAATATCTAGTCTGCAGGGAACTCCAATAGCCTATTATGTTGACTGTTTAAAAACATTGTAAAATCCTAAGATTCAGTAAGAAAAGCTAACCTTATTGCCAAGAGAGCATTCCTACTAAAGGTATGTTAAGATTCAGGTAATTTTTCATTCATTTCAATCCTCCACTTTTCCTATGGTCTCAAATGAAAGTGTCCTCCGTTCTTCCTAACACTAATTTTTCCACTTGTAATTTTGATCCCATATCCTTTTCTCTCTTCCCAAGTCTTATCTCCTGTTTCTTGAATGTTTACTCTTATACATTAGTTACTTGCTTTCTGCTCTCACACAGAACAAACAAACCCCAAACCTTTTAGGGACCTTGCCAACCATCTTTCACTTCATGCTCCAAACGAAGAAGCATTAATCTACACTTGCAGTCTCTCCTCTCAACTGACTCTATTAAAGCAGTTCTCTCAAATGACCCAATGACTTCCTAATCATCAAATCCAACGACCTATTCTCAGACTTCAACTTCCTCGTTTGATCCTTGCAGCATTTCATGTCACTGATAAGTTTCCCCAAAACAAAACAAATACTTCTTACCAAATTATACGGAACTTCACCTGTCTTGGTTCTCCCCTGGAAAGTTTCTTTCTGGCTTACTTATAAGGATTTTTTTTTTTTAAAATAAACTTTTCTTTCATCTTCACCTAAACTACTGTTTCAAACTCGATATATTCCAAGCTCCACAAAATTCCTCCTTCTCATGTGAGGACTCCTAATTTTATACAGGTATCAAGTTCTTAATCAAGCTTCAGCTTCGGGTTCAATCCAAATCCACCAAATCCAACCAAGCACATCGTTTATCACTTTTCCATACTCACTGTCACCTCCTCAGTTTAGAATCCTATCAACTCGTTTCTGAAGAACTGCAACACTGTCCTCACCGCATTACCGCAGGCTCATCCAGGCGCCACCCTCTAACGGGACGTCCGCTCAGAACAGTTAAGGATTTTGTCCTCCACAGTAGAAGCCTGGGGGTGAGGTCCGAGTCGTCGGTACTTCAGCTCTCCGTGGGTGACAAGACCTTTTTCCCGCGTCAGAGCACGGTGAGGGACCCCAATGAGCCTGAACCTCTTGAGCCTGAGGGCCTGAAAACACTGGGCTGCAGGTGCACCGTTCCCTTCCGGCCCAGCTGGCAAGAAAGACCGGAAGGCCAGGAGGGAGGCGCGGCCCCGGTCCACAGCACCGGAGACGCTCCCGCACCCCAGACAGCAGTCCAGAGCCCGAGCTATTCAGCCTACGTCCCAGTTTTCGTGATGCCCCCCCACCCTGTCCGCAGACCCCCAGCCCTCCACACTCACCCCGACTCCTGGGCCAGTCAGTGATTCGACGCGGGGTCCTCTCCGGACGGAGGCCGAGGCAGCTGAGATCGTGAGGACCCCGCAGTTGGGATGCCGGATAGATTGCCTGACTAACAGCTTCAAAGTAACCAACAGTATTGGAAAGAGTAAATGAGTGAGAAGACGTTGAATGAGGAGAAAGACGTCTTTTGAATTTTAGGATATAATCTTCTAGATCATCCAGAGTCTAGATGAATGGGAGCTTTCACATCTTCTGGACTTAGGCGCTCATCCGCAGCCTAAACCAGTCAGGGTGTCCCTACAGTCGGGAGGGCGGGGTTAGGAAGAGCTGTGTACTAGCCAATGGGTGAGGCCGAGAGGTAGAGCCAAATGGCTGTGGCTGAGAGAGGCACGAACTGGGAGGAGCCTAGAGGGGCGGGGTTTCGAGACAAGGAGGAGGTGATGCGAGAGGGGGCGGGGCCTTCGAGAGCCGAAGGGGTGGGGCGAGCGCTGGAGCTTAAGTGAGGTGGGAGTGCGAAAATGGCAGCGCCTGAGGAGGAGCCGAAGCCCAAAAAGCTGAAGGTGGAGGCGCCTCGAGCGCTGAGGTGAGCGCTACCTGACATAGGGTGGAGGGTGACTGTGCCTGCTGCTAACCAGGGACCACGTGGGGTTGCGCGACCGAGGCGCCGGGTGGTATCCTCACCGCTGGCATGGGGCGAACACACGGGACCGGTTGCTCGGGTAGCTGCCCGCCTGGCTGCGACCTTTTGCCCGGCGCCCTCCCAGTTTGGCCGAGTCGCCGCCGGCTCCGGAGAAGCTCCGCCGCCCTTGGCCAATCAGAACGCCGGCCGGGGGTGCAGAGCCGGCTTTGGGCAGGCTGCGGGCGCCACGTGGGAGCCCGCCCGCGCTGAGCTGGTGCGACCCGGGAGGATCGGACCCGACCTGAACCGAGTCACTCGCGGCCACCTCCTCTTCCTTGGGGGATGTCGAGGAGAATGCCCAGCGACTGCTCTACCCTGGGGCAAAGACAGAATTCTTGGGATTTTTCGTAAAGGTCGCGGAAGGGCGCCTTGACCTTCCTTTTCGTACGTACATCGAACCGAACGGTGTTATCTTTGGAGACCCTCTACCGGGGACCAAGACTCCCCCTCCGAGGCTTTGCGGAGGTGGCATTTGCCTGAACGGTTAGGAAAGCTTGATTTTTCTTTTTTTCTTTGCACTTTTGGCAGCAGTGGAGATAGTTCTGCACCTAACATTTGTTTCACATATGATTTGATGTTGCAACTTTTACTTACAAAAAGTTATTGGTTAAAATATTCCTTCCTAATAAGTATAAGGTGCAGTATGCCCATTCCTTGATGATTTTGAAATGTTCCTTGGAAGGCAAAGATTTTTGTATCTAAAAATAGACATCAAACTGATTGAAAACTGTTGGGACACTCCTGATTATACAGGGCAAATCTCATTTCTAACAGCATTACCCTTCTTCACCTCTGAAAAAACGAATCTTTCATAATTGAAAAGAAAAGATCACTTAGGGATTTGGTGGTGTGTTAACGCTGTTTTGAATGGATGGTGACCAAATCCCTGCCAGTGCCTTTAATGTATTCCTATTACTTTCAAAGGGTCAAAGGGTTAGTGTGCCTACCTTATATGAAGAAAATAAACTTTTTTTTTTTTTAAACGACTCAGGATGTTCCTTTTTCGTTTTAAGCTTTCAAACTATAGACTAAAGCAAAGGCTTTTGAATCACACCTACCTGGGTTCAAGGCATGTGCTTTCTCTGGTTGGCCCATTATTAGAGTATTTCCTTAAAAAGTACCTTCTTCACAAAGTTTCCTCTACCAAATTGGAAGACAGCTGCAACTTTCCCCTGCTATCCTACTGAACATACAGCCCTTAGATTTTCTCGTATGGTAATCTGTTTTCAAAGTGCTTTCCTATTTTACAGATGAGAAAATGGAAGCCCAAATGAAACAATTAGTTAAGGAACTGAAGTTTGAACATAGAGCATCTGGGTGCAAGTTCATTGTTTGACTTTACTGTGCCTACTTTTATACAACCACCCAAGATACGCTTCTCTTCACCTATGCAGCCTTAAAAATAACGATAAATAATAATGTTTAATATGTATTGTTTCAGCATTTTACATATTTTAACTCATTCAATCCCACAACAACCCTACAAGGTAGACACTATAATTATATACATTTTAGCAAGGAGGAAACAGGTATAGAGAGGTTAAGTAATTTGATCAAGGTCAACTTTATTAACCTCACAGTTTGTCCAAAAGCCCTAGTGAACTGTTCACTCCGCTTTTGTTTCTCTACTTTCCCATCTGTTCTTTGTTTTGTTTTGTGGTTAGTGTACATAACTTTTTATGTTGTTGCAATATATGGGTATATGATACATAAGAATTCTTAAACAGGTATAAGGTTATTTTACATGTCATTAGTGTCTACGTAAAACTTGTAAAAGTCCTTAGGCAACTAAAACTCATTTTATAAAATATGTAGTTAGTACCACCTGTAGCCATGAAGTCAGGATTAGACACTTGAGTACTGGGATAAATCTCTTCATTTTGTGTGAAGACCTTTTGGGATTGGCTATTCCTACTTTCATTATATTAGTTTGGCTTTAAGGGTCTCAGTGTGGTAATGCACTGAGTGGTTAGACTGCATGCATTATCTATGATGACTTGCTTGACAGTTAAGGGGCTAGCTAACAGTTTTGGTTAACTTTTAAGAGAAAGGCTTATAGATTGGGATTGACATGTATACACTGATGTGTATAAAATTGATGACTAATAAGAACCTGCAGTATAAAAAAACAAACAAACAAAACAACTAATAAAAAAGAAGAGAACGGCTTATAAAGTCTAAGCATGATTTAATGTGTAGAATCAGTTCCTAGGGAACAAATAAATTTGATATATATTTGTAGATGTCAAGAAAAGGATTTAGGGCTTTGTGAGAATTTCAGTTAGTTCTAGGGTAATAGTTCTCAAGCAGGGGAAGTATTGCCCCCCAAGGGACATTTGGCAATGTCTGGAGACATATTTGGTGGGGAGGGCTAATGGCACCAAGTGGATGGAATTCAAGGATGCTGCTAAACATCCTACAATGCACGGGAAGCCCCCTAAACCAAAGAATTATCCAGACAGAAGTGACAATAGTGTGAGGCTGGAAAAAACTCTGCTTCATGGAGAGCATCTGACAAGTCTAGCTTCCCTTTCTCAAATATCCATTCTTTTTCTAGGCTTTTTAGGGTATAGCAGTTACTGAAGTTGCAAAGAAATAAGCTAGCTCTATCATGTTTTCACATTGGGTTGAGGAACATTAATTGAGTGCCATACATTGTACTAGGTGCTTTATTTATGCTATCTCATTTAATCTTCCCAGCAACATGTGAAGTAGGAATAATGATCCTTGTGTTACAGATGAGGTATTTAGGCCTGAAAGAAGTCGAGAAGCATTTTTGGGAACTGCTCCCTAGATGAAAATGTTCCATGATGATTACCTGTATTTAGGACCACTTAACTTTCTTTTCTCTCCTTTGGAAATATCACCCAAGTTAATTTCTTCAGCGGTCACCTCTAAGAGGATGGAGTTCCTTCCAAGGCTTGTTGAGCACATGCCAAGTCTATTCTTTTGGTCAGCCTTTCAAATGCCTGCTATTTTAGGCATGGTGCTAAAAATTAGGTACATAGAGTGAGAGAGCTAAGACCCAGGTACCATCCTCTTGGTGGAAAATGAGTAGGGTTTGGGAAAATGATACCTGAGCATACTGAAAGATGACAGAGAGCTAACCAGGTGTGAAGTAGGGTGTCTGGCTTTATAAAAAAGTTTGTTTGGAGGTAGAAATGTCAGAGAGCTGCCTCTGTTGGGGAACTACATTTGTTTGGTCTGACTGAAGCAGAAGGTGTAGGAGGGTCCAGGCTTTGTACTGAACACTTTAACTTGTGTGATCTTTCTATCTCTGTATCCTTCAGCTCTCAGACCCTAATTTTAACTGTCTGCTGAATATCTCCTTCTGAGTGTCTTGCTGACACTTCAAAGTCATATATATCAAACTAAATCCATCTGCTGTCCTAAATCTGCACCTTCTTCCATGGTCCCTACATCTGTTAACGGCACCACTAACTTCTCTTACTCCAAAGTTTGGAACCTAGATACTTGATTCATTTTCCCTCTGCGTATGGTTATCAAAGTTGGTCTTTTCTTCTTCAGTTATGTCTGATAAATTCCTTTTCTTTTCCATCCCTCCTGCCACAACTCAAGTTTAGACTTTATTTTGCTTAGACTTGATGTTGGCTTCTTAACCAGTCTCTCCACCTACAGGTTCAAGTTCTGCCTAATCTTCTTCAGGAGTAGCTCTACTTATTCATCATAGCAAATATTCATAAGCTCTGAAGTCGATGTTAGGAAGGGTTGAATCTGAAGAGCCCACACTGTAACTCTCTCTGATGTTTTAGCAATTACACATTGTTCTGGATCATGACTTTTAATTTTATATAATTTATATATATATAAATTATATATAATTTTAATCTCTATTAAAAAGGAGACAAACTGCACTTCTCCAGTCAGCAAATGTTGAGCTTTTCTCAAATTATTGCTTCCTAACCATTTCACTTCCATGGACTCCTTTTAGTCTTTCCTTCTGTCTTTTACCTCTCACTAGGACTCTGTGTTTTAAAATTGTGTATTAAACCTAGGAATAAAAGTCTGTACGTATTTTAGATGATCAAGCAACAGTTTTAGTAACCTCTTCTTTTTTTTTTCGGTGTTTGTTTATTTATTTATTTATTTATTTTTTTAATTTATTTATTTTTTAAATACATATTTATTGGAGTAAAATTGCTTCACGATGTTGTGTTAGTTTCTGCCATACAACAAAGTGAATCAGCTATATGTACACACATATCCCCATATCCCCTCCCTCTTGAGCCTCCCTCCCACCCTCCCTATCTCGCCCCTCTAGGTGGTCACAGAGCACCTAGCTGATCTCCCTGTGCTATGCAGCAGCTTCCCACCAGCCATCTATTTTACATTTGATAGTGTATGTATGTCCGTGCTACTCTCTTACTACGTCCCAGCCTCCCCTTCCCCCATGTCCTCAAGTCCATTCTCAACGTCTGACCTCTTCTTTTAAAACACATTTTTTTTCTATTTCAGGAAATTCTCCAGAAGATGATTTTTATAAACTGAGCATACTGTTCCCGGAGTGGCCTGTTGTGAGGATTAAATGAGGAAAATGTATGCATACTAGAAAAGAGAAAGGATGATCGATTGTGCGTCCGTAGTGTATTGCTCAGTGCCTGGTCCTTAGGAGCTATTCAGTTAATGTTTGTTGGATAAATTATCAGTGCAGCATAGAGTGGGACTGATAATCTTTACTTTTCTAGACTTTACGTTTTTAACAATGAAGCCTAAAATTGAGTTTGGCTCTTTTCGGGTGATACTGCATGTTGTTCACTTATATTTACAAATTTAATCCTTTAAGATTAAAACTTTGGTTATGAAGGAAAATGAAAAACGGAAGTCTCCTGAGGTACTTTCTATGAATCCCTTAATAAGATCCTTTCCTAGACGTTACATACTAGGGCAGAGTGAGGGTGGTGAAAAGGCAGAGTCAGAGGAAAGCCTGCATGGATTGTCCTGGGTATCTAGAGGTAAACATGAAATGCCTGGAGCCCAGGGAAAGTGAGAAGGGCTTTTGGTAAAAAGACAGGCATTGAAACTATGTTTCTGGTTTTAGGTATAGGCCTAGACTGAATAACACTAAATAAACATGAGGCCAGTATGCTACTTTCTACCTGGAATATGGCTCTACTTCCCTTCCATCGATTAAAATCCTGCCTGTATGCAAAATGTTCAGAGTTAAGTGGGAAAAAAAATAAGAGAGAGAATCGAAATTCTGAAGAGTGTTCTGGTCAGGATGGAAGCCAGTAGAGCAGTGGTTAAGACCTTTGGTTTGACTCTTGGTCCTTATTAGCTGGTAATCTTGGAAAGATTGTTTACTGGCCCCATGCCTCTGTTTTCTCATCTTTGAAATGGGTATAATAAAAATACCTACCTCAAAAGATTGAGAGGATTTCATGAAAAAATAAATATAAAATTGGCACATAGTATGTTTTCAGTAAATGTTAGCTGTTGTTATTATGGTACTCTTTATCCTGCTTTTAGCTCCCTACCCTGCTCCAAACACTGCAATTACAAATTTAAAAAGAAAAAGAAAAGATATAGGTATACTCAAGAACAAGATAACCATCTCCACGGACTGAAATGGAAAGCAAACATGCATTTAGATCCTGGGTTCAGGAGCAAGTGGAAATAACTTTGTGCAGGGGAACTGGAGTCACATACCCTGGATGAAACTTGGAGCTGGGCTGGGGCTGGATGAAAAGAAGGCTGAAAGCCTCTGCTCCTGGCTGTTGCTTTAAAAAGCTGTGGCTCTGAAGTGGCGACACAGAAGTGGCTGAGCTGCCACATGGCTCAGAGATGGGAACTGTAATTTCTCCACTATCACCTGGTACAAGAGCACCGAGCTTGGAGGTCATGGGCTGTGGAAGAGGGGTGGCTTACCTCAAAACCATTGGAAAGAGGAAGGGAAAGTCTGAGCCTGCAAACAGGTGAGGAAGACTATTACTTGGAAAATAACAAAAGCACTAGGAGATAAACTCACTTAAAATCTAATGGAGCAATTTCAAAATAACTTTTAAGTATTTTAAATATCTTTAAAAAGATAAAAGAAGTAATAGTTATAAAAAAAGCATGTTAAAAATAAACAATAGGTAAATGTGAAGTAAATGGCTATATAAAAGAAAAAATGGTGAAAAATTAAAAAAATTTTAAAAAGTTGGTTAAACTCTGGTCCAAACGTATTTAAAGCAAAAATTAGTGAGTTGGAAGATAGTACTGAGTAATTCACCCTGATGTAGCACAGAGAAATCAAGAAAACTCAAGAGAATATTTTATATATATATATATATATATATATATATGTATATAAACACATACATATATTGAGAGGCACCAACTAACATCTAACTGGGAGTTCCAAAAAGGGGAAAGAGTGTGAATGGTGGAGAGGCCTTGTTAGAAGAGATGACGACTGAGAATTTTCCAGAATTTAAGAAAGATCAAAGTCCTCAGGTTGAGAGGGTATTCTACGTGCATATAAGTGATATCATACAGTATTTGTCTTTCTCTTTCTGACTTACTTCACTTAGTGTGATAATCTCTGGGTCCATTCATGTACCTGAAAATGGCATTATTTCATTCTTTTTTTTATGGCTGAGTAATATTCCATTTTGTGTGTGTGTGTGTGTGTGTGTGTGTGTGTGTGTGTGTGTGTGTATGTGTGTATATCTCACATCTTTATCTATTGATCTCTCAATGGACATTTAGGTTGTTTCCATGGCTTGGCTGTTGTAAATAGTGCTGCTATGAACATGGGTGTGCATGTATCTTTTCAAATTATAGTTTTCTCTGGATATATGCCCAGGAGTGGAACTGCTGGATCATATGGTAACTCTATTTTTAGTTTTTGGAGGAACCTCCATACTGTTCTCCATAGTGGCTGCACCAATTTACATTCGGATTGTGGGTTATTTTATTTTCTTTATTCTTTTTTTTTTTTTGTATTTTCCAACTTTTCTACACTGAACATATATATTAGGACTCTTGATTTTAAGCTGGAGGAACTTGATGTGCATTAAATACATATTTTGGCCAAGTGCTGAGTGGCTAAATATCATCATTACAGAATGGACCTCTGGGATACTAAGTAAATCTGAAATTTTGTAAAACAAGTATTATGATTTTATTATAGGTTGTAATCTTTTCATCTGTATTTCTGAAATCCCAAAAGCTCTGAAAACTGGAAATTAAAAAAAAATTTGAGATGAATTAATTTGGCAGCAAAACTTGAATGGGTTTGAGGCCCCCTGTAGTATTTATTTGTCTGACACAAATGTGTATGTTTTGCTGTAGAAATATGTGTTTGTTAATGGCATTCTGAGTGAAACCTTCCTGGGCAGTTTATAAAATATATAGTACATACAGTGCATTACCTTCCTAAAATTGACAAATTTCTAAATCCCATAAAATTCTGGCCTCAGAACATATCTTGCCCCAGGATTCAATAATAGGATTGAGGGCCTTTCTAAAAATTTAAATATTCAGTTTTTAAAAGCTTTCTATTGTGCAGGAACGACAATTTCTCATCAGAATCACTTGCTAAAATTTTCCTGCAGTCCCCATTCTACATGTTGATGATACTAAATAGATGCTTATTTCAAAGGTCTTGTTTGGCTAGTTCTACCATAATACTGGTGCTGGTTATGTAATTGAGTTACTAGGCTTTTCTTCCTTTCAAATAGTAACTGACTAAGGTAAAGACTTCTCTTCAATTTTTGGACTTCAAGATTTGTAAAGCTCATTTCACTGAAGTGGTCTCATGAACTAAAGTTTCATATACTGCTTGAAGATGATACTTTTTGAATATTTTCCAAAGTAGATTTAAAGTTGTTGCCCTCACTTATATGTTTTATTTCTTATGTTTTTGTTTGTACTTGTTTGTACTTGTGCCCTCATATGATTTCTTTAAAAATGTATTCATCTAGGAAACAATAATTAGCTTTCAACATAAGAACATCTTGAGTTTCCATTTGCATTTTGGCTTTCATTGCATACATGCTGATTTCAGCATCTTCTGTAGAATAGAATAAGAAAATATGTACAGCAATTATGTAAGAAACTCTTACCTTCTCAAGACACAGTTTGGTTACTGTATTAACAGGATCTCACAATTTTGTCAGCACACCACATTTAGTTACTAATAAGCCCCGCTCTTTTGCTATGTTAGCTGCAAATACAGGATTATAGGTATGAAGGTAGCATATGTGATTACTGATCACTCACAAAATTAGGGGTTATCAGAAATGATATTGAAGTGGTTACTTGGCTTTTTGCCTTCTAGAGGCTGAGGCTGGACTTTGGTGTATCCCTAGTAGAACCATTAAGTCTCTAAGAGACTCAGTTGACTAAAAGAGCAGGAAGTCTAGCCAAATATGACTCATTTTAGGAGTGCATCTCTTGCCTCTATTGTTCTCTGGTATTGAATTCATTTCTCACACAGCCCATCTTAATGTAACAAGAAAGATGGCATTTTTCATCCCTAAGCCAAAAATCTCATGAGCCCAAAGGCAGAGACTTTCCACATCTGTGTATCAGTTTTGAGAATACTCTGATTAGTCCTGCCTGGGTTACATACCCACCATTGAACCAGTTAGTGTATCAGAGGTGGGGATTTTGGCCAGCCTTGGATATACTCTCAGCCATTTTCCTGTGTGCAAGTGTGCGTGCTTGCGTGCACACCAATGGTGTTTATATATGTGGGGGAGTGCATGGATGTTGAGGACGCTCTAATCAACAGCTTCGCCAGCACCTTGTAGGGTGTAGGAGGTGAGGTGGTATCATTCTCTCAGCAAGAGAAAAGTTCATTATAGCATATATAGAATATATTTATGAAAACCTCATTCCTCAAGGTCCAGCCAAAGTCTGTCTTCCCTATAAAACTTTCCTAATCACCGAGCCTGGAAACAGCTCCTTCACTGGTTGTTTGTACTTTATACTTTGCATTATTGCAGTGCACAGTGTATGCATGTTTTATCTCGTCTAGTGCTACTTGAAGTAGGGAAACTAGTTGAATAACTCTTAATGCCTTATAACTAATTACTTCATTGCAACATAGGCTCTAAATTTTTATTCAGTGAATTAATTCTTAAACTCTTTAAAGATGTTTTAAGGTTATGTTTGTAGTACTCAGTGGCACATAATGGATTCATGTATTGGCTGTAAATTCTTATCTATTCATAAGAGTTGATAGAACTCTTACCTGAAAACATTTCATGGTTCTTGGACCTTTCTTTTTTCTTGTTACATGGAGTGAGCTTGTGTGTGAAATAAATCCAATACTGGAGGACAGAGGCCAAGAGATGCACTCCTAGATTACATTTCTGTTCTTTCTGGTGACTATAGTGAGCCTTGACTATAATAATCATTTCTTGCATTTGTCCATGGGGAAAATTCCCTCAGAATATATATATTACTCCTATATAAATAGTAACATTTTATTTTATTTTTTTATAAATGTATTTATTTACTTATTTATTTTGGGTGTGTTGGGTCTTCGTTTCTGCACGAGGGCTTTCTCCAGTTGCGGCAAGCGGGGGCCACTCTTCATCGCGGTGCGCGGGCCTGTCACTATCGCGGCCTCTCTTGTTGCGGAGCACAGGCTCCAGACGCGCAGGCTCAGCAATTGTGGCTTACGGGCCTAGTTGCTCCGCAGCATGTGGGATTTTCCCAGACCAGGGCTCAAACCCGTGTGCCCTGCATTGGCAGGCAGATTCTCAACCACTGTGCCACCAGGGAAGCCCAATAGTAACATTTTATTAAGGCCATGTGGTCAGTGTTTTCTTTCTTAAAAAAAAAAATGTAGAGTTGCTTATTTGGTGGAAAAATAAATTTTCTGAAAGTGAATTTGCAAAGAACTCAGTGACCTATCAGAATGATCAGTCTTTTCCCTATGGGTTAGCAGGTCCTTAATTAGTGAGCTTATTTGCATTGTAATTAGAACTCCAAAATCACTGAAGGTCAGCAACATCGTTCTTAATTTCATAGCATACTGTGTAACAGTGTACTATGTGGCCAATAGGTAATACCGCAAAATGGTCCTTTTAAGAAACTTGTTGACTCATCCAAGAGGGGTCACTGGAAAACAAAATATAGCAAAAGAATCAAATTCAGATGTCTTAGGGTTCTCAATTTCCTTTAAGCTTGATGTAGCAAAATAAATAGTTTTACTCTTCGAGCCCTTGAGCTGAAGTCTGGAAAGCCATGTTAAGTTTTTGAGTAAACAAATTGAAAAACAAGAAAACTATCTTTAAAAAAAAAAAAAACCGGTTCAAATGTGTTGTCTTTGAAGTTAACCACATTAGAGATTTGAACATTTTCTTGTTTTATAGGCATGACTGAGGAAGTCTTGGGTTCCTCCTAAAACAGAGTTTTTCAGAAATTGTTTTTCCTACGCAGAGCTGAGACCTTAGCTATCATTTTTAGTTCTTAGTTTTGGTGAAGATTAGAGCTGTTAAGCTGTAGAAGTGATGCAGATTTACACCCTTGGTTATGTCTCTGTTCTCACATACTCAAGATGAACTGATTATATAACATTTTAGCATGGGATAGCATGTTGATCCCATTCAAGTATACTGACAATTCTACTTTGTCTTGTTTTACATAGCACTTGCTTATCCAGATGTACAGAGCTGGATTGTTTAGATTTGAAATATTATAATAAAACATAGTTACATTATTAAGTTAGGTAGTACTAAATATTTAGTATTAAAAAATAGTATTTAAAAAAAAATAGTATTTTAGTAAAAAATAGCTTGAAAAGATTTTTTTTTTTTTTGAAGGTGCGGGAGTTAGGTTCTTCTCTACATGGTAGGTTTGACTTCTTTGGGTATATTCATCCCTCAGTTTGAATATTGTAAAGATGCTCTGTAGAGAAATATATAAATTTCTAGACTTACACTCACAAGTCCTTAGAATTGGGAGCAATGTTAAGTTATCTTTGCCCAGCCTCCTGCATTAGACAGGAATCCCTTCGTTAGTACCCCTCTTTCCCTATTTGTGTAGCATTCCTCCCCTAGATTCAGCACACATAAGGGAAAAGGAGTACATTTTTTCACTAATGGAAAACACACACACACGAGACCTTTGATCTCACTTCTATGTGAAGCTTGAATAAACTACATTCCTTAGAAAACTTGTTAGTATCCTGTAGCTATCAAGTCAGATTCAGAGCTCTTTAAATGATTTCTTGTTGGTCAAGATATTGCTTCTTTATACTCATAAAACAGGTTAAAGCAGGCTTTCTTAGCCTTTCCCTTTTAGAAGCTACGTTGGTATTTCCAAAGACTGCTAGGGAGTGCTGGTGGGAGCAGGAATGGGAGGAGATGGCTGGGTGTGCAAATCCTGAGGTTGGGTAGGATCTTCTATAGCTGAAGTTTCCAACAAATCATGGAGCTGAAGTGTGAAAACAACAGCAAATCTCAGTATTAGCCAGATGTGGCTTTGAGATGGTAATTTACAATTTCATGTGATTTTTGAAAACTCTTTGAACATGTTTTAGACTCTTTAGATTGTTGGTGCCTGAGGAGGTACTTAAAAATCAAAGTCTGTATTTACATGGTTGTGTTTAGAGAATTGAAGCCCAGTGAGGTTAAATGTCAATCAGGTAACAGCTAGTAAGTATCTGAGGTGAAATTTGATCCGAAGGCTTATAACTTCTCATTGTCCTACTTTCTAGAACAAGAAATGAAGTTTAATTTTTTTTTTGAAGTTTTAAAATTTTTATTTTATATACAAAGAGTTATTATTGTTTCTGAGGAAGGTAGATATGCGTGATGACCCATTCAAGAAGTTCACACTTAGTCCAACTTAATGAAGCCGATGTCCTTCGCGTACTGGCGGAAACACTGGTGGCACATATTGAGGCCGTATTTCCGGATCAGACCGTGCCGGTTTGAGCAGACGCGGCAAGAACGAGAACCCTGGCCGAATTTTCTCGGATGGCTCCAGTAGAGCTGCTGGTGCCCCATGTTGCTTTCTCGGCTGCAACGAGGCAACAGGCAATTTTTTTTTTTTAAAGATAAAAATAACATATTTAGGACTTCCCTGGTGGTCCATATTTAGGACTTTCCTGGTGGTCCAGTGGTTAGGACTCCGTGCTCCCAATGCGAGGGGCCCGGGTTCGATCCTTGGTCAGGGAACTAGATCCCACATGCTGCAACTAAGACCTGGTACAGCCAAATAAATAAATAAATGTTAAAAACAAACAAATAACATATTAAAGAATATGTCAAGCACTTTTACCTTTTCTTACGGTTCCTCACAAGGCCACCAGGTAACTGCCTTCATCTGAGGAAATAGACCCAGAGAAGTTAAGCATCCCTAAGTACTAAGCTCTCATTCTACACTCAGGACATCTGATTCACATTTCTTGCTGTTTGTATTACACTATGAAGACACAAATTGAGAACTTGTCAAAGTGAACTCTGTATGTGCTAGATAAGCACACTATTTAAAGAAATTCTGTGGTAATGTGTTTAGTGTTTAGTAACCTTGTTTAGATTTTTGTCTTTCAAGTTCTCTTATTCACACATGTAGGTACCCTCCCACCCCCACCAAGAATAAATATCCCCTTGTGGGATATACTTAATTGTATGCTTTGTAATGGATTAACTCACTAAACTTCAGTTTTGAGCAGGTTGTGTTTTCCGTTAAAAGCCTTGGGCAAACCAATTTTGCTTATGTTTAAGAGTCAAAATGTTCTAGTTAAGAGAACAATTTCTGGTAAGTTTTTATTTACTTCAGAGATTTTGAAATTTTCCCTGATATTGATAATTTGAATCTTATGACTTAGCATTATTAATTATTATAATTATATGGGATAACTCTTACTGTTCACAGAGTTTAATATGCTCAAGATTATATAATAAGTGGCAGAGATAGGATTCAAACCTGAATCTGATTTATTTTTAGTGATTAGCTCAAATATTCAGGTATTGTATAAACAATAGAACAGGAATCAACAGTGATTTGTGTGATCAAAAAAAAAAAAGCAAGCCCTTTGCTTCAAAAAATACTCCTGTTATATATGAAACAATTACTAGTAATCTGCTAAAAAGCTGTTAATCTTTTAATATTATTAATTCAAATTTTATGAAAATGTTCTACGAGATCTGAGATGGCAGTGATGAGAATTCTGTTTCATTAAAAATGACCTACAGCCACAATTAGTCTTGGACCTCATACAAAAAAAAAAAAAGCAACATTTTTAAAGAAATGATAAAATGTTCAGTTAGCCTACTTTTAAGAATATGACTATAACATTTCATTAAGTTCAAATAATATTTAAAAACCTCAGTTTTATAATGCTTGATAACCATAGGAAAAAGGAAGTAGGGGTAGGAAAATACAGATCTGTGAAAAGACGGGGGGAAGTAAAGGGAAGTGATAAAAAAGGAAAAGGCTCATTCCTCTTAGCTATTTCTGATTTCTACATAACTTCCAACATCAGACATCTCTGCTTTTCAACTTTTCACTCAGCTCTGAGGTGTGTATGTGAGTTTGTGAGAAGCTTCTTATTATGAACCTGTGGGCTGTTAGCATGGGGCAAGGAAAAAGAGCTTTGTATTAGGAATCAGATCACCTGGGTCCTATTAAGGTTTCTGTCCAGATTTGTGTATGCACCTGTGAAGTGAGTAGTACAGATTAAAATGCTTTTCAAACTAGATCATGAATCAATTTGGGTGTAGAAAAAGTGGTATTTTATAAAAGGAAAATAGAAAAGGTCAATGCATTGAATATGGTAAAGGTAAGTATTGCTTTGTGAAACGTTTCCATTATGTATATTTATGGAGTGTTAGTTGCAATGCAAAATGTATTTTTCACAATGAGTTTGGTTTTCTGTACTAAAATTTAGTGGCTTAAAAGAACAGCCATTTTATTAGAGTTCATGGTTTTGTGGGTCAGGAGTAGCTGGTTGATTCTTCCGCTCCATGTGCTATTGACTAGGATCACTTGGAGGTATTTAGCTGATAACAGGTCCGGTGTGGAGGGTACAAGTTGTCTTTACTCATTTGCCTGGTGTTTTGGTAGTGGTGGCTGGCAATCTTGGCTTAGCTGGGTTCCTCTCTTTCTCTGTGTAGTTTGAGGGCCTCTCCATGTAGTTTCCTCAGCCTGGTAGTTGGACCTCTTAGATGGCAACTCAGGGCTCCAAGAGACCAAGGCAGGAGCTGGCAGTCCTTTAAGGCTAGCCTGGAATCTGGTCAAAGGAGTCATAGTTTAGCCCATATTTAAGGGGAGGGGACATAGACTCTTGTCTCCAAGAAACTGTGGCCATTTTTAATCTGCCACAATTATAGTAAAATAATTTTGAAAACCATGACTGAATTTATCCAACCTTTTAATTCTGTTATTGCCTTTTGAAAGATGATTAATTTCAATAGTCTACTCCCCTGCACCCTGCCACGCGTACCCCTAACATTGGAAAATGTGTCAATTTTTGATTTCAAAGTGCAGAGTTTAATTTAAATATGTATAGTATTTTTCCATGGAACTGTGAGTTTTAGGTTGTAGAAATAATTTAAGGTCTAAAAATTTCTGTGGAGTCTTAAGATAAGTTTGC
The DNA here is from genome assembly GCF_009873245.2 of Balaenoptera musculus. Lineage (NCBI taxonomy): Eukaryota > Metazoa > Chordata > Mammalia > Artiodactyla > Balaenopteridae > Balaenoptera > Balaenoptera musculus. The sequence goes on along the minus strand of NC_045800.1, from coordinate 60,632,984 downwards.
TACCTAACACTACCTGAAAAGTCTATTTGGCATTCAGTAAGAACTGCCTTCTTACAATGCCTGAAGATTACATTTGGATTTAATTACTTCTTCCCTTCATGTACAGGCAGTCTGAAGCTGTTATGTTTTTGTTGAAATCTGAAAAAGTGAGAAATCTGCTCCCACCAACCCCCATTCCACCCCTCAGTAAAGAAAACAAAACCGTTAAACGTTTTTGTTAAAAACCTAAAAGCTGTTATCACAAGAAAAAAATCTTTGTAACTATTTATGGTTATGGATGTTAACTAGACTTATTGTGATGATCATTTTGCAATATATACAAATACTGAATCATTACGTTGTACATCTGAAGCTAATCTAATGTTATATGTCAGTCATACCTCAAAAAAAAAGCATTAATTCTTGTAAAATGCAGGTTTTGTGGTGTACTGTATCTTTAGGTGACAGAGTGGTTTCCAGAAGAGGACTATTCCCTGTGACAGAGCTGTAGGGATTTGAGGAAATGTCCATGTCAGAATATCTGCCCATATTTGGAATATTAATAGCACTTTCTTAAGATATAAGCAAAAGGACTTATCTTCTCATACCCTTGGCTATTTAGAATCCCAGATCTTGAAGCAGTGTTTGGGTTTAACCCCTGGCTTTTGGGGAATGGGTTGGGCTGGTTGTTTGACTAGTTATGCTGCAGAGTCATTCTTCTTTGCCTCAGTCTGCAGACAAACGTCCTGTTTTTCAGATAAACCACATTCATCTTAAATGCTCCTCCACCCCAGTCTATTTTTTTCCCACCGAGGAAGACATGATGATGGTCAAGATTTCCTTCAAAGTAATTAAGGAGGAGAATGTGAAAAATTATAAGAGCTTAGAATGAAATTCTGTGGGTTTAGATGCCAGTATTTAAAAATAACTATTTAAACCCACCCCCAAATGAAATGGGAATGGGAGAACTTATGTGTATTTTAAACTTATAAACAGGCATATGAGGATAAATGTCTTATAAGTTATAGATGATTAGTTACACCAAAATAACAATTTTTGGAATAATATTATATATACACACATACCTATGTACATAGTTTGTGTATGTGAACATATATCAAACCCTGATATTGGTAGTCCCGTCACATTGCATTTCTTGATGAACTTATATAACTATTGAGGCAATAAAAAAAATTTGTTCTTAACGTTTCCTATACCTGATTCTCTCATATATGTAATGAATCATTAGGAAATCTGCACGACGACCCACCCCAAAAGCTAATGATCCTTCCCCTTTAACTTGAGATTACATGATCACATTAAGTAACCACTGGGTGAAGTAATCTCCATTGAAAGCACTCCAAGGAGTGCTATGGTATATATACTATATTTATATCTATAATTTTAATTCTACTTGACTGTTGTGCTGCATAAAGAAAGACACTTCAAAGATTACATTTTTCCCAATACAACAGTTTTGGTGGGCTCTTTGCACTTCTCTCCCTCCCAGGTTTCGCAGTAACTCTGAGACTACTATCACTACCACCTCCACCACCATCACCACTGTATAAACTTCCAAGTCTTTCAATTTTAAATATCTAGTTATTGCAGAAAAGCAGTCTACCCTATTTCCACAAGGAGGGGTTTCACTCTAAATATTTCACTATTTCTCTCTGCACCCTGAAATCCAATTTCAGGTCAGTCTTTAGGCAGATGAGAGCCAGTACCAGTCTGTGTCTTGTCCCACAGACTGTGAGAGAAGATGGCCGTCTGCCCATGTAGTAGGGTGGAAGATAGGGCCTTCAAATCTAGGTCAGTCCTCATCAGCGGAGACTATGAAATTGCTGGTTCCTATTATTAGGATACTCTCTTAGAGAGAAAAAAAAACCCCAAAAAACATTGAATAAAAGAAAACTTTTTATAAAACCAGTTCCATCATTTCTCAAGCAACCCATTAGAAATTTCTATTTCTTAGGACTCTAAGAAAGTTTAATTTGAGACCACATTTATTTTTACTCTTATATAGTAGAACATGATAGGCACTAGGAGTTAGAGGATATGCCCAAGGACTAATATAAGTAAAAAAAAAATTGTTTTTTTTACAGTGGAACCTTTTGTGGACATTTGTGGTTTCAACTTATGAGTCTTGAAAGATCTTGATAAGAAATAATTTGTAATTTTACTAAAGCCTAAATTTGATTTGCATAAAGTGAACGGCTGGGGTGGGAGATTTACTTAGTTTTATAGTAAATTTAACCACTTGCTATTCATTGTGTGCCCCTAAATTCTTGCAGAGTGGTAAAAAAGATGTTTTTCTTTGTCAAAAATCAGTCTTGTGATTTTGACAGAAATGAAATTGTGGTTGAAATTTTTAAAAATGAAGAGGTCTAAGAAATGATTCTTGGTGGCAATTAGGAGTCTTGGCTAAATTAAAGACAAAAATAGCAGATTCATTGGCTGCTCAGATTTAATCTCTGAATAAGCACATATGGAAATAAAGGAAGCAATTTCTGAAAGTATTTCATATGATGCTCTGGCTAGTAAGAAAGCTGTTACCGGACTACTACATCTTATGGGTTGAAGTCATAGTGTGGTGTTCTGAAATTTGGGTGTTTATAAAAGTCTCAGACTTATGTCAGTCTGTCTTGGGTTTACTTTGGTAACACTGTACAGTGGTAATTAGCCCCACTTCTGGAGTCAGGCTACCAGAGTTTGGATTTCTGTTCTGTAACATGTGACTTTCAGCAAATTATTTAACCTCTTTGAGCTTCAATTTCTTTAAATGTAAAATGGTGATAATAAAATATCTTCTGATAAGGTTTTTGTAAATTCAAATGAGATAGTACTTGAAACATATATAGCATGGTGTCTGGCACATATTAAGCACTCATTAAGTTTTACCTGTTATTTTACTTATATACATATTTAGTGGCTGCTAGCAGGTGACTGCTAAGGTAGAATGGTTCCCTTCTTAGGGTGTTGTTCAAATGAAACTGCATATACAATTCTGGACAACTATTTTTAGTCTATTAATAGAAAGCAGTAGGCATTACAGAGTAAGAAAGACTAGAAAGAAAAATCTGTTTCCCAAGTCTTTATCTCTATCCCTGACCTCCCCTGGAACTTGTCCTTTGAACTTCTTTCTTGTCTTTCCCTTTTATCTCAGTAACAGCAGCGCCATTTACTCAATTTAGTCCAAATTTATCCAATTTAGTCTAAAATCTAGGAGTTACTCTTGACTCCTTTATTTTCCTTAGTCCCCCATATTCCTGTCATTCTATTGGGTTGGCCAAAAAGTTCCTTCGGTTTTTAAGTAAAAAAAGACACATTTTTCATTTTCACCAAGAACTTTATTGAACAGTGTATTCCCCATTTTGTTCCACTACCTTCTGCCATATTTCACGCAACTTCATAATGCCATCTTCCCAAAACTTTTTATCTTTTTGAGCAAAAAACCGTTCCAGGTACCTTTTACAGTCTTCCAGGGAATTCAAATTTTTTCCATTAAGAATTTTGTAAAGACTGAAATAGATGGAAATCTGAAGGTGCAATGTCTGGTGAATACGGCGGGTGATTCAGAACTTCCCAGCCAAGCTGTAACGGTTTTTGCCTGGTCATCAAAGAAACATGTGGTCTTGTGTTATCCTGATGGAAGATTATGTGTTTTCTGTTGACTAATTCCAGACCCTTTTCGTTGAGTGCTGCTTTCAGTTGGTCTAATTGTGGGTGGTACTTGTTGAAATTAATCACTTGGTTTTCCAGAAGGAGCACATAATAGGGGACTCCCTTCCAATCCCACCATATACACAACATCACCTTCTTTTGATGAAGACCGGCCTTTGGTGTGGTTGGTGGTGGTTCATTTCATTTGCCCCACGATCTCTTCTGTTCCACATTGTACAGTATCCACTTTTCATCGCCTGTCACAATTTGTTTTAAAAACGGAATGTTTTTGTTATGTTTAGGTAGAGAATCGCATGTGGAAATATGGTCAAGAAGGTTTTTTTTGCTTAACTTATGTAGAACCCAAACATCAGAGCGATTAACATAACCAAGCTGGTACAAATGATTTTCAACACTTGATTTGGATATTTTGAGTATGTCAGCTATCTCCTGTGTGGTATAATGTTGATTATTCTCAGTTAACGTCTTGATTTGATCGCTATCAACTTCAATGGGTCTACCCAACCGTGGAGCATCGTCCACGAGAAATCTCCAGCACGAAACTTCGCAAACCACTTTTGACACATTCGATCAGTCGCATTCTCCATACACTGCAGAAATCTTTTTTTGTGTTTCAGTTGCATTTTTACCTTTCTTGAAATAATAAAGCATAATATGCTGAAAATGTTGCTTTTTTTCTTCCAACTTCAGTATTAAAATGGCTACACAAAAATTCACCAATTTTGACGTTTTTTTTTTAAATGCACTCTGATATGACAGCTGTCACAATACAATCTAACAAAATTGTTTCGAATGAAGTTAAAGACAACTAAGGGCTACTAGAGCCATCTTATGGAAAAAACCGAAAGAACCTTTTGGCCAACCCAATACCTCCAAAATGTGCATTTACTTCTTTCTATGTCCACCACTATCTTCATTGTTCAAACCACAATTATTTGTCATCTTTATTACTGTAATAGGCTTTTAATTTAGTCTTTCTGCTTTCATGCTCCTTTGATCCCTTCTCTACACTATAACCAGGTTGATCTTTTAAAACAAAATCAGATCATGTCATTCCTCTGTTTAGAACTTAATTACAGTGGCTTCCTGTCTTGCTTATAATAAAGTCTAAACTTCTTAGGCTCATCAAAGCTAAGACGTTCTGCTTCTTTCTCTGACCACAACCTTTTGCCCCTCTCCTTTTTTTCACACTGGTCTTCCAGTTATTTTAGAGCTGTCTGTCTGTCTGGAATCCCTTCCCCCACCTTGCTCTTCCTTGTCATTCAGTTTTCTCCTACTGGAGGTCTTCCCTGACTACCCACTCTAAAGGAGCCTTTCTCTATGTTATCTGCTGGTTTTAATTCTCTGCATAGCACTTATGATCATTTAATGTTCTTGTTTATTTGATTATCTATATCTCCTCACTAGAATATAAGTTCTGTAAGGGCAGTACATGTTCTTGGTCATTGCTGAATCTCCAGTGTATTGAGTAGTAGAGAAGATCTCAATAAATATTTGTTGAGGGCTTCCCTGGTGGCGCAGTGGTGAAGAATCCGCCTGCCAATGCAGGGGACACGGGTTTGAGCCCTGGTCCGGGAAGATCCCACATGCTGCAGAGCAACTAAGCTCGTGCGCCACAACTACTGAGCCTGCGCTCTAGAGCCCGTGAGCCACAACTACTGAGCCTGTGTGCCACAACTACTGAAGCCCACGCGCCTAGAGCCTGTGCTCCGCAACAAGAGAAGCCCCCACAATGAGAAGCCCGCGCACCACAGTGAAGAGTAACCCCCGCTCGCCACAACTGGAGAAAGCCCGTGCGCAGCAATGAAGACCCAACGCAGCCAAAAATAAATAAATAAAAATAAATGAATCTATTAAAAAAAAATTTTGTTGAGTTAATGAGTGATTGATTCCTTTTTTTTTTCTGTTGGCTGCACGGCGGCTTGTGGGATCTTAGTTCCCCAACCAGGGACTGAATCCGTGCCCTCAGCAGTCAAAGTGTGGAATCCTAACCACTGGACTGCCAGGGAATTCCCAAGTGATTGATTCCTAAAAGCTTGTTTGTGAAGTACCAGATTTATGGTAAAATAAAAATAAGAAAAATCTTTTATATAGAAAATATACTTCATCAGGTTACCAGAAATACTTCGGGTAGCGCTGTTTGTTCTGTGATGTCCTTTTTACATTTTTATGTTAAAATGCCCTTTTGTGAAATGATAGTGATATATTCAATTATATAGTTTCAAAATATATTCTTGGCAGCATAAATAATTGGGAAGCACTGTTGTCCTATACTTCTATTTTTTTATTTTATTTTTTAAAGAATCAATTATTTATTTATTTTTTTGTTGCGTTGGGTCTTCGTTGCTGCATGCCGGCTTCCTCTAGTTGCCGCGAGCGGGGGCTACTCTTCGTTGCAGTGCATGGGCTTCTCACTGCAGTGGCTTCTCTTGTTGCGGAGCATGGGCTCTAGGCACGCGGGCTTCAGTAGTTGTGGCACGTGGGCTCAGTAGTTGTGGCTCACGGGCTCTAGAGCACAGGCTCAGTAGTTGTGGCACATGGGCTTAGTTGCTCCGCAGCATGTGGAATCTTCCCGGACCAGAGCTCGAACCCATTTCCCCTGCATTGGCAGGTGGATTCTTAACCACTGCACCACCAGGGAAGTCCCTGTCCTATACTTTTAGATTGGAAGTTTTCTTTGACTTTTAAAGATTTGTGGTTCACTGAAAATATAGAAGCACTGTGTAGGTGTTCTTGGGAGGGAGTTTTGCTAAGAATTCTTAGTAAGTAAAGTTCAGTCAATCAAATGTTATTGTATTCTTCACATTCTCCTGGGAAATAAATTGTCAGGTTCCATTTAAAGATTATATTCTGTTTGAATATGTCATGTTAAAGTGAAATGTGACATAAGAATCTACAGATAATAATTAAAAGGAAATAAAAATAGTGAACCTCTTATAATATTTTTTGGGGTAATACATTTAGCAATGTTTCTTTGAATAACTTTGTCCATAATGAAAGCTAAGTAAAATTGCATGTGTTTTATTTTCATTAAAACTGATCAACTCTTAAAAAAGCAACCCAATTTGTATTGTTACAAGTGGACAGTTTTTTTCTTCCACTGTCCATTAAGAACTGAAAGGGACCTGAGATGTCACCTGTAACAAACTACCTGGCGTTTCAGATAAGGAAACTGATGGTCAAAGGACATACATTTTTTTGGTAGGCCTGGGATTACAATTCCCATCTCTTTATTCCCCGGCTCCTGAACTTTACTCTGTGGCACTAATTATTTTAGGGAGACAAGTCTTAAGAAATTTCTCTTTTTGGAGTATGGTATAGATTGCTTTAAAATCTTATTTTATCAGTATTTTCTTTTCGTTTTAAAAATATTTATTTACTTGGTTGCACCGGATCTTAGTTGTGGCAGGTGGGCTCCCCAGTTGCGGCATGTGAACTCTTAGCTGTGGCATGCATGTGAGATCTAGTTCCCTGACCAGGGATCAAACCCTGGCTCCCTGCATTGGGAGTCTTAACCACTGCGCCACCAGGGAAGTCCCAGTATTTTCATTCATATGAAATGAGGAGATGTATTTTTAAGTAACATGCAGGGAAGATATTCCACATTCAATCTTGTGACAGCTGGCCTCTTAAAGGCTATGCAAAGCTCTAAAAGTGGTACTTATGCTTTTAGTTTTTGTCAAGTTAAGATTTAAAATTAAATAAGAAAATCATAAAGACATTTTATTTTTGTTATTCCTGTCTTAAAGAATCTTTACACATGAAAAGATGAGACATTTATAAAGTAAGCCTAATTCCTCTAAAAATAAGGGTAGTTTTGATGGTTGTGATTTAAAAAGACACAGGTTTTAAAAAAGAGCAGGAATAAGTTTTGTATTTTTAAACCATTTCAGAAAGGCCATTAAAATTTAATAATACAAAAATTTTATGCTAATAAAACCAACATGTAGTAGAAAATTTATAAAGTAGATCAATATAAATAATAAAGTCAAAACGACACATAATTCTACTTTCCAGAGAATCCAGAGAATCCAGTAATAACATTTTGGTGTGTTTCTTTCCAGTCTTTTTTCTGTGTATATATGGCATATATATATTTTTTAACATAGTCAAGATTATACTCTACATTCCTTTTGTTGGATTGTTTTGCTTTTTTCACTTAAGATTATATCATGAGCATTTTCCTCTGTCATTAAAAAGTCTATGAAAACATTTTATAGTAGCTTCATAACATTCTTTTGTAATTTATTTAACCATTACTCTATTTTTGCTTATTTAGGGATATAATAAATTTTTGCTACTATTAATGTGAAATGAATAACCAGGTATACACATCTTTGTTCATGTTTGTTCTATTTTATCTATGATAGTTGCCTATAAAGTGGAATTGGTGACACATATTGCCACAAAGCTTTCTAGAAATGTACTAATATATGAAAATACTTGTTTTATTGCACGCTTAACAACAAACTGGTTGTGTTTGAAGAGAACTTTGCTATTATTTTGGGTTTGGAAGCATTTGTTTGAAAAGGTTAGTCTACATATTTGTTATGCTATCCGTAAACATATTTGTTTAACTATTTGGGGTTAGCTATCTAGGTGCTTTTAGTGGCAGACTAACCACACGATTAGGTAAAGTAGATAGAATATTTACTTATCTATCTTTCCAAGAGCAAACTATTCTGACCCACTGATCTTAATTCAACTATTTGAATTAGAAGAAAGTTAATGAAGGTTAATAATTCAAACTGACTGCTTTTCCCTAAAGTGAAGAATAGGATTGAAATAAATTGCTTAAAAAATTGATTGAAAGAGTTTTTTAGTGGTTACTCGGTAGCTAACTGTGTGTGTGTGTGTGTTTGAGAAAAATTGGGTGGAAGAGAAAAAAAGCATGAAAGGCTGAGGAAAGGAACGTGCTGTGAATTAAAAAAGCCGCTGTCTTTATTTGGAAAAACATGTCTTTTATCTCTACCTGATTGACTCTGAAAGAACAATCACACATGAGCCCTGTTTACTGAAATAGCATTTTTGTATCTGTACCTGCTGAAATGAACTGTTACCTAAGTACATTTTAAGTAATACACTTTTTGAAAGTTGTGTTGACTGATTATGAGTAAAAAAATCAAAGTTTTGATTGTTAGATGCAAAGTGTCACTTCTCAAAAATAAGTAGCTTTTTAAAAAATCTTTGAATGTGATATGGCTTTAATTTGATTGAATATTTGAATATTGCAGGCTTTTATCATCCCTTAATGACATAGAATATACTGTATTTGTTAAAAAGCAAAGTTTCAAATCTAGCTGTTTTGGTACCACAATTAGTTTTTTGTTAAAAATCAAAAATAGGAGTCCACAAACTATGTTAGGCATGAGTAAAAGTTCATTTATTTTTCACAAGGCCGAGTTCATGTTAGCTTTCATATCATGCTTCCCAGAGATGTAATTTTAAGAAGTGTGGTAACAACGAAGTAATAATCATGTCATGTGCTGAGGACTCTATTAGACTTTACTAGAATTAAGTTTTAATCTTCCCAATGCCCTGAAAAGAATGTAATGTGTAAACGGAGGGACACATAGGTTAAGAACCAGCCCAAGGTCATGCAGGAAGTCAAGCAGGGGTTCCAAGTCACTTCTGTCTTGCTATCTTTACAATCTTGCTACTTCCCTTTACAGCCTTGCTACTTAGCATGGCCCATGGACCAGAAGCAATTGGCAAAATCTGGGAACATAAAGGAATGCAAAATCTTGACCATAGAGACTCGCTGAATCAAACCCTTACTTTAACAAGATCACTCAAGTGATGTGTATGTATATTAAAGTTTGAAAAGCATCATACTCCATCCCATATTAAAAGTTACATGGAGGTTTTGAAATTTGTTCTAAGGATTATTCCTGGTTTTACTTTAGTTCATGTGGGTTATCTATTAACATTTTCCATTAGAGGAGGAGGCAAACCTTTGAATTAGTCAGTGTCTCCCCTGCTTCGAATTGCTATTCTGCTGCTGCTTTGATTCAGATCTTGTTTAATCCAGAGGAACAATTGACTAGTTCTGCTTGTGGACATTTGGTCAAAGTCCCAATTCGCCAAGTATAGCTCTGTTTTTGATAGCCTTTACTCATGGACTGAACACATCAGATTTATAGTACATGGCTTCATTCTAGGTAGGATTTTCCAAACTAAAGAGAAAAATGCTAAAAAAAAAAGCGCATTTTCGAAGGAAACTTGAAATCTTTTGGAATACTTGATGTTTCAGATGGTTAGTAAGGAATGACAGATTTGTATAAATTGGTCTCTACTAATTTCATTTAGTGAACATAATTATTCTGTCACAGGGCAATGATAGGTAAGAAAAAAGCAAGGCTAACTTAGTAGAACAGCACTGTCAGGTAGAAATATAATGCAAGACATAAAATTAAAAAATTTCTAGTAGCCACATTAAAAAAGTAAAAAGAAACAGTTTAATTTAATCTTAATATATTTTATTTAACCCAGTGTAGCTAAGTATTATTTCAACATATAATCAATACAAAATTTATTACTGAGATATTCTGAATTTTTTTGTACTAAGTCTTGAAAAATTCAGTATGTATTTTATATTTACAGTGTCTCAGTTTGGATGCTAAATTTTTCACAGTTAAAAGGTGAAATGTATTGCAATGAAAACAAAATTGTGTTTAATGGAAAAATATTTTACCTTGCTTTTGGTTTTAAAATTTAAGCTAATTAAAATTAAATAAAAATTCAGTTCCTTCAGTCACAGTATGCACACTTCAATATCACATGTTGGATTGTGTTTTTTTAAAAATTTATTTACTTTATTATTTATTTATTTTTGGCTTGTTGGGCCTTCGTTGCTGTGCGGGCTTTCTCTAGTTGCAGCGAGTGGGGGTTACTCTTTGTTGTGGTGCACGGGGCTTCCCATTGTGGTAGCTTCTCCTGTTGCAGAGCGTGGCTCTAGGTGCGCGGACTTAAGTAGTTGTGGCACGCAGGCCCAGTAGTTGCAGCTCGCAGGCTCTAGAACACAGGCTCAGTAGCTGTGGCTCACGGGTTTAGCTGCTCTGCAGCATGTGAGATCTTCCCCCATGGGGGCTTGAACCCATGTGTCCTGCATTGGCAGGTGAATTCTTAACCACTGCGCCACCAGGGAAGCCCTGGATTGTGTTTTTAATGTAACTGATTTCACACTTATGGACTTGATCACCATCCAAATGGTTAGTAAATGAATGCCACTGGAGGTTGTGGTCTGTTTATATAAATATTTGCACAGGGAATAAATAAAAACTATTTAGGTCATAAAGCGCTTACTGATTATCCTCCATTCTGTCCTTCCCGTAGTTGGAATTGATTTACCTGTCTTATTTATTTATTTTTGGCTGCGTTGGGTCTTTGATGGTCACATCGAACCCGTGTCCCCTGCATTGGCAGGCGGATTCTTAACTGCTGCACCACAAGGAAAGCCCCTTACCTGTTTTTTATTAGTGGTTCAGAATCAGTTTCTTAAATCCTTTAACCCCCACTAAATTGTAAGGCTAGCTCCAAGAGTTAGGGTTCTTCCAATTTTTCCCTATGGCATTAGATGCTTACTTCAGAGCGCTTCGTACTTTTCAGAAAAGTGAGGAAGTCTGACAATTAGTGTGTCAAGCAGGTAGTCTGAGTGGGCTAGTTTGGCCCAGAGGTTTTAAAACTTTACACGTGTACCTGGATCACCCGGGAACTTGCTAAAAATACCAGTGTATGGGCCTCTCCTTTCTAGGTTCTGATTCACAGGTTTATAGTGAGACCGTGGACACTTCTGTATTAAAGAGCCTGTTTTAAGTGTTTCTGAATTTCAAAAACGTTTGGGGACCACAAGACTCAGCATTTGACTCTTAAAAGGCTGCGAGTTCGAATTAAAACATGTGCTGCTGTTGCCACGCGATCGATTCTACCCGGGCTGAGGTTTCCCAGGCGGCTGCTGCTTTTCTGCAGATGGGTTTTCAGGCTGTTAAACCCCATCCCCGAAGATTACCCTGACTCCGTCCCTGTCCCAAGTCCTGTTAAAGCGACCTGGGCTGGCCAAGGTAGACACGGCCATGTGACTGACAAGCCGCTTGCCTTTCGGGGCGGCCATTTTTGAGGCGGGCACCCATCCTCGTGCCCCGTAAGCCAGGAGTAGGGGGGAACTCCGTTACCAGGACTCAAGATGGCCACCGCGCCCGCTAGCCACCACGCTAGCCCGCGCGCCGGCGAACCTGCACGAGACGCGCGGGCGGCTTGCAGTTGCCCGAGGCGGCCTCGGCTAGTCTCGGTCCGCGGGCCCGGGGCAGAGCGCCCGCCCCTTCCGGGCTCGGCCAATCAGCGCGTGCGGCCGGCTTAGCGGGGGCCGCCCGCGCGCGCGGGGTGTGTGAGGACGCGCTCCCTGTCGCTGAGTGCCTGAGCCCAGGAGCAGTGGCTGTGGTACCTGCTGCTGCCGCCCGTGCGGACGCAGAGCATCGGACGCGAACGCTGTTGCGTGGGGCAGGAAGGTGAAGCCATGACGGCCATCAGGTAATGAGACAGAGCGGCAGCCTAAACTGCGCGCTTGCTGGGCAGTAGCCTCCTGGTTGTCGGAGAACTGTCGCCCCTTCTCTTGGGTGTTCTGGAGCCTCCCAGTGCCACCGGTCCCCCTCATGTTGGAGGCTCTCTCTGCACTTTTCATTTGGTCATTTCTGCCTTCCTCAGAAGTTTTGGGGGCTGAGGCACATGGCGGAGCCCTGCGAGTAGCCGCACCGCTGAGGTGACCCTTACCCAGATTACAGGGTTTGAAGCTTGCTGGTGAGCGTAGTGGGTTTCTCGTGAAAATGTAGCTATTTTCCCTCCCCCGGGATAGCACGAGGCCTGGGGAAGTGTGACGTGCACCGGGCGTGTCCATGCCCGCGTGTCATGCCTTCTGACAACTTCGTTGGTGGCCCAGTGCAGACCTGCAAAGTTGGCCCTTTGATGCAGGTAGATTGCCACCAAGTTGTGAAATTGTGTGTCCCAAAAATGTTTGCTTATGACTGGAATTAGTACTCTGGTTCCCCAGGTACCATCTGTTTACCTACTTTTATCTGAGAGTCACACGTAATATGGATTTCATGAGTTAGTAGGTATACAATGAGATCAATAAAAGAGAGGCTTCCTTCAATTGCTCTTCCAGAGTTTGGAACGTTCTTTTTTGGTAATGGCGACAGGATAATGGCCCTGTCCAATGTCTGCAGGTAGCATTGACTGAATGTTTACCTTATGCTAATGAAACTATTTATAAAAAGAAATAAATGGCCTTATTTACTCAGTGTTCTGAACTGCCTCTTTTAAAGTAGACCTTGGCCTTCATTGTCCCAGAGAAAGGGAGGCCCCAGCACAAATGTGAAGAGAATAAAATTAGTTAAATTTTGGTCTGTGAGCTTCCAGCAGCCTAAGTCGTGGTGATTTAATGGTTTCTCAGTGGTGAATTTGACTACACAATGTTTAAGAAATGACTTGAGAACCTGACCCTCAGGGAAGTTAAAGTAAGATACGTAACTGCTGAACTGGGATGCAGTTTCTCTTAAACGGCGTAATTCTATATTAACACAAAGAGTATTTACCTCATTATGCAGAAGGAGGAATTGGGGTACTGAAGTGTGGAGATCAACGTGGAAAGATTTCACAATAAATTGTATTGGGACATACAAGTCTAGCTTTTAATGCTAACAGTATTTTATGATGAATTTTAGGATTATGCTGTTAAACCTAGTCAGTGCTCCCTCTTCCCACTCCCAACTCCCAACTCCCATGGTTGTAGCCGGCTACTAACTAGGAGTGTGGGTCAAATACTTTCTATGTTAAGGGCCACTTCTTATGTGGACTCAATATTAATCCATCATCGTATTCCTGGCTACTCTTCAGTGGAGAAAAACCCAAATATAAAGCTTCTACTGCTCGGCCAGTGACAGTAGGATGTATTTTTTAACATAGAGGTTGAATGGTGGTTGTATTAAAAAGACTGATTTAAAGGTTAATACCAGCCTTATTTGACTTGTGGAAGGATAGATAACTACTAATAGTTACATTTATCCTTGTTTCTTCAGATGTTAGTCTACATTTTACATAGATTTCAACTATAGTGACATGACTCAAAAAAAGATTTTTAGATATTATCTAAACCCAGCTACCACATTTATACCTGAGGAAACTGAGACCAAGAAGACTTGAGTGCCTTGTGCAAAATAAGTTAGTGGCAGAGTTAGGAACTGAATCCAGATAGCCATGATATAGTGCTCTGCATGATACCTTTATAAAAACAACATACTAAAATTTCCTGAAAAAGCTGCTTCTGTGAACAAAAATTTTAGAGTATTCTGAGAGACATCTATAGTAACTCTCTTGCTTTCCTGTAGTCCTCCAAGGAACTTAATAACTTAGGTTTAGGAGTAGGCAGGGAGACTACTGAAGTTGAAGCAACTCTATATATGTGGTGACAGTTTTAAATGGGTTGGTAATCCTACAGATAGCAGCTGGTTCCCAGTGAGGACTGCATTTAATGCAATTTTGTCATACCTTTAGTTTTCACGTTTATGATGTTAGGCATATACCCATTTTGTACCCAGTTTAACGGTAGCCGAAAGGATGGGTACTACCTACTTGCTTTTAATACTGGTGCGGAGAATGATCAAGGTCACCAAGCTATCAAAATCTGACTTTGTGTCTAATGTTGTTTTTTATACCACACTTAAAATAATTGCTGCTAAATATAGTAATATGTGACTCCTCGCAATGACTACGACAGAATACCTCAATAGGATTGGAAACAAGTGAGGGCCAGTGGTCAACATACCTAGGTTCTAATTGAGGGTATTTTTCTGAGTTACTGATCTTCTTTTTCTCTTTTTTCCTTCTCTGGACATTTGTTTAATGGAATACTCAGTGATGGTGATACAAATATGTATTCCACAGCGTTGCTGGTTAGATATGAAAGTGTTCTTATATTTTAAGGCGTTTTATAAATGGAGTCTTCTCTTCTTGTTGAAAGCAATTTGGTCCCCTTAGAGAATGGTGTCGTCTGAAAATGTTTAAATCTTATATTTTTTAAACAGGAAGTGAACTGACCTAATTCCCTCATTTTACAGTTGAAGAAACTGAAGCCAAGAGATACTGTGATTTGTTCAGGTTCACACAAGTAGTTGCATATCTTGAACTAGAACCCAGATCTCTAGATACCTAGTTTAGTGCCCTTTCCAGTGTAGCATTCAACTATTATGAATTCCTAAATATTTAAATCAAAAGAATTTAAAATCTTTGAATAAGTTTGGCTGGAGAATTTGACTCTTTGACTTTTACTATTATTTGTATTCTACTCTACTACACCATTACTAATGAAGAGTTTACATCCTGTAAAGCCGATTATCAGATTACGTATATCAGATTCCAGCTTGTCTTCATGTGAGAAATAATAAAACATTTTTAATTGCCCCAACAGGAAAGTTGACACTTGAGTTAAAATTCAGGAGACATAGGAAAATGTAGAATGTCAGGACTAGAAGAGAATCTTAGAGAGCATTTTACTCTTTTTTTTTTTCTCTTAATTTTTTTTTTTTTTTAATTTTATTTATTTTTGGCTGCATTGGCTCTTAGTTGCTGTGTACGGGCTTTTCTCTAGTTGTGGCGAGCGGGGGCTATTCTTTGTTGTGGTGCAGTGGCTTCTCCTGTTGCGGAACACGGGCTCTAGGTACGTGGGCTTCAGTAGTTGGGGCACGCAGGCTCAGTAGTTGTGGCTCGCGGGCTCTAGAGCACAGGCTCAGTAGTTGTGGTGCACGGGCTTAGTTGCTCAGCGGCATGTGGGATCTTCCCCAACCAGGGATCGAACCCTTGTCCCTTGCATTGGCAGGTGGATTTTTAACCACTGCACCACCAGGGAAGTCACCATTTTACTCTTTTTCTTTTTCTATACTGGACCTTGAGGCCCAAAGTGAAGTAATATATCCTAGTTTGGCAGTGATAGAGCTTAAGAGAGAATTTAGGTCTCCTAACTCCTACATTATGCACTTTTCAGTGAGCCAACAGTATTTCAAAATACTCCTATGAATATTGCCTTCCTGACATGAATGTCTCATCTGGTTTTGGGCATTGCTTACAGCTTGAGTTTGTGCCAGGGAAGACTGGGAAAATGAGGTACGGAGACAGGGAGAGTGTTTGCTGTAGAGCTGAGGAACCCAATTCTTTGGCTTTCCCAGACAGGTCAGGTTTGGTTTAAGACTATTCTGGGACTTGACATGACTGCCCTACATGATAATTCTGTAACCACTTCTGTGGGTTAAGCCTACATTGGGAAATTTATGTGGGCTGTGGGTGGGGTCCTGGGGTATTTTTCTCCTAACACTCAAGACTTTGAGGTACATCCAGTAGGATCTGCCAAGCCACTCAGATGGAGAACATTCATATCGAGACTAAATTCTGGCTAAGACTGAAACTGCCTTGTTTTGTTGATTTGGTATCTTTAGAACCTTTAAACAGAATTTTCAAACTCACTTCAGGACTTGTGTCTTAAGAATTATAAATTTCATATTATTGTACGAACTTTTTTATGCCATGAGACTTCTTAGTGAGGCTAATGAGTTTTTAAAATAAAATGAAAAATGAAATTGTTTCATTTATGAAATATTTTGAAGAACTAAAGCAGGAATCCTTCCCTTGGAGAACTGCAATGTCAGCTGTTAATACTCATTTATAAATAGGTCATCTTTGTTTGAAAAAGCATACAAGGTTTTCTAATTCCAAATCTTTCCAGCCACGGTATTGCTATATTAAGCAGAACTGTCAAAGATGAAATGGAACCAAAATGTCTAGACTGTTTAAATGTTAACCCTTTCCTGTAACATTGGTTAACAATCACGCCTATTTACCTCTTCATACCTACTCAGTTTTAAAACGTTATTTTAAAACATACTGTAATAAAACTTAAGTCTGAATTCTTATTTTCACATAGCATAGCTGGCTTATAAATAGGATGACCATATGTCCCAGTTTGCCCAAGACAGTCCTGGATCATGCCTTTTATCCTGGCATAATTATTAATAGCTCTTCCTTTATTCTCAAAAGTATCCCATTTGGATAATAAATTATCTAGTTACCTACTTACACACTATAATAATTTTGTTGTAGTAGATTTTGGTTGTTTAAATGTTACTTGAAATACGACCATAAGGTGATGGAATATTAGCTTATTTTGGCTAGATTTGGATATTTTGCATTGGTCGAACATTTTTATTGTGTTGAGAGTTCTTACTGTCTCAGAGTAGTATATTGAACAAGAAAGCACATGATTTGAAGTTAGGTATCATTTATTTGTTGGCTGACCTTTGGCAGGTTATAGAACTTTGCTGAACCTTTTGTTTCTCTTAAACAGATAATAGCAATACCTACACTACCGGGTTATTGTGAGGATTTAAAGGCAAGAACATACATAAAAATGCTTTATAAGCTGCAAATTGCTATGTAATTGTTAGTCATTAGTATGTCACACATGTGCTCCTGAAAATTGAATTTTAAATTAATGATTTTATCTTGTTTAGGGAACCTTGCTATTTAATAGCACAATCTTTTAGAAGTGTTTTTACTGTAATGGGGAGCAGGGAAATAATACTTGGAGATATATGTGTCTTTGAGGTTTTTTGGGAGGGAGGGGCAGAAGTTTCAGCGTATTTGTATGCTGAAAAGAATGATACAGTAGAAAGTGAAAAAACAGATGATGCTGGACAGAGGGAAGAGATTATTTCCTTGAGTTTGCAAGAAGACATGCCAGTATGCACAGGCTTAAATGGAAGGACTGGCCTTACATAGCCTAAGGGACACAGATATTTTCCTAGTTTGTTTACTTTTTAAAAAATGCCAACAATATAATTCATATATAGTAAAATCACAGATCCTAAGTTCACTGTATTTTGGGGGAAAAAAAGTATTTGTGTAAAACACCACCCAGATCAACTTACAAGACATGTTCATCTCCTAGAAAGTTTTTTCCTGCCTCTTTTCTTTTTTAAAAAGTATTTATTTATTTATGTATTTATTTATTTTGGCTGCGCCCAGTCTTAGTTGCTGCATGTGGGCTTCTTAGTTGCAGCATGCCGACTTCTTAGTCGCTACATGCGAACTCTTAGTTGTGGCACGCATGCGGGATCTAGTTCTCTGACCAGGGATCGAACCCAGGCCCCCTGCATTGGGAACCCGGAGTCTTACCCACTGGACCACCAGGGAAGTCCCTCCTGCCTCTTTTCAATCAATCTCATTCCCTGCACCATCCAGGCAATCATTTTCTGGCTTCTATTAGTAGAGATTAGTTTTGTATATTCTATAACTTCATATAAGTGGAATCATACGGTAAGTACTATTTGTGTCTGATTACTTTTATCTGATTACTGTTGTTCAATAACAATTTTGATATTCATCCATTTTGATGTGTGTGTTAATAGTTTGTTCCTTTTCACTGCTGAGTAAGATCCCATTATATGGATATAGCAACAATTCTGTTGATGGACTTGGGCTTGTTTTCAGGGTTTGGTTATTGTAAATGAAGCTGCCATGAACATTCGTGTGGATGTGGGTAAATGCCCAGGTGTGGAATTGCTGTGTTCTAGGGTAGATGGATGTTTAACTTCAGAAACCACCGAACTGTTTTCTAAAATAGAAAACAGAATACATTAAACATTCAGTGTTATAAGAGTTCCAGTTACTCCACTTTCTTGACAATGTTTGACATTTTTGATTTTAGCCATTCTGATGGGCGTGTAGTTATATTTCATTGTAGTTTTAGTTCATTGATTGCTAATAATGTGATTATAGACCATTTGCTTATCTTTTCTTTTGAACTGCCAGTTCAAGTCTTACCCATATTTGTAAATACGGTATTTGTAAGTATAAGCTGTCTTTTTGTTGCTGATTTGTAATTCTTTCAATACTTCAGATACAAGTTATTTGTTAGATATTACAAACAAACATACATACCTTCCTATGTAGCAAATATTTTCTCCCTGAGCCATGTCTTTTCATTTTCGTAACAGTGTCTTTTGGGAGCAGAAGTTTTAAAATTTGAAATTGAATTCATTGATTTATTTTATTTTATGTATATTACTTTTTGGGTTCTTAGAAATCTTTCCTTCTTCTATCCCAAGGTTGTGAAACTATTCTCTTATGTTTTCTTCTGGAAGCCTTGTAGTTTCAACCTTCACATTTAGGTCTAAGATCCATCTTAAGCTGATTTTTTGCTATGGTGTAAGGGTTTCCTCAAAAGGATTCTCAGTCAGTAGATTAGATAGATGTAGGACTTTCCTGGACTCACTGTTCTGATCTGTTGACCTATTTGTATATTGTTACACCAATACCACACTTTCTTAATTATTGTAGCTTTGTAAGCTTGGTACTGTTTCTTTAAATTTTTGATAGAATTCAGCAGGGAAGCCAACTGGGCCTGGAATATATTTTGGATGAAGGGGTGAAAGGTTTTAAATTACAGATTTCAATTTCTTATTAAAGAAATGATAAATGAGTATTCAGATTTAACATTTTTTCCTGTGTCAGTTTTGGTAAGTTGCATTTTTAAAGAAATTTATTCTGAATTGTTGGATTGTTAAAAAGTTGTTTATAGTATACTGTTACTGCCTGTAGGAACTGTTTTACGTCCCCTTTTTTTTTTTATTTTTTTTTTATGTCCCCTTTTTCATTCCTGGTATTAGTACTCCTCCCATGCCTTTTTTTTTTTTTTAACTTTTTGGGCTCATTCTTGTTAGGGATTTATCAAACGTATTAATCTTTTCAAAAGCCCAGATTTGGGTTTTGTTGAACTTCTATTTTTTTTTTTAAATTAATTTATTTATTTTTAGCTGTGTTGGGTCTTCGTTTCTGTGCGAGGGCTTTCTCTAGTTGCGGCGAGCGGGGGCCACTCTTCATCGCGGTGCGCGGGCCTCTCACTATCACGGCCTCTCTTGTTGCGGAGCACAGGCTCCAGACGCGCAGGCTCAGTAGTTGTGGCTCACGGGCCCAGTTGCTCCGCGGCATGTGGGATCTTCCCAGACCAGGGCTCAAACCCGTGTCCCCTGCATTGGCAGGCAGATTCTCAACCACTGCGCCACCAGGGAAGCCCCTGAACTTCTATTTTTGTAATAGTTTTCTATTTCATTCATTCATTCATTTATTTAATCGATTTCATTTATTTTTGCTGTCATATTTTTATTTTCTGGCTTCTACTCTCTTGGATTTAATTTACTCTTTTTCCATTTTGTTTTGAGTTAGAAGTTTAGACCATTGATTTTAAACCTTTCTTGTTTTCTAACATGTGCATTTCATATATAAAATGTTCCCCTCAGTACTTTTTTAACTACATCATACAAATTTTGATATGTGTGTTCGGTTCAAATTATTTTCTAATTTCTAGTGTGATTTCTGTCATCCACAGGTCATTTAGAAGTTTACTGTTTAATTTCTAAATATTTGGGGATTTTTAAGTTATTTTTAAAAATTGATTTTCTATTTAATTCCATGATATTTGGAGAATATATTGTTTACACATTATAAGCATATATCTGTATTATATGTATCAAGAGAGAACATAGTGTTAAGTTTCAGTCCTTTGATATCTATTGAGATGAGTTTTATAGTCTCATCTATGGTCTGTTTTGGTGAATGTTACATGTGTGTTTTTTTAAAAATTTATTTATTTTTGACTGTGTTGGGTCTTCGTTGCTGCATGCAGGCCTTCTCTTGTTGCGGCGAGCGGGGGTTCTCTTCATTGCGGCGCGCGGGCTTCTCATTGCGGTGGCTTCTCTTGTTGGGGAGCATGGGCTCTAGGCACGCGGGCTTCAGTAGTTGTGGCTCACGGGCTCTAGAGCACAGGCTCAGTAGTTGTGGTGCATGGGCTTAGTTGCTCTGCGGCATGTGGGATCTTCCTGGACCAGGGCTTGAACCCATGCCCCCTGCGTTGGCAGGTGGATTCTTAACCACTGTGCCACCAGGGAAGCCCTACATGTGTTTTTAAAGTCTTTAATTTCACTCAGCAATATTTTGAGGTTTTCAGTGTAGTTGTTTTACACATCGTTTATTCAGTAAATGAATATTGCAGTTGTTGGGTGTATTGTTCTATAAATACCAATTAGTTTAATTGTTTTATTTACTTAGTTATTAACTAATTATTATTAATTATTAAATTGTGATATAATTCACATGCCATAAAATGCACCATTTAAAACTGTACAGCTCAGTGGTTTTTAGGATATTCAGGGTTTTGCCTCCCATCACTACTATCTAATTTCAGAACTTTTTCATCATCCCCAAATGAAGCCTCATACCTGTTAGCAGTTACTCTCCATTTCCCCTGCCCATCCCCTGGTAACCACTAATCTACCTTGTCTCTGTGAATTTGCCATATTCTGGACATTTCATAAGTGGAATCATATATTTGGGCTTTTGTGCCTGGCTTCCTTCACTGAGTATAATGTTTTCAAAGTTCATCTATGTTGTTACATGTATCAGTATTTTATTCCTTGTTATGGCTGAATAATATTCCATTGTATGTATAGACCACATTTTGTTTATCCATCAGTTGATTGATATTTTTATTTCCATTTTTTGGCTGTTATGAATAATGCTGCTATAAACATTCATGTCCAAGTTTTTGGACTTAGGAGTGGAATTGCTGGGTCATATGGTAACTTTATGTTTATATTTTTGAAGAATTGCCAAACTTTTTTGCCAAGCTGGCAGCATCATTTTATGTCTCCACCAGCAATGTGGATTCCAATTTTTCTGTGTTCTTGCCAATACTTGTTTTTGTCTAGCAGTATCTGCTGAGAGGCTGTATGTGCTTGATGAGGCATACCATCAGTGCCCAGCCAGGCTTACAATGCTGCCATAGCTTCTATTTCCTGCTTGTGCAGAGCCTCATGCTCAGAGATGATTGCTTAGTACCTTTTCAGGTCTTTCTTGAGCATGCCCACAGGCCAGGGCATATGTATAATACATGGTCTCCTAGATTCTCAGGAATATTCAGAACTTTTCAAAACCCCTTATGGATATCTCATGCCCCACTTTTCCTTTTAAGTTTTTTTGGTTAGCTGCTTGTTTGCCACAACTGCTTCAGATGGCTGGGGTGTTAAACAATTGCAGCTGATTGTTTTTGACAAATGCCCCGGGGGAAAAGGCTGTTAGTACTGGGGAAACTCTGAGTCAGGTCAAGTAATGAGAAGTCTTGGAGTAGGAGTTTTTCGGGTAACTGCCAGTAAGCTCAAATAATAGCACTTTTCTGAAAGTGGGGCTTTGAAAGAGCTCCAGTTCTGTTCCAACTCATCCAGTGGCTGGTAGGCCCCTGGTTTCCACTGTGTTTTGGGGCTGTTGCTTTTAAGGCTGCCTTGGAGCTGGGGAGGGGGGATGGGAATAGGGCAAGTTAAAATGCCACAAAGCTTGCTGTTTTTACTGAGATTCAGCCTTTTTTTTCCCCTTGAATAAATGTTCCTCAGGTGTTGCAAGCCTTTGGTTAATATGTGGAGTTCTGAAAGTGTTGATTTTGACTTTTTTTGCTAGTGTTCTTGTTGCTTTTATGGAAGAGAGGAGTTTTGGAGGCCCTTATTCTGCCATTCCTGATGTTATCACCCTAATTGTTTCTTAAACATTTAAAAATATTACTTTTTCTTTCTTTTAAAATACAAGTTTCTTTTTTTTGTTTAATTTTGAAAGACAAGAAGTTGCAAAAAGAGTACAGAGAGTTCCTATGCACTCTTCACCCAACTTCCCCCAATTATAAATCTCACATAACCACAGTATCTTACCAAAACCAGGAAATTGATGTTGGTTTAGTACTATTAAGTTGACTATAGATGTTATTAGAATATCACCAGCATTTGCATACACTGTCTTTTATTGACATGGTGGTGGTGTGTAGTTCCTCGAAATTTTATCATGTCCGGATTCCAGATTAACACAATTAGGGTATTAAACTGTTCTGTCACCACAAAGAAACTCCTTTGTGTTATCCGTATATGGTCACACCCTCCCCCCCAGCCTTAACAGTTGGCAACTCCTGATCCGTTCTCAGTCAATGTAATTTTGTCATTTTGAGAGTGGTATATAAATAGAATTTTACAGTAGGTAACACATAGATAAGGCTTTTATTTTCCCTCACTACAGTGCCTTTGAGATCCATCCAAGTTGTATCATAGTTCATTCCTTTTTAATGCTGAATATTAGTCCATTGTATGGGTGTACCACAGTTTGTTTACCTAGTTACCTATTGAAGGACATTTGGGTTGTTTCCAATTTTTTACTATTATCAGTAAAGCTGTTATGAACATTTGTGTACACATTTCTGTGTAAACTTAAGTTTTCATTTCTCTAGGATAAATATCCAGTAGTGTGATTCCCTACCTTATTTTTGTGTTGTTTGTTTTACTAACTACTAAAAGAGGTGTCACAATTAACTAAGACTGAATTTGTCTATTTCTTGTGTTTCTCTCAGGTTTTCTTTTTTTCTTCCCAAGTATTTTGAAGGCATTTATTTTGTTTCTTGGTGAATTGACCTGCTTATTTTTATGAAATCCTTTTATATCTGGTGATGTCTGCCTTGTTTGATATTAATTATAGCCACTGTAGGTTTTTTATGATTAGTGTTTGCATGGTATGTCTTCTTATCCAACCTTTTTGTTTTTAAACTCTCTCTGTCTTTATATTTAAAATGTATCTCTAGTAAATGGCATTTTTTAAAAATCCAGTGTGACAGTCTTTATTTTTCAATTGCAATGTTTATCCATTTGCATTTAGTGTGACTACTAATATGGTTGGGTTTATGTATACCATCTTTTGTTTTCCATTTATCCTGTGTGTTATTATGTCTTTAATGCTTTTTTTTTCTAAATTGACTATATTTTAATTTTTCATTTTATGTTGTTTATTGGGTTTTTTAGCTATACCTTGTTGTGTTCTCATTTGGTGATTGCTTTAGGAAGTGCAATATTCATTTTTAACTTATCACAACCTATTTTTTTTTTGTTGTTGTTGTTGCTTTCTTTTTGGCCGTGCTGCGCAGCTTGTGGGATCTCAGTTCCCTGACCAGGGATTGAACCCGGGCCATGGCAGTGAAGGCCTGGAATCCTAGCCACTAGGCCATCAGGGAACTCTATTACAACCTATTTTGAATTAGTGTTCTATTATTTGACCTTTGACGTAAGTACCTTTAAAATTTAACCTTACTCTAGACCCAGCCCTGATCTATGGGAGCCTGAGGTAAGCAGCAGTCTGTTGATAGAAGTCAGAATCTGGAATTGCAAAATCCCTCAAGGCCCTTGTGATTATCATATGCCAGCCATTGAGAATACAAATGTAATTAAGGTTAAAATGACAAACAAACAAAAACTTTACCTTTTATGTTGAGATAAGTTGATTGAGATAAAGTACAAAGCAACCCTTAAAATCAATTAAAAGTTCATCAAAGAACTTAACAGAACCTAGGGAGGAGGAATGAGTAAAACTAGGAGGTGGGCAGCAGTGCCTTAGTTTATAGGAGCTATCATTCACATTGTGAACTGCACCCTTTGAAGTTGTGCAGGGGACAGCCTGTACACTTTTACATGGGAACCCTTGGGTACGAGTTGGGCAGAAAAGATTTTCTAAGAGAGCTGGCATACGAGAAATTTTAAAAAGATGAATGGGCGTTTGCTAGGCACAGAAGTATAGGGGAAGGACCTTACAGTCAGTCTTTCAGGGTACAGTGAAGTATTATGATTAGAAAATGGATTGTATGTGTTAGAATGGTGAGAGATAAAGTTAGAGAGGCACTGTATTTCAGTGGTTGTAATATGCACATTTCTTCACATTTTAACAACTCTTAGATGCATTTATGCCTTGCAATCTCCATGGGAAGTTGGAATTTTATGATTCATGGCATCTCAGATTTGATGAAATATTGTAGGTTCCAGCTAGACTCAATGTCCTTTATGTTAAAAAAGGCTTTTGTATTTTATCCTCTACATAGTTGTAAGGGGGATAACTTTTAAGTGGAAAAATATCATTATTTGTTTAAATAATATAGTTCGGTGATATTGTACAGGATTTATTGTGGCTAAAAAAATAGCAGCAGTGTAGGAATTTAGGTAAGGTCTGTAGAGCACCTAGTTAAAGGCAGCGCCAGTCGGATATTGTGGGGTTCCTGGTAGATGAACTGTTGGAACAAACCAAGAAGATGCAGTTACTACTAAGAATGGTGCTTATTGATGGAGAGAGAGGAATCACATATGAAGTTGAGGTTTCTGAATTTAAAAAGGGGATGATTGCTGTAACAGTTAAGGACACTCATCAATAGTGTTTATTCTGGCACCAGATGTAACTAAATATTTTCGCTGACCAGAGGGCTAATCAATATAAATATATCAATAAACAAGACAAAGTTTTCTCAGGATCTTTTACTGTAATATCTATGTCGGTATATAGTGTTTGTAGGTTGTCTAACAAAATAATAATTATAGTATAGGTTTATGTTGGATGGAGCCTGAATTATGAGACACTTCAAAATTACTGACCAAAAAAAAAAAAGAAAGAAAGAAAAAGTCATTCAGAATCTTTCACCCTAGCATCCATTCCAGGAAAAAGACATTGCTAACATTTGGAACAAAATAATAATCCTAGTATGGGTTAGTCATAGTTTTTGGCCATAGACCAGCCCCCATCTTGTTCACATCTAATAGGACAAGTTCAAAATAAATGCTTACTTAAATAGTATCTTTATTGTTTAAGAAGGGTGATACAGCATTTACTGGCCTGGACACTCATTTATATTTAGGAAACTAGCCATTTTGAAGAATTAGTGTTTTTAACAAAGTTAATTTGTCATATTAGAATGAAATCATATAATAGTTTCTCATTTACGTACAGTGACGAAGAGGAAAACGACGTGAGTTGTTTAAACTTATTTGCTTTTGGAAATAATTGTATAGTTTTTACTTAACTTACTGTTTGAAGACACCTTTTATCTGCTATTTTAAATTTTATTGTCCCCACCTCTTACCTTAGCCACTGTTGCTGCAACAGGTTCCACACAGGCTCCGGACAATTCCAACTTGACAGCATCTCTCATCAGGGCCCATGCTGTGTACTTCTTGCAGTGAGGAACAGTAGTCAGTGTATAAGTTCTTTCTCTTTTGTCCTTTACACACGGAGCTCTGAATCACATTTTACATATTCTTGTCCATTTTTGTTCATAAGCAAAGGTTTTGTTGGACAAATAAGTTTAGGAATGAGTTTAAACATGGTTATTGTGATTCAGTGTGCTCATTTTCCCCCATAATTCTTTGTAGAAACCATAGGCCCAGAGAGGTTGAATTAATTTGGTAATATTATTTTTAATAAATTTTCAAATAGAGTGTAATGAACTATTTTGAGAATGCAGGAGATGTGCAAAGGACTGACTTCTTAAAAAGAAGTATCACAGTTACATTCCTTAGAACCAAGAGGGGACCAGTTGGGGGTGGAGAGACTGACATGGGGACAGGAGGATATTTTTTTGTGATGATGGAAATGTTTCATATTTTGATTTTGGTGGTGGTTACATTACTGTATATATTGAACTGAACACTTAAAAAGTGTGAATAAAAAGAAACAATGAAGCATCTCCCCTGTGCTTTTTTAAAGAAAAATAAACAAGTTTTAAGAGTTTTTTTGTTTGACTAATAATACACAAATCAGGCAGAGAAGTCCCTAATGAAATGATGGTCACGTTTTACTGTATCTGCCTGTTGATCCTTCATTTTCTAAGCACTTATTTTCTTTTTATATTAGACTTTTATTTTGATTACAAATGCCTGTGTGAATAAATAAATGCATTGTCTTTTATCCCTCCCCCATCATCTTTCTTTAAATAGAAAAAGGGACAAATTTCTCTTAATTGCATATTCAGCCATAGTTGCCCAATCTGTGATTTTAATAAGAGACTGTAATTCAGTCTTCTAAATCATTTTACACTATAATTGTAGGCTATACCTCATTCTCCTAAAGAAACTTTTGGGTGTCAGTCCTATTGATATTACTAATAATCTCCAAATGGTGAGGATGGTAACTGGTTTGGAGGCAACTGGAAGAGAGCTTGAGCAGACTAGATACCAATGGGAAATTACACAGAGGCAAATTTTATTGCATAAACTAGAAGAATGGCCCTCATTGAGGCTGACCCAGCTATGGCCTCTGGTCCATTTCTTGCTGTCAGTTGTTATCAGTTGTGGTGGAGTTCTGTCTTTCCCTCAGTTTTGAGCCGTATTGTAATCAGTTATGGAAAACAGACTCCCTCAAAGTCTGTTAAATGTAACTGAAAATTACACTATTTATGATACCCATTGTGAAGGTCCCACCCCAGTCATTCAGTTTTTCAAGGGTAAGGCTGTTGCCTGGATTCCTCCAGGACTTGCTGTATGCTCCCTGATAAACTTTCATTAGTTCAGTATTTTACTGTCTAGAGAGAGTTAAATATCTATCATGTTTGTTGAGTATAAAACTTTATTGTGATAGACCTTAAAAAAAAATTGAATTTAATTAGCTTTAGTCATTAGCTGTTAAATATTGTGGAAAAAAATCACATGATCTGGTTTCTTCTTTTGTTATGTTTTATTTCATCCAATTTAAAAGTCATTCTCCTTTCTAAATGGCTTTGTGCTTCCTCTAAAATGTTGTCCTACATGTAATAGGCAAATCAGAGGTTTAATAAACTAGTATGTTAAGTTTATTTCCAAGGTAAAGTGAAGATATTTACTTTTATATTTGTGCATTTTACACATCACCTTACTTTCAGAAGTATTTCTAACTTGTGCTTGTATTTTGTGTTTTTTTAGTGAAAATATTCTCTTTGGACTGGGAAATCCTCTTCTTGACATCACTGCTGTGGTGGATAAGGATTTCCTTGATAAGTAAGTATTAAGCTCTTTGTATGTACTATGTGAAACTTACATCTAAAGAAAAACTGAAAATTTTGGAATTGAATTTACTGTTTAACATCTTCAATTGGAGGAAAATTCAGGAAATTTAAATCTGATAATAGCAAGTGCACCATTATTATTTATTGAGTAATTGACCGTAGTTTTCCCTGGGAAAACTTAGGTACATTTATTCATTCCTGTTGCTACTTTCACTTGAAATTTATTTTTTTATTCTTTGCAAGGAAGAAGTATGTGAATTACCTAATGATTTAATTTCCACATTTTAAAATTACTGTCAATGAACTAAATCTATAATGGTGCCGTAACATATGGGAGAAGGAATAGGTTTAGAGAGGGCAAGAAGAATATGTAGGACTTAATTCAAACACCATGAATCTCCACTATTTCCCCCTAATAATAACTTTTGATGTTGTTAATTTAGCTGAGAAATCATTTTGTGTTTATTTATCTGTGATGATTTGGTGCAAGGAAAAAAAAAAGTATTAAAAAAATATTTAATAATGAGAAATTAAGATCCCCTTCCCCTTGAACACCCCAAGTTCTATGCCCAGGGGCAACCACTTTTAAAAAAATATTATTGAGGTAAAATTTACTTAAAATTAAATCATAATTTAAACTATTTTAGAGTGTATGATTCAGTGACTGCTAGGACATTTGCAGTGTTGTGCAACCGTCACCACTATCTAACTCCAGGACATTTCATCACCCCAAAAAGAAACTCGTAGCCATTAAGTGGTCATTTCAGTATTCCCACCTGCCCTCCCCACCTCTCCCCAATCTCCTGGGAGCTACCAGTCTGTTTTCTGTCTCCATGGATTTGCCTGTTCTGGATATTTTATTTCATATAAGTGGAGACATACAATATGTGGCCTTTTGTGTCTGGCTTATTTTACTTAACATGATGTTTTTCAGTGCTCTTCCATGTATCATCAGAAGTTATTATTAGGGGGAAATAGTGGAGATTCATGGTGTTTGAATTGTGTCCTACATATTCTTCCTGCCCTCTCTTATCCATGTTGTAGCATGTGTCAGTACTTCATTCCTTTTAAGGCAGAATAATACTCCATTGTTTGTATATACCACAGTTCATTTATGCATTCATCAGTTGGTGGAGCCATTGGTTGATGGACACTTGGATTGTTTCGGTTTTTGTCTATTATGAAGAAAGCTGCTGTGAACGTTCATGTACAAGTTTTTGCATGGGTATATATTTTCATTTCTTTTGCGTATATATATTGGAGTGGAATTGCTAAGTCAGATGGTAATTCTGTGTTTAGCTTTTTGAGGAAGCATATCCTCACCAAAACGTGGTCTTTTCCCTTTTTAAAATTATAGCCATCCTGGGACTTCCCTGGTGGTCCAGTGGTTAAGACTGTGCTTTCATTGCATGGGTCACGGGTTCGATCGCTGGTGGGGAACTAAGATCCCACATGCCGCGTGGCATGGCCAGAAAAAAAAAAAAGGAGAAAAAATAAAATTATAGCCATCCTAGTGGGTGTAAAGTAATTTTGTGGTTTTGATTTACATTTTTCTAATTACTAATGATGCTGAGCATCTTTTCATGTGCTTATTGGCCATTTGTATATTTTTGGAAAAATGTGTATTGAAGTTCTTCACCCATTTTTTAAATTGTTTTTTGTTGTGGTTGTAAGAATTCTTTATATACTCTTAATACTAGACCCTTAATAGATTTATGATTTGCAGACACTTTCTCCTATTCTGTGGTTTATTTTGACTTTCTTGAGAGTATCATTTAATGTGTAAGTTTTAAATTTTGATGAAGTCCAGTTTATTTTTTCTTTTGTTGCTGTGCTTTTGCTGTCATATCTGAAAATCTGTTGCTAAATCTAAGGTCACAATGATTTATGCCTATGTTTTCTTCTAGGAGTTTTAGTTTTAGCTCTTAAATTTAGGGCTTTGATCCATTTTGAGTTAATTTTTGTATCAGATGTGTGGTAAGGGTTCACTTCATTTTTTTTGCATGTGGAAATCTAGTTGTCCCCACACCATTTGTTGAAGAGCATTTTCTTTTCCCCATTGAGTGGTCTTGGCCCTCTTAAAAATCAGTTGACCATAGGTGTTTGGGTTAATTTCTGGATTCTCGGTTCTATTCCATAAGTCTGTATGCTTGTCCTTATTCCAGTACCATGCTGTTTTGGTTACTGTAGGTTTGTAGTAAGTTTTGAAGTCAGGAAGTGTGAGCCCTCCAACTTGTTGTCTTTCAAGGTTGTTTTGGCTATTCAGAGTCCCTTGCAATTCCATATTAATTTTAGGATCAACTTGTCCATTCCTGTAAAAAAGGCAGTTGGAATTTAGAATGGGATTGCACTGAATCTGTAGATCAGTTTTAGAAGCATTGCCATTTTAACAATATTAAGTCTTCCAATTCATGAACAGGAGATGTCTTTCTTTAAGTTGTTTCAACAGTGTTTAGTAGTTTTAAGTTTAGAAGTCTCACATTTCCTTGGTTAAATTTAATCCTAAGTATTTCATTATTTTTGATGCTACTGTAAATGGAATTGTTTTCTTAATTTCATTTTTGGATTGTTCATTGCTAATACATAGAAATACAACTGATTTTGGGGGATAACCATTTTTAACAAATTCTGTTTTTTAATGTCTTGGAGATTATCTCTATAACTCTTTTATCTGTATAAACTCAAGTGTCAAAGGATCAGGCAAGAATTTATAAATGTGTAAATTTGGCCTATTGTAATATAATAGGAAATAGGTTGAGGCGCCAAGGACTAACTGGAGAATGTGTCTTATCCTAAGAAATTCAGATACAAATTTTTAAAATATACTTTGCTAATCAGAAACACTCCTGCATACAATTATGGTAATGGTTTTACTTCTGGTTACCTTGTACTTTTAAATGATATAATATACACACATTAAAATTTTTTCTTGTATCAACTTTCAATAGGATCCTTAGACTCCTCATTATATAGAATTAGAAGTGCCTCTATTCATCCATCTGCTGCTTCCCTACTTTTAAGTTCTGTTAACCTTCTACTTTAACTCCTGACTCTAACTTCTATTCTAACTTTTTTTTTTTTACTCTTAACTTTTAACTTTTTACTTTCTAACTTCTGTTTAACTATATTTTTTATTTTAATAAAGATTGATATGTTTTCATTCTGTTAGCTATCTATAATTGTCTTACCAACTTTGAATACAAAGTGGTAGTGAAGATTGAAAATCACTTAAACATACTTAATACTAGTATCACTGTATTTATCCCTTTTTTCAGAATTAAATAGTGTACTAAGAATGTAGAGTAGGTGTAACATTTGGAATGTAATTAGAGCACTTAACTCTATTAACAAACTAAAGAAAGAAAAATCACATAGTCATCTCAATAGATAGAAAAACCATTCGCCAAAACTACTATCTATTCCTGATAAAGTTTCTTATAGCATTCTTAGAATAGAAGGAAACTCCTTTAACCTCATAAAATTTAGGTTAGGGAAAAGCCTACTAATAACATAATTCCTAATGGTGAAAGTCTGCATGCTTTCCCTTAAGATCAGAAACAATTCAAGGATGTCCGCTCTGACCACTTCAAAATGTATACAGTGGTCCTGAAGATTCTGTTTAGGACAATCAGGCAAGAAGAAGTAAAAGACATCCAGGTTGCAAAGGAAGGAATAAACTGTTTTTATTTCCAAAAGGCATGATCATTTATGTAGAATAACTGATGGAATCTACAAAAAATGCTACTACCTGATTTCTAGAATTATTATAAAGCTGCAGTAATCAAAACAGTGATATCATTGTAAAGGTTGATGGCATAGAATAGAAAGTCCAGAAATAGACCCACACAGAAATGGATGACTGACTTTTTAAAAATTAATTAATTAATTAATTTTTGGCTACGTTGTGTCTTCGTTGCTGCACGCGGGCTTTCTCTAGTCGCAGCGAGCGGGGGCTACTCTTCGTTGCGGTGCGTGGGCTTCTTATTGCCATGGCTTCTCGTTGTGGAGCACGGGCTTCAGTAGTTGTGGCACGCGGGCTCAGTAGTTGTGGCTTGCAGGCTCTAGAGCTCAGGCTCATTAGTTGTGGCGCAAGGACTTAGTTGCTCAGCGGCATGTGGGATCTTCCTGGACCAGGGCTCGAACCCGTGTCCCCTGCATTGGCAGGCGGATTCTTAACCACTGTGCCACTAGGGGAGTCCCTGGATGACTGATTTTTGACAAAGGTGCAAGGCAGTTCAGTGGAGAAAGGATTGTCTTTTCAACAAATCGTGCTGGAACAATTGGATATCAACATGCATAAAAATGAATTTGGATCTGTATTTTGTACCATATACAAAATTAACTGATAGAACTAAATGTCAAGCCTAAAAGTATAACACTTCTGGATGATAATATAGGAGAAAGAAAATCTTTGTGATTGTGGTTTAAACCAGAATTTCTTAAATATAGAACACCAGGAGTATGTTCTATAAAAGAAAATTTGATAAGCTGGACCTTTTCAAAATGAAAATTTTTACTATTGGAAAGACACTGTTACAAGAATTAAAGGACAAACCACAGGTTTGGAGAAAATCTTTGCAAAGCATATGTCTGATAAAGGACTACCAGTCAGAATACATAATGAACTCTCCAAACTCAATCAGAAAAGAAACAACCCAATTAAAAAATGAGCAAGGGATTTGAACATTCACCAAAGATATATGGATGGTAAATAACCACATGGAAAGGTACTCAGTCTCTTTCATTATTAGGGAAATGTAAATTAAAGATACAGTGAAGTACTACCACACAGTTGTTAGAATGGCTAAAATTTTAAAACAGAGCATACCAAATGTTTGCTAGATAATGGAGGAACTACAACTTTCTTCTCATGAGGAGTTAAAATGCTGCACTGAATTTTCAGTTTAAAAAGTTAAACACACATCTATTTGATAAAACCATTTCATTCTTAGATATTTACCCAAGAGAAGTGAAAACGTGTGTCCATACAAAGACGTGTTCACTAATGTTCGTGGTGATTTTTGTTTTTAATAGCTAGAACCTGAAAGTTATCTAAATGTCTATCAACAGGTGAATCATTAAACAGATTGTTTACCCATACATTAGAATTCTAGTCAGAAATAAAAAAGGAATAGAGTATTGTTTGGATGAAACTCAGAATAATTGTGTTCATTGAAAGAAGCCAGACAAAAATGAATACATACTGTATCATTCCATTTATATTGAGATTATAGGGAATTCAATTTATAGTGACAGAAAGCAGATCATTGGTTTCCTGTGCATGTGCCAGGGTGTGGTGGAGGGCAGGAAGGAGAGATTACAGAGAGACAGGAGGGAGCTTTTAGGAGTGTGTTCGTTATCTTGATTGTATAATGATTTGATGAACATATACATGTATCAAAACTTATCAAATTGTATACTTTAAATATGTAAGATGTATTGATGTATGTCAGTTACATGTCAGGAAAGCTTTATAAATAAAACAAAATAGAATCAATGGACATGAATTTATGCGTTTGAAGTTAGAACTCCTTTGTTTGCTTAGCGTGAGATGTTTTGTCCAGGAAATCAACTAATTGATTGTCACTGTTTTAAAAAAATTCTAATAGCATATAAAAGTACAGAGAGAAAGTAAAAAATTTGAAATTTTATGACGTGTAACCAGTGTTAAACTGTTTTGATGAACATGCCCCAGACATCTATGTATAACCCAGAGAGAGATTGTATATGTTTGTGTTTATGGGATAATACTACGTGTAGTCTTAGGAAATAAGCTTTTTTTTCACTGTATACTATGTTTTTAAAGGTTCATGCAAATATGATCAGAGTGATTATGATCTGGCAGCTGTGTGCTGACAGTATTGGGAACTCAGATAGCTTGTTTCACTAGCAGCTGATCCTAAATGGCCAGCTGAAGTCTTATTTTTTTATTTTGGGAGGGTTTTAATCAGTAAAACTGACTTTTGAAATCAGTACTTGGAGATAAAAAGCACGTTTTTGAACTCTAATCATAAAAAGTAGAGCATTCTCTTTCTTATATTCTGACCATTTCTTCCATAATACACTTGAAAGTATTCCTTATCATTTCAACAGACTATGTTTAACTTACATTTTAGACCGTGTTTAGATGAGTGTTTTATATTTGCACTGTGTAAAAATAAATTATCCAGGAACAATTTGCTAGGTACTATAACAAATGAATTAAATATATACTTATTAGTATCTTACACTATAAAAATGAGTTAACTGTTAAAATTCTTATAAAGTATTTGTTTTTGTGATTCTGAGTTTTTTAAAAACAGTATTTGGCCTTTTCAATTAAAAAAATAATTATTGTAAAACTAATACTAGTTAAAAAGTAAGCTAGTACTGAAGGTTTTTAAGGAAAAAATCAGTTCTTTGCTGCATCTTCCATCTTTCCCCTTGCTTTTACCCCATTCTGCATAAGTGCTGTTTTTCCAGAAGATTTTAAATTCTGTTAGCTGTTTTTTTCCTGCTATCTGCCTATTTCTAAATAATATGCTAGTATTTGTGTGATTTTTCATAAGGGTGATTGATTGGAGAGGCAAAGGATAAAAGTTCCTTTAATGTAAGGAAAGGATACAAGAACATGATTCCATTAGGAAGGATTCCAGAATAGAGGATACAATAGCACTGTGTGGAGGGGCACACTTGGTCTTCAAGTCACTAGGAGAGTAGATGACCAAATCTTGTTACTGGGTGATGGTGGAGAGGATTCCCTCTGACCTTCTGAGAACTTTGCTTTTGCCATTCTCAACAGGATTTATACACTCTCTTGATTTTTTTTTTTTTTTTTTAAATTGTTGGAGGGTTTCTGATTACTTTTGTCCTTGCTGACCAGGTTCTGGTTACTTGTCAGAACCCCTGTGCATTCCTGAATGCTTACTGGGAGAATAGGTGAATTGGAGATTAATGTCTCATGAATACCCATCCACCTAGTCGTCCTAAGCTTAGGGCTTTCTGAGGTCTCTCTCTCTAGCTATTTCGATATTATATATAGTCTCTGTTATGATACCTAAGGATTTAGCTCTCTTTTACTCACACCATTTCCTCTTCTTCATCTTCCCCATTTTGTTATATTACATTAAAACAAATTTTAAAAAAGGGTACAAATGAACCTATTTACAAAACAGAAATTGAATCACAGATGTAGAAAACAAACTACGGTTACCAAGGGGGAAAGGGGTGGGGGGAGGGGTAAATTGGGAGATTGGGATTGACATATACACACTACTATATATAAAATAGATAACTAGTAAGAACCTACTGTATAGCACAGGGAACTCTACTCAGTACTCTGTAATGACCTATATGGTAATAGAATCTGAAAAAGAGTGGATATATATATATGTATAACTGACTCACTTTGCTGTACAGTGGAAAATAACACAACATTGTAAATCAACTCTATGCCAATAAAATAATTAATTAATAAAAATAAATAAAATTAAAAAAAACCAGATCAGTAATCATTGTGAACAGATTTGTAGACTTTGATTACTTATAAAACATTTTTTTTCTTTCAGTGACTTATTGCATCCTGTGTTCATTTGCACTATTTTCTATACACTTATTCAAATTTTCAATAGCCACTCTATTAAGTCTGTCATGTGCCTAATAACCATTCTCCCCTCTACCCCTCCTCCTCAAAATCAGTAAGTCTATCAACCTCTTTTCCTCTGGTGACCTCCCTTCTTCAGTTCTCCATCTTTGTGCTCCAAACTGAACTGGTTGTGTTGCTAGACTTGTCTCTTTTTTTTTCCTTTTAAACAGCAGTCTTCCTTTATCTCATATCTTCTTTATTGGTTTTCTGTGTGTGTGTGTATGTGTGTGTGTGTGTGTGTGTGTGTATAGCATATCCTTCAGAGAAAGAGTGCATAAGCACATGTAAGGTAATTTTTTGAATCTTTGTATATGTCTGATGATCTTTTAAATTTTTTTCCCCCTCACATCTTATTGATTGGTTAGTATAGAGTTTTCTTTGAGAATTTTGAAGGCATGTGCCATTGTCTTCCAGCATCTAATAGATCTCTTTATATCACCAGTTTTTTCTCTATGGAAGCTTTTAGAATTTTTTTTTTGACTTTGGTACTAGTAAATTATCATTATGTAACATTTTGTTCTTGTGTTATGGATGCATTTTTTTCCCTTGTCTGTCTAAGTATATTGATTAGAGTTGGTTTTGTTTGGTTTTTGAATGTCTTTTCTTTCCTGCTTTATCTTTGTTCCCTGTGGATTGCTCTTTTCTGGTTGTTTATTGTGGCCTTTCTCCTTCATGGTGGAAACTTTCCTCCAATATTAGGTGATCTTTGGCTGTCTGTTCTTATTTAAGGGTAAGACATTAAAAAAGCTTATTCTGTTTATTTGCAAAGGAATAAGAAAAAGTCTGGAAGGATATGTTCTAAACTCCAGTGGTCATGGGAGGGTGGGTTGGCTAGGGTGGGTACTTTTATTTCAATATTCTATACAATTTAATATTTTTGTAACAATCCTTAATTGCTTTTATGAGCTTTTTTTTCTTAAAGCTTTAATGAAGTTATCTGTTGCTGTGTAATAATAGTTACCTATTGCTATGTAATACATAACCACAAAACTTGGCAGCTTAAAGTAACATACATTTAGTCTTTCACACAGTTTCTGAGGGTCAGGAATTTGAGAGTGTAGCATCACTGGGTGGTTCTGGCTTCGGGTCTCTGATGAAGTTGTGGTCAGTCTGTTTGCCAGGGTGGCAATAATTTCAAGGCTCAACTGTGGCTTCCAAGCTCGTTGATACTGTTGGCTGGCCTCAGTTTCTTAAGCGCTGTTGGAGTGAGGGCCTCAGTCCCTCACTTCATAAATCTCAGAGTGTCCTAAAAATGTGGCAGCTGTTTACCCTATTGTGAGTGACTTGAGAGAGAGTAATAGTATAATTTTCCCTAGATGGAAGCTGCAGTCTTTTTTATAACCTATTCTTGGAAGTAACATGTCATCATTTTTGCCATATGCTTGTTATTGGTCATACAAACCAAACCTGGTATAATGTGGGAGGGCACTACACATGGATTTGAAAAATAGGAGGCAGGGATCCTTGGGGGCCAGAAGGCAGGCTATGATAGTCAGCCTCCAAGATGGCTCCTGATGATCCCCTCTTCCTGGCATTCTCTTGAGTAGTTCCCTCCCACATTGCACCATGGCTGATCTGTGTAACCAGTGGCATATGGCAGAAGTGATGGTATCCTACTTCAGAGATTATGTTGTAAAAGACTGTGTCTTCCATTGTGGCTGCTCTCTTCTTTCTCTCTCTTGGACATTCAGACACCTTGTGAGAGGCTCAAATGACTGGAGGTAGAGGCCTCAGACCTATAGCTAGTGAGGAACTGAGACTTGCCAACAACCATGTAAGTGAGCTGAGAAGTAGATTCTCCATTCTCTGTTGAGCCCTGAGATGATTGCAGCTCTGGCTGACAGCTTGACTGCAACCACGTGAGAGACCTTGAGCCAGAAAAACTCAGCTAAGCTACTCCTGGATTCCTGACCCTCAGAAACTGTGTGGGATAATGACTGTTGTTTTAACCTTCCAGGTTTTGGGTGAATTTGTTACATAGCCAAAGAGCACTAATAAATAAAGCCAAAAATTTTTTTTTCAAACACACACACACACCCATACCCCACATTCAAAACCTCATTGGCAGGTTGGTATATGTGGGTTTGAAACCGCTAGGTGGCGTTTCAGGGGGCTCCGAGGAGCTCCGGTTCTTTATGTCTCAGCGCAAAAAGAATTCAGTGAGAGGCAAAATGATAGATAAGAAGTGAGTTATTAGAGTAGGGCACTTGTGAGGCTTTCAAGTGGGCAGGTGAGAAGGTGCTGTGCCCCGAGAACATAGTGGGCTACAGTTTTATAATCAAAGAAAAAGTGGGAGGGGGAGAAGACCACCTTCTTCCTCATTCTTGAGTAGACATCACACTTCCATCATCAGTTCCTTCTCTGTGTCGGGCGGGGGAGTTTTCTTGTCCCTACGTGGTCAAACCGGGACTGTCATGGCACTATGGAAAAATTATTCCGTGTCTCAGTACAATGAGGGTCTTTCACTTTGAAATGTCACCTTTCCATAAATTATTGTTTTTTATGTGTGCAGAGAGCATGTCCAAGGGGTCATTAACTTACTGAGCTCACTGAGCAGGATGTGGGTCTCATGCCACCATTGTTTTATTGTTTGGGGGCATGTCTCATGCTTCTGTTGCATGGTTTTGTTGCTAAGCAAGCCAGCTTGGTTTTGTGGTTAAGCAAACCTTCTTTCTTGAGTGATCAATAACTTATAGGGGTCTCCCATACTTTTTTCTTTACTTACAGTCCTCTAGTAGGATTAACTATTTAATTACCTACTTCGTCCCTTTACTCTGTCCCTATCAGGTTGGACTTGTTGACTGATGGGACTTTATTGTGGCTTGGTTATGCTAAAAACCTAGTTTGGGGGGCTGAGGTGTGACCCTTAATGTTAGTATCTGGAAGTCTAAAGAGTCTGTTCAGTTTCTTTACAGAAAAGTCTTCCATTTTCCTTTCTGAAGGTTTAAGCTTGGCTGTTTTATTCTGAGTTGGCCAGGGAAAGAGGGCTAGAGGTACCATAATTAAGTAGGCAGTTTCACCTGTCCCTCTCTACTCCCCCTGGTTTGCCTGTTGTTCCTTAGTTCCGAGGTGCTTCTCTTTGGTTTCTTGAGGGAATAAACCTCTAATTTATCTCTAATTTACTTTAGGAATTGTAAGTTGTGATGGTGAGATGGTAGTCCATTTCCTTACTTGTAGCTCCATGCCTTATCTGTATCCTCTGAGATTTAGGGTTTCTGCAGGTGGACTAGTCTTGCTTATCATAAGTAGCCTCTTTCAGTTGCAAATGAGATTTTAGTTTCTTTAGCGCTGCTGAGTTCCTCAGCTGCTTTCCTTTTTCTGAAAATTTGTGGAAACCTTTTGACCATTAACGCTTAATTACATTAGTATTCTTTTTGATCGTGTAGGTGTTTGCCTTTTTTTGTGCCTTTATTATCATTTTAACAGTCTTGGAAGGAAGAGTAGATAATCTTTCTGCCATATATAAGTGGAAGTCCAAGGAGTGTGAGTGTGTGTATTTCACTATTATTATATGTACTATAGCAGGAAATGTATAACCATGGACTCATAGGATTTTTGAGACA
This sequence comes from Balaenoptera musculus, assembly GCF_009873245.2. NCBI lineage: Eukaryota > Metazoa > Chordata > Mammalia > Artiodactyla > Balaenopteridae > Balaenoptera > Balaenoptera musculus. The sequence continues at coordinate 60,594,220 of NC_045800.1, read as the reverse complement.
AATTGGAATTTGGAGATAATTTAGTCCTCTTTATTCATTTTACAACAGAGGAACAGGCTCAGCAAAGTTAGATGTTTTGCCCTTGATTACAGTTAGCAGTGCAAGCCTGAGATGGAATCTGTATCTCCTGACCCTATTTGTTCCTTTTTCTACCATGCCACACTAACTACCTTTATTTTTTAAACAGATGATTAAATTATTAACAATTTAAACCTATTGTACAAACTAAGAATTAATAACTACGTGCCAGATTTTGGGGATTCAAAATGGGTAAGCCTGGTTTCTATGTCAGAGCAATCTCTGGATAAATAAAAATGATTTTTTTACTTTCCTTTAGTTCATATCTTTTGTTGATTACTGGCCTCATCTTTTGTTTTAACTATTTAACAATTTGTGTAATTTATGTGATGATCTTAACTTACGATTTGTCCAGACAAGCAGTGTTTTGAATAAAAGAGAGGTTTTTTTCCCTTTAATTTACAATTTCCTTTGACTTTCTTGGCTCTCATTACTCTCTTCTGCTTTCTAATTTCTTACTTGAGAGGAAGCTCAATATTTTTTTTTTGTACTAGGTTTATAATTAAATATCCATAGTATAAGCCTTGCATGCAGCGTTTATAAACATTGCTGGGGAGAGAGGCAATTAAGGAAAGTACCTTAGTAAATCTTTTCTATAGACAGTAAGCTCTTGGTGCAAAGGAACTGCACTATGCTTTTTTCTTACATGACCCTTAGCATGGTGCTGGATACATGTTACGCACTTGGTAAATAGCATTTGACTGAAAAACATTTTTTTATGGAAGGCCTTTTTAAAGTGGAATTTTAAGTGTTCAGTGTTAAAAGTTAATGAGAGAATTGATATTTCCTTCACATACATTTTTGTGAAGATATATTTTTCACATGCTATGTTTGTCAAGCTTTTCAGAGCAGTTTTTTAAAGAACAAGAACCATCATATTCTAATGGTCTTTGCACACTGGACTGGTATACAACAAGGGGTTGAATCTAAAGAAGGGCCATGGAGAATCCATCTGAAAAACTTTCAAGAGTAAGGAGGAAAATAAGAGTATAATAATTTTTAACAATTATTATCTGACAATAAAGCATTTATTCAATATGTATTAGGTCCGTTTTTATATGGTATTAGTTTAGTCCTCATGACAACTTTATGAGGTAGTTATCCTTGTGAAAAATAACAGAGCTTAAGACATTTGTTCATACCAAAAAATGTATCAGTCATTGTGCAGTAATTTGAAATACATGCTTGTTTTAATTGTAAAACCTGTATTCTTTATTTTCTATTATCTTACTATGGAAGTATTAATTTGAAAGTGAAAAACTCAATTATACATCCAGATTTTTTGAGTGTAAATTAAGTAGATACATAAAGGCTCATAAACTTAATGAAATTCTATTTTCCTTTTAGTATAGATATAGTGTAGATGAGAAAAATGTGTGTAGTTTGCTCCAAAAATTGTTAACATTTAGTTTTAATTAGTGCATCAGAGTAGATTAATAATTTCTTTGTGAGAGATTGAAAGACTCAACAATTCTCTTTTTGACTGAACTTTCAAAACAATGCACTTCTTATGTTGGGAGGGTGGTATGTTGTCTACAATTGACCTGTTTCCAGAATAGAGCAAGCATTACCATGATTCAGAAATATCAACTAGATAATTATTTGATATTCAAAAATTAAATTTCTTCTAGAGTATGCTAGTCTTTATTTGAAGATTGTAAAGCTGGTTTTTCCCTTGAATAAGAAAAAATTAGGATCTGAGAAAAGCAGAATTAAGTTAGTTAGTTTTGATGTATCCAATTTGCCAAAATATTGCAACTGAAAATAAGTAGGACACTTGTGGTAGGAAGTAAGTAGGCTATTGAGAATAATCTTTTCCAGCATATTGAAGAGACAACAGTGGGTGTGAGGGGAGGAGGAAATATGGAACATATAGATACTTCCAGATGAGTATTGGTGTAATTATGGGGAATAAAGGAAAGGAATGTATTAATAGGGATGGAAAACAGAGGGAAGGAGTATGTAAGACAGATTTGCCTTAATTTTTCCTGACACCAGATAAATACCACAGAAGTAAGAGGAATGAGAGAATTAATGAAATGGTAATTGGGAAATAAAAATCATCATTAGAAATAAAAATACTCAGTTTTAAGAAGGGAAGCTAGAGTAGTTCACGAAATGTGTTTCTCTCACAGACATAAATCCTTAATAATATAATGATATGAACCTTAGGTAAATCTTGATTAATGTAAGCATGCAGGAAAGATATTACTTAATGTTTACTCCAAAAATACTCAAAGTAATAATAGTTGGTCATAAATTTCAACACTGATTATTCAATGCCAAAAATTTGCAGGTGAATTATTTGTATAAGTTACGATGAATTACTTTGATAAATTATGTATATTAGGTTTGAAGGTGAAACAATATTTGGAGTGTCAAGTGAGACTCCTTATATACAGTTAAAAGGTATCATTGTTTTGTTTAAAACTAATTGTGAGATGCTCTGACACTTTTGTAGTTAAGTCTCGATATAGCTACTTTGCAATATTTTCTTCTACAAGTTATAACATTATGCTTTGTGTATTTAGGTCCTTAATTGATCCTGAATTGATTTTTGTATATGATGTGAGGTAGGGATCTAGTTTTTAAAAAGGTTTTCCTTTGAGGGAATCAGCTATTATATTACTATATTGTGAATAGGCCAACTTCTACCCACTGATCTGCAATGCCAATTTTTATTTATCTATAGTTTGGTTTCTGGCTTCTTAATTTTTTTTTTCCCCCCTTCTGGTCTGTTTGTCTCTCCTTGAACTAATACAGCCCTATTTTTATTTTGTTACTAAAGCTTTACACTAAGTCTTGATGTCTGATAGGGCAAGTCCCTCCACTTCATTTTTATTCAAGAATTTTCTTAGTTGTTCTTGGCTCTTTTCTTTTGTCCACAGATTTTAGAATAAGCTTGTCAGGTTCTACAAAAATTCTTTCTGGGATTTTGTTTGGAATTGCATTACCTTTATAGATGAATTTGGGAAAAATGAGATCTTTAACATATGAGTTTTTCTATCTATACATGTATTTCTCCATTTAGTTTATGTATTCTTTTATATATTTCAATAACACATAGGCTCTAAGTACATTAAATACAGGGTTGCAAAATGAATAGTTTTTTTTTAGACTTACACATCTTACGGAGTGATCATTGCTAAATTTGTTAGCTTCAAAAATTATAAAAATAAATGATTCTTGGAAAAAATTCAAACCATGTAGAAGCGATTAAAAGTAAAAAGGAAAAAAAAAAAAAAAGTAAAAATGAAATCTGGGGTAACTTACTGTCTCTGCAGCAGCGGTCCACTAGTACTTTCTGCAGTGCTGGAAATGTTGTATATCTGTGTTTTCCAATATGGTAACCAGTAGTCACATTTAGCTTTGAATGTTTGAAGTGTGGTTAGTGCAACTGATGTGTTTTTTTTTTGGGCTGCACCGCAAGGCCTGTGGGATCTTAGTTCCCCGACCAGGGATCAAACCCGTGCCCCCTGTAGTGGAAGCACAGAGTCTTAACCACTGGACCACCAGGGAAGTCTGACCACTGATGTATTGAATTTTTAAATTTTATTTTATTTTAATTAATTTAAATTCAAATAGTAATGTGGTTAGTGGTTATAGTATTAGACACTGTAGCTTAGGTCTTATTGCAAAATTTCGTTTTCTTCATAAGTGTACATTTTTGTTAGGTTTATTCTAGGTATTTTTAAAATATAGTTGTTGCTATTGTGAGTAGAATTTTTTTCAATAACTTTTTTAGGTTATTCGTGGTATTTGGAAAGGCTACTGAATTTTGAATATTTCCTTTAACTTAGTTACCTTTGCCCTTCATTAAAAGAAAGATGGTCTTCGGCTATTTTGATTTTTTTTTAATGAATTCTAGATTCTTAGACTTTGAAATAAACTGGTATTGAAATTTGAATTTGAAATAAACTCTGAATCTTTATATTATTTCATATTAAGTAATTGGTTTTGAGTTGTTCTGGAGCTTCTTCAAATAAGACCTAAATTATGGATGCTGAATGAACACAGACTCATTTATGAAGACTTCGTTTTGCCCCAGATATTATAAGACAGTATTCCTTGTGGCTTCTCTGATTTTCAGACCTGACTTTTTTTTTTAAACAACCTTGGTCTGTCTTTTTTTTTTTTTTTAATATTTATTTATTTATTTGGCTGCACTGGGTCATTAGTTGTGGCATATGGGACCTTTAGTTGCAACATGTGGGATCTAGTTCCCGAACCAGGGATCGAATGCAGGCCCCCTGCATTGGGAGCGCAGAGTCTTAGCCACTGGACCACCAGGGAAGTACCTCCAGACCTGACTTTGAATATTGAGGAAAATGGTATTCCTGAGGCTTACCTAAGCATGGATTCATTTTTAACAGTTCATTTGAGCTCAGTATACATTTTTTGGAGCACCTGCTTTGTGGTCAGCATTTTTCCAAATACTGGGACTACAGTGTTAAATAGGTTTCTTGCCTTTAAGCAGCTAGTAGTGTAATTGAGGAGACAAATGTAGAAAGAAATTGATTCATATACTGTGGCATTATAGAATACAGGTTAAGATTGTGCTCTGGAGTGACTTGTAGTTGTGTGACTTTGGTTATATTTCTTAATCTGTGGAAGCTCAGTTTCCTTGTGAATAAAATAGGAATATTATAGTAGGAATATTAAAATAGGAATATTATAATGTGAGGATTGAATGAGATAATTTATGTATTTGCCATATGCTAGCTAATATTGTTGGCTACTAGAGAGCTTGGAATGTCTCACATCTCTTTTACAGACAATGGAGACAACTTGAGGGGGGTTAATAAGCAGGCGGATGACATGGTCAGATTCACGTTTAGAATTCTATAAATCACTGTGTCTGCAGTAGGTCAGGGAATTTGAAGAGATAAATTAAAGGAGGCTGTAGTGATAGACGTGTTGAGAGATGGTGACCTAATCATTACAGTTAGGAGAGAATGGGAGAAAGTTCAGTAATACTTCAGTGTTATAAAGGTAAGACTTGATGATTGGTTTAATGAAAAGGGCAAAGGAGTCAGGGATTACATTCCAATGTTTAGTTTTGGTGAATGACTAGATGTTGTTATTTATAACTGAGTTAGGGAGTATGGGAGGGGGAGGACCTGTTAGAGGGGATGGAGAGATTGAGTTGTTTTGTTCATGCATGAGATGAATGTGTGATATCTAAGTGGATATATTTAGGAGAGAGTTTGATTTATGTTTCTGGTGGGTAGAGGATTCATGGTGGGAGAGACGTGTAATAAACATTATATTTAATTGTAATTTGACATAATGCCGTTCAGTAAATGTTAGCTATTGTTACCATTATCATCATCATCATCATCACCACCACTGCTGCCACCATTATTATATAGGTAGTGTTTAAAGCAACCAATAGATAAGCCTTTCTAGAGGAAGGGCATAAAGTAAAAGGAGAAGTGGGGTGAAGATAGAACATTTAATGGATGGGTAGATGAAGAAGTATGGTAGGAGATGGAGAAGAAATGGTGAGCTTGTAGCAGGAGAACTAAGATAAGGTCTCACAAAGAATAGTGACTTTGTATGACAGAGTGGTTAATAATATCAGATGTAACAGATTGTTAACATAAAGCCTACAGGAGTCCACTGGATTTGACAGTAGGATGTCAGTGGTGACCTCAGCTAAGTAAATCACAGTGGAGTGACATGTAGGGACAGAATCCAGATTAAAATGTACTTAGAAATATATAGGAAGTGTGATACAAAGTGGGCTAGTTCTGTTCAGGTGGCCCAAGAGCCAAGTGGTGACATCTTACAAGTACCAAATTTAAAAAATTTCCTTTAATGAAAATATGTGGCTGGTTGTTATGAATAATTATCAACGAGTTTTTTAAAATACAAAGAGTATAGTTCTATGTGTTTAGGTTTAAATCTAGCTTAATTATTATTTCCTCCAGCTTTCTCTAATTGAGTTTTAATCCTCATCTAGTTTTTTAATGAGAATTTAAAATATTATTTTCATAAACCTTATAACTTATTGTGGTTATTTGCATTCTAACCCCACGGCTTACTTTAAAAAAAAATTAATTAATTAACTTTTGGCTGCCTTGGGTCTTTGTTGCTGCCCAAGAGCTTTCTTTAGTTGCGGTGAGTGGGGGCTACTCTTCGTTGCGGTGCGCGGGCTTCTCATTGCGGTGGCTTCTCTTGTCGCGGAGCATGGGCTCTAGGTGCACAGGCTTCACTAATTGTGGCTCGCAGGCTCTAGAGCACAGGCTCAGTAGTTGTGGTGCACAGGCTTAGTTGCTCCGTGGCATGTGGGATATTCCTGGACCAGGGCTTGAACCCATGTCCCCTGCATTGGCAGGCGGATTCTTAACCAGCGTGCCATGAGGGAAGCCCCCCCATTGTTTACTCTTAATCTGTTTCTTTATAAGCCTCTTAAATTTCAGCTTCAGTGAAAGCTGAAAGATTAGTGGATTAACACTTTTGATCTCCTTTTTCTTCCTTTCTAATGTTTTGTTTTATATTTTTTAAAATTGAAGTATAGTTGATTTACAATGTTGTGTTAATTACTGTTGTACAGTAAAGTGGTTCAGTTATACATATATATACCTTCCTTTTTTAATATTCTTTTCCATTATGGTTTATCGCAGGATATTGAATATAGTTCTCTGTGCTTTCTAATATGGTTTTTTTTTTTTTTTATTTGCTTTTTTTTTTTGGCCGCACCACGCACTTTGCGGGATCTTAGTTCCCTGACCACGGATTGAACCTGGCCCCCAGGCAGTGGAAGCACAGAGTCCTAACCACTGGACTGCCAGGGAATTCCCTCTAGTATGTTTTTTAAAAAAAATATTTATTTATTTTGGCTGCACTGGGTCTTAGTTGCACCATGTGGGATCTTCGTTGCGGCATGCGGGATCTTTAGTTGTGGCATGTGAACTTCTTAGTTGCACCATGCAACCTCTTAGTTGTAGCATGCATGCAGGATCTAGTTCCCCGATCAGGGATCAAACTGGGACCCCTGCATTGGGAGTGTGGAGTCTTACCCACTGGACCACCAGGGAAGTCCCTCTAATATGTTTGAATCAACTTTTATCTTACAATTGCAAGAGCCATTTAAAAGTTACGTTGTTTAAAATCTCACTATATCCACACTATCTGTATGACTGATTCTGTCAACTTTATAAAACTTGACAGGAACCATTAGGGTTCTTTGGTTTATATGGTAATATTTGTAGATTTCTATAATTTTACTCATTTAATTCTCAGAGGGCAATCTTAGTTGCAAGTATTTATGGAATATTTTATTATCATCCTGCTATATAGCAAGTCTTAGCTTGACATTACTATCTGTGACATTGGTAGGGCATTTCATTTATGACTGGGCTGTTTCTGGACTTCACAGTCTCTTGAAGGACCTTTCTGAGCCTGAAATTCTAAGTTATGCTAATCTTCAGGGAAAGAACACATTTGAATAAATAGTGTCTGTTTCAGTCTTACAAAAGGCTCCAACTTTGTTTTATTACTGTTAGTTGTATACTACTGTTGTTCTAGCGTATCTCAATAGTTATCTATAATGTATTAATACATTCTATTTATGTGTTCTGATATTTAATTATAAACCTAAATAACAATACCATTTTCCCATTGCCCATGGTAGGAATGCCATTATTGGATTTTATTCTTTTTTTTGCTTCAAGAGTGTCTTCCTTAAATAGCTCAGACAGGATTGAGGGAAGTATTTCTCCTTCTCCTCTCCCCTCCTCCTGTGTCCCCTCTCCCCCTTCTTTTCCCTCCCTTCCCACTTCCCTTCTTCCTACTTACTTGTCACCTGTTGCTGTCAATATTTATATAATAAAGTATTTAAATTAAATTTATTTAAATTTTTTTGTACAAGAAAAGTTGTCATGTAATCTTTGGAGGCTTACAGGTTCATTGGTTGAAAAGTTTAAGTGGAAACTGTATCCGGACGAGTATCATAACCACATTCTAAAATGTTGTATGTAATTTTTTTTTTTTTTTTTTTTAAATATAGTGTCTGGACTGGGTCCTATCTGTAGACATTCAGATTTAATTGCTGTGGGGTGCGGCTCAGTCATTGGTACGTTGTTTTTTTTTTTTTTTTTAAATTAATTAATTAATTTATTTATTTTTGGCTGTGTTGGGTCTTCGTTTCTGTGCCAGGGCTCTCTCTAGTTGCGGCGAGCGGGGGCCACTCTTCATCGCGGTGCGCGGACCTCTCACTATCGCGGCCTCTCTTGTTGCGGAGCACAGGCTCCAGACGCGCAGGCTCAGTAATTGTGGCTCACGGGCCCAGTTGCTCTGCGGCATGTGGGATCCTCCCAGACCAGGGCTCGAACCCGTGTCCCCTGCATTGGCAGGCGGACTCTCAACCACTGCACCACCAGGGAAGCCCTGTAATTGTTTTTAATATATTTTTTCTAATTTCAAAATAATATACTTATTATGTACATTTTAAAAACACACAAAAATAAAAATCATATGCAATGATATATAATATTTTGATATATATGTTTCCAATTCTTTTTGGGAGTATATTGCAATCTTTTTCTTTTTTAAAAAAAAATTATTCATTCATTCATTTATTCATTCATTCTGGCTGCGCTGGGTCTTAGTTGCGGCATGCGGGATTTTTTTTTTTATAAATTTGTTTATTTTATTTATTTATTTTTGGCTGCATTGGGTCTTCGTTGCTGCTCATGGGCTTTCTCTAGTTTCAGTGAGTGGAGGCTCCTCTTCGTCGGTGCGCGGGCTTCTCATTGCAGTGGCTTCTCTTGCTTCGGAGCACGGGCTCTGGGCTGCGGGCTTCAGTAGTTGTTGCACACAGGCTCAGTAGTTGTGGTGCACAGGCTTAGTTGCTCTGCGGCATGTGGGATCTTCCCGGACCAGGGATCTAGCCCGTGTCCCCTGCATTGGCAGTGGATTCTTAACCACTGCGCCACGAGGGAAGTTCCAGGATTTTTTTTTTTTAGTTGTGGCATGCGGACTTCTTACTTGTGGCATGCGAACTCTTAGTTGCAGCATGTGTGCAGGATCTAGTTTCCCGACCAGGGATCAAACCTGGGCCCCCTGCACTGGGAGCACGGAGTCTTACCCACTGGACCACTAGGGAAGTCCCTCTCCTTTTTTTTTTTAAAAACAATATTGAACCATTTCCCCATGGTTGAACTGTGATTTACTGATGCAGTTGGGTACTTTTTGGATGGTGTAATAGTTTACAGTTTTACTTTTCCATAAATTATGCTCTAGTTGACATCCTTGTATACAACTGTCTGATGTTTCCTTAATGGAAATTTGTAGTTGTGCAGTTGTTTCAGAACAAGTGAAACACTTTAACGACCCCCCCTATCTATTTTTGAGCTAATTTAATTATTCATTTGGTAGAGGTGGAGGCATTCCAAGAAAGGGGGAGGGGTGAGCATTTATACCTGTTAAATAATGTGCTGGGCCCTTTTCAAGTATTATCTTTTTTTTTTTTTTTTTTTTTTTTTAGAATTTGTTTATTTTATTTATTTTTGGCTGTGTTGGGTCTTCGTTGCTGCCCGGGGACTTTTTCTCTAGTTGTGGCGAGTGGGGGCTACTCTTCGTTGTGGTGCGTGGGCTTCTCATTGGAGTGGCTTCTCTTGTTGCGGAGCACAGGCTCTAGGGGCGCAGGCTTCAGTAGTTGTGGCACACGGGCTCAGTAGTTGTGGCACATGGACTTAGTTGCTCCGCGGCATGTGGGATCTTCCCAGACCCGGGATCGAACCCGTGTCCCCTGCATTGGCAGGCGGATTCTTAACCACTGCACTGCCACCAGGGAAGCCCCCTGAAGTATTATCTTTTTTGATCCACATAGCAACCCTGTCACATAGGTAGTTTTATCCTCTTTAGAGAAATTAAATGGCTTGTCTACTTAATGGCAGAATCAGGACAATGACACAGGTCTTAGACTTTCAGTCTAATGTAGTTTCATTGACTCAGAGGCTCTCTTTGTGGAGACTAGAGGCAGGGTAAAGAGGGCCCTTCCCTGTGCTCTCTCCTGCTTCCTCATTTTCTGCTGATTGGTGTGTATTTCTTTTCCCTCTGGTAAATTCAGGTAGAAAAAAGGTTGAGAACTACCACTATACCATTTTGCTGTCTCTGGCTTTTTTAGGGACTATGTTCATGTTTGAATCAAGAAATGGATATAAAAGCAGAACATCTGTTTAATCACGTTTTTAGGAAACAAAACCCAACTGAAAAATAGTCTGTGCTTTGTATTATTCTGGAAAAGACATAGTAGAAAGTTGAAGTATAGCGCTCTACTTTCTACTTCCTACTAAGTTGAATTTTCCCTTTGACGTTTAGTAATTTAAAACTGAATATTCAGAGAATAAGTTAAATGTAATAGATTCAAAAGGCTGTGTATCTTTTTTTTCTGCCAACAGCAGTTAGGTTGGCAGAACAGCATACATTAAATGAAAATAAGAACTACATATAATTATAGCCCCACATTTAAACAAACATTTAACAAACATTAACATTAAATGTTTCAGTGAGAAATAGCTCCATTTCATTAGTAAGAATTATGGACCTGATGGTATATTTACTTTTACATTTATAATTCTAATTTATATCTTGCCTATTTCCAAAATAAATTTGAGGCAGTCCTTTTAGTATATAACTGTGTCCTCAAACCTAGCAGTTTGGCTGATTCTGGGTAGTATATGTATAGGTCAGGTTCTTAAGAAGAAGGGTGCAAGAGTCAAGGAAGAGATAAGCAAGATAAAATTGATAAAAAGCAGCAAAGATGAAGAAAAGTAAAGGTTACTGAGATCTGATGGAAAATTCCCTGGTTTGGAGCAGGGGAATATCAGATCAGAGAAAGAAATACTATGGGAAGACTGAACATTTTGAAGTTTGGGGTTAGAGAACTAATTTGCCTGGAGGATAGTGCAAAATGGATCTTGCAAATTTATTGTTGAGGACCTGAAGATGTACTCTGTGAATCTGGAGAGTAGAATTTCCCTTTGGGTGATTTGATCACAATTAGGCTATCCTAGTCTGCTTCTTGCCTATACTATGGATCTTTTTTACGGGCCATCTTAACTATTCCCTTCAGATTCTTGTCCTCAGACTTTAAAAGGGAAGGTTGTTCATGGGGAAGGAGCAAAGAAGAGATGAAATGGGAGAGGAAGAGGAAGTTGGGCAACAGATAAAAGCTGTCCATTTTTTGACCCTCTTATGAAGGAGACTTATTACTCCCTCTTTTGTTTATTATAATAAACATTATACATTGTACTTAACTTTACTGTAATACTTATCACACTGTGAGCAGTTACTTTTATTCTGATTTGTCTACTAAATTGTGAGGTCCTTAAGGGCAAGAAATGTTTGTTCTTTCTCTTTTACTAGCCAGCTAGAGAAAGAAGGAAAGTAACATTGATTGAGTTCCTATTTTATATGTACCAAGCACTTTGCTAAGACATAGATATCATCAAATCCACTGGTTGCAAACTTTTTAACTTCCATAAAAATATTTTGATGAACAAGTACTTCCTCACTCATTAAGTTAATATTTATGATTTTTATATTGTAACATTAAATAAAACTGATAAATCACTCTTAGTGGATGCTAAATACCATTGTGGTTTGATATCTACCATTATTCATTTATAAAAAGACACAAACAGGCTCTTTTTAAACATTTAAAAAATTTATATTCCTTTCTCTGTTTAAATTTGTATCTCTATTACACTTTTCCCCACCAGATTTTATCCTTATGTGGTGTATTTTTATGCATGGATTATGTTTTGCATGTAATATACTATGCATACATTATGAAGGCAATATATTTTTATGCATGAAAGAAAGCCTTTCGTGCATATTGATCACACTATTGTATATCTCTGCAGCATATATATATGTGAAGTCAAGTTTAAAAAAATTTCCTAGTTTTTAAATTGTAATTAGCATATAGTTAGTAAAACAACATAAATGTATTAAAATGTTAAATCATTATTAAACAAGAAAATAAGAAGTTATTGGAAATGCATGTTTGAATGAGATGGGTGAAGCTGATCTTCAGTGTTTTTCAATTAATTCAACCTTTTGTAGATAAATAATACTCAATGCTGCAATAAGACAATGGTCAACATCAATTTTATTTCCCCCTTTTTTCTTTAAGAGGTGTAAATTCTGAGCAATTTGTTTACATAATAAATTGAATGGTAATGCACAGTTTTGTTTCAGCAGTTGTCACTCAGTTATTTGAACTCTTCTGTCATCAAATGATTTATCATCAAAATTATTTTTATTTATCTGTCAGCTGATAATTTAAGTCCTTCTTCAGTTTCGTTGAAAGCAAAGACTAGAAACCACCTGACTTGCCAGGGTCATTAGAGTCATTAGAGGCATGCAATTCCGGGAAGTATACCAAAAAAGGCTTTATTAAGTCTTCTTAATATAATTATATTAGGTAGTAATTATATCTGATAGTGTTTTATTTATAGGTATTGTTCAGGAGGTATTGAGAAAAGCTAAGTATTGTTAACTTCAGTATACCTATGTCAAAAGGATATTTTTTTGATAAGATGTTTTTATCAGGTGCCTTAAACATGTTTTAACCAAAGCCATTTATTCAGTTTAAAGCCATTGTCTGTCTTGGAACCTTGTTGGCAAAACTGTTCTTTCATTGTCAAACCAATCAGATTTACTTTCATGATATAAGAAGTCTGACTTTATTTTTCAGTTCAAATAAATGATTTGATTTGTGTTCCTGTGACAACCATGTTTGATATTTAATCCTTGGTAGATAAATGGAAGGCAGGGAGACTTGTTTCAAAAGTGTGTTGCTTGGAAGAACTGTCTTTCTTGTTCTTTTTAGAAACTCTGAGTTTTGCTTCACAGAACTCTCCCTGAAAAGTAATGTATTCTTTGATGATGAACATGGGCTAGAAATGATGAACTTTTTAAATGAAAATTGTCACCAACTTCTGCCCCATTCTATAATATATCTGAAAATAGAACATCCTATCACAATTACTCATTTTTAATTTCTATCTTCATTCTTTACAGTAATAATGTATAGAACAGGAAGCCCTATAGTCAGTTTATAGTACTTTAAGTAAAGAAGGCTTTGCAGACAAAATATTATGAATCATTCCTTGTTTAATACTTCAGAGATTTTTATACCTAGGCAATGCAGTACGGTTTCAGTCAGGATGGACGAGAGGTATGCCATTCTTCTTATAAAGTGAGTAAAGACTTGTGGAAGGGGAGTCAAGTAAGGAGAATTTGGATGACCTCTCCGTTTGGACCTCTGATCCATTGTCAGGCAGATTAGTTTTAGGAAAGGAATGAATACATGTGGAAATTGAAGACCTGTCCATTGTTGTTTATCTATTTCTGTGTACTCCTCAGAGAGTCTGTTTACCTTCAGTAGCATAAATATATGATATTGGAAGATCCCTGTTCTAATATTTATGGTAGCCTCTATTTTATAGCCAGGGAAACTTAGACTTAAAGAGGTGAAAGAATTGGCTGTGGTCATTAAGCTAGTAAATGGCTTAGTCAAGAACTCCAAAACTTACTTTTCCTCATGTGTCTCACTACCTAGTACATAGTCTGGTACACATAGATGTTTGCTATGTATTTAATAAAAGAATAACTTCATATTGTTTTGTGAACTATTAAATACTTAACATTGTAGTAGTCTCTTGAATTTTGAACTGCTGGGTGAAAGTAGCATAGATGATTCACTACAGAAGAATATTGAAGATAACTCATATTTTTAAAGCATGATCAAGTTCATCTCCCTTTAGTTCTTGAGGTGGTGTCTGTGGAAGTAACTAATAGACCATCAGAGAACTTAGGCACTTTGGGAGACTTCCCTGGTGGTCCACTGGGTATCCGTGCTCCCAATGCAGGGGGCCTGGGTTCGATCCCTAGTCAGGGAACTAGATCCCGCATACATGCCGCAACTAAGAAGTCTGCATGCTGCAACTAAAAGATACTGTGTGCTGCAATGAAGGTCCCACGTGCCTCAACTAAGACCCGGTGCATCCTAAATAAATAAATAAATACTAAAAAAAAAAGAACTTAGGCAGTTTTAAATGTTTTATCAATTAAGATAGAGACCTGTTAACAGTGTGGTAGTGTTTATTTGATAGGGGTCAACTGGCTGTATGTTGATACCACAGTCAGATGTCCACGAGGCAAACATATGTTTATATGACCAGTATATTTTTGTTTCTATGTTAACAGGTATTCTCTTAAACTGAATGACCAAATCTTGGCTGAAGAGAAACACAAGGAACTGTAAGTGCATTAAACTCTAGGCTGTACATAATTTACTCTGTCTATGGAGTAGATGCATGTAAACAATCTGATTTTTTAAATTCTGTGGGGTATAAAATATAAAGATGTAATCAATATTATGATCTTAATCCTAGTAGGATTAGGATAATTTAAACTACAGAAGGTTAACACAGGAAATAATTCTTCCTATGCACACATTAGAATATGGAGTATTGTATCCCATCCTCTAGACAAAGGGCATATTCGGAAATAGGTCGTTTCATTTTCTTTCCCCAGATAAAATGTTAAACTGTCATTGTTAATTTTGGCTCTTGCTCAGTTGACTTCCACCCTGTGCTTAAGGTGGAGAAATATGATTTTGTTTGTTGTCTTATGAAAAAGTAAATGCCTAACTCTGTTTAGCACACAGTAAAACACTTTAAATATAAAGTTTTAAATGTGAATAAAATTTTGTTCCTTTAAAAAATTTTAATGTTTGTAGGGTCCTATCTTTCAGGTAGGATAGCTGTATACATGATTCTGGGATATCTCTGTTGCTATTTTTCTGCCCTGTGGTAGTATCTAAAAAGATTACTACCTCACAGGAACTGTGAGGTCTTTAGTTAAAAATTACAGACTTGGGAGTTTTAAAAATTCATCTCTGGGACTTCCCTGGCGGTCCATTGGTTAAGACTTCGCCTTCCAATGCAGGGGGTGTGGGTTCGATCCCTGGTCAGGGAGCTAAGATCCCTCATGCCTCAGGGCTAAAAAGCGAAAACATACAAAACAAAAGCAATATTGTAACAAATTCAATAAGGACTCGAAAAAAAATGGTCCACATCAAAAAAAAAAATCTTAAAAAAAAAATTTCATCTCTTTTCAATATCATAGGATTGTCCAAAGAGGGACGCTAAAATAAAGTATATGCTTCTGTTTTCTAGTAGGCTACTTTTTTTTCTCCATTGTGCATAAGAAAGTTCTGATAATTGTAATTATTATTGAAACACCTAATGTCAAATAATAATGTAGAATTAAGTTTGAGGAATTTGAGGCTAACTACACCTACAGGTTGGACCTCACTTATTATTATTACTATTATTATTTTAATTGAAGTATAGTTGATTTACAGTGTTGTACGGGCTGCGCTTATTATTGATGATAGTCAAGGTTCTATCTGTCCTTTTTATAAATACATTGGTGAATTTTACAAACTTCCTTGGGAGTTTCCTTAGTGTTTGACACTCCTTTATGTTAAAGATACTTTAATATCTAACTCAAGTCCCTCGTGGTTTAGTTTAAATGTAATCTTCATTTGTACTCAAGTTATGGAGAATAACTTTTTCTGTAGATTGAGTGCTTCAAGACTATTATTTTCTTCTCAAGGTTAAGTAATGATTTTTCTGAGTACTTTTTAAGGTGCTATTTAAAAACTCTGTCCTGAATCTTTTCCAAATTATTTTCTTTCTTCTGTCTTATAGAAGGGATTATAGTAAGTGTTAATCGTAAAATGGTAGGCTCAATGTGTAAGAAAAGGATTTAAGAGTTCTTAGAGTTCATATATCCCATTGTTATGCTAGCCTTTCATCAGTATTTTTATATTTGTTATGTCTTCATTTGATTATAATCTCCATCGTGGGTTCTCAAATTTATTGTTAAGGAATTTTATATAATTTCTTTCTTTACTGCCTAGTCAATGAGGGTAGGTGATTGTCACTGTACCATTGGTTGGTTGCTTACTTAAAGGTTTGGTAACAGAACTTTTCTGTTTTGGGAATTAGGTAGTCAACCTAGAGGTTCCTTTGGCCCTTGGAGACTATGACCAATATTAAAAATACCAGAAAACTGCAATACTGTGAATATTTTTCATATTATTTAATATGTAACCCATATGAACGTGTTAATTCATTTACAGTTTCTTTAGCTGTCTGTGATATAGTTCACCCTCATGGATAGACTGATTTTTTTTCTTAGATTTTATTATGAAAAATTTTAAATGTATAGTATATAATTACACATATACTCACCACCTAGATTTTATCATTAACATTTTACTCTCTTTTTCACCTTATCCATTCTTTTGTCTATCCATTACTTCATCTGCTTTTTGAATGCATTTCAAAAGTAAATTGCAGACATCAATATGTTTCCCCATAAATATTTCAACATGCATACCATCACCTAGAATTCAACAGTTTAGAGTTTTTTGTCTTTACCTGTAAATATTTTCATACAGTGAAATGCACAAATCTTAAGTGTACATTTGCTGAGTTTTGAGAAGTGCGTAAATGTTTGTAACCCAGTCCTCTATCAAGAAATTCCCTTATGCCTCTTTGTAGTCACTCTCTGCTCCTACCCTCCGAGAGGTAACCCTTTCTATGATTTTTTTCTACTGTAGATTAAGTTTTTCCTGTTCTAGAATTTCTTATTAATGGAATCATATGTACGTTATGTTTTATATAATACTTCTTTCACTCAGTATAATATTTTTTAGATTCTTTCATGTTGTTGCATATATTATTTAATTTTTTTTATTGCTGATTAACATTCCATGGTTCATCTGTTCTCTTATTGGTGGATGTCTAGGCTGTTTCCTTTCGTTTGGCTACTATGAATAAAGTTGCTGTTAATATTTTTGTATAAGTCTTTGTGAACATGTTTTTATTTCTCATGGATAGTTACTCAGGAATAGATTTGCTGCTGAGTCACTAGGGTAATAGTATATTTGGTTCTATAAGGAACTACTAGATTTTCTTTTTTTTTTTTTTTAAATTTATTTATTTATTTTTGGCTGTGTTGGGTCTTCGTTTCTGTGCGAGGGCTTTCTCTAGTTGTGGCGAGCAGGGGCCATTCTTCATCGCGGTGTGCGGGCCTCTCACTATTGCGGCCTCTCTTGTTGCTGAGCACAGGCTCCAGACGCGCAGGCTCAGTAGTTGTGGCTCACGGGCCCAGTTGCTCCGCGGCATGTGAGATCTTCCCAGACCAGGGCTCAAACCCGTGTCCCCTGCATTGGCAGGCGGATTCTCAACCGCTGCACCACCAGGGAAGCCCCTAGATTTTCTTTTAAAGTGGTACCGTTTTACATTCCTACCAGCAATATATGAGAGTTCTAGTTGCTCTACATCCTCATCAACATTTAGTATTTGTTGGTCTTGCTAATTTTAGCTATTCTGGTGGATATGTAATGGTATCTCAGAGTGGTTTAATTTGCATTTCCATGATGACTGATGATATTGAGTAGTTTTTCATTAGCGTATTGGCCATGTATATTTTCTTTGGTGAAGAGTCTGTTCACATCTTTTGCTGATGAAAAAAATTAGATTGTTTTGGCCTGTTATTGATGAGTTGTTGGAATTCTTTATATATTCTGGATACCAGTCAATGTGAGATGTATGTTTTACAATTTTTTTTCTCCAGTCCCAGGCTTACCATTTTTTCTTAATAGTGCCTTTTGATAAGCAAGTTTTAAATTTTTATAAAGTCTAATTTATCAGTTTTTGCCTTTATGATTATTACTTTGTTCATCTAAAAAACCTTTGCCCTCAATTTATGAAGATACTCTTATTTATATTTTTCTTTAAAAACTGTATGGTTTGAGCTGTTTTGTTTAGGTCTGTGATCTATTATGCATTGATATTTGTATATGATGTGAGGTAGATGTCGATGTTCATTCTCCTTTATCTATATGGATATCTAGTTATTTCAGCACCATTTGCTGAATAGACTTTATCTGTCCACTGAATTGTTTTGATGCCTTTGTTGAAAATAAAATAACTAGAAATATGGGTTTATCCTGTTCCGTTGATTTACTTGTCACTCTTTATGCTAGTCACACAGTATAGTAAGTATTGAAGTCAGTTGCTGTAAGTCCTCCCACTTCGTTCTTCATTTACAAGATTGCTTTGGATGTACTAGAGCCTTTACATTGCCATATATTTTAGAATCAGCGTATCAATTTCCTCAGAAAAACCTTTTGGGATTATCATGGGGATGTTGAATCTATTTGAGAGAGAATTGACATTTTAACAGTATTTAGTCCATCTTTAATTTCTCTCAGCAGTGCTTTGTAGTTCTCAGTGAAGGAGTTTTGCTTGTCTTTAGGCCAAATGAATTTTAATACCAGCCTTGCTTTATGACTATGAATTTCGAAACAAAAGATTGAGGGTTTCAAATAATATTTTCACCTAGAATGTGTTAAATTTGGATAGATGATTTTTTTCTTCTCACAGTGCCTAATACGTCTTCTGGATATTCCGTAGCAGACCTTTGGTAGGGCAATCCTGTCTCGTTAACAGTATCAGGTATAAAACATACTAGCTGAGTGTAAATAATATGTACTTTTCCAGAATTTTCTTTCTTTTATGTTAGGCCACTTGGAATATCTTCTGGATTTGATTGTTATATACTTTTTCTTATCATTCTTCTTACAGATTTTTATTCCTCTTTGAATATATTACATAGTAATTATTTTATAAGTTAGCATTTATCACTAAAAGTATATTGGAGTTATTATTTTTCTACCATAACTACATATTTAGCTGTGTAGGAAAATTAGTGATGTCCCTAATCTTTGCCAGTTATGGTTAAAATGAGTATCATTAGGCCATACCACAGACTGGAAAAGAGAGGTAGATATTTAGCTTAAATCTGTCATAATTCTTAGGAAACTCTTCAAGGCATGTAGTGTGATGATAGATTAATAGCTCAAATTTTTTTTAAAAAAATTTATTTTATTTATTTATTTATTTTTGGCTGTGTTGGGTGTTCGTTGCTGCGCGCGGGCTTTCTCTAGTTGCAGAGAGCGGGGGCGACTCTTCGTTGCAGTGCGTGGGCTTCTCATTGCAGCGGCTTCTCTCATTGTGGAGCACGGGCTGTAGGCGCGTGGGCTTCCGTAGTTGTGGCACATGGGCTCAGTAGTTGTGGCTCACGGGCTCTAGAGCACAGGCTCAGTAGTTGTGGCGCACTGGCTTAGTTGCTCCGTGGCGTGTGGGATCTTCCCAGGCCAGGGCTTGAACCTGTGTTCCCTGCATTGGCAGGCGGATTCTTAACCACTGCGCAACCAGGGAAGCCCCTCAAATTTTTAATCTAATGGAAGTGCTCTGGAAAAAAAAATTGTATGGCGTTATGACAGGAAAAATACATTTTATTGATTGAAGCAGACTTTCAGGTTAGGCCTTTTCTTTTGTCACTATTTAGCATTAAAAAATCACATCTTTTCTAGGTTACTCTTTGCTTTAATTACTTTATTTCAATTAAAAATGATGTTGGAAAGGAGTCTAAATCTTATTAGGAGCCAAATGACCTGTGTTTTAATACTGAATATATACACATTTTACAGAAAACACAAAATTTTCAATTCTCTTAAAAGGCAAGTGCCATACTATTGGATTAATCTTAAATGAACTATTCTCTTTTTCTAGTGCAATTAACTAAATTAACTCTGTGGAATATTATGCAGTTATTTATTTTATTTTATTTTCTTAACATCTTTATTGGAGTATAATTGCTTTACAGTGGTGTGTTAGTTTCTGCTTTATAACAAAGTGAAACAGCTATACATATACATATATCCCCATATCTCTTCCCTCTTGCATCTCCCTCCCTCCCACCCTCTCGATCCCACCT
The DNA here is from genome assembly GCF_009873245.2 of Balaenoptera musculus. Taxonomy (NCBI): domain Eukaryota; kingdom Metazoa; phylum Chordata; class Mammalia; order Artiodactyla; family Balaenopteridae; genus Balaenoptera; species Balaenoptera musculus. The sequence continues at coordinate 60,574,261 of NC_045800.1, read as the reverse complement.
TTCTAGGTGGTCACAAAGCACCAAGCTGATCTCCCTGTGCTATGCGGCTGCTTCCCACTAGCTATCGATTTTACATTTGGTAGTGTATATATGTCCATGCCACTCTCACTTTGTCCCAGCTTACCCTTCCCCCTCCCCATGTCCTCAAGTCCATTCTCTAGTAGGTCTGCGTCTTTATTCCTGTAGTGCCCCTAGATTCTTCATAACCTTTTTTTTTTAGATTCCATATATATGTGTTAGCATATGGTATTTGTTTTTTTCTTTCTATGCAGTTATTAAAATGTTTTTAGGAAAATATTTAATATCGTGATGATTTAAGTAGGTGAAAAAGATTGCTTGTAAATATCATGAAAGAGAATTGTAGTAGAATAGTAGATCTGTGGGTGATTGATAATGGGTTAATTTTAATTTTTTTCTTTGTACTTTTATGTGTGTTTTATTTGATTTATTTATTTATTTATTTATTTATGGCTGCATTGGGTCTTCGTTGCTGCATGCGGGCTTTTCTCTAGTTGTGGCAAGTGGAGGCTACTCTTCGTTGTGGTGTGTGGGCTTCTCACTGCAGTGTCTTCTTTTGTTGTGGAGCATGGGCTCTAGGCACACGGGCTTCAGTAGTTGTGGCATGCGGGCTCAGTAGTTGTGGCACACGGGTTTAGTTGCTCGGCGGCATGTGGGATCTTCCCAGACCAGGGCTCGAACCTGTGTCTCCTGCATTGGTAGGCGGATTCTTAACCACTGCGCCACCAGGGAAGCCCTTTAGGTGTGTTTTATGTGTGCTTTTCTAATGGGTTGTGTTATTTCTATAACCAGAAAAAAGAAAGAATGAAAGAAATTATAAATTCCCTAAATTTTAATTGGTTATTAAATATACTTATCTATTACAAGATGAACTTTTTCTATTTTATAATCATAATTGGTGAACTAAGTTAAGAAACATAATGAGCGTCTAAAGGTTGAAAGGGTACAACTTAATTTTTTTTTTTAAGTATAACATGAATTCTTGTTTCTTAATGACTAGTGCTTATATAACAAGGATCTTACACTTGTTAGTATATGCTTGATTGATTTGGCATTGGTTGATTATCTTAATTCTTTTGGCTGCTGGCTCTCTGCTTTGTAGTTTTTGACCTGTACACTAAAGAAAATTCTTAGATGAGTATGCCCCTATAAGAGCAGAATATTAATTAAAAAAAACTCAGCACCAGCCCTTCATGAAAGCTGCTCATAAATAATTTCATTTGTGTTTTTACACTTAAAATAGCTAAGATCTCTTTGTGCTCAAGACCAAGCTTTTAAAAATATCATAAGAAATGTAGCTATAAAACAAAAATAATTATCCAATTAATAATTCCATGCTTTTTCTCCTAAAACGTTATTTGCTTCTTAGTTCTAATCTGCTGAAGATAATCTTGATTCATCATGATATTGTAAAAATGCATTGGCACCATTACATTAGCTGGCTTTTTGAAAGCGTACCTTGATTCTTTGTATACCAATGGGAGAGTATAATAACTCTAATTATTTTGATATTACTTTATGTGGTAAATATTAACTATGCTTTTATTTAAAATATTCTTAGTTCCCCCGATGTTGTGATTCAGATTCCATATACACTTAGCCACTCATGCCTCATACTTCTACTTGTTATTTCCCTGTCTGGGGAAGACTGACATGCAAGGAAACAGGGAAGATTGGTCAGCAACGGAAGTGACACTTGCTTCTTTAAGCATAATGGTTTTTCTCAGGTTCTTGTTTTCTGTTTTTCTACATACTGAAGATTCTGAGGGATAATTTTTAAGTAGGGAAGACCAAGAAATTAAATTTGTGATCTGATTAATCCAAAACTATGGCATTTATACTTTGCTCTGTATGTGGTCCAATAATGAACTGGTTCCATTAGTCTTCTACAAATTTTTCTCAGTCTGTCAGAGATTTAGTTTTCTAAGTGGAGATATTTAAAATAAACTAGAAAAATATCACTATTTCATTGAATAAATATTTTTTTTACCTACTTACCAGTTGCTATGCTAGACACTATTTAAAGGAAAGATACTGACTTCATTTATCAATGTAGACTTATTCTCCAATTAATATTATTTCACATTTTAAAACAGTTTCGTAATTGGAGATTTTGTAATAGTGGGTTTTCTTATTGTTGGACATATCTGCAGTTATAGAAGATAGAACCCTTTTCATTTATGAATATCTAAATTCTGTATTACATTGAATAGAATATTGAGATCAGAACATATAGATTGAGATAAGGAAAGATAAAAATTGGCTGGAGTAAGAGACAAATTCCAAAGGCAAATATAAATAAATTCAGAAGTATCCATGCCACTTAACACAGACAGAAATAACTTGATATCTGAGAATTTTTTTCAGTTTGCTGTACTACATAAAGCATGGGGAAAGCCTCTTCTTAAAAGAGATTCACATTTATTTACTTGGCTTTTCAAGATAGCTCCCAAGATAAAGGATGAATTTTTACAAGCAGTTTATGCTGTTCTAATTTATTTATTTTATATATTTACTTTTGGCTGTGTTGGGTCTTTGTTGCTGCGTGAGGGCTTTCTCTAGTTGCAGCGAGAGGAAGCTACTCTTCATTGTGGTGCGTGGGCTTCTCATTGTGGTGGCTTCTCTTGTTGTGGAGCATGGGCTCTAGGTGCCCGGGCTTCAGTAGTTGTGGCACACGGCCTCAGTAGTTGTGGCTCGCGGGCTGTAGAGCACAGGCTCAGTAGTTATGGCACACGGGCTTAGTTGCTCGGCGGCGTGTGGGATCTTCCTGGACCAGGGCTCAAACCCGTGTCCCCTGCATTGGCAGGAGGATTCTTAACCACTGTGCCACCAGGGAAGCCCTATGCTGTTCTAGATATGAAGTATATTTTCCCTTTTGTTACTGAATGAATTCTCCTTATTGACTATTCTTTTATGTCAAAATTGAATTATTTTGTTAGAATTACCCCTTGAATTTAAAAATTTTATCTTGGAATAAGTATATTTAAGTTTTTATTGGTTTAGGATTATGATGAAATGGGAGAAAATAAATGAATTATGTAAGAGGTATAAAGCAGGAGTATTGGAAAGGACACTCTTAGACCTTAATTTTTGGTTCAGTGTAAAAATACTATAATTTCTTAGAGAACAATGCCAATTTCTAAACCAGCAGGGGAGATTTTTAAGTATTTAAGTAGCATGTTTCAGAACATGTTCAGAGCCCTTAGAGACAATCAGTAACATCTGATATGCTCTTAAATTCATTATTATTGATGGTGTGGCTTAATAATTCTTTGAAAATATCAAGATTGTCTTGTAAGAGTAGCGTAAGAACTGATTGCCTATAAAGCTGCTAGATTTTGTTCATGGCAAATGCCAAAGAGAAAAAAAAAGCCTGGGAAGTGAAAAGTCAAAATTGAAATAAAGAACATCTAGGACCACCAACAAGGTTAAATGGTTAATATGATTTCAATATTCATAAAAGCTGCAGTATTTTAAATACCATGAACATTTTTATGGTCCCTTTCTCAGGGCCCACTTTCTTTTACATATTTTAAATTATAGAATTTAAGATTCTAGAAATGAACCCTAGAACTAATTATTCATATTTTATGATGAATGGGTGAGATCCACATGATAAAGTGACTTGCTATAGGTTACACTGCTCTTTAATGACAACGCTGGACCAGAATTCAAGTCTTGTGATTCCCATTTAAATGCTTTTTCTATCACACCAAGCAGCTCCCTAAAAATACAATAATTTTTTTAAATAAAAAGGATTGATATTCAGTGCAAGTCCCAGTACTGACTGATTATAATGAACCCAGTGGCTATATCAAGGCTCTCAATGGCTGATTAATTTTACAGTATTATATTATGGTTTAGAAACCACCTCAGACTCATTGAGTGAGTTGAGGAGAGTCAGGTATACTATGTATACCCGAATTCCAAATGCAAGGCACTTCTCATTCTTCCAAGGAGATGGTATAATACAAAGCTTTTTGGCCAAGTTGACTCTAAAAGCTTTTAGAGAAGTTTATGAAATAAGTTAAATTTATACTTGTAATTTAGGTTAGTTATATACATTTTACAACCACATATTATGTGAAATAATTTTAAAATTCTTTTTTCTTTTTTACTTCTCATTTGTTTGAACATTCAGAACTTTCATAATCTTTGTTACCAGTAGAAGAATCCTTTTCTCTAGAACACAGCAATCTTCTTTGATCGAAGTTGTTTGATTTCACGTATGATCCTTTCATTGGACATTTTATCCTAAGCTACAAATGCCTCTTACATGGGAAACATTTTTGTTGTTGTTGTTGTTTGTGAAATATTTTTGTAGTTGATTTTTTAATATATAGTCATGATCTTTGTACGGTAGCTGTTTACTATATTGCTTTTTAAATTGATCTTTTAAAAGCTCTACAATAACATTTACCATTTGTGCTTATGAAGCTGTGCCTCCAGGAATAAGTACTAAATGTGTGTTCAAATTCTTTGCTCTTTGTTTTTTTTACTAATATCATCAGGTGACTTCTGTAAGAATACCAAACTAGCATTGATTGAATTCATTCCAGGCAACTACTAATGGTTCTAAGCTAATCTGTGACCAGAGTTCACCCCTTTGGTGAACTTTTGTGACTGTGCTCTCACTTTAGAATTCTAGGATTTCATAATTTCTTCTTATCTGTTGTTATAACTGGATTTTGAAACTTTCGAAAGGTTTGCTTAAATATTGTTTAAAAGAAAATTATTAACCCTGACATAAAGAAGTACGCATTACAAGAGATAATTTTAGTATTAAACTTTGTCATATATTCATGCATATATGATAGATGAATGAAAAATGTATGTTATTAGTGGTAAAACCTTAAAAGCCTCAAAGGATTAATCCTAAATTACCACCTTCTGTTTTTGAAGAAATGTATGGTGCTCTGGATTTAGCACTAGAAGAAACTGAGTTTATGTATGTTTTGCCACAGATTGTATCCTTGGTGTATCAGGTAAGATTCAGTTCTACTATGAGTAATAAGAAATAAGAAACCTGTTATAGGGATTAAACCTTACTCATTGCGAGAAAAACTAGGGAAGTAGAGGTCCAGAAAGGATTAGAGAAAAGTCACTAACCAGTCCTGGTGTGTGGATTAATGAATTGGAGCTCTCAAGAAGCAGCTAGGCATGTCTAGCTGCTGGAGTGAACTGTGAGGAGAGTTGGTGGATTGTTGGCTCTTTGAAGCTACCACTTCTGTGAGTTTTCAGTGCAGCATTTGGTGATGGGCTTAGGCCTGGTTGGAAAGGTAAGCTGGAGGTGGAGTGGGGATACATAAGGATAAATTGGAATTCCTCCCATACCTTTCTGTCTTCACTACCTCTAGCCAGTAACTACCCTTGGAGTGAAACGGCCGCTGCTTCACTTGTACCTCCCAAATTGTACACAAATTTCTCTTGTGGCTAATCCCAACCTAAAACCACATAGGGAAGGAAATTTCTGGGGGTTGTAGTTTTTAGTTGACACAGTATAAAACTACCATACTTGGGTTAATCACTTAATCTCTTGAATATAACATCGTCATTTGTAATATAGTGATAATTTCATTTTATCTTGTTAGGTTTAATGAGGATTAGATGAAATTATATACGTGAAAAAGTTTTGATCTACAAGGAATCATAGAAGTTAGTTGTGATGTAGGTTTTTTTGAGTATGATGATGTTTATAAAAACACTCTTGAACTGGCGTCGGCTCTTAGAGAAGCTTAGCTGTCTATATCTAAGCTCTTAGAGAAGCTTAGCTGTCACATATCACTGTGGGTTTAGATTAGTGCTTTGCTATTTCATTATTATCCATTAAGCAAGTAGTTTCTTTAATTAACTACTTCTCTTTTAGTCTATTCCATAATCCCTCTGAATATAGTTTTTGAGTTTCAGGCATAAAATTGTTCAGAAAAAAATGGTAGTGGTCTTTTTTGCTTTCTACCTCTTTGATTTTTTTAGTGGGGAAGGGTAAGGTGGGGTCTGAAACTTTATCCAGACCTTTTCAGTCCAAGTGTAGTTCATTGATCTTTTGCTACAAATAATTTACTTGACAGTATTTTACTATGTGGTATCAGTGGGGTGAATTTATTAGGGTCAACATGGGTTGGAGAGAGTAGAAATTGCTGTGTTGAATTCTTATTTTTCTTGGTCTACAACAGACGCAAGAATATTTTGAGAGTGCAGCTATGACAGATATCTACCTGAAAAACAGTGTAAGGGTTATGCCGACATGGTCTATATTCCCTTAAGGATTGAGTCAGACTATTTGGGAATGATATGAATTTAGGAGTTTTGGGGAACTTTTAGTATCTGTTAGCAGCTAATCTAGTTCTTGAAAACTACTAACTATATATACTTAGTATTTTCTCTACTAACTATAATTAATGTTTTCTTTTTGGAAAGTATTGAAAAGTTGAATAACACTTAAGAGCAAGGAAAGAGGGCATTACTTTAATTACTCTTATGCTCTAATTTAATCCTCACAGCAACCCTGTGAGGTAGGTATTATAATCATTCCCATTTTACAGGAAACTAAGGCTTGGAGAGACTCTATTACTTTTCTTATAGTAGGAAAGGTATGCTCCAATTTGATTTCAGATCTTTTTTATTGCTTTTTACTTTGCCTAAGTTCAGTGACTTAGGAAAAAGAAGATTCTAAAAAATTCTTTAGAAGAATATTATTTAAAACACACATTTACTTCACAAACTGTATTTATGGTGGATGTTATATTTCATTAGTTTTAATATGATTTACTAGAAAAATATCATGGTTTGTAGGTAATACTGTGGTTTTTGGGGGTTGGCTGATGGCTAAGGTATAAAACCTTAGAGGATAATCTGAGCTTATGTTGACTAGAAATCCAGTATTTCCAATCAAATAGGTCTTTTCTTGAAGTTCTGTGTATTATAAATTTATTCCTTGTGATGCTAGCTCCCTCTGTAGAACTTCATTAAGATTGCAACTTGGCTTTTTCAATCATTTTGCAAAGTGATTGAAGCATTATCTAGAATAGATTTTAAATTTTTCTTTTAAAATTTTACTTTATATTCTAATCACTTCCAAGTGTTTTTTCTTGTGAAGATGTTACCTTTATAAAAATGTCTCACTTTGTATATACTAAATTTTAGTAGCATATACAAAGGGAAACCATCTTCCCCAAATATTCCTACTACTTTAATGTTTTTTTGTTTGTGAAGGCCAGAGACACTTGTGATTTCTAGGTCTGTAGGGTCTGTGTTGGGTAAGACCAGAGGAGGTAGAAAAAAACCAAAGGAAGATTTGAAAAAAAATTTTTTTTGGAAGGGTAACTGGTTTCCATATATCATATTTGAAATGATCTTTTTTAAAGAGTTTTTTCATTGTTAAATTGGATGAGAAAATGGTCATTAAGGGAATTTTTTGGGGGAGAGCGTCTTGCAGAAAAGGAGACAAACAGAATTTCTGCGTGCTAGAAAGATTCATTTCTTTTCAAATTGAATTCAACAAAAAAATTCAAAGAAATGCAGAAAATATGCTTCACATACACAGTTTCCATAAATTTATGTTCTTGTAGGAAAATCCTTTATTATCAAATCCTACCACCAATTTTCCTCTGTGTGAGTGTGGATACTTCTTTCATCACTACTTTTTCTCCTTTCTCTTGCAAATTATTTTCTATTTAAATATTAAGTTGTATAATTATCTCTTCAGAGATGCTTTCTCCACTGGAATGAAGGCAGAGGGAATGTGACTAGCTTCCAAGATGGAATTTGGAAAAATGGGCGAACTGATGTCAACTTTAGAGCTAGGGACTAAAACACAATATGAGGATAGGAAAGAACTAAAATATATATGCTCTTTCAATTTAAAAAAATTACCTATACTCTCTTCTAAATAGGATTGAGGGACATTATTAGGATGATGCACGAATTGGCTTTTAAACAATTTTGTAAGATAATTACCTTTGAACCTTTTGTTAATTCTAAACATATTTATTCTGTTAAAGTATAATATAGTTTACACAAACACAGGCGTGCATTATGGTGGCACAAATAACATCAAGGATGATTCTTATTTTTTTTTTATACTTGTTTAGCTTGACTGAATTTAATAACAGAATTGTTTGAAAGAATAGAATTGAGCTATTTTATTAATATAACAATATCCTTCATTATCTATAAAAACATTGAGCTATAACTGACATGTAATGTTGTATTAGTTTCAGATGTACAACGTAATGATTTGATATATGTATATGTTGTTTTTTTATTAAGTATTTTTTTTAACATCTTTATTGGAGTATAATTGCGTTACAGTGGTGTGTTAGTTTCTGCTGTATAAGAAAGTGAATCAGCTATACGTATACATATATCCCCTTATCCCCTCCCTCTTGCATATTAATTATTGATTTACAGTGTTGTTAATTTTTTTATACAGTAAAGTGATTCAGTTATACATATATATACATTCTTTTTTTAATATCCTTTTGCTTTATGGTTTATCATAGGATATTGAAGATATATGTGTATATTGTAAAATGATCACCACAATACTCTAGTTAACATCCATCACCACATATAGTTGCAGATTTTTTTTCTTGTGACGAGAACTTTTAAGATCTACTCTCTTAGCAACTTTCAGATATACAGTTGACCTTTGAACAATAGTGGGGGTTAGGGGTGCCCACCCTTCTTACAGTGGAAATTCCACATATAATTTATAGTCTGTATACTTGATTCGTCTATATTTGCAGTTCCACACCTGCGAATGCAGTCAACCTTGGATTGTGTACTACTGTAGTATACAGTGGGCCCGAGTGTGTATAAGTGGACCTGCACGTTTCAGATCATTGTTGTCCAAGGGACAACTGTACAATACGGTATTACCATATTATATCCCCACGACCTATTTATTTTATAACTGCACGTTTGTACCTTTTGACCATCTTCATTATCTTTAAAGCATATATTACACCCTTGAAACAGTACTGTTGTTTTCCTTTATCAGTAAAAAATTGTAGTGCTATATAAGCATTTTTCTAGAGGTTCTAATAGTTTTTATTTTATTTATTTATTCATTCATTCATTCATTCATTCATGCTGCCCTGGGTCTTAGATGTGGCACACCGGATCTCCCTTGTGGCATGTTTAGTTGTGGCATGTGGGCTCTTAGTTGTGGCATGCATGTGGGATCTAGTTCCCCGACCCTGGATCGAACCCAGGCCCCCTGCGTTGGGAGCGCGGAGTCTTACCCACTGGATCACCAGGGAAGTCCCGAGACTTTTGTTTTTATATCTGTTTTTGAATATAATCAAATTTAACAGCAGGCTTCTTCAAGAAAATCAGATAGACTCCTAAGATACAATTAGGGGCCTATCTTGTTATTCCTTAAATATTACCAGTTTAAGTTTTGTTAGCAGAGAACAAAATCCTTCTGTTTTTTCTCCAGCAATTGGAATGACTTTGTATATAAGTACCTCTAATTCTAGCAGCCAGCTAGTGTCAGTGATCAAGTTTGGAATAACTTCTATGACTGCCCTTTTAAGTCTGGATTCTGAGAGAATTTTTTTAATGCCAGTTTTAGGTTTCTTTAATTATAATCTTTTTCCTTTAAAATATGTGGTAGGTGAAAGCATAAACTTTTTCAGAACTGGTTTTCTCTAAAGTCGGGAGATTTATATACTACCTATATTATGATGCCTTTGGTTGTGAGTAACGGACACTCAAAACAAAATGACTTTATATATAGAAAATTTTATTATTTAACCCTATTTTATTATTTTATTATTTAACCAACCCTTATATGGAGGTAAGGGTTGGTTAATTTGGTGCTTCAGGAACATCATCAGGGAGCCCTGGGCCTTTTTGTTTTTCTGCTTACCATCCCCAATGTTCTTTTAGGCTGTTTACTCCTCATGGTTACAAATGGCTATTTGCCGTTCCAGAGGTCAGATGTAGTTGACCATATCTAGAGACTCTCAGGAAAATCTTGTTTTGCTTTTTTTTTTTTTTTTTTTTTTTTAATGAATATGAACTTGAGGTTTTTTTTTTCCCCATGGATTTAATTAATTAATTAATTTATTTATTTTTGGCTGTGTTGGGTCTTCGCCTCCGCGCGAGGGCTTTCTCCAGCCGCGGCAAGCGGGGGCCACTCTTCATCGCAGTGCGCGGGCCTCCCACTATCGTGGCCTCTCCCGCTGCGGAGCACAGGCTCCAGACGCACAGGCTCAGCAGTTGTGGCCCACGGGCCCAGCCGCCCCGCGGCACGCGGGATCCTCCCAGACCAGGGCTCGAACCCGTGTCCCCTGCACTGGCAGGCAGACTCTCAACCACTGCGCCACCAGGGAAGCCCTCTTGTTCTTTTTTAAGTGCAAGAAGAGCTTTCCCAGAATTACCCCAGCAGACTTCTCCTTAATTTATCATTGACTTCCATTGCATTATATATTCATTCCTAGACCTCTGACTGGCAAAGAAGATAGAATTACCATGATTCTCATCAAGAGTCACTCCATGGGTCAAAGCACAGCCTCCCTAATAACTGAACAAAATTTGGGGTTCTTCTGGGAAAGGGAAATAGCTGTTGGTTGGAGAATTAACAATGCATTGCTTACAATGCTTAAATAAAATGGCTATGTCACATTTCCCTGGGTACACAGCAACCAGGGTCAAACTTACAAACTGCCTCAGTGAGAGATTTTGTAAAACTGTTTTCTGCTGCAGTCTTTATTCCTTGTTACTGTGCACATTGAAGAAAATGAAAATTTTTAAGAATTGAAAATTTAAACCCTTTCCCTGATAGTAGCCAAGATATAAAAGTGTGTGAAATTTGAGTGAATATTTTTTAAAGCATGGGACATTTGTGTTATACTCAGACTTGAAAGGGGATATGCACAATTATGTGACCTCATGGGAACTATTGCTCCCTTTTGTCTGACATAATTTTCAGCCTTTTCTTTGATTTCTTTGATCATCCTCAGCAATCCAGAAGGACACCTTTAAAAATAAAGAAACAGGGCTTCCCTGGTGGCGCAGTGGTTGAGAATCTGCCTGCCAATGCAGGGGACACGGGTTCGAGCCCTGGTCTGGGAAGATCCCACATGCCACGGAGCAACTGGGCCCGTGAGCCACAACTACTGAGCCTGTGCGTCTGGAGCCTGTGCTCCCCAACAAGAGAGGCCGCGATAGTGAGAGGCCCGCGCACCGCGATGAAGAGTGGCCCCCGCTCACCGCAACTAGAGAAAGCCCTCGCACAGAAACGAAGACCCAACACAGCCAAAAATAAATAAATAAATTTATAAAAAAAAATAAAAATAAAAATAAAGAAACAAAATTATTTACTGTTCTCTAAACCAGGGGAGGTAGAAAAATACATTCAGAAGAATGGTATACAGTGTAAACTGCTGCTTTGGTTAGTGCTGTATATTTGATATGCTCTCTCTCCCTCTGTTTTTTTGATATGTTCTATATTTGATATATATATTTATATTGAGATGTGTATTTTTAGAGGATCATAATGGGGAATATTTCTACTGCTTCCTGAAAACATCATTATAATATGGTTTTTTTGGTGTTTTTTTTAAAGTTTTAGTAGTTTGGGGAATTTTATTCCAGACTATTATAAATTATTATTCAATATCTTGTTTTGGAATTATTTTACTGAGTCACCTGACAAAGGTAGGATTATATCTTTTCCATAAAATGAAGAATATTATCTCCTATTGCAAAGAGGTATAGATTTGCCATGGATGAAAGCAATGACTCTGGCTTCAATCTACCTTGAAGAAAGAATAAAAGTAGAATTGAATAATCTGTGGAAAAAGGAAGATGGACTGTCATATTCTAGTACTTACTATATTAAGAATGTTTAATATTAGTAGGTGATTTTATAATTAAAGTATTCTAATTTAGGGTATCTTTGAATCAAAATATAAAGTTCTCCCTTAATTTTCATAATGTTTCTATATATTTATGCTTTCTATTTCTCTACAAAATTTTTTTGTTAATATGTCAGACTTGGAAAATAATAGTAATAATGCTGCAATTCCTTAAAGATTATAGTAGTATCTGATTTTACAGTGTTTACCAGAAGTGGATAATTTTCAGCCTCTCTTCAGGACTTTCATTATTTTTAGCTGTTATTCTTACTTTCTGCATCTTTCTTATTTGTTTCCTTTGTTGGTTCTAATTATGCCCTCAGGACTTAGCATAGTATAAATTTATTATGTTTTCTAGAGGATACCTCATCAGATATTTGAAAATGATTACACATTTTTTAGGAGTAGAAACTGTCATTTGTATCCATAGGCCTTAGTAGGCATTTATGTTTGTTGATTGACTTGATTGATGACTTAATGTGTAATAATATTTCACAGTCTTCCATTGGTTTGTATAATTGAGGGAATTTTCTGTTGTTCTTATCTTAGATTTGTGATCTGTAAAGTATATTCTAAAATTATGTATGTATTTCATAATGGTTTTATCTGGACCTGCATAAAACAAGTGCTTATTTTAAAAACTGTAATAATCTAACCTTGTAAATCCATTGTTAGTTATTTGGAAAAATGAATATTGTATGATATGAAGCACTTCTTTTTATTGCTAATTTCAGGTTTCACTATCTGGGAAACCTCTATGTAAAAGTATAGGTCTGTTAATTATCTTCTCTGTTCTGTCTGGGTTGATTTATTGATAATTTAAAATAAAATTTTTCAGTAAGACTCTAGGATTCTGGGGATCATCTCATTGACTTTGTACCTGGTATTGTTGACAGAATTATCACTGTTATTAATCCTTATCCTTTAAACATTTACATTTGTAAGGCAGAGTAAATAAAGCCATTGTACAGGTTGGAATTGTGGATGAAAAAGGTTGCCTGCCATTCTGTTAAACAAGCCATCAGTCACCACAGCTGCCCCTGATGGTGTGCCCTAACGGGAATTCAGGATGGAGAAAACAGGATATTGGCCCTAGATTGTTAAGATGCATATCACAGGAATAATTTCAGTGAGCCCAGACTCTTGCATCTTTCCATACCTAGAAAAGCACTAAAATCATTAATTTGAGGGTCTGTTTTTTGTGATTAGCAGTAATCTTTTGATGTTTGACTACTTTTTTTTGTCCCCCCAGCAAAAACTCCTATATACCCAGGCTCCTCCTTTACCTCTTTGGAACAGTTCTCCTCCCTTACCTCTTTGGAACAGTTCCTCAGAGCTATCTGAGAGACTGTCTCTCGGGCTGTAGTCCTCAGTAATATCCCCAAATAAAACAAAATTCTCAACTTTTAGGTTGCATGTTTGTTTTTTCAGTCAACAGAAGGATTCTAGGAATGACTTAGCACACTGTTTAGTATAAACTGTAGAAATCTTATTTAAAACCTTTTTTTTTTTTTTTTTGGCCTTAGGTGGTTATGGTTCTAAGGTCCTCTGCTTATGGCCATTTTACGTGCAGAATTTTAGGTGGTAAAAATTGTGTTTTATCAGCTTAAAGTGAATCCGTTTCCCATATACAAAGTATTCTTAGGGTATTACTTAATGCTTAATTTATGCCTTTCTTTTCTCATAGCAGTAATTAAAATGTCCCTAAGTTACTGAATATTTTTGTTACTGAACTCAGGTTCAGCTGCTTGCCACTCAAAAGCCAATAATTCGAGAGCCAAGTGTCAGTAGAAAGGGAAATTGCTTTAATCAGAGGAGAAGGTGGACTCGTGTCCTGAGACCAACTCCAAAGATTCTGCTCAGCCATGACAGTTTTTAAGGGGAAGAGTGGGGGAAGAATCTCTGAATCATCAAGGCAGGAAGTTGGGTTCTGCATCATTCTCCATTGTGGGCAGACTGGCTGACTCTTCAGATATTATCTTACCCGAGTGATCTGCCTGCAGGATTGCTAATGGGGGCTGTTGGAGGTAGAGAGCTAGTCATTCTTTAACTCCTAAATACTTCATTCTTACTTCTAATCTTGGAAAAGAATCAACAGGTTAGGCAAGGCATAGTGTGCATTCAGGAGAGCATAAGTCAGGAGTTAGTTAATTGCCTAGTGATCTCATTCTTTTTTTTTTTTTTAAATAAACTTATTTATTTATTTATTTATTTATGGCTGTGTTGGGTCTTCGTTTCTGTGTGAGGGCTTTCTCTAGTTGCGGCAAGTGGGGGCCACTCTTCATCGCGGTGCACGGGCCTCTCACTATCGCGGCCTCTCTTGTTGCAGAGCACAGGCTCCAGACGCACAGGCTCAGTAGTTGTGGCTCACGGGCCCAGTTGCTCCACGGCATGTGGGATCTTCCCAGACCAGGGCTCAAACCCGTGTCCCCTGCATTGGCAGGCAGATTCTCAACCACTGCGCCACCAGGGAAGCCCGATCTCATTCTTATGATTAGGTTCTTTCAAGGTTAGAGGGGAACAGAAATGGGCAAACAGGAAAGGGACAAAAGATCTGCTTTCAATTCCTCACTGTGAAACACCATTCCATTTCTATGGGGTTAGGGGTGAAGGTCCATCTTCTGTAACTTGTTCATGATGACACAGGGCACCATATTCTCAGAGTGGAAGATGTCAGCGTGGGTCTGTAGAATCTGTTTGCTGACAATTTTAGTCGCCCACTCACATATACGAGCAGAGCAAACTACAATTATTTTGATGCCCACAAAGATGTAGATCGTTATGAGCAATAATGTAAATACTGTTCTCTTGAGGCCAGTTTTTGGAATTGTGCCACAGATTCAGTACTGCTCAAGATGGAGCAGTTTATGTCCTGTTCTCTGGTGGTAGTTATAGTACCTGTAAAATAAATTAGGAATGTGCATTAGACACCGAGTCTGTTACTCTATCATTAACTGTTCGAGTCTGCTCTTTTGTGACTGCGGGAAGTCCGGGAGACTTAACCTGTTCTATAAACAAGAGGCAGAGGACACAGAGGGGCTTTTGTACTTGGGGGGTGCCCTGCAGTGTTCTGCTCGGTTCCATTTTCAGCTGTAGAGAACATTTAGTACCATCCCTTTAATTTTATTAATGAGTAAGCTGAAGCATAGAAATCATAATTGGCAAGGAAAAGACTGTTACTCAGGTCTTCTTTTTAGTTCCTTGTTCTTTCTTTTACCAAACTGTATTCATTTCCCCGAGATATGCGTTATAGAAGCATATTGAAATTTGAATTGATGCCCTTTCAGAAAAGAAATAGATTTGTTCTTCATCTTCCAGCCATGGATTTTTAGTTTGAATACAGATTGAGAAAGCTCATTTCAAATAGAACTGTCTAGTGATTAAGTATTTTATCCTTTGTTGTCATGACCTCTTTGAAGTAGTAGTGATATTTCCTCCTATGAAGAATAGGGGAATAGAAACTTAACATACTTGTTCAGAGTCATGGTGTATATGTTAAATTGAGAGTACTCTTAAATCAATTGTAAGCCTTTGGTTCTTGTCACCTTAGCTTTTGTATTGTTAGTGTGAGATAATTCATGTGAATTATCAAACTAGTTCCCATGCATGGGGACACTCAAATATGCACATTATTTACATTTGGCCAATTATAATTTTTCTAAACTGAAAATCTGATCTTGTTTCTTCTAGGTTTAAAACCTTTTAATGATTCCTCTTTGTCTGCAGGATGAAACCCAAAGAACTTCCTTTGCTTTTTACTCCCTAGTTCTGGCATCTATTTGCTATTCACTGAACATGTCCTTCTTGTCCATGTATCTGAACACACTGCTCCCCTTAAAAACCTTTTCCTTGTAGGTCATCTCTCACCACTCCTCTCACCATTCTACATCCTTTTCAAGATGCAGATCTTTATTTATCTGGAAAACTTTCTTGACTTCCTAAATCTGTGTTATGCCCAACCCAGGGGCTGTGAAAAATTTTCTCTTTTTTGCTTCTAGGTGCATTGACTGGTCTAAATTGATAAAAGACAGATTAACAGGAGAAAAAACAAATTTAATTATTTGTCTGTGGCATCTCCATAAAAATACGAGACCTAAAAGGCAACCAGGTAATGGAAGCTAATTTAACATTTAGAACTGAGGAAAGGGTTAGTGGTTTGGAAATATAAAGGATGTTACTGAGTCCAAGCTTGCTCTGCTCGCCACACAACAGGCCAATAAATCAGGAGACGAGGTGTGGAGGCAAGGAACAGTGACTTTATTTGGAAAGCCAGGCATCCCAGAAGATGGCAGACCAATGTCCTAGAGTACCAGCTTATCGGGGTTGGGATGCCAGTTTCTTTTATAGAACAGAGAAGGGGAGGAGATAAGGAAGTAAAGTAAAAAGGCCATTAGTCTTACAACATATCTCTTGGCTTGGCCGGCATCGAGGAGGGGATGTTAATTTCTTCTTTTCTGCAGCCATTCACAGGTGGGCAGGGTCAGAATGTCTCTCTGTGAGCTGAACAAGGCACTTCAGTTTAACATTCAGGCAGAGGGGCAGGGTTCCCCAAGGCAGGCCATTATGTATGCTTACAGCTATAGACAGCATCCTTTTAATGATTATAATAACAAGAGCAACGAAAAGCAAAGGTTAAAGTAAAAGAAACAGATCCAACATGGAGGCAGATTTTGCTCTTCCCTGTTACAAAGGGAGAATGGCCATTCACTGGAAGGCAGAGAGAAAACAAAGATTGCCTTGTTAAGTTTCTTAGGTATAAAAGTATGTCTGGTAATAGCTGTAGTCCTGGTACAGACCCCTTTTCAGTGTAAAATTAGTCAGTTAAGGGGAAGGGGAGGAGCTTTTCCTGAATCTCCTGGGTTTTGATTGCCTTTAGCTTAAAATAATCCTCATGCTGATGCTGAAAACTTGGCCTCTGTGTGCACTGGTGCCTAATTGAATCTCAGAGACAGAGTTTTGGGTGAACTAGAAAAGAATAGCTTTATTGCCTTGCCAGGCAAAGGGGGACACAGGGGGCACGTGCCCCTCAAAAAACTGTGTGTCCCAGCCCGGGAGGATTTGGTGAGGAGTTTTATAGCAGTGGTTCAAGGGCAGGGTTACTGATAAGGATTAGGGTGCTTGCAGGGCCTGCACTCCTTTAATCTGCTCTCAGGTAGTCTCTTGATGAGCTTCCCTAGTTCCTTTAATCTGACCTCAGGTGGTCTTCTCTGGAATGAAGAATGCTAACATCTTCCATTTGTTCGGGGTTTTATTTCTGTAAAGAACTCAGAGATATTGTTATGTGTACACTTGAGGTGGAACCAGGACCCTGCCCCAAGGCTGCACTATTGTTTCTTGGCTGCTCCTCCCTTGTC
Organism: Balaenoptera musculus; assembly: GCF_009873245.2. Taxonomy (NCBI): domain Eukaryota; kingdom Metazoa; phylum Chordata; class Mammalia; order Artiodactyla; family Balaenopteridae; genus Balaenoptera; species Balaenoptera musculus. Next base: position 60,557,022 of record NC_045800.1, on the reverse strand, counting down.
TCTGCATCCCCTCTCTTCCCTGATTAGCAACTGTTCAAATCTGCCCTTTGGAACTCAGGGAAGGTCCTGGAGTCTGGGGTCTATTCCCAAGAAATGGGGGACAGAAAGGTTTCTGTGCCCAGGAGCCCCACAGGGTCCTGCTCAGTTTCAATGCCAAAGTGGCATATTTTGGTGTTGTTATCGAAAGCAAGTTTGTGTGCCTGGTGCACAGTGAGGCCAAACAAACTGAAACATTGGAGTTTGGAGCAAAGAAAGGTTTATTTCAGGGCCAGGCAAGTATGTGTGGCTCGTGTTCAAAAGACCCAAACTCCCTGATGTTTTCAGGGAGGAGTTTTTATAGGCAAAATTTGTGGTGAGGGCTGCAGGGTGTGTGACTTTCTTCTGATTGGTTGATGGTAAGGTACCAGGGCGGTGCTCCAGGAATCTTGTGCTCAGCCTGAAGTTACCATCCTCCACCTGGGTGGAGGGCTTAACTCCTACAGAAGAACTCAAAGATACTGTTACATACATTCCTTCAGGAGGAACCAGGAAGTTGCCCTATGCTGCTCCTCCTTTGTTTCTGCATTTTTATTTCCCTGATTAGCAACTGTTTGAATCTGCCCTTTGGAACTCAGGTCTAGGAGGCTTAATGAAGCCCATTTCTTTGCTAATGAAAAATGCCTTATCAGTAAACAAAGGATGTTACAGCCATCAAGCCACTACAGCCCCAAAGGCTGTAGCCCCAAAGCGAGCCCTGAGGGAACTCAGGATGGAGACAAAGCCCTCAACCACTGCAGCCACCCCATACAGTGCATCCTGAGGGGACCCAGGAAGGGAAAGAACAGGATGCTGGCCCTAGATAGCTAAGGTGCATAACAAAGGAATGATTTCCATGAGCCCTGACTTGCATCTTCCTATATGTAGAAAAGTGCTAAATTCATTAACTTGAGATATCTAGTTTTCTTTAATTAATCTTTTGGTGTTCAGACTACCTGGTCCTTATTGCAAAACTCCTGTATATTCTGGCTCCTCCCCTACCTCTTCAGAGCAGTCCCTCAGAGCTTTCTGAGAAGCTGCCTCCTGGGCTTGAAGTCCTCAGAAAGTCCTCCAGATAAAACATAATTCTCAACTTTAAGGTAGTGCAGTTTTTTTCAGTTGACACCTACAAAGAAAGAACAGGTGACACAGAAAGGATTTGTACCAGGGAGAGCCCCACAGGGTCCTGTTCTGTTTCAGGGTGACAAATTTTGTTCCAGATTTTATGTTATAGGAGTTATTAGATTGTTTTGTATTTCCCTGATTACTGTTCTTTCGTTTCCTCTAGATTATGAGCTACCCAAAGGCACAGATACTTTTATCTCTGTAACATTGAGGCTTGGCACTTTGTCAGGCATGTTCTAGGTGCTCAGTACATTTATTTATTTATTTATTTATTATTTATTTTTGGCTCTGTTGGGTCTTCATTGCTGTGTGCAGGCTTTCTCTAGTTGTGGCGAGCTGGGGCTACTCTTCCTTGCAGTGCATGGGCTTCTCACTGTGGTGGCTTCTCTTGTTGCAGAGCATGGGCTCTAGGCACGTGGGTTTCAGTAGTTGCAGTACGTGGGCTCAGTAGTTGCGGTGCGTGGGCTCTAGGGCACACGGGCTTCACTAGTTGTGGTGCGTGGGCTCAGTAGTTGTGGCTTGCAGACTCTCGAGCGCAGGCTCAGTAGTTGTGGCACACGGGCTTAGTTGCTCCGTGGCATGTGGGATCTTCCTGGACCAGGGATCAAACCTGTGTTCCCTGCATTGGCAGGCGGATTCTTAACCACTGTGTCACCAGGGAATTCCCTCGTCCCTCAGTACATTTTTAATGAATAAATAACATGCTTTAAATGTCTCCAACTCGGACTTCCCTGGTGGTTCAGTAGTGAAGGGTACGCCTTGCAGTGTGGCGGACACGGGTTTGATCCCTGGTCAGGGAGCTAGGATCCCACGTGCCGCGGGGCAACTGAACCCGCACACCACAACTGTGGAGCTCGTGCACCTCAGCTAGAGAGCCCGTGTGCCACAAACCGCAGAGCCCACACGCTCTGGAACCCACGCATTACAACTACAGAGCCCACTCACCCTGGAGCCTGCCCGCCACAACTAGAGAAGAGAAAACCCACATGCCACAACTAGAGAGCAGTCCACACGCCGCAATGAAAGATCCCGCATGCGTCAACAAAGATCCCGCATGCCGCAACTAAGACCTGACACAGCCAAACATAAATAAAATAAACAAATAAATAAATCTTAAAAAAAAATGTCTCCAACTCTATGTATTCTTCTTTTCATAATTCTTGCCTGGAATGTTACAGTAGCACCTTATATAACCACCCTGCCTCTATTCTCACCCCTTCTCTTTACTTAACATTCACATTCTTTACTTCACATGGTTGCACTTTTGTTTCTGTCCTATTGATTGTCCACCTTTCTAAGACACTAGTTTGTCCCATCACTTGACCATGTTGTTAAAACACATTAATAGTTCTCCATTGTCTACTGGATGAATTTCAAGTTATTATGCATGACTTGGAAACAGTTGATGATCTGAGACTGGCTTTCCCCCTTTATCCCTATCCCCAGCCAACAGCTTTTTTCTTCCTTAAGCTCCCTTAAGATCTGATTGCTTGTTTTTGTGTCTGTGTCTTTGCATGTACTGTTCTACCCTTTCCCAGTCTTATCTGCCTGATAACTTCAAAATTCAACTGCTTCTTCCAAAAAGCTCCCTCTTCACCCCTAATAAATTTGCTTTTGTTATTGTACTAAAACTTGTCTGTTGTCCATATTAGACTGAACTTCTTGAGACCTGTGACTATTTCATATCCAGTTCTGCTTGTGTGTCATACATAAGTCTGCTTATTAAATGCTGTGGAATCAAATTAAATGCCTGTGGGTTAAGAAATAAGTATTAGTTGAATTGGAAGTTAATTTTTTTTTTTTTTTTTTGGCTGCATAGTGTACAGTCTGTGAGATCTGAGTTCCCTGACTAAGGATAGAACCCATGCCCCCTGCAGTGGGAGCTCAGAGTCTTCACCCCTGGACGGCCAAGGAGGTCCGGAAGTTAAATTTTAAGAAAATGATGCTTTAGGAATTTTAGGAAAATGATGTTAGTTTTTAAAGCATGATATCCAAAATGATAGTACTTTTAATTTTTATTTATAGAAGGATTTTTAGACAACATAAAATGATTCTGATTTCTTTGTATTGAATGTTCTAGGAAAATATAAAAAAAAAATTTGGTCCATAATTTAATCGTTTTAAAAAGAGAGTTAATTATCAGAACATTTCTAGAGCATAATTTTATTCCCATGCTGACTTCATCATTCCACCTTATTTGTTGTCAAATAAGGATGAGAAAGAAAGTGGGGAAGGGGGAAGGTGGAAAGGAAGAGATAGGGAAGGGAAAGGAAGAGAGGAGGAGGGATGGGTGTGTGGGGGGATGTGTGTGTGTGTGTGAGAGAGAGAGAGAGAGAGAGAGAGAGAGAAGTTTATTTTACCATTCAATGTGCAGACTTTTATTTAATCTGTTTGCTTTTTAATATGAATGCTTATCCCTTTCTCCAGAAATTGAGTCTTTTGGTGATTCTGCAGATAAATTGACTTGCTTCTTATTTCTTCTTTCCCTTCTTCCTCCTCAGTCTTTGGTTTTAGATTTTGTCTGGTGTGCTGGTTCAGCCATCAATATTTGTTACTTTAAAGACTTCAACATCTTATGGACATTTTTCACCAAAAATGTTGTTTTTGTAAGCTTCTTGTCATTTTAGTGCAAGGAGCAGAGATGAGCTTTGCTTTAAGTCTTTTGTGTTGAAGTAAAATAATGGTCAGTATATTTTTAATATGAAAGCTGTATAAATTGAGATGTTCAATTCCTTTACATTAGGAAACAGGAGCATAATTAAAAGGGAGATGAATTGCTCCATCTGCAAGGTGCTCAGAAAGTGGAGAGAAAGATAGCTACATTGTAAGCTCCATGAGAGAACGGGTTTACATCTTTGTGTATTTGTCTTTCCTTTCCATTGTATACATAGTGCCTAACTTTGTGTAATGTAGTGTGTGGTTAACCAATAGTTATTGAAAAAATATAATATGTAATTTAAAAAATCATTTTAGATAGAAAGTACATCAAGAAATATGCTACCCTCTTTTGGGCTTTTTAGTATTTTGATCCTGCTCTCATTCTCCATTTCACCTTTAAAAGCCTGTAATTAATGTCCTGATTTTTGTCTTTAGTTTGTTTATATTCCTTTTCATAGTTGTTACTGTTAGCTCATAAAATTATGACCTAATTTATGTTTTCACCATTATCCAGCACAGTTAGTATTCAGAAAGATTTTATTGTTAATCAACCTTGAGATCAGCCTTAACTAATTTCAGTTGATTTGGACCTATTTTTTTAAAAAATCAACCCTGATATAAACACAAACAACAGAGAACACTGTCTTTTCTGAAGATTATGTTCACATTTCATCCTCTTCATTGAGTAGTGTAGATGTATTATTTCAAAAATAAAAATTATTTTTTGTATTAAAAATTGACATTTCTTTTCTTTTTTTAAACTAAGACCACAAGGTTCTGAGGAGATTTTATCCCGAATGATCTTAGAATAATGGTTAACTTCTTAGTAATTAAAAAACAAAATAATGCTGCAACCTTGGTTCAGTTTTCAAGTATACTTTTGCTTGCTAGTCAAGCCATTTTTTATTATTCATTTGTAGTACTTTAAAATGTGTCCCTATTGTTGTGCAGGTTTTCCAAAATAGTATTAATAATGTAAATGTAGAAATTTATTTTAAAACTAAGATGATACCCACCAGATGGTGCTATTTCGCCTGTTTTGTCTGTGAAAAAAAAAAAAAAAAGGAAGATAGATGAATACAGAACTTTTAAAAAGTGTATGGAATATCTCCTACTATTTTGGGGGACATAATATTTTGGGGATAGAGGAGTTCAATGGAGAGAAGTATTCAAGTGTTATAAACTTACAGAATGTAGAATAAATTTACATATATGTTATACTAATATGCTTATCTTAATAAAGGTAGAGACCATTGCTAGAATTAACATGGCTGAGAACTTTCTATTTAGTGTAAAAATATTAAGTAGATATTCTTAAGGTTTACATAATGCAAATGCTATCAACTGTCATAATTCCATAATCATGAAAAATGTAATTATTTATAAAAGGAGGTATTACCAAAATTTATATTTCAGTTTTCTTTTTATTTTGAAGTAAACAGTATTACTCTCCAGCGGAGTTACATAGTTATTTACAAATAAGAAAACATTTTGATTATTTTTTATGTCCTTGAATATTTCTCAGATCAAGGAGAGAAGATTAGGCTTGAATTCATTATTTTTACAAAGGAAAAATAACTCTTCTAAATTAATTTGTATATTAGGAAGAAGGCAACCATGCAGCACACTAGTCATTTAGATGCTGCAATTGAATGATTGACTATCCATTATAGTTTAATTGGCTAGCTAATATACTTTTCAGTGATGTATGAAAGATTCAGCCAGTGTTTCTAGGATTTTAATATACTTAACTTTTTCTGCTCTTATTATCACTCTGTATTTGCATCTGGCCATGAGACTGAAGCATAAAGGTGTGTAGGTGCTGTTATAAGTATTTGCCAAAGTCATTGTTGATTATAACAACAATGATTTTATTTGCATGTGTGAAATTAGAGATTAAACTTGCTTTTATGTCTTACATTTGAATTTTTCTCCTGGAAAGGTATGTGTATTACTTTGTAGGGGAGGAAGATTTTTTCCTCTACTCTTCTTAGTTATTTTGGCTGGTCTGCTAATTCAGTTGACGAAAGACGATTAACAGGAGAAAAACAAATTTAATTATGTAGGTATGGGAGCCCCATAAAAATATGAAACCCAAGGGCAAGTCTGGCAGTTGAGGCCTTCCTGAGCTAAGGAATGGGATAGGGGACTGGGGCTTTAAAGGGGAGGAGGGGTAATTCACAGGACTAGAAGAGCAGATGTTTGGTAATTAGATGCCATACAGATAGGTCTTTCAGATAAACTGTTATCTCTGGTAGCTCTCTCTCTGAGCCAGGCCCCTTATGCAAATTTTTTTAGGTACTTAAGGGAGAGGTAAAAAGGTCTTCCTGAGTCTTTTGGGCCTTGGTTGTCTTAAGTTCAAAGTAATCCAAATGCCAAAGTGGCACATTTTGGGGAGGCTTGTTCTGAACCCCTTCAACTTTGGATTCAGTGAATGGAACTTACCTCTATAGGCTAGAAAATACAGATAGTAGATTTTCTTGTATTTCTAGACTTTGTGAATGAATAGTTTAATCATAACTATATTAACATTGTTGACATTCTCATAACAACCTGAAGATTGTGAACCACCATATTGCTTTATCTTAACTTGTTTTGTAGCATTTTAAAAAAACTTTGGGTTATAGTTTTTGAGTATACCTCAGATCTCTCTTGCAAGAGTATAAAGTTCTTCCTGCTTTATTTCCCTCACTCCACTTAGCACAGTGCTTTATATATAGTAGATGTTCTGTGTATATTTATTACAAAAAAGAGTTAATTTTTTCATGCCTAGTATTAGTAGTAGTATTATAATACAAAGGAAGTTATTTAGATAGCTTTTCCTCCTTGTAGGGATTTCCATAGTAACAGAGTACACTATATTCTGTTATTTTTAATCTTAAACATCTTTTCTTATATGACTTTTTATAGTTGGTTTAAAAGGACCATCTCACCAAAATCTCTTAAAATCGTACTAGTGATGCATTCTATTGTAGTGAAGATAAGTGTATTTTCAGTTTTCTTAAAAATAAAAAATCTTGTCATCAGTCTAGTTTCATGTGGATCTTGAGAATTAGAGATGGTCTGGTCCAGTAGTTCTCAAAGTGTGGTTCAGGGCCTCTTGGGGGGGTTCCTAAGACCTTTTCAAGGGGGTCCACGGGGACAGAGCTATTTTCAAAATGATAGTAAGACATTGTTTGCTTTTTCATACTCACTCTGTCATGAATGTAAGTAGTTTTCCAGAGGTTACATGACATGCGATATTGATTGAATGTGTAAGCATATGAGAATGTAGCTGTCTTCTATTAAGCCAGGCATTAAAGAGAGTTGCAAAAATTATAAAACAATGTAACCCTTGGCACTAAATATTTTTAGTTTGGAAATAGTTTTTTTTTTTTCTTCCATAAAACGTTACTTGTTTGACATTTAATGCTTCTATTATTAAAAATAATAAATTAATAAACATTTTAAAATATGTTTTAATTTCTAATATGGTAACCAGGGATAGATATAAAAGCTCTTTGAAGTATTCAATACTTTTTTTTAAAGTATAAAGAGGTCCTAAGATCAAAGCATATAAGAACTTCTGATCCTAATTCTTTATCTTCATTTCACAGATGAGGGTACTCAGTGGCCAGAGAGGTGAAGTGGTTTAATCAGGTATACTCAGCCAGTTTTTGGCTTAGCTGGTACTTGTGTCACTGACTTCTGACTGCTTTGATTTATTTTATTAGCTGTTTTGATACTTAGGTATTTTCCAACCTAATACCAGTTCTGAGTTCCTTAAACTGTTTTTTAGTTTGATATTTTAATTGACTTTATTCAGTACATGAATAAATTGGGAATATTGACCTGATTTTTCAGCTACAATAAAAAAGTTTTTTTAACACATAAAATTTCTAGTATAACCTTGCTATAAAGTATGAACTTCCTAGCAAGGAAAGGGAATTGATAGATGAAAAATTGTAGCCTTAGTGTCAAAAAAAATAAAGTTGAGGGCAAAGAGGTAGCCTCTTGTGTTTTAGAGACTCTTTTACTACTCTTTACTTGTTTTCTTCCCATTCATCCACAATAAAACATTGGTTACAGGCTTCCCTTGACATTTATGGCAGTCCACTCATAGAAGAATGAAGTGTTCTATTCTTAGGTTTCAAAAATTAATAGTATAATAATTCTACATTGCTATTTTGGTGGATATGCATTATTTCTCATGTTGAATTTCATGCTTGGAGGGTTAAATTCTAAAACATTCTCTGTTTTTTGAAATTGTTGAAGGAATTTAAAACCACATCATGAAGATAGATTGAAAACCTGGATAGTCTGAGCTTGAAGAGAGAGAATCAGGAGATCATATATTACACATCTTCATTTGAAGGAATTTCTTTATGCGGAAATAAGATTAGATTTATTGATTTATATGTGAAACCTCAAGGATAGAAGAACCAGTGGGTGTGTGACCCAGACTGAATCATTTTAGCTCGTTAAAGGGAAAGTCTCTAGAAGTAAAGAAATACAAAAACAGAATCAGCTTGTATTGGAGGTAATAATTTCCCTGTGTCAGGAGGTGTTAAATTGCAGACCAGATTCCCTGGTAGGAATGTTGGCAAATGAATAAAGGAGTTCTGGTTAATTGGGTTAGATGACCTTTCATAAGATTCTTTCTATTATTATCTGTTTTGGTATACTTGTTGGAAATAACTTGTTTTAATGATAAGAGTTTATTTTAAAAAGGTAATTGGTTTAGCAGATATATTCTACTTTTATATTAACTAGTCAATAAACTTTATGGATCTGTGGTCTTGCCATGAGCAGTATAATTGATTCTCCTAGAAGGAGTGTGTGTTTTCTTTGTTCCTTTTATTGCAAGCCATTTGAAGAGATGATGGATTGGTAGCAGAAATTTAGAAGTGAAAGGAATGATAAACATTAGAAAGGAAGATGAAAGCCATTTTGAAGATGTACATTGAATTGATGATATTTTGAGATTTATTTTAGTATTTGCTCATTGATCACAAATATTTTCTGCCTTTTGTTACTACTCTTTTCCTGTCTGTTCCTTTTCCAAGTATTCCAACAAAGTAAACTATTCCGTAACTAATATTTTTGTGAAATTCTTTCAGTTGTTGCTGGTTTTATGAGTTGTAGGCTCCTTTATAATATAATCAAAATGATGACTGCATTAAAACATTCTTAATTTAACAGAGTATGGGTCAGGGGAGGATCTAGGCTAATATTTTTAACTTTTTTTCTTGGCATACTAGATGAAAAGCCATGTTCTTACTATTCCTAGAAGTAAATGGATTATAGCGAAATATTTGCCTTTATTTTCATTTGTGAGTGGGTGTCTGTGTTTTTGTGTCTATGCATGTATCTTTCTCTATATATCATGCATATTCTTAATACTTCCAAAAATAATTTGAGATCTTATAATGTCTTATCGTACACATACACACACACACACACACCGTGTGATTCATTTTTCATCAGACATTTATTGAAGGCCTGGCATAGGAGTTAAATTAAATTATTACAGGGTTCAGGTAGGAAATGAATGGGGGAAATGAGCCAAGTTGGAGCAATAGATTTTGATTGATAGGTAGATTATAGCCTCTCTTCAAAATAAGATTTGTCGCACTGTGGAATCTTGCCCTCTGTTATACAATGTAAGTAACATTGTTGTATGTGATATTTAAATAGTTAAGAAATTCTACCAGAACTTAATGAAAGGACTTCTTGGTCAACTTGTCATTAGACAAATTAAGTAATATACCCATTCTTCAAGTATGCTGAGGTTTTAAAAAATTTATTAATTCATGTCTTTATTCATTTCATTAACATTTATTAATCTCCTACAATGTGTAAAGCCTACTTTAGACATTGGATGCAGTATCAGACAGTAATTTTCCTTCACTCATAGCATTTATAGTCTAATGGGGAAGACATATTTGAGCATTAAATTTCTTATTCAATAAATATTTCTAGTAAAACATAAAGTAAAAAAGCAGAGAACTTGGAGTCTAATGATTTGAGTTCTTTCTTTTTTTGATTTTATTTATTTATCTATTTTTGGCTGCGTTAGGTCTTCATTGCTGCGTGCAAGCTTTCTCTAGTTGTGGCGCGCGGGCTTCTCATTGCGGTGGCTTCTGCAGGCTCTAGGCACGCTGGCTTCAGTAGTTGTGGCTCGTGGACTCTAGAGTGCAGGCTCAGTAGTTGTGGCGCACAGGCTTAGTTGCTCCGTGGCATGTGGGATCTTCCCAGACCAGGGCTCGAATCTGTGTCCCCTGCATTGGCAGGTGGGTTCTTAACCACTGTGCCACCGGGGAAGTCCCTGATTTGAGTTCTTATTCAGCTACTATTTACCTCTTCATCCAGTTAATGCTTGTTATTAAGTGTTTATTATATATACCCGAAATGTGGAAATTAGTAAGATATAATTCTGCCCTGAACAAGTTCAGTGTCTCCAAGATTATAGACAGGCAATAGCTAGTGATAACTTCTGTGGTTGAATTATGTATAAAATCCTACAAGAGTAGTACATTCCTCTAGCTATGAGGGGTACAAGAACCTATCTCAAAAAGCTGATATTTGAGCTAGGCCTTGAAGGATGAGTAGAAATTATTTGGGAACAGAGGAATCCGTGTGAACAAAGGAGGAGTTACCCGTGTCGACTGAACAAAAAAAAAACACCCCACAATGTGAGGGCAATGAGTTCAGTTTTATTTGGGACTTACGGAGGAGTATAGCACGGGAGACAGCCTCTCAGCTCTGAGGAGCTGCTTCGAAGAGGTAGTGGGGGAGGTCATTATATATGTGATTTTGGTCAAGGGGGTATGTGCAACCAAGCACACATCTAAGCAGAAGGTTGCTGCTAGTCACAAGAAGGTTGCTTCTAGTCACAAGGAGCAGATGTCTTCGTTAATGATTTAAGTGCTTTTCTAGGTATGAGAATATGCAAGAAATTGGATTCATAAAATTTTCTACTGAAAATATCTAACCAACTGAAGGTCTGTTCTGCCAGTTTTTCTCAGAGCACAGAGTACCTCATTCCTGATCTCCACCATGAAATCCTTTCAGGGTGTGTTAAAGTTCTGGGACTACAGTGGCTAGTGACTTCATTCTCTCCCTCTCTTTTTTTTTTTTTTAAATTATATTTTATTTTTGGCTGCGTCAGGTCTTCATTGCTGTGTGCAGGCTTTCTCTAGTTGTGGCTAGTGGGGGCTACTCTTCGTTGTAGTGCGCGGGCTTCTCATTGCGGTGGCTTCTCTTGTTGCGGAGCACGGGCTCTAGGCACGCGGGCTTCAGTAGTTGCAGCATGCATGCTCAGTAGTTGTGGCATGTGGGCCCTAGAGCATGCGGGCATCAGTAGTTGTGGCGTGTGGGCTCAGTAGTTGTGGTACACGGGCTCTAGGGCACGCAGGCTTCAGTAGTCGTGGCACGCGGACTCTAGAGCGCAGGCTCGGTAGTTGGTGCACAGGCTTAGTTGCTTTGCCGCATGTGGGGTCTTCCCAGACCAGGGATTGAACCCATGTCCCCTGCACTGGCAGGCGTATTCTTTTTATTTTTTTCTTTTAATTGGAGTAAAATTGGTTTACAATGTTGTGTTAGTTTCTGCTGTACAATGAAGTGAATCAGCTATATGTATACCTATATCCCCTCCCTCTTGGACCTCCCTCCCACTCATCTAGGTCGTCACAGAGCACTGAGCTGAGCTCCCTATGCTATACAGCAGGTACCCACTAGCTGTCTATTTTACAAATGGTAGTGTATTTATGTCAAACCTAATCTCCCAATTCGTCCCACCCTCTCCTTCCCCTGTGTCCACATGTCCGTTCTCTACGTCTGCGTCTCTATTCCTGCCCTATTTAGGTTCACCTGTACCATTTTTCTAGATTCCACGTATATGTGTTAATATACGATAATTTGCTTTTCTCTTTCTGGCTTACTTCACTCTGTATGAGAGACTGACTCTAGGTCCCTCCACATCTCTGCAAATGACCCAATTTCGTTCCTTTTCATGGCGGAGTAATATTCCATTGTATATATGTATCACATCTTCTTTACCCATTCATCTGTTGTTGGACATTTAGGTTGTTTCCATGTCCTGGCTATTGTAAATAGTGCTGCAATGAACATTGGGGTACACATGTCCTTTTGAATTATGGTTTTCTCACAGTATATGCCCAGTAGTGGGATTGCTGGGTCATATGGTAGTTCTGTTTTTAGTTTTTTAAGGAACCTCCGTACTATTCTCCATAGTAGCTGTATCAATTTACATTCCCACCAACAGTGCAGAAGGGTTCCCTTTTCTCCACATTCTCTCCAGCATTTATTGGTTGTAGATTTTTTGATGATGGCCATTCTGACCGATGTGAGGTGATACCATGTTGTAGTTTTGATTTGCATTTCTCTAATAGTTAGTGATGTTGAGCATCTTTTCATGTTCCTCTTGGCCATCTGTAGATCTTCTTCAGTGAAATATGTATTTAGGTCTTCTGCCCACTTTTTATTCGGTTGTATGTTTTTTTTTGATATTGAGCTCCATGAGCTGTTTGTATATTTTGGAGATTAATCCTTTGTCCGTTGCTTCATTTGAAAATATTTTCTCCCATTCTGAGGGTTATCTTTTCATCTTGTTTATGGTTTCCTTTGCTGTGCAAAAGCTTTTAAGTTTAATTAGGTCCCATTTGTTTATTTTTGTTTTTATTTTCATTACTCTAGGAGGTGGGTCAGAAAAGATCTTGCTGTGGTTTATGTCAAAGCGTGTTTTTCCTATGTTTTCCTCTAAGAGTTTTGTAGTGTCTGGTCTTATATTTAGGTCTTTAATCCATTTGGAGTTAATTTTTGTGTATGGTGTTAGGTTGTGTTCTAAGTTCTTTTACATGTAGCTGTCCAGTTTTCCCAGCACCACTTACTGAAGAGGCTGTCTTTTCTCTGTTGTATGTTCTTGCCTCCTTTGTCATAAATTAGGTGGCGATATGGGCATGGGTTTATCTCTGGGCTTTCTATCCTGTACCATTGATCTGTATTTCTGTTTTTGTGCCAGTACCATACTGTCTTGATTACTGTAGCTTTGTAGTATAGTTTGAAGCCAGGGAGCGTAATTCCTCCAGCTCCATTTTTCTTTCTCAAGATTGCTTTGGCTATTCAGGGTCTTTTGTGTTTCCATACATATTTATTTTATTTATTTATTTTTGGCTGTGTTGGGTCTCATTGCTGCACACGGGCTCTCTGTAGTTGCAGCTAACAGGGGCTACTCTTCATTGTGGTGTGCGGGCTTCTCATTGCAGTGGCTTCTCTTGTTGCGGATCACGGGCTCTAGGTGCGCAGGCTTCAGTAGTTGTGGCATGCAACCTCAGTAGTTGTGGCGCATGGGCTTAGTTGTTACCTGGCATGTGGGATGCTACCGGACCAGGGATTGAACCTGTGTCCTTTGCATTGGCAGGAGGATTCTTAACCACTATGCCACCAGGTAAGTCCCTGTGTTTCCATACAAATTGTAAAATTTTTTGTTCTAAATCTGTGAAGAATGCCATTGGTAGTTTGATAGGGATTGCATTGAATCCGTAGATTGCTTTGGGTAGTATAGTCATTTTCACAATATTGATTCTTCTAATCCAAGAGCATGGTGTATTTCTCCATCTGTTTATGTCATCTTTGATTTCTTTCATCAGTGTTTTGTAGTTTTCTGAGTACAAGTCTTTTGTCTCCTTAGGTAGGTTTATTCCTAGGTATATTATTCTTTTCGTTGCTATGGTAAATGGGATTGTTTCCTTAATTTCTCTTTCTGGTCTTTTGTTGTTAGTGTACAGGAATACCAGAGATTTCTGTGCATTAATTTTGTTTCCTGCAACCTTAACCAATAAATTGATTAGTTCTAGTAGTTTTCTGGTGGCATCTTTAGGATTTTCTACATATAGTGTCATGTGTCTGCAAACGGTGATAGTTTTACTGCTTCTTTTCCAATTTGTATTCGTTTTATTTCTTTTTTTTCTCTGATTGCCGTGGCTAGGACTTCCAAAGCTGTGTTGAATTGATAGTGGCTAGAGTGGACATCCTTGTCTTGTTCCTGCTCTTAGAGGAAATGCTTTCAGTTTTTCACCATTGAGAATGATGTTTGCTGTGGGTTTCTCATATATGGCCTTTATTATGTTGAGATAGGTTCCCTCCATGCCCACTTTCTGGAGAGTTTTTATCATAAATGGGTGTTGAATTTTGTCAAAAGCTTTTTCTGCATCTATTGAGATGATCATATGGTTTTTATTCCTTAATTTGTTAATATGGTGTATCACATTGATTGTGTATATTGAGGAATACTTGCATTCCTGGGATAAATCCCACTTGATCGTGGTGTATGATCCTTTTAATGTGTTGTTGGATTCTGTTTGCTAGTATTTTGTTCAGGATTTTTGCATCTATGTTCGTAAGTGATAGTGGTCTGTAATTTTCTTTTTTTGTGATATCTTTGTCTGGTTTTGGTATCAAAGTGATGGTGGCTTTGTAGAACGAATTTGGGAGTGTTCCTCCCTCTGCAATATTTTGGAAGAGTTTGAGAAGGATGGGTGTTAGCTCTTCTCTAAATGTTTGATAGAATTCGCCTGTGAAGCCATCTGGTCCTGGACTTTTGTTTGTTGGAAGATTTTTAATTAAGGTTTCAATTTCATTACTTGTGATAGTTCTGTTTATATTTTCTAATTCTTCCTGGTTCAGTCTTGGAAAGTTGTACCTTTCCAAGAATTTGTCCATTTTTTCGTGGTTGTCCATTTTATTGGCATATAGTTGGTTGTAGTAGTCTCTTATAATCCTTTGTATTTCTGAGGTGTCCGTTGTGATTTCTCCGTTTTCATTTCTTATTTTATTGATTTGCGTCCTCTCCCTTTTTTTCTTGATGAGTCTGGCTAAAGGTTTATCAATTTTGTTTATCTTTTCAACGAACCAACTTTTAGTTTTATTGATCTTTTCTGTTTTCTTCGTTTCTATTTCATTTATTTCTGCTCTGATCTTTATGATTTCTTTCCTTCTACTGACTTTGTGTTTTCTTTGTTCTTCTTTCTCTAGTTGCTTTAAGTGTAAGGTTAGCTTGTTTATTTGAGATTTTTCTTGTTTCTTGAGGTGAGATTGAATTGCTATAAACTTCCCTCTTAGAACTGCTTTTGCTGTGTCCCATAGGTTTTGGGTTGTTGTGTTTTCGTTGTCATTTGTTTCTATGTATTTTTTTATTTCTTTGATTTTTTCAGTGATCTCTTGGTTATTTAGTAGTGCACTGTTTAGCCTCTCTGTATTTGTGTTTTTTACAGGTTTTTTCCTGTAATTGATTTCCAATCTTATAGTGTGGTGGTCTGAAAAGATGCTTGATACAATCTTAATTTTCTTAAATTTTTCGAGGCTTGATTTGTGACCCAAGATGTGATCTATCCTGGAGAATGTTCCCTGTGCACTTGAGAAGAAAGTGTGTTCTGCTACTTTAGGGTGGAATGTCCTATAAATATCTCTCCTGTTAAATCTGTCTGGTCTGTTGTGTCATTTAAAGCTTGTGTTTCCTTATTTATTTTCTTCTTGGATGATCGCTCCATTGGTGTAAGTGGGGTGTTAAAGTCCCTTACTGTTATTGTGTTAATGTCAGTTTCCCCTTTTATGGTTGTTAGCATTTGCCTTTTGTATTCAGGTGCTCCTATGTTGGGTGCATAAATATTTATAATTGTTGTATCTTCTTCTTGGATTGATCCCTTGATCATTATGTAGTGTCCTTCCTTATCTCTTTTAAGAGTCTTTATTTTAAAGTCTATTTTATCTGATACAAGTATTGCTACTCCAGCTTTCTTTTGATTTCCATTTACATGGAATATCTTTTTCCATCCCTTCACTTTCAGTCTGTATGTGTCCCTAGGTCTGAAGTGGGTCTCTTGTAGACAGCATATATATGGGTCTTGCTTTTATATCCATTCAGCCAGTCTCTGTCTTTTGTTTGGAGCATTTAATCCATTTACATTCAAGGTTATTATTGATATGTATCTTCCTTTTACCATTTTCTTAATTGTTTTGGGTTTCTTTTTGTGGGTCTTTTTCTTCTCTTCTGTTTTCTGCCTAGAGACGTTCCGTTAGCATTTGTTTTAAAGCTGGTTTGGTGGTGCTGAATTCTCTTAGCTTTTGCTTGTCTGTAAAGCTTTTGATTTCTTTGTAGAATCTGAATGAGATCCTTGCTGGGTAGAGTAATCTTGGTTGTAGGTTTTTCTCTTTCATCACTTTAAGTATATTTTGCCACTCCCTTCTGGCCTGCAGAGTTTCTGATGAAAAATCAGCTGATAACCTTATGGGGATCCCTTTGTATGTTATTTTTTGCTTTTCCCTTGCTGCTTTTAATATTTTTTCTTTGAATTTAATTTTTGTTAGTTTCATTAATATGTGTCTTGGTGTGTTTCTCCTAAGGTTTATACTGTATGGGACTCTGTGCTTCCTGAACTTGGGTGACTATTTCCTTTCCTGTGTTAGGGAAGTTTTCCACTATAATCTCTTCAGATATTTTCTCAGACCCTTTCTTTTTCTGTTCTTCTCTGGAACCCCTACAATTCGAATGTTGGTGCCTATAGTGTTGTCCCAGAGGTCTCTGAGATTGTCTTCAATTCCTTTCACTCTTTTTTTCTTTATTCTCCTCCTTGGCAGTTATTTCCATCATTCTGTCTTGCAGTTCACTTATTCGTTCTTCTGCCTCAGTTATTCTGTAATTGGTTTCTTCTAGTGTATTTTTCATTTCAGTATTGTGTTGTTCATCTCTCATCTTTAGTTCTTCTAGATCTTTGTTAAACATTTCTTGTATTTTCTCAATCCGTTCCTCCATTCTATTTCTGAGATTCTGGATCATCTTTACTGTCGTTACTCTGAATTCTTTTTCAGGTGAGTTGCCTATTTCCTCTTCATTTATGTGGTCTTGTAGGTTTTTACCTTGCTCCTTCGTCTGTGACATATTTTTTTGTCATCTCATTTTTTGTTTTTTGATGGGTGGGATTGTGTTCCTGTCTTACTGGTTGTTTGGCCTGTGACTTCCAGCACTGGAGTTTGTAGGTTGTTGGGTAGAGCTGGGTCTTGGTGCCGAGATGAGGACCTCCAGGAGACCTCACTCCGGTGAATATTCCCTGGGGTCTGAGGTTCTCTGTTAGTCTGGTGGTTCATACTCAGAGCGCTCACCGCAGGAGCTCTGGCCTGACCCCCGGCTCGTGAAGCAAGATCCCGCGAGCCATGTGGGGCAGCGAAAAAAGAAAAAAGAAAAAAAGCAGAACAACAACATAGAGTAAAAGATAAAATAAGATTAGAAAACTAACCGATATCTTAGAAAGTAAAAAAATTAAAATATAGATGAAACAACAACTGGAAGGTAAAACAGAACCACAATAGTAAAAAAGAGGAGGGGGGCAAAAAAGAAGCTGGAAAAGGCCTTGTCTGTAGGGGGTGGGGTGTAGGTAGGGGTGGGATTTAGGTGGTGGATGGGGCCTATGCTTAGGACCCACAGGGCTGGAAAAGGTCCTGGGGGTGGGGGGTGGGAGGTGGGGCTTAGGAAGCCATAGGGTCCCAGGAGTGCCTCTGGCCTTGGAGGGCTGAGGACCAGGTCCAGGACCC
This sequence comes from Balaenoptera musculus, assembly GCF_009873245.2. Classification (NCBI taxonomy): domain Eukaryota; kingdom Metazoa; phylum Chordata; class Mammalia; order Artiodactyla; family Balaenopteridae; genus Balaenoptera; species Balaenoptera musculus. The sequence continues at coordinate 60,539,637 of NC_045800.1, read as the reverse complement.
CAGCAGGCTCAATGGGCCCAAGTGGGTGGGCTAAACACTAGGTGCGTTCCCCCATCCTCCAATCCTGGAGGGCCCCTCCCCGTTGGCCTTTTTCTCCCCCAACCCATGCCCCTAGGACCCATGTGGCCAGAGGGGGCCCCAGAAAGCAGGGCACCAGTCCCAGAAGCCCAACTTCCTGGGGCCCAAGTGGGTGGGGGAAACACCTATAGCATCGCCCCTGATCCTGTGGTCCTGGAGGGTCCACCCCCCACCGTCCGCCTCTCCTCCTCTTCCCCCTCCTCCCGCCCTCCCATGCCCCTAGCACCCACGAGGCCGGAGGGGGCCCCGGAGAACAGAGGACCAGGCCCAGGAGCCCAGGAGGTTTCCCAGGGCCCGAGTGTGCAGGGAAAACACCCTCTGTGCCTCCCGTGATCCTCCGATCCTGGAGCGCCCCCCTCCGTCCACCTCTCCTCTTCTCCCCCCACTACCTCCTGCCTCCCTCCTGTGCCCCCATGACCAACATGGCCCCGAGGGGGCCTCGGAAGGCAGAGGACACAGCTGGGAGCCCTGCAGGCTTCCCGGGCCCGAGTGGGCAGGGGAAATGCTAGGCATGCTCCCCCCTGATCCTCTGAACCCCTCAGCGTCCCTCCAGGTGTAGGAACCCCTCCCCCTTCTCATCCACCCCTCAGTGGTGCCAGTCCTGTCTGTCCACCACTTCTCCCCCCTCACTCCCCCCACATCCTCCCCAGTCGCTTGGGTGTTCCTCTTGTCTCCTTGGGCATCGAGGTCCCCCACCAGCGTCTGGCAGGCGCCCTAGTTGTGGGGAGACGTGCCTGGCAGACTGATTCTTAGCTGCTGTGCCACCAGGGAAGTCCTGTGACTTCATTCTTTAGAACCAGATGGCAAGTGACATTCTTTAGTTTGCACCCCTATGCCCCAGATATAGGGATCTACGTGAACACACAGAAGCATGAATGAGCAAGGTGTATGTAGAGAATGATGAAGTATTGTTTAGTTTGGTTTTAATGTTAGGTATGCTATGGAAGGAGAGGTAAGGGAAGAAGTTACACATGTAGGTTGGTTGGAGCCAAATTATGAGAGAGGTCTTATATACTAGGCTAAGTTTTTGGGTAAAGTTGAGAGGTATGTGGGACCTGTGAAGGCTTTAAAGCAGGCAGTCCTGCTTAGTCTGCATTTTACAAAGATAATTGATAGAATACAGGATGAAGTGGAGAGAAGTTGAGGCTGGAGGTGGGTGTACTAGTTTAAAAACTCTTCGTAATAGATATGAATGAAATACTGAGGATCTCTTACAGGGTAGTAGTAATGACTTCAGAACACGGGGAATGAATTTGAAATATAATTCAGAGGTTGAATTGACAGGATTTAGTGACTGATGAGGAGCAAGGACATCCAGGAAGGTTTTGAATTTTTGTCTTTGGCATCTGTATAGGTAAATGATGATGCTATTAAATTTGAAAGGAAAAGCAACTTGATTTGGGGGAAGTAATAAATTTGGTTTTGTAATGTTGAGTTTGGAGGAGTGAACCTAAAAGGAATGCTATAAGGTATTTAAGTTGTTAAGTGGATAAAATGCCTATTATAGAGAAAGGAGAAGAATTAGGAGAGATATAGCTAGCTGTTAGGTATGTCGTTGAATCTCTTAAATTCTCAGTTGTTATTTATACACTATGGGAGGTGGGATCAGTAATTTTTATGGTTTGGAAATAAGCAATGTTTTAGTTATCACAAGTTCTAAATTAGTGGTGCAAAAATCACAATAATTATGTATGTTATAGACTAATAATATTAGTTAAAATTTATCGAGTGAGTTAAAATTGAGTGCTTCCTATGAAGCTTAGCTGAAATGCTAAGCATTTTATGTTCATAATCCTGTTTAATTCACATAGCAGCATGAATTAAATATTACTACTATCTGAATTTTCAGAAGAGAGAACAGGAAATAAGTGGCAGGATGGGTATTCAAACCCAGGTTAGTCTAACTTTAAAATCCAGGCTCTTAACCAGTATGCTAATTGCCTGTCTTTTAGAACATGAGAGCTGTAATAGATCTAAAGACATTATCTAGCCATGCCCTATAATCCAATATATGTCATAGCTAAAATCTGTAACTAATGTTAAGATTAGCTCTCCAATTTACTTAATAAAAAGCTTACCCAGCAGCCATTCGTTACTGCTGTTGTCCTTGAGGCAGATCTTTCTTGTGTGTGTGTGTGTGTGTGTGTGTGTGTGTGTGTGTGTGTGTGTGTGTGTTTACCCCTCTACTGTGTGACTTGAGTGAAATCCTTATCAGTCTAGGCCAGTCATGGTTGTCCCATTTTTTTTGTGCTAGTAATTAGTTAAGATGTGGGCATGTCCGCGGAGCGACTAAGCCCGTGAGCCACAATTGCTGAGCCTGTGCGTCTGGAGCCTGTGCTCCGCAACGGGAGAGGCCACGATAGTGAGAGGCCTGCGCACCGCGATGAAGAGTGGCCCCCACTTGCCACAACTAGAGAAAGCCCTCGCACAGAAACGAAGACCCAACACAGCCATAAATAAATAAATAAATAAGTAAATTAATTAAAAAAAAAAAAAAGATGTGGGCATGTGACTCATATCTGGCCAGTGAGAAATGAGGGGAGGTTTGATGAGGGGCTTCTGGGAAAGTTTTTTCCCCACATATTTCTGGATGTTATCCATCTCTGTGGGTACTTGGAATTGTGGGGGTTATTTTGTAACCATTTGAGGGCTAGTTGAGCATAAAAAAACAAAAACAAAAAAAACCCACTGTATGGCAGAGTGAAAAGTTGGAGAGAACCTGGATCCTTAATGATTTTGTTGAGCTGCTAGATTACCCAACCTTAAAGCTACTCTGCCTCAGGACTACTAAGTCTTATGTGAAATTCGAGGAAATTTCTTACGCTATGTGAAATAAATAAGGAAATTTACTAGGCCATTTTGAATTGGATTTTTCTTTATTTTCATAAGTACCACTGAAGGAAACCCAATTGGAGTCTAAACTATTTACCCTTGATCTGAAGTACAATAGAAAACATTATAAGGCTTGCATTACTATTAAGGTACAATTGAAACAGGAATAATAGTTTTTAGTGTCAGTGTGCCTAATTTAAATGGGGTAGAAGCTAGAGATGATTATGTTCTAGAAAATAGATGTTATAGGTTAAAGTAGGAAAGTGTCATTGAGGAAATAAGGCTGCTTTTCTTGACAGTTTCTGTAGTTAAAAGGAATAGAAAATAGGTCTTCAAATTAGCATAGGGAATAGAGTTGGATTTACTTTGTAGTCAGTTAACTTAAGTTTCAGGGTTTCTCACTTACACAGGCCTTTCCAAGGCCCTGAGAGGATCCCAAGCAATGTGTTTGCATAGTTCTTTTCTGTTTGTTTTTTGTTCTTTTTTTTGTAAAATTTGCAAGTGTTAGATATTTTAACCAGTTAAAACTGTTGTCTCTTTTCACTTTGACTTTCCCTCTGTCTAGTACCCTCATTGGAATGGCATTAGAGTGGCCAGAGGCACTTTTGGGATCTAGTTAAAGGGAAGTTTAGTAGCGGACATATTTATATGGAGTATGTGGTTTGCAGTTTTTTCTGTGTATAGTTATTACTAGCCATTCTGGCATATTCTTATTTTCCACTGATACATAGATGCAGGGCCAAGGGTCGTAGAGCAGTGAGTACGTTCTTTGTGTCTGGTACCAGAAGTATCTAGGCTAAGGAAGGGAAACATGATTTAAGTACATGTAGTCAGAAGCTAGTCTGGAAAAAATTTCCAAATCTTAGAAAGATTGAAATATATGAAAGAAACTTTGATAGGGGTTTTCCTAAATCCAACATTTCTAACAATGCACATGACCTTATCTGTAGTAAGTTGTAAAACTGATATAAACTTTCCTAAATTATTAATTGTAATCATTGATCAAATACACTAGCAGAAAGAATTGTCTTTCTATTCTCTTGATATTACAAAATTGTTATATGAAGAGGCAATAGAATATGCAACCAGAAAAGTAGGAAATACGAGCATTAGAGAGGTTGGTCAGGTAGTTGATAAGAATATGCCATTCTTTCTGAAATTTATGACGTTTGTGGCCTCTGCCAGCTTTTTAAAGTTTGTAATTTGTTGTAATTTATTTTCACATTCTAATTAAATGTTTACTTCATACCAAATTTTGTATTCTTTTCCTTAAAGAGAATTCCCCAAGTTGTAAAAGATTCTGGCCCACAAAACCTGGATCCGTTCCTCATAGGAAACAAAAGCTAAGATTTGTTTCGTAGAAGTGTTGAAATAACCAAGTCAAATGACAGTTAAGCGAGTCCCATGTTTCATTATTACGGCAGAATAAGATAGAGGTAAAAAGTTTGACATGAACACAGAGAACTGGGGGGTTTTAATAGCTATGGTGGGTTTGAATAATAGTTTCCCTTAACATTTTGTCAGATTATTTCCGGTACATGGCTGTGGCAGCCTTGATGATATTTTCCTTTTTTATTTTTGATCTTATGACATAATTATCTTATTTTCATCATGTCTTATGTTTTCAAGTATAAGGCTGGAGTCTGATTCTTTATTGTTATCCCAAAATACACAGCATATTATCTTGTTCATGGTAAAAATACAATAAATATTTGCTAAATGAATGACAGTCTCCATTGTTTTGCTTTCTTAAAAAAAAAAAAGCAGTCATTTGTAGCTGCTTTAAAGTGACAGATTGTTTTAGCCATCTTAGACTTTATCTCAACCACTAAACTATGCCCTTGACTAAGATATAAAAAGGAATAGTTTAAGGAGATACTTTCTTCACTAATATTCTTCAGGAATTGGAATGGGAGATATTTGATGAGCGGAAAGAAGGCCTCTACTGTGTGCCAGCTAATGAAGAACAGACAGAATCACTCTCTGTTGTATAATAAAGAATTTGTTTGGTTTTTAGTTGCTGGGTCCTGGGTTCCTGGTACTGAGCAACTAAAACCCTTGGAATTTCCCAAGTGATGGAAGTGTCTTTGTTATTCATGAGCTGCTTGGATCACTGTACTATCACTGTCATGCTAACGAGGTGATGCAGGGCGGGCCCCTAGATAGCTTCAGGTGGGGGTGCGCTGGTCCCCCGGGAAGACCAGGCCATGTGATTCCAGGGTTGGGACTTTGAACCACCCCACCTCTGGGAAGGGGGCTTGTAGATTGTGTTCAGTCATGTGGCCAGTGATTTAATCATTCACTGTACATGAAATCCCAACTCTGGGCATTGAAGCTCAGTGGGATTTCCTTGTTAGTAAACAAAGTAGGTGCCAGGAATGTGTCCAGCCCTGATTCTACAGGGGGAGAGGGCATGGAAGCTCCCTGTTTGGGATCCTTCCAGACCTTATCTTATATGTCTCTTCATTTGGCTGTTTCTGAGTTGTATCACAGGAAAACTGTAAGTATGGTGCTTTCCTGAGTTGTGTGAATCTTTTTGTGAATTATTCAACCTGAGAGGGTAACGGAAACCCCTAAATTTGTAGGCCGTCAGTCAGAAGTGTGCGTGGCATCTTATGAGAGGAAATCCTGCTATGAACAGTGTCCTTTAACTTGTGGGGTCTGCACTATCTCTGGGTGGTTGGTGTCAGAATTGAATTGCAGTACCCAGTTGAAATTGGAGGAGAATACCTCCAGAAAGACAGATTCTAAAATTATGTGCCAAAATACTGAACACAATTTAGGACTTCGTGGTTTGCAGCACCAAAACAAAAAACCTGAACGGACAACTCACATATGAGAAGATGTTCAACCTCATTCATAAGAGATGGAACTTTTTATTTTTTGTTCTATTATGTGTTTCAGTGTTTCATTTTCAGGAGAATGTTAATCACCAGTTCACACTGTAACCGAGCAGGACACTATGGGGCCTTCCCAGGACAGGCCTTCCCCCAAATCCTCTGCTTTAGCTCCTCTCTAAAGTACCTAGATAATAATATTTTATGCAAATTTCCTGAGTTGTTTTGCAGATGTGAACCGCCCCCCCCACCCCCCCACCCCCCCGAAAAATGGAAGAACTACTTGATAATCATGAGCACATAGCCCTAGGCCTCCTGGAGCCTAAGGACTGATAATGTTAACCCCTGCGACACCACCCTGCAGTCTCACCATCAGCCAATCAGAGAATTGTGCACAACTGATCACGTACCCTGCGACACCCCCTCTCCTGGCCTTTAAAAATGCTTTGCAGAAACCCTTTGGGGAGCTCGAGGCTTTTCAGGGCATGAGCCACCTCATCTCCTTGCATGGCCTTGCAATAAACTTTTGTCTGCTCCAAACTCCGGCATTTCAGTCTTTTTGACCTCACTGTGCGTCAGGCACACGAACTTGTGTTAACAACATGTTATGTCAATTAGGGTTGAGTTTGCATATACTAGGAAGTCCAAAATCACAGTGACATAAACAAGATAGAACTTCATTTTTCTTTCATGTAAAAGATATCTAGAGGTTAGCTAGTCCAGGTTGGTGTAATAGCTGTACAGTTATCAGGAGCCCAAGTTCCATTTTCTCTGTGCTGGCTTCCATTTTCGGGTTCACTTGATGGTGACTGTTACTTCAAGAGATGTTAAGTCTTGTGCCTGGTCCTGTCGTTAGAGTAGTCTGTAAAAAGACCCAGTCCCTGACCTCCTGGAGTTTATAATGAGCGAAGAAGCAGCTTGTAAAATTGAAGATGTAGTAGTAGGCATCAAATGGTGGCTTCTCCTGGGGAAGGCAGCTAAGGAGAAGGTGATTTCTGAATAGGGTAGATTAGGAGCAAAAGTAGCGATAATTATAATATAATCAGAGAACTGTGAGTGAATTTAATTTGAACAAACAACAGTAAGATAATCATATAGTATGCTAAACGAAATAATAAAGGAATTTGTATATGATACCAAGCCAGCTTTGAGGAAGGAATGATTAACTTTGTTGGGGTAGGATCAATGATTCAAGATCAACAGGGCAGTCTTTCAAATGACTTGAAAACCTCTATCCTTAGCCTCTTCCTTAGCCTCTTATTTATTCAGGCTTTCATTTTCTGGTTAGCCTCAGGTACGCTATTTGCAGTTTCTTTTTTTTTTTTAATAATTTTTTAATAGATTTATTGATTGTTATTTGTTTATTTTTTTGGCTGCGTGGGGTCTTCGTTGCTGCAAGTGGGCTTTCTCTAGTTGTGGCGAGCGGGGGCTACTCTTCGTTGCAGTGTGCAGGCTTCTCATTGAGGTGGCTTCTCTTGAGGAGCACAGGCTCTAGGCGCGCGGGCTTCAGTAGTTGTGGCACACGGACTCAGTAGTTGTGGCTCGCGGGCTGTAGAGCACAGGCTCAGTAGTTGCGGTGCATGGGCTTAGTTGCTCCGCGACATGTGGGATCTTCCCGGACCAGGGCTCGAACCCGTGTCCCCTGCATTGGCAGGCGGATTCTTAACCTCTGCGCCACCAGGGAAGTCCCTATTTGCAGTTTCTTGATTGTGCCCTGACTTCACTGCTTATATATAATTCTCTGCCTGGAAGTTCTCCCCACAAGGCTAATTTCTGTTTGTTCTTGAAAATTCAGAATTCCTTAAAAGGTTACCTGAAAGCCTTTCCCCTGTCTTCCTCCCTCCATCGTGCTAACCTCTCCTGCATTCCCATAGCATGTTATTGCTTTTTTGCATTGTATTTAAGCTGTTTTCAGTTTGTCGCTTCCTAAAAATTGTGTATTATTTGAACATAGAACCTGTGTTTGAATTATTTCATCTCTTCTGGAAATAGTAAAACATTTACATGAAAAAATTTTTTTAATGTGGTGTACTCACCTGTACATGCTTTCTCACTGTCTCTGTATGTCTAAATATATAAAGAACTACTATAATCTTTAAATATCTTAAAGTATAATTTTCTTAAAATATCTGGGCCTTTTGGTCACTTTTGTACCACGTAAGTTATATAATTTTATAAAATCTATTTAAATGCATTTTTACTGAACATGTACATAAAAGTTTTGTTGTACATTTGAAAAATACTAGTATAACCAAACTATTAACAGCTTTCTCTCTGGAGAGTGTGAATGCAGTAAACTCTCATTCTATTTCTTATTTTTTAATTATTATTATTATTATTTTTTTAATATTTATTTATTTATATTTTTTGGCTGCATCAGGTCTTTGTTGCAGCACGTGGGCTTCTCTCTAGCTGTGGTGCTTGGGCTTAGTTGCCCTGAGGCACGCGGGATCTTAGTTCCCTGACCAGGGATCGAACCCGCATCCCCTGCACTGGAAGGCGGACTCTCAACCACTGGACCGCCAGGGAAGTCCCATAATTATTTTAAATTACAGTTGCAAAATTAGAAAAATTCATTATTCTTTGGTTCCAGATACAAGCATATTGCATGTTCCTTGTGAAGGATCAAGATGATTCATAAATATATAGAAAGCAGAAGTTCCCCACAATTCCTTATCCATGAGACAACCAATGCCAATAACTTGGTATATATTTTTCGAACATCTTCCTTAAAAGTATTTGATATAAACAAAATAATAGGTGTAAGTCAGGCAGAGAAAGACAAATACTATGTGTTTTCACTTATATGTGGGATCTAAAACACAAAACAGATGAATAAATATAACAAAACAGAAACAGGCTCACAGATACAGAGAACAAACTAGTGGTTGCCAAAAGTGGAGGGGGGTGAGGGGTTGAGTGAAATAGGTGAAGAGGTGCAGACTACCAGTTAAAAAGTAAATAAGTCACAGGGATGTAATGTACAGCAGAGGGAATATAGTCAATAATATTGTAATAACATTGTATGGTGCATGACTATGAAAATAACAAATCACTCACACAAAAAGAATATGTATAATGTTGTGAAGCATACTAATGAAACTGTCATGGACCCATCACCCAGTTTAAGAAGTAAAATGTTTTTAATAGCTTTGAGACTCCTTGTGTGCTCCCTGTGGGTCATACTCTCTAAAATCCCCCACAGAGGTAACCATTCTCCAGAATATAGGGTTTTATTTTTTGAGGGCGGGGTTTGTTCTTACAGTTCCCCTTCTGTATAGTTTCATTATCAATGTATATTCCTAAACAATATGTTCTTTAGTTTTGCTTGTTTTGAAACTGTAAAATTAATACATTTTTGTGTTTCTCTGATTTATCGTTGTTGATACATATAGCTGAAGTTCATTGATTTTCATTGTTGAGTAACTCGTATTCCATTGCATGAACATACATCACTTTATTTTTCTATTCACTGGTTGATGGACATTTATGTCATTTCCAGTTGTGTGATTATGAACAGTAATTCTGTGAACATTCTTATTTGTGACTCCTGTTGTACATATGCAAGAGTTTTATTTAGGGTAGTGCTTATCAAAATACTGTGAACTGCAACTTGGAGCAAGAAACACATTTTACATTTCAGTGCATGCATGCACACACACACTCCTACAACTGGAACTAACTTACTGCTTACTATTACTAAATATAATATAATGAAAATATAAAAAGTTAATGACAAATATGATTTTAAAATCTCCAGAATGAGCAATAAAGAAATTAATGTTTAGAAATATTTTGTTTCGGAAATATTTATACAGTTTTGGAAATTTTTATTATAGATATTCTTGCCTATTCATAAATTCATTTCAATTCACTGCATAGAAAAACAATGTAGTATGTTTAGTTGGTACACTACTAGTATGAAATCCTTGTTCATTCTAGTAGGTTGTTGTCAAGTGGTAATATGCTCTTTCTACTTAGAAATTTCTTTTTGGTCCTAATCTAAAATAATTCATTCTGTTCGGGCATCAAATTTAATGTAATGATTGATTCAAGGTTTAAAAAACTGGATCTATTATCCAAATGTTTTTCTTTAAAGTTTCAAATTTCTCATTCAGAAATTAATCATGAAATGTTTTACACAGAGAAGAATTTACAATACAACTATTTAGTTCAAACCTGTCTTCGTTAATGTTCTCTTCAGTAAGCTAGGGAACACTGTCTTTTGGTGTCCTTGGCTATGTCTGTTTTATTAAAATATATCATTACTTGTTCCCTACAGTTTGACATTTATTTCTTTAAGAGTGTTGAAAATAATCAAATATGCCTATTTTGTCCCCCAGGTTTTCAGTAATATTTGCCAGAAAAGATTTTTTTTCACTTGAATAAAAAAAAAAGGTATCTTATTCCTGCATTTCATACCATCCCCTCTGCTTAGTATTTTCTTTCTCAACAACCAATAAATGCACTTCAAATGTAATTCTAAGTGGGTATAGTTAGTTCCAATCTCTGAACAAAATATTTTAGAAAGTCAGCTATTCAATTTGCCGCCTTTCATTACATTAACAGCTTTTATTACATTTTACCCATGAGATTTGGTGGAATTTCTGTGCTAAAGCTTTACTACATAAAACTGTGATTCCAACCAACTCTTTGTTTTAGTAGCCTCGTAATTTTTAAAAATAACTCTGTTCTTTTCCAGACAGATTTGCTGCTCCATCACTTACAATTCCTGTAAATTTTTTTTAGTTTAATTTATATTGATCAGCAGTGCACTTTATTTAAAAATTTTTTTTTACATTTTCTGTAGTTTTATTGGAAATTATTCTAGTAATTTGTCCTAAATATATTGTCTAGTATATCTGTAGTAGACCTTTGATATTCATGAGGGTTATACCCGTTATCTTTATGAAACCCCAGACTACCAAATGCTTCTCTAGCATATATTATCACCCATAAAATGAAACCAAGTACAACTCAAAAACGTATACGCGACTCTTTTAGGTCCCGTTCTATAAATATAAGGAACTAAACCGTTAATAAAGCTGTTAAGTGTTGCCAAAGCAATTGGATGAATTGTTTCTCTTGTTTGCTTTGGACTTTATCACATCAGAGGGCTGAGCCACCTCTGAATGCTACCTTTTTAATAAACCCAGTCATCTGAAATTTAACATGTCCAAACCTGTTCCTCCCACAGTCTGCCTCACTTTAATAGATAATTCCACAGCAGAAAACTGGAAGCTATCCATGGCACCACCCTCTCTCTCATTCCCCACCTGCAGTCCAACAACATGTTTTGTATATTCTTCTTTCAAAATGCCCTAAGTCCGCATACCTCTTTGTATCTCCACCTGCACCACTCCAGCCTCTTCTCTTTCAAGAGCCTCCTGTCTTCCTCTTGCTAACACTGCACTTTATAATTCAATAAATATATTTAAGCCAGTTGTGTGAGAGGTTAAAATTGCTACAGTACAAAAATCTTACATTAAATGATCTTCCCACATGTATCTGAGATAAATTGAAGGAATTCTTATCAAGTTGGGTCATGAAATTTATGCCAGACTAAAACTGAGAAGTAAACACTGTTTCTTGATATTTTGCAGTAGTACAGATTTTATGTAGTTTAGTAGTATATCATCACCAAAAGATATAGCTATTAATTTATCAGCTCTTTCAAAAAAATAACATTTTTTGCCTGTATAATGCTAAAAGTAAAAAAATGTTCAGTGGCTGTATGAGTCATTTTCCTTTGCCATAAGTTAGGCAACTAAATGATGATAATAAGAATGACTAAGAATTGGTCTTAACTGTCTTTTTTCTTTCTCTGAAACTATTTCAGGAATGTAGAACATGCTATTTTTCCAAGTATCTTTACTTTTGAAGAGTTTAATCTTTTGTTTATAAAATATCATTATTCTCTTGGGCTTACCATTTTTATTAATTTATTGATTTTTTTGTACAGTACTTTCAGTATTTACCCTTCTGGGTCCAGCAACTGAATTTGAATATGCGTCTTTATTTTTTACTTCATTTTTTCTTCTAAAAATAAAACAATCTATTTTAATGTCAGTGTATTTTTAAAATTAATTAATTAATTGTTTTGGCTGCGTTGGGTCTTCGTTGCTGAGTGCGGACTTTCTCTAGTTGCAGGAAGCATGGGCTACTCTTCGTTGCAGCGCATTGTGGTGGCTTCTCTTACTGCGGAGCAGGGGCTCTAGGTGCGCGGGCTGCAGTAGTTGTGGCGCGCAGGCTCAGTAGTTGTGGCGCACGGGCTTAGTTACTCCGCGGCATGTGGGATCTTCCCGGACCAGGTCTCAAACCCGTGTCCCCTGCATTGGCAGGCGGTTTCTTAACCACTGAGCCACCAGGGAAGTCCCAGTGTCAGTGTATTTTTGTTTAAGATGTTTAATGTTAAAATTGTTGTGAACTTGAAAAAAGTTATTATAGAATATACTTCAAAAAAGATTTTTAAGTAAAACATGGTTGATACTTTTGTGGCTGATGGATAATAATTGTTCCAAACTTTTTCATAACTATAGTGAATTTTGTTAATATTAAATTACGCTGTACGATATTAACCCTCATAGTGATGGTAAAAATGAACTATCAAAAAATTAGATGAGACATCAGTGAGCAAAATATTGAACAACCTATTTTCATCTGGTATGTATATTGATGACAACATTTTCACTATATTAATGCCATCCCTAGACCCTCTCACAGCTCTCTCTTGGCATTTAATAGATCTTAGTTGAACAAATGAAAGTGGGGAATAAATGAACTGAATGTCACATAACTTTAAGTTAATTTTTATCAGAATTGCCACCAACAAACTGACTAACATTTGGTACTAAAAGAAACTAATTGAGCAAACTTAACTTTTGCAGTTATATCTCCATGAACTGTCAGGACAGTTATTCTTCATTTATCAAAACAAAACATCTCTAAGACCATTCATTTGGCACTATAGAATGTTAGTTATTTTTCTAGACATTTATTTGTTTATTAGTCACCTAATATCAAGTGTAAGGGATTCAGAGGTAAATAAGGCAGTGTCTCCTTTTTGAGGAGCTCCTAGTTTAGTAGGTAGCCAATGAACAGTCACAGTGCAGATGTGGAATTAGTGTTTAAGGGAGTACAAAACTCTGTGGGTGTTGTTCCCAGACAGGCAAAGCTTCACAGTGCAGAAGGACTTAGGCTTAGTTGAAAGAAGAGTAAGATTTCATCAAGTGGAGGTGGAAGAGATAGCCTTCTGACATAGACAGCATGTGAAAAGGCAGGGAAGCCTGAATGCAGCATTTTTATTAGTTATGTCTCCCTGGAGCATTTTGTAACTTGCATTGAGTATTCTGAGATGACAGAAAAGTGGGCAAGGTTCAGTTCATAGAGGGTGATGCTAAGAAAATTAGAGTATTGTAAGCAGGTGATGTGTTCAAATTTTTTAAAAAATAATTTTAATTAATTAATTTATTTTTGGCCGTGTTGGGTCTTCGTTCCTGCGCATGGGCTTTCTTTAGTTGCGGTGAGCGGGCTTCTCATTGCGGTGGCTTCTCTTTTTGTGGAGCACGGGCTCTAGGTGTTTGGGCTTCAGTAGTTGTGGCACGCGGGCTCAGTAGTTGTGGCTTGTGGGCTCTGGAGCGCAGGCTCAGTAGTTGTGGTGCACGGGCTTAGTTGCTCCTCGGCATGTGGGATCTTCCCAGACCAGGGCTCAAACCCGTGTCCCCTGCATTGGCAGGCAGATTCTTAATCACTGTGCCACCAGGGAAGCCTGATGTGTTCAAATTTGCAGTTTTGAAAGGGTGCTTGATATTATCCTGGTTATACTTTTGGCAGTTTTGGCAGGAACTGATTTTTACGATTTGATAGTAAATTAATACAAAAAGGAATTTGGAATTCTCTTTGTCTTCATGAACATTATCTAACCTAGCTTTATAAACTACTTAGTGAGTTAGATGTCTTTAAGAAAAAAAATTTTTTTTCTGAAATTTTAAACATTTAAACCTTTTCAAGGTTTATCTTTCTCAGATAATTGGACTAATGAGTTACGAGCAGAAATGTGTTTTTCTGGGCTGGAGCATTTAATTACCAGTGCAGTTCTGTCCAGAGCTCTCTTTCTATCTATCCTGATGACTGGCAGAGTTTGAGATGGTGATTGCTGCATCATCTTGGGAAGTGAGATGAAAAGCCATGGAGTGGAGCCTTTAGGAAGACCCATGAACATCTAGTGTAAGTGAGAAAAGGACCTTACCATCTTAAGCCACTGAAATTTTGCAGTTTTTACCTGATAAATGTTACCTGAACCTAGCCTGAACTCTCTTCATTGATGCAACCTGTATATTAAAAGTCTTAGCTTATAAATAAAAATATTTTAGAAGGAATCATTGTAATATAAAAATATGTAGAGAAAATATTCCTATCTGATTTAGAGATATTTAAACCACAATAATTCATGTATGTTGTAATGTAAAAGTTTTCATAATATATGTAGACTATGAGTTATTGCAAGTATCTATAAGAAAAGTCATTTTGAAAGAGATTAAAATGACCTTATCTTTAATTTTTAGGATAAATACAGTAAATGTGATATAAATCCATTACAAAACTGGGTAAAAATTGGAGACAACTGCAATTTTATAAGGCACTGAATTAATTTTTACACTCAATAATTATTTTCCAGTAAGTATTTACATAATCAGGAACTTAAGGGGTTCGTATGTACTTTGATATTCAGAATTCCAAAGTAATCTATAGGTACATTTTAAAATAAGGAGTGTGATGGTATTCATATTTATTTGAAAATAAGAGTTACTAAAGCAGTTCACACTTCATTGACATCATGTAATCATTTTGGATAATCATCATTATCCAGTATCATTAGGATAATCATCTATATAGATATAGGTAACTTAATCTTTATATAAGACACTTTTGTGATATTTTGGTTATTATCCTAATAATAAATAATGAGTAAAAATTTTACTACAAAATGTACAAACCAATATATGCTTAGGATTGTTACCATTTACTGATAGTAAATTAGATTTCCACACTAAATGATTTCTGCTTATCTAGGCAATACATTTAAACTATAGGAAAAAAATGCAGTGTAACTTGTACTGTAAATAAAATATTAGTAATGAGCATCACAGTGAGAGCTGGTAGTATATGAATTATTCACTGCAAACTTATTATCTCTATGTCATTAGCATGTAAGATAATGAACCTAATTACCATGGCTTTAAACTCAGGGGAGTTAGCAGTTTATGTGTGGAACTTTCTGGGCTGTAGTTACCACGCACAAGGGTATTGAGAGAACTGCAGATACTACTTTTGTGTTTTGTTGCTGAGATACTCTTTCTCCTTACTTGCTTCTTTGTTGGTAAGTTAGTTTTCGTTTATTTTTAGGTTAAGACGAGATTTTTCTGTTTGAATACCTTTTAAAGGAGTTACGAGAAATATTCAAATAGTTTAATGTGGTTTTTTTTAGTGTAATTTAAGGTAGTAGGTAGACAAAATATTATTGGTATGCTTTCATTAACCCACATAGGTTAGCATCACCTATTATAGTAGATTACCATAAATAGTGTAATTACTTGAAAAATCTAGGCTAAAAGGTTAATCAATTTTTTCCTTTTATAGAACTTGGGGTAAAATGCTTTACTTTCAAAGTACTTGGTGTTAGCAAATAGCCCTTTCAAATCTATGATATTGTGTCTCCGATCTTAATTTAAGGTTTTGATGAACTTCTTGATTTTTATTTTCTTATATTATAGTGTAAATTATCTGTAATAAGCCATTTTAATTAAAGTTGGTACATCTACAACTGCTTCAATTATACACTAATCAATTATACACTAATTTAATTCTACTTAGCAGGGTATGGCACATCATTAATCGGTTTCAGACTTAATACAACAGATTTAGAAGTACTCAATAAAAATTTTTTTAAAATTAATTTATTTATTGGCTGTGTTGGGTCTTTGTTGCTGCGCACGGGGGCTACTCTTCGTTGCGGTGCACGGGCTTCTCATTGCAGTGGCTTATCTTGTTGCGGAGCATGGGCTCTAGGCGCACAGACTTCAGTAGTTGTGGCACACGGGCTCAGTAGTTGTGGCTCGTGGGCTTAGTTGCTCCGCGGCATGTGGGATCTTCCCGGACCAGGGCTGGAACCTGTGTCCCCTGCATTGGCAGGCAGATTCTTAACCACTGCACCGCCAGGGAAGCCTGAAGTAATCAAAATTTTTGAAGTATTTTATTTAGCTGGGACAAAGTGAAGGATCATAATGTCAAGTAATTCACATATCGATTCTGCTAAACTAAGAGGTTAATCGCTTTAAAAATGAAGGCATGCAGCTGCGATTTATGTTCATTGTTGAGTGCTGTGGGCTGCGAGAGTGATTATACAATATCTTTAGATATTAATAATATAGTAGTTTTATATTCTACCCTTAAAATTTTTGTTACCAACTTAATTTCTATAGCATGGTTTTATCTCTGTATCTTATATGTATATTATATATATAAATAATATATGAGTATACCTTAATTCATTGCTTTTCAACCTTCTCCTTGTCATGGCCCACACAGAATATCTATTAGTAGTTGGTTTTGAACATGTAAGCATGTGCTAAAGTGTATTTTTTCCAGAATTATGTTAAAGAAATAAGGTGATTAAATATAATTAACTTGAGTCTTTAGCAAAGTGATCTTTTGTTATGGTTTTATCCTTGTTGAGGTGGTGACTTAAGTGTGCCTCAGAAGTCTTAGGAATGAGTTATGAACTCAGTGTAATAACTTTTCTCAATTAACTGCTCACTGAATTAAATGATTCAGATTAAATTTCATTACTCATTCATTCTCTGCATGTTCATATTATTAGGAATACTCCTTGCCCTGCCCAGCTTTCTTCCCAATAAATTCTTTGTAAGAATATTACAGATGGGGGTTTTCTAGGTTGTGAAGACTGTGTTAAATGCATTCCACTCTTTTGAAAAAGTTATTTTTGGTAACAAGTTTAAGGGAACCCCATGGGCCTTTGATCCATTATATCTCAGGGCCACTTTAAAAAAAACTCCAAGTTAATATATGCACATGGTTAGAATTCAGATAGAACAGATGGTCTTATAATGAAAAACAAGAGAAATCCTACCCCACATTTCCTCTTCTCACTCCCCCAAAGGCAGCTACTTTTAACTCAATCTGTTTTGAGTGTTTGTTGTGGTTATCTCTACCTATAGTCGAGATTGTATATTATTTCTTGATATTTCTGCTCTTCTATGTTTTTCTGTGATTAGATGAATCTTTGTCTCATGCAATCTCTACCTTTCCTAGTTTTGATCAGTTTGTTCTTAAATTGTTTACTTTGTATTTGAAATAATAAAAGGAATGTTACATTTCATGTTTTATTAGCTGTTCCCTGCTTTCTTTCTCTCAGCTTCTTTTAATTTTAACATTATCAAAGTTGATAATATCAATACTAAGAATGTTTTTGTATTAAAATAATTCTTGGCCTTCCCTGGTGGCACAGTGGTTAAGAATCCTCCTGCCAATGCAGGGGACACGGGTTTGAGCCCTGGTCTGGGAAGAGCCCACATGCCACGGAGCAACTAAGTCTGTGTGCCACAACTACTGAGCCTGATCTCTAGAGCCCGTTGAGCCACAACTACTGAGCCCGTGTGCCACAACTATGAATCCCGCGTGCCTAGACCCCATGCTCCACAACAAGAGAAGCCACCTCAATGAGAACCCTGCGCACGGCAACAAAGAATGGCCCCCGCTTGCCACAACTAGAGAAAGCCTGCTCACAGTAACGAAGACCCAATGCAGCCAAAAAATAAATAAATAAAATTAATTAATTAATTTAAAAAAAAAAAAGAAAGAAAACTGGATACCCTTAAAAAAAATAATTCTTGCATATAGGTAAAAAACTGATTAGTGCCAAAAGGTTTACAATAAAATATAGCAGTTTCCTACCTTCCCCTCAGTTTTCTAGAAGCAACTGCTTTTAATGCTGTTAGTGTCTTCCTTATTATACCACTTTATTTCTAAATAATATGGTTATTCAGCTTTTCTTGATTAACCAATTTTAGATGTAATCTATTGACCTTTTTATGGCAATTTGTGATTTGGATCATATTATGCACCTACTCCTCCAGTTTAAAATATATATATATATAATAATTTTGGTTAAATCTGTGAATAATCTGTAGTTAATATTTACATTATAATGACCTTGTAAGCATTGAATAACTAATGCACTGTATTACATCCATTAACTTAAGCAAATGTTTGTGTCCTTTCCACCTCCTGTATGGTTTATTGCCTTGGTTATTCATTTGCTTAATTTCCTATGGACTAATTTGCTAATTTTTCCCTCTGTTTCAACAGATCTCTTAGGCACTGCTCAATTTTTTGTGTTTAAGTGTAGTTGTAAAAGCTCAGTTTTTTATTTCCCCTAGAGCTTTCTCTCCCTCAACCTAATGTTTTGCTTCAGTCTTTTTTTCCCAATTTCCACAGCCCTGATCCTGATCCGCTGACTTTCTTTTGTTGGATAATTTGCTTTTTTGGTTGTGTTCTCTGTTATTAGTTTATTCCCTCATTTTACTGAAGCATATCTTTTGAAGATTCCTAAAGAAAGAATGTGTGGAAAAAAATTTTTTTGAGGACTTGGAAGTCTTAAATGTCTTCATTCTTTCTCCACATTCGATTGGTATTTCAACTAGGTATGGAATTGTAGGTTGAAAGCAATTTTTCCTCAAAAATTTGAAAGCCTTGCTTCATTACTAGCTAGTGTTGCCCATGAGCTTTTATACATGACCTGCTTTTTCTCTTAGGAAACATTTTGCTAGAATCTTTTCTTTCCCTCTGGTATTCTGAAATATCTTTATGTGATTTTTCTTAGGAGCATTTGATAGGCCCTTACTATCCACAAACTTTAATGTCCTTCCTGCCATTTTTTTTTTTTTTTCTTTTGGCTGTGCTGCACAGCATGTGGGATTTTAGTTACCCACCCAGGGATTGAACCCACGCCCCCTGTATTGAAAGGCAGATTCTTAACCACTGGACCACCAGGGAGGTCTCCTTCCTGCTATTTTTGGTAATTTCCTCTCTACCATTTTCTCTGTTCTTTCTCTGTAGAACTGTAAATTATCTTTATTAATCAGTTTTCTATTAATGAACACTTTGTGTTTTTTTAGTTTTTCATTACCGAAAGTACATTTATTATCTTCTTGCATGTATTTTTACACAATTGTGTCAGTTTTTAAATAAGATATAACTTAAAAGGATACACGTTCTAACTCTTGAGAGATGCCAAATTGTCTTTCATAGAAGTTGTATCACTTATGATAGAGTATAATGGTGTATATTTACACATGCTGCCAATGTGACAGGTGAAAATATGACATTTATCAGTTCTAATAAGCTTTCTTTCCCCTGATTGTTGCTGAGGTTGAGAACATTTTTGTTTTATTGGCCATTTATAATTATATATTTTGCCAGTTGTACTCAGTCTGCAGGCAGACCTTTTGGGCCATTTTCTTCTATATTTATAACCTGTTATTGGTATTAGCATTCTAATAGGGAGAAACATCATGAGAGAATCTATTCAAGTGTTAATGGGGCAAGGAAAAGATCTCTTTTCCTTTAGGGTGAGAGTGGCTGGCCTAAACCATCCATTCCAAGCCTTTCTCCTGGCTTTGTCATTTTTCAGAGAGAGGGATTGTTCCCAAGTTTAAATGTACCAGCAAAACGGAGCACTGACAGAAGACCTGGCTATAAAACACGAGATTTTAACCTTAAAATCGGGACTGGGCTTTCACCCTGTTTATCAGTGCTTCCTCTGAGAGGTGGAGGGTTGGGAGGCAGAAGGCAGAGAGAGGGAGAAGTTTTGAGGTTCTCCTACTCATATTCTGGTGTGAAGCTCCAACATGTAGAATTACTTTTTCAAACATGTTTATTTTCAGTTTTTCATATTATTTTGTCCTATCAAGTCATGAAGCATAACAAACCAACATGGAACAACACATTTGATACTGATAATAGATAGTTTCATTCATTGATTATTCATTTATTCATTCAGTCACTTACAGTAACACTATACTTGATCTCATGGAACATACAGTCCTAGGGATTGGTAGGAGTCTAATTGATAAAACATGTAGTTTGTGCTTCTTGACAATAGAAGGGTTGAATAATTCAGGAAAATTTGAATCGGACACAGACTTGCTTTAAAGTGGAATGTCATATTTGCTTGTTTGTATTTTCATAAATACATTTCTTAGGTTTTGATTTTTAAAGCTAGGAGAGAGCAGAGTGTCTTGGTAGAAAGACCTAATATGTGATCCTTATGAGTTTCTCAATTGTTGCAAAATATAAAACATGTAATAAGGCATTCAACAAAGTAGATTAAATGTTATTTAAAACATAGCTTATAGTTGACCTAATGGCTAAATGGCCTGGTTTATGAATCTATGAATTATTCCAAGGGTAATTCTTATGTAGCAAAGTTTTTTGTTTTGTTTTGTTTTCATGCTGAAATACTTGATTTCTACAAATACTACATAGGGAATTGAATAAGAAGTCAAAAAGTCATAAGAAAAAGAGAAACCTTGCCTTTTTAGTGCTTTAGCTAGGACATAGAGAACGATTTTAGTAACAGGCTACGCTTCATCGTGAAAATACAGTTGGGTGTTTTAGGCCTTCACAAATTTGATTTCATTGTGTTCAGTGATAAATGTTAGTAAGCTGAATGAGATGGGAAGAAATTAAACAGGAACTCTCAGACTGTCATGTGGTTGTGTTCTACAGTTTGTAGCATGGATTTTCTTGTTTTTAGATTTTCCTTATGAAATATTTTTAGTATAGAAGAATTTAACAATACTGAAACATGCACCCATGTACCCAGTATCATAACACTGTGCTATGTTTGTTGACGGTTTGAGTGTGGCAGCAAGAGGGAACAAAACAGATACAGATACAGTTAGGACTTTGTATATACTAGTCTGCAATCCCATTCTCCCTCTTATCCTAGGTCACTGGTATTTTTAGCTGTTTTACATGTTTTTTGTTGTAATACATTTCTTAATACTTAAAGTGAATATATATGTATCCATAAACAATATCAGGGGTTGATTTGAAGGTTCTAAAACATTATGTAAATGCTATTTTACTGTGTCCTTCATGGTTTTTTTTGGTACAGTATTATATTTTGAGATTTATATATGTTAAAATATTATTTGTATGTTGTATAATATATTTTATGAATATATATGTTATAAAATATTTATTTTCTATATAGTACTGCATGAATGTGTCACAATTTATACTCTGGTTGAGGACTTTAAAAGTTTTTCAGTTTTAGAAACTTCACTGCATTTAAGGTTCTTGTATTTACCGATGTATGAGTATGTGAAGGATTCTCTAGGACTGTACTGTCCACTACAGTAGCTACTAGTCACATGTGGATATTTAAATTTAAATTAATTAAAATTTAATAAAATTAATTAAGTTCCTCAGTTGCACTAGACACATTTCAAGTGCTCAGAAGTCATATATAGCTAGCAGCTAATGTACTGGGTATTGTAGATACAGAATATTTCCATTTTTCCAGAAAGCTCTGTAGGGCAGTGCTGCCACAGATTTATACCTGTGTGTAAAATTGTTGGTTGTGCACATCTTGCACTTTACTACATATTGCTGAATTGTTTTTGCCAACAGCATCTGAGCATTCCCTTTCTCAACTGTCGTGCGAAGAATTGCTGTCAATAGAAATTTTAATTTATTTTTATTTTGATAGGTGTGAAACGTGTCTCATTGTGGTTTTCACATGCACTTTAAAAATGTCTGGTGAGGTTGAGCATATTTTCCTACATGTATATTTGCCTAAAGATTCCTGTTTTGTGATTGCCTCTTAGTGTCCTTTGCTCACTTTCTTTTTTCTGCTATAATATTTAAAATTACTAATTTATATATTTTTGTATTTTATGGATGCTCATTCTTTGATTGTATTTGTTACATATATCTATCTGTGCCCTGTGTGTGACTTGTCTTTGTGGTATCTTTTGTTTCATGTAAGTTTTATAATTTGATGTAACTAAATTTACCAGTCTTTTTCTTTTATGCTTTATGTTCTTATGCTTTGTTTAAGAAATTCCTTCCTACCTCCAGGTCAAAGAATTTCCTATATATGCTCTACAGAGTTTGATCTTTCATCCATTTGAATATAATTTTTGTGTATGGTGTAAGGTAGAGTTTGAGACTGAATTTCTTTGTATATGAATAACCATTTATTCTGGCATAATTTTTTGAACAGTCCACTGTCATATATTGAGTTTATAAGTATGTGTGAGTCTGTTTCTGGGTTTTTATCTGTTTCATTTGTCCACTTATCCCTATACCAATATTTCTTTTTAACTTTCTTAAAAGAACAATAGTGGTTAAGTCTGAGTCCTCCAGATCCCAGAGTTGATTTAACTGATGTTAAGATGGAGGATTGTAATTCATAATACAAAATATTAGAAAATGATATTAGTATAACCAACAGAAGTGAACAAAAACTTGTGATGGTATTTGAGGAAAGCTTGGCTTAATTTCTGAGGATTGGGAAAAAAAAGGATAACATTTTGAAAGTCAGAACTTCTAGACACTTTAAAGTGGTAGATTAAATTTTTTAAAATCTAATTTTCACTTTTAGTGCCTTTTGTTTTCTTCTGATACACAGCTGAATCACTTGTTACCAGTTTTATAAATTGAGTTTGTAGTTTGGTCATAGTATGAAAAGGAGAATTAAGAAAAAGCAACATGGGTCTTATGAGTAGTAATTAAGCAAATGGGTTTTGGAGTCTTACTGTCTGTCCAATGATTTGTGATCTTGGGCATGTGAATGGGATACTCAGAGTAGTGACTTTACAGAGTACTTGTGATGATGACCTACATTAAACACCAAGTGCCTGGCAAAGGTAATGGACATTCTAAACAATTGTTCCTAAAGTATCTGGACAATTATTGAGAGAAGGATGAGGGGAGACTTAGGATAACATGTATGTACATATGAATAATAAAGCAATGGACTTTGGAATAGTTATTAAATACAGAACAACAATAGGAGACTAGCCTTTGCTTTTTAGCTGCAAAGGGAAGTAGAAGACAGTGAGTCTCAGATAGTGACCAGTGCAGGACACTAGGTGGTGCCATTAGTCTAGACTGCTTATTTGATCTCTCTGGAGGCTGAATGGCCTCAGGGTAGAAAGATAGAAAGGCAGTCACAAATTAAAAGATTAGTCAGGAATTGCTTGTATATTAAAGTGTGAATTGTTTTATTAAGTATATTTCAAAGTAATATGATAGTTCTTGATATTTTCTCCTCCAGTGATCATTTTGAAAAATTTTGTTTTAAAGCAGTTTGTTACTTTTTAAATAGTTTATTTGGTGGACAATCATTTGTTTCTAATTTTAAATTAAAGATTATATATAAAAATGTATTTCTATTTAGAATTCATGGTAAAACAACAGGTTTTCATATTGAGATGATAAAGTCAAAAGGAATTTGGTGTTTTAATAAGGTTTAGTGACCTTATCTCGAATTGGTGTACAACTCCATTAAACTTTTTGAAATACTGAAAATAGTTTGTTGATTCCTGTTAATTTCTTTTAAGATTCCAGATTGAGAATAATTAAACGCATTATTTGATTTCTGTGGATGGTTTACACCACTACGTTTTTATTGAAACATGCATTGAACAAGTGACAGAAACCCCCAATTCAGACTGGCTTAAGCAAATTTATTGGGTCATGTAATTTAAAAGATCATGGCATTGCTGATTTCAGGTGAAGCTTGATCCAGTGGTTTAAATAACGTTTTTGGACCCTCTTCAACTGTTAGCTGTGTTTCTCTTGGTATTGGCTCCTTTTGCGAATAGGCTCTCATCTCCTGGAGGTAGGGTAGCTCTCAGCAGCTATAGGTTTATATCCTTCTCATGTTTTTGCATCTAATTGCTACAAGAAAAGTTGTAGCATTAGATCATGTTAAGTCTGTTTGGCTTGGCTTGGGCTACATATCTGCTCCTGTGATTGGAGATAGAATTAGCACTCCTGGAAATTTAGGAATTAAGAGTGTTGGAGGGATGGTTTCTCAAAAGCAAATTTGAATCTTGTTATGGGAATAAAGAATGGTTGTAAAATGACAGTCATTTCATTAAGAAGGTTGTCTTTAAAACTGTTTTCATTCCTTTGATTTTATTTTTGCTAGAGTTTGTTTTTACTTTAATCCCATTTCTGCTATTTATTAGTTGTGCAACTTCTCAGAATCCATTCCTCATTGGCAAAAGTGGGAATATGACACCTATTGCTATAGTTATTGTGATGATGAAATAAGATAATATTTGTGAAATACCTAGCCGAGTGCCTGGAATATATTAGATATTCCAGAAATGTTTGTTTACCACTAAGCATGGCTATTAGCCAGACACTTTTGGGTTTAATCAACACTTAATGTGTATCTCATATTAGTCTATAATCAGTAAGTATTTTAAGTGTAGTAACTTTTAATGATAAATTTCTCAATTCTTAATGTAATTTATTGATTACCACTTTAAGTGATTAAAATGATAGTTGATAGATACCATCCTATTCATGACTTACCTGTATTTTTTTTTATATATATAAATTTATTTATTTATTTTTGGCTGCGTTGGGTCTTCGTTGCTGCGTGCAGGCTTTCTCTAGTTGCAATGAGCGGGGGCTACTCTTGGTTGCGGTGTGCGGGCTTCTCGTTGTGGTGGCTTCTTTTGTTGCAGAGACGGGCTCTAGGTGTGCAGGCTTCAGTAGTTGTGGCACATGGGCTCAGTAGTTGTGGCTCACGGGCTCTAGAGCGCAGGCTCAGTAGTTGTGGCGCATGTGGCACACGGGCTTAGTTGCTCCGCGGCATGTGGGATCTTCCCGGACCGGGTCTCGAACCCGTGTCCCCTGCGTTGGCAGGCGGATTCTTAACCACTGCACCACCAGGGAAGCCCCTACTTACCTGTATTTTTATATTTTCATTGAATGTGCAGATTTAGCTCATGAAGATTTTTGTGATTAATCTATGTTGGGAAATATTAATTATCTTTAAAGACAGCAATAAATATAGTGAAATTATGATAAATGTTTTCATTGTTTGGGGAAATAATATAAACCGTTTCATGTGTTTGAAGAATAGAAGGAAGTTGGCAGCGAGAGAGAAAGATGAATGATTATGGTTTAAACTTGTTTTTTTAATTAAGGTGCTTCGTGCTGTGTGCAGTATTCAGAAATGTATTTTAAATGTAACATTAATTTTCAACTACCATTAATCTTTATTAGAAAATATTACTTATATTTATCATAATATTTTTTCACCAACTGTATGGCTTTTATAATCCATTTAGGTTAACTGGTGTGTAGTCTCAAGAAAAGAACTTCTGTAATGGTTTTTAAAGTATTTGAACTTTAGATATTTGGTAACCTACATTTCTGATAACTAGCAATATACATAAAACTCTTGATAGTGATGGCATAGAACTAATTATTTTCTTTATAGTATAACATAGTGGTAAATGTAGTTAGCAATAAACTGTGTTATACTAAAATCTTTTATTCAGAAGTGACAAATATCAATGACAAATAAAAAATATTTCACTATATAAAATTTTGTCACCAAAAATAAAGGCACATCAGATCAAGGGATATTGTAAACTGATATGGCTCATCATTTTATTGTTGGTTATTGTGTTTATTATTTGTTTGTGTCTTCATTGCAATTTATTTTTTAAAACACTGTATTAAGTATATATAAAAGCAGTAAAAATATAAAGTGCTAATAAGGAGAGAGGTATCAATCTGATGGTAATTATAAGTAGAGAAAATTTTTTTAATTGAAAATGGTGAGGGCTTCCTTGGTGGCGCAGTGGTTAAGAATTCGCCTGCCCATGCAGGGGACACGGGTTCGAGCCCTGGTCTGGGAAGATCCCACATGCCGCGGAGCAGCTAAGCCCATGCGCCACAACTACTGAGCCCGTGTGCCACAACCACTGAGCCCACATGCCACAACTACTGAATCCTGCACGCCTAGAGCCCGTGCTCTGCAACAAGAGAAGCCACCACCATGAGAAGCCCGCACTCCGCAACGAAGAGTAGCCCCCGCTGTCCGCAGCTAGAGAAAGCCCGCGCACAGCAGTGAAGACCCAATGCAGCCAAAAATAAATAAATTAAATAAATAAATTTTAAAAAAAAAAAGGAAAGTGATGAAAAATTAGTTTGTGCAACAACAGGAATTATTTTGAAGACAAAGCCAGTGATTAAATATGTGAAAAGTAGTGTGCCCGTGCCCCAGAGAGCTGTTGCTTCTTGGTTATATCTCTTGATATTTACCATATCAGAAACTAACACGAAGACATTTAAATTACTTATTAATACATTTAAAGATAGCTGTAATAAACCCATTATATGTTAACATAAGTAACATATTTTTGTGAAAAATGATTATATTTTCCAAACAGAAAATAATATAAAAAGATTGGTATTGTTTTACTTTTTTTTGTTTGTTTTACATTTTTGCTAATCTTTTTAATGTCTGACATAGTATGTCATAATAGAAGCAGGTGGATTCTCATCTTCTACATTCAGTCTCTTGCAATATATTGTTTTTTTTGTTTGTTTTTTTTTTTTTAAATCATGCTTTTTCTTTTTCTTTTTTTTTTTTTATTAATTAATTAATTTATTTATGGCTGTGTTGGGTCCTCGTTTCTGTGCAAGGGCCTTCTCTAGTTGCGGCAAGCGGGGACCACTGTTCATCGCGGTGCGCGGGCCTCTCACTATCGGGGCCCCCCCCTATTGTGGAGCACAGGCTCCAGACGCGCAGGCTCAGTAATTGTGGCCCACGGGCCCAGCCGCTCCGCGGCACGCGGGATCCTCCCAGACCAGGGCTCGAACCCACGTCCCCTGCATCGGCAGGCAGACTCTCAACCACTGCGCCACCAGGGAAGCCCCCAATATATTGTTTTGATTGAAGTATACGGATGAAATAATGGCCTCACACCGAGATTATAGCAGGTACAGCTAGTAAGAGCACATTATAGAGGTAGCGAAAACAAATTTATTAGTTAATCTTTGAAAATGCACATATCAACATCCTAGCTATATTACCTTAAAAACGTCTCAAAACAAAATGGAACACAAATACATAATCATTCATTCCATTAGCCACCAGAGTGATGTCATCACGTATGTAGCCTCTGCAAAACTTTGCTATATAATCATGCAAGAATAAGTTATAAAAGGAAAATAATTTTAACCTGTGGATTCTCTGATAGAATTGTAGGGACTCCTGTGGTCCATGGACCACACTTGTGAGAATTGCTAGCCTACACAATTTAAAATAATCACTATGAGGCATTGGTAGAAATTCTTTCTAATTTACAGTAAAGTTTGGGAGTTAATATTAGATGTCTATTGATTTTATGTTAAAAGACTAAGAGTTTGAGAATTTAAAGTCCAACACAGTGTGTGAGTGCTGCTGATCACATTTGTCACAGCCAGGGATAGTCCTTTAGGGTTAAGGCCCTTTAAATTTATGTGATACCCAAGTAAGTGGCGAGGCAGCGATTGTGGATACCATAGCTGCTAAAAAGTTTCGTCTGACACTTGTGCAGAAATCATCAAGAAGAGAGAAATTACGTCATGACCAATTTTTACTGTGACCAAAACTGGAATATTTTGGAGAAAGAGGCCAAATTAGAATACATGTACCAGCAAGTTAGGAATGGAGGATAACAATGTATTCTTCTGTTTGACAGGGCTCTATATAGGAGCTGGACATGTTTGATTAAGAAACAAATGGGATTTAACCTACTTAACATATACGGGCTTCTGTATTGAGATCTTTTCTTAGTATAACATAGATTCACCCCAATATCAAGTTGTGGGGGATTTTGATACCTCCAAACTGGCAGTTGTTCAGCTGAGGCATGGAGACAAAACAGACCTCGGTTAATATCTTGCAGTAATTGTCATTTCTAATGTTGGAAATTTTAGCTTTTAACACTACTGGTTAAACAATTTAACATTTATGTTTTCATGCTTAGAGATTAAAGTATTTCTGTTTTACACTTTTATCAGGTATGTTTTAAGCAATT
The DNA here is from genome assembly GCF_009873245.2 of Balaenoptera musculus. Taxonomy (NCBI): domain Eukaryota; kingdom Metazoa; phylum Chordata; class Mammalia; order Artiodactyla; family Balaenopteridae; genus Balaenoptera; species Balaenoptera musculus. Next base: position 60,511,742 of record NC_045800.1, on the reverse strand, counting down.
TTCTTTTAAGTGTATCATTTGTTTTTCTTCTAATAGTGTTTATCAAAACTAATTATTTGGTATGACAAAGCTACTTGGCACTGTCATATTAGCTTAAACTTCCCTTTGTTATGTCCAGCAAATAAATACTTGCTTTTCCTGAGTAGAACTCAACTATACTGTAAATCCATTGATACTAAATTATTGCGGAGATTTAACATGTAGGGAAACCTTAATATGCAGAATATACTTATGTATGAAGAGTAGATGATTTGTTTATTGTCTTTAACTCAGTCAAAATACATATAGATATCTGCATAAAAGCGAAGTGTCGCTAATATATTTTGCATTACTTAATGTTACATGTAAAATTAATTTTTCCTTGCAAGAGATGTGAGATCTGGCAAGATCTGAAAGTGCTGGCTTATCAGCTTTCAGTCTCAGTATTTACATAATTGTTTAACAATCAACAACAGATTAAGTAGGAGGAAGAATGGTTGATCCTGACAGAGACACTTTGAGTATAACTCCTTACCTCACTTAAGAGCACTCTTGCTCACAATGCTTCAATGATGCTGATCTTTGTTTTGTTTCTTGAACAGCTGCTGATTCCTAATTGGGACCTTTGCATATGTTTCCTTTTTCTGGAATACTCTTCCTTTTGGTTTTTTTGGGGCTTCCTTCAGTTCTCAGTTTAAATGAGACACTTCTCATAGCACTTACCCGATATCTGAAGTGACTTTGTTTCCTTGTTTATTATGTGTCTCGAGTATAAGCTCCTTGAAGGTAGGAGCTCTGCCAATTGACTTCTGTATATATTCTGCTTCTAGGAGTGGCTGGCACACAGTAGGACCTTAAATATTGTTGTAAGAAGGAAGGTTATATTTAAGTGTTATAAGATGAAATCATTTAAAAATGCCTTATTTCTAATTCTCATTATAATTAAAAGATAGTATTATAAATGCTTAATTTTATAGCCTCCAAATAGTGGATATTTTACTGTTACTTGTCTGTGATGGATAAATTATAAGCCATCTGTGTTTAATTCTAGTTGGGTTAGTGGAAAAATTTTCTACTTTCAGAAGTTTGCTGTTAGAATCATTTTGTCAACTATTCTTATGTAATTACTTATTTCATTTACAGGCTTAGCTAACAATTTACAAATAAACTTAGGTCAGTAGGGCCTCCTGTTGCTCCTTCTACCCATATGCAACTTCAGTTTGCCCACAGTCTGTAGTGTACCTCTTGTGAGGTCTTTACAGTGCAGAGCTTATCTGCTTGGGCTTTTGCCTTAAGCAAGCACAAGAGTATAATTAGAAGTAGAAAAGAGGAGAGGGAGTAAAGTGGAAGAAGGAGAGGACTTTCAGAATGGATGAAATGGGTTCCTAAGTGGAAGCATGGTAGACATGGAGCTGTGCAGCCCAGATCCTTCTTCAAGGAAGAATTACAGCCCAGATGTGCAGAAGAAGGTAATCAGAAAGGCTTCAGCTGTCAGCTCCGTCAAGGTTAGCCTCTGGTAGAGACAGCCTCCTTGCCTAAGGTCCTGCCTTTCCCAGGGCACCTCTCATCATGCAACTGAGCAAGGCAGAGGTATAAAGGCCCAGCCCTTTTGTTCATACCTGAGACAACTCTGACAAATAATTACCTCCAGAGATCCCTGCCAGGTTTCCTGAGGCTTTGTGAGGTCTGTATTGTAATTTGACTTCTCTAGCTCTCTGCAATCCTGCTTCTCCCCCTCCCCCCGACCCCCTTCCTTTCACAGGAATGATTCCTAGTAAACATCTTGTACCCCAAACTATTTTCAGTGTCTGATTTTAGAGAATCCTGGTTGCAACAGAGAGGTGTATGGGCATCATGTTGTCCTTGAATCTTCAATAAAATTTATGCAAATTTGTGTGTGTGTGTGTGTATGTGTGTGTGTATCATTCTGAGAGGGTCTACAGCTTTCATGCTATTCTTAAAGCTAGATGGAAAACTACAGATCTTTTTTATCAAGGAATTAAGGAGGAAAGGCTTTTGATTTTTTTGGATTCAGTGTCAAAGTAAGTATTGTGAACCTCTGATTTTCGTTAACATGTAAGCCAGAGCTCTGTTGAGAGGGGAGCATTCTCCAGTGATGTAGCAATGTAAGCACCCTGGCAAAAGCCATTGGAGCTGGTTCTAATATGCTGCTGTAGTGGCTCTTGGAAGCTTGGGAAAAGTGATGGCCAATGTTAATTGAAGTAGATATGTGAGAGCTGCATGGCAGACAGTGGGGCAAGGGATCAACAGGCTCAGAGAAGTGAGCATGCTAGAATGGACCTACTTTATGAGACTGGAAAAACACTCTGTTTATCAATAATGCACAAGGAAATGCAATAATGAGGGGGCACCAGCATCATAGAGAAGGCTCAAGTGGCTGTTTACTGTAGATGGAGGCTGATGGTAGAAGATGCCTTTACAAAACTGGACTCTCTAGTAGCAAGGGAGAAGATGGGATCCTGGAATAGTAAACCCTAGGGAGCAGCAATTAACTGTCAAGCAAGGAAGGTATATTAGTTTTCTGTTGCTGCCATACAAATTGCCACTAATTTAGCAGCTTAAAACAACACCCATTTATTATTTCATAGCTCTATAAGTCAGAAGTAGATACAGTGTATCTCACTGAACTGGTTCTCTGCTTCAGGTTTCATCAGACTGAAATCAAAATGTTGGCAGGACAACATTCCTTTCTGGGGTCTCTAGGGGTGAATGCTTCCACGCTCATTCAAGTTGTTTGCTGAATTCAGTTACTTGGAGTTGTAGGACTGAGGTCCCATTTGCTTGCTTGCTGTTGACCACAAACTTGTATCTGTTGAATCTCTGTTGTTTCTGTAGTTATACATGTGTGTGTTTTCTAAATTGATCTCTGTTGTACCTTGCTTTCTGTTTCCTTGATTTGTGCTCTTATTTCCTTCTTTTACTTTCTTTGGCTTATCTATTGTTTCCTTTTCTAATATCAATGAACACTTGGCTTATTCATTTACAGATTTAGTTTTTTTCCTTTTTTAAGATTTGCAATTCAGGCTATACGTTTTTCTCAGAACACCTTTAGTGTGGTATCATCTACATTTTGAGAGATAGTGTTCTAATTATCATTCATTTCTAAGTATTTTAAATTTCCCTTAACAATTTCTTTTTGACTCTTTAATTGGGAATCTTTAAAATTTGAAAAATGGGCTTTAAAGAAGTTATATATTTGTTTTTTAATTTAATTCCAAATCGTAGTTACAGAACAAGTTACATGGGATATTTGCTCTTAGAAATTTTTGTAATTTGTCTTATGTCCCAGTATACAATTACTTTTGTAATGTTTTATGTATACTTGATAAGGATATACATTCTCTAATTGTTGGATGAAAGATTCCATATATCATTATATGATCCACTCATGGTCTTATTATTTCTTGCATATATGTGTGTGTGTGTGTGTGTGTGTGTGTGTGTGTGTATTTGTTTATATGCTTGACTGATCAATAATGGAAAGAGGTGTGTAGAAATCTACTGTGATGCTAGATTTTCAAATTTCTTTTTCAGATTCTTTTATTTTTGTTTAATATAGTTGACCATTTTATTAGGTGCCATATACTTTTAGAATTACTATTCTTCCTTGTAAACTGAGCTTTTAAAAAATCATTATGTAGTGACCCTTTCTATCCTAGTTGATATCTTTATTATAAAGTTTATCTGATAATAGTTACAGTTAAGCTTATTTCTTTTCATTAACATTTGACCAGTATATCCTTTTCCTCTTTTTACATTAGAACGTTAGATGTCCTTATGCTTTTTTTTAAATACATTTCTTTCTTTATTTTTGGCTGCATTGGGTCTTCGTGGCCTTTCTTTTTAGTTGGCGGCAAGCGGGGCCTACTCTTCGTTGCGGTGTGCTGGCTTCTCATTGCGGTGGCTTCTCTTGTTGCAGAGCATGGGCTGTAGGCGCACAGGCTTCAGTAGTTGTGGTGTGAGGCCTTCAATAGTTGTGGCTCGTGGGCTGTAGAGCACAGACTCAGTAGTTGTGGTACATGGGCTTAGTTGCTCTGCCGCATGTGGGATCTTCCCAGACCAGGGCTCAAACCCGTGTCCCCTGCAGTGGCAGGCGGATTCTTAACCACTGTGCCACCAGGGAAGCCCTGTCCTTATGCTTTTGATGTATCTTTTATAACAGCCATTAGTTGAATTTTTTCTTTATTTTAAAATCTTTCTCCTTTAGCATATAATTGTGCCTTTAAAATTTGTCTTCTCTTTTTTTCTCTTTTCTTGCCTTTTTAAAAAAAAAAATTGAGTGCCTTTAACCTGGAGTCTCACCAACAGAGTTGTTAAACTTCTGATTTCTTTTTTCCAACTTAATCACTAAAAAAGATGGTGTTTCAGCCTACTTCTAATTTGTGTGTTTTTAAAATGAGTGAAGTTGAGGATCTTATTTAAAAACCATTTGCTTCTCTCTCTCTGTGTAATGTTTGCTCATGTATTCTACACCACACTTTCTCTTTTGGTGAATTGTTGATTTTTTTTAATGGTTTCTGGGAGCTTTTTATATGTTAGGAACTATAAGTTCTTTGTTTGGATATGTGTTACAGACATTTTTACAAGATTATAATTTAGATTTTTTATTTTGCTAATTTCATTTTTATTGTTATACAGTTGGCCTTATTATTTCTTTTAAGACTTATAAATTCAGTTTTTTACTCTTAAATATTTGATCCATTTATAATTTATCTTTATACATAGTATAGGATGTGAATCCTACTTTATTTTTCATAACTGGTCATTTAGTTGTTCCATACTGTTTACTGGCTACTCCATTACTTCCTCATTATTTTGAGATACCACTTTAGCCATGTTACTGTCATATGTAAATTTCCATATTTATTTTGTTTTACTTTTGGACTTTCTACTATTTTCCATTGGTATGGCTTTTTATTCGTGTGCCAGTTTAATTATTGAAGTATAGTAGCTTTATTCTTAATTGGGCTACTCCCTCTTCTTAGCTTTAGTTTTTCAGAGTTTCTCATTTTATCCTTATTTGCTTATTTTTCAACATTTGATCATGTTGTCTCATCTGCACCACCCATCCCACAAAAAACAGACAAAAACCCTGAAACCTGTTGCTCTTGATATGGTTATTATGTTAAATTTAGAAATTAACTGAATGTAAATTGACATCTTAACATTGAGTCTTCCTAAGCAAGAGAATGCTGTGTCCTTTTATTGCTTCACGTCTTCTGTTAATGCCTTCAGGAGTGTTTTAAATTTATTTTCTTATAGGTATTATAAATTTTTAAAGTCTATTATCTTTTTTATTGGTATTGTGAATCAAGATCTTTTAAAACTGGCTTTGGTTTATATAAATGAAAGTTACTGACTTTTATATGTATTAATTTTTTAACCCATGTCCCTTACCACATTCTCTTATTTTCTTTATTTATTTTCTTTATGTTTTTGGCTGCGTCGAGTCTTAATTGCGGCATGCAGGATCTTTTGTTGCAGCGTGCAGGCTCTTCCTTGTGATGAATGGGCTTCTCTCTAGTTGTGGTGCACAGGCTTCTATCTAGTTGTGGCATGAGGGTTTTCTCTCTCTAGTTGTGGCGCGCAGGTTCCAGGGCATGCGAGCTCAGTAGTTGCGGTGCGTGGGCTTAGTTGCCCCGCGGAATGTGGTATCCTAGCTCCCCGACCAGGGATCAAACCCATGTCGCCTGCACTGGAACGTGGATTCTTTACCACTGGACCACCAGGGAAGTCCCACCACATTCTCTTATTGTTCGTAAGTTTTCTATTAATTCTTTTTCAGTTTTTTTTAGCTATGCAATTATTTTAAACTATGACAACATATTCCAACATATCCCAATATTTATACCTCCAATTTCCTTCATTTTGTTTAATGTTGTTGGCTAGTATTCTAGTATGATGGTAAATGGTGATAATAGACTTTCTTGTTTTATTTCTAACTTAGTAAATTAGTGGTATGTTATGCGTTTCATGGTACCGCTCCCACCTTCAAAAAGTATATTTTCACAAACTCGTTTCAGGGAATTTCCGCCAGTGAACTGCCGTGCCACACTTTGTGCTTTCCTTCCTACTGCATGGCAGTTGCTTTTGATAGCTTACAGTGTGTACTTTTAGTTGTTCCATACCATCATTGATTACTCCATCTTTTTCTTATTAATTTGCAGTAGTATTTGTCTCCTACTTTTACTGAAAATAAGGTGCTGTTCTCATTATCCTTGATGTTGCATGATTTCCAGTAGGAGGAACAGAGTGTTCCATGAACATTAGAAGTTCTAGTCAGTAGTTTCTAATAGACTTGGGAGCATCCTACATTAAACCACAGCTCCATTTTTCTTGTTCTCTGTATAGAATTGAAATATTTAGAGTTGCCGAGATTTGAGTGCTCTTACTCCTTTCTTGGCTATTGTAAAACCAGCTTACTCGAAGCGAACATTTTTGGTGCAAAGCTATTCTAAATCTCAGTAGTGTATTTTTTGCCAAAATTGCCTTTGTGTTTTCAAGGCAATGCTCCATTATCTTCTAGCTTTCAGTGTTGCTGTGATGAAATCCGATGCCATTCCAATTCTTTATCCTTTGTTCAAAACAGTTGTTTTTTTTTCTGCAGAAAGCCTTTAGGCTTTGTCCTGATAATGTCTTTGTATGAGTCTCTTTTCATCCATTTTGCTGGACACATTGGTGGTGGATTCTTTTGATATGGATCATGTCCTGGAGTTCTGAGAAATGTTCTTGAATCATTTATATGATTTATTCCTATTTTCTCTATTCTCTTTTTGGTTGGGGACTCCAGTTATTTGGATATTGGACATCTTGGATTGGTCCTCTAAATTTTCTCCTCTAATTTTGTTTACCTTTTGAGAAATTTTGATTTTTACTGTAATATTTTTGATTTCAAAGTGTTCTTATTTATTCTGATACTTTTATTTTTAGTAACATCTGTTCTTGTCTCATAGATGCAATATCTTATCTTTGAGGATTTTAATGATAAGGTAGGTTACTTATCAAGGTTTTTTTCTAATGTAGGTCTCCCTTTCTTCCAAGTTGTTATTTAAATTTTTTGTTTGTTTTGGCTTTTGTCTTTCACAGTGGAGAGTTTCAGATGTCTCTCGCAATATTCACCTCTTTATTTTTAAGAGTGGGAAATTGAAAGGCAATAACTGTGCATGGGTAGGAGTTGGTCACTGTTAAATGATCTGCTGTGCTGTTTTGTAGCAGAATTCCATATTGATGTCATTAGATCATTTCTTAGACTAGGTCGATTATAGGAGGGTTCCTTTTCCAACTTCCTGCCTTCTGGAGCCAAGAAGAAGAAAATTGGAGGTCTGAAAGTTTAGTATATCAACTTTTGGTTAATCCTTGTGTTTTCAATATGTTTCTAGCACCCTCCTGTGTGTTTTAGAAAATGGGCCTCTAGTCTTCTGCATGGCTGAGAAAGAGGGGCATGTTCCCTGATGTGCAGAGTACAGGGAGGGATCTTAAGCAAACCTTTATGCCCTACCTTCACTCCCATTCCTAGAAATTCCCAGTGCTACCTAGTGTGTTGCCTTTTGGGAGTATGGCAGTGTAAATTTGATTACTCCCTGTTTCCTTCTGCCTTTTTCCACTGTTGTTTGATTTAACTTCCTTGGGTCTGTTAAGTGAATCCCTACCCCCCACTCTGTTTTCTAGTGTCCAAATTTTTGTCACCATTGTTTCCTTTTCTGTAATTTTTGTCCTTGAGAATAGTTTTAGTGGGGTTCAGGAGGAATCAGAAGTTTATGCGAGTGTTCAGTTTCTTTTTTATTTCCTGAAAGTATGACACATTATTGCTTTTATCTTATTTTGCCTCTCTTAATTTAGATGGAAAATTATTGCATTATAGTTTGTTTTTTTAACATCTTTATTGGAGTATAATTGCTTTACAATGGTGTGTTACTTTCTGCTTTATAACAAAGTGAATCAGCTATACATAGACATATATCCCCATATCTCCTCCCTCTTGCGTCTCCCTCCCATCCTCCCTATCCCACCCCTCTAGGTGGTCACAAAGCACCGAGCTGATCTCCCTGTACTATGCAGCTGCTTCCCACTAGCTATCTACTTTACATTTGGTAGTGTATATATGTCCATGCCACTCTCTCACTTCATCCCAGCTTACCCTTCCCCCTCCTGGTGTCCTCAAGTCCATTCTCTACATCTGCGTCTTTATACCTGTCCTGCCCCTAGGTGCTTCAGAACCTTTTTTTTTTGCATTATAGCTTTCTAGTGAGATATTCAATTAATCAGAGTTGAGATTTTAAGAGTTACAAAGAGGGTTTTCCATATTGTTATATATAATGTTCATTTGAAGTATGTAAAGGAAATAATGATTCTTGTATATTATATGCAGTGTATGAAAATAGTGTTAATTTGATGCTTCACTTTTTTTTTTTTAATAAATTTATTTATTTTATTTATTTATTTTTGGCTGCATTGGTTCTTTGTTGCTGTGTGTGGTCTTTTCTCTAGTTGCGGCGAGCGGGGGCTACTCTTCTTTGCGGTGCACGGGCTTCTCACTGCGGTGGCTTCTCTTGTTGTGCAGCATGGGCTCTAGGCGCACAGGCTCAGTAGTTGTGGCTCGCGGGCTCTAGAGCACAGGCTCGGTAGTTGTGGCGCACGGGCTTGGTTGCTCCGTGGCATGTGGGATCTTCCCGGACCAGGGTTTGAACCCGTGTCCCCTGCATTGGCAGGCGGATTCTTAACCACTGCGCCACCAGAGAAGCCCGATGCTTCACTTTTCATACAGTTGCTTTGATACTTAGTTTTTATCACTTATCAGATGCCCATATGCTTTATGGGAAGCTAGGTTTTTCTTTACCTTCAGGGGCTGAATCTGAATTAGTTTAAGCCGATCATTGTTTTTATTTTTTTAATTTTTAAAATTTTATTATTTATTTTGGTTGTGCCGGGTCTTAGTTGTAGCAGGCGGGCCCCTTAGTTGTGGCATGCAAACTCTTAGTTGCAGAATGCATATGGGATCTAGTTCCCTGACCAGGGATCAACTCATGTTCCCTGCATTGGAATGCGGATTCTTAACCACTGCGCCACCAGGGAAGTCCCATAAGCTAATCATTGTTATTTCATTCCTTTTGATTAACTTAGTAACAAGTGGCCAATGACACTTGAAGAAATTTATTGGGAAAGTTTTTCTTCACTTTTTTTTTTTTTTCCTTTTTTTTTAATATAATGCATAAGGAAGGGACCGTCTCTCTCCTGATCTTTGGACGTTAGGTAAAGTGATAACTGTAACTATTGCTGCTATCTTGGGCCATTAAAGGACAAAAGTCATCACACTAAGGCTGGCACAGAGAACACATAGAAACAACCTAGGTCAATGATGATGATGTTGAGTCATAAATTAATCCTGGAGCTGCTCTAATTCTGGTGCTTTTTATGTGCGATGATAACTCCTCTAATTGTCTTAAAAAAATAATCAAAATAACCATTACTTGCAGCTAGGTAGAAAAAAGAATCCTTGGTAAATAAACATTCTGAAGTTCAAATTGCATAAATGTTAAAGCTTAAAACTGCAGGTTTCTGAGAAGTTCGTGGTTCCTCCCCCCGCCCCGCCAAATAAGCTGAATTGGGAATCGGGAATTTATATTGCATTCTTTCATTAGTATTGTCTTTGCCCATAACTTGTGTGGCTCTGACATTTTAGTTGTTTGGTAAAACTGGTAATTTTATTCTTTTGTTGTGGTGTGATTCAGGTTGACCTGACGTTTTAATAAATCTGACTCCTAGGACTGATTAAAGAAACATCTTATTTCTTGAAATATGTACATTTTCTTCATGAAATTGGTTGCTTTTTTTTTTCTTTTTCTTTTTTTTTGTGACTTGCCATGCCAAAGCTTTGGGATCATATGTTTTTGATACTGACATTACATTTTTTTTCTTTTTTTAAAAAAAATTAATTAATTAATTAATTTTGGCTGCATTGGGTTTTCATTGCTGCACACCAGGCTTTCTCTAGTTGTGGCGAGTGGGGGCTACTCTTCACTGCAGTGCGTGGGCTTCTCATTGTAGTGGCTTCTCTTGTTGCGGAGCACAGGCTCTAAGCGTGCTGGCTTCAGTAGTTGTGGCACATGGGCTCTAGAGCGCAGGCTCAGTAGTTGTGGTGCACGGGCTTAGTTGCTCTGCGGCATGTGAGACCTTCCCGGACCATGGATCGAACCCGTGTCCCCTGCATTGGCAGGCGGATTCTTAACCACTGTGCCACCAGGGAAGTCCCTGGTGTTACATTTTTAATTAATATTTAAATGCAAAAGATGACAGTTTAAAAGATAGTCTTGTTAGTGACTTATCCTTAAAAGCAAGTGTCATTTGGTTTTATTTTACAATAGAATTTAATCTTACATGTTTTTTGTTATAGTAATGTTACCAAAAAGTCTCTTATTGAACTATTTGTGGTGAGCTTTTTAAGGATGTTTAAGATTTCACATGCAGTTTAACTGATCACAGATGAAGTTGTAAATTAATACCTCATGAGTGTATTTGACTACAGGGCATTGTTTGTGAATCAAAACTCCTTTCTTCCTGTAAACTGTGAAAGAGGTTTAAGCATATGGATTAGAATTGCATGGTGATTCCAGTGTACTTATGAAAAGACACTGTAGTTGGATCATTTAAAATGTACTAAAATATTATGAACAGCCATAAATCGTAATAATTCCCTTAAGCTTTTAAGGGTTGTGAGGTTTAGTTGTATTCCTTTGTTGGATTTAACCACCTTAATAAGAAATTGTTTTGTTGCTTTTAAAGCTGTACATAGTAATAAGAATAACCATTGATATAGTATGGTGGTAATAAGAATAGCTGAAGTTTCTTAGAGAACACTTAGAGAACATGTATTTTTACAGAAGTGTTCACAGTTGTATCAAATACACACATGAAGTTTTTTCTTGTTTTCATGTAAGTCATTCTGTTAATAAAACCTGTAGAATGAATAATTGTTCATTGATACCATCTAGTATAAGATTATTAAATGAGCATTGTTCAGTGTAAAATCAGATTTTTTTTTAGCTGTAATTTTTGTTTTACAGTATGTGAAAGTCACCCGATGTGGACTGTGCTCTTCTGGTTATGACAGACTGTCACGTATTTATTGGAAAAAATATCAAAAAACAGGGACTTCTGGAAGGCGGTGATAGGTTAGAGGAAGCAGAAAGAAGCTTTAGTTAACTTCTTTGAGCGAATAAGGCAAACACTAGATCTTACTAGGAAAGGTGGTTGGGAAGCTTTTGGGGTTCTGATATGTGTCACCCCTTTAGGCTCCTTCATTATTTGAAAACTTTGGTACCTGTTTTACAAATATTCTCTTTTCTGCTGTCTTCTTAGTTCCCATGTGGATGACATTTCCAGTACCAGTCATCACACTTCCTTAAACTCCTCTATTATAACTACCATTTTGTTCATTCCACTTGAGCAACCCTCTTTTCACATTCTGAACTTACTCCCTGCCCAGACCTGCTTTAACAAAAAAGATTCTGTATTTTCCTTTTTCGTTCCTATTTTCACCTTATTCTCTTTATCTAGCCTGAGTGGCATGGTTAGTTATTTCAACTACATCTTACCATTATCTTCAATTCTCTCTCCCCTTTGACCAAGCCAATTTCTAAACCTGGGTCAATTTGTGTGCCTTGCTTTCTTTTTTCTTTTTTTATTAATTTATTTATTTTTCGCTGTGTTGGGTCTTCGTTTCTGTGCGAGGGCTTTCTCTAGTTGCGGCAAGCGGGGGCCACTCTTCATCGCGGTGCGCGGGCCACTCACTATCATGGCCTCTCTTGTTGCGGAGCACAGGCTCCAGACGCGCAGGCTCAGTAGTTGTGGCTCACGGGCCCAGTTGCTCCGCGGCATGTGGGATCTTCCCAGACCAGGGCTCGAACCCGTGTCCCCTGCATTGGCAGGCAGACTCTCAACCACTGTGCCACCAGGGAAGCCCTGTGCCTTGCTTTTTGACTTCTTATCACAATTAACTTATTTTGTCATACTAGACATTTTCAACCATCTTTAATCCTTCTCCTTAAGCCTTCATAAGCACGTTGTTCACCATCTGTTATTACCATCTGAAATGGATATCAAATCTCACCTCTCTTTGCCACTTTCATGTTTACTGCCCATATTATCTCTTGGATTAAGTACTGTAGCCTTCTCCTCTCTGGTTTTATTTCTCCAGTGGTTCTCTCTTTCCACTTTTTCTCTCCCAACAATATATAAGGGATTAGATCTCTAACCTTTTCCCCCCTAAATTAAGAGAGTCTCCCTTCAGTAGTAATTCTCAATTGAGGTGCCAAATCCTCTAGGTCTCTGTGGGGTGTGTATTTGGTTTTGAAAACATCATAAAAGCAATTCTCTTCTTTCTGAAATGTCTGTTGCAGGACTTCCTTAATTGCATCATCTGTAGTGCTACAGAAGTCGTCTTTCTGAAACATGGATTTTTTTTTTTTTTTTTTTTTTGGGAACCAGGGATTGACCCCGGGCTCTGGCAGTGAAAGTGCCAAGTCCTAACCACTGGACTGTCAGGGAATTCACTGAAACATGGATTTAATTCATTTTACAAATGTTCAGCCACTTATTTTTTGCCATGTACTGGATTAGCTGCTGGAGTAAGGAAGATGAATGCTAAGGTGTTTGTCTTTAAGAAAAATATTAATGTCACAGTACATCTGTCATTTAGTGGAACTTTAACAGGTACTTCCTGCACTTGTCTTTATGATAGTCCTTCAGTGTAGATATTGTTAGTTGCTCTACAGATGAGCAAACTGAGTCTCAGTGAATTCTAAGTAATAAACAAGTGATTAATGTTATGATAAATACTTGAAAAGGTACCTATGAGAGCATCAAGGAGGGATATCTAGTCTATGATTAGAAGATTAACAGTTAAGGTTGGCTTCACAGAGAAGATGGTGTCTTAAGCTGAGTCTTTAAAGACAAGTATGAAGTTAGACAAAGAAAGTGATAGGTAAGAAGGTATGTGTGTAGCGTGGTTATACTGTGAACAGCCTTTGCAAAAGACATGCAGAGACATGAGAAAGCATTTTATGGGAACACCTCAGTATGACTGAAGCATAGTGCATGAGTTGGGGAACTGAGAATGACTTTAGTAGATAAAAGATGTTAAACCAGGCTGCATTTTATATATATATAAAATTCAGCCTGGTGTGTGTGTGTGTGTGTGTGTGTGTGTGTGTGTGAATCCTGCTAAAACGTTTATATTTGTTTTTAGTAAGTGATGGGAATGATTTTAAATAGGAGAGTTAATTGATTAAACAGTGTGGAGAATGGCTTAGACGAAGGCCTTTCTGCAATCATGAAGACATCTTAGACTGTTGGAATACCCCAAATAAGAAATATGGAGGCCCTGAAATGTGGCAATGAGATTGAAGGGGAAAGAGGTGGAATTTAAAGGCTATTTGGGAGCTGAAATCAAAAGACTTGGTATAAAAAGTGAGTGAGAGGAATGATTTCTCAGGTTATATTCAGTGTGGGAGAGTGGTTGTGTCAATCTGAGATAAAGCATGTTAATAATATATAGTACGTAATGTAGACGTGCTTAAGGCATTAATAGGCTCTGAATAAATATTTGTGGAAGCTGCTTCCTAAATTGTCTCTCAATTTTTATTGGAGTGTGTTCTTAAACATCTGGACAGCTGTGGCCAGTAAGCCTTTTCATTTATCAAGCCTTAACTAAATAAAATACCTAGGGCCCAGTTATACTGTGGTTCCTGGGCAGGGTGGGGGTGTGTGTGGGGCACAATAGAAGTTCTAGGACTTGCCTATCTAATTGAAATTCTTGAGTTTAAGCAGCTTAGGAACTTCCAGTTTTCATTTTCTCCAGCACTGAAAACTAACTTACTGGAGGTCATGTAAGTCACTATTGTGGTTTAAAAAAAAAAAAAAAGTGACCATAATATGTAGAAGGAAACTTTTAAAACTTCACTATAAAGGCATTTACCTGAAAGTCTCATTGTTTTTTGCCAAAATTTATATACTATTAAAATATTACAGTGAAGATGAGCTGTATTAAAGTTATCTCTTTAGATACCTCTGGAGTGGAACCTTTATAACTAATATAGTAGAAAATATGATCTAAAATGGGTAACAGGGTTACTTCACTTTTCTTTTAATATCCATGGAAATTAGTTGGCCTTAAATTATTTGAGAGATTATTTATATGAAAAACAAGTAATGTTTTATAAGCCTCTGTTGCAATTGACTAAGGCAGGAAAAGAGGAGAAAATTTTCTCCTCTCGTTTTTGCCTTAGTGCAGAGACTAGGATCTCCAAGCATAACATTCAGACTGGGGGACAGTGAGTACTTTGAAAATTATGTCAATAGGTAGGAAATGAAAATATCAGAATGAAGCAGTTTACACGTCATTGCTGAATTGAGCCATAAGGTTGTGGCATAATGCCTGGATTAAACTTTATTGCAACTCAAACATGCCTCACACATACACACACACACGCACACACACTCTAAGCACATATATATTCACTGAGGTCTATGGCTTCTTCCATGAACTATCGCTGCAAGAGACAACTTCAGAGCCAAGTTTTTTGAAAAGCGCCAATGTAAGAAAGTAAATTGATAGCATATCACTTTTTTTTATGACACTCTGCTTTACACATAGTCGGTATTTGATAAACATTTGTTGAATTGAACTAAATAAACACTTTACTTCTCAAAGTTATGTGAAGATTAAGCCTAAGTAAGGATGTCTGTTGAACCACGATGAAGGTTAAAATTACATAAAATGTACTCTTAATTAAAAAGTAACGTTTCTTTCTGATTGTTGAGAATTTGGAAAATACATAAAAATACAACAGAAATTATAAAGATCATCAGTAATTCCACCATGAATAAAGTACTTCTGTTACCATTTTGTATTCTCTTCCAACTAATTTTTCTGTTTAAAATGGTACTACAAACTTGCAGTTACAAAATAAATGAGTCATGGGGATGAAATGCAGAGTGTGGGGAATGTAGCCAATAATAATATAATATCTTTGTATTGCGTAAGATGGTAACTAGACTGTGGTGATCATTTTGTAGTGCATAGAATTGTTGAATCACTATGTTGTGTATCAGGAACTAACATAGTGTTGTAGGTCAATAGTACTGTAAAAAACAAATGAACAAACTTATAGAAAAAGAGATCAGATTTGTTATTACCGGAGGTGGAGGTGGGAGGAGTGTGTTAGGGAGGGGGAATTGGATGAAGGTAGTCAAAAAGTATAAACTTCCAGTTATAAGATAAGTAAGTACTAGGGATGTAATGTATAACATGATTAATATAATTAATACATTAATTTCACATATGTTAATATGCAAAAGTTGTTGAGAGTAAATCCTAAGAGTTTTCATCACATGGAAAAAATATATTTTTTCTTTTTATTTGGTATCTATATGAGATGATGGATAGTCACTAACTTACTGTGGTAATCATTTCATGATGTATGTAAGTCAAATTGTTATGCTGTACACCTTAAACTTATACAGTGCTGTTTGTCAATTATATCTCAATAAAACTGGAAGAAAAAAAGGGGTACTGCAGTTTTGAAAGAGATGAGTACTTCAGGAAAGTTGCCGTCAATTTACTTTCTTACATTGGCGCTTTTCAAAATTTGGCTCTGAAGTTGTCTCCTGTAGTGAATCTTATTTTGATGCTTAAAAAAAACAAAAAACTGGCCCCTTCCCCTAAAATAAAGGAAATAAAGTTCTCCTTTGTGGAAAAAAGAGAGAAGATGGAAAATATGTATGTCATCATATACCTGAAAATTGATGCATTTCTATAAATATATGGACAATTAGTAGTTTACTCTTTCTTAAAATAGTATTTTTTACATTCTATTAAGATTTTTGGGTACATGTGACAGTAAACTTAACTAGCACTAGCTTAGTCTAAAAACGGAACTTAGCAACTAGTCACTAAAACTGCATGCAGACAAAAAGTATGTGTACAGGTTGGGCCTTAGTTCTTTCCTTTGTCTCTGAGAGTTATTTTCAGTTTGTCAGACTTCTGTGTTTTGACTTTGACTTACTGTGTGTGCGTGTTATGGTCTTCTGCTGGCTTTCCTTCTTGCTTATTTGAAAAGCTGTCAGTACTGTTGATTAGTAATTTCAGATATTACTTTTTACATTTTTATTTTATTTTACTTTTTTAAAATTAAAAAAATATATTTACTTATTATTTAGTTAGGTATTTTGGCTGCACTGGGTCTTAGTTGCGGCACGTGGGATCTACATTGCAGCACGCGGGATCTTTATTTGCGACAAGCGGGATATTTTAGTTGTGGCATTCAGACTTCTTAGTTGCGGCATGCAGAGTCTTAGTTGTGGCATATATGTGGGATCTAGTTCCCCAACCAGGGATCGAACCCGGGCCCCCTGCATTGGGAGCGCGGAGTCTTACCCACTGGACCACCAGGAAAGTCCCTACATTTTTATTTTATTTTATTTTTAAAATTTATGTATGTATGTATGTATGGCTGCGTTGGGTCTTCATTGCTGCGTGCGGGCTTTCTTTAGTTGTGGTGAGTGGGGGCTACTCTTCATTTCAGTGTACGGGTTTCTCATTGTGGTGGCTTCTCCTGTTGTGGAGCACAGGCTCTCGGCGCGTGGGCTTCAGTAGGTGTGGCTTGCGGGCTCTAGAGCGCAGGCTCAGTAGTTGTGGTGCCACGGGCTTTGTTGCTCCGCAGCATGTGGGATCTTCCCGGAACAGGGCTTGAACCGGTGTCCCCTGCACTGGCAGGCGGATTCTTAACCACTGCGCCACCAGGGGAGTCCCTACATTTTTGTTTTATATGTAAAGTAAATATCCAGAAAAAATAATTTGGTTTGATATTTTTGTAAGATTTATGGTGTATTTCATTATTCTTCCTCAGAAGAGTAATTTCAAGTGAAATAACCATGACTGGAGTCTCATTTGTTTAATGGCTGCAAAAGCCTTTCAATTTACACTAGGGACCAGCTGATAAATTTTAGTATTTGTGACACCAGTATTCATATTCTGAGGTGTTAAAATGCTTTTATGAAAGAGGTAAGTGTTTTACTTAAAGAATGAGGAAAAAGATTCATTTTTGTTTTTTGTAATTTGCAGTGTTTTCCCGTTTTTTGCTGAATGCTTTAAAAAAAAAAAAAAAAAAAAGCTTTGCATTGTTCCAGGTTTTTCTTCTTGCTGATCAACTAATGTGCTAAATGTGTTCTGTTAAGGTGACCCTTTAAGATTGCTCTTACAGACTAAGGAGAGGTGCTGAATTTTCTAATGTTGTAGAAGAGATTATATTTAGTTGTTGGTATTTCAAGTTGGAACACTTCATTCTACTTTGCCTTTAGTTAATGAGTCATCTGGAGAAAATGGGCGACCTCTTGCTTTCAGGAAGAGTCTGTAGCAAATAATAAGTTAAACGCTGTGGGAGATATTCTGCCAAATAAACTTAAAATGGAAAATGTTTTGTAATACATTTTAATGCCCATATGTAAGATATAAGCTAAAGGATATAGAAGCATTTTGCTCATTATTATCTTCAGCTGATAAAAACAAACAAAACATAATCCTGATGTCACATATAACAAAAAGAAAGCTTTTTTTTTTTTTTTTTTTAAACCAAAGCACTTTCTGGATTGTTATCAGTTACAGACAAGTGGGAAGCCAGCTTAGCTCTATGAAACTCTTTGATATACAGGATATACTGCAGTGGTCAAATCTGAATAATTTTCAGGGATTGGGGAAAGTATTGTGATGATAGAAGTACTGACTTCTTAAAAAATATTTTTATATTATATCTGCTTAATTTTTACCCATTTAAAAAAATTGTGGTAAAATACATATAAAATTTGCCATCTTAACCATTTTTAAATGTACAGTGGTATTGAATACAGTCATAATGTTGTGCAGTCATCACCACCATCCATCTCATAACTCTTTTCATCTTGTAAAACTGAATCTCTATGCCCATTAAACAATAACTCCTCTTTTTCCCTTTCCCCAGCCCCTGGCAACCACCATTCTGCTTTCTGTCTCTATGGTTTTGATTACTCTAAGTACCCCATAGAAATGGAATTATACAGTGTATGTCTTTTTCTGACTGTCTTATTTCACTCAGCATAATATTCTTGAAATTTATCCATGCTGTAGTATGTGTCAGAACTTCCTTCTTTTTTAAGCCTGAATAATATTCCATTGTCTTTATATACCACATTTTGCTTATCCATTCATCTTTTGATGGACATTTAAGTTGTTTCCATGTTTTAGCTATTCAGTAAATAATGCTGCTCTGAATGTGGATGTCCAAGTATCTCTTTGATATCAGTTGTTTTGTGTGTATACCCAGAAGTGAAATTGCTGAATCATATTGTAATTGTACTTTTAATTTTTTGTGGAATCATTATACTGTTTTCCACAGTGGCTATA
This sequence comes from Balaenoptera musculus, assembly GCF_009873245.2. Lineage (NCBI taxonomy): Eukaryota > Metazoa > Chordata > Mammalia > Artiodactyla > Balaenopteridae > Balaenoptera > Balaenoptera musculus. Next base: position 60,493,309 of record NC_045800.1, on the reverse strand, counting down.
CCATTTTACATTCCCACCAACAGTGTACAAGTGCTCCAAATTCTCCCTGTTCTTGTGGAACACTTACTGTTTTCTGGTTTTTTGATAGTAGCCATCCTAATAGGTGTGAGGTAGTGTCTCATTATAATTTCGATTTGCATTTATCTAATGATTAGTGTTGTTGAACATCTTTTCCTGTGCTTATTGGCCATTTCTGTAATATGTTTTTTGAAAAATGTTTTATTCAGGTCCTTTGCCTGTTTTGAATCAGGCTGTTTGGTTGTTTCCTGTTGCATTTTAGGAGTTCTCCATAAATTCTGGATCATAATCCTTTATCAAATATATGACTTATAAATATTTTCTTGCATTCTGTGGGTTCTCTTTTTTACTCTGGATATTATCTTTTTTTGTTGTTTAATTTAATTTTATTTTTGGCTGTGTTGGGTCTTTGTTGCTGCATGTGAGCTTTCTCTGGTTGTGGCGAGCGGGAGCTACTCTCCGTTGTGGTGTGCTGGCTTCTCATTGTGGTGGCTTCTCTTGTTGTGGAGCATGGGCTCTAGGCGTGTGGGCTTCAGTACTTGTGGCACGTGGGCTCAGTAGTTGTGGTGCATGAGCTCTAGGACGTGTGGGCTTCAGTACTTGTGGCACGTGGGCTCTAGAGCAAAGGCTCAGTAGTTGTGTCGCATGGGCTTAGTTGCTCCACAGCATGTGGGATCTTCCCTGACCAGGGATTGAACCTGTGTCCCCTGCATTGGCAGGTGGATTCTCAACCACTGTGCCACCAGGGAAGTCCCGCTCCGTTGATATTATCTTTTGATGTACAAAAGTTTTTAATTTTCACGAAGTCTAATTTGTCTATTTGTTGTTGTTGTTGCCTGTTCTTTTGGTGTCGTATCCAAGAAATTATTGCCAAATCCAATGTCATGAATCCTTTGCCTGTGTTTTCTTCTAAGAGTTCATAGTTTTAGATCTTAAACTTAGGTCTTTGATCCATTATGAGTTAATTTTATATGTAGTGTTAGGTAGTCCAACTGCATTCTGTTGCATGTAGATATCCAGTTTCCCTAGCACAATTTGTTGAAAAGACTGTTCTTTCTTCATTAAGTGCTCTTGGCACCCTTGTCAAAAATAATTTGACCATATATGCAAGAGTTTATTTCTGGATTCTTTATTGTATTCCATTGGTCTATATCTCTGTCTTTATGGCAGTTCACACTATTTGATTATTGTAGCTTTGTAGGAAGTTTTGAAATCAGGAAATGAGTCCTCCATCTTTGTTCTTTTCAAGATTTTTTTGGCTATTTGGGGTACCTTGAGATCTCATATGGATTTTAAGGTGTGTCTTTTTTATTTCTGAAAAAAAGGTCATTGGAATTTTGAAAATGTGCTAAATTTTTATTGTTTTCTTCGTTTCTTTGTATTTGGTTTAGTATGACAGCTTTGCAATGTTAGCAATTCTTTGAGAGAGTAGCAAAGGATGTGGGAGATACTGATTCTAATTTTGGTTATCTTTATGGTATTTTACTTTAGTTTTCTCATCTGTGCAATGGGATGTTTACAACTTTAGTTTTCTCATCTATGCAATGGGATAAAGAAAAATATATCATATTGAAAAACAGGAAGTGTTAAGATCTTAGAGTTCAAATTTTTAATACAAAATATCTCTTTTGAACTTTCCAAGTCTTCCCTTGGGCACAGAATGACTACATCACTAGCACCATGAACTGTGAGGTTTTTTCCCCGTTTCTCAAATGTATTTATTTAACACGCATCCATCTACCTATGTATCTATCTATCTATCTATCTATCTATCTATCTATCTATCTATCTATCTATCTGTGACTATTGTGAGCCTAGTGTTGTCTACTATACCAAGGATACCAGTCCTTTACTCATTCTATTCATTTACAAAGATCATATGGAATATACTGGAGGGGAATTTGGGTCTTTTGGTTCTGCCGTAGTAAAGCCTGCATTTTGGTTCACCCTGCACATGGCAGTCCAAATATAGGACGGTTTCTGCCATAGAAAGATGGCACCTGCTGTGACGTCTCTATCCTTTTTGGTGGATCTCATGGATCATTTCTTTGCAGTGAAGTAGAGTGTCCTATGACATAATTCTGTCCTTAATCATAGCAATTTTGGAATATTGGAGAATCAGTCATGTTTGAGAGATTTTCTAATTGGTTTGTTCTTTCAGCATTTATTTAATGAACGTGCTTGTATTTTTGATATCCTAAACTCAACATATCCCAAACTGAACTCCTGACCTTTCTCCAAAACCTGTTCCACCTGCAGCCTTCTTTTTTTCACTTCATGACAACTTTATCCTTCAGGGTGTTCAGGCTAAAAAACCTTAGCGTTATTCTTGATTCTTCTCTTTCTCTGATAGCGCATATACAATCCTTCACAAATCCTACTGGACCACCTTAAAATATATCCTGAGTCTAGTCAGTTGTTTTTTTATTTAAATTTAATTTTATTTATTTATTTTTATACAGCAGGTTCTTATTAGTTATCTATTTTATATGTGTTAGTGTATATATGTCAATCCCAATCTCCCAATTCATCCCACCACCACCACCATCCCCCCACCACTTTCCCCCCTTGGTGTCCATACGTTTGTTCTCTACATCTGTTTCTCTATTTCTGCCCTGCGAACTGGTTCATCTGTACAATTTTTCTAGGTTCCACATACATGTGTTAATATACGATAATTGTTTTTGTCTTTCTGACTTACTTCACTCCATATGACAGTCTCTAGATCCATCCACGTCTCTACAAATGACCCAGTTTCGTTCCTTTTTATGGCTGAGTAATATTTCATTGTATATATGTACCACATCTTCTTTATCCATTCGTCTGTCTGTGGGCATTTAGGTTGCTTCCATGACCTGGCTATTGTAAATAGTGCTGCAGTGAACATTGGGGTGTTGGTGTCTTTTTGAATTATGGTTTTCTCTGGGTATATGCCCAGTAGTGGGATTGCTAGGTCATATGGTAATTCTATTTTTAGTTTTTTAAGGAACCTCCACACTGTTCTCCGTAATGGCTGTATCAATTTACATTCCCACCAGCAGTGCAAGAGGGTTCCCTTTTGGCCACACCCTCTCCAGCATTTATTGTTTGTAGATTTTCTTATGATGCCCATTCTAACTGGCGTGAAGTGATACTTCATTGTAGTTTTTTTTGTTTGTTTTTTTTTTTAAAGATTGATTGATTGATTGATTGCTATGTTGGGTCTTCGTTTCTGTGCTAGGGCTTTCTCCAGTTGCGGCAAGCGGGGGCCACTCCTCATCGCGGTGCGCGGGCCTCTCACTATTGTGGCCTCTCTTGTTGCGGAGCACAGGCTCCAGACGCGCAGGCTCAGTAGTTGTGGCTCACGGGCCTAGTTGCTCCGCGGCATGTGGGATCCTCCCATACCAGTGCTCGAACCCGTGTCCCCTGCATTAGCAGGCAGACTCTCAACCACTGCGCCACCAGGGAAGCCCTGTTATATCTTCTTGAAGACATAACTATTATATCTTCTTGATCATTATGTAGTGTTGTTCCTTGCCTCTTGTAACATTCTTTATTTTAAAGTCTGTTTAATCTGATATGAATATTGCTAGTCCAGCTTTCTTTTGATTTCCATTTGCATGGAATATCTTTTTCCATCCCCTCACTTTCAGTCTGTATGTGTCCCTAGGTCTGAAGTGGGTCTCTTGTAGACAGCATATATATGGGTCTTGTTTTTGTATCCCTTCAGTGAGTCTGTGTCTTTTGGTTGCAGTATTTAATCCATTTACGTTTAAGGTAATTATGGATATGTATGTTCCTTTTACCATTTTCTTAATTGTTATGGGTTGTTTTTGTAGGTCCTTTTCTTCTCTGTGTTTCCCACTTAGAGAAGTTCCTTTAGCATTTGTTTTAGAGCTGATTTGGTGGTGCTGAATTCTCTTAGCTTTTGCTTGTCTGTAAAGCTTTTGAGTTTTCTGTCAAATCTGAATGAGATTCTTGCTGGGTAGAGTAATCTTGGTTGTAGGTTCTTCCCTTTCATCACTTTAAATATATCATGCCACTCCTTTCTGGCTTGTAGAGTTTCTGTGGAGAAATCAGCTATTAACCTTATGGGAGTTCCTTTGTATGTTATTTGTCGTTTTTCACTTGTTGCTTTCAGTAATTTCTCTTTGTCTTTATCTTTTGTCAGTTTGATTACTGTGTGTCTTGGCATGTTTCTCTTTGGGTTTATCCTGCCTGGGACTCTCTGTGCTTCCTGGCCTTGGGTGGCTATTTCCTTTCCCATGTTAGGGAAATTTTCGACTACAATCTCTTCAAATATTTTCTCCAGTCCTTTCTCTCTCTCTTCTCCTTCTTGGACCCCTATAATGCAAATGTTGTTGTGTTTAATGTTGTCCCAGAGGTCTCTTAGGCTGTCTTCATTTCTTTTCATTCTTTTTTCTTTATTCTGTTCCATGGCAGTGAATTCCACCATTCTGTCTTCCAGGTCACTCATCCGTTTTTCTGCCTCAGTTATTGTGTTATTGATTCCTTCTAGGGTATTTTTCATTTCAGTTATTGTATTGTTCATCTGTTTGTTTGTTCTTTAATTCTTCTAGGTGTGTGTTCTTTCATTCTTCTAGGTCTTTGTTAAACATGTCTTTCATCTTCTCGATCTTTGCCTCCATTCTTTTTCCGAGGTCCTAATTCATCTTCACTATCATTATTCTCAATTCTTTTTCTGGGAGATTGCCTATCTCCACTTCATTTAGTTGTTTCTCTGCCTTTTCATTTTTTCTATCTTTCTGTGAATGTGGTTTTTCTTCCACAGGCTACAGAATTGTAGTTCTTCTTGTTTCTGCTGTCTGCCCTCTGGTCTGTAGTCACTTCTTAACCATCAACACCACTACAGTCATCTGTCCCTTGCTTTGTGCCACCATCATTCTTTGCCTAGTTTGTTATAGTAGTCTCTGTTAGTCTCTCTTTTTCCATCCTTGCCACCTTCATTATGTTCTTGGCACAGCAGATGGGTTGAGTTTTTAAAAACAAAAGTTAGATCACGATGGTCTGATAAAAATAAGGTATAGAAATGGTAAAGAAAGGAAATATTTGCAGGTGAAATGACTGTGTTTTTGTAAAACTCAAAAAAAGTGAACTGACAAATAATTAGAAACAACATTTACTTGGTGGAGGATTATAGAATTGATACATAAAAAATATTTTTTATACTTTTCTGTATACAAAGAACCATAAATGATAAATTAACAGCAACATAAACAGAGTACAACTAAATATCAAGAGAGTAGTACCAGTGGGGTTTATTCTAAAATGAAACGATCATTCAGAATTAGGGAATCGATGAATATCATTTACCATGCTGTCCCCAGCTGCTTCCCAGAGGTTATTATTGTTCACTCATCAACTCCAGACCAGCTAAACCAATGAACCCTGCTATCTGGTGGCTGAACCACACCTTCTGAAGTGAAGTGTGATCCTTTACACGTTTTTTCCTTCCTTAGGCATTCTTCAGTCAACCCTACAGTACCATATGGAGCTTTCTTGTATCTTATAGTTACTCTTTTTTTTTAATTTTTTATTTATTTATTTTTATTTATTTATGGCTGTGTTGGGTCTTCGTTTCTGCGCGAGGGCTCTCTCCAGTCGCGGCAAGCGGGGGACACTCTTCATCGCGGTGCGCGGGCCTCTCACCATCGTGGCCTCTCTTGTTGCGGAGCACAGGCTCCAGACGCGCAGGCTCAGTAATCGTGGCTCACGGGCCCAGTTGCTCCGTGGCATGTGGGATCCTCCCAGACCAGGGCTCGAACCCGCGTCCCCCGCATTAGCAGGCAGACTCTCAACCACTGCGCCACCAGGGAAGCCCCTAGTTACTCTTTTATCATAGTTAATCCTTTGTGTTAAAATTCCCCCATTTAATTTACTGTGGTTTTAATCTTTTTATTGATCAAACTACTGCACTATATTTAGTAGGTTTTTGGAGAAATTTTATGTGATTATTTTCATAGATGCTAAAAGTACATTTTCAAAACTCAAGATTCATTCTTTTATTAACTTTTTATGAATTGAAGTATAACACACATAGAAAAGTATACAAATCATAAGTGTACACCTGAAAGAATTACTGCAGAGTAAACATACTCTTTAACTGCCATCCAGTTCTAGAAATAGAACTTGGCCAGCAGCCCAGAAGCAGCCCTGGTCCCCCTCTTTCTTCCCCAAAGGTATCCACTATCCTGACTTAAACACCAGAGAGTAGTTTTGCTGTTTTTGAACTTTAAATAAATGGAAACATATAGTATGTATTTTTTGTCTCTTGCTTCTCTGGCTCATCTACGTGTGATTTGTCCACATCAGTAGTAGTGCTTTATTCATTTTCTTTCCTATGTCCTATTCAACTGTAGAAATCCATCTTAGTTTACTTTTGTATTCTACTGTTGATGGATGTTTGGGTTGTTTCTAGTATGGGTCTATTTGAAATAATGCTAGTGATGAACATTATTGTATGTATCTTTCGGTGTTCATGTGCACACGTTTCTATTGGAATTATATGTAGCATTGGAAATACTGGGTCACTGAGTATGCTTGTCTTAAATTTTACTAGATACCATCAAAAAGATTTCCAAAGTTTTGTATTCCCATCAGCAGGACTGAGAATTCTAGTTTTTCCACTGGTGTTTTCAGTCTTTAAAACTTTTGTTTTAGCCATACTGTTGGGTGGGTTGTGGTGTCTCATTAGTGTTTAATTGTATTTCCTTGACCTTGATCACTAATGAAGTTAAGCATTTTCTTTTTTGTTTATTTACTGTTTGTATATACTTGTCTGTGCATTGCATGTTTAAGTTCTTTCCTCCAGTTTTCCCTTGGGTGTTTAATAATATTTGATTGATTCATAGGAAATTTCTATATATTCAGGTTATGGCCCCTTTTGGTTGGCAAATGCCTTCTGTGACTTTGAGACTTGCCTTTTCACTCTTTTAAAGGTATCTTTTTGTAAATAAATGTTCTTCATTTTAATCTGGATACTCCTTTTGGTGTTCTTCTCTGTTTTTACTCTATGATTTTGACTGTCATTGGTATTATTTCATTCTAAAATGTTGTGTAGAATTTAGTGATAATGCTATCTCGACCTGGAGTTTTCTTTGTGGGAATATTCCATTAAAAATAGGTAAAGGACTTTTTATATTTTTCTATTTATTCTTATACCACTTTTGGTAAGATTTGTATTTGTAAGTATTAGTACATTTTGTCTAAATATTAAAATGTGTTGGCATACCCTTGTTCATAATATCTTCCTGTGATTCTCTTAATTTGTATATAATCTATGGAGATGTACCTTTTTGCATTTCTGCTACTGGTTATTTGTTACTCCTAAGGGTTAATCAATTTTATAAACCTTTTCAAAGAACCAACTTTGGCTTTGTTGTTCCCGTACAGAGCATGCTTGTTTTCTGTTTCTACTTACTCAGCTCTTTGTTATTTTCTTTTTTCTACTTCCTTTGGGTTTAGTTTGCAGTTCTTTCTTTTTACCTTCTGGAATAGACACTTGACCATAAAAAATACATTTTTTTAATACATGGCAAAAAGTTTGCATAAAGTCAGAAGACAATTTACAAACTGATTAAAATAGTTGCCAATTAAATCAGAGTCCAGGTCCTAATTCTTTAATATGTAAAGAGCTTCTAGAAGTCAATATGAAAGAGCAACAATTACATATTAATAATGAGCAATGTCTATGAACAGATAGATGATGGATAGAAAAGTTAATATTAATGGCACTTAAGCATATGAAATGATGTTCATCCTCTCTCGTAAGAGGAATTCAAAATAAACATATTGTGATAATTCTTATATAATATATTGGCAAGGATATAGAGAATAGGCACTTGCATAATATGGTGGGGATATAAACTGCCACAACCTCTTTGAAGGAACAATTTATATTATTTATCAAAATTTTAAAAGCCCTTTAATCTATGAATTTTATGTATGCATAAGGATGTTGGTTCCCTTATTAACTGTAAAAGCAAAAAATAAATAAATAAAAGCTTAGAAAACACCTGTATGTTTATGTAGCTATGCAATGGAGCTATGAAGCCACTGAAAAGAGGTAGACTGTAGGCGCTGGTTGTTATGGAACAAGCTCTGGGAAAGATTGGTTGCTGAAAAATGTATCTTGTTGAAAGAGTTTATGGGTGAAGTGTCTGTGTTTCATGTGTGCATAGTGAATTTCTGAAGTGCCAGTTAGTGTCAGTTGTGCAAGGTAAAGGCTGTTTATTTTATGTTTATGGAATTGAATTGACTTCATCTGGTATTTCACACAGGCTATTCAGCATTTTCTTTTAGTTATGTTGTATTTTCTCACTTATATTGTAAACTCAATGAAAATAGAAGATATGGACCATGTTGTATGCTCACTATGTGCTCTACACTGCCTGGCATAATACATTGAATGCCGTACAGTCAATATTTTGTGAATGCAAAATAGAATTAGTTGACACTCAGACACTCATTTATTTTATAGTTTCAGAACCTGGTCACATATTTAGCCCCCTGTGGTAGATAGATACAGCAGTCATTATTTTATTTTCATGTTTCAGAAGAGTGAACTGAGCCCAAGTGACTAAGTGATTTCTCTAAAGCAGGGATTGGTAAAGCCTGTGGGACAAATCTGTGCCATCACCTGTTTTTGTATGGTCTATAAGCTAAGAATGGTTTTTATATTTTTTAATGACTGGGGGGGAAAAGAATAATATTTTATGACATGAAAGTTATATGAAGTACAAATTTCAGTGTCCATAATTAAAGTTTATTAAAAGATATCATAAACATTCATTTATGTATTGTCTGTGGCTGCTTTCCCACCACTGTGGCTGAGTTGAGTAGTTGCAGTAGAGATTTGACGTGGTATTCTCACTGATTGCTTCATTCACACTGCTGCCTGACACACTGCACATCTCAGTGATGCAGTTGTGATTCAGTAGTGTTTCAGGTGTCATGCATATTGCTGTGCCATACACTTTATTTTTTATTACTGTTTCATATCCCATTATGTCAAAACAAGAAAAGGAGAGAAAAGGGGGCTTTGAATCTTATGGTTTTAAGGGAGCATGGACTGTGGATTATTTTATTAAACTAGATGGTAAAACATTGGGTTTATTATGCTCTATTAAAAGAATATAATATACACTGCCTTTACCAGGCTAAGTACTTAATTCCAAACACAGGAAAGCAACTGTCATAAAAGTTAGAAAATTTAAAATATTTCATCATAGCAGATTTTTTCCACAAGTACAAAAATGGTGAAAATGAGTTGGCAGTCAAAGTAAGGTTTGGAGTGGCTCATTTGTTAGCCAGGCAAAGAGAACCACTTACCAACGGTGAGCTAATTAAACTGTGTTTTTTTGTAGTAGCCAAAGAAATGTGTTCAGAAAAAATAAATTTGTTGAAGACTGTTAGCCTTTTGGCGACAATAATTGCTTTAAGGATCAAGGACATTGGTAGCAACATCAGTAGTCAATTAAAGAAGAGGATAATGATTTTGACTGGTTTTCCTGACTCTTGATGAGTCAACAGATGTTTACTGAGAGTGTTCAGTTGTGTATTCAAAGAGGTAATGCTAAGTTTCAAATGACTGAAGAATTAATTAGCCTCCATGATAAGTGTTTGTAGAACAACTGCAGGCAAGATTATTTTCATAGAAGTTGACAACATTATTTCAGTATAGTCTGAAGTAGAATATTAAGATGTGTTACAAGTGATGGCGGTAAAAATAATTGTGGAACAGAAAGTTATTTGGACAAATTTACAAAGTTTGTGAAAATATAAAGTTTTTAAAGCCTGTGGTTATTCATTGTATTATTATGATTACAAAATTGTGGAAAACATTTGTGTCTGTCATTTATTATTGAACCAGTAATATAAATAGTGAACTTCGTTTGATTTCATGAAGAGAGAGTTCCAGTTTTTGTCAGAAATTTGAGCTATTTGACATGGCCTACCCCCGTAAGTTTGATAATTACAATTTTTTGACCTCACGGTCAAGATTCAAATTTTTCTAGACATGAACACGCTCGTTTTACTACTCTTATGGAACACTGAATGGCTTGAACATTACCTTTTGCTTCAGTCTTTATATTGTTTCTTACCGATATAATTGATAGTGTTTCTTAATTATGAGGCAAACCAGCTCTTATATGTGAAACTTACACCATGGTAATCATTTGACAGCGACTGAGGTAGTTTGAATTACAAGTAGTATCAATCTGTATACGTCACATTCTGTCAGAAGTTAAAGCAAAGAGTCATATCTCCATTCACACACACATTTGTAGCAGATATATTTTCCAGGCTGAAACTACAGTTCCAACAGTATTTTTCAGACCTTGATGGAAGTGCAAAGAAACTTCCTTATTTCAGAATCTTCTAACCATGCAGTTGAGGAGCCTCTACTTAACCTTAAGTTAGAAGTGATTGATCTAAAATGTAGTGACATGCTAAAAGGCAAATATCAAGAGACCTCTGTAATAGAATTCTGTAAATGCCTTCTAAGTGATGAATATACTCAATTAAAATCATATGCTTGTGGATTGATATCAGTATTTGGCAGTATATCTGTGTGAAAAGACATTTTCAAAGTTGAAATATGTAAAATCTCATTATAGATCAGTGTTAGTAGGTGAACATTTGCAGTCATTTTTGACGATAGTGAGCAGTAACTTTGAACACCCATTAAATGAAATGTTATTCCCCACAAAAGAATTACGTTCTACTACTAATAGTAGACCTGAATTACCAAAAATTTTTTGGAAATTTTTTTCTCTTATTTTATAACTACCTAAATAATACTGTTATTATTTGTTTTTCTCTTTATCCACAAAGCCCAAAATATTTATTACCTGACTTTTTACAGAGAAACTTTTCTGAACCCACTCTCCCCCTGAAGGAATAATAGTATGTCTAATTAGAAACCAGTTATGCATTGAATTGATTGTCTTTTATTCTCATTTTAGAGTTCTTGCATTTAGAAAATACTAAAAATGTTCAAATTTGGAAAAGTTTATTGTCTATGTAATGTATTTTAAATCTCTGAAGTGTTGGAAACAAAATTCACCTGTAAATTATGTCAGTAGAGTATATCCTATAGGGTTTCTTGAAACAAACACTATTCTGTAGTAGTTGTCTAACTTTGGAATTCACAGCTTTGCCTTCTTTACCTTTTTTTGTTTGCTTTTGCTTCCAAATTGACTGATGACCGTTGTTCAAAGTTTTTTACTTCTGAAATCCAGTATATACTGAAAAGGATTTTTATTCCACTTTATGCTGAGTCTAATGTTGGCGGTTGTTTTAAAAAACAGTATGGGGACTTCCCTGTTGGTGCGGTGGTTAAGAATCTGCCTACCAATGCAGGGGGCATGGGTTTGAGCCCTGGTCCAGGAAGATCCCACATGCCACGGAGCAACCAAGCCCGTGTGCCACAACTACTGAGCCTGCGCTCTAGAGCCAGTGAACCGCAACTCCTGAAACCTGCACACCTAGAGCCCGTGCTCTGCAACAAGAGAAGCCACCGCAATGAGAAGCCTGTGCACTGCAATGAAGAGTAGCCCTCACTCGCCACAACTAGAGAAAGCCCGCACGCAGCAACGAAGACCCAAACGCAGCCAAAAATAGATTAATCAAGTTTAAAAAAAAGTATGAATACCTCCTGCAAATTACTAAGCTTCATGGGCAGTTTTATTTTAAATTCTGTGAGAAATAAGAGTTTTAGGATCTCATATAACATGCCTTGATACATTCTATAATATATATATTGGTAAATAATCTTTTATGAAACACATTTACATTCATATCTTGATGCAAAAGAACAATACATCTTCAGGTTTTTAATATAAATTAATCCATTTTTTCCTTACAGTAGCTTTGTGAGAGCTTATTGCTATCTCTTGAGAGTTTACATCTTTGACAAGAATATTTGTAATTTGAACTCATCACCCAATATTGTTCAGTTAGCAATTACAAAGGATTATTGACAGTCACCTTCTGGTCGCTGATCCTTTTAAAATCATTATATTATCATGATTATTTTGTAATTAAGTCCTATATATTGAGCCCTAGTGTTTGTTTTTCAAGTTTTCTTTTATGGAGCAGTTTTGTCTTTTGGTACTTTACTTCTGAATTATAGTTCCTTTTTTCTTTTTTTAAGTCTGTTTATATTCAGTGGGATTAAAAACACACTTCCACTTTTAGAGCAGATTTATCATCTACCCTTCAGGCTGTTCTTTAACATGGAACTCTTAAGAATGAATATCTTAAGATATTCCCCAGATGTTTTAAACTCCAGCAAACTTGTGGTTTTCTTTATTGGAATCTCTGTTGGTAGTATTCAGAAGATGAAAGAAAACATCTCCTCAGTCTCTAAACACTTTTCATACTGATTTTAGTGTCTTTTGCTGCGAAGACATGCATAAAATAAAACTTCTATACTGATAAATTTTCAGAATCCTTCTTTTAAAAATATCAAAATGAGAATTGCATTAACAGTAATGTAAAAAATAATATTGTGTGTTGCATGTGCTTTTGAATCAACTTTGTTATGTGATTCGTTTTTGGTTTTTTATAGCTGTGACATTTGGTCAGTTGTTTAACGGGTTATGCAATAGATTTTATTCTTCATTACTTAGTAGAGACTGAGGATGCTTTGCTTCAAGTGTTTTTCTGAAACGTTGGGAAGTTTGAATTTAAACTTTTAAAGATGTCAGTCATTTAGTTCTTTTTTTAGAGGGTAGCCAAATTGCAAATTCTTTGAAAAATCAGCAACTAAATTATTCCTCCATAGTTATAAAAATAGTTGGTAACATTTATTGAGTGCTTACTATGTTCAAGGCACTGGCATAATACTCCCAACAGAGTGGTAATGATTTGTACTAATTGAAAGATAATAAAGGGTTAATAAATGAAAGAGTGAAATAGTGCACTACAAACACAGGGGCTTTTCTCATCTTGAGCCTGTTGTAAAGGAAGCAAGTAGGAGCATCTTATCTGATCTCAGTTGTTTAGAAATAATCTGATTTTTTTCTCACCAGGTAACATCATATCTAAGTGTTAACCTAAAATTTGTCTTACAGTTAAATTTCTCTCTAATAACAATGTTCTACATTCTTTTTTCTTGTTTTTTTTGAGTTCTTTTTTTGCCTTCATAGTCCACCTCGTGTCTAGTAGGTATGTGGGACATAGGCAAAATCACAATCAATGTCAATATTGGGTTCTTTTAAAAAATATTCAAGAAAAACTTAATTTCCTTAAAATGTGTACAGGTTGGTAATCTGTACCTTCTTAAAAATCCAACACCACCAGCAGCAGTAGCAAGAAGACTCTCATTTAATCCTTCCAGAGTTCATCCATCCATTTATTTATCAAACTATTTTTTTGGCGTGTATGTGGCGTGTCAGGCACTATGCTTAAATATTGTGGAATGCAAAAACAGATAGGGTCTTTAATACCATGTTTTATGAATGAGGAAACCTAGTCTTAAAAAATAAATTACTTGCCCCATGTCAGACTACTAGATGAACATGAAGTTAAAGCCAGGTCTGTCTATACCAGAGCCTTTGCTTGAGGAACACTGCCTGTCCTGATGCCTTGCAGTGTAAAATCGTATTTTGACCATATTGGTATCAAATTTGTCTTATATGTCCTTAGTAAGGAATTTGACTATGCTGGATCGACCTTCCTTCGTCCCTCCCTCCCTTCCTCCTTTCCCCCCCTCCCTTCCTCCTTCCCCTCCCTCCCCTCCCCTCCCCTCCCCCTCCCCACCCTTCCTTCCACCCACCCTCCCTCCCTCCCTCCCTTCCTTCCTTCCTTCCTTCCTTCCTTCCTTCCTTCCTTCCTTCCTTCCTTCCTTCCTTCCTTCCACCTTTTCCTCTTAAATACTGATATTCCACCTAGTTCCACCCTCTGGGTTCTTCTCATTTGTCTGGGCATGGATTTCTTTGGCTTTATAATATTTGGGTTTTTTGAGCTTCTTAAGCCTGTAAGAGTGTGTCTTTAATCAAATTTGGGAAGTTTTAATAATATGTTATTTCTTCAAAACTTTTTTCTGCACTGCATTTTTTCTCTTCTCCTGACACTCTCTGGTAACATAAATGTTACATCTTTTAGTATTATTTCATAGGTATCTGAGTATTTGTTCATGTAAAAAAAATCATTTTTCTCTCTGTTGTTCAGACTGTAACATTTTTATTGATCTGTCTTCAAGTATACTGAGTTTTAATTCTGTCTTCTCCATTTCTCTGTGGAGTCCATATAGTGAGTTTTAAATTTTCACTTATTTAATTTTTATTTGGTCTTCTTTACATCTTATATTTCTTTGCTGAGTCTTTCTTTTTTTCCAGATATTTCAAGAGTTTTAGTAGTTTTGGTTCCCTGGAGCTCTCCGCTTTGGTCCTCTAGTCAGAGAGCCGGGGCTTTATTTTCCCAGTTCTGCCACAAACTTCCGTGACTGAGACTTGTCTGGGGCTAAGTAATAGGAAGATATAGAGAGAATATTCTAGGTTTAAACTTACTCAATAAATTCTTAAACTCATATATCAAATTATTCAGTTCTAGATGTTTACTCTTTTTTACAATTTTAATCCTCTGTTGAAATTCTCCATTTTTTCATCTAGTTTATGCATTCTTTTCTTTACTTCCAGTATCTAAATCATTTTGAAAACTTTTTCTAGTTTTGTTTTGTTTTGTTTTTAGTTTTTAATCAAATTATTTTGCCTCTTTCCATAACTATCAGTTGTTTATTGTTTGCCAGACACTTTATATAAGAACTGTTGATCCTTCAGATTGTATATTCTACCAGAGTGTTCACCCTTTTGTATACAAGGCTGATGTGGAGTGACAGGAGAGCTGATCACCTTAATAAAGTTAAGGATTAAAGCTAGGTCAAAGTTGATTTTCAGTTTTGATAGATTCAGTCTACACTATTTGCCTCTTTTTTTAGAGCTTGACTCTCTAGGACTCTTAGTTTAGACCACTGGGGTCTTTGTCTCATCAGCTGTGTGAAACAGTTCACCAGAGCTGCTCTCAGAGGTTTCTAGCTTAATTCTTCATCCTTCTGCCCAGCATACCTTCAAAATTTGCCAAATAGCTCAAGTGGGAGACTGACATTAAAAAAAATTTTTTTTTTAAATTGAAGTGTAGTTGATTTACAATGTTGGGTTAGTTTCACCAGTACAGGACAGTGATTCACTAATACATATATTCTTTTCCAGATTCTTTTCCCTCATAGGTTATTAAAAAATATTGAGTATAGTTCCCTGTGCTATACAGTATGTCTTTGTTAGTTATCTATTTTATTAATAATAGTGTGTATATAATAATCCCAACCTCCTAATTTATCCCTCCACCCCCTTTCCCCTTTGGTAACCATATGACATTTTGTTTTAGACCCTCAGTTTCCAATTTTATCACTTTAGTACTATGTAATAACTAAAATTCCAACTTTTTTTTTTAACCCTCTTGCCTTCCACCTCCATACCATTGTTCTGCTAAACCCAAAGTCTGAATTTTAAGCTTCTAGATATAACCAGGATAGATACATGTCCTCTCCCAGTCCCCAGCAGAAGAGTGTCTTAGTTTTTATTCTCCACTCTTCTAGGGGTTTCATTTCTTGCCTATCATGTTTTTAGTTCCTTTGCTCTTGGCCTTTGTTTTGTATGCACTGCCAAACTGGGCAAACTTTCTGGTTTTTAGGTGATTTGGGTTAACCCTCTTAGCTTACATTTCATTTTCAGAATTCAGCAAATGTGTTATGGGACAAACCAGCTGTGTGTTTGAGGTCCCTGAAATGTCAAATTTTGTCTTTCTAGCCTCATGCTGCTGAGTACAAATTTGGACAGGTCAGGCAAACCGCTACCAGTGCTGGCCTACCCTTTGAACAGTTCTAACCTCCCTGGAAATTTATTCATTTGGTGCTCATTGCTTCCATAGATCTTTTCTACCTTTAATGATTTATAATTTGCATGACTTTTCTAGTTGTTGTCAGTAGGAGTGCTGCTTATGACCCACTATATGGTACTCAGAATCAAAAGTTCTATATGTTATGTTTGGATAAGAGATTTAAATGTTTGAGTGTTTCTGATGAGTGATATTTTTTATAGTTGTGTAGAGAAAAATGATTAATTATTGCTTGAATACTATCCATATCTGTTACATATGTTTATAGACTTTTGCAATCAGAGTAACTAAGGCCCATTACAAACCATGTATTCTGTGATAGAAATAACAGCCAAAACCAAAGCAGTAAAGGAGGGAAAAAGTATAATTTGTGTTTTGGAACTTCCTGTGGACATATGGATGACATTCTAGGTTTATCAAGAGACTATTCATCTCATTTTGAGGAACACTGTCTTACAGTATTTCTCTTTTCCTTATATATGGCTTTTTCTTGTATAGTTTAAGAGTAAATATCAAACAGTTTTACTGTTTAATGAAAATTATACTTTGGTTTAGTGAAATTCTGTTGTGTGTTTTTATAATGGGTAGAAACCTAATGCATATGCCGTGCATCTGAATTTAGGAATAATTCATTTTATCTTAATCATCTATACTTATATACAAAGTACTTTTCAACAGTATATTTGATTATTTCATGTGCAAAAATCTTCACCTTCAGAGTTATAAATGGGAATAATTAAAAACTAAAACATTTTAGAATTGAATAAGGACTTATCTAAGCAACACATGCTTAAAACTGCTTTCTTATCAAAGAAAATAAAATTAGAGGTTGGAGAAATACCTTTAAATTACAATCCTTATGAACTAATAGCTTAACCCTGGTTTTGAATGACTGTTACTTTTTCCATCTTTTAAAAATATGCTTAAATATAAACACATGTGGGAAATGTTCTTTTGGCTTTTATCAAACTGACATTTAAGTGAATTTTTTTGAACCTCACTAAACATTTGTGGTAAAAGATTTCAAAGCTTTGAATCTTTCTATTTGCCTATGGATTTTTTCCCCCTGTGTTATTCTATTAACATTTGGTCTTAATAAGTATAACCTGTTTAGAATTACTGATGTTTTTTCATTTATTATTTGTTTAGATGAGAAGTTTAGGAAAGAACTTCATCAAAAACCCTACTTGGCAGTTACGAATGCTTTCTTAAGGAAGTTAAATTTTTTGAGTTTTACTCTAAAGATTTTACTTGTGTCTTATCCGTAATATGTCTTCTTTATGAAGTTTTCAAAATCGTTGATGTTTGGTTTCTGTGCCATGATGTTAGCACAATGTGAGATCTCCTTTATCTTATGATGTATGATGAGCTCTCTCTCTCTTTTTTCCCTCCAAGACTGGGGTAAAAGAGGCTGTAGTTAACTGTGAAAGTGGGAAGCAATTGCCCTAAGATAGAACTAGAAATTATAAAGGATGGTTTTATGGACACTTTCCTATTGATATTAAGGATGATTGGTCCTACATTAGGGTAGAATCATGAAATCTTTCTCATTTCAAGTAGTATTTGTTTAATATCAGATAACTAGAAAAATTACACATTAAAATTTAAGGAGCTATTTCTATTCTTTAATTTCTTCTCTCCCATTTTTTTTTTCCTTATCATTCTTCCTTTTATTTTTCTGTCTTTTTAGAATGATTTTCTGGATTCATCTTAAAAACAAGCCCCCAACTGCCTTTTTATTAAAAAGTAATTCATTTAGTTTTGGGCCACAAGGTGTTTTATTCTAAATAGTCTTATTTTTATTTTATATGATTTTAATTTTTTCTTAATTTTTGGATGGATCTCCTAATCCTGAGTCTGCCACTTACTAATTGTGAGAAACTCATCAAAAATCATTTAACTGGGCTTAGAGGATAAGGAAGGTGAATTTACTCATTCTTCTTAAAACAAGGAACACAAATAGAATCACACATAACCTGCACTTCAGAATTGCTAGGAGACAGATCATACTAAGAACTCAAATTTCTTATAAGTATTGGAAGAAACATCATGTTGCAATAGAGCAAGCTCTTACTTACTCCTGTACATCTTTACCACTGGAGAGCAGAGGTGGAGGGTGGAGGGCCTTAAGAGCCTATGAAAAAGAAGGGAGAGATGTGGAGAATGTAGTTCAAGAACAGACACGATCATTCCTGAAAAGAAAAAGTCCAACACATGTTCCAGACCTGTGTTTATGGAGTAGGATCAGACAGGCCCTCTCACCAGTCAGTGCGCCATCCCCAATCCATTCCAGTTAGATTTCTCTTTTTGCCCTTTAAGTGGCTTGCCTAGGAAAGCCCCTGAACCCTGTCCTGATCCTTAGAGCAAGGGATCTCATTATTGAAGAGAGAGAGTTTTGGGGAATTTCCTTTGGTGCCCCCCTAGATACTATGTTCTTTTTTCTTTTTAATTTAGTTTTTTAATTTATTTATTTGTTTATTTATTTATGGCTGTGTTGGGTCTTCGTTGCTGTGCGTGGGCTTTCTCTAGTTGTGGCGAGCGGGGGCTACTCTTCGTTGCGGTGCGTGGGCTCTCATTGCAGTGGCTTTTCTTGTTGCGGAGCACTTGCTCTAGGCATGCAGGTTTCAGTAGTTGCAGCACGCGGGCTCAGTAGTTGTAGCTCGTGGGCTCTAGACCGCAGGCTCAGTCGTTGTGGTGCACAGGCTTAGTTGCTTCGCGGCATGTGGGATCTTCCTGGAGCAGGGCTTGAACCTGTGTGCCCTGCATTGGCAGGCGGATTCTTAACCAGTGCGCCACCAGGGAAGTCCTTTTTTTTTTTTAAATAAGTCAGGTTTATTGAGGTATATTGAGATATACTTGACATAGAGTAAAACTCACTGTTTTTATATGTAATATTCTATGAGTTTTCACAAATGTACACCGTTGTGTAACCATCACCAAATTAGGACATTTCTGTTGTCCTCCAAACTCATACTTCTTTGTAGTCATTTTCTCCTCTCTGATTTCAGTTCCTGACGATCACTACTCTGATTTCTGTCCCGATAGCCTTGCCTTATCCAGAATGTCAAATAGATGGGATCATATTGTTTGTAGCCCTTTTATGTCTGGCTTCTTTCACATGGCGTAATACTTTTGAGATCCACCCATGTTCTTGAATGTGTGGATGTACCACAATTAGTTTATCCATTCACTGATGGACATTTGGGTTATTTCAAGAGTTTGATGATTATAAATAAGGCTGTTATAAACAGTCACATACTTGAGTCAGCTGGTAAGTATATGTTTAACTTTTTTTAGAAATTGCCAAATTGTTTTCTGAAGAGACTGTACCCATTTTTCATTTCTGTCAGCAATGTGTGAGTTTCAGTTACGCTGCATCCTTGTCAGCACTTAGTATTGTTATTTTTTAAAAAGCCATTCTAATAGCTGTATCTCCTTATGGTTTTAATTTGGATTTCCCTAATGACTGTTGATGTTAGAATCTATGCTTATTTGCTGTCTATATCCTTTCTTTGGAAATGTTTCTATTAATCTTTTGCCCAGTTTTTTTTATTGGATTGTTTGTTTTCTCATTACTGAATTTTGAGAGTTCTTTATGTATTCTGGATAGTATATACTTCTCAAAGTTAATATTTATAATAAATGTTGAAAAGTATTTTTATAACAATAAGTATATTTTTGAAATGGTAGGTCAGTACTGTTTAAGTCATTATGAATTATGAACACTGCTTTAGCACCCTTAGTTGCTAGGTTCACTATGACATATTCAGACTGAGCATAGCTTGTCAGACTTGTCAGGAATTAATATTATATAATATGAAAAATATCATTGCTTGGTAAGTCACTTTTTTCAGGAATGTTAGAGAATAAAAAGTTTATATTTCTAAAGTTTTCTTTTAAAATTCTCACATTTATATCTTTGCCATTTGTCTTACCAATTTACATCATTGATTGGGTAATTTATTTAGAGTTTAAAAAGAGGTATATTTGGAAGAAATTTCTTAACCTAAAAACCGAGTGATGATAGGAATTAAAAATGCCCTAAATTCTAAAACTTTCTTTGGATCTTATAAATTGAACTAGATGATGTTTGATCCTCAGATTACAGGAATAAGACTTAGTTTTTCATTCATATCCTTATGTGTGGGTCACAGTCAGTGGAATTGAGCATACTGTGATTGTTTTTCTAAGATATAGTGAATATGCATTGTTTTATTATCATCTTCCAACAAGTACTGTTCTCCTTACTCTTCACACTCCTGATTTTCTTTACTTGTGTGTGGTGGGTATTCTTTATTCTTGAGTGCTAAATTTTCTGAGCAGAACATAATATATCCCCTTGGATATATTATGTTAGACTCTGCTTGTGTTTACTTCTTACAACTCATTGAAAAATCATTCACTGTTTGTTCCTCACTCTAACTTTGTAAAGTAGAAACTAGTTGGAAATTTTATGAAACGAACAGTACAGTATATTAACAAGCAGCAAAATGTAGATGCTTTCTTCAGTATAGCATCATAATTCTCTTCCATTAAATTTTTCAGTTATTGACTTTCCCATAACCTATCTGACCATGTTGTAGTTAGTATAATAATTAGTGTTTTTGAAAAGGTGAATCTCTTTGTAGTATACTATCCTGCATTTATTTCCATTGATACTTGTGGCTTGACTTCAATGCCAAAATGGCTTTTATGCTAAAGGATGGATTATGTTAGCTAAGGATGGATTATGTTAGCTTGCCTATGTTTACTTTGGTCATTTAGTCACTGCCCAGCTGTTCCACAATTAGAAGCTCTTGCTGCTGTGAGTAGCATGCTTATGATCATCAGTATTATTTTTATTTTTATCAGAAGTCTGTGCTATCTTTTTTTTCAATTTATTTTATTGAAGTATAGTTGATTTACAATGTTGTGTTAATTTCTACTGTATAGCAAAGTGACTCAGTTATACATATATATATATATATGTATTTTTTTATATCTATACATTCTTTTAAAAAAATTTGTTTTGGAGTTTAGCTGCTTTACTATGTCCTATTAGTTTCTTCTGCACAGCAACTTGAATCAGCTATACATATACATATATACCCTCTTTTTGTGGTTTTCCTTCGCATTTAGGTCACCACAGAGCATTGAGTAGAGTTCCCTGTGCTATATAGTTATGTTCTCATTAGTTATCTCTTTATTATACATAGTATCAGGCTTCCCTGGTGGCTCAGTGGTTGAGAATCTGCCTGCCAATGCAGGGGACATGGGTTCGAGCCCTGGTCTGGGAAGATCCCACATGCCGCGGAGCAACTGGGCCCGTGAGCCACAATTACTGAGCCTGCGCGTCTGGAGCCTGTGCTCTGCAACAGGAGAGGCCGCGATAGTGAGAGGCACGCGCACCGCGATGAAGAGTGGCCCCCACTTGCCACAACTGGACAAAGCCCTCGCACAGAAACGAAGACCCAACACGTCAAAAATAAATAAATAAATAAATAAATAATAATCTGTATACATAGTATCAATAGTGTATATATGTCAATCCCAATATCCCAGTTCATCTCACCCCAGCCCCCCTTGGTATCCATACATTTGTTTTCTATGTCTGTGTCTTTATTTCTGCTTTGCAAATAAGATCATCTATACCATTTTTCTAGATTCCACATATGTGCGTTAACATATGATATTTGTTTTTCTCTTTCTGACTTATTTTACTCTGTATGACAGTCTCTAGGTCCATCCACATCTCTGCAAATGACCCAATTTCATTCCTTTTAATGGCTGAGT
Source organism: Balaenoptera musculus (assembly GCF_009873245.2). Classification (NCBI taxonomy): domain Eukaryota; kingdom Metazoa; phylum Chordata; class Mammalia; order Artiodactyla; family Balaenopteridae; genus Balaenoptera; species Balaenoptera musculus. The sequence goes on along the minus strand of NC_045800.1, from coordinate 60,471,619 downwards.
AATATTCTATTGTATATATGTACCATATCTTCTTTATCCATTCCTCTGTCGATGGACATTTAGGTTGTTTCCATGTCCTGGCTATTGTAAATAGTGCTGCAATGAACATTGGGGTGCATGTGTCTTTTTGAATTGTGGTTTTCTCTGAGTATATGCCCGGGAGTGGGATTGTTGGGTCATATGGTAGTTCTATTTTTAGTTTTTTAAGGACCCTCCATACTGTTCTCCATAGTGGCTGTATCAATTTACATTCCCACCAACAGTGCAAAAGGGTTCCCTTTTCTCCACCCTCTCTCCAGCATTTATTGTTGTAGATTTTTTGATGATGGCCATTCTGACTGGTGTGAGGTGATACCTCACTGTTTTGATTTGCATTTCTCTAATAATTAGTGATGTTGAGCATCTTTTCATGTGTTGGCCATCTGTATGTCTTCTTTGGAGAAATGTCTATTTAGGTCTTCCACCCATTTTTTGATTGGGTTGTTTTTTTGATATTATGTTCTATCTTTTAATAGACTTTAAATATTCATATTTGATCATTTTCATATGATACCTTTTCTGTGCATACTACCATTCTGAGGTATGGTCTAATACTAAACCAGGATTAAAAGACTAGTATTTAGTCATTGCTTTCCCTACCACATTAGTATTTGAAATCTTCTCCACTCTCTTGTATTTTACTTTTCTTCTCAGAAACAAAGCAGATATATAGATAGCTTTCATATTATTGTCAAGAATTATCAATTGTTTATAAAGTATTTAATAATATGTGATATGAGAGTGGAAAGCATTACTTAGAATTTAAATTCTATATACTATCAGCACAAGTATTAAAAATTCTTTATAAGTATATGGTATATTGCTTTCTGCTTTTTCCATAAGGTTAGTCTTCCAAGAAATTCTGAACTACATTCCAGTGACATTCATTTTTATTTAAAAGTTTTCTTTAATAAAAATACTTCCATTTAAAAATGAATATAAATACATGATCAAATTGTAGAAAATATCGAAAAGGAAAAGGCTTATGTCTAAAATACTGATGGGTTGTTAATGCGGTTCTTCTGTTCATTTTTGTTAAATTCTAACGAAAAATACTGAACATTTTGTTAAATTCTAACGAAAAATACTGAATACCTTTTTATATTCTGATAATCTCTCTTTGAACAGTAAATATAAGAACATCGCTTATTATATTTTGGTTTTCATAAACTACAAATGTTCATTTCTTACATTTTGTGTTCTTTCGACTTTATCTTAATTTGCTACCTATATTTTCAATGTCATTTTCATATATTTGTTTATTTACTCACTCTATTTTAATTGTATCATCATAAGCTGCCAGAATTCCTTCCTAGGATAGTATAGCATATAAACAATTATAATATGAACTATATTATATTCTGTCCAATGATAATCATTATAATTTAATCCTTCCACTATTTTTGAATATTTTGTTTTAAATTTTACTTTATTATATCTTATGGTAATATGTTCAGCTCTTGCATATAGCATTATTTATGATTTGGATTACTTCCTTAGGGTAGAGTCCTAGAAATGGATTTTTATGATAATAGTATATAAAAATTTTTGTGATTCTTGATATGTATTGCTAAATTACCTTCCAAAAGAGTTCTGTCACTAACACTGTATGGTTATATCAGCTTTTTCACATCTCTAGTAATGCTGAGTATTAATTTTTAGTGTGCAATTTAATGTGCAGAAATCTGTTTACATGTTTTTGATTACTAGTGATTACTAGTGAATCGTGTTTTTGATTACTAGTGAACGAAGCTGATTCTTTTTCAACATTTATCATTTTTCTTTTGTTTATTGTTCATTTGTCCATTTATATGAGCCATAATAGTTTCTTTTTCTCATATGAGAATATTAAAATAGTATTTAAGAAATATTGAATCAATAAATTCATTAAAAGTTAATGTTAAAATATATAAAATGATAGTTAAAATATTTTAAAAATCTTTTGGGTAAAGATAACCATTTTCATATTTGTTAAACAGTTCTTATCCTTTATATTTTAAGTTTTTAATTTGTTTGAATTTGCTTTTATTTAGAAATGCTTTAAATATTTTTGTTATCAAATTTGTTGTTCTTATTCTTTGTTTGCTTCTGTCAACTGCAAACTCTCATCCAGAAGTTTGATAAGCACTGGATCCAGTTTTCTCTGGCATTTTATTTAAGTAATGTTGCCTCTGGAATTTTTTAGCATCATAAAAGCTGCATACTTTATTAATTTGAGCTTCATAAATCCTACCAGATTGCTGGTAGGAAAATGTATCAGCTACTGTTCTTTCAATTGTGTTTTTTGTTTGTTTGTTTGTTTGTTTTTGGCTGTATTGGGTCGTCATTGCTGTACACGGGTTTTCTCTAGTTGCGGCGAGCGGGGGCTCTTCTTCGTCGCGGTGCATGGGCTTCTCTTGTTGCGGAGCACAGGCTCTAGGCACACAGGCTTAAGTAGTTGCAGCACGTGGGCTCTAGAGTGCAGGCTCATTAGTTGTGGCGCATGGGCTTAGTTGCTCCACGGCATGTGGGATCTTCCCGGACCAGGGAACGAACCTGTGTCCCGTGCATTGGCAGGTGGATTCTTAACCACTGTGCCAACAAGGAAGTCCCAGTTGTGTTTTTTGATTGAGGTGTTTGATATGCCTACTCCATTCCCACAGAGAAGCTCAACCAAATGGAGAAAGTAAGAATGTATCTATAAAGTACTAAAATTGCCACACATCTCTCCCTATAGAAAAAAATCACGTGTTGGAAATATATAGAAGTTCCGTGCAAAATATAAAGATATCATAAACTCTGTCATCACTAAACAACTTAGAAAATAAGGTTTTTATATAATTGATTATATCCCTATAAAGCTGTAATCATGGTTTTGAGGCTTATTAATGTTTTAGCCTGAACTTTTTTGTTCTTTCATTAAAGATACACAGTCCTTCATCTTTTCCTAGCATTTTCCACTGTGTACACTGATAGTTTTGACACAGATAATGTGGACCATTCATACACAAACCGGAGATTTTGTATCAACTAGAAAAGTGTGTAGAGAAAATGTGCCGAATCCATGCAAGAGATTAAAGAAACTAAATTTTTCCTCAATGCAGTTAGTTCCGTAAACAGAAAATTTTCTGGGTTTGATAATCAACTACTTAGGAGTTCCCTTTTTTTAATATGATTTTTCTTCTCTCCTGTATTTCCTTTCCTAACACCATCCAACTGATCATCCGAAGTAGAGGTCTTAGAATTGTTTTCCCTCTGCCACATCTTTCACCTCCAGTTATTTATCACATCTGATGTCTTAAACTTCAGAAATGATTCCTTAGCTTGATCACTTCCCTGTAGCCCCTTAACTCAGCATCTGATCTTAGGTATGAACTTTTCTAAAGGCTGGCAATCTGCCTCTTTTTATTCTGCCCTGTCCTCAGAAGAGTGCTATCATCATTCAAAAAAAAAAAAATCTGCCTTTCACACTATTAGTAAACAGATGTTAAAAATTCCTAGTTGCCTACTGAAGAATGTCTAAATTGATTAGCCTGGCACAGAGAGTTTTGTCAGTTTTTACTATTTTACCTACATTACCTGTAACTTATTTTCTGAATATGTTAGAGTTTTTGTTTTACCCCTACCGTTGAATATTTTTTCTCCCTTATTTGTCAAATTATTGTTCAAATGTTAAACTTTCCCTACCTGTTTCATTCGGAAACACTTACTTCTCTGCTCTGTGTTTTGTTCTGTATATAGTTCTATTTATATAATTGTATGGAAAGTTGCTGTTTTCTTCCATTATAAGGTGAAGTAGATTTTAAAATATTTTTATTAGAAAACAATTTATATGCTTATTACACAATCAAAACAAATGTATATAAGATCCATAATTGCTTGTACTTTGGAGCGAACCACTGTTAACACCTTGGTTGTAGTCTTCCAGGTCCTTTTTAGTACACATGTATATTGGATAATTTTGTTTGCAATATACATATATATATTGCAGTTTTCTTGGATTATATTGTGCGTATGTTTTGGTTACTTAATGTTTCTAAATTGAAATATATGGAAAATATCTATCAGTAGTATAAGTCTACAACATTTAAAAATATTTAACTCTTTAGTAGAAGCAATGCATACACACAGTAAAAATAAATCAAAGTGAAAAATTAAGCATTTCTCTCTAAGACTTCCAGTTTTCTGAAATGGACCTACCCTGTCATTCATCAGAATTCATCAGGATTTATAAGGCCAAAATTTGGAATAAGCCTAATTTGTCCATTGATTCTCACTGCTATTTATTCTCTGTGCATATTATGCTGGAGGTTCTAGTGTCTGCACTAAGGCAGGAAAAGAGGAGAAAAAAATTTTTTCCTTATTCACAAATGATGACTATATATGTATGGCAAAAACACAGAAAAATCATTGCTGTTAATTAGAGATGTTAGCAACTTGGTTGGAAAAAAAAATTGAAAAAAAATTATATTTCTAAATACCAGCAACAAATAAAAATTAGGTTTAGACAAATATCATTTACAGTACTGTTAAAACGTAGGAAGTATGAAGTCGTGACTATAAGAGAGGAGCAGGATTTATGGCACAAATTATGAAACTAATAGATGTTAACCTAAATAAATATACTGTGGTATATACCATAATCATGGATTGGACAATTGTCGGGATGGTGGGGGGGCTTGCTTCATGGATCTTAATTGTGCAGCATGTCGGCTACAAGTGGACAATTTAATATTGGAAAGATATCACTTTTCCTTGTGTGTGTGTATGTATATATATATGTATATATATATATATATGTGTGTGTGTGTGTGTGTGTGTGTGTATATATATATATATAAATAAGTAATTGCAATCCTAGTCAAAATTCTGACAAGTTTTTTTTTTTTTTTTTGGAAATTGACATCTAGTTGTGCATTTATGTGGAGGTCCAAGAGGGCCAAGAATAGTCAAAGCACTCATGAAGAAGAACATGAAGCTGGCACTTGTCCTTCCATTAAGACTGATAAAACAATAATATATAAACAGAAATGGAATTTTTGCAGGGCATATAGATAGGCATATAGATCAATGAGTCAGAATAAAGAGCCCCCCCCCCTGTACACACACACACATGCACACACACACACATATAGTTGTGTGTCTGTTTGTCTGTCTGTCTGTCGGTCTTTGGTAGTGGTGATGGTCATGGTAGTTACACAAGCGCTGAATTTCAAAATACTATTTTTAAGTTGTGTATTTATTTCAGATACCTTTAAGAAATTTATAAAAAATCAAACAACTAAAAACGAAGAAACAATTTTAAAAAAACCTTCCCTTCTCCACTCCATACAGGGGCAAACACTAACAGGTTTTTTTTTTTAATTAAAAAAAATCAGTTAATTAATTTATTTTTGGCTGCGTTTGGGTCTTCGTTGCTGCGTGTGGGCTTTTTCTAGTTGCAGTGAGGAGGGGATACTCTTCATTGGGGTGTGCAGGCTTCTCATTGCGGTGGCTTCTCTTGTTGCGGAACACGGGCTCTAGGCACACGGGCTCAGTAGTTGTGGCTCGCGAGCTTAGTTGCTCCACGGCATGTGGGATCTTCCCGGAGCAGGGCTCAAACCAGTGTCCCCTGAATTGGCAGGCGGATTCTTAACCACTGTGCCACCAGGGAAGTCCAACAGTTTGTTTTTAATAGTTTACCGTTACAAATATAAATAATGTAGTTATGTCCCATTTTTTGAATTAACGGAGTTACTTATCTATTGACTCATCTGAAAGCTGAAGAATATAGTGCACATGTTACTGTTTTTTCTCCTTTTTCCTGCCTCATTGTCTTACTTATGTTATTTTAGATATTTTAATTTTTCTACTGACTTATTTATTTATTTATTTATTTATTTTAAAGCTTAGGGGAAGTCAAAAGACTTCTTCGCAACAGGATGGAAATTTTATTTTATTTATTTATTTATTTATTTATTTTTGGTTCCGTTGGGTCTTCATTGCACACGGGCTTTCTCTAGTTGCGTCAAGTGGGGGCTACTCTTCGTTGTGGTGTGTGGGCTTCTCATTGCGCTGCTTTCTCTTGTTGCAGAGCACAGGCTCTATGTGCGCGGGCTTCAGTAGTTGTGGCACACGGGCTCAGTAGTTGTGGCACCTGGGCTTAGTTGCTCCACGGCATGTGGGATCTTCCCAGACCAGGGATCGAACCTGTGTCCCCAGCATTGGCAGGCAGATTCTTAACCACTGCGCCACCAGGGGAGTCCCGTGACTTTATGACTTTAAGCAATATACTTAAAGCCTCTTTTTTAAAAAGTTGATCATTAACATGAGATACTTGTGGACTCTTTTCAAATGAAGGAATGAGAATAAGGAAACTTTACATCTCTCCATTCTTCCATCTTCAAAATGTCAGTGTTATAGATAATGTTTTTACATTCTGTTTTATAAGTATAATTAAATGTTACATATTTTATCTCTGCATAGATTCCAAAGTTGAAAACCAAACAAAACATCATTACTGAATGACTAGGTAGATATTTTTCTCTGTAGAACCAAGTAGTGTGATTGAATGAACTCTTAGAAGAGAAAATACAATCCTTTGTTATTAAAATTTTTACTGTGTAGGGGAGAATTTTACATGAAAAAAATATAGTAGACCCTCATTTAAATTTCTTTCAAAATACACTTTTCCAAAGTCATAAACAGTTGTCACTTTTTCCTTTTTTTTAAAAAACCCCATGCAATTGTTTTTCTTCCTCCCTTCCTCCTTTCCTTTCTTGCTTTCTATCTTTCTTGGCCGTGCTTCAGGGCTTGTGGGATCTTAGTTTCTTAGTTCCCCGACCAGGGATTGAACCCCGGGCCTTCAGCAGTGAAAGCACCAAGTCCTAACCCCTGGACCACCAGGGAATTCCCTCTTATGTTTCTTTTTGATTTATACACCAGCATAGAGTACAGTAGTTCGTTGTCTTTTAGCTTCCTATATTAAGTCTGGTGTTATTCTGATTCTTATTCCTTTTTATGTAGTGTGTTATTTTTCACCCCAGAAGCTTTTAAGGTTTTCTCTTAATATGAGAGTTCTGAAGTTTAACAAGGTATGTCCAAGTGTGGATTCCAGTCCCTACTTCCGAGTGTAATTGCTTGGTGTTTGGAGATATCTGAATATTATATATATATATATTTTTTCTTTTGATGACTTCTTTTTTTCCTAGTGTTTCTTTCTTACCCTTCATTATCTCTGTTCTCCTTTTCTGTCATTCATATTAAATGGATCTTGGACCATCTAATTCATTCTCTGTTCCTTTTAAGTTTTCTTTCATACTTTTCATCTCTTACATTTTTGATCCAATTTCTGGGTTTTTTTCTTAATTTCAGTTTCGTTCTCTTCATCTTTTTAAAATCTGTGTCCATTTTAATTGCTTAGGTCATTGATTCAACTATTAATTTTAAAAATTCAATGGTGGTAAAGTTAATTTATAGCAGCTCTGTTATTCTCTAATTGTTCTTTTTTCATATAACTAGACAGGTAGGTTTCTCCGAATTGTCTCTGAGAAAAAACTAGGCAGAAAGTGAGAAACAGTGTGAGAGTTCCTCAAAAAGTTAGTCTTAGAGTTACCATTTGACCCAGCAGTTCTACTCCTACGTATATACCCAACAGAAATGAAAATGTTATATCTACATAAAACCTCGTACATGAATGTTCATAGCAGCATTATTCCCAATAGCCAAAAGATGAAGGCAACCCAAGTGTCCATTGTTGGATGAAGGACTAAACAAAATATGGTATATCTATAATGGAATGTTGTTCAGCAATAAAGAGGAATAAAGTACTTATATATGCTGTAGCATATATGAATCATGATAACATTATGCTAAGTGAAAGAATCCAGTCAACAATGCCATACACATATATATTATTCCATTTATGTAAAATGTCCAGAATAGGTAGAAATACAGAAGATAGAAAGTAAATTAGTGTTTGTTTAGGTCGGGGGAAGATGATGTAAGATTGGGTTTTGATAGCTAAAGGGTATGGGGTTTCTTTCTGAGTTAATGAAAATACTCTAAAATTGATAGTGATGATGGTTACAGAAGTATAAATATATTTTAAATGATCAGATTGTAGACTTCATATGGTTGAATTGTATGATATGTGAATTATATCTCAATAAAGCTGTTATCAGAAAAATAAAGAAAAAAAGAAAAAGGCAGGCGAGGAATCTACACATTTGCTAGATAAAAGAGGACTTTTTCATGACAGATTAGAGCATTTAAACAGATCTGACTCTTGTGGGTAAGGTAGGAGTAGTTGGGCAGCTACCCTCGTGTACCAAATATAGTATTTAAAGAAATTGCTCTTGCTGTTATGTCTCCTGTCACTGCTTTGTCAATTCTGTTACATTTGCTTTCTGTTAAATTAGAATTTATTTCTCAAATTCGTTGTCTGTGCGTGGCATCTTTCCTTGCTTTGTGGTGCTGTTATACTTTTGTTCATTTTCATATATAAAAAACATACTTTTTGACATTCAGTCAGATTTGGAAGGGGAAGCAAACATACGCTTCCTCTTCCATCCTGAAATGTGAGGTTCTATAATTTTTATACCCCTTGAACTAATTTTAGAGATAACATTAATAAGCAAAATTTTGGTTTCTGTAGAAAACTCTTAGTTGACTGGAATGAGGAGAAATACACTGATTTCTATGTGTTTGTAATTAACAAGTAATTCTGAGACTGCAGTTCTGAATTTGACTAACCAGTGAGTTGTATGTGACCTTTGTTGGACAGTCTGCTCAAATACTTTATGCCTCACTTTCCTTGTTTGTTTGTTTGTTTGTTTTTTAAATGGCAGACATAGTGAGGCCGGCGAAGCCTCAGCCACATCCTTCCATTGCTTCTTTTTTTAAATTTTATTTATTTATTTATTTATTTATTTATGGCTGTGTTGGGTCTTCGTTTCTGTGCGAGGGCTTTCTCTAGTTGCGGCGAGTGGGGGCCACTCTTCATCGCGGTGCGCGGGCCTCTCACTACCGTGGCCTCTCTTGCTGCGGAGCACAGGCTCCAGACGCGCAGGCTCAGTAATTATGGCTCAGGAGCCTAGTCGCTCCGCGGCATGTGGGATCTTCCCAGACCAGGGCTTGAACCCGTGTCCCCTGCATTGGCAGGCAGATTCTCAACCACTGCGCCACCAGGGAAGCCTCTCCTTGTTTGTTAAATAAAGGCATTCTGTTTATCCCTTTTAGTTTTAAAATTGATCATGTTTACAGTTGACCTTTGAACAACATAGGTTGAACTGTGTTGGATCCACTTAATAAGTGGATTTTTTTTTCAATAAACATAGTTTACAGGTCTTTAAGTGTGGGGAAAAGTTTGTGTTTGGTTAGAGATTACAGTATGTGGAATCAAAAGAACTAGAGTTTGAATCCTGATTTTATCCAAACTGCTTTAGCATCCTGCCCTTGGGTGAGTCATTTATCAGTTCCTTTATTTTTGAGGCAGAGATAACTGTCCCCGGGTTTTTCCGCAGACGGGTCGGGGATTGGTGTGTTGACGCCTCTCTTCCCCTTCTATCCTGCCTGAACAACTCGCAGTGGAAGACCTTCACATAACTTTCACAGTCCGCCTTCAGTGTCCATGGTTTTACATCTATGGATTCAACTAACTGTGGATTGTGTTGTACTGTACTATGCAGGTTATTTATTGAAAAAAAATTGAAAAATATAGGAGCTAATAGGACCCACCTCATAAAGTTGTGAGCATTTTAAAAAATGATTTGGATAAAATGTTTAAAACAATAATTTTTGGCACACATAATAAATATTATATAAATGTTAGCTGTGGAACCTCACCCTAAAACGTCAGAGGGTTCTGAAATCCTGTAAGTTTTAGAAAAACTGAATAATAGTCAAACAGGTTTCTTTGTTTCAGATATCTCAGTGCCTTTAATATGCTGATATGCACTATGAAAATTCAAGATGGAAATAGAGTACACACATTTCCTACGCTTATTTGGTCACATAATCCTTTTTCTCTAGAGCGTCTTGCAAAGCTAGTGTTCTTTTTAAACCGTAATAGTCTAGAACCATGTTGGTCCAGTAAGGTAGCGGCTAGCCTTGAGGTTATAGATACTCAAATTTAAGTTAATAAAGTTAAATAAAGTTTAAAATTTTATTTAAGATAAAACTCATCAGTCACACTAGCCACCTTTCAAGCGTTCAATAGCCACGTGTGGCTAGTGGCGGTCAAACTGGACGCACAGATACAGAACATTCCCACTGGAGTCAGAAAGTTCTGTTGGATGGTGCTGGTAGAATTTGATAACAAAAACAAAGTAAACAATAGAGTATGTAGTTGGTTTACTGTAATTTTAGTATCTATAATAAATTTAGGCTCATCTAGTTCTTCCCGAAATATTATAGTTGTTTGATTCTTAGTCATTGGAAGGAAGAAATTAATGATGATGGAACGCAGAAGACTATAACTTAAGGAAAGTTCTTGAGAAAGTGAGAAAGGATGGTGTTGCTGTAACGACAACAGACTGGGTGGCCTACAACAGAAATTTATTCTCTCAGTATTCTTGGGAGGCAGAAGTCTGAAATCAAGGTGATAGCATGGTTGCACTCCTTGTGACGAGCCTAGGGGAGAATCCTTCCTTGCCTCTTCCAGCTTTTGGTGGGTGTTGGCATTCCTTGGCTTCCTTGGCATATGGCCACATCACTCCCATCTCTGTCTCCATTTTCACCTCGTCTTCTCCTCTCTGTCTTCTCTTTTGTCCATTGTAAGAAGACCTGGCATTGGATTTAGGGCTCACCTGGGTAATTCAGGAGGGAGGATCTTACCTGAAGATCCTGAACTTAATTATGTCTGCAAAGACCTTTTTTTCAAATAAGATTACATTCACAGGTTCTGGGGGGACATATCTTTTTGGAGAAATTGGCTTTTGAAAGTGGAATGACCTCAAACGAACATGGCAGTTGATCACTGTATGTTTACTTTGTCTATTCATTCTTCCTTTCTCCTCCAGTCTCTAATATCACTCTTAGCTGTTACATAGTTCAGAAAGTAATTAGAAGAGAACATTTCCTAAACTACCACAACTAGCCACCTATCTGCATCTGGGACTATGTGCTTTGTTTTCTCTCCTGTTAGTATTAGGTGAATATTATTAGTGGTATACAAATAACTGCTGTCAGCATTTTGGCAGGTTTGCTAATTGTGTTTATTGGCATCTCAGGGTTTTATAGATGGGATCTGAAGGCAATTGGAAGTATGGAAGTGGGTATAATAACTGTGTTTTTCCTACTCCTAATGTAACCATCTCTGTATTTATCTCTTTTTATATTTTGAAGTTCTGTGAAATGTTTCATTTGAGTAAAAAGATCTACTTCCATACTTAAAAATTTAAAGTTTTGAAAATACTTTCCAAGACTGACATCGTTTTTGAATACTCTATTCACATCCCAATCTTTCTCTTCTTTGACTGATCTTCTGTAGCACTTACTGTCTACGTTGCATACATTTTGTTGGTTGATAATTTAGTATTTTAAAATTTTCTTTTTCATGTGTATTCATCCTTTTGTCCCTCCAAAGCTTGTAAATCCTTTGAAATTAAAGTGTATACGTATGCCCTTTGGTTATCTCCCACAGCGTCTAACATGTTAGAGACATGTAGTAGGGAATATTGACTTGTGATCTGGATTATTAAATGCTATGTAATTTGAGACTTATTAGAATCAGTATCCATAGCCCTTTGTCTGGGTATGTGTAATTCTACGGGTTTATATGGATCATCTTGTATGAAAAGTTTTATGTATAGTTAGTATATGTATTTTCCTGGAGAGACGTTCTCTAGCTTTTATCAGATGCCAAAGTAATGAAGTATCAAAGGTTTAGTTTGTCTCTCTCTGCCCCTATATTTGGCAGATACAGAAATTGTGTCACTAAGCAACTTTCCTAGAATCATAACAACCCAATGTAATTTCCCAATTCTTTAAGTTATAAACCAATAGCCTTTATGATATCTAAAACTTTTAGAACTTATTAGAATATACATTTGTAAGGACTTTAGAGTTCAACACTTAATATAGGAAGATATGCATTGCTTATAAATAATAATTTATAAAGTTTTATTTTTACCTTCTGTTTAGTTTAATGGCTAATTCTGGTCAGCCTATACATTTTAAATTCTTATAGTTGTACACTTGTGGAAAGAATTTCTTAAGTATGGAAATTTAGCAAAGTTGTTTTTTATACAACATTTTAATTCATTTATTCAACATTATTATGTAGTTCCAAAAGTTTCACTAAATGTGATTTAACGAACTTCTAATCAGAAAAATTTGCATTGTGACAACTGACAAATGCTAACTTACTTTTTTCTACTGTGATTTCCTTTTAGGTTTGATGAACTTGTAAAAAAATTCAAAGTTGAATATCATGCTGGTGGCTCTACCCAGAATTCAATTAAAGTGGCCCAGGTTGGTTAATTATTTTAAAGGTGATAAAGAAATGGATTCAGAATGATTCTAGACTTTTGGTCATTGTGCATAATTATTCCAATCTATATTTTGTTGCTATAGAATATTTTTGTTGGTTTTGAATGTTTATTATTCATTTACATTTCTTCTTAATTTCTTGTGGAATCCTTTGATTATTATTTTATATTTCATGTTACTGATTTGTAGAAATTCTGCATATTTTATAGATAGTATTCTTTTTTATTCTATAAATTGGAAGTATTCCTTATTTGTCATTTGTACTTTAACTCTGCTTATCATGTCTTTTACTTTGCCAAAGTTCTTAGTTTTTTTTAATATAGTTAAACTTTATGGCTTCTGCATTTCATATAATACTTAGAATGGACATTCTTACAACAAGATACTATAAGTTTTCTTGTTGTATATATATAAATACGTATATACCTATATATCTACATAGTTGTATGTATGTATGTGTAAATTTATGTATCTGTGTCTATATCTATATACGTCTTCCAGAGGGTAATTGGATAAACTCATTTTGACATATACTCTACAAGTTACCAGCGTGACCTAATTTTAAGTGGGAGTGTTAGTGTTCTATTTAAAGTTCCAATTACGAAGGACATGAAAAAGCTTTACAGACTTCTGGTTCTTACCTCTACGATTTGTAAACTAGCTCCAAATCCCACTAACTGCAGTCAAAGGTCAACTCTGATGGACTCAGGTCATTTTGATTGTTTTATTGATTAATGCTTCCCCTTTGAATTTTAATTATGGGCCAGAGAAGTGGAAAATTGACAAACAAAGGTTGAACAATTTCTGTGTTTTTGAACTAACTTTTATTAGATTTAGACATATACTGTAATTATCCTGCATACTTCCAAAGCTCAAATTTAATCATAGTATTAAAATATTGTAGGTTGTAAAATATTGTGTGCAGTGGCCTGAGGAGATGAGGTCTTTGTATTTGTCAGCTAATTTTGTTTGTTTGTTTAACATTCCGGTGGTCACTTTGAGAGCTCAGGTTAATGGAAAAAAGACAGTTTACTTCTGTATTAGTTTTCTCAGGCTGCCGTAACAAAATACCACTGACTGGTTAGCTTCAACAACAGAAATGTATTTTATTACAGTTTTGGAGGCTGGTGCCATCTGAGATGAAGGTGCTGTCAGGTTTGGTTTCTGGTGAGGCCTCCTTCCTGGCTTGTAGATGGCTGCCTTCTCACTGTGTCCTCATGTGGGGGTGGGGTGGTAGGGGGAGCGTTCGGTTCTCCAGGAACCAAATCAACTGTATCTTAATCTTGGATTTTCCAGCCTCCAAAAAAATTTTTGTTGTTGTTCAAGCCATCCAGTCTATAATATTTTGTTATGGCAGCCTGGGCAGACTAAGACAAATTATATACCCAAAAGAATTGAAAGCAGGGTGTGGAAGACATACGTGTAAACCCATGTTCATAGCAGCATTATATTCACAATAGCTAAAATGTGGAAGCAACCCAAATGTCCTTCAGTGAATGAATGGATAAACAAAGTGTGGTATATGCACACAATGGTATATTTTTCAACCTTAAAAAATAAGGAAATTCTACCACATACTACAGTATGGGTGAATCTTGAACATATATACGAAGTGAAATAACCCAGTCACAGAAGGACTAATGATGATGATTCCAGTTATATGAGGTACCTAGGTTAGTCAAATTCATAGAGATGGGAAGTAGAATGGTGGTTGCCAGGAGTTGTGGGAAGGGGAAATGAAGAGTTATTGCTTAATGGGCATAGCGTTTCATTTTTACAAGATGAAGAGAGTTGTAGAGATAAATAGGTGGTGATGGTTGTACAACAATGCGAATGTACTGTATGCTTTAAAATGATTAAAAAGGTAAATTTTGTATATGTCTGTTTTACTACATTTAAAAAATAAAAGTAGATTCTAGAAGTGCTTCAAAAGGGAGTGATAACAACTTGATTCAAGTTACGGATTTCATTTGTTTATTCAATAATCAGTGAGGCGACATAACAAGTCAAAACCATGGGCTTGCTCTTGGGGCTGTGGGAGTACATTAGAACTGGGTTTGAGTTCAAGCTTTGTCACTTTATTGGCTATGAAAGCATGAGCAACTTTTATGGGCCTTTCACCTGTAAATGGAGATTAATGCTTATTGCAGGTGGAAGTTGTAAGGATTTATGAGATAATGAATGCTTAAAAAAATTATGCTTCTTTTTGTTTTAATTAATTAATTAATTAATTAAATTTTTTTGCCTGTGTTGGTCTTTGTTGCTGCGCACAGGCTTTCTCCAGTTGCGGCGCACGGGCTTTCTCTAGTTGCAGTGAGCGGGGGCTACTCTTCATTGCAGTGCGTGGGCTTCTCATTGCAGTGGCTTCTCTTGTTGCAGAGCACAGACTCTAGGCATACGGGCTTCAGTAGTTGTGGCACATGGGCTCAGCAGTTGTGGCTCGCGGGCTCTAGAGTGCCGGCTCAGCAGTTGTGGTGCACGGACTTAGTTGCTCCGTGGCATGTAGGATCTTCCCCAACCAGGGCTCGAACCTGTGTCCCCTGCATTGGCAGGCAAACTCTTAACCACTGCACCACCAGGGAAGTCCCTATCCTACTTTTCAAAAGAAAGTTTGGAAAGTTTGGAAAGGGCTTTTTTCCCCCCATTTTTCTGAATTTTCTTCATCTTAACAGAATGTAAATTTACCCATTCATGGACAGAACAACCAGATTTTTGGCTCTCATTCACTTAAAAATACTTATTTCAATCTAGTCTTCAGTTGAACATCTTGTTCGGGTTTTTAGTTCCCCTACTATTTTGAGAGGGCTTTTCCTTTCCATCTGATTGATGATTCAACTACATAATTGCCCAGTTATAATTTATGACTAGGGTAACCACAGAGTTTTGAAAAACATTCCTTTAGAAGTCCTTTTCTTTAGAGGAGAATTCTTCAGATTTTCCTTGGCAGTCATTAATAGGAAGAACTGATTCCTTTGTACATAAAGCAGATATTTATTGGGCATCTGCTATGTGCTAGTCATTGTGCTACGTAGTAGCTGGGTAACATAAGCTATGCCATCTAAATTTTAAGTAAAATGTGATAAAATATTTAGAGCCTTAGAGTGAACAATCTTGATATAATCTTGCTTGAATCTATTGTGGTGATGAATGAGGTTGAGCTTTATGCTGTTTAAAAAGTCTCGCCAGGGACAGCCCATCCGGGAAGGTTCTGGTTTTTGTTTTCTGTTAATGCACTTGATTGGTTGATTTTGGGCTTTTGTGTTCTTTTCTTATTCATTTGTGTCTCCTTCACCTCTGAGAAAAACTGGATTACAGTCTTCCATTTTCTCTATCACTCTAGGTTATTGAAGAAGCAAATACTGGACAACAAATACCAGTTCAGTGTAGCTACACTAACTGAATGTATGCTAGGTGCTGTGAACTGTAGATCTAAAATTAAGGCCAAGAATAAGAGTAAGAATTCAATCATCATCGAAGTATTCATAAACCATTTTTTTTAAGATTTTTTTTTTTTGATGTGGACCATTTTTAAAGTTTTTACTGAATTGGTTACAGTATTGCTTCTGTTTTATGTTTTGGTTTATTGGCCGCGAGGCATGTGGGATCTTAGCTCCCAGACCAGGGATCGAATCTGCACCCCCTGCATTGGAAGGCAAACTCTTAACCGCTGGACTGCCAGGGAAGTCCCCATAAACCACTTAATTCTATATGTTTTTTGTTAGCATGTGCCATCTGTAATATGTGTTTTTTGTTACAGGTATTTTGAAAATAATTCAGTTCTTCTGTAAAGACAAGAAGGATAACAAGATAGATGAAATTCATAGATAGTAACCTGGTAGCTTTTAAGATTGAGGCAAAACTCATAGGATATTTTAAGTATAGATAGTAAATAAACAAGTAGCTTGGGAAACAGGCAAAGTTGATACAATTTGTTAAATATAAATAGCAAGTACGTTTGTAACCTGTAAGAGGGCTAAAGACAGAATAAAGAAAAACTGTGTTGTAACAAACAAGAGTATTACTGATACATACAAAGAGATGGAAAGACCGTATTATGATCATATACCACTAGGCTCACCTCTCCAAAGATCACTCATTAGTGAAACTTACTATGTTCTCATTCTAACCTCCACATGCATATAACCCAGGAAAGGCAAATAAAGCCATGACTGTTCAGGCTCTTTTCTAAAGTGTTCCTGATTTTTAATATCTCCCAGGGACTCCTGTCTGTGGCCCCCTTGCTCAAACTGTGGCCCCGTTCTCATAATGATACCATCATCATCAGGGAAGGCAGATGAGGTGAAAAGCAGATGATGTTTGAACATTCAAGCAGTGTGGTCGTTATACTTGTTTGCACCCTGTGTGTTAACTTACTCCAACTCTCTCCCTTGCTTCTTGTGTGTTTTAAATGGATACATCTGTGATTTAAGCATCTTAATTTGGTTGGTAGGCCCTTTCCGTTCTGTGTCCTCTGGGATAGTTTGCTTATGTATGTATTGATACTTGGAGTCTACCAGGGCTTTAAGATAATTTCCCCGCATCACACTAGGTTTAGATCGATTTTTCCTTGTTCGGTAGTTTAACAACAATAACTCTCATGGTAGCTATGGAAAAATATGCTGAAACATTGAAAGAGAATGTTACTTGGCAAAAATCATCACCTCTGTGAAAGAAGAAGTGGAAGTCATATGAAGAGTAAAGGTTAACATTGACAATGTAGAGCTCATTCTGTCAGATCTTACCAACAATCATACTTTGATATATCAAGTGATGTGACAAATCATGTCAACAAGAAAATCTTCCCACAAGCTCTTAGATAATTTAATTTGTTAAAACATGTTTTTGAAGATTTTAATGAAACCACAGGCAACATAAAACAGTATTGTTGATATCATGTCCAAATATAATTTCTAGACTTTTCTCACCTACATATTTGACAGTGCAAATTTAAATTTTGACAAATTCTATTCAGTGTAAACTTATTAATGAAAATAAAGATTTTATCTTCTAAATATCCTGCACACCTTGTATACAACACTGCTAAAAAAAGGGATGTGATTTTGCTTACCTATGATATTGATGCTTTCATAGTGAACGTTTTTGGTCACTTTTCTGTTTTTTTTAAAAGTACAGATGCACTTAATGTGATTTTTGACTTAAAAAAAATGGAAGGAGATGGCCTCTTTGGACATGTGCCTAAAAGATGGCTATAATTGTTGCTGGACCTAGAAAATATGTCCTGCAGTATAATATTTTTAGAATGTGAGACAAGAAGAATGTCCTTATCTAATGTGGCAATACATTGAAGATGAGAATGCAGAGAAAGATTACAGTAAAACAAAAATTTATATGCCATTTCTCCAAAAGTGTTTGATGATATTTGAAGAGGCCATAAGGAGGCTAGGAAAAACTCATACAACAAACAAATGACTCATTTTTGCATAATATGACTGCTTTATATCTCAAGAGGGGGAAAAGTTCACTATAGAAGGGCAGCCAACTTAAATAGGGCTTTCTCAGTGTCTTAACTAAAACTGTAAGTTACTTGGAATCCAACTTTGATAACAGAAATTGCAATCACCATTGTAGTTTGGAGTGTTTTGAAATAATGTTCATTTTAGGCATGGATAGTATATGTAATGAATCTATAAATGCAAAGGACATGATTGAATAAGCAGTTGGAATACCAAAACAAGCATTTAGATAGATTCAAGGTAGATGAATATTTTGTAGAGCTAGAAACTAATTCTTGTATATCTAAATGCCTGCTATTGCTAGTAAATAAAATCCTAAGTATTCCACGCTCAAATGCTTTTGTTGAAAGAATATTTAGCTTGATGTCATCACGTTGGACTGACACCAAGAATGTGGAGATAACAGCAGAGCCATAAGTCAAAGTGAAATTTACTTTAAACTATATTCAGTTTTACCACACATTAAAGAAGGTGTCCTATGGTTTTAATCAGTTCAGAGAAGTATTATTGGAAAGGAAACACACAGAGTTAAAATATTCTTTTATTTCATGGGACAAAAAGGAACACGTCATTGTTATTTTTTTCTAAATTTTGGTAACATCTGTTTAATCCAACTGTACTTACTCTTCTTTTTAAAAATCTTATATTTATGTACGTTAAGAACATACAATATGGCCTATAGAAATTTAAATACGTAATAGTTTAAAAAAGTTAAAATAAGTTGCTATATTTATTTAGACAAAAGAAATGATTGTTATATTTTCCCATACATGTACTGTTTAGTTAGTCCTTCTTTTAATTATTACTAATTGCCACTTGTTAATTATTCATATTGTTTCATTTAAATAATAGCACTTATGTAACAAAAAAGGAAATAATACAGAATAGTATATAATTTCAATTAAGTACTGTATAGGTTTGCTCAGGCTGCCATAATAACCATGGACTGGGTGGCTTAAACAAGGGAAATTAATTTTCTCACCGATCAAGGAAGCTTAGAAGTCTAAGATCAAGGTGTTGGCTACTTTGGTTTCTTCAGGGTCCTTTCTTCTCTTGCTGCTTCTTCAAATATTTGTCCTTCTGTGCATACCCTTCGTGTCTCTCTGTGTGTTCCTATTAATTCTTATAAAGACAGCAGTCAGATTGGATTAAGGCCTAACATAAATGCCTCATTTTAACTTAATGACTCCTTTAAAGCTCCAATCTCCAAATATAGTTGCATTCTGAAATCTTGGAGGTTAGGGCTTCAACATACGAATTTTGGGAGGACACAGTTAGTCCATGACAAGTACTCATTTGTTTATATTTTTTATTTTTGGTAGTATACCATTTTGATTCCCATCTTCTTTACTTTTTTGTATGTGTTTTAGTTATTTTCTTGGTTAATTTGAGGATTACAATTAACATTCTAAACTTATAACAATCTAGTTTGAATAGTACCAACTTAGTTTCAATGGCATAAACACTGTGCCCCTTTATATCTCCATCCTCCCCCTTTATATTGTTGTTGTCCCTGATTATATCTTTATACATTGTGTGCTCATTAACACAGATTTATAATTATTGTATAATTCATTTTACCTTTTAAATCCTCTAGGAATAAAAGAGGAGTTGCAGACCAAAAGCGTGGTAATACTGGCTTTTTTTGTTTTTTGCCTTAGAATTCTTCATTTATTTTCTTCTTCAGGGACCACTTGGCCATTTTAAAGGCACATCAAGTTTTTGTTTTTTTTTTTTTTTAACATCTTTGTTGGAGTATAATTGCTTTACAATGGTGTGTTAGTTTCTGCTTTATAACAAAATGAATCAGTTATACATATACATATGTCCCCGTATCTCTTCCCTCTTGCATCTCCCACCCTCCCTATCCCACCCCTCTAGGTGGTCACAAAGCACTGAGCTGATCTCCCTGTGCTATGCGGCTGCTTCCAACTAGCTATCTATTTTACGTTTGGTAGTGTATATATGCCCATGCCACTCTCTGACTTTGTCCCAGCTTACCCTTCCTCCTCCCCATATCCTCAAGTCCATTCTCTAGTAGGTCTGTGTCTTTATTCCCATCTTGCCTCTAGGTTCTTCATGACCTTTTTTTTTTTTTTTTTTTTAAGATTCCATATATATGTGTTAGCATACGGTATTTGTTTTTCTCTTTCTGACTTACTTCACTCTGTTCAGCCACTATGGAGAACAGTATGGAGGTTCCTTAAAAAACTAAAAATAGAACTACCATATGACCCAGCAATCCCACTACTGGGCATATACCCTGAGAAAACCATAATTCAAAAAGAGTCATGTACCAATATGTTCTTTGCAGCTCTGTTTACAATAACCAGGACATGGAAGCAACCTAAGTGTCCATCAACAGATGAATGGATAAAGAAGATGTAGCACATATATACAATACTGGCTTTTATATTTTCCTATGTAGTTACCTTCATCACTGTTCTTTATTTCTTGTTATGTTTTTAGGTTACTGTCTAGTGTCCTTTCATTTCAGTCTGTAGGACTCCTTTTAGCATTTCTTGTAGGGCAGGTTACTATTAACAACCTCCTTAAGCTTTTGTGTTTATCTGGGAATGTCTTAATTTATCCTTTATTCTTATTTATTTATGTATTCGCTGTGCTGCACAACTTGTGGGATCTCAGGTCCCCAACCAGGGATTGAACCTGGGCCACAGCAGTGAAAGCCCGGAATCCTAACCACTAGGCCACCAGGGAACTCCCTATCCTTTACTCTTAAAGGATAGTTTTGCCAGATGTAGAATTCTTGGTTGATAGTTCTTTTATTACTTGAAATATGTCATAGCGTTGCCTTCTGGCTTCCATGGTTTCTGATGAGAAATCAGCTTGCTTGCTTGCTTGCTTATTTATTTATTTATTTATTTATTTATTTATTTATTTATTTATTTATTTATTTATTTATTATTTTTGGCTGCATTGGGTCTTCGTTGCTGTGCACGGGCTTTCTCTAGTTGCAGCGAGTGGGGGCTACTGTTCATTGCGGTGCGGGGGCTTCTCACTGTGGTGGCTTCTCATTGCGGAACACGGGCTCTAGGCACATGGGCTTTGGTAGTTGTGGCACGCGGGCTTCAGTAGTTGTGGCGCACGGGCTTAGTTGCTCCGTCGCATGTGGGATCTTCCCGGACCAGGACTTGAACCCATGTCCCCTGCATTGGCAGGCAAATTCTTAACCACTGCGCCACCAGGGAAGCTCTAGAAATATTATTAATATTATCGAGGACCCCTTATTCTTGACAAATTGCTTCTCTCAGCTTTTAAGATTCTTTCTCTATCTTTTGATAATTTAGTCAAGTCTTGGTGTGAATCTTTTTGGGTTTATTCTCCTTGGAGTTCATTGAGCTTCTTGGATGTGTAGTTTCATGTAGTTCATCAATTTGGGAATTTTTTGGCCATATGTCTTCAAATATTTTTTTCTGCTCCTTTCTCTCTTCTGCAATACCTACAGTACATATGTTGGTGTACTTGATAGGGTTTTGTTTGTTTATTTTTGTTTTAATGCTTCTCTGGAAAGAGTTTGGAGCTGCATACTCCATCAAGTTGTTTCATAATTATCATTATATATGTATTTTTTGGTCTGTTATATTTGTTCCTGTGTTGGGATTCTAAAAAGTTGGTCACTCTGTTTTAAGGCCAGTGGCCTATTGTTTTCTGTTCTTATGCTGGGCTATTGGTTTTCATAAACCTTACCTACTTGGGCTTCCCTGGTGGTGCAGTGGATGAGAGTCTGCCTGCCAATGCAGGGGATACAGGTTCGGTCCCTGGTCCGGGAAGATCCCACATGCCACAGAGCAGCTAGGCCCGTATGCCATAACTACTGAGCCTGCGCTCTAGAGCCCGTGAGCCACAACTGCTGAGCCCACGTGCCACAACTGCTGGGGCCCGCGCGCCTAGAGCCTGTGCTCTGCAACAGGAGAGGCCACTGCAATGAGAAGCCCGCGCACCGCAACGAAGAGTGGCCCCCGCTTGCCACAACTAGAGAAAGTCCGCGCACAGCAACGAAGACCCAACACAGCCAAAAATAAATAAATAAATAAATAAATATTTAAAAAAAAAAAACCGTACCTACTTAACTTATTTGTATTACCTCTTTGCAATCTTTATTTTATACTATTGTATGCTCTCTCAACCTTCAGAGCCTCATAACAGCCTGTGAGATAGGAAAAAAGATGTGATCTCATTTTAATGAAAAGGATTCTGATTATATAAGATAGATAAAAATGCCATGGTTGGTAACTAAGCAGATCAGAATTAGAACCCAGGTGTTCTAACTGGAAACTTCTGATTGCTCTCCTTACTGGAGATTTCTCTCTCTTCCTTAATGGACTTCAGTTTTGACTTGTCCATATATGTTAGATTTGAGTAGCATTTCACATACTCTCTCCAGTTTTTACAGTCTGCTTCAATTTGGGAAGAATTGGAGGTTGTCAGAGAGAATCAAATAGCCATCATTTTTAATACAGTTCTAATTAAACCAACTCTTTCCTTCATGCTTCTGAGGGACAGCAGTTTTTTTGGTGTTTGGATATCTTTTTGCTCCATGGCAGTATATGCTTTTTTCTGACTTGTGTTTTTCAGAAGCCTCATGAGCAGCTACATGTGGTATTCCTATATTGTTTTAAGTTATATAAGTTCATTATTAAGCTTCCTGCAAATTGATTTACTGATCTTTCTAATGTTCTATACCTGTTAAAAATTAGTCATTTTTGCATATGTTCTGGGCATCTAATCAAATATTTTAAGTGCCTTCTTAGTCTGTTACCTGAAGTATAAGTAGATCATCGTTGGAATCAATTATTTCTTCCTCTCATCCCCCAAAGTGTTGAGGCTATATGGATTTTTATGATTTGCTATTCAATAATAAAGAGTAATCATTTTCTTATTACTTTAATAACTGCCATTTTTTCTAAATAAAGTAGATTTTTCTTTCTCATTTAAAGCAAAGATCTTAGGGATAAAATAGTACTTCTTTCTTTGCTGTAATTGAAATCATTTATTGAAAACTACTAAATGTGTATATGTTCCTTGCCCAATAGCCCTCTCTCCTCCATTTTTCTTCAGGAAGTAAAATATGTTCCTAATTACAAATTTTCTTCCTTAATCATTTATATAAATCCATCAGTAATAGATTTGATTCTTTTCTTCACATAAGTACTAAATGTTTCTCTTGGTCACTTGAATTCTTATATCCTTACTTCTAATTCCTCACCTGGTTCTCTCATTATTGACTTTTCAATCTTTCTTTTTCTCATCTCTCTCACAGTTAGATAAGCCTCTATGTTTAACTTCTAGTGAAATTTTAACCAAGCTTTTGTTTTGTTTTGTTTTGTTTTGTTTTGTTTTTAATGAAATTTTGAGAGAACTGTCTTGTGCCAGTATTTTTATGTTTTATACAGGATGGCTGCTGGGGTGTGTGGAGGGGGGAGGGGTGCTTTAATTGTTTTTTTCATACAAACATCATGTAATGAACCAGTTTTCAGAATTGTGTTTTAAAGTTTTCCCAAACTCTTTGTATATTGAGTACCTAAAAACATTTTTTATAAAGTTTATACAATTATGTTTGAATGAATAGAAACATGTTCAACCCAGAATTGTAAAGTTGATATTTTAAGAACCATGTAGCATTTCCAATTAAGTCATAGTATTTAGAAATGAAAATTGATGAAAATTGAGAGCCTCATGTTTTCTTTTTTAGACCTTTTTTTAAAAAAAAAACAGTTAATCTGTGTGGCTTTCCTGTATGAATAAATATTATTCTGATTATCTCTTTTTATGACCTATTTCACCTGAAAAAACTATATAGAGATTAAAAGGCATTTTAGTAGATATATCTCGGAATCTGGGAACAGTGCAGACTGCTTAGATCTAAAGAGAAGAAACGACATTGGAGTGATCAAAGAGAATTCTCCCTTCTAATGCCTTACACCTGGAGCAGTTGCAGAACTGTCAATAGCACAACTACATTTATAAATATCAGAGCAGGATGTGGCAGACGGTGATACAACACAGAGTCTTGCCAAACCTTTATGTCACTAAAGAGGAGGTTCCTTTTAGTGCCAATTTTAAGATTAATGAATAATTTTAAGTAACTTAGGTCTTACAAAATAAAGTTGAGTATTAAAATTGTGAATTTCTCCTTGCAATTGAAAAATTTAAGTATGAATTAACACCTCCCTTCTTTGGTAATCTTTTTCTTTGTTGAATAAGGCTGTGAGAGATTTTAGTAGCTAAACTAAGGTGAAGAAAGTAGTGTTTTGTTTTCCTGAAGGATATTTTTAATGTGTTTGTGATATCCTTCTATGTTAAGTCAGATTCTTTAATGTAAAGCAAAACGTATATTTTCTCTCTTCCTTCCTTATCTCCCCCTCCTCTTTTCTCTTTCCTTCTTCTTTTCTTTCTGCTTTTTGTCCTTAAGCCTTATTTTATGTCTTGTGTTAAGGGATTCTTTTGCCACTGTTAGTAAAACATGCTTTTAGTTTTGTCTCAGTAGTTAAGGTGTGCTCTGAGATTGTATAGTATAAATCTACACCTACACATCATAAACTATCCACTTTATGAAAGAAAACATACCTTTTACACTTATGAACCTTAATGTGGTGCATTGTCCTGCAGTATGACACTAAACACGGGTACAGTTTGAGATTGTCTCTCCTGCCTAAGAGCAAAGCAACAAGTGCTTCAGTAAGGAAAACCACAAGTTGCAGGATCTTATTTCATTCAGGGGATAAAATTCTTGCCTTGATTCCATTCCTTTTCATTCTATTTTGTAATTAGATTTCAGGAACTTTTAAAAATAAATGCCTTGTTAATATATTTATTTGAACTGAAAAATAAAGTCAAATCTCTTCTGGGAGAGAAAAATGTCTCATTTGTTTGGTTGGTTGGGCAATGAATATGGTGTTTGCCATTTAAATTACATAGTGGTACTGTCAACTGCCATGTTTTTTAAGACAAGCTTTTCTAGAGTATTTCTGTTTTCTTTGGTACTTCTGGCATTAAGATACTTGAGAGAAAGTAAAAAAATAGTCTAAATTTTAGCTTAGCACAGCGTAGTGGCTTAGGGAATGTGCTGTGCAATAAGCAAAGCTGGGCAAGTACAAACTTGAGCAAGTCACCTAACCTTTTTTTCCTTTAATAATATGTTTTATTTATTTATTATTTATATTTTATTTATTTATTTATTTGTTTTAAAAAATTTATTTTTGGCTGCGTTGGGTCTACTTTGCTAAGCTCAGGCTTTCTCTAGTTGCAGTGAGCTGGGGCTACTCTTCGTTGCGGTGTGCTTCTCATTGCAGTGGCTTCTCCTGTTGCAGAGCACAGGCTCTATGCACGCGGGCTTCAGTAGTTGGCAGCACGTGGGCTCAGTAGTTGCGGTACGTGGGCCGTAGAGCGTGCGGGCTTCGGTAGTTGTGGTGCGTGTGCTCAGTAGTTGTGGCACGCAGCCTCAGTAGTTGTGGCGCACGGGT
Source organism: Balaenoptera musculus (assembly GCF_009873245.2). Classification (NCBI taxonomy): domain Eukaryota; kingdom Metazoa; phylum Chordata; class Mammalia; order Artiodactyla; family Balaenopteridae; genus Balaenoptera; species Balaenoptera musculus. The sequence continues at coordinate 60,446,172 of NC_045800.1, read as the reverse complement.
TAGTTACTCCACGACATGTGGGATCTTCCCAGACCAGGGGTCAAACCCATGTCCCCTGCATTGGCAGGCGGATTCTTAACCACTGTGCAACCAGGGAAGTCCCAAGTCACCTAACCTTTTCAAGTTTCAGTTTCCTCTTCTGTAAAATGGGAATAATGATAGTACTTTTATAGGCTAACATTCTTAAAAGGGAAAATGGGACTCTCAGATATGAAATGAACACATGTCAACAATTTTATTTAACTCTAATTAGTGTACAGGTAAGATGTTGCAATTTATTTAAAGGGGAATTCAAAGACTGGAGACATGTGTAGTCCATGAAATCAATCTATAAATATTACAAAACTGACTTCGGTGGGGTGGTGGATTTCATTTGTGTCTCTACAGGACAGATTTTATTTTCTGATTTTTTTTTTATAGGCAATAATTATTGCTGTAAGTAATATACAATTTACAAACTCATGAAATAGCTCAAAGACATATGCTTCATGATAGGGAAGAATAATTCTAATCCTTGTATTTTCACAGATTTTATTAAGAATAGTTGTTGAGTTGGTAACATAATTGTTTTCCCTTTTTAGCCTATTGCTATAATTTATTATCTTAATATTTTTCCTTCTTTTATTAGTTTTGTATTCATTAAAATATAAGCATCATGAGGGCAGGCACTTTGTTTTGTTCCCTACTGTGTGTCCTCAACATCTCCAATAATCTCTGTGACTTGGAAGACTTTCAGTGAATACATTTTGAGTGATTGAAGTGATTAATAGATATAACCCTATATGAGAAAGTTGTATTTTTCTTTACTGCTCGATTCTCTGGTTTGTATTAATTTTATTTAGTGTTTTGACATGGCAAAAGCATAATTTCTATACGAGCATAGGTATTTATTTTAATCTAATTATTGAATTTTTTTCTTTTAATGTCATGCGTTGGTATATTTTGACAGCAATATAAACAAAGTTTATAATGAAGAGTATAATCTTTGGAGGCAAAGATCTGGATTCTAGACCTGGTTCTTCTCTTTCATACTGAGTGGCCGTCAACTCTTTGAGCAGTAGTTTCTTCACAAGTAAAATGAGATGATAACTCAAAACACTGTAACCTTGTAGTTTATTAAGAGAACTAAATGTGGTAATACACATAAATTACCTAGGAAGGTTCATGGCACATGGTAAATGATCAAAAAAGCTTAGCTGTGCTGTTAAACTATTATTATTTTAGTTGGGTTTGATTTTTGGTGTTATTTCATGGAGTTGTAAAAGTTTATATTTATTCTGTAAAAGCAGTCATTTCAATAGTGTCCTAAAAATCTGTGCTTATATATACAGTTAGTTATATAACTATCTCTGATTTGAAGGACTCACACGTGTAATGTAATACAATGGTGATTTATCACATAAATAATAGATATGATAAAGTAAAATGTGGGACCCTAATGAATACCTTTCTATAAGTTGGTATTCAAGATGTTTACATTCTTTTTAATACATGCTCTCATAAGATATTCACCATACTGAATAAAATAACATTGTGATTGTTACTTGGAACAATGAACAATTTAGCTAACTTCTGAGGCTTAAATCAAAGGTTTGAATTTTGCTTAACAGTACACTTTGTGCTATATAAATAAGGAATTTTAAAGCATTTGCTAATCATCTAAGGTTCCCCATTAAACCCTGAATTTAGTTGATAATATCCAAGACAAAGCGTATAGGAAAATAATGGTTTTTTTAAATTTTAAGTTGAGTATTATTGCAAAATGTTCTTGATTCCACTGGAAGAAATTCAAATTATGTAAAAGAAAATGTTTAAGACAGTTTTTATTGTAACAGTACTTTATGAATAGGCTCTTGAATATAACAGCTTATTGATAAAAATTTTGAATTTGTAAATGAATCAGGCATCTGTCTTAAATCTTAGGAAATTGCTCTTCATTCTTCATAGATGTAGTCTGCGTATTGTAGTTCACTATCAACTTTTGGAATCTATAATAATGAATTGTCAAATTGAGAATCTGTGATATTACTTTCCAGGTTCTACTAATTTGCCTGCTAGTCATCTTTAACTGTAAGAAAGTGAGCCAAAATGCTGGCTTCCTAGGTACTATCCTGTGCATTGCTGCTTATAGGTGACCAAATACTGAGAACCCCTATTCCCTACTTCTTGTCTTTTGTTTTCCCCCTCAGAGGCATTGTTGCCATCCATTAAGAGCCAGTAACTTCCTATTTTCTAATTTTATTTCTGTACCAGTCAATATTCTTATTCCATCTTCGGCATTTTCAGGAGCATGTATTCACATTGATTTATAAAGTTATTTAAATATGTACCTGTTTAATATTTATATTATTAGGAAATGAAAGGCCTGATCTTCTGTTAATGAAATTTGAAATAAGTGCAAAGTAAATAGGATGAGGTATATTTTCTCTTTTTGAAATTAAACTATGTGTATGTTTGGCCCTAAAGATAAATATGTATGCATGTATACACGGAGTTTGTGAGGTAAAATGAAGAATTGACCTAAGGAGCCTTATCTCATTCTACTGTCCTACCTGGATCCCTCCCATGTAAAGAGTTTAGAATCCAGTATGCAGTGATACAATCCTTGGCCTCATTTTCATAGACCTCACTTGGTAGTAATTGCTGTCCATCCCATCATGACAGCTATAATTTCCTTCTTTCACAAAATCTCTACGTGAAAATTAACGGCTATGCAGTGGGCTTTTCACATAAGGGAGAAGAAGATTGGATGGATGGGTGAAAGTTAGCTCACCATTGAGAAGCTCTGTTCTTGGTAGGCGTAGCAGGTTGATTGCATGTGGTGTCTAGTTAAATTGAAGAACTTTGCTGTTTACTGTTTGTGTATTTAGAAGTGATTTAACAACATGTAACAGAAAACTGAAAATTTTGAGGATTTAAAAATTTGAGATCTGGCAAAATAAGAAACTTAGATTTGATTTTTTTTTCCCCCTAATAATCTGCTTATTATTTATTTATTCCTCCACAGAGCCCCCTTCCCCCACCCCCACCCACACACACACACACACACACACACACACACACACACACACACACACACACGGACACTGAGGAGGTTGTTTGGAATGGGTTACAACCTGGGGCCTGGAGTCTTGAAATCTGAGGGACCCTCTTCCGTCATTTTGTGGCTTAGGTGGGGGCATTGTCGAGGCAGAACTGGTGTCTCCGTTTGGATACTGCAGAAGGAAGGGGAACCTAGGCACACCCATAAAGGTGGCCATAACCAGAGGAGTTGATTGGCAGTCTGGAAGACAAATTTTCTCGATAAAGGCACTTTTACCTCAGTTGTGAGCTGGGAGGAATTATTTCGATGGCGGTGTTATTTGCAGGTTGCTGAGAGAAATGAAGGGAGTTCACCTACGTTGGGCCATCTGCAGGGTCAGTAGGGGCTGCTGTATGTCTTTGCTGCTGCAAGGGGAAGGTAATGTAGGCATCATAGCCAAAGAGGCATGCAGGGATTAGGCCCAGTACCCCTGCGACGATTTTGGAGTGGTTTCCTCTCTCAACAAGCACAACAATGGAGGTGATCAGGTAGAGGATGACCGCTACGAGGGTTCGGAAGAAATTACTCCAAGGCCAGTTGATGATCTGTATCTTGGTGTGCAGGTCACACATGTAGACGACAAAGAAGAGAGTAGCAAAGATCATCTCTGTCACTGACAAGGAGGAGTATCCTGATGTCAAGGCACCGAAGCAGATCAGAATCACCAGGCACAATATAATTTCAGCAAACAGGAGAATTCCCTGTCGGGTGCGTGAGAAGTTGGAGCAGGCGGCCCAGCAGCCGGGGGCCGAGAGGCGCTCGGAATTCGCCATGGCGTGGACCGGAGTCCTGAGAGGCTCGGAGGATCTGCTCGCTTGTGGGTTCGAGGACGGTGCACACCCGGCCATCTTGCCTGCCATCTGACCGGGAAGGGGGCCCCAGGGCAAAAGGGAGAGGTTTGATTTTATGAAAGCAATACCAGTTATAGTCCTTTATGAAGATGGCATATAATTTATGCAAATATGCACAATTAAATAATATGTTTCATTAGATAGATCAGATTACTTTCAGTTATGTTCAGAATAGTAATTATTCATATTTATGGACCACTAGAGATTCGTGCTTTATGTAACAGTTGTCACCTTCTCTCTCTCTTTTTTTTAAAATAAATTTATTTATTTTTGGCTGCGTTGGGTCTTTGTTGCTTTGCACAGGCTTTCTGTAGTTGTGGCGTGCGGGTTTCTCGTTGCGGTGGCTTTTCGTTGCGGAGCATGGGCTCTAGGTGCACGGGCTTCAGTAGTTGTGGCACATGGGCTGAGTACTTGTGGCTTGGAGGTTCTAGAGCGCAGGCTCAGTAGTTGTGGCGCACGGGCTTAGTTGCTCCACAGCATGTGGGATCTTCCCTGACCAGGGCTCGAACCTCTGTCCTCTGCATTGGCAGATGGATGCTTAACCACTGCGCCACCAGGGAATTCCCGTCACCTTCTCTTATATTAAAAATTGAATGAAATGTTCATCAGGTAGACTAATACAACTCACCTAGGAAAGTAATATTTGAACCATGTGATTTATCTAAAAATACCGGGGAACTAAAAAGTAATATCTCTGTGAAGCATTTATATAAATGTGTCATTTGTCTGAAATGGTGAAAGTCTAAGTATATAGAGCAGTACTTTAAATTATTTAGAGTAGGTCATTTTCCCTTCCCCAAACTTATAGATTTAATCCTACCCTGAGGAAAATTATACTAAATGTGAAAGATTGTAGTCAGTAATAATGTAGTCAGTGTTGCATTTTTTTAAAGCAGGAACTATCAATTCTTAACCATCTCCTTTAGGCCCCTATGGGATGAAGGTTAATTTTATAGCAGCAGTGACTACAAGTAATGTACATTGCTGGGGACATGTACAAAGCTGACTTGATAGGGCTCGTACTTTTGGAGTGACTGTATAGTCGGTGAAAGTAGCAAGCTCAGCCTTTGGGCTCTTCTATGTCTAATCAAACCTTTCATGTAGGAAGTTGTGGCAGGTTGATACTTCACCCTCATACCCCCTTATTTGTAGGGTTTCTTAACATTTTTTCAATGGTTTTAATTGTTAAACTTAGAACACATTTTAGAAAATTGAAATGTAAAGAAAGAAAAAATGACAGTAACCTCTTTTTTGTTTTCCAGTTGTATGTGAGTCAGTGTGTGTGTTTACCTAGTTCTACAATTGGAGAACTTGGGGGAGAAAACAGTTTGCTTTGTTTTTTTAAAGTAAATTCAGTTTGTGTCATGTAGTTTTACAGAGCCACCAAAACACAATCTTAGGGAAATAATGTAAAAAGATTATTCCAAATGAAGGAAAATGGGCTAAGAACAGTATATTTCTTGAATGTGGCACTTAGTTTTGGGAACCATATATTTAGAATACATGACAAACTTCTCGTTGTAGATGACGTTGGGCAAGTTTTCCTAGCCTTCCTGTGCCTCCGTTTGCTCATTTGTACACTGTAAAATGCGCACTGTACACTTGGGGTTGTGAGGGTGAAATGTAAAATAAAAAAAGGAAGAGTATGTACTACTAGGTAAGGTGCTGGCACACAGCACCTTTAATAGCATCACTGATGTTATTAAACTTCAGTATCATCATCATCATTAAAGATTATGTGATTTAATTTCTCATTGTTTTCACAACATATTTATATGAATAGGTGGTACACATGGATATATTGCACTGTTGAGAGCCATTTTCAAAATAGTCCTTTAGTTATACATTTATTAAATTGCTGCTCTACCTACTGTGACTTCTCAGAAGTATAGTGTTATGGGTGGGATTTTACATAGAAATGTAGGGATTGAAGTATGTGTTGTCATTTCATAAAAGTTAAATCTCCCAGTACTCTCTGTCATCCTTTTGATTAATGATAAAAGTTTGTTGGGAATTCCCTGGTGGTCCAGTCGTTAGGACTCAGTGCTTTCACTGCTGAGGTCCTGGGTTCAATCCCTGGTTGGGGAACTAAGATCCCACAAAGCCGTGTGATGCAGTCAAAAAAAGTTTGTCTTCCACAGAATTAAATACATCTTTAAATTTAATTTTCTAATGTTACTCTATTTGTATTTACCAAAATACAATATGCATGTTTTGGTTTTTAAAGTATCTCTCTCAAGTTCTTTGACATTCTTTCATTTAAAAGGTAGAGCCTAATTTCCCTGTTGTTGAGTATGCCCAGACTTAGTAACTTGCTTCTAACAAATAGAATGTGTTAGAATTGTGTGTGGCATTGATGTGTGGCATTGATGATGGGCTGTTTCTGAGGCTAGGTATTGTTGCTTCCACATTATTTTCTTTTGGATGCCCATAATAAGAAAGTCAACTGCTTTGTCATGAGGAGACTCAGTCAGCCTATGGAGAGGCCCTCATGACAACGAACTAAAGTTTTTTACCACCAACGAGCACCAACATGCTAGCCATGTGCAGGAGCCAGCCCCAGTCACCATAACCTAATGAGATACCCTGAGACACAACTGCTTTGCTAAACCACTCCCAAATTCCTGACCCATAAAAAAAACTATATAATGTTATGTTTCTTATTTTAACTCACTGTGTTTGGCAGCAACAGATAACTAAGAGGCACAAAGTCCAAAATTTTAAAAGTACAAGAGTATGTAGGGAAAAGTAGATTTTCTTCCTGTGCCCATACTCTGCTCACCCAGTTCACATAGTTAGATGTGATTCCCGTAACAAGTTTCTTGTGTTCTTCCAGAAATATTTTATTTCTTTACAGCTATGTGCATATCTATTAATGTATATTTTCTGCATATGTTATACTGTATACACAGTTTTGTATTTTGATTTTTTTTTCTTAATAGTATATCTTGGAGATTGTTCCATACCAGTATGAAATAGATATGGCTAATTCTTCTTAATGACTATAATGGTCCATTCTATGATAGTATTATAATTTTTTTAATAAATAAATAAATTTATTCATTTATTTATTTATGGCTGCGTTGGGTCTTCGTTGCTGTGCGCGGGTTTTCTCTAGTTGCGGTGCGCAGGCTTCACATTGTGGTGGCTTCTCTTGTTGTGGAGCGTGGGCTCTAGGTGCGTGGGCTTCAGTAGTTGTGGCATGCGGGCTGAGTAGTTGTGGCTCACAGGCTCTAGAGCGCAGGCTCAGTAGTTGTGGCGCATGGGCTTAGTTGCTCCACGGCATGTGGGATCTTCCTGGACCAGGGCTTGAATCTGTGCCCCCTGCACTGGCAGGCGGATTCTTAACCACTGCGCCACCAGGGAAGTCCCAGTATTATAATTTGTTTAATGAATCTCTTACTGTTTAACATTTAGATGGTTTACAAAGATACTTTAGGAGTACCTTAATATGCATGTTATTTTCCATCTGTATATCTTTTTTTTTTCCTATGTGGGAGTCACATAGAAGGTTACATCTGAATAGGTTTTTTTGTTTTTGTTTTTTTATATTTATTTATTTGGCTGTGCCAGGTCTTAGTTGTAGCACACAGGATCTTCGTTGTGGCATGCAGGATCTTTAGTTGCAGCATGCAAACTCTTAGTTGCAGCGTGTGGGATCTAGTTCCCTGACGAGGGATTGAACCTGGGCCCCCTGCGTTAGGAGTGCAGAGTCTTAGCCATTGGACCACCAGGGACGTCCCTTCCATCTGTGTATGTTTATAATTTAGTCCTAGAAATAAGAATTGCTGGCTGAAAGCATAAGCATGGTAAATTTTTATACAAATTGTCAAATTTGTCCACATAAAACATTTTACCAATTTTTATTCCTATCAGAACTGAATGCATATGTTTGTTTTAATACATCCTTACCAATTCAGAATATAATCAGGGTCTTCTTTATCAGTATGATGTGTAAAAAGTAAGATCTCATTGAAAGTTTACATTTACATTTCTCTGGATGACATGAATTACTTGGATGGAGTGAACTATTTTCTGAGAGAAATAAATTACCAAAATTCATTCTAAAAAGAGAAAAATCTGTGTGGTGTAATGCTCATGTAAGAAATAGAGCAGATTATCAAAGAACCTCCTCTCCACAAGAGTAAAAATCCTAGGTGACTTCACTTGGCAAATACACCAGACTTGTGAACATCAGATTATTCTAAGATAATTAAACCATTGGGCAGCATAGGAGAAAAAAAACCCTTCTAGATTCTTTTCTTTCAAGCTGGTCTCCCATTGATACCATAACCCAACAAGGATAGCAGAAAGAAAAATAAGGAAACATAAAACTAAAAGTATAGATTAATACTATTTATGACTGTTGTGAAAAAAAGCCCAAATACAATATTTGGAAATAAATTTAGTACCACATTAATAATTGTCAGTGACCAAGTTGAGAAGTTAATTCTGGGAATGCAAGGATGGTTCAGAGTTACAAAATCTGTAATTTGGTCTCATAGCAATAAAACAAAAGAGAAATAGGATCTTCTATGGAGATGCTAAAACAACTTCCATTAAAGAAAATAGATATATGTTTTCTTAGTAGAATCTGTCTCTCTCAACTCCAATGCCAATATCATATTTTATAGATAAAATAGGAAAATAAAATTAACACTACCTTTGTTGAGTCTGTTGTGGAAAACCCCAATAGAATGAAGTGAATACTGTTGTAAACAAAGAATTAATAAAGTAGGTGGATTTAAAATTAAAATATTTAGGTGCTTAAATTAATAGACGGGATAAGCAAACTATAAACCTCATTTACAATAGCAACCAAAAAGATAAATACCTTTTGGACAGCCATTGTTTTTATTCTGGTTTTCTGCAGTCTCTCCCCCACCACCCCCCCTTTCATATTTCCTGTTTTTATTTAAGCGTACTTTTTCTTTCCTCTTATTTTTATTTCTATTTGTTTTCTGTCTCTATCCTTCCATTGCCATGTGACTTTATATATTTATTGCTTTGAGCTGTAAGAATAATTTAATACCAGAAACATTACAGGTAGCAATATTGCAATGCATACAGAAAATATAGTTAATATAATTTACTATTGTAGCTTACATCAAAAAGTACAAAAATAAGCTAATTCTTGGGCTAATTTTTGTTTTTTACAGATGCAGGGAAATGCCTGAATTTCAATCTTATATACCACAACGTGTTTTGAAAGTTTCGTATCATGCTTCTAGTTTTGAAAACCATTCTTAATTTTTATTTCTCAGAAATAATGATACTCTAAAATAAATATATTGATAAATGATTATTTAAGTCATTCTACTTCAATTGAAGTAGGAAAGCCAGAATAATTTAATATCCCAGAAGAATAACAAAATAAAAATCAGTGGTAATTCTATGTAACATTAGCCTATATTTCTATTTCTTTAACTTTGAAATCGTTTGTTGCCTTTAGCTGGATCACATTTCTTAAGTTTTACTTTAATAGTAATTTTGGTAATGTAAAAATTTACTATATAATGTCATTAGTAATGTCATACTCTATCAAGCTGATGCTCTCTTAAAAATTGTTGATGATAACAATATGAAATGAGGGCGGTATATGTAGTTATGAAAGACCTTAACATTACTGTGTATCTTTTTATTTAAGTGCAAAGTATACTCATATTGTTTCTATCACCAGTATTTTTTTTTTAATGGTATAAGCACAAAGAAACTATATTGTGATGGTGAGACTATGAAAAGGTAAATTTATGGTTAGCTTCCAAATCTGCTCTAGTGTTTATTACCATCTGGTCTCTTTGGAGACTATTATAATTATTCATGGGAGTGTTTTCAACACAAAAAATGGATGGTTTGTGTATTGGCAGAAAGCAAAAAATACCAGTGGTTTAAACCATATGTAGTTTTCTTAGAATTAGGCAAGGGAAATGAACTGAAGAACTAATTGAGAATCATTAGTAGTTACGTGGTTTATCTCAATTTTGTCAGAATTCATTCATAAAGGACAAAATATTGTACAAGAAAAACTGAAGGTAGTAGAAATACAACAAAAACTCCATTTGGCATATTATTTTATTTTGGTTTTAATCAGTGAAATGTTAAGATGGTCTCAAATCTTGATGTAAACCTCAGAAATAAAATGAGGAATATATGTCAAATTTGAGGACTTTTTAAAGATAAAAACAAAAAGATATTCATGTTAAAATAATTATAGAGATGAACACTTGAAGAATGCCTTTATTAAAGGTATTTGTCTTGAATTTAATGCAAACATATTATTTTAAATAATTTTATGTGTGTCCTGGACTTATATCACTCTTAAGGAGTAGAAGTAGTTTACAGTGTTTTAAGCTTAAGTTGATTTAATAGTAAAAGGATAAAAAGAAATATCTTTTCACTTTTCCATTCTAAGAGTTGGAGAGAGGTCTATAAAAAAAATGAGATGACAAGTCAAAAAATTGAATTCACCTATTTTTATTCAGCAGTTTTAAACAAAAAATGCCTGGTGGGCTGGGAATATACAGGAAATTTAAATTTGTGATCAAGAATAAGAAATGCATTTGTGGTTTAAAAAAGAAATACCAGCATGTCACATTAAAGTTATGGTGTCTACAGTATTGTACAGTTAGCAGGAAAATGTATTACATCAGGGGGTATGTTGCACTTTAGAGAGCTAGTGTGGGGATGCGGATGAAGAGAATAACTCCATAGAAGGCACGACCATTAATAATCCAGTCAGAGAGGAAGAATTTTGCTGTCTCCCATGTAACATAAAACAGATGTTACATTCTATTAAAAACCTTCTTAACTAAAATGAATGTTTAGATCACTGGTCAACAGGAGAAACATGAACAATGGCAATTTAATGATTTTGAAAATTTATTGTTTGTCAGTTAATATTGGTAGGGAGGGTGAAGGGAAACTTGCTAAATGTTATGGTATTTTGGATATCTTAATTTAGAAAGCTGAAAGGCAACAGTGAACTATATTTTTAATTTATTTTACAAATTTAATTTAAGCTATTTTCTTTCTCAGAAATTATTGTAAAAACCAAGAGATTTAGAAACTGTGAGTTCTGATTTAATAAGTCTGAATAGGTGATTTAAATATATCTAAAAGTGTTTAATTTATTAACTTTAAATGAATGCTGGAAACATTGTTAAGTAGTTGGCAATCGAAAGAAGACATATGGAGAAAAGGCCACTGGGGATGTTTCCACAAAGTCCTAGGTATCGTTTCCTTTTCTTTTTTAAAAGATTTACCTTTTTTCCCCCAGTATTGTTTTGCATAAAAAAATTTTAGGTGTAACGTACATAAAATAAAATTGACCTTTTTAATGTACAGTTGTATAGGTTCTGACATAAGCACACAGTCATGTAGCCACTACCAGGAGCAAGATATGTTTTAGTTCCAGCACCCTAAAACTTCCCCTGTGCTCTTTTGTAGTCAGCCTTTCCCCACCGCAGCTCCTAGCGATCACTGCTCTGTTTTTGTTGGCAGAGACAGACCTCCTTGCTTGGTGTGCCAAGACTGTAAGGCTCTGACTGCTCTCTTTCCTAGGACATTTCTCAGTATTATTTATATAGCTGGTGGACTTAAAACATGAGGTTACTGTCTCTCCCCAGACAAAGAGCAGACTTAGTTACTGTTTGCTATAAAATTGGTAGATTCCCCAAGCTTTATGTTCCTCACCTGCCAGTGCAAACCCAGTGAGTGCATACATAGCATCTATCTGAACCATCCTGTTACCTGCATAGGACTTGGGGCAAGGGGAACTGGTGCGAATATGCCCATGTTCGTGTGCCTTGACTTGAGTAAAATATAATCTTTTGCCTTTCACCCAGGGGTCTCGTGTCTTCTGCCCTTGTCTGTGAATCAGCATCAAACCTTTTTTATTGTTGTTGTTAGCTTTTAAAACAAGGTAAAATCAAATTCCATATCATAGTTTTCTGTTTCTACAGTTTTGCATTTTCCAGTGTTTCATATTGATGAATTTAGCTCCTGGCCAAAAACCTGTGTGTGATTTTTCAGGCCAATCATAGGGATCTACAAAGGTTTTACTTGGTGGGGTTTATGTGGGAAAGCTGCCTTCCCCACACCAGACTTGGTGTAAAGCCAATGAATTGCTGTCTCTGAAGGGAGTTGCAGTCAAGGACTCATCCCACCTGGCCAGCTATGCTCTTACACATGTCAGTATTCCTAGCCCAAGCACCTTCATTTGGAGGCCCCTTTATCTGGGGCTTCTCTTTGAGGCCTGGCTTAGATGCCTCTGTCAAGACTTTTTTATTAGGGAAGTGACAAAGAACTTTGGAGACACCTTTCTGTACTGTGACTTAGAACTCAATACTGTTCTACACCTAGCTCTCCCCCTTCCATCTTACCCCAGACCCAGGGTCTTAAAACTGCAGGACCCTTTTTTGGGGGCTCCCTTGGCAGTGAAACAACTCCCGCATCTGTGCAGATTCACCTGATCCTTGACCAGTGTACTGGTCCTTGGGGGAAAGTGGAGCAGTGGGGAGCTGATACTTTCTCCGATTCACCATCTTTCTTATAGTATTACAGTAAGTGATGAAAGACTTAATTATTACTTTCACTTTGGCTTGTCTTTTTTTTTTTTTTCTTTTGTCGCGAGGCTTGTGCGATCTTAGTTCCCCGACCAGGGATTGAACCTCACCCTGGGCGGTGAAAGCGCAGAGTCCTAACAACTGGACCACCAGGGAATTCCCTGGCTTATTGTCTTAATCGACTACTCTGAAACCTGGCAGCTTGCCTCTCTCCAACTCACTTGAGTTCCTGACACATATAAATAGAATCATATAGTGCATAGCTTTTGAATCTTGTTTCGTTTAGTTGGCATAAGTGCATCAGAGATTGTCATCCCTTTTGTTGAGTATCCGTAATTTGTTTCTTTTATGGCTGAGTAGTATTCCGTCATGTTGATGTACTGCAACTTGTATATCCATCCCCAATGGAGGAATATTTAGATTGTTTCCAGTTTTGGTGATTACTAATAAATCTGCTATAAACATTTCTGTATAAATTTCTTTATACAGACATACATTTTCATTCCATTAGAAGTAAGATTGTTGGATCACATGCTTCATAAGGAACTGCCAAAGTGGCTGTATCATTTTACATTCCCACCAGCAGTGTATGAACAGTTTTATTGGCTTCACATTCTTGCCAGCACTTGGTATTGTTAGCTTTTGTTATTTATTCACTGTAACAGGGGTAAAGTAGTATTTCATTGTTTTAATTTACACTTCCTAATGATGTTGAACATATTTTTATTTTTTTTTGCTATCTGTGTATCTTCTTTAGAGCAGCGTTCAGATCTTTTTAAAAAATCGTGTTGTTCATTTTATTATTGAGTTTTGAGATTTGTTTATATTTTCTGAATATGTCTTTTGTCAGATATATGATTTGCAAGTATTTTCTCCCATTATATTCTTGTCTGTTAATTTTCTTAACAGTATCTTTCAATGAGCAGAAGTTTTTACTAATTTATCAGTCTGTTTTTTACAGATAATGTTTTTATGTGATACTCTTTGCCTAATTGAGGGTCAGAAAGATATTCTTCTATATTTTCTTCTAGAAATTTTATAGTTTTAGTTTTTACATTTAGGTCTGTGTTCCATTTTGAGTTAATTTTTGTGTTTGTAGGATGAGATATGGAACAGTGTTCTTTTTTTAATCCCCACTTTGGCATATGGGTATCCACTTGTTCCAGCCAGTTCCCTTTCCTGAAGTCTTTTTAAATAGCTTTAATTGCCTTTGTACTTTTTTCAAAAATCAATTATATGGTTGTTTTTCTGTACTATGTGTTCTGTTCCATTGATCTATATGTCTATCCTGTCTCCAATATGCTGCCCTGATTACTGCAGCTTTCTAATAACCCTTGATGTGTTTGTTTTCTGTGTTCTCTATAATCATGTTACATTGAATCTAGAAGTTGAAATTATTACATTTCACAGGTTGAAAATTTCTTACATTTGTAGTCATAAGCATCTATAAATTTTCACTATTGAATTTTGATTTAATTTACATATTAGAAATTGTTCCAGTATGCAAAGTGCTGTTAAGTTACAGTTGAAGAGTTTTGTAGTAGTGACTTTATTTAATAGTAATAAGAAGAAAAATTAAATAGATAAAGGAAAATTTATACATCTTATTGTCACTACTTTTTTGTCACTACTTTTTTTAAATGTTTTTATTTTTAATGAGACTTATTTTGTTTTTGTGGGTGGTTTAATTTTTATAGGTTTTCCCAGCAGCAGAACCCAGAACAAGGATTTTAAAACAAGTAGCCAATTTGGAAGATGTAGGTAACTTTGGCAAGGGTGGCAGGAGGTGATTCAGGGAACACAAAGCAGCTAATAAAAAGTCATTAATCGAACTACCACGATAAGTTACTGGGGCTTTATCCTGTGGGGAAATTTTGAGAAAAATCAATGTTGAAATCGATTTCAGAATTAACTCACTGGAAATGCAAGTATATTTCCTGTTATTGGCTGTGGAGTGCAATTTGGAAGGCTGTGCACCTGCCTAGTGCCCAGGTGGGCATAGCAGCTTTCACCAGTTCAAGAGAAAATCCCTCTGGCACAGAGAGGAAGCTTCTAGCTTTTGGAAGCCTGGAGCCAGGGGAAATTGTTAGGTCCAAAGGATATGGGAGGGGCACTGACAGCATCTGATGCGTGCCCTATGACTTTTAAGTCCCTTTTCTGGGTTATCATAATAAATAGCTTTAATCAAATGATCCCTATAATGATATTTTCTAAATAAATTAGATTATATTTTCTGTACTTATGTGTCTGTCTCCACTTTTTATTCATAAAGCGTCATTAACTTTTTGTATATTTATCCTTCTCATACTATGTAAAAGAGCTTATTAACTACACACTTGGAAATATTGTATATTCCCTTTTCAGGTAATGTTAAAATGGTAATTGATAAAGGAGGATACATAAGATGGCAAATAAGCATATAAAACATTTTCAATATCTTTAGCCATCAGAAGAGTGCAAATTTAGAACATGTGATAATTAGCTAAAATTTTTAAATGATGACAGTAACAAGTGCTGATGAGAATGCAGAATGACTGGATCTCTCATACATTGCTGGTGGGAATGTAAAATGACACAGCCACTCTGGAAACAGCTTGGCATTTCTTATAAAATTGAACATACATTTTCATGACTCATCAGTCAGATTCCTGACCATTTGTCATAGAGAAATGAAAACTTACGTTCACGCAAAAACTTGCTACACATATAGTCATAGCACTTTGTTATTGCCCCAAACTGGAAACAATACAAATAACCTTCAACAAGTGAATGGATAAACAAACTGTGATACATCTGTACAATGGAATACTACTCAGCTTTAAAAAGGAATAAAATATTGCTACAGACAACTTGCATGGATTTCAAGGAGGTTACACTGAGTGAAAAAAGCCAATGGCACATATTTGCATTCTGTATGATTCCAATTATATAATGTTCTTGAAATGAAAAAAAAATTACAGTCTTAGAAAACATTACAGTGGTTGTCAGAGGTTAAGGATGAAGGTGAAAGGTAGATAGTGTGAATATAAAGGAGTTGCACAAGGGACTTTCTTGGTGGTGATGGAAGAGTTCTATATCTTAATTGTGGTAGTGGTTTCACAAACCCATACAGCATATAAGATCTCATAAACTGTACACATACAGAAATGAGAGCGCATGTAAAAACTAGTGAAATCTGAATGGGGACTGCAGTTTAGTATTGTACCAATGTCAAGTTCTTGGATTTGAAAATGGACTATGGTTATGTAATACGTTATCTTTAGGGGAAGCTGGGGGAAGGTAATGTGGGAGCCTTCTATATTATTTTTGCAACTTCTTGTGAATCTAAAATTAGTATTTGGTCACTCAGTATGTTCTATTTATTGACATTCTTTATGTCTTATATTTAAGCTGATTATTTCTTCATGACAGAATAATCTCATGATACGTACTTAAAATTTTTTTAAAGTTAGGGCTTAAAAGACTATGAAACTAATTGTATGAAAATTAATTTTGTAAACTATTTTTCCCTTGGGTGTTACTTTTTTAACCTTTTCACAGAATTTCAAGATTGCAAATATAATTAGAATAGTTTTATTTTTTAAATGAACTCCTTTATAGACTATATTAGAGGACACTCATGATGTCTTCAGAATTCTAGGCTATAAATCGAAACTTCTGGGGGTGACCCATCTCATTGATATAAACATGTAATTTTCTCTTCCTGTAACATTCTTTTTCTTCATTTGACCAATTTGTGCCCATTTCATATGTCTCAGCTTAAATGTGACTTTCTTGTGGAGGTCTTACTTCTGACACTCCTCTTTCCCCCAAAATCTGTCTTTGGTGCTACTCAGGTATGCTCCTATACCAAGTTGGATTCATTTTACAGACGTACAACGTGACCAGATAATGGGCAAGTTAATCAGCCAACTGAGACAGTGGCATTTGGCATAAAATTTCAGAATACATCCTAAATCTTAAATGTGTGAATCAACTATTTAAAACAGGAGACCACCCAGCCTATTCTAGTGATGCTTAACAGAGATGTATTTGTAACTGGTAGAAGAAGAATCGCTCCCTGGGTACAAGATCAGTTGCTGTTCATTTTATTCACCTGAAGATAAATTGCTTTCTCAGATTTTGCAGACTTCCTTTTCCTAAAAAAAATGATTTATTGAAGTGGAGGTTCCTTTATTATATCAATGCTGGCTTACTCTTTGCTTTATAATACTTTTATATTGAAGGAAGCCCAGAGGTCAACAGTAAGTAGTCTTGTCTCTTCTGCTCTTTATTTCACTGTTATTTTTAAACCAGTTGGTGAAATTCCCTTCCATTTTGAAGAGCCATTTTTCACCTACATATGAGGGAATTTAAACTATTTGAGCTGATATTAACATCCTATTACTATAAATTATCTTTGGTTTGTTAAAATATATATATATATATAAATTTATATTTATTAAGTGTAATTTTAGGATTCAGATCTATTGACCAGAAAAAATAGTGTTTTTTGGTATGAGGGAAAGAAAAGGTATAAAATACTGGTTAATAATCTAAGGAAATGTTTTCAGTGTTTCATTGTGTATCTGAATTTTGCATTGTTTATATTATATGAGAAAAACTTGGTTGTTTCCCTATATTCCCATATATTTTTTGACAGTTTGAGAAGTATGACAGTTTTCATTTCTGCACCTAGTAACTTTTCATTCTTAAAATATATTTTTAAAAATATTTATTCATTTAAATATTTAAATAAATATTTTATTTATATATATATATATATATAGCTAGCTGGACCAGGTCTTAGTTGCAGGACATGGGATCTTCATTGCGGCATGCGGAATCTTTAGTTGAGGCATGTGGAATATAGTTCCCTGATCAGGGATCTAACCCAGGCCCCCTGCATTGGGAGCATGGAGTCTTAGCCACTGGACCACCAGGGAAGTCCCTTAAAATATTTTTTAAACAAGGTTTCAGAAGATGTATTCTGGTTCCTAGTTTGGGAACTCTGAATGTTACTATTCAAAACTGTAAGCAAATAGATCTTTTATGAAAATGAGGGCATATGTCCCATTTGCTTTGATAAAGTGAATAGAAATATGGGCTATTTTGGAAAATCTAGGATATATAGTTTCAATGTATATATATAATCTAGGTACATAGATTAACATTGGGGGATCAAAATAGAGTCAAGAAATAAACTCAAATAGAAATGGAAATTCAGGAAGAATATATATAAAACTGGCAACCAGTGGAGGAAAACTAAGGAATTGCTATTTGTGGGAGAATTTTTTTCCACTCAATGTACTTTCTTACTGTTTTAATCATTTTTATAACATGCTGTGTATTACCAATTTTAAATAAGTACATAATTTTGAAAAATTAAAATGAGTGGCAAATTTTTATAGGAGCAATTTATTTAATCAATATTTAATTGTCCATTTGCAAAATATAATTATACCAGGATTAATATGATCTGTAGAACATTGGATGCTGTCTTTCAAATACTTTTTAAAAAAATAGTCAACCTTCTTCCATAAAAAATATTTCTTAGTAATTAACTCTATTCATTAGACATTTACCATTATCCATTTTTTAAAATAAACTTTTTTTAAAAAATTTGTTTATTTATTTATTTTTGGCTGTGTCGGGTCTTCGTTTCTGTGCGAGGGCTTTCTCTAGTTGCGGCAAGCGGGGGCCACTCTTCATTGCGGTGCGCGGGCCTCTCACTGTCGTGGCCTCTCTCGTTGCGGAGCACAGGCTCCAGACGCGCAGGCCCAGTAGTTGTGGCTCACGGGCCCAGCTGCTCCGCGGCATGTGGGATCCTCCCAGACCAGGGCCCGAACCCGTGTCCCCTGCATTGGCAGGCAGATTCTCAGCCACTGCGCCACCAGTGATGCCCTACCATTATCCTTTATGTCAGAAATTTAGAATGAGAGAAATTTTATGATGACCTGATTGATGAACATTTGTCATCATTTTCTTGTGCTATAGCCTTTGTGACATCCAAAGTTACAGTTTTCTACTTACAGTTTTTTCCCTTCTCTTTGGTAGTATACTAACACAGGTATATTCAAAGTAATGTCTGTCTTACTTTCTTTTCAAAGTAATGTCAAAAATCATTTAAATTTTAATTTTTACTATGCTTTTGCCAAAATTTCTTATACTTGCCGTAGTGTATTTTACACACTGAAATAATTTTTGAAATTATTACTTTTGCTTCTTGCTGTCTCTGGTTTTGTTTGTTTGTTCATTTGTTTTGCTGTCTATTTATGCCCTTTTCAGAGTTTTATATGTGTTTGGACTTACTTATTGCAAAATCCACCATGTGTTAGCTCTCCTAATAGTTCACCATGTCATGCAGTTGCTTACATAATACAAGTAACTATTCTTGGAGTTTTGTATATTTATTTATTTGGCTGTCATTTTATTGAAAATTGTTTGACAGTTGTTTATTTATGAACTTCCTTAGTACAGAAATATGCAGTGCAAGACCAGTGTGCTCAGGTTTGTGCTGTTGTGGTTAATTGTTGCTATATGTGTATTTTCAAATTTTTGAAGACTTAAAGAACAGTAAAACACATACTTAGCATAAATGTTACTGCTCCTTGGTACCTTTAAACTGTTCTTTAACTTTTTAAACCTTTGTTCTCATTCTACTTTAAAAAATAGTTTTATTGCAATATAATCCACATACCATACATTTCATCATTTAGAGGGTACAGTTCCATGGTTTTTAGTATATTCATAGATATGTGTAGCTACCATCAGTGTCAATTTTAGTACATTTTCATCACCTCAAAAAGAAACCCCATACTCTTTAGTTATCACTGCCTGGTCCTCCCCCGTCCCTATTCCACATGAATTTTGGAATCAGCTTGTTCATTTCTACAAAAAATACAGCTTGGACTCTAATTAGGATCAATATAGGTATTATTGACTGTATTAACAGTGTGAAGTCTTCTGATTCATAACATGGGATGTTTTTCCATTTATTTAGATCTTTAAATTCTTTCAACAGTGTTTTGAATTTTCAGAGTATAAGTTTTGCACGTTAAAGGAAGTATTTGGTATTTCCAAATATTTTTTCTTTTTGATGTTATTGTAAATTGAATTGTTTTCTTAATTTCATTTTTGGATTGTTCATTGCAAGTGTATAGAGACACAATTCATTACTTAAATATTGATCTTGTTTCCTGTACCTTTCTGAACTCATTTATCAGTTCTAATATTTTTCAGTGAATTCTTTAGAGTTTTCTATGTACTAAATATGTCATCTACAAATAGAGAGTTTTACTTCTTCCTTTCTGATTTGGAAGACATTTATTTACTTACTTAACTTATTTATTTATTTTGCTTAATTGCTTTGACTGACACCTGTAGGCCTCTAGTATAATGTTGAAGAGAAGTGGTGAGAGTAGACATCCTTGTGTTCCTCGTCTGAGGGCAAAGGTATCCTGTCATTCACTATGTTGTTTACTGTGGGTTTTTCTTAAATGCCCTTTATTATATGCAGGAAGTTCCCTTCTATTACTGGTTTGCTGAGTCTGTTTAACTTGAAACAGTGTTAGATTTTGCCAGATGCTTTTTCTGCATCTGTTGTCATAATCATGTGAGTTTTGTTTTCTGTGCTATTGATATGATTATTATATTAATTGATTTTGGGATGTTAAGCCAACCTTGCATTCCTGGGATTAAATCTCACATGATGGTGTTATGTAATTCTTTTCATATGTGCCAGATTCATTTTTGCTACCTAGAATTTTGAGAAGTGGAACAAAAAGGGTATATTGTCCTTAGAAGGATTTTTACCATTGCCCAACTTTTTCATTAAGATATTTAGGCCTTCTGACTCAGCACTGTCTCATTTTTTTCTTTTATAATTTAGTTGTTTTTATCTTCAGTTGAAATTTGGACAGTTGATCCATATCTTTTCTAATTTTCATTATATTTAAAACAGGTTTCCTCAATTTTATTTTCTTAAGCATTTATTTGTTGGTAAACATTAGGTACTATTTATAAATTCCCAATTCTTGGGTATAGTGCTACTTATTAATCTTATGATATTACTAAATGCATATGTTTGTCAATCCGCACTAAGAAATGCAGTTTACATTACTTCCAAGGATGCCTATGTGTGTATATATGACTGAATAATTCATACCTTTGGTACCTTGCAGTACATTTTCATTTTTTTATTGTATGCTGTTACATGTAAAAATGATGGTTGTGAAAAATTACAGTTAACATCCACTAGCACATCACAGACTACAGCTTGAAAGTCACTATAAAAGAGGTTGATTAGTATAAATGGAGGAATCTTTCTCATCTTGTTTGTATAGGAGAGGTTATTAGGTTATTTCATGGGATACTCACTTCATAGGATGGTTTGTATCTTGTTATACATTGTGGGGTTTTTTCCATTTTTTCCTTTTGTACCAAGTGAATCAAGAGCACTCTTGTTCTGTGCATCTCTAGCAAGCCTAGTGCAATTCCTCGTGTCTCAAATAGTTAATTATTCCATATGCTAGACACTTTATTAGGCACCTTACTTCTAAACCTTTTAATACTTCAGTGTAACTTTACTATATCTATTACCCCCATTTACAGATGGCTGAATGTTGGGAGATAATTCATGAATTTCTCATATTCCTGCACAGTCTGTGTCTTCTTAGCAAGGGCATTTACAGTTCCCATGTTTGTATATACAAGTATAAATTCCTGGATAGTAAAACTAGTACCATGTCCCTCCTTGGAGACATCCCAAGGAATTAAATATAAAAGACCTCAGTTTTCCATCTCCATAGGAGATTTGTGTAAACAAATCTTCCTCGATTTACAATGGGATTACATCCCAGTAAACCCATGGTAAGTTGAAAATACATTTAATATACCTAACCCACTGAACATTATAGCTTAACCTAGTCTACCTAAAACATCAGCCTGCAGTTATGCAAAATTATGTAACGCAAAGCCTATTTTATAATGAAGTGTTGAATGCCTCATGTAAATTATTGAATACTGTACTAAAAGTGAAAAACAATGTTTGCATTGGTTCAGAATGGTTGTAAGTGTATCTGTTGTTTACCCTTGTGACTGGGTGCCTGACTGGGAGCTGCAGTTGCCCAGTATCAGGAGAGAGTATCATACACCATATAGCTAGCCTGGGAAAAATCAAAATTCAAAATACAAAGTACAGTTTCTAATGAATGTGTATAGCTTTCACACCATCATAAAGTCAAAAAATCATAAGTCGAACCATCATAAGTCAGGGACTGTCTGTATTACTAGAGAAATGAATAATCTTTCTTTCTGGAGCAGAAACCCTGTGAAGATCAGTTTCTAAATTTTGGGATTACTCTCCTGAGATGCTCTTCGCTGGCACTAGTAACATCCAGCCCTCACTGCATTGCCCCATGAGGATTGGTGCTCAGGGAAGCAGCACTAAGATATTGCTCTTGCTGCTGTTTTTGCCATGAGTAATAAATTGTCTTTGTCTCTGATCCAGAGGTCTCATGTCTTTCTGTTTGTGTGTGTGTGTGTGTGTTCGTGTGTGTGTGTGCGCGTGCATGCACACTCATGTTCCTGGATATAGAAAAGGGGAGAAAGAGACAGATAGGCAGACACTGGCTGACTACTTTGTTAGCATGTAAGTACAGTTAAATAGCAGACCCTTGATGGTTTGTTTTTTTTTTTTTTTTTAAATATTGGTTAAGAATTAATTTATTAATTTATTTATTTTTTGGCTGTGTTGGGTCC
Source organism: Balaenoptera musculus (assembly GCF_009873245.2). Lineage (NCBI taxonomy): Eukaryota > Metazoa > Chordata > Mammalia > Artiodactyla > Balaenopteridae > Balaenoptera > Balaenoptera musculus. The sequence continues at coordinate 60,423,934 of NC_045800.1, read as the reverse complement.
TCATTTCTGTGCGAGGGCTTCCTCCAGTTGCAGCAAGCGGGGGCCACTTCTCATCGCGGTGCGCGGGCCTCTCACTATCGCGGCCTCTCTTGTTGTGGAGCACAGGCTCCAGAGACGCGCAGGCTCAGTAGTTGTGGCGCACGGGCTTAGTTGCTCCGCAGCATGTGGGATCTTCCCAGAGCAGGGCTCGAACCCGTGTCCCCTGCATTGGCAGGCAGATTCTCAACCACTGCGCCACCAGGGAAGCCCCCTTGATGGTTTTTGAATTAACACTTGTTTATAGAAGAAGTGCAGGGCCTCATGCTTAGTAAGTAGCAGAACTGCAATTTGAACCTATACCTTACGTAGGTGGATAATATAACTAGAAAATATGGTGCTAATGACTAGAGTTTGGTGTAAGCAGACAAAATAAATATTTTATATCACATTTGCATATTTTTGATCTATGACTCATGAGCAGTGTGAATGTTTTTCTACTCATCCCCATATGTTAAACTAAAAAAGTGATAGGCTGAGCCTGGCATATCTAGGGGTGAAATTATTTTTATAAGAATAAAGTTTCCTATTATATGTACATACACTTCAGAACATATTGAAAAATAAAAGTGTAATGACCTTGAATAAAAAAAGTTTGTTAAAAGAATCAAATCCCCACAGAATAAAAGTACTTCTAGAATTTTTTAATTTAATATTTTTTTCAGTAGCTAAGATTGTAATGCAAAGTAAAAAACTGGACTTAATTCACCACTTATTTATGATAAAAAGTTTTAAAACTAAAATTTTCTCATGACTGTGACAGATGTAAAATCTTTAAGGAATTCCCTGGAGGTCAGTGGTTAGGACTCTGTGCCTCCACTGCAGGGGGCACAGGTTCAGTCCCTGGTTGGAGAACTAAGATCCTGCATGCCGTGCAGCCAAAAAATAATTAGAATATATCTTTATACTTTTTATGGAAGTACTGTGAGGTAATATCCACAAATAATTGATTTTAAGTTACCCTCCTTATGTGATATTCTAGGTATTAATCCTGTGTTTTGAGGAGTAATTTGTAATGTGTTATCCTTATAGAACACTTAAGAGAAAGCCCTTAATTTAGCATTAGCATAGGCTTCTAAAACGAAGTGTGATGTGTTAAAATAGTTGATTTAACATTATCTGGGTCTAATACAAACCTATGGGCCATTTATTTCAAATTTCATTGTAGGATATCTATATCTATATCTATATCTATATCTATATCTATATCTATATCGAGAGACTAATGCTTGCTTCCTCAGAGTGAGGAATTCTTTATCCTATATTTGGCTGCAGGAGGAGGGCAAAGGTGTTTTTGTTTTAAATAAGCTCTCATCAACAAATACTTATATCTTTCTGTACAGATCCATTCAATATAGCCACATTTTCTGAAGTACAGGAGGAACTGTCTAATGTGGTTAATTATGAAAAAAAATTTAAGCAGCATATATAATTTGTAAATATTGTCTAGTTATTTGTGGTATTCTGAATCATAGTTATTTGAAATTGCATATCTTGCCAGAGAAATCAGGGTGATAGCAGAATAAGTGATGGGTAGAGACTTGCATAAAACCATGCTGTTTGTACATAGGCAAAGTAACTCAGTTTTCCAGACTAAGCTGGGCCCTGAACCTTCTTTTCTTTTCTTTTCTTTTCTTTTTTTTTCTTTGTTTCTTTCTTTAATGGAGGTATCATTAATTACAGTGTTGTGTTAGTTTCAAGTGTACAGCAAAGTGATTCAATTTATGTATATATGTATTATATATATAGATACTCTATATATTTATTCTTTTTTAGCTTCTTTTCCATTATAGGTTATTACAGGATACTGAGTATAGTTCTCTGTGCTATACAGTAGGTCCTTGTTGTTTACCTGTTTTCTGTATAGTAGCGTGTATATGTTAATCCCAAGCTCCTAATTTATCCCCTTTGGTAACCATAAGTTTATTTTCTATGTTTTGTGAGTCTCTTTCTGTTTTGTAAATAAGTGCATTTTTATTGTTTTTTAAAATTCCACAAATAAGTAATACCATATGATATTTGTCTTTGTCTGACTTACTTCACTTAATATGATAATCTCTAGGTTCATCCATATTGCTGCAAATGGCATTATTTCATTCTTTTTTATGTCTGAGTGATATTCTGTTGTATACATATACCACATCCATTCATCTGTCTATGGACATTTAGGTTGCTTCCATGTCTTGGCTATTGTAAATAGTGCTGCTGTGAACATTGGGGTGTTCAAATTAGAGTTTTCTCCGGATATATGCCCAGGAGTGGGATTTGTATGATCATATGGTGACTCTATTTTTAGTTTTTTAAGGAAACTCCATAATGTTCTCCATAGTGGCTGCACCAATTTACATTCCCACCAGCAGTGTAGGACGTGAACCTTCTTTTCAATTCTTTATTTTGCTTTTAGTTAGCTTTCTCTCTTATTTTCTCTAGAATTTATGTTAATAATTTATTCCTATCCCCACATCTACCCAGTCTCCTATCCCTCTATCAGGAGACAACTTCCCAACTTCTCAACCAAGCAACCATTTTGGCTTCAAGAAGTGTTTTCAGTGTCTTGTGCAGTGACACTTAATTACATCCATACCTTTACTTTATTGTTTCTACCTAATATGTGAGAATTAGTTATTCCCCTTCTTTCATTTTATTTCTGACATCCTTTATTTGTGCTTTTCTTCTCATCTTTGAGTCTACCTTCAAATCTTATACCCTCCCTGACCTTCACTATCTTTGTTAAAAATGTGCTTTAATTCTCTCCCATCCCAATAGAAGATAAAAAAATCTCTCTCCAACATCTGCCTTATGTGTCCTCTTTCCTTTTCGGTTGAATTTCTTGAAAATGTAGTCTATACTTCTGTATCTCTTAATTGCTCTTACCACTGCTCTGAAACCTAGGTAGTAGGAGCCACATTGTCAAATCCAGTGAACACTTTTTAGTTCTCATCTCATGTGACTCATCTATGGCATTTATCACTGTTGACCCTACCACCAGTTTGAAACTTTTTTCCTCTCTGGCTTAGCTTCTGTGATACCTCTTCTTCAGACTTTCTTCCTTTTCTGATTCCTCTATCTTTTCCATAGCTGGATCTTCCTATTGTTTTAGCTCCTACAGTGTTTCTTTCCTTCTCCTTTAAATCTTTACTCCACATTTTCTCTTGGGTTCTCATAGCCTCTCTCTCTCTCTTTTTTTTTTTAACGTCTTTATTGGAGTATAATTGCTTTACAATGTTGTATTAGTTTCTGCTGTATAACAAAGTGAATCAGCTATACGTATACATATATACCCATATCTCCTCCCTCTTGTGTCTCCCTCCCACCCTCCCTATCCCACCCCTCTAGGTGGTCAAAATGCACTGAGCTGATCTCCCTGTGCTATGCGGCTGCTTCCCACTAGTTATCTGTTTTATATTTGGTAGTGTATATATGTCCATGCCAGTCTCTCACTTCGCCCCAGCTTACCCTTCCCACTCCCCATGTCCTCAGATCCCTTCTCTACGTCTGCGTCTTTATTCCTGTCCTGTCCCTAGCTTCTTCAGAACCTTTTTTTTTTTTTTTTTTTTTTTAGATTCCATATATATGTGTTAGCATACGGTATTTGTTTTTCTCTTTATGACTTCACTCTGTATGACAGATTCTAGGTCCATCCATCTCATTACAAATAACTCAATTTCATTTCTTTTTGTGGCTGAGTAATACTCCATTGTATATACGTGCCACATCTTTGTCCATTCATCTGTTGATGGACACTTAGGTTGCTTCCATGTCCTGGCTATTGTAAATAGAGCTGCAGTGAACATGGTGGTACATGACTCTTTTTGAATTATGATTTTCTCAGGGTATATGCCCAGTAGTGGGATTGCTGGGTCATATGGTAGTTCTATTTTTAGTTTTTTAAGGAACCTCCATACTGTTCTCCATAGTGGCTGTATCAATTTACATTCCCACCAACAGTGCAGGAGGGTTCCCTTTTCTCCACACCCTCTCCAGCATTTATTGTTTGTAGATCTTTGATGATGGCCATTCTGACTGGTGTGAGGTGATACCTCATTGTAGTTTTGATTTGCATTTCTCTAATGATTAATGATGTTGAGCATTCTTTCATGTGTTTGTTGGCAATCTGTATATTTTCTTTGGAGAAATGTCTATTTAGGTCTTCTGCCTATTTTTAATTGGGTTGTTTGTTTTTTTGATATTGAGCTGCATGAGCTGCTTGTAAATTTTGGAGATTATTCCTTTGTCAGTTGCTTCATTTGCAAATATTTTCTCCCATTCTGAGGGTTGTCTTTTCATCTTGTTTATGTTTTCCTTTGCTGTGCAAAAACTTTTAAGTTTCATTAGGTCCCATTTGTTTATTTTTGGTTTTATTTCCATTTCTCTAGGAGGTGGGTCAAAAAGGATCTTGATGAGATTTATGTCATGGAGTGTTCTGCCTATGTTTTCCTCTAAGAGTTTTATAGTGTCTGACCTTACATTTAGGTCTTTAATCGATATTGAGTTTATTTTTGTGTATGGTATTAGGGAGTGTTCTAATTTCATTCTTTTACATGTAGCTGTCCAGTTTTCCCAGCACCACTTATTGAAGACGCTGTCTTTTCTCCATTGTATGTTCTTGCCTCCTTTATCAAAAATAAGGTGACCATATGTGCGTGAGTTTATCTCTGGGCTTTCTATCCTGTTCCATTGATCTATATTTCTATTTTTGTGCAGTACTATACTGTTTTGATTACTGTAGCTTTGTAGTATAGTCTGAAGTCCACAAGCCTGATTCCTCCTGCCCTGTTTTTCTTTCTCAAGGTTGCTTTGGCTATTTGGGCTCTTTTGTGTTTCCATACAAATTGTGAAATTTTGTGTTCTAGTTCTGTGAAAAATGCCATTGGTAGTTTGATAGGGATTGCATTGAATCTGTAGATTGCTTTGGGTAGTATAGTCATTTTCACAATGTTGATTCTTCCAATCTAAGAACATGGTCTATCTCTCCATCTGTTTGTATCATCTTTAATTTCTTTCTTCAGTGTCTTATAGTTTTCTGCATACAAGTCTTTTGTCTCCTTAGTTAGGTTTATTCTAGGTATTTTATTCTTTTTGTTGCAGTGGTAAATGGGAATGTTTCTTTAATTTCTCTTTCAGATTTTTCATCATTAGTGTATAGGAATGCAAGAGATTTCTGTGCATTAATTTTGTATCCTGCTACTTTACCACATTCATTCATTAGCTCTAGTAGTTTTCTGGTAGCATCTTTAGGATTCTCTATGTATAGTATCATGTCATCTGCAAACAGTGACAGCTTTACTTCTTCCTTTCTGATTTGGATTCATTTTATTTCTTTTTCTTCTCTGATTGCTGTGGCTAAAACTTCCAAAACTATGTTGAATAGTAGTGGTGAGAGTGGGCAACCTTGTCTTGTTCCTGATCTTAGAGGAAATGGTTTCAGTTTTTCACCATTGAGAATGATGTTGGCTGGGGGTTTATCACATATGGCCTTTATTATGTTGAGGTAAGTTCCCTCTGTGCCTACTTTCTGGAGGGTTTTTATCAAAAATGGGTGTTGAATTTTGTTGAAAGCTTTTTCTGCGTCCATTGTGCTGATCATATGGTTTTTCTCCTTCAGTTTTTTAATATGGTGTATCACATTGATTGATTTGCATATATTGAAGAATCCTTGCATTCCTGGGATAAAACCCCACTTGATCATGGTGTGTGATCCTTTTAATGTTTTGTTGGACTCTGTTTGCTAGTATTTTGTTGAGGATTTTTGCATCTGTGTTCATCAGTGATATTGGCCTGTAGTTTTCTTTCTTTGTGACATCTTTGTCTGGTTTTGGTATCAGGGTGATGGTGGCCTTGTAGAATGAGTTTGGGAGTGTTCTTCCCTCTGCTATATTTTGGAAGAGTTTGAGAAGGATAGATGTTAGCTCTTCTCTAGATGTTTGATAGAATTCACCTGTGAAGCCATCTGGTCCTGGGCTTTTGTTTGTTGGAAGATTTTTAATCAGTCTCAATTTCAGTGCTTGTGATTGGTCTGTTTATATTTTCTATTTCTCCCCGGTTCAGTCTCAGAAGGTTGTGCTTTTCTAAGAATTTTTCCATTTCTTCCAGGTTGTCCATTTTATTGGCATATAGCTGCTTGTAGTAATCTCTCATGATCCTTTGTATTTCTGCAGTGTCAGTTGTAACTTCCTTCCCCTCATTTTCAGTCTGTATGTGTCCCTAGGTCTGAAGTGGGTCTCTTATTGACAGCATATATACAGGTCTTGTTTTTGTATCCATTCAGCCAGTCTGTGTCTTTTGGTGGGAGCATTAAATCCATTTACGTTTAAGGTAGTTATCGATATGTATGTTCCTATTACCATTTTCTTAATTGTTTTGGGTTTGTTATTGTAGGTATTTTCCTTCTCTTGTGTTTCCTGCCTAGAGAAGTTCCTTTAGCATTTGTTGTAAAGCTGGTTTGGTGGTGCTGAATTCTCTTAGCTTTTGCTTGTCTGTAAAGGTTTTAATTTCTCTATCTAATCTGAATGAGATCCTTGCTGGGTAGAGTAATCTTGGTTGTAGGTTTTTCCCTTTCATTACTTTAAATATGTCCTGCCACTCCCTTCTGGCTTGCAGAGCTTCTGCTGAAAGATCAGCTGTTAATCTTATGGGGATTCCCTTGTATGTTATTTGTTGTTTTTCCCTTGCTGCTTTTAATATTTTTTCTTTGTATTTAATTTTTGATAGTTTGATTAATATGTGTTTTGGAGTGTTTCTCCTTAGATTTATCCTGTATGGGACTCTCTGTGCTTCCTGGACTTGATTGACTATTTCCTTTCCCATATCAGGGAAGTTTTCAACTATAATCTCTTCAAATATTTTCTCAGTCCCTTTCTTTTTCTCTTCTTCTTCTGGGACTCCTATAATTCGAATGTTGGTGTGTTTAATGTTGTCCCAGAGGTCTCTGAGACTGTCCTCAATTCTTTTCATTTTTTTTTTCTTTATTCTGCTCTGCGGTAGTTATTTCCACTATTTTATCTTCCAGGTCACTTATCCGTTCTTGTGCCTCAGTTATTCTGCTATTGATTCCTTCTAGAGAATTCCTTATTTCATTTATTGTGTTGTTCATCATTGTTTGTTTGCTCTTTAGTTCTTCTAGGTCCTTGTTAAACGTTCCTTGTATTTTCTCCATTCTGTTTCCAAGATTTTGGATCACCTTTACTATCATTACTCTGAATTCTTTTTCAGGTAGACTGACTATTTCTTCTTCATTTGTTTGGTCTGGTGGGTTTTTACCTTGCTCCTTCATCTGCTGTGTGTTTCTCTGTCTTCTCATTTGGTTAACTTACCATGTTTGGGGTCTCCTTTTCGCTGACTGCAGGTTCGTAGTTCCCATCGTTTTTGGTATCTGCCTCCCGTGGCTAAGGTTGGTTCAGTGGGTTGTGTAGGCTTCCTGGTGGAGGGGACTGGTGCCTGTGTTTTGGTGGCTGAGGCTGGAGCTTGTCTTTCTGGTGGGCAGGACTGTGTCCTGTGGTGTGTTTTGGGGTGCCTGTGACCTTATTATGATTTTAGGCAGCCTCTCTGCTAATGGGTAGGGTTGTGTTCCAGACTTGCTAGTTGTTTGGCATAGGGTGTCCAGCACTGTAGGTTGCTGGTAATTGAGTGGAGCTGGATCTTAGCGTTGAGATGGAGATCTCTGGGAGAGCTTTGGCTGTTTGATATTATGTGGAGGCGGAAGGTCTCTGGTGGACCAATGTCCTGAACTCGGCTGTCCCCCCCTCAGAGGCACAGGCCTGACACCTGGCCGGAGAACCAAGACTCTGTCAGCCACACGGCTCAGAAGAAAAGGAAGAAAAATAGAAAGAAAAAAATAAAATAAAGTTATTAAAATAAAAAATTAATAAAAATAAAAAAGTTAAAAAGTAATAAAATAAAAGAAAAAAATGGACAGACAGAACCCTGGGACAAATGGTAAAAGCAAAGCTATACAGACAAAATCACACAAAGAAGCATACACATACATAGTCACAAAAGGAGAAAAAGGAAAAAAAATATATGTCTTTTGGGAAGTCTGAGGTCTTCTGCCAGCATTCAGTAGGTGTTCTGTAGGAGCTGTTCCACATGTAGATGTATTTCTGATGTATTTGTCGGGAGGAAGGTGATCTCCACATCTTACTCCTCCACCATCTTGAAGGTCTCTCATAGCCTCTTAGCAAATGAATTCCAACTCTTTTTCTGATATATTCTATCACTAAGCTGGAGTGTCACAGGCCCTCTTTGTGATTTCCTTTCCTTTATCTGCCTGGCAGTCTTAGAAAGTCTCGTCCCGGGTATCACTGTTTCCCACTATCTTTCTCTGACACTCCTTCCTCCCTTACCCTAGTTTGTTCTCTTCTCTTCCAGGTTATAGAATGATTTTCCTCTGTTTTATCTTCAGCTAATGTGGCTCTCCACCAATTTGTCTTCTAATGGAGCTGCTGAAAACCCTACTAAAAGACAAATTTTGTCATGTTACTCCTTCAGAATGCTTCAGTGGGTAACATTAATAGTTAGGATAAAGAATCTTATCTTTCTTTTTTATGTTCTTTCTTTTACTGAGGTAAAAATTCATATAACATACATCACTTAAAGTGCAATTCAGTAGAATTTAGTGCGTTCACAGTGTTGTACAATCATACCCCCATCTAGTTCCAAGATGTGTTTTTAATCTCTCTAAATGGAAATTCCAGAATGAAAGCAGTCATTCCCCTTTCTCCCCTCCTGCCAGCCCCTGACAGCCACTGGTAGGTTATCTTTCACTATGGATTTACCAATTCTGAGTGTTTCATGTAAATGAAATCATTGCTTTATATGACCTTTCCTATTTGGCTTCTGTGACTTATAATAATATTTTTGAGGTTCATCTAGGTTGTCATATGTATTAGCACTTCATTCCTTTCTGTAGCTGAATAATACTCCATCGTATGGATATATTCTGCTACCTATTAGTCGATGGACATTTGGGTTGTTTAGATCGTTTAAATGCCTCTTTTTGATTCGTATGATTATATACCTAGGAATTTAATTGCTGGATCATATGGTAAATCTGCATTTAACTTTTCAAGGAACCACCAAACTGTTACCACAGTGGCAGCAGTAGTATACGTTTTCACCAGCAGTGTATGAGGGTTCCAATTTGTACACATTCTTGCCAGCACTATCCCCCCACCGTTTCTTTTTTCTTTTTTCTTTTAATTATGAACAACCTTATGGTTATGAAGTGGTATTTCATCATCATGTTTTTATTTCCCTTAATGACTAATCATATTGAACATCTTTTTATGCACTTGTTGGCCATTTGTATATTTTCTTTGGGGTAATGTGTATTCAACTTATTTAACCATTTTTTATTAGGTTTGTTTGTGTTTTGTTTTTAACTCAGAAATACCTTTTAAATGATCAGATCCAACATATTTCTAGACTTAATGATTATCAAAGAAGAGTTACATTTTGATCTTTGAAGTTCTTTATTATTATAGTCTCATTTTTAATAACTATTTGAACATTCTCAGCGTGTCTGGACCCTCTGTACTTAAAATGCAGCAAATTATTTTTTAATCTTAGTACTAAAATATCCAGTACCTTTTGATAGTTTTAATATAGAACATTTCCACTTAGCAGTTCTTCATACCCTAATGAACAGTTATATAAAGGGTGTAATTTCCCTTGTCGATTAACTAGCAGTCATTGGTTAATGCTCAAGTAATTGGGATATTTCTCTATTGTTCACATTTTTCTCTTTTTAAAAAATACTACTTGCTTGCTTGTTAGTACTTCAGAAACATTTACCAGATTAATGTGTCAGTTGTAAATCAGATATAAAGGTGTTTTTGGCAGTCATACTTTTGGTGGGGGGGGGTGGCTAAAGGGATAATGGATTACAGTCAACAATTTTAGATATTTCATATGGCAAGAACCAAATAAATTAGAAAGCTGATGTAAATATTAATGTGCTGTGAAACCTCATAGCTTGTGTTCATATTACGAGAATTGGAGCATTTTAAGAACAAGAAGAGCTCTCTAAATTAATATATGTATTGTTTTTCTACTTATATTCTGTAGATTTTTTAAAAATAGTAATTCTGCAAGAAAAATTTGTTCTGGAAAGCGTGAAAGCCAGCAATTTGTTTTAATCTCTATGACACTATGTATTTTATCTAGTTGGTAAACACCACTATGCACTTTCATTCAGAAAATGTAAGCTGATGGTAGGGACAGCAGTGAGTGTTTTGTGAATTTGAAGAGTTGGGTAGTAGTTGAAATCTAAAATGGTTATCAAGGGGTGCTTTAAAAATTCTTTTCCTAGAGCCTGTAAAGCTGGCATTTTAGAAACTGTGGTTTAGATTGTCAGTTGTAGTGGAGGTCTGTTTATGGACCTATAGGAAGTCCATAAATCCACTGAAATTATAATTTTTAATGTGATTTCAAAAGGAAAATACAATATTTGTATCATATTCTCAAGTGAATCCAAGATTTTATACCACTGATTTAAAATGTTGGTAAAGGCCCACTATATATACAATTGATCCTCATTATTTGTAGATTCCGTTTTTGTGGCTTCACCTATGCAGTAAAAATTTATTTGTAGATGCAAAATTAGTACAAGGGGCACTTTTATAGTCACTGATGTGCACAATACTGCGTGAAGTCAAACAAGGTGACACCTTGCCTTTTTGTTTCAGGTATCTTCTTCGAGGTGTGTTTAGTGCTATGTTTTTTGCATTTCTTTTTGTGGATGATTTTGTTGCTTAATGTCGGCCCCAAGCATAGTGCTGAAATGCTCTCTATTGTTTCTAAGATCTAGAAGGCTGTGATGTGCCTTATGGAGAAAATACTGTTAGGTACACATTTTTCAGACATGAATTATAGTGCTGTTGACCACGAAATCAATGTTAATGAGCCAAATATAAATTTGTGCATATATACAGATAAATATTTAACATGCAGTTATGATTATATATAGATATATTTATATAAGTATAAATATATGTCTAAACCGAAACACACGTAAAACAAAGTTATGTATTGATGTTGGCTGGAACAGTGGTTCAGTATTCATGAATTCAGTGTTCATAATAACTTTGTACAACATTAGTACCTTGAATAACAAGAATTAACTGTAATTGGTTAGAGCCAGCGAGGCTTATCTAGTTGACCTTTTGAAGTCTTTTTTTTAACTTAATATTTCTTTATTTTTCTGTGAACATTTATATAAATGAGGCTATGCATCATTCATCTCTTAATATCACACATCAAATGCTTCTAACATAATCATGATAAATGCTTTTGACATAAGTGGGCTTCATATTTACACTTTCTACCTCTGCCAGAATTCACTGGTCTACTTCAAATTTCTGTTTGAAATGTTATTACCACTCATCATACAGTATGTTGGAATATAATACATGTACCATATTTTGCTATGGGATATTGGTAACTGTTCATACTGACATTAGCCATTTTATCTAAGGGCCTGTTAATTCATTAACAGTTAAAGAGTTAGAAGTGGGTCTTTAGAAAATATTAGCTGTATATTTGCATACTTTGATTCAGTGAATGCACTTATCTTTTTCATTATTCACAACTAAAGGAATTTGGGGCTCCCTCTTTCTAACAAGATGGAGTAACAAGTATTGGATTTACCCTCTCACCTGAAATAATGATCAAGGGAAAACCATATGATCATGTCTTATAGATGCAGAAAAAATAGTTGACAAAATCCAACATCCATTTCTCTTAAAATCCATGAAGAACCAATGGTAACACTGTACTTATTGTTGAAAGACTAAATGCTTCCCTGTTAAGATTAGGAAGAAGACTAGGATGTCCACTTTCACCACTTCTGTTCAAAACTGTACTGGAGGTTCTAGCTAGAGCCATTAATCAATAAAAAGTAAAGCATCTAGATTAGAAAAGCTGAAGTAAATCTGTCATCGTTGGTCAGTGATACAATCATTTCTGTTCATTATCCTATAGAATCTACAAAAAGTTACTAGAACTGATAATTGAGTTTTAGCACGCTTATAGGATTCAAGATCAACATTTTAAAATCAGGTGTATTTTTCTCTATTAGCAACAACAAATTTGAAATTTAGTAAAAGCAATGTTTACCATAATGTCCATAATATAAAATACTTGGGGACAAATCTTTCAAAAGATGTACAAGACCTGTATATATACATAGGTCAGAACCTACACAATTTTATACCTTATATTCATATAAATAAATTTGTATCATTTAAACCTCTGTGAAACGATTTAATCAACAAACAATGGAGAAAAGTAAAGGAATTTGTGTCAACATAACAGTGAGTTGACTAAAGTCAACTCAATTTTTAATCAGAAGATCTCTAAAAAATGACTAAACATCACTGAACAAAAGTTATGAGTGTAGTATAGAGTGTTGGATACCAGTCAACACTATTTCTTTGCAGAGCACAACTAGCTTGAGTATTCATAGCCTTGACCAATTTGTTTTCTTGTTAACCATAATGTTTTGGGTCAGCATTCCAAAATTTGAGTGAGCAACATCTTTAGAACCTTTTTGACTGTTTTCCAGTTTCTTCTGGTATACAGTTGGTCTAACAGATTAGGGTTAGAGGTGAGTTTGAGATATGTGTGTTTAGTGTAGAGGATATTTAAGAATTATTTATTATTAAGAATCTTTGATTAATATTTTTGAAGATTATATAGAGTAATTTTGAGGTAATTTGAAAATAATAAATTGCAATTTGTTATCATGGAGATGTGTTAAACTGTTGGTTTGGGCATACCTTTACTGATTGTCTAGTATGTTTTTAATCATGGTGTTTCCTTTTCAAGCAACAGATTGTGATGAAAAGTAAATTCACAATGAAATATATATATTAGCAATTGTAACTTTTGGATTTGGAAAGGAAAAATTATAATCTGAAGTTTTCTTCACCACCCCCCACCCCAAAGATGGTAAATTACCCTCAACTTTCTGAAGTGTTTTAGATTAGATTTCTAACATACAGACTTTGAAAGGTCATATATTTACTTTGACTTATGTTCAGGAAAAACTGAAAGGCTTAGCCATAATGCTAAATGCATGAAAGAGATTAGGTTTTGCAAGAGAGAATTCATATATCCCTTAATATCTTTTATGTTACCTCCAAATTTTTCAAAGATGTAATAAATCTGACATCTACTAATTTCCAAATGAAAAGTTTGTAGATATAACATTTTTCTGCTTTATCTAAAGGGTTTACTTTACAAACTTAATTTGAATGTCTGTTCTCTGTCATTGCATGTAATTTCTGGAGACTAATTACATCTTTTTGTTTGTTTGTTTGTGGCTTTTAAAAATTACATCTTTTAATAAGGTATATGTCTTAGCTATCAGGGAATTTTCACCATGTACCAATTATTTCTGAGAAATGGGCAATGAATTATTCGGGAACAGAAACATTCTATTTTTTGTCTACTTTTCCAAGTAGCAGTTTCTCTGAATAATAGGCTTTTTTGGTGTCTATTAATTGGTAACTTTTGATATCAGTTGACTCCTGGGAAACTGTTTGTAGTTGTTAAAAGTTAACTAAATGAAGAATTATAATCCTTGATGTAATAGTTGTCTGTTTTATATTCTATTTTTAGTTATTGAGTGCCCCATGATCATTTGTTACTCTTATTTAAATCCTTAACTTATCTAATAAATGGGACATTTATGATAATCAGTATCTTTTATTTTAGTAAAAATTCCATTCATATTTTCACATCACTTATACTGTCAGTTATTGTTTTTTCTTTCTCTGCTCAGAACAATGACGATATTCAATCCCAGCATTATTTTGTACATATGTTTCAGATCCTTCTATTCTGAGTCAGTACGCATTTATTGAATGATTAGTATTTCTTTATAGCATTGGTTTAGAATATGTTTCTTGAACTTTCAAATCACTTATCTTACTTTTTTGAAGAAATAAAACTTTTTTATGAATAAATACTTTCAGTTCAAGTTAATAATACTAGACATTATTTGAAAAACAAAGAATATAATGTTGTGAAATGGTGATCTTGATCTAATATGCCTTTTCAAGACAATTTAACATTTCCCTCTTTTGGCAATCATTTTTTTAAATTGTATATTTCTTATTGGTCCAACAGAAGCAGGAAAAATGCACATTTTAATTTTCTTTTTATATTTTTGAAGTCTAAAGATCTTTAAGTGAATTTTATTGTGGCTTGTAAAGGTATCTATCTAGAATTTCCCAACCAGAAGGTAAGGGATAATTTAGCTGTTATGAACCCAGCCATCATCCATTTTCAGAGTTGGTTGAACCTGGTTCTTTTTAAATCATTCTCTTATCATGTCTACATGCTGTACACTGTCATCCCTTACAGTTCTATGCATGAAATCTAAAAATCTCATATTCTGTGATGACACAGAATTCTCCTAACCCTTGCACCTCTAAGTGTCACTGCCCCCAAATCTGCCATTTCACTGCACTTAGTGCATTTGAGTGCACTTAATTTTCTCTCAAACTTATGTAAACAAATTCTCTCAATTTTTGTGTCCTTTTATTTCACAGTGCCTAGCCACCAATTCTAGGTCAGTCTAACGTACCATCTACCACTCTTACTCCTTGGGTATTGAGATTATTAGATGAAAATCATAGTACTATTTTATGAGTGGGTCCTATTTCAAATTCCTGGTCTCCAAACCCTCACTTAGTTCTGCCTGTAACATTTTTTGAAATGGTAGCTTTTCTTTCTAGAAATTCTTTTGAAGATTAATATTAAAGTCTTGTATAATTTAAGTAAATACTTCGTTATCTATCCACTTGGAGGATACTAACTTCCAAAATAGGAATACATTCTAGACAGTTGAAGAATATACAGTTGACCCTTGAACATTGCAGATGTTAGGGGTGCCGACTCTCCACCTATAACCTTATAGTCTACCCTCCGTATCCCCAATGTGCACCAACCATGGATTGTGTAGTACTGTAGTATTTATTACTGAAAAAATCTGTGTTTAAGTGGACCTGTGCAGTTCAAACCCGTGTTGTTCAAGGGTCCACTGTAATTGATATGTGAAAACACTACTCTTTTTTTTACTCTGCTTGCAAATGGAAATGTAGCCTTTTATTTATCACTTGAGTTGAATATCAACAAACCATGTCAAAGAAATTTTGCAAAAAAAAATGTTACTTCATGACACAGAGAAGATTTTTATGATATGTGGAACAAACACTTCAAAACAGGAAAGCAATTTCATGATTTTGATAATTTTATTATTGTTATATAATGTGTTAATTTTATTATAAACATGTTCATATAACATGTGAAAGGTATATGAGAATTCTCTGTATTATTTCTGCAACTTTTCTATAAGTATAAAATATTTCAAAGTAAAATGTTAAAAAATTTTAAAAAACTATTCATTTTTAGTTTTTTAAAATAAACTTATTAAAATTTTATTTTATATTGAACTATAGTTGATTTACAGTGTTAGTTTCAGGTATACTGCAAAGTGATTCAGTTATACATATACATATATCTTTTCTTTTTCAAATTGTTTTCTCATTTAGGTTATTACAGAATATGGAGCAGAGTTCCCTGTGCTATACAGTAGGTCCTTGTTGGTTATCTATTTTAAATATAGACAGTGTGTACATGTCACTCCCAGATTCCCAATCTATCCCTCCCCCCGACTCATTCCCCCGGTAACCATAAGTTTGTTCTCTAAGTCTGTGAGTCTGTTTGTTTTGTAAATAAGTTCATTTATATCATTTTTTTAGATTCCGCATATAAGTGATATCAGTGATATCTGTGTTTCTATGTCTGACTTACTTCAATTCGTATGATAATCTCCAGGTCCATACATGTTGCTGCAGATGGCATTATTTCATTCTTTTTAATGGCTGAGTAATATTCCATTGTAATGTGTACCACATCTTCTTTATCCATTCATCTGTTGATGGACATTTAGGTTGCTTCCATGTCTTGGCTATTGTGAACAGCACTACAATGAACATTGGAGTGCATGAATCCTTTTGAACCATAGTTTTCTTCAGATATATGCCCAGGAGTAGGATTGCTGGATCACATGGTAGCTCTGTTTTTAGTTTTTTAAGGAATCTCCATACTATTCTCCATAGTGGCTATACCAATTTACATTCCCACCAACAGTGTAGGAGGGTAAACTTCTTATTTGGAATAATTTTAGATTTACAGAAAAATTTTGAAATAGTACAGAGTTCCTATGTAATCCTCACCTAATTTCTTCTCAGTGTTAGCTTATTAAATAAAAATATCATTTTCAGTGTACATTTAGTAGCTGAATACATTTAGTAAAGTCTTTATTCTAACTCTATTTAGATATAAGCTTTACCATTAATTAGCAATTTTAATACTTTTTACTTTTGCTTCTATTATGGAAATGATTTATTGACAATTATTCCTGGTAATATAGTTTAGATAGAAACTTGACTAATTTAAAATTTTTTTCTTATATTATACAATATAATATTTTAAGTTATTATTTCTAGGGTTATATATGTGTTAAAATATTGTTAAATGCCTTGAGAAGTTAAAGATACCTTTCTTTTTTTGGCTGTGTTGGGTCTTCGTTTCTGTGCGAGGGCTTTCTCTAGTTGCGGTGAGCGGGAGCCACTCTTCATCGCGGTGCGCAGGCCTCTCACTATCGCGGCCTCTCTTGTTGTGGAGCACGGGCTCCAGATGCGCAGGCTCAGTAGTTGTGGCTCACGGGCCCAGTTGCTCCGCGGCATGTGGGATCTTCCCAGACCAGGGCTCAAACCCATGTCCCCTGCATTGACAGGCAGATTCTCAACCCCTGCGCCACCAGGGAAGCCCAAAGATTCCATTTTTAATGACATTTACAAATTTTAATAGCTGCCACTTCAGCAATTTGCCAAGCCCTTATCTGAAAGTTTTTATCTGATTCTATAGAAATTAAACAAAGTAGAATTATGTGTTCTTCTTGGGAAATCATGTCACCATGTAATCATCATATTAGTATACTGGTTTACATAAAACTTATATATTAAAAACTAATATAAAAACTAAGTTTCCTGAAGCATGTATATTTTTTGGTTATCTAAAATTTGGTCATATTTTATACTCATTCATTGAGTCTGTCTATATGTAAGCATTTTCTAGGCATTGTAAGGGACTCACACGTCTGCATCTACAATAATTTCAGTTTCTACTCCAACTCTCATTTCCTTTCTGTTTGTTCAAATCTTTCTCAGTCTCCTGTACCATATTCCCCTACTCTCAGCAAGCTACTTCATCCTACTCTATAAATATAACAGGAATCATCAGGTTTCAACTTCATCACCTTCTCTCCCCATTGCCTTCAAACTTGTTTATATAATTTTGTTTTTTAAATTCTATTCCATTTTCTTTCTCATTCTTTAGAACTGCAAATTGTTATCCTTTCCCTCTTCCCTTCATTGCCAGATATCTAGACAGAGTAGTTTACATTCATTTTCACCACTGCTTTACTTCCCACTCATTCTTTATTCACTAACTGCAGTGTGGGATCTCAACCTTATCTCTTTTCGGAAACATTTTTTTTTTAGCAAAAGTCACTAATAATATAATTGCCAAAACCAAAGACCATTTAAAAATCTGAATCCTGATTGACCCACTTGAGGTTATTTCATTTGATCATTACTTCCTCAATTTGAAAACTTTCTTTCTTCCCTTAGCTTTCAGGACAGATAGCAGTCTTTCTTTGTTCTTACTAACTCTTTCAGTTATCCTGTCTCTTTAACTTTACTGGCTTATCTTCCTTTGTCAATTTCTTACTGTTGTTTCTAATCTATAAGTCATAAAGATTAAAGTACATAAAAATACAAAAACAAAAGTAGGTGAAAAAAATCATAAACAAAGATGAAATGAAAGAAAATATTTGTAAGGTGTATCAGGTAAAGAGTTAATGTCCCTAACATGTGAACTGATTCTTGGGATCTTGGCAGCATTAAGAAAAGAAAAACCCAACTGAAAAAGTAAACAGGGGCTTCCCTGGTGGTGCAGTGGCTAAGAATCCTCCTGCCAATGCAGGGGACATGCTTTCGAGCCCTGGTCCGGGAAGATCCCACATGCTGCGGAGCAACTAAGCTCGCGAGCGACAACTACTTAGCCCGCGTGCCACAACCACTGAAGCCCACGTGCCTAGAGCCCGTGCTCTGCAACGAGAGTAGCCACTGCAATGAGAAGGCCACGCACCACAATGAAGAGTAGCCCCCCGCTCACCGCAACTAGAGAAAGCCCGCGTGCAGCAACGAAGACCCAGTGCAGCCATAAATAAATAAATAAATAAATACACTCTATCTTTAAAAAGAAAAAGTAAACAAAGGATATGATGAGTAATTCAATTAATATAAGAAAAAATATGAATTGCTAGTAAGTAAATGAAAAGCTCCTCAACCTAATTAACAATAAAAAATGCAAGTTAAAATAAAAGTCACCATATTTGCATACTACTTTGTTGAAAATAAACTGATTAGAATTCAGTGTAGAGAGATTTAAAAGCAAAGGACAGGGGACTTCCCTGGCGGCACAGTGCTTAAGAATATGCCTGCCAATGCAAGGGACACTGGTTCGAGCCCTGGTCCGGGAAGAACCTACATGCTGTGGAGCAACTAAGCCCATGCACCACAACTACTGAGCCTGCGCTCTAGAGCCTGTGAACCATAGCTACTGAGCCCGAGTGCCACAACTACTGAAGCCTACAAGCCTAGAGCCGGTGCTCCGCAGCAAGAGAAGCCACCGCAGTGAGAAGCCCATGCACCACAACGAAGAGTGCCCCCGCTTGCCACAACTAGAGAAGGCCCGCATGCAGCAACGAAGACCCAACACAACCAAAAATAAATAAAAATCAAAAATAAATAAATAACAGCAAAGGACACTTTTATACCCTTCTGTATGGGCATGAAAACAAGGTACACCTTATTGTAGAGCCTTTTGGCAGTATTATTACAAATTTTATATGTACATAATCTTTGACTCAGTAATTCCTAGTTTAGGTATCCTATAGTAATAGTTAGATATGTACATAAGTAATATGTAAATATATTTAGACAGTGTTTATAATAAAGTAAACTGAAGACAATCTAAACATTCAGCAATAGGGGAAAATTACAGTCATGATATATTTGTATATGGAATGCTAATTTTCCAATGATAAAAAAATTATGCCACTAGCATTTATTGAATGTCAGTTTTATATTAAATCTGTGTATTTAAAAATCCATTGGTAAGACAAAAGTTAACTTTTAAGCTCACAGAGATTTTCTCCCATTTTCTTCTGGAAGTTTTATAGTTTTAGGTTTTGCATTTAGATCTATGATCCATTCAGAAGTATTTTTGTTTATGGTATGAGGAGCAAATGGAAATTTTTGTATATGACTATCCAATAATTCTAGCACCATTTGTTGAAAAAGCTATTTTTTCTCCAGTGAATTACTTTTGTACCTTTGTCAGATTTAGTTGTCATAGATTTGAGGGTACAGAAATAAATTCATCCATTTATGGTTAATTGATTTCTGACAAGAATATCAAGACAATCCAGTAGAGAAAGAATGGCCTTTTTAGTAAATGATGCTGTGAAAACTAGATATCTACATACAGTAGAATGAAGTTGTACCTCTACCTCACACCATATACAAAAATTTTGGTGAGGATGTTGAGAAACTGAGCTGGCATGATTATAAAATGGTGCAGCTGCTTTGGTATATAGTCTGGCAATTCCTCAAAAGACTAAAGATAGAGTTACCATATGACTCAGCAATTCTAGGTATATACCCAAGAGAGATGAAAACATATCTTTGCATTAAAAGTTGTACATGAATATTCATAGCAGTATTATTCATAATAGCAAAGTGGAAAAAAATACAAGTGTCCATCAACTGAGGAATGAATAAACAAGATGTGAAGTCTCTATACCACAGAATATTGGCAATAAGTAGGAATGAAATACTGATTCATGCCACAATATGGATGAATCTTGAAAACATTGTGGTAAGTGAAAAAAACCACTCACAAAAGTCCACATATTTTGTGATTCTATTTCTGTGAAATGTCCTCAGTATGCATATTTATGGTGACAGAAAATACAGTAGTTGTTTCCTGGGGTTTGTGGGAATGGGGGTTTGGGGGTATGATGGCTAAGTGATGAGGGATTCTTTTTGGGATATTGAAATGTTCTAAAATTGATGTGGTGATCCTTGCACAACTCTGTGAATATACTAAATGCTATTGAATTGTTCACTTTAAGTATGAATTGTATGTATGTGGACTGTATCTCAACAAAGCTGTCATGTTAAAAAATATATATCCGTCTCTTTAACTCTTTGGGTAGAAATTCTGCCCACACGTGACTTTTACTGTGGTGCATTGGTCATTTGCAAAGTTCTTGTTCATTAAATTATGCAGATCTTCCAAATGTAAAATGTCTCATTTGTCGATATCACTACCAATTTCAAGAAAAGAGTCTTTTATGTATTGGGAATCTCACAGTGGTGAATATGTGATTTACACAATTATAATTTTCAGTTGAAAGCTCAAATTTTATTATTAGCAATAAATCCTGACAGTTATTTTTTTTAAATGACAGGCTTAACTTTTTTTCATTTTTAAGAAAATATCTGCCGAATACTCAAGCCTGAATAACTATCATTTATTTGTCTGTCAATCATTATTTCAAACAAAAATAGTTTTCCATAAAGAAAGCAGTTGATTCATGTACAATAGAAACTCAACAGCACAAGTGTTTTTCCTCAGGAAACCATTTTACTTCATTCATACTTTCCAATTTGTTACACAGATTATTAAAAAGATGTGTATTTAAAGCTCACTATTTAATAAAAATCAATGATTTTTGCTGCTTCAAAAAATTCTTAAATTAGTATCTTTAAAAAAATTTTTTTTCCTTCCAGTTTTATTGAGATATAATTGACATACAGCACTGTGCAAGTTTAAGGTGTACAGCATAGTATTTAGACTTACATACAACGTGAAATGATTACTACAATATTTTTAGTGAACATCAACCATCTCATACAGATACAAAAAGAAAAAGAAAAAGATTATTTCCTTGTGATGAGAACTCTTAGGATTTATTTTAACTTTTATATATAACATACAGCAGTGTTAATTATACTAATCGTGTTGTACATTACATGCCTAGTACTTACTTATCTTATAACTGCAAGTTTGTACCTTTGACTGCCTTCATCCAATTCCTCCCCCCATTACCTCCTGCCTCTAGTAATCACAATTCTGATGTCTTTTTCTGCGAGTTTGTTTTTGAAGTATAATTGACCTGCAATACTATGTTAGTTCCTGGTGCTCAATATAATGATTCAATACTTCTATACATTACAAAATGATCACCATGATAAGTCTAGTTACCATCTGTCACCATACAGAGATATTATATCATTATTGAATATATTCCCCATGCTGTATGTTTCATAAATTGGTATCATTATTTATTTATTTATTTATTTATTTATTTTTTAATTTATTTTGGCTGTGCTGGGTCTTCGTCTCTGTGCGAGGGCCCTCTCCAGTTGCGGCGAGCGGGCGGCACTCCTCATCGCGGCGCGCGGGCCTCCCACTATCGCGGCCTCTCCCGTTGCGGAGCACAGGCTCCAGACGCGCAGGCTCAGCAATTGTGGCGCACGGGCCCAGCCGCTCCGTGGCACGTGGGATCCTCCCAGACCAGGGCCCGAACCTGTGGCCCCTGCACTGGCAGGCAGACTCCCAACCACTGCGCCACCAGGGAAGCCCCATTATTTATTTTAATTAATTAATTAATTTATTTTTGGGCTGTGTTAGGTCTTTGTTGCTGTGTGCGGGCTTTCTCTAGTTGTGGTGAGCGGAGGTTACTCTTCATTGCGGTGCACGGGCTTCTCATTGCGTTGGCTTCTCTTGTTGTGGAGCACGGGCTCTAGGCGTGCGGGCGTCAGTAGTTGTGGCACGCGGGCTCAGTAGTTGTGGCTCGCGAGCTCTAGAGTGCAGGCTCAGTATTTGTGGCGCACAGGCTTAGTTGCTCCGCGGCTTCCCGGACCCGGGATCAAACCCATGTCCCCTGCATTGGCAGGCAGTTTCTTAACTGCTGTGCCACCAGGGAAATCCCTCGCTCATTGTATTTTGTTTCCATGCTGCTTCCTCCACTAGAATGTGAACTCTTCAAGGTCTTAATTTGAGATTGTATTTCTTCACAGAGTACTTTAGATATAATAAGGGCTTGATAGAAGTTTATTGGGTTAATAAGTGTATAATTCCATGGTGGGTGCCCAGTAACATTTTTATTTTGATGATGGTATAACTGAGCTGCTAATAAGATTCTCCTTGTAATCTCTGAATGTAAATCTTTTCCCTAAAAAACACTATACATTTTAATTATTTGATGCTACTGTGTAATTATCTGATGTTACTGTGCAAAAAATACACATATTTATTGTTGATTGCTATTGAATATTTCATTTTAAGAATAGATACAGGTGGGCTAAAGCGTAGGCTTGTCAGAGATATGGATATGCCTGAGAAATTATCCTTTGATTCACGTGGCCTCACAGATGATACAGTTGTTACCACTTATTTACACTCGGTGGATAGACAGGCTGAAAGCTAAAATCTCTTATTAGAGTCAATCAGGAGGGGCCAGAATTGCATAAGCACTTCAGCAGTATGACGAGGATGGCAAGGGTAGCTTCTTGAAAGACATATGGCATCCTCCCTCTGAACAGGAAGTAGCATCAACAGTGGTGTCCTTAATGCAGATTTGAAAGCCAGTGAAGTTTTCTTGTTTTTACAATGTTGCTGATTCTTACTGTGTACAGCCTCTTGATATTTTAAATGCTTGTATTCTTTACTTACATTAAAGGAATATATGTATTATTGCCTAGGTATATGGGCATCACTCTGTCAAGCACCACCATCCTTGTGACAGCCTTGCACATTTTTTTCTTATTGATTTTTGAGAGTGCTTTGTACCTTAAGAATACTGACCTCTCCCCACCCCCTGCCCCTCTCTTTTCCTGTGTAATGATCTTAAGTTTAAATCTAGTCACAGCTATCAATATTTTTCTTTATAGTATTTGGCGTTCGTGCCATGGTTAAGGAAATCTTTCTTTGTCTTAAAGTTATTTTTGAAGTAACTGAATTTTCTACCTTTCTGGTTTTCTTCTTTACATTTTTTGGTTAAAATATGAGGAGAGGGAATTCCCTGGCGGTCCAGTGGTTAGGACGCCACTCTTCGACTGCTGGGGGCCAGAGTTTACCTAGTCAGGGAACTGAGAACTAGCAAGTTGCGTGGCAGGGCCCAAAAAAAAAAAAAGTAAAATAAAATTATTAGCGGAAAGAATCATACCCCTACCCCCTGCCACACACCAAAGGCTGTGTAGTTAACCTGGCTCACTGTATTGAATAACTCCCTTTTTCCCCAGCTTAGCAAAATGTCATCTGTATCCTATGCTGTGTTGCCATCAGTACATGAATCTGTGTTTGAACTCTTTTTTTCTTTTTCCATTGATTTCTTTCGATGTCAATACCAAATAGTTTCAATTACAGTTGCCAAATAATACATTTTAATGTCTGGTAGTAAAGCCTCCCCTCCCGCCATCATGATGTACTTTCCTATTATCCGCTCAGGTGAATTTAAGGACCATATTAATATTTTCAAAATATCACATTAGGGTTTATAGGGTTCATTGGGACGAAATAACATTTTTATAATAAATTTTTTAGGGTAAATGTCTTTTTGTCTTATATTAATATTTTCATTTTAATTTCCCATTTTGTATATATATTTATATTTTTAACATTTTATTATAGGAAATTTCAGACCTGCATAGAAGGATGGAGAATAGTATAATGACCTCCATGTACCCATTATCTAGCTTCAATAATTATCAATATTCTGCCAAACTTGTTTTATATTTCTCCTATGAAGCAAATTCTAGGTATCTTGTCATTTATCTATAAATCCTTCAGTTTGTCTCTCCAAGAATGACACTTTAAAAAACCCAATAATACCATACTATTACCTTAAAATGTTAATTTCTTAATGTTATTTAATACCCAATTCAGAATTCAAATTTTCATAATTGTTAAAAATCCATTTGTGATAGTTTTATTTGAATCAGAATCTAAACAAGAATTCAAACAGTGCGTTTATACCTTATATGTATTAGTTAGCTGTTATCTTGCTTTTCTCCTTGTTAAAGAGTCAGTGACTTTTTTTTTTTTCTTTAAGAGCAAATGGGTTATTTGTACTGTAGACTGTCTCACTTTCTGGATTTGGTCTATTGCTTCATATTTAATGTTTGCTTGTAGTTAGTGCTAGAGGTTTAGTTAGTTGCAGATTTGTTTCTTTAGGCAAGAATCTTTAAAAAGTGCTATTCTATCATTTTATTATATCTCCTTTGTAATCCATCATGTCTGGTTGTTCCACTTTTAGCAATCTAAGATTAAGCAGTGGGTTCAAGTTTGGTTTCTTCTTGCTGCCATTATATGTAGCATTTGTACCTTTTTTGATTTGTTTGTTTTAACATTTTTTCCAGTTTTATTGAGATATAATTGACATACAACACTGTTTGAGTTTCAGGTGTACAGCATAAAAGTTTGACTTACATATTTTGTGAAATGATTACCGCAGTGAGCTTCGTTAACATCCACCACGTCAGAAAAGCGCAGTAAAAAGAAATGGGAAAAACAAAAAATTCTCCTTTGATAAGAACTCTTAGAATCTACTCTCTTAGCAACTTTCATGTATATCATATAGCAATGGTAACTACAGTCATCATGTTGTACATTACGTCTCTTATTTTTTTCCTAACAAGTTACGATTAGTATTTGGGGAAGTTTTTAAAACACACGTTTTAGTAACTGAACATATTACCAAACTTTCTTTACTATTTCTAATAATTTTTTGTGGATCCTCTTCGGTGACCGTTACAGAAAAGTGGTTAAGACGTGGGCCTTGTTGGTACAGTGTCTAGATTTAAGTCCTAGGGAGCTTATTTGACTCGGTTTCTTCATCTGTAAAAGGGAGATTAGTGAGTTATTTCCCATAATATGCAGAAAATAAATTGTGTTTGTTTGTTTGTTTATGGGGTTTTTTCTTTTTGTTTTTGACCACACTGTGTGGCTTGTGGGATCTCAGCTCCCCGACCAAGGATTGAACAGCGCCCTCGGCAATTAAAGTGCAGTCCTAACCACGGGACCACCAGGGAATTCCCAAAGTGTGTGTGTGTTTGTGTTTTTAATGTCCTTTTCTTTTTCAGATTGTGACATTATATTTTCACCTTTCAACCTTTTTAGTGCTTTACTTAATTTTACGATGTAATTATACTGGCTATGACAGTGTTAAATAATGGCAGTGTTAACATGCAACCTCCAATAATATTAATAGCTAATATTTATTGAAGTATTATTTTATTCTTGTTTTACTCTTATTCTTGTTGTATAATAAATAAATGTGTTATTTTAGGAATATGCAATGATATCATCAAAATAAAATTTTTGGTATCTACTGATCTGCTAATAAGATACTATTAATCAAATACCTATTGGGTATCTACTGTGTGTCACTTGCTGGGGATACATTGATGAGAAAACAAATAAAAATTCCTACCTTCATGTAGCTCATATTTTAGTGGGAGGGAGAAATACAAATAATGTCATATGTAAGCGTTGACCTAAAAAATATTTCTTTAGCAAAATGGGTTTATTCAGGATCAACAAAGAATTGCAGTTGGGCATCTGCAACCATGACAAGCCTTGTGCAAGTCTCTGCACATGAAGGAGGGAAGGACTCTTAAAGAGGTGAAAAAGAATTTGGGGGGGCTATAGTAAAGGAAGAGTCCATTGGAGGAACTGAGAGGTCGAAGTAAAGTAATTGAGGTTTCTGTTTATTAAATTTTACATAAGCAAAATAATAAAAAGTAGAAGAGTATGGTATTGGGAATGTTGGAACAAAAAGAGCATTTTACAATATTAAATAGAGTGTGTGTGGAACAGTTTTGTTGCGATTTGATTAAAGACTTTCGAGATGAGGCAATAGCTTTCTGGCTCACTGGGGAAGTCCGGTCTAGTAGACATGTCAGTAGTTGCTAAGGGAGAACATGCTTGGCATGTTTCAAAATCCTGCATGGGGTTCATTGTGGTTGGAGCAAGATATGAAGAGTAGCAGAAGATGAGGTTAGAGAGGCAGCAGGAGGTAAAGAAGAGTGGCTTGAACCTGTAGGGCCTCACAGACTAATGCAAGGAGTTTTGCTTCTTACTGAGTGATCTGGAGAGCATTGCAGGGTTTTGAGCAAATGAATGACATCTGCTGATTTATGTTTTAAAAGGAAAATGTCAAGAAAGGAGGCAAGGAGATCAGGAAACTATTGCAATAATCCAGGCAAGAGATTATGGTAACTTGGATGGGTGGTAGCAGTGGAATTAACAAAAAGTGTTTGGGAAAAAAAGTAGTTAAAATCTGGAAATATTGTGAGGATACAGCCAATAAACTTTCCCAAAGGACTGGATGTGGGATGTGAGAAAAACCCTCCTAACTGATCTCTTTGTTGCCTCTGTTTATGTACAGTATAAAAATCCTTTTATATACAATAGCAAAATTGATCCTCATTTAAATTTGATAATTTAGCTTTGTTATTTAAAACCCTTCAGTGGCATTCTGTTGCACCCTGTATAAAATTTATTCTCCTTACCATAGTCAGTAAGGTGTACATGATCTGGAACCTACGTATTTATAAAAACTTAGCTACTATAAAAAAAAAATTCTTTTTTCTTCAGTTTTTTGAATATATGCCAACCTCTTACGTGCCTTAGAAGTTTTGCACTTGCTTCTCTTTCTGTTTGGAAGAGTCCCCAACCTCCAAGCTTATTTTTTGCCTGTTTTAGCTTATTTGCATATTTTATGTCTCAGCTTAGTTTCTTAGACCTATTTAAAGTAGATTATTTCCTTGCATCTGTCTTCCACCCCATTGTCCTTTTCAGCCATTTTTTTTTCCTTCATGGCATTTCTTGCAATTATTTTGTTTCTCTGTTTAATGTTTTTGTTTTGTTTGCTTTGCATTTGTTTGTTTGTTTGGAATCTCCGTGAAGCAGAGACTATGTCTAACTTGTTCAACCTTGTGTTTCAGTGCTAGCCAGGTGTCTGGCTCATAGACTTATTCAATAAATAGCTTTAGATTGGATTGACTGACTATATTAATGAACAAATGAACAAACAAAATGTTTACTTTATATGCCAGAGTAGCAGCCCTGGACATTACACCTAACTTAGATTTTAATTTAGTCTTGTTATTTTGATACGCCTTCCTTAATCAGCCATCGCATATTGCTAATTGTAAGATGGTCATACATGATTCTTTATCACTAGAAGAAAATTTCTTCCTTGAATTTCATTTAGTTATTAACATGTAGGCAAATCCTTATATTTCAGAAGGTAACTATAGTCATATAGTTATACTACCTGTCACGGAGATGTGTCAGAGGAAATGTGAAGTAGCAGCTTTAAAGATGTCCCCTACTCCCACCCCTTTTTTCCCTTGAAGCTATTATCCTAAAGGAAGGAAGGGAAGAAATAGAAATCTATGGTGTGAGTTCAGGTTTACTACTGTAAGTGTTTAAGAAAGGCCCCTGTTACCATGACAACAAATGCATGTATTTCAAGTGGAAAATTTTCAGCATAGGGGACTGATAAAATTATAGCATCCCTATTCTCTTAGTATAGAATTGCTCTTTGTCAAGTTAAAAAAAAATTCTGAAATCCCCTATTAAAATTAATTTTTAAATGTTCCTATAATATTGTTTTAAAGTCATTTATTATGACTTAAAATTATACCAAAAGAATATACTTTCATAGATCTGTCATGCAGAAAGTTAAGCATTTGATTTGACATTAAAAATTACTTTTCTAATCTGTACTAGATCTTTGCTTAAATGGTAAATAGTTTACTGTATTGGGAGTTTTTGACAATAGAAAATGACCTGCCACTTTACAGATTCCTTTGCCTTAAATGCTAGCTAACTCCAGTGGAGGAAAGCTGTTAAGCTTTAAGTGCTCTGTCATATTTGCAGGCTTTTATAGTCGAAGAGAACAGCAGTGAGCAATGATGATGGAAAACGATGGAAGGTAGACTTAAAACACCATAGAACACAGATGATTGTGTGTAATGCCTTGAATTGAATCCTTTTTGAATGAAATGATCAGCCATATGTGCCACCCTTATGGACCCTGTAAGAAGAGGAGAAGAAATGTGCCCTGATGCTAACTGTGCATGAAATTGCAGTGTTAGGAGATATTGACCAGATGTTTCAATCTCAACAAATAGCTTGTTATGTGACTGAGTGAAAATATCTTTGCTGCTTTGATCACATACACCTTGAAGGAAGAGGTAATTTAATAGAAGCTGTCATAGTTCATCGTTGTCAATAAACTTTGACTTGACCTTTGCCTTATGCTTTTGATGTTGCTGCTGATAAGTGTTGATGGGCAGATGTTTACTGCCTTGAGGGATTTTTCTTTTTATAAGGTGTATGCTAGAAATAGTAAAGGAGAAGGATTTTTCTCAATTCTTCTCTTGCTCTTTGGTTATTAGTTGGCATGTTTTTCTGTGGATTTTGTAGAATTTCTGGGCAAATGCATCTGAGTGACATTTTTACCTCTAAAGACCCACTGTGGGTTTTTCTCTAAAGGTTTCTTACTCTGCTCACCTCTCTGTCCCAGTTTTAATTGGCCACAGTAAGCTTCTGTGGAGATTTTTTTTTCTTATTTCATATACCGTACATTCTTCTGTTTTTTTCGTAGCTTGAAGTGATGGATCTCTTAGAAAATCACCGTAATT
The DNA here is from genome assembly GCF_009873245.2 of Balaenoptera musculus. NCBI lineage: Eukaryota > Metazoa > Chordata > Mammalia > Artiodactyla > Balaenopteridae > Balaenoptera > Balaenoptera musculus. The sequence goes on along the minus strand of NC_045800.1, from coordinate 60,395,036 downwards.
TCCTGACTTTTACACTTGAGAACAATGATAGCTAGAGAGATTAAGCTACTTATTCAAGGTCACATGGTTACTCTTTTCGAGGCCAGCTGTATTTCTGAGAACTGATGACACTCTTACCAGTAAGATTTTCTTTACTTCCCTTTCTTGCCTATATCTAGAGTAGTGACTGAGAGTATACCTTCTAAAATCATACAGACTTGAGCCTGCCTCTGACATACTTTCCTCATCTGTGAAATTGGAATAGTAAGTATCTGCATTGTGTTTGGTGGTTCAGATTAGCTGAGATAACGTAGTAGGTAAAGAATTAGCAAATTGAAGTACTCAAAGTAAGTACTCACTAATTTAGCTCTTAATTATGTTTTTGTTTCTAACTCATCTTTGGTTAATTATAGTGTTTTTTAGCTGAACTTTTGGTTTATATTTGTTTTTGTTTTATAAATTTATTTATTTTTGTCTGAGTTGGGTCTTCGTTGCTACGCGCGGGCTTTCTCTAGTTGTGGCTAGCGGGGGCTACTCTTAGTTGCGCGCGGGCTTCTCATTGCGGTGGCTTCTCTAGTTGCGGAGCACGGGCTCTAGGTGCACGGGCTTCAGTAGTTGTGGCTCGCTGGCCCTAGAGCACAGGTTCAGTAGCTGTGGCGCAGGGGCTTAGTTGCTCCGCGGCATGTGGGATCTTCCTGGACTAGGGCTTGAACCCATGTCCTCTGCATTGGCAGGAGGATTCTTAACCACTGCACCACCAGGGAAGCCCCTTATATTTGGTTTTCAATGCAGTTTTTCTGAAGTTGTCAGGGGGAAGGAAGTATTTAGACTATATGGGGAAAGTGAAAATGATTTTAGAAATTATTTTTAAATTATGGTAAATATATAGATAAATAAAATGTCCTTTAAACTAGAGCAGCCGTTGCTACCATCTCCTTTACTTTGAAGTTTCTTGAGGATTGTAGGGAAGGAAAAATTTTCCTTGCCCTCTTAGGGTCCTGGCTGGGTCTGAAAATTAAACTGATAAAACATACAAATTTATTTAGTATAAGTTTTATGTGACATGGGAGCCTTCATAAGGAAATGAAGACCCAAAGAAACAGTTTGACCTGAGTAGCTAGGTTCGATCAGAAATATGATATAGGTCAGAGAGTATGAAGCAAGTGTTAACTGGGGAAAACTTAGCAAGGTCTTTTTGTTAGGATTCTTCTGTGCATCCCTTTGTCTTTGGAGATAAATGTGCTCTTTTCCTGCAGATACTGTGAAGGCACCTCTCATGTGAGGGTTTTATGACCTGTATCAGAAGAGAAGGAGAGCGATGGTCAGAGGGACCTTTCTACTTCTGCCATTTTCTCAGATTCCTTTAGCCAGTATGCCATAATTTGGAGTAGTGTGTCCTACACCCCTTCAGCGTTTTGCCATATATATTTACAACATCATTTCACTATGTAAGGGAATTTAACAATTTCGGTTAATGTTGTGGAAATGCTATATTGAATTCTGTTTCTGCAGACACTTTCTGGCAGGTTTTTTTTTTTTTAATTACAGGTCTCATTTCTCCTTATGAGATATCTTTATTCCAACCTAAAAGTGAGACTTCATTGTGCATAGCAAGAAACTTAAAGAAAAGATAGGCATGATTTTTAAAATCTTGGGAGAATTAGAAATAGAATATATATTATCCATTGGGTAGAAATCTTGTTGCTTAAAGGCTTCTGTTGAAAGGCAGATTGAATAAAAAACTGAAGCCTGTTGTAGCACCATATTCAGCTGCTGTGTTATTTTTTATCACCTAATTTTGGAGACTTTTGGAAATAAATCTAGGCTACTTATTTTTGATAGCCAAAGAAATTGAGTAACAATTTCAGTTAATATAAGTTGTTTAAAAAACATAACATACAGTATTTTCTAATTTAGATAATAGCTTTGGATCAGTGGTTTTCTTGGTTAATTTGGTGCAGTCCTATTAGAAAGAAAACGGCGTCCACCCTAGCTATAGCTGTATTCTCCCTATACTATTCCTCCTCCCCCCTCCTTCCTCTCTGGTGTGAGTGGCCTAATTCCTTTTAGGAATCTGATCAAATTCGTGAATCTTCTCCTCTGAAAAATACATTAAAATTTCCTTACATTTCAGGGAGTTAATGGATTCCCTGCTTCCTCTCACATATACCTTGCCCTGATTGGGGCCCACAGACATTGTACAGGCTACAAATCTCCTTAGAAAATAAAATTCAAACTCCTTCCTAGTATTCTAAATATTTAACAGTTTGCCTTAGAAATAATAGTGTTATTGCTACTCTTATAATAATTACAATAGTAGTAATTATAAGAATAGTTAAAATTTATTCTGTGCCAACCTTATGCCAGGTCTTCTGCTGAACCTTTAACCTGGACTAATGGTTATATTATTAATGATATCTCCATGTGGACTATATCCAGTTTGCATTTATCGTGTGCTTTAGAAAATATTGTATCTTTAGAATACAAATTGGAAGAAGAGATTATAAGCATTTTGATTCTAACACCTTATTTATGTTCATTCATTGCATTTATAAGGTATCAAAATCCTTTTTGGAATACTGAATTTATTTTTAGTTCTTTAATTCCAGTACTCTCTTTTTTGCTTCTGAGCCTCTTTGTCATTCTTCTTCCATGGAAAATTAACTATCCCACCCAACACCCACCATGTCCCTTAATTCCTACAAATTTCAGTTTGGCCACAGGTTCTCATATTTCCCTTAGGAGATCTTCTTTGGTCACTCTCCAAAGTCTAATGTACTTGCTACTCCCATGTGCTGCAATAACATTCTCATTCTCTCTCTCTCTGTCTCTCTCGCTCTTGTTACCTATCTATCTATCTGTCTATCTAAATAGATAGGGTGTGAAGAGAATCCAGGCTGGGGAACACTCAAGAATGGGGAGAAGAAAACAAGCCTACAAAAGAGATAGAGAAATGTTTCTTTATCTATTATTTACTACAGTAATGTCCAACAGATGGTAAGTGATCAAAAAATATTTATGGAATGAGTTAAATGACGTTACACTAAAATTTATTTTTATCATATCTCAGTGCCCTGTTATTATCAGCAGCAGCAGCACTCTTTAATAGGCACTACTTTAGGCGCTTTGCTTGCATTATCTTATTCAAGTCTCACAATAATTCTGCAAGAAATATAATTTCTCACAGAGTATATAATTTATCATCCCATGACTAGATGAACTTACATATATATGAGTCTAAAGTTTTTTTTTTTCTAGTAGGCCAAAGTTTCCCAAAATCTCTTCTGAGCAATAGATGTTAACAGGTATTTAACAACAAAAATAACTAAAAAACCATTGCTGGGATAATAGTAGGATTATTGGGAATCAATTTTACTAATAGGATGCATGCCAGCAGGTGAAAATGGAGCAGTTTTGGCAGGAAAGGAGGCTAACGTTGCTAGTTACTGAGGGAGAATGGATTCTTAATAGTATTTATGAAAATTTTCTGTTTCACCCTGACTCACTTGTTAGCTTAGCCGTCATCTGAGAGAATCAATCCTTTAAGCTTTGTGATATATGCTCTTGTCCTAACCAACTACTTCAGTTTTGATTTCCTCATCACCCTTTGCAATCTGCTTGTTCCTGTTATTTCCCAGTTTTGACATTTAATTTCTTTTAGTTGTGCTTTACAGTTTTCTTGAAATGCCTCATTGGGTTTTCTTGTATAAAATTTCTTAGACTTATCTTGCAATTATTTTAGTATCTAGGTGTCATTCTTTATTATTCTGTTACGGATTGAATTAAAGTACATAGCATTATTTTAGAAGTGGCTGGTTCTTGAGCATCATTGTCATTTATATTGTCCTAAATATTGCATTTGGGTGACAAAGTGGAAATTCATCTGGAAGGTGAAGTTAATATTAATAGAAATCTTTCCATATGTTGTTAAAGACTCTTGATGTGAAGCTCAAAATGTGAAGCTCATTTTTTCAGCCCCTGTTTAAATTCAGTTGTAAATTTTCTCCTCCTGGTTTCTTACCTTAATGAGGTATCATCTCTTATCACCTAACTTCTTTGCTCAAAAACCCTCCTGCGCACCCTTCTATCTACAGAATGCCACCTAAACTTCTTTAAGTGGTATTTAATGATCTGGCATAGATCTTTTCTCCATTAGTCTCTTCCCTCACACATAGTGCTCTGTCATACTCCTAACTGACAAATGTTTATTTTCCTTTATTTCTCTTTCTTATTATTTTTGTTAACACTATACTATTTCTCAAACTGTGTGCTAAGGCCTCTTCACTGCAGACCCACTTTGGTTCCTTAGGATATTTTAAATTTTCTAGGGAAACAGTGACATCTGTCAGGTACAGCACAAACCACTAACTTCAGATACTTTCATTTTAAAATTAGGTTGCTACATTCCTTTTGGTGATCATATACTTTGTAAAACTGGGTTTCTGTGATTAGAAAAAATAAGCACTGCTCAGAAATCAATGTAAGACAGGAAATGAGGGTGGTGGTGACCAGCCTGATTCCAAGGTTTGAGAATTTTGCAGTGCTAGACAAGTACTAAATTGTTAGGAAATAAATACTTAAGTTGTTTAAAACTAACTACTTAATAAATAGAATTTCTTTTGCCTTAGGGGCACCATGATAAAATTCATAACACAGTACAAGAGGCATGTGCTCTATGCTTCTACTTTCTTTCCAGTTCATAGCCATTTTTAAAAATTATACCTATCCTTCAAAGACTACTCGATAATGTCACCCGTCTCTGGAAGCCTTTTCTGATCCCCCCAGCTGCAATTAATCTCCCTCCTGGGTGTTTTCTGATAACATTGTAGCTTTACTATTGCTGTTAAAATTGAATTCAACTAATTCATTTATTTGTTTAAAGTTAACAGTAATGGCTTTCTGGTTCTCTATTTAGGTGTAGTTACTTACAGTATAGTGAGAGCCCTTTCATCCTCTGTGTAAAAGTGAAACAACTATATTATTAGGTATCATTTACTGAACTAGAGTGCATGTCTTGATAGTCTGTTTCTAATTCTTAAGCATCTTTACAAGATCACAGGTTATATTATACACATTTTATATTTGAAGAAATTGGAATTTAGCAATGTTGGTTTCTGTCACACTGACATACCTCCTAACCTTTGGCTATTCTAGTTACTTCTCCTTTTACTGTTGATAGAATCAGCTTTTTGATATCCGCAAAAATCCTATTGAGATTTTGACTGGGGTTTGCAATGACTCTATGAATCTATTAGGGGAGAATTGCTGTTTTAAGAATATTAAGTTTTCGGGAATTCCCTGGCAGTCCAGCGGTTAGGACTCCGCGCTTTGACTGCTGAGGGCCCAGGTTCAGTCTCTGGTTAGGGAACTGAGATCTTGCAAACTGCGTAGGACGGCCCCCCAAAAAAAACAAAAAAAAAGAGTATTGAGTTTTCCAATTCGTACACATAGGCTCTCCATTTATATAGGTGGGGTTTTTTTTTCCCCCTCAGCAAACGTATATAGTGTTCTGTGCATAGGTCTTGCACGTGTTTTCTTAAATTTTTCCCAATATGTTTCATTTTTTGATGTTATTATAGATGACACTGTTTTCTTAATTTTAATTTTCAACTGTTCCTTGGTAGTATATAGAATCACATTAGATTTTTTCTTGAGTCCTGAGACCTTGATAAACTGACTTTCTAATCCTGGAGCATTTATATAAGATTCTTTGTGATCTCATATATTCCGTAAGCATGCACAGATCGGTCCCCAGCCAAAGCCTCAAGAGTTACTCTATATGGATTTCAGCTCATTCCTCTCTGAAACTCTTTTTTGCCATTTCCAGTCTCCTGACTCCTTGAACACTTATCTCTGTCTGCTTAATTCAGTGAGAATGCCAGGCTCTGTTTGGCTTCTTCCTCCCTGCACCACAGTCTGGAAATGGCCTCCTGGCAGAGAGTCTGCATGATGTCAGGGCTCACCTTCTGTCTTTTCTATCAGAGATTACAGTCCAGTTCTGCCTGTTGGCCAATCTCTGAAAATTCTGTAGTCGTTCCCTTTGGCTTTTCTTTTTAGTTATTCAGAACACAGGGGTAGTTCTGGACCCTGCTACTCCCTCAGGGCTAGACTGGAAGTTAAAGATAGGTGTTTAACGATGTTATGTCCTTATATAAGCAAAGAAAAGTTGGGCAGTTTGTTTTACCTAAAAAAAGGCAGCATAATCAGGTTATGAACAAAGTTGAATCTCTTTTCTAGAGAATCTGACAATGTAAAGATTTTGATTTCGTATTAGGGACACTGTCATTTTCATCATTTTTTTCTCTAGTATACATGTATTAAATGTTTACTGATCGCATGTCAGAAGGGTAGGAAACAGATTGGTCACGTGTTGGTAACATTGTGTTTGAGACAAAGTTGGTGTACTACAGTTTTAACAGAATTTAAATTATTTATACCTCCTTAGGTAGGTTTATTCCTAGGTATTTTATTCTTTTTGTTGCAGTGTGAATGGGATTGTTTCCTTAATTTCTCTTTCTGATCTTTCCTTGTTAGTGTATAGGTATGCAAGAGATTTCTGTGCATTAATTTTGTATCCTGCAACTTTACCAAGTTCATTGATTAGCTCTAGTAGTTTTCTGGTGGCATCTTTAGGAATATCTCTGTATAGTATCATGTCATCTGCAAACAGTGACAGTTTTACTTCTTCTTTTCCAATTTGTATTCCTCTATTTCTTTTTCTTCTCTGATTGCCTGTACTCAGAAAGCTGTAAGACACTGATGAAAGAAATCAAAGTTAACACAAACAGATGGAGAGATATACCATGTTCTTGGATTGGAAAAATCAATATTGTGACAATGACTTTACTACCCAAAGCAATCTACAGATTCAACACAATCCCCATCAAATTACCAATGACATTTTTTACAGAACTAGAACAAAAAACCTTAAAATTTGTATGGAGACACAAAAGACCCCGAGTAGCCAAAGCAATCTTGAGGGAGAAAAATGGAGCTGGAGGAATCAGACTCCCTGACTTCAGACTGTAATACAAAGTTACAGTAATCAAGACAGTATGGTACTGGCACAAAAACAGAAATACAGTTCACTGGAACAGGATAGAAATCCCAGAGATAAACCCACGCACCTATGGTCAACTAATCTATAACAAAGGAGGCAAGGATATACAATGGAGAAAAGCCAGTCTCTTCAATAAGTGGTGCTGGGAAAACTGGACAGCTACATATAAAAGAATGAAATTAGAACACTCCCTAACACCATACACAAAAATAAGCTCAAAATGGATTAAAGACCTAAATGTAAGACCAGACACTATAAAACTCTTCAACAAAAACATAGGAAGAACACTCTTTGACATAAATCACAGCAAGATCCTTTTTGACCTACCTCCTAGAGAATTGGAAATAAAAACAAAAATAAACAAATGGGACCTAATGAAACTTAAAAGCTTTTGCACAGCAAAGGAAACTGTAAACAAGATGAAAAGACAGCCCTCAGAATGGGAGAAAATATTTTCAAATGAATCAATGGACAAAGGTTTAATATCCAAAATACATAAACAGCTCATGCAGCTCAGTATTAAAAAAAAAAACAACCCAATCCAAAAATGGGCAGAAGACCTAAACAGACATTTCTCCAAAGAAGACATACAGATGGCCAAGAGGCACATGAAAAGCTGCTCAACATCACTAATTGTTAGAGAAATGCAAATCAAAACTACATGAGGTATCACCTCACAACGGTCAGAACGGGCATCATCAGAAAATCTACAAACAACAAATGCTGGAGAGGGTGTGGAGAAAAGGGAACCCTGTTACTAAGTGAGAGAGTGGCATGGACATATATACACTACCAAATGTAAAATAGATAGCTAGTGGGAAGCAGCCACATAGCACAGGGAGATCAGCTCTGTGCTTTGTGACCACGTAGACGGGTGGGATAGGGAGCGTGGGAGGGAGACGCAAGAGGGAGAAGATATGGGGATATATGTATATGTATAGCTGATTCACTTTGTTATAAAGCAGAAACTAACCCACCATTGTAAAGCAATTATACTCCAATAAAGGTGTTAAAAAAAAAAAAAAAGGGAACCCTCTTGCACTATTGGTGGGAATATGAATTGATACAGCCACTATGGAGGACAGTATGGAGGTTCCTTAAAAAACTAAAAATAGAATTACCATATGACCCTACTATGGGCATATGGTAATTCGACTGGGCATATACCCAGAGAAAACCATAACTCAAAAAGACACATGCACCCCAATGTTCATGGTAGCACTCTTTACAATAGCCAGGTCATGGAAGCAACCTAAATGCCCATCAACAGACAAATGGATAAAGAAGAGGTGGTATGTATATACAATGGAATATTACTCGGCCCAAAAAGGAACGATATTGGTTCATTTGTAGAGACGTGGATGGATCTCTAGACTGTAATACAGGGTGAAGTAAGTCAGAAAGAGAAAAACAAATATCGTATATTAACGCATATATGTGGAACCTAGAAAAATGGTACAGATGAGCTGGTTTGCAGGGCAGAAATACAGACACAGATGTAGAGAACAAAGGTATGGACACCAAGGGGGGAAAGTGGTGGGGGGGGGTGATGAATTGGGCGATTGGGATTGATATATATACACTAATATGCATAAAATAGATAACTAATAAGAACCTGCTGTATAAAAAATAATAATAAAATAAAATTGAAAAAAATTTTTTAAATTATTTATAAACTTTTTAAAAATTTATATTTTTAATCTTTTTGAACTTTCTTGATTACAACATCTTGATTTATTCAGCTAGATTACTGAGTACTTTGAACAGTGAACATTGCTTCTGTTTCTTTCGTGTGTCTGCTTTGGCTTACTAAACTTTCATTTTAGATTGACTAACTTTTGAGTGGAAATCACTGATCAAGAGTAAAGGTATCATATTTTGTTAGTATGCTGATAATCAGATATTTCCAGAATGTTAGCCAGTTTCCTGTGATGCAATACTCAATAGTGGAATTACAACAACCTGCTTAATAGTTCTATTATTTGTCCATTTTTTTGTCTTGCAGGTTCAAGTAGTATTGATTTGTAAAGGAAACATTTCAATTCATTTAAATCCTGCTTATGGGAGGGTTGAAAGTCAGATTTAAGCCTGATAGTGGGTTGATATAGCCCTTTTTTTCAAACTAGTTAGAACATGTGAACTTTGATTATAATTAGGCTGAGTTACATTATAATAACGTCACTTTCACTGATGTTTCCTTTTATTTTGATGGCATTTTAAGTTATTTTAATAATCATAGTAAAATTTGCTATTGACTTTGCCTTTTTTTATTTTACTACCTAAAGCACACATGGTTCATCATTTAACCATGCTTCTACATGAATAAAAGTAAATTATAGAACAACGTACAGGTATTTTCTACTGTTAAATGTATTATTTACCTAAGCATGGTTTAAAGGATTTAAAAGCTATTAGGTATGGATATTGATGCATTTTAAGATATTAACTGCTTCATGTGATGGACTCATTTTAATAAATTAATTGATAATATTAAAGACTGAATAAGCTAATTTTAAATTATTGTTATTTTTAAATGGAATGTTTGATTTCATTACAATATCTTTAACCCATCCTATAATTTTGAAAATTTTCTAACTTACATAGAAGTATAAAAAACAGTAAAAGGAACTTCTGTATACCTGTCATAGATCTACCAATTTTCATTTTATTTTATTTTATTGTTTTTTTTTTATTTTTTTAACATCTTTATTGGAGTATAATTGCTTTACAATGGTGTGTTAGTTTCTGCTTTATAACAAAGTGAATCAGCTATACATATCATATATCCCCATATCTCCTCCCTCTTGCATCTCCCTCCCATCCTCTCTATCCCACCCCTCTAGGTGGTCACAAAGCATCGAGCTGATCTCCCTGTGCTATGCTGCTGCTTCCCACTAGCTGTCTGTTTTACATTTGGTAGTATACGTATGTCCATGCCACTGTCACTTCATCCCAACTTACACTTCCCCCTCCCCGTGTCCTCAAGTCCCTTCTCTACGTCTGCATTTTTACTCCTGTCCTGCCCCTAGGTTCTTCAGAACCATTTTTTGTTGTTGTTGTTGATATTAAAGATTCCATATATATGTGTGTTAGCATACGGTATTTGTTTTTCTCTTTCTGATTTACTTCACTCTGTATGACAGACTCTAGGTCCGTCCACCTCACTACAAATAACTCAATTTCGTTTCTTTTTATGGCTGAGTAATATTCCATTGTATATATGTGCCACATCTTTATCCATTCATCTGTCAATGGACACTTAGGTTGCTTCCATGTCCTGGCTATTGTAAATAGAGCTGCAGTGAACATTGTGGTACATGACTGTTTTTGAATTATGATTTTCTCAGGGTATATGCCCAGTAGTGGGATTGCTGGGACATATGGTAGTTCTATTTTTAGTTTTTTAAGGAATCTCCATACTGTTCTCCATAGTGGCTGTATCAATTTACATTCCCACCAACAGTGCAAGAGGGTTCCGTTTTCTCCACACCCTCTCCAGCATTTATTGTTTGTAGATTTTTTGATGATGGCCATTCTGACTAGTGTGAGGTGATACCTCATTGTAGTTCTGATTTGCATTTCTCTAATGGTTAATGATATTGAGCATCCTTTCATGTGTTTGTTGGTGATCTGTATATCTTCTTTGGACAAATGTCTATTTATGTCTTCTGCCATTTATGGATTGGGTGGTTTGTTTTTTTGATATTGAGCTACATGAGCTGCTTGTAAATTTTGGAGATTAATCCTTTGTCAGTTGCTTCATTTGCAAATATTTTCTCCCATTCCGAGGGTTGTCTTTTCATCTTTATTATGGTTTCCTTTGCTGTGCCAAAGCTTTTAAGTTTCATCAGGTCCCATTTGTTTATTTTTGTTTTTACTTCCATTTCTCTAGGAGGTGGGTCAAAAAGGATCTTGTTGTGATTTATGACATAGAGTGTTCTGCCTATGTTTTCTCTAAGAGTTTTACAGTGTTTCGCCGTACATTCAGGTCTTTAATCCATTTTGAGTTTATTTTTGTGTATGGTGTTAGGGAGTGTTCTAGTTTCATTCTTTTACATGTAGCTGTCCAGTTTTCCCAGCACCACTTTGAAGAGGCTGTCTTTTCTCCATTGTATACTCTTGCCTCCTTTATCAAAAACAAGGTGACCATATGCGTGTGGGTTTATCTCTCGGCCTTCTATCCTGTTCCATTGATCTATATTTCTCTTTTTGTGCCAGTACCATATTGTCTTGATTACTGTATCTTTGTAGTATAGTTTGAAGTCAGGGAGCCTGATTCCTCCAGCTCCGTTTTTCTTTCTCAAGATTGCTTTGGCTGTTCAGGGTCTTTTGTGTTTCCATACAAATTGTGAAATTTTATGTTCTAGTTCTGTGAAAAATGCCATTGGATCTACCAGTTTTTAGCATTTCAATATTTGCTTTCTCTTTCTTTATATAAATAAATATATATATATTTTTTCCCCTGAACAGTTTTGAAGTATTTATCCTCTATTTAAGAAATTTAGAATTTATACAATCCTGTTTTCTGATATATTATAGATATTCCAATCTCAGTGATTATTCTAATAGTCTTTTATAGCTGTTTGATTTTATTCTCAGTGCAGCATCTAGTAATGATTACATGTTGCATTTATTTGTTGTATTTCAAATGGCTTTTCTTGTTCTTTTTTAAATTGTTGTGTTGTATTCCATTGATTGAATTTATCATATTTTATTCAACCAGTCTTCCGTGGATGGACATTTTGTTTCCAACATTTTGCCATTACAAATAATGTCTCAAAGAATACTTCCGTATATGTTGTTTTATATTTGTGGACATGTATCTTCAGGATAAATCCCTAGAAGTAGAATTGGACTACTGGATCATCAGTTACTGTATCTTTATCTTACAGATTTCTCTTTGTTACCTTTTGTTACTTTCCTCATCCCTTTAACACTAAATATACATGCATTTCTTTTATACTCCAGATATTTGGAAGTAATGTAAGATTTTGTTATCTTTTGACTTTGCATATTGAGTATTTTGCTAAAAAGTCCTAGAAAAAAATAGGTGCTGTTTACAATAACTAATACAAGTATTACAAACCTCAGGAATTTGAGCCTAATCATAAAAGATAACATACCAGTGAAAAGTATGCATTTTAAAATAAATACACTGTGATTAATTTATAGCAAAGAAATTAAAGTTTTATGAGACTAATGAATTAGAATTTTTAATACTGTTTATTTCTGAATAAATAAGTTGTTTGTTTATTTATTTATTTATTTATTTTTGGCTTCGTTGGGTCTTCATTGCTGCGCGAGGGCTTTCTCTAGTTGCAGCGAGCGAGGGCTACTCTTCGTTGCAGTGCGTGGACTTCTCATTGCGGTGGCTTCTCTTGTTGTGGAGCATGGGCTGTAGGCACGCGGGCTTCAGTAGTTGTGGAGCATGGGCTCAGTAGTTGTGGCTCGCGTGCTGTAGAACACAGGCTTTGTAGTTGTGGCGCTCAGGCTTGGTTGCTCCACAGCATGTGGGGTCTTCCCAGACCAGGGCTTGAACCCGTGTCCCCTGAATTGGCAGGTGGATTCTTAACCACTGCGCCACTGGTGAAGTCCAATAACTTGTTTTTAAAACAACTTATTAAACATGAACGTAGTTTAGCATATACATATATGTGTATATATACACACACACACATATATATATGAAGTACAATAATAGTGACAACCACAGCTAATATACATCATCTTACATCATCTACTTTGTGCCTGGTACCGTAATGCATATACATTAACTTAAATTACTTAATTTATTCCCCAACAGCTTTATGAGGTGTATTTATAATTATTTTCCTCATTTACATATAAGGACAATGAGGCATAGAAATGTTAAGTGACATGGTCTTACTTATGCAGCTAATTAGTGGCAGAGGCAAGATTTGAACTCACAGTATTCATTATAGATTCTGGGCTTTTAATGACAGCACTTCACTACTTCTTTTGGACTCAGTATTATTTTTCTGTATCAAGCCAGTATTGACCTAAGGTCTGTATGACTTTGAGTTCTTAACCACTGTGTTCTCTTTCTTTCCCTGAAGGAAGTATAATAAGATTTTATGTGGTTGTTATATCAAATTTGTTATCATAAGTGGTGATACAGGATTGAAATTCCATTCCTAACAGCCACAGCTGCTAACAAAGCAACCCTTTTATGACACCATCCTTGGCAGAATACTGAACTATGTGTACCATTTTTCTGACCCATTAAAATTATTTATGTTCCTATTTTTCAGTGGATGATTCAGCAGCCACACAAAGCAGCAACATTTTTTGGATGCATCGGGATAGATAAATTCGGGGAGATCCTGAAGAAAAAAGCTGCCGAAGCCCATGTGGACGCTCATTACTATGAACAGAATGAGCAGCCAACAGGAACTTGTGCTGCATGCATCACTGGTGGCAACAGGTCAGTGTTATTTCAAGGGAAGCACTGTACTAATTGACTGTTTAACCACTTTTAAAATCTGAATTCAAATCTGAGTTTGGAATTTAGACCTCATGTTTGTAATTGATTTTAATGTTTAATAAACTCTTCCTAGTATCACTTTTCCTTAAAAAATTTTTTTTTACCTTTCTTGAACCTGTTGTTATCTTCATGAAGCGTAATGAAATGAAAATTTTGAGATTATCTAGTCCAGCCTCTACTTTTTATAATTAGGGTCAGAAAAGGAGCACATTTTATTCAGTGTTTTGTAGCTAGGTTCTTGCCGAACTGGCATTAGGAAGAATGTTCTTTTCAACATATCCTGAGATTGGAATATTAAAATACATATATACACATATATGTTTTTTAACATATATAAAATATTACATTATATCCAGCCTCATATAAATTAGGTCATCTAAAGCATTTCTGGCGAACAGTCATCTGTCCATACTAAACAACTTCCGTCGTGGGTAATGCACCACTCAAAAAACAATCTATTACATTTCTGTACAACTTTGCTTATCAGAAAGTTTTTCTTTGTGTGAACTTGAACTCTGTCTCTCAGAACCTTCCATGCATTGCTTTTTTTGGTGCCTTTTGCAGCTACATGGAGGTATATCTTCAGTACATTCATGCTTTGCTAACATCATTATTAGCATACTGCTTATCAGCATGGGCTTTTTTCTCCTTTGGAAAGGAAAAAAAAAAATTTTCCTAGTTATTATATTGTTAGAATCACCAAAGATGATCTCTTTTAAAATGGTGATTTACTAGATACTTTACATCCCTTATAGCTAAAAATATTGTCTGTCCTCCACCATTTCCTATCTCCCTTTCTTCCCCTTCTTTCTTATTTGCCTCTTTGTCTTCTTTTCCTTATTTCCTCCCTTATCTCTCCTCCTCTTGCTCCATTCCTCCTTTTTACCTCATTTGTTTTTGCTCACTCTTTGACCTCTCAAATGTATGTTAAAGACCTGACACTATTCTGGACAGTAGTCATTAAATAACTAAAATATAACTTTCAAAAACAATTAGGGTACCAAAGCCATTTTCAAACTTTCCTGTAACTTTATTTTTTGGGTGTAGGAGAAATTTATGATTTTAAGGTTTTAATAAATAAAACCATCAGTTCAAACACTGAGATATACTTATTTAGACCTTTTCCCTTTTCAGTGTTTCTAAAAACCAACTTTAGTAGGCAGGTGCAGAGTTTTCCCATTAGTGAGAAATGTGTCAACTTTTGCCTCTGATACCACTCCGGCTACAGTAAAATTGCTAAATTGTTTTTGTATGTTAAGTTGTTATTTTAAAGAACAGGTATGATAATATTAGGTCTTCCAGATTTCAACAGCTTAATTTATATACTCATATAATGGTCATGGTGATCAGTATTAATTAGGTGCTATTGGAAGTCAGAAACTGAGGGAAACCCTCGCTGTCTAATTCATTATGCAAATTGTGGAACCTAATAGATTTGGATAAGTTGTTTTAAATAGAGCTAGGAACTCTTACTTCCAGTGTCCCAAACTCAGGTTAAGGGAATATTCTTCTTAATCCACAAAATAAGAATCTTCTTATTCTCCACAAACTCTGAACCAGATAGATATACTTGGATAGTAAGAATACCTGTATTTTCTTTTGGAGGAACTATTTAGTTTCCTATGAAAGAGTAGTTTTTTTTAATCAAAATACAGTTTAGTAGCTCATACCAGAAGTATTTGCTTTTATTTAGTAACCGTTTTTTGTCAACATTTTGCAGGAGTCATGATTACTAAAATATTTTTTATAAATTAATTATCCTTAAATTTGTAATATAGTTATTTTGCATATACATGTATTGATGAATATCACTCTTATTTTCATTAATTTAATTGAGCATAAACAGAATGTATCCTTCAGTTAGTCAGATGGCATATGAGTGAGTAGATATATGTTTTGGAAGAGAATTGATTTATTTTTTTCAAGAGAGAATCTAGCCATATTACCAAAATCTTAAGTGATGAGATGATGTATTTGTGGGATGTTTTTAACCACAACTGTTACTAAAAAAAAATTTGAAAAATTGGCAAGTTTTTTTTTTTTAATTTGTGGGTCAGAAGGAGGGGGAAAAGTGTTTTTATTTCTTTGTCTGTAACATAAATAATTATTGTATTAAGTATAATTGTTGGGCAATAATAAAATGCTCTGTGTGGCACTTGGAACAAGATTTTAAGTGTAGTATTCTGCTTAGATTTTCAGCTACAAAACTGGAACAGCGCAGGGAGTTTTCAACTATGAAAACTAATTTTAATTTATTCTAGTCCATAAAATGTAATGGTTTTATGTAATGTAATGTAAAATGTAATGGATTAATAAAATTAATCCCTCATAGTAAATATGGTCTACATTTATATGTGTGTTTTGTAAAATTAATCCCATACTTGGCTTTTAAAGCATTAGATTAAATATCAGTGGATAGTGTGTTGATATTTGAAAACTGAAGTTTTTAGTTGCATATATATTTTTTTGTGTGTAACTACATAGTAGCTATTTCTTAACTGCATTTTGAACTATTAAAAATGTAGAAAGTAGATAATTTTATCATTTTAGTATCAAAAGGAAGCTTAAATGCCAGTTTCTCAAAATACCAGATGATATTTAGAGCAAGGATTAATGTCCTTGTTTATCTCAAAGGCAACAGAGAAGTCTTGAAAAGTTTTCAAAACAAAAGTAACTGTATTTACATTTATTAAAATCTGTACGGCAGTTTGAAGAATTAAGAATAAAATTAAAACAAAATTTACAAAAATGTTTTTAGTTAACTGTATAGTTATAAGACAAGTTTGACTATATGTAAAACTTACTTACTTTTTGTTATTGTTGTTTTAGATCCCTTGTAGCTAATCTTGCTGCTGCCAATTGTTATAAAAAGGAAAATCATCTTGATATGGAGAAAAACTGGATGTTGGTAGACAAAGCAAGAGTTTATTATATAGCAGTAAGTATTTGCCTAATTCAAATTTCTGGTACATATTCACACTATAAATTATAGTTGTTAGCTGATGTACATTTAAAAATAATTGTCTCTTATTATCCTGTAAATTCTTTACCCATCTCAAAGCATATGCTAGGTTCACTATTACAAATACAGAACAGAAATATGATCATTCTGTGGTAAGGTGATTTGTATTATTTACCTTCAAATATACCTCTTTTTGCATACATTATACATAGATGTTTTTAAACCAAGTATCAAATTCTATATTAAATCTTAAGGTCTTTTGAAGTAATTCTGGAAATTTATATTTTGTATTTTTAGGCTACTTGTTGTGAATGATGCCATGCATTGTGTGCGGAAATATTATTAGCAATATAAATATTCACTGCAAACAGTTTGAGCTTATTTGATGAAAAATCTTAATTACTATTTATTCCATAGTAATTACCATGACACCTTTTAAGTTAATATTTTAGAAACATTGATCATGACAAATCTTTTAAATATCAGAATATGGGCAACATGTAATTTGAATTATTAAGCCTTCTGGCATAAAAAATAATTGGTTAAGAATTCATTTCTAAAATAAGACTGTACTAAAAATTCTCCTGAATTAATCACCCTATGAATACCTTGTTTTTATTTAATGTGAGTTAAATGTGGCTCATCACAAATACTAAGTAGATACCTATGAAAAATTAAAAGCACTTCATTTGCATATATGGTTTTGATATAACAGCTGCTGCCATTTACTACCTGAGCTGTGAAACAGCTGGTAAGATGCATAAAAAATTGATTATCCAGTAGGAACATGTTTATTGAAAATATAATTATTTCTTTCAGTCTAGTGTTAATGTCTCCTACAGCATGTTTATGTGCACTGCTGTAGGCTTTACAAGGTTATTGATGCCTCTGTATAGCGAATCCTGCCCCTTTATAACTGTCAAGTAAATGCTTACATTGAGACGATTATATAGAGGAAAGTCATGTTATCTCTTCTTCCAACCATCTTACATTTGAAAGTCAAAGAGCATATGGTTTAAAGTTTGGTGTTATTTATGTTATATGTACTGACTGAAACATGACAATATATTAAGTTAGAAAAATATTTTTATCCTGACAATTACAACTCTTTGTATGTCAGTATATAGTAATTGGGCCCCAAATTAATGAGCTAACTTGGAAAGAAGTCATAATTTTAACACTTACGTACATGTAACACATCTAGCCAGTTTTGTGTGAATGAAATTTTTGTAGCAGTATAGACCCAACTTGCAACCAGCTAATAGTTATAACAATCATGTAACTATAACTCATCTAGCCAACTTTGGGTGGATGGAACTTTTATAGTAGCGTTAACTATTCAAGTACAGTTTTGTATAAAGTGTAGAGTGATCAGTTTTGGTCAAATTAATAAAATTGAATTACTTTTTAGACTTGTGTGGTATATTCAGCCAGAAACAAGTATCAAAATGTATTCCAGTTGATATATCTGATTGTAGCTGTTAGCTCTTAGTTTCTGTTTCAGCTGTTTCATAAAAGAATGCTCTTTCACATTGCCAGGTAAATCTATAGTTTGTTCAGAGTTTGGCTATTTTTAAATAGTTCTGAAAATAGTAGACTCATATTGGATACTTGAGATGCTGTAGATGCTGTATATTCTTGGTGAACATTCAACAAATATTTATTCTGTTAACAACTAAGAACGTACTTCTTATTCATCAAAATCTGTGAAATTTCTTCTGAAATGTAAAATTATTTCCACAGACTTTCAGCATTTCTTTTAAATCTTTAATTCCCTTTCAGCTCAGAGCATCCAGTCTAGTCTTAATAAGAAAACTGCAAATTTAGATAGAGTAGATATGTATGTCTATACTTATTTCAAGAAATCAGGTTGGCTTCTCTACACTTTCAGGTTCTGTAGTGTCAGCAGTCGTCTTACATCATCATCATAAACTTCAGAGGTTCAATAACTTGAAATTGTGGGAGCTCTTTATACAAAAGGTTCTTGATCTGAAGAAGCAGCTCAATATATCTAACACATTTCCATAAGTAAGATGTCTATCTGCATTACATAAAATAAACTAGATCTACATACTCAACTCTTCTTCTCACTCTTCCATGAATTAATAATGGTCACAAGCGTTAAGAAAATTCAAAACCTTCCTCATTTTCTGTCACATAATGCATTGAATCTGCAATTCACAGCAAAAACTTTTCTAATAAAAAGTTGAAATGGAATATGCATATACCAGTATTCTCTTTCGGTTTAAATGAAGTGTTGACATCTTTTTTACCTTCATAGCAGGTGTCCCACTTACGGCATATAAACTCAGTTTTTCCATGTTTAAACTGAATTCTTTGTTAGTAGGTTTTTAGGGATTACTGGTTATGTCAATAGCTAATTACATGTTGAAAACGTAAATCTTAGTTGCTCTTTACCTTTATAATCAGATTGGCATATGTCTGCTTCTTCTCTTATATGAAATATTTCTTACACTAGCCCTCTAAGACTATGATATTTAGGAAAGGTTTATGAAAAAGATGAGGAAATTGGAGCCATTAAATTTCTAAACCATAGATTTTCTTTTTTAAGCAATATTAATGTGCTGTGAAAAGTGAGAAAATTAGCACTCTAATTTCATCCTGCCTCTTGATATTTGTAGTTATTTTCATTTTATTTTTATATTTTCAGTGTTTAAACATTTGGGCCTTTTTTTTACTCCTGCTCTGTCTGCTTTACATATTCGTGTTGCTGTCTGCCATTTCTAAAGTTACGGGATATAGTTGTAACACCTGTTTTAATGCCCTTGTCTGCAAATTCTGTCTTATGTGTTTTTTTCTGGTTCTTGCCATGGCATTGGGTTGTTTCCTCATGCACATGTGCTAAAGACTTGGGAAAGTCCTGCAGATCTTGAGTTCTCATTTTGTACCTCTTTCTTCAAATGGCTCTCTCCTTTCCAATATGCTGCCCTTGCACGTGCTAGCTACCTTGGCTTTCCTGAATGGAGACTACTGGACTCTGTTTAGGTTCTCTCTGCCCTGACTGCAATCTGGAAATTCTCTCTAGGAATTAAGTTTGAATAATTGTAGGGATCACCTTATCTTGCCCCTTATTTGATTATTGTCCAATTTCTCAAAATTGATATTTCCTATACTTTGTCCAATTTTATAGTTGTGTAAGTTGTTTAAATCCATTCCTCATTCTTTTCATCATGGTTGGAATTAGAAATTTCCTGGTTGGTTTTGTTTTTCCTTTTTTTTTAGCTGACTCTCTATTTCTGCCAGATTGCCTGACTTTTTCTTTGAATTTGAACAGTCTTAAGGTTGATTCAACCTAAGAAACTCCCTAAATTACTGTTGTAGATTCTATAAAATTCTCTAGCTGTCACTTTATCATTTAAAAATAAATTTAAAAGCTCTTAGCTAGTAGATAACTGTTCATCCATGTATAATTACTAATGTTATAGTAATTTTTCTAATATTGTCAGTCAGTCCTTAATAGTGTTTTGGACTACATTGTGAGTACAGTGGGATTTGGCACAGAAATTTATGCATTATTTCTAAAGACTTTTTAATGAGAAAAAGGTTCCAAGTTTCAAATACATGGTAAAACACTAATCATCTTGCAAGTTTAGGCCTATATAGGGAGAAATTTTAACTTTAGAGATCAAACAGATATTTAAGAAATAGGTTAACAAAAGCTTCCAGTGCCATGTGACTTACTTTGCATAAACTGTCACCCAATGTGTGTTCTTTTTTACTGATTCAAAATTAAGCACTGTAATGGAAGAACAGGGAATCATAGTTTGTCAATAATTGTTTGAGAATATGGGACCAGTAGTTTGAATTTTCCTTTGACTCCTATGCATATTTCCTTCTTTCTGTGATTTTTCCAGTTCCAGTGGCTTATTACAGATCTTCTTTTACCCTGTCTGTCTTTAATTTATAACTCCATCTGACCACTTTTATCTCTTTTCAGTCTACAGTCTTACCATTTTGGTTAATATAGTTTTTGTGAAGGTAAGGTTTTAAATGTTACTAATATTTGCTTCTGGAATAACGGGAGGTATGATCATGGATAATTGGAGGAAACATGGTTTGGAGAAGTGTACAACCTTGGAGGAAAGGAATAGAGTTCCCATATTTGGTAAGAAATAGGAGTTTTTGCATGTAAAGGACAAGCAGTAATCAATAACATCTATTTAGGTCTTACATCTCTCACTTTGTTTGTCCTGGTTGGGTTTTCTACTAAAATTCTTAATGACTCCATGAGTAATAATTTATCTTAGTAGAACTGTTACTTAGACTCACAATTAAATATCTTTGTCAGTAATGTGAAAGCAATAACTAAATTCATTAAAATGAGGTGATAAATTATAAGAAATCTAGTCTATGAGATCATTATTTGGAATTTTACATATTAGTAATTTTTTCAGTGAATGTTGAATAACAAATTGAATGTATAATGAAATAATAGAATTGCTGTTTTTTTAGGATTTGGTTTTCTTTTGATAGCATTTACTAAAAAATACTCTACAGTATAACATGATTAGGAATTTTAAAAGACATTTGATTATGTTCAAAATTGTATCATCTAATATTCTAACTTTGTCATGAAAAAATTTGAGAAAGGTTCTAATGAAAGGGAATGAATTTGTCTCGTAATGGTGACCTAACAGAAATTAGAGTAATGTACAAGGAAATGAAAGATACCTATTAATTTAATATATATGTATGAGATTTGTACTACTCCCTCCCCCCCAAAAAAAAATCTGGATAGGTGAAAATAGAAAAGTTTTGCTCACTTATGGACAATTACTTAAACTCGTTGCCATAAAACCTTATTACACCATAGAAAAAGCCTTTGTAGTATCATCTTGTGAGCGCTGTACTATTATAATGAATATACTTTGGCAAAATAAGTAAACAAATTGATTTTTTTTAAGTTTAAGCTATTTAATTGTGAATGATAATTGATTTAATAGGTCACAGTTCTTTATAAAGCATTTAGCTATGAATGAATTCAAGGCATTTTTGGAATTTATTAATCTTCATAATAGTCTTCTGAGATTATTAGTTAAGGAGTTGGATGGTTGAACTACCTCTGACTTTTCATTTTATCAGTGTTCTAAATGCAGTTTTTGAACGCTTATGTATTGGAGCTCCCATTGTATTGGTCAAATCAAAGATCATCATTTGGCTTTATTTCTGCATTTTTTTACTTCAGGTTTTTGACTATACTATTCTGAATTGCTTCATTGACTTCATTAGGGAGTAATTGTGAATTTTTAAGCCTTTTTTAAAATTTTTAAAAATATCCTTATAGGTGACATTAACTATTACATTTATAAATTCAAAAAATAAAATAAGAAAAATGTGTTTTTTTCCCTTCTATCTGGAGCATTACATGTTTGTATATAATTCCTGACATTTAGTATAGTGGTACACCCAACCCCTGCCCCTCCTTCCAACCCTTATCCGCCGTTCTACTTTTTGTGGTTTCAGTTACCCATGATCAACTTCAACCTGAAAATAGTAAATGGAAAATTCCAGCAATAAACAATTTATAAGTTTAAATTGTGCACCATTCTGAGTAGGCTGATGAAATCTTGTGCCATCCTGCTCTGTCCTTTGTCCAGCATACCCACACTGTACTCTACCTGCCCTTTAGTCACTTAGTAGCTGTCTCAGTTATCAGATCAGTTGTTGCAGTATCACAGTGCTTGTGTTCAAATAACCCTTATCTTACTTCATAATGGCCACAAAGTGCAAGAATAGTGCTGATGAAAAAAACATAGTATATAAAGGGTTCAGTACTGTTGGCAGTTGCAGGTACACACTGGCGTTCTTGGAACTTATTCCCCACAGATAAGGGGGTTGTTGTATATATATGAATCTTTGTCTTGCAGGAATTTAGAGTTTTATGTACCAATTTGATACCCCTTCAAGTAAAGCCCAAAACTATGTGGTAAAAATGTCTATCTTTAGCTTGGATATAATATAGAGAGAAAGAAAAAGACTGTTAATTGTATTGCTTCTTAAGCATTAGTATTAGAGTTTAATTTTTAACTTAAAAAAAATTTTCCTTATGTTACTGATGTCCAGTGAGTTACACAAATGATTACTGTTCTTACTTCTTCCTTATTAGAGATAATCTTTGATTCATACTAGAAAATTTTTCGAACAAGAATGTGATTTTTAGAAATTCTATTTGTACTTATTTTCAGTTTGTCTAGAATTTTTTTCTGGCAAGTTAAACTCTAACAGTATCATTTTTTAGACTAATACTTTGAATTTTTATAGATAAATATTTTCTCCAAGTTGAGCAGTTTACTCCTATATTCCTGTAATTTTTCTTAAGTCTTATTTTTAGCAGTTGTCAAAAATAAAACTCTCTACTAGGAGGAGGGAATCTATGAAATATTAAAGTAAGGTTATTTTCAGCTAAACAGAATAATCTTTTTACTTAGTTAGAAAAGTAAGAGTGTTGATTAAAGAAGCTTTGGGCTCTAAAGATAAAGATTGGAAGTTTTTGTGTTTTGGATTTGTGACATTATAATGAAGTCTTGGAATTTTATGTGAGGTTGGAAACCACACTACGTGCTAATTGCCTTAGAAGGTAAGAAAATAAACGTATGTATAGCAATTAGTTATTAAGACAGTAGGTTCTTATATAGAGCCTCAAATGAATTAACAAACCATCTACTGAAATATTTACACTTCAGTTTACTTTATTTATATATTTCAGACCACTCAGCAATTGCTTGAGAAAATGTTTACTAAATCTCTTTAATAAACATCTTTGAGAGGGAAAATTTATAGACATTGTGATGACAGTATACATTTTTATGTGCTAGTTGTCACATGTTTGAAATTGTATATAAATTGGACATAGTCTAGTATCTGTAGAAGTATATCTGTTTTCTAACATATTTTACTGTATACAATCTTTATAGCTTAATATGATTTAACCCATATGTTCTGTTGTCTCTATTCTTCTAGATAAATTAAATTGGATTTAATCTCTTTATAGCAGCTTTATTGAGATGTTTATATACTGTAAAGTTCACTGGTTTAAAGTGTACAATTCAGTGATTGTTAGTATATTCATGGAGTTCTGCAACCATCACTGTAATCTAATTTTAGAACTTGAACATCACCACAAAAAGAAACTTTGTACCAATTAGCAGTAATTCTCCATGGTCCCTGCATTCAATCTTGTATCCACATCTCATAATGGTTTCAGTGATATTCAGGTATTATGGCTATAAATTATATAATTGTTCCTAATTAGACAAATAATGAATTTATGTCTTTGTTCTTTGACATATGTAGTGGAAGTCATAGTAAGTCTTTTTTGTTTTCTTCCTATTACCTCTTTCTCTTTTGCAGGTACTCTAAAGAGTGTCTTGTAAGCTTTTGTTCTCATTTATTTGTTCTAGATACAATGTTACCATGTTTTGGGGTCAGTTCTTTAAAATGTCACCTAATTTTTTTTTTTCTGATTTGGGTGAATGACACGTAGTAGGTGAAGATTTTAAAATTATATTTGGTAAAGTGGGATGAAAAATGAGAAAACAGTGTTCTTCCTTTCCAGTACTTACTCAGGCATATTAAATCCATATTTGCTGTTATCCAGCTTCAGACCAATACAGGTTTCTCAGCTTTATAACAGGGCTCATTTGACTCTAACCTCTTGTGTCTGTCATGTGTTTTCTCTCTACCACTTGGACATATTCATGTTAACTTTTTCACTGACATTGTCCTGATACAGTTAGAAACATTAGCAAATCCTAAATAGTTGAAGATATTCTGAAAGATAGATTGCTGCTTTTCCAAATGCATTCCTCTTGTACTCTATACAGATTGCTGACACAAGTTTTTCTTTAAATTTTGATAAACCCTTGAACACTTTTCCCTGTAACTCTCTCCCATCTTTCCCTATAATACCCTTAGCCCAAACATAAATTTTGTGTAACCTCCCACCCCTGTTTAACTCTGCTGTCCTGACTAGTCATTTTGTGTATTCATTTTTCAAAGTATTATTTCTTTCTTCATTCTATAAACAATTTAAGACCAACTTTATTATTGTTAAGTTTAAGGGACATGACATAAACTGTCACTATCAAATAAAATATAAAATGTATAGTAACCCACCAAAAATATTTTGATTCAGTCTTTTCAGAAAGATGCACATATACAAAACAAAAGAGCACCATATATTCTGTTACTCATCCTACAAAAATAATTATTTTTACAGATATGTAGCTCCTTTAAGGTTAACATTTGACAGCTATAATAAACTAAATTGAATCTTAAAAATATTATTTTGCTTAAGAATGTTGACTAGCGTTTCTGAGGTAGATTGATGTGCTTAGTGTAGTAGATTTTAATCTTTTCTGAGTTTTGAACCATTCCAGAAAAATTTATTTACTCATAAAATTTTAATATAATTTTTGGTAGTTCATAGATTAAAAAAGCTTTCTGCTAATTAATGGAGCCCAGGTCAAGAACCTCTGTTATAGTAAATAGTGAATTAAATGATACATAATCCAATTATAGTTCCATATTAGAAAATGTCCATTCTGGATTTCTAAAACTTTTCTAGTGTGACTCTATACTTGTTTCCTTATATCAGTCAAGAATTGTTTTTTGTAAAAATATGTTAAAGTGGAGAATCAAACTTAGTGGTGAAATGATGTATTTAGTGCCAGTGATAGAAGAGCAGAATTTATAAAATTATTCAAATATCTTTGAATCATTTGCTCTCTTTTAAAAATATCTGTATGTTTTCATTACCTGAATATAACCAAAGACCTAATAATGCTAGTGCTTCTTTGTAAATATTCCCTAAAGTCATTTTTATTTCAGTCTGTCAAGGTGGTCATTGTGATGTTTTCAGGTAGACTGTAGCATTTTTACTTCCTCAGATGAGCCGAATTGGGACTATACTTTGTGGAAAGTTTTTTTAATATAGTATGTAGACATTGGTAAGAATCGGAATGTCCACTGACTTATTAGTTTCACAGATGCTTCCATAATACTTAGTGTACCCTTGGGTATGTTAAATTATCATATCCTGACAGCAATCCTGAAACATGCCAGTCTTATAAAGCCATATTTCTGAGAACTAAAGCAAGGTTTCAGCGAACCATCTCTGACATGCCATGCTAATTTCCATAACTATCATTACTGGAAGTGGTAGTATTTCTAAGGCATGGAGAATCTTGATAAATCTACCAAGTAAAAAAAAATGACAAAATATCTACCTTATCACTGGGTTTCCAATTATGAGGTTTGGTTTCTTTCAATCCCAATTGAATCATTTCAAAAATAATGATAAGCATCTTTTTTCTCTTACCTTGAGTTATAAAATAGTTATTTAGGTGTACAATATATCAAAACACAATAACTTAAATTAGTCTATTTTCATTGTGTCTAGTGTTCATATTGTGAATGAAAACCTCATTCTGTCATCTCATAGTATATTTACATATACACATGATTTTTGCCTTAAGTAGAAAAGAAACAGCTGACAGATATATAGGTTAATTTCCTTTTTAAAATTGCAGCAAACTGTTCTATGATTCTTTTGTGTGTTTGGGGCTATTTTGTGGAGAAAGAATTTGTCAAGCAACATTTGCGGGACATTGGCCTTTTGTACCCTTTCCTAAATAAAGTTAAACAGAAACCTGTCAACTCAAGAATAAAATATTTCTTTGTAAATTCTCACCTGCAAATTATTGATAATGGAAGGAGCACCTTTTTAATCCTTATATCCCCCTACTCCTCAACAGCTTTTAGATTGTAGATAAACTTCCCAGCTCAGTAATTAACTGAGCTCAGTCATCGCACCCCATATCATGTGATTTTTTTTTTTTTCAGTAGAATACATTATTAGAGCACTTACACAGCCAGTCTAGCTGCAGCAGCCCAGGCGGCAACAGCAGTGCCATTTTTCACAAAGGAAATGTTGAACAGGAGCCAAATGTTTGGTGGCAGTCTGTTGCTAGGAAATCAAGGTCCTGAGGCGATTAATGACAAAGCAAGCAATAACAAGAAGGCAGAATTACAGATTTAAAAGAGAAAAAAGTGGTTGGTGTTATAATTACCCAAAGAAATCCGCACTCATTAAATTGGCTGTTTTTATGATTGACTTTAATTGGAGGTTAGCTCAGATATTTAGCTCCTTTCCCACCCCTTTAAACACACACAGGCACATAATCTGTAGAACTGCAGACTTGTTTTTCTAAGCATTGAGAGGAGCTTGCCCTGTAATTTGATCCCCACTGACAGATGCATTTTCTATGCTGCCATTTTGAATTAACCTATTGTAGAACAATTTTCTTCAGCCCTGTTGAATAAAACATCTAGTCTGATTACCTCCGATGGATTTGATAGAGTAAAAGAATGTACTTCTCATTGAAGTAGATTGTTTGCATGGACTCTACTGATTTTGAACTCTGCCAGTAAGCACAATCATTTGTAATTAATTTTCGAAGAAATTTGTGGGGAGGAGGTAATGAGAGTCACCCTTTTATAGTTTAATGTTTGGGCATCTGCATCAAAACAGTATTATTCTTACAAGAAAGTGTTATTTTTCCAGTAAGATGTTCATATGCATTTGAAAATTTTTTGTGAATCTTCATCTATACTGTTGATAATTTTAGGAATAGAATCTTGTACTTATGTGCTCTAAAATGACCCTTCTTCCTCCCCACCCACAGTATTTTAATTATAGGACTCAATATGCTTCAAAGCAACCTATTGTGAAACTGTTTTTAATATATAAAATATTTAATTTAAATGATTTTAAGATCTGCCTGCTTCAATAAATCTTTGGTGTATGTACCCCCAAAAAAAAAGAATTCCTTTATTTAAATTTTCTATGGTTTGATAAAATATATTACCAGAAAATCATTGATCAGTCTTTCATGTACAATACCAGACGAAGCATCACAGTTTATTTACCTTTCAGAGGCCTTAAGAATAAAGTTACATGATGCCACTGCTCTCCAGATTTTTAATCAAACCCTGGAACAAAAGAGCCAAGCACATTCTATCTGACAATACACACAGTGCTAATCAGATGCCAATGCCAAGCTGTCTGCTTTGTTAAATACTTAGCTTCCTAGAGGCAGGAAGACAGCTGCTATAAGTATGATGAAATTTGGTAGTTCAATCTATTTTTACTACCCTTGGGCTGCTAAGATACCGTTAATTTAGACCACCCCAATTGGTACACTTCAGGAAGTTTTTTAAAGAGTTTGTCATTAAGATGATAAAACATCGTTATTACATTGAAAACCTTCTGTAAGTTTTACATTTGACAGATACTTACTGAGATAACCCCAGCATGTAATTTACAATAATATAATGGTTGTAATTGCATTTTGGAAAAAAAAAAAAAAGAGGAACTATAGGAGACAAGTGCTTCCTTTAGAAGAGGCCAAATATTATTTAAAACGTTAACACAGATACTACCACCAGGGGGAGAAAGCTAAACTTAAAGTCTTTAACTGGTGATAATACTGCCAGTAAGTGGATTGTGCTGCTTAGACCCATATAGTTAACCATATCTCCAGATGATACTGCCTTTGGGAACGTGATTCTAAAATTGTATGTGAAATCTGTACTGATTTAACAGACTACTTAAATGTAAGTAAAATGGAAACTTCCAAACCTCATTTTTTTTTTCTTTTAAGAGAGGGTACAAATAAGCAAGCTGAAGATTTTTATTATATTTTTTAAACTGTCAATCTACTTGAGCTATCCTTCTGAAATTGAATTCTTCAGATCTATGATATTGGGTAGCTGTCAGTGTATCCACTAAGATTAAATAGTCACATAATTGATATACCAAATTGAGTAGTCTGTAAGATAATTTTCTAGTTCATTGTCCCTACACTGTAGTTGTGGGTTTGTTTTTGTTTTGTTTTTTAAAATGTTTCTAGTAAACCATTTACAATTCAATCCTAAACATTTGTGTGAGAAAAGCTTAGAGCGTCCTTTCTTGGAGAATATTTTCTAAATGTATATAATAGGTGCTTGGGACTAGAACCCAACTCCTAACCATGAACAATGTCAAAGTTGATCTCATACTCTCACATGTCTTTTCTCCAGTCTAGAACTCTGAAGTGATAGATTATAAGCACTCAACCATAACTTTTAAGCATTGACTCTCCTCACAGTTTTAGGTATTATTTTGTGAAGAATCATGAGTTTTAATTTTTACACTCTGATTTTTAATCATTGAGATGTTAAAATTACAAGTGATGGGGAAAGAAAATCATTAACTACAAAGAAGACACACAGGTTAATTTTTTGGGTGATAGAACTGTTCTTGTATGGTACTATAGTGGTAGGTACGTGATTCTGTGCATTTGTTAAAGCCCATAGAATTGTACATCACAACAAGTTAACTTGCAAATGCTTTTTTTTTTTTTTTTTTTTAAACACAATCTAATGTATCTGTTTCTGAGAACATCAGCAGTGCTGAAACCCAAGGAGGGCAGTTCTATTTATTTTTTTTTTATAGCTACTTTTTTATTTTTATTTATTTATTTATTTTTGGCTGTGCTGGGTCTTCGGTTCGTGCGAGGGCTTTCTCTAGTTGCGGCAAGTGGGGGCCACTCTTCATCGCGGTGCGGGGACCGCTCTTCATCGCGGTGCGCGGGCCTTTCACTATCGCGGCCCCTCCCGTTGCGGGGCACAGGCTCCAGACGCGCAGGCTCAGTAGTTGTGGCTCACAGGCCCAGCCGCTCCGTGGCATGTGGGATCTTCCCAGACCAGGGCTCGAACCCGTGTCCCCTGCATTAGCAGGCAGATTCTCAACCAGTGCGCCACCAGGGAAGCCCGCAAATGCTTTTGATGTTGGGAATCCTAGGATTAATGCAGACTTTGACAAATGAATCAACCTGTGTTACAAATATATGACATCACCTCACTGAAGGGGTGTAGAAAAAAGGAGCTGACCTAAGTAACTTTGGAAAATGGTGTCTTGACTGGAAAATGTTAAGTTAAATACAGAGGAACACTATAGAAACACTGTATTCTACTGGGCAGATTTGTTTCTTATAGGAGTATGAGTTTTAATAATTCTGAGCCCACTTTGCATATATACTGGGGTTGGATAAATATCTAAATAGATGAGGGATGGTGGGATTCAGGTTTCTCACTGTCAGAGAGGGATGTTACAGATAAACAAGATAAGCCGGGGGGAAGGCTAAAATAAACCCTGTGGTACTGAGTTAGAGTTGGAGATAATAGTATGAATTCATGTTCAGCTTAATATGTATAAATGGGTAGATGCAGAAATAATTACAGGTACATGTGTACACATGGGTTAGTGTACATACATATATTTCCTAGCTCTGTCACCTGAGAAGGCTTAGAAGCAGTGATACCCCAATAGCAACAGACACACCCAGCACCCAGATCTGGGTTTGAAAATACTATTCTCCACTAAAAGGATCCAGGGTTCCTTGGAGAAATGGTTGATTCTAGGACAGGGAAAATGGACTTGTAGTATCTTGTATTCTTCCATGAAACCCATAGCCCTGATCTAATCATGAGAGCATCAGACAAATCCAAACTGATGGAAATTCTACAAAATACCAAACAGTACTCCTCAGAACTCTAAAGGTTATAAAAAATAAGGAAAAACTAAGAACTTGTCACTGATAAGAGGAGACTAAAGAGATATGACAACTAAGTACAAAGTGGTTTCCTGGATTGGAACCAGAACAAAAAAGGACATTAGTGTAAAAACTGGTGAAAACTGAATTAGGTCTGGACTTTAGTTAATAGTAATACACCAAAGTTGATTTCTTAGTTTGGACAAATGTGCCATGGTAATGGAAGATGTTAACATTAGGGCAAACTGAATGAAGGGCATATGCAAACTCTCTTTATTATGTTTGGAGTTTTTCTATAAATATAAAATTATTCCCAAATAAAACTTTATTTAAAAATTAAAAACCTGGGGACTTCCCTGGTGGTGCGGTGGTTTAGAATCCACCTGCCAATGCAGGGGACACGGGTTCAAGCCGTGGTCCGGGAAGATCCCACATGCCGCAGAGCAACTAAGCCCATGCACCACAACTACTGAGCCTGTGCTCTAGAGCCCGCGAGCCACACCTGCTGAGCCCGTGTGCCACAACTACTAAAGCCTGCGCGCCTAGAGCCGGGGCTCCGCAACAAGAGAGGCCACCACAGTGAGAAGCCCACGCACGGCAACAAAGAGCCCCCGCTCTCCACAGCTAGAGAAAGCCTGTGGGCAGCAACTAAGACCCAATGCAGCCAAAAATAAATAAATAAATAATTTAAAAACCTGTGTACCCACCGCCCATCTTAGGAAACAGAACATTACCAGTATCTTTGAATCTCTATGTGATCCTTATGATCCCATGTCTCTTTCCACCCCCAGTGTGACCATTATCTTGAATTTTATGAATATTATTCCCATGTTTTTCTTTATAGATTAACCACATATGTATCCCTAATCATTCTATCACATCCCTTAACCTTTTAACATAATTTGTCTTCTTTGCTACTTTCTGGATAATTTCTTCAGATCTATATTCTGATGTTTCTAATTGTGTCTTCAGTAGTGTCTAATATTCTTTTATGCCTGTCCATTGAGTTTTAATATCCATTACTTTATTTTTCACTTTCATTTCTTTCAGATGTGCTTCTTGTTTCATCATTTTGATAAACTGTGACTCCTTTCTTCCGTTTCTAATCCTTTCATTTCTTTACATACATTAATCTTATTTTCTATTTTGTGCCTAGCCTAATAGTTAAAACTTTTGCAGTTCTGATTTTGTTGTCTGTTGGTTCTGCTGGCTCTTACTCAGGCTCCCTTATGTTTTGTTTGTGAGCTGGTATTCATTATTTGTAGTAATTTTGAGGCTGAGATGAAGATACGTTTCCTGAGAGAGGATTTGCATGGGAATCTGCCAAAAGCCTGGGGATACTGGTGGCCTGGGAACGCATTCAAATAAATTTTAGGCTTAAAGTTTTGTGGGCTGCATAGGTAACATGAGTTGTAGACACATAAACTTTCATGAGGGTGGGCTTGTGGTTAAATTTTCAGGGAAGATATTTTTACCTCCACCTAGCATCAAGTTTGAAACAGGCGAATTTCCCGTGATTCTTTCTTTGGGAAAGGCATACTTCTGTTTCACTCTTACACTAAGTGTGCAGCTAGCTCTTCAGAGTACCAGCTTTATGTGGAGATCTCTATAGACTCCCTATCTTTGATATACCTAGGATTTCTCTCCTAAACCTTGGGCTTAGTAGTGTGCTGGTAAATACTTTGAAACTTGCTCTCTAGAGGGAAAAAAAAAAGTCCTGATATTTAATATTTTCTAATTTTATATTACGGCTGATTTCAAGCTACCAGTGTGAAGTCATTGAACATGAATTTGGAAAAGATATGTATAGTTTGCTTTCACAAGCCGTTTTCAGCACACTACTGGCAGCTCTATACATGGCTGTGAAACCTAAAGCTCAGTTCACGGGATTTGGCATGTCCCCAGAATGAAAGACATTTGAGTATTTGCTTATCTCCCTGGATTTCCATTTTTACTTTGCTTTAGCTTTCTGAGTATTCTGTGTTAACCTAGCAATGCATTTCGAAACAAAAAAGATTCTTTTTTTTTTTAACTCATTATTTGTTATTGTTTTCAGCAAAAGGGCTATGTTATGATAACTGAGTCAGCTTGACTACCAAAAATAGAACTCTTCCTTCTAACAATATAATTTATTTTTTATTTTTCTATTATAAACATAATACATGATGATTACATTAAACTTGAGACATGTAAAAAAGTATAGAGAAGAATATTAAAATCCCCCGTAATCCCATCACACATTTATTTTTTTGTGCATACATTTGTCCCTTTGAGTTTTTATATAATTTACATCATACTGTATCTACTGTTTCATAATAATGGTTTTTGTTTCTTAATATTTAATGAATGTTTGCTTGTCATTAAATATTCCTCCACAAGACCCCCACACCCCATTACACATGAGAGTAAAGAAAAACATCTGCACAGATAGGAATTAGTTTAATCCAGGAATCCAATCCTTATGGCATATTAAAATAATTTGCTAAGGTTATTTATTGCAGCATTTATAATTTAAAAATATTAGAATCTATATAAATGACCAATCATAGGAGATTCATTGAATAAACTATGGTACATACACACTATAGAGTACCATGCAGCTTTTTTATAAACAGATGTGGATTGATTTCCAGGAAATATGACACAAAAAGCACAAAAGAACATATATAGTGTTACCTTTTGTGTAAGAAAAAGGGAAAATAAAAAATGCATATATGCAGGAAGGGTAAAGTAGAAAACAATACAATCAATAACCTATATGTGGCAGAAAGAGTGATGAAAGAGATGTGGGTGAGCATGACACTTCTTGGAGTTTATTTTTTTGGTATAGTTTCAAATTTTGATAGCATGTTAATACCCTGCCTATTCAAAGGTTAAAGGAAAATGAATGACATCGGTAGGATAGGGGATGTAAAATTGTAAGCATACTAAAACAAATGAACTTAATTGTTTATCAAAAGTCAAATGAATACTGTATACCGAAGGATAAAGAAGAAAGAAGGGAGGACTCAGCCAAGTAATTTATGAACACAATATTGGATTATATGTCCTCAGTTTGGGGCAGAGTGGGAGAGGAGAAAAGTATTGCGTATAAATCCTGAACTTTTTTTATTAAGGTCTGTTTATTTTGGTGGTATGGGCAAACTAATGCTGAAACTATTTTGAGCAAATGAGTAATTGACTTAATATTGTTTGGATCCTGCGTTATCACTGTGGAAAAATGGACACACAAATATAGAATGAGAGAAGACAGAAAAGAATGCTGTGAGAATGGATTGGATTAGAGGTATCTGTGTAAATATATACATTCCTGTGTATAAGTGATTTATGTGTGTGTGTACTTGTATACGTGTGTGTTTTTATGTGAATATATATGCGTTTATTTCCTAGCTCTCTTGCCAAATGGGCAAAAGAGCAAAGTCGCTCAAGTAGTAATGACACAGCTAGCACTATTTCCCACTCTATTAGTTTCCTAGGGCTGCTGTAACAAATTACCAGAAACTTAAAACAACAGAAATTTATTCTCTCACAGTTCAGGAGTCCAGACATTCGAAATCAAGGTGTTGACAGGGTTGATTAATTCTTGATCTTGGAGAGACAAAGGGGGAATCTGTCCCATGCCTCTCTCCTAACTTCTAGTGGTTGCCCGCAATTCTTGAAGTTCCTTGGCCTGTGGCAACATAACTCTAGTCTTTGCCTCCATTGTCATGTGCATTTTCCATGTGTCCATGTCCAGATTTCCCTCTTCTTATAAGGACATCAGTCATTGGATTAGGGCCCACACAGTGTGATCTCATCTTGGTATGTCTGCAAAAACTCTATTTCCAAGTAAGCCTGCATTCACAAGTAATACCAGCAGTTAGACCTTAAACATGTCTTTTTTGTGGGACACAATTCAACCCACAACACCACTAAAAGGAACCAGGACTCCATATTGAAATGGCAGGTTCCAGGTCTAGGGCCAAGTACATACAAGGTGAACATCTTGTAATGTCAACAAAGGAAGTGCTCAAAACAATGATGGAGGGTTTATCTTAATTATATAGGAGATAGCTTGAAGGTATCCCATTGGCGAAATCTGGGACAGTTTGAGCATCGATATAATTAAATACAGTAATGAATTATAAACCACTGGGAAAAAAAAAAGTTTTATGAGATTATGCCAATCATAGGTGGAAGGGAGGAAGAAAAAGGAAGGAAAGAAGGAAAAGGAAGGCGTCTTGCCGACAGTAGAATGCTGAAAGTTGAATGGCAAATGTGAAAGGTGTGGTGGAGTTGGAAAAAAACAAAAATGAAAACAAACCCGATATTATTTTTGGATAAAGATTAGATCAGGCAAAAATCATCAGTAGATACAACATCTAAGAGGACGGGTTGATGAGGAGCAGGATGTTTGCATGGTCTTAAAGTGGCTCCCCAAAGAATGTTTATTAGTTGTAGGGGCAAAAAGAAATAGCAGTAATGCATTGGATATGTCAGGCCCTAGTGATCAAAATTAGGATCACCAGTGAGGGTCGGATGGCCATTGTGTGCCTACTGATGAGGTTCTCTGAGGAGGACACAACTTCACCTATGCAATATTCTGGCTTAGAATGCATAATCTCAACTTAGTCACAAGGACATATTAGAAAAATACACTCAAATAGAGAAGGAATACAAGCAAATAAATAAGGCAAATGAGGTAAAAATATTAACAGGGGAATCTGGGTAAAAAGCACATGTATAGGGGTGTTCCTGTACAATTTTTATTTTTGGAACTTTTTTACATTTGAAATTATTTCCAATCAAAAATTTAGATAAATTATTCTTTAGTAACAGAGGAGAAATTGAGGAGAAAAACATTTTAAAGTGCACTCAGATAGTGGAGAGTCCCAAATGACACTTAGCCAACCTTCTAAGTGAATATTATTCAAACTGTTCAATTAGGAAACTGATTTTGGTGTAATTGTGAAATGTCTTACTACACTGACTTTATGCTTCTTACAGCATTAAATTATGTTACCTAGAATCACCTTGAGATTTAACATGATAGCAGTTTAATATGTGGTTATATGTATAGTTAATATATATTATATATATAGTTTAGAGTTAATATATAATTACACAGTCATCTCCCAGTATCTGTGGGGAATCGGTTCAGGAGCCATGTCCCCCCACCAAGGATACCAAAATCCTTGGATGCTAAAATCTCTTATATAAAATGGTGTGGTACAATCAGCCCTCCATATCAAGGTGTTTCTGCATCCACAGATACAGAAGGCTGGCTATATAGTTAATATATGCTTGTACTGTAACTTGAAACAAAATATCTCAATTCTTTCCATTAATTCTGATCAATTTTTATATGCATAAAAGAGATTGTTAGAATTATTTGAAGAAACCTGCAAATTCTTAAGACAAGTGGCCTTATTAACCACAATTCATATCTGTAGTAGATATAGAGAAGAAAGAGATTAAGAAAGAGAAGAAAGAGAAAGAGATTAAAAATATACCCATCAGCTCTTTCAATCAAGTTGGATATAATATGAATGGATTTTAAGCCAAGAAAGATTTCATGAGAAGGGAAGAAGGAGAAACTCTCTAATACAGAGGAAACTTTTTGTGGTCATCCATAATCAGTTATACAAATATAAAAACAAAGTTTGACAGGTGATATTCTCAAACTTGGAGATTCAGAAGAGTGAATTTATCAGTGTACTAGAAGCAAATACATCTCTCAGGAGCATTCATTTGTTCAAGTGCTTATCATGTGCTAGACAGTGTTTTAGGCACTTAGAACATAGTTGAGAATAAGGATTGTATTTATAGTAGACAATATAACAGAAAATATTCTCTGAAGAATTGTTAATAGTAGATCATATTTGTGTAGCACTTACTCTGTGCCACATACTGTTCTAAGATCTTTACATATATTAATTAATTTACCTTAAATAACCTTATGAGTATAGATACTGTTACCACCTCCATTTAATAGTTGAAGAAACAGAAGCATGGAGATGTTAATTAACTTGCTTCAGGTCTCACAGCTAGTAAGTGGCTAACCCAGGATTTGAACACATCGTGTAGGCTCCTGTGTCCAAGCCCTTTTTTTCTTTTTGAATTTTGGTAGGAACTTTATAAATTTATTTATTTATTTATTTTTGCTGTGTTGGGTCTTCGTTTCTGTGCGAGGGCTTTCTCTAGTTGTGGCGAGCGGGGGCCACTCTTCATCGCGTTGCGCGGGCCTCTCACTATTGCGGCCTCTGTTGTTGCGAACAGGCTCCAGACGTGCAGGCTCAGTAGTTGTGGCTCACGGGCCCAGTTGCTCCGCAGCATGTGGGATCTTCCCAGACCAGGGCTCTAACCCATGTCCCCTGCATTAGCAGGCAGATTCCCAACCACTGCGCCACCAGGGAAGCCCCCAAGCCCTTTTTTTAAATAAAATTTTTGTTTTGAAATCATTGAAGATTCACGTCATCGTAAGAAGTAATACAGAGAGATCTCATATACCCTTTACACAGTTTCCCAAAGTTAATCTCTTATAAAACTATAATACAATTTCACAGCCATCGTAATGACAGTGACATAATTCAGATACCAGACATATCCATCACAAGAATCTCTCATTAAGAATGCTCAACATCATTAATCATTAGAGAAATGCAAATCAAAACTACAATGAGATATCATCTCACACCGGTCAGAATGGCCATCATCAAAAAATCTACAAACAATAAATGCTGGAGAGGGTGTGGAGAAAAGGGAACCCTCTTGCGCTGTTGGTGGGAATGTAAATTGATACAGCCACTATGGAGAACAGTATGGAGGTTTCTTAAAAAACTAAAAGTAGAACTACCATATGACCCAGCAATCCCACTACTGGGCATATACCCTGAGAAAACCATAATTCAAAAAGAGTCATGTACCACAATGTTCATTGCAGCTCTATTTACAATAGCCAGGACATGGAAGCAACCTAAGTGTCCATCGACAGATGAATGGATAAAGAAGATGTGGCACATATATACAATGGAATATTACTCAACCATAAAAAGAAACGAAATTGAGTTATTTGTAGTGAGGTGGATGGACCTAGAGTCTGTCATACAGAGTGAAGTAAGTCAGGAAGAGAAAAACAAATACCGTATGCTAACACATATATATAGAATCTAAAAAAAAAAAAAAAAAAAAAGTCATGAGGAACCTAGGGGCAAGACGGGAATAAAGACACAGACCTACTAGAGAATGGACTTGAGGATATGGGAAGGGGGAAGGGTAAGCTGTGACAAAGTGAGAGAGTGGCATGGACATATATACACTACCAAACGTAAAATAGATAGCTAGTGGGAAGCAGCCGCATAGCACAGGGAGATCAGCTTGGTGCTTTGTGACCACCTAGAGGGGTGGGATAGGAAGGGTGGGAGGGAGGGAGATGGAAGAGGAAAGAGATATGGGAACATATGTATATGTATAACTGATTCACTTTGTTATAAAGCAGAAACTAACACACCATTGTAAAGCAATTATACTCCAATAAAGATGTTAAAAATAATAATAATGCAATTTTAAAAAAAAGCGTCTCTCATTGTCTTAGTTCAGGCTACTATATTAAAATGCCACAGACTGGGTGGCTTAAACAATAGGAATTTGTTTCTCACAATTCTGGAGGCTGGGAAGTCCAAGGTCAGGGTGACAGCATAGCATGGTTGAGTTCTGATGAAGACCTTTTTCCTGACTTACAGATGGCCACCTTCTTGCTGTAGCCTTACATGGTGGAGAGAAAGGACTGTCTCTCTTGTCTATTCTTATAAAGGCACTAATCCTATTCACGAGGCTTCCACCCTCATGATCTAATAGCCTTGAAAGGCCTCACTTCAAAAACATCACAATGGCAATTAGGGCTTCAACATACCAATTTTGGGGGGGACACAGACATTCAGTACCTAGCACTTATGTTGCCCCTTTATAGCTACACCCGCTTACCTTCTGCCCCACCCCCTTAACCCTGGCAACCACTAGTCTTTTCTCTATAATTCTGTCATTTCAAGAATGTATAAATGGAATCATACAGTATTTCACTTTTGAGATTGGCTTTTTTCACTCAGCATGATCCTGTGGAGAATCATCCAGATTCTTGCATATATCAGTAGTTCATTCTCTTCTATTAATAAATAGTATTCCATGGTATGGAAGTGCCACAATTTGTTTGTTCACTCATTGAAGGACCTGTAGGTTGTTTCTAGTTTGGGGCTATTACAAACAAGTTGTTATAAACATTAGTTTATATTTGTTTTTATTTTTCTGAGCTGCTTTTAAGCTTTATCCATCCCATTTTACCATCTCTCAATAAATTGAATAGAGAATGACTTGCTGGTAAGAGGACACTGAAAAGAAGCCTGAGGAATTAAGGGAAAATGCCATGTAGCTCTCTGAGGAAAGCACATTTCAAGCAGGCGGAAGCAGTGCAGAGACCTTGACGTGCGAATATGCCTTTAGTATTTGCAACACAGCAAAGGAGGACAGTGAGACACACTGCAAGGAGAATGGAAGGAGATGAGCTCTGAAAGGCAGCTGTGAGTTAGATCTCTAAGATACATAAGGTTTTAATTTTTTCCAAAGTCAGACAGGCAACTATTGAAGAGTTTGAGTAAAGGAGTGGCATATTCTGTATTATATTTTAAAATCACTGTAGCTCCTTGAAAGAAAATAGATGGTACTTATGCCAGGGAGAACAATTAGGAGGCTGTTACAGTAGTAATTGCAAATACATGATGGTGGCTTACACTAGTGGTGGAGATGTTTAAGATGGGTCAGATTCTGGATATATATATATATTTTTTTTTATAAATTTATATGTATATATATATATATATATTTTGGTTGTGTTGGGTCTTCGTTGCTGTGCGCAGGCTTTCTCTAGTTGTGGCGAGAGGGGGCTACTCTTCATTGCAGTGCACGGGCTTCTCATTGCGGTGGCTTCCCTTGTTGCGGATCACGGGCTCTAGGCACGCAGGCTTCAGTAGTTGTGGCACGCGGGCTCTAGAGCGCAGGCTCAGTAGTTGTGGTGCATGGGCTTAGTTGCTCCTGGACCAGGGCTCGAACCTGTGTCCCCTGCATTGTTAGCAGGCGGATTCTTAACTGCTGCACCACCAGGGAAGTCCTGGATATATTTTTGATAGGCTGATTGTTGGATAAGAGGAAGAGAGGTGACAGGGATGATTCAGTTTACCAAGTCCAAAGTGATATGTGAAAACCAATAGATCACCTTACTCTTTTACAGTAGGAAACATAATTATCACATTGCCCAGATATTTGTGTTTGCTTAATCTGCACATTCTCTAACCATGGATAAGTTTGCATTGGAAGTTAATATTTTGTCTCTGATGACGTAGAGTCAGAGGAAGGAGACTTCAATAAATTCATCTTCAGTAGCACATGAATGTGACACATTTATCTCATCAATAGTGACCTAAAAAATTAAAGTTCATTGACCTCAGTTCCTGAGCTCTTGTTTAATAGGTAGTATTAACATTTGCCTTTCCCTTTCTTTCATAACCTATCAACACTAACATAACTCCTAACTTCAACATAGTCTTTCTCTAGATCTGTTCATATATTTAGATAGGCCATATTGCCTATCTCATCCTACTTTGTTGTTTTATGGTTGACTAAAAGGCAGTCTGAATATTTCTTATTACATGTTATTGAGGGATGTCTCACACTGCATCATTGTACTGGCAACAGTGATAAAATGACTAGACTTTTTTTTCATTTGGATAAATTTAGTATTGCAATTAGTATTATTGAAACTTTGTTTAGCGATATATCATTTATCCAGAATTGTCAAGGACAGCAGTGAATCTTAACAAACAAACGAAGTATTGAGTGAGACCTTTTCTAAATTTTTTCTTTCAGATAAAGATGTAGCTGTATAAATTCATGGTCTTCTTTATTTATCAATTCTATGAATATAATTGTTTTTCTCCATGTCTCAAGATTGTGATATACAATATCTGTTATTATGTTGATCTGTTCTACGGTACATTTATTTGTTTTTAAGTGGCTCCAAACTGCTATGTATTTTGAATATATATAGATACTTTGTAATAATTCTACCACTTCTGGAGCTGGTGATGTATCATCCTTAACCAAACTCCTTTTAGTATTTCTAATTTTTTAGGGTGTGAAAAATCTAATTAGGTAGGTGGCATTTTTAGAGAAGAGTAAATAAATCCAGTACTAAATATTTAAGTATTTAAATACTCTGGGAACTTTTCTGCTTCCTGATTCTTTTTTGTACTCTGCATTTCTGAGGTTTCCTTTCATTAAGTGTAAGGCTTTACAAGGTAACTCAGCAATAGCTCCATGTATCATTTAGTTGGAAGTCCTTTGGTTCAGTGGAAGCAAATACTGCCCATTATAAGCAACCCGACAAAGAATTATTCTGTTGATGAGAAAATTAGCAAATTGTATCATCCATAATTGGTTATACTGCCAACAGTGTATCGG
Source organism: Balaenoptera musculus (assembly GCF_009873245.2). Taxonomy (NCBI): domain Eukaryota; kingdom Metazoa; phylum Chordata; class Mammalia; order Artiodactyla; family Balaenopteridae; genus Balaenoptera; species Balaenoptera musculus. Next base: position 60,354,426 of record NC_045800.1, on the reverse strand, counting down.
AAATGTCATAATCTCATTTCATTAAGAAATTTACATACACACAGATTTTAGAGTACTCATTCATGATGAAAGTCTACTTGCACCCTGTTTGTGTTTGGAAACATTCAATAGCCAGGCTTGAATTTAAAAATTTAATTGAATGCTTAAAGAATTACAAGTGTTCCTTTCCTTAGCTCTAATGCTAACCAGAGTGCTTTTCTAAACTGCTGAGAATGGACTGAAGATTCTGCTGAGGGCTGTAGATACTTATCTGCCTAATTGAGCCATCATTTGTTGACAGGAGGAAAAAACCACGTGACCTGCTTTAATGCATCTCTCAGTAACAGCAGGAGGCTAGAATGTGGTTCATCCAAGAGTAAAACCAGCAGCAGTGTTATTAGACATGGGAAAATAGCATTGGTTATGGAGTGGTTTTAGTAAAAGAAGAATAGTAATATAAAAGCATATAATCATAAACAGTATAGAGAGTGATTTTTTAATTTTCAAAGTTATTTTGAATCCAGATATTTTAATCATTTAAGTTAGTCATTCATTAACTATTTACTGATGTTTACACTTGCTAGGTATGTTAAGGGAATTGTTGACTTGTCAGAATGATTTGTATAAGTTAGTGGTAAAATTTGAAATTGGTGCTATATCATAGTGTGCTAAACCAATTAAATAGTATTGAAAGTTTTTGAGTAGATAGGGAAGTAGTTGGATCAAAACTTTACTGGCTACATTAACCTGACCTGGAGTGAGAGACATTGGTTACAAGGACGTTAATCAGCAAAGTGTTACTTTAGTGGAGGTCAAGGCAAGAGAGTATAAGAACCTTAACTCAGATACCAGTAAGAAAGCAGGAGATAATATAAAAGCCTTTGGAAAAGAATGTGTGTGGCAGACTAAAACAAATTAGAGATTACCCTCTTGAATGACTTGAGAGAATCGTGGCTCCATTAGTAAATCCAGAGGGAGAAATGATTTTCTAGATACACAGTAAGTTTGATTTAGGACATGTTAAATTAGAAATACCAATGAGATACCCATAAGTAATCTAAATGCAACTATGGTTCTTGGGAAGTGAGTTGGAGCTAAAGGTGCAGCTGTGGGAGTCAGCCATAATGATGGATTTGGTAAAGCTTCTAGAGTATTGAGATTATCAAGAGAAAGAATATAGAAGAAGAATACCAAAAGCAGTACTTTGAAAAGTGCTTCCTAATTGGTGAATGAAGAAATTAAAACTAACTAAGAAGGTAGAGAAGAATGGTTCTGAAAGATAAGAGTTCATCACTGAGTAAACCAACTTACAGACTTTGATTATATCACCGGTGACAGTTTAAAATAAAAAAATCACTAGAGCAGAGTGTAGTTTGCGAAACATTTGATCCCAGTCTGCAGTGAATAAAATACAGAAATCAAGAGTAATTATTTAGAAACTTTTTAGCAAGTTTATGTTGCTAAATGTCAGTTCAATTCCTCACTGAATAGGGAATGGACAACTTCAAATGTTGGGAAACATTGTGGTGAGTTTCCTGTAGTACAGTCTCTAAACAAGTCATGTACAGTAGTGCTATATATGGGTTCATGCTGCAGTGGGTTAAAAAACCCAACTTGTCTTTCACCACAGAGACTTTGAGATGTACTACACCAAAGAGATGGTGATAGTAGGCAGATTCCATAGAGTTAAAGGGTATTGGATGAGAAGAAAGGTTTGTTTAAAGACATAAGAGATCTGAGTTTGTATATTGTCTGAAGAAGATATGATAGAAGTCTGATGATGCAGTATGGAAGAATGATAACTAATAGATGGAATGAGATGAAAGGCATATAGATGAAGGCTTTATTGTTGGGGGAAAATTTACACTTAATATTTTGTGTGTTGTTTTTATTAGATGTTTATTTTGGTCCTTACAGGAATCCAGTGAGTTAGGTGGAGTATAATTGGTATAATTCATTCCCTTTTTCATGGAAGGAAATTGAGGAAAAAAAAAAATTTAAGTGCCTTATCCATGATAACGTGGTTAAAGAATGGAAATATTTTGATGCCTAGTTCTATACTAATAACTACTATCATGTCTGAAAGTAAGAACAAAAAAGATATTTGAAGAAATAATGACTGAAAACTTCCTAAATTTATTGAAAAACATTAATCAACACGTCTTGGAGTCTCACTGAATGCCAAGTAGGATAAATGCAAAGAGTAGATAAATGTAAAGACACACAATAGTCAAAATGTTGAAAAATAATCACAAAAAGGAAATTGTGAAAGCAGCAAGGAAAAAAAAAGTCATCACATAAAAGGGAGCACCATTAAGATTTTAAGCTGGCTTTTCATCAGAATCAGTGGAGACCAGAATGCAGCGAGATGACATATTTAAAGTGCTGAAAGAAAAAAATTATCAACAAGTAACCTTCTGTCCAGCAGAAATACCTCAGAAATAAAAGCAAAATAAAGACTTCCCTAGATAAGCAAATCCAAGAGCATTTGTTGCTAGCAGCTCTATCTGCCTTACAAGAAATACTAAAGAAAGTTCTTCAAGATGAAAGTGACAACAGACAGTAATTCAAATTTATACACACTAGAACAAAGAGCACCAATAAAGGTATTATGTAAGTAATTATTATAAAAGACAATGTAATTGCATACTTCTTTTTTTCTCTTAACTCATTTAAAAGCAAATGCATACAACAATATGTATGTAATGTATTGTTAGCCCTATAACATATCAGAATGTAATATATATGACGATAACAGCACAGAGGGGGTGAGTGGCAACAAAGCAGTATTGAAGTAAGAAAATGATACCAGATGGTAACCTAAATCCACTGGAAGAAATGAAGAAAACCAAAATGGTAAATAGGAAGGTTAATATAACAAACACCATAAATACATACTTGCTCTCCTTTCTTCTCTAAGAGACATAAAATTATATAAAGTAATACATATAAAAATGTATTAAGCCTATATGTATGTCACATACATATAGGCTTAATATGTAATAATAATAACACAAGAGAGAGGAGGGACTAGAGCTATATAGAAATAAAGTTTCTATATCTTACTAGAATTAAGTTAATATGAATCTGATGTAGATGCAATTAAGATGTATATTGTAAGCCTTGGGACAACCAATGAGAAAATCACAAAAATTATAGTTAAAAATCATTAAAAGACCCATATAAATATGTTCAACTGATTTTTGACAAAAAGTACAAAATCAATTCAAAGGAGGAAGGATAGTCTTTTCAAAACATTGCGTCAGGAATAGGACATTCATAGGCCAAACAATGAGCCTTATATAGAAATCCTCATACCTTATACAAAAATCAAATCAAAATGGGTCACAGACTTAAATATAAAATGTAAACTATAAAACTTTTAGAAAACAAGTGGGTGAAAATCTTCTTGATCTAGGGCTAAGCAAATTTCTATTCTACATTGTACTAGAAATTCTAGTCAAAGCAATTAAGGAGGAAAAATAAACGACATCTAGAACAGAAAGTAAAGCTATCTGCTATAGGTTATTTGTGTCCCTCCAAAATTCATGTGTTGAATGTTAATAATGTAATCCCCAATGGTATAGTATTCGGAGGTATGGTTTTTGAGAGGTGATTGGGTCTTGAGGACAGAACCCTCATGAGTGGTATTAGTGCACTTAAAAAAGAGACCCCAGAGGGATCCCTTGCCCCTTCTGCCATGTAAGGACACAGCAAAAAGATGGCCATCTATGAAACAGGAAACAGGCCCTCACCAAACACTTGATATTGGTCTTCCCAGACTCCGGAAATGTGAGAAATAAATTTCTGTTTTTTACAAGCCACTCAGTCTATGGTATTTTTGTGATAGCAGTCTGAATGGACTAAGACATTATATTTGCAGATAATATGATTTTGCATATAGACAATCTTAAAATATCCACTAAGGAAAAGAAAAAAATGAGGGAAGGGATATGATAAACATAAGTACAGAAAGTAATGAAATAGAAAATTAGATAAATCTAAACCCTGGGTTTTATAAAATGAGTAATCAAAATAGATAATATTAATCATCTGATAATATTAATCAAGTGAAAAAAGGAAAAGCACATTAGCAATGTTAGAAATGAAAGTGATGTTTAATCAGTAAAATGAAGAAAAAATTGGGGCCAATATGTTTAAAAGTTTGACACATTCTGAAATTTTCTCATTTATTTATATATTATCTTCACTTAATCTTAGCCATACTCATGGCTATAAATACCATTCATAGAGTGATGATTTCCAAATGTATTTTTTAGTGCATATCTCTTTTCTAATCTCCCACTGGTTACTTGATTATATGCAAACAGAAGTCTTGAAGTACACTGTTGATCTTGTTTCTCCCTCGAATCTATTGATAATATATCTCTGTACATGGTATCACTGTAGGGTTTTGCTCAAGGCTCTCTGGCCAAACCCTAAGAGTCATCCTTGATTATTCCCTTACCTTCAGGAAGTATCTATCCTTAAAGTTTATCTGGAATCCAGCTATTTTTCTTTTATCTGCAATTACCTTTCTATTATAAGACATCAGTATTTTACTCTAGGCCTACTGCAATAACTCGTCTCCTTACTTTTTCCGGTTAACTCTTTCCAAACCATTCTCCACAGAATAATAGGAGTGATCTTTTAAAAATGCAAATCAGCATAAGACACTTTGGTGTTTAAATTCCTTGCATGGCTGCCAGTTGCTTATAGAATCAAGTCCAAACTTCATGCAATGATATATAAGACCCTACATGTCTAATGGCTTTCTCCTACCAGTCATACTGTTTTATTCCATTCCTCCCTCACTGACCGTTTCTTAAACATCTAAGCTCTTTTCCTTTTCAAGTTCTTCACTCTTATTCCTTCTTCCTAGAATTCACCTGTCTAAAATTGCTTCTCCTGCTTTTTCTTGCTCCTGTTATTATACATCTCCAACATACTCCCCACCTGCCCTATAATCATGTTTGTTACCTTTATTGAGTTATCTCAATTGGTAATTATCTTGTCTTGATTCCTCCTAAGATGCTAACTAGATGAGAAGGTAAAGAAAGTCCTTGCCTGTCTTAACCACATTACCTCTAGCAACTAGCATAGTGCTTAGTATTTAATGAATGTTCAGTATGCATTTGTAGAATCTTATTTTTCTTTTTATATACCGCACAGTGCTAACCACATTGTTGGCAGCCAGGCATTGAGAGCGAGAGAGAGAGAGAGATATTGTATTTCTCTTGATTTTCTTTGTTGTTTTATAGTGGGTCCATTCCCTCCTTTCTCCCTTCTTTTTTAGATCATATAATCATTTGTATTATTGATTTGTCTTCAGTTTCCTGTGGGCCTATTCAAATGCATACCTATGGCCAGTATTCTTTTCTCCCTAAGTATATGTCTTCTGAATAAAAATTCTTGTCTATCATGATCACCTTTTAAAGAATTCTTTTATGTGTTCTACAGAATGCCTCCTATTTTTTGTTCTTGTTGTTAGGTTAGACTGCCCAATTCGGTGTCAGATGGATTTGCTGCCTTTGGTACATGTTCTGAACCAAAATTTAATTCTAGAGCTTGGGATCAGCATTTTTCCAAATGTGTTAAAGTGTAATTCTTTATAAAATGTTATATGTAACATAGTGAGCAATTTTGAATTTACTAAAAGCTGAGAAAGTTATTACTTTAGCTTTCACCAAGATGACTTAAAGAAAGTTTATCAAAAAGGATTATAGAAAGAACAGATTTATAGCAACTGTCTGATATATGACCAGAATCCCCATGTTCAACTAAAACAGACTTGCCCTAGGCTTTCTAGAGCATAATGCCCTTAGCAAGTAGCTTTCAACAGCTTTTTCAGGAAGCAATATTTTCCTTCAGTAAAAGGGTCACTGTACTGTTTTTCTTTTTCTTTCCCCTGTCTTATCTTTTGAGTTCAGGAAGTACTTTAAATTTACAGGCAGCTTTGAAGGCATGAAGCAAGTTCAGGCCCAGAAGTATTTCCTGTTATGGCATTAATCTAATTCCATGAAAGTAGAGCTGATTTTTCATCTGTAAAGTAGATAAAGTGCCTAGAGCAGCCGACCATTATTCTGGGTTATCATGATAAAGAGGCTTAGTTTTGACACGAAAGAGTTTATCAACCTAACCAGTGGAAGATTTCATCCTTTTTGTTGAAAGATATATTAATGGATTATAATCTGTCTTGGCTTCCAAAAGAAAGTTCTCCTTCATATTGAAAATGTTTACTTAATTCAGCAAATATTGTTCTCATGTTTATGAAGTGTATAATATACAATAAATCAAGCAAACATATTAAGGGCATCACATAAAATTAAATGTTAAACCTGTTAAACCATTTTTTGTTACTTAGTGTTCAAATTAATGTCCCGATTTGAAATATTCACAACTTTTTCTTACAAATCCATATGACTAATTTCAGTATATAGACATGTATAATTTCTTCTAAGCATTTATGTTTGATATTAGTAGCTCATGTTATTAGGTCCTATAAACTCTTCTATCAACTTATAAGTATTTTTCTCATAACAGTATATTCCATTTAATAGTCAAGTAATTAAAGTTATTTGTTTATGTTTTTATTGACTTACTTTGAGTATATAAAACATGCAAATAATATGTAATTCAAAAAGTACAAGTTCATCTTTTTCCCATCTCTGTCACCTAGTTCCCCACCAAGCTAAGATGTTTGGATTAATCCTAGTAGCTTGGTATAGGTTAAAGAATTTTTTTGTTCAAAATTGATTCCATATTGGACATACTTACAACGTTTCCTTGAATGATAATAGCTTACTTCAACATATCCTACTACACCCCAGTACATTACATATTTATTCCCCTTGATAGCCCTCTGAGTTAACTTCTTTTATCTACTTGAAAAATACAGAAACTGAAGTTATGAGAGGTTAAATAGTTTGCTCAAGGTCACCCAACTAGTAAGTGGTAGATTTGGGATTGGAACTCAGGCCCTCATTATAGGTTCATGGAAGTAAACAGTCATTCCCCAATTCTGCCTCTTATACTTGATAGGAACAAAGATTCTACTCATCACTTATTTCACAGTTAATGAGAAAATTAATTAAGCTTTACCATATCCTAATGAGATAGTACCTAGTTTTATGTTCATTTTGTTTAAAATAAGTGAACTACCTATTCATCTCGTAAACCAAAATAAAGACATTGCTTTGTTACTGAAATGAATATTTTAAAACCTAGATCATCTGAACCAGAAAAATCTCTGGCCTAATCAAAGACATACTGAGCAGTAAACTTGGGATTAGGAAATTTGGAGTTTTGTTTTGGTCTCACTAATTCAAAGCATAATTGTCTGTGATCATCATTTTTCACATGGAATTTGAATACTATCAGTCCATTATATCTTAGAGGTATTTGTGAAGTTAATATGAGAACACATGTTCAATTTATTAATTTAAACATCATTCATTGAGTCTGCCTACTGTGTGTATTCTATTAAGTAATGGGACAGGTACAAAGATGTAGAAAACATGGGTGCTGTCTTTATTAAACTACCAATCTTCTAGGAAGGATAAGATCTATTGCAATATAAATTAGAGTGATGAGTGCTTACTTAGTATATGTGAGGATTTCCTCAGCTAAGCTGTCAAAAGTAACAAGTTAACTGTAATTCCATCACCTTTGTACTAATCTATAGCTCTACAAACTCAAGACCTTACATCCACTTTCTGAAAACACATACATACATATATACCCAAAGTAGAGGTTTTAATAAACACATGAAAAAATGTACAACATCATTAGGCATCAGAGAAATGTGAACCAAAACCACAATGAGATTCAATTTCCCACTCACTAAGATTGCTGTAATCAAAAAGACAGATGGGATTTCCCTGGTGGTCCAGTGTTTAAGACTTCGTGCTTCCACTGCAGGGGGTGGGGGTTCGATCCCTGGTGGGGAACTAAGATCGCACATGCAGAACGGTGTGGCCAAAAAAAAAAAAAAAAGATGGATAATAGGGGAATTCCCTGGCAGTTCAGTGGTTAGGGCTCCACGCTTTCACTGCCGAGGGCCCGGGTTCGATCCCTTGTCAGGGAACTAAGATCCCACAAGCTGCATGGCATGGCCAAAAAAATAAAAACAAAAGACAGATAATAACAAGTGTTGACAAGGATATGGAGAAAGTGGAACTCATGAACTGCTGGTGGGAATGTGCCAGTTCCTCAAGAGGCTAAACATAGCGTTACCATATGACCCAGCAATTCCACTCCGGCTGTATACCCAAAAGAAATGAAAGCCTTTGTCTACATAAAAATTTGTACACAAATGTTCATAACAGCATTATTCATAATAGCCAAAATTAGAAACAACTCAAATGTCCATCAACTGAAGAATGAATAAATAAAATGTATTATAATCTATGGATTTATACACTGGAATATTATTCAGCAATAAAGAGGATCAAGTACTGACACATGCTACAACATGAATAAACCTTGAAAATGTTATGCTCAGTGAAAGAAGCCATTTACAAAGTGCCACAGATGCATAATCCCACTTATGTGAAAATTCCAGAATAGTTAATTGGTGGAGACAGAAGTTAGGTTGGAAGTTGCCTGGTGGGGCGAGGGGGATGGGGAGTAACTACTAATGGGTACAGACTTTCTTTTTGGGGTTATGGAAGCGTTCTAAAATTGATCATGGTGATGATTACACGTCTCTGTGAATATACTAAAACCACTGAATTGTGTACTTTAAATGTGTGCATTGTATGGTATGTGAATTAGAGCTCAGTAAAGCTGGGATTAAAAATAATAATAAACATGATGTTGCAGAATGTTTAGACTACTTAGACCACTTGGCACACCTAAGAACAAAGCATCTAAGAGATTAGTACTTAGAAGTATATTTATTTGTAGTATTAAAGGCATAGAGTTAGAGAGGGACACCTTGGAGAAATGTATAATGTAAAAGTATTATTACTGTTGTTTTATTTACTGTTTTCATCAAAACCGTGGTGGTGGTAATTTACTCATTCCACTGTAGTCCCTATTGGTTAAATACATGATAGTATTTAGAATGAACTCAAATGTTGGTGATCCAGTGAGGAAGAATTGATATCAGAATTTTATAGATCATCTGTCACTTGCCTCTCCATCTCAGGTATATGCAGCTGACCTACCTATTAATATGATGATCTCTTTGGCACTTCATCAGTCATTTGCCAGATGATCCAGTGTGAACAAATGAGCAACATGCCCAAAGTTTATTTGTAGTTTAGTTGTTTGGAGCTTAAAATGCATTTCCCCACAGAAATTATCCCCCTGTGCAGATGCTGGTTAGTTCCCCACACTATTTCATAAATGCTTAATGCTTAATACAGCTAAATTAAAGCATTAATTAGGTAGGAGGCAGTGAAAGAGGAGGAAGAAAAGTCTCTGCTGAGGATAAATCCTGGCCCCAAGGTTTTGCACTTTTAATGGGAAATACTTGTCTGTTTTTTGAGGAACACATATTTCGGAGTTAAATAGACTCACTGGTCTTCTGTTTGATCCCAGTCATATAACTGATACGAACCTCTATAGAGTAAACATCTCTAATTTGTTCTCTAGCCTTCCCTGTTAAAATGAAAGGCTTCTTTCTTTCTGGAGTCTTTTGAAGTGAAATGGGTAGACATGGAAAAGTAGCAAGGGATGGTAGGAATGTACTCTAAGGCAGCTTCTCCCTTGGGCAACATCTCTTCTATGACTATAGTAGTATCAACAAGTTATAATGTGGTAAAAAGATGATTTGGTCTTTTAAAAAAGCTATTCCTTTTTCAATTCAGAGTTAAGGGGTTTTGATCCTTTTTCTTCAGCATCCAGCAGTGAGTTCAGGGGTGGTGGTCATTAATATCTTGATCCATTACTTTTCATAAAAAAATACAATTTTTTTCTGGTAATGGTTCATTTGTTTGACTGCTTTATTTCCCACCAGAAATCACAAAATCCATTTCCTATGACAGTATAATAATTTTCATAACATCTGATTATAGTGGCACATACACACAGAAGATTAAAAATATGGGTTAGAAAAGAAGTAATAAGACATTGAGAATAAATATCCTGGTAGAATTAATTTTTTTAAAGTCATAATCACTAATTTAGAAAAACAAATGTAAACAATGGGTGTAAATAGATTGTTCGGTATTTTTCTAAAGAATTAGTTCTTTGCATACACCTTTAGTTTTTACACACTTGCCCAGAAGTTTTTCCAAAAAAGTTTTTCCTCTCCCTATTCTGACATGAAAATTGCAGATGTAATGCACAGCCTCTGTTGAAAAGACTTTCTGTTAAAAATCAGCTGCCCCTTGACAAATCTTGAGTACTTAGTGATTAACATGTTAATAACAAGTGTGAATATCATTAATGTATCTACGTTTAATTTCATTACTAACACCTCATGTTTCTTATTATTCATTCCTCAGAATGAAGCAATTTCCAGTTTGTAACTAAGTGGTAATTATATTTCTTTAATTTAATAAAGAATAAAGTGCTGCTGATAGTTTTAATAATAATTCCTATATTTGTTTATAACATGCTTTTTGTATTCATTCTTTTATGTATTTCTCCACTATTATGCCATATTTTTAAGTGCCTTTGAGTGAATGAAAGTGGTTGAAATGTAAAAGAAGCTACTTGGAATGTCTGTAATATCCCATGCCCCTCGTATGTTTACACCTGCTTGAAGGAGAGAGTAAATTATTTCCTGAGAACCCCACAGTTATATAGCTAGTCTCACCACTGATCTGCTCTGAGGCATTTAACCTCTCTTAACCTTGATTTCCTTATTTAGAGGAAGTGGCTGTTGAGCTTTACCTAAATCATAGAGTGAGTGCAAGTAATTGTTTACTGAGAATTCTAAGAAAGGGTAATGGAAAATGTCAAGTATAAATGAAAGAGTTACAACTGCTCTCCTCTCTTGAAGGAATTACAGTTCACTCATTGAACTATCATTTTTAAAACGTCTACCTTTTTAAAAAAAGAGCTGCTTAAATATAAATACATAAATGAATATATATGGTGTTTTGATTTGTTATCTCAGTAGTGATTTTGAATTAATTGAAGCATACAGCATAAACATGTTTTTTATTACATGTAAATAGTAGGTTAGCCAAAACCCAGTAAGTAATTTTGGAATAGGTTCTGCCAGGTGAATGGTAAAATGGATGGTAGGTACTTTAAAGGGCTTTAACTTTTCTTTTATACTGATTTAAGACTGATAATTTTTCTCCTTACTCATTCTAATTACTTGAAATTGGGGGGAGGGAGGGTGGTCTGCCACTAATTGTGTGACCATTGTGTAAGTTACTTTCTCAGAAATCCTTCCAACCTTCCCCCTCCCCTTAATATGCTAATGTTCATTTTGAATTTGCAAGAGGGAGCTATGATATGCAGCTCTTAAAATCTATTTGCCACTCAAGCCTTTTTTCAAAGACAGCTTATTAACCTCTCCTGTGGAACAGATTGTGAAATACTAAGATAGGTTGCATGGTGAAGAATGGTAGGAGGTGGTGGTAGAAAAGTAGATGACGGTAGGAAATATAAAAGTTAGGAGGACCTTATATCCCATGGTTGAAAGTATAAACTCTATAGTATGAGCAGTTGGGAACCATAACATCTTTTGAAGAAGGAATGTGGTATAAGAATGTAATTTGGAAGAATACTAGTGAGAGGTTAGATAATTGTACATTTGTATTTAACCCTTAATGCTAGTGGTTCCCAAATATGTACAGTGAATGAAATGTAGAAGAAAGGTCTTCAACTATTCCTGTTTCATCAACTATATTTTCTCTATTTTAAATATTACAATGATTTTAAGCAAACTTTTACATTGATTTTATAAGCCAAAAGTATACATGGTTGGTCTCAAAGCACCTCATGTTCCTCATTAATTGGTTTTCATTGAGGAAGCTTTGGGTTTTTGTTTTTGTTTTTTTTATTGCTTTACTGAAAGCATTTCACATCTTCTACCCTTCCAGTAATAATTTCTATCAAACATCTCTTATTATGTTTGTGATGATTGTTAACTTAGTACTTATACTATATATTTATTTATTCATTTATTTGGCTGCACCGAGTCTTAGTTGCGGCATGCAGGTTTCTTTAGTTGCCGCATGCAGGCTCTTAGTTGCTGACTTGCAGGATCTAATTCCCTGACCAGGGATTTAACACGGGCCCCCTGCTTTGGGAGCGTGGAGTCTTAACCACTGGACCACCAGGGGAGTCCCAAAAGGTGCTGTAGTTTTCTCCTACTGAGTATAAATATTTGTTTGGATTAAAGGTTTATTAGATAGATGGTTTAAAGGGGTTTTTTGGTTTTGTTTTGTTTTGTTTTTGTTTTTGTTTTTTGGCCGCACAGTGTGGCTTGCAGGATCTCAGTTCCCTGACCCAGGCCACGGCAGTGAAAGCCCAGAATCCTAACCACTAGGCAACCAGGGAACTCCCCTAAATGGTTTAAAGATTAATTAACTGTGCTATCTTTTTACCTTCCTATTTCATTTGTAGGTCAGTCGTCTGTTAATACACAGAAATTGCCTTATTTCCCACTGTGTTCCCACTTCTAAGTATCAAAAATATCAAAGGAAAAACAACTGGACATTTTTTTCCTTTTTTGTGCTTTTAAAATTTTTAAGAATTATGACTCTACTGCTTATTTTTTGTAGTTAAATTATTTTTTTCCTGGGATCTTGTGAAAAAAGTAAAATATTGGTTCCATTTATTTAATGATTTTCTTTTCAATTTCCTGATTTTATAATATCTAATCAATTGGATATTATAGAGATTTCCTTGTGGGGAGCAGGAGGGAGCAAAGAATATCTTACTCTGATGGCTGTTTAGTGATTTTATTACTAGAAAGAGAGACATTGCTTTATTGTTTATTTTAGCCAGTAAAGTTGTCTGCAAACTAGGTAACAAAATGCAAAGCAGTGTATTTACTTTTCCACCTTTCTGCAAAGAGACAATAAAAGCAGTGTTCCAGTGGAACAATTCGCTAACTGCACTTTCTTGGCAGGTACTGGTAGCTTTTATCACATGATTATAGATATAGTGAAAAATGCTAATGATGAAAGATGACTATGATTTCTATTCCTTGAAATATGACTAAAAATTTAGAAATGAAACCTGTTTTTCTGAGGCGACATCTAGATTTGCAGTTCATTTTCAACAGATGACCTGATCCACTTTTTTCAGCAATTCAGAAAAAAAGGTGAGAGTGGGAGGGCTAATATATAGCAAAGCTACTAAAGTGACTTGAGTATTTCATTCCATCTGTCAGAGCTTCACTGGTATCAAGAATTTGACAGAAATGGATGTAATTCATTTGCTTTTTACAAAAAAGTAAATGATGGAACAGAACTACCCTAAAATGAAGGAGTAAAATGCCAGAAAGAGTGAAAGTAAAAAGAAAACTAAACATGGTATTCTTTAAAAGAATAACTCTTAATGTAAAAATAATGATTATTTTAGTGATTATTTGCTTTTTTCTGTATTTGGTATTTTGGGGAAAGGAACTTGAAAGTACTTAATCGGAAAGTACTTGATTAAACATTGATTAAACATCACATTTGACTGTTTTGCTTGTTAATGGTGGACCAGCTATAATTAATTATTCAGAGTACAGACATGATGTGTTGCACAAAAATTAAGCTGTGTATAATCATGCATAATTAAAACAAAGATACACCGTACCTTGAACAAATAATAGTTATTTTAGTAAATTTGCAACTAAGAAAATAGACTTGGTTGACAAGAAAATATGAAAGATATATTTCAGATAAATGAATTTAAAATTTTCAGATTAAGCTATAATTTTATCTGCATTTGGATTATGTCATTAGCTAAAATGTAGAACTAGGCATTCATTCTACTCTTTTCTTAAATCTATTTATTTTATTTATTTTTTTTTTGGCTGCACTGGGTCTTTGTTGCTGCATGCAGACTTTCTCTAGTTGCAGCAAGCGGGGGCTACTCTTCGTTGCAGTGAGCAGGCTTCTCATTGTGGTGGCTTCTCGTTGTGGAGCACAGGCTCTAGGCGCGTGGGCTTCAGTAGTTGTGGCTCGCGTGGGCTTCAGTAGTTGTGGCATGCGGCCTCCGTAGTTGTGGCTCACGGGCTCGAGAGCGCAGGCTCAGTAGTTGGGCGCTCGGGCTTAGTTGCTCCGCAGCATGTGGGATCTTCCCAGACCAGGACTCGAACCTGTGTCCCCTGCATTAGCAGGCGGATTCTTAACCACCGCGCCACCAGGGTAAGTCCCGGCATTCATTCTACTTATTGACAGCTTTTAAAGTACTGAATTTATGGTATAAAGCTTTTTGGTGCTGCCTTCTTTTTAGCTGTTAATGATTTGCTGTTTCTTAAACAGTTTTTGAAGTCAGTCTGTAATTAATTGATCAACACACTTGAATGTGGTAGGAAGAAATGAGGTTAGGCATATAACCTTTATTTTTATTTCAACACTATAAAACCATGAATTTATAAATAGTTATAGAAATAAAATTCTTTGGATATATTTCAGGAAATTTATAAATGAGAGCTTCATTTTGCTGTAGAACAGTAATAATAAGAATTCTTTTCAGTTATTTTCAACAGCACTCTTTCATGGCCAGTTGATTCTGGTTGAACATTTTCATGTTAATTCTAGTTTATCTTATGACTGGCCACAAGTTTTTAATATAGACATTTAATTTTAACTACCACATACACTTAGTGGTTATAATTAGAATAGCTCTTAAATGAAAAAATTCATTTTGAACAAGTAATGGACAAATTTGGTTTGCTTCTTGCTGTAGACTTAAGAATTTTTCCCGATTTTTTTTAGGTTACTATAACCTCTAAAGTTTACAGCAATGAGAGTGATAAGTGTCTAGATTTTACTATAATAAAATTTAGAAAAACTTATGTAAGCTTCATACTTTATAGATGTATATAAATACTTAATCAGATATAGTAATTTTTAAATTGTCTTCATTTTGCAATTATTTTACTTTTGTGCAAACCATGGTTTATCATATGGACAAGTGATTAGTTTCCTGGTAACAGAGATATGTTTAACTAAAAATCAAGCAAATTTTATAAATCTTTCTGAAAATCATACAAACGAGATGATTTCTTACAGGTTCAAGAAGTTATTAAATTTTTAAAGTATAAACACCTGGTACCATCCAGATGTTTCATTGAAATTTTTTTTAGCATAAGTCCAACTAGTGAATAGCTTAATTCATTCAACATTTAAGATGCATTTCTGTAGGACTAAGAACCTGCACCCCATCTCCTTGACTATGGTTCTAATTACCTCAGCTTGGACTGATCAATATTTGATCTTTTTCCCACCATGCAAACATGTTACTTTGTCTCTTTCTCTTCCTTTTGGATAATTTGCAGCCATGTGAGAATGGTTCATTTTGTTTGTTCTCTCTGGCTAGAGGCCAGGGGTCTCTTATTAGTATAATGCAGTTCATTGATGTGAATTTGTTGATCTCCTGGGTAGTTTTTCACAAATTTAAGGCAATTAAAAGCTTTTATATGGCATTTCACTTGAAGTTATTAGTGGCCTTTCAGTGATTTTGCTTTTAAAAATTACTTCATCATTTTATGATTATTTCCTTTCCTTCTCATTTCTCTCCCCTTTCCAACCTATAAAACTCTAGAAAAAAGGTTTGAAACAACCGTTTCATTGATTGATTTCATAAAAAGTAACAACTTAGAAACTTGTAATTCAGTAATTTAGTATTTTAATTAACACAGTTTTTACAGGACTAATGAAATTTTTTGTTTTGTTTTATATGGCTTGTTTATTTTAAGCTTATGGATGTTCATAATAGAAGCCATAATGAATCTGGAGAACAACAACAGGAATTGGATCTAAAAATTATTTAGTAAGTGCTTTTAAAAAAACACATGTGTATATATATATTTCAAGCTTTTGAGGCAGTATGCTTTCTAAATTAGAGCTATATTAATACCTTAACATTTTCTTATAGCTAGCAGATGTCCATATTTTTGGTTCCTTAACTTTTGCAGTGAATGGACCTTTCTTTACCACATCAGAAGTAAGAAATGTTGAAGACCACCTAAGTCTTTAGGAATGCTATAGCATTGATTAAATTAAAATCTTTTGGCTTCATTTGTACATATTGAGAATCATTGCTACGATTTCTCTATTCTTCTCCCATTAAAAAATTGTTTATTAAGAGTTGTTTTCTTGGTGTTTGTAAATTTACAGTACTTGACTCAGTTTGTTTCATTAATATACTTGATTATCGTAAAGAAACCAAAACTAGAGTGCATCTGAGGTAACTTGGAAAAGTTTTAAAGTATTGCAATCAGTATGTGAAATGTCATATTCATTTATAGAAATATTCTTGATGTTTTACACTTTTTATTTGAAAATATGTATAAAAATAATAGCAAATACTTAATAGGCACTTCCTGCTATATTAAGGCAATAATGCATTGTATTGGTTGAGAGGGTATGCCATGGAGTTAAACTATCAGGATATAAATCCAAGTATCACTACTTAACTAACTATGTGAGCTTGGGCAAATTAACTTCTGAACCTCATGTTCTTCATCTCCAAAATAATATGTATCTTATACAGATAAATTGAGATAATATATGTAGGTTGTTAAAACATGGTGTGGCCCACAGGAAATACTCAGCAAATGTTTGCTCTGAAGATATTTTTATTATTTGCCAGACTCTATGTTAAATTTTATACATGTTTAGGGGAATTCCCGGGTGGTCCAGTGGTAAGGACTCCGAACTTCCAATGCCGGGGGCACTGGGTTCAGTCCCTGGTCGGGGAACTAAGATCCCTGAATGCCACGCAGCACGGCCAAAAAAATTAAATGAATAAATAAAACGTCTTTAAAAAAATTTTATGCAGGTTTATTCCAAAATTAAGGGTATACCAAAAGAGATAAGTTGAATCCCAATAAAAAGAAAATCTATACATAAAAATAACATTTGACAAGTAGCTTATCTGGTATAATAAAAAGAGTTCATTATACATCATTGAAGTCGAACTGTGTACAAAGGAAGTTCACAATTTAGAAAATATAGTTAACTCTTGGACTTATGGTTGAGTTATAGTGAGTAAATAGCATCTGTCTATTCCTTGGCTGATCAGGAGCACCTCAGAGTTGACATCTTTTTTATACAAAAAGTAAAGTTATTTGTTAATTTGAACAATATGATCAGAAGCTTCAGGTTTGATTTCATGATTCATAAGTGAATTTCATTCATGTAGCATAGGAAATATTTATCTTTTTCAAAAATATTGCTTCATCTAAAATAAATGAATATTTCTGAAGTGATTGTTATTATCTTGCATTGCAATGGCCTGCCTTTAAGATGCATAAAACTATCATCTGCCTCTTCCTCTAAGCAAATCTTTAAGGGAGAATTTAATTTAAAAATCTTTTTGACTTCCAAAAAAGGCCTTTCCTTGACTGATTTCTACCTGCCTCTCTTGCGTGTCTTCAGACAGTGTTCTCTGAGCTCCAGCCGCACTGGACTTCTTTCAGGTTTTATTCTTCTCTGCTGAAACAAGTCTCTCATATTCTCACCTTCCATTACCTAGTTAACTCTACAGTTCTATCAGATTTCACCTCAGTCATCACTTCCTGACTTGGTTAGTTTCATTTAATATACTCTTGTATCCTACCAACAACATTCACGCTTTCAACAGCAGATATTAAATGAGTCCATACTGTATGCTAGGTACCATGTATATACTTCAGGAACAGAAATTTTTGCTCCCAGGAATATTTCATTCTAGAGAGGCAGGGGAAGGGGGTAGGGCACAACAATTATATAGTATATATATTCAGGTGGTAGTTGTACTTTATGGAAGTCATGTGGCAATAAGTACTTTATAAAAGAATAAATCAGGGAAATTGATTAGCATTTGACAGGCAGGATTGGGAATGTTCTCTTTTAAACATGGTATTCTTAGAAGATCTCTTTAAAGAAAGGATTTTTGGCAGAGACAAAAATTTTTTGAGGCGAAAATCATGTATGCATCTGAATGTTCCAGGCAGATAGAACAGAGAATACAGCATGCTTGATGTTTTTGAGGAACAAGAAACCTTTGTGATGAGAAGGGTGGCACTATTTTGTGGCCCTGAAAATAGTGGTTAGCACATAACCAGTAAATATTTGTTGAATGATAGACTGATATTTGAAACACTGGCCCAGATCATTATTTTCCTAGCAAAACAGACAGATTGTTTATTTAATAACTATTCTCTTGATCAACTTAAGCCCCTGCCTTTCAAACTGGCTTGAAAAATATCAGAAGTTTGTCACATCTTCTTGGATGTAAAATTGGGAGTAAATGATTTCTTAAATGTTGTATGAAAACATTTTAATGCAGAATTCTCATGATTTTTTAAAATGATGACCAAGAATTTTTAACTTATGATATATCCCTCAGATTCCTCATGTTCCCACCACATCCCAGTTTGAAGTTTCTACTGTTTTCTATCATTCACGAGTGAGTACTCTGAGACCTATTCCAGAGGAAAGCTGTATATCATCATTCAGCTTGGCTTTAGAAATTTTTTTTTTTAGTCTTTTCTCAAAGCTTTTTATTTTATTTTATTTTTAGATTACAAAATCCATTTATTTATTTAAGCTTAGTTTTATAACTAGCATCACAAAATCAGACTGATCACAGATATCTCTGATGTATTCTGAAGGTATGACTTTGGAAATTTTTTATGCCATACTTTATAGTAAGGTCCTGTAGATCCAGATTGGTGTGGGCCGTTCCATTTACCACACCTGTACTACTAGCTCCCACTTGTCTCAGCTCCCAAAACAAACAACCACAGAATTCTTTAGATTAGTTAATATTTAACATGAGAAAGATCAAGAAATGATAAAGCAAAACTTGATTAAAAGATTTTTTTCTTTATACATACATGTATATACCCTACCTTAACATATGATGAAAAGCAGTTTTTCCTAAATTATATTCCATGAGAAAACAGTTTCATTTCCAAATTGCTGGAAAAATTTAAGGATAGGCAAAAATTGAACAGATTTCTTTACTGTGGAACAAAACCCTTTTTTCACGGAACATGTTTTTACATATCAAGGGGCACTAGAGTTCAGCAGGACACTATTTGGAAAATACTAGTACAAAAAGAATAAGCTCTCCGTAGTCAAGAGTCAAACATTTTCACTGCTAAAATAAGGCAGATTTTTTTTTTCTCCTTGCTTAATTGCCATACCAACCTTTATTGGTTCTTTCTTCTCTTACAATGATTTAATAAAGAAAAAATACCTAAATATGTTCCCACCCCATCCCCAACCTCATGATCACTTCTTGTTTTTAGCTTCCCTCCAAGACTATTTCTCCCATTAATTGCTCTCACTTTAAGAAATGGAAGACAGCCTGTTTTATTTTGAAATTACAAATTAGAAAGAGATTTGGGTTTGGAAGCTGTTTCTCTGGCTACCTAACTGTTCCTCTACCCCAAGGGGAAAATACTGTGAAAGAACACCTGCTATTGAGTGCTCTTTGAACATTATTCTCCCACGCTTACCGCAGATAAAGCAGGGGTTTTTTTAATGGAAAACAAACAAACAAAAAAAGCCTTGTGATACCTGTGTACCAAAAGGTCCTTTTGACATAAGCTGTGTGATACTAACATAACACACACACACACACACACAAACTCATTTTGGTTGTTGTGGGTGGGGAGCTTATTTCATTTGTTGTGCTTATGAGTCTGCTATTCTGCAGTTGTGAAATCTCAGTTATTAGTATATCCAATTTGTTGGTTTGATATTTATTTATTTATTTATGGCTGCACTGGGTCTTCATTGCTGTGCACAGGCTTCTCATTGCGGCAGCTTCTCGTTGCAGAGCACAGACTCTAGGCACACGGGCTTCAGTAGTTGTGGCGTGTGGGCTCAGTAGTTGTGGCACATGGGCTCAGTAGTTGTGGCTCACAGGCTCAGTAGTTGTGGCGCACGGACTCTAGAGCACAGGCTCAGTAGTTGTGGCGCTCGGGCTTAGTTGCTCCGCAGCATGTGGGATCTTCCCAGACCAGGGCTTGAACCCTTGTCCCCTGCATTGGCAGGCAGATTCTTAACCACTGCGCCACCAGGGAAGTCCTGTTGGTTTGATTTTTATTTCTTACCTCACTCACATGTGTAGTATTGTTGCTATTTTTTTACAAAAAAGTTGCATGGATGTAAAAAGGTTGTAGTTTTTTTAGATGTTCATTAACCCCATTCGTTTTTTTGTATAATTCAAATAATGAAGAGATTTCTATTCAGGGATGCTTAGTTTTTCCTAAAACTTCAGTTATGATTTTATATTCAGTGTAATTGGTTCCATCTCAGTGCCAGATTATCCTATTTGCCTTATCAAATAGGCATGTACAATTTAGACACTGCAAACAACTGTAGTATAAGCAAAATTGTTCCTAGCAAACATGAAATCTGCAAAGTTTTTGTTTGTTCGTATCTTTTCCTCTGTCAGGTTGTCCCTCCAGGGTAACATGATATGATGTGGATGTTCTAGTGAAGTGTTCCTTTTGTTTTGTTTTTTAAAATCTTTATTGGAGTATAATTGCTTCACAATACTGTGTTAGTTTCTGTTGCACAACAGAGTGAATCAGCCATATGCACACACATGTCCCCATATCCCCTCCCTCTTGAGCCTCCCTCCTGTCCTCCCTATCCCACCCCTCTAGGTCATCGCAAAGCACCGAGCTCATCTCCCTGTGCTATGCTGCTGCTTCCCACCAGCCAGCTATTTTACATTCAGTAGTGTATGTATGTCGATGCTTGAAATGTTCCTTTTATTCCATGAATTACAAATAGTTTAAGAAAATATTTAAAGTAAAACTATAATGATTAGTCCTGGTGGTCTCCATTTTATTGAGCATACCTTTGTCAGAAATTATGTCATCACAATGGACTGTTAGCCAGGAAGTTCTGTCAAGCAGATGAATTAGGAGTACTGATTTATAAAAGACGCTACTGTAATATTGAAAAACTGCTGATGGGGGTTGCCAGTTTTCTGTCTTTAAATTTACAGAACATCTTCTGTGATTAAGGTAAGGAATACTTAGAATAAGTCCTTAGAGTAAACCAACTCTAAACTTGAGAAACCAGAAATAGAAAGTGATATTTCCTTTTAATAATGCCATTTAAGTTCCCAACTTCTCTTGCTTCAGCTGCCAGACACTCGTTTGTCTAAAAACTGCTAGCAAAAAACAATAAATATACTTCTTGTTTTACTCAGCTAACATCTGATTTTATCTGTACATTGATTCCATTTTAAAACTTTTCTCACCTTCCTAGTCTGAATGGCTTATGTAGCCCTGTATTGTTACGATTGTCAGAACAAAGACTTTCATTCTTTGTTTTGGGAAGGAAAAATATCCTGACAGTACTATTTGCACTTCATTTAATTGTTTCCTTCCAATTTAAAATATGAACAATTTTAGATACATCTCTGATCCTTCCCTATCTGAGTATTAATTTTTTTGGTAATTCCTATTGCAGTAGCATAACATCTTGCAAACATATATCCCCTTTATGAATGACATATAGAGCTTTACGTATAGCAGTATTCAGCATAATGGAAGGTGATTTGGAACTCATACATTTTCTAGGCTAAATATAACCTGCTGTTTCATCTACTTTCTTAACTAGATTTATTTTAACAGTTACTAGACTTCACGAGTTTTTACAATTAATGGTAAATTCATTATGCATTATCTTCTGTAGTAAACGTAAAAAAATGTTTTTGCAATATTGTTCCCCAAATCTTAGCTTCCTGACTAATAGTAAAATATCTTATCTGTACTAGAGTTTTATTGTACAATAATTACAGCTTTTTCTTGTGCTATATCATAGCCTGTTAACTAAAAATAAATGGGTACTTAAAATGGAAAATGAAATTATCCTGTTGCTTGAAAATATCTTAACTCGGGTTTTACTACAGGTTGCATATGGTATCTGTTAGAACTTTAAACCTATCTTGGTTGTTGAATTATTATGTGGATTAACTGTTGCATTTGAAAGTTCTTGACTTTAAGAGTATTTATCTGTTTTAAATCTTATACAAATGCTTTACAGGGTTTGAGAAGAATCTAATCTCTTTGCTGTATGTCTTTTTTGTTTGTTTGTTTTGTCTTTATACCAGAACTCCAAGTCCTAAGCACCAGCAAATTTAGGACATTGCTTTGTATAATATGGTATTATTAATATGTTTTAAATTAGATAAAGTCTATCTACATTATTGATGTATTATGGGGAACATGACTAAAATTTTAACAGTTTGGAAAAATGAGAAGTTATACAGCATAGTAAGAAAACAGTCTTATCATGGCAGTCCCAGGAGAAATAAAACCTCTTTAAGAGTACATTTGAGGAACTTTTCTAAAATTCTGTAGGTCAATATACAGAGAAAAAAGTATAGGAAAAAAGTTTTTAAAAAATATGGAGAGACTGCATTTTCTCCTAAAATTAACTACTGAAGTTTCGGAAAGTAATTTATTAAATAATGTGTGTTTCATATCTAATTTCAAAAATCCAAGTAATTTTTATTTTGGCTATCAGGTAGAAATCTTACAGTTTAGTCATGGTTGAGTGGGTCATCCACTTCAAAATGAAAGAACAAGATAGTTCTCGCCATTCACAAATTTAGCTTTCACAATTTGACGCACCTTTGCCATGATTTTAGGTGATGAATGAGTCTAGTCAACTATCTAGCATCCAGTGTGACATATTTTGTTGTTCCCTACGGCTTCTCAAATAGCAGTTACCCTTCTGAAATGATGAGAATTTGGATTCTTTCTGAAAAATTACCTTTCAATGAGAAGAGTAGATTATGGTAGGGTTAAAAACTGATTAGCTTTAAGTTTAGAGATGCACATTAAGGAAGGATGACTCTCATACAAAATTTAGGATAAAAACAATTTTTAATTAACTTCTCCATAATTCATAGATTTAAGGATTTGTGATGGTCTCAAACTGTCTTCTGGAATTCGAAGAAAGCGATGACTCAGATTTCATCAATAAACATGGAAAACTACATGTTTCTGAGAAATTCTTGAGAAATTTCTACCTAATGTGATTATTTTATCTTCTCATTTTTAAAACAGAGAACCTCTATACTGTTTACAGTTTGCCAGTCTTTGTACATTTTCAGTTGTTTCAATGTATTTTTCCTTTTTCTCATGGTTATTAGAAAACTAAAAGCAAATCTCTCTTGTGCAGCTTATGACATTAAAGGTTTATTCTGTTTTCTTCTTTACCACTAACTTTTAGTCATGATCTTATCTTTTTTACATTCTTCTCGAACACCTTAATCCTCAAGGAATTAGGCAAAGTGTAAATAAAATACTTATAGCACTCAAGGAAATGTTTTTAGATTGTTAATTGCCAACATACAGGATCCTAAATATATTATAAGAGAAAAATCATAAGCAAAACTTATTAAAGCGGTGTTTACTGAGTTAGAAAGTACTGTTACTTTTATGATTACTCTGAATCGGTGTATTCTTATAGACACCCAAAGATTCCTGTATACGTGTGTTCCTTGTGTGCTTCCAAAGTTATACATATAAGGCATTTGTACTAACAATGACCAGTAAGAAAATTTTCAGGAATACACCTAGGATATATTTTATATATGACACCTTTTCCTGTGTCCTTTGTGTTCTAGTTTCTAGAAATTTTCATCTCTTTAAGAATAGTATTTAAGTGTTTTCTTAACTCTATGTAAATAAGAATCTGTAAACAAACAATTCATGGAATGATATTATTTTAGAGTTTTACTTTATATTTGTTTCCATCATACTTTGAGAGAATATTTCATGAACTTTTAATCATTTTTTTTCAGGAGGTACATGAAATAAGTTCAATATATACCTTACCTTTAGAAATGTACTTAAATTTAAACATTATTTTATATGTTTAATTCATTCCTATTACAGGCTTACTATGTACCTGGCACTTTTTATAGGTGCTAAAAATATAGTAGTGACCAAAACAAATAAAAATTGCTGCCCCCAAGGAGCTTACGTTTTAGTGTATAAAGACTTCAACCAAAATATATAATGTATTAGATGATAATAAGAACTATGGAGGAAAATAAAATGGAAAAGGAGTGCAAAGGAGTCCTGGGGTCTGGAGAGAAGGATTGTACTTTCAAATAGCCCCATTAGAGAAAGTCTCATTCAAGAAGGTAACATTTAAATAAAAATTGAAGAAGTTAAATGAGCCAGTCATGCACATCTTAGGGAGAAAAACAATCAAGACACAGGGAATAGATAGCAAGTATAAAGACTCTTTGGGCCTTCCCTGGTGGCGCAGTGGTTAAGAATCCACCTGCCAATGCAGGAGACACGGGTTATAGCCCTGGTCTGGGAAGATCCCACATGCTGCGGAGCAACTAAGCCGGCGAGCCACAACTACTGAAGCCCGTGCGCCTAGAGCCCGTGCTCCCTAGGCCTACCGCAACGAAGAGTAGGCCCCGCTCGCCACAACTAGAGAAAGCCCGCGCACAGCAACGAAGACCCAGCGCAGCCAAAAATAAATAAATAAAATAAATAAATTTATTTTTAAAAAAAGACTGTGCGGGGGGAGCATAGCATATTTCAGGAACAACAAGGAGGCAAATCTGGCTGGAGTGGAGTAAGAAATGGGCAAAGTAGTAGGAGATGTAGTTATAGAGGGAAAGAGTTGAGAGGCATATTGAATATGACTTTACACACCATAGTAAAAACTTTATTTTTTTTTACTCTCAATGAAATAAAAAGTCTTTAGAGGGTTTTGTGTGGAGGAGCAACATAACCTGACTTATATTTTAGTGTAGGGTTATTCTGGCTGCTCTATGGACAAGAAACTGAATGGGGCAAAGATAGAAGACAGGAGATAAATTTGAAGGGCATTGCAGTAATGCAGGGAAGAGATACGGTGGCTTGAACTTGGATATTGGCAGTGGAAGTGGTGAGAAGTGATCCGGTTCTGAATATAGTTTGCAGGTAGACGTAATAGAATTTGCTGTTGGATTGGAGTAAGGTATGAGAGAAAGAAAGAAGTAAAAGTTGGAACATCCATTAACTGAGATGGGGGAAATGGGGAAAATTTGGTCCAGTTTTATATAAACTATGGAAAGTTTTAGTCTCATAGCCCAGTGTCCTGTGGCTGATACAGTCCCTTGTCCACAGTGAATGAGTGATAAGTCATTTAATATTTCTTTTTGTCTCAGACTTGGTTTAGACTTAGACTTTGATAAACTTCTATGTTTATGATGAGGAAACTGGTCTTTTTAAGTTCATTGATTCTATTATTTCTATTTTGTAATGGAATTTGAGGCACCTTAGTAGAAACACAGCGTGAAGTTCTTTTCTTTCCTTACTAACATTAAAAACAAAAACAAGTATATATAATGTCTTTTGTCTTACTAACATATTTGTACACCCTCCCCCTTCTTGGCAAACTTGTTTGAAAGTATAGTGTTACACATTATGTCATGGGTATACTGGAGCACATGTGTTCAATACAGTTCATAAGTGGAAGCAGCTGGTTTCCTGTGTAGTTAAGAGAAGGCATGCACACAGCTGAGGTCTTCAAACTTCAGAATTCGTTGGATTCATTTTCTATCTTGTGTAATCATGCTGTGATTTCAATTAGTACAAATGTGTAACAAGTTACCTTAGTGGCTTAAAAAACTATTTTGTTTCAATAGTTGAACTGCTAAACCTGGTTAATGTTCTTTCCCCCTGCCCTGTCCTAACTCACCCATACTACCTCTTAAAAAAGCACATTACACCTATAGTCTTAGTTTTATATTTGATTCTGAAAAGGCCTGGGCAAGGGGAAAAAAAGTTATCATCTCTAAGGGAAAAGCTGAATTCATACACAGGAACTGCAGGATTACTTTGGCGTTTTACTAGTCCCTTGTAACACTAGCAAGTCCCATAAATACCTAATGGAAAAACAGCAGAAAATGAGATCTGCAGCAGCCTTTTGAGATCGAATTTATGTTGCTGAACATTTTTCTGAGTTTGAGTGTAAAGGTCAAAAGAAAGTGGATAGATTAAAGTTGCTGATTTTTGCAAACTTAAGGCCATGTTTAAAGGTTCCTCTTTCTGTAGCAAGAAAATTTCAAGATAAATGGCTTTGCTTCATTAGCTGAAATGTCATGTCTTCATTTAATATCTGTTACATGAGACATTTGGTGATTTAGTAGTATTTACATGCAGTAAATAAAATCCTCAGTCCAATTTAACAAATGTAGATAAACTAGTTATTTAAAATCCCAAGAGGAGTAAGACAATAAGTGAATATATATGATTGTGTTAATGCGTTTGTATATTTTTTAAATGAATGATTTTAGATATTTTTGGTAAATATAGAAGGAAAAGATAGAAGTCAAGGTTTTCCCTTTTGTTAGTATAGGTTATTGATCCAGCAATAGAATTACCATCCTCCTTTTAAAAAAATTATTTTATCTATTATACTATTTCAGTGAAGGTAAATTACCTCAAAGAAAGGACAGTGGCATCTTTTAGCATGAAAATAAAATTCATAGATGTTTTTACTGGTCCCTTTACCTTTTGAATAACCTTCTATCACTATATCACTGTTGTAAGTCTGTATGAAAGAAAATGTGAGTTACCAGCGTACTTCAGACTTGGTACAGTGAAAAACATTGAACTACCGTCTGGATGCCTCTATCTTGAGTTGATAGTACACAAAGCCACAACAAATATTAACCTAAAATTATGGATTATTTATATCTCCAGGGCTTTCCTTGTGTCTTTGATTCCACAGTCCAGATTGCCAGTCATTGATACTTAGACTCCAAAAGAATAAAATAAAATTTTTTGACATATTACATTCAGTGCTACATTACAGTAAAAAATTATAGAATAATATATTAAATCTTTTTTAACAGTAGTTGATAATTACTAGTTAAAACTATTCATTTTTATCTCTAGGAAGTGGGATTATGGACAACTTTTCACTTTCTATTTTATGTTTTTCTCTATTTGCAGTTTTCATGGTAAACACCTTTATAAGGACAGTATTAATTTTCATTATTCATTTTTTTTAAACATCAGCTGATCTTATAGTACCCTGGAATCACAATTTATATAAAATGTTATTTTTGTGTGATAGGTGAGTTTGCAGTCTCAATTGATCTCTATTAAATAAGGTATCTTCTTTTAGCAGCTAGATAGAGGTCACATCTCATGACACTGACAGCTGGTTCTTAAACCCAGGTACCTTATCTTTTTTCCTTTATACCACATTTCCTCATTAGTTCTCACTGCACTATACAGGCAATTTCCTCCTCTTAACTTTCTGTATTTTATTACGCTGTTAAAGCAGAACTATGCTTTTCTTCTCAAGTTCCCTTTTCCATTCAGTACTGTTTCTATTCAAGGGTCCCAAGTGGTCAGTGATTCTGACTGGGGAGAGGGAGCGGGTGGTGTTGTAGCTAGTGGGATTAAAAGGTCCTCAGGAAAGCAGGTAGATGTACACTTATGCCTCTTAAAAAGAGCCTCCTCTCACGTTCTCAAGACAAAGGCTGTGCCTTAACTGACTTATTGCCATTCTTATTTATGAAGCCACCCATTAGGGACGTCTTCGGACTGTTATTGAGGTGAGGAACTCGAAGAAAAATGAACCAAAGGTCCTTTACTTTTACAGTTTTAATAAACTTATGTTCTCCAAACTTTCACAAGTCATGTTTAGGGATCCCTTCAAAAAGTATGACATACTGTCATTTCAGTTTTTAGTGATAATTGTTAATGGAACAATTTTAAGTATTGTAGTATTAAGTAGTATTTAAGTATTAATCATAGTTTTGTCACTAATTTATATTATGTGCAAGTTTGATAAACTTTCTAGGCCTACATTTCTCATAAAATTGGAAGGTGAATAGGGTTATCTTTAAAGTTTCTTTCAGCTCTAGAAATCTGTAATCATTTGAACATTTTATTATGGAAAAATTGAAATCATACACAAAAATAAAATAGCATAATGAACTCCTATATTCCCATTACCCACATTCATATGTTATCAACATGAACAGTAATCCCTAGTGTATTCAAATATCTGGTCCATATTAAAATTTTCATATCATCTCAGTAAAAATAATTTTCATTTCACAATTGTTTTGTTCAAATCATAATCCAAATAAGGTGTGTGTATTTATCATCTAGTTTTTTGTTTTGTGTGTGTGTGTATTCAAAAACACCTAACATAAAATTTATCTTCTTATCCATTTTTTCATGTACAGTGCTGTAGTGTTAACTATAAGCACATTGTTGTGAAACAGATCTCTAGAACTTTTTCATCTTTCAAGACTAAAACTCTATATCCATTAAACAACAACTTCTCTTCTTCCCCCAGCCCCTGGCAACTACCATTCTACTTTCTGTTTCTAAGAGTTTGACTGTTTCAGATACCTGGTATGTGTGGAATCATCTGTATTTTTTTTTTTTTGTCACTGGCTTATTTCACTTAGCATAATGTCCTCGAGGTTTCCCCATGCTGTAGCATATGACAAGACTTCATTCTTTTTTAAGGCTGAATAATATTCCACTGTACATATATATCACATTTTTATACCACATTTTATCGATTTATCTCTTGATGGACATTTAGATTGGTTCCACCTCTTGGCTATTGTGAATAATGCTTCATTGACACTGGTGTGCAAGTATATCTTCAAGATCTTGCTTTTAGTTCTTTTGGATATATAGTCAGAAATGGGATTGATGGATCATTTGGTAATTCTATTTTTATTTCTTTGAGTAGCCTTCATACTGTTTTTTCATAGTGGTTACCATTTCACATTCCCACCAACAGCATACAAGTGTTCCAATTTCTCCAAATCCTCATCGACACTTGTTATTTCTTTTCTTCTTTTTTCATAGTAGTTATTCTAACAGATGTGAGGTGGTACTTCATTATGATTTTGACTTGCATTTTCCTAATGATTAGCAATGTTGAGCATCTTTTCAGGTGCTTATTGGCCACTTGAATATCTTCTTTGGAGAAATGTCTATTCAAGTCTTTTACTCATTTTACAATTGGATTATTTTTTGTTTGTTGAGTTGTAGGAGTTCATTATATATTCTGGATAATAATCCCTTATTAGATATAAGATTTGAAGTTTCATGTAGTCCCGTTTGTCTATTTTTGCTTTTGTTGTCTGCGCTTTTTGTGTCATATGCAAGAAATCATTACCAAATTCAATGTCGTGAAGCTTTCCCCCATGTTTTCCTATAGTAGTTTTGTACTTTCAGGTCTTGTATTCAGGTCTTCAATCCATTTTGAGTTACTTTATATACGGTTTAAGGTAAAAGTCCAACTTTGTTCTTTCGCATGTGTCAATCCAGTTTTCCCATTGCCATTTATTGAAGAGACCATCCTTTCCCTGTTGTGTAGACTTGGCACCTTTGTCAAAAATCATTTGACCATATACATGAGTTTGTTTGTGGGTTCTCTATTCTGTTCAGAATAGAGACAGAACAAATCTATCACCCTAAAAATTCAAAAGTATGGCTCCTTTATAAATAATCCCTTCCCCCATTCAACTCCTGGAAAGCATGAATCTGTTTTTCTTTCTCTATAGTTTGGTATTTTCTAGAATGTCACTTAAATGGATTCATAAATATATAGCCTGTTGGATTTGGCTTCTTCACTTAGCAAAATGCATTTAAGATTCACTCTTGTTGTATGAATCAGTCATGTTTATTATGTAAAATATATAGTTAAAGCAGATATTTTGGGGATGAGTTCTGTAATTTTATATTATGCTTTCTGTTTATGAGGGTTTTTTTGTTTTTACCTTTCATATGGTCTTTTTTCCTTCTCCCTAACCCCCCTACTTCCACCCTGGTTTGGTTTGTTTGTGTGTGTTTTCCATAAATTTTTAAGGCTTGTATTTTTATTCTAATGATTCCCTTGTGATCTGTAACTTCATATAAAATAATTAAGTTTTTTTTTTGTATATTAACTGTTGCTTCTTAGAAATTCCACATTCTCTTTTTTTACACAGTGTTTTTTTTTTCTTCTTCTTTGTATTTTTAAGTATACTTAGACTACAATTACATGGTTTATCAGCTTTTCCGAATCTCCTTGACCCCTGACTTTGAAAGAAGAGGAAATCTTAGTTAATATCATTGTTTCTCACAGTTCTCTCAATTACTGAGAGGAAGAGAGAGCATGCATGCATCAGGTTTTATAACATTTACATTCTGATCTATAACCGTAACCACTCATCCACCCAAAATTTTTGGTCTTATTCTTAACAGTTAAAAAGAATCAACATTCATTGCCAAGCTTTTCATAATAGTAGTCAGGTCATCTCTAGTTTGCTAAAGTTTATTCTCAGTGATTTCTTCAGAAAGTCACTAGACACTGTATTCCCCTAGTTCTTTTATGTTCAAAGATTTTGTCATTTCATTTATACTTACCTGGTAATTTAATCAGAAATAAATTTCTTTAACTAAGGAGTTTCTTTCCTTGAGGAGGGGATGGCCATTGCTTCATTATCTTGCAGCTTTTAGATGATGCTTTGAAGAGTCTGCACACTCACATATATTTCTTCTCTCTTCATGGGTAACTCTTTTCCTTTACCCAGTTTCATTTTTCTACCATCTGGTGTTATGTATTTCTTGGTTTATTTGTTTGTTGTCTGTCTCCATCCGATAGAATGAAAACATCAATAATAAAGGGATTTGGTATGATTTGTTCACCACTGAATTCCAAGAACCTCTGTTAGTGTTCACTACTTAGTTTCTATCTAATAAACATTTGTTGAATTAATGAGATCAAACTGATTCTGTCCCATATTCCAATTCTCTAAGTAGCTTGATGTTTTTACTGGTTCACCAGAGGATTATTTTTTAACTTACTGTACCTTTACTAGGGAAGAAAGGAGCTAACTTAAATAAGGCGGCAAACAGTACTTTTTTTAGATACTATAAGGCTAAAGACATAAAGAACTGTGCATATATACACTGTACTTTCACTGATTAATTTGTTTATCAAAGGTACAATTTAGCAATTTTTCAACTACTTTACAGGTACACCAGTAAAGTTAAGTTCTACTATTACTATTTATTCTGTGCCCTGGTAATACTGAAGACATGGTCATGTATTTTATTTGCATTGCTTGTTGTTACTGTGGCTTATTGAGAGAAGATGAATAGAAGTTTCGTGTAGGGGGAATGCTGTTATCTCGAAATACTTTTTTAACTATTTTTCTGTTCTACTGTTTTATGTTTCTAACTTGTATTCTTACCACTCTCCTCAAGCACTTTATATTAGATTTCTTTTCTGTTAAGTCTTGATGATATCTAGGGAAAGTTTGCCATAGTTTTTTAATCACTTACAGCTATTATGGAAGTACTCTTATTTTTGCCCACTAAAATTTTAAGTCTAATATCAAATACCTTAGTCTTATACCATTCATAAACTGAAAATTTTAATGTCATTAAAAAGGTCAGTTCTTCCTACAGTGAGCCATAGAGTCAGTGCCATTACCATCAAAATTAAAATGTTTTGGGGAACTTTACCATAAGTTTTATGGAATAGCAAAAGCCAAAAAAATAAAGATACTCCTGAAGAAAGACAGTGAGGGGAGGTGTGACATAGCCTACCATATACCCAAACTATTGGGTATTGGCACAGAGGCAGAACATTGGAATAGGATAGAGAGGACAGAGATAGACCCCCTCATACATAGTACCTTGATTTATGAAAGAGCTGGCATTGCAGCTTGGTGAGGAAATGGTTGATATTCAATAACTGTTGCTGGGATAATTATTTTTTCATAAAAAATGAAACTGAATTCCTGTTTCTACAACAAACACAGAAAACAATTTCAAGTGGATTGTCGATCTAAATATTTAAGTTAAAACAGCAGAGCTTCTAGAAGGTAACATTGAAGACTACCTTTATGACTTTGTGGATAAAGAATGACTTTTTTTTTTAACATCTTTATTGGAGTATAATTGCTTTACAATGGTGTGTTAGTTTCTGCTTTATAACAAAGTGAATCAGCTATACATATACATATATCCCCATATCTCCTCCCTCTTGCGTCTCCCTCCCATCCTCCCTATCCCACCCATCCTCCCTATCCCACCCATCTAGGTGTTCACAAAGCACCGAGCTGATCTCCCTGTGCTATGCTGCTGCTTCCCACTAGCTATCTATTTTACATTTGGTAGTGTATATATGTCCATGCCACTCTCTCACTTCGTCCCAGCTTACCCTTCCCCCTCCCTGTGTCCTCAAGTCCATTCTCTACATCTGCATCTTTATTCCTGTGCTGTCCCTGGGTTCTTCAGAACCAGTTTTTGTTGTTGTTGTTTTAAAGATTCCATATATATGTGTTAGCATACTGTATTTGTTTTTCTCTTTCTGACTTACTTCACTCTGTATGACAGACCCTAGGTCCATCCACCTCACTACAAATAATTCAATTTCGTTTCTTTTTATGGCTGAGTAATATTCCATTGTATATATGTGCCACATCTTCTTTATCCGTTCATCTGTCGATGGACACTTAGGTTGCTTCCATGTCCTGGCTATTGTAAATAGAGCTGCAGTGAACATTGTGGTACATGACTCTTCTTGAATTATGATTTTCTCAGGGTATATGCCCAGTAGTGGGATTGCTGGGTCGTATGGTAGTTCTATTTTTAGTTTTTTAAGGAACCCCTATACTGTTCTCCATAGTGACTGTATCAATTTACATTCCCACCAAGAGTACAAGAGGGTTCCCTTTTCTCCACACCCTCTCCAGCATTTATTGTTTGTAGATTTTTTGATGATGGCCATTGTGACCAGTGTGAGGTAATACCTCATTGTAGTTTTGATTTACATTTCTCTAATGATTAGTGATGTTGAGCATCCTTTCATTGTGTTTGTTGGCAATCTGTATATCTTCTTTGGAGAAATGTCTATTTAGGTCTTCTGCCCATTTTTGGATTGGGTGGTTTGTTTTTTTGATATTGAGCTGCATGAGCTGCTTGTAAATTTTGGAGATTAATCCTTTGTCAGTTGCTTCATTTGCAAATATTTTCTCCCATTCTGAGGGTTGTCTTTTCATCTTGTTTATGGTTTCCTTTGCTGTGCTAAAGCTTTTAAGTTTCATTAGGTCCCATTTATTTATTTTTGTTTTTATTTCCATTTCTCTAGGAGGTCAAAAAGGATCTTGCTGTGATTTATGTCATAGAGTGTTCTGCATATGTTTTCCTGTAAGAGTTTTATAGAGGAATGACTTCTTGAGGAAGATACAAAAAAACATAAAGGAAAAGATTTTTAAATTTTTATATTTCTAAATGTTGTCAAAATTAGGATTAATAACTCTTACATATTTTTGAAATAATGAAAGTAAGGGAAGTTCCAAAGAGAAAATTGCAAGAAATAGTAGAACAGTTAAAAAAGTATATTGAAGCTCTAACAGAAAATTATCTTTCACAGTCAGCATATTATTTGGCTTATCTAAAAATCATATATTTTTAACCAACCAGGAGTTTTAGTCATTAAATATAATCAATTAGAAAGGGAACCTTATATAAAGATTAGGGAGTTATCCTAACCACGTGATTCAGTATAACATCTTTAATAATAACTTAATGTGTTTCCCAAGGCACACAGTGAGAAGTACAAAACATCACCTTCTACATCGCCTAGAACACTGAAGTATCAGACCGGTTTTGACTGTGGAGCATTCCATAAGACAATGGCCTAGAATCTCAAAAATGCCACTCTCGTGAAAGACACAGGGCAGAGGGTAGGAGTTTTTCAGAATAAGGGACACTGAAGAGACTTGACAAGCAAATTCAATAGTTGATTCTTTTTTTTTTTTTTTTTTTAAGAAAGGAACTTGATTAGATACCAAGGGTGGGGGAATTCTTTTTTTTTTTTAGACACCAATTGTACTTGAACATTTGTTATTTTATTTTTAATTAAGTAATTTATTTTTGGCTGTGTTGGGTCTTCGTTTCTGTGCGAGGGCTTTCTCTAGTCGCGGCAAGCGGGGGCCACTCTTCATCGCGGTGCGCGGGCCTCTCACTATCGCGGCCTCTCTTTTTGCGGAGCACAGGCTCCAGACGCGCAGGCTCAGTAGTTGTGGCTCACGGGCCTAGTTGCTCCGCGGCATGTGGGATCTTCCCAGACCAGGGCTCGAACCCGTGTCCCTGCATTAGCAGGCAGGTTCTCAACCACTGCGCCACCAGGGAAGCCCCCAATAGTTGATTCTTGATTGAACCTGCATCAAAAATTTTTCAGTGGAAGGAAGGAACTTGCTGCAAAGAACATTTTTGAGATGGTTGAAAAATGTTAGGTATGGACTGCATATTAGATAATATTATTGTATCACCGTTATATTTTGTGTTTATATAGGAAAATGTCTTTGGTCTTTAAGGAGATAAATACTAAAGGACTTAAGGGTCATGATGTTTGGAACTTATTTGCCAGCAGTTCAGGGAGAAAAAAAAGCCCTGTGTCAAACATGTTGCAGTTGGTAAATACAGATGCTGTAAGAGTGTTCATTGCTATTCTCTCAACTTTTTCTGTAAGTTTGTTATTTTTTCAAAACCAAGAGTGGATGAATAACCTACAAGGTAAAAAATACATTTTCAAATATGGTAGCAATTATAATAATAAATTAATACACTAAATATACTTTTGTAACTTTTATGAGTTATATTTTTAGAAATCATGTTTATATGGCAAAGATATTTCCCTCTTGGTAACTTTTTAAAAATAATTTTCCAAACTTCCGATACTGGAAATGGAGGAATCCAAAAAATGTTTTTCATTTCACGTCTAAATGCTAATGAAAACTGGCCTTTTAAAACATTAAAGGCATTTAATTTATCTAACTGGGATTCAGTGTTTAGCTTTGTTCAACAGATAGTATTGAACATGTAGGTGCTGTGGTAAAGTGGCTAATCTCTATAACTGTCCAGGTTTATACCCTGATTCACTGTAGCACAGGACAGTCTTCTGATGTCAGTGGCGTCTGTGCCTTAGTCTCCTCAAATATCAAATAGGGTAAGTATAGTACCTATCTCCTAGAGTTTTAGTAATGATTAAATGAGTTAATATATTTGGAGCACTTATAAGTGTTTTAAAAAGTAGAGTTGCTGCTGCTGCTGTTGTTGTTATAACCTGGATCTTTGCCAAGAAAGGGTAAGACTATAAGACTGGACTGCCACTGAGGAGTTCACAGTGTAGTAGTTTGACTCAAAAACAAGGTAATTATACATTTTATGCTAGAAGTTCATATAGAAAGTTCATATAGAACACTGCTTATATGCTTAGATATGTTTTCAATCAGATACTGAGTTCTACAATATAAAACGTAGCTTTCAGCTCAAGAAACAGGTAAGGATATACTTAGCAGAGAGTTTATAAGTGTCAAAATAATACTACTCCGAGAAATTCAATGAATTAGCATCAGTAAAGGAAGTTCATGAATTTTGGATAAAGATTAGAGAAATGCTGAAAGGAGACATTGCCAGCTGGGATAATGAGTTGGGGAAGGGTACAGATACATGTAGTACATCCAGTGGATTAGAATGTGTGTGTGTGTGTATGTGTGTGTGTAAATGTATATGAAAATAATCTTCAGAATGTTTAGATTTGAATTAAATTCTGATTTTAAGACTTCATTTTCTGTAAGCATCCCATTTTTGATAGCATTCTGTTTCCTAAGTCATACTTTGAAACAGGGATACATCTAGTCCTGAAAATGCTGCTATTATTGTGCCAGAATCAGAACAGGATAGGATACTTTTCCGATTATTCTCCAATTGGATCACAGTATGATGGCTCAACCTAAGTTCTGTGCATAACTACTAAATGCTGACTCACAGAATTAAACCTATTTACATTTTACTCTGTCAAAATGGAATTCACAGATTCTACTTTTTTAGACCTAACACACACCTTATATATATAACTTACTGAGACCACCAAAGTTCAGGCAGGAAAAAGTCTTGTGTAAATAGGAATAATATACTGGGGTTTGAAATGCTCTTCTAAGAGACTCTTTAAAAATCATATAAAATGATTTGAGTTTTTATAAGTTTCTTGGAACACAAATGGCCCACATTAATGTTATCTTATTATAATAATGTTTTAACCCATATTTTTGAACATGTTAGAGCATTTAACCAATTATTCTGAAAATGAATCATTTTTCCAATCATAATCTCTATACTTAAGAATTCCTTCCCTTTATTCCTTCTTTTCAAATTCATAGCATCTATATTTGGAAAATATTTCAATAAGGAAGAAAATAAGCATTTTTAATGTGTTAGAAAAGATTTTCCAAATTAGATAAAAATGGTTGACAAAATAAAATCTTTATGCATGCATTGCAATACTGATTTTATCAATGTGTTTCTGAAAAGATACTTACATAGTAACTTTGAATAAGTTCAACATATGGTATATGTTATATAATTAATGATAGTATAGAACTATGTTAACCCACAAAATATTGTCAGAGATTTACCAAAGCCACAAATTATATAGAAGAAAATTGCAGTTGAGAATGCAGTCTTTTTGTCTTTTTACATTCTCTCTTTATATCTAGATGGTACCAGAGATATTATATCCCTATGCAGTATGTGATCTCCAGAATACATTGCCAAAATTAGAACAAAGCTTCAGAGCCTAATAGTTAAAATTATTTTCATAGTGCTAGTAAATAAGAGGAAAAACATCTTTGATCTAGTGTCTCAGCCTAGATCTCCTAATTTAAATGATCCAAAAGTCCAAAGATTTCATTACCATTCATCTCTGCCTAATAACAGAGTTTTTTGTTTTTGTTTTATCCTTGGGCATGTCACTCAGTTCATCTTTGTCTTAGTTGTCTTAGTTTTCTGCTGGTAGGGTTGAACAAGGTGATCCTCAAAGCTTCCTCTAGCTTGAGAATTCTGTTGATTTTTCTCTGTTAACTCACAGATAGCTTCGCAGGATAGAAGTAGTATTGTACACCCTGAGATATCAGATATTCAATCAGATTTGCACCCGTAGATCTGTGGCTATTTTAATTTTTACTTGTTACTTACAGGAATTGTATACTTCTATACAATGTAATGTCTTCTTTTTATTTCAAAAATATGACACATTGAGTCACCAAAATAATGACCTCATAGGATTCTAATAGTAAGCTTTTATCAGTTAAATATTACTGTGTCAGCTTAAAATGAGCATAAGGAAAAAACATTTCTTTACTACTTAAGCTATTTATAAAAGTCTTGATAGTTCTAATCTGAGATAAAGATCATACAGTGCATTTTTTCACAGTGCCTGGTAGACAGAAGATACTCAATTGAGTGTTTGTTAAGTAAATAAAATGTCATTTCATTTGGTGCATTCCATTTCCTTAAATTTTCATTTTATTACAAAAGTTTTCAAAGATACACACAAAATTGCAAAAGTTCTATAATGAATCCACGTCTACCCATTACTAAGGTTCAACAATTACTAAGATTTTGCCATCTTGCCTTTATAAACATTTTTACATTCAAAGATTTGCTTCAAAATACTTGACCTCTTTCCTTTTTACCCTATATACTTCATATTTTAAAGAAGGTAGTAATAATTTTTTACTTTCTTTTTTCTTTTTTTCCTGAAGACCTTCCTTCTGAGGCCCTTCATTTCTCTGCTTCAAGCTTTTACTTTTCCTTCACTCTCATCCTGAAATTCCTTTCATCTCTGATCTGTGTTGAATCCTTAGTTTCTAGAATCCTGTGAGTTCTTCCTTAGTTAAATTCTTGTTTGAAAGACACACATTCTCTGTTAACTTTCTGAGAAAAATACAAGGGAGATAAATACTTGGAGACCTAATATTTCAATCTCTACCATTTACTCTCACTCTAGATTAATAGTTTGGCTGCATATGGAATTCTAGAAAGAATATTTCATTTTGAATGTTGAAATAATTGCTCTATTATATTCTAACCTCAAATGTTGTTTTTGAGAAGTCTCAGTTCATTTGTTTCCTAAGCTATTGTATGTGATCTGATTTTTCTCTAAAAGCATTTATAATCTATCTTTATCTCTGGTTTTCTAAAATTTCCTGATAAGTAGTAATGGCATAGGTCTCTTTTAATTCATTGTGTTAACTTACTGGTTCCTATAAATCTAGGCAATAAGAAAGTTCTGGTGAATTTTAAAATGTAATTTCTTTTAAAATTTCCTTCCTACAATTTTTCTATTCTTTCTTTTTGCAATTTGTGATAGAAATTTGACTTCCTGGAATGACCCTTTACTATTCTCATTCTTTTTCTCTTGATTTTTTTCCCCCATTTTTTCTGTTCATTGGAATTCCTTTTTTATATCTTTACTTTTTGTTGGAGACTCTTCTCAAGTATCTGGTAATCCTGGTTGTCCATTTATATTTAGGAGTGATGCATTAAATACCTCATTAGACTTTGCACAAGATGGGACGTTTTGACCTTCTTAGAGTATTGGAATAAAAGACAGCTTTTTCATGGGAGAGGTAATTTGTGTCTTTCCAGGGCTATTTAGTTTCTCCAGAGTAGATTGGATCCTCCAGTTTTCTGTTTGGGTGAACTTGAGCCTGAATGCTAGCCAGGAAAAGTGTCTGAAGGGCTGACAATTTAGTGTATAGATTTTCACATAACCACCTTCACCTTGGCCTGATTTCAGCATAGCACTTCATCCTGAATCCTATCTTCCTTTATGCTTGGAGTTCCTGAACTTGAAGCCTTTCCAGTTCTTTCCTAGCATACCTTCTCTCCATTGTCCTTCAGAGATAATGGAGGAAATCAGGAAAGATATTTGGCTCTATGGGGTGTGAATGGGAACCTGAAAGTTCAGCTCTTAATCATCTCCCCAATTTTTCAGCCCCACTAGATAAATGGTACTACCACTTCCTGAACTTCACAGGGTTCTTAGGATGAATCAGCTTGTTTCTTGTTGGAATCTCTGCCAGCATTTATACTTTAGCTTTCTTTACTCTGCTAATCTAGGTACTACTTCTCTGTATACTTTCTGGCTTTAGATATTATAACCCATAATTGCCAGTATCTTCTAGTTTTATTTACAAAGGTGTTTTGTTTTAGTTTCTCATTCTCTTTATTATTTTGAGGTAATTTTTGACAAGAGACTGTAGGAAATGTCTATACTCTGGCATCAGAAATGCTATCTTAAAACCAACTCCATATCTTTCAATTATCTCTCATTAAAGTCTGTCAATAGTTAGAAATAGCTATAATAAATGAAGTTTTCCTTAATCTTTGACTTTTAATGACCTAATCCATTTAAATAAGTATTTAAGAATCAATAATATTTTATGGTTGGAGATGGGTAATATTCTATTTGATCAGAGCAAAATATGGCATTGCTTTTGGCAGCATTTTTCAATTAAAATAATAACATACTGTTAACATTTGCCAAAAACAATGATCTATCTCATTTCCACATACATTTATGAATCACCTACTATTTGCCAGAAACAATGGTGTTTGTTGCTCATTGAGTGTGTGTAGTCCTGCCTAGAGAGAAGAAATGACTTTTTTGAATGTTATTACTCAGTTCACTTATTAAGTTTGCCTATGAAAAAAAACAAAACTTTGTTTGTAAATTAAAAATTAAATGTTTTGTGTGTATTTATTGAATTTATTTATATTTTGGTTTTAGTGGTTACTGTTATACTTACACATTTTCTCATGTTCTTTTCCGAGTCCTCTTATTTTATTTAACCTGTTACTATCTGGTTTATCTGGTTTTATTGGTATCCTGTAACTCTCATCTATTGCCTGTGTTGAGCTTATTCTGTTTCCTTCTCTCTCTTTTCTTCCCTTTGTTAGTTACATTATTTCTACTTTCTCCCAACATATAAAATGTGTACTTTAGTCTTTTATATTTATTCCTGTTTTTGTTTTAGTTATAGATGTACATGTATATATTTTTAATGTTCACCCCCATTTTAAAACTCTTCCTCTAAAAAATTTTTCAGAAAGACTCATGGGTACAGAATTCCCTAAATTCTGTGTGTTGAAACAGTTTTTCTGTAGTCTTAATATATTTAAGGGACAGCTTAGCTGGATATAAAAATCCTTGATTGACTCTTTATTTCATTGAGATTTTAAAAATTTGCTGTTCTATTGTTGCCTTGCTTTACATGTTAGTTTTGAAAAGTCTCATACCACTCTAATTATCTTGCCTTTAAGTTATTTGACTGGATGTTTGGAAGATTTTGTCTTTATTCTTGAAATCTAATGGTTTTACTCTGATATATCTCTAGGTTGCTCATTGGTGGTTTTTAATTTTCCCAGCTATCCGATGGGCTCTTTCAATGTCTAGAATCAGGTCCTTTCTTATTTTTCAAAAGTTTTCTGGGACTATAGTTTTAAATATTAATTCTGTCCACTTGTATTATTTTTTTAGGGACTCAAACAATATGAATGTTATTCCTCCTTTTTCTGTCTTCCTTTTCCATTATTTTCCTCTGCCTCTTTTTACTTCCTTATTATTTCATTTTCATTCTCTTTTACTTTCCTGTCTTTTTTTTTTTTGGTGTCCGTTATTACATTTTCATTTGAGTTTATTCTTTCTTGAGAAACCTATCTTTGTCTTCCTTTTTCATTCTGAGTTCAATCCAGTCTTTTTTGTTGTTTTGTTTATTTCTGTTCTTAAGTTTTTGAATTTCAGATTTATGGTAAGTTTTCATATCTTCAGATGCTTACTTGAGTATACTTAATTCCATTTGTGGTACTAAATTGTTATTTTCTTTTGTTTCATGGTTGGTTTTCCTTTGTGGAATTTTCCTTAGTTGAAATGTGTTGATTTTCACTTCTGATGTTTGCTAGCTATCTGTTACTCTGTCTCTTATTCAAAGAGAGAGCATGTGTGTGTTATTATGGTGCTTTAAATAACTCCTGGTGTAATAGTGTCCTCTTCCATCAGTATGTCAAAGTGCAGATTTATTAGTGGATTTGTTTGGGGGTTGGGGGGGCAGGAGTTGTTTTCAATGGGTTTGTTTTGTGAAGGGGTTAGGAATTGTGAGTTCTCCTACTTTGTGCTCTCTTTCAAAACCCTAAATTTTGCCCCTTTTGATTCTTATTCTCTTCATGACTCAATTGCCAAAGGGGCTTCTTTTTTTGCCTCTTTTCTCCCTTAGAAAGTATGCATTTCATAGAGTGCCCCTTCAAATTTTTGTGCTTTTAAATTCCTCCTCTGATCTACCTGGATACCTATTAAATATTTTCATATTTAGGGTGGGTATCATCTTTCTGACAGTGGTTTTAGATTGACCTGAGGACCAGTTACCAGCTTTCTTCTCCTTACCCAACATTTTCTCTCAAACTACCTTTGCTCTCCACAAGGCCTCATGGTGAAATGGAGGTGGGGCATGAATATAAGAAAATCTTGCAGTGGAATTTGGTGATTTTTCTCCTTTTACTTGTAGTTATTTTATAGTTTAAGCATTCTTTTTAATAGCCACTTTCTAAAATATTCTCATGTGGTGCTTAACATATTGAACACTGATTAATACAGGAGACTATGCTGTCCTCAACAACTCCTCAATAGCAAGTTCAGTCTATTTATCAGTGCATTCTTCAATGAAAGACTAAGCACCGAGCTGATCTCCCTGTGCTGTGCGGCTGCTTCCCACTAGCTATCGATTTTACATTTGGTAGTGTATATATGTCCATGCCACTCTCTCACTTCGTCCCAACTTACCCTTCCCCCTCCCCATGTCCTCAAGTCCATTCTCTACATCTGCATCTTTATTCCTGTCCTGCCCCTAGGTTCTT
Source organism: Balaenoptera musculus (assembly GCF_009873245.2). Lineage (NCBI taxonomy): Eukaryota > Metazoa > Chordata > Mammalia > Artiodactyla > Balaenopteridae > Balaenoptera > Balaenoptera musculus. The sequence goes on along the minus strand of NC_045800.1, from coordinate 60,312,605 downwards.
CAGAACCTCTTTTTTTAAAGATTCCATATATATGTGTTAGCATATGGTATTTGTTTTTCTCTTTCTGACTTACTTCACTCTGTATGACAGTCTCTAGGTCCATTCCCACCCAGTCTTAACCTGTTCTGAGTTATATTTTCCCTCATCCTTTTTTTTCAAAGTTGCCTCATTAATTGTGGAACATGAATTGTGGAGTGTATAAACAAGTAAGCAGACATACAAGTCAGTAGACTGGAGTGCAAGTGCCTCCTCACATCATTAGTTGTATGACCTTAGGCAAATAGAGCAATCTCTCTGGGCTCTATTTTCCATATCTGCAGAATGGGTTTATAGATCAAATATTTTTAACTGCAGAACCCTGTTTTCATGGGAAGTTACTCAGATGCCCAATATATAAATCAGATAATAGCAGGATGTGTTCAGGCCAATGCCATAGCTGCAGGGAAACTAATTCTGATTTTTTTTTAATCTAGATAATATCAGTGCTACCTCTTGGAACAAAGAAACACAACCCTTTTTCCTCCACTACAGCCAAGTTTTATATTTTGTGGCGGCCCCCCCTTTTTGCCATCTTCATAAAGATTTTGAGTTGCTCTGTGATGGAATAAAAGTCTTAAGGGTAATGAGTAGGCATTTCATTATTCTAAATCAGTGGTTTTCATACTTCAACATGCATCAAAATCACCTAGAGGGCTTGTGAAAACACAGTTTGCTGTGTCCGTCCCACACTTTCTCTTTCAGTAGGTCTGGGGTAGGACCAAGAATTTGCATTTTTAGGAAGTCCCAGGTGATACTGAAGCTGCTGATTTGAGAATTACACTTTGAGAACTGCTGTCCTATATCAGTGTTAAATATGCATTTTAGTCAGTTTTCTTATTTTAAAAATTATATCAAATCATGTAACAATAACAGCCAGAAGACAAGTAATGTATAAGTGATATCTGTAAAATAAGATAATTAACATCCAAAGCTTCTAATGTCCTGAAGCTTTCATATCTAGCAGTAAGGGCTATCTGTACCTTTTTGACTTCTTGTGCTACTGTTATGAGTGGATAGATAGTAATCTGGCAGCAATCAGGGTTGGCTTCAGCAATAAAGAAATTATTCAAGTCTAAAAGCAATCCTCTCCTTTCGACATGCTGGAAGCACCTAAGAAGAAAATGTCAGAGTCAATATAAGTGCATTTACTGACAGTTTAGCTCTTTTCTATGTCACAGAAAATGGTTTGAAATTTGGCTTTTATCAAAAACAGAAACACTGACCACTCAGAATGATAAAGCAATAGCTTTCAGCTTAGTCATTTTCCATTTATAAAGTAATACTTTTATAGAAATAAACAAGCAATGGTTTATTTTTGCATAGTTGCATTTTCTCCATTTTTGAGCTCAGATTTAAAACAACTGTGTCCAGCAGTAAGGGAGAGAAATCACTACTTTGCATTACATTAAGTAACAACTAAAAGATCACTTCAAGATAAAATATGATCCAAAAGAACAACCATCTCAGTGTAGTTTCTTACAGATCACTTGTGTTCTCTATTCCTTCTCTTTCAGAGCCTGGTTTATGTATTTCATAAACTTTTCCATCTTAGACAGAATTTTGTATTTGTTAATTTTTCACTATATCCTCAATTAATTAGTTACATGAATCACAAGTTATAAGTTGCATTTGTGGCTCACTAAGAGTTGTCAATTTCTGGATAAAAGGGACACTCTCCCTCAGAATATCCTTTCAGACCTTTTTTAAAGTACAACTTTGATATGTACATGTTTTTTATGTTATTTATTGCTTCCAAAATTATTTTAAAAATCATCAAAATGAGACAGTGTTGAAAAGTAGAAATATTTTCTTTAATGAAAATATATTCAAGTTGATCCATATTCAAATATCTTGTTTAATACTCAAAATTTGTTCTTCACACTTGTTTAAAACTATTATAAAGGTAAGTGTCCTTTGGATTGTACCTTTGTGTTTGTATCATGAAAGAGTCAACTGAGAAAAGCAGTCAAACAAATAATGTGAAAGTTGTTACCACCACAGCATGAATGTACAATTGTATTAACTTTAATCCACAGGAAAAAAAATCAGATATGGAAACAAGAAAAACGTCCATAGCCAGATAGATAAACACACTGTGGTATATCCATGCAATGCAATATTATTCGACCATAAAAAGGAATAAATCTACTATGTACTACAATATGAATGAACTTCAAAAATATTATGCTAAGTGAAAGAAGCCAGGCATAAAAGATCACATAATGTATGATTCCATTTATTTGAAATATCCAGAATAGGTAAATCCACAGAAACAGAAAACAGATTGGTAGTTGCCAGGAGCTAGGGGCAATGTGGAGTAACTTCTTAATGGCTATGGGGTTTCTTTTTGGGGGTGATGAAAATGCTTTTGAACTAGATAGAGGTGATGGTTGTACAACATTATGAATATGACCACATGACATGAAATTGTTCACCGTAAAATGATTAGTTTTGTTTTATGTAAATTTCACCTCAATTGGGAAAAAAAATCAGTTAACTTAAAACCTAACTGAATTCCAGAATTTTTGAGATGGAGGGGCTTCTCAAGATCATCCACCCATTCTCCCGTCATGAAGAAACTGAAGTTCATCAAGATTAAATATATCACTCAAGTATTTCAAGGTAGCTTGTCCAAAACCTAGACCAGCATTTGAAATCCTGAATTTCTAGTCCAGTCACTTTTTTTTTAAGCTATGACATGCTGCTCTATTATCTCCTACTATTTTAGATATTTTAGGGGAAATACTACTCCAGTTGTCATTATACATAAAAATAACAACAAAGAAACATAGCTTCATTTGTGCCACTTATTAAAAATGCAGGAAGAGCAGGTGTTTGTTTCAATAATTTGCCAAAAAGCAGGCCAGAGCTTGAGTTAAAAGAGGATTCTCTGCAATACATCAAAGAAGGCATATATTTTAATTCTAGTCCACAGTTGTCTGGTTTGTGAACCCTGTGGTTCTACCATGATAATGATTCATTTCTGAAAGTTCAAAAAAGTCTTCAAAGGGACTTCCCTGGCCGTCCAGTGGTTAAGACTCAGTGTTTCCAATGCAGGGGATGTGGGTTTGAGCCCTGGTCAGGGAACTAAGATGTCACATGCCACGTGCGGTGGCCACAAAAAAAAAAAAAAAAAAGTCTTCAAAAAATTGGTTAGCTTTCTACCACTTGGCAATTTTTGTTTCTCCAACAGAGAAGAACACTCAGGGTATAAAAATTATATGTGTTTCTGCCTAGCTTATGGCGACTAGAGGGTCTGTTTTCAACAGTTATCTCAGAGGCACCTAGGGAGAAGCATTGAGTGGGGTTGAGGGGTGGAGGTAGAGAGCAGCAACTACGAAAACAAGATAACTTGTATCCCTTGGAAATTGAGTCTTCTACTCAAGTGTAAGTAACTTGTGTTGATTTAGTGCTAGCCTCAAAATAGTCTGTGTTCTTATTTCAGGGGAGGACATGAGGAAATATAATTACAGTTTACTCTTGAGCAATGTGGGAGTTTAGTGGTGCCAACCCATGTAGTCAAAAACCTGCATATAATCAACTATACTCCAATAAAAAATTTTTTTTAAAAACCTGCATATCACTTTACGATCAACCCTCCACATGCATGCATATGTATCCATGGATTCAACCAACTGGGGATCATGCAGTACTTTCACATGTATTTATTGGAAAAAAATCCACGTATAAGTTGATCTGTGCTGTTAAAACTCTTGTTGTTCAAGGATCAACTGTATATTGTTTTCTCTGCTCTAAGCCCACTTTGACATTCAATTTCTTCATGCTCTTTATTCTTTTAAGGAAGCTAACTGTCATTATACTATATTGGATTTCCTGTTAATTTTTCTCTTCAATATTCCTTTTATCTGAGTGGTATTTTTACTTGGTAGTATGTATTTCCTTCTTTTCCTTCAGTTCATGGGTCAGCAGAATATGTCACCTGGGCCAGATTTGGCTCACTGACTGTTCTTGTGAATAAAGTTTTATTGGAACACAGTCATGCTCATGCTTTTATGTATTGTATATACCCACTTTAGTACTAAAACAGCAGAGTTGGGTGGTTGCAGTAGAGATCATATGACCCACAAATCTAAAATACCTACTATTGGGCCTTTAACAGAAAACATTTGGCAATCTTTGCTTTTGTTGTCCAAGTGGAAGGTGAAGAACAGATTCTACAGAGTGAATAAATATGGCCCGCAAAGGAGAAGATATAGGGAAATATAGAATAGGGAAATATAGAATATAGGGAAATATAGAATTTGTGCTTATAGAATATTTGTGCTTATAGAATCTGTGTGGTCAGTGTAAAAGTTTCTTGAAGGTGGATCATCAGAGAAAATGTAGACAAGATAGATTACTGTCATAATTACAGGGTTTTTGATGCCATGTCAGGAATTTGAGATGTATTGTTTAGGAAATGAGCCATTTAAGGTTTTTGAGCAAAGGAACTTAGCCAAAACAGGAAACTGTTACAGTAATGTTTACAAGGCAAATGAGGGTTGTATTAATGGAAGATTAATACTAATGTTGTATACATATTAATGGGAAAGAGTATAGTTGTAAGAATTTCTAAAGATATAATTGATAGGACATTTGATTTGGGGACAAAGAGTTAATAATTCTTAGATTCAAACTTCATTGAGCAGGACACAAAATTGTTTGTACATATTTGGGAAGTGAAGAACTAATTTTTATGGAAGGTTTAAGTTAATGGAGAGAGGTTATAACATTATATAGGATAAGAAACAAATTAAAATTGTTTACTAGGTATCAGCATTACCAAAGTTGTTAGGGCATCCCAGCCAAAGGCAGTTTTTCATTGGCCATATTTTACCTTCAGGGTATCCCATTGCTATCATCTAATTGGGGTCCATCTCTTCATAAAATCCTCTTACCTCTGCTCTCCAGAATGCCACCCTTATACTCTGATTTACTTCTGTTGTCTCATGCAGAGTAAATTACTGACATTTTCTAAATACTCTGAATCATGCCCAAGAAGGGCTTTAGGTCTCTCAAATAAAAACGCTTATCACAGTATTTTCTTCAACTAGAGCCACAGTTCCCAGACTGTACACTGAGACACCCCACGGTCCTGCAACAAACTCACAAGAGTTCCATAGGGTATTTTATATATCAGGGTAATGCATATCTTCAATATCAGATTGTGATGCATTCCTTTGGGATGATGTCCTATCTTTGGGAATGGTTGCTGTGATTAAAAAAAAAAAATCCTGAAAATCAGTGCAGAACAGGAAATGAGGGTTGCACTATTCAGTTAGAATCCAAGGCTTGAAGAGTTGTGCAGTGCCCATCATCAGCACCATATCCCATTAGTAAGCGTTGTGGTGATTTTTGAATGAAGTAAAAAAAATTTTTTTTCAATTTATATACATTATTTTTTCAAACCAGGTATTAAGTTGTTAAGATTATCAGTACTTACTAAGTTGTTCAGACCTGACTGTTACAAAAAATAGAACTGTTAGGTATCTCTTAGGGCACCATGTTAAAGTTACTTATTCACTAAGGGTGCTGTGAACTGAGAAAGTTCAGATTCTTTGAGCTAGAGAGTTATCCAACTCTAAAATAAATATACTCTTCCTTTAACATGTGAAAATGCAGCAGTCCTTTTTTTTTTTTTTTCCCCAAAATAGCATTTCATGGAGTCACAGATGTAGAAAACAAACATAGGGTTACCAGGGGGAAAGGGGGGAGGGATAAATTGGGAGATTGGGATTGACATATACACACTACTATATATAAGATAGATAACTAATAAGGACCTACTGTATAGCACAGGGAACTCTACTCAATACTCTGTAATGACCTATATGGGAAAAGAATCTTAAAAAGTGGATATATATATATACATGTATAACTGATTCACTTTACTGTACACCTGAAACTAACAAAACATTGTAAATCAACTATACTCCAATAAAAATTAAAAAAGAAAAGAAAAATAACAAAAACAAAATAGCATTTTAGTTACATGGGAATTTATGTAGAATCTCAATAAGAATTTAATCAGATATTTTTAAATTATCTGTACACTGTACACTGCTCTTTGTGCTGTAACAAACATAAAAATAAAAAGTACTCTTGCCCTTAAGGTTACAATGAAGTTTGGGAGGTAAGACAAATGCAAGTTGCTTATATTAATAAAATAAATACCCTTGGTTATTTATTTCATAATACATATTATGGAAGTTCAGAGAAGAACGAGTACATCTGTTGGTGGGAATGCAGTAAGACTTTGTGGGATGAAAGTTCGATTTTAAGTGGACCTTGATGGAGGGGTGAAATTCCAACAGGTGGAGGTAGTGGATATTTCAGATAGAAGAAACAACATAAAGACTCAGAAGATTTATTTGGGGGGAAGCAAATCATTCTGTATCACTGAAGCAAGGACATACATTGTAGAGTAATAGAGGTTACAGCTGGTATGCTCTGTACATTGGAGTACTGTTGTGGAGAGCTTTGAATGCTGGGGTGTGAGGCATTTGGATTTAATTTACTAGTAAAAGAAGAGTGATTAGGGTGATTAATCTGTCGGCAGGATATAGGATGATTAAATCAAGGAGAGAGAGGAGACAGGGAGAGCTTTTGGAAAGGGAATGATGGATCTTGTTTTATGTATTTGTATTTCAAAGGAAATACCAAGCTCTATATTCAAGTTAAAAAGCATAATTTTGATAAGCATTAGAACTAAGAGCTATAACATAGAACTCAACATTAATGGAAAAACAAAACGTTCTAATGCTCTTGATATTACTACAGAAATAATGTTAATACAGTGTTAATATGTATGGAGTGCATGCTACGTACCAGGCATTGTATTAAGCATTCATTTAATTTTCGCACCAACCTTAATAGCCATTACTATTCCCATTTTTTTAGATGAGAACAATGAGACGTAGGGAAGTTACATAGCACAAGTCATGTATCTAATAAGTACCAAGACTGACAAAACTGTTAAAAATAAGTATACTAGTTTGTTTAAACTCTGTGGTGCTGAGAATTGAGTGAATCCATCTCAGATCCTGACGGATTATTATTATTTGGCTTAGGTATGGCTCCTCTCTTACTATTTTAGTTTTTCCTATCATTCCTGATCCCTAATCCTATTCTTCTCCCCACCATGGGTACTCCAATGTGTTTGATATGTGTCCTGCATCCTTGAAAAGTGTATCATGATGTTTTAGGTATGCGCACATGTGTGTACATTATACATAACATATAAAAGGATGAACTATATACAATATGATGTATATGTTTCTAATATATTACTTTAAATCTTTATATAATAGTGTGCATTCATCACATTTTCCATATCTTTTCCCCTAGAAATAGACTCCCAGAATGCCTCACACTCCCTTTTACTTTCAGCAAAGCTGTGATAAATATCCTCTTGTATGACCCCTAAAACCCATCTTCTTTCTACTATGTCTTGCTGCCTCCTATTACATGCTTTTTGAGGTGTTTATTTCGGATGGAAGAAAAGCTGACATCTATGTTCATGGTATAGGTAAGATTGCAGGTTTTTTAATCCTGAAAAAGATTAAAATATATGTGGAATAGGTGATTTCATTGATGCTTCCAAAAGGAGCCACGCAGGCAGGAAGATCTAGATGAATTATCCTATTCCATTGATGCATTATGTTCAGTCAGTGGTAACATAAGCATTACAGCATCACTAGTATATTTGTTCTGGCTTTCTTCTTGTAGTATTCTTTTGCTGTCATTGCTATGAAGTAGTGCATATCGTAACATTGTAATAGTAAACAATTTATACATTATCTTAATGTTTGTCAAAGTCATTTTCCTTACAAGCAAATAGGAAGTATGTTTTATAATAATTCACATTTGGGGCTTCCCTGGTGGCACAGTGGTTAAGAATTGCCTGCCAATGCAGGAGACACAGGTTCAAGCCCTGGTCCGGGAAGATCCTGCATGCCACGGAGCGATTAAGCCCATGTGCCACAACTGCTGAGCCTGCGCTCTGGAGCCCGTGAGCCACAACTGCTGAAGCCCGCATGCCTAGAGCCCGTGCTCTGCAACAAGAGAAGCCACCGCGATGAGAAGCCCGCAAACCTCAACAAAGAGTAGCCCATGCTCACCGCAAGTAGAGAAAGCCCACACACAGCAACAAAGACCCAACGCAGCCAAAAAAAAAAAAAAATTCATATTTGATCCTCACACTCCTACAAGGAAATAGATTTTATACTCTATGAGAGATTTGCAAAACATGTAGGACTCATTAAAGAGAAGAAAACTTGCTATATGGTTTTTGTATTTGTTATTTTTGGCTTCTAATTTATTCTTTCTCTCGACCCGTTGTCTTGACTAGTATTACTATGGCACCTTCGTTATGGCATGGAAGACATAATAATTATGTTCTTTAGAATAGACAACTGTGGTACATCTTGAGATACACCATCTGGTACTCTCAGCCATCCCTCATCAGTGATAGTCTAGGTTTAGTGGGGTTCTCTAGTTGTCCAAATATTTTCCTGTTACTATACATTCTTCTTTATTTTCTCTTTTGCCTCTATGAATAGTGGTTTATATTTACTAAAGTCACTTCATATTTAGTTTGTTCCTTTTTAAGCCGTCTATCTACTTGAAGAAATAATAGACTTACTCCCAGCTCCTGATCTGTTCTTACTCTTGTTTTTTGAACTAAACTTCTCACTATTTATAAACATCTTTTCTTTGAACAGAGATTTAATTCAAGTGAACAAAATATTTTTATCTTTTAAATAATTTATATCAGAGAGTAATCAAACCACTTCACTGAAATTTGAAAAATAAAAATATTAAAATTATCCATAATTTTTCTACTGAAATTTAACCATTTTTGCTTTTGGTATATTCTCTCCCAGTTTTCTTTTCCTATTGATATGATATAGTTTATAACCATATTTTGTACATACTACTTGTATATCTTATGTTTCATTTAACATTTGTGTATTATAAACATTTTCCACTTTGCCACTTAGTTTTAATAATCATCACTTTTATTATCTTCAAAGTATTCTCTAGAATAGCACTATCCAATGGAAATATAAAACAAGCCACATAAACAATTTTAAATTTTCTAGTAGCAACATTAAAAAAGTAAAAAGAGGGCTTCCCTGGTGGCGCAGTGGTTGAGAATCTGCCTGCCAATGCAGGGGACACGGGTTCGAGCCCTGGTCTGGGAAGATCCCACATGCCACGGAGCAACTAGGCCCGTGAGCCACAATTACTGAGCCTGCGCGTCTGGAGCCTGTGCTCCGCAACGAGAGGCCGCGACAGTGAGAGGCCCGCGCACCGCGATGAAGAGTGGCCCCCACTTGCCGCAACTGGAGAAAGCCCTCAAACAGAAACGAAGACCCAGTGCAGCCATAAATAAATAAATAAATAAAAATTAAAAAAAAAAAATGTATCCTTTTTTTAAAAAAAAAAAAGTAAAAAGAAACAGCTAAAGTTAATGTTAACAATATATTTTATTTAACTTCAGATATCTAAAATAATCCTCATTTCAACATGTAATCATATAAAATTAATTACATTTTAACATTCTTTTTTTATACTAAGTCTTTGAAATTGGTGTCTGTTTTACATTTATAACACAGCTCAGTCACTAAATTGTCAACAGTCAAAATGAAGTGTAGCCTACCAAAACAATAAAATTGTGTTTAGCAGAAAAATATTTTACATTCCTTCCATTTTGAATTTTTTTTCAATTAAATTAAATTAAAATTCAGTTCCACAGTCACACTAACCACATTCCATGTGCTCATTGGCTACATGTGGCTTTTTACATTTAAATTACAATTAAATAAAATTTGAAATTCAGGTTTTCAGTTGCACTAGCCACATTTTAAATGATCAATAGCCAGGGACTTCCCTGGCGGTCCAGTGGTGAAGACTCTGCACTTCCAATGCAGGGGGTGTGGGTTTAATCCCTGGTTGGGAAACTAAGATCCCACATGCCATGTGGCGCGGACAAAAAAAAAGAAACAAACAATAGCTCCCACCTCTTAAAGACCATAGATATGTGAAAAAGAAAGATAGGCTGTAAAGTGTTTACCACAGTGCCTGGCATAAGGAAACACCCAATAAATGCAGAGCTATAAATAAGTAAAGAATTTATAAATAATAAATATTTTTTAAAAAAATAAATAAATGATCAGTAGCCAGATTTAGAACGGGTATATATGCCAATTCTTACTTGACTATTTATTCTTCTATTATTGAATATATTGTTCCTAGGTTTTCAGTCAGATAAATAGTATACTGATATGTTCCTAAATGAATATTTTCCATATTTTGGATTATTTCCTTAAGGTAGACTCTCAGAAGTCTATTCATATTGGGTCAAAGAATATGAATTTGTTTATAGCTCCTCGTGTGTATTTTCAACTTATTTTCTGGAAAAAGTGTCAGTTTCACTCCCCATCAGTGGTATTAATATATTAATTTCACCAACCTTTCTTCATCATCAAGTTACTACCACGTTTCTTTTTTTTATATTTTATGTATTTTACTTTTTTAACTGAAATATAGTTGATTTACAATATTACATTAGTTTCAGGTGTACAACATAGTGATTCTATATTTTAATAGATTATACTTTGTTTAAAGTTACTACAAAACAATGGCAGTATTTCCCTGTGATGTACAATATGTACTTGCCTATATATTTTATACATAGTAGATTGTATCTCTTAATCCCATATCCCTGTCTTGCCCCCTTCCATTTCCCCACCAGTAATCACTGTTGTGTTTTTATATCTGCAAGTCTGTTTTGTTATTACATTCATTTTATTTTTTAGATTCCATATATAAGTGATAACATAGAATATTTGTCTTTCTCTGTCTGACTTATTTCACTAAGTATAATTCTCACTTGGTCTGTCCACATTGTTGCAAATGGCAGAATTTCACTCCTTTTTATGGCTGAGTAATCTTCTTTATCCATTCATCAGTTGATGGACACTTAGGTTGCTTTCATATCTTAGCTATTGTAAATAATGCTGCTGTGAACATTGGGGTGCATTTATCTTTTTGAATTAGTGTTTTTGTTTTCTTTGGATATATATCCAGCTCTGGAATTGCAGGGTCATATGGTAATTGTATTTTTAGTTTTTTGAGGAACCTCCATACTGTTTTCCATAGTGGCTGTACTAATTTACATTCCCACCAACAGTATACAAGTCTTCCTTTCCTCCACATCCTTGCCAATATTTGTTATTTGTAGACTTTTTGATGATAGCCATATTGACAGATGTGAGGTGATATCTCACTGTGGTTTCGATTTGCACTTCTCTAATAATTTGCAGTATTGAGCATCTTTTCATGTGCCTGTAGGTCTGTATATCTTCATTAGAAAAATGTCTATTCACATCTTCTGCCCATTTTTTAAATCGGATTGCTTATCTTTTTGATATTGAGCTGTATGAGCTCTTTATATAACATTTTGGATATTAACCCCTTATCAGTAATATCATTTGCAAACTTCTTCCATTCAGTAGGTTGTCTTTCTGTTTTGTCAATGGTTTCCTTTGCTGTATTAAAGCTTTTAAGTTTAGTTAATTCCCATTTGTTTACTTCTGCTTTTATTTCCTTTTCTTTAGGAGACAAACCCAAAAAATATTGCAGTGATTTATGTCAAAGAGTATTCTGCCTTTGTTTTTCTCTAGGAGTTTTATGGTATCCAGTCTTACATTTAGGTTAATCTGTTTTGAGTTTATTTTTGTATACAGTGTTAGAGTATGTTCTAATTTCATTCTTTTACATATAGCTGTCCAGTTTTCCCAGCACCACTCATTGAAGAGACTGTCTTTTCTCCACTGTATATTCTTGCCTCCTTTGTCATAGGTTAATTAACCATAAGTGTGTGGGTTTCTTTCTGGGCCCTCTATGCTGTTCCATTGATCTATGTGTCTGTTTTTGTGCTGGTACCATACTGTTGATGACTGTAGCTTTGTAGTATAGTCTGAAGACAGGGATCATGATTCCTCCTGCTCTCTTCTTCTTTCTCAAGATTGCTTTGGCAATTTGGGGTCTTTTGTAGTTCCATATAAATTTTAGGATTATTTGTTCTAGTTCTGTGGAAAGTGCCTTGGGTTGTTTGACAGAGATTGCAATGAATCTGTAGATTGCTTTGGGTAGTATGGGCATTTTGACGATTTTAATTATTCTAATCCATGAGCACAGACTATCTTTCCATTTTTTTGTATTATCTTCAGTTTCCTTCATCAGTGTTTTATAGTTTTCAGAGTGTAGGTCTTTTACCTCCTTGGTTAAGTTTATTCCTGGGTATTTTGTTTTTGATGTGATTTGAAATGAGCAGTTTCTTTTCTTTTCTTTTCTTTTAGTATTTTAAATATTTCAATTACTTACATTCCCCCATGTTTAAACTACCCTGAGAAATCCTCAGAGTGGCTGAATGACAAATCTACATACTTGAGATTTCCAAGCTTTAAGTCTGGCTCTGATAAAAATGGTTCTTCGGCTCTGTCTTGGTCTTTCCCCTTTCCTCCTACTCCTGCCTTTTTTTTCTGTTTCAGTTTCCATTTTAGTGGATAAAATTGTCTCACTTCACCCTCAATTCTGATTAATATTATCCAATCTCTAAGTGTTAGACTCTCCTTTGCTTTTCGTTGGTCCTAGGGCCAAAGAGTAGCAGGGCTAACTCTTGTATCTACTGAGATCCCTATTTTGAAAATTACAAGACTTTTGTTGATAATATAGAGTATTTTTCTAAACTACAGGTCTATAAACTATTGGCCTGTTTTTATTACAAACCTGTTACTTGAAAAAAAAATTTTTTTATAATAGTGTTGTTTTGGTGATATGATGGTCTGGAACGTGTGGCCTAGCAAAGGGTATAAATCTAGAAAGAAAAATTATGGTTGGCATCAATTTTAAGTCTTTACACTCTAAGAGAGCACAAATCCTAAATTGTTTAAATACTAAATATTTACTTAAAGAAAAACAAGAAACCATTCAAAAATGGAATTAATTTAAATTGTGAATTTGCCTCAATTAAAAGCTGATGTTTTTTTGTGTATTCTTTGTAAAATTAAGAAAATGGAAGTTCTACTGTCCACATCACAATCCTCTTATGTTGCATTTTAAAGTAAAACACACATACAACATACACACATTTGGAATGAGGCCAGATTTAGACTCTGGGGCATACTGTTCTGTACCTTAAATTACAATCAGATGTATTTTAGCACAGATCAAATTTTCAGTCTGAAGTTGGTGAGAAGCCTAATTATTTGACCAGGTTACTATTTATGTAGACCATTCTATGGCTGTCTGTGGTTAATCCACAGCTGGCAGAATGCTAGCTCTGGGAGGTTTTTATTTCATGCTGAAACAGTTTGGGGAGAAATAGGGGGAGGGGGGAGCTTTAAACTCTCCTCATTAAATGAAAGACTAAAAAGCAAGTACATACATATTACTATGGAGACAAGATGCTATAGAAACTGTTCATTTTAATTCTCCAAGTGACATAAATAGCAAAGCAGCTTGGATGCTCATAGTTTGCAAGTGACATGGTATTTGGTTTAAAAAGTAAGATGAAAACATTAAATGATGTTACCTAAGACTAAGACGTGTTTCCTTTTAGAACAGTTGAATATTGGTAAAGAATTAATGGTTTAGAATTTTTAAATGATGAGAAAATTTTATGTTACTGTGATAGGAAAATGTTTTTATTAGAATTTCATTAGCAATACTTTAGTAAGAGACAATTATAGTATAAAATTCTCTTAATATTTCAGAATTTGTAAGGGCAAGAAACCCTTCAAAGGTGGATCCCAGTACACATGACTCCTGCCAGAAAATTAATTTTTTAGTGTTCTTTTAATATTCATTTTGAAGTTTGAAAATAATAGAAAAAAAATCTTGTTTCTCTTTAAACTCTTTGAGTTTGCAAGATAGCAGTGGTTAGTCCCTCAGTTATAAGTGAATATTTCAATAGCTCTTTTGTAACTTTTAAAAGTTTCCTTTACACTTTGATGGTTATTTCTAACATAAGGTAGCTCTTCTCCTCTTCTCGTTCCCATTTCCCTACTTCCTCTGGTTCCTTGCTCTAATTATCCTCCCTCTCTTGCTTCTTCATTCTTCTGTTTCTCCAGTAGATCCTTCATTGAAGAGCAGAAATGCTCAAACTTTCCCTGTTCTTAAAAACAACTCTCCTACTCCCCTTCTCCCACTAAAAGTATCTTTTTGCTCTTTTCTTCTCTGTTATCTACTAAAACTAGGGTAATTATCTCTGGAGTCACTTAAATTCAAACTCCATCACACATAAGCTGTAGGACCTGGGAAACCTTTCTTAACTTCCCTATCTTGCCTTCTTTATTCATAAAAAGAGAATAATAACAGTATCCACCTCATAGGTTTATGTAAGGAAAAAATGATAACTAAGTTGATATACATAGAGCTTTTAGTATAGTGCCTGGATTGTAAGAATTGCTCAGTGAATTTTAGATGATTCTATTATTATTCACTGATAAAACTCCCCAAATAATTTATCTTTACCCTTACTTTCTCACCATTCTTTTTTTAAACAACTATCTGTTTCTACCTTCATACCTTAAGTACTTTCTCCTAACCATCAAATCCTGTGATTTTGGCTCAGTCCTTTCCTCTCTACCCATTGATAGCTTCGGTGCCTTTAAGTATCTTCTTAAAGTTTCCCTTGTTGGGTTTCTCTCTCATGGCTTCTGTTCTTCTTGTGTACCTTCCTCTTGTACTCTGGTTTTTTCCTTTCCTCTGTCCCCTGATTTTGGTTCTTCTCCATTCTGTCCTTTGCCCTCTTCTTTTTCTACGTTCTCTTTCTTGGTAATTACAACTCCTCTTTTACCATCTCCTTCTTCCATGGCCTTTCTCCTGAGTCCAGCTTTCTGATATATTTGTAAGTCCCTTAACACCTCAAATGTAGTATGACCACAACTAAACACTCTCTTTGACGTCTAAGCCAGGTCTTGTTCTGTATTTTTCTATTTTTTTTCTTTGTTTTTTGGGTTTTTTGTTTGTTTGTTTTTCGGCCATGCCATGCAGCATGTGGCATCTTAGTTCCCTGACCAGGGATCAAACCTGTGCCCCCTGCATTGGAAGTGCAGAGTCCTAACCACTGGACCACCAGGGAATTCCTGGATTTTTCTATTTCTGTTAATAGTAGAACCAGATTCAAAATCTTAGTAATCTTTTGACTCTTTTCTCCTTTGTATCCCACATCTTAAACAATTGCTAAGTCCAGTATGTAATACTCCCAGTATCATTTCCTTTTACAAAGCCAAAAGCAGGCTTTTATTGACTGTTGCTGTCCAGAGTAACCTTCCCTTGAATTCTCCTATTAAGCTTGTTATTCCTTTCTTTCAAGGAAAACTTCATTACCCTTCACTCATCCCCACTCCACCTAATAGACTCCTGAACTGCCACTCAAGGCCCTTCGTGTTCTTAACTCAGCTGGGCTTTCAAACTTTTATCTTCTTTTGCCCTTTGTGTACTCCTTCATTTCCTTGCACATCATCCAAACCAGATTTCTATATAAGCATCCACGTCTTTGCTTATACTTTCTTGCATCTAGAAAGCGTAAATATATATTTTAAAAGACTTACTAATGTTTAAGATACAGATAAATAGTATTTTAAAATGTAGCTTTCCTGACAATAAGAATCCAAACTGTTTGTAAGAAGCTGTAAGGATCTAATCTGCCTTCATTACTATTTCTCTAATTTAAAAGTAATTATTGTCCTGAATGAGACCTTTCAAATATTTTTTCTTATGTAGATTCCTAGAATTCTTTCAGTATTGAACATACAAATCTAATATGAAATAATGTCTTATTCTCTAATGTAATGGCATATATCAAGCATATAGTACTCATATGATAAACTTTTCTCCTAATCAAATGCTATTTTCTGCCTTGCATTTTATAATTGTATTTTTAAGGTTTACATTATATAGGCTTTTGTGTTTCGTATAGGTTTCTTTTATTCTCACTGAGAGTGACTCTGTGGAGATAGCATTTCTAATTTCCCTTCCTTTTTTTCTTTATCCAGGGTTTTTTTCTCACAGTTTCCCCAGAGTCAGTTTTAAAAGTGGCTCACCATGCTTCTGAAAACAACAGAATTTTCACTTTGAATCTGTCTGCACCATTTATTAGTCAGTTCTACAAGGAATCATTGATGAAAGTTATGCCTTATGTTGACATACTCTTTGGAAATGAGACGGTGAGTAATTTTTTTTTTAAAGTACCTACTTGTTTTGGTTTCTCTTTGTGTATATGTTTAGAAATATATAAATAAAAACTGTGTATTTAAGAATTAAGTAAAACTGCCTCAGTTCGGACCACTCTAACTCAGTATTTTTAGTATTTCCTTCAGAATATACTAATTTCTTACACAGTAAAAAATTAGTCTTTTAAAGGATTAGGTTATTCAGGTTTATAATTTACATGTAGTAAAATTCACTCTTCTTATACGTTTCTGTGAGCTTTTGCAAAATGCATACCTGTCATGTGACTGTGACCACAAGCAAGATAAAAAACATTTTCATCACATTTATCAGTCAACCCTTGCCCTCATCCTTAGCCCTTAACATCAACCTCAAATGACCTTAATTAAACAGAAAATGAGGAGGAGCCTTAACAAAAATAAAAAGCATTGGAGAGCACACAGAAAACTCTTTAATAAGAGCTCACATTTGTAAAACATATGTAAAAAAGATGGAAAACATTTATAGAACCAGGGAACAATGCTAAAAGTTTGGCAGAGACATTGAAAAATAGAAAAGAATAGAGGCCCAAGAATAATTAGGTTTGCAGAAAATGCTGATGATATCAAAATGGTCTTCATTGTTTAAAAAAACTCCAAAAGTACAGTCAACAGAAAAAGTAATTGGACTTCATCAAAATTAAAAACTTTTGTGCATCAAAGGACACTATCAGGAAAGTGAAAAGACAACCCATGGATGGTAGAAAATATTTGCAAATAATATCTATCGGTTCAGGGATTATTATCCAGAATATATATCTTAACAACTCAAATACATCTCAACAAGAAGAAAACAACCTAATCTAAAAATGGTCAAAGGACTTAAATATATATTTCTTCAAAGAAGATGTATCAATACAAAGGGCCAATAAGCATGTGAAAAGATGCTCACCATCAGTAATCATTAGAGAAATGCTTATGAAACTAAAGTAAGATATTACTTGACACGCAGTAGGATGGCTGTTTTCAAAATAAAAAAATGGAAAATAACAAGTACTGGCAAGGATGTGGAGAAATGGGAACTCTTGTGCATAGCTGGTGGGAATGTAAAACGGTGCAGCTGCTGTGGAAAACAATTTGGTGGTTATTCAAAAAGTTAAAAAGAGAATTATTACCATATGATCCAGCAATTCCACTTCTAGGTATAACCAAAAAACCTTCAAAGCAGGGATTCAAATGCTTTTACACCAATGTTTAGCAGCATTATTCACAATAGCCACAAGTTGGAAACAAACCAAATGTTCTTCAACAGATGAATAGAAAAATAAAATCTGGTATATACATACAATGGAATATTATTCAGCCTTTAAAAGGAATGAATTCTCATACATGGTACAATATGAATGAATCTTGAAAACATTATGTTAAGTGAAATAAGGCAGATACAAGCAGACACCTATTGGGTTTTCCTATAAGGATTCCTCTGAAATGAAGAATCTGGAATAGAAAAACTCATAAAGAAGGACAGCAGAATAGTGGTTACTAGGCACTGGGGGGAAAGGGGAGTTGGGAGTTATTTAATGAGTACAAAGCTTCTATTTGGGATGAAAGAAAGTTCTGGAAATGGATAGTGGTGATGATTGCACAACATTGTGAATATATTTAATGTCAGTGAATTTAACACTTAAAATTGTTAAAGTGGTAAAATTTTACTTTATGTATATTTTACCACAATTTTAAAAATTGGTTGATTCTACAAATTGGTAAAGTTAAAGTTTGGCTAGGACTTAGTACTGTATAGATTATTAAAGAAATTATTTTTCCCTACCTAGAAGAGGAAGTAGTAAAATTACAAGCTACTACATGGCTACAAGTCATGTCAGGATAACTTTTTACTTTTTTTGTATGATTGCTATTCATATGAATTCAACAGATATGTAGTACCTATTATGGCAGACCAATAAACAGTAGATGTATAGTATATTTGAGATGATTTGTCGTAATATGGATTATAGAATAATAAATATTGGATACAGGGCAATTAGATATATTTGATAGTTTACTGAACCAGTCTCAAAAAGTCCTCCGATAAATTAATAGATTTCTAGTGATATGCTTCAGTGTTTGCTCAAGTAAACTATCAGTGATTCAGATAAAGCTGTATTTGTAGATAATGCAAACACACAGAATGTAAATAATGCAACACGTTAATAGATACCAAGTAAGTTGAATGTCAAAATGAGACTTTCAGCAATTTTAGTAGATTTGGAAATACCAGTTAAGTGATGAAATTTAATGAGGATAAATAAAAATGATACCATATTTGATTATAAAAAAGCAAATATGTTATTATGAGCTTTATCTCTTTAATCTCATATTTCATTGTTCTCCTTGAATAGTAATAATAAACTATCTTCGGTTCTCTAGGAAAACAAGGGACATTTCTTTTCTAAATTGCAATAAAGTGTGAAATATATTTCTCAGGGAATACACACAGGATTGCTTTGTCCTTCTCCCCCTCTTTCTCCCTCAAAAGAAAAAAACAAACAAACAAACAAAAAGAAAACAAATCTACTGTGCTTAATATAAATTCTCAAAATGTCAGCACTTAGCTAAAACCAAACGCACTTGGCTCTTATTTTCTATCTACTGCCACTTTCCTTTTCATAGGATTGTGTACTACTAATGATGTTTTAAAGCTTTTCTGATAACCTCAGAAAGTATATTTTTTAAAAAAAAGAACTTGTCCACCAAGGCTATCTCTTCACAGATAATGAAGGACAGTGATCCTTATGAGACAAGGAATAAATGAAATGAGCCCTATGATTAACCCAACTTACCACTTGAAGAGAATTTCTAGGCCATTGCACAGAGGAGAACCCACGTAGAGCTTGGCAGTCTCTTTGAATTGAAGAGATGGAGCTGGAAGTTCAGGAAATCTAACAGCTAGCCAGCTGGAGTTTGCACTTCATAGTACCCGAAAGGAAAGAGCTGCATAGAGAGAGAACACAGATTTGCAGAGTCCCACCCAAGTCTTTCAGCTGAGTACTGATCAGCTGTGAGGAAACTAATGAAGGCTGGGAAAAGAACCACCTGAGAAGATAGCCTGTAACCATTCTTATTCTACTCGCTAGAGTAGAGAACCTCATAGTTCATGAGCTTCAGAGTACTTAGAACATCACTGGGGCAAAATTAGTCTAGAGTGAGGCTCCTTTTGTCCCTCTGAACAATATTATCCCAATATGCATAGAGTGCCCTATATTGGGTTAAAGAAATTCCCTTCTATTCTTAGTAATCTGAGGGCTTTTTATCTGGAATGGATGTTGGATTTTGACATTCTCCCCCCCTGATTTTAGCAAATTCAATCCAATAATAGGATAATTCATCATGACCAAGACTGTAGGGTTGGTTTACCAATCAATATAATTCACCTTTGTAAAAATAAAAAACATCACCATCTTAATAGACACAGAAAAAAACCTATGTCAGAATCCAACATCCATTCCTGATAAAAAGCCCTCAGAGTACTAAGAATAGAATGGAACTTCTTCAACCCAATACAGGACATCCACAAAAAATGTACAGCTAATATCATACTTAATGATTAAAAACTGAATACTTTCCTCTAAGATCAGGGACAAAGCAAGGATGTTCATTCTTTCCACTTTTATTCAGCATTGTACTGGAGGTTCTAGCCCGTGCTAATAAGGTATGAAAATCATCAAGATTAGAAAGGAAGAAGAAAAACTGTCTGTTACTAAACACCATGATCATCTTTGTAGAAAAATCCTTTGAAATCTACAAAGAGCTATTACAAATAAAAATGAGTTTAGCAAGGTTGTGGGATACAAGATAAACACACAAAAACCAGTTGCATTTCTATATAGTAGCAGCAAACACGCAGAAATTGAAATTTAAAATTACTATTTCCATTACTATAAAAAGATATAACGTACTTTGGGATAAATCTAATAAAATATATACAAAACCTGTATACTGAACACTACAAAACATTGTTGAGAAAAATTAAAGAACTAAGTAAATGGAGAGAGAGGGCATGTGCATGGATTTTAACTCTATTGTGAAGATGTCAGGTCTCAAATTGGTCTTTGGATTCAACATAATTTAATTTAAAATCCCAACAGGTTTTTTGTTTGTTCATTTTCTAGAAGTCAACAATCGTATTCTAAAATTAATATGGAAAAACACTGGACTAAAATAGTCAAACCAACTTTGAAAAAAAAAATCAGAGGACCTACACTACATGGTGTCAGGACTTATAAAGCTACAGTAGTCAATACAGTGTGGCACTGGCCTAAAGACAGGCAAATAGATCCATGGAACAGAGGAGATAGTACAGAAATAGACCAACTATTGATTCTTTAGCAAAATTTCAGTAGCAATTCTGTAAATAATAGTCTTTTTAACAAATTATGCTATGGCAATTGAATATCCATATCCAAAAAAGCAAAACTTCAGCCCATACAACATGCAACAACTATTCAAGTGTCCAACATTAAAAAGTATGACCATACGAGATATTTGCACGAGCTGCTAGAACTGTCATACACTGCTGGTGAGAATGCAAAATGGTACAACTACTTTGAAAAATAGTTTTCCAGTTTCTTACAAAGTTATATATAACCCACCATATGATCTAGCTGTCCCCCCGCAAGAGAAATGAAAGTATATGTACATATAAACACATACACAAATGCTTGTAGGAATTTTTATTTGTAAAATCCAAAGTCTAGAAGCAACTCAGTGTCCATCAACTGGTGACGGGATAAGCAAACTGTGGTATATCCATACGCTAGAATACTAGTCTAGAAAAGAAATGAAGTATTTATACATGCACCAACATGGATGTATGTCAGAATATTTATACTGAGTGAAAGATGAGCTGCCAGACAAAAAGTACATTCTATGTAACTCCATTTAAATTAAATTCTAGAGAATTCAAACTGTAGTGACAGAAAGCAGATTCGTGGTTGCCTGGGAAGGAGTTGTGCTGTGAGGCAGTGATCACAAATGGACGTAACAAAACTTTTGGACGTAATGAATGTGTTCCTTATCTTGATTGTGATTGTAGTTTCAGGACTTTATGCATGTGTCAAAACTTATCTAATTAGATACTTTAATTTGTGCAGATCATTATATGTGAATTATACTTTATAAAGCTTTTTTGAAAGAATACGTACTGTGTGATTCCATTTACATAAGTTTAAAAATGGGGAAAATTAGAGTTGTTCATATAAAAAGCTCTAAAGAACCAATGTTAAATGAAGACATGAGGGACTTCCCTCATGAGGTGGTCCATAGAAAGTACTGTTGACCTGTGAAAACCACATGGGGTTGGGTTGCCACCTCTAAAGGCAATAAAAATTCTGCATATAATTTATAGTCGGCTCCCTGTACTCATGGTTCCACTGCACCTGAGGTTCCAACCAACGGCAGATCCTGTAGTTCTGTAGTATTTACTGTTGAAAAAAATCTGCATATAAGTGGACACGTGCAGTTCAAACTGGTGTTGTTCAAAGGTCAACTGTGCTCAGTTTTTGTTAGGTAGTGTTGAAGGTGTTCTTAGCAGTATTGATATTATTCCTCTCTTAAGTTTTCACTTAACTAACTTGCTTGAATAACATGCACTCTCCATTCCCTTGATAAAACATAATAAGTAGTGCCAAGTGAATAAGGAAAAACTATTACGCTATTAGGCTGTTCTCTGATAGACCAACTTCTCTTCCTACAAATTTGCTTTTAATGATTATATAATCTGATAAAATAGAATAGAGTGCAAATAGAATGAGAATTCGTTTAATGAATTAAGTTTGGGTACAAAACTCAGTAAAGACAAATTGCTTTAAAAAGTTGTTCTTGAATTAGGTGTGGGCATGAAAAGTTTTAAAGATTAAAGGAAGAAGAAACTAAATATCTGCACTCAGGAGTACTCCATAGAAGTCTTCAAGTTTTGACTCTCCTTTAAAGAAACTAAAAGTGAAATTCATAAACCATGAATTATGGATCTGATTCTATAAGAAAGGCTCTAGAATATCAGTCAGCATACACACATTAAAAGTCTTGACCCTACTTTAAATATTAGCAAATGATATATCATTATATATTAATAAAATGTTTATAGACTTTTTAAACTAAATTTTTTAAAATTTAATCAATTTGCTGATTTATTAGCTAACTACTGTTCCTTCCATTTCCTCATATGTAAAATGAAGGATTTGTGTAGAAATACTAGAAGATCTTTTAAATTTTTTCTTAGAGCCTAAAAATGTTTTTTACAAAAACCGTGGATTCATTTTTCTCAGATGTTCTAATAGTAACACTGACCAATTTTACTATAAATCAGCAAGTCCTTGTTCTGAAATCTAGAATAATATAATCCCAAACATTAATTTTAGATAGTTATTCTTTTCATTGTTAACAGGCTCAACTGTAATGCCTTACAAGCTAGATTTTTTTTTCTCTTCTTTCACCCCTACTGTTTCTTTTCTCTGTTTGATTTGCCCAGGGAAAAGGGTATTCTTCTCTAAGGAATGTCTGAAAATATTTGGTTGAGCTCATTCTGAAACAAAATAGAAGTATTCACAGGAATACCGATACTCCATTAATATGATAAAAACAAAGTATAAATTATTAACTGACGTGATTTACTTTTTTTCTTTCTTTTATCACGGTAAAAAATACAGAACAAAACTTACTACTTTTGAGTGTATAATTCATCGGCTTTAAGTACACTGACAGTGTTGTGCAACCATCACCACTATCTATTCACAGAACTTTTTTATCTTTCCAAAAGAGTAGCTTTGTACCCATTCAACAATAACTGCTAATTCCCCTTTTCCCCCAGTGCCTGATAACCACTATTTTACTGGATTTCTCTATGAATTTGCCTATTCTACGTACCTCAAAAAGTAGCATCACACAATAGTTGTCTGTCTGGCTTATTTCACTGAAGATAATGTTTTCAAGGTTCATCCATGTTGTAGCATGTATCAGAGTTTCCCCTTTGTTTATCCATTCATCCATTGATGGATATTCAGTTTATTTTTACCTTTGACTTTTGTTAATAATGCTGCTGCTGCTGGTATACAAGTATCTGTTCAAGTCCCTGCTTTCAGGTTTTTTGGGTATGTAGAAGTGGAATTGCTGGATCATATGGTAGTAATCCTCTTTTTAACTTTTTGAGGAACCACCAAATTGTTTTCCACAGCAGCTGCACCATTTTACAGTTCCCACCAGCAATGCACAAGGGTTCCTATTTCTCTACATCCTTGCTAACACTTGCTATTTTCCATTTTTTTGGCAGTAACCATCCTAAGGGGTGTAATATAGCATCTCATTCTGATTTTGATTTGTGTGACTTACTTTTAACTGAGATTCAGAAATGCATAGCAATAAATTTTTATGTTGGCTCAATTAAAAATTCTTGGTAACCTGGTAAATTGCATTTTATACTTTTAAACTACACATCTGAATTTATTGGTTGTCCTTGTTAAGGTAGTTTTGAAACTACCATAATATATAAATTATTTAAATGTTACATTGTATTTTTAATTTGTTTCTGACATCTTCAAAGTTTAAAGCATTTCCCTTCTGCGACAACCATTTGTTACCTAGACAACCATTTGTTACCTAGACTCAGCTTAAAAAAGGACATTCTACATGCAGGTAATTATATTCATTGATGCCTGCTAATGCAGTCTGCTTTGTAGTCATAATCTAGCAATACATGACTAAAGAACTTGATTATTCTTGTTTTTCATTTTTATTAAATTAAGAACTTTTTTTGAATAGTGTCATCTTGCAAATGGTTCTTAAAAGAGTAATACTTTTCAAGGCTCCATAATGACTAGATAATTAACCTGCCAGGATTAAGTACACTCAGCTTTGCTTCAGGATACTTAACTCTCAAACAAGGTCAATTATCTCATGATAATAACTGCTTTGTCAAGAGTTACCACTTAATTCCACAGTGAAACGTCACATTACCCGTACAATGCGCTTTAAGATAGAGTTTAAACAGTAAAATACAGCTTGAAAATTGGGCAGAATTCAGTTTAATTATGTCATACATATTAAGAATGCTACATTTTAGATAAAACTCTCCCACATAGACCTAGTGTTTTGAATCTCACAGATGATTTCTGTTTATAAAGATTATGTGTTACTCTGTTTCATCCATCCTTCTGCTGGCATTATTCCCACACTGTACATTTTCTTTCAGGGAAATCCATTTTAAACCTATTGATCCTACAGAGGATTCAGTATGTTAAAAACCTCTAGTGCAGACTAGGAAAATTGAAATTACTGTCTCTTTCCTAAGTGATGATATAACTTTTTAAAAAAATATCCCTTATCAATGAATGAATTACAAAGCAATATACAAAATTCTGCAGTTTTTTTGTTGTTGTTTCTGTTGTGGCTGAGTAGCTCTTAAATCATATTAGGATAGTGATGTATAGCCAAAAACAGGAATGCTACATGATGCATCAGGACATTCTGAAAGAAATGAATAATTGGCTTTAATTACTTGAATCCATGTTTTCTAAACCTGAGTAATGGCTGTGTCTCCTTATAAGTAAACCCTGATCATCTTTTTACTAAAGCAGATGGATTAGGTTAACTTTTTCTTCTTTTACGTAGTTTGCTGGGAGAGGAGGGGGACATTTATTGATATTTATTGTTTACACTGTTAAATCCTTAATCTTTCTAATAGCCATTGATTCTTTTTAAAATAACAATATAAAAATTAATAATTGGAAAACAGCAATAGTGCTTTAATTGTAAATAACCGTTGGTAAACTCTGTCTTATCTGAAGTAGTCTGTCAGCGTCTATAGAAAGATGTCATTTGCTGTTTCACTATGAAAATCTGTGTAAATCTTTAAATTATGTGCACCAAATATAATAAGTGCTATGAATGCATACATCTTCATCCAGATAGTCTCTCTTTGGTTAGGAGACTTACTGTTCTTCATAAAGGTATTATTTTTAATTATGGGAAAAACTTCCTTTCTCTCTAAGTCTGTACATTTTATCCTCAGGGAATTCCTTTTTGAATTGTTACATCTTTTTGTTAAATCTAATTCCTTAAGATACATGATTTCCAAACATTTTCAGAGAGGCAGGCTGTCACCAGATCCATATTCTGACGGGAGAAGAGATGGTCTTTTCTTTCCTCATATCAAGGTGTTTCCAACATGAATGTGGGGAATAGGGCTATACCTAAAATGGTAATTCTACCCTTGTAATTATACAAAAGTGCCTAGTTTCTTCCAAGGAAAGATGGAAGTCACCTTCCTGAGACTCTTCTTATAGATCTTTCCATTCCTCTCTCTTTACTATAAGCAAACAAAGTGAGAGGAGCCTATGATACAGATAAAAATCTAAGGTTGTTATAAGATCAATCCAGGGAAGTGGGAAATGATGTTTCAGAGAAGATACGTAACCCCTTCAAAAAAATTAAAACTTATGGTGCTCATATAAAATTCTGATGTATTTTCTGCTAAGGATAATGAAATTTCAATTAAGATAGGGCTGTGGCATTGTAAGATTGCTGCTTAGCTCCTGGATTCAACTTTCTCCTTTGGGTGTTTCTGATATATTTTACTCACCTGGAAAAAAAAAAAAAATGAGATTCACTGTAGCACAAGGGAGTCTTCTAATGTCAGTGGCATGTTGTAAAGATGTGCTGTGGGAAGGATTTGGAAAGAGCCAAAGGCTATTTAACTGTAAGCTTTGTGTGTCTCTTCCTTCCTTTCTACTTAACTCTCTCCTTTTCTCTTCCAGTCCCCACCAACATACCCTTCCTTTCTTACTCCCTTCATCTCCCTCCCCTTACCAAGCTACACTGCCTCTCTAATGATGAAAGGTTTTCAAATCATTCCCAAACTCATCATTGGCTTAAAAAAAAAAAAACCCTGTAATTTGAAATGGTTTGAATTGCTATGGAGATAATCATATTTTATGCAGATGTCTTTCTGTGTTATTCAGTATTTCAATTACTCTTTTTATTTGAATGTTTTAGATACTGTACTATAAATCTGTGACTATTTTAGTATTATTTGTCTAGTATGCCATGATATAAAGGTAATGAGTTAATATTTAAACTTTCTATTTAATGAATTTTAAAATTTTCTTATTACTAAAATTATAATGAAATTGACTTATGCTTGTAAATAAAAACTAAATTTATATCACAGAAGAAGGAGCCCAGGACTATATTTAGAAAATCCGTTTTTTGACTCAGCTTGAATTTTTCTGTGCCTTTCTTCTTTGACATTAGGAGGATAATTGGCAAATTTTAAGTAGGTTTTATAGATTAGTTAATAGTATTTTATCAACAGTAATTTCTTAGCTTTGATGATTCTAAAATAGTTATGTAAATGTCCACATTTGAAATACTCCTAACCTCCTTTTTCTGATCCAGATCCAATCCAGGATCTCAGTTATCATTTACTTACCATGTTTCCTTAGTTTCTTTAATCTGGAGCAATTTCTTCGTATTTCTTTGTCTTTTATGACTATTACACTTTTGAAAAGTACAGGCCAGTTATTTTGTATTGTATGGAAGGTCCTTCGAGGTAGGATTAACTGATATTTTTTCATAATTCTTTTTGACAAGAATACCTCAAAATGCTGTTGTCTTTTTTCATACATTATATCAAGATTTCAGCTTGTCTCATTACTGATGATATTGACTTTGATCACTTGGTTAAGAAGATGTTGATCCAGTGTACGCACTTTAAAGTTACCATTTTTCCCTTTTAATTTAAATAATAATTATCTTGGGAAATATTTACAAGAGATTATGTACATATTTTGTGTTTTCAATGTACTTTCACCCACTACTTTTAGCATTCATTGATAATTCTTGCCTCCAGCACTTACTGCCTCCAGCACTTACTGCGTGTTTACCAAATGGTGATTTTTCTATTCCCATCATTTCTTCTACATTTTTTAAAATATTTATTTATTTATTATTATTATTTTCTCTTTTTTTGGCTGCATTGGGTCTTAGTTGCAGCACACGGCCTCTTTGTTGCAGTGCACAGGCTTCTCCCTAGTTGTGGTGCTTGGGCTCCAGAGTGTGTGGGCTCTGTAGTTGCAGCACGTGGGCTCTCTGGTTGTGGCGCAGGGCTCAGTAGTTGTGGTGTGTGGGCTTAGTTGCCCCGCAGCATGTGGGATCTTAGTTCCCCAACCAGGGATCGAACCGGCGTCCCCTGCATTGCAAGACGGATTCTTAACCACCAGACCACCAGGGAAGTCCCTCTT
Source organism: Balaenoptera musculus (assembly GCF_009873245.2). Taxonomy (NCBI): domain Eukaryota; kingdom Metazoa; phylum Chordata; class Mammalia; order Artiodactyla; family Balaenopteridae; genus Balaenoptera; species Balaenoptera musculus. The sequence continues at coordinate 60,285,052 of NC_045800.1, read as the reverse complement.
AAATTTATTAATTGGAATTCTGTGTAAGGAAGAAATGCTCCCTCTCCACTTATTAATTTATTTGTTTATATCAGTATAATTTATGGATATTTATTCTATGGGCTATAATCCTTTTAAAATCATTAATTGTTTCTCCATTTATCTCAGTTTTGGCCATTAGGAGCTCCCTCATCTTGGCTCCTCTGTTCTTTTGACACGCCCTGATTAATTTTTTAGCACTTCTTTACTTTCTGGCACCACAAGTTGTTCCAAGTTCATCTTGTATTTTTGCCTGTCTCAGCCCTGGAATCATCTGTTTCTTCGTAGAGTTCTGGTTCCTTGAAGACTGGTTTATTAGAAATTGTACTTAGAAACCAAGAGCTGGGAACTAGGTGTGCTCAGTGCTACTGGGTATCTTCTGGGCCCTCTAAGCAAACAGACCTAAGAAATATGTGTGTGTGTGTGTGTGTGTGTGTGTGTATACACACTTTTATATTTGTCTGTCTACCTACCTACCTACCTGGCTATATTTGTATTAAAAATCATGAGGCTGAAAGGAAAACTCAGATTGCAATCCAGCATCACAAGGTTAAATCTAAACTTCCTTCTTTCCTTATTCATATTTCCTTTCCTTGGCAGTAAGACCTGGCTTTCATTATCTGCAATTTAATGACTCATTTGCTCAAATCTAAAATACCTATAGTTTCAGAATTGCAAAACCACCCTTAGGAGAAGGTGAGTGTATTTTGTATGCAGGAGGGACATGAATTAGGGGCTAGAAGACGGACTATGATAGACATCCTATAAAATATTCCCCTTTGATCCCTTTCTACTGGTATTTATGATCTCATGTAGTTCTCTCTTTTTGACTGTGGGGCTGGAGCTAGTAACTTATAACAAATAGAATATGGCAAAAGTGATGACATGTCATTTCCAAAACTAGATTACAAAAGTTCTATGACTTCTGTCTCATTTTCCCTCTCTTGCTCACTTTCTCTTGGAGCCCCCATTCTTTTTTTTTTTAAGATTTTTTTGATGGTGGACCATTTTTAAAGTGTTTATTGAATTTGTTACAATATTGATTCTGTTTTATGTTTTGGTTTTTTGGCCCCGAGGCATGTGGGATCTTAGCTCCCTGACCAGGGATCAAACCCGCACCCCTTGCATTGGAAGGTGAAGTCTTAACCACTGGACCACCAGGGAAGTCCCTGGAGCCTTCACTCTTGGGAAGGCAAGCTGCCATGCTTTGAGTTGCCCTAAAGAGAGACTCATATGTCAAGAACTGATGTCCCCAAATCAGTAGCCAATGAGGACCTGAGAGTTACATGAATGAGCATAAATGAACTCGGAAGCAAATGTTCCCTTAATCAAACATAAGATAACTGCAGCCCTGGCCTATACTTTGTTAGCAGCCTTGTGAAAGACCTTGATTAAGAGGCACCTAAAAAAATAAAAAAAAATAAAAAAAAATAAAAAAAAAAAAAGAGGCACCTAGCAAAACCATGCCTAGATTCCTGATGTGTAGAAACTATGAGATAATGTGTTTGTTGTTTTAACTCACCAAGTTTTGGAGTAATTTGTCATGCAATAATAGATAACTAATACTTGCTGAGAAAAACATATTTATGAACTAGAATTCAGTATTTGTGTACAGTTTTTTTTTTAAGCATGCGACACATTTACATGGTTCTAAACATAAGAACTATACCAAAAAATTTCCTCAGAAGTGTCCCAGGACCTCTTCTCTCTCTGCTTCTTTCTTCCTTTGTTTCTTCCCACCTACCCTGTACATAATCTGACTCACATTCCTATATTTCTCTTAGCACAGATAACCAGCAGAATGTATATTTTTTCATATCTCCTTCTTTGTTACATGAAATATAGCACACTGTAGGTTCTCTTTGCACTTAGTTTTTTGTTTTTGTTTTTTGGGTTTTTTGTTTGTTTGCTTAAATATATCTTAGAAATGTTTGTTTGTTGATTTTGCTTAAATATATCTTAGAAGTCATTCCATAAAAACTCATAGAGATCTTTCTCATCTTTTTCATAGTTGTATTTACCCAACTATGTGAATGTACTATAGTTTATTCAATCACCCTCTTGTTATGGACATGTAGGTTCTTTACAGTATTTTGCAGTTAAAAACAATCTTTCAATAAATAATCTTGTGCATGCATGTTTTTATGTTGTTAGAGGTATTTCTTCAGAGTAACTTCCTAGAGGTGGGATTGTTGGGTCACAGAATAAGTGCATGTGTAGTTTTGTTAGATACTGCCAAATTCCTCTGCACGAAAGATACAACAGCAGTATATGTGAATATTTTCATTCCCAACAGCAGTATATGTGAATTTTTTTTCTAATGGGGTTATTTTAATGTTTGGATATTAACTATTCTTAAGGCACTGCCATCAAATAGAATTCATTAGAAGTGTCCGATTCTAGCCTTATTTCAAAAACTTGGTTGCTGCAAGAATTAAACTGAATTAGGACTATAACGTGATTCAGCACCTATCAGCCAATTCATTTTAGCACAGGAAAAATAATCTAAAAAATAAAAAAGTGATAATTTTTTAAGGTATAGACTGTAAAGACTTCCATCTCATTTTTCCTTGTTTGTCTAAAATCATTCAATGAATATGAATGAATCCTCATCATATAGTTTTATTTTCTGATCCTATATTTTTATCTTCATTTTCTTTTCTCCTACAAATCCCTCTTTCTCCTGCACTACCTAACTACTCATGTTTTCCAGAATGCACCATATTTATTTTTGCCTTCATGTCTTTTCATATTCTAATCCTTCTGTCTTTATCCTTACCCCTCTCCAACTCTGTCTGGCTAACTTCTACTTATCCATTAAAACTCAGTTCATATATTACTTCCCTCACCTTCTCCTCTCCTTCTCCTCCCCCCTCCACCCTCATTCACTTAGTCATTTTATAAATTTGATTTTTTGATATTTTGTGTGTAATTATAAGACATTTTTTTCTTAATACTTACATTGTTTAGTAATTACTTGTTAATGTATTTTCTCTTACACTAATGTATTCCTTTACAGCAGACTTCTGTTCATTATTATAGTCCTACTGCCTAACAAATAATATGTATTTATTAAACATTCAATAAATGAATGAATGAGTTTTTTCCTTTGCTGGGAGAGTTTGAACCTTTGCAAATTACAGAGAATAGTTGTCTTTTTAAATATGATTGTCCTGCTTAATCACCACTTTTGATCTTAGAAAGATTTAGGATTTAAAATTTGATCTTAAATCTGAATCCACCAAACTAAACTTTGTAACTATTTTAGACTGTATCTAACACATTTAAAATATTTTTAGGTAATATAATATTGTCCTTCAGTTTGACCACGATTTATTGAGAGCATATTCTACATCAGGCACTGTGTTCTACATCTGTATTCTAAAATCTTTTTAGAATGTTAACACTGCTGTTACACAGTCACTCACTTATCACCATCTTTTTCCTCTCAACTTTTTTCAAAATAAGAATCTGCAATGTGTTTTCACCTATGGAGTTCAGGTCCAGCGTAGAGGTCCCAGTCCATGTGAATCGTTTTAAGAGCCTCAATTTTGTGGTAACCCTGTACTAATTTCACAAGCCCAGGGGACCCTGGTTTCCACCAAAAGTATTTTGTCAGCCCTCTTACTCTCTGGTTTCAATCCATACTGTAGAGAAGGGAGACCAGGGAACCTGAAACTTCAGCTCCCTCTTTTCACATTTCGCTATCTAAAAAACAGAAGATTTAAACCTATCATCTTTTCCTATAGTCAAGAAATGATTGGTTCCTCCTATTTTCAATTCCTTTTCCTTGGAAGGGTGTCCTAACGTTCTTTCTAAAATATGACTGCTCATAGGATTGATGTTAGATATTTTTAAGCCAAATAGGTATGCTGTCCCCATGACTGTTGTTATAATGTTAAATTACTATTCCTTTTGAACATTATATAATGAATAATACATTTTGAGAGGCGATGTGTGTTTTCAGTAACTGACCTGAATAAAACTAAATATTAAGTATGGAGATATTAGTTAATAGAGTGGATATTAGTACTAATTTATTCATATTAGTACTAATTATTCATATTAAGTTAGAATTCTTAATTTCACAAATAGAGTATCTTTTATTACAGCATCAAGCCAACTAGGGTTGATAGTTTGTGCAAAATTAATTTTTTACAGCATGGGGAAACACACGTTTTTCTCTCAGCATGGTATTAATTTAAAAATGACCTGTTTGAGCACAAGCAAGATGAACTACAATCCTGCAGCCTGTGGAACAAAAACCACATTCACAGAAAGATAGACAGGATGAAAAGGCAGAGGGCTATGTACCAGATGAAGGAACAAGATAAAACCCCAGAAAAACAACTAAATGAAGTGGAGATAGGCAACCTTCCAAAAAAGAATTCAGAATAATGATAGTGAAGATGATCCAGGACCTCGGAAAAATGGTCATGGGAACATACATATCGACAATTACCTTAAACATGAATGGATTAAATGCTCCAACCAAAAGACACAGACTCAGTGAAGGGATACAAAAATAAGACCCATATATATGCTGTCTACAAGAGACCCACTTCAGACCTAGGGACACATACATACTGAAAGTGAGGGGATGGAAAAAGATATTCCATGCAAATGGAAATCAAAAGAAAACTGGAGTAGCAATACTCATATCAGATAAAATAAACTTTAAAATAAAGAATGTTACAAGAGACAAGGAAGGACATTACATAATGATCAAGGGATCAATCCAAGAAGAATATATAACAATTATAAATACATATGCACCCAACATAGAAGCACCTCAGTACATAAGGCAGCTGCTAACAGCTATAAAAGAGGAAATTGACAGTAACACAATAATAGTGGGGGACTTTAACACCCCACTTACACCAATGGACAGATCATCCAAACAGAAAATTACTAAGGAAACAAAAGCTTTAAATGACACAATAGACCAGATAGATTTAATTGATATTTATAGGACATTCCATCCAAAACAGCAGATTACACTTTCTTCTCAAGTGCACATGGAACATTCTCCAGGAGAGATCACATCTTAGGTCACAAATCAAGCCTCAGTAAATTTAAGAAAATTGAAATCATGTCAGGCAACTTTTCTGACCACAGTGCTATGAGATTAGAAATGAATTACATGGGCTTCCCTGGTGGCGCAGTGGTTGAGAATCTGCCTGCTAATGCAGGGGACATGGGTTCGAGCCCTGGTCTGGGAAGATCCCACATGCCGTGGAGCAACTAGGCCTGTGAGGCACAACTACTGAGCCTGCGCGTCTGGAGCCTGTGCTCCGCAACAAGAGAGGCCACGATAGTGAGAGGCCCGCGCACCGCGATGAAGAGTGGCCCCCGCTTGCCGCAACTGGAGAAAGCCCTAGCACAGAAACGAAGACCCAACATAGCAATCAATCAATCAATAAATAAAATAAATAAATCTTTAAAAAAAAAAAAAAAGAAATGAATTACAGGAAAAAAAACGTAAAAAACACAACCACATGGAGGCTAAACAATACATTACTAAATAACCAAGAGATCACTGAAGAAATCAAAGAGGAAATCAAAAAATACCTAGAGACAAATGACAATGAAAACATGACAACCCAAGACCTATGGGATGCAGCAAAAGCAGTTTTAAGAGGGAAGTTTATAAGCTATACAAGCTTACCTCAAGAAACAAGAAAAATCTTAAATAAACAATCTAACCTTAAACCTAAAGGAACTAGAGAAAGAAGAACAAACAAAACCCAAAGTTAGCAGAAGGAGAGAAATCATAAAGATCAGAGCAGAATTAAATGAAATAGAAACAAAGAAAACAATAGCAAAGATCAATAAAACTAAAAGCTGGTTCTTTGAGAAGATAAACAAAATTGATAAGCCATTAGCCAGACTCATCAAGAAAAAGAGGGAGAGGACTCAAATCAATAAAATCAGAAATGAAAAAGGAGAAGTTACAACAGACACCGCAGAAATACAAAGCATCCTAAGAGACTACTAAAAGCAACTCTATGCCAATAAAATGGACATGCTGGAAGAAATGGACAAATTCTTAGAAAGGTATAACCTTCCAAGACTGAACCAGAAAGAAAGAGAAAATATGAACAGACCAATCACAAGTAATGAAATTGAAACTGTGATTAAAAATCTTGCAACAAACAAAAGTCCAGGACCAGATGGCTTCACAGGTGAATTCTATCAAACATTTAGAGAAGAGCTAACACCCATCCTTCTCAAACTCCACCAAAAAATTGCAGGGGAAGGGACACTCCCAAACTCATTCTATGAGGCCACCATCACCCTGATACCAAAACCAGACAAAGATACTACAAAAAAAGAAAATTACAGACCAATATCACTGATGAATATAGACGCAAAAATCCTCAACAAAATACTAGCAAACAGAATCCAACAGCACACTGAAAGGATCATACACCATGATCAAGTGGGATTCATCCCAGTGATGCAAGGTTTCTTCAATATACACAAATCAATCAATGTGATACACCATATTAACAAACTGAAGAATAAAAACCATATGATCATCTCAATAGATGCAGAAAAAGCTTTTGACAAATTTCAACACCCATTTATGATAAAAAACTCTCCAGGGCCTCCCTGGTGGCGCAGTGGTTGAAAATCTGCCTGCCAATGCAGGGGACACGGGTTCGAGCCCTGGTCTGGGAGGATCCCACATGCCGCGGAGCGACTAGGCCCGTGAGCCACAACTACTGAGCCTGCGCGTCTGGAGCCTGTGCTCCGCAACAAGAGAGGCCGCGATAGTGAGAGGCCCGCGCACCGCGATGAAGAGTGGCCCCCACTTGCCACAACTAGAGAAAGCCCTCGCACAGAAACGAAGACCCAACACAGCCGTAAATAAATAAATAAACAAACTATTAAAAAAAAAAAAAAAAAAAAAACTCTCCAGAAAGTGTGCATAGAGGGAACCTACCTCAACATAAATAAAGGCCTTATACGACCAACCCACAGCAAACATCATTCTCAATGGTGAAAAACTGAAAGCATTTCCTCTAAGATCAGGAACAACACAAGGAGGCCCACTCTCACCACTATTATTCAACATAGTTTTGGAAGTCCTAGCTGCAGCAATCAGAGAAGAAAAAGAAATAAAAGGAATACAAATTGGAAAAGAAGTAAAATAGTCACTGTTTGCAGATGACATGATACTATACATAGAGAATCCTAAAGATGCCACCAGAAAACTACTAGAGCTAATCAATGAATTTGGTAAAGTTGCAGGATACAAAATTAATGCACAGAAATCTCTTGCATTCCTATGCACTAATGATGAAAAATCTGAAAGAGAAATTAAGGAAACACTCCCATTTACCATTGCAACAAAAAGAATAAAATGCCTAGGAATAAACCTACCTAGGGAGATAAAAGATCTTTGTGCAGAAAACTATAAGACACTGATGAAAGAAATTAAAGATGATACCAACAGATGGAGAGATATACGATGTTCTTGGATTGGAAGAATCAATATTGTGAAAATGACTATACTACCCAAAGCAATCTACAGATTCAATGCAATCCCTATCAAATTACCAATGACATTTTTTACAGAACTGGAAGAAAAAATCTTAAAATTTATATGGAGACACAAAAGTCCCCAAATAGCCAAAGCAGTCTTGAGGGAAAAAAACGGAGCTGGAGGAATCAGCCTCCCTGACTTCAGACTATACTTGATTACTACAGTAATCAAGACAATATGGTACTGGCACAGAAAAAGAAATATAGATCAATGGAACAAGATAGAAAGCCTGGGGATAAACCCACGCACCTATGGTCAACTAATCTATGACAGAGGCGGCAATATACAGTGGAGAAAAGACAGTCTCTTCAATAAGTGGTGCTGGGAAAACAGGACAGCTACATGTAAAAGAATGAAATTAGAACACTCCCTAACACCATACACAAAAATAAACTCAAAATGGATTAGAGACCTAAATGTAAGACCAGACACTATGAAACTCTTAGAGGAAAGTATAGGCAGAACACTCTCTGACATAAATCACAGCAAGATCTTTTTTGATCCACCTCTTAGAGTAATGGAAATAAAACCAAAAATAAACAAATGGGACCTAATGAAACTTAAAAGCTTTTGCACAGCAAAGGAAACCATAAACAAGACGAAAAGACAACCGTCAGAATGCGAGAAAATATTTGCAAACGAATCAACAAAGGATTAATCTCCAAAATATATAAACAGCTCATGCAGCTCAATATTAAAAACACAAACAACCCAATCCAAAAATGGGCAGAAGACCTAAATAGACATTTCTCCAAAGAAGATATACAGATTGCCAACAGACACATGAAAGAATGCTCAACATCATTAATCATTAGAGAAATGCAAATCAAAACTACAATGAGATATCATCTCACACCGGTCAGAAAGGCCATCATCAAAAAATCTAGAAACAATAAATGCTGGAGAGGGTGTGGAGGAAAGGGAACACTCTTGCACTGTTGGTGGGAATGTAAATTGATACAGCCACTATGGAGAACAGTATGGAGGTTCCTTTAAAAACTACAAATAGAACTACCATACGACCCAGCAATCCCACTACTGGGCATATACCCTGAGAAAAACATAGTTCAAAAAGAATCATGTACCAAAATGTTCATTGCAGCTCTATTTACAATAGCCAGGACATGGAAGCAACCTATGTGTCCATCATCGGATGAATGGATAAAGAAGATGTGACACATATATACAATGGAATATTACTCAGCCATAAAAAGAAATGAAATGGAGGTATTTGTAATGAGGTGGATGGAGTTAGAGTCTGTCATACAAAGTGAAGTAAGTCAGAAAGAGAAAAACAAATACAGTATGCTAACACATATATATGGAATCTAAGGAAAAAAAAAAAAGGCCATGAAGAACCTAGTGGCAAGACGGGAATAAAGACACAGACCTACTAGAGAATGGACTTGAGGATATGGGGAGGGGGAGGGGTGAGATGTGACAGGGTGAGAGAGTGTCATGGACATATATACACTACCAAATGTAAAATAGATAGCTAGTGGGAAGCAGCCGCATAGCACAGGGAGATCAGCTCGGTGCTTTGTGACCACCTAGAGGGGTGGGATGGGGAGGGTGGGAGGGAGGGAGATGCAAGAGGGAAGAGATATGGGAACATATGTATATGTATAACTGATTCACTTTGTTATAAAGCAGAAGCTAACACACCATTGTAAAGCAATTATACTTCAATAAAGATGTTTTTAAAAAAAAAAAAAAACTAAAAATAGAATTACCATATGACCCAGCAATCCCACTACTGGGCATATACCCAGAGAAAACCATAATTCAAAAAGACACATGCACCCCAATGTTCATTGCAGCACTGTTTACAATAGCCAGGTCATGGAAGCAACCTACATGCCCATTGACAGACGAATGGATAAAGAAGATGTGGTACATATATACAATGGAATATTACTCAGCCATAAAAAGGAACAAAATTGGGTCATTTGTAGAGACATGGATGGATCTAGAGACTGTCATACAGAGTGAAGTAAGTCAGAAAGAGAAAAACAAATATCGTATATTAACGCATATATGTGGAACCTAGAATAATGGTAGAGATGAACCAGTTTGCAGGGCAGAAATTGAGACACTGATGTAGAGAACAAACGTATGGACCCCAAGGGGGAAAAGCAGCAGCAGGTAGGGGTGGGGGTGTGATGAATTGGGAGATTGTGATTGACATGTATACACCAGTATGTATAAAATGGATGACTAATAAGAACCTGCTGTATAAAAAAAGAAGAAAAAAAAATAAAGCAACATGACTGCTAAAAATAAGTAAATAAATAAAATAAGAATGACCTCTTCAGTTTTTGCCTCTTCCAGGAGGGAAATTCTGGTTAGGAGGTAAATTCAGTTTACTCCTTCATAATCAAATTTCCCTTTTGTCATGCTAAACTGAGAGTTTACATTTCTTGATATGCTGAACCCCGAAATGCACCATAAGGAATACCACAAAATGAATTAGTAGAACTTTTGTTTGTTGCTCAGGATGTTTAGATCAGCTACAAAATGGGTGAAAAGACACAAACCTATCAAGCAGTGTTGTCACAACTGAACGGTACTTGGTACTGTTTTTTAAATAACAAGTGGAAGAAGTGGAATATTTAGGAAAGGGGAGGATTTAGGATGGGCCTTTTAAACTGATTTTAATGCATTAATTACTGTGTGGCAAAAGCATGGGAAGAGTTAGGCCTTTTCTAGAAATATTTTAATCTCTATTTGTCTAGCTACTCTCAGTTAGATTTATACTGAGTTCTGGATTTTGTTTCTTTTTCTTTTATTCTAAGCAATCAGAAAAATACTCCTAAGATGTCACTGATTTAGTTATCAGATTCCCTTTATCTCTTTGTATAGTAGGTAACATGAGTACAGGGAATGTTTCTAGAAAGATTGCTCATGCCTAGATCAATTTCAAGGTAGAGCCTTTAAAAATTACCTGTGTTGTGAGAAAATAGAACATCCTGGATAGTAGAGAGAAGAGTAGAAATAGAAGTGGAAAAGAAGATGGACAAACTTCCAGATGATTTGATACCTTTTGGGACCCCCTCATTCTTAATACAGTAATTGAGGATGTATTCAGTTTTCTAATTTATTTTATAATGATCTTTAATATAATGTTAAAAATAAATTTTTATTCTGGAAATTTATAAATATGACGAATTTACAAGTCAAAATTATATATTTCATCAAAGTACCTTTAAGTGATTTTTAACAATTTTCCAACTATAATAATAATACATGCTCATTTTAGAGAATGAAAAATATAGAAACATGCAAAGAAAAAAATTAAAATCAACATTCATTATATCATCCAGCATTAATTATTCCAAAACATTTTTGTGTTTCCTTGCAGTGTTTTTTTCCGTACATATATTTAAACTTTTTATTTTGAAATGATTTCAAATTAGAGAAGAGTTGTAAGAAGAGTACAAATTAATTTCTACCATATGCTTTAAGCATTCTCTCTTTCTGCCTTTGATACACAGCATATATTCAAATTTTTCTTGTCTTCCAGGAATGTCCTTTCTAGTAATTTTGTTCTTCTACTTCAAGATCCAATCCAAGATTGTGCGTTGCCTTTATTTGTCATATCTCTTTGTTTTCCTTTAATCTGGAACAGTTCCTTGGTCTTTCTCTGTCATGACATTGGCATTTTCAAAGAGTATAGCCAACTTTTGTTTGATATATGCAAAGTTTTAACAAATTGACATTATTTCCATTATTATAATTTTATTTCTCCTTTTCTACTTGCATTATATTTTCGTCATTTTCCAACGTCATTAATTGTCCTTCAAGTATCATTTGGGGTTGCTGTATAATATCATTTATTTTTATTAGTCTTGTATTGTTGAATGTTTTTAATGTTTCTGATTTTTTCCGTATTCAAATACAGTTTGGAAGAACATCTTTGTAAATAAATTTTCAATGTAATTTTGATTTCTGAATTCATCTATCAAGTATTTGTTAAGTGCTTACAACATGGAGCAACAAAACAAAAATCCTACAGAAGACAACAATTAAATTAATCTCTATGGTTAATCTCTATGTTAATCTCTATGATTCTGAATATAATTAAAATGGAAATTTGGAAAGGGGGAAAAGTACCAGATAATGAGGTTGCCAGATTCAGCGTAGAGAAATACAGGATTTCCATTTAAATTTGAATTTCAGATGGGATTCACAATATTTGAGGCATAATTACACTAAAAAATTATTAATTACATATATGAAATTCACGTTTAACGGGGCATCTAGTATTTCATCTGGCAGCCATACCAGAAGATTGAGTGTTCAGGAAACCTTCATGGTAGAGGTGATGGAAGGGAGTAAAGATGTTTTACACAAAAGGAATGGCTTCAGAAAGCCACTGAATGTAAGAATGGAGTATGCTCCATAAGGATAAAAACTTTGTGTCTCATTCACATTAGGGATACTTAGGTGAATAAGAACAGTTATGGTCCCTACCCTTATGGATTTTACAGTCAAGCAGGAGTGACAGACATTATTTAATTAAGGTACTTCTTAATTTATAAGTATCAACACAGTCAAATATTATAAGGGGAAGGTACTTTGTTCTGAAATTATATAAAATAAGGATGTAGTCTTAAAAACCTGACCAGGTTCAACATGGAGTTATGTTGTGTCTTGAGGGAGTGACACAATTTCTTTTATGAAGTTTTCCTTCGTTCATTAATTTTCCCCCTGAGTTTATAGAATTCTCTTTGGGCTGTCACACTTGGTTTTTTATCTTTTTATGTGGGTGATTTCCTTTACATAGTAGATTGAATATTCTTTGAGAAAGGAGAGATTAGGATAGGCAAAAAAGTATTTAGATTTACTTTTATCCCATATAGTTTCATGTGTATAGTATCAATAGGTATAAATTATTTATATGTTGATTCATTGAAGTTATAATGGAGCTTCTGATAGCTGTAGATATGCTGTGTACATTAGGATTGAGACTATTTCTGGATTCTTTGAACATCTTAAAGAAGGTTGTGATGCCTAGTTGTCCTTGTTAGTTTGTAGACCTTGAGTGGCAATTTTAGGTTGGAGCATCTATCCAGGGACTTGCAGTCAAAGGAGCTTTGATAACCATTGTCACATTAATCAAAATAGTTGTTTTGAATCTACCTTCAATATATATTGAAAATCTGACTACTTCATACCACGTCTGCTATCTTCCTCCTAGTTCAAGATGGTATTATCACTTCCTGGATTATTTCAAAATACTCATAATTGCTCCCCCCTGGATCTTGTCCCCCTTGCAACAATAGGAAGATATTAGAGGTTTTTAGGCAGTGGTGGTAACATTATTAGATCTGTGCTTTGACATGGCTACATTGTGCTTAATAGATTGGAATAGGAATAGGGTAAATGTGGGTTGATTTGGAGAACACTAATAACAACCTTAGTCTTTTTAATTAATTTGCATCTTTTTACTTATTAATATCCATTTGAACCTTAGTTTATAATGTGCTATACTCAAATATAATTGCATTACTTATTAAGTAAACTTTTTTCTTACAGTTTTATTGAGATATAATTGACGTACAGCACTATGTAATTTTAAGGTATACAGCATGATGATTTGACTTATATACCTCATGAAATGATTATCACAATAAGTTTAGTGAATATCTGTCACAAACTGGGAGATTAGGATTGTCATATATACACTACCATACATAAAATAGATAGCTAGCGGGAACATGCTATAAGCACAGGAAGCTCAGCTCAGTGCTCTGTGATGACCTAGATAGGTGGGATGGGGGGGATTGAGAGGGAGGTCCAGGAGGGAGGGGATATAGGTATACATATAGCTGTTTCACTTCACTGTACAGCAGAAACTAACACAACATTGTAAAGCGTTTATACTCCAATTAAAAAAAAAATAGAAAAAAATTTTTACGATGAGAACTCTTAGGAATTACTCTCTTAACAACTTTTGTGTATGATATACAGCAGTATTCATTATATTTATCATGTTGTATTCATATTTATTATTACATCCCTAGTACTTATTTATCTTATAACTGGAAGTTTGTAGTACCTTTTGACTACCTTCATCCAATTCCCTCTCTCTCCCCACCCACCCCACCACCTGCCTCTGTAAATGTAAATCTGGTCTCTTTTTCTATGAGTTTGTCTGTATGTTTGTTTTTGAAGTATAATAGACCTACAAGACTATGTTAGTTCCTGTTACACACCTAGTGATTTTAGGTAAATTTTTTTTTATATTAAGACAATCCTATATAACAAGAGTAATTAAGCCAGTGTGGCATTGACTTAAGGATAAGCTAACAGACAAAGGATAGAAATAGACCCATACATGTACAGTCACCTAATTTACAACAGAGGTGCCACTGGCGAATAGAGAGCAAAGGATGGTGCTGGGGGTCACTTGAATGTTCATGTTGAACAAAATTAACTTTGATCCTTACCTTACACCAAAAATTGGTTCTATATGGATTGTACATAAATATAAAATGTAAAACAATAAAGCTTCCAGAAGAACTCAGGAAAATACCATCATGGTCTTGAGTAGGCAAAAATGTCTTATGAAGGACACAAAATGCTAACAATAAAGAAAAATAAATTAGAATCATTAAAATTAAGGAATTCTTTTCCTCAAAATACATCATTATGAAAGTGAAAAGATAAGATACAAAGTGGACTTAAGAATCATGAGAAGTTCAGCAGGGGAGACTAGTGAAAGGAAATATGGTCATGCATGATTTTTTTCCCTATATAAGAAATATGAAAAGTAGAGAATCCTGCATTTAACTAAAGCCAGAAAACATTTTGAATCCTTACTTGTTCTGATTTTATGCCTTTTACTTAGTAAATGTACATACCTTAGGCTTATAAATTCAGGCATATGTTATATACATCTTTTAGTGTCTTTTTAATGGTTAGAAAACTTGGGTTTTCTTTCCCCAACTCTTTTTAATTCCCAGCCAACTATGAAATATGCCACATTTATCCTCATTAAATAGTGAGATATCTTAGCCCTTTCCACTAATTTGTTACATTGATAGAAAGGATTTAGTTAGGTGGTAATGTTAGATAAACCTAATAAAAAATTGTTTTCATAAGCCACTGCTATCAGCTATTATTTGATATTTTAAAACACTTTGTACTTCTTATTTTTACTTTACATTATTACCTTACATTTTTAAAATGGCTCATTAATTCAAAATGTCTTTTATGTCTAAAGCAGTTCAAATAGTAGACTGGGAGTAGAAAGAGATTGACTATTAACGGGCATGGAGATATCTTTTTGGGCTGGCGGCAGTGTTCTAAAACTGGATTGTGGTGATGTTTGCAAAAATCATTGAATTGAGGGACTTCCCTGGTGGCGCAGTGGTTAAGAATCGGCCTTCCAGTGCAGGAGACACGGGTTCAATCCCTGGTCCGGGGAGATCCCACAAACCGTGGAGCAACTAAGCCTGTGCGCCACAACTACTGAGCCTGTGCTCTAGAGCCCACAAGCTACAGCTACTGAACCTGCGTGCCACAGTTACTGAAGCCCATGTGCCAGAGCCAACGCTCTGCAGCAAGAGAAGCCTGCGCACTGCAACAAAGAGTAGCCCTCGCTCACTGCAACTAGAGAAAGCCTGCGCGAAGCATCGAAGACCCAACACAGCCAAAAGTTAATTAATTAATTAATTAATTTTTAAAAACTTAAAAAAAAAATCATTGAATTGTGCACTGAAAACATGTCTTTTATAGTATGTAAATTGATACCCTAATAAAACTACTTTTTCTCGTTTTAAGGACACCATTAATACAATGAGTAGGCCAACAGCAAGTTAGGTGAAAACATTTACAATTCATGTATCTGATAAAGATTTGTATATAGTATATATAAAGATATATACTACAAATTAAACAGCACAACAACAACAAAAAGTGGGCAAAAGACTTGGACACGTCACAAAGAGAAATAATATAGTGGCCAATAAGCACATGAAAAGGGGCTTAGTGTCATACATCATTAGGGAAATATAAATCAACACAATGAGATAACATTCCCCACCAACTTTAGTGGTTAAAATGAAAAGAACTACCAAGTGTTGGAAAGGATATGGAACAACTAGAGCTCCCATTCTTTGCTGGTAGGACCACAAATTTAGAAAATTATTTGATAAGGTTTTTAAAAAATATATGTAAGCTTAATCACGCATCTACCCTATTACCCAGCAAGTCATTTATCTAAGAGGAGCAAAAATATATGTCCACAAAAATACTTGTGCACATTCACAGCAGGAAACAGGTGTCCATCAAAAGGATAATTTTTCAACAAGTTGTGGTATACTCATACAATAATACATTACTAGACAATAAAAAGAAATCAACTACTGTTACCCGCAACCACGGGGATAAATCTCAACAAAGTCAGACACAAAATAATATTTGTGTTCTGTATTAATCCATTCAAATAGGCAAAAGCTATCTATGATAAAAATCAGTAAATAGTTTCCTTTTTGTTAAGCAGGCATGGAAATTGACTGGTAAAGGGCAATAGAGACCTTTCTGGGATTATGGAAATGTTCTACACCTTGTTTTGAGTGAACATTTGAGACCTGTGCATCCTGTTGTTTGCAAAGTGTACTTCAATTATAAGAAAATACAAAATGCTATAAATAACAGCCAATTGCAAGCCAACCAAGCATCTCTCATAGTAAATCTCATCAGTTTTTACAAGAAAAATAAATCCTGTTTCTAAAAAAAGGAAACAGTTTTATTTAATGCTATTTTACATATGCTTATATATGACAGATTATAAAAAGATTATCTAAACAAATGGAATAAAGATCCTCTATGAAGAAGGATGAGTTTTTTGCCTTATTGTATATGCTCTTATATTTAGTAAAACAAGGTGGTTTCCTGTGGTAGCCTCTTATACTCTGTTTTCTTATGCTTTCTTGTGGTAAAATGTGAACTGTGATGTTCTGCCCAAGAAAGGGTAATTATACATCTGTGTACTCTTTTTCTCTTCTCTTGTCCTTTTTTTTTTTCTCTTATTATGAAATTGTTAATATGTATCAAAGAACGTACAGAACACATATGTTACAAAGCAGATGCGTCTGCCTCTCTCCCCATTTGATTCATTTAAAACTCTTGCCAATCCCCTGCAAAGCTAATACCTATTTTGACTTCTACATTTTTATTTTCTGAAATATATGTGTGTGTATATACA
The DNA here is from genome assembly GCF_009873245.2 of Balaenoptera musculus. NCBI lineage: Eukaryota > Metazoa > Chordata > Mammalia > Artiodactyla > Balaenopteridae > Balaenoptera > Balaenoptera musculus. The sequence continues at coordinate 60,268,268 of NC_045800.1, read as the reverse complement.
TATGTATATATATCTTTATACAGTATATTGTTTTGCTTCTCTTTTAGCTTTATAGAAATGGTATAATATGGAATGTAGTGTCCTGAGTTTTGCTCTTTTCATTCAATAATAGGGTTCTAAGATTCATCCATGTTGCTATATATAGCTGAAGTTTATTAATTTATGTTGCTATATGATATTGTTGAAAAAAATTTTGGTCCTTTTTCCTTTGCCGTCTTTCACATCGTTTGACTACACCTGTAGCAGTAGTTAAATCAGCAAACTCATGAGTGACTTCACATGTAAGGAACACTTCTAACATTATGACTTGGAAATATAGATACCATTAGAAGTCCCTTCTATTTCTACAAGTATAGTAAGCTATATGATTTGCATTTTCATAGTAGGATATAAATTATATAGTTATACTGACAGCTGCAGGGTAGAAAGTTTTAACACACTAGAATGAAGTGTATCTTGGAGACATTTTTTGGTATCTGAAGATCAACATGCTCCATATGGTGCCACTGAACCAATGAGCTTGAAGAAAATATTCCTATTGCTCAAACAGCACAACGTATGGATTACTCTTTTGTACACAAGTTTGTCTTTCTATATGATAGTTGTATGTATAAAGTATATTGATTATAAATATAACCTGCTTTATTTAACCTGTATGTTTCCTCCGAGTTCTAATAAAATGATACTGTATTTTCTAGGTTAGAAAGTGTATTACAATTAAGAAAAATAACAACCTCCAGGTCAAAGTTAATAGCAAGTTATTCAATATAGGATATGGTAAAGCTTATAACATTGTCATTTACTATGAATAATAAACATAATTCTGATGGGTTTTTTTAGTAGTCCATCTTGATGTTAGTATTTGTTGTATTTAGTAGTGTTTTATTTCCCACAGAATATGGTTCTTTATAAAAGAACCCCCAAATGTTTATTATATAAAAACATAATTTAAGTCATTATGTGAGATCCCTTTAGCTGTCTCATAAGTCAGAATAATGGATTGAAAGAGAGGGAGGGAGGGGTGAGGTGAGGGAGAGAGAATTGGCAGAGAAACTTGTTAAGATTTATACTCCTAAGCGGCATCATACAGAAAGTTTAAAATTAAATATAGAATATTATAAACATATCATTAAAATACAGGACAATCAGAGACTGTTCTAAAAGTAATCAGAGTCTTAGGAGGATCGTGTTTCTAGGTTGCTCTGGCAAGAAAGCACTTAGAAGATTGAAATAACACTGGTGCCAAATCAGAGATTTCTCCCACTGTAATCAACCTAAAAATCTGACTTAGTTGGTCCTAACAGTAGACTCAGACCCCTAGAGAAGATAAGCAGAGCATTTTTCCTATTGACCAAGGCTGAGACTTCATTCATCCTTAAATCACATGGGACATTGCACATACTTTTTTAGAAGCCTAGATCAATAATAATAATAGTAGTAGTAGTAGTAGTAGTAGTAGTAGTAGTAGCAGTAGTAGTAGTTCTTTAGGAAGCAGCTAAAACCCTGTGATAAAAGACACTATTCATTTGTTTTCTTGAATGGAGGAGGCATTATAGGGAGTGAAGGCTTATTAAACCTCATTTTTTAAAAAGAAGGTGTAGAATTTTATTCTAATAAGTCATGCAACAAGGAAATTTACGTTACTGCAGCTCCAGGGCAGCAATTACTTATATATTGACAACTTATACATGTTTTACATGCCCGTTTGCTCTCCTGTTCACTACTGAAATGTAGTTACCATAGCAATGAACACATCACATGGTTCCTGTGCTAGTTCTAAAATAGAGAACAGCAATATGCCATATGAGCCATGCTTATTTTCTACATAAGGACTGCATATACAACTTGAGGATATTCCATGCCCTTCTCAGTGCAGATAGCTTATCATTGATTTAGAAAGCTTTCAAAGTAAAAAGCAATTGGCAGGAGTATATTTCAAGTCTCCAACCTCTCTTGTATTATATAGTGTGTATTCTTTGCCACTGAGCTAAAAGAACGGCTTCACTAGCTTTGACCAGCGGGGACTCTGCTATTGTGTATTCAACCAAATATCTTCTGTTGGAATATCTCTACTACTCAGGAGATTTGGCAGGAGGGGCATATGTAGCATTCACGGAAACATTTTCTCAGTCTTATTGACCAGTCCTTATCCAATCTTAGCTTTTCTCCTACTGCCTTCTTTTATGTATCAAGTTAAAAAAAATATAGGAGTCTGTTCTAGAATTTGAGAAGAAGAGGATGCCAGGCACAGCTGGAGGCATGCTGTTAGTTCCCTTTTAGGACCACTATTGCTCTGTAAGATTTAAGCATAGGTTACACAGCAGTGTATCTGTAAAAAAAAGGACTTCAGATTTCTGTGATTGGTGCTGTCAGGTCCTCACTTCTGCCTCTTGCATTCTTTAGAGTAGGTAGTAGGGTGTCAGACCTCAGAAATAAAATACGAGCACACCCCTGTTACTGTGGATCTTATCAAGATATCTATTTGAAACAGTCCAAGAACCGTGACAGATGAGAGAGTGGTGCTACTCTGTAACTATTTCTAATGTGTATAAAATAAAAATAAATTTCTACTTGAGCTGCCAGCTATGTTACACCTATTGTCATTGGAGCTATGAATTAAAATTTTTAAATGTTTTTATTGAAACTACTAGAAACAACTATACCGTAGATAGTAGAGGAATCTGGTGCTTTATTTTCCTCATATTTTACCTTATACTCTGGACTGCAGTTTGTGAGAGGTGAATTGTAGGTCTTCAAACACAAATAAGTAAATTTAAGAAGCTAAATAGGCATATATTTGACAGGCTATTACTGATGGGATATATGTTGAGTGTATAATATTTGTGTTTGCCCGTTCATCCCCTTTGTAATTTAAAAACCATGTAACTTAGTATTACATAAATTATATAGTATCAGATACTTCTGTATCCAAATAGTATAGAACAAATGACTGAAGATGTCATTGTTACATTGTACTTGAACTTTATTTCTTTTTTCGTGGTCATTGTTAAAAACTTGGCCTTTACAAAACTAGATAAAGGAAACTCTTTCATAATCCCACCACATCTCATAGTCAGATAATCTCTGTTACTAGTTTTGGGTATGCCCTTCCAGATTATTTTTTGTCATAAAAGTATTTAAAATATTCACTTTAATGAGATTGTACTATAATTCTGCTTTGAAGCTTTTTACCTAACAAAATACATAGGCCTCTTTTCTTGTTAGTACAGACTTATCTTCCTTACTTTTTATAATAGTTATATTATTGTATGAATACACCATAGTTTGTTCTCCTCTTGAAAGCTGTTGGGGTGTCTTCTGTTTTTTTATTATTATAAATAGCGCTATAGTGAATATATATGTCTATGTACTTTAGTGTAAATTTTTCTATAGGATAAATCTCTAGAAGTAGAGCTGCCAATTCTGAGGAAATAAATATTTTAAGTTTTGATAAACTTTTCCAGTTGCCCTCCTGAGTGTTTCTACCAATTCGTATTCCCAATTTAAGTGTGTTTTTAAAGTTTGCCAAAATGATCAATTTAAAGTGACATCTCATTGTTTTAATTTGTATTTCTAAAGTTATTGTTGAAGTTCATAAGTTGACAAGCTATTTGTATTTTCATCTGTTATCTCCCAAATTCTTTGCTCATCTTGCTTTTGGATGGTTCATTTTTTTTACTACTAACTTTTTTCTCCCCATTCCCCCGCTTTGTTTATAAGGGAAATAAATCCCAGGTGACTTGTAAGTATTTCTTGCAGTTTGTCTTTTGACTTTATTTTTGGTGCTTTTTGTATGTGGAAGGAAGTTTTTCATTTATTTGTAGTCACATTTGTTAGTGTTGTCCTTTGTAGCTTCTGACCTTTATTAATACCAAATTGTATGTTTCATCTGGGTCTAAGGTACTCATTTTATTCACTTATTTACAGAATCTAATCATTTGAGTCCTATAGTATACCAAGTGTCTGGAGATGATAGGTCAGTACTGCATGTACAGTCTAGGAGTATAATCATATTTGCAACAGTGATGTTTTAGCCTAGCGGTAGGCCAAATTCTCTAGAATGGCTAGCAGCTGCTTCTGAATATTGCTGTAAAGCAAAGTAACTTGTAACATGACCAAATTCTCTAGAATTATTAACAATTACTTCTGAATATTGTCATAAAGTAAAGGTAACATGTAACATGTAAAGCCAAAGTAAAAAGCTACATCTAACAAACAATCTGTCCTTTTCTGAAATTTAGTTAATTTAGTCTCTTCTGTGTCTTTATATTTACTATTAGGTTTGTGGCTAATATATGGACATCTTTCCAAGTTAATGGTGTTATTATGAAAGGCATGACTACTGGCATTTCACACAGAACAGAAGAAAATTCCTTTAGATAAAAACCAAACTGCAGTTATCCTCATTTTACATACTATTCTGCAAATTATCAAATTAATAAATACTTACTGAGTGCCTGTTTTATTGCTAGGTTCTTACAAGAAAAAGCACTGGTGAGTTGTTTTTTTTGTTTTTTTTTGTTTTTTTCAAGGTGCGAGTTGTAAGTCTCTCTTCAAAGAGTTCATGATCTAGTTTGGTATACATGGCATAAGTACATCAAAAGTTAAATAATAAAAAAATGATAATTGCCCAATAATATACGAAGACTCCTCCCCAAACCAAAATAAAACAGAAAAAAAAAAGTATCAGTTTCTTCTGTAGCAGTATTACGTGCTAAGGAAATGTTACTGGTGTGGAAGCTTTGGCTGCAATCATTTCTAGAATGTAAAGTGAATAAATCATTAAAAAAAAAACTGAAAGTAGCCAGTTTACAGGTAGGCAGAATAAGTGGTCATTTAAGAGTTTGTGAATTTAAGTATGCCAGAATATACTTATTTTCTTGCTTATTTCACCATTTGCCAGTTACTCCTTTGTGTTCAGGCTTTCACTTTTATTAAAGTACCTTGGGAAATTTTAGCATACTAAGTATAGGCAAATATTAATACTACAGCATGAATAACTTTAACATCCTTTCCTCATCTCAGTTTTGGATAGGGAAGAAGAGAGACAATGAGAATACTAGAAGTCTGAGGTAAGGGGAGAGGATGAACAGTATGAATCTGGGGAAAGGGAATTTTTGCACACCTCAAAGTTTCATCTGAATATACACTTCATCTGCCCAATATACATGTGTCTACTCCTCATATCCACACGTTTTATTGAAATTGATGGGAACAGTTAAAATATTTTAAGGTGTTCACTGTTTATAGCTTATATAGCATCACTATATGATGTCATTATATGAGTCAGTTGAAGCAGAGGAGCAGAAACAGTAGAACCATACAGATGCAGATATAGGGACTTGTTACAAGGAATTGGCTTATAGAGTTCTGGAGGCCGGCTGAGTTCAAAGTCCATTCAGGAAGGGAAGATCATGAGCAGGTTGAAGCCCTGTGGGTAGGGGCTTTCCTGGTGGTCCAGTGGTAAAGAACCCGCCTTCCAATGCAGGGGACTCGGGTTCGATCCCTGGTCGGGGAACTAAGATCCCACATGCTTCGGGCAGCTAAGCCTCCGCGCCTCAACAAGAGAGCCCACGTGCCACAAACTACAGAGCCCATGCTTCCCGGAGCCTGCATGCCACAACTAGAGAGAGGAAAAACCTGCACACCACAACTAGAGAGAAGCCCACGTGCCGCAACTAGAGAGAAGCCTGCGTACCACAGCGAAGACCCAATATAGCCAAAAAAGTAAAAAAGAAAAAAAATGGTATATAAGAAAAACCCTATGGGTGTATGTGTGATAGAGTCTCAGGTCAGGGAAGGCCTAGGCTCTCTTTTATAGGGGTCACCTAATTAAGTCAGGCCCACCTGGGATAATCTCCCTTTGATTAACTTGAAGTCAACTGATTAGGGACTCTAATTTCATTTGCAGAATTCCATCCCAGCAGAAGCTAGAATAGGACTTGGTTGAATACCTGGGGAAGATAGCTCAGCCTAACCAAGCTGATATGTAAAAAAAAAAAGCCACCTTAATCCTTTAGACATAATTTAAACAATAATTCTTATCTCGGCTGTAATTCACAAAAAATAGTTTCCCTACAACTGGTAACCCTAATAATCATTTACAGTAGTGCCATTCACACTCAGAAAATAAGCTTTGTTGCTGGTCATAAAATAGAAGGGTCTCCTCAAGAGGCTATCTGACTCTATCCCTTCATTTTGCAGGTGTAAAATCTAAAGCCTAGAAAGGCTGTGAAATTTTTTTTTTTTTAAATACTTGGAATATCTCATTTAGGGATATAATATTTTAGTTGAGTTAGTCTTTCACCTAAAGCCCTGCAAGGTTTATCTAAGAATATAGGTAGAACACTGAAAGTACTCCATTTTTAGTTCAATTAAACTAATTGCCACTTTGTAATGTTATTATGTATGAGAGATCCTGGTATGTAGAAATATGTTTCGTAGGGTGCACAACTGAAAATCTGGATATTTAACGAACTTTGTAGAGGTGGCTTTTATGAGAATGAATTTTGTCCTCTTTGGAGGATTAAAAACATGTTCTAAGAGATCTCAAAAGGATTAGTGACACAGTTTTACTGTTTCTCCATTGCCTTGTCTCCTACCTTTACCTTGTAATTTTTTATAAAGGAACCCTAGAATTTAGCCTTTGATATTATGGTCTATAGCTTAGTTTAACTGAAATTTGGTTGTGAGTTTTTTTGTGCTTAATTGTTTATATTTGATGTTCTTGAGCATTTCCATAACCTTCTCACCACTAAAGGTTTGTAAAAACCGTATAGTAATTCAAAAAAGATTTAAATGTCTGCTGTGTGCCTAACACTTCTCTTGATACAATGGTGAGCAAGATTGACAGTCTAGCAGGAAAGTGAGACAGGGAAACACCAGCATTAATTATGGAAAGTATCAGTACTGGGGAAATACAAGGACGTGATTCATGGTGGGGGAGGGTTTGTTTGTTTGTTTTTAATGGCCCACTGCCTGACGCATAATAGATGCTTAATAAATGCTTTTTGAATAAATAAGTCCAAATGGCATTTTTAAAGGAATATAGACCTTTTTTTTTAAAGTGTATGTCTGTAGGGTACTTGACAAAGAACTAGGGTAATTGGAGCAGGTAGAAAAACAATGAAGGGTTCTGATTTGGGGATGATTCAAGGACTAGAGTATATTGGAATGCGTATAAATACACTTTCACTGATTAGCAATTTGTTTCGTTTTCATAGTCCTAGTCTCCTTGTTCCTGACCTTTAACCTTTGTTTTGAAATCAGTGCATCGGTTTGAACTGGAATTCAAATAGTTGGAATTGCCAGTGACCAAGTGCATATAACATAACTATAAAAGAACACAAAAATTGAAGTCCTTGTTATGTTGCTGCATCACTAATCCAGGCTTCTAGCTAAATGCCAGAATATAAATTAGATCTCTTATCAAATGTGGCACATAAAATTTTAGGATCCTTTTTAGTGTGGTACATGTGCTTTCAATAAATGCCTGCTTTGGCAAGAAATTAAATCAGCATTCTTTGTGTCAAGTACACTTGCATTATATTTTATGCTCTATAACTTTAAAACTGTCCTTACAAACCAGGTCAAGGGCAGAATTAAATTTGGTTTCTGGATTTTTTCTTTGTTTGGTTACGTTGTGTTGTGGGCATTTGCTTTATTCTGTTTTTTTACATCGAAGAAGATTCAGAATTCATAATACCGTCTCTCCAAAAACCGATCTCCTGCCGGTGCTGGCCCATTTCCAGTTTAAAAACCATTGAACTCTTTCTCCTCGCAGAGTCTTTGCACGTGCTCTTACCTCTGTCTTGACCTATTTTTACCCCGTTATTTAGTATTATTCACCCAGCTAACTATTATTCATTCTTTAGGTGTCAACTTAAATATCATTTTCTTTAGAGATTCCTTCCACCAAATCTCAGTTAGGTCCCCCTTAATAGTCTCTTCTATATTACTAGTTCCTAATAGTTCCTGGTACATAGTGAGTGCTTGGTAAGTGAAAGGATGGATTAATATATTGAGCACTTACTATATACTACTCACTGTATAAAATGCCCTCAAAGGGGACTTCCCTGGTGGTCCAGTGGCTAAGACTCCAAGCTCCCAGTGCAGGGGGCCCAGGTTCAATCCCTGGTCAGGGAACTAGATCCCACATGCTGCAACTAAAAGATCCCGCACGGGGCAACGACGATCCCGTGTGCCGCAACTAAGACTCGGCGCAGCCAAATAAATACTTTTTTTTTTTTTTAATGCCCTCAAGAAACTTTCTTAAGTATGAGTTCCAAAGGGCCATGTTACTTTGTAAATGATATTCTTAGTTTCACTTCAGGGGACAAAATTAGCAATTCTGAATGAAATAAGTATAAAAGATATAAGAATGTACATTTATAATAAATGCATGTATACATATGTCTGTGTATGGCATGTTGCAAAGTAAAGTGAATATTTTACTGTGGTTGCTGTCAAGAAAACTTGAAAGCTACTACTTTAGTGGATACTGTTGTATAATAATTTCCTAACAATTACTTCTAGAAAAACCACCCATTTCACTTATCAACTTCCCCAAGCATCTCTCTGCTTCTGCATCTTTGGCTTCTAACAGTTCTTTGCTTAGAGTCAAAAGCCAGAATCTCAGAAATCTCCCAGAAAAGGCTATTTAAATTAAATGAGCCCATCAAGATTTGGAGGAAAGCCACTTGAAAAAAGAAAACACTATATTACATTTTACCTTTAATTTTCAAAACCTGAAAACCTTCTCAAGCCCAGGAAAACTAATGGTGTTTCATCTATTCTCTTTGATGGCCCATGTGCCCCAGTCCTGTGATTCTCTTAGAATTCTGTAATACTTTATACTTTTATGCTTTTGCTTTGTTTTTCTTCTCAGGATGCTCTTTCAAGGTCCAACACAGAAATCCTTTTTCTCTAACAAACCTTTCCTGACTAACCTTATTCCATTTTTTTATAGCTCTTTGAATTTTCTCACCATTTTGGTATATTATTTCTCAACTTTTATATATTATACTATCATGTACTTGGTTATATGTACATTATTTTGTATTGGAAGTAGGCTTTTGTGTGTGTGTTTGTTTTGTTTTAGATCCCCAACCCTTAGCCCTTAAAGTTCAGTGGCTCTGCTCCTTCCTCAGCGTGAAAGTTCTGGCTAAGGCTGGTGACTTTAGTAGCTTAGATCTAATTTTGTGTTGAATATTTTCTGTTGACCCTTCAAGATTGACTTTTTACACTCTTCCTTCCCTGTTTTGTGCCCAAGGGCCCTTAGAAAATTGCTGAGTATGAATAGCATGGAGAGAAAAGGTCCTTGTGAGGCCCTAAATTATTTAAAATATGGTTTTAAAAGGTCAGGTGAAAGTAAACAGGTTCAAAAAGGGGGAGTTAGAGCCTGGAAGGTCAAATCATGGGTCTTAGAATTCAGCCTAGCTCCAGTACCGTAGAGCTCCAGGAACATTACTGGGTCCTTCATATGGGTTTGTTGAGTTGTCTCAACTAACTGAATGAGACAGTTAAAGATTTTAACAATTCAAGATTATGATACTGCTTATGATACTGATGATTTTTAAACAAGTGGTCGTATCAACAATAAAGCAAAACTCTTGTCTTAGGAAGGGGAACAGTGTAATAAGACCCCACTTGCAATTCTATTTTTCAGATAAATGAATGTGATTAAAAATAAGATAGAATAAAAATTTTAGAAAACAGTTAAATAAAATCCAAATTGGATGTGGAATAAAGGCCAAAATGTTATTTTTCACTCATGTGGTGCATATTTCCATATTTCTAAAAATGTGGAAGAAGAACTTGGCATAAAGTTCTGCTGTAATAATTTCTGCTTCTTAAATGACAGGTGCCTCATCTTTTATTGTATTAATTCAGAATCCTATCAAGTATGAAAATGCATAGTACAAAAGATAAATTTGTAAGCATTTGCCTCAGAATCATTACTGTACTGCGTTCACTTTCAGCCTATTTCTATATCCTTCCTCTCTTTCACCTTCTGGCCTCCTTATGTCTTTATTTTCTCCTTTTCGTTTTAACCACAATCACTTCTCTGTCAGATGGTTCTTGTTTCTACTTCTGAATACATTTAAATGCCATTTATAAAATCATAAATTCTTATTGAATTTATGTTTAAACCTAATGGGATTCAGCAGTAGTTTGAAATTGCAACATAATTATCAAATGTTGGTTTTAATACCAGTGATGATTCACATTTTCCAACCTCCATATTTTGCAGTTTGTTTTTCTTGGCAAGGGTTTGTTTTAAGTATACATGAATAACGCAAAAGGTTTCTTGAATTTTGGCTTTTAGCAAGAAGGAATGAATCTTTTACTGTCTTCTGAAAAGTTACTTTACCTTTTACAAAAAGGTATGAGCAGTAAATGACAGATATTTAAATCTCACTGATTTAGGCCAGTCATTTCTTAATAGAGTCTCTGGACTTTTTGCTTAAGGAACCCTCCCTGTGGTTGTTAGAGACCTTCCAAAAACTCATTTTTATGGTCACTGAATTTTAGACTTAGAAGGACTTTAGAAAGTGTTATAAGCCTCTCATTTGCAAGATGAGGAACCTGAGAAAGAGAGTTTATGTCTTGCCCAGAGTCACACTAGAGGTAAAGTAAGAGGCAAAGTAAGAACTAGAATCCAAGTTTCTTCATTTTAAGTGCAGGATTCTTTGATTTTATTTCATTATTTTATGGAACATGGAAGGAAAGCCTAAAAAAGATTGCTTGCCTAAAATTCATTATATTGGGTTTATCTTATAACTTGTCATTTCTGTACTTTGCTCTTTGAGTTAAAATATTTTGTATTTATCACCTGTTTTCTGATCTGCCATCTAAAAATCTTCACTTGTCTTCCCTTTTACATGCAGTCTGTATATTGCTGCTAGAAAAATTAATCTTTCTGAAATGTAGTCCTAATAAGGGTACCTACCCGCTCAGAAACCTTAATATCTCTCACCTTCTCCATCTACCTACCACATAGTTAAATGAATTAAATCCAGTCTCCTAACTCATTACAGAGTAAATCTACCTTTAAAATCTTAGTGTTTTCCTGTCCTCTATTCATCCCTTATTGGACCACTTGCTAGTCTCAGGACACACCTCTCATTTTCCATACCTCCCTGTCCTTCCTTATATACACCTTCACCTAAAATTTTACCTATCCTTGTATTGATAGATTTATATCAAATTCTGCTTCCGCCATAAAGCCTTTTCTTTTGTTTTCTTTCCTTTTAACTTCCATTGCAGCATACTGTACTCTGACTTTAATTTTTGCTTTCATCTTAATTCTTCTTTCCTTATTTTTGATTAATCAGATGAGTCTAGCACAGTGCCATATAACTATGGAAATAAATGGTATCTAATATGTTCATTGGTTGCTAAAATTCTTGAAGCAGATGTACGATGGTTATTGCTACCGCCTCCCTTTATTCCTACAACAGATAATCAAAAATCTGTCCAGGTCATTACAACCAAGAGAAGTCCAACAACTCCCATGCCTATCCAGCTCTCAATAGTATCTGACTAACATTATCATGGTGTTTACATTGAGACTGGAGATATTCATCAATTATGAAATGCCTGTTCTGAACCTATTACAGTTACCAAATTTCACATTTTAGGCAATATCTATAGAATATCCAATGTATATGTTTTGCTTTGGGGATACTAAAAAGAGGGCTTATTTTTCTTACACAATTACACAGAAAATTATGCCATGTTCTGTGGCAACTATGTTCTCAGATGCTGTGTCCGATAATACACTGAGTAATTTAGGATGCTCCTGAAAAACCTTAAATAGAACTTGAGTATGTTAGTATTTTTTCATATGTGCAGTTTTTGTAGTTTCTTTCTCAAGAATGTAGTGTTGCTTTTTCGTGACTCTTGACTTCCCTTGCCATCCTTTCCAAAAAAGAGAAATAGAATGCCATCACCTATTGATAAGCAGAGGATAATGTAAAGGTAGCAGAGCAGGAAGAGAAGTTATTGATAACTGAAAATCTCTATAATAACAAAACCATTGTTAAGTGTTGGTTGTCCAGGTGAAGGTTAACCATGATAGTGATACAGTGAATTATTCTCTTTGAAGTGGAAGTGGGAGATACAGCAACACACTCCTAAATCCAGGCTCCTTGCCTTCATCCCTGCTACTGCTAATCCAATACTGCCTAATTACCAGACTCTGCTGGGTTGGTGAGCACGTCTCAGGCAGGCCCCTGTTGTGTCTAAACCATCTCTAATCCACTCTGGCTAATGAAGAATTGACTTTCCTTGTTTGTGAGGTGTAGTGCATGTTAATTAGAGATGTAACTCAGATCATTCCTTTCACAACAAGATTTTTAAGATTGTTACCATTGCTCCTAGCTTTGTGTACAAGGGATTTGCTATCTGACTCAGATCTTGTCCTTCAAACACTTAACACATAAGATCAATTTATGTATATAATCTCTTCTTTTGAAACAAGAAAATTTAGCATTGGGTCTTGAGCTACACATGTATGGAGTAGTGTCTATAAGGATATGTGCACTGGCAGTGAAAAAATGACATATATTACAATGGAGGTATTAGCATTTATTTGCTAAAGAAAAAAAAAGTGTCATTTTGAAGTTGTGAAATGTACTGTAATGGGTTGTTGCTGTTTATAAGCTAATTTGACCTGTGTTTCTATCCCACATGCTGTAAATTTTCTAATTACCATGCATTTCAGCAAAATAAAATAGTAGCTTGTCATAAAATTGCTTAGTTGATAACTTACGAAGTCCTCAAACTGAGTTGAGACTTGCTATTTACCCATTATTTAATCTGTATGTAGGGGATTGTTTTGTGGGTTTTGTTTAGTTATTTTTGTTGATTTTTCGCTATTCTTGCTAATTCTATCATAAATATTGGTGCTTATCTTTGTTGAGCTATATTATACCCTTTAATATCCAGTATCTGCCAGTGATGTCTAGAATGTATATATCTTTGAAAATATAGTTTAATATTTCAGAGTCAATTATTCTTCCAGGAAAAACTATTTCCCTGATTATTTGTGTGATCCTTGGAAAAGAGACAAATGCCAAAATCCTTTATGGTAACTTCCCAAAACAGGAGAACTGCAGAAATGGCACGATATACGTATTGCGTGAATACTCTCACGGAACACATCAGGCTAGCAATTTACTAAATTTTTAGCCAAATCTTAGATCCTATTCTAGAAAAGCTCAATACACATGAGTAGAAAGATCTTTTACCTTTTAAAATAAGATTCTTTTAAATCAGTATAACTCATTTCAGCGCTCATGTATTTAATTCATACTATGTGTGAGGCACAATTCTAAGATATGATATAAAACTTAGTTCTTATGAAACTCATAAGCTAGGGGAGAAAATAGACCATGTAAGTAAATTATAATTCAGTGGAAGAAATAACGTAATAGAAGAATATACTGAGCACTGAGATCCCTAAAATAAGAGTATGAAGCACAACAAATCAAGTCATTGCTGATCTAATGCAGAGGTATTTCTTCTTTGCTTAATGTAGGTGAGTGCTTTGTCCTTATCATTTGGTAAATCAACAAGGATTTATTATCTCTTCTGGGCAGAGCAGTATGTTAGATGTTTTGAGGATACAAAGTGAAAAAGAGTTTCTTCACTAAGAGTTTATAATCTAGTAGGAGAGATAAGCTGTCTATACAAATAACTATGTTTCCAGTCTGTACCTAACTGCCATAAAAGAAGCCTTTACAAATTTAGCAAAACTTCTGCAATGCATAAAGCCACTTCTGAAGGTGGGAAAGGAGAGACCATGAACAATTTAAGAAGGCTTCCATTAAGCGGAAGATGGCTGAACTAACCCTGGAGGGACTGGTAGTATTTTGACAAGGGTGGTTGAAGGGTATTCTAATTCATTTAGTGCCTACATGTGCAAGGTAGCATGAAGGCAAAAAAGCCTGGGGCATGTTCAGAGAATAGCAGGTATTCTAGTTTGAGTGGCATCTGGTACATGTATAAGGGAATAGTAAAAGATCAGGCTAGAAATGAAAAGTAGGGGCACTTTATGGAGGACCTTTGAAAGTCAGGCTATGGAATTGGGACTTTTCTCAGGAAGTAGTAGGTAGCTTTTTGAACAAAGGCTAATCAGAGTTGATATTTAGGAAGGTGGATCTAATGGTTGGAATGTAAGGATACATTCAAACTGAGTGTGATTGGTACTAGAGACTGATTAAGACACTATAGCAATAATCTAGGCAAGAGGTAGTACAGGCCTGACCTAGGTTTCTGTCAGTAAGAATGGAAACAAGACTAGATATTATAGGCCTTGTGCTTGTAAAATATACTTGGCAGAATTTGGAAGCTGTCAAGTGCAAAGCGACTCTGGAAGTGAGGCAGGATATCTGAGAATGATACCAAACGAAAGGAATAAAGGAAATTACCCCTAAAGACTATAAGGAGAGAAAAGATTGAAAAGTTGATAGCTGAATTTCTAGATAAGACTATATAGGGCAGGTAATGAATGAGAAAGAAGGTAAGCAACAGAAAGGTGAGAGAGAAAGGGAAAATGATATGCAACAGAAAAGTAGGGAGGAGTGTTTCTAGGAGAGGATGGCAAAACTTAAACCCTAAAGCATCAAAAAGTGTCTCATTTTTTCACCTATTAAATTATCCAGTGGAATTGGAAAAATCCAAACAAAAGGGCTTAAATGTGCAGGAGTAAGTGGGGGAAACTGACCAAAGACTTGAAGGAGGGAAAATATTTACTCAGGAAATAAACAGTAATTTGTGATGCAGAGAAATTTAGAGAGAGATTGAAATTACACCTCTGAAGGGATAGAAGAAAACGAGTACCCATTTTATTTCTTAAAATAATTATTCCTAAATTTTACACTATGCAGAAACCCTTCATCCCTCTAGAAAAGTCATCAAGTCCTATTCGAAAAAGTCAAAAAGAAAGGCCAAGATTGGTGACCAATGGGAAAAGTTTCTGAAATGGATATAGGCAGAAGCCAATTTGTAATACTACATGCAATAAGTCAAAAATGCTTTTAACAAAATCCCATCTGTTAGCCCAATCACTTTATAATGTTCAGTGCAGTAAAAATGCCGGCACTGACCAGAGGGCAGACAGCAGAAGCAAGAAGAACTACAATCCTGCAGCCTGTGGAACAAAAACCACATTCACAGAAATATAGACAAGATGAAAAGGCAGAGGTACATCTATGTACCAGATGAAGGAACAAGATAAAACCTGAGGAAAACAGCTAAATGAAGTGGAGATAGGAAACTTTCCAGAAAAAGAATTCAGAATAATGATAGTGAAGATGATCCAGGACCTCAGAAAAAGAATGGAGCAGAGATCGAGAAGATGCAAGAAATGTTTAACAAAGACCTAGAAGAATTAGAGAACAAACACCTAGAAGAATAAAAGAACAAACAGATGAACAATACAATAACTGAAATGAAAACTACACTAGAAGGAATCAATAGCAGAATAACTGAGGCAGAAGAATGGATAAGTGACCTGCAAGACAGAATGGTGGAATTCACTGCTGCTGAACAGAATAAAGAACAAAGAATGAAAAGAAATGCAGACAACCTAAGAGACCTCTGGGACAATATTAAACGCAACAACATTCTCATTATACGGGTCCAAGAAGGAGAAGAGAAAGAGAAAGGACCCAAGAAAATATTTGAAGAGATTATAGTCGAAAACTTCCCTAACATGGGAAAGGAAATAACCACCCAAGTCCAGGAAGTGCAGAGAGTCCCAGGCAGGATAAACCTAAGGAGAAACACACCGAGACACATAGTAATCAAATTGACGAAAAGTAAAGACAAAGAAAAATTATTGAAAGCAACAAGGGAAAAATGACAAATAACATACAAGGGAACTCCCATAAGGTTAACAGCTGATTTCTCAGCAGAAACTCTACAAGCCAGAAGAGAGTGGCATGATATATTTAAAGTGATGAAAGGGAAGAACCTACAACCAAGATTACTCTACCCGGCAAGGATCTCATTCAGATTCGACGGAGAAATCAAAAGCTTTACAGGCAAGCAAAAGCTAAGAGAATTCAGTACCACCAAACCAGCTTTACAAATGCTAAAGGAACTTTTCTAACTGGGAAACACAAGAGAAGAAAAGGACCTACAAAAACAAACCTGTAACAATTAAGAAAATGGTCATGGGAACATACATATCGACAATTACCTTAAACATGAATGGATTAAATGCTCCAACCAAAAGACACAGACTCACTGAAGGGATACAAAAACAAGACCCATATATATGTTGTCTACAAGAGACCCACTTCAGACCTAGGGACACATACAGACTGAAAGTGAGGGGATGAAAAAAGATATTCCATGGAAATGGAAATCAAAAGAAAGCTGGAGTAGCAATACTCATATCAGATACAATAAACTTTAAAATAAAGAATGTTACAAGAGACAAGGAAGGACATTACATAATGATCAAGGGAACAATCCAAGAAGAGGATATAACAATTATAAATATATATTCACCCAACATAGCACCTCAAACATAAGGCAACTGCTAACAGCTATAAAAGAGGAAATCGACAGTAACACAATAATAGTGGGGGACTTTAACACCTCACTTACACCAATGGACAGATCATGCAAACAGAAAATTACTAAGGAAACACAAGCTTTAAATGACACAATAGACCAGATAGATTTAATTGATATTTATAGGACATTCCATCCAAAAACAGCAGATTACACTTTCTTCTCAACTGCACATGGAACATTCTCCAGGATAGATCACATCTTGGGTCACAAATCAAGCCTCAGTAAATTTAAGAATATTGAAATCATATCAAGCATCTTATCTGACCACAATGCTATGAGATTAGAAATCAATTACAGGGAAAAAAACGTAAAAAACACAACCACATGGAGGCTAAACAATACGTTACTAAATAACCAAGAGATCACTGAAGAAATCAAAGAGGAAATCAAAAAATACCTAGAGACAAAAGACGACAATCCAAAACCTATGGGATGCAGCAAAAGCAGTTCTAAGTGGGAAGGGTATAGCATACAAGCCTACCTCAAGAAACAAGAAAAATCTCTAATAAACAATCTAACCTTACGTCTAAAGGAACTAGGGAAAGAAGAACAAACGAAACCCAAAGTTAGTAGAAGGAAAGAAATCATAAAGATCAGAGCAGAATTAAATGAAATAGAAACAAAGAAAACAATAGCAAAGATCAATAAAACTAAAAGCTGGTTCTTTGAGAAGATAAACAAAATTGATAAACCATTAGCCAGACTCATCAAGAAAAAGAGGGAGAGGACTCAAATCAATAAAATTAGAAATGAAAAAGGAGAAGTTACAAACGACACCGCAGAAATGCAAAGCATCCTAAGAGACTACTACAAGCAACTCTATGCCAATAAAATGGACAACCTGGAAGAAATGGACAAATTCTTAGAAAGGTATAACCTTCCAAGACTGAACCAGAAAGAAATAGAAAATATGAACAGACCAATCACAAGTAATTAACTTGAAACTGTTATTAAAAATCTTGCAACAAACAAAAGTCCAGGACCAGATGGCTTCACAGGTGAATTCTATCAAACATTTAGAGAAGAGCTAACACCCATCCTTCTCAAACTCTTCCAAAAAATTGCAGAGAAAGGAACACTGCCAAACTCATTCTGTGAGGCCACCATCACCCTGATACCAAAACCAGACAAAGATACTACAAAAAAAGAAAATTACAGACCAATATCACTGATGAATATAGATGCAAAAATCCTCAACAAAATACTAGCAAACAGAATCCAACAACACATTAAAAGGATCATACACCATGATCAAGTAAGATTCATCCCAGGGATGCAAGGATTCTTCAATATACACAAATCAATCAATGTGATACACCATATTAACAAATTGAAGAATAAAAACCATATGATCATCTCAATAGATACAGAAAAACCTTTTGACAAAATTCAACACCCATTTATGATAAAGACTCCAGAAAGTGTGCATAGAGGGAACCTAGCTCAACATAATAAAGGCCATATACGACCAACCCACAGCAAACATCATTCTCAATGGTGAAAAACTGAAAGCATTTCCTCTAAGATCAGGAACAAGACAAGGATGTCCACTCTCGCCACTATTATTCAACATAGTTTTGGAAGTCCTAGCCACGACAGTCAGAGAAGAAAAAGAAATAAAAGGAATACAAATTGGAAAAGAAGTAAAACTGTCACTGTTTGCAGATGACATGATACTATACGTAGAGAATCCTAAAGATGCCACCAGAAAACTACTAGAGCTAATCAATGAATTTGGTAAAGTTGCAGGATACAAAATTAATGCACAGAAATCTCTTGCATTCCTATACACTAATGGTGAGAAATCTGAAAGAGAAATTAAGGAAAAACTCCCATTTACTGTTGCAACAAAAAGAATAAAATACCTAGGAATAAGCCTACCTAGGGAGACAAAAGACCTGTGTGCAGAAAACTATAAGACACTGATGAAAGAAATTAAAGATGATACCAACAGATAGAGATACGATGTTCTTGGATTGGAAGAATCAATATTGTGAAAATGACTATACTACCCAAAGCAATCTACAGATTCAATGCAATCCCTATCAAATTCCCAGTGGCATTTTTTACAGAAGTAGAACAAAAAATCTTAAAAATTGTATGGAGACACAAAAGACCCTGAATAGCCAAAGCAGTCTTGAGGGGAATAAATGGAGCTGGAGGAATCAGATTCCCTGACTTCAGACTATACTACAAAGCTGCAGTAATCAAGATAGTATGGTACTGGCACAAAAACAGAAATATAGATCAATGGAACAGGGTAGAAAGCCCAGAGATAAACCCATGCACCTATGGTCAACTAATCTATAACAAAGGAGGCAAGGATATACAATGGAGAAAAGACAGCCTCTTCAATAAGTGGTGCTGGGAAAACTGGACAGCTACAGATAAAAGAATGAAATTAGAACATTCCCTAACACGATACACAAAAATAAACTCAAAATGGATTAGAGACATAAATGTAAGACTGGACACTATAAAACTCTTAGAGGAAAGCATAGGCAGAACATTCTCTGACATAAATCACAGCAAGATCTTTTTTGATCCACCTCCTAGAGTAATGGAAATAAAAACAAAAATAAACAAATGGGACCTAATGAAACTTAAAAGCTTTTGCAAAGCAAAGGAAACTATAAACAAGACTAAAAGACAACCCTTAGAATAGGAGAAAATATCCGCAAACGAATCAATGGACAAAGGATTAATCTCCAAAATATGTAAACAGCTCATGCAGCTCAATATTAAAAAAACAAACAACCCAATCCAAAAATGGGCAGAAGACCAAAATAGACATTTCTCCAAGGAAGACATACAGATGGCCAGGAAGCACATGGAAAGCTGCTCAACATCAGTAATTATTAGAGAAATGCAAATCAAACTACAATGAGGTATCACCTCACACCAGTTAGAATGGGCATCATCAGAAAATCTACGAACAACAAATTCTGGAGAGGGTGTGGAGAAAGGAGAACCCTCTTTCACTGTTGGTAAATTGATGCAGCCACTATGGAGAACAGCATGGCGGTTCCTTAAAAAACTAAAAATAGAATTACCATATGATCCAGCAATCCCACTACTGGGCATATACCCAGAGAAAAGCATAATTCAAAAAGACACATGCACCCCAATGTTCATTGCAGCACTATATACAATAGACAGGTCATGGAAGCAACCTAAATGCCCATCGACAGACGAATGGATAAAGAAGATGTGGTACATATATACAATGGAATATTACTCATCCATAAAATGGAACGAAATTGAATCATTTGTAGAGACGTGGATGGATCTAGAGACTGTCATACAGTGTGAAGTAAGTCAGAAAGAGAAAAACAAATATCGTATATTAACGCACATATGTGGAACCTAGAAAAATGGTACAGATGAACCAGTTTGCAGGGCAGAAATAGAGAAACAGATGTAGAAAACAAACGTATGGACACCAAGGAGGGAAATGACGGGGGGCGGGTGATGAATTGGGAGATTGGGATTGATAAATATACACTAATATGTATAAAATGGATAACTAATAACCTGCTGTATAAAAAAAATAAATAAAATTGAATTTAAAAATTAAAAAAAAAGTCAGCACTTCATTACTACCTCTGTGCTGAATTACCTTCATTTTCCAGCATTTTGTTAATATGTAATGAAAACTCATACTTTGTTACAGAGACAGCAAAACACACAGGGAAGCACTAGGATTAGAAAATGTATTATCTCAGATTCTGACAAAAGGTTTGTGAGGAAAAAGGGTGGGGGGAGGTATTCCCTGGCGGTTCAGTTGTTAGGACTCCTCGCTTCCACTACAGGGGGCCTGGGTTTGATTCCTGGGCAGGGAACTAATCCTGCAAGCTGTGTGGTGCGGCCAAAAGAAAAAGAAAACAAAAAAATGTTTGTGAGGTAGAAAGATAGACATTTCTTGATTCTAGTTTGTAGACTAATGATTGGCTCCCACTTCATTATCAAATGCAGTACTGGCATTTCAAAAGTATCTTTTTAAACCTATTTATCATAGAGGAAGGATAGGTGAATTATGCTTTCAATTGATCATTTATGGAGTGCCTGCTACATACTCTGTTGGGTGTTTTCTATCGTCTTTCTGTGATTATTTTTTTAATAGCCTGACATTTGTCTGATTTGTTTTTCATGCACATTAGATTTTTTTTCCTTTGACTTCTTTGTAGTTTCATTTTTGGTGTAGGTTTTGTTTTTTTTTTCCTTTCCTTGAGAGAGCTGTATTCATTGTTACTGCCATGGCTATCTTTGTTACTTCCCACTGACCATTGTGAAAATTCTAAGTTTGTCTATGTTGAACTTGTTTCTAAGACATAAGTATTACAATACACTCTGTGCATAATTATTGTGAGTCACCTAGTAAGAAGGAGGAAAATAATACTGGTTATTGGTGATACTTGAACGGAATGTGTTATGTACATATCCATAGGTTAAAAATTCTGACCTGGGGAGGAAGAGGAACTGCCTTTCCTGCCCCCAGCCCCCCTTCCCCACTAGAGGTAGGAAACTAGATGCTTCTCTGTTTTTTACTATATTTTGTTATGCTAACAAGTCACAGTGTAGTCCTATAAGTTTCTTTCTTAATTTAATTCAGTAATATTTTGGGTTGTGAATGTTACTGTGATTTCCAATTCTATTTCGTCTTCTTCCTCAAAAGACCAAGAGACTCAAAGAGTAGAGGAGCTTTTATGACAGGTTCTGCTGTTAGTGTCATCAGAGTGGCCACAGAAGGTCGCATTGATAGGCAGTGATTATCACACCTTGACACTTTAGGAAGCTTCGTGCATGGAATATGGAAAATGCAAAAGACACTGGTGCACATTTGAGAGAGAAGAATTATTAAAAAGACACTTAGTAAGAATGCCAGTTTCTCCCCATCATGAGGCCTTCCTTTCCGTTTTTGGTCTAATGTTTAGCACTGATCAGTAATACCTTTCTCATTGCCCCATGTAAACATGTGTCTAAACTTGTAAGAATTGGTTATTTGTCTTGTCTTTTACTGTCTTTTTATTAATATAAGTGATTTAGGTTTTAGGGGTTTTTTTGGCCAGTGAATGAAGGAAACAAGACCTGTCTAAAGATATACATTTTACTTAAGGCTAACAAGCTGTAGCCTGCTCTCCATAGGGCCTTCAGTTCCTCACTGGTAATTCAGTAAAGAAGAAAAATGTCTGTTTTAAAACTTATAAATATTCTACTAATAGCATAATACAGGGGTTGGCCAACTTCAAGTGACCTAACATACATACTTGGAGTCCTGGAGAGGAGAAACAGAACAATATTTGAAGTAATAAAGAGTGAAAATGTTCCAAATTTGAAGAAAACTATAAACCCACAAATCCAAGAAACTCAACAAACTGCAAAAGAAACAATGAAAAAACTACACGAAGGAACATCATAATCAAATTGCATAAAATCAGTGATAAAAAAAATCTTAAAAGCAGACAGGTTGGTTTTTTTTTAAGACATATTCTGTACAGAGAAACAAAGATGAGAATGCATCTGAAACAATGCAAGCTGGACCTTAGAGCACTGAGACAAAAAATTGTCAACCTAGAATTCTATAGCCAGCAAAAATATCTTTCAAAAATGAAAACGAGATACAGACTTTTTCAGACATAAAACAGCTAAAAGAGTTCATCAGTAGCAGACCAGCACAAACCACTTGGAAAGCCTCAGATCCAAATGCCAGCTATTACGATTACTTGTTATTTGGTCTTGGACATATTTAAATGTTTCTGAACCTTCAGATTTTCATCTGTGAAAGGAGAAGAATACCTATTTTACGGGATTTTCATGAGGATCAAATGAAATATGGAAAATAATTGACATTTGTTGAGTGCCTTCATTATGCCAAGCACATGTTATCTCATTAAAAATGGAAATAAAATACCCAATAAGAGGCCTGCTACCCTGATGATTTTCTTATGCTAGCATCTCTTTTTTCTTTCTTCAGCAACTGAAAAACTTGGATTATTCTATAAGTTAGCCAAATAGCTAGTCAGTCAAATTTTGATGAAGCACTTTTCCTAAACTTGTTTTCCTTTAGTTACCACCATTAAATATGCTTAACAGTGGGAATTAACAACTTTCCTTAGTAGAATAGACACATCTAGTAAATCATTTTGTGAAAGGGTTAAGTATGTTCTAAACTAAACCTAATTTTTTTTGGCTTGTAATTTGTCTGAGTAATTTTTTTTCAGTCATGTTTATAAAGTTATAATTTATATACTGTTTATCTGATTTTTATTATAAACCTAATGGATAGGGGCCATGTGTGCCTTTATAGTTTATACATTGCCCCACGGAGTTTTTGGCACTCAGTAAATGTTAAATAATATTTCTATTCAGCATTCTGCAGACAGGAAGCATATGGTAATAAATGTCAGAGTACAGGTTGAAAATCTCCCAAAAGTTGTATGTTATATTCTTTGGAAAAACCAGTACAGATATTTTCATAAATGAAACATTTTAAAAGGGGTTTCCCAGATTTATATTTTCTTTAACAAATTTCTCTAGGCTTTGTTTACTTTATTTACAAATTAAAACTTTTCCTCTTCAGAAATAGTTTAATATTAAAAGTAGTATAACATTAATGCAGTTTCATGAGAAAATATATAAATGATTTTGTAGATAGCATAAAGAAGAAGTAATTCATAGTCTGAAGGATAGCATGAAGAAATATTTAGAGGCTTAAGCAACATAAGTCTTTATAATATATTGCAGGAAAAAAATAAACAGCAGGTAGTTCTTTATCATTAAATGTCAGCATGATTTAGAGGTATATCACTGCTACAGCTAAGAAATGGTTAATCATAATCAGGTATATAAAACCATTTAGATAGTATGTATCTAAATTATCTTTCCATAATTTGCTCACCTACGATTGATTTGTTAGCCACGCTTGTTTGATTTGATTTTTGTGACCTTTTTTTAAGGATTAGCATAATCTGAATGGAAAGTATCTGAATTGGGCCATGTTAGTTAACCTCTCTAAGGCTTAGGTTCCTCGTGTATAAAATGTGGATAGGGAATCCAGGCACAGCTTAGTTTGGTGCCTCTGAATCAGATTCTCTTACAAGGCTGTAATCAGGATGTCAGCCAGGGCTGTAGTCATATCTCTGCTTGGGAAGTATTCACTACCAAGCTCACTCACATGGCTATTAGCAAGCCCTAGATCCTCTCTGGTTGTTAGTCATGGGCCGCTCCATAGGAGTCCTCACAACATGACAGCTTATTTCCCCTAGAGCAAGAGCTGAGAGAGAGCGTGTGAGCAAGAGGATGGACAAACAAGACATCCCATCACTTTTGTCAGATATTTGTTAGAAGCAAGTCACTAGGTCCAGCCCGCATTCAAAGGGGAGGGCATTTTACAAGAATTTGAACATCACCAGTTAAGGATCAATGTAGTAGGCAACCAATTCAGAGGCTTCTCTACTACACATATGATCCACAGATAGGACAAATCATTGAATGTACTCTGGATGCTCTGAAATTCATTTGTTTAAATTATCCTAAGATCTTACCAAGAGCTTGAATTCAATAGGCAAAATGATTTTACAGTTCACATTAAATATTTTATTTATTCCTAGCAACAATCTAGTACGTTTTGTTGACCTCAGATGTGTTGATATAAACTGATATATTGAGTGACTTGCTCAAGATTACATATCAAATGAGCTGTAAAACAACAACCTTAGTGTAGGTCTTCTGATTCTAAGCCCTGTACTCTTTCCATTTGGCTGTAACTGCCCCCTGAAGCAAAAAAGGGAGAAGACCCAACTTAGGACCAAAGAAAGGTAACTTGTGACTATCCACCGAAAGCAGCCCATCCATTCAAAACAAACTATTCTGTTACCCCAATGCAAAAAGGAAGCATCTTGCATTTAAAGCCCTTCGAAAAAGGCATTATACATCTAAATGTATATACAAATTTAAGAATTTTATTTATATAGAGAGATTTTTATACATAGATTTATACAGAGAAAGGCAGACATAGATAACATTCCATCTTAGACTCTCATGTACACCACACCATTAGGATTTACAGTATTGTTTCAAATATTATCAAGTCAAAGTCTAATACTATTGTAAGGTCTACAACAGCTGTAGCACTGATATACCTCTAGCATAATAGTGTCTGTTAGCCTAAAACTATCCCTGCTGGGTAAATTCTATTTGGATGGAGAGATGAACAAACAAAACAGCAGAACTGTTTTGGTGGCTCGGTTCTCCCTTGGCTTCTCCTAAAGCCCTGGACTCCTATGACTTGAGTGAAGACCATGGGAACTCCAGTGAACTTTCTGCTTCCTGTTTGCATTGGGGTAACAGAATAGTTTGTTTTGAATGGATGGGCTGCTTTCGGTGGATAGTCACAAGTTACCTTTCTTTGGTCCTAAGTTGGGTCTTCTCCCTTTTTTGCTTCAGTCCATGAAGTTTCAGCCTACACCCAAGACCCCTCATGTCCACTATCAGAAAGTAGAGTGGTAACGTAAGCAAGCAGATAATAGCTCTAACTGGGTTCAGTGCCTTGAAGTGTAGAGCAGGAAGTGGGAGAGCAAGGGTTATGAGCTATGGTAGTGGTGGTAGTTAGTAGTTATACCCTTCAGATCACCCTGGAGAAAAGAGAGGTAATTTTTTTTAAGGCATTTGCTAAATTCTTAAAATAACTTTGTAGTATGGTTAGTAGGAACATCTTTCTTTACAGGAGCAAAAGAATAGTTCCTACAGCTAATAAGCGAATTTGGCAAAGTGTCAGGATATAAGGCCAATACACAGAAATCATTTGTATTTCTATATAACTAGTAAGAAATAATTGGAATTAGAATAACAATATGGACTAGTTATGGTTTTAGTTTGTGATTACAGATAATTCTCTATAAAATAAAATCAGGGTATTATCAGACAAAATGCAGAGAAAACAGTTTTCTTCTCAATTGAATATAAAGGAAATTGTTGTCTTTCATACACACAGACACACACTTGAGTTTTTCCTTCCTTTCCTGTATAATCTGAGGATTGTGCTTTTTGGTAGTGGTTTGCTAATCCCTTTAAATAACTCGTAATGTAAGTATTCCATAGTTTTCATTAACCGCGAATTTCAGCTTTTTTTTAAACCTCTACTCAAAAAACCATACTTGGTTGTTGTTTCATCCTTTTAGCCTGGTTGGTGAAGCAGCAAGCCTAATGCAAATCCTAAATAGCGTGGTGTAGATGAGAGCCTAAGACTTTAATTATGTGTCATTTTATTCACAACACTCAATTCCAGGAAGGAAAAAATGGCTTTGTTGTTGTAAAAGACATATTATGTGAGTATCATTCATTGTAAACCAAAAATGATACTGTATTATAGCATAGACAACAATGGGAACTGATTTTGAAAATGTGACCTGTATGAGAAACTGAATAATAGTGAAAGTTATCAAAATGGAAAGAAGTGTTAATGTGAAATCCAGCCTTCTCAGAAATACTCTTTCCTGGCCTTTTGCTTTTGTTGCTTGTCATGCATGAATGAAAGTGCTGCACTCTCAGGGGAGCAGGAAAGCCTCTGTGTCGGTTGTTTATTTCCTTAATCCCTCCTCCTTTGTGATTTTTGATGTCAGATCTAAAATGGAAAGCCTGTAAATATAATGATTATCACATGGATAATCACCTGCATTAGGAACCGCTCTGCTTCTCTATTCTAACCCTAGCTGTTCTCCACATGTCACATTCACTCTGTGGTTGGATTTTAACTTGACTGCTTCATTAGATTTGTGAAACTCAGTACGTGGCGCCCTGGGGCAGCACAGATGGGGACTTGCTTGTTTTCTTTTCTCACTTTTACTGCGAAGGCACGCTAAAAAGTCCTTTTCAATTTAGTGTGATCAGTTCACTTGGAATTACCCTTGATATTTGGAACCTGCCTTACTATTCTGCCTACCATTTATGCCCCTTTTTTCTTCCCTGATTTCTGACCTAATGCCTTTTCCTTCTGTCCCTCCATGCAGTGAATCTGAAGACGAAAATTCTGCTTAAAATTCTTACTGGGTCAAACTGTTCCCCTGTGTTGTTTTATTTGTTTTGCTGAGAGGGAAAAATAAATGTTGTTCCATCATTGTATCTACAAACACCTTCAGATCAGAGGTTAGCTGTGGGAAAGTCTGCAGTGATGTGAGCCAGCTGCCTTCTCTAATGGAGTGACTGGGGGCACCAGCCCAAGATCAAAAGAAGGTGGGAGGAAGTCAGGAGATAAGATCTTTTTAAGCCATAGAACAAGTGCTTAGCTTTTCAGTGATAGGGCACAGCTCTGCAAACCTGTGTGAGGGGGCGCTAAGATAGAAAATTGAGTTGACTTTTCTTCAGCATGTCCTTCCTCAGTCAGAAATATGTTGGTGCTTGGAATAGTTTACAGATGTGGAAGTGTCCTAGGGCCCAGTTTCCTTAAAGAATAATGATCTGACATTTATAAATGTGCCTTCTTGCAATTAGTCAGTTCTACTATACCGTAACAGATCACAGCCGATAGCTTCTTACATTTGTGGGAGCAGAACTGGACATTAAAAAGGTAACTTAACTACTGTATGTGAATTTTAAGTTTTTACGTCTTAGTGCAACTTCAGTCATACAGATTCTTCATATTAACTTTGTCTTATAGTCCTCTAGGTTTCTTTTGTGCCGCTGATAAAGTTCCATGTAAATAAGTAGTTCTCGCAGGGTTTCTTAGTTGTCTTTTCCATATAAGAATTAGCTTGGTTAGTTCTTGAGTTGGACAGCTTGGAAAAGTTCTACGTTGATATCTTTTGAACTTTATCCTTTTCCTTGACATCCAGGCTAGCAAATGTTATTGACTGTGTGGTATACAAGATTCTAGTGTAAGTAAATTGTCAGAGAGGCCAGCCTTGCTTGCAACAATTGTCAAGATCATAATTCCATTTTTTTAAAAATCTATATCAAGTAAGGTTAACTCAATCAGCCTTATGCTTCTGTAGTCAACAGCCTAAGGAGTTGTACTTTCAGCTTATCACTTTCTATTAACTTCAGTGTTCAGCTGTAATGGTCTATTTCGACCTTTTCAAACCCTCAAAGTGGTTCTTTAAATTTATATGCTATTAGTATATTGGACCATAAGTGCATACATACTTTTCTTCCCTGTGTTTTCCTTAACATGTAGATAGTACCCAGATTTGTGCTGGAGACATTAACTGTAGTTTCTGCCTTACATGGTTTGGTGCAGCAGTCGTTTTAGTTGGATCTGCTCACTACTCAGGCTCACATCCCATCCTTCTATTAATATCTCTTGGCAAAGATAATTTTGGAGGAATGTAAGTTAAGATGTAGAGGCTCTTGACAGTTGTCTGCAGTTTTTTTTTTTTTTTTCCATTTTCAAGGGGGAAGTGGAATGGAAAAGTAATATTGCCTCCATTTTCTGTATCAGTATAAAATGAAAAGATATATGCAAAGCAGTGAAGAAAGGGAAAGGATTTGGTTACACAGATGTGTTCTTTGTCATTTGATAACCTATTATAAGGGCATTAGAGTATATAATAAGGTTCATCAGATTGTGCCCTTAAGATATATTTAATATCCATAAAAACATTGTTTTAACATTTTTAACTGTATTTTTAAAATGATGTTCAACTTCTGTTACCCTGTCATCTTATATCAAAGAGAAATGGGGGGTGGGGACTTTTTATTACAAAAATTTTCAAACAGGCCAAAAAAATAGTAATACTGAATACATCTAGATTCAGTCATTAACATTTTACCATTTTTGCTTCACTTTATTTTTTTTAAGTTTTCTAAAATAAATTACATATAGCATGCCATTTTATCCCAGAATACTTCAGGATACACCTCTAAAAATCTAGAACATTTTCCTTATCAAATCGATAATTCTTAATATTATCTAATTCCCATTTCATAACCAAATTTCTCCACTTGTCCCAAAATGTATTTTATAGCTGGTTTCTTCAAAACAGTTTCCAATTAAAATCTGTATATTGCTTCTGGTCATTTTTCCCCTCCCCACTTTATCATAACATTGACTTATTGAAGAGACCAAGCTACTTGTCCTGTATAATGTCCTGCATTATGGATTTGTTCATATGCTTTCTCAGTGTATCATTTAACTTGTTCTCCTATCCTCTATATTTCCTGTAGACTGCAAGTTATTGAATAAAATTTTTATTAATTCATGTTAAAAACTTTATAGCTGATGCTGTGTACCTTATACTGCATCATAACAGAAGACACGCTATTTTTGGTGATCCCATTATTAATGATAAGTGATAGGATCGATCACTGGGTTAAAGTGATGACAGCTTGATCCTTCCATTATAAAGTTATACTTTGCTCCCTGTGACCAGCATGTGATCTTTGATACTTTGATTCCATGAAATACCCAGTTCCCCATCATCCTTTCACCTAATGAATTTAATATCCATTGATGATCCTTGCCTGAATAAATTTCATCAGGGATTGCAAAGTGGTGGGTTTTCTGAATCTATACATTTTTTAGCAGACGTTTTTCTCTACAGAAGAGTTTTCTGAAAGGTATTGTTTTAATTAAAAACATAACCATCAGCATCTTCCTTAGGTTTCAAATGATTTTCTTTGCTGGGGTCAAAACACCTGAACTCACAGTGACAGCTACAGTAAAAACATGTACTATATCTTATTTCAACTTGTGAAGTGTGTTGACATTATGCTGCCTTTTTTTTTATGCCAAGGTAAAAAGAAATCTTTTTTTTTTTTTTTTGGTGTAAGAATAAAAATTGAACTATGTGGATATATTGAGATAATTGTGTAAAAAGAAGACTGAATGAGTTTCAAAATGGATTATTTCTTCATTACCTAGCACTTTATAATTAACTGTTCTTTTTTTTTTTATTTCAGGAAGCTGCCACTTTTGCTAGAGAGCAAGGCTTTGAGGTGAGTTAACCCACAATTGTACACTAAACAGATCCTAAAGGTTTCTTCTAGCTGATAATGAAGTTCTTTTGGACAGTGATTGATGTGCTATTATACTCTCAGAGCCTCGCAGCAGTTGCCATGGAAACTTGGCAGTCGTCATGGTTTCTTTGTTCTGCCAGCACAGTGTTATGACGCACTCTGCTAGGTCTGCACCCAACATCGCCTACAGATGTTATTTATTGAATTTTGAAAAGCCTCTTGGGAAGCCAAGAGGTTGGGCACGGTTTCAAGCTGCCTCTGCAGATATGGGGCCTGTCAGTTTGTTCAGTTAAAAAGCTACCTCATTAGCTGCATTACATTTCATAAGGATTCACTGCTAAAGCAGTGGTGGAGCAAGACTAAATAGTGAAATATAATGTCATTTAAATAATTTCAACCCTACCACATGTAGATTATCATTATGTAAATTAATTTCCAAAAGTTGTACTTAACAGTTGTTAGGAACTGATTATTTTAAATACTGCTCATGTAAACTTCCTGTTTGAATCTCTTTTTTTCTTCTCTTTTTCTTCTTTTTTTTTGATAGCATAAAACATATACATTTTCTGAAACAAAATATTGATACTTGCTTTACTTTCCAGATAATTGATTCTGTTTTCCTCATAAAAATATTATCTTGTCAAGATTCCAAACTCCATGTGGTTGTTGTTGGCAAAATTAAGATGATAGACAAGACTATGTTTTTACCTACGTAATATCTACCTTCCAGTCTATCGTTAGGAAACACTGACTAATCTCAGCGCAGGTTAATTGACAGAGAATTCACTGAGTTTGTGAGTTTTATGACTATCATATTTATTTAGCTAGAACTACATAGAATACTGTGTTCTATACAGCAACTTGGAATGTTTCATGGTAGTAATTTTTTAACATTTAATCTGACTAGAGCTGGAACATACAGAAACTCTCTCCTTATTTGCATACTCAGTATTGTCTACCATCTACAGAAGCTGTGAGCATTGATTGGATATATTAGTAAGCTCACTTTGAACTCTTTAGAGAAAGGTGTTGTATGAAATTGTGATGGAAATGTTATTTAAATGTACTAAAGACAGATTCATTATCAAGCAACAAAGTGATACATGTGTATGTTATCCATGTCATAGGACTTGACAACCAGGCATAGGGCTTCCTTTTCTTGGAGGAAGATAGTGAGCATGTGGTATAAGTATTCTACTCGCAAGATCTTATGAAAAAAACTGTATCAGGGTATGAAACTCTGCCTCATAATGCTCAATTAATGGCAACTTTGATAGTTTCTTGGGAGTTTGCTTTTTTTTGTTTTAACATATTCTCATGAATATGGGGTTGAGTCACATGAAGAAGAAGGAATAAAGATTTCCAAGTAATTTTTGTCTAATTTAAGTTTCACTTTGTCATTTCCCAAACTGGCAATTGATATACAGGGCTAAGTGTAATGAAGGGAATATTCAATTTAAAAGTCAAATGTTTTGATCATGAGACTATACGTAAACGTTTTCAGTCATGTTTTAGTTTCACTGATGTGAAATTTCAGTATTAACAATTAATACTCTCTGTTGTTACATCAAAATTCTCCAAAGATAAAAGCCTGCAGAGTATAAATTTGTGTCCTGTTTTCTATGCTAACATTTAAAAATGTATTTTGGTTCTAGAAAATAACCAATTTTGTAGATGCTTAGAAATATAACATGTTGTATAACAAATGATCATGATTCAGTAGTATCTTGATAGTAATTTTTAATAGTTTATTAAACCTTACTAATTCATAGTTTTATTGCCCCCTTGAGCTACATGCTTTGTATATGCCTGGTTTAAATACAGTCTTAGCAACCAACTACTTTTTCTATTTTCTACTAACCAGCACCATATTAACCTTTCCGTTAGTTCTTACTCATTGATTCTAGAGTTGTTTCTTTTTACCATAAATCTGCCATAAATGATTACAGCATATAAACGAAGTGATGATGATTATAGTAGGATACCTTATTACCTCCTGACATAGCAAAATGACTCAGTTGTTGATTTGACAATGATGTGTTAGATTGGTTAAAGCACACAGTGTCTTGACGTGTCCCTTCATGGGTTCCCTAAAATATTATATGCATCGCAGAATCTGTAAGAGCCATGAGTAGAATACCCTGAAGTAAGTATTGTTAATAAAATATAATCCATGTATGGAATGCTATCTGGAGAAACTGAATGATTTTAAAATGTCATGAAAGTTTCCTTAGTCCATTAGATAGGAATATGAAAGCATAGGTTTGAAACTTGGTATTTTTAAAGACTCAAACAAGAATAAATCACTTAACAGTTTAATGTCTATGGAAATGTGTCAGTGCTCTCAAGTCTAGTGTGACAAACTAGACAAAATCTGTGTCTTATTCTTCCCAACTTTAATTTTACCTCTTAATTTGGGGCATGAATGAGAGGAGAGAAATGAAAAAATTAAAAAAGAAAGGAAAGGTGGGCATTTTTTTCTTCCCACAAATCCACTGTCCTACCCTCATTTTCTATTATAAATCCCAGTCAGTTCCCAAAGCCACTGAGTGTTGCCACTAGTGATCTGTCTGCTAAGAGACCAATCTAAATGCCTCTAAAAATAACCAGTGTTTATTCATCAGGAAATATCCTCAGCAGCATTGTTTATGATATTCTGATTAGCTCCTCTGCAAATTTTAGATAATCTTTCTTTAAGAAAAAAATCTTTAATCTTTAAAACGAATTGGGCAATTTTCAGTAAGAAGAGGCAGCTTAGGAGGGCACTGGAGAATGAGATAAAAACTGGAGCTGGGCAGAGCACAAAGCAGAAGAGAGAAGATTTTTTTATATATATATAGGTTGATGGAAAATTGCATAGTGCCCTGATTTAAATGACAGACCTGCTAAGAATTTAAAATGACAATTCTTGGGGTAAAAAGTTTCGTGAGGCCTTTTATTATTTTGGAAAATCGGTTCAGACTGCAGTGTGTTTTTAAATCAACCTTATCTTGAACTGAACTGATTAAAGGTTTGTATTTTTAGAACCTAAATAAAAATAAGGTACTTAGTAACATGTTTCATTATGAAACCTTTTTAAAGCAGTATTGAAAATTGATTTAAAGTGAAGGACATACCTCCAAAACCTAAATAAAAATATTTTTTATATTTTCATTCTCAGTGAAATAGAGTATATGCCAAATGATGACGAGAACTTATACCTTTTCTATTGGATCAGTTATTCAGTTTTACTCCAAGCAACAAATTTTACTTTTCTACTTTAGATCTCTAAAATACAATACTTCTAACCATAGAGGAAATAAAGCAATCTTTTAACATTTTCCTACTTTCCCTACAGCCCTTGACTCTACCCAGAGGCTTCCAGGCTTGTAGTCTTTCTCTGACCAGTGACAACTCTATCATCTTATACCACTGAGAGAGGAAAGTATTGAATTGTGCTATCCAATACGCATCTACTAGCCACGTGTGGCTATTTAAATTAAAATTAAATAAAATTTAAAATTCAGTTCCTCAGTCTCTTGGCACATTTGAAGTGCATGCATATGTAGATAGGGACTACCATATTGGACAGAGCAGATATAAACATATACATCATGACAGAAAGTTCCACTGATCAGCACTGGATAGCAAGTCCAGAGAGTTTCAGGAGGTATTGATTCCCAAAGAATTCTCCAAGATTTTTCTAAGGTTCCTGTGTTCCTTACAAATACAAAGAATGCAGTGAATGATCACCAAGAGTTTCTGGAAATAAGACACTAAGTCAGGTCATGCTGGCCAAGAGAGTACAATGCTGCTTCCCTAGGTGACTGAGTCCCAAATGACAACAGTTTTAAAACACTAGATTAACAGAAAGAGATACGATAGTCTTCAAATTCTCTTCATTTAATCACTTACTCATTCAACAAATATTTGCTGAGCACTAACTTTCTGCCTAACACTTTGAAAACTTGAAAAATACAAATATCTAGCTATGACAGAAAAAAGCAAAACAAATAAACAATAGGGAAACAAATTTCAAACAGAGGGAACAAGAGTACACAGGCCCTCAGACACGAAAGAGCATAATATACTGTGTACTCCAGGAACTGACAGGAGGCCAGTGTGACTGGAACGGAGTGAGTGAGGAGGAAGTAGTATGAGACAGGACGGAGGCTGACACATCATATGAACCCCATAATTATTATAGGAGTTCCTATTTCGGAAACAAAGCAGAATACGCTGTGGTTAAGTGAGGCAATGTATGCGGACACCACAATTGGTATTCTACAAGAGTAGGTAGATTGTGACAGTATTGTTTAACATTTGTATCATCAGCTTGTTAAAAATGGAATGAAGAGAATATATTCTGTTTTGTTTTGTTTTTTTTTAGTTTTGGCTGTGTTGGGTCTTTGTTGCTGCGCACAGGCTTTGTCTAGTTGCAGAAGGCAGGGGCTACTCTTCGTTGTGGTGTGCAGGTTTCTCATTGCGGTGGCTTCTCTTGTGGCGGAGCATGGGCTCTAGGCGTGAGGGCTTCAGTAGCTGTGGCTCATGGGCTCTAGAGTGCAGGCTCAGTAGTTGTGGCGCATGGGCTTAGTAGCTCCGCAACCTGTGGGATCTTCCCAGACCAGGGCTCAAACCCGTGTCCCCTGCATTGGCAGGCAGATTCTTAACCACTGCACCACCAGGGAAGTCCCGAGAATATATTCTTTAATTTGGAAAACAATGCTAAATTTAAGGTGTGTGATCACCAGTGACAATAAAAGCATAATTTAACATTTATGAAATGATTCACAGTTTATAAAACCTTTTCTAACATATCATCGATACATTTAATATTCATACAAACCTGGTGGGTCGGGTAGGTAGGGCATGTATTGCCATATCAGTTGAACAGAAAAAATAAGCTGCATGACTTGTTCAAGGTCATGTAGGTAACAGACAATAGAGCCAGAATCAGAGCTCAGCTCTCTGAGTCTGGTACTCTTTACTATATAAACTACACTTCTTTCCTTCTCACATTCTAACATACTGGAGGAGGAAATTAGATTTCCAATGACCTTGGAAAATGAGAAATAGCTGGACATTCAGAAGATGAAATTCACTAGGGTAAAATACAAGCCAGAATAATTAAGAAAAAATATCATATTTAAATGCAAGATCAGCAATGACTTGTGAATGTGGCATAAAATGATTTAGGATAAAGATGCTCTAGTTTTTTGGTTACAACAACAGAAGGCACATTGCCAGAATTCATAGAAGCAGTATAATCTGTGGATAACATGGAAGAGTATAATCCCTGGAGTTAGACTTTGTGGGTGCTAGTCCTGACTCCACCTCTTAGTATGTTTATGACCTTAGGAAGTTACTTAATCTCTCTGTGACTCAATTTCCTCATCTATAAAATGGGGATATAGTAATAGTGCCTATTGCCTAGAGCGGTTAAGATTTAATGAGTACTTTAGATCTACATACATGGCTCTTGGTTTCTACATCTATGAAATAGGGATATAGTAATAATACCTACTGCCTAGAGTGGTTAAGATTTAATGAGTACTTCAGAGTGCTCATAGCTATTTATACATGGCTCATAGCTAAATTGTGTGAGCTTACTTCTACTTCTCCTTCCTTTTTTCTCTTTGTCCTCCCTTATTAGATACCATAATTGAATTCTCGATACTCAAAACTCTTGAGGCCCTTTCTGGAGACTTTGAGGCAACTTAGGATTTGACAATTTTGGAAAGTATTAAAATGACAGTAAATAGAGGAAATAAATTAATATTTATTAAGTACTTGGCATATGCTAAATATTGCATTAAGCTCTTTCACTTACCTAATCTTCTTTCATCCTCACAAAAAACCATTTTTAACTTTTTATTTTGAAACAATTTTAGATTTAGAACATTTGCAAAAATAGTACAGAGAATTTCCAGATACCTTCACTCAGCTTCCCCTAATGTTAACATCTTACATAACCAGGATGTAATAATCAAAGTCAGGAAATTAACATTTGTACAGTGTCAGTAACTGAACTACAGAATTTATTCTGATTTTACCAGTTTCCTCTAATTTCCTTTTTCTGTTCCACAATCTAATCCAAGGTTACACGTTGCATTTATTTGTCATATTGTCTTAGTCTCTTCCTATCAGACAGTTTCTCACTTGTTCCTTGTTCATGAACTTGATACTTTTGAAGAGTACCTGTCAGTCATTTTGTAGAATGTCCCTCAATTTAGGTTTGTCTGATGGTTTCTCATAATTAAATTGAGGTCATGCATTTTTGGCAGAAATACCACAGAGATCACCCTTCTCAGTGCATCACATCAGGGATGTACATGATAGCCCAGTGTCTTACTGTCTGCCAAGTTAACTTTGATCACTGGGTTAAGGTGGTACTTATCCTCTGTGAAGTTACTGTTTTCCCACTGTAGTTAATAAATATCTTGGGGGCAATATTTTGAGACTGTGCAAATATCCTATTTTACCCACTAATTTTAGCATCGCTAAATTTGATCACTGGGGTTTGTGATGTCTGTCAACTTTCTCCACTGTAACATTTCTGTTTTTCCTTTTGTAATGAATAAGTATCTTAGGAGGAGATACTATGAGCCTATGCAAATATCCTGATTCTCTTTAGACTTTTGCCCACTGATTTTAGCATACTTCACTCCCAACATCTTTTAACACAAATATTATTGTCTTAGTTTTGTAGGGAGGTTTATTTACCTGCTTGAGAGGTTTATTTACCTCCTTGAGGTCACACAAATAGTAAATCCAGCTGTGTCATACTCCCTTGTAATTTCATCATTCTGTTAAGATATGTTAACCCAGGTATATGGGAGAAGAATCTACCAGGGGATAGGGGAGGAGAGGCTACAGAACTCGAAATATATATATTGTTGGGAAGACAAAATTGAGATTTTAAGAAAAGTTTTTATACTAGATGGGAATCAGCTGTTGAGGGCGAAGCAATGACTCCTCAAAGCACAGTGAGAAATTTAGATTTGGTGCACACTGACAGTGCTCCAAGAGGGACAAAGGGGTTTTGCACGAACTGTGGATATCGATACAAATATCAACAGAAAATATAGCTTAACCTTTCTGTAAAGATTTATCTTTTGTATTTGAAAAGTTTGTTTCCATCTTGAATTGCCATTTTTATAAGATTTAATCTGAGACATTAAAAAAAATATTTCTTTGATTAGGATACCAAAACTACCACAAAAAATATATCTTCTCACAGGGTTGGTATAAGACAACCGAATCTCACTCTTAATTTATTCCTTATACCACCTAAAGAAGGACCTCTACTTAGAAAACATCCAGTACATGCATAAGATTCCGCTCCCAAGATGGTAAAGTGAATCTTTCTGGAGTTTGCCTCTTACCTTTACTTAAGATGAACTGTGCTCAATCATAAGCAAAAATCCTACAGCAGTAAAATACGTGTTTGATAAGGAGACTGAGAGAATATATGTAATTTTTTTAATGTATACATTTATTTGGGAGAGTAAAGACATTATTATTATAAGACATTGGGAATAACTAATAATAAGGACCCATTGTATAGCACAGGGAACTCTACTCAATACTCTGTAATGACCTGTATGGGAAAAGAATTTTAAAAAGATATGTGTATGTATATATAACTGATTGACTTTGCTGTACACCTGAAACTAACACAACATTGTAAATCAACTATACTCCAGTAAAAATTTAAAAAACAAACAAACAAACAGAAAAAAGACATTGGCATTTTGAGGGGTCCTTTCAACTGTTGTCAGTCATTTCTAATAGTCTTTCCCCTCAAACTGAGGGAATTTCTTCTCATGTTATCAGAGTTCAGGCTTAGTTCTCTTCTAAAATAAGCAACCAGAAGTGGAATAGTCAGCATGTTTGAAAGGTCAGCGCATTGTCCAATCACAAGTGGCTATTCTTTTCAGAAACAACAGTCCTCTGGAATCATGATGTTAGGTATAGGAGAAGCTTAGGTTCATATATCATCCAGAATTTCTTAAGTATTTTGTGAATAAACAGCATACAAATATTTCACTGATGACCATCATACTTTTAAAAACATCGTGGTTTCTGATGTTGTCTGTAACCAATGTGACTTGTCTGCCTTAATTACCTAAATTCTTCTGTCCTGCATCCTAATTAAATTATTTTCTTAGATATATTTCCCCTCTGGTATGTGTTTCTCTCTCCATAACTGTTTGAAACTTTACACAGTGATAGAGTGAACTACCAACAAACCCCAAACCATGGGCAATTGTAGAGGCCCACTGAATTCAGACATGGGTTTTTAAGTTATCTAAAATTGTTGAAAACATGATTCTAAAAATCTAACCCATAGCTCAAGAGTTAGATTTCAAGACAGACATTTATGATGTAAAACTTCGCAGCCTGTGTGATATGCAAAATAGCATGAAGGTTTCTAGAATTAATTTGTAATTTTTAAAACTTTATCTTTAAAAAAAGTAGTTCTTTCTCTTATTTTAGTTCTTTGAAAAATTTGTCATTATAGTAACTGCATTATTTCCAGAATCAGCATAATTATGCTCTGTAAACCTCTAAAATAATTTAATATTACTCTTTTTACAATCTCTCATTAATTGGAAATTTGAAAACTGTGTTTTTGTTGATATCAAAGAAATGTTAATTTTTAAAAGTATGGTAATAGTTATATGGTTATGTTTGAGTCATTACCTTTCAGAAATACATACTAAAGCATTTACATGTGACATTAGTATATGAGATTTGCTTCAGAATAATATGAAAGGCAGGTGGATAAAGGTATATAGATGAAATAAGTGTCATCATAAATTTAAAATTGTTGCATCTTGATGGTGGGTTCCTTGAAGATTGTTATACTATTCTGTTTACTTCGGTATGTGGTTAAAATTTTTAAATAATAACTCTTAATACATCTTCAGGTCTCTCTTATTTTGAACATGAGAAGATAAATCCTTAATCTACTAATAAAATTTTAGTTTATTGTATTGGTTATGAGAATTTTTTTCCTCCTTTCTATTAATAGACTGAAGACATTAAAGAAATAGCCAAAAAGACCCAGGCTCTTCCAAAGGTGAACTCAGAGAGGCAGCGAATCGTGGTTTTCACCCAAGGGAGAGATGACACCATACTGGCTACAGGTACATGTGGAAACTGTGGGAGAAACCCAGTATTATGGAGATTAATCATTCTAACAAAATTCTATATTTTTTCCATTATAATTTATTCAAAGCAATGTACTTTTTCTTTTTTTTTTTTTTTTTTACCACCTTCATGCCTTTCACCCCATCTCACCTCCACCCCCATTTCCACCTCTGGCATCCACCAGTCTGTTCTCAGTATCTATGATTTTGGGTTTTGTTGTTTTTTTTTTTAATTCTTCATATAAGTGAGATCATACAGTATTTGTCTTTCCATGTCTGACTTCTTTTGCTTAGCATAGTACCCTGAATGTTCATCCATATTGTTTCAAATGGCAGCATTTCCTTTTTTATGGCTGAATAATATTTCAGTGTGTGTGTGTGTGTGTGTGTGTGTGTGTGTGTGTGTGTGTATTTACCACATTTTCTTTATCCATTCTGAAGTCTGTCCATCCTGAGTGTCTATCAGTGGACACTTAGGTTGTTTCCATGTCTTGGCTATTGGAAATAATACTGCAACGAACATAGGGGTGCAGATATCTCTTTGGGTTAGTGTTTTTGTTTCCTTTGGCTAATTGCTCAGAAGTAGAATTGCTGTATCATATGGTAGTTCTACTTACAATTTTTTGAGGAGCCTCCATACTGTTTTTCATAGCAGCTGCACCAATTTACATTCCCACCAACAGTGCACAAGGGTACCCTTTTCTCCATGTTCTTGCCAACATTTATTTCCTGTCTTTATGATGACTGCCATTCTAACAGGTATGAGGTGATACCTCAATGTGGTTTTGATTTGTATTTTCCTGATGATTAGTTATGGTCAACACCTTTTCATGTACCTATTGGCCATCTGTTGTCCTCTTTTGAAAAAATGTCTATTCAGATCCTCTACCCATTTTTTAACTGTATTATTTGGTTTTTTGCTATTGAGTTGTATGAGTTCTTTATATATTTTGGACGTTTACCCCTTATCAGGTGCATGACTTGGAAATATTTTCTCCCATTCCATAGGTTGCCTTTTCATTTTATTGATGATTTCCTTTGCTGTACAGAAGCTTTTAGTTTGAACCCCCACTTGTTCATTATTGCTTTTTTGGCCTTTGCTTTTGGTGTGCAATCCAAAAAAAATCATCATTGATCAATATCAAGAACTTATCCCCTTTGTTTCCCTCTAAGAGTTTTTTGGTTTCAAGTCTTTCATCCATTTTGAGGTGATGCTTATGTATGTTGTAAGATAGTGGTTCAGTTTCATTCTTTTGCATATGGCTGTCTGGTTTTTCCAACGCCATCTATTGAAGACACTATCCTTTCCCCATTGTATACTCCTGGCTCTTTTGTCATAAATTAATTGACCATACATGTGTGGGTTTATTTCTGGGCTCTCTGTTCTGTTCCATTGATGTATGTGTTTGTTTTTATGCTGCAGTACTATTCTATTTTGACTACTATCTTTGTAATATCGTTTGAAATCAGGAAATGTGATGCCTCCAGCCTTGTTCTGTTTCTCAAGATTGCTTTGGCTATTCGGAGTATTTTGTGGTTCCCTACAAATTTTAGGACTGTTTGTTCTATTGCTGTGAAAATATACCTTTTATTGTTTTTTTTTTTAATAAATACACCTATCTTCTCTCAGAAAAGATTTCATTTTCAAGAACTTAATTTATTAAAATTCAGTTGAGTAAATCCACATTGATTTAGTTTATTTACTTTGATATTTTGGAGATAGTGTCAGTCTAGAAATGTCTTTCCTGAAAAAAAAAAAGACATTTTACTTAGCAAATACCTGTGCTTGAATAAAATAAATTTATCTGATTATGAGCAAATAGAATTCAGAAATAAGTTACTTCCTTAGTTTTAAACTTCAAGAACAAAACCTCACTTCTGTTTTTACTCAGCCATCTATTTTATAGCTCTCATATAAGTAGAATAGAGGGAACTTCCCTGGTGGTCCAGTGGGTAAGACTCTGTGTTCCCAGTGCAGGGGGCCCAGGTTCGATCCCTGTTCGGGGAACTAGATCCCACATGCATGCCGCGACTAAGAGTTCACATGCCGCAACTAAAAAAAAAAGATCCTGCATGCTGCAATGAAGATCCCATGTGCCTCGACTAAGACCCAGTGCAGCCAAAATAAATAAATAAATAAATATATATATATAAATAATTTTAAAAATAAATAAATAGAATAGGAATTTCAGCTAGTAAACAAACATTTATTGATTAAAATGAGTAATATTGTCAATATGATGCCGCCTACTATTAAAGCCAAAATACAAACCTTTAAATACTCTCTGAACCCTTAGGATTAAAACCAGTTAACTTATAATTATTATAAACAGTAGCAATTATTACCTCTGTGTTTGTTCAGTACTCTGCTGAACACTGAAATTTAAGATAGCCTTAAATATCTAACTGGAACATAAAATTGGTACACATCAAAGTATGAATACAACAAAGTATAATTATATTTCTTAATTATTGGTACAGAGTATATGGGTTGTATTGACTCAGAGAAGGAGATCAGTAAAGCTTGAAGAAAGAAGTTATAGTGAATATGGAGTAAATTTTTTATTGAATTAAATATATAAGCCTGAAATGGGTGAAAAAAGAAATTATTGTCAAATTGTGGGGAGAAGGAACCCTACAGTTAATTTATTTCAACTTTCTTATTTTAGAATTGTCAAAAGCAAGATTGAGAAATTTACTTCAAAAAATATGTTTCAAAATAATTCAGTGAGTGGTAAATAGTGAAGTGGGGTTATAGATGAAATGAGATTTGTCATGAGTAAATAATTGTGGAAGCCATGTGATGGATATGTGGGGGATGGTCATTATGCTATTACTTCCACTTCTATATATGCTTAAAATTCTCCAAAATTAAAAGTATATAAAACAGAAAGAAAAGTAAAAAGTAATTTTTCAGACACAATTCAGAGATATTAAGTGGTTTTTCCCAAGACACATTGATATCCTTGCTAAGCCTTGAATTTTAGGAAGGATTTAAAGAAAGGAGAGCAGTCCAGTTAAAGAGGACCATGTGAGCAAAGGCACCAGGTAGTATATAATCTTTAATTGTTGTGACAGGAAAAGCCATGTTGTTAATTTGTACAAGAAAGAAAAGAAATAAGTCATGAAAAGATATCCCTTCGTTGATAATAACTATCTGGATTGCTGTCTTCCTATAGTATGTGGCCTGTTCCTGTCTTAGCAATGAACACTGTTTAGAAAAGTGAAAAACATGCAGATTTCTTATAGGAACTGTTATACTGCCTTCAGATTCATAAAATGCAATTTGTTGCTCTTTATGGAGACATTTATTTTAAGGCTTTATATATTCCAGATCTACATATTGTACAAGTGTCTTCCTCGTTGTGAATTTGCACAATTTTCCCAAAATTGAAACCTTTAAAATTAGCTTCCCCTTCCTGTGACTGAATTTCCTTGTCAGCTCATTTTGTTCTTTATTAAATCTATTAAACCATTCTTAAGGATGCTTACCAGCAGGAATTTATTTGAGGAAAGACGCTGGCTAATCTTTGCTGTTCCTACTATATGAAAATGAACTTAAATTAGGGGATGCACTATATCTGCAATGCATGATAAATACAAGATGGATAGAGAATCTGTTCAGCGGTGTCAGCTACAAAAGCAAACATGATAAATGTTAATGCAGTTTTGAGCCCTGGGATAAGCTATTCAATGCACAAGCATAGCTGAATCTCTTTGCTATGTTGTTATTCATGGCAGCCAAATAAATGTCAATAATAAAAGAGAATTAAAGATTTTCATTTCCCAGAGGCAATCCTCTAATACGGCTTGATCTTTCATTTCATTTGTAATTCGTTCTCATGTCAGGATGCAATCATTCGCCAGGCTCTGGGTGTCATGTTAAGTCATTTAATAATGATTAAGAACA
The DNA here is from genome assembly GCF_009873245.2 of Balaenoptera musculus. Classification (NCBI taxonomy): domain Eukaryota; kingdom Metazoa; phylum Chordata; class Mammalia; order Artiodactyla; family Balaenopteridae; genus Balaenoptera; species Balaenoptera musculus. The sequence goes on along the minus strand of NC_045800.1, from coordinate 60,225,680 downwards.
TAAAAATGCTTGGCCTGTGGGGCAATTCACAGAAGAGATGCCAATTTGTTATTGTTTTTCCTCCTTTCCTCTTGAATATGGATCAGCTTTTTCCCACCTCCTAGCATAAAATACTAATGGAAGATGGGGAAGGAATGTGTCCCTTAATTTACCATAAGTGACATTCCAGAACAGCACAAGGCAGTGCTAGCACACTTATTAAAACACTAATTAGGAATTCGTGTTTTAGTTCCTTAAACCTCACACTGTAGAGTACTTTTAAATGATCACTGCTAAGTTTGTGACATTTAGCGATAATGTAACAAAATTAGTTTCCTTGGTATTTAATTCTAGAGACCTTTCTCCTTTTGAAATACAGAGTCTGTAAACTACTTTCTCTTATTTTATAAATGTAATTCTTTGAATTCCTCGCCTATAAATTGCTTGTGAATCTAAAGCCTTTTCCACTTACCCTATTATTTTGGTCACCTCTATTTCATTTGGGTATCCATCCTCTATCCTTCCAGCCCAGAGGTTTTGTCACATACCAGCCCAGAGGTTTTGTCACATCATTGGTTCATTGCTTACAGGATAATTGAGTTCCGAGCTTTTTGGGGGGTGAGGGGACCTGAGGGGAGGGGGACTGGAAAGTAATGAGTAAGAGACTAGGGATGAAGGGCAGGAAGGAAAAGATGATTCTATCCATTTTGATCCTTTTAATGTTGCATGAACCTGTTAGAGGAATGGGAGTCAGGTTAGGGAAATCGTTTCTGTGTCTATAAACTTTAGAAAAACTAATACTACAGATTACCTACTGGAAAGCAGCTGCTAATAAGGTCTTCATATATTAACATCTTACTATGATAAGGACTGTAGTGAAAAAAATAAAGATTTTCTACATACACATGTGTAAATATATATACATATACATATATATGTCCTTATAGGAAGTTTAAATTTCTCCAAGTTTCCATACTAAAGTTATCACTAAAAATTGGAGGAAGCAATAGGACTTTTGTTCTAAATTGAAAATAATGCATTTTACACAGTGGCTGTTATGAGACAATAAAATAGGTCCACTGAAGAATAAACTGTAGACTTTTCTGAATACTTTCAGAGTGCTTTCTGGGCTGTTTGAATTGTAATTTTGCCCACACAGAAAAAACAGACTAGGTCAGAGGTTTTCACCTGGAAGACTGGTGCTGTTATATTAGAATCACCTAATGGGCTTTTGGTAAATAGAGCCCTCCCTTCATAAAAACACCTTCCCCTCAACCTGATACATCCCTGTGAGGAGTTAGAATATACATCCTCAAGAAGATGTATAAGAATGGGGGTGATAGAGTCTGAGGGAAGGGGAGTATAGGATTGTGTATTTGTTGAACAACCTCCCTTAGGTGATATAGCAGTGCTGTCTATCCTCCATCTCTCACGTTGAGAACCATTGGATTAGGTGATTTAATAATGTTTCTGTGAGTTCTATGATCCTATGGGATAATGGAAACAAAACCTTTTAGCAGCTAAGCATCTAGTACTTCAGTAAGTCAGGCCTTGTTGAATGCTTCTCTTTCTCAATAAATCACAAAGTAACAAGGACCCATCCGCAATAACAAGCAATCTACATACTACTTTAAATAGTCTCCTGCCTCTGGCATGCTTGTAATGTAAGATAGTCACATTGTAGTGTCCTTTGTCATTTCATTATGGGTAAATGGGGTTATTGAAGTTTCTTGCCTTCATGTTCTTGAGTCCTTAAACTTGTCACCCCATTTGCTAGTTAAGTTTTCACGTTCTTTGAAAACACTCAGTGCTGTCCATTACCCTCTAAGAAAAGATCAGTGTGATTTGCAGTTCTGGTAGGCATAAGGCACAGAAGGTGTGCAAAAGAAAATGCAAACTCTGAAGGAAAACAATCTCAGCAGCTGGAAGAATAATGTCAGCACATCATCACAACTCCTACTGCTACAAAATATTATTATAAATCACTTTGAAAATGTTATCTCTACTGCAGCCAAACCAATTTTAAATCATGTTCTTGTTGGCATAGGTTGGTAATGGCGTGGATGGAACAAATTAAGTAGCATTCTTTCAGAGTGTCTGTGTATGGCATTCATGGAAAAAAGTTCTTACCAGATGAGATTTTACAGAATATATATCAATATTTCTTAACTATGAATATAAACAAGTAAGTTACTAACTCATGTTCCATTTTTAGATTTTTGTAACCATAAAAGACAAAGTCCTTTAATTAGCCAAGAGGTCGAACATAATTTAGAATGACATATGTGGAACTGTCACATTCCTGACAAAGTAATATCTTTGGGGCATGGTATGTGTGGTTTAGTGATCTCAGGCCTGTCAAGAAATGAGACTTCTTTCAACTCCCACCTTTCTGTCAAAGCTAGAAAGCAAAATGGGAGACAGCCTACATTAGGCAAATGTTAGCCTTATTATAGCATTTATTTTTGGAAGGACCCTTATTCAGATTTATTGAGGTATAGATTACATGTAGTAAAATACAGAAATATTTCACCAAATAACGTGTAACCACCATAATCAAAATATAGAACATTTTGTATGGTTTATTTTGAAATATAGTATGGATACAAAATTGGTACAGATTTTCACTATGTCAACACACCTGTACCAACTACCACCAGATCAAGTAATAGAACACTTCTAGCACTTTAGAAGCCACCTCTTGTGCTCCCCTCCTAATCATTACCCCCACCAAATGTACTTAGTATTTTGGCTTCTGCTGCTAACAATTTGTTTTGCTTCTTTTTAAAATAGAATCACCCAGTATATAGACTTTTTATCTTGCTCTGTCCCCATACTTTTTTAAGCACTACCTTACTTTTGACAACATAAGATGCTCTAGGCTCTTGTATTTACCTACCTCGGTCCAAGAATCGACTACTTCTTCAAATAACCCCAGTTCCTTTTATTAGCAAATGGTATTTAGAAACCCAGATCTGGGTGCTAGATATGTTCATTGCTACTTGAGAATCATTGCTTCTAGGCCCTCTTGCAAATAGATTGGCAATATATGTATGTATAACAACCCATGAATCTATACCCATCTATACTTATTCCTATATCTGTCCATTTATATATTTAAATTCCATGAGTTCAAACTGATACCTTTGATTCCAGTCCAACAAGAGTTCATTCTAGCCTTCTCTCTTTCCTTATTTATAACTTCCTCTGACATTGAAAGTTCTGGTTCTCATTATATAAGATACATTTACTATTTGTTCTGTCTTAAAGTAGTTTTGAATTGCTTACCCATACCCTTGTGTGAAACATATTTCCTTAATGTACAGTGTTAGATTATAGTCCTTTTTGTCTTTGGCCCTACAGTATCTAGTCAAAATACTGTTATCCAAAAGTAACTTTTTTTTTTTTTTTAATTTATTTTTGGCTGTGTTGGGTCTTCGTTTCTGTGCGAGGGCTTTTTCTAGTTGCAGCAAGCGGGGGCCACTCTTCATCGCGGTGCGCGGGCCTCTTACTATCACAGCCTCTCTTGTTGCGGAGCACAGGCTCCAGACGCACAGGCTCCAGTAGTTGTGGCTCACAGACCTAGTTGCTCCGTGGCATGTGGGATCTTCCCGGACCAGGGCTCAAACCCGTGTCCCCTGCACTGGCAGGTGGATTCTTAACCACGGCACCACCAGGGAAGCCCTGAAGTCTTTTGCTCTTATTAGATTGTCTTATTGATTATAATTCTTCTTACAGTCAGCATGCAAGTCTTGTTACAAAAGCCTTTAATTTTAATATAGTCCAATTTATAATGTTTTCTCCTGTGGGTAATAACTTTTCATGTTCTTTGAAGAAAATCTTTGCATATGCCAAGCTCGTGAAGATATTTTCCTATTCTCTTTTTCTATAATTTTTATTTTTTATTTTTTTAATCTAGATCCACAGTCCATCTAGAACTAGAATCAGTTATATATGGTGTGGGCTAGAGGGCATGATTCATTTATTTTGTGCGTATGAGTAACCAGTTGACCCATCATCACTTATTAAAAGGAACATCCTTTTCCTAACTGCACTGAATTGGTACCTTTGTCACATTTCAAGTGACCTTATATCTGTGTCCCTTTTTCGAGACTTTATTCCATTGTTCTCTTTATTCTCGTACCAGTTTACACTGTTGGTTTCTTAGTTTATAATCAGCCTTTTTATCTGGTAATGTCAGCTTTCTAATTTTGTTCTTCAGGATTGTCCTGGTTCTTCTTGGCCCGTTGCATTTCTAGGTAAATTCCAGAATCAACTTGTTGTCACCACCCCCAAAGTTTTTTTTTTTTCCAAATCCTTAATAGAATTTTTATTGAGATTATATTGAATCTGCATTTCAATTGGAGAGAATTAACATCTTTATACTATTTTAGTCTTATTCTTTAAATAAGGTATTTATATAATATTTCCATTTTCTCTGACTGCTTTTTGGAATTTCTCTTTGACTTTAACTTTGTATTTGGTTTTGGTGTTCCTTGTATTTATCCTGCTGGGGGTTTTAGTGTTTCTTGAATCTATGGTTGATGACTCTTAACAGTTTTGGAAAATTCTCAGTAATTATCTCTTTAGATACTGCATCCCTGATTTTCCAATTGGAGACCAATTACACATATCTTAGGCCTTTTTTATTGTGTCCCATATGTCTTTTATGCCTTTTTTGTATTTTTTGTCCTTTTTCCCCGCCTCAAGCTTCAGCTTGTGTGTTTTGCGGTGTCCTAGCATTTAGTTCACTAATCCTCTCTTTTTTGCTTTGTCCCATCTGTTGAGTTCCTTATTTCAGTAATCACATTTTTCTTTTTCTAAATTATTTGATTCTTTTTTATTGATCCCAGTTTTATAGTGTAATCCTCTACCTTCTCATTAATTTTTCAAACATATTAATCACTGTAATAGTAAATTGCATGTCCAAAAACTATGTCTCAGTCATCTGTTGGTCTGTTTCTTTTGTTCCTAATAAATTATAGCATTTCTGTTGGTGATACTGTTTTCCTGTAGAAGGTAGCTAGAATAAAGCTAGATCAAAAACTGAACTAGCTCAAGGTTTTGTTGCAGTTTTTATAAGGTTCGATCTACTTCCGGTTTTTTTCCCCACTCCTGAAATGCTGTCTCTCTCCTGAAATCTCACCTGAAATCCTGGCGTATTTACTAGGGTCCCTACTCATTGGTAGGTTCTCTTTGGCACCATATAACTGCCAAAAAATTACTCTGCCTTTTAGAGGTCTTCTGCTTAGTATCTTGGCCTTTTGTCCTGCTGCCTTACAAGTTTGGCAAACACCTCAGAGGAGAAAACCCCTGAGTATAAGGCTTACTCCACTGTGTTCCCCTTCAGGATCACGCCACTTCAATTCTGATTGCCTTGGCAGCCTGAAACTCCAGTTTTTGTCTCACCAGCCCTGGAGACTGCCAAAAGCTCTGTTGGCTTTGCTGCCTCTTAGCAAGAGCCAATTGCGTAGATTCTCAACCTCTCACCCAGCACCAAGAATTTGCAGGTCAACTTTTAGCACATTAGCCTAGGTCTTTAAGGTTCTCTTTTCTCAGAGATCTTGTCCCATCAAGTCCTGGCTTCATTTATTGTTTTAAATTTTTTTCTTTTTTAATTTTTGCAACTTTTCTAGCTGTTTATGGTGTAGGAGTTGGTTTATTACAAGCAGTAGCATTAGAGCCTAAGTTAAAGTCCTTAGTCAATATTTTTTATTATAAAATAGAAAAATATATGGTCCTGGAAAGTTAAGTGGGCTTAGCTATTTGTTATATAAGGTTGTTAGCTGATTTAGCAATACTACCCTCCTAATCCACTTTGAGAACTGCCAGATTAGGTAATTTCCCCATGATCCCAAAGTTAGAGACAAAAACAGCTGGATTAGAACCCAGCCTCTTGAATCTTAATCTAGTCTAATCTGTTCTATACCATGCTGCCTCATTTGTTTACAGCAGTGGTTCTCAACTAGGAACAGTATTTCTCCTCACTTTTGGTTGTCACAATTGGATAGGTGGTGGAGGGTGGGGGAATTCCACTAGCATCTAATGGATAGAGGCCAGAGATGCCACTACACATCCTATAATGCACAGGACAATCACTCACAACAGAGAATCATCTGAGCGAAAATATAAATAGCATCAAGATTGGAAAACCCCTGGCTCACAGTGTAGCTCAGAATGTATATTTAGGGCTTCCCTGGTGGCGCAGTGGTTGGGAGTCTGCCTGCCGATGCAGGGGACACGGGTTCGAGCCCTGCTCTGGGAGGATCCCACATGCCGCGGAGCGACTGGGCCCGTGAGCCACAACTACTGAGCCTGCGCGTCTGGAGCCTGTGCTCCGCAACGAGAGGCCGCAACAGTGAGGGGCCCGCGCACCGCGATGAAGAGTGGCCCCCACTCGCCACAACTGGAGAAGGCCCTCGCACAGAAACAAAGACCCAACACAACCAAAAATAAATAAATAAATAAAATAAATAAAAAAAAAAGAAAAGAAAATATAAATAGCATCAAGATTGGAAAACCCCTGGCTCACAGTGTAGCTCAGAATGTATATTTAAAGGATCACTGTCTACTTCCCCATTACACATTTAACCATGAGATCAATACCAATAGACTTTAGTAGGATAAATCTTGTAGGAATACATCCAGGGGCCCCGTGATCGAAGAAAGCATCCATGTATGATCTAGTCCATACTTGGTTAACTGTATTTTTAGAACTTCTTCCAAATAATCTCCAATTCTAAGACTTCTCTTTAAGTAGAATCTCTTAAGATCTGGAAAACATTATGATGAAGAGGTGGGTATACATATCTTATAAATTCATTTTGCATGTGTGAATAGATATCTAGATGATAGCTGTGTTTACCTGCACATTTATAGTTAGATAGATAGATAGACATTAGCTTAAATGGTTCTTAGAGAATGTATCCATCATGTTTTAAAACTCCATATAATCAATTTCTATAATTGAAAGCTCTTAAAAATATACAAATGGATATTTATCTAAGAGGTGTATTACCAAATATTTTTCAGAATAATTATTGTTTGTATCCAGTGAGTGATTTTTCTGAAATTCAATTAGACACCAAAATTCATTTTTCAGAGCGTTACAACTTGGTGGCAAAATTTTATTTTGGCTGAATCACTGCATGGAAGTTTTTGGCTCAGATAAAAATCTTTGGAGGTGTAGCAGATAAGTATGATTCAGATAATTGAACAGTTAAAATTTTCCTTTGTTAAAAGTAATAAATTGTTTGCACATTGAATATGAAAAGCTACTTAAATGAAGACTTAAGTATTGCCTTATTCCTTTTATTAGGATAAAGACAGTTTATCCCAATTAAACTTCTTTAGAAGCTCACATCATTTTTGATTTATTCATTTTTAAAGTAGCCCTGTAGAAGCCAGCATTCCTGAGGACTTCCCCCTTTGTTTAATCTTGGTCCATAACGTTTATTTAGCTTTTCTCTGCTTCTACTAAACTATTTTAAGTTCTTATGTCTAGAGTTTTTCTGGTTCAATAAACAATCAAGTCTCAAGAAAATGGCCTAGTTTTTTTGTCAAATTAATTATTTCACACTTAGCCATCTATTTAATGTACTCATCGTAATAAATTTAGCCTATACTCTTAATGATTTCCTTTAGTCCTAGAATTCCATGCATACTCACCTATAACAAAGGGGAAATTTTTAAAAATGTTTTTTGAATAAACAATACATTCACATGGTTCAGAATTCAAAAGGTACAATAATTAGGGCTGTTCAGCTGTCCAGTACTTCTGAGGAAATAGGCAGTTTTTCATTATTATGATAACCATACAACTTGTCATCAACACCTAGATACTTTTGGAAGTGAAAGGGGGTGCTATTAATTGTAATAGGACTGACTATCCTGGGCAAACCAGTCTGTGTGGTCATGCGAGTCATTATAGATATTTAAACAAAGGTTTTTAGTAAAATGAATTATTGCATTGGTTGACGTTTTGAACTGTGTTAATTTCTAACATTTCTTCGAACTCACAGATTTTTGATCATGTGCTAAGAATATGCCAGATAATATAGAACTTAAGCCTGAGAATCTGTAAGTGCAAGCAGGACAAGTTGGAGAGGCAAGACACCGATAGATAAAACATAAAGTAACAGTACAAATGAATTCAAGTCAGTGTGGTTTTATTGAGTGCCTTCTATATGTCTAAAATTGTAGTTATGTAAGACAAAAACTCCTTTTCTTAAAATCTAGGAGAGACATAACCTGCTAATACAGTATGAGAAGTGGTATACAATTTTTATGAACTAATTTATATAGGATAACAGAAGGAAGAAGAAGTTGGGGAAAGTTTCACAAAGGAAGTGATGTTTGAATTAGGCTTTGAAGAATACTTACAATTTTGGCAAGTTGAGATTACAAAAGAATGTAAGTTAACGGAATAATAAGATCAAAAGGCAAAGAAGCCTGAAAGGGTGTGATGTATCACAAAGAAAGTCACATATAGGGGAGAGGGGTGTGGGTGAGCATGAAATGGTAAGTTGTAATAGGCCTTTGAATGCTGTGCTGCACAGTGAAGTGCTTAAAGTACATACTGAGAAGGAAGAGATCATTTGGGTCGAGAAACATTTTGTGGTCAGTTTATCATAATTCAATAAAAGAAAGGAACTATACTTACACTTGTTTATAAAGCTCTGTTTCAGAGGGATCAACAAATACTAAAGATGAAGTGTTTTTTTTTTTATTAAATGCCAAAGAATAAAAGCTGCAATAATCCCTCTAAAAAGTATTAGTGATGAACAATCCCATGGGGTTAGAGTGAGACAAATTTGATAGGGTTAGAAAAATTGTAGAGAAAAGGAGCTATATATAAACTGTGGTGAAAGCACTAGGGAAAATGCCTTAGAAAATTAATGAAGATTGGCTTGGTTTAAAGATGATAAACAGAGACTAATGCAAAAGGCTAATGAATTCAGTCATGGAGAAAGTTTATACTGAAGTGCTTTCAAATAGAATTGCTGCTGGCCTGGTTTTTATTAAGCATTTTTTTCCCTTAAATTAAGGGGAAAATTTAAGTAACCCATTAATAAAATTTGCAGTTGATACTAAATTAGGAGATACTGTAGCTGTTAATAAAATTATGGAAATTCTGATAATAATTACTGGAAGTTGGATATAGAAGTTCAAAATAGTGTTTAAATAAGATAAAATATATTCATTCCATTTTTAAACCCACATGGAAGCAGCAGCTAGCATTTGAGAAATGTCTCTATTTCCAGGAGATATTCCTGGTTTAAGGGTTTTAAGAACTGAATGGTAGAGTCGCCTAAAATGTAGAGCTGTAGGAATATGTCATCACTAAAGAGTCTATGTTTATAAGATGTATAATGTGATTATATTCTGTGATTCAAAGTGGATTTTTTGTGAAGTTTTTTAGATAAATCTTTGTGATTGAATTTTGTATAGAACATTTACTTCTGACTCAGATTTTAATGAAGGAAATGTTTTAAAATTATTACTCCCTCTAGATGTTGTTTATATGCCTAGAGGATATCTAGGTCTTAAGGAAAGTTAGATGAGGAACAATGGGTGGAGCCCTAGGCAAAAGGTGTAGTTCCCTGGAACAATTTATAAAGTTCCCTTAGCAAGGTTCATATTTCTGTCTAAACTGCTAGTTGTACTTAATATGCCCGTGAGTCCTAGAAGGTGAACCATGGCCTTCATTTTCTGTATCTTGCAGAAGGTTTTACCATAAATTAGAGATTATAGCATGATTATTGTGAAAGATCAACAATGTAATTTATTATGATCAAATAAACAGTAGTTTTGCAGTCAGCTGTTCTGGGATCTGTTGAAGCATTTAGACCTTAAGCCCTCATAGCAAATCCATATAGATTTAAACTTTTTAGAGCCTTGACTCTAGCTACTTTGAAAATTTGACGCAAGGGGTAATCAAAAAAGATTTCCTTTGAAATGACCTCAGATTTATCAATCTCTATCTTTATACTACTCTATGAAGGATCTCTATATTCCGATTTATTTGATTGGAGGTTTTATAAGTACAGAGAACCATTTTGGGGAAAAAAAGGGAGGAAGGGAGTTTTGTTTGTTTGTTTGTTTTTACCTTAATGGAACAGTTGGCTGTAGTAAACTTTTTGAAACCTGCACATTGGTGTATCAACTTAAGAAGTGAATCATAAGGGAGGGAGGTCATGAGGTTTCTTTGACACGTGATAGCAAGAACCCAACCCAGCATGTCACTTGTAAGCTTATCTGTAAAGCATGGAAGCATTTGTCACCACTGACAGTACTAACATTTAATCTGGGATCTGTTTGCAACTCAGCTTTCCCTGTGTTCCTGTGTATATGGTGGTCTCAATTCAGTTTCAAAGCATAGCTCACTTTTTCCTTCAATTTATTCTGAATTTTACCTAACAGAGGAAAATAGAAATATTAAATAGATACTATTGGGGTGATAATTTTTCTCCAGATGAGTCATGCCAACCAGAAAGGTTCTGGGCATTGACCTCTTGTGCTGTTTCTATAATTCACAAGCCAAAGCTGTGATAATTTAGATTACAGTAAGTTAGATTAATGATCAAGGAAGGAGGCATAGCAGATCAGCTAAATAGGAAAGTCAGGAAAGCCGAGACAGCAGGGACTGAAAAAAACTTAAACCACATGAGGCAGATGTTGAGATAGGATGTCCTGGTTACAGAGGTTGGTAGCAAATCTGGTGTCAAGTCAGTTTAAGTACAGTCTCCACAGGAGTACAACAACCTGAGGAATTCTGGTGTAAACACACCAAGATATTACGTGAGTAGCAGTGGTAGTGGGAAAATGGAAAAAGCTCTTTCTCAGGAGGAAATCAGTGTCATTCAGAGAAGTCTATTTTTGTATAAAAGGAGCTGTATTGGTCTTCTAAAAGGAGAGGTTGCCAGGAGCCGGCAAGCACTAAAATGCCTAGCAAACACCTTGGAGTGAAAGGAGTCTAGTTTTAGAAGATGGAGACTAGACTGTTAGGAAGGATAATACTCAGGGCTAAGGATAGGGAATCTAGAGTGAAGCTCAGTCCAGTTCCCAAGACTGACTGGCACAGAAGACAACTTATTAAGATAGAACAAAGCTTTGTGGTCACAGTTGGGCCACCACAGCTTACATCTGAATGTCTAAAGTTATTCCATGCCCTACTCTTGGTAAGTATCCTGCCCTTATGAGGATTAGCTTAGAGTTGGTGCCCAACTCTGCAAGTGCAGCCCGAACTACAAAGAACTAGGAAAGATGTAAGCAGGGCAAAATGAAGAAGGACTCATGCAAGTGAAATCAGGACTTAAAATGTCAACAGATAAGGTATCTGAACATGTCATGGCAGAAAGCAAGTTGCAACTTGTTTTAACTACTACAATGCTAAATTGAAGACCGCTATGTGTAACCTACCGTGCTGGGGTAATATTGGAAACAAAGGTATACGGCCCTCACTTCAGAGCTTGTACTTAAGTAAGGCAGGTGAGATATACACTAGAAAACAGAATAAGAAAAAATTATGTGAATTTTATCCAAAAATGTACTGTAGAAATAATGCAAGCATGAATTCACTTTACACTAGTGATCAGGGAAATGATATATTCTAAAACGGACATGTAAACTAGTTTGTGGAATATCAGTAAGATTTTGATGCAAATAAGAACTAGAAATGATCTTAGAGATCATCTGGTACATCTTAGAAATTTGAAAAATAATTGTGACCCACTGCTGGTGGGAGAAATCTTGTACAGCTTTCCTGGAAGACAGCTTGAAAATACATATCACAAACCTTAAAAAAATGCATAACTTTGACTCAGTAACTTTACTTACAGGAATTAATTCTATGGAATAATTTAGCATATACACAGAGATTTACACACAAGGATGTTTGTAACAGCATTGGTCTTAATTTTTTAATTTTTTTTAACTTCTCATTTTGCAGCAGCAAAGTTGTAAAAATAGTAGAGATTTTTCATATATCCTTCCCCCAGCAGCTTTCCTAAACATTAACATTTTATATAATCAAAGTACAATGATCAAAACCTGGAAATTAATATTAATATAATACTATTAATAAAGCTACAAGCCTTATTCATATGTTGCCAATTATTACTAATGTTCTTTTTTCTGACCTAAGATACAATCCAGGATGCCACATTGCATTAGTCATTAGTCAATTCCTCTTATTCTCTTACAGTTCGGCATAGTTTTTCATTTTTTTCTTTGTCTTTCGTAACTTTGACACTCTTAAAAAAGTACTGCCCAGTTATTTTGTAGAATGTCTCTCAATTTGGGTTTGACTAATGTTTCCTCAAGATAAAATTCAGGTTATGCCTTTTTAGGCAAGAATACCTCACAAATAATATCTTGCTCTTCTCAGTGCATCATATCAGGAGGCATACGATATCAATTTACCTCTTTGGTGGTGACATTAACTTTGATCACTTGGTTAAGGTGGTACCTCTCACGTTTCTCCATTATAAGTTAGTGTTTTTCCCTTCTTAGTGAAGAAAATATTTTGTGGGGAGACACTTTGAGATTGTGTCTTTCATCTTTTTCCCCCCCTCTCATTATACTTTTGCCCTCAAATTTTAACATCCATTGATTGATCAGTAATAATTATTACTGTGGTGTCAGCCAAATAATGATTTTCTGTTTTTATTATTCCTCATGCTTTATTAATTGGAATTCTGTCATCAGAAAGAGCATACTCTTCTCCCCATTTATTTGTTGATTCATTTACTTATTTATATCAGCATGGACTTAACAGAGATTTATTTCATTCTATGGATGCACATTCATTACTGTCATTATTTGTTGCTCAGATAGTCCTAGATTTGGTCATTGGAAGTACCTTCTGGTTGGCTCTTGTGCCCTTTCGACATGCTCCCATCGTCTTTATTTCCTTATGTTCTGACACAATATGTTCCAAGATCATCTTGTACTTACCCTGCCCTACCCATGGAATCAGCCATTTCTCTAAAAAGCGTTGGATCCTTTTATTGGCACTGGCTGTTCTCATTTCTACTGGATTGTCTTTATTTATAGACTTCTGTGGGTGAGATTAGGAAATATATGAATGTATAAACACATCTATCTATATCTATTTCTATATCTGTGTGTATGGATTTTTAAAATATGAGTTCATGCTGATATTGCCTACTCCAGTCCAACACCACAGAGTTCCCCCCACATCCTGGTTAATGTTAACATTTTTATGATATATGAAAAGTTACCATGACTGCATACATACTCAGTGAAGTGTCATTCTCCACTCATTCCTTCTTCTGCGTTCCCATTTTCCCTCTCTTTCATACTTTTTCCACCCACCTCTTGTAGGCAACCGAACTCACTAGTTTCTGACTTATTCTTCCTGTATTTCATCTTTTTTTTTTCTAATAGCTTTATTGAGATAGAATTCACATAACATACAGTTTACTCATTTAAAATGTGTAATTCAGTTTTGGGGGTATATTCACAGAGTTGTGCAACCATCACTGCAATCAATTTTAGAACGTTTTCATCACCCCAAAAGATACTGTTTACCTCAGTTCCTCCAACCTCTCCCAGCCCTAGTCAACTACTAACCTGTCTCTCTATATATGCCTTTTGTTTTTTGAATTTTGAATTTATTAATATATCCATATGGCAGAAATTGACTTAGTCATAAAAGTGTTTTTATTAACATAGAAAGATATACACAATATATTCGTGTATATTTTTCTGTAAATTTTTAAATAAATTTATGTTTTCAATATATAATATTTTCACACAATATGCTCTCTTTTGTATCGGTCCTCTTTCATTTAGTATAATATTTTCAAGGTTCATCCATGTTATAGCATCTGTCAGTACTTCATTCTTTTTTATTGCTATGTAATATTGCCTTGCATGGCATGTTAGTTTCCTAGGGCTGCCATAACAAATTACCACAAACTGGGTGACTTAAAACAACAGAAATTTATTCTCTCACAGTTCTGAAGCATAGCAGTCTCCAGATATCAGCATATAGAGCAATAAAGATATTAGCGGGGCCATGTTCCCACTTAAGACTATAGGGAAAAATCCTTTCTTGCCTCTTCCTAGCTTCAGATGGCTCCTGGCAATCAATCTTCAGCATTGCTAACATTCCTTGGCTTGTAGCTGAATCACTCCAGTCTCTGCCTCTGTCTTCACATGGACTTCTTGTATGTATCTACGTCCTCACCTCTTATTATAAGGATACCAGTCATTGGATTTTGGACCTACTCTAATCTAGTATGACCTCATTTTAATTAATTATATCTGCAAAGACCTTATTTCCAGATAAGGTTACAGTCTGAGGTTCCAGATGAATGTGAATTTTGGGGGGACACTATTCAACCCACTGTATATGAATTTACCACATTTTATTTATCCATTCATCAGTTGATGGACATTTCATTCTTATGTTTCTTTATGCCCAAAGGAACAGATACATCAATGTTTTCTTATTTCCCCTTCTTTTTATTTGAAAGGTGGCATACTATTAATACTCCTTTGCACTTTGCTTTTTTCACTGAGTAATATAACCTGGAAGTTGCTCCATATTACTTCACAGAGGTCTTACTCATTATAGTCAGACCCAAAACAGTGGATACTGACTTCCATCTTAGACAGAGTAGGAATAGCTCCTATCAAACCAGTCCTTTCTCAGGTAGCAATTATAACTCTGGATAAAATATTAGAAAAGCAAATACTAGGAGATACTAGAAAACAATGAAAATCAGGCAGAAACTGAAAGGGAAGACATGTAGTCTTATAGACTTTAAGAGCAGAGAAAGAGTTTGGGGTGACCACATCAGGTAGAAAGTGAGCAAAGAAATTCCTGGAAGGAGAGAACCGTAGAAAACTAGCCTGAAACTCTGCATAAAGACCCTGCCCAAATCTCTGTATGATCCCTGAATTACACATATACAAAGTAGTTTTCTAGCAGCCCAGCTAAGGCTAAAAGAACCGAATGATGATTTCTGTTGTTGTCTATTGCTGGGGCCAGGAGTTTAGAATTTGAGTCTAGCCAAGTTTAACTGCCTACTTTTTAAAAAATTAATTCTCTTCACAGGTACACAATTGACTAGTCTCTACAACAGAGGTCAGCCAACTTTTTTCTAAAAGGTACAAGAGTAAATATTTTAGAATTGCAGGCCTTGTGGTCTTGGTTGCAACTACTCAACTATGCCATTGTAATGCAAAACCATCCATAGGCAATACATAAACAAATGGACATGGCTGCATTCCGCTAAAACTTTATTTACAAAAGCAAATGACTGGCCCTCTGGTTGTAGGTTGCCAACCACTGTTCCACAACATCTCGTTCACGATATTCAGGATATAATCTAAAACTACAAGATTTGAAAAGAAACATGCGTACTGGGACTTCCCTGGTGGTCCAGTGGTTAAGGCTCCGCGCTTCCATTGTAGGGGACACAGGTTCAATCCCTGTTCGGGGAACTAAGATCCTGCATGCCGCATGGTATGGCCAAAAAAAAAAAAAAGAAACATGCATATGAAGAACAAAGCAGTCAGTGGAGACCAGCTCTGAAATGACCCTGATATATCAATAGAATTAGCAGACAAGAGTTTTTTTTGTTTTTTCTTTGTTTATTTATTTTGGCTATGTTGGGTCTTCAATGCTGCGCACTGGCCTTCTCTAGTTTTGGCTAGTGGTGGCTACTCTTGGCTGTAGTGTGCTGGCTTCTCTCATTGTGGTGGCTTCTCTTGTTGCAGAGCACGGGCTCTAGGTGCGCGGGCTTCAGTAGTTGTGGCACGTGGGCTCAGTAGTTGTGGCTCGTGGGCTCTAGAGTACAGGCTCAGTAGTTGTGGTGCACGGGCTTAGTTGCTTGGCGGCATGTGGGGTCTTCCTGGACCAGGGCTCAAACCCGTGTCCCCTGCATTGGCAGGTGGATTCTTAACCACTGTGCCACCAGGGAAGCCCCCAGACAAGAGTTTTAAAGGAAATGTTTTAACTGTGTACTCCAAGATGTAAAGTAAAATATGCTTATATGAATGAACAGTTCAAAACTCTCTGCAGAGATATAGAAACTTAAAAAAGTAGAAATTCTAGAACTGAAAATACAACTTCTGAAATTAAAAATTCACTAGTTGCTCTTTGAGCAGTTTAGATATGATAAAAGAACTAGCAACCTTCAATCTTGATCTATAGAAATTATCAAGTCTGGCCAACAGAGAGAAAAAAGATTGAAACAGAATGAATAGAGCTTCTGTAACCTGTGGGACAATATCAGAGGGCCTAATGTATGTGTAATTGGAGTGCCAGAAGGAAGGGCGAGAGAGAATGGGGCAGGAGAAATATTTGATGAAATAATGGCTGAAAGTTTCCTAATTCTGATCAAAGACATGAAATTATGGATTTGGGAAGCTCAATGTGTACCACGAACAGAATAAATACAAAGAAAACCACAACTAAACATATTATAATCAAACTACTGAAAACAAAAGGTAAAGAGAAGATATTAAAAGCTGCCAGAGCAAAATAGCACATTACATACAAGGGAAACATTATATGAATAACTGCAGATTTCTCCTCAAAAGCACTGAAGGTCAAAAGAGAGTGGAACATTTTTCAAGAGCTCAAAAAAACCTGCCAACCCAGAATTTTTCTTCAAGGATGAAGGTGGAATAAAGTCATTTTTATGTAAACAAAAGACTACATACTATGTGAATCCATATATAGAAGAAGAAGGTAGAAGCCAGGTTACCTTTAGAGGGAATTAGTAATTGCAGGAAGGGAATGTTCCCACATAACATGCCACCCCACAAATTAGTAGCTTGAAAGAAAAGCAGTTTTATTTTCTCATGATTCTGAAATCAAGGTTAGGCTCAGGTGGGCAGTTCTTCTACTGGTCTTGACAGTAGTCACTTGAGTGACTGCATCCACCTAGTGTGTTGGCTGCAGGCTGGATTCATTAGGGATGACTAGAACCCTCTCTCTCTTTCCATTTAGTCTTAGAATCAGTATGTCCAGGGTCAGGCTTACAGTTCAAACCCTTTTTATATATGTGTTATACCTCAGTAAAAAGTTTACTTTCAAATGGGGTGCAAACAGTAGAGAAATAATGTTAAAGAATAATGTAGCAAAAATAGAGACTACAGAATATTCCAGAGAATACAAGTACTTTTTATCTGACTAGTGTAAAGTTTTGTAAGGAAAATTAATAGATGATAAAGAAAAAAAACTTAAGTTTATGTTACAGTTAGATTTGAATGGGTCTGATTAGAAAGGATGTGAGAAGCTATTAAAGGGTTTTGAGCAGAGGAATAATGTGATCAGAACAGTAGTTTAGTAGATATAATTTCATGCTAGTGTATAAAATCAACTGGAGGAGGGAGAGGTTATAATCATGCAGACTTATTTGGGAGCAGCAATTAAGAGGTGCACCAATAAGAATTTGAACTAGAATGATGGAAAGTTAATGGGAAAGAAAGTAATAGAATTTATTTGTTCCATATACAGGTATTGAGAACCTACTATGTTCCAGGCACTGGGTAAGGAACTCACAATATATGAAATACAGGTGTAGAGAACTAATCACAGTTTGTTGTAATAAGAGTTTTAATGGATGAATGTTAGGACTTCTCTGTTGGTCCGGAGGCTACAACTGCATGTTCCCAATGCAGGGGGCCCGGGTTCAATCCCTGGTCAGGGAACTAGACCCCACATGCTGCAACTAAGAGTTCGCATGCCGCAACTAAAGATCCCGCATGCCACAACGAAGATCCTGCACACAGCAACGACGATCCCGAGTGCTGCACCTAAGACCCGGTGTAGCCAAATAAATAAATATTTTTTTTTAAAGTAGATGAGTGTTTAAGGTGTTAAGGACCCAAGAAGAGGGAGCAACTAATTGTATGGAAGAGTCTAAGAAGTGCTTTATGTAAGATTAAACATTAGATGAGTATTTGAAGTTTGCCAGGCAAAGAAGAGTAGAGCATCATGGCATTGAGGACATGGTTCAGTATGCCTGTGTGTGCAAGCTAAGCATAGGTACAAGAAGCTAGAAAGATAAAGAAGGATCACATTGCTAAAGGCAAAAGGTGTCATGAAAGAAGGTTTAATAGAAATTAGTGACAACATAAGTAAGCAAAAATTACCCTAAGGTTTTGAATTTAAGTGACTAGAAGAATGGTATCGATAATACAAATAAATGGGAACTCAGTGTTAAGAATCATATAATCTGTAGATATTTTTCATCTGAGTGGACCTGGAATACCCAGAGGGTATTTTTTTATGTATGTTTGAACACTAAATGTGTTTCATCAGTGAAATTCTGAATATCATATGCTCATCATAGGTTATTAAAGCCAATCAACAACCTAGAATTGATTCTTAACCATTGGCACAGTTTTCTTCAAAATTACAATCTGTAAAATAAAAGAAAATTCACCTGAATTTTTCTTAACTCAGAAGAAAAGAAATAGGTTAACCGAATAAGAAACAGAACTGTTAGGAATGTTCCAAAGGTTTGGTTCTAAATTATCAAATTAATTCCTCTTTCATTTGTTTTAAAATACTGTTGTTTCAAGAACCACCAATTATCAGCTAATACTAGATGTATAATTATGTGTTAATGTATGAGAAAGTTGGCAGTCTCCACAGAAGACTGGCACTTAGCAGATGATTGAAGCTGCTGTTGGTCCAATGAATCTGTAGCTCAGAAATTTTCCTAGAAGTAACCTCTATTGTTCAAATTACATATCCATTTTTTGAGACACAACCCACTGACTACAGGCATTATTACCTGAATTATTACGAAGTAATTGATTAGAAATCCAAATCAAACTTTGACACTATAGATCCATGTGAGTGGTTGTCTGAGAACTAGGGGGCAGGAAAAGGTAGGAGCTTACTAAGAAAAACACAAGAGAATTTTTGGAAGTAATGGATATGTTCATTATCTTGACTGTGGTGATGGCTCCATGGGTGTGTACATCCTACAAACTTAACAAGTTACACACTTTAAGTATGTGCAGTTTGTTGTATGTCAGTCTGTTACCTACCTAAGTCTTGGACTCTTTAATCAATAGAAATTGATAAGAGGCCAGACGAGAAATTCAGGCAAGGCTTTATTGGTACTCATACTGTAGCACAAGGGATTGAAAACAAGTTGCCTTGCTCACTCCCCTATGTGGGGGTGAGTTGGTCCCTTAAATGGAGTGAGAGTAGGGGCGGGTTGGTGGGTGGGGCCTGAGGGGTGGCTTAGGTGGTCTGCCCAACCCCTTCGTGGTGCTGTGTGCAGGGATCATGTACAGTATCCTGCTTTTGCTCTGGCACCTCAGAAGTAGCAGTTGGGGCTTTGCCTTTTTGTATCTTGTTCATAATTTGCCCCAACTGCACATTTGTGCAGTTATTTTTAGTCCCTTATAGTTTCTTTGTATTCTTTTGCTCTGGGAGACATTTGTCCAGGTACACACACTCCAGTAAAGGGTCCCAGGACTCAAGTCCCAGCCTGTCTCAAATCATGCCTCAGTATAGCTCTTATTAAAAGAAATAAATTTAATGTTAGAATAGTCAGATATAATATTTTGGGTCCTGCACCATTATTCATATAAAAAAGATCTAGCCAGTTTTAAATGTATATACACAATTTGAACAAATCTAGGTTACCTGAGTTATAATGAATTGAGTGTAGTGATTTTTAACCAGAGTCTTAAGAGTAATACACTTATATAGATTTGTGTATGTGTGTTTGTGAATCTGTGCTGATTCTGGATGATTTTTTTTTTTTTTTTGAGAATTGGTGACTGTGGATTGAATGTTAAAGATGTTAAATTGGCTTTTAAGCAGATTTTACAATACATCAGTACCACCTTAGTTTGAGTATTTTTTCCGTGTGAGAGATGCAGAAAGATCAATGTCCCAGGTGCCCCAGATCATAATAAATATTTTTAGTAATACTTTTCTTTACCTTTGTACACTTTTATTAATGAGCTTAAAAAAAAAAAAATCAAAAAAAAAAATCAGACTATTAATGGCTTTCTGACCATGTCATCCTGGCTGTGGTTGAGACCAATGTGAACTCTAATTTTTAAAGGTTAATTCTATACATAGAACACAGATTTGCTAGAAGACATAAGGACTTTGATAAAAGATCAAATTAGGTTATGTGATTGATATAAGAGGATCTTTTAAAAGAATTGCTATTTGATGCTTGGAGTGTGGTCAGTCAGATGCCTTTATAATATTGCTAAAATATAAACGTGAAAATATTCATATCCTTTAATACAGTGATTTCAATTCTTGGAATTTAAATAATCAAAATAGGAGCATCTGTATGTGAAGATATTTATGTCATTTTTTATGTATAATAGTAGAAATTAAAAGAAACCTTGATGGAACAGATAAAGTATGTCATTTACTGGATGCTACCATTAAAAATAATGCAGCAATTTGAGACTATCCTTATGTATTGTGTTAGATAAAAAATGAACCAATGCAAAGCATTGGTTCATTTTGTGAAACTTCATTACTTAAAATTTGAGGACTTTTCTATAGTATGCAAAAATCAGAATATAAAATTGCCTGCCACTACAATCAAAACAGCAAGAGTGATTATGTTGGGGGGTAAGATGATAAATACTGTGTGTTTTCCATATCTTATTTTATATATTTTTTAAATTATCAGTTGTTTTTAAAAGAACACACGCCTTTTAATTAAGTGTACAAATTTAGCTACACTAAAGTAATATAGACTACTAGTGGCTGAAGCTCAGGGGTTTCATTAGTACAGTAATGACTTAATTAACAAATCCTCTATGAACAAAACCTCTTTCCCCAAGACTGGCCTTGGTGCAGCAGGCATGAGGGAAGGATCAATTTTCTCTGAGTTAGATTGGTGGCAGCAGGGACTAATGAGGCAGAGCCTTGAAAGTGGCTCTCTCTCAGATCTAACTCCTCAGGGGTTGGCTAGAGCTGATGCTAAGGGCACTGCTGTACTCCTGGGACCTACACAGCCTGGTTACCCAGGTGTTAAGAAAACAATTTCTGTGCCAAGACCATATGTGGCTTTTAAGAGACTCGGCAGGACTCTTGATTTAGGCAGAGCATTCCTAGTGTGGAACGAGTAGGCTAGAAAATAGCAAAGAGGGTATCCCATGTGCTAGGAAGCTTCCACCTGTCTTCTGTGTGCTCCGTGTACTGCTTTTTTGATTCCCTGGGCTTCATTTTATTCAACTATAAAATGAAAGGGCTGACTAGAAAATCTCTATTGTATCTTTCAGTTCTAATGGTCTTTATGTCCAGAGTGTTCTAATGGTCTATGTGTCTGGATCAGGAGTCAGCAACCTTTCTGCAAAGGGCCAAATAGTAAATATTTTCAGCTTTGCAGGACGTACGATCTCAGTCGTAGTTGTTCAACTCTGCCTCTAGTATGAAAGCAGCCATGTGTAAGAATACGTAACCAAATAGGTCTGGCTGTGTTCCAGTAAAACTTTATTTACAAAAATAGGCAGCTAGCTAGATTTGGCCCATAAGCCATAGTTGGACAACCTCTGGTCTAGATATTAATGTAATGGAGGTATTAAAAGAATTCTTAGGGGGATATGATATAAATCACATTTCAGAGGGACCATTCTCTCAGACTTTTTACTTTTAAAGGTTAGTCAAACATAAAATGATATTTCAGGGAATTCCCTGGTGGCCTAGTGGTTAGGATTCCGGGCTTTCACTGTAGTGGCCTGGGTTCAATCCCTGGTTGGGAACTGAGATCCTGTAAGCCGCACAGTGTTGCCAAAAAATACATTAATTAAATAAAATAAACTGATATTTCAAAGTCAGGGTTTAGCAGCATGGAGAAAAGGATAAAAATACCCTGTCACCAAACTATTATAGTAATTTCTCCGCAATAGAGGAATCCTGTCATTCCCAATTAAGGAAGAAATGGTGTCTGCAACACTTGTGACTAGATTCTTTCAAGTCTCCAAAACTGTGAGCCTAGTAGGAGAGAAGTTCAATGGCCTGTTAATTTTGTCTCTTATAAAATAGGCTAAATCATGCCTTTCATGGTAGTGTGGGCTTCAGACCGTGTGTGTGTGTGTGTTTCCAGAAAAGGGCAACTGCCATGCTAGGCAGGCTTCAGGTCTCCATCTGTCTTGGGTTGGGCTTATATCTTGGTCTTAAGTTACCAGGATTCTAATATGGAGATCAGACTGTCATCACTTTGGAGACCTTTGTTAGTTCTCCCACTTCAGGCCTCATCCAGTGTCCTTTACCTAGAACATTTATAGCAAACTTTACTTTTGTTTGCTATAACAACAAAGCAATCATAGTTTGGGTTAATTAATTCAGGCCTATTATTACATAAAGGAATCAGCATAGTGACACTTTACCTGCCTAGGGAAGTCTAAAACATTCTTGTTAGCCAGCTTGCTTTCATCTAAGCACTTTTTGGAATCTTTTACTTTCTAAGCTTTAGAGCATTAGCTCCTTACTGGCCTATCCCACTAAACAGAGCAGAACTGACATATTCTTTCAGTTACAGCTTGTTCAGAGTGAGCAGTTCTACCATCCCAGCATGGGAACAACTATAGCCCTTACTTTAATGCAGCAGTTTTCAAAGTGTGGACCAGTTGGAGGTCTCCAAGACTCCAAAGCGTCTCTTCCGTGAAATCAAGACTATTTCACAATAATACTAAGATATTGTTTGCCTTTATGACTCAATTTCAGTGAAGTTTTCCAGAGCATGCATAATATGTAACATAGCAACAGATTGATTACTAAAGCAGATATGAAAATCCTGCTGTCTTTTATTAAACCAGACATTAACGAGATAAGCAAAAAATGCAAATGCCACTTTTTTCAATAATATTTTTGTTTTGAATATATTATTTATAAAAATATGTTAAAATGTAATAGGTCTATTAGTAAATATTTTTCAGTTCTCTTTTTAAATTTCTAATACAGTAAATATTGATAAATATAACTCACATAAAGAAAGGCAGTTTGGGGTCCTGAATCTTTAAAAGTATTTCAGTGGTCCTAGAAGCAAAAAGTGTGAGAACTCCTACCCTAATGTAATACCCTTAGTTGCAATGCTCTCATCTCATGGTTACTGATAACACCCTCAGCATATTCCCATACATAAAATATCCACTGAAATTCCCCCATTCAGAGAACAGATGTTAACAATTTAGTGCTTATCCTTCCAGACATCTTTCTGCTGAGTGCTTGCATGCCCACAGTATATAATTTTACATATATAGGATTATACTATACTTTTCCAGACTTTTTCTCATGAGACAGTTCAGTTTAAATTTTCTCGCTGTTAGCTCTCTGAATTCTTATAAAATCCTAATGTCTTAAAAAGAGCATAAGGATCATCTTATCTCATTCCCAACTCAATTCAAGAATCCTCTCTAAAACATTCACTGCCTAGCAGATTATTCATTTTGGTTTTATAAACCCTAAATTGTTAAAAAGTTTTTCCTTGTGTGGAACAGATATGTACCTTCTTATAACTTCTTTTCATTGGTCCTAATTTCACTTTCAGGAACTATGTAGAATCCTTCTTATCCATCTTCACTATGTCTCTTTCTGGCTGCTTTCTTCTGACCTATCTTCCAGTTCACTAATTCTTTTCTAAGCTGCATCTAATTCTCTATTAAACATATTCATTGAATTCTTATTTTCAGTTTCCATTTAAACTTATCAAATTCTTAATTTCAGTTTCTATTTTTCATAGTTTATAGTCCTCTACTAAAATTCTCAGCTTAGCTTTTAACTCATGATCAGTAAGTATAGTTATTTCAGAGTTGCTGTTTGATAAGTTCAATATTTGGAACCACTTCGGGCTACTTTCTGTTCTATGATTTCTGCTGGTTTTAATTTCTTGCTTGCCTCCATATATTAGTATTTTTTATTGTGTGTGAGACTTTGTATTTGGAAAATTCTTTGTAGAAATAATTTGAGGCATAGGATGATTCATGTTTTCTTTTGGCAGGCACAGGAACACTAGCATACTAGAATCATCTTGATCTAAGTTCAGGAACTTAGAATGATTGGAAGCTAAGCCACAGTTCATTGCCTAGGCTTATCTACCCCCTGTGTATCCTTAAGCCTAGCTGCCGTCCTTTGGGTTCCAAACTTAAGATGAAGAGGTTTTACCAGAGCCATCTCTCTTGACAGAGTCTAGATTCCAAATTTTGTCCTCCCAGCAATATCAAACATCAGACTCACCTCTCTGGTCTCTCTCATCCCTTATGTCCTACCCTGGTAATTCTTCATTCTTTTGTTAGGCCATCACTACCTTCAAGCACATTTTTTAAAGATACGTTTTGTCCAGACGTAATTGTTCTTGATGAAATGGTTGGTACAAATTACTTAGTCTACTGTTATCAAAGCCCCTAGAACCTACTTAAATTCATATTAATATTTCTCTATCTTTCTGGGTTGCTTAGGAAGCTGTTAGGGAGCAGGCATAACCCTGAAAGGGCATCCTCATAGACACATTTTACCATCTGTACCACATTTATCCAGAAGCTCTTTAAGAGCACATATTGAATGTTTAGTCTGATACTACATTTCGGTTCAGACAAACTGGAGGTATTATCAAATTCAAATAAGCAGTTATTCTATAGCCTTCATCTCATAATTTTGAATTCTGTTAAGATTAGTGATTGCAGAGCTACCCTTTTTCTGTATTACCTGGGTTTATTACCCAGGTTAGGCTAAGGCAGCAGCCTAACAAATAACCCTCAAAGTCTTAATGACATTCAGTAATAGATATTTTTTTCTCTTGCATTCTGTTTCTTCACTGTAGCTGAGGCCCTACTCCATATTTTCTTCTTTCTAGGACCAACACTGAAGGGCAGCCCTAATCAGGAGCATGCTAGTTGTATTAGAGGAGTAAAGACTTGATGAAAGAACTACACAGTACTTATATCTCTTGTATCACTTCCTCTCACATCTCATTAGCTGAAGCAAGTCATGTGGCCAGACCTGATAATAATCAGGTAGGAAGTACAGTCCTTATTAACAGAATATAGTTCTCCCAAGGGAATGAGCCGAGTAAAGAGGAGCAGTGAATACAGTGTACCTGTGTCCCCATTTTCCTTCACAGGTTTATATTCTAGTCTTCTTGAAATAAAACTAATGGTCTCATTATAATTTAGGATTTAAACCACTAAAAACAAAAAAGTCAAAACAAACTATTGCTTAAACCTTGAATTAAGGTAAAGAATTGGGTTTGTTTTAAAAACCACTCAAATTGCCCTTCTTTAAAACATTAATTCCGTGTATGCACAGTTTCTTTCATCTGGTGTTTCTCTAAATTCCTTTATCCCATCTCTTATCCCACTAGTGATAAAGGAATTTGCTCTTTGGGGAGTTAAGTCTTTAATATTGACCTCTAGGTATTACTCGCAGCCCAATTGTTTTCTGTTTTGTATTACACCTTCATTAGCATTACATTTTTTATACTAGCTTTTCTAGGATTTTTATTTTAACAGGTTTTATAAAACCGTAAATTACATTCTTCCCATTTATTTGCACTTCTTCTCTCTTCTAATTGTTTCATTGTCCACGCACCAAAGATACATTTACTATCTCTTATTTTTTCATTCATCATATATGCTCATAAATTCTAAATTCAGAGATTCTCAGTTCTGCCTTATAGTTATGGTGTTTTTCTAGTTGTTCTCCTATTACTGTTCAAAATGTTTTTGGAATGTATTGGGATTTTCTTCAGTGTTTGAGGTGTTTGAGGTTCTTTAGCATGTTCTTTTATTTTCATGCATCAGAACAATTCCTACTATATTTGTATGGGATCTCATATAATTTTTTTAATGAGCAAAGTACAATATTGAGCAACATTAAAGATTTTATTATTCCTTATTCTAAAATATAATATTTATTTAATAGTGAGATGAAAATACAGGTTTTATGAAATATAATTCCTGTGTCAAAAAGCTGTAAGTGCTACCACTGTTTTGTGACCCCCTGAATGATATCTGCTCTCTTTGTACTAAGTCTAATAGTAATTGATCCCAAATAAAATCATGAAATTCCCTTTTGTTAGCTTTAGAAATGCATTGATGAGTACCTTGTTGGATGGGATAAAAGCTTCAATAACTGATGCCCCCACCTGAGTGGTTGATTCCAAAATATTATTTGTCTGATGCATTGTTGTCAGTGACAACTGAACAAGAACTTTTAGGAGCAGTTGGCTGTCCAATAATCACAAATTTCAAGGCTATGCAAATGGTGCCAGTTCAGCCCAGCTCTTTTCTCTATTATCATATCAATTGAGTCAGTTCATAGTAGACAAAGCAAGGTTATGGGAACCACCTAGAGCATCATGCACCATTTAACATCAATGCAGCATACAAGAACATCTGCAACTTCAATCTTATTAACAGAGGATAGAATGGAAGGCAATAAACAGCTTTCTTCACCATTTAATTGCAAAATAGTATTTCCTAATGTTTGCATTGTTTATCAACAGGAACTTCATCAATAATTGTATAATTATGGTTGCCTAGATTACATAGGCAGCCCTCATGCATCTTGTCATTTATTACAGAGAGGTCTGAATTTAATCTGAATTTGAACACACGATTCAAGACTAATAATATAAGTCCTTTGAAATGTGAGTTGCATAATACAGATATTTTGTGCAGTAGGAGAATGGCAGTTTATGATTCCTCAGTCACTTTGGGGATTAAGTTAACACAGAGAAAAGACTGAAAGGCAGTGAAAAATGAGGGGAAGCCACTAGTTAGATTCAAACGTAGATCCATTGAACATGAAAGTAGGTTATGTGCTTTAGAATTAATCACGAGTAATTAGATGTTTGCTTTAGGCCAAAATTGGGCTGAATTAAAGCAGAATTGTTATGCTGGGGTCTTCCCCTCAGTTTCTATGCTTAAAGGGAGAAAATGGCAGAAAACGACAAGTATACTGAAAAAAAACTATGGTGGCCAAAGTTAGAAATTGTAAATTCAGAGGGAAGGCTTGACATATCTGTTCAGTCTTTGCCTTTATTGCTCTTTGAAGCCAGATAACATCACTACTCCTAACCAGCAAAATGTTAGTGTTCGCAGCAAGCGGCCAAGTGCGTTCTTCAGGCTCTGTGGAAGCAGAGAGTTTCTTTTGGCACACAGTGCAAAATAGCCAAGAAAAATGAGAGGAAATAATAAAAGTTCAGTAACAGTTATTGGTGTGGTCATTGGGAGTTGTCTCATAATAAAACAGGAGTAGGAAAATGTAAAAAATAAGGGATGCATTTAAAGTAGGTGAGGCAAGGGGCTGGTCTGAAAAGTTTGTGTCTTTTAAACATGAAAATCTCATATTTTTACTTAAGTTTATTTTGTATTTAAGGAAAACCTGAGGCCTGGTCATGAAATTGTGTTTGAAACATTTCAATATTTAGAATATTTTCTCCCCCTGATTAATCTGTATTTATACCTTTAATAATTCTCCATTCATTTTCTAGCAGCAAATTTTTCTTCCCTTCTCAGATTTTTTTTTTTAAGATCACATAGGAAGAAAAAAAATGTACTGTAGTAAAGTATCCACAGAGTAGAGGAAGATATAGTGTTTCTGTCCTCTTTTTTGCTGGTTCTGAGTATAGTGAACATAGCAGAAGCTTTCTTAACATGACAGTTGATCTATCATTGCCTCCATCTGAGGGATACCAAGAACTGGTTTGTTGGAGGTAATTGTTTGACCTGTAATTACTTAACATTATGCCTAAAGACTTTAAAAAGTAATTACAGCCTCTACTATAAACTTGAAAAAGTTCTAGCTCTGCAGAATGAGAGTGGAGATTTTGTATACATACATACATACATACATGCATATATATGTGCCTCTCACTTAAATACCTCAGGAAAAACATTTTTCTAGGCTGGGGCTTTGCATAAATGGGCAGTACCAATTCTGACACATGAACACCTTTCCTTTAAAGAACTTATAGGCAAACATTATTCAGAAGCCTTTTCTAGGAGCTATTTATCAAAACTGCTATGATAATAACTTTGTCGTAATGAGTCCCAGTCTCTGTTTAGGGAGTAATCGATAAACTGCGAATTAATGTTCCATAATTCACATTACAATGCACATGTAATTATTTGAGATGAGGCAAACCCTATGCATTTAATTTACAACTATAATTAAGTAAACTCATTTGATACTAATTAGGTGAGCCTAAAAGGATCATAGGTTTGTATATTTAATTATCAAAGTACGGGCTTCCCTGGTGGCGCAGTGGTTGAGAGTCTGCCTGCCAGTGCAGGGGACCCGGGTTCGAGCCCTGGTCTGGGAAGATCCCACATGCCGCGGAGCAACTAGGCCCGTGAGCCACAATTACTGAGCCTGTGCGTCTGGAGCCTGTGCTCCGCAACAAGAGAGGCCGTGATAGTGAGAGGCCCGCGTACCGCAATGAAGAGTGGCCCCCACTTGCTGCAACTAGAGAAAGCCCTTGCACAGAAATGAAGACGCAGCACAGCCATAAATAAATAAATAAAATAAAATAAAATAAAAAGAAATCCTTCTGGCTGAAATGAAAGGATGCTGGACAGTAACTCAAAGCCATACAAAGAAATAACGCCAGTAAAGGTAACTGCATAGGTAAATGTAATAGCCAGTGTTCTTGTATTTTTGATTTCTAACTCCTCTTTTATTTCATACATGATTTAAAAGACAAATACATTAAACAATAATTATAAATATATGTTAATGGACACACCTGCATAAAGATATAATTTATAACAACATAAAGGGGGAAAGGAGCAATATAGAAGCAGAGGTTTTGTATGTTGTTGAAGCCAATTTGGTTTCAATACAAATTAGATTGTTATATATTTATAATGTTAACTGTAATCCCCGTGGTACCCACTAAGAAAATATTTGAGGAATACAGAAGTTTTCTCTATTTTGTTAAAATAGTATATAAAAATTAGTTTGTCAGAAAATATACTTGTTCGCTAGCTTAGAAGTCTTTTAAATTCTACTGTCAATCACCAAGTATTTACTGCATACCTAATATAATGGGCTTTCTGTTAGGTTTCAATAATTATCTCCATTTCTTCCCACTAAATGTGTAAACATATAATCAAGAAAGAAGCGTTATATGATGTCTCCAGTGACTTCCTAGTCTTGGAATATGCTAGATAAAATGTTCTTATCTCCTAGCTGCATTTATGCTGTAAAGAATGTGAAAGCTTGTGCCCATGACTTTCCCTAAAGGTGTAAAAGATGTTTCTATCTCCAACCTTTAAAACCAAGGTACCTGAATGTAAGGAGTAGAAGGCACCTGTATGATGCAGTGTATGTTCCCTTAACTCTTAAAGTATTTAGGGTATTGCCATTACTATCAGAAATTGTGAACCTTACCCACAGACACTCAAATTCTAAGCTTTCAGAATGTGCTAACCGGAACATGAGGGTTTTTCCCTTTCCTTATCAGCAGCCACTATAGTAAAATAGAAAGTAATTGCTGATGCTTATGTTGCTCACATAGAACATTTACTTACATGATCTAAAATAAGGTATTAAAATAGGTGGGCAAATTGATATCCGACCTGTGAGGCCGTTGTTGCTACTTTTATTTCTTTGGGGATACAAGTGCAATTTGTCAGTGCATTAAAACAGAGACTTTTTTTTTTTTTAATAGCAAGGCCCAAGTTTCTTCTGTCCAGATGTAACCAATGTCAAGAGTTCACACACTATACAATTAATGACACCAGCCTTGCTGCACTGACATCTGTGCCTGACCAGTTTGTGTCTTGTCTCTGGGTCATCTGAGGAAGTATAAATAGTATTGTGGACTATGAACAGGCCAAGTCTAGCAGGTGCCATTTACATGGACTAGAGTATAAATAGTATCCTCTGAAGCTGTACAATGTGGTGTTCTTAAATTGAATTATCTCTCATCTTCTTCCAGTCTCAGAAACAAAGATACTGATTTTTGTATCGTTTGAAGAACTATTTGCTAGTTCAACATAACTAGCAAAGTATAAAGATTTGACACCTAATGGCTTCTGTTCTATCCCCTCATGGTAACAATTGTTTGGTGGATTCAGAAGCGTAGTAGACATTTAGAATGATACTTTGGAGAGGGGAATGGAAGCACCAACTAGGGATTATTAGTAGGACCAGTTCTGAGAGGAATTAGCAGTAATTGGCACAGTATTGGATGACAAACACCAGCCCATTTGGAAACAGGATCTTCATCATTTTTTTAATAGGGTTGTGCCGTTCTTCTTAATCTACTGAAACTTTTCAAAAATCTGATGCTGCAAATTATCATCCCTGCAAACCAGATGGCACTAAACATCAGTGGTATTTCAGCAGTGCTTTCTTGCTTTGAGACTTCTTCTAATCCATAATGAGAAAAAAGGAGCCATTGGTCGTCTCATATCTGATGCAGTTTTTCATTTGTAAGCTAAATAACATTTGCCATTGCCACCATCAACAATTCAAACAGAAATCTTACCAATAGAAAGCCCATGATTAGAAGTAGTGGCATCAATAGCTTCATCTTTAATAATAGAGAACAACTTTGTACATGCATATCCATTTTTAAAATCTGTTGGGACTGTTGGGACTTCCCTGGCAGCGCAGTGGATAAGGATCTGCCTGCCAGTGCAGGGGACACGGGTTCGAGCCCTGGTCCAGGAAGATCCCACTTTGCCACGGAGTAACTAAGCCCATGTGCCACAACTACTGAGCCTGTGCTCTAGAGCCTGCGAGCCACAACTACTGAGCCCGCATGCTGCACTACTGAAGCTTGTGCACCTAGAGCCCGTGCTCCAAGAGAAGCCACTTCAATGAGAAGCCCGCACACCGCAACAAAGAGTAGCCCCCGCTCGCCGCAACTAGAGGAAGCCCACGCGCAACAACGAAGACCCAACGTAGCCAAAAATAATAAATAAAATTAATTAATTAAAAAAAAAAAAACAGATTTCCCTGGTGGCACAGTGGTTAAGAATCCGCCTGCCAATGTGGGGGACATGGGTTTGAGCCCTGGTCCAGGAAGATCCCGCATGCCGCGGAGCACCTAAGCCCGTGTGCCACAACTACTGAGCCTGTGCTCTAGAGCCTGCGAGCCACAACTACTGAGCCTGCATGGCCACAAATACTGAAGCCCGCACACCTAGAGCCTATGCTCCACAACAAGAGAAGCCACCACAATGAGAAGCCCACACAGTGCAACAAAGAGTAGCCCCCGCTCACCGCAACTAGAGAAAGCCCACGCACAGCAACAAAGACCCAACGCAACCAAAAATAAATAAATTTGTTTTAAAAAAAAAAAAACATGCCTTCAGAAGGAGCAATTTTAAGTAAGACCTGGTCGCCTATACCCAGAAGTCTTATTTTAAGATTAATAATATTCTTGTCCATTTATTCATTAAATGCTTACTACGTGCCAACATTTGTCCTAAGTGCTTTACATGTATTAACTGACTTAATGTTTGCAAAAACCCTATGAGATAATTACAGTTATTGCCCCCATCTTACACATGACAAATTGAGGCATAGAGAGTTTAACTTGGTTATGATCTAGTAAATGGGAATATGAACCCAAGAGTCTTGTTCATATTCTTAATCACAATGTTATACTACCTCTGTTCTTTATGGAGTATTTATTTACTTAATTTAGTCAAATTTAGTTATCAGTACAGGGCTTAAAAGGGGAATTTAAATGTCAGTAAACTGTTACATACTGTTTAATCAAAATCTGTTTTTTTCCATTATTACCTTTTTTCTGGAAAAAATGGTAGCAACATTGCTCAAATGGCAGCTTTGAAATTATATTTTACTTCTCTCTCATTCTTTTTGTCCCAAAGTCCTACTTTGCTTTGGGACCCTGGGTAGTTGACAGCCTCTGTGAGCTTCAATGTCTTCATTTATAAAATCAGGTCAATAACACCTAACTCATGTGATTGCAGTGAGAATACATGAGAAAAAGTATATAAAGCACTTGTTGCGGTACCTGGCTCACAGTAAGTATTTGAATATCGCTTTTCTGCTCAAAAACTTCAGTTGCATCCCATTTGCCTCATGTATCAAGTCCAAACATTTGTCTGGCTTTCAAAGCCTCCCTAGAGATGGCTGGACCCCACCCATCTTGCGTTATTTCTTGCCTTACCTGACATATAAGCGTCCTTCTTTCTCTATGCCTCCTGGGATATATATACCTTTCTTTTCCTCTCCTCTTCACTATCCACATCAAAACCCAGCTTTAAGTTCAGTCTTCTCCATGAAACCATCACCAGTTAATTAAACTCACATTGTTCTTTTTCTTCTTTGAGCTCCTGTTGCAGCTATAAATATTACATTGTATAATATTTCACAAATTCTTCCACATATGCTAGATTTCTCTTTCCATCTAGATTCTTAAGTTCCTTCAGAAGACAGACCATGTCTTAATAATTCTCCTTTATCTGCTTCCAAAGGATCTAGCAGAAAATGAAGAGCTCATAGTGAGTGTTCAACAAGTACTTATTGCCTGATTGAAGATAATAAGCTCCTAAAAACACCTTATAGAATTGTATAGGGCTTTATATTTGACAGGGTGCTTTTATTAATGTTTATGCTTAATCCATATAATAGTCATTGAAAATAGCTAAAGCAAGAATTATCCTCATTTTCTGAGCAGTAAGACAGAGTTTAAGTTACACTGTGACTTGCATAAGGTCTCTTGGTTAAGTAGCATCTTAGACTCCGTTCCCAACTCCCACCATTCAGTCCATTCTCTATAAGGCTGCCAGAACAATCTCTTTTGACAATGGGATTGTGTCACTCCTCTCTTTAAAACCTTCCAGTGGTTTCCCTTTTTATTACATAGAATGAAATTCTACCAGCTCTTCTCCCCCACCCCCGCCCACACACACACACAAATTTGATCTCCACATACTCACTGTACTCTAGTTACAGTGGCCTTCTTAACCTTAAACAGGCCTAGCTCACCAAGCTTGTTGCTAGCCCAGGGCCTCTGCACTTGAATATTCCACCCCTGGATCTTCACATGGCTGGCTCCTTCTTGCAACATCACCTCCTCAGTGAGGAAGTAACACCCATCTAAATTAACCCTCCTCCCCAGTCATACTTTATCATCTGTTTTATTTCCTTCATGGCATTTATTGTTATCTCAAATCATCTTCTTCATTTTTGTGTTAGTTATATATTATCTATCCTCACTAGAATGTAGATCCTGTGAGAGCAGGGTTTTCGTTTGTCCTGTTCACATCTGTATTCTCCTCTGACAGAGGTCCTGACACATGATAAGCTCTTAATAAGTATTTGTTGAATAAAGTAGCTGAACAAAAACCAGACTCAAACCGTGGGTCTTTTGAGTCCTAATCCGGCATACTTGCCATCATTCCATTTATTCTGCCTTTCATGAAAGCACTTATACTTTTGGAACTACAATAAGAATCGATGTTCAGAATAATGACATTAACATGTGCTGTAGGATTCTCTATTAAAGAAAATTTTCATTGAGTTCAATAAACTAAACTAATTAAAGCAAGGATGTCATGGTATGTTATTATATTAGTACATTTAGAAAGACTTCCAACTAAAAAGACTTTCTGCTTTTTCTTTAGTTAACCAGAAAATTAAATTAACCCAGAGCTCTTCATTTCCCCCAAAAGTCCTTGTTAATTAGGATTGTTCTATAAATCTCTATTATTAGCAGAATTTGTCATCTGTTTCATTATCCTGTTTATTAGGGCAGTCTGAGCAGGGTGTCTTTGCTCATATCCTGATATGTGTATCCCAATGAAAAGAAAAAGCATTTCCTGGATTCTCTTTTTTTTCCCTATTCTGTGACCCAGGCATTATTTCATGCTGTTTGTATAACAACTTAATTTCTTTGTGTCAGTTCCCAGTATAAAGTAGGAATGATATTCTTGACTTGGCTATTAAGTAAAATAATTAAATTTAGAGTCTACTTAAAATAAAAGCATTAGTGCTTTGAAACATTGTTTGTGATAACAGAAGATTGAAAATAGCCTAAAAGTTCATCAATAAAGGACTACTTAAGTAAATTATAGTATATCCATCCAGTGGACTATTACGTAGTCATTAAAAATAATGACATTCTTTGTTTACCAATATAAAAAGATCTCCAAATGAAAAAACATGGTCCAGAACAGCGTGCATATAGTATGATACTTTTTTTTGTTGTTTAAAATAAAAAGGAGAAAAAGAAGAATGTTTTGCTTATATGTGCATAGAGAAATTGTGGAAGTATATACAGGGAAGCAATAACAGTGATAACCAGATTGAAAAATAGTGGGGCTAGAAACTGGATGAATGGGAGAGATAAGAGGAGAAGGGTGGTTGTACCATATATTTTCACATATTTATATTTGGGGACTATAGTTATGCATTACCTGTAGTAAAAGTTAAAAGGTTAAATTTTTTAAAAAAACAAGCACAACTAAAAGCAGTATGTGGTTCTGGACTGCATCCTGTACTGGATGAAAAAAATTGCTATAAAAGACATTAGGACAATTAACAAAATTGGAATATGGAGTATAGATTAGATGAAATAACAATATTAAGTTTTTAAATTTATCAACTATACAATGGTTACCTAAAAGAATATGTTTGTTCTTAGGAAATACACCAAATAAAATAAATTATTAAGGAGTAAAGGACATGATATATGCAACTTATGCTCAAATGGCTTGAAAGAATAAATATGTATGTATATATAGGAGGACTGATATTGAAATGAAAATGAAATGAAAAACTGGTAAATCTGGGTAAACGTTACATGGGAGTTCTCTGTATTTTTCTTCAAACTTTTCTGCTTGTTTAAAACTATCCCCCCCAAAAAAAGGTTAATTAAAAACAAGCAGGGCTTCCCTGGTAGCTCAGTGGTTAAGAATCCACCTGCCAGTGCAGGGGACATGGGTTCGAGCCCTGGTCTGGGAAGATCCCACATGCCACGGAGCAACTAAGCCCGTGTGCGACAACTACTGAGCCTGCGCTCTAGAGCCTGCGAGCCACAACTCCTGAGCCTACGTGCCACAACTACTGAAGCTCATGCTCCTAGAACCCATGCTCCACAACAAGAGAAGCCACTTCAATGAGAAGCTTGTGTACCACAACGAAGAGTAGCCCCCGCTCGCCGCAACTAGAGAAAGCCTGCACACAGCAACGAAGACCCAACGCAGCCAAAAATTAATTAATTAATTAATTAAATGTTAAAAAAAGCAAACAAAAACATTAATACCCTGGAAATACCTCATTATAAGAAATCACCAAGGTGCAGGAGCCACTTTTCAGAATCTTAGGAGTTCTGGTTTTTAAACAGTCGTACTTGTCACTTTCTGGTGAAGTTTTTGCCATCAGTTTTCTGTTTTTATCCATGGCTGGTAATGCTCATCAGAGGCAGTGGTAGAGGTGGTGACTACAGTCTACCTTGAGGCTGAAAAACACTTGCCTATCTGCTTCACGTCCTGCTTTGTATCTTCTTCAGTTATATCTTCACTACAATTTAGAGGTGACATCAGTAAGACAGTGACAACACATGGTACTTTAATATACCTTGAACAAAATTTCCTAAGGATATTAATTATCTTGAGGCTGTGTGTGTATACAGTACTAAAATGTATAGTTAATTTGGTAGCAGTAAAGCTGCAGGAACATTTCGTCTAATTGTTTGGCATTGAATGAGTGGATTTATTATTATTATTTTTCAGTTAGATATTGTGGCATTTGTATGAACTAACCATCTCTACTATAAACGACTTAACATTATAGTTGATTCTAGCCAGACTGGCCTCTTAAGAGACTGGGTAGTAAGGCTTATGTCACAGTAAAGTGAAGAGTAAATTACCTGTTTGTATAAACTGTCCAGAGACTGTTTGATTTTTATTATTTTGTATTTTAAGTACATTAAATTTCATTGTTCTGAGTGAAGATGCCATGAGGGTCTTATCCAATAAATGACACTAAGCAAATCTGTTATCAGCTGAATTGTTAGTGTTTGTTTCCTGTCTGCTTGGGGAAGCTCATGATTTTGTGCTGTTGTAGAAGTCTGGAAAATAGGAATAATAATTATTCCCAATCCTTTTCCTTCTCACTTTATAAAGAATTTGGGAAGAGACAATGGCACTTACTTATCTTAAGCTCTTGAGTAGAAGTACTTGATCAGAACTAAGTATCATTTTTCTATAACTAAGGCAAAAAGCTATTTTTGCTACTTGTTCCCACAGCTACTCCAGTCCCATTTCACACCTAAGAAAACAAGGTCCCAGTAACAGTGATGTGAGTGTCTTGGGCCTCATTGGCTGCATAATGCCCATGCCTATAAGTGTGTCTTAAGATTTAGTTAGGTACTTTGTATGTTCATACAGTAAATTGACTCGAAGGCTATGGAATGGGTCATGCTGGTGAATACCATTTACTTAGTTTGTGGGAGTTTTTTTAATAACTCTGTAAACCAGCTTAGATCATTGTATTTCAAAATAAGAGTGTACCAAAAATATAATTGAACTTGAATATTATTGAACATTGTTTAATCCCTTTTCAATGATTTGGAACACCATTCAAGATGTTGCAAATTTTCAGCATTATTATTTTGAAAGGAATTCTTATAATATAGCTCTCTAGATGCAGAAGATAATAGAGCCTGGACTGTGTACCAATTTATGACAGCTCTTTTTACATTCTTAATATTCTATATATTTATTTGAACTAATAAGTACAAAAAGTGGAAAATATTTCTACTTTATGTTTCAGGGAATTGAACTTCATATGACACCTAAGGATAAAGGATTTCAAGGATCTACACATATATCCAGAAAAAAGTGGAGTAAAGCTGCATTCATTTAGAATTTTTGCCAATTTAGACAAAAAGTCATGATTCTTAAGAACAAAATTCAGATAAACTCTTCCATTGTGAATTAGGTTTTATTCATAAATAAAGATTTATCCAATCAAAAATCAATAACTTTTTTAAACAAAGAACTCAAGGAATTATATCTAATTGCAGCTTACTTACCATTTATATGTGATTATTTTAATCTGTAATCCAGGAATTAATTCTTATATTACCTAAAATGTTTTATAGATATGTTATATTATTACATAATATAACCTTATTATAAATGGTAACGGTTTCATTAACTTAGCTCATTTTACTTGTTTAGCGCCTGTTTGTTCTTAGTTTATAGTTGTTAATTCCCTTTATAGTGTGACTTGTACTTGGAAGTAATAAAATCAGATTTCTTTATAAATATTTATGGTACAGACCTTTCCCTAAACCAGACTGTAGCCCTTTCCTTTCCTAATTATTTCTAATAAAGTCTGCGTATATCTTTTTGGCCTGTGTAGCAGTCTGTACTGCATACTCCCTAGAAAATTTAATCCTGGATATTTATGCCTTAACTTCCAATTAATCAAAATCTTGTCAACTTCATGTAGGTCTGGTGTTACAAAGTGTGGAAAGGTAGTACTTAAAGAGTTTAAATAGGTACTTCTAATATGGAATCTTCTTAGCATCTACAGTCAAAAGGCATCACTAAGTGAATGAGTCCTCTTCTTGAATATCAATCTTTCCAGGAGGATCTTTTTTTCATTATCATTACTTTGTTTATCTTTTGTTGAAAGTATCCATTAGTAGCAGGTAGCAAAAGGCAGACAGAACATGCTTTTTGAGAGTCTTAGGTTCTTTATTAAGACCTTAAAGTTTCCAAGATTTCCTTTTCTCTCCTTCTTGATCTTAGATGAGATTGAAGTTTATAGCTCTTTGGCCACATTTGTCCCCATAAAGGATGCAAATTTGTGGTTTCAGAAGTTCCAGACACCAATGAAAAGCACTATTCAGTCTTTTACAAATGTCCTCTAGGCCAGATTTCATCACAGATACAGTAGTCTCCCTTACCTGCAGGGAATATGTTCCAAAACCCCCATTGGGTTCCTGACACTGTGGATAGTACCAGACCCTATATATATACTATGTTGTTTTTCTTCTGTACATACATACCTATGATAAAGTTTAATTTATAAATTAGGCATAGTAAGAGGTTAACAACAATGACTAATAATAAAATATAACAATTATAATAATATACTGTAATAAAAATTATGTGATGGGGATTGCCTGGCGGTCCAGTGGTTAGGACTCCACGCTTCCACTGCAGGGGACCAGGTTTCCATCCCTGGTTGGGGAAATAAGATCCCACATACCACGTGGCATGGCCAAAAAAAAAAAAAAAAAAATTGTGAATGTGGTCTCTCTCTCTCAAATTATCTTATTGTACTGTACTCACCCTTCTTATGATGATAGGATATGATACAATGCCTGTGTGATGAAATGAGGTGAGGTGAATGACACAGATATTGTGATGTATCATTAGGGTAACATTGACCTTCTGATGATAACGTCAGAAGGAGAATCATCAAGCCATGATGATGTCGATGGTTGGATATCAGCAGCAGATGATGTCCATGGTTGGGCATCCTCAATAGTTGAAGGGTTTTTGTTTGTGGTTGTTTATTGGTTTCACTGAAACCTTTTGGAAGAACATTGTAATTGGAAGTTGTCTCTTTTTAACTTATCAGTGTTTTGCTACAGAGGTTGAATCCTTCAGTGATTATAAGGGTGACTTTAATGCTGCATTCCATACAAGGATCTTATTCCCTAATTTTGTCCTTTAAAGTCTATGCAATTTGAAACACTTCAGCAAATTTTGGTAATGTCCAAGTTGCTGGTTCTGCTTCACTTTCTTCTTCATCATCTTTCTCTTCCTCTGTAGATGACTCAACAAGTTCTTCCACTTTCTCATTTGTTAACATTTCTCCATGGTCTTTGATGTGTTCTGCTTCTTCATCAAACATCTTGGCAAATCCTTCTTACTGTGTGAATGATTCTCCTAACTTCACTGATCCCCAGGAAGCCTTTAAAATCATTCATGACTGCAGGCCTTTACAATTTCTGGTTTTAATTCATCCACTGCAGCTTTGATGAATGTTATTGTGTCAGTAATAATGAATGATTTCTAGCACTGCATTGTGTCCAGATTAGAGTCTGCATCAATTGCTGATCAAATGTGATCAAATACAGGGTGGGTGTATGTGACCTGGACAAACTGAATGATGCCCTTGTAAAAAGGGTGAAGCAGTGAAGTTGTATTTGGAGATAAAATTCCAACCTCAACATTTTCACGTTTATAACAATTCAAGATGACCAGGTACGTTATCTGTTATTAATAGGACTTTAAATTCCACCCTTTCTTCTTCCAAATATTTTTTCACTTCTGGGATGAAGCATTGGTGGAAGCATCCCATAAATGAGATAACTGTCACCCATGCTTTCTGATAATTTTTGGTTTTGTTTTTGAGAGCACATGGGTTCTTCACCCTGAACACTACGCACATCATGCCTGGCTTTATCATATGCCCTGCAGTGTTGCCACATAGTACCAGAGTTCATCTGTCCTTCCATGTTTTGTGCCCTTGTGCCTCCTTTGCACTTTTATGAATGTAGCTTCTATTGGGCATCTTCTTCCAGAAGAGCCCAGTTTCATCACCATTGAAGACTTGCTTTGGATGGTATGCTATCTCCTTAATCAACTCCTTCAGCACTGCCGGAAATGTGGCAGTAGCTTCTACATCAGCAGACACAGCCTCTCCAATAATTTTTATATTTTTCAGTCCAAATCTTTTATTGAATCTGTGTAACCATCCTTTACTTGCAGTAAATGGCTTGGCTGTCACTTGTTTCAGGGGATCCCTTGCTGAAGTGTTCCTATAGGCTCAGTGTTTTCTGGCGCAGCACGTTGCCGTCAATAGGAATAAATTTTCTGTTCATGTCCTCCACCCCAAAACTTAATGCCTTTTCCATCTTAATTAAGCACTTGTCACACACTCTGGCCATAACTTTTGCAGTTTGAGGTGCGACATCAAATCTAACACAAATTTCTTTTTCCTTCTTCACAATTTCACAGATAGAAGCTTCATTCTTACTGTAGATCTTAGCAACCTCAACATATAATATTTTTTTCTTTCCTCATTAAGTCGGGAACTTTCACCTTTTCACTTAAAGGAAGCACTTTATGGGTTCTCTTTGGCATATCCAAATCTCCAGCATCACCACTCTTGTGCTTTGGGACCATTAGTAAGTAAAATAAAGGTTACTTGAGCACAAGCACTGCAGTACAGTGACAGTCAATCTGATAACTGAGGCGGCTACTTGAGTGACTTAACAGGCGGCATATGTAGGAATGATTCATATCCAGGGCAGGATGGATTGGGACGGTATTCAGAATGGTGTGGAACTTAAAACTTATGAATTGTTTATTTCTGGAATTTTCCACATAATATTTTCAGACTTTAGCTGACCGCGGGTAACTGAAACCGCAAAAAGCAAAACTGTGGATAACGGAGACTACTGTAATGCCATTCCACTGTCATGTGCCAGGTTTAAAGTAGTGTATTAGGTTACTCTGTAGTCAAAACAACCAAGCCCTGGTCCAGACTGCTGTAAGACAAGAGCTCATTGCACTGTCCATTTTGTTCTGCCCATGCATTCAGTGGTAGCTTTCCCTTTTGTTATTTGACTGATAGTTTGGAGGAAATAGTGACTCCGTTGTAAAAAGTAACCAGATTAGGTTATCTGTAATAAGCCAACTAATATCAGTAATCCTTGACATTGGCATCAAGTATTATTCAGAATAGTAGTTATATTTTTATTGTGCCATTGTGATTTTCTATAGAGAAACACTCAAGACTCATTATTTGTATTTTTAAAATTTACAGCTCTATACCTATATCCAAGATTTCATTGCCAGGAATGTAGCCAGGCTTGATGCTTTATTAGAGATCCATGATCTAGTACTTAATACTTCCTTTAGCTCATAGTTTCTGTTCAAGTATTTTTACTGTCCAAAAAGGTACTGCTACCATTTACAGTTGTTCCTCAAAAATGTGAACTACCTAAGTATAACTCTAACAAAACACATACAACATCTGTATGCTGAAAATACCAAAAAGCATTGCTTACAGATGGCTTTTCACCTTGGTTCCCAAGTGCTCATGTACAGAATATGGGCCTCATGTTCTTTCTCTCTCTTTGGCTGATATAGGAGCTTCAAGCTTTCCTGGGTGAGTTTGTATATTGAGTGTTTACAAAGAGAAGTCAGTCTGCCTTTCTTTGGCTCTAATTGCAGAAAGTGAAGTCACCGCTTTTGCTGTCTTGGATCAAGACCAGAAAGAAATTGTTGATACCAATGGAGCTGGAGATGCATTTGTTGGAGGTACAGACTCATTTATTTCATACTTACTTACAAGTTAAACATTTCCTTTAACCCTGTCTCTGCCACATAGCCAAGATTTATAAATATAGTAACTTTTAATTTCTGCTTTTAAATAATTAATTCCTGATGTTTTTTCCATATGCTACTATCATTGTGTTATGAGGGTATATTACTACAGGAAAATATGTATTTTGGGCTTAAAGATAATTTACTGTTATGCTATATCCCAGTCATTTTCACAAGATTAATTGTGTCTGTCAGAATATTGCATAAACAGGCTGCATCAAGATAGTACATAGTATATTCATAGCCCTTCAGGCTTAAATGTTAACAAATTGTTGTTCTTTAAAACACATTGTGAATATTAATAGTACGCTGATAGCTAAGGATGATGTCTTTGGATTATATCCTTTAGTTAAAACATCTGTTTCTAACATAATAGTTGGATGTTTATTGTACCAGGAAGGGTTAAATTTTTGTCTCATTAAGGTTCAATAAGAACTGGCACAATTTATAAAAACTAAATCATTTTTGGAGTGAGTAGTCAAAAATAAGATCAAGACAACTGGAAGAGTTTTGGCTTGATAACTTAGATTGATCTAAAATCGGATTCAAAAGTTCTTTTCATATGTCTGAACTCCTTCTAGCTAAGTGTAGTTAATCTAGGTTAAGATCTCTAGAAAGCTTTAGACTCCTGAGTGATAGCCCAGAAGAGTCCCTCCTGATCTTTATTTCTCATAACATCAAGCAAGACAAGGAAAAAAAGGCAAATGGAGCTGACCCTTGTCTTCCTTCCCTTGGAAGATAAGTTGAATTATGGGAAACTTATTTAAGATTGTATAATGGTTTGAACTTAGTGTTATTTAAAATATTTATATTCTTTTATTTTAATGTTCACTAGCATAAATTTTTCATGTTTCTTTCTTTGAAACTTTTCATGCCTAGTCTTAAATGAGCTGTTTACCATTAGACTGGTAGCATGCCCCATGCCATCTTTTTTGGAAAGAGTACATACAACAAATAATGTTCTACTTTACTGTCACGCACGCATCTTTTATTCCTTTGCTCTGAAAGGCTTCATCATTGATTATTTTGCAGCTATTTTTCCTATTCCATACCGCTTCAGAGCTGTAAACCCATGTAGCCTAAAAATAGCTTATCCAGAATTGGGCCAAATTCTGCAATACATTAAGGAGACACTATTGATTTCCTGGTTAGAAATTGGTTAAACCAGGAATCTTAGTACAGAAACTTTTTAATTTGTAACCTGTGTGTGTATTATTTAAGTACTTTAAAATACTTAAAACAGTAAGTATTCTCTTTCTTTGCTATTTAGTTGGGTACATCCTGAGGCTGTCATAGATACGATGGTGACCTAATTAGCCACTGCTCCTGGGTCTGAGGCCTGGGGCTTCCTGGCCTTGCAACAACAGATTCCGTTATAGATCCCTAACTACCTGTAATGCTTCCACTACGAGGTAGGAATATATAGACTTTTTGAGGAAGAGAGAAGTCATTCTTAGGATACTAAAATAGGAACAGCTAGCTAGCCATTTATATTACAGTTAGAGTGATAAATGAACTATATCATCAAAGCCCTTGGGCTCTTTGTTACAGGATTTTCAGCGTCTTTCTTATCTCACTCTACTTACCCAGCCTCATTTATATACTTATTCTTGGGGTACAGTGAGGTAAGTAAAAAGGAAAGAGTGTAGAACAGGGATCTGCAAACCTTTTTTCCTAAAGGGCCAGGCAGTGAATACGTTAGGCTTTGCAAGCCGTATACTGCATATTCTTCTAGTTGTTTTCTTGCTTGCTTTTTGTTTTGTTTTTGGTTTTTTGCAGTACTCTAAAAATGTAAAAACCTTTCTTCGCTCTCCAGCTGTACAAAAACAGAGCATGGGCTGGATTTGGCTCTCAGGCTATGGTTTGCCAACCCCTTTTGTAATACGTTGGCAACTTCCTCACTTTATTCACTTTCATCATACCCTGGATTTCACTACACACTGTTGAAATCAGTATAGAGAAAGTGGAAGTCAAGCTGAACCTAGGCAGAACTTTACTGGTACAACCTCAGTTAAGTAGCCATTTTTCTCATTTTAACCCTACTGTCATCGGTTCCCAGGATATTCAGATCCTGAAGGACTGAGTCATGCAATGAGATGAATACTCTAATGTCATGTTAACAAGGAATACTTATGCTGGCATGTTCAGCACATTCTGTCTATGTACAGCAAGCTATATATTAATAGCATAGATAACATTTATGCAGCACCTACTAGCCAATTGATATCTTAGGCACTTTACATGAATTAACTCGTTTAATGTTCATAAAAGCTCCTTGAAGTAGGTTATTTTTAACCCCATTTTACTGATGAGAAAACTGAGACACAGAGGGGTTAGATAACTTTCCCAAATTCTCATAGCTAGAAAGTAGCAGAGCCAGGATTCAGACCCAGGCAGTCTGAACTGTACTGCTTCTCTAAACTTTTAGGGAAATCTCACCATTAGGACTCAGAAGCACAGACCAGCCTTACTAACAAAAGCTGGTTTTGCCAGAGAGAATCTTCCTATTGACTGAATAGATGACTTCATTTATTGAACAGGAGCTTTTGTTACATGATAGGATTCTTAGGACTCTGGGGTAAGATTGTTGCAGAAAAGAAAGTGAAAGGAAAGAGAATCGAAGGACTGTAATCCCCGGTGAGTTTGAACCGGGAGCTTTTTGCTAAGCAGTAGAATTGATTGCACTACAGAGATACAGAAAGCCAGATCATAAACTCGCTTGGTCAGCATGGAATCCGAATACAGGGAGCTATATGAATCAACTGTTTAATAGCACCAGGCTGATACCTCCATCTTACAATAGAGATGGTCTGGTTAGTTGGAAATACTCAAAAATCCATTGGCTGAAATCCCCTACTCCCATCTCTACACCAGGGAAGGGCTTTCTAGGAGGATTGGAAATACTCTATCTTTTGAAGCATA
This sequence comes from Balaenoptera musculus, assembly GCF_009873245.2. Taxonomy (NCBI): domain Eukaryota; kingdom Metazoa; phylum Chordata; class Mammalia; order Artiodactyla; family Balaenopteridae; genus Balaenoptera; species Balaenoptera musculus. The sequence goes on along the minus strand of NC_045800.1, from coordinate 60,181,454 downwards.
CTCCTCTACCTTGATCATGAATGGAGAGGCAATGGCAACTTTTGCGTTTACTATGTAGTTTCTTTTTCTTTGCTTTATTGCCTGATTAACGTATCTCCTTTCTGATTGACACATTTTATCTTTAGATGGTTAATATATTCCTCCTATTACTTTCAAGTTTTGCTGGCTTACAAGCATTTCTTTCTTTTGTGACTTTGCATAACTATATTCCAGTCCCAATTTCAAGTTCTTAGGTAAACCATGACTTCACCTACCATGTGCTGATATTACATATCCCAATACCAGAGTGCCATGCGTTCTTATTAGCCACATAAGAGATACATGACCACATCATAGATTTTCATGTATAATTTTAAAATGAGTACGCCAGATGAACATAAATTAAATTCATAGTTCCATCTCGAGGGTTTGGTGACAGTGACAAATCCCTCTAACCTCTACAAGCATACCTCCTTGTTCTATTTGGAGATCTTAAACACTTTCTAATGTCTGCCCTTTACTTGTCACTAGCCAGCCCTGATGGAACTGCCCTTTTCACATTCTCCCTCAAAAGCCAAAGCGCCACGGTTGTACCCTTGGAAATGGAGACAATTCTATAATCTCTAAGTATGATTTCCTAATTTCCCAGGTCAGTAGAAAATTTCTTCCTGTTGTCCTGCTGTGCTTTGTCACAGCAGGTCTGCCTTTTCATTTGGAACCCTCTTTGTCACTGCCATAGTAACAAATGGAAACATTGAGAACATTTTGTGACAGGCACTGTCATTGTTCCCTGTGAAATCTCTTCCCCTGTGTCTTCCCAGTAAATGAAACTGAGAAGAAAAATCATAACAAGTAACATGAAAGGAGACCTAATCAATATGTTCCCAGTGGGCTGTCAATACCAGCCTGTGTTAATCTAATATGATTTAGTTGTATGTTTTATGGCAGCTGTAGGAATATGAACTAGACCTACAAATCATCTTTAGATTAAAAGTGAGTACACCTTTGACAGATTATACCCAGGCATGTACATATAACTCTCAGAAAAAAGACTAGAGACCTTACCCAAGGACCAACATTCTTAGGTTTAAAAAAGCTTCATTAAATGTTAAGAGCCATGTATAACTTAGAATAGTTTATTTGAATGATAGTAAAGTAACTGTGCTGCCTTTAATACTTTTATTTTCAAATTTCTCATGACAGCTTTATCAGGGAAAATGTATTATCCTAAACGATATTACCTACAATATGCAAATGACTTTTAAGGCCACTTAGCAATCACAGCGTAAATAATTATCCTATTTCCCATCTAATAAAAAGGAGCATTAATTTCACTTTCTAATTCATGTTCAGAAAGGACTTTTTGTTTAAAAAAAAAAAGATTTAAGTTACCAGAGCAAGGATATTACTTCGTTTTTAAGTAGCACCTGTCTATACTTCAGAGAACCAGAGGGAATCTCTAAGTTATGTTTATATTTTCTATTCTCACCTTGCTTTTTATTCCCAAACATTTCTAACTTACTCTCCCATTCTTCTTAACTGCTGCTTCATTGTGCTGTACAAAGAAGTGGTGTAGAATTCTTCTGATTTTTTTTTTCTACACCACCCCCTTCCTTTGCTGTCAACTCAGAGGACTAGAAAATAACTTGGTGAGTGTTGAATATATCATTTCTCACACTTCTTCACCCAAAAACGAAACCTTCATATGACCCACTGTATGCAGAAGATTTACTTGTGGGTGGTAACCAAGATGATTGCTGCACACTCCTACCCCATCCCACAGCAACAACGATCCCTTTCCCTGTCTTTCACCTCTAGCAGGACATCTTTGGTGTTTGATTTCTTAAGCAGTTTCCCTTAAAACCATCAAATGAGGTATGGGATTGACTTGGTCATTAGGAATTTGAAATACACCACAGACAGCAGCTCAAGTTCACACAGGGGGAAAGGGAAGAGAGATTCACACCTTGCACAGTCTTAGGATGCTTCACGCCATGCTACTCTGATGTTTCACATCCAGAGATTTTGATGAGTTGACATTGGACCAGGACCAAATTTCAAGAGTCTTGCTTAAGATTATTTAAGCCTTTGTGGGTCTAAAGAGGTAAAGATGATCCTCAAGCCATGACAAAAATGAGAAATAACTTTCATTAACATGGGATACAGGATGATTTTAGGATAAAGTCTGGAATTTTTCACAAACAGGAATGTTCCCTCAAAGATCTAGTATCCTGGATGGCCTCCATCTAGAAGCAATTGTAAGTAGATAATGGAATTCAAAAGACTTTGTCTTCTGGAGATTTGGGTAATTCAGAGACAGTCTGAGCCATGGAGGCTATCAGACCCCAAAACTTAAATATGAACCTTACATCTCCTATATTTGATGGTTATTAAGAAATGCTTATTCTAAGAAAACAATGTTGGTATTTATAAGATTTCATTTAGTAGCAGAGGGCCAGAAGAAATGTCACAAGCAAAATACCTGAAGTTAATTTTGTTAGACAGAATTGTGATATGACAAAATATATGTATATCAGTTTCCTGGCCTACGATATTTGTGAGTCAAATGGAACTCACTTGAATCCAGTAGCAGTCCAAGCTGCTCTTACATGGATTTGGTCAATTTTACCTACCTTATCTGTCAGATTCATCCAATCTGTATCAGTTAGGTTTTGCTGCATAACACACTACCCTCAAAACTTAGTGACCTAAAACAACAACCATTTCTTTAGCTCCACAAATCTGTGAATTGCCAGCTGGGCCTAGGCTCAACTGGACAGTTCCTCTGGTCTCAGAGTTTCGAGAGATTAAGTAATTTGCCCAAGGTCACAGTGAAAGGCAGGATTCAGACTCAAAGTTTGACCCCAAAGTTCTTACCTCTGATGATTTTGTTATACTCCATTCCATTAGTATCCTCTTGTCTTCCTCTCCAAGTGAGGAAAAATAGCCAAAGTGCTTTTCTAAACACTAGTCTGTAGAGTGGGGCCAATCTATGACTTAACAGATTTCATCAGTCAGTAGCAAAATGAAAAAAAGGTAGGAGCAATATAGTAAGTTTTCGTAAAGCTGAATGTATTCAATTTAAAATCTTGTCTCATAGATGTTTGAATTTGTTACAATGTGCCTTTATTGGTTTTGTAATTAATATAATCAAAATAAATGAAATCACATGTCGGTAGTACTGATGCATAGCCTGGCCAACCTTGTGACCTAGCAGAAGTCTTACCAATGGTGCATAAGTTATTACAAACAACTTCCCAAACTGTATGAAAATTTGTATGAAGTGTAATCTCTGATGTTATATGGCTATTTACTATAAACAGGGGTCTGAATAAAACAAACAAAAATTATCAATGCAATTACTAAATTTACAGCTATTCTCACTTCAGATATGAGTTCCCAAACCTGGGGTATGAACACAGGATCTTAATTTATTTTTCATTTAATTATCCAGTTTACATTGACATTTTATAAAATTAAGATATGTATGTTTTATTTCTATCCCATGAAATAAATGGAAAATTAAAACCAGTTTCTGTCGTCAAGTGCTCTTTGAATTTTAGAACCACCCTGCTGTGAGAAATTGTCAGTTGATCAAATACAGGTTTTTGAATTGAGTTAAATAGTGACAAAATTAGTTATCTTGCTTATGAATTAGGGCATAAATAAGCTTACTGTCATCTCCTTATTCTAACACTCTAGCAGCTATGACTTTGTCCTGGTAAGTCTTTTTGTTTTTAATTATACTGCTTAAAATGTTAATGCTGAAAGGGAGTATTTTTTGAAATCACGTTTCTGGTTTTCAGGTTTTCAAACTTTCAGTAGTGAAACTATGTTCAAATGAGGTTTTATCTGAATCAGAATGAAATGAGATTAAACAAATCCCCATTTGACCCTATCCACATTTTATCTGGTTGCTCATAAAAAGCAACTCTCTTGAATGAGTTGATGTTAGGTATGAAAACCTAACATGGTCTATTAAAAAGCCCCCATTTGATGGATGAGGAAAGGGAGTTAATTGTAAATATGCAATACTAGAAGCCAGATCTCCTGGCTCATTAATTCATGATCCAGTGATTATATGTGTTCATAACCCAAATGAAAATTGTCAGTTAAGTAGTCTGTTATATAGGCCTTTTGGAAATATATAGGTCAAGAGTTGATACCCCAAATGGATAGAAGCCTTTGATGTAGTTTTTTTGGTATGTGGGTATCCAAGATGTTTAACTTTAACAATAAACAGAAGCATATGCTAAACTTTTATTTTGGGAACCACATCAAGAGATCACACATTAGGTTTAAAATTCAGATTCTAACATTTTTGTTCCATAAGGAGGAATGATCTTTAAAGCAGTATTTTGAAAGGGGTTGGAGTGCAAGGGCACCTTATCCATACAAGTAAAACATACTGCTTAGTACTCTTCAGGAGCTTCTTTCCTGAATTAGGGGCATAGAAAGGTTTTTTTGGTTTGGGATTTTTTTTTTTTTAATTCAAATGCAATATCCCATGCCATGTTAATACAGTTTGGCAAGTTTCCATTTTCATACACCAGAAAGAGCAGATAAGTTATCCTCATTGTTATAGCACTGACCACTGCCTATATATTATACCATACTGCTCAGTTGCTCACTTTGTGTGGGAGGATGTATTGTGCTTAGCTGTCGTGAAGGAACCTTTGCTCTGAATTGACTTCCTGTGCATGTCAGTCACTACACCATCTGACGCCACTTAGGCTTTGGTTTTCATTATGCAAATACCTGCTAGGTCAGACCTTACCCTGATAGGCACAGTAGCTTTTTAAGTTATTTCAAAATTTAATGTTTGTTGATTTCCTTTTTCCAGAAAAATCTGTGTTTTCTAACATATGAGTCACAAGTTGTTACTTAAGTTCATGACTAGTTGGTAGTCAATATGAAGTCAAAACAAAATAAAATTTTACTAACTAAACTACATAAAAAATGAAAGGAAAAAAAAGTTTACATCTGAGCCTTTTTCAGCAGGGGGAAACCATTACTTTGTCACATCTGGGTAGTCTAAGCCAGCCAAATTGAAGTGGGAATTTCCTGCCATATGTTAGTTCTTTGAGCAACCTGTAAACATCTAAAAGAGGGTATGTGAGTTCTTGTTTGGTAGAGCTGTAGCCACTGTGGAGGCTTGCTCCTAATAGGTAGCAGACATTTTTATGTACTACCACTCGTCAGGAGGTTATGTAGCCTGACTATAGCTAACACTGTTTGCTCTTGTTAAATGCATTAATTTGGAAGGCCTAATTTGGAAGGTACAACATGAGGTCTCACCAACGTTATAGCAAGAGCGAACACTGTGTTGAAATGACCTCCCAAATGTGGATGACAGAAATTTTGTTTCATTAATAAAAAGAAGGTAAGACTAAGCCACCACGGGTATTCCAGGTAACTTGAATAAGGTCATTTTATAAAGTCAATGAAGACCAAAATAAACCTCTTTATATAAAGGAAAATAAAGAATCTGAAATGGTAGGAGAAATACCGAGTATTTACATCAGCTTCCTGTTCCAAATGCATATGGGCATTAGGAAGCAAAAATTTCATTCAGAAGAGTTGTACACAAAAAGTAGAAATGCTTTATCCAGTTGAAACAAGAGACATTTTTAAGGGGGAAGAAAAGACTTTCCACATAATCTCACTGTTTTTGTCATCCTCTGTAAGGGAAAATATTGACATTTACCAGACTGTTTGCTCCAGCTTTCTGATCTCCTGCAGTTTATTTTTATAACAGCCTTATCGATGGGCCTCTTACCCAGCTCTCTAGGTTTAACTGAGTTGAGTCGATTTGTTACCACAGCTTCAAGTAGCTGTTACAGAACAAGCAAGACATCCTAATAAAGCTGTAAACGTGTTTACTCAAACAGAGTATTGATTTTACTTGGAGAGGGAGAAGCTGGTGCTTAGCACAGTGTCAGGGTGGATGAATTTCACTGCAGTTTTTCATTGTCGTCTGTCATGGTTGTGAAACACTAAGTAAAGCCATCAGAGGATAATTAGAAGTACCAGAAATTTAGCCCCTAAAATCAGTTAACCATTTGGGAGTTTCATAGCTTAATTAGCTTTTATTAAAAATTTCCTCTAGTAATAATAGCCAAGCACTTTTAATGGTGCTTTCAGGTAGAGCAAGATTTCAAGGTTGTAACTTGTTAAATGTATGAATTTAATGGCTAAAGGTTTTTCAGACTTTTTCTCATTCTAGTAATTAGGCTAACACTAGAACACAATGTAAAGAGATAGTGATCTGTACTCATATCAGCAGAAGGACACGGTTTTTCTGAAAACTCAATTTTAAGGAAGTGATAAAGCAATTATAAAATATTTAAAACACATCCTATAAAGGAAAAAATACCCGGTTAGCATCTTTATTAAATATTTAAGTTTAAATGTTTAACCTAAATGACCTAGACACATAAAACTGTCAATGCCACCCCTGTTTTCTTAATACCTTCCTTCATTAAAGAAGAATCTAAAATATTCTAGCCTGCTGTAAGTTAGTCGTCATCTTAAAGATAAAAGTTGATTGAACAACTGTGGAAAAGACACAGGTCAGATTGAGAAGTTGCTTACCTTCTAGAGAAACTGTATTAGCTATTGAATTTGATGAAAGGTATTCATATAAACACTCTACCTGCTGTCTTGCAAATGACTAGAAAAACACCACAGTTGAAATACGTCACCTAGGATGATGAACACAAAACTGAAAATTTATTAAAAATAAGTTTTACCGTTATATTTAAAATTAGTCTTCTTCCCATATCTACAATCATTTATTCAGTGCCTTACAGTAAACTCATGCTTTCTTGCACTACTGCCCTAGCTTGCCTAAATAACTCATAAAAATGATGATGTCTGAGGGATGAACAGTTCTAAAGCCTAGGAGTAACAGACTCTGTCAAAAAGAACAGTGGAAGGTGATGGGGAGTTTTCTTTGCCTTTGAAATGCTATATAGTTTATAAGCCAAATTCTACCCTGAGTTAAGCCTTTAAGCCTTGGAGTAGCAGGTTGTAAAATTTTGTTACATAAGTGGACACCACCAGAGCTCCTTCTTTTAATTTTTCAGAAGGTAGAGGAAGAAATTGGTTTTTCACAGTTTATTTCGATCTCTATTCTATATTGAAGTATTCAAAGACAGAGGAAAAAGAAATGATATAGATTTATGATTATAATATATCATTCTGTTTTATATATGTGCATTTCAAAATCCCCACAATACAGTAATTTATTTTGTTCTATTCAATTTTCTTAAGAATGACAACTATGTGAGGGAGCTCGTTGTCATGGAAGCAGGGGCAGGGGTGCAGGATCTAGTAGGGCAGCCACACTTTGGCTTTAAGGCACTATTTCATCAGACTCCTTTGGTCAAAGGAACAGAAACCCATTTCATCTGGCTCAGAATAAGGAATTTTTTTTAAGGAAGCACATAAGCATTAAGGGAGACATTATAAAACAGTGGTTAAGACAGTGGGTCAGAAGACATGGATTTGAGTTCTTGTTCTGGCATTAACTAGTTGTGGGACTATGGACAAGTTATTTGACATCTCTGAGCCTCAGTTTTCTCATCTATAAAAATGAGGATAAAGTACCTATCTCAGTTGGGTTATAGTAAAAGCTGAATGAAATAATGTTTATAAAGGAACAGTACCTGACACATAGTAAGGATTCATATGTGTTACCTGTTATAAAAGGAATCTCAAGCAATAACCAAAATTGGACAAGTTTTTACTGAGAGTGGAGCCAGATGATGATTCTAGATTCCATCAGTTCTGGAGACCTCAGCAGCAGATATTCATGGATCTTCACTCCATTGCTTACACATTAATGTCACTCAGCTGCATTGCATGTCTGCTTCTTCCTTCCTGGTCTTTCTGGTCCTTCTTTGCTTTCCATTCTGGCTCCTGAAAGAGAACAGTAGGTTAGCTCAATTCACTTTCTGTGCCATTCATAAATAGGATACTGGAAGAACATCTGGGGTCAGATGCCCTGGCCTTGGTCCAGTTAGCAGTAAGCGTTGATTTACATGCTCCAAATACATCAACTGACCCCCTCAACAATGCTGGAGGTGAGGCAGTTTTTCTTAAAAGGGTAATGGATGGGTGGGCTCTATACACATGTATGTTTGCATGCTTTGTCTTTGCCCTTTTTCTCATACTTAGAGTTCTGAAAATGTTCCCTACAGCATGATCCATCTATCACACAATACATGGAACATCAAACAGCTTATATCTTAAGGTGGAAACCTAGGAATCATTCTTAATACCTTCCTTTCCTTTTGTCCAAACCTTCAGTGAGTTCTTTTGACTCAATTTTAAGGATATATCTCATATCTGATTTCAAATCCATCCATTTTTCTGCTTTTTCTTTTCTGCCACTTTAACTCAGGCCTGTTTTTTACTTACTACAGTAGCTTCCTAACTGAGCTCCATACTTTCAGTCTTTTTTGCCTTCTATTCCATTTTTCTACACAGTAGCCAAAATACTCACTTTAAGGAGAAATCAAATTATTTCACTCCCCTGCTTACAACCCTTCAGTGGCTTCTAGTTGCACTTAGACTAAAAGTCTAAACTCCTATAGTGGCCTAAAAGGATCTATATGATCTCCTATCTCTGAATCTGTATTTCATGCCACTTTCACCTTTGCTTGCGTGCAGTGGCTATGCTGGTCTTCCTTAAGGACTTAAGACACTTTGCACGTGGAGTTCCCTTTGCCTAATATGCTCTTCCCTACTCTACATGGCTGTGTCTTTCCCATCCTCAGTCTCAACTTAGAAGTGTTCTCTAACCATCCTATCTAACATGGGTCCCTTCACTATTCTGTACTGCTACACACAGTCGTTTTCCTTAATAGGACTTAACATTCTCTGGAATTATCTTATTTACTTTTTTATTATCTTAATTTCTAACTTATTACTTCTTTAAAAATCTCCCCCATTAAAATATAAGCTTCAAGAGAGCAGGGACACTATGTGTCTTATTCACCAATGTATCCTCAGGACCCACCACAGTGCCTGGCATAGAGTAGATAGTAAATTTTCGTTGTATGAATGAATAAGTCAATTAATCACATGCATAGCTACAAACAAACTTACCTCCTACCATCAGATAGAAACCATTCTAGTCAGTATATCTAAGAACTTGGTTATTGAGGGATTTTGTCAGAAAGGGAGTGAGTCAGGAAATAGCAGGTTAGGCCATACTTTCGTATCAGGTCACCTTGACTTAACATTAAACTATGCTAGAATGTATATGTGAATAATCCAGTGACAGACTGATCACAGCTACCTTTTCTTTACTGTTATTTAAAATGGATGTAGATGTGGAGAGAACACATGTGTTAGGAAAGGAAGCAAGCAGCGTTTCATATCTATTTCCCTTAATACCTGTAGTATGAATATGAAAACTGATTCTCAAGATCATAATCCTGAACATCAGTTCCTGCCGTTAATAGACAATAGCATACAGGTCAGAGGCTCCTGGCAAGATTTCATAGAACGTATTGAAGTTATCCAGTAGATCTCTAGATTCGATTTGCCAAAATGCCCAGTGGAATGTCCAGTGCCTCAAATAACAGCACCCTTGTCATGTCCTACCTAGGATCTTTACTGCTGTTTCTTACTGGGAGTGGGGTAAAATGTAGCTCCTTCACAGGAAAAGCAATGAGACTCTGGTGAAGAGCACTTGACATGAACTGAGCCTGGGACATACTCCATGTTTCATTTTCCACATAGTTTCCTAAGCTTTAAGCCACAGAATTGTTCTTAATTTTTTAAATTTCATCAGCACCCACATCAAATCACTATTTATTCTCCATCCTATCCTTATTATCTGTCACCCTAGAACAATGGTTCTCAAACTTGAGCATGCATCAGAATCACCTGGAGGACTTGTTAAAAGATAAATTGCTGGGTCCTGTCCTCAGAGTTTCTGATTCGATAGGTCTAGGGTGGGGTTTAGGTCACACTAAAGCTGCTGGTGCAGGGACCACACTTCGAGAAACGCTCCTAGAATATTCCAGTAGACTCCTACGAGATCTCTCTGCCACCAGTCTCTTTCCTAGTAAATTCATGCTCCACACTTCTGCCAGGATTATTTTTAAAGTATTTATGTGGCTTTCTCTCCTAAAACTATAAAATCCTCAAGGATTAACACTATGTTTTATACATCTTTGAATCCTTTGGTGTCTAGCACAGTACCTAGTGATGGTAGGCATTCAATAAATGTTGGTTGATTGAATAAATCAAAATACTTTTGATAGCGTTCTAGGTTTTTACTTTATTTTCATTTGCTTCTTACACAAGTTTGCATATGTATACAAGTGTCAGAGTGGTAGTGGCATAAGTCTAGTAAATTGAGGATTCAGATTAGTCAACATTTTAATTTATATCTTATTCTGTCTCTTAAAGTAAGCACAGGTAATAATAATAAAACTACAGCCTTTAAAAAAAAGTACAGCCTTTAAGTTTACTGTCTCATGTGCCGTGTGGCAGCATATATCTGGTAACCATTGGTTTAGAAGGTACAGCAGGCCAGTATAAGAGAGCCCATAAAATCATCACTAAAGTGTAGATATCTAAGAAAGATGGAGAATGAACAAAGAACTGAAAAATCAAATTGATCCAGAAATGACAGCAAATTTTTTACAGGGAAAAGGACAGGGAGAATATAGAATTCAGCACTCTTAGTTGCTGTAAAATATTATATCAGGTTTGCTTTAATTACATGATAATGCCTCTGAGAACAAAGGTAATTACATGATAACTTATGTTACTACTCCCACATTATCTCTTAATAACTATGTAATTAACTTGTCACTACTGTACAGTGTGTAGTTCGATATTACTCTTGTATAAAGAACATTGATAAATTAAATGAATAAGTTGGGGTGGGGTGAGGGATGGAGACAGTAGGGAAAGCATAGTATTATAGCAATCTGGAATGCAAATGGTTCATTAGATCATCGACCCAGTCCTCAAGGCTCTGAACCAAAGCCGTGGAGATTACCAAAAGTGTCTGAAGTGAATCATGTAGCTTTCTGAAGACAGCAAATGTAAAATATAGTAGGTTCACCAAGCAATGAAATAGATAAGTGAGTATGGGATATAAGGCATATACTTTTATGTTTTGAGCGGTTTTTATTTTTAAGTATTAGGAATTTTTTTTAACACAAATATAGATCAATGGAACAGGATAGAAAGCCCGGAGATAAACCCATGCACGTATGGTCACCTTATTTTTGATAAAGGAGGCAAGAATATACAATGGAGAAAAGAAAGCCTCTTCAATAAGTGGTGCTGGGAAAACTGGACAGCTACAGGTAAAAGAATGAAATTAGAACACTCCCTAACACCATACACAAAAATAAACTCAAAATGGATTAAAGACCTAAATGTAAGGCCAGACACTATAAAATTCTTTGAGGAAAACATAGGCAGAACACTCTATGACATAAATCACAGCAAGATCCTTTTTGACCCACCTCCTAGAGAAATGGAAATAAAAGCAAAAATAAACAAATGGGACCTAATGAAACCTAAAAGCTTTTGCACAGCAAAGGAAACCATAAACAAGACGAAAAGACAGCCCTCAGAATGGGAGAAAATATTTGCTAATGAAGCAACTGACAAAGGATTAATCTCCAAAATATACAAGCAGCTCAACATCAAAAAACAAACAACCCAATCCAAAAATGTGCAGAAGACCTAAATAGACATTTCTCCAAAGAAGATATACAGGTTGCCAACAAACACATGAAAGGATGCTCAACATCACTAATCATTAGAGAAATGCAAATCAAAACTATAATGAGATACCATCTCACACCAGTCAGAATGGCCATCATCAAAAAATCTACAAAAAACAAATGCTGGAGAGGGTGTGGAGAAAAGGGAACCCTCTTGCACTGTTGGTGGGAATGTAAATTGAAACAGCCACTATGGAGAACAGTATGGATGTTCCTTAAAAAACTAAAAATAGAACTACCATACGACCCAGCAGTCCCATTACTGGGCATATACCCTGAGAAAACCATAATTCAAAAAGAGTCATGTACCACAATGTTCATTGCAGCTCTATTTACAATAGCCAGCACATGGAAGCAACCTAAGTGTCCATCGACAGATGAATGGATAAAGAAGATGTGGCACATATATACAAGGGAATATTACTCAGCCATAAAAAGAAATGAAATTGAGTTATTTGTAATGAGGTGGCTGGACCTAGAGTCTGTCATACAGAGTGAAGTAAGTCAGAAAGAGAAAAACAAATACCATATGCTAACACATATATATGGAATCTAAAAAAAAAAAAATGGTTATGATGAACCTAGGGGCAGGACAGGAATAAAGACGCAGACGTAGAGAATGGACTTTAGGACACAGGGAAGGGGAAGGGTAAGCTGGGACAAAGTGAGAGAGTACCATTGATATATATACACTACCAAATGTAAAACAGATAGCTAGTGGGAAGCAGCTGCATCCCACAGGGAGATCAGTTCGGTGCGTTGTGACCACCTAGAGGGGTGGGTTAGGGAGAGTGGGAGGGAGATGCAAGAGGGAGGAGATATGGGGATATATGTATATGTACAGCTGATTCACTTTATAAAGCAGAAACTAACACACCATTGTAAAGCAATTATACTCCAATAAAGATGTTTTAAAAATTTTTTTTAATGAAAAAAATTTTTTACAGAATTTTTTTTTTAATGGAAAAAACATTCTTTCACCCATATCGTTTAAGCAGCATCTTGAGTTCGTATGTGTGGCCTATAGGGTGAGTATATGCAGCTCCAGGAACTCTTCATTCATTGCTGATAGGAATGCAAACTGGTACAGCCACTTTGGAAGACAGTTTAGTAGTTTCTTACAAAACACAGTCTTATCAAAAAAAAACAAAAAACAAAAACAAAAAAACACAGTCTTTTATGATCCAGCAATCATGCTCCTTGGTTGCCCAAATGAGTTGAAAACTTATGTCCACATAAAAACCTGCACACAAATGTTTATAGCACTCTTTTCTTAATTGACAAAACTTAGAAGCAGCCAGGATATCCTTCAATAGGTAACTGGATAAACAAACTGTGGTAATATCCATACAATATTATTTACCAACGAGCTATCAAGTCATGAAAAGACACAAAGGAAACTCAAATACAGCATGCTAAATGAAAGAATCCAATTTGAAAGGGCTACAAATTGTACAAATCCAACTATATGACATTCTGAAAAGGCAAAACTATGAAGACAGTAAAAATATCAGTGATTGTCAAGGGCTGAGGGGGGAGTGAGAGGGATGAATAGGTAGAGTACAGGAGTTTTTTGAGCAGTAAAGCTATTCTGTGTGGTATTGTAATGGTGCATAACAAATCATTATACAGTTTCAAATCAAATAGAATGAACGACACCGAGTGAACCCTAGCATAAACCATGGACTTTCGTGAATCATTCATTATTGGCTCATTAATTGTAGCAAGGTACCACACTAATGCAAGATGTTGATGATAGGGGAAACTGAGGGATGGGAAGATGAGAGGGAATACAGGAACCCTGTACTTTCTGTTCAATTTTTCTGTAAACCTAAAACTTCTCTGAAAAATAGTCTATTACTTTAAAAAACAAAAAAGGCCAAAATGGAAAAACCTTTCTTCCACCCACCTCATTTTACCAATATCTTCAGTGTGTGTGTGTGCCTTATGTTTCCCAACTTCATCAGTTACAGTGTTCTGAGATGCTAAGGCCAGTGTCCTATGGCCAGTGACCTCACCATTTTTACCAAAAGCTTGTTTTATTGATATCACATAATGACCACGCTATCCAAGTACAGTGATCCTTTCTGCTTAATTCTGTGAGGAATTCTCCCAGAATCTCTGCTAGGGAAACATTGGTCCTTGAATTTCCATTTCAAAAGATGCAGACTGATTTATTTGTCATATGCCTTCTAAAGATGAAGACTTCATGTGGGGAAGAAAGATTGTGCTAAGGTTCCCTCAAAAACTCTCTAAGATGCCTCCTCTAACACTGCCTGTGTTTCCCTAAGCCTAAGGGTACAGAAAGTAGTGAAGATCTTTAGTTTTGAGGAATCTTTCTAAGAGTGACCAATTTCATTGTACTTAACACTGATGCTTATACTGATTTACTTTGCAGAAAGCTCTGTTCCCAAGTGGCTACAATTATTAATAAACTCTAAAAGCATGAATGGAAAACTGTCAGAATAAAATATCACTTAGCTGAAATTCTTGAATGTGTTGTTCTTAACCATTTATCTGAATAGCTAAATGTTCCCATGTTATTCTTTAAAATAATGTTTGTTGGCTTTTTTCTGATTATAAAAGTAATATTGCTTATTATAGAATATTTAGGAAATAAAAGTAAACAGAAAATAAAAATCGTCTCTGAAATCTGGAAATGATAATAATTTTTCAGACACATAAGAATTTTGCTTTTTTACTGTTTTGAATAAACATGTTTCTAAAATGCATTGCAAAGATTTGACCAAAGAGCAAAAATGGAAGAAAACACATGTAAGAATTTAATAAAGTCAGGATGAGTACAGGAGTACTCTGTACTATCTTTGCAACTCTTTTTTAAATCTAAAATTATTTCAAAATAAAATGTTTAAAAATCATAGGAACAGGGCGGATTGCTTAAGATATGGTAGTGGAACAAAAATACAACTCTTTGGGAAAAGGAAGGTTGATCACTCCCAATTATTATACTCAATATCTCGATGGAGTAAAAAAGTTAAATGAGCGTTAAGTGAACTAAGAGAAAATATAAGATAATATTTCTTTGACCTCATGGTATGGAAGACCTTCCTCAGCCTAAATTCAGTGGAAAAATTATTAAAGAAAAGATAAATATATTGATGTAACAATAGAAATAAAAGGCAAATGACAAAATAACGGGAAGTATTCACAACATATGTAGTAGACAAACTGGGAGAATATCTCTTACAAATCAGTAAAAGAAGAGAAATACCCCAATAGGAAAATAGGTAAAAGCTGTCATCAGACAGTTCATAAAAAGAAGAAATACAAATGGTCAGTAGGCATACAAACAAAAAAAGTTTTCAACCTCCCTAATAAACAAATAACTGTAAGTTAAAACAAGATTCTGCCTTTCACTTTTCAGATTATCAAACAATTTTTTTATAGCAAGACTGCTATTGGGTATATACATTAATAAGATAATTTTGAAAAGGAGTTTGTCAATGTGGCTATAAAGCCTTAAAATTAATTACCCTTAAAGAAATTTATCCTAAGGAAATTAAAATTTTTAAATGTCCACAATGATAAATGTTATTAAAATGTTATAAAGATATTCACTACAGTGTTAATTATGGTAGAAAACAAAATTGGAAAAAAACTAAATATCCAAAAACGGGATTAAGTAAATTATGCTACATCCACATTTAAAATGCATGGTCTCTAAGAATATTTAAAGGTATGGGAAAATGTTTCTAATCTACTTTTTATTGCAGAAATAACACCTGTAAGCAGTAGAAAATACAACAGCACAAAAAGGAGATACATATATATATATATCATAGAAGTAGTGTATTTATATATAATGAAAAGTAAACATTGCTCCTACCCCAGTCCACTAATTCCCCTCCATGAGGTAGCTTTGGTTGCTAGTTTCTGTTGAATCCACCCAGAAATATCCTGTGCTTGTGCAACTTTGTATATGAATACATATCCCAGTTTTCATCGAATGAAAGTATACTGGGCTTACTGTTCAATCTCTTGATTTTTCATTTACTCGTATCTTGGAGGTTGTTTCTTAGCAGCACATGAAGATCTAACTCATTCTAGTTGACTGCTTTCTATTATTCCATTGCCTGGATTTAACTAGTCCCCTCTTCAAATTGTTGGATTTTTTTTAGACATAAGCCGTGTAACCATATTTGATGATAATCAGAAAAGCTAACTCATCCTTTTTACTGTGAATGTTGAATGAATAGTAATGGAGTCTACTGGGTTTTTAGTTCCAGCCACCATGAAAACTATTAGTGGAGGAACTATATGGAAAAGAAAAAATTGATCTGTAGACTTTGTTCATTTCCTTTTAAAATATCCCTAGCTCTTAAGTGTCTTCATTAAGGCTTTCATACCTACTGACGATATTTCTCAGTTCTCTGTAAATGACACTAAGAAAATTCTAAATGTTATATCTCTTCTACAGTAACTACATGGAAGTTAGGAAATCACATTGCCTTTTGCCCACACCAGCCATCCCACCTCTATGTGCTTTGAGGAAAAAACTAGCTTAGCACCTCTGCACAGTTTAAATTATGTCTCAGGCCTCGTCTCCGACACTGGATTCAGTTATGCTAAAATTGATCACTCTATTTTTTTAACATCTTTATTGGAGTATAATTGCTTTACAATGTTGTGTTAAGAAACTTCTGCTGTATAACAAAGTGAATCAGCTGTATGTATACATGTATCGCCATATCCCCTCCCTTTTGCGTCTCCCTCACCCCCATCCCTATCCCACCCCTCTAGGTAGTCACAAAGCACCAAGCTGATCTCCCTGTAGGATGCAGCTGCTTCCCACTAGCTATCTATTTTACGCTTGGTAGTGTATATATGTCAGTGCTACTCTCTCATTTCGTCCCAGCTTATCCTTCCCCCTCCCTGTGTCCTCAAGTCCATTCTCTGTGTTGGCGTCTTTATTCCTGTCCTGCCCTTAGGTTCTTCAGAACCAATTTTTTTTTGTAGATTCCATATATACGTGTTAGCATACAGTATTTGTTTTTCTCTTTCTGACTTACTTCACTCTGTATGACAGACTCTAGGTCCAGCCACCTCATTACAAATAACTCAATTTCATTTCTTTTTATGGCTGAGTAATATTCCCTTGTATATATGTGCCACATCTTCTTTATCCATTCATCTGTCAATGGACACTTAGGTTGCTTCCATGTGCTGGCTATTGTAAATAGAGCTGCAATGAACATTGTGGTACGTGACTTTTTGAATTTTGGTTTTCTCAGGGTATATGCCCAGTAGTGGGACTGCTGGGTCGTATGGTAGTTCTATTTTTAGTTTTTTAAGGAACCGCCATACTGTTCTCCATAGTGGCTGTATCAATTTACATTCCCACCAACAGTGCAAGAGGGTTCCCTTTTCTCCACACCCTCTCCAGCATTTGTTTTTTGTAGATTTTTTGATGATGGCCATTCTGACTGGTGTGAGATGATATCTCATTATAGTTTTGATTTGCATTTCTCTAATGATTAGTGATGTTGAGCATCCTTTCATGTGTTTGTTGGCAACCTGTATATCTTCTTTGGAGAAATGTCTATTTAGGTCTTCTGCACATTTTTGGATTGGGTTGTTTGTTTTTTGATGTTGAGCTGCATGAGCTGCTTGTATATTTTGGAGATTAATCCTTTGTCAGTTGCTTCGTTAGCAAATATTTTCTCCCATTCTGAGGGTTGTCTTTTCGTCTTGTTTATGGTTTCCTTTGCTGTGCAAAAGCTTTTAAGTTTCATTAGGTCCCATTTGTTTATTTTTGTTTTTATTTCCATTTCTCTAGGAGGTGGGTCAAAAAGGATCTTGCTGTGATTTATGTCATAGAGTGTTCTGCCTATGTTTTCCTCTAAGAGTTTTATAGTGTCTGACCTTACATTTAGGTCTTTAATCCATTTTGAGTTTATTTTTGTGTATGGTGTTAGGGAGTGTTCTAATTTCATTCTTTTACCTGTAGCTGTCCAGTTTTCCCAGCACCACTTATTGAAGAGGCTTTCTTTTCTCCATTGTATATCCTTGCCTCCTTTATCAAAGATAAGGTGACCATATGTGCAGATCACTCTCTTTAACATCAGTAAAAGAAAATTCCAAATGAAATTTACCAGAAGGTGACAAGCTGTACCAGTTGTTAATGGACAGAGGTTTATTCTGAGAGCTCTGGGTCTGTGATTGTTCCAGGATTCAGAGCCAGCTGATACTAGCCCTAGGAACCAAATTCAGTGTCATTGAGAAGACTTCACCTACCTTGTGCCTCAACAGCTGGAGACCCAAGGTCCATGACTTGGTCTAAAGTTGGGGAAAGTCTGAGAGGCCCTGGGATAAGCCTATCTGTAAAAGGATCAGAGGGGAGTTAGAGGTCACAGAGAGAATGAACCAAAGTAAAAAGGTAACAACAATCGCCTCAGCATATGAGTTCTTGATTTGGAAACCTGTATTGATGTTTCTTGTTCTCCAGTGTTATGCCTCCTGTTCCTCTTCTCATGGCTGTGCTGAAAGGCATATATGCAGAGCCTTACCCTTCATTTTCAACATGATGTACTGACAAGGACCGTAAGCTAATGGCCCCCAAAAAAGAGCTTCTAAGGTACTTTTTCATATTGAGTACACAAGCCAAGTCAGTTATTTAAGATTTTACTTCTTGACTTCTTGTTAGGCCCAAAATCTTTAGTAAAAGAGTGCAAAATTCTTTTTTAAATTTATCTGCAAGCCATATTTATCTGCTATAGTGTCTGCCAACCACACTTTTTATAATTCACCACAGTCAGTGAATGAAATATGAATAAGCACTTTGTTTACTTACTGGCACAGAATTTGTATATATTAATAGCATATTGTCATTATTTGTATTTTTCCTACCTAAAAAATACTTTATTGGAATAATATTCTAAAAATGCAGAGAACTTTTAAAAATTGGGGGCGGGGGGGGCAGAGGAGACCAAAAATTCTATAGAAAAATAAGCAAAATATCAGAATAAACAACTCACAGAAAGAGATTTGTTCTTTACACATATAAAAAGATGTTCAACCTCACCCATAGTAAGAAAAATGCAAATTAAAGTTACATTGAGATATTGTTTCTAACCCATCAGATTGGCAAAAATTCAGAAGCTTGGCAGTATACTCTCTTGTTGAGGCTGTGGGGAAGCAGACACCCTCAAACATGACTAGTGGAAATGCAAAACAGTTCAACCCCAAAGAGGGGGAATTTGGCAATATCTAACAAAACTGCTTATGTATTTACCCTTCAATCCAGAAAATTCTACTTGTAGAAATTTATCCCAAAGATAACACACACACACCCAACAACACAAAAATATGTATGCAAAATGTTATTCATTACAGAATTATTTGTAATTTCAAAGCATTAGAAACTATGTGAACATTCACACATAGGAGATGGAGTGAATAAACTATGGTATATCCATACAATATGGTGCTATGCAGCTGTAAAAAAGAATGAGGAGAATCTCTATGTATTAATATGCAGTGATTTCCAGGTGGTGTTTTAAGTGAAAAAAGCAAAGTGCAAAAGGGCATGTATTCTATGCTACCTCCTTTTGCGTAAGAAAGAAGAGGAAATAAGAAAATGCACATATATCTGCTTACCTTTACAAAAATAAACAACAGGAAGACAAACCAGAAAACAGTGAAATTGGGTACATACATTGGGGACGGGCACAGAGGGGCACAGGGTAAAAGGAAATGACACTTCTCTGAGTATACCTTTTTTAGAGTTTTTACTTGGAAACATGTTAATATTCTACATATTTTTAAAGACATTAAATTAACAAGGATGAAAGTGGGGAACGAAAACTGAAAGCAAACTGAAACGCATGACCCCAACATTTTTTTCAGTCTTAAGTAAAGTGAACCATTCTAAAGTGGAGTAAAAAAGAGAACCAGTCTAAAGAGCAAACTGAACACAGTATTTGAGTACATTGGAGAACAGCAAACCAATTCCAAACTCTTTTTAGTAGATTTGGGTTTTCGTAGAATAAGTGGTGAAGCAATTTTGAAGCTGTTTTAGAGACATTTCAAAACTGAGCCAATTGTAGATCAACTTATACTCCAATTAAAAAAAAAACTGAGCCAATAAATAAATGTGTTGATATTGTTGGGAACTAGGGTTTTCACTATAGAAGAAAGTACAAAATCATTTTAATGGAAGGGGGGAAGGTAAGAAAGAACTCTGTGGGGATGGATTGGAATTGGAAATATTGGTGTCAACTCAATTTCTAAAATAGGTCTGTGTGTATATGTATACATATGTACACGTTTATGTCTGTAAGTATGTATATCTGTGCATGTGTGTACATGCATACTTCCTAGCTCAATTCGCTGACAGAGTTCAAAAGCAAAGAATGCACTTACCACCCACACTTTGGTCTCTAATACCATTCCACCCTAATAGGAAATAGGTATCCTTGGAAAAATGGCTGATTCCAGGGCTGGGATAGGGTGGGGTTAAGAGCCCAGAACATAATGCCAGAAAGTAAGGAAGTGCTCAAAAATAGTGTGAGGGCACGTCCAAGGACACCTGAGCCAGCTTGAAGGTGCTCCTACTGGCAAAAAGTGGGACATTTTGATCACCAAATTAAGGGCTATAATGAATTATAAACCATTGATTAAAAAACAAAAGTCTGGGGGCTTCCCTGGTGGCGCAGTGGTTGAGAATCTGCCTGCCAGTGCGGGGGACACGGGTTCGAGCCCTGGTCTGGGAAGATCCCACATGCCACGGAGCAGCTGGGCCCGTGAGCCACAATTGCTGAGCCTGTGCGTCTGGAGCCTGTGCTCCACAGCAAGAGAGGCCGCGATGGTGAGAGGCCCGCGCACCGCGATGAAGAGTGGTCCCCACTTGCCGCAGCTGGAGAAAGCCCTCGCACAGAAACGAAGACTCAACACAGTCATAAATAAATAAATAAATAAATAAATAAATAAAAGAACGTGAATTTCTAAAAAAAAAAAACAAAAGTCTGTGCTCCTTATTGATAAATAAATAGATTAAAAATAATAAATGAGAGAAAAGGTAAGATCTTGCATATAGTAAAATGCCAGAAGCTGACTGGTAAATGTGAAAGGAGTGCTGGAGTTAGAAATTCATCACAGTTTAAGTTGCTTCAGTTAAGAATCATGAGTGAATACTAAATCTGGGAGAAGAGATTGGGATTCTTGATGGGGAGTAGCATATTTGCATGGTATTAAACTGTCTACCAACAGACTCCCTGTTAGATGCAAGGGAAAATATAACTATACAATGGAGAAATAGGACAACACCTTGATCAGGTGATCAAAATTGTCACCAGTGAACAGCAGCCAGACATAATATGCTCCTAAATGTGTGATACCCTGAGAAGAATAGCATAATTTTTCTAGTATTCTGGCCAGAAACGCATAGTCTGAATTAATCATGAGGAAATACCAAACAAACCAAAATGAGAATCACTCTATTAAATACAGAGTAGGGGAAGACTGTATTCTTTGAAAATGTCCTTCTCACAAAAGTCAAAGAAAGACTGAGGAAATGTTCAAGATAAAGGAGACTAAAAATATGACAAATCCTAGACTAAATTCTATCCTAGAAGGAAGAAAAATGCTATAAAGGACATTATTGGGTCATTGACAAAACTGGAATATGGACAGTCGATTAGATAACAATATTCTAACAGTGTTACTGAAGTTGATGACTATGGTTATGTAAGAGAATAGCCTTATTCTCAAGGAAGACACATAGATATATGTAAAGGTAAAGGGAGACGACAGATGCAACTTCCTCTCAAATAGTTTGGGGGAAGATTGTATAAAAAGAGAGCATGTGCATAGAAGGAACAAAATGTTGACAATAAGTGCATCCGGGTAAAGGATATGTGGGTACTATTTGCGTTGTTTTTATTCCTGCAGGTTTTCTCTGAATTTTAAATTATTTCCAAATACAGTTTTTTAAAAATACATTTTAGGCCAGCTAATAATTAAAATCTAAGCTTAAAAAATTATATTGCAAAACATTATGCTAAGTGAAATAAGCCAGACACAAAAGGCCAAATATTGCATGATCCTACTCATGGGAAGTACCCAGAGTAGGCAAATTCATAGAGACAGAAAGAATAGCATTTACCAGAGGCCACGAGTAGGGGGAATGGAGAGTTTAATGAGTATAGTTTCTGTTGGAGTGATGAAAAAGTTCTGGAAATCGATAGAGGTGATGGTTACACAGCATTGCAAAATGTACTTAATGCCATGAATTGTACACTTAAAAATGGTCAAAGTGGTAATTTTTAGGTTATGTATATTTTACACAATAAAAAATGTATCTTGGGGATGTTTAATTCCTATTATAAAAGGATTCCCTATGATTCTTTAATATAATATAATATAAGGGAGCTTTAATATAAGCTCCCTTTATTTAAACTATTTTATACAACTTTTGAAGATTCACACCAGCTACTTTATGAAGGTTCCACTTATAATTGATTGTATAACATCTGTAGTTCATCTCAGTTCGTTTTTTAAAATAGATTGTTAAAGAACTGATATTCACCTGGGGCAAAGGTCTTAGCTTTTTTCTGCATCCAGGTTTTCCACTTGTCAAAGAAAATGTCTCTTCAGGGGACTTCAGTCATCAGCTTGCTCTTCTCTTAGAAAGAGGATGCTGGTATTTAGGCTTCACAAAAATATTTCATAAACATAAGCTTTCTCTTCTCTCAAAGAACATACCAGGAGGAATGAGGAAAACAGATGTTCCTTATAATTCTTCTGATAGACGTGTTTCCATTGTAAGCTGATCTGACTAAATTTGGCATCTGCTCCATTCACTGTGTGGGCTGAGCAGTTTAGTCTCACAGTTTGGCTGAAAGTTAATATCGACCTTTGACTGTTACCTGAAAACCCATTGATAAAATACTCTTACTAAATCTCTTGAGAGAGTGATTTCACATTCTAAGCAAACGTCTTCAAAATACATCACTCCATTAACCAAATTAATTATTCTTAGGTTGGGCGTACTTATTTATTTTATTGAATACAGAGCATTCCCCAAATCTGACAGGGAGAAGCCTGTGTGGTCAGAATGGTAGAAGAGAAAGAACATAAATCTCTTATAATGCTCTGTACAGGTCACTACACCACAGCTTTTAAATTAACCTTCACCCCCCAGCTGCCCAGGGGCTATGGGAGGGCCTAAAAGTCTGGCTACGGAACAGTTTCTCATTATCATCTGTTCTTCTGAGTATTTGAGTACTGCTACAGCAGCTTGGGTTTTCCTAAGAGGGAAGTAGCCCCAGATTCTTCTGTTCTTGACTATCTTATTTATAACTATAACAATTTTTTATATAGTTTTATTGCAGTGTAATTGACATACAGTAAACTGCACATGTTTAAAGTGTACAGTTTTACAAATGTTGAATTATGTATACACCTATGAAACCATCACTATGGACATATCTACTGCTTCCATGCTATTTGGATTGTTTCCAGTTTTGGGCTGTTCCAAATAAAGCTGCTCTGAACATTCATTTACAAATCATGGTATGGAAAAATGCTTTCCTTTACCTTGGGTTAAATACCTAGAAATAGAAAGACTGAGTCATATAGTAGGTGTATGTTTAACTTTTTAAGATGCAGATAAATGGTTTTCAAAAGGGGGCTTATCATTTTATAGTCTCACAATCAGTATATGAGAGTTTCAGTTGATCTGTACCCTTGCCAACACTTGGTTTTTCAGTCTTTTTAATTTTAGCCATTCTGGTGGGTGGGCAGTGGTATCTAATGGTGGCTTTAATTTGCATTTCTCTAATGAATAATGATATTGAACATCTTTTCATGTGCTTGTTTGACATCTGTTTATCTTCTTTGCTAAAGTGTTCAACACTGTTGCCCATTTTTTATTGGGTTGTTTCTTGTTATTGAGGTATAAAAGTGTTTAATTTGGCAAAGTCAAATTATTTTTTCTCTCATAAAAGTTTACATTTTTTATGTCTTAAGAGATCTTTGGCAAGTTCAAAATCACTAAGATTTCCTCCTAAGTTTTCTTCTCAGAGTTTTATGGTTTTAACTCTTATATTTAGACCTATGTTCCATTTCAAGTTAATTTTTGTGGTTGATGTGAGGAAGAGTAGAAGTAGGGGCTTTTGTTTTTGGTTTTTTTCACATATGGCCATCCAGCTCTTCTAAGAACATTTGTTTAAAAGATCATCCTTTCTTCATTGAATTACTTAATACCTTTGTAAAAATCAATTGACCATATGGAAGTAGGTTTATTCCTGGACTGTCTATTCAGTTGCATTGATTTGTCTATCTTTATGCCAATACCATAATGTCTCAATTATTTTAGTTCTGTAATAAGTTTTTTAATCAAGTAGTCTTCTTTTCAAAGCTGTGTTTTGATTAGTCTAAATTCTTTGCATTTCCACATAAATTGTAGAATCAGCTTGTCAGTTTCTGTTAGAAAAGTCTGCTGAAATTTTGGTTGATATTACGTTGAATCAGTAGAGCTGATAACAATATTGAATCTTCTGATCTCTGCACACTTTATATCTCTTCATTTACTTAGCTTTTTAAAATTTCTCTCAGCATTGTTGTTTTGTTTTCTCAACACTGTTTTGTCATTTTCAGTGTAAATAAATGTCTTACACAGCTTTTGTCATATTTAGCCCTAGGTATTTCACATATTTGATGGTATGGTGAATAGTATTTTTAATATCAATTTTGCTGGCATATACAATTGCTATATACACGTTACTAGTACAGAAATCCAATTGATTTTTGCATAGTGATTTTGTATCCTGCAGTTATACTAAACTCACTTAGTAGTTCTAGTAACTTTTCTCTAGATTCCATAGGATTTTCTACATAGACCAGGATTTCTCAGTCTCGGCATTATTGACATCATAGGATATTTAGCAGCATCCCTGGGCCCTACCCACTAGTTGCCAGTAGCACCCTCTGCTGCAGGTTTGACAACCAAGAACGTCTCCAGACATTGGCAATTTTGCCCCCCAGAGAACATTTGGCATTGTTGAGAATCGTAGCCATAGACAGTCATGCCATCTGCAAATGAAGACAATTTTACTTCATTTTCAGTCTTGGTGCTTTTTCTTCTTTCTTTTGTTTGCCATATTGCACTGGCTAGGGTCTCCAGTACAATGTTTAAGAACGAACATTCTTTCCTTGTTCTCAATTCTAAGGGAAAAACATTCCATCATCCACCATTAAGAATGATATTAAATGCAAGTTTTTCACAAGTGCCCTTTATGAGGTTGAGGAAGTTCCCTTCTATTCCTAGTTTGCTGAAAGTTTTTTTTAGAAACTGATCTTGGATTTTGTCAGATGCTTTTTCGGCATCTGTGAAGATGATCTTATGGTTTTCTTAGTTAATGTGGTAGATTACAGTGATTGGTTTTTGAATGTTAAATCAACCTTGTATTTCTGGGATAAATGCTACCTGATTATGATTTACTATCTTTTTTTAAATATACTACTGGATTAGATTTGCTAAAATATTTGCATCTTTTCTGGTTTTGGTATCAGAGTAATGCTGGCCTCAAATAATGAGTTGGGATGTATTCTCTCCGTTTCAGTTTTCTGAATAGTTTGTATAGCATTGACATTATTTTTCTTCCTTAAATATTTGGTAGAACTCACCAGTGACACCATATGAACCTGGAATTATTTATGTGCTTTTAATGTACTTTTTAATTATAAAATCAAATATTTAATAGATAGAAGGCTCTTCAGGTTATCTGTTTCTTCCTGAGTGAGCTGTGATAGTTTGTGTCTCTCCAGAAGTTTGTCCAATTTAACTTGTCAGATCTATTGGCATAAAGTTGTTAATGTTCCTTATTATCCTTTTAGCATGTGTAGATGCTATAGTGATGTCATATCTCTTATCACCAATATTGGCAATTTATATCTCCCCTCTTTTTTTTCCTGATCAGTCTGTGTAGATGTTTAATTTTATCCTATTTTGACTCCCAATTCCATCTTCTCAAGTCAGTGAAACTGTCAGCCTCTGCCTAGGCAGAGTGTTGTGGCCATGTATTGTGGCCTGGTAACTTTTACAGTTTACCTCATTTGTTTCCCTTCTTTCATGGCTCTTTTGTGGCTGAAGTACAATATTTGAAAAACTTTGTTGCATATACTTTGTTTTTATTTTAAAGTTGTTTCTGGAGAAAGGGTAAATCTGGTTCCTTTTATTTCATGTTGGTCGGAAGCAGAAGGCCTCAACACTGTTTCCTACCTTACCATATTTATTTTAATGTCAAGTAGGTCCATGGTGCTTGACTATAGAAATTATTTCACTGTTACTTCTGGGAGTGAAAGAGATATAAGGTCATTCATAACTTTTCAACTCTCAAATTTGTTCTTGGAGAGATATCCAGGTATTTTTTCCAAATAGCAATTTTCTAGGAATAACAGCAATACAGAAGGAATCCAGAGAGATAGGCAGAGGCATAACTAATAATTTCTCAGCTGTAAAGACCCAATATAATATTATTTGGCCAGTATTTCTTACTTATAACCTTTTAATCTCAGAGTTAAAGTCTCCTTATCAAGGAAAGCATGATAGTTTAGGCTTAGAAAGACTAGGTTGACTTGGTGGTGAGCTGTCACGTCCCGACTTGAGCTCTTTAAAAGAAATATTAGGAAAGAACTCTCTAACCCTAGAGGTTTGACACTTCACTCTCAAGACTGAAGAAAGGCATAGGTATGTAGACCATTTTTCGTTCTGACCCATATGACATTTCTGATGCTGTTTACACAATACTCATGTTTTTCCCTTTTGTCTGTGTTCCAGGTTTTCTGTCTCAGCTGGTCTCTGACAAGCCCCTGACTGAATGCATCCGTGCTGGCCACTATGCAGCAAGTGTCATAATTAGGAGGACTGGCTGCACCTTTCCTGAGAAGCCAGACTTCCACTGATGAAAAAGCAGGAAACCGCAGCCCAGGAGTACAGACACTGCCCTGATGGCTTCCTGAGAATTCCCATATTAATAAAGAAGAAAATTAAATGCTACCTTTCCTACTATAATAACGTTCATCTTAATTTAGAGGGTACAGTAGTACGCACTAGAATCTTTATTCTCTCAACAACCTAAAATCGGAGGTTTATTTCCATAGTTTGATAGTGCCACTTAAATGTCAATTAAACAGGAATATAACATTTCAATAGAAATTTTGTTTCATTTTTATTACTTTGTAAATTCATGTGTACTTAGTAAAGTGATCATTTTTTTACATTTCTGCTTTGAATGCAGACGCAATTTAATATGATAGATTTTTTTAAGGAATTAAAGATAATATCAGTATATAAATCTTTAGCTTTTATACAAGTATATTTAATTCAGAAGTGTGTGTACACATATATACACACATATGTTCATATACGTACCACGTATATACATGATAAATGGTTAAATAAGGTACAGAAATATTTGTCTTGCCAAGTTATGCCAAGTAATTTCTTCAGTGTGTACTCAAACATGTAATAAACTTTGGATAATTAAATAATTTGCCAAATTATAAGCTATATTAAATATTCAAGTCATAATCTTATATTTACTTATGGTACTCTGTAATTTGATACAAATAAAAACTTGTCATATGGGACTTTTTTTCTGTCTTTGCCCTGTGCTCCGCAAACTAAGGCAGAAAGATCATTGTTTAATCCTGGGTCCTGAAATAATACCTGTTATGTTGATGGAGACAGAAAGAACAACATAACACATTGAGAAATAACTTAGTATTAGAGACCAGTAAGCCACTGTTTTAAGGAACACAAAATGGTATAATAGAACCTCCAGGAAATTCCCTGGCAGTCCAGTGGTTAGGACTCTGTGCTTCCACTGCAGGGGGCATGGGTTCAATCCCTGGTCGGGGAACTAAGACCCCACGTGCTGTGCAATGCAACCAAAAAAAAAAAATCTCTGAAAAAAAAGAACCTCTGGAGTCAGACTTAATTACCTTGATATGACCTTGGGCAAATTACTCAGCCTCTTTGAACTTCAACTTCCTTTCTGTAAAATGGGATCATAACCCCTATGTACAAGGTCATTGAGATAATTTGAGAGAGAATACTAAGTATAAAATGCTTGTTACCTAAAGTCTAATAAGTACCTACTATTGTTATCATTATGATTATTGTTGTTGAAGAAAAAAAAGATCATAGTTATAAAACTGAATTCAAACCATAGAAAAGCATTCAGGTTTTTGTTTTGTTTGTGTTTAAGTCAACTTTTAGGTCTCCTATGCTTGTTTATCTTTTTTATCATTATTGAGATATAATTCATATACCATAAAATTTTTCATTTTAAAGTATACAATTCAGTGGGCTTTAGTATATTCACAAAGCTGTGCAGCTGTCACCAATATCTAAATCAAGACCACTTGCATCACCCCAAAAGGAAACCCAATTCACTCCCCATTTTCTGGTAACCACTAATCTATTTTCTGACTCTATAGATTTGCCTATTCTTGATATTCATAAAAATGTGTTCTTTTGTGTCTTGCTTCTTTCACTTAGCATGTTTACAAAGTTTGCCCACCTTAGGACATTTTCAGTACTTCTTTTTATTGTCAAATAATATTTCTTTGTATGGATATACCATATTTTGTTTATCCATTCATGATGGACATTTCAGTTGTTAACACTTTTGGGCTATTATGAGTCATGCTGCTATTAACAATCACATACAGGTTTTTTATGTGGATGTATGTTTTCAGTTCTTTTAGGTATATACATAGGAGTAGAATTGCTGGATCACATGGTAACCCTATGCTTAACTTTTTGAGAAACTGCCACACTTTTTTCCAAAGGGACTGCATCATCTTGCATTCTCACTAACATGGTTTGAGGGTTTCAGTTTTTTCACACCCTTGCCAACATTTGCTACTCTCTGTTTGATTATAGCCATCTTGGAGGGTATGAAGTGCTATCTCATTGTGGTTTTAATTTGCATTTTCCTCTTACTAATGATATTATGTTTATTGACCATTTGTATTTTTTTCTTTGGAGAAATGTCTATTCAGATTGCTTGCCCATTTTTTAATTGAGTGATTTGTCCTTTTGTTGTTGAGTTGTAAGCGTTCTTTATATATTCCGGGTATAAGTCTTAGACATATGATTTACACATATTTTCTTCCATTCTGTGGGTTGTGTTTCCACTTTCTTGCAGGTATCCTTTGAAGCACAAATTTGTTTGTTTGTTTTTGTTTTGGCCATGCTGCACAACTTGTGGGATCTTAGTTCCCCAACCAGGAATGGAACCCGCATCCTGGGCAGTGAAAGCTCGGAGTCCTAACAACTGGACCTTCAGGGAATTCCCCAGATGTTTTTAATTTGTATGAAATCCAGTTTATCTTTTTTCTTTTCTTTTTTTCTTTTTGGTCGATTGTGCTTTCGGCTTCATACCTAAGAAACCATTGCCTAATCCAAGGTCAAGAAGAATTACATCTATATTCTCTTTTAAGAGTTTTATGGGTTTTGCTCCTACATTTAACTCTTTGATCCATTTCGAGTTTATTTTGGCATATATTTGAGTTGGGAGATCTAAATTATTTTGCTTGTGGCTCTCCAGTTGTCCCTGTACCTTTTTTATTTTTCTTTTTTTAATTTACTTTTTTTGGCCACCCCTTGCGGCATGTGGGATCTTAGTTCCCCGACCAGGGATCGAACCCGTGCCCCCTGCAGTGGAAGCTCAGTCTTAACCACTGGACCACCAGGGAAGTCCTCCCTGTACCTTATTAAAAAGACTATTTTATCCACTACTGAATTGTCTTGGCACCCTTGTCAAAAATTAATTGACCATAAATGTAAGGTTTTATTTCTGGACTCTCAGTTCTGTTCCATTGGTCTATATGTCTGTATGTTATCTTTATGCCAATCCAGACTGTCTTGATTACTAGAGCTTTGAGTTTTGAAATCAGGAAGTGTGAGTCCTCCAACTTTGTCTCTCAAAGACAGTTAGTTTAAGTGCTAGAGTATCTTTATCATATTAAAACTACTGCAGAATATCTTTCTCTTAGATCAGTAGGTGAGACACTAATAAACCTTTCCTATTCTTTTTTTGATAAGAAAATCCCTTACCCCAAGGCTATTGATCAAGTGCCACTCACCAGCTAAACTTTTATGACAGTCGCTATTTATAGCAGGTTCCAAAGTATGCCTACTGGTAGTAATTAACATGCACACAGATCACGTAACTTTTTTTTTTTTTTTTTTTTTGGCTGTGTTGGGTCTTTGTTGCTTTGCACAGGCCTTCTCTGGTTGCGGCGAGCGGGGGCTACTCTTCTTTGCAGTGCACGGGCTTCTTCATCGCAGTGGCTTCTCTTGTTGCAGAGCACGGGCTCTAGGCGCACGGGCTTCAGTAGTTGTGGCGCACAGGCTCAGTAGGTGTGGCTCGCAGGCTCTAGAACACAGGCTTAGTAGTTGTGGTGCACGGACTTAGTTGCTCCGCGGCATGTGGGATCTTCCCGGACCAGGGCTCGAACCCGTGTCCCGTGCATTGGCAGGCAGATTCTTAACCACTGCACCACCAGGGAAGTCCCACATAACTTTTCTTCTGTTAAAAAAAGTCATTAGGTTGTGTATTTTGTTCTTGGGTTTATGGCATACTTTTTTAGTTCTCTGTTTTGGTAAAGGACAAAGGGAAAATATGGCTAGCCTAGCTGACTGGGCCTCAGGAAAACTGCCTTTAATTGGTTGTTAGGCATTCTCCTCTCTGACCTAAGTTTTTCCATCTTGGAATGAGGAGTAGTCAACCTAGTCCCACTTTATAGCATCCTGGTTTAACAGATAGTTGAGGGAAGTCATACAGGACGGGGGAAGAATAATGAAGTTGTCAAGAAGACATGGATTCTGGGCTTCCCTGGTGGCGCAGTGGTTAAGAATCTGCCTGCCAATGCAGGGGAGACAGGTTTGAGCCCTTGTCCGGGAAGATCCCACATGCCGCGGAGCAACTAAGCCCGTGTGCCACAAGTACTGAGCCTGCACTGTAGATCCCGCAAGCCACAACTGCTGAAGCCTGTGTGCCTAGAGCCCGTGTTCCTCAACAAGAGAAGCCACTGCAATGAGGAGCCCGCACACCACAACGAAGAGTAGCCCCCGCTCACTGCAACTAGAGAAAGCCCGCGCACAGCAAAGAAGACCCAACACAGCCAAAAATAAATAAATAAATAAATTTATATTAAAAAAAAAAGACATGGATTCTGACCTCAGGTTCCCTTCAAATAGTTGTGTAACCCTCTTATTCTATGTAATTCACAAAATGTAGATGCTTTGGTTGTGACATCCCTAAAGTATATTATGTATTAGTGGTTTTAACAAGGTTGCCTCTCTGAATGTGGGAAAAGAGGGTTCTTACCAGAGGAGTGAGCCACAAAGACTGAGGCCATTCATTTGTGTGTTACAGTTGGGTGAATCAGGTGGGCACAGGAGACTGATACTTCAAGGGGGAGCCTAGGTGATCTGGAGAGTTAGAACATTGAGATTGGCCTAGTCTCAGCGAGTGATCAATTTTGCTTGAAAACTGCTTCCATGAGGTGGAAAAGAAGGTGGTACCAAACATTTGGAGACAGGCTGGATGCCCAAGTATTAGTATAGCAGAGTAGGAGAGAAAGAAAAAAGAGCAAGAGTGGCTGTTGAGTTTTTTTCTAGTTTTCATATCTGTCTTCATGATATGTACCTTTACGTACTGCTTTATTTCCTCGAATCAAAGAGTAACTTTGTTTTAAGATCAGGGTGAGAGAAATACATTCTTTATCTTAAATAAAGTCCAAGCGACCTTGGCTAAAAGCTATTATTCTTACCCATTTTGCAAAGCAAGTATTGTAATTCTTTACCCTTTCAAAAAGAGATGCATAATATAGATTGTCTTAGACATACACAAGCCTACAAAGAAAGCATATGTTCGGCTGGCAGTCTGATAATACCACCAGTGCTGAAATATAAAAACATGCACTTATTTCTGTTACTCCATTACCTTCAGAAAAAGTGTCCATTTAATAATATTTCCACTGTATAAAGTAGGTTTAAAATGTAAACAATTTCTTTATGATTCAGTAATAGTTCTATGTGCACGTCCTTCGCTTTGTGTCCCCTTGGCCAAGTTCTTGAACTGCCCTGAGCCTTGGTTTTCTCAACTCAAAATGAGGAAAATATATCCACCCCCAGTGAGAGAGTGTTAAGAGAATATGAGAGTAAAAACATTTTATAAATAGTACAATAAATTTAAATGTGAAGTAGTTTGATATTTTACAAAAACACCAAAGCAACCCAATGGGAAAAGGAAAGTCTTTTCAATAGACAGTGCTATTACAACTTGATTTTATTTTTACTTTTTATTGGAGTATAGTTGATTTACAATGTTATGTTAGTTTCAGGTGTACAGCAAAGTGAATCAGTTATACACATGCATATATCCACTCTTTTTTAGATTATTTTCCCATATAGGCCATTATAGAGCATTGAGTAGAGTTCCCTGTGTTATACAATAGGTCCTTATTAGTTATCTGTTTTATATATAGTAATGTATATATGTCAATCCCAATCTCCCATTTTATCCCTACCCCTTTACCCCCTAGAAACCATAAATTTGTTTTCTACATCTGTAACTCTATTTCTGTTTTGTAGATAAGTTCATTTGTACCCTTTTTTTTGATTCCACATATACACAATATCATGATATTTGTCTTTCTCTGTCTGACTTCACTCAGTATGACAATCTCTAGGTCCATTCATGTACAACTTGATATCTTTATGGGGAAAAATGAACCTTTGGCCCCTTACCTTATACCATACATAAAAATTAAAGATGGATCACGGCCATAACATAAAAGCAAAAATGATTACACTCCTAGAAGAAAACAGGAGAATATTTTCACATCTTGGGGGTAGGCAGAAGTTTCTTAGGACTTTGAAAGCGCTAACCACGACATAAAAAATATTGATAAATCGAATTCCAAAAAAAATTTATAAACTATTTGTTCATGAAGACAGCATTAAGAGGGAGGGTGGGAGGGAGATGCAAGAGGGAGGGGATATGGGGATATATGTATACATATAGCTGATTCACTTTGTTATACAGCAGAAACTAACACAACATTGTAAAGCAATTATACTCCAATAAAGATGTTTAAATTAATTGATTAAAAAAAATTTTTAAACAGACACCATTAAGAATATGAATAAACAAGCCACAGGCCAGGATAAAATAGTCGCAACACATATAATGTCTAAAAAAGAACTTATATCCAGAATATATTAAAAACTCTAACTCAGTAATGAAAAGACAAAAGAAAATATATGAATAGCCAATAAGCACGTGATAAAGCGTTCAACATCATTAGTCATGAGAGAAATGAACATTAAAACCTCAGTGAGATACTGCATTAGAATGACTAAAATTTAAATGACAACACCAAATGTTGGAGAGGATGTGAAGCAGCATTGCCAGTGGGAGTGTAAAATGGAACAACCACTTTGGGAAAAGGCATGGAAGTTTCTTATAAAGTTAAACACACCTATTCTTTGACTCCAGCCATTCCACTCCTGGTATTTATGCTAGAGAAGTGAAAGCATATGTCCACATAAAGACTTGAATTCGAATATTTATAGCCTTTTTATTCATTGTTGCCAAAAGCTGGAAACTGGGTAGTTGTCCAACAGCAGGAGAAAAGATATAAAGTGTGGTATATTCAAACGATGGAATAATACTCAGCAAAAGAAGGAAATTACTGCTAATGCAACATGAATCAATCTCAGAAACACTTTAACTGGGTGAAAGAAGCCAAATACGAAAGAGTGCATACTGTAAGATTCCCTGTATGTGAAGTTCTAGAACAGGTAAAACCAACCTACAGTGAGAAAGACCAGAACAAGAGCTGCTTTGTGGGAGAGGAGGGAAGTGGAAACTGACTGGGAAGGGAAATGAGGGGACTTTCTAAGCTAGTGGTGATGTCATCATAGGGGTTACACAGGTATATGCATTTGCCAAAACTCAGAGAATGCCCCACTTAAGTTGCATGATTTTTAAATCTCACACACACACAAACTAAGCTAATGTTGAACTCTAGTTAATGATACGCATATTGATAGATTATGAAGTATATTGATGTCTCTAACTTGCAATGAAGTGCATCAAATAAGATGAATGGAAAGAGGGATGGTAAGATGGGTAGGTAAGTGATAAGGCAAATACAACAAAATGTTAATTGTAGAATCTAGGTAGTAAATATAGGTAGTAATATAGGTAGTAAATAGTTGGATGTTTGTTGTATAATTTTCAATATTTTTGTACGGTTGAAATCTGTCCTAATGTTCGAAGAATATAAAGTACTTAAGTAGGAAAACCTAATAAATTTTTTAAATTGAAGTATAGCTGATTTACAATATTGTATTAGTTTCAGGTGTACAGCAAAGTGAGTCAGTTATATTTTTTTAGATTATTTTCCTTTTTAGGTTATTACAAGATATCGAATATAATTCCCAGTGCTATACAGTAAATCTTTGTTGCTTATCTGTTTTACATAGTTTGTTAATCCCATACTCCTAATTTTACCTCCCCTACATTTCCTCTTAGATAACCATAAATTTGCTTTGTGTCTGTGAGTCTTTCTGTTTTGTATATAGATTTCATTTGTATTATTTTTTAGATTCCACATATAAGTGATATCACATAGTATTCATCTTTCTCTGTCTCATTTATTTCACTAAGTATAATATTCTCTAGGTCCATCCATGTTGCTACAAATGGCAATATTTCATTCTTTTTATGGCTGAGTAATATTCCATTGTGTATGGAATACACAGATGGGGCACTTGGATTGTTTCCATGTCTTGGCTATTGAAAACCTTTTCAACTTGATTGATGGCAGCATCTCATGAAGAAGATAAAAGACCACATGATACAAAACCCCATATAAATTTACTTCAAAGTAATTTTCGCATGAATTCCATGACAAAATTAGCCAGTCCTGGGCTGCTGCAGGGTTTCTTGGGGCTACCACAACCTCCAAGCTCCTCTTCTGAGTACACCCTCTCCTCATCCCCTAACCCACCTGACAATTGGAATATTCAATGAACCACCTCTGCAAACACCAACCAGACCTCTTCCCATCCATACTCCTAAACCCAGTGCAAACTGCTTCTGCCTTCTCTGAGGCATCCCTTCTCCTGATCATCAGAAAATTCCTAATTGTCAAATCTAATGGCCAGTTTTCAATCCTTATCCTGTCTCATCTTCTCTCAGCATCTGACTTGGAGAACCACACTCTCTTGAGACCTCTTATTCCCTTGACTTTCACAAAACCACTTTTTCTTCATTATCTTGCCTCTTTTACAGCCTCTTCTTAGTCGGCTTTAGGAACACCTCTGTCCTTCTCTTCAGTGTCAGGGAGCCTCCACCCCACAAGCTTTTTGTCACTCTATCAGCTCCTCCTAGGTGTCCAATTTGACTGCCACAAATTCACCTATCATCTAATTACTCTCAAATCTCTGTTTCTAGCCCTGATCTCCTCCCAAACTTTAGGCTCAAAACCTACAGGTCAACCCCTTGGGATATTCTGCAGACAAGTGATTATCAAAACAGAAGTCAACTTCTCTTGAACTCCCCAGCCCAGTCTATTCTTCCTACTTGTTCTATCATTAATAGAAGTAATTCTTCCCGACTTTTCCCTTCCTCACCCATTTATCTAATTGATCACCAAGTTCTGTCAGTTCTACCTCTCCTAAATCTCTTCCTCACCTCCTCATTCTCTCAGGTGTAATTTAGACCTTTATCATGTCTAACTAATTTGCCCAACTCTAGTTCTTCCCCTTCATTAGTCGTCCTCCCTCACCATGGGGCATGCCTCGCTAAAGAAGACACACAGTCATATTCCCTGGTCTGTTTAAATTCCTTGACCATCCACCCCTTAACCACTGTAACAGCCTTCCTACTGCCATCCCTCCTCATACCCCTTCACTCCAGCCCAAACATACCTTATAACTACACTCATGCCTCCATCTGGATTACTCTTTTCATACTGTAACTACTCAAGTTTAAAGATCCAGTTCAAAAGTCAAATCCTTTAAAAAGTTTTCTCTAAACCTCTCAGGCAATTAGTTGCTGCTCCATCCTTTCTATGTAGCTCCATTCTTAGAAGTCTGTCCCCTGAGCAAGCAAGAGAAAAGAGTACCCAGGTTGCCACAGTTGGACCGTCTTCTCTCCCCCTCCCCAGTCACATAATCTACATGCACATAAATGAAACGTGATCGTGTAATCTGGTGTAAGTTTTTATCCTTTGTAACTTTGATCCTTTTTGAACTCAGAAAAAGCTAAAGTGTAGGAGACCTGGAATTTGAGGACTGAGCTCTAGTCTAATCCCTGCACTGCCTAGCAAGTGAGGGGGGAAATGATTCCACCACTCTGAGCTTCAGTGTCTCTTCTTTAAAATGACTTGGAGTGAGACATTTGTAAAGACCTAGCACAATGTATAAGTATGCAGTAGTTCTTTATTCAACAAATATTCACTGACTGCTTACTAAGTATCAAGTAAAGTGCTAGGTGCAGGTATATAGCCCTCAATAAAAATGTGAGTTTATTTTCTTGTAAATGTGTTTTAGACTTTCATATTTTTTTAAAATATTCTGTATAGTACTGTTTCCTCCCCACCCTGTCCTCCCTTGGCGAAAATAATTTTTCTCTGAATTTCTCCTTTAAGGTCTACTAAGTAGCATGGAGTGGTGGTTAACAGCATGAGCTTTAAACCAGACTTTCAAGGTTTGAATCCTGGCTCTACCATTTTTTAGCTGTGAGACTTTGGGTAAGTTGCTTAACTTCTTGATGTTTTGCTTTCTGTGTTGTTAAAGTACAATAATACCTATTCCATTAAGTTGTTATAAAGAATAAAACTGTTAATACATGTAAGTCTTAAAATGTTATCTGGCATTCAGTAAAGTGCTTAAGAAGTGGTAGCTATTATTATTTGCAACTTATGGTTCATAGTGTCCTCACCTTGCCATGAAAATCATTTCATGGCAAGGTATAAGAAAGCAATTAAAGACCTCATTTTTCTTTCTTTAAAAAATATTTTTAAAATTTATTTATTTTGACTGCACTGGGTCTTACTTGCGGCACATGGGATCTTCGTTGCGGCATGTGTGATCTTTTTAGTTGTGGCACGCGGACTTTTAGTTGCTACATGTGAACTCTTTTAGTTGCGGCATGCATGTGGGATCTAGTTCCCCGACCAGGGATCAAACCCGGGCCCCCTAATTTGGGAGTATGGAGTCTTACCTGCTGGACCACCAGGGAAGTCCCCAAGACCTCATTTTTCATTTATATTCCTTTAAATAACTCTGCTTAGAAATTTTCTTATACACCTGCACTGTCCAACATGGTAGCTACTAGCATTATGTGACTACTGAGCACTTGAAATGTGGCTGATTGGAAGAGTAGGGTTGCAAGCAAACCAGATTTTAAAAACTTAGAGGAGAGACATCAGTGAAAATAACAGAGTAAGGAACACCTAAATTCTTATGAGCTAAAAGTGCACCTAAAATCTGGCAAAAACTGTCAGAATCAACTTTTTCAGAACTCTGGACAGTAATCAAAAGCTTGAAGCAGCTTGGGGGACTTCCCTGGTGGTACAGTGGTTAAGAATCCGCCTGCCAATGCAGGGAACACGGGTTCGTGCCCTGGTCCGGGAAGATCCCACATGCCACGGAGCAGCGAAGCCCGTGTGCCACAACTACTGAGCCCGCATGCCACAACTACTGAATCCCGCGTGCCTACAGCCCATGCTTCGCAACAAGAGAAGCCACTGCAATGAGAAGCCCGCATACCGCAACAGAGAGTAACCCCCGCTCGCTGCAACTAGAGAAAGCCCATGCACAGCAATGAAGACCCAACGCAGCCAAAAATAAATAAATGAAATAAATTTAAAAACAAACAAACAGACTTCTCATTAGACTTGGAATAGAAAGGAACTTCCTCAACATGAAAAAGAGAATCTACAGAAACCCTAAGTTAGCGTCACATTTAATGGTGAAAAACTGAATAGTTTCCCCCTAAGATCAGGAACAAGATAAGGATATCTGCTCTCCCCATTTCTATTCAACATTATATTAGAGGTACTGGCCACCGCTGTCAGGCAAGAAAAAAAGAGAGACAGCAGCCAGGTTGGAGAAGTAAAACTGTCTATTTGCAGACAATACAATTGCCTATGTAGAAATCCAATGGAATTAGAAAAAAAGCAACTGAAACTAATAAGTGGGTTTAGCGACGTTGAAGGATACAAGATTAATATATAAAAATTGCATTTCTGTATTCTAACAGTGAAAATGAGAAATTAAAATTAATAAAATGTCACTTACTAAAACATAAAATATGTGAAATACTTGGGGATAAATCTGACAAAATATGTGAAAGTCCTTTACACTGGAAACTAGAAAACACTGCTGAGAGAAATTAAAGAAGACCTAAATAAAAATAAATGATAGACCTTCATGGGTTGAAGAAAACACTGTTAAGATATCAGTTGTCCCCAAGTTGATCTATAGAAGCTATGCAATCACAATAAAAAATCCAGTACTCTTTTTTATGCAAACTGACAAGCTGATTCTAAAATTTGTATGGAAATACACAGGACCTAGAATAGGCAAAACAACTTTGAAAAAGAAGAGCAAAGTCAGAGGGTTTACATTACCTGATTCAAGATGTATTCTAAAGCCACAGTAATCAAGACAGGGTGGCATTGGCATAAAGATTGACAGATAAATGGAACAGAGTCCAGAAATAGAACCATATGGATATGGACCAGTGATTCTTTAACAGCTTTATAAATATAATTTACAAGCCATACTATACTATTCACCCATTTAAAATGTACAGTTCAGTGTTTTTTAGTAAGTTCACAGGGTTATGCAGTGATCCCTGCTATCTATGGAACTTTTTTTTGTTTTTTGTTTTGTTTTGTTTTGGCCACACAGTGCGGCATGCAGGATCTTAGTTCCCTGCCCAGGAACTGAACCCGTGCCCCCTGCAGTGGACGCGCAGAGTCCTAACCATTGGACCGCCAGGGAATTCCCATCTATGGAACACTTTTGTCCACTGAAAAAGAAACCCTGTACTTATTAGCAATAGCTCCCCATTTCCCCTGCTACCTTCCCCTTAGCCCTAAGCAACCACTAATCTACTTTCATCTCTCCAGATTTGCTTATTCTGGACATTTGGCATAAACAGAATCATATAATATTTGATCTTCTGTGGCTGGCTTCTTTCACTTTGCATAATTTTTTCAAGGTCCATCTATGTTATACCATGCATCAGTACTCCATTCTTTATGATTGCTGAATAATATTGTATCATAAGGATATATCACATTTTCTTTATTCATTCATCAGTTGATGGACACCGGGTTGTTCCTACTTTTTGGCTACTGTGAATAGTGCTGCCATGGACATTTGTGTACAGATTTTTCTGTACATATGTTTTCATTTCTCTTGGATAGATATGTAGGGGGTGGAATTATTGAATATGTTTCACTTTTTAAAGGACATGCAAAACTGTTTCCCAAAACAGCCACAAAATTTTACATTCCCACCAGCGTTATATTAAGGTTCCAGTTTCTCCACATCCTGACAACACTTGTTATTGCTTGTCTTTTTTATTATATCCATTGTAATAAAAGTGAAGTGGTCTATCTTTTTTTTTAATTGTGGTAAAATATATATAACATAAAATATGTCATTTTAAGTATACAATTTAGTGGTATTAATTACATTCACAGTGTTTTGCAACCATTACCACTATCTATTTCCAAAACTTTTCCATCACCCCAGTCAGAAACTCTGTACCCATTAGGCAATAAAATCCCATTCCCCTTGCTCCCAGCCCCTGGCAACCTCTAATATACTTTCTCTTGCAATTAATTTGCCCATTCTAGATATTTTATACAAGTGAAATCATACATTTTTTGCCTTTTTATCTCTGGTTTATTTCACTTAGCATAATGTTTTCAAAATTTATCCATTGTATGGCACGTTTTAGGTGTCATGCCTTTTTATGGCTAAATACTATTCCACTATATGTCTATACCACCTCTTGTTTACCCATTCACCTCTTGATGGACACTTGAATTCTTTCTACCTTTTGGATATCGTGAATAATGCTACAGTAATTATTATCATACAAGGATGTGTTTGATTTCCTGTTTTCAATTGCTTTGGATATATACTTAGGAGTAGAATTACAGGATCATCTGGTAATTGTATTTTTAATTTTTTGAGAAACCCCCAAACTGTTTTCCACAGTGGCTTAGCTATTTTACATTCCCAGCAGCAATGTGCAGGATTTCCAATCTCTCCACATTCTCTTCAACATTTTTAATTTTCTGGTTATTGTTGTTTTTCAGTTTTGTTTTTATTATTATAGCCATCCTAGTAGGTGTGAAGTGGTATCTCATTGTGGTTTTGATTTACATTTCCCTAATGATTAATGATGTTGAGCATCTTTTCATGTGTTATCAACCATTTATAAATCTCCTTTAGATGAATATATTTTCAAATCATTAGCTCATTTTTTAAATTTTATTTATTTATTTATGGCTGCATTGGGTCTTCATTTCTGAGTAGGGGTTTTCTCTAGTTGCGGCAAGCAGGGGCTACTCGTTGTTGCAGTGCACAGGCTTCTCATTGTGGTGGCTTGTTGTTGCAGAACACGGGCTCTAGGCTCACGGGCTTCAGCAGTTGTGGCATGCAGGCTTCAGTAGTTGTGGCTCGTGGGCTCTAGAGCACAGGCTCAGTAGTTGTGGCACACGGGCTTAATTGCTCTGCAGCATGTGGGATC
This sequence comes from Balaenoptera musculus, assembly GCF_009873245.2. NCBI lineage: Eukaryota > Metazoa > Chordata > Mammalia > Artiodactyla > Balaenopteridae > Balaenoptera > Balaenoptera musculus. The sequence goes on along the minus strand of NC_045800.1, from coordinate 60,140,881 downwards.
TTCCCAGGCTAGGGCTCGAACCCGTGTCCCCTGCATTGGCAGACAGATTCGTCACCACTACGCTACCAGGGAAGCCCTTTAGCTCATTTTTTAATTGGCTTATGTCTTGTTATTAAGTTGTAAATTTTTTTTATATATTCTGGGTGGAATTCCTTTTCAGAAGTATGATCTGCGCATATTTTCTTCCATTCTGTAGGTTGTCTTTTCACTTTCTTGTTGGCATTATTTGCAGCACAGAAGATTCTAATTTTGATTTTTTTTTGGCCGAGTTGCATGGCTTGCCAGATCTTAGTTCCCCAACCAGGGGTCAAACCCGTGGCCCCTGCAGTGGAAGCTTGGAGTCCTAACCACTGGACTGCCAGGGAATTCCCAGAAGATTCTAATTTTGATGTAGCCCAATTTATCTATTTTTTCTTTTGTCACTTGTGCTTTTGGTGTCATACCTAAGAAATTATTGCCTAACCCAAGGTCACAAATATTTACTTTTCATTTTCTTATAAGCTTTTTATAGTTTTAGCTCTTACATTTAGGTCTATGAGTTATTTTGAGTTAATTTCTGTGTATGGTGTGAGGTAGGGGGTTCACCTTCATTCTTTATATATGAATATCCTGTTGTTGCAGCACTATTTGTTGAGAAGATTATCCTCTCAACAGATAGTAAATTATCTTGTAACCCTTGTCAAAAAACAATTGATGATAATTGTACGTGTTTATTTCTGAAATTTTATTTCTATGGCAACAGACTTTTGTTAAAAGTCCAAAAGCAATTTGGTAGAGAAAGAATAGGTTTTTTCAACAAATGGGGCTGGAATAAGTAGCACCAGATATAGTCCTATGCCAAAAAACCAAACAAAGAAACCAAAAAAGAAAAATTAAAAAACCTTCAATCTGTATCTCACAATCTATATCTTGCATATCTCATACACAAAAATTATCTCAAAATTTACCATTTACCTATATATAAAGCCTAAAACTATGAAACTTCTACAAAAGAAACAGGAGAAAATTGTTGTGGTCAATTATACAAAGAAAAAAAAATTAGATATGACACCATAAGCATAATCTCCAAAAGGAAAATCAATAATTCTGACTTTATCAAAATTAAAAGTTCTGGGAGTTCCCTGGTGTCCTAGTGGTTGAGATTTGGTGCTGTCACTGCCATGGCCCAGATACGATCCCTGGTCAGAGAACTGAAATCCCACAAGCTACACAGCCAAAATATTAAAAAAAAAAAAAAAAATTAAAAAGCTCTGCTCGTCAAAGGACACTGTTAAGAGAATGAAAAGATAAGCCCCAGAATGGAAAAATATATTTGCAAAACACATATCTGATAAAGGACTTGTATCAAGAATATATAACAAGCTCTTTATTTTGCTCAATAAAAAAGCCGTTTTTATAGATAGAGAAATATTTGAACACGCACTTCATCAAATAAGCACATGAAAAGATGCTCAGCATCACTGGTAATTAAGAGAATGCAAATTAAAATCAGAAATAGATACCTCTTCACACCTATTAGAATCAATAGAATTTTTTTTTTTTAATTTATTTTTGGCTGTGTTGGGTGTTCGTTGCTGCACGCAGGCTTTTTCTAGTTGCGGCGAGCGGGGGCTACTCTTTGTTGCGGTCCATGGGCTTCTCATTGTGGTGGCTTCTCTTGTTGCAGAGCACAGGCTCTAGGCGCACGGACTTCAGTAGTTGTGGCACGTGGGCTCAGTAGTTGTGGCTCACGGCATCTAGAGCACAAGCTCAGTAGTTGTGGTGCACAAGCTGTTGCTCTGTGGCATGTGGGATCTTCCCGGACCAGGGCTTGAACCCATGTCCCCTGCGTTGGCAGGCGGATTCTTAACCACTGCGCCACCAGGGAAGCCCCTAGAATCAATAGAATTTTTAAAACTGACCATATCAAGTATAGGTGAAGATGTGGAGGAACTGGGACTCTCATACACAGCTGGTTGGAATATAAAATGGTGCAACCACTTTGGAAAGGAGTTAGAAGTTTCGTAAAATGTAGGATATATACCTAACACATAATCCAGACTTTCCATTCAGATATTTACCCTGCCAAAATGCAAGCGTATATCCATATAAAGACTTGTACATGAATGTTCGTAGCAGCTTTATTTGTAATAGCCCTAAACTAGAAACAACCCAAATATCCATCAACAGGTGAATGAATGAACAAATTTATATATATCTATAAGTACTACTCGTCAATAAAAAAGAAGAAATTATTGATCTATTCAACATGGATGAATCTTAAAATAATTATGCTCACTGAAAAAAGCCAGACAAAAAGGAGTACGTATTGTGTGATTCCATTTATGTAAAATTCTAGAAAATGCAAACTAAACCATAGTGACAGAAATCCGATCAGTGTTTGCTTGGGAATAACAGGGTGATGGAGTGGGGAGGGATGGGAAGAATGGATTTCAAAAAGGCATGAGGGAAATTTTGTAGTGATGGATATGATCATTATCTTGATTGTGGTTATGGCTTTACAGGTATATATATATGTCAAAACTTATCAAATTAAATACTTCATATAGGTACATAGGTACATTTCATTGTAAATCAATTATACCCCAATAAAGCTATTTTTTAAATTACATATGTGTTGATACTATAAAATGGTACAGCCATTTTTGATAGTCGGGCAGTTGCTCAAAAACCTAAACGTGGAGTTATCGTCTAACCCAGCAATTTCACTTCTACATAACTATCCAAAAGAAATAAAAACACGTTCCACACAAAGAATGCTCCAGAGCAGCATTATTCAAAATAGCCAAAAATCAGAAGCAACTCAGATGTCCATCAACTGGATAAACAAATATGCTATATCCATACAATGGAATATTATTCGGCCATAAAAAGGAATCAAGTACTGATAGATGCTACAACATGAATGAACCTCAAAATATTTATGCTAAGTGAAAGAGCCATCACGGAGCACCACATATTATATGATCCCATTGATACAGAAAGTCCAGAATAGGAAATTCTATAGAGATTGAAAGTAGATGAACAGTGAGCTAGGCCTAAGTGTAGGGGAGAATGGGAAGTGACTGCTTATGGGTACAAGTTTTCTGTTGGGGATGATGAAAAGTTCTAAAATTAGATTACATGATGATTGCACAACTCTATAAATATACTAAAAAACATTGAATCATATGCTTTAACATGTGAACTTTATGGTATGTAAATTATATATCAAAAAAACTGTGAAAAATTACATATATGGCTGGCATTCTATTTCTGTTGGACAGTGCTGTTTCAGAGAAACACAGCTTGGTGCTAAATATGGGCCAAAGGTAAATAGGAGGACATAGTGGTGCTCATTATACGCCTTCCCTGCATATGTTAAGTGTTCTATGATTATTTGCTCATTGTTAACATAGGACAAATGCTGCAGGCAATAAAAATATATTAGAGGTAATTTTTTGACCCCAGGATTTTTTAAAACTATCATGTGTAAAAGATTTTAAATACTCCATTTACATTTGCTAAGCAATAATTAAGTTCTGTAAAATCGGCTTGAATATACAAATTACATTCAAGTTTTGGATAGTTTTTAAGGATTTTTCTGTAATCACTAAGGATGCTATCCCCAACTCTACCCCCCCCCCGCCCCCCCGCCGCCATCTACATTAGAGTTTCCTTTCCATCTTACAGATTGCTGCCTTGGAAAAATTCAGACAGAATCAAGTTTTCTAATCAAGTGCCACCTAATGGTGTGTCAGTATTTGGCTATATCAAATCTTAAATCCACCAAATGAATTTTACTAAGTTTGATGCCAGAATCAAACAACTTTATAGGTCATAAGCTAAAAGCATGATGTCTATGTGAGTTTTGGGCATGATGGTGGCTGGTAGTTTATTTTTTCCAAAGGGGTGGAACTGTCTTCCACTTCTTCTTCAAAGGAAATGATGATTCTAAAATATCCTGCATAGAAAATAGAGATGAAAGCTTTGATAAACATAATGGTCCCACACACAAAGATGTCTAAGCCCTAATTCCTAAAACCTATCAGCATATTATATAACATGTCGAAAGGGACATTGCCGATGTAATTAAGGTTGCAAACTTTAAAATAAAGATTATTCTATTTGATCTGGTGAGCCCAGTCTAATCACATGAGCCTTTACAAGCAGAGAACTTTCTCCAGTAGGAGGCAGGAGAGCTGAGGCAGAAAGAGAAGTGAGACAGACTCGAAGCATGAGGACTCAGTGCATCATTGCTGGCTTTGAAGATGTAGAAGCAATGTGACAAGGAAAATTTAAGGAGCTGAGAGGGGCTCCAGGCTGACAGCCAGACAGCAAACTAGCCCTCAGCCATACAGCCACAAGGAACTGTATTTCACTAACAACCAAGGTGAACATATAAGTGGATTCTTCCCCAGAGCCTCCAGAAAGGAATAAAGCCCTGCTCACATCTTGATTTTGACATTTTGAGATCTGAAGGTGAGTACCTTGCCAAGCCCACCAGACCTCTTTTTTTTTTTTTAAATAAATAAATTTATTTATTTATTTATTTTTGGCTGCATTGGGTCTTCGTTGCTGCACGCAGGCTTCCTCTAGTTGCAGCGAGCGGGGGCTACTCTTCGTTGCAGTGCATGGGCTTCTCATTGCGGTGGCTTCTCTTGTTGTAGAGCATGGGCTCTAGGCCTGCAGGCTTCGGTAGTTGTGGCACACGGGCCCAGTAGTTGTGGCTCACGGGCTCTAGAGCGCAGGCTCAGTAGTTGTGATGCACGGGCTTAGTTGCTCCGTCGAATGTGGGATCTTCCCAGACCAGGGCTCGAACCCATGTCCCCTGCATTGGCAGGCGGATTCTTAACCACTGCGCCACCAGGTCCCCCCACCAGACTTCTGACTACAGAACAGTGAGATAATGAATGGGTGTTGTTTTACGTTTGTGGCAATTTGTTACACAGCAATAGAAAACTAATACAAGAGCTATCGGAAAGGGGTTTAGAACTTAAAAAGTTCTTAGGGAAGGTAAGGGGGAAGGTGCTTAAATTTAAATTAAATTTAAAAATTGGAAGACACATTCAGGGATATAAATAAAAACATTATGAGAAGGATTATAGTATATCACAGAACCAGGGTTTGGGACTCATGGGTTGGCTGTGATATTGAACTCTGCAGCAGGCATGGAACTGGCCTGATAGATTTAGCTACCATTGTACAAATTCAGAAAGACTCATAGAATGAAGACAAGAAGTGGGACCCTTATTTATGTCTGATGTCGGGGGATTCTTTGAGAAAGTAACAACAATGGTACTACTGCTTTTTGCCCCCAACTTGTCATTACTGGAGTTTTCTACTTAACTCGTACAAAGCCAATTGGTCACACCTGCCCCAAAGCATCAGTCCAGTCTTGTACTGGCCGAGAGTATGAACAGCTCTAAGATGAGGGCATACTTGGTGTCCTCCCTGGAAAAAAAGCCAGTCCTTTCAGGAAGTGAACATACAAGGCCTCTGTTCTCCCATGAGGGGACAGGACCAAAACAAGAAACACATTTTTTTTTTCTATAGTACTTCCTTTTTAACGTGTTCTTTTCTTTTCTTTTTCTTTTTTTAAATTTATTTTATTTATTTATTCTTTCTTGGCTGCATTGGGTCTTCGTTGCTGCATGCAGGCTTTCTCTAGTTGCGGCAAGCGGGGGCTACTCTTTGTTGTGTGAGCGGGCTTCTCACTGTGGTGGCTTCTCTTGTTGCGCATGGGCTTCAGTAGTTGTGGCTCGCAGGCTCTAGAGCACAGGCTCAGTAGCTGTGGCACACGGGGTTAGTTGCTCCACGGCATGAAGAAACACATTTCTTGTCATCTGGCTTATTGTTTTCAAATCTCTATTCTGTCCCAATTCCATAAATTCTTTCAAAGGTGTGAGATTCAAGAAACCTGGGGCCTTTTCTCAGTTGTAGTCTTCTAGTTTGAACTTTATGATTTAATGTGATTGTCAAGGAATAAGAATGAAACACTTAATTCCAGTGCTATATAAACTATAGAAATAATGGCAAGGTTTCCAGTTTATTTTGAAGCTAACATACACACATACACGCAATCCAAATCAGACTAGTCTCACTTAAGCAACTTATATGGAATTTATAAACATACATACAAAGTGGAATACTATCAAATCTAATCCATTAGTACAATATATTAAAATAATAACATTCCATTACCAAGTAGGGCCTGGCCCAGAAATGCAAGGATAATCAAAACTTTACAATTTATAAGTACTATACACAGACGATGTCTGTTTTGTACTAGCATAGTCCTGCTGTTTAGCACAGTGCCTGGCACACAGTGGACAATAAGTATTTGCTGAATGACTGAATGAATATTCACTGTCAATAATCCATTGGAAAATAAAGTGAGAAAAACCTCCCATTAAAGTAGCAATTACAGCAATTTTATATAAATACATAAAAATGTATACAAGTATGCCTTGTTTTATTGCACTTTGCTTTATTGTGCTTTGCAGATATGGTATTTTTTTTTACAAATTGAAGGTTTATGGCAACCCTGTGTCGAGCAAGTCTGTTGACACCATTTTTCTAACAGCATTTGCTCACTTTGTGTCTCTGTGCCACGTTTTGGTGATTCTTGGAATATCTCAAAATTTTTCATTATTATTCAGTTTGTTATGGTGATCTGTTATCAGTGATCTTTAATGTTACTATTTTAATTGTTTGGGGGTGCTACAAACCACACCCATGTACAACGCTGAACTTCATTAGTAAATGTTGTGTGTGTTCTGACTGCTCCACCAATTGGCTGTTCCCCCATCTGTCTCCCTCTCCTTGGGCCTCCCTATTCCCTGAGACACAACAGTATTGAAATTAGCCCAGTACTAACTCTACAATGGCCTCTTAACTGTTCAAGCGAAGGGAAGAGTCATATGTCTCTCACTTTAAATCAAAGGTAGAAATGATTAAGCTTAGTGAGGAAGGCATGTTGAAAGCTGAGACAGGCTGAAAGCTAGGCCTCTTGAGCCAAACAGCCAAGTTGTGAATGCAGAGGAAAAGTTCTTGAAGGAAACTAAAAGTGCTACTGCAGAAAACACACAAATGATAAGAAAGAAAAACAGCCTATTGCTGATATGGAGAACGTTTTAGTGGTCTGCATAGAAGATCAAACCAGCCACAACATTCTCTTAAGCCAAAGCCCAATCCAGAGCGAGACTCTAACTCTCTTCAGTTCTCTGGAGGCTGAGAGAGATGAAGAAGCTGCAGAAGAGAAGTCTGAAGTTAGGAGAGGTTGGTTCATGAGGTTTGAGGAAAGAAGCTGTCTCCATCACATAAAAGTGCAAGGTAAATCAGCAAGTGCTGATGTAGAAGCTGCAGCAAGTTAGCCAGAAGATGTAGCTAAGATAATTCATGAAGGTGGCTACACCAGATTTTCACTGTAGGTGAAACAGCCTTCTATTGGAAGAAAATGCCATCTAGGACTTTCATAGCTAGATAGGAGAAGGCAACACTTGGCTTCAAACTTCAAAGGACAGGCTGACTGTCTTGTTACAAGCTAATGCAGCTGGTGTCTTTAAGTTGAAGCCAGTTCTCATTTACCATTCTGAAAATCCTAGGGCCCTTGAGGAATGATGCTAAGTCTACTCTGCCTGTGCTCTGTAAGTGGAAAACAAAGCCTGGATGACAGCACATCTGTATACAACATGGTTTACTGAATATTTTAAGTCCACTGTTGAGACCTACTGCTCAGAAAAAAAAGATTCCTTTCAAAGTATTGCTGCTCACTGACAATGCACCTGGTCACCCAAGAGCTCTAATGGAGATGTACAAGGAGATTAGTGTTGTTTTCATGACTGCTAACACAACATCCATTTTTCAGTCCTTGGCTCACGGGGTAATTTTGACCTTCAAGTCTTACTATTTAAGAAATACATTTTGTAAGGCTTTAGCTGCCATAGATCATGATTCCTCTGATGGATCTGGGCAAAGTCAATTGAAAACCTTCTGAAAAGGATTCACCATTTCAGATGCCATTAAGAACATTCGTGGTTCATGCGAAGAGGTCAAAATATTAGCATTAACAGGAGTTTCAAAGAAGTTGGTTCCAACCCTTATGGATGACTTTGAGGGGTTCAAGACTTCAGTAAAGGAAGTAACTGCAGATGGGAATAGCAAGAGAACTAGAATTAGAAGTAGAGCCTAAAGATGTGACTGAATGGCTGCAACCTCCTGATAAAACTTTAATGGATAAAACTTGAAGTGACAATAAAGGATTTAGAATATTACATAAACTTATTTGATAAAGCAGCAGCAGGGTTTGAGAAGATTGACTCCAATTTTGAAAGAAATTCTGTTGTGGGTAAAATGCTATCAAGCAGCATCACATGCTATAGAAAAATTATTCATGAAAGGAAGAGTCCATTGATGTGGCAGACTTCATTGCTGTCTTATTTTAAGAAATTGCCACAGTCACCCCAACCTTGAGCAACCAACACCCTCATCAGTCAGCAGCCATCAGCACCAAGGCAAGACCTCCCCCAGCAAAAAGGATCAGATGATCAAGGATCACATGATAGTTTTTATTTTTTAACAATAACGTTTTTAATTAAGGTGTGTACATTTTTTATATATGATGCTATTGTACACTTAATAGACTATAGTATGATGTAAACATAACTTTTATATGCACTGGAAAAAACAAAATAGTTTGTGTGACTCACTTTATTGTGACTTTCACTTCATTGCAGTGGTCTGGAACTAAATGTACAGTATCTCCAAGGTATGCCTGTATATATGTGTGTATATATATTTGTGTGTGTATATGTATGTATGTGTATATATATCACCAGAAATAAGTACATAACTTAAAGTTTAAAACTAAACTTAGGGCTTCCCTGGTGGTACAGTGGTTAAGAATCTGCCTGCCAATGCAGGGGACATGGGTTTGAGCCCTGGTCTGGGAAGATCCCACATGCCATGGAGTAACTTAGCCCGTGCACCACAACTACTGAGCCTGTGCTCTAGAGCCCGTGAGCTGCAACTACTGAGGCCGCATGCCACAACTACTGAAGCCCGCATGCCTAGAGCTCGTGCTCTGCAGCAAGAGAAGCCATCACAATGAGAAGCCCACTCACCGCAACGAAGAGTAGCCCCCACTTGCCGCAACTAGAGAAAGCCCCCGTGCAGCAACGAAGACCCAATGCAGCCAAAAATAAATAATTAAATTTATAATAAATAAATACAAACAAACCATTGGGTTAAAAAAATAATGTTGGCAGTATGACATGTAGACAAATTGTTAATATCCTTAATTTTAAAAACACTCTTGCAAAACAGAAGGAAAAAGACATATATCCCAGTAGAAAAAAATGAACAAAAGGCAATTCACAAAAGTAGAATACAAATGAAAAAAAGAAATGTTTCCCTCACTAACATGGAAATGCAGATTAACATAAGTTACCTTTTTTTGCATCCAAGATTGGCAATGATTTAAATAATGATAGTATAACTACTGGGAAGCAAGGACTTCATATACTGCAGAGGCAGATAAAAACCTTAAAAACATGACCTGGAAATACGGTATCTAGAATTTTCTTCTGAAGAAAAGATCAAGTGACACATGTAAAGATTTATATCCATAATTAGAGACCTAAATATAAGACTGGACACTATAAAACTCTTAGAGAAAATTATAGGAAGAACACTCTCTGACATAAATCACAGTAAGATCTTTTTTGATCCACCTCCTAGAGTAATGGAAATAAAAACAAAAATAAGCAAATGGGACCTAATGAAACTCAAAAGCTTTTGCAAAGCAAAGGAAACTACAAACAAGATGAAAAGACAACCCTCAGAATGGGAGAAAATATTTGCAAATGAATCAACGGACAAAGGATTAATCTCCAAAATATATAGACAGTTCATGCAGCTCAATGTTGAAAAAGCAACCCAATCCAAATATAGGCAGAAGACCTCAAGAGACATTTCTCCAAAGAAGACATACAGATGGCTAAGAAGCACATGAAAAGCTGCTCAACATCACTAATTATTAGAGAAATGCAAATCAAAACTACATGAGGTATCACCTCACACCAGTTAGAATGGGCATCATCAGAAAACCTACAAACAACAAATGCTGGAGAGGGTGTGGAGAAAAGGGAACCCTCTTGCACTGTTGGTGGGAATGTAAATTGATACAGCCACTATGGAGAACAGTATGGAGGTTCCTTAAAAAACTAAAAATAGATTTACCATATGATCCAGCAATCCCACTACTGGGCGTATACCCAGAGAAAACGATAATTCAAAAAGACACATGCACCCCAATGTTCATTGCAGCACTATTTACAATAGCCAGGTCATGGAAGCAACCTAAATGCCCATAGATAGACGAATGGATAAAGAAGATGTGGTACATATATACAATGGAATATTACTCAGCCATAAAAAGGAATGAAATTGGGTCATTTGTAGACACGTGGATGGATCTAGAGACTGTCATACAGAGTGAAGTAAGTCAGAAAGTGAAAAACAAATGTTGTATATTAACGCATATATGTGGAACCTAGAAAAATGGTACAGATGAACTAGTTTGCAGGGCAGAAATTGAGACACAGATGTAAAGAACAAACGTATGGACACCAAGGGGGGAAAGTGGCGGGAGGGTTGAATTGGGAGACTGGGATTGACATATATACACTAATATGTATAAAATGGATAACTAATAAGAACCTGCTGTATAAAAATATAAATAAAATAAAATTCAAAAAAAAAGTATCATCAAATAGAGAAGATGGCGGAGTAGAAGGATGTGCTCTCTCTCCCTCTTGCGAGAGCACCGGAATCACAACTAACTGCTGAACAATCATCGACAGGAAGACACTGGAACTCACCAAAAAAGATACCCCACATCCAAAGACAAAGGAGAAGCCACAATGAGATGGTAGGAGGGGTGCAATCACAATAAAATCAAATCCTATAACTGCTGGGTGGGTGACTCACAAACTGGAGAACATTTATACCACAGAAGTCCACCCACTGGAGTGAAGGTTCTGAGCCCCACATCAGGCTTCCCAACCTGGGGGTCTGGCAATGGGAGGAGTAATTCCTAGAGAATCAGACTTTGAAGGCTACTGGGATTTCATTGCAGGACTTTGACAGGACTGGGGGAAACGGAGACTCCACTCTTGGAGGGCACACACAAAGAAGTGTGCACATCAGGACCCAGGGGAAGGAGCAGTGACCCCATAGGAGACTGAACCAGACCTACCTGCTAGTGTTGGAGGGTCTCCTACAGAGGCTGGGGGTGGCTGTGTCTCACCATGAGGACAAGGACAGTGGCGGTAGAAATTCTGGGAAGTACTCCTTGGTGTGAGCCCTCCCAGAGTCCACCATTGGCTCCACCAAAGAGCCCAGCTAGGCTCCAGTGTTGGGTCGCCTCAGGCCAAACAACCAACAGGGAGGGAACCCAGCCCCACCCATCAGCAGACAAGTGGATTAAAGTTTTACTGAGCTCTGCCCACCAGAGCAACTGCCAGCTCTACCCACCACCAGTCCCTCCCATCAGTAAACTTGCTCAAGCCTCTTAGATAGCCTCATCCACCAGAGGGCAGACAGCAGAAGCAAGAAGAACTACAATCCTGCAGCCTGTGGAACAAAAACCACATTCACAGAAAGATAGACAAGATGAAAAGGCAGAGGGCTATGTACCAGATAAAGGAACAAGATAAAACCCCAGAAAAACAACTAAAAGAAGTGGAGATAGGCAACCTTCCAGAAAAAGAATTCAGAATAATGATAGTGAAGATGATCCAGGACCTCAGAAAAAGAATGGAGGCAAAGATCGAGAAGATGCAAGAAATGTTTAACACAGACCTAGAAGAATTAAAGAAGAAACAGAGATGAACAATACAATAACTGAAATGAAAACTACACTAGAAGGACTCAGTAGCAGAATAACTGAGGCAGAAGAACGGGTAAGTGACCTGGAAGACAGAATGGTGGAATTCACTGCTGCAGAACAGAATAAGGAAAAAAGAATGAAAAGAAATGAAGACAGCCTAAGAGACCTCTGGAACAACATTAAACGTAACAACATTTGCATTACAGGCATCCCAGAGGGGGAAGAGAGAGAGAAAGGACCCGAGAAAATATTTGAAGAGATTGTAGTCGAAAACTTCCCTAACATGGGAGAGGAAATAGTCACCCAAAACCAGGAGGCTCAGAGAGTCCCATACAGGATAAACCCAAGGAGAAACACGCCAAGACACATAGTAATCAAATTGGCAAAAATTAAAGACAAAGAAAAATTATTGAAAGCAGCAAGGGAAAAACGACAAATAACATACAAGGGAACTCCCATAGGTTAACAGCTGATTTCTCAGCAGAAACTCTACAAGCCAGAAGGGAGTGGCATGACATATTTAAAGTGATGAAAGGGAAGAACCTACAACCAAGATTACTCTACCCGGCAAGGATCTCATTCAGATTCGATGGAGAAATCAAAAGCTTTACAGACAAGCAAAAGCTAAGAGAATTCAGCACCACCAAACCAGCTCTACAACAGATGCTAAAGGAACTTCTCTAAGTGGGAAACACAAGAGAAGAAAAGTACCTACAAAAACAAACCCAAAACAATTAAGAAAATGGTAACAGGAACATACATTCCGATAATTACCTTAAACGTGAATGGATTAAATGCTCCAACCAAAAGACACAGGCTCGCTGAATGGATACAAAAACAAGACCCATATATATGCTGTCTACAAGAGACCCACTTCAGACCTAGGGACACATACAGACTGAAAGTGAGGGGATGGAAAAAGATATTCCATGCAAATGGAAATCAAAAGAAAGTTGGAGTAGCAATACTCATATAAGATAAAATAGACTTTAAAGTAAAGAATGTTACAAGAGACAAGGAAGGATCATGATGATCAAGGGATCAATCCAAGAAGAAGATATAACAATTATAAATATATATTCACCCAACATAGCACCTCAAACATAAGGCAACTGCTAACAGCTATAAGAGAGGAAATCGACAGTAACACAATAATAGTGGGGGACTTTAACACCTCACTTACCTCAATGGACAGATCATGCAAACAGAAAATTACTAAGGAAACACAAACTTTAAATGACACAATAGACCAGATAGATTTAATTGATATTTATAGGACATTCCATCCAAAAACAGCAGATTACACTTTCTTCTCAAGTGCGCATGGAACATTCTCCAGGATAGATCACGTCTTGGGTCACAAATCAAGCCTCAGTAAATTTAAGAAAATTGAAATCATGTCAAGCATCTTTTCTGACCACAACGCTATGAGATTAGAAATCAATTACAGGGGGAAAAAAACGTAAAAAATACAAACACATGGAAGCTAAAGAATACATTATTAAATAACCAAGAGATCACTGAAGAAATCAAAGAGGAACTCAAGAAATACCTAGAGACAAATGACAATGAAAACACGACGATCCAAAACCTATGGGATGCAGCAAAAGCAGTTCTAAGAGGGAAATTTATAGCTATACAAGCCTGCCTCAAGAAACAAGAAAAATCTCAAATAAACAATCTAACCTTACACCTAAAGGAACTAGAGAAAGAAGAACAAACAAAACCCAAAGTTAGTAGAGGGAAAGAAATCATAAAGATCAGAGCAGAAATAAATGAAATAGAAACAAAGAAAACAATAGCAAAGATCAATAAAACTAAAAGCTGGTTCTTTGAGAAGATAAACAAAATTGATAAACCATTAGCCAGACTCATCAAGAAAAAGAGGGAGAGGACTCAAATCAATAAAATTAGAAATGAAAATGGAGAAGTTATAACAGACATAGCAGAAATACAAAGCATCCTAAGAGACTACTACAAGCAACTCTATGCCAATAAAATGGACAACCTGGAAGAAATGGACAAATTCTTAGAAAGGTATAACCAACCTTCCAAGACTGAACCAGGAAGAAATAGAAAATATGAACAGACCAATCACAAGTAATGAAATTGAAACTGTGATTAAAAATCTTCCAACAAACAAAAGTCCAGGACTAGATGGCTTTACAGGTGAATTCTATCAAACATTTAGAGAAGAGCTAACGCCCATCCTTCTCAAACTCTTCCAAAAAATTGCAGAGGAAGGAACACTCCCAAACTCATTCTATGAGGCCACCATCACCCTGATACCAAAACCAAAGATACTACAAAAAAAGAAAATTACAGACCAATATCACTGATGAATATAGATGCAAAAATCCTCAACAAAATACTAGCAAACAGAATCCAACAACATATTAAAAGGATCATACACCATGATTAAGTGGGATTTATCCCAGGGATGCAAGGAGTCTTCAATATACGCAAATCAGTCAATGTGATACACCATATTAACAAATTGAAGAATAAAAACCATATGATCATCTCAATAGTTGCAGAAAAACCTTTTGACAAAATTTAACACCCATTTATGATAAAGACTCTCCAGAAAGTGGGGATAGAGGGAACCTACCTCAACATAATAAAGGCCATATACGACAAACCCACAGCAAACATCATTCTCAATGGTGAAAAACTGAAAACATTTCCTCTAAGATCAGGAACAAGACAAGGATGTCCACTCTCGCCACTATTATTCAACATAGTTTTGGAAGTCCTAGCCACAACAGTCAGAGAAGAAAAAGAAATAAAAGGAATACAAATTGGAAAAGAAGTAAAACTGTCACTGTTTGCAGATGACATGATACTATACGTAGAGAATCCTAAAGATGCCACCAGAAAACTACTAGAGCTAATCAATGAATTTGGTAAAGTTGCAGGATACAAAATTAATGCACGGAAATCTCTTGCATTCCTATACACTAATGATGAAAAATCTGAAAGAGAAATTAAGGAAACACTCCCATCTACCATTGCAACAAAGAGAATAAAATGAATAACAATAAAAGAGAATAAAAATAAAAAATAAACAAATGGTACCTAATGAAACTTAAAAGCTTTTGCAAAGCAAAGGAAACTACAAGCAAGACAAAAAGACAACCCACAGAACGGGAGAAAGTATTTGCAAACGAATCAACGGACAAAGGAGTAATCTCCAAAATATATAAACAGCTCATGCAGCTCAATATGAAAAAAAACAAACAACCCAATCAAAAAATGGGCACAAGTCCTAAATAGACATTTCTCCAAAGAAGACATACAGATGGCCAGGAAGCACATGAAACGCTTTTCAACATCACTAATTATTAGAGAAATGCAAATCAAAACTACAATGAGGTATCACCTCACACCAGTTAGAATGGGCATCATCAGAAAACCTACAAAGAACAAATGCTGGAGAGGGTGTGGAGAAAAGGGAACCCTCTTGCACTGTTGGTGGGAATGTAAATTGATACAGCCACTATGGAGAACAGTATGGAAGTTCCTTTAAAAACTAAAAGAATTACCATATGACCCAGCAATCCCACTACTGGGCATATACCCAGAGAAAACCATAATTCAAAAAGACACATGCACCCCAATGTTCATTGCAGCACTATTTACAATAGCCAGGTCATGGAAGCAACCTAAATGCCCATCGACAGATGAATGGATAAAGAAGATGTGGTACATATATACAATGGAATATTACTCAGCCATAAAAAGGAACGAAATTGGGTCATTTGTAGACACACGGATGAATCTAGAGACTATCATACAGAGTGCAGTAAGTCAGAAAGTGAAAAACAAATGTCGTATATTAACGCATATATGTGGAACCTAGAAAAATGGTACAGATGAACCAGTGTGCAGGGCAGAAATTGAGACACAGATGTAGAGAACAAACGACACCAAGGGGCGAAAGCGGCGGAGATGGGTGGTGGTCCTCTGATGAATTGGGAGATTGGGATTGACATATATACACTAATACGTATAAAATGGTTAACTAATCAGAACCTGCTATATAAAAATAAAATAAAATAAAATTCAAAAAAAAAAGGTCAAATAGAGGAGGAAGCCAGCTTTAACACCAAGTCCTTAGTATCTAAGAGAATGTACATTATCAGCAACATTATATTCATGGTGACCTCAGCCCCATGACTGTGCTTTTGAGCCAACTCTCTGAGCCAGGAAGGACCATGAACCAAGCAGGAGAAGGGACCTCATGTCTACTGAATAGGCAATGCGTATAATAATTATGCTTCTGTGTTTCCTCCAGCATCCTTAGCAGTGTGCTGTGCAGACGGTAGGTGACTGAATGTCTTCAAATCAAGAAGATACCCTAAATTATGTCTCCTTCATATCTATATGGAAAATTGCATGGCTGAGAAGCAGCAATGAGTGGTGGAAATCACTGTGGACATTCTATCACATACAAAAAAGCCTCCAACTAATTCTAAATCTCGGTTTCTTCCACTGTGAAATGATAATAATAATCCCTTCCTTGCTTATTTCACAAATTTGTTATGAGCATCAAGTAAAATAAATAATATGATAGCAATAATAGCATCTTAGATAATAAATATATGCAAAAGAAAAGAAAGTATCAATATTTTGAACAGTAGCAGCATATTGAAATAAATGTACACAGCCTTGAAAGGTGAATTCTTTAGACCACAAGACGCATTTAGATGTAAATGTTCTGTTAAAGCAAGGGTCCCCAGCCCCTGGGCCACGGACCATTACTGGTCCGTGGCCTGTTAGGAACTGGGCCACACAGCAGGAGGTGAGCAGCGGGCGAGCGAGCAAACCTTCGTCTGTATTTATAGCTACTCCCCATCGCTCGCATTACCACCTGAGCTCCACTTCCTGTCAGGTCAGCGGGTGGCATTAGTTTCTCATAGGAGCCTGAACCCTACTGAGAACTACTCATGCAAGGGATCCTGGTTGCACGCGTTCCTTATGAGAATCTAATGCCTGATGATCTGAGGAGGAGCTGAGGCCGTGATGGGGAGTGAGGCCACACTGGGGAGTGGCTACAAGTACAGATTATCATCAGCAGAGAGGTCTGACTGCACAGACACCATAATAAATCAGTTGCTTGCAGACTCACATTAAAACCCTATCAGTGGGACTTCCCTGGTGGCGCAGTGGTTAAGAATCCGCCTGCCAATGCAGGGGACATGGGTTCAATCCCTGGTCCAGGAAGATCCCACGTGCCGCGGAGCAACTAAGCCTGTGCGCCACAACTACTGAGCCTGCACTCTAGAGCCCGCGTGCCACAAGTACTGAAGCTCACACGCCTAGAGCCCGTGCTCCGCAACAAGAGAAGCCACCGCAGTGAGAAGCCCGTGCACCACAACAGAGTAGCCCCCACTCGCCACAGCTAGAGAAAGCCCGCGCAGCAATGAAGACTCAATGCAGCCAAAAATAAATAAATTAAAAAAAAAAACAACCCTATCAGTGAGTGGCAAGTGAAAACAAGCTCAGGGCTCCCACTGATTCTGCATTATGGTGAGTTGTATAATTTTTTCATTATATATTACAATGTAATAATAATAGAGCTAAAGTACACAATAAATGTAATGTGCTTGAATCATCCCAAAACCATCCCCCCCATCCCCAAACAGGTCCCTGGTGCCAAAAAGTGTGCAAGTATATTTTGACATTGTAACTTTGTAGCCATTCTCTAGATGGCCCACCTCAAAATACCCTTAGTACTTCATTCATTCAACAAACTTTCTGGATACTGACTGTGTGCTAAGCACTGCCACAAGCTTAAGGTCTTTACCCTCTCAGAGTGTTTTACTGTGGTTGGAGGACATAGCTCACCTCCCCATGGGCACTTTGGCAGGTTCCTAAGTTCTGGAGGGCCTGGCGCTCAGTCATCCAGAAAAAACCCAGGCTTAGCTCCTAGAGAATAAGGAGCCCTGCCCCTCCCTGCCCCACACAAGCGTGTAACCCCAGTAGCTACACTGTGACTCTGGACCTCAGTCTCCTCATCTATAAAATGAGAGCATTAGAGAGAGAACTTCCGTTTTTTTCTTTTTTATACCACAAGCCAAAAGAAATTAGTTGTGGGGCTTCCCTGGTAGTGCAGTGGTTGAGAATCTGCCTGCCAATGCAGGGGACACGGGTTCGAGCCCTGGTCTGGGAAGATCCCACATGCCGCGGAGCAAACAGGCCCGTGAGCCACAATTACTGAGCCTGCGCGTCTGGAGCCTGTGCTCCGCAGTGGGAGGGGCCGCGGTGGTGAGAGGCCCGCGCACCGCGATGAGGAGGGGCCCCCACTTGCCGCGGTTGGAGAGGGCCCTCGCACAGAAACGAAGACCCAACACAGCCATAAATAAATAAATAAATAAAATAAAATTTAAAAAAAATTAAAAAAAAGAAATTAGTTGTGACCCAGTACATACGGATATATACACACAGACACACAAAACAGAAAGATGTTTCATGAATACCAAGACCACTTCCAGCTCTGAAACGTTTGTTTTTCTTGTGGAAAAAGGTCTGGCAAGGAACCAAAAGCCCTGGTTGGTGGTGGCTGCCAGCCTTTTTGGGATCTCAGGCAGCTTATTTCAGCTCTTCACGCCCTTCTCTGTGAAATCAGGTTCTTGGACTCGGTGATCTCTGAAGTCCATCCATTTCTGTAATTCTGTTTTGTGATCATTTAATTCTTTTAAACAATCACTATTGAGCATCCTGTGCCAGGCACTTTCTAGGCCCAGGAGAATGATTCACAGACCCCACCATTTCAGGACCCGCCATCTTATTAAGTGAGAGAGGGTGGGTAGCACAAAGATGGAAATGGGTGTATATGCTTGTTCCAGAGCTGGTTTATAACATGCTGGAAGGTCCTTAATAAAAGGCCATGATCTCTGCCTGTCTCCTATCTGGGCCTCAGCCATTTTTGTAGTCCAATAAATGGGCATTAAATGCACTGAGTCACCAAACACATTTTTCACCACATTTCCACCACCCCCCATCCAGTGAGCCCTGGTGACAAGGAGAAATGCTTGCATATGTGGCATGAGCTGCAAGTTGTGAAGGACAAATACAGAATACATAATATAGCTGAGTGCTGAGTTAACTGTCTTACTGAAGTCCAAATGTTATCTTTCAGCCATCACTCCCCCATCCTGTGAGCTGTTTACTTTTATCAGTTAGATTTTAAAAAATCAATGTCATGCAAAACATAATTATATTCATAGCAACCCAAAAATGTTTCTTCATTTAAGACCCACAGCCATATCCATGTGACCACTCTCCATCAGAAGATACTGTTTGAAGTGTCAGCTCAAAAGCTCCCACTGCCCAGCAAGGCCAAATGCCAACATACAAAACAATCCTCCAAGCCAGTTGAGTTTATGTCTAATGTCAAACACAGCTTTGAAATACAGGTTTAGACAGCACGTGAACCGCTGGTGAAGAATTGCTTCAACAGGATCAGCCCTTTAAGGGCCAAAGGAGTAAACATGATCTTCCATGTGGATGAACTGCAGTGGCTGTGTATTGATGAGACACGTTCAAGTTTTACCTTCAGCTGTGCAGTCAGAAGTAGACTCTTTCCTTGCTTGGGTGTGAAAGCCCATCTATAAACAGCTTTACCAGCTCTGTGATGCCAGACAATCAGACCACTGAAAGACAGGATGGTAAGTGCTGCCTATTACCAGGGATTATTCTGCGAGGCTCAGCAGAAGTAGGGTGCTTTGTCCTGTCCCCCATTATGTGAGTAAACATCTCATTCTTCTAGGAGCCCCTGCTCCTTCTCTTAGTCTCTTGCTGCTACTGTTTAGCCATATCAGCAGCAGGGAAGCAAAAGGTAGAGGAGCCAACCGCAAAACAGGCCCATGCCAATGCCAGGTGGGTAGCATTCTCTTTCTAGGAATTGCTGTTTAGCCACGGACCCATTACTCAGAGTGAACTCAGGGTGGTTTAGGGTAGAGTTTTTCTGGGAAGCAATAAAGCCATCCAGGGAGCCACTGTAAACCAGACAACCCAAAAATGTTCCTTGAGACCTAACATATACCAACAGGCTCCAGGCCCTGAGGATGGGCTCCCTGCTCTCATGGAGCACACACTTAATGAGACAAGAAAGATAATAAATAATTACATCATATGCCATGTGGTTTTCAGGGCAAGAGAGAGAAATCAGGACAAGGGGAAAGATGTTATTCTAGATGGACTGCTCAGACAAGTTTCCTCTGACAATGCAATACTTGAATGAAGAAATTGAGTCACACACATATCTGAGGCAAGAGTTTCAGGCAGAAGAAATAGCAAGAAAAAGCCCTGGCTGGAGATGTGCTTGGCATGTTTGAGGACCCGAAGGTGGCACTTTGAAGACATGGTGACAGAAATTCTTCCTGGAGTGCCTGTTACAGGAGACACTGAGTTAGATGGTGAATAAGGGGCTTCTTAGTAAAATTGCTAGTGATGTTCTCTCTGTGTGAATGGTGGGTTTTGCTCCTGCCTGTAATGTGTCCCCACATCTTCTAATCCCTCCATCCAGTCTCCTCAGCATGTGTTTTTTCAAAGGGCCAAAGTTTCTGAAATCCAAGCAGTCTCACAGGCAAAGCCACAACAGAATGAAAAAAGAAAAATAAGTCTGGTCTTAAAAATACTTGTAAAGAAAAATGTCTTTGGTTATTTTCTGTTGATCATCTACTAAGATACAAACGCTTTCTTATATATCATTCTGTACATCGATGTTATTATCCTCATTTTACACATGAGTAATCTGGATCAGGATTTGAACCCAGGCTGTCTGACTCCAGAGCCTGTGTTCTTTTCCACTATAGAGCATCACCTCCTGTGTGCTGTGATTATGTGCATTGGATACTACAGACTCATTGCTAACCCAGTGGTACAAAGTGTTGTCAGAGAACAGACTTCCAGATTTGGTTCGAGACTGTGCAGGGACCCCCCCAGTAACTGTCAAGTAGTTTGGATATGATGGCTGCCAGTTCCTCAAAGCCTATGTTTCTCCTAAATGTGTATCATGTCTCCATTGCAAGTTCCGCCATCCCACAAACCTAGGGGGTGGAACAAAATGCCATCTTTAGCTCAACTCACATATGAAGCCCTCAAATGATGAGACTAAGGCAGGGCATGCTTGGCTTTGAGAGATACTGCCATATGCTTTCACAGTTAACCAGTGCCTTCTTCTAAGCTAGCACAGTATGTGTAGCTCCCACACATGAAATGGCACAAATAAGTTAATACTCATTTTCCTTTCTTTAAAGAGACTTCTAGCGCTTGCTTCGGCAGCACATATACTAAAGAGACTTCTGGAATCGAGGAATGTGAGCGTCAAAATGGACCTGAGGTTCTTTGAGACCCATCATCCTCTGATGGTTCCCTTACTGCCCCATCTTTTTGCCCAGTGGTCATCCAGTTCATGCTTGAACACTCCAGTTTCCAGGGAACACACTACCTCGTGAACAGCTCTTCTGTCTCTGCGTGGCTCTGAGCAGCTTCCTTACACTGTGCCAATATCTCTCCTCCCTTAGGCTCTACCCTGTGAAATTAATTCATACTCTTCCTGGGAGGCTATGCAGTACATTTCTAATCCCTGTTACAAGGAAGCCAAATATTTGCACTATACTTCTATTAACATAACCTAAAATCACAGCCTTTTTTGGCACTCACATTATACTATTCATTCACATCGAGGCTTTCATCAACTAAAAGTTGTGGGGACTTTTTTTTTAGTTTATTGCTGTTAAGCCATATCTCTGTGTCCTCACTAGTACAGTCAACTTAATGGACAATTACAAGACTTCATCTTTATTAAACTTTCACTAGATGCACATCTGTTTACAAGATCTTTCTAGATCTTGATGTTTTTATCCATTTTATTGCTATTCCTCTCACTTTCACTTCATCTGTGATAATTTGGGGAAGCATCTGTCAACAGGGCTTCAAAATCAAATATCTGTAGAGACCAAGGAGTAGATCAATGGGGCTGGGTGTAAGTGTACACTCTGGGTGAGTGATGTGGGCTCTGTGAACACAGGAGCTCCCCCTTGGCAGAGGGGCAGCTACTACTTACTTCAGCTGACTCTTGCTCTGCAGGAATGCAAATACACTATTGCCTGATCTCCAGCTTCTTTTAGAATCTGGCATTCTGGATTTTTTTTTTTTTGAGTCTCCTGATTTTAAAACATTGACTCTCTTTTTTTACCATCATGTGGGATAAAAATGTCTAGGGACTTCCCGGGTGGCACAGTGGTTAAGAATCCGCCTATCAATGCAGGGGATACGGGTTCGAGCCCTGGTCTGGGAAGATCCCACATGCCGTGAAGCAACTAAGCCTGTGCGCCACAACTACTGAGCCTGCGCTCTAGAGCCCATGAGCCACAACTACTGAAGCCCGGGCGCCTAGAGCCCATGCACCACAAGAGAAGATCCCGCTTGCCGCAACTAGAGAAAGCCTACGCGCAGCAACGAAGACCCAACGCAGCCAAAAATATATAAATAAATAAATGTTTAAAAAAAAATGTCTATAGAACAGATGTCCTATGGGCCACCAGTTAAAATCAATTAATTCATCATTAAAGTAATTGAACTGTCAGAGCCTGTGACACCACTAGAAACTACCCTCCAAGGCATTCTGAATTCATTCTCCAGCACTGTCTGAACGTGGTCCTTCAGCCACTTACTAAACCACCTAGTTGGGTTAACATCCAGCCTCTCATTTGCCGTCTTGCCCAGATACCCTGGGAACTGCTCCATAGAGGAATCGTCTCACTTCAGAAGGGAGTATATACAGTGCAGGCAGAGTTCAAGCCCTGGAGTCAGACATGGCTGGAGTCTCATCTTCCCCCTGCTACTTCCTGGCTGTGTGACCTTGGGCAAATTCCTTCACTTCTCTGTGCTTTAGTTTTCGCTCTGTAAAATGAGGATAATAATAGTGTCCACTTCTGGGCTTCCATGGTGGCACAGTGGTTGAGAATCTGCCTGCCAACGCAGGGGACACGGGTTCAAGCCCTGGTCTGGGAAGATCCCACATGCCGCGGAGCAACTGGGCCCGTGAGCCACGATTGCTGAGCCTGCGCGTCTGGAGCCTGTGCTCCGCAACAAGAGAGGCCACGACAGTGAGAGGCCCGCGCACCGCGATGAAGAGTGGCCCCCACTTGCCACAACTGGAGAAAGCCCTCGCACAGAAACAAAGACCCAACACAGCTTAAAAAAATAAATAAATAAATAAATAAATAAATTTATTTTAAAAAAATAGTGTCCACTTCAGAGAGTTGACATTAGTATTTTACAAAATCATACATGTAGGGTACTTAGTTCAGAGTCTAGCACATGGGAATTGTTCAATAAATTTTACCTATCCTTATTACATTTATGGTTATATACTTATTACTATTGTTATTAGTATGAATCACATTATTACATCTGACACCTACTGCAAATGTGACTGGACAACGAGGACAACCCAGTGAGCACAGCTGGATGTTAGAAACATCCCCAACCTTTGTCCTTCACTCGTGACCCCCTCAGCCTGGAAACCTTGGCACATTGCTAAAGTTCCTCTTAGAGAAAATACCTCCAATGGTGAGAGCAGAAATCCCCATTTTGCCTTCATGTGGCACAGAGCAGATCATGCTACTCCTCTCCTTGAAAACTTGCAACAAGGGTTCCTCTTTCTTGCAGAATGGAGTACACACTCTTTTGTCTGTCACTCAAGGTACTCTCCCACGTGGTCTCTGCCCACATCTTCAGCTCTTCCCTCAGAACTTCCCCAGGAGCCTCCACCTAAGGAATTCTATACCTACAACTTGCCACTGCCGGATGTGTCCCGGAACCTTCTATACCCATCCTGTGAGCTCATCTCCCTCACCTGGCCATTCACTGACTAGATCCCATTCAGCTTTCAAACCCTGTGAAATTCAAGTCCACTGTGAGAAGTTCTTCCTTAGAAATTATTTAGCATTTACTGTTTCTACTACTTATTTGGCTTTAGCATATTCTGCTTTCTTTTTTTTTTTTTAACACTAGTGGCATTCTTTCTTTTTTTTTAATAAATTTATTTATTTTATTTATTATTTTTATTTTTGGCTGTGTCGTGTCTTTGTTGCTCCACACGAGCTTTTCTGTAGTTGCGGTGAGTGGGGGCTACTCTTCATTGCAGTGCACAGGCTTCTCATTGTGGTGGCTTCTCTTGTTGCGAGCATGGGCTCTAGGTGCGCAGGCTTCAGTAGTTGTGGCATGCGGGCTCCGTAGTTGTGGTGCATGGGCTTAGTTGCTCCTCAACATGTGGGATCTTCCCAGACCAGGGCTCAAACCCATGTCCCCTGCATTAGCAGGCGGATTCTTAACCACAGCGCCACCAGGGAAGCCCCTATTCTGCTTTCTTTTGTTGCTTGACTGGTAAGCCACAGAAGAGGGTCTGGGTCTTGGTCTTTTTTGTGACTCTCCCCAACATACACACACACACACACACACACACACACACACACAGAGCATAAGGCAGAGAACATTGAGAATGCTCAATAAAGAAACATTTTTGGCCTGAATCAATGGCCTGAAGGACTGTTCCTTTCAACAGTTATGGCCCAATAAATTATACCGGCTTTGCCTCCTAGAGAGAAAGGCCACACTAAGGCTCCACAGATGGGGAAACTGCTCTGTCTGCCAAAACCCAGATGCAGGGCAGCCTTGGCCCTCTTTGGCTGTCTACCTGAATCTGGGTTTAACAACTTGGACTGCAGTTTTACAGTTTAAGTCACCAGGCTCAGCACAACAGCATGAGTTCTTTGTCCACATGCTGGTGCCTGGTGTTAAGGGAACTGGTTCACCCTGCTGAGGAGACCTTCGGGGGCAGAGGGGGTGCCTGTGCTCCAAGCTGTAAGGCAGGGGGCTTGTCTGCAAAAGGAGCCTTCCTCTGGACCCTACACAGGAAAAAAGAAGCGAGGGAAGTTTGTAGCATGAGGATCTGGGCTGGATGCTGGGGGAAAGGGGTGGGGGTTGAGGTTGAGGACAGGGGAAATAGAATGACCTTGAAGGTCATGACTGAACAGGACAAAACAATTGGCCTGTAACCTTCAAAAATACCGAGGACATGAAAGTCAAAGAAAGCCTGAGGAACTGCCAGACTGAAGGAGAATAGACACATGACGCCTAAATGAACACGTGATTCTGAGCTTGATTGGCTTTCTGTAAAGGACATCGTTAGGGCTATAGACAAAATTCTGTTGGAGTCTGAAGAGTTAATGGTATTAGTATTAATTTCCTGATTTTAATGCCTGTGTTGTGGTTACATAGGAGAATGTCCTTGTTTGCAGGAAAACACACACTAAAATATTCGGAGGTAATGGGGCATCAGATTGGCAACTTACTCTCAAATGGTTCAGGGAAAAAGTTCTCTGTACTGTACTTACAACTTTTCTATAAGTTTGTGTTTGTATCAAAAATGTGTTATCAGGTAATTGATATAGATTTATGATTTTTAAGTAGAAATCTTACCAAGTTTATATACAGTAGAGAAACATGTCAGAGAAATTAGATTCACCATATCTATATGCTTAATTTATTAGATTTATAAAAATTACTTAGGTACTTGGAAGGGTTTGTCAGTTAAATAATTGAAGTACCTTTAAAAGGAAATAGAGGGACTTCCCTGGTGGCGCAGTGGTTAAGAATCTGCCTGCCAGTGCAGGGGACACGGGTTCGAGCCCTGGTCCGGGAAGATCCCACATGCCGTGGAGTTACTAAGACCGTGCACCACAACTACTGAGCCTGCGCTCTAGAGCCCGTGAGCCACAACTACTGAGCCCACGCACCTAGAGCCTGTGGTCTGCAATCAGAGAAGCCACCGCAATGAGAAGCCCGCATACCGCAACAAAGAGTAGCCCCTAGCTCACCACAACTAGAGAAAGCCTGCACGCAGCAACAAAGACCCAACACAGCGAAAAGTAAATAAAATTAAATCTTTAAAAAATAAAAAAATACATAAAAGTCCTTAAAAGTAATTGCTAAAATTTTCTAGGTTTATAAATAGAATAGGGCCTTCAACTGAACTTAAAAATCTAATGAATATTTACTTTTTAAAGCCAGAGTAAATACAGATAGTTTTCCCTGGGTAATATAAATTCAACAATTAACTAGCATTGCTTCAGCACTGATTTTGTGCCTAGAACTGCTAGGATAAAGAAGAAATGTAAAACATAATCTCTGACCTGCTAAGGAGATTATAACTAACCAGTGACATGAGATGAGCACAAAGGAAATGATAACAAATAAAACATCATGGCAAGTATCGGAAACTGAGATTATGTGGCATATCCTTGTGTATACCTGTATAACCCTAGAAAGCAGAACTCTAATCAAGAGGAAAATAAATGGAGGCACTTACAGTATTCAGCTTTAATACTCAGGATGGGATAGTCTACACTGCAAGAACAAACCAACCTTGAACTCTCAGGAGCATAACACATAAAATTTGTATCTTGTTCATGCAAGGTTAAATGCAGGCAAGAGTAGCTATTTGTCGTGCAGTGATTTAGCAATCAAGACACCTTTCATCTTACAGTTCCACTGTTTGCAACCATTGCTTCCAGGGTTGCTGCAAGAGGAAAACAAGAGAGTGGAAAACTCACACCTGTTCTTAAATGCCTCAGCCTGGAAATTACACTCACAGCCTAGACATAGTAATGCAGTCCCACCTAATCACAAGGATGCCAGGAAATGTGGTCCTCCTGTGTGCCCACAGAGGAGAAGAGAATCAAGTCTGTTCTCTTCCACAACAGCACATTTGAAGAGTATAATGATTAGGAACACAGCCTTTGGAGGCAGATGGACCTGGTTTGAACCTAGATGCACCCAGTTAAAGTAACGTTGTGTGTGACTTTGAGCGAATAACTTCTTTGGGCTTCTCTGTAAAATAGACTAAGAATAACTACCTCAGATGGTTGTTGTAAGAATTAAAAGATGATATCTTATCACAATGTAAGGACTGAAAAAATAGTTGTTGTTGTTGCTGTTATTATCATTGTCATTATTATTACCAAGCCATCCACCAGTGGAACTTATAACTTGGAAACTAGTGAGTTTCCTCTTACTAGGAGGTATCTAAAGAGAGACAGGGCAGCAGTTTATCCAGGATCCTGTGGGAAAGGTTCAAGCTTCAGAGAGTCGGTCAGGCTAAACCTATAAGAAACTTTCATGGAGATTCTGTTCTGTTCTAAGTGCACTAGAAGATGAAGGAAATTGGTGTGGAGTACAGATGAGTCTTGAAAGATGAGAACAGTTGGTCATGGCCACCATCAGCACTTGACTGCAGAGTAACTCTTCGTCAGGTGGCCCCAAAGGAAAGCATGGAGTCAGAAGACCTGGCTGAGAAGTTTTCTTTTGCCTCTTTCAAATGTAACACTAGCTTCTTCCTTAAGAGTGTGTGTGCTATCATTTCAACAGATGGTGCTGGGATTACTGGTTATTCACATGCAAAAGAATGAAGTTGGACCCCTTCCTCACATGCGCCATATGCAAAAATTAACTCAAAATCGATCACAGACCTAAATGTAAGGACTAAAACTCTTATAAGAAAACATAGGCATTGGGACTTCCCTGGTGGTCCAGTGGCTAAGACTCCACGCTCCCAATGCAGGGGGCCCAGGTTCAATCCCTGGTCAGGGAACTACATCCTGCATGCCGCAACAAAGATCCTACGTGCTGCAACTAAGACCCGGTGCAGCCTAAATATAAAATAAATAAATAAATATTTTAAAAAAAGAAAAAAACATAGGTGTTAATCTTCATGACCTTGGATTAGGCAAGAAGACACAAGCAACAAAAGGAAAATAGACAAAGTTGACTTCTTCAAAATTACAGACTTTTGTGCTTCAAAGAACACTATCAAGAAAGTAAAAAGATGAACTTCCAGCGCAGTGGTTAAGACTCCGCCTGCCAGTGCAGGGGACATGGGTTCAAGCCCTGGTCCGGGAAGATCCCACATGCTGCGGAGCAGCTAAGCCCATGCACCACAACTACTGAGCCTGCGCTCTAGAGCCCACGAGCCGCAACTACTGAGCCTGAGTGCCACAACTACTGAAGCCCATGGGCCTAGAGCCCATGCCCTGCAACAAGAGAAGCCACCCAATGAGAAGCCCGCAAACCACAGCGAAGAGTAGCCCCCACTCGCCGCAACTAGAGAAAAGCCCACGCGCAGCAACAAAGACCCAAGGCAGCCAAAAATAAAAATAAATTAATTAATTAAAAAAAAAAAAGAAAGTAAAGAGACAACCCAGCAAATGGGAAAAAGTGTTTCCAAGTTATAGATCTGATAAGGGTCTAGTATCCAGAATATATAAATAACTCTTTCAACCAAATAACAAAAAGAAAAACAACTCAATTAAAAAATGACAGGGCTTCCCTGGTGGCGCAGTGGTTGAGAATCTGCCTGCCAATGCAGGGGACACGGGTTCGAGCCCTGGTCTGGGAGGATCCCATATGCCGCGGAGCAACTGGGCCTGTGAGCCACAGCTACTGAGCCTGCGCATCTGGAGCCTGTGCTCCGCAATAGGAGAGGCTGCCATAGTGAGAGGCCCGCGCACCGCGATGAAGAGTGGCCCCCGCTTGCCGCAACTGGAGAAAGCCCTCGCACAGAAACGAAGATCCAACACAGAAAAAATAAATAAATAAATAAATAAATATTTTAAAAAAAAAAAAATGACAAAAAAAGACAGTTCTCCAAAGAAGACATACAAATGGTGAATAAGCACATGAAAAGATGCTCAACATCATTAGTCATTAGGAAATGCAAATCCAAATCACAATGAGATACCACTTCAAACCCACTAAAATGACCATAGTAAAAAAGATGGGGACTTCCCTGGCAGTCCAGTGGTTAAGACTCACAGGGAGCATGGGTTCGATCCCTGGTAGGGGAACTAAGATCCCGCATGCTGCACAGTGTGGCCCAAAAATAAAAGATGGAGAATAATAAGTGTTGATGAGACTATGAGAAATTGGAATCTTCACATGTTGCTAGTGGTATGCAAAATTGTGCTGCCATTTTGGAAAACAGTTTGGCAGTTCCTCAAAAAGTTAAATATAGTTTTACCATATATGACCCAGCAATTACACTCTTAGGTATATACTCAAGAGAGATGAAAACATATGTCCACACAAAAAGTTGTACACAGATGTGCATAGCAACATTATTCATAATAGCCAAAAAGTGGAAAAAACCTAAATGTCCAACTGATGAATGATAAACAAAATATGATATACCCATACAATGGAATATTATTCAACCACATAAAGAAATAAAGTATTGATAAAAGCTACTATACAGATGAACCTTAAAAAATTATGCTAAATGAGAGAAGCCAGTCACAAAACATCACATTTTATATGATTTCATTTATATGCGATGTCCAGAATAGGCACATCTATAGAAACAGAAAGTAAATTAGTGGTTGCCTAGGGCTAGAGGTGTTGGGGGGAAATGGGAAGTGACTGTTAATAGTCTTGGGTTTCTTTTTGAGGTGATGGTATTCTAAAATTGGTTGTGGTTATGTTTGTACAACTCTAAATATACTAAACATCATTGAATTAGACAGTTTAAAAGGGTGAATTGTAAGGTGTGTGAATTATCTCAATAGAGCTGCTATATTTTTAAAAATTGCAAAACACATACCTGAGAAAGGAATTATATCCACAACATGCAAAGAACTCTTAAAACTCAACAATAAGAAAACAAACAACCAAGTTTAAAAATGGGCAAAAGATCTGAACAGATCCTCACCAAATAAGTTATGCAGATGGCAAATGAGCATGTGAAAAGATGCTCAATATAATATCTCACTAGGGATTGCAAATTAAACAACTGCACACCTTTTGAAATAACCAAAATCCAAAGAACAGACAACGCTAAATGCTAGCAACAATGTGCAGCAACAAGAACTCTGAGCCTGTGCTCAGAGCCCGCGTGCCACAAGTACTGAAGCCCGTGCGCCTAGAGCGTGTGCTCTGCAACGAGAGAAGCCACCGCAAGGAGAAGGCTAAGCAGCACAACGAAGAGTAGCCCCCACTGTCCGCAACTCGAGAAAGCCCACGCGCAGCAACGAAGACCCAACACAGCCAAAAGTAAATAAATAAATTTATTAAAAAAAAAAAGTCTACACAGAAATCTGCACATGAATGTTTATAGCAGCTTTATTCATAATTGCTAAAAAACTGAAAGCAACCAAGCTATCCTTCAAAAGGTGAACAGATAAATTATGGTAATCCATAAAGTGGAATATTATTCAATGATAAAATGAAATGATCTATCAAGCCCAAAAAACCATGAAAGAACCTGAAATACATAGTGCTAAGTAAGAGAAGCCAGTTGGAGAAGGCTACATAGTATGTGATTCCAATTATATGACATTCTGGAATAGGCAAAACTATAGGGACAGTAAAAAGATCAGTGGTTGCCAGGAGTTTGGGGGTGGGAGAGATAAATAGGTGGAGCACAGGGGATTCTTAAGGCAGTAAAACTTTTCTGTATTATGCTATAATGGTAGATACATGACATTATGCATTTGTCAAAACCCATAGAAAATGTACAATGCAAAGAGTGAACCTTAATGTAAACTATGCACTTCAGTTAATAATAATGTATCAATACTGGTTTATCAATTCTAACAAATATACCACATTAATGCAAGAGGTTAATAATAGGGGAAACTGCGTGTGTTGGAGGGCATATGTGGGAACTCTCCCTACTATCTGCTCAATTTAGTGTAAACCTAAAACTGGTCTAAAAATGGTCTATTGATTTAAAAAAAAAAAAACTAAGGAAAAGAATATTGCAAACAGAAGGGAGATTAAAAATACACAAGACTAACACAGATCAGGCCAAAAAATATGAACAAATGGTACTCTTTTTAAAATTTATTTATTTATTTATTTTGGCTGCGCTGGGTCTTAGTTCAGGCACGAGGTATCTTCGTTGCGGCATGTGGGATCTTTAGTTGCAGCATGCATGTGGGATCTAGTTCCCCGACCAGGGATCAAACCCGGGCCCCCTGCGTTGGGAGAGTGGAGTCTTACCCAGTGGACCACCAGGGAAATCCCAGTACTCTTTAAAAATAATTTAAATTTTTTTCAGAGTTTGTGTGCATTTCAGATACCTGCACTTTCAGGTTCATTGTAGCATTATTCACAGTAGCCAAGATATGGAACCAATCTAAATGTCCATCAGTGGGTGAATGAATTTTAAAATGTGGTATATACATCCAAAGGAATATTATTCAGCCTTAAGAAAAGAAGGAAATCCTGCCATTTACGACAACATGGTTGGACATGGAGGACATTATACTAAGTGAAATAAGCCCAACAAAGAAAGACAAATACCATATGGTATTACTTATATGTGGGATCTAAGAGAGTCAAACTCTAGAAGCACAGAGTCAAATGGTGTTTACCAGGGGGGGGCTGGAAAGAGGGGTAAATAGGGAGGTGATGGTCAAAGGGTACAAAGTTTCAGTTAATGCAAAATAAGTTCTGGAAATCTATATAGCATAGTGCCTACTGCTAACAATACTTTATTGTACACTCAAAATTTGCTAAGCGGGTAGATCTTATTTTAAGTGTTCTTACCACAAAAAATAATAATAAAAAAATAGTAAGGGGGAATGGGAGGAAACTTTGGGAATGGATGGGTATGTCTATGGCTTGGATGGTTGTTATGGTCTTATGGGTGTACATTTATCCCCAAACTCATTGAGTTGTATGCATTAGTAGGTACAGCTTTTTTACGTGTCAATCATACCTAAATAAAGTAGTTTTATAAATAAATAAATAAATAAATGGCGTCTATGTGCTTGCCAACTATGATGTTTCTTCTCTTGCAAAGCACAGATAATGTCATGGCACTGTGTCTCCCTGTTGCTACTCAATGTTCAGAACAAAAGCAATGCCACAGTAGGCATCAGAAACTCTCCTGACAGCCACAGGAAGCCAGGGAGACTTCTGCTCCAAAAATTTAACTAGGGAAAAAAAAACGTCCTCTACCTTTATCCCGAATTTAATAATCACTAAGAGTTATTCTGTGTCACCATGATCGGTGTTCTTTTTTGGTATGTGTCCATTTAGAATACAGGCACTGTATTTAGAAGCAGCCATCATGGGCTCGCATAGAACCAACTTTCTTTCCTTGCTCTGCCAAAGCTGTGGGAGGGATGCTGTCCCTGACCGGCAGGAATAAACCAGAACATGCTTGTCCACTTAGGTCCTAATCAAGAAAAGAGCAAGAACTACACACATCACCAGTGAACTAGGGACCATAGGGCAGTAGCTTTCTACCCTGCTCTGCTTGGACTCACTCAGGGATCCTGTCAAAATCACAGGTGCCCGGCCCTATGCTGTTCATTCAGTCAACAGATATTTATTAAGCATCTTTATTTTGTGCCAGGCACTGTTCTGTTTACTTAGGATATAAGACTGACAAAAAAAAAAAAAAGACAAAATTCCTTGCTTTTGTGGAGCTCATGTTCTAGTGGAGAAAAAAAGAAACAATAAACACAATAAATTAGTAAATGGCATGGATGTTGTAAGGAGCTGAGTGCTATGGAGGAAAGACGTAAGGCAAGGAAGATGGAACGCGTTAAGGAAGGTGAAAGGAGTTGGTTGCAATTTTAAATCTCGGGGGCAGGGTCAGTCCACTGGGAGGACTAGACCTGAAGATGGGGGAGTTAGCCACCCAGCCTCAGGCAGAGGGAGCAGTATCTGAGGCCGGGGGAATGGGGCCTGGTCTCTTGTAGAATCTGCAAGGACTGGCCTTGGCTGGAACCCAGATGTCCATCCTCTGCCACTTGGAGATGGATGGTCCCACCTGGTTTCCCTTTCTCTATCTTGGGGTTTGAGAGATGGGTATGTGACCATTAGGAGCTCTTCTAACTTGAAACTCTGCTGACAGGTTGGAACAAGGAGGAGAGAGATCGGAGGGGCTGACACCAGTGGAAACGCCACTTCTGACTTGTCAGAGTGAGTGACAGCGGACACGAAAAAGCCCGAGGCAGCCGCTGAGTGCTGGGTGCTGTGGATGCAAGCTCAGAGCCAAGCATGGGATCGAAGGTGTGGTGTGACAGCAGAGGCAGCTGCAGCTTAAGGCGAACTCGACAGTATGTGTGGTCCCTGCTTAACTTATTTACTCGTTAAGTGTGGAACCTACTCTGATTTCACACGGGTGAGGTTTGTATAAAACATATGACATCAGTGTGTATATACTTCCAACCATTGTTTCAGGAGAAACCTATTGGTGTGGGGAGTTTCATCTACAGAGTTCATGGACGTGGAAATGGCAGCTATTACAAAAACTGAACACATGCTTGAAACAGAAAAGGTGCTAAATATGACTTCACTCCACACAGCAGGGTGCTAGTCAGGATAAGATACATTACCAACAACCCAAACCTCAGTGGTTTATAACAACAGAGGTTATTTCCACTGGATCTATGTGTCTATCATGAGCTGGCTGGGGCCACTGCCCCACATCTCCTCATTCTAGGACCCAGACTGGGGAAGCAGCTGTCATCACAAACATTGCCGGCGCAGAGCAAAGGGAAAGAGATCTTGGAAGGGTCTCGTACTCAAAATTAGATGCTTGAGCCCAGGCATGGTGCTTCCACTCAGGACTCAGGAGCTAGAAGGAGCTACATGGCCCTACCCAACACAAGGGGGCCAGGAAATGCAGTCCTACCAAGGCCGGGGCAGCAGAAAGCTGGAAGTATTTGGTGAATAGTGGGAGTGACCATCCTAAAATATCAGCGCTGTCTGGTGCTCAGACAACTGGCCGCAGGCAAACCCAGCCAGCCGGCCCACAGCACCCCCTGGAGGTCGGGGTATGGCCTCTGAGATGTAAATTGCCAGCCAGTGCTCCTTGATGCAGGTTGGTAGGAACAATTACCTATGAACAGAGACAAATAATAGAATGGTTGTACTTGTCACCAAAGAACATCTAAGCAAGAGAGAACATGACAAGGGTAAACTTTGTATCAGGTTACGTAAAAAGACAAAAAAGCAAGCCTGCCTTCTCTAGCCCAAGACCTCTGAATGTCACCTGAATGTCTCAGGAGCCGGGACTCAGAAGAAAAATACCGTGTTCTGTTCTAGATGTGCCAAAGTTTGAGAAAGCAGAATGTCTAGAGGGCTGGATCCAGCAAGCAGGTAGTGATTTATTTCAGGTGAGAAAGATGGGCTTAGAGACACATGTTCAGAAGTCATCTACATTGAGCTGAGAACCAAACCAGGAAGAATGAGGAAAAGGTCAAGGAAAAATGCCTATGCCCTCGGACACTGGCAAAGAGAGACCAGGATGTCAGAGGACCCAGGAGGGCACGTCCAGGATGAGGGTATGGAGGGGAGAACAGCCATATGGATTTGGTCCCAGGGGTTGAAGTGGTGCATGCAGGCAGAGGGAATACATGAGCAAATGGCAGGGGCCTCAGCTTAGACATGGCAGCCCAGGAAAGCCTCCAGCTTCCCTAAACTGCATCAACGGCCCCCTTGCAGTCTGCCCTTCCCCCCTCCCTATCCCTCTCCTTGGACCAGGGCTTCTGGTCACCTGGGACAGTGTTTTGTTCACTGTGACCTTCCGACACTTGGAAGGAACATGATAAATGCTCAACAAATGAAGAGATGGACGAGGAGAAAGAGAGGTATATCCAGAAACTAGTGACGACTGAAGCTACGGGTTCAAATCAGGGAAAAATAGAAAACAAGGAAGCAAAGATAGATGCAATTGGTTTAATTCGACACATGCTGTCCTCAGCCCTCTGGGGGAGGGTGTGGAGGGATACAGGGTGTGAGAGAACACAGGGCCTATTTTCAGGGTGCACACAGCCCAGTGGGGAGAGATCGCAGGCCACACAGAACTCCAGTATCACAGAATGAGGGAAGCGCTAGAAGAAACTCACAGAGTGCTATGTAAAGTAAGGAGAGACAGAAAAGCAACCTGAATGAGATGGCATTTGAGATGTGCAGTTGAAAACAGGGATGGGTTTTCCAGGTAGATGAAACAGAATGATGAAAGGCACCAGCCCGGGAAACCGTGGCCTCCCCAACACACGGGACATTGGCATCTAGAGTTGGGAGAAGGAATCACTGGTTTGTTAATAAGGAAAGAGCAAATTCTTCTTCATAGGGATTATTCTGTGTGAACACCAAAATGTGAGCAGAGGGGAATGACTCAGACCATAGGCAGCGTCTTTGCTCTTTTGTGTGGTCACTAAGCTGATCTCACCCAGGAACAAAAATGCTCAAAAGGACAAATGCAAACAGCAGGTGTCAAGAGGCACCTTCCTTCCCCTTCTCACCCGCTTGAGAAGACCTACATGAGGGAAGAAGAAAACCACTTTATCGTTGACTTCACTGGTGCCCTAAAAGAAAAACTTCCGGCTTGTATTCTTTCAGAGAGTCTGGATGGAATTTTTTTTTTTTTTGGCCAGGCCTCGCGTCTTATGGGATCTTAGTTCCCCAACCAGGGATTGAACCCCGGGCCCTCAGCAGTGAGAGCATGGAGTCCTAACCATTGGACCACCAGGGAATTGCCTGGATAGAATTTTTAGACTTTATATTTCAAAATAAGTGACTGTGACTTTTTTTTTTAATTAATGTATTTTTTGGCTGCGTTGGGTCTTCGTTGCTGCACGCTGGCTTTCTCTAGTTGCGGCGAGCGGGGCTACTCTCTGTTGCAGTGTGTGGGCTTCTCATTGCGGTGGCTTCTCTTGTTGTGGAGCACGGGCTCTAGGCACACAGGCTTCAGTAGTTGCAGCACATGGGCTCAGTGGTTGTGTCTCGTGGGCTCTAGTGCGCAGGCTCAGTAGTTGTGGCACACGGGCTTAGTTGCTCCGCGGCATGTGGAATCTCCCTGGACCAGGGCTCGAACCCATGTCCCCTGCGTTGGCAGGCGGATCCTTAACCACTGTGCCACCAGGGAAGTCCCAGTGACTGTGATTTATTTGCCACAGTCACTTGTCAGTTTGGGACAC
Source organism: Balaenoptera musculus (assembly GCF_009873245.2). Lineage (NCBI taxonomy): Eukaryota > Metazoa > Chordata > Mammalia > Artiodactyla > Balaenopteridae > Balaenoptera > Balaenoptera musculus. Next base: position 60,104,998 of record NC_045800.1, on the reverse strand, counting down.
TGGCAAAGTAACCAGCCTCTTCGATTAGCCAGAGGACCTGTCCCTCTCACAAGGGCCCCCAAAGTTCTTCCAAACAAATTCTGCAAGAGGAGAGGACCAGTGATGCTGGCACTAGTGGCCACTTCATGCCAGAACTGAACTGTGGCAACCAGAGCCAGGGAGCCGGAGCAGAGTTGGGGGCAGGACCCCAGGTGGAGGACACACTTCCAGGCAGGCTTCGGCTCTCCCCTAGCAGAGCACAGGAGAACAGGTTCTAAGCTCCCTGTCGCCCAGCAGTTCTGCTCCTCAGAAGGAGGAGGGGGCTTCCCTGGTGGCGCAGTGGTTGAGAATCCGCCTGCCAATGCAGGGGACACGGGTTCGAGCCCTGGTCTGGGAAGATCCCACATGCCGCGGAGCGACTGGGCCCGTGAGCCACAATTGCTGAGCCTGCGCGTCTGGAGCCTGTGCTCCGCAGCAAGAGAGGCCGCGATGGTGAGAGGCCCGCGCACCGCGATGAAGAGTGGTCCCCACTTGCCGCAGCTAGGGAAAGCCCTCGCACAGAAACGAAGACTCAACGCAGTCATAAATAAATAAATAAATAAATAAATAAAAGAACGTGAATTTCTTTTAAAAAAAAAAAAAAAAAAAGAAGGAGGAGGGCCTTCCCGTGTTCGGCAGTACTTATCCCTGTGAACGAAGGCAAACCTCCTGAGTATTTCTTTGTAAAACAGCCTTCTATAACTGTGGGAAGTGGACAGATCAGAAAGTGTACCCTCTCCGAAAGCAGATCAATATCCCTCCTTGATCTAAATAAAGTGACTTAACAAGTTTTCACTTAATATAGAGAGAGGATTTGCATCCAGTTCAACAATCTACCTGCCAAAAAGGCACTTTATGGGAACTAAAGCAGAGTTATGAACCTCTCAGCAAACTTGTGTATAATGGAAATTATAAATCAGCAGCAATGATATAATTATGAAGGATATTTTACAAGGAAAAATTTCTCCTAGCATGTTTAGAGATACTTTATGTTCCATAACATAAAACACTAATCCTGGGCTAACTGGAAACAATGACATGGTACGTAATAATGACATGTTCTGTTTTTTTTCCCCTGGTGAGTCCAAGTATTCATCTGAGCCCTTATCCTGATCTTTCTGGGTAATCAGATTTACAAATCTTAAAAATCTAATGTCTTGTGCTCAGAGGCAGGTCATGGCAGCCTCACCCAAGGTGGGGGGGGAACCAAAGGGGTGCAATGAAATAAGAACAACCAAGGACCAAGCCCCAAGGGCAGCAGAATGCACACCTGGGCACCAAACGTGATGGGCTCTTCTAGACCATCCTGAGTTGACCCCATATAAATTCAAATTAAGTGAAACCAAAAAAATTGTCTTTTTTTTTTTTTAAACCATCATGTTGTTTGTGTTTTTTTGTTTTTTTGTTTTTATTTTTGGCTGTGTTGGGTCTTTGTTTCTGTGCGAGGGTTTTCTCTAGTTGTGGCAAGCGGGGGCCACTCTTCATCGCGGTGGGCGGGCCTCTCACTATCGTGGCCTCTCTTGTTGAGGAGCACAGGCTCCAGACATGCAGGCTCAGTAGTTGTGGCTCACGGGCCTAGTTGCTCCACGGCATGTGGGATCTTCCCAGACCAGGGCTCGAACCCGTGTCCCCTGCATTGGCAGGCAGATTCTCAACCACTGCGCCACCAGGGAAGCCCAAAATTGTCATTTTTCATAGGATATAACATCTCAGGCCTTGGGAAGGAGAAGGACAGGAAAAATCAGAAATTCCCATATGCCATGTAAATGGCCAGTATATTGGATGGGAAAAATGCTGAATGAGAAGTAATATTTCCCAAAGTATGATACCCAAGATCACTTTAGGGGATACACAAAGGAATGTTTTTTTTTTAATTTGGAACATTCATATGTGTATGTTAATGAATAAAGACAAATGATACTGGCTTTTCATCTTAGGATACTGACATAAAATTTCCCTTCTGACTACATTTCAGTAAAGCAGCAAGTTCACTTAAATAAAACTTTTAATAAATAATAGCATGGTCAGCCCTCAGCTAATGGTAAAACAGTGATACTGATACCCCATTGTGAGGTCTGGGAAACAGGAAACAGAAACAGGTATCCTGAGACTGCTGGGTACGTCTTTCTGTCCCAGAGTGGGAAGAGTTTCTTTCATTCATTCATTTGGCTTTTAGCAAATGTTTTTTGGGTCCCTGTCACATCCAGACACTGTTCACTGACATCAGATGGCGACCAACACATGGTCCGCCCTTGAGGAGCTACACATTAGAAGGGATACAAACAATTAAAGAGACGGGGACCATATGCCATGGTAAGGGGAAAAAAAGGATCAAGACATGAAGTAATAAAAGAAATAGATGCTTTAAAACAATAGATAGTAAATTATACAAATATTTAACAGTCAGAAAAAAAGGAAACAAAATAATAATATAGTCATAGCAAAAATAATGATGTATAATACTGACTTTATTAATGAATAAAGATAATGTTTCAGGGGACTTCCCTGGTGGTCCAGTGGTAAAGAATCCACCTTCCAATGCAGGTGATGTGGGTTCGATCCCTGGTTGGGGAAATAAAATCCCACTTGCTGTGGGGCAACTAAACCTGGGCGCCACAACTACTGAGCTCGAGCACCTCAAAGAGAAAGACCACGTGCCACAAGCTACAGAGCCCACATGCCCTGGAGCCCACAGACCACAACCAGAGAGAGAAAACCCACACACCACAACTAGAGAGAAACCAGAGCACCGCAACAAAAGAGACCGTGGGCCACAACGAAAGATCCCGCATGCCTCAGTGAATCGAAAAAAAAGATAATGTTTCAATGTAGTACAATTTACCATGTACCAATCTTTGCATGTATTATTTCATTTATTCCTCACCACAACATTGCTAGTTAATTGTTATTAAATCCATTTTACAGGTGAGTAAACAGTCATCCCCAAACACACAGCAGTGCTGGGATTCAGACTCAGATCTTCTTGCTGCCAAAACCCAAGCACATTCAGTAAGTCATGTTGCCTGACTACAGCAGATGTGGGAGGTACAGGGGAGAGAGCAGGGAAGTGGAAGTAAAGTGTACAGCAAAGAGGAGGAAGAAGAGAGAAGAAGCAAAGAGGAAAAAGAAGTAAAGGAATGGATGAGAAGAACAGGGATGCAGATAAAGGAAGAGGACAAGGAAGTGGCAGGAAACCTGTATCTCTGTGATGGGGGAATTAAGAAGGAAAAGTTGATTCCATTTAGGCAGAAGGGTGGGCTGGGTATGGTGACCAGGCCAAATCTATTGTCCAAAAACCTTTAAGTTGAAGACATGGAATGTTCACAGTAGGAAAATATATAAAAAAAGAGAATAGATTTGTGGTTGCCTGTGGCTGGAGGCTTTGGGGTAAATGGGGAGTGACTGCTATGGGTACAGGATTTATTTTTCAGTGATAAAAAGATTCTAAAATTAATTGTGGGGACTTCCCTGGTGGCATAGTGGTTACGAATCCGCCTGCCAATGAAGGGGACATGGGTTCAAGCCCTGGTCTGGGAAGATACCACATGCTGCGGAGCAACTAAGCCCGTGCACCACAGCTACTGAGCCTGTGCTCTACAGCCCACAAGCCACAACTACAGAGCCCGCGTGCCACAACTACTGAAGCCTGCACGCCTAGACCCCATGCTCCACAACAAGAGAAGCCACCACAATGAGAAGCCTGCACACCTCAACAAAATGTAGCCCCCGCTTGCTGCAACTAGAGAAAGCCCATGCTCAGCAATGAAGACCCAATGCAGCCAAAAATTAATTAATTAATTAATTAAAATAAATAAATAATTAAATTAAATTAAGTTAATTGTGGTGATTGTTGTAGAACTCTGTTTTTAGAATACTAAAAACTATTGAATTGTATACTTTGGGTGAATTGTGTGGTATGTAAGTTGTATCTCAATAAGGTTTTATTTTTAAAAAAAGAATCAGAGAACTTGAAGATAGGTCAGTTGAGATTATCCAACCTGAGGAACAAAAAGAAAAATGATTGGAGAAAAAGAACAGAACCTCAGAGATTTGTAGGAAACTTTAAAGTGTATCAACATATGCATAAGAAGAGTCCCAGAAGGAGAGGAGAGAGAGAAATGGGCAAAGAGAATATTTGAAGAAATAATGGCTCAAAATTTCCAAAATTTGAGAAAAATCAATAATCTACATATCCAGGAAGCTCTGCAAAATCAAAGTAGGATAAATTCAAGGACTCTCAAACCTAGACTCAGCATAATTAAACAGTTGAAAGTTAAAGATACAGAGAGAACCTGGAAAACAGCAAGATAGAAGCAACACAATCACGTACGAGAGATCCTCAATAAAATTAACAGTTAAAATCTCATCAGAAACCATGGAGGCCAAAAGGCAGTGGGAAGACATATTCAAAGTACTGAAAGAAAAAACTGTCAGCCAAGAATTGTATATCCAGCAAAGTTATCCTTCAAACATTAAGGAGAACTCAAAAGATATTTGTATATCGATGTTCAAGCAGTATTATTCATAAGAGCCAAAAGGTGGAAACAAACCAGATGTCTGTCAACAGATGAATGGATAACAAAATGAGGTATACAGACAAAGGAATGAAATTCTGACACATACTACATGGATGAGCCGTAAACACATTATGCTAAGTGAGATAAGCAGGACACAAAAGGACAAACACTGTATGATTCCACTTATATGAGGTACATAGAGTAGGCAAATTCATAGAGACATAGAGATGAATGGTGGTGCTTGCCAGGGGCTGAGTAAGAGGGATTGGGGAATTAGTGTTTTTGCTTTTCTATATGCTTTTTTTTTTTTTTTTTTTTGCTGTGCCACGCAGCATGCATGTGAGATTTTAGTTCCCTGACCAGGGATCGAACCCATGCCCCCTGCAGTGGAAGAACAGTCTAGACTGCCAGGGAAGTCTGGGGTGTTACTGGTTAAAGAGCACAGAGTTTCAACTGGGGATGATGAAAAAGTTCTGGAGATGGATGGTGGTGATGGTTGCACAACAATGTGAATGTACTTAATGCCACAGAACTATACACTTTAAAATGGTTAAGGGACTTTCGTGGTGGTGCAGTGGTTAAGAATCCGCCTGCCAGTGCAAGGGACAGGGGTTCGAGCCCTCGTCCAGAAAGATCCCACATGCTGTGGAGCAACTAAGCCCATGCGCCACAACTACTGAGCCTGTGCTCTAGAGCCCATGCACCACAACTACTGAGCCCACGAGCCACAACTACTGAAGCCTATGCACCTAGAGCCCATGCTCTGCAACAAGAGAAGCCACCGCAATGAGAAGCCCGCACACCACAACGAAGAGTAGCCTCTGCTCGCCACAACTAGAGAAAGCCTGTGCACAGCAAAAAAGACCAAATGCAGCCAAAAATAAATAAATAAAATGGTTAAAATAATAAATTTTATGTTCTGTATATTTTACCACAGTAAGAAAAGATACAATGTTAGATTAAAATAGCAAGAAAAAATTAAGGAGAAATTATGACATTCTCAGATAAACAAAAACTGAAAGAATTTGTCAACACACCTATCCAACAGAAAATACTAAAAGGATTTTTTCAGGCTGAAATGAATGAACACTAGAGAGTAACTTGAATCCACATGAAGAAATAAAGAGCATTGGAAGAGGTACTAAATAAGTATATAAAAGACAGTATACATGTATATTTTGTTTGTAACTAACTTTCTCTCCTATCTGATTTAAAAGACAACTGAATAAGCACTAATTATAACCTAATTGTGAACGATACAAACTATATATTGATGGTCATATATTGTATAAAGATGTATTTGCAGGCTTCCCTCGTGGCACAGTGGTTAAGAATCTGCCTGCCAATGCAGGGGACATGGTTCGAGCCCTGGTCCAGGAATATCCTACATGCCTCGGAGCAACTAAGTGCATGCTCCACAACTACTGAGCCCTTGTGCCACAACTACTGAAGCCTGCATGCCTAGAGCCCATGCTCCACAACAACAGAAGCCACCACTGCGACGAAGAGTAGCCCTGGCTCGATGCAACTAAAGAAAGCCCATGTGCAGCAACGAAGACCCAATGCAGCCAAAAATAAATAAATAAATTTATTTTTAAAAATAAATTAATTAAAATAAATAAAAAATATAGATGTATTTGCTTGACAATAATAGCACAAAAAAGGAGAGGAAATAGAGCTATGTAGGAGCACAGTTTTTGTATAATTTTGAAATTAACTTGGAACAGTTCCAAACAGGGTTATTTTAAGTTAAGATGTGAATTGCAGTCTCCAGGGAACCACTAAGAAAATAACTCAGAAAAATATAGTAGAAGAAATGAAATTAAAATTGTACACTAGAAAATATCTACTTCACAGAAAGGAAGTCAGTAATGGAGGAACACAGGAATAAAAAATACTTAAGACATATAGCAAACAGAGAGGGCAGAAAGCAGAAGCAAGAAGAACTACAATCCTGCAGCCGGTGGAACAGAAACCACATCCACAGAAAGATAGACAAGATGAAAAGGCAGAGGGCTATGTACCAGATGAAGGAACAAGATAAAACCCCAGAAAAACAACTAGAAGAAGTGGAGATAGGTAACCTTTCAGAATAATGATAGTGAAGATGATCCAGGACCTCAGAAAAAGAATGGAGGCAAAGATCAAGAAGATGCAAGAAATGTTTAACAAAGACCTAGAAGAATTAAAGAACAAACAGAGATGAACAATACAATAACTGAAATGAAAACTACATTAGAAGGAATCAATAGCAGAACAACTGAGGCAGAAGAACGGATAAGTGACCTGGAAGACAGAATGGTGGAATTCACTGCTGCGGAACAAAATAAAGAAAAAAGAATGAAAAGAAATGAAGACAGCCTAAGAGACCTCTGGGACAACATTAAACGCAACAACATTTGCAGTACAGGCGTCCCAGAAGGAGAAGAGAGAGAGAAAGGACCCGAGAAAATATTTGAAGAGATTATAGTCGAAAACTTCCCTAACATGGGAAAGGAAATAGCCACCCAAGTCCAGGAAGCGCAGCAAGTCCCATACAGGATAAACCCAAGGAGAAACATGCCGAGATACATAGTAATCAAATTGGCAAAAATTAAAGACAAAGAAAAATTATTGAAAGCAGCAAGGGAAAAACGACAAATAACATACAAGGGAACTCCCATAAGGTTAACAGCTGATTTCTCAGCAGAAACTCTACAAGCCAGAAGGGAGTGGCATGATATATTTAAAATGATGAAAGGGAAGAACCTACAAGCAAGATTACTCTACCTGGCAGGATCTCATTCAGATTTGATGGAGAAATCAAAAGCTTTACAGACAAGCAAAAGCTAAGAGAATTCAGCACCACCAAACCAGCTCTACAAAAAATGCTAAAGGAACTTCTCTAAGTGGGAAACACAAGAGAAGAAAAGGACCTACAAAACAAACCCAAAACAATTAAGAAAATGGTAACAGGAACATACATTCCGATAATTACCTTAAACGTGAATGGATTAAATGCTCCAACCAAAAGACACAGGCTCGCTGAATGGATACAAAAATAAGACCCATATATATGCTGTCTACAAGAGACCCACTTCAGACCTAGGGACACATACAGACTGAAAGTGAGGGGATGGAAAAAGATATTCCATGCAAATGGAAATCAAAAGAAAGCTGGAGTAGCAATATTCATATCAGATAAAATAGACTTTAAAATAAAGAATGTTACAAGAGACAAGGAAGGACACTACATAATGATCAAGGGATCAATCCAAGAAGAAGATATAACAATTATAAACATATATGCTCCCAACATAGGAGAACCTCAATACATAAGGCAACTGCTAACAACTATAAAAGAGGAAATCGACAGTAACACAATAATAGTGGGGGACTTTAACACCTCACTTACACCAATGGACAGATCAACCAACATGAAAATAAATAAGGAAACAGAAGCTTTAAATGACACAATAGACCAGATAGATTTAATTGATATTTATAGGACATTCCATCCAACAACAGCAGATTACACTTTCTTCTCAAGTGCGCACAGAACATTCTCTAGGATAGATCACATCTTGGGTCACAAATCAAGCCTCGGTAAATTTAAGAAAATTGAAATCATATCAAGCATCTTTTCTGACCACAACGCTTTGAGATTAGAAATGAATTACAGGGAAAAAAACGTAAAAAACACAAACACATGGAGTCTAAACAATACGTTACTAAATAACCAAGAGATCACTGAAGAAATCAAAGAGGAAATCAAAAAATACCTAGAGACAAATGACAATAAAAACACGATGATCCAAAACCTATGGGATGCAGCAAAAGCAGTTCTAAGAGGGAAGTTTATAGCTATACAAGCCTACCTCAAGAAACAAGAAAAATCTCAAATAACAATCTAACCTTACACCTAAAGGAACTAGAGAAAGAAGAACAAACAAACCCAAAGTTAGTAGAAGGAAAGAAATCATAATGATCAGAGCAGAAATAAATGAAATAGAAACAAAGAAAACAATAGCAAAGATCAATAAAACTAAAAGGTGGTTCTTTGAGAAGATAAACAGAATTGATAAACCATTAGCCAAAGTCATCAAGAAAATGAAGGAGAGGACTCAAATCAATAAAATTAGAAATGAAAAAGGAGAAGTTACAACCGACACTGCAGAAATACAAAGCATCCTAAGAGACTACTACAAGCAACTGTATGCCAATAAAATGGACAACCTGGAAGAAATGGACAAATTCTTAGAGAGGTATAACCTTCCAAGACTGAACCAAGAAGGAATAGAAAATATGAACAGACCAATCACAAGTAATGAAATTGAAACTGTGATTAAAAATCTTCCAACAAACAAAAGTCCAGGACCAGATGGCTTCACAGGTGAATTCTATCAAACATTTAGAGAAGAGCTAACACCCATCCTTCTCAAACTCTTCCAAAAAATTGCAGAGGAAGGAACACTCCCAAACTCATTCTATGAGGCCACCATCACCCTGATACCAAAACCAGACAAAGATACTACAAGAAAAGAAAATTACAGACCAATATCACTGATGAATATGGATGCAAAAATCCTCAACAAAATACAAGCAAACAGAATCCAACAGCACACTGAAAGGATCATACACCATGATCAAGTGGGATTCATCCCAGGAATGCAAGGATTCTTCAATATACGCAAATCAATCAATGTGATACACCATATTAACAAATTGAAGAATAAAAACCATATGGTCATCTCAATAGATGCAGAAAAAGCTTTTGACAAAATTCAACACCCATTTATGATAAAAACTCTCCAGAAAGTGGGCATAGAGGGAACCTACCTCAACATAATAAAGGCAATATATGACAAACCCACAGCAAACATCACTCTCAATGGTGAAAAACTGAGAGCATTTCCTCTAAGATCAGGAACAAGACAAGGATGTCCACTCTCACCACTGTTATTCAACATAGTTTTGGAAGTCCTAGCCACGGCAATCAGAGAAGAAAAAGAAATAAAAGGAATACAAATTGGAAAAGAAGAAGTAAAACTGTCAGTTTTGCAGATGACATAATACTATACATAGAGAATCCTAAAGATGCCACCAGAAAACTACTAGACCTAATCAATGAATTTGGTAAAGTTGCAGGATACAAAATTAATGCACAGAAATCTCTTGCATTCCTATACACTAATATGAAAAATCTGAAAGAAAAATTAAGGAAACATCCCCATTTACCATTGCAACAAAAAGAATAAAATACCTAGGAATAAACTTACCTAGGGAGACAGAAAACCTGTATGCAGAAAACTATAAGACACTGATGAAAGAAATTAAAGATGATACCAACAGATGGAGAGATATATGATGTTCTTGGATTGGAAGAATCAATATTGTGAAAATGACTACACTACCCAAAGCAATCTACAGATTCAATGCAATCCCTATCAAATTACCAGTGGCATTTTTTACAGAACTAGAACAAAAAATCTTAAAATTTGTATGGAGACACAAAAGACCCCAAATAGCCAAAGCAGTCTTGCGGGGAAAAAAAGGAGCTGGAGGAATCAGACTTCCTCACTTCAGACTATACTACAAAGCTACAGTAATCAAGACAATATGGTACTGGCACAAAAACAGAAACATAGATCAATGGGACAAGATAGAAAGCCCAGAGATAAACCCACGCACCTATGGTCAACTAATCTATGACAAAGGAGGCAAGGATATACAATGGAGAAAAGACAGTCTCTTCAATAAGTGGTGCTGGGAAACCTGGACAGCTACATGTAAAAGAATGAAATTAGAACACTCCCTAACACCATACACAAAAATAAACTCAAAATGGATTTGAGACCTAAATGTAAGACCAGACACTATAAAACTCTTAGAGGAAAACATAGGAAGAACACTCTTTGACATAAATCACAGAAAGATCTTTTTTGATCCACCTCCTAGAGTAATGGAAATTAAAACAAAAATAAACAAATGGGACCTAATGAAACTTCAAAGCTATTGCACAGCAAAGGACAACCCTCAGAATGGGATAAAATATTTGCAAATGAATCAATGGACAAAGAATTAATCTCCAAAATATATAAACAGCTCATGTAGCTCAGTATTAAAAAACAAACAACCCAATCCAAAAATGGGCCGAAGACCTAAATAGACATTTCTGCAAAGAAGACATACAGATAGCCAAGAAGCTCATGAAAAGCTGCTCAACATCACTAATTATTAGAGAAATGCAAATCTAAACTACAATGAGGTACCACCTCACACCAGTTAGAATGGGTGTCATCAGAAAATCTACAATCAACAAATGCTGGAGAGGGTGTGGAGAAAAGGGAACCCTCTTGCACTGTTGGTGGGAATGTAAATTGATACAGCCACTATGGAGAACAGTATGGAGGTTCCTTAAAAAACTAAAAATAGATTTACCATATGATCCAGCAATCCCACTACTGGGCGTATACCCAGAGAAAACGATAATTCAAAAAGACACATGCACCCCAATGTTCATTGCAGCACTATTTACAATAGCCAGGTCATGGAAGCAACCTAAATGCCCATAGATAGACGAATGGATAAAGAAGATGTGGTACATATATACAATGGAATATTACTCAGCCATAAAAAGGAATGAAACTGAGTCATTTGTTGAGACGTGGATGGATCTAGAGACTGTCATACAGAGTGAAGTAAGTCAGAAAGAGAAAAACAAATATCGTATATTAACGCATATATGTGAAACCTAGAAAAATGGTACAGATGAACCAGTTTGCAGGGCAGAAATTGAGACACAGATGTAGAGAACAAACGTATGGACACCAAGGGGGGAAAGCGGCTGGGTGGTGGGGAGGGTGGTGTGTTGAATTGGGCGATTGGGATTGACATGTATACACTGATGTGTATAAAATTGATGACTAACAAGAACCTGCTGTATAAAAAAATAAATAAAATAAAATTCAAAAATTAAAAAAAAGGTTATAATGTACCTGTAGACACAAGGCTAAAAAAAAAAAAAAGACATATAGCCAACAAATAATAAAATGACAGGTATAAATCTTACCTTATCAGTAATTCAATGTAGATGGGCTAGACATTCCAATTAATAGGCCAAGATTTTCAGAAAGGATAAAAAAAAACTATATACTGTCTACAAGAGGTACATTTTAGATTCAAAGACACAGATAGGTTAAAAGAAAAGAGATGGAAAAAGACATACCATGAAAACAGTAAACAAAAGAAAGCTGAAATGTCCATATAAATGTAAGACAAAGTGGACTTTATACTAAAAATTGTTACTAAAGACAAAGAAGGAGATTATATAAGTATAAAGTGACCAATATATAAAGAAGACATAATAATTATAAACATAGATTTATTTTATATATATATCAGAGCCCCAAAATTCATGATGCAAAAATAGTCATAGCTGAAAGGAGAAATAGACAACTCAATCATAATACTTGAAAGCTTTAGTATCCTATTTTCAATAATGGAAAGAGGGCTTCCCTGGTGGCGCAGTGGTTGAGAATCTGCCTGCCAATGCAGGGGACACGGGTTCGAGCCCTGGTCCGGGAAGATCCCACATGCCGCGGAGCAAATGGGCCCGTGAGCCACAATTACTGAGCCTGCGCGTCTGGAGCCTGTGCTCCACAACAAGAGAGGCCCACGCACCGTGATGAAGAGTGGCCCCCGCTTGCCACAACTAGAGGAAGCCCTCGCACAGAAACCAAGATCCAACACAGCCATAACTAACTAACTAACTAAATAAATAAAATAAAATAAAAAAAGCAATGTTTAAAAAAAAAAAAAAAAGATCCTTGATTTAAAAAGAAAAAATAATAATAATAATGGAAAGAATAACTAGGTAAAAGATCAACAAGGAAAAAGAAGAATTGAACAACACTATAAATCAACTTACAGATATCTATAAAATACGCTAACAATAGCAGAAAACACTTTCTTCTCAAGTGCACATGGAATATTTTCCAGTATTAGATCATACGTTAGGCCATAAAAAATTTCTTCAATAAATTTAAAAGGATTGAAATCATACAAATATGCCTCTGATCACAATGAAATGTAAGTACAAATCTATAACAGAAGGAAATTTAGGAAATTCACAAATGTGTGGAAAACATACAATACACTCTTAAAAAACCAGTGGGTCAAAGACGTCACAGGGGAAATTACAAAATACTTTGAGATGAATAAAAATGAAAACCCAACATACCAAAACTTATGGAATGCAACTAAAACAGTGCTTAGGAGGAAATGTATGGCTTTAAGTACTATATTAAAAAGAAGAAAGATCTCAAGTTAATCACCTAACCTTTCACCTTAAGAAATGAGAAAAATACCAAAACCAAAGATACAAGAAAGGAAGATTACAGGCCAACATCTCTGATGAATATAGATGGAAAAATTCTCAGCAAAATATCAGCAAGCTGGGGCTTCCCTGGTGGCGCAGTGGTTGAGAGTCCACCTGCCAATGCAGGGGACACAGGTTCGAGCCCTGGTCTGGGAGGATCCCACATGCCGCGGAGCAACTGGGCCCGTGAACCACAACTGCTGAGCCTGCGCGTCTGGAGCCTGTGTTCCGCAGCAAGAGAGGCCGCGATAGTGAGAGGCCCGCACACCACGATGGAGAGTGGCCCCCGCTTGCCGCAATTGGGGAAAGCCCTCGCGTGGAGACGAAGACCCAACACGGCCAAAAAAATAAAAATAAATTAAAAAAAAAATCAGCAAGCCAAATTCAACAATAATTAAGAGGATCAAAATCTATTTATTTATTTATTAAAATTTAAAAGTCGGGGGGGGCTTCCCTAGTGGTCCAGTGGTTAAGACTCTGTGCTTCCATTGCAGGGGGCACAGGTTCTATCCCTGGTCGGGGAACTACGATCCCATCCCACATGCCGCACGGTGTGGCAAAAGAAAAAAAAAAAATGGAATTCCCTGGCTGTCCAGTGGTTAGGACTCCACACTTCCACTGATGGGGTGCCGGGTTCGATGCCTGGTCAGGGAACTAAGATCCTGCAAGCCACATGGTGAGACCAAAAAATAAAAAATAAAAATTACAGAAATCTGTTGCGTTGCTGTACACTAATAACGAGCAATCAGAAAGAGAAATTAAGAAAACAATCCCATTTACAACTGCATCAAAAAGAATAAAATACCTAGGAAAAAATACAAGGAGATGAAAGACCTGTAAGGTATAAAGTATAAGACATTGATGAAAGAAATTGAAGAAGACACAAATAAATGGAAAAGACATTCCATAGTCATGGGTTGAAACAATCAGTTTATTTATTTATTTATTTATTTTATTTATTTTTGGCTATGTTGGGTCTTTGTTGTTGTGTGCAAGCTTTCTCTAGTTGTGGTGAGCATGGGCTACTCTTTGTTGCCGTGCACAGGATTCTCATTGCAGTGGCTTCTCTTGTTGCAGAGTACGGGCTCTAGGTGCGTGGGCTTCAGTAGTTGTGGCACTCGGGCTCTAGAGCGCAGGCTCAGTAGTTGTGGCACACAGGCTTGGTTGTTCCGTGGCATGTAGGATCCTCCCGGACCAGGGCTCGAACCCACGTCCCCTGCATTGGCAGGCAGATTCTTAACCACTGCACCACCAGGGAAGCCCAATTAGTATTGTTAAATTATCCGTACTACCAACGGAATCTATAGATTCAATACAATCCCTATCAAAATTCCAATGGCATTTTTCACAGAGCCAGAACAAACAATTCTAAAATTTGTATCGAACCACGTAAGACCCCAAATAGCCAAAACAACCTTGAGAAAGAAGAACAAAGCTGGAGGTATCACACTCCCTTATTTCAAACCGTGTTACAAAGCTATAGCAAACAAAACAGTATGGGGCTTCCCTGGTGGCACGGTGGTTAAGAATCCACCTGCCAGTGCAGGGGACACGGGTTCGAGCCCTGGTCCAGGAAGATCCCACATGCCACGGAGCAACTAAGCCCATGAGCCACAACTACTGAGCCCACGCGCCTAGAGCCTGTGCTTCGCCACAGGAGAGGCCACTGCAATTAGAAGCCTGCGCACCGCAACAAAGAGTAGCCCCCGCTGACCACAACTAGAGGAAGCCTGCACACAGCAACGAAGACATAACACAGCCAAAAATAAATAAAATAAAATAAATAAATTTAAAAAACAAAACAGTATGGTATTGGCATTAAAAATACCCACATAGATCAATGTAACATAATAGCCCAGAAATAAACACATACATATTATGGTCAATTAATTTACAAGAAAGGAGCCAAGAATATACAATGGGGAAAGGACAGTCTCTTTCAAGAAATGAAAACCAGACAGCCACATGAAAGAATGAAACCAGACCACTATCTTACACCATGCACAAAAATTATCTCAAAATGGATTAAAGGCTTGAATATAAGACCAGAAACCATAAAACTACTAGAAGAAAACAGGCAGTAAGCTCCTTGACATTGTCTTGGTGATGATTTTTTTTGGACTTGACACTAAAAGCAAATGCAACAAAAGCAAAAATCAACAAGTGAGACCACATCAAAATAAAAAGCTTCTGAACAGCAAAGGAAACCACCAGTGAAATGAAAAGGCAACCTACTAAATGGAGGAAAATATTTGGAAGTCATATATCTGATAAGGGGTTAATATCCAAAATATATGAAGAACGCATACAACTCAATAGCAAAAAAACAAACAATCTAATTTTTTAAATGGGCAGAGGATCTGAAGAGACATTTTTCCAAAGAAGACATAGAGATGGCCAATAGGAAAATATGTTCAACATCCCTAATCATCAGGGAAATGCAAATCAAAACCACAATGAGATATCATCTCATACCTGTTAGAATGGCTATTGCCAAAAAGACAAGAAAAAAAGATGTGTTGGCAAGGATGTGGAGAAAAGGGAACTCTTGTGCACTATTGGTGGGAATGTAAATTGGTGCAGCCACTATAGAAAACAGTGTGGAGTTTCCTCAAAAAGTAAAAAATAGGCCTACCATATTACCCACCTGGGTACTTATCCAGTCAGGAGGTCAGGAAGGGGAGCTCTCACACATGTACCACTCAAGTCAACACACATCCCAACAGGAAGAGATGGACCTTGCATCTCCAGGAGGAAGTGACACTACTCTACTACTGCCGGCAGGAGGAAGAAAGATTTTCTCCTAGCCTGGCAACAACTCAGCCAATGAGAGACTGTCACAACTCAGCCAATGAAAAGCCACTCTACCTCAAACTTCTTGTTTCCTGCAATAAACGTTTTGTTTTTAACAGCCCCTCCCAATTTCTCCTTCTCCTCTATAAAAGAGTTTCCTTTCCTTTGCTTTATTGGACTTACATGTGGTTCCCCATAGTTGCAGGTTCTACATTGCAATTCTTTGCTGCTCCTGAATAAACCCATTTTGCTGGTAAAAAAAAATAACTGGCTATTTTCTTGTTTTAGGTTAACAGTGAACATTTAAATTGCCTCCTTTTTTCTTTTTTCTTTTTTTTTTTTTTATAATTAATTCTAGGGCTTTCTTTCTTTTTTTTTTTAATGCTATTCTTGTCTGCTTACATTCTTTTTTTTAATGTATGTATGTATGTATGTATGTATGGCTGTGTTGGGTCTTCTTTTCTGTGCGAGGGCTTTCTCTAGTTGTGGCAAGCGGGGGCCACTCTTCATCGCGGTGCGCGGGCCTCTCATTGCCAAGCACAGGCTCCAGACGCGCAGGCTCAGTAATTGTGGCTCACGGGCCGAGTTGCTCCGCGGCATGTGGGATCTTCCCAGACCAGGGCTCGAACCCACATCCCCTGCATTGGCAGGCAGATTCTCAACCACTGCACCACCAGGGAAGCCCTGCCTCCTTTTTTATTATACAAAATGCCACAGTAGACATTTTAAAATTTGTACCTTAGAGCACATGTGGGAGAATTTTTCTAGGAGGGAAATTACTGGATTGTGGGGTATTTGCTTCTTAAATATTATTAGCTATTGCCAGATTGCTCTGCAAAGAGCATGTCCCATTTTATACTGGCACCAGTGTATATGCAAGTTTCAGTTGCTGCACAGCCTAGCCAGCTCTTGAAATATCTCTTTGTGGTTTTAATTTGCATTTCCCCATCCCTGATAGTTGAACACCTTTTCACATGTTTATTTGTGGTTTAGGCTTTTCTTCTAATTGCCTGTTCATGTCCTTTGATCACTATTCTACAGAAGTATTTCTCTCTCTTTTTAAATTGATTTTTTAAAGTTTTTTAATATATTCTAGATACTAATCTTTTGTTGATTATACACAATCTGTTGTTGATTATATGTAATGCAAATATATTCTCCCCTTCTCTGGTTTGTCTTTACTTTTTTTTTATGACATCTTTTGTTGTACAGAAGTTTTTAATTTTTATACGGTTGAATATTTGAATCCTTTTCTTTTAAGGCTTAAGATTTTTGTGTCGTGTTTAAGAAGTGTTTCTCTATGCCAAGGTCATAACATTTTCTCCTATTCATTATTCCTTTATATTTGTTAATACAATCAATCTGGTTAGTGTTAAGAGGGAAGGGGAAGACTGATCTGTCCCTTTAGAGGTGACTTTGCATATCTTGCCTGGATTCTTTAATGCTGATTTCATGGTTTAACTCTCTGTGGGCAGTTGTATTCTCCTTATTTCCAGGCTGCAGGGAAAGCTTTACTGAAACTTCCATATCCTAGGCAGATTTTTATTTAATAAGCCTGGGATGGGGCCCAGGAATCTGAATTTTTGATATGCAATTCAGGTGATTTTGATGCAAAATCCTTTTAAACTCCTCGGTAGTGCTTAGCCACCCTTCCAGGTGTCTGGAGACTTTGAAATGAACCCACTTTTTGCTAGCTGATGGCCTAGCCTCACTCTGCCTCCAGTTCCTCTTTGCAAAAGTCCCTCCCTGGAAGAATTCTTCCGTGAGTGGTGAGTCCAGTGTATGAACACTTGGCCTGGGCCTGGCATGTGGCAGGGCTCAGAAAACGATTGATGTTCATTAGCCCTGAAGGTCTCAAGTTCTGAGGTGAACTGTCTCTGCCTCCCTCCTAGACTCATCTCCGACCATGCTCCCCATCTTGGGCAAGTCACTTAACCCCTCAGAGCCTTAATTTCATCATCTGTAAACTGGTATTAATAATCCCTACTTTACGGGACTGTTGGAAAAATTAGAAATGGCATATAAAATGCCCAGGACAGTGCCCAGAATGTGGTAGGCAAACTGAGCAGTTGTGTTTTTAATTCTGGAGAAGCTGAAACTTGAAGTTCAGAAGCTCTTCTCACTAGGTAGCCACAGATCCTGGGCAGTCCTGGGGCATCTCCTATGTCCCCTCCCAGTACCTAGAACAATCCGGGACGTACAGGCTTTCAGTAAAGTTTGATCAGTTCATATTTCTTTCCAGTGTAATAGACAATTCTTACATTTTGTCAGCACCTCCAAGGAAGCCACAAAACTGGAAAACTATTTTTATTATTTTACTTAATAGGTGTTTGTACAGAGCTTACAATATGTAAGGCCCTGTTCTAAGTGCTTTATGTTAATTAACTCATTGCATCTTCATAATAACCCCATGAGGTAGATACTATTATTATTCCCATTGTATAAATGGGGAAACTAAGCTAAAGGACAGCCCTATACGGAGTGAATTAAACCCTCCACGTGTGTTGCATTCAGAATAGTGGAATTAGACACCTGGAAAGAAGGTGCTACAGCCTTCTCAAAGCTTTCTGTCTCTGATTGAGTGGCTTAATACGAGAGGAAAATAAACTTTTGAATTGAAAATCATTTTCTTCAACAATATTAGTTGTAAACATTTTTTATATTTTATTTATTTATTTTTGGTTGCATTGAGTCTTTGTTGCTGCACACGGGTTTTCTCTAGTTGTGTCTAGTGGGGGCTATTCTTTGTTGCGGTGCATGGGCTTCTCGTTGCGGTGGCTTCTCTTGTTGTGAAGCATGGGCTCTAGGCACTCAGGCTTCAGTTGTGGCGCGTGGGCTCAGTAGTTGTTGCTTGCGGGCTCTAGAGCACAGGCTCGGTAGTTGTGGCCCATGGGCTTAGTTGCTCTGCGGCATGTGGGATCTTCCTGGACCAGGTCTCAAACCTGTGTCCCCTGCATTGGCAGGCGGATTCTTAACCACTGCGCCACCAGGGAAGTCCCAAAAATTCTTATATTTTAAAACCCATCCTACCACATCATAACAATTGAGATGGCTACTGTAAAAACTAACAAATAAGCAAACAACATGAGAAGTGTTGGTGAGAATGTGGAGAAATTGGAACCCTTGTGGTGCACTGTTGGTGAGAATGGTGTAGTCGCTATGGAAAACAGTATGGCAGTTCCTCAAAAAATTAAAAAATAGAATTACCATTTGATCCAGCAATTCCACTTCTGGGGACTTAAAGAAATAGTTGTATATCCATATTCATAGCAGCATTATCACTATAGCCAAAAAACAGAAGCAACTCAAGAAAATATGATATATCCCTGCAATGGAATGTTAATTCAGCCTTTAAAAGGAGGGAGGTTCTGACACATGCTACAAGATGGATGAACCTTGAGGACAGTATGCTAAGTGAAGTAAACCAGACACAAAAAGACAAATACAACATTGTAAATCAACTATACTTCAATAAAAAATTAAATTAAATTACATTAAAAAATTTTAAAAAGACAAATACTGTATAATTCCACTTATATGAGGTACCTTCATAATCAAATTTATCAAGATGGAAAGTAGAATGGTGGTTGCCGGGACCTGGGGGGCGGGGTGAAATAGGAAGGTATTATTTAATAGGTATAGAGTTTCAATCTTGCAAGATATGAATGTAATTAATGCCACAAAACAGTACACTCAAAAGTGGTTAGGATGGTAAATTTTATGTTATATGTATTTTACCACAATAATAATAACAAATTTTTAAAAGAGAAAATAAACTACTTATGTGATGGTGGAAGAATGGATCGTAGGCACCAGGAGACCAGTGCCTTGTCCGTTCTATTCATTATCGTGTGTACTCAAACAGTGCCTGGGCTTGTTGTTAACTACTTAAAGATATGGATGAATAAACGAACATTAGAAAACAAATCCTCCTGCTAACTCCTATAGCCCATTAGGGAACCTTACAAGAAATGGAAAGTAGTGTTGGGAGGAATGGAGAGGAAAAAGTGGAGTCAAGTTCAAGGCCAGTTATTCCAGCCACACTTGAGCCAGAGAAGAGCCGTCTAAAAGGCCCTTGCTGAGGTTGGGAGGTTTCCCTGACTGGGAAGCAGATAGAAGCTGGCGCTCAGGAAACTGATCTCTGTCTGGGTCTGTTGGCCCCACCAGTCTCCCAGGGGCTCTGAAGAAGGACTGAGATGTTACCTGGGACTCCTCTCTCACTTCCCCACTCCTCAGCAGTCACCATGACTTTTCCGTGAGGCCTCCATCGCACCTCTAACTGATCCTTCCTTTCTACCTTATTGCTACTGGCCTGTAGCAAAGTGGTTTCTAGTCTATCTCCTCACCTCTAATCCTTCTCTCCTCCAACCCAAATTATACAAAGTAATCTTTCTAAAATCAGTTTTCATACTTTAACAAAATCAATAATGAGCCTCATTCTCCAACTACTAAAATCTAAATTCAGATATTTAGAGGACTCCATGGAACTCCATCCTTTCCCAACTGACAAGCAGGCGGTGCTTCCTCTTACCCTACCTATCCTAGGATTTGGGGTGTTTTTTTTTTTTCTTTTACTTTTTATTATGGAATATTCTAATGTATGCAAAAGTAGAGAGTACAAAGGAACCCCTATAGACCCATCCCGTAGCTTCAGCGTTTGTCAACATATAGTCAGTCTTGCTGCATCTGTACCCCAACGACTCCCTGACCCCAGACACTACCATTTTTTTGATTCATGGGCTTTTTAATTCTTTGTTTTCTTCCCTGATTTTCAAATAATATTTCTTATAAAAATTTCAAACATCACAAATGTACAGAACAAAGAATATGAAAGCCTCCCATAATCCCACATTCCTCAGATAATAATCATTGTTCACAGTTTAGTGTAGGTGTTTTTCAGATTTTTTTTTGCTGTGAATATATTAACATATAAACTAGTTAATATTTTTCACAATATTAATAACCATATTTAATCTAATTTGCAAATTGTTTTTCCATTTAACAATATATCTTGGACAGGTTCCATATTAGATCATGTAGATCTGAGGCAGGAGACAGATGGGCCCCCAGGACAAACAGTGTGAGTTCGTTCCTTGTGGACCAATACTCCGAGACGGGAATAACAGGACAATTAAGAGAGGAGGCTGGGCCCTGCCCAGATAGAAGATAAGAGACCACGTATTCCTCATTCTCGAAGTCAGAAGACCTCCCGGACTACACATGTGCAGAAAGGCTCCTTGGAGGTCAAAAGGGGAGTGATTCCAACTAATGCTCACTTACCCATAGGCCTCTTTGTTAGAATCCATCTTGGCTAAGAGATGCACACGCACACATGGGAAAATCCTGAGCTATACCAAATATGGACTTTGAACCAGGCAAATCAAAATGACTGGCCAAAGGAAACCCAGAAGAAATGCCCCATAAAAGTGATTCAAACTGCCACTAGGGCGCGACACTGTCTCTCTGAGCCCGCCCGTGTGTCTATCCACACGTACTGTACTCTTTTTTTCTCTTAATAAATACTTTACTTGTTTCACTACTTTCCATCTTTGTGGGAATTCTTTTTTGGCAAAGCCATAGGGCCAGGGCCTTGTCACTGACTACTGGTCTAGTGGCTAGGATTTGGTGCACTCACCACTGCGACCCAACCTCTATCACTGGCTGGGAACCGAAACCCTGCTTCAAGCTGCTGCAGGCCGAGGTCACCCGAGATCAGATCCACCTTGTTCTTTTTAACAGCCAGATTGTGTTATACTATATGCTGTGCCATATTCTATCAGGTTGGCCAAAAAAGTTTGTTTCTGTAACATCTTAGGGAAAAACCCAAACGAAATTTTTGGCCAACCCAATATTTAACCAGCCCCTATGGATGGACAGTTGAGAAAGCAGTTTCCATCTTTTCATTGTTACAAAAAGGTTACAGTGAACATGCTTTTATATGTTTCTTTCTGCACTTGTGTAAGTATTTCTATAGGAAACAGTCCCAGAAGTGGAATTGCTTGGTCCTCAGATGAAGGCATCTTAAGTTTAAACAGATGCTGTAAAATGTATGAAAAGTGTATAAAAGTGCTTATTTTGCCACATTCTTGCATATAATTAATCTTTCTCATCTTTGCCAAGCTAATAAATTTAAACAATTTCATTATGATTTAAATTTTTAAAATTCTGAGTTTAAGCCTCTTTCCTTCTATTAACCAAGTATCAAAACTCCTGGGAGGGGGTGGATGGAGAAGGTGCGTTACTGGCAGAGGAACAAGGGGGAGGGAGAGCCTGAGCCTGGAGAGGTGGGCAGGTTCTAGATGGCAGGTGTGTTGAGCTTCAGGTTGACGTAGCTGGACCATACTACAAGTTAGAAGGTTCGAACCAAGGAGTGACTAGGTCCAATTCTCTGCATTCAGACTTGGTGTCCTTGAGTAGAGCCTGAAAGCCCCCAGCCTGCCTCTGCCTTTATTTCTGGGAGGAGACTTTCTCCAGAAAAGCCTGACTTCAGACCACCAACACCTTCCTCTCAGCCTTCCCCCTTCAAATGCACCAGGGCTCAAGCAGGGTTTCAGTCAAAGATGGTGGACTTTGGGCTCATCTTAAGATTGAGACACTTAAATCATTAGTAGAAGACACTTTTGTAAAACTGTAATACCTGAATTTCTATATTTCTCAATGTGTATAATAATTAATAGCAACGAAAATTATTTTTTACATAGGCCCTGAATTCAGAAAATTCAGTGTGTAGCCACTAAATTCATTCACTTAGTCAACCAACGTTTCCCGGAGGTTTCCTGAGTGGTACCAGTTATTGTTGCTAGATCCAGAGATACAAAGGAGAATAAGAGAGATTTGGAACAACTTCTATTTAAATAAACTGTCAATATCCAATATTATAAACAGAAACAAAAAATAGAACTGACAAAAAGAGAATGAGTCAGCAAGAGAGACTCCCTGATCCGTGTTCAAAAGAATAAACACTAAATGGAAAAAAAAAAAAATTTTTTACCATGTTTAAAGATTACCAAAAGGAGATAGTGCAAAAATACAGAAAATAATGTTTTAGACAGTCAGCTGCAAGTGAATATGAACTATAATGAAAAAAAACTTGTTTCAAAATGCAACTCATCTGATAATTTGGTTATAATATACAAGAATCATGAGCAATTAAAAATATTTTTATCAAAAATGTATTATCTGAATCTAATCATAGAGAAACATAAGACAAACCCAAACTGAAGGAAATTCTACCAAACAACTGGCCAGTAATCTTTGAAAACATCAAGATCATAAAGACTAGGTTGATTAAAGATGTTAAAAAATTTTAAAAAATAAAAAAATAAAAATAAAAAGAATAATAGTTTACAGTAAAAAAAAAAAAAAAAAAAGACTAGGTTGAGGAACTCTTCCAGATTAAAAGAAATTAAGAAGACAAAACAACTAAATGCAACCAAGAATGGATCCTGGTCTGGGAAAGAAAGAGCTATTGAGGGTTTTATTGGGGCAATTAGTGAAATTTGAATATGAACTGCAGATTAGATAACAGTAATTTAACAATGTTAAATTTTCTGAATTTAATAATTGTACTGTGATTATTTAAAAGGATGTCTTTACTGTTAGCAGCAAAGATGAAAATATTTAGGGGTAAAAGTCTACAATTTGCTCTCAAATAGTTCATTAAAAAGATAATAATAGTATATATTGTAAAGACAGTGATAAAGCAAATGTAGCAAAAATAAGAACAACTGGTGAAAATAGATGAGGAGGGTTGGGAGTTCACGGAATTGTTTTTGCAACTTTTCTGTAAATTTGACTTTTTTTCAAAATAAGTGGAAAATAAAAAAGCCTTGGGAATTCCCTGGCCGTCCAGTGGTTAGGGCTCCGGGGACTAAGATCCTGCAAGCCACGCAGCGCGGCCAAAACAATAAATAAATAAAAACAAAAACCAAAAAAGCCTTTAAGACATGTAAAGATATAAAGAAATTTCCAATATCTCTGGTATGGGAGGGTCATTGTTTAGACTGGGTCCATCATGCTTTCTGGGAAGAGGAGGCTAACCGTTCGAGTAAAGCAGAATTGGACGCCCGAACACAGCCCTCTGATGTCCCTTGCTCATGGAGTGCAGCTGTTAGAAAAGAAACGATACCAATGGCTGAGCTCCAAAATGAAATCAGCTTTGGGGACAAGGTTTATCTTTGTACCTCTGCCCACTTTTGCCCCTGAACAGCAAGCGGTATGTGAGACCCTGGCAGCAATTCCTAACCTGGCCCACCTCTGCCAAAGGCTGAAAGTTGCCAGTACTCTCTTCCTTTTCCTTTTTTTTAAAATTTGAATTTTCTTGATCCTTCCCCGTGAGGCCAGGAATGCTCTGAAGTTTCCATAGATTGGAGTTAATCATTTGCATAACACAATCTGGGCCACCCTGTTCTTTGCTGGTGGAAAGGAACTTTGCTTTTCCTTGTAGGTCCCTGAGAAGATAAGTTGAGGGTCTTCTGAAGCTGCCCCAGGCCCTGCGGATGGAGATTTGCCCACCAGCTCGCTCAGCAGGGAGCCAGAGCACAGTGAGTCCCCGCGGGCTGGGAGAGAGTGTCCTACTTGGGGCTAGACTGGGTGCGACTGGGCCAGGTGGGAGGCTGCGGGTGGACTTGTCAACTCTCAGCGTGACCTTGAACGTTGAGGCTACTGACCTCTGAGGCTGGGATAATATCTTGAAAATTCATTACATTTTCATTACAAGTTGACCATGACTGTTTCATGGAAGAAGTTAATAGAAGTTAACCTCTGAGGCTGGGATAATATCTTGAAAATTCATTACATTTTCATTACAAGTTGACCATGACTGTTTCATGGAAGAAGTTAATAGGTCAGGAGAATATTTTTCCCTTGTGTACTATGCAGATTTACCTAGGAGGCATGGGTTCTTGGCACTCACTCACTAAGTGGAACTACAGTCACTGACCAGGTATCTTTTGGGTGCTTGCCAGAGGTTCAAGTGGTCAGGGTCCCTGCCCTTAAGGAGCTCAGAATGAGGGAGAAGAGTCAATGCGTTAGGACAATACACTGTGTCATAGCACAGAGAGAGCAATTTCCTAGAACCTTGACAATATGTTTTTTTATTTTAAAGCTGAATGGCAAAAGCCACAAAAAAATTAAAAGATAAGTGATAAACTAAAGGAAAAGGATTTGCATATGTGTCAACTGAAGAGCTAAATGAATGAAAAAAAAAAAAAAAAGACCTATTACTCAATAGAAACTGAGGCCAAAGCAGACAATTCAATGAAAAGGAAACACAAATGGCTATTAAACATATGAAAAGGTGTTCAACCTTACTCATAATAAGAGAAATGCAAATTGAAATTTCAACAGGATACCACTTTCACCTTGGGCAAAAACGAAGGTCGATAACGCTGTTGTGGAGAGCTGCAGGAACAGGCCCTCTGATATTTCTGTCAGAGTGTGCACTGGAACAACCTCTGTGGGGCAAGTTGGCCATAGCTGCAAATTTTTAAATGCACATCTTTGACCCAACAATTCCAATGTTAGGCACTTATCTTGCAGACACGTGTATCTTGCGAAATGTTACACTGTTAAGTGAAAAAAGCAAGGTACAGAACAGTGCATTATCATATGCTATTGTTACCGAGTCCAAGCTCGCTCTGCTTGCCTCACGACAGGCCAATAAATTGGAGACGAGGTTTGGAGGCAAGGAATACGACTTTATTTGGAAAGCCGGCAGACCGAGAAGATGGCAGACTAGTATCTCTGAAAAACCATCTCATTGGGGTTTGGATGCCAGTTTCTTTCATAGCACAGAGAAGGGGAGGAGATGAGGAAGTAAAGTCAAAAGGCCATAAGTTTTGCAAATATCACCTGGAATGGGCAGCCTTGGGGAGGGGATGTGTTAATTTCTTCTTTCTGTAGCCATCCACAGGTGGAACAGGGTCCGGATATTTCCCTGAACAAAGGCACTTTGGTTTAACATTCAGGAAGAGGGGCAGGGTTCCCCAAGGCAGGCCATTATGTATAGACAGTATCCTTTTAGTGAACAAAAGCAGCTGAAAGCAAAGGTTAAAGTAAAAGAAACAGGTCCAACATGTAATCCGATTTGGCTCTTCCCTGTTATACTATCAATCGAGTTTATATCTAAAACCACGTGGCTGTACCATAACTTTCTTAACTTTTCCCCTAATGCTGGATGCGATGTTTCCATGTTTTTATGATTATAGGTAATGCTGGATAGACATCTTTTGTACATGAATCTTTGCCTACATTTCAGATTATTTCTTTAGGACAGTCCAGATTACTGCCTCAAAGAGAATTTATGATAACAACCACTACAGCTACCATCCCTGTTTGTCAAGCAGCCTGTATTTTTTCCTTTCATCCTCACAACAGCCCTGTGAGGTAGGGAGAAGCATCCCATTTTTCTCATACTTGAGGAAAGGGGCTTAAAGGAGGCCAAGTGACTTGTCCTGGTACACAACTGGAATGGTGAGGATCAGGACTCACATCTGCTTGGCTCCCACGCCCCTGCTTTAGAGTCCACTCATCTGCGCGGGGCATTTTTAAGGCTCTTGATAAACGTTGTCAAATTACTTTCCACAAACCTCGCATCAGTTTACGCTCCCAGAGAGAGTGCTAAACTCGCCACACCCAGGCCAATGTGGGGGGATTCCATATTTTCATTTTGCTAATTCAGAAGGGAAAAAAAATAGGGTCTCACACGTCTTCAATAACTAGTAGATCTGAACATTTTTCATATGTTTATTAGCTATTTGTACTTTTCCTCATTTGTTAAGTGTTCATGTTGGACTATGTATTCTTTACAATATATCAAACTTCCTTTAAAATGTATCATGTCAATTCTTATCTAGTCTCAGTCAAAACACTGGCTCATGTGGGCAAAAGCGGCAGCCGAGGCAACGTGATGGGTTGTTCCAGCTCCTGTGTCCTTGGCTTCACACTGGAGGTCCAAATCCAGCAGGTTTATGGGACCTCCGTGGGAGAAATCAGGCATGTTCAGATTGAGAAAGGTGGCAGCAAGGAGTTGGATGTGATGCTTAAACAAAACCCACACTACAATGCCCCAGCTACGTATTTATTGCTTTCTGCTAGAGCAACAAATGTCTGGGGTCATCCTCACTGAAATGGCCCTTTCCTTCTGCATGATTGCTGATGTCAGGCTGGTGATGACGCTCTGGCTGGGACCCCCCAGAGGCAGGCACATTTTCAGCACAGAGCAGAGCTCCTCCAGGTGGGAACCTGCCAGTTTCCAGAACCTTCTGCCTGATTTCCTTTCTTCCTTGTGTGCAGGCCACTGGGGTCATGTCCAGCCGGGAGGAAAAAGGCTGGGCGCGGGCTCCCCGATGGCGGAGGCACCGAGGCCACGCCAGGCCCAGGTCCTGCCGGGCTGGCCCTTCCCAGGGAGGTGGTGGCGCAGGGCGTGGGATTCCCCGAGGCGGCCCGGCGGGGAAGGGAGGCCGAGGCACCGGGCACAGGGAGGGGTCCTGTCAACGCCTGCGGCTCACTGCAAGTTTGGTGCACCTGACAGCGGCCCTTCGGCAAGGTGAATTCTTTCAGAAAGGGACTCATTCACACGCTGCCCAGACATCCGCGACCTAGTCTTGAATTCACACAAAAAATTAAAAAACAGAACAGCAGCCGGGCTAATTTAGCAACTTGCAGAGATGCCCCTGATGCTCCTTCGCGCCGAGAAGGGGCCTTCCGCCTCCGGGAGGTCTCACCGGAGTTATTTTGTGTCCTGCGGCTCTGGGCCTGCCGGTGACAGCCGAGTGACTTAGCTGGCACCGTGGGATGCTGAATGACAAAGCCGCGGAACATCGCCAGGTGGCTGGCAGGGGAGGCGGCGGCGAGCGCGAGTTTGCGCCCAGGGGCCTCTGCCCCAGCACCCGTCTGCGGAAGCTTCGTGTCCTCGCTCGCGGCGTCGCTCCTTCCTCCTCTCTCTAAAAGAATTCTTGTCGGAATTAAATGAGAGGCTTTGGCACGCCGAAAAGTGGTTGTTCCGGAGTCCTCACGGCCTGGAAGTGGTCGGGCCTCTGGCCTCCCTGAGGCCTGGCCTGGGCGGTTCTTCTTCTCTTTCTCCGTTCCGTCGAGTGCCAGGACTCCTTGCTTCTGCCTCAGAGCCCGCTTTGCCTTCCTGGCCTCCTGCCTTCGTGCCTTCCCTTCCTTGGTGGAGCCAGCCTCCTCTCTGGCCGAGAGCCTCCGGCCTCGGTGCCTGGGTGAGGTCACGGGTGCCGCAGTGTAGCTTCTGGTTCGCGGGAGGGCGCCGTGTGGGCGGTGTGAGGAGGGCAGGTTGCTCAGTGCCGGCCTGGACTCCTGAACAGCCCCGTGGGGCCACCCTCATGGGGCAGTGGCTGGAGCCCTGGGCTTTGAGTTCAGACCTCACTGACGGGCCCGGAAAGGGAATTCTGACCTCCTGCCAACCACTCAACACCTCAGGGCCACAGTTTCCTTGTCTGTAAAATGGGGGATAATAGCAGTATTTAAAAAGGATTTTTGTGAGGATCAAATGAGCCAATTCAGGGAATCACTTAACCCTGTAAGTGCTCCATAAGTGGTAGCTATTATTAATAATATTGTTAGGCCAAGCACTCAAAAGCCATGCTCAGCCAACATGCTCCCGCAGTCCACTTCAACATCCCTTATTCCCCCACTGTTTATCCTAAGAGGTTTTGAGTGGAGCCACAGAATTACACAACACCATGCCCAACGATTGAGTCCCCTACTCCTTTAATTGACAGGAACAAAATGCACTTCTCCTAGCCACCTTGCAAATCAGCTCCTAGGTCGTTTGTCATTTCTTAGAGCTCCAAGAGTAGGCCGAGAAGCTGCAAAAAAGGGCACTGAATGGACTGGGGCAGAATGTCTTTCCCTTAAGAAGCAGCCATTTGTCCATTTTTGAGTTTCAACAAACTCAACTTACAGTGGTGACAAAGTTAATTATTTGGAAGCCAACAAACCAATCACTAAGGTGATTCCAACTTACTTCTTCTACTGTGTTCAGAAACACAGTAGATTCTAGCCTGAGAATGACACTACCGCCCCAGGCTTTCACAGCTTTTATTTAATGAAGAAACGGATCCACTTTTTAATTTTCTTCATCTCACCAACAGTTTTACTAAAGCATTCTGGGGGAAGTCCAACATAATGTGATATATCTGATATACCCATCAGATATACCATGGCCAATGGGCAGTCAGCTGGGGTGCTTGGAGAAAAGGATAATTAGGAGGGAAGTGCTTTTACCTCAATGACGCAGTTACTGAGATTTTAAAAAGGTATTTGTAAAGTACTGCATTTAGGGAGTATATTAATTTAGGTTCTCCAACTCTACTACCTGCTGTAGTAGACAGACTTCAACACACATCTCTTTGGCTTAACACAACAAAATTTATTTCTCCTGTTACACATTAAAACCAATTGTGGGATTGGGGGAATCTGCTCCATTCAATCACTCAGGGGTCCAGGCTGATAATGGCTCTGCCGAATTGTACAATAGCTTCTCATCTGTAAACACATGGCTTCTGAGATGCTTCAGCAGAGAAAGAGAGAATGGAGAACGACCACCCTGGTTCTTAACTTCCTTGACCCAGAAGTAGTACATACCACTTCTACTCGTAGTCCATTGGCTGAAACTAGCCACGTGATCTAACCTGACTGAAAGGAAGGCTATGACATATAGGGGAGGATAGGGAATACTTGGTGAACACTAATCTCTCTGCCATAGGTTGAGATACTACAAGCTACAAATAAACTGAACTTGGAGTTGTTATTTTAGGTCATCAGTTACGATTCAGGAAACAAAACAGGAGCCATTATAGACTATTTACTAAAGGTTATCATTCGATATGTGGCATTGCAATGGAAAGAAAATGGAAGATATCAGTCCCAACTAGTAGATATGCCAAGTCACATCAGCTGCTGAAGTGAGCCACATGGAGCAGAATAATAGGTCACAAACTCCAGAAGTGGGTAGCTAAAACAGTTGTGGGAGTAGAGAGAAGCTCCTCAAAGTATGGTATTCTTGATCTTAGAAAGAGTAACTGAGATGGGAGTGGTTTCAAGTCTCTCTCTATATGTGTGTATATATATATATATATATATATATATATATATATATATATATACACACACACACACACACACACACACACACAGATACATAGCAGAGAAAAACCGAATGTAAAATAAAACACGCCCACTGATCAAATGCTGAAACGTTAAATGTTTAAAGACACTCCCCAACAAACATACATAGCTTAGAAAAAGTGGTTTTAGATTAGGTAACAGGAAGTACAATTTTACAGTGGTTAGGGAATGTATTCATCCAACCTTCATATATTTAATGAATGCCTATGATGTATATCACACTATACAAGAAATATTTAAACTTATGAGGTTTACAGTCTAATTTATGAATTTTATAAGACATTTTAGATAAGCAGATAGATAACAGATCCTTAACCTTTTTATGCAACATCATTTTTTTTTTTTTTAGTTGCGGCATGCAAACTCTTAGTTGCGGCATGCATGTGGGATCTAGTTTCCCGACCAGGGATCAAACCCGGGCTGCCTGCATTGAGAGCGCAGAGTCTTACCCACTGGACCACCAGGGAAGTTCCATCAACATCATTTATTAATACCATGTGCAACGCAATTTGGGGGATATAAAGATAAACCCAATCCCAACTCTGAAGGAGTTTCTGGCCAAGGTTGTTATGATCAAGCTCAACCATGGTCTCCCACAAGCAGTCTTGTTACTAATACTGGGAAAGATATGGAGCTGGTTAAATGGCTCACCAGGCTGATCCTCTTGGCCGTCTTTGGGATGTTTTTAACTTGCTAACTTGAATGATTGGATGTGGACTGAATTGAGGACCTTATAGCTGAAAAGGCTAATTCAGGCCCTCTGTCTGCAATTCTGTTGAAAAATTGGAGTATTTCCAGACATGGAATGATTATCATACATGCAACCTGTCTGAGAAGTCTCAATATCCTAGTAAGTCCTAGTAAGTTACTTTTTACTACTTCAGTTTCCCTAACTGAAAATTTTACCGCAAACTTCAGTCACAACAGAAATATTGACTGAGGTAAAAAATTAGAATACACACCAACATATTATCTTTCAGTGTAAGGACCTACAACTAATTCTTCCCCTTTCCCCCCTCTTTTTCTTTTTCTTTTTTTTTTTTTTAAAGATTTATTTATTATTTATTTTATTTATTTTTGGCTGTGTCGGGTCTTAGTTGCAGCATGCGGGCTCTTCCTTGTGGTGCGTGGGTTTCTCTCTAGTTGTGGCGTGCAAGCTCCAGGATGAGTCGGCTCTGTAGTTTGCAGCACGCGGGCTCTAGCTGAGGTGTGCTAGTTGTGGCCCGCGGGCTTAGTTGCCCCGCGGCATAGTGGGATCTTAGTTCCCTGACCAGGGATCGAACCCGCGTCGCCTGCATTGTAAGGCGGATTCTTTGCCACTGGACCACCAGGGAAGTCCCCCTCTTTTTTTTTTATTATCTACACTTCCTATGACAAATATGTATAAAAATGTTATAATTTTAAAGTGCGGTAGGAAAAAAAGAAAGGTATTCAGCAGTTTTACTCTTTCATCAATTCTTTAGACACTTTACATACGAGAATGATGACCTTTTGGGAATCACAGGGTAAGCCAATAATAAATTACTAAGAGCAGAGATTTGTAATTTACTGTTTAAATATGTTGTAGGATTTGGGGCCTGGCCAAGACTTTAGAGATGATGTAAAATAACTCTCTTGATTTAATCTATTCATTAATTTAACAAATATTTATTGAGCATCTGCTATGTACCAGGCATTGTACTAGGCTCTGAGGACAAAACTGTCCATACGGGGCTTAGTGTCTCATTGAAAACCCGACTTTTAAGACATTGCCACCCTGTGATTTGTCCAAGGACACGTATTAGTTGGTGGCAGAGATGGATAAAAATCTGGTACCTACTTTTATTTTGGTGCTCTCTTCCATATTCCTTTGCCACTGCCTTTCTGAGCTATATATTTTCTTTCTGTATTAAAGATAGAATAAGAGAAAACCATCTTCAATTAGTTGAGCACACTGAGTTGGGCATATTGGAGAAAATTGTTAATGATTAGGTTGAACATGATCTGTATACTTCTTACCCCTGGAAAAGTGTAAAATAGTCCAGTGATTCCTAAATGCATTCTGGTCGGGTAGCCAGACTCAGAGGTAAAGTTTCACTCTCTGCATTGAAATGGAAAAAAAAAAAAAGAGGAAGAGAGAAAATGTACATGTTGATGTAGAGTCATCCACTTTCATTTCATGGGCAGGACTATCCCTTATTCAGAGAGTTCTTTCTTTTATGTAATGATGCAGATAGTGGATGGCAATTAGTTCTTTTAAAAAATGTCCTTATTATCAAAATTAAAAGTTGGCAACTTTGTCATTTTCCCCAATTTCAAAATCCAAAGGACTGGGAATCATTAAATTAAATATTGGTGTAGTTCAATTTTTCTTTGGTATAGCCTGGTTCTAAAAACCTCATCTTTATTAAGACTCTCTTAAGTCTCAAAACAACATCAAAAATATCCCTGAGAACTCTGTCCTCTCAGCAACATTTAGCTAATTTTATGATCTTTTACCACCCTCCTGTCTTCTTCAGAATTTCTCACTTGATGCTGAGGCATCCTCCTGGTAAATATAAACCAGTGGTTCTGTACTGTGATTGCACAAGGTGCTTAAAAAAAATACTGATAAACAGGCCCCACCCCCAAATATTCTTAAGTGTCCTCAGGTGGGACTTGGTGCTAGGCGGATTCAAAAGTTCTCAGGTGATTCTAATGCGCAGCCAGGGATGGGAACCACAGGTGTGGATGGTGTTTATTAAGTAGCTTCTATGTGCCAGGCTCTAGGGCAGTTGTAAGATGAACAAACCAGGCTAAGCAGTAGAAAAAAAGCTCATTAGGAAAACAGACTGGCAGAATGTGACAACAGAGTGTAGTAAGTGCTTTCTTTTATTCCGTAATTCAACAAATAATAACAGAGCACTTAACAAGTGCCAGAGCTGGAGTAAAGGTTTGCTTCAAGTCCTGTGGGCTACCTGCAAAGACCAGGGAAACTTAACAGAAGAGCCTGCAGCCAAGCAGGGATTTGGAGGAATCTTTTTCCAAGGTCTTCATCAGATAAGCTAAAGAGGGCGGGCACGGCTGCAGAGGGAACAGCGTGTGCTGGGCATGGAGGAGTGCCTGGGGCTGGGAGTAGCCAGAGATGAGATAATGGTTGGGTGCAGATGTGCATAGCCTTAGAGGTAGACTGAGGAGTGTAGACTTGGTCCAGAATGCATTTAAAAGACACTAAAGGTTTTTTAAGCTGGAACGAATGGGGTGAGAGTGCAAAATACTGCTATTTAAAACAATGCAGGCTTCTCATACACATCTGTAGCGTGGATTTGCTAGCTTACTTAAAACTAATGGTTTGACTGATCATCCCCCACCCCCTTTGCCCTTGACTGACAAAACCGCACTGTGACCTTGTTAGGAGACAGTTTCCAGTCATGTGGCAGGTGGAAGGACAGTATAGACCAATGGTTTTTAAGTGACTAATTGAATGTGAATAGAGTTCATCATGGGCTGTGGCCTGGACAAATCAGTTCAGGGTCCCTGCTTGCTGCCTCCCTTACCCAGTTTCTTTCAGAAGGACTTGTTAGTGCATCTGTGGATGTGATCCCTCTTATCAGAGTATTTGTCTGACTTGCTTCAGAGCAGGTAAGCAAACCCAAAAGATCAAACCCTCCAGGTTCCCTTCAGCTCCTGAAGCTACTCTGCATTCTTTTTTATCCTTACTCAGGACTCAGGGACAAATAGGTCAGACCATGGAATCATCTGAGTACTAGGGACTATAGCCTTCTGGCTAAGAAGCTCACAAAAGAAACATTCCTTTGCAGTTGGGAAAGAAGGGGATTCAGCCTAAGCCAGTGGTTATGATCATAAACTTCAAGCCAAGTCATGGGCTAAAAATGTAGATTTGGGAGCCTCACTATAGACCTACTGAATCAGAATCTGGGGTTAGGCCAAGGAACCTGTGTTTTAAGCACTCATTCCCAGATTATTTTGATGCCACTGATCTGTGGACCACACTGAGCAGTTCTGGTCAGTGGTGCCCATTGGCAACTATTTTGGGGGAGGGAGGAGGACTGGTCAGATGGGCCCCTGGATTCACAATCCTTCAGTACAGTCAGCTTTCAAATTTTGCACTATGCTCGGTTTTCAATTCAAGTTATTTCTAGGTTAACTTCTTAATTGAGCTATTTAGCTCAGCCAAGGATTTGAGATATCACAGATAAAGAGAGGTTTAGGAGGAAGCATTAAGTATCTCTGGCTGTGTCTCTGTTATCCTTTCCAGTCCCACTTATCTGAAGAGCCAGGATTTCTCAAAGGACAAGTAACCTTGGAGGGAAGTATCATTGGGAAAGCAACACAGTACCTTTCCTTGCCATGCCCATTAGAGAACTATGTTTGTTAAGAAAAGAACCTCAAAAGACACATCAAGATGTTGTATAAAGATACTTCCCTTTTCTGTGTTTGCCAGCTCCTGGGATTACAGGAGCACAAGTTTAGACAAATAAGACCCATTTCTATCTAAGGTATCTGTTCAGGTCTTGATGCACTGGAAATCCATGTGGCTAACTCATTAGTGATAACAAGTGTTAGATGCTCATAAATCTCCCACAATTCATTGGCTGAAGACATCTTAAATGTGGACTTATGGGTTTTATTGTCTTTGGTTGCTTCTTTAGCATACTCTGAGTGTACAGATTTGGGGTTTTGAAACTTGTTTTTAATTAAGACATGGTTTATTTTTATTGCTTGAGATAAAATGCAGGCTAGGAGACTCAAATCTAAGTTACAAAATAAAGTGCATCTGGGCAGACCATAGGAAAAAAGATAGAACATAAAGGCTGAAGTGTGTGCCAGGATTCTCAAGTTTACTTAGTAATTTCTTGGGGAATAAAAATCCCAGCACCTGCATTATAAAAAAAAGCACACCTTATAAATGTCCTTCTCTTTGAAATACCTAAATGAACTAGACTGAATTATAAACTAATGGCTTGTAAAAATTCACCTTGAGTCGGCTACTGAAGATACTAAATAAAAGAAGTAGAGACTCTGAGGAAACCCAACCTGCTGTTTGTTTGTTTTATCAGTAATGTAACTCAAAAGTAGCCAAGCGAATGGCGGATGGTGGAGCTTTCCCTGTGTTTTGTTTCCCTGAGCTGAGCCCGTGAATGCCAAGATTTAATCTAAAGAGGTTTGTGTTTTAAAAACTAACAACCAAGTAATAAAACACCTATAAAAGGGATTTATAATGGAACCGGTGACAGTTTTGAGTGTAGTATTACAACTCTTCTCCTCCCCCTCTCCCTTTTTCTATCCTTTCATCCAACTCTGTGCCCTTTGTCTTAGCTCCTTTCTCACCTTGCTGCCAGGAAGCATATCAGTAGGGGCAGCTCACACTCCAGAGAAGCAGACCATCTTTAAAAAGTGAAGTGTGTGCTGAGCTCTGCATTTGATGACTGGGCTGTGCTGCTTGTTTTGTTTGA
This sequence comes from Balaenoptera musculus, assembly GCF_009873245.2. Taxonomy (NCBI): domain Eukaryota; kingdom Metazoa; phylum Chordata; class Mammalia; order Artiodactyla; family Balaenopteridae; genus Balaenoptera; species Balaenoptera musculus. The sequence continues at coordinate 60,069,725 of NC_045800.1, read as the reverse complement.
GATAAGCTGCTCTAACAAAGTACCTACCTAGTCTGTACAATGGTTTCTAATGGGAAGTTGAAGATGCTGCTGTTGCAGTGTCAGTGCCATGAGGATGCTAGAGCCAACCAGGGGACTCCTCTCCCTGGGACCATGTGTCACCCTGCCAGGGCCCAAGATAGCCCTGGGACAGACTTCAGTCAACAGGTGGTTTTCCACCTAGGCCACCATGCCTGAAACTTGGTTCTTTTACAAAGCCGTAGTTCTCCTCCCCCTCGCCAAGAAATGGCGCCTCGGAAGGGAAACTTCGTACTCAAACTCTGTAGAAGCCATTTCTCGAGGCTACTTTTTCTATTTTCAGAGGTTTCCCCTGCCAGCATCCCACCCATCTCCGGGAAGAACGAGGGACTCTCTCTTCGGAGTCTGGAGGGCGCTGGGAGGCATGTGGGCAGCGTCAGAGTGGCCTCGCCTGGGCGGCCAGAGGAGTCCCCAGCCTCCCTCTTGTGGGCCTCAGGAACTCGGGGGGCCCAGGGGAAGCCTGGAAAACCGAACTTCGCCATCAGCCTTCCTTCGAGCGCTGGCTAGAGGAGAGGGGGAAGGGCCCCCCAGACGTCTCCCCCCGCCCCCCCAACCCCTCTGCCATCCGGCTGCACCGCCCAAGAAAGCACTGAGAACGCAGCTTAGCGCTCTCCAGCTCCTCGCAGGCCGGGAGAGGGCATCTTGAGGGGCAGCTTCCCCCTCCAGCCCGCGTGTGACATCCCCACTCCCACCCAAGGATGCCGCCGCCGTGCCCTGTCCGCAGTCGCTGAATGTCACTGCTCCCTCTTCCTCCTGATCAGGGTAGACACAGTTCCTGAGGCATCCCCCACCCCAAAACTGCCGCGATCGCCCGAGGGTACAAGGACCGGGCAGAGGACGAAGTTTGGGGCCCACTGCGGCGGGAGGGGGGGCGCGTTGGCGAGGACCGCACCTCTCAGTCCCAGCCCTGGCGGGCACACTCCCCGCCCCAAACGGCCCAGGCGTCCCCATCCTCCCGCGGACACCGGCATCCCCGCCCTCCCCCGAGGGCGGCAAGCGGAGCCCCCCAGGGCGGAGGCAGGTACCCCCGGGGCGGGGACTGGGGCGGGCGGGGTCCAGGCTGCGCCCCCGGCCGGGCCGGGCGGGCTAGCTAGCGGCGCGGGGGGAGCGGGGCTGGGCGGCGCTGCCTCGGGCTGTGTGCGCTGCAGCCCGGAGCCGAGGAGGAGGAGGCGGAGGAGGAGAAGGAGGCGGCGGCGGTGGGTCCCGGGCGGGGGGAGCGCGGCGCTGCGGACCCGGGCGGCTGGCAAAGGACGAGGCGGAGGCTGAGGAAGGCAGCGGGGAGACCCGGGCTGCAGCAACAAAGGGCAGCAAGCGATTGGCCGGGCTGCAGGCGAGGTTAGCCGGGGACCGGGGTGGCTGGAGGCAGCGGCGAACGGTGCACGTGCTTGCAGACACTGGCGAGTGTGCAGCCGGGGGGGTGCACGCCCGGCGGGTAAGGGCTTGCTCCCCCTCGGCATGGGATGGCGAGGAGGGTGCAGCTACATCGTACTGCCAGCACCCGGCCTGAGGCTTGCAGGGTAGGGGTGCGTGGGGGGTAAGGATGCGAGCCAGGGGGCGGGCGAGTAGTCGCCCGGGACGGGACGCGAGAGGGTGGAGGAGGGGGCGGGATGGAACGCTCTAGGAGGCGCGCTCGTCCGCGCGCTCCACCACAGGAGCTGGCGACTGAGAACCTCGAATTTTAACTTCGCGTGCCCGCCCGCGCGCGCCCGCCCGCGCCCACCCCTAAATCCTGCGGCCGCCGCCAGCGATCAGCTCTCACACAAACTTTAGCTGCGGGCTAGGGTCTTTGGGGTTGTGGGGGAGGGGAGAGGGACTAGGCCCTCTGATTGGCGTTGTCTGCAGCCAATAAGGCCAAGTGCCTCTCCTGCGAGTAGACCCAATCCATTTCTAGAGGTAGAAGGGGCGGGTAGGTGGAAGTAGAGGTGGCGCGGTGTCTGGGAGAGAGAAAAAGGGTTGGACCAATAGGTGCCCAGAAGAGGCGGGCCCAGAGGTCTGTTGATTGGTACTGGCAGTGGACCCTCCCCCGGGGTGGTGCCGGAGGGGGGGATGATGGGTCGAGGGGTGTGGCTATGCGGAGGCGAGATGACCGGCAGGATCCTACCCCAATGGGCTGCAGAGTGGTTACTGTGTGGGTGACGGACAGACCCTTAGGCCAACGGGTGGCCCTAAGTGTCTGCGGTCTAGCCCAATGGAGCAGCGCCGGGGCGGGGCCGCGGCTCGGGTTTAATGAGACTCCATTGGGCTGTAATCAGTGTCATGTCGGATTCATGTCAACGACAACAACAGGGGGACACAAAATGGCGGCGGCTTAGCTCCTACCCCTGGCGGCGGCGGCAGCGGTGGCGGAGGCGACGGCACCTCCTCCAGGCGGCAGCCGCGGCTTCTTTCTCAGGCAGCGGCAGCGCCCCCAGCAGGTGCGGTGGCGGTGGCGCGCGGCCAGGTCTGTCACCCACCCCGCGCGTTCCCAGGGGGAGGAGACTGGGCGGGAGGGGGACGGGCGGGGGGGGGGAAATCGGGGGCCTGTGACGCCCTCCCACAGGCCTCTGCGCGAGGGTCACCGCGGGGCCGCTCGGGGTCAGGCTGCCCCTGAGCGTGACGGTAGGGGGCGGGGGAAAGGGGAGGAGGGACAGGCCCCGCCCCTCAGCGGGGCCTCCAGGGCAAGGGGCGGGGCTCGAGGGTGGAGGGGGCGGGGCGATATGGGTGGGGGCGGGGCTCGGGTGGTCGGAAGGCGGGGGTTTGGAGGGGTTTTCTGAGTGGGAGAGACCCAGTAGGAACGGTGGGGGGGGCCAGTGAGTGTCTGGGAAGTACACTCCCAGTGAGGGGGTGGGTGGGAGGGGAAACTGGAGGTGTGCAGGCAGGTGCAGAGGGGAGAGTGGGGAGAGTGCAAAATTGGAGATGTGGAAGGGGGACCGAGGGGCGGGTGAAATGGTGCAGAAGGGTGAGATTGCAGTTATCTGGGGGCAGAGTAAGAATGGATTTGGGTGTGGTAGATGTGGAGTAGTGTTGAGAAAGCGATACAGAGTAGATATTGGATTGGAGGAAGTATTGGGGAAACTGAGAAACAGGTACACTTACTGTGGTGGGAAGGAGGTATGTGGGTGAATCGGCATGTTGGAATAGAAAGGTTTGCTAGCTTTGGGGAATAGGAAGCATTAAAAAAAACATGGAGGGCTGGGACGGATATTCTCGGGAGTCTCTGAAAGATAAGACACCACAGCAGACTTAAATGTGAAGGGAGGCTACTTAGAACTTAGATATATGCAAAATATGTCTAGCAGAAAATCTCATGGGGTCAGGGGATTGGAAGGGGTGACAGGTGTGAAGAAAGATGGGTGGGGCTGGGTGAATGTGATTTGGACTGCACCCAGAGTGAGGATGGGGCAGCAGAGAAAGGTGTTAGTTTGGGATACAGGGTTGTTTGATAGGCTGGATTTCTTGGGTGTAACTTGAGCTGGGGTCAGGAAAGGGGGAACAGGGTGTCTGTCTCAGAAGGAGGCTCCCTGAGTACTACCTTGGGAAAGGGCATTGTGTAGTTTTGAATTTGTAAGCACTTTGGTCTGAGGTGAGTGCAGGGAGTGGTGTGAGACAAGGAGCAAAGGCAGAGGAGGGATTAGATTACAAACGTGGAAAATAGGAAAAGAGAACCAATGAAACAAGTTTGGGGTGGAGGTACCCAGAAATTCAAGGTAAAGAGAAAGAGTATATGAAGACTCCTCCATATAGGGACAGGAGGTGGGAGTAGCTAATGGGAATGTTGGGATAGTTATGTGGTGCTCCAAAAAAGGTGTGTGTTTGTTGGCTTGTTTGTTTTGTATGACTATGAGTAAAGTACATTCTTCCTGTCTTGTGTACCCTAGATTTTCTGGGATAGCCCTGAAGTAAAACATTCCATTCTTTTTTTTTTTATCAATTTATTTATTTATGTATATGTTTATTTTTGGCTGCATCGGGTATTCATTGCTGCACGCGGGCTTTCTTTAGTTGCGTGGAGCGGGGGCTGCTGTTTGTTGTGATGCGTGGGCTTCTCATCGTGGTGACTTCTCTTGTTGTGGAGCACAGGCTCTAGGCACGCGGGCTTCAGTAGTTGTGGCACGCAGGCTCAGTAGTTGTGGCTCAAGGGTCCTGGAGCGCAGGCTCAGTAGCTGTGGCGCACGGGCTTAGGCACTCTGGGGCATGTGGGATCTTCCCGGACCAGAGCTTGAACCCGTGTCCCCTGCATTGGCAGGCGGGTTCTTAACTACTGCGCCACCAGGGAAGCCCTCCATTCTTTTTTTTATTCATAAATTCTTCACACATTTATCAAAATGAATTTGGGCAGAGTTGTTTTTTTTTTTCTTCATGTTTTTAAGAAGGAAAGCGTAATGCATGTTTCAGTAAAGGATAAGATTCTTACCTGAGAATTTATACTTAGGGTTGAGGGTTGAGGTGAAGTGATGGTTAAAGAAAAAAAGCAGAAGAAAAGATAGAGGCAGAGGAAGGTTTTAACATTAAAGGAGGAACTTAGGGAAATGACTGGCTGGTGGTAATGACACGGTCCGTTGAAATTTTGCCTACCAGCCAAACCCAGGCCTCTGAGTAGAGTGGATGTTATGTCATTGCCGTTACACCAAATGTTTGTCTCTGCACTGCTTGTCAGATGTAAGGCATAACGGGAATGAAAGGTAAAATAGGGTGAGTATTGGAAGGTAGTTGAGAAAGTTCCATAAATAATGTTAATGTACTTCAGAAACTTTCATGGACTTTCGAATACCAGTTAAAAGATTTAGCCAACCGATATGGCTTTATTAAATGCCAGGGTTCCTCACAGGTGACTTTTCAGTCTCTTAGATAGTTCGTGACACAATAATTTCAGTTTTCGTGTATACGGATGCCTGTATTTTTATCAAGCGAGAGAAGAGGAATTGTTTTATGAAAGCAGGGATGTGTGAGCTATAGTGATCCATCTTTGCTTATAGAACAGTAAATGACTAGTGGATGGGAGAAGTGTGAGGAAGGGATATTTCTTCCCTGTAATGCTTTAATTTGCATTTCCAAAGCACCTTTAAGCGCCTTTTTTTAGGACTCCCACAATCTTTCACAATTTTTGTATCATCCATTCCACTCTTGCTGGATATTTGAGTTGTTTCTAGTGTTGGGAAATTGTGAACTAAGCTGCTGTGAGTGTTCCTGTATCCGTCATCTGGTGCGCACGTGCACAGTCTCTCTGAGGTGTACACCTAGGAATGGAACTGCTGGTTCACAGGCAGCGTGACCGTTTATGCTGGTTTATGCCTGTTGTCCCGGTGTAATTAGTAGTATAGCACCTTTAATTCTCAGCAGTGTCTGGATTTGGATGATGAGCTGTATGGTTGCCCTAGTCACGGGGTATGCTTGTCTTCAACTTTACTAGGTACCAGTCAGACTGTTTTCCAAAGTCTTGTACCACATTATACTCCCTCCAGTATATTACCTCATATATATATATAAATATAATATGTGAGATCCCTGGCTTCTCATCCTCCCCAACTTAGTTTTTTCAATTTAGCCAATCTGGTAAACTTCGCATTTACCTGATTAGTAAGGAGGTTGAACAGCTTTTCATATACTTAAAGGCTCCCTGGATTTCCTCGTTTGTAAAGTTCCTGTTTAAGTCTGCCCCCACCCCCACCGGCCTTTTTGTAAATTGGTCCTTGTATCTTTCATTGCTATTTAGAAGTTCTTTATTTACTCTGGATACAAATTCTTTGTCCTGTGTGTGTGTTGCAAATGCCTTCCTCCATTCTCTGGCTTGCCTTTTCATTCTCTTTATGGTGTCTTTTAATGAACAGAACTTCTTAATTTTAATGGAGTCAAATTTACTGGTCTTTTCTTTATGGTTAGTGTTTTTTGTGTCTTGTTTTAAGACTCTTTTCCTACCCTCAGGTTAAGTAGATATTCTCCTATCAGTATTCTAGAAGCTTTACTGACCTTAAAAGATGTATGATTATGAGTCAAATATACTCTTTTGCCCCATCCTCGCCATTACAAATCTATTTTTGCTTTTCTTCACTTTCTTCTGTTCTCTGTCTTGAATTTTTACTTGTCTGCAACTATAACTAAGAGCCAGGTGCTGACTTCCCCTGTCTCATAGGAGAAAATGGTCATATAGACAGAAGTTCAGCCAGGTTAGATTTTACAGGTCTCCAGCTGACTGAATTGCCCTTTTTCCTTTTATGAGCTAGCATTTCATTGTGTTCCTGCTATGTGTCTGCCACCATCCTTGGTTCTTTCATATTTGTTATCTCAATTATTCCTCTTTACAGTTCTGCAAGACTGTACATTTTTCTCATTTTTACAAGCGGGAAAACTGAGACTTAGATTGATTCAGTAACATGTCCAATATCCCACAGTTTAGGTAGCTGACAAGGTGGGGACTTGATTCCTGAACTCTCTAGATCCATCCCATCATAGCACATCACCTTGTTAATAAATAAGATTTCACAAGCCTGTTTGATAAGATCCAAAACCGATGAGAATAACTTTCTTTTAATGTAATATGTCCTACTTTAAGCACTCATAGAGATAATTATTGTGAAACTGGATAAAACTGTTGACCTCTCTGTGTATGTTAAAATAGGTAGAGTAGTACGTGGACCTTAAGAGGTCCTTGGATGGGCAGTAGAGGTTCTGTAAGCCCTTGAAATTGTATGCAAATGTCTGTATGTACATGTGTTCCTTTTAAAAAATAGATCTGTAATTTTCTTGAGATTCTCAGAGGGCAACCCTAATGTGTTTTAAGGCTACACTGGATATCCTGTTTGAAGACATCTGTGATAAAGTTAATGCAGAATTCTGAAATGAGGTGTATTTTCAAAATAATCTTTAAAAGATTCAGATGTCAGATTTTTTTCTTAATATGTCATTCTCAGTCTTTGTCATTAAAACCCAGCTAAAGCTCATTTGAGATTTGGAAGAAAACTAGGATTGAATAGCAATTTTAAAATGCCAAAAAAGACGCTCTAAATTTAGTTGATTATTTCTTAAGTGAAAGTGCTTAGTTATAATATCATCATTACTAATCAGTGTACCCTGGCTCCAAAGGCCTGATGACTTCACATGACTTTTCATCTTGTCTCTAAAATCCTCTGTTTTACAAGGGATCAAATTTCCTGTGAGGTTCCTAACAGTGTGATTAAAGTTTAGAGACTGAAACTGTTGAGCACTTAAATGCAGGGATGACTATGCAAACCTAATTCATGGGCTTCACCAGGAGATTTGGGACATGTCTCTACTAATTTATGATGATGATGTTGAAACTAATCTTTGCTAGGGATTATGGAAGCCATAATAGTTTATTGATGGCTCAGTTATTGTTTGTTGAAGCAGATTTACACAATTATAGTTTAATGACATAACAAGGATATTGTCAACTAGGAGCGCATGACATGAAAAATTAAACTTCCAATTAATATAATATGTATTAGTTGAAATGATAATTTTCATGGTGATTTAGCCTCTTAGAAATCCTTGGAAAACATTATTAGCTTATGAATTGAAAACTCTCTTTGTTAATGAGTAGTGAGAAAGAACTTAGTATTATTCTAAAAAGATGGGGAATTAAATATTCAATTCAGCTAACATTTATGGAGTGCCTACTCTGGGCTTGCTGCTGAGTTAGGCTCATAAATATAAGTTGAACACGATTGATATGTGGAGAGAGGAAATACTGGTTGCTTTTGTTTGTTCCTTCAGTCATACTTCCTTCCAGCCTATACTGGATGGATACCATTGCCAGAATTATTCAAACGTTCAACAAATTTGTGTGTGCGTGCATGTGTGTGTGTGCTTGCACTCCACTATACCTTATTGTGTCACTACTCCTGCAGTGGCTTTCTGTTACTTCATCTGTCATGTTCACACGCCTCAGCCTGGCTTTTGTCACAGCCAACTTTATTTCTTATTCCTCTTCAACACATCCCCGCTCCAGGCATGCACATGGATTAGGTATCCCTTTGGTCTGACAGCTCATTCTTAGCTCTGTGCCTTCTCCTAGATTCCCTTCATTCATTTACTGATGCATTCATTTAACAAATAGGCATTGAGCCCCTCTTATGTTAAGTTGTGGTCCTGGGAAGTCATGGGGCACGCCAAGATGAATCAAACATGAGTCCTGTTCTTAAGAATTGTACAGTCTAGTAGGGGAGACGAGGTCCGTGTATGAGTAAGCAAAATACAAAGTGGAAAATGAATGCCAAATAATAAGAAAGCTAAAAGCTTCCTGTTAGACAAAGTGACGTAGGACTTCTGAGAAGGTGTCTGTTTGCACTGGGCCACAAAGGATTTGAATTGGGATGGAGAGGCCAGGCAGTTGTCCAAGTTCTGCCTTGTCTTTCAAGGTCCAGTTTAAGTCCTCTCCGTCCAAGGGATGTCCTACCCATCCACACTCAACAAGGAATAGTCACGGTTGTTTTCAGACTTTTTTCCTTCTGTATTCAGCGGAATCCCTTCTTTGAAGTGAATCTTATGGAGAAGCCCATTATACATAGAATAGTTAAGGTAGAGATGCTTTGTTTGGTACAAAGGATTATGGTGGCCCTAGTGTTTAACCCACAAGGGCACCTGCAGGTGGTGCCCATACCCAAGGCACTTTCTCACAAGAGATCCAAGGAGCCTAGTTTGAAAACCAATGGAGAGACAGGAAAGTGTTTAGGTTTTAGCATCTGAATTAAAATCTTTCATGACTTAGTGGTCTGAGGTCTGGACCGTCAGGAATCAGTTTTTCTTTTGCAAAATGTGGGCAACAATGCTACCTTACAGGGTTATTTTAAGGTTTACTGATAATCTATGTAAAGTGCCTGGTCCACAGTAGGTGTCGGACAATGGTTGCTATTATTATAGTTTAGTGCTTTATTTCTTTTTTAAAAAAATAATTTGGGGTGAAATTCACATAACATAAAACTAACCGTTTTATTTTATTTATTTTTATAAATTTACTTTATTTATTTATTTTTGGCTGCATTGGGTCTTCGTTGCTGCGCGTGGGCTTTCTCTACTTGCAGCAAGCGGGGGCTACTCTTCGTTGCACTGCATGGGCTTCTCATTGCGGTGGCTTCCCTTGTTGCGGAGCTCAGGCTCTCAGTGTGCAGGCTTCAGTAGTTGTGGTGCGTGGGCTCAGTAGTTGTGGCGCACAGGCTTAGTTGCTCCGTGGCATGTGGGATCTTCCCGGACCAGGGCTTGAACCCGTGTCCCCTGCATTGGCAGGCAGATTCTCAACCACTGCGCCACCAGGGAAGCCCTATGTTTAACTTTTTGAGGAACCACCAAATGGTGCTTAATCGCTTCTTATACCCACAGCATCTACCATAGGGCTGTACTCACAGAAAAACATCTAAGTATTTGTTGGTTGTTCTTTGATTAGTATTTATAACCTCACCTCCCAATTCACATGTTTTGGGCCTTGAGCATTAATTTTAAGGGAAATAGATGCATCCAGGACTTGAAAGTTAGCCAGTATCACTGTATGGATGTATCTGATGTTGTCAGACAGCAGATATTTGTTCACTGAGGATGCTGTTTGGAGCAGCTGTGCTAATCGTCTGTGTTGGGTGGTTACAGAAGAAAAGAAGTTAAGGTCCCTTCCCTTAAGCAGTGTATGTTCTGTTTCAGAAGATATTGTTAAGACTTGTGGATCCTCACTCAATTACATAGCAGGCTATGAAAAAATCCAGGAGCCTATAAAAGTGAGAGAGCTAAAAATAACTGTTAGCAAGTGAAACTCAGGATGACAAAAGAGTAAACTCTACTATTAATCTTTATTTTTTTCTACCACTGTTTTTGGCTCATCCACAATCTCATGACTTGAGTGTTATGACATTGATTTTGAAACAACACACAGCTTTAGCAAAAGCTTAGAGGAGGCTTCACATATTATTTATGATCCAGGATATTTTGACTCTTCTTATGCTGACATGTGTATTTCTGAATAGTGTTGATATTTATGTAATAATAATGAAGCCAAAAGCTCAGTGTTGGACTAAGCATTTCTCTAGATCTGTTTAGAATAGTGTGTAATGAGTGATGTAAATAGTGTTTTACTATAAGACTGTATGATACAACCATATAATTTACTGATGTTATTTTGTAGTTAAAAATAAAATGATTCAAAACCTTAGAAAATAGAATAATTTAATTTTGATGTAGCATGAGTCCCCATAATTAATTTGGAATGACTCATTCTCATTTTGATAGCCTTTGAGTTCAACTTTCAAGTTTTTATAGAAAAAAATGAAAAGAGAATAATGGTTTTAGGGTCATACTTGTAATAGAATATGCTATCTACGTATGAAACAAATCCTAGGGCTCTGGAAAAGAGAAGTGGTATGGATAATTCTGAATCAGGGGAAGAAACATTTCTATTTGCCTTTTGAATGAATTATGCATATTTTTCCTTAGATTTGTCTTTCTAGTTAGATACTGCTTAGACTAAAATTAAATTGGTTTTCAATCTATTCTCTTAGCATATACCAATTTACAGTGGGGCCAGTGGGATGTCAGAAACAAACCAGCCTAAGATTAAAAAATTTGCAGGGGATAATATACAAAGTGGATAATATACATGTGTTTAGTTGAGAATTGGCTGCAGATAAGAGACTTCTGATTTTGTTCCTCTCCTAGCTCTGTGTGTGTGTATGTTTTTAACACTGATTCGGCTTGTAGCAAAGAGCTGCTGAGTTACATCTGCTTCTGCCTAATTAACTCTGTTGGTTGGTGTCAGATGAGAGCTAATTTTGAGATTAAATTGAGGAGTGGGGTGTGTGTCTGTGGCTGGGGGAAGGGAGAAGGAGGATCCAAGGTTGCTTGGTTGTTTTGTACACTATCAAAGTGCAGCTATTCACAGTGTTGTTTTACATTTATTTTTTGCCTTTGAAGTAAAAATGATCACTACTGCCCTGAAATGTGACCTGTACCAGCACATACTTACTATTGTGGAAAATGGTGCGTCCTTCTCTTAGGTGCAGTTATTGGCCATATCTTGAGAGTTCAATCAGTACCTAGATGCCAGGTGGCCTTTGGGACAAATAGTGAATGTTGCCTGGGAAAGTTAATATTGACCATTAAACAATGTTCGACTTTTTTTTTTCCTCCAGACAAAATGTTATACCTGTCTGGCTATTTGAGTAATAGTGGGATTTTTTTTTTTTTTTAAATGATGGAATTCTTTTTTAGACTCCATCACAAACCTGATTTTTTAAAATTTGGAGAACAGGTCTGGCCTTAAAGAAGAGTGAAAGTTTACTTCTTTAGGCACTCGCTGTGGGGCTTCATGTCCTGTCCTGAATTCCGTGTTCTTAAATACCCTTTAGTGGTATGAAAGAGCTAACATACCACCAAACATAGTATACCAGTAAATTCACTGCAGCTGTTTGGATTGAATAGTTGTGGAGATCCATAGATGGTTGCTGAACTTTAGGTATGTCCTTATGCCCAAATTAACATTTACATTTTTTTCTTTTGGCAGATTTGCCTGAAGATCTGGACAATCTTCTTTTTTGTCATGGACTGTTAAAACACTTGGAGTTCCAATTCTGGTATTTTCCCTTGTTTTATTATATTTTTAAGATATAAAATGTCAGTCTTGTTGAAATGTGTTGGTAATGGAGGTGAACAATTCTTTTGATTGTGGTTAGGATTGTGGTAACAGCTTGTCATGAAGGTATATTTTAAGTATTTATTAGTTATGAAATGTGTTTTGTTTTAATGTATGTTCATTTGCTTGTGTAACCAAAATGCCTGAAAGCAACTTTGCAATATTGGATACTTTTCTGTGACCTCTTTTCCTGCTTCCTGCAGTTTTATTTTGTGCAATCAAATTAAATTAGTTGATTCATCCTGAATAAATGATGAAAGATGAAATAATTATTTGGACATGGTGAAATGTCTTCTAATGAAATTTTGCCCCGAACCATTTTACTTTGGAAAGATCAGCTTCCTGTTTTAAACTTACTAAAGCAGAGTGATTCCTGTGTTCTATCGTGAAAGTGGTTGCACTATGAAAGCCAATGATTTCATTCCTAAACACACCATGTTCCAAGTCTAACAGTCAGTAATTTATATAATGACACAAAGAGGAGTGCTTATTAGATTTGCAGATGACATAGATGACAGAATCAAGATTCAAAACAATTTTTAACAAGTTGGAAGACAGACTCAAACCAACAAGATGTACTTGAACTGTGATAAAATTTAAAAATCCCAGCATTTAAATTTGCATAAGGAAGAGAATGAAAAGACTCGGCTTGACAGAATTTTTGAAAGAATATCTGGGAGTTTTAGTTGGACTGCCTGCTTGGCATGAGCCAGTTGTATGGCAGGGCTGGTAAGGAAGTTCATGTTACCTTGGGTTGCATTTATAATTGGATAATGCCTGGAATGCCAGATTTTAAGATGGGCATTAGCCAAACTAATGAGTGACCAAGAGGAGGAGGTGCTTGGAAACCTGTGAGAATGTGGGCATGCTAAGGAACTAGGATATGAGTGGTCCAAGGTGGGGCTGGAGGTAGAATGGGGTTTGATTGTAGCAGTTTTAAAAAGATACTTGTTTTCAAGTATATGAAGGCTCCTCATATTAAAGAATTTCTTGAGATTGTTCCAGGGGAACTAGGACTAGTGGGTAGAAGTTATGGGAAGGCAGATTTTGGCTCCTGTGAGCAAGAAATATATTACAGTTAGAGCTGTCCAACAGTGGCATGAGCTGTCTTAAGAAGTGACAAATTCTTAATCACTGGAAGTATTTTGAGACTTTATGGCCTATCTGTTGGGGATATTGCACAAGGGATCTTTTACTGTTTAACTAGAGGTTGGACTGGATAACCTCGAAGGTCCCCTTAGCCCCAAGTTTCTAAATCTGAGGGGAGAAAAATGGAGTGTACCTACAGCTTACTGATTGCAAAAAGGACAATCCTTTTTAAATTGCCTCTTTCAAGCTGACTGAACTAGTATAGTTCAATGGCCTAATTGTTTTCAGCAACAGAATCTTTGAGAGCAAATGTTAAATTCTTCAGTGTATCTGGCTAAAGTTTTGAGGAAAGACATTATTTTCCCCTTTGATGTACATTAAATGTAAATAAACAACCAGAGATAACTTTAATTTTATATTTTATGAGAGATTTTTCGGAGTGTGTAGACATTGTATTGGATGGAAGTGATGATAGCTACTATATACTGAATATTAGATACTGTATTCACTTAATTGTCTCAACAATCCTGGGAGGGATATACTGTTATTCCCTACAGGTAAAATGATGGAAAAGTAAGTCATTTCCCAGGGTTTCCTCCGCTAGACATTGGTAGGGCTGGCATGCATACTATTAGTCTAATTGCAGAGGCAGAACTAGCTAGAGCAGGCAGTCGTGGCTCAGGTGGAGATAGCGCTGACTTAGACTTTAGAATAATGGCATTTGAGCCTTGAGTCTACTACTGACTGTTATCCTGAGTGAGTTCCACCTTCCCCTGAGCCTCAGTTTACCCATTGAGTCATCCTGCAGATTACATGACAAGTTATACGCAAGCACACTCTGTAAACTTTAAACTATAAAAAAGAGTTAAGATGTGGATATTATCTGTGAAGAGCAAGGTTAGAGCCCAGATATGACCCAACTCCCAGGCCAGGGTGCTTTGGCCTGGTGCTCTTGGCAGGTGTACTCAATACCAGATTGGAGACCTAGGGGATTTTTGTGTACACCAGGAGGTTCTCAGAGAGCAGTATCACTCCCTACCTGGTGTCAGATTTGTACAAACCTTGCTCGGATTGAGCAGTTTCGTGAGCTAACTGGGTAATACGACGCCTAGAGTTTTCCATTGTTCAAAAGGTGACCGGTTATGATGTTACTACATTAGTTTCAGTTTTCCAACCTGTGGGTTAGAGAATGTCACCGACCCTCTTCAAAGGGATGGGAAAACATGATTCTGTAGAAATGGCTCAATGGGAAATTTTCTTACTTGTGAGACTTGGGAAATAGAATGTTTAGCTGAAATAGAAGAATCAGAATCATTGCTTTTTTTTTTTTTTTGGCTGCACCGCGCATCTTGCGGCATCTTAGTTCCCCGACCAGGGTTAGGGATCAAACCCAACCCTGCCCCGTGCAGTGGAAGTGCGGAGTTCTAACCACTGGACTGCCAGGGAATTCCCTCTTTTTTTTTTAAGTTTCAGATTTTTTGAAGTAAGTTTAATGTACCTCCATCAAATTTTTTGCATCATAGACTTATTCTTTGATGTTGATTTTATGTTTATAGTAGACATATATCTTGAACCACTGTCATGTAATTTTATTAATTTCAATAAAGGTTATCCATTAAATATATAGCTTAGATGTGATCTCTTAAATGCCCCATGAAGGACTCATATAAATAACGTGTAAAATCCTAAAAGAAATTCCTTCTCAGACTGTGACCCAGTTTCTGGTTGGCAAATATAGTCGCTCTGGCTTTGTTACATAATACCTGCCTGTCATTACTTCTGTGGTCATTTTGCATCTGAAAAGGTAATACTAAAGAGTCTTTTAATTTATTTTTAGAAGTTTCATTATTAAGAGCCTTTCCCCCCTTTTTAATCCTTTAAGGTCTTGATTTCCTGGTTAAAGATGTTCTTCACCTGAATGCAGTTTTTCCTGTTGGTCAAATAAGACAACTATCAACATTGCCTGTTTGTCCTCTTTTTAATCTCTAAAGGATGGATGTTTGTAAGATGTTGCTTAATATGGTCTGGAATACTCTGGCCATTTGTTGAATTGTAAATGACTTTCAAATGTGCAAGTTCTGTTAAATACAAGGAGAACCTCTATGGGTAACTTTTGTATTGAAGAAGTCATTTGTCAATCATGGTAAAACTTGCAAACCCACTTTATACAGAGTGGATTCTTGAAGCTATACAGAAAATAAAAAAGCAAAAGCAAAGGCCCTCTGAAGAGAGAATCTGCCATGCAGTCAGCACTTCCCATGGGTTGGATAAGAAGACAGTCTCTGAACAGCTGGAACTCAGTGTTCAGGATGGCTCAGTTCTCAAAGTCACCAACAAAGGCCTTGCCTCCTATAAGGACCCAGACAACCCTGGGCGCTTTTCATCATCAGTTAAACCAGGCACTTTCCTAAGTCAGCCAAGGGGTCTAGAGGATCATGTAATGATCTCCGCAATGTGGATTGGAATATAAACTTCTGAGGAGAGCAATTGAAGGACTTGAGGAGCCAATGGCTCCTCCCTGAAGAACATAGAGAAGTATCTCAGAAGTCAAAGTGATCTCACAAGCACCACCACCAACCCAGCCTTTCAGCAGCGGCTGCGACTGGGGGCCAAACGTGCGGTGTGAACAATGGGAGGTTACTGAAAGACGGACCGCAATACAGGGTCAAACTATGGAGGCTTAGATGGCAAAGGGGCTCCCAAATACCCCAGTGCTTCCCATCGTCGCTCCCACCTGTCAGCCTTCTACCCATGAGAAAGACCAGGTAAGTGCAGAGAGAATGTCAGTACACTGTAAATATGGCCTATTTGACTTGTACAGTTTCAGTTAAGTTTTATACGGACATAAGTTCTGAGTTAAGTGTGATAAAATAAAATGTTTTGCCTCAGAGCAGGGCTTATATATTTAAGAGGTATATATTTTTACAGTATAAATTGTTTCTATATTGTTTTACAATGTATTAAGGGCTTCCTCGCTGGTTGACTAAGAATTTTTTTTTTTTTTTTGGCTAAGAATTTAATGTGATGATTATGTGGTTTGTTTTTTAAACTATAATTGCTAATCCGTGGGTGCTTGAAGGGACCAGGATAGATAACTTTAATCTTCCTTCCTCAAGGCAGGATCATATATATTTCAAAAATCCAAGAAAGGCCATTATATGTTTTTCTCTTTTTAAAGTATTATTTATGTTTATTTTTTTAGCTTTATGAGGTATAATTGATATATTTTTCCCTTTATTGTTATTTCAGAGAAGAAGAATCTATAGACTAATTATTTTAATACTGATAGTCTGTGCATTACTGGAACTGTTTTAATATGTGACCTAAACTCCTGCCTGTTTCAATTTAAAGTCATTTGTTATGTTCACTTCTCAGCAGGTGAAAGTGAATGTTTATTTTGTCTCATACTGTATCTTTTAGTCTTTGGTTTTCTCTGGGCCTTCTGTCATCTCCATAATAGTTATACGTATATGGCCGATTTCTCCTTAAGTTACTGCTACAATTTAAAGTCTTTGGTTAAGTAGGATTTTCCTTTGTTTTATTTCAAAGCTATGGAAATTACTGCCCAAACTAAAACCAAAACAGCAGTAGCAAATTGTTTATAATGGTTTCGGCCCTTCAGTTTGGGGACTTGTTGTCTGTCCTTTGGGTGAGTGGATGCATTGATAGCAGTTAACTTTACATCTTGTAAGCCATTAGCCATTGTTGATAGAAAGGGTGGTGGTTGTATGTGCTAACTGCATTTTCAGAAGTGATGGAAACAGTGTTAGGAAAAGCTGTGCTCTTGATGACTTGTTTTTCCTCTTTGGATACTGTTGCCCATAAGGTAGACCCTGCTTCCCTTCTTGCCTTAAGCTGATAGAGGCCCAGCTCTACAAACTGGGTGGGACCAGGTGATTTGCCTTTCCACAGACCAATCGAAACCCTAGAATTTCTTTCTTTTTCTTTTTTTTTTAAAAAAATGTATTTTTTTAAACATCTTTATTGGAGTATAATTGCTTTACAATGGTGTGTTAGTTTCTGCTTTATAACAAGGTGAATCAGCTATACATATACGTATATCCCCATATCTCCTCCCTCTTGCATCTCCCTCCCACCCTCCCTATCCCACCCCTCTAGGTGGTCACAGAGCACCAAGCTGATCTCCCTGTGCTATGTGACTGCTTCCCACTAGCTGTCGATTTTACATTTGGTAGTGTATATATGTCCATGCCACTCTCTCACTTCATCCCAGCTTACCCTTCCCCCTCCCCATGTCCTCAAGTCCATTCTCTACGTCTCTACGTCTTTATTCTTGTCCTGCCCCTAGGTTCTTCAGAACCTTTTTTTTTTTTTTTTTAGCTTCCATATATATGTGTTAGCATACAGTATTTGTTTTTCTCTTTCTGACTTACTTTACTCTGTATGACAGACTCTAGGTCCATCCACCTCACTACAAATAATTCAATTTCGTTTCTCTTTATGGCTGAGTAATATTCCATTATATGTGCCACATCTTCTTTATCCATTCACCTGTCAGTGGACACTTAGGTTGCTTCCATGTCCTGGCTATTGTGAATAGAGCTGCAATGAACATTGTGGTCCATGGCTCTTTTTGAATTATGGTTTTCTCAGGGTATATACCCGGTAGTGGGATTACTGGGTCCTATGGTAGTTCTACTTTTAGTTTTTTAAGGAACCTCCATACTGTTCTCCATAGTGGCTGTATCAATTTACATTCCCACCAGCAGTGTAAGAGGGTTCCCTTTTCTCCACACCCTCTCCAGCATTTATTGTTTGTAGATTTTTTGATGGTGGCCATTGTGACCGGTGTGAGGTGATACCTCATTGTAGTTTTGATTTGCATTTCTCTAATGATTAGTGATGTTGAGCATCCTTTCATGTGTTTGTTGGCAATCTGTATATCTTCTTTGGAGAAATGTCTATTTAGGTCTTCTGCACATTTTTGGATTGGGTTGTTTGTTTTTTGATATGGAGCTGCATGAGCTGCTTGTATATTTTGGAGATTAATGCTTTGTCAGTTGCTTCGTTTGCAATATTTTTCTCCCATTCTGAGGGTTGTCTTTTCGTCTTGTTTATGGTTTCCTTTGCTGTGCAAAAGCTTTTAAGTTTCATCAGGTCCATTTGTTTATTTTTGTTTATATGTATGTTTTGTTTATTTATTTACTTTTGGCTGCATTGGGTCTTGCTGCACGCGGGCTTTCTCTAGTTGCAGCAAGCAGGGGCTACTCTTCTTTGCGGTGCGCAGGCTTCTCATTGCGGTGGCTTCTCTTGTTGCAGAGCATGGGCTCTAGGCATGAGGGCTTCAGTAGTTGTGGCTCGTGGGCTCAGTAGCTGTGGCTCGCGGGCTTTAGTGCACAGGCTCAGTAGTTGTGGTGCACGGGCTTAGTTGCTCCGCGGCATGTGAGATCTTCCCAGACTAGGGCTCGAACCCGTGTCCCCTGCATTGGCAGGTGGATTGTTAACCACTGTGCCACCAAGGAAGTCCCTCATTAAATATTTTTATAAAAGCTTATGCCATGAGGAAATTCCTTAAGGGAATATAGAGCCATTTCTTGATGGCTTTGGATATCTGTTTTAAAAATATATAAATTACTCTAAGGTATATTAAGGTTTTATAATTATCAGGTGCATGGACTAATTCAGGCAGCTTTAGGCAATTTAATAGCATGTTTTAATAATTTTGTGATCCAGGGAAGTATCAACTTGTGATAGAGGAATCACTACAGATTTTCCACAGTCCCTTTCCTATCCTTCTCTTTAACCTTGCCCATCATTTCTTGACATCCTTATATTTTTTTCATACAGCATCTATACAGAAGTATTTTTAGTCTAAAGGAAGACTCATGTCTGAAAGTGTCTAGAATTGAGAACAGAGTGATTTATTGCTTAGCATGCAGTTGTTCCTGCTCTTTTTATGATGCTGATCTTTAAATTGTCCAGTTAGCATCATCATATAACAAGGAAAGCTGAGAAAATACGTCCTAGAATTTTTATTTGATGAAATTTGGGGATTAGTTGTGTTGAGTAATCATAATCTAATTTTTAAAAAAGGACAAATAAACATAAATGAAAATCAGATTGTCGATTTGGCCAGAATGTATTGTACTGTTTCTACTGTATATTACAATAGCCTTTTCCCTTGAAAAATGTAATAAAAAGTACATCAGAATATATTGCCCTTTAAGATTACAGGCGTAAGTAGTTTAATACTCTGTAAACTTTCTAGGTCAGTGTAATAGAAATTCTTAACCTGGGTCCATGAATGAGTTTGGGGTAGGTGGGCTAACAAATCCCCTAAAATAGAACAGTCGTTTGTATCCACACGTTTTCCTAGGTTCAGGGTCTATAGTTTTTGTCAGATTTTCAAAGGAATCTAAAGTGTCAAAGAGCCAACGTGAACATTTTTGTACTGTAGAAAATATTTTGAGTTTCTTATACTGAAACCATATATGTATGCTGGTTGTTGGCTTTTGATTATTCTTGCTTCAGCTGTTGAACTTGGATCTATATGTAGATTAGTTGTACTATAGCTTTATGTATATAGGACTTGTTCTCGTATCTTTGAAAGGCAGATTATCATTGTTCTTGATGTGCTAGAGGTCTGTAAAATTCACATTGTGGGAGGACGTTTATGATATAAATGGCCACTGTACAGAGATGAAGTCATTTAATCACAATTAGCCAACTAATGTCTTTCAAGAAGCTGTTATTCTGGTTACCTTTGTTGAGCAGTTTCATTTAATTGTAAAAAAGAAAATAAAAATGGTAAAAATAATAACATTTCTTAAGTGTTAAAATGCTGGCACTATTCCAAGTGCCTTACATTTATTGTCTCCTTATCTCAATAACTGTGAGGGCCATAGATTATTATCCTTATTTTATAGATGAAAAACTGAGGCTCAAAGCCTAAGCAGTTTGTCCAAGGTCACTTTCAGAGCTGGTGCGTGGTGAAGCCGAGATTCTAATGAAACAGTCTGACTCCAGACCTCTTTACCACTGGGCTGTATACTTGGTCAACAGGGGTGGCTTTTCATTAACAGTGAAAGTATCTCTTCCAGTTCCTCAAATGCTTAGAAGCAGTTGTCCCCCAACAAATAGATTTCTGGCATTTTAAATTTGGTAGTTGCAATGAGCTTATTACAGTTTTTAAAGCAGGCACTATTTTATAATATTAGCAATATGGGAAAGCAGTAGGGAAAATAGTAAATCTGTGTCTAATTAAATGTAACATCATCATCATTCCTATGCATGACTGCTAGGAGGAATACAATGCAAGTTAAAATAGAAGAGCTCCTTCCTTTCTGAAATGTAATTGCACATATTCTGATAGTCTAGAATTCAAACTGGATATTACCATACTGGCTCTTTAGCATAACTTCTTTGTATTTATTTAAGAAAGCTCTCTTTGGTGAGGTGATATGGAAATGAATTAAACCACTGAAGATAAAACTTTATCTTTGACTTGGTGAGGCAACTCCTAAAGGATAGTATTAGTGTTTCTCATTAAAAATGGTAAAGCTCAATTAGGTCAGATTATGAGGACTTTGGAAAGTCAGATATTCTAAGACAGACTTCAGTTATTACTATACATTTTGTGGCATTAAGATTCCATTTGAACATTTGGGCTTTAGCATTTTTATTAAATCAGTTTGGTTCAATTTTAAACATTCCTTGGTATTTCACTTTATTGGGAATATCTTCCTAAAATTTATTAAGTGTCAAATCTTGGTATGTTTCTAGTGCAGTGCATAATATGGGAACTCTCATTCTAGGCAGCTATAGTTGGAAAGAGAGACACTTCTAATACCAGGTAGGGCTTTTGATGTTTTTTTCTTGAAGAAATGAAATAACTGTATTACAATCTTACGAAAAACCTTCTAACGTAATTACCACAACGATACTGTCAATAAGAAAAAAATAAAAATAAGTTTCAGAAGGAGCACAGATGATCAGAAATGGGGCTGAGAGACAGAACTATATTAAAAATCACTTTTCGTGGTCTTGGCCTGTTCAGTTGTTTATTCTGTTTGTCCCCCACCTCCTTTTAGGGAGGTATTTTATTAGGGTTTTTGGTGGGGTAATTAGTATGAAATATTTCCATAAATAGAAGATTAATGTACATCCTACATTAGTTTCTCGTGTTGTGTAAATGGCGTAATTTAAAGAACTTTATTTTTACGGACTTCCCTGGTGGTGCAGTGGTTAAGAATCCGCCTGCCAATGCAGGGGACACAGGTTCGAGCCCTGGCCCGGGAAGATCCCACATGCCGTGGAGCAACCAAGCCCGTGTGCCACAACTACTGAGCCTGCGCTCTAGAGCCCACGAGCCACAACTACCGAAGGCCGCGGGCCTAGAGGCCGTGCTCTGCAACAAGAGAAGCCACCGCAATGAGAAGCCTGCGTACCGCAAGGAAGAGTATCCCCTGCTCACCACAACTAGAAAAGCCCGCATGCAGCAACAAAGACCCAACACAGCCAAAAATAAGTAAAATAAAAAATAGATAAATTAAAAAAAAAAAAAGAACTTTATTTTTAGATTTTCTTTTCTTCAGTTTTCTCCCTGCCCTAGAGAGACCCTCCTCATCCCTCTCTGGAACTTTTCCAATCTCCCGTACTTTGTGAAGGACCATTCACTAGTCCATATTGTTCTGTGATGTGGCAGGCTTCCAGAAGTCTCTCAGCCCTAGAAGAACTGTTCATGGTCTCAGACAACTCTGGATCTTTTTGACAGAAATGTGTGTATTTTTTATCTGCTAATTATAGAGTCCAAATGACCTCCTCTCTGTTGTCCTTCTCAGTTCTCCTTTGAATTGGTGTCCTTTGTATTGCAGATGTCACATTTCTCAAAGAGTGCTTAGTTGTGTGCATTCAACTGAAAGTTGGATAAAGGCCTAAATACGGCAGAATACACTCTTCCATATTCTGTAACCTGAATTTTGGGATCAGTATGAATGAAAGTCGGTTTTAGAATGACTGAAGTCGGACAGAAACCTATTATATAATGTGAATGACTAGGTGAATCCATAGTGCTGTTTCAGGGTCAGGGAAGGAAAAAGATTGTGTTATGTTGTTCCTATGGTTAAGCTTCAGAAGTTCTTCAAAATAGCACTAGGACTGCTTTTGTGAGCAGATAGTACCAGTTGCTGAGGTGTTGTTGAGAGAGCCCTCGGATTGTCTAAGACTAGTTAGTTGGGTCAAGGGAAGGATGCGTCTTTCTCTCGCACTCAGAGGAGTGACAGCATATTCCACTTTTGAGCTTTTATCAAGATGGGACTTGTCTAGACTTCTAATGAAATAGGTTTCAGGAAAAATAGAAACATTATGTCAGAGGATTTTGGACTCTTAAAATGAGTGTTAAGTATTCTTTTTAACTCTTTGGATCTTAGATATGTTTGATATTATAGCTGCCTTTTCCTGACCTTGACATGAATGATACATAGAGCACTCTATTTTTTGATTTCCTAATGGTATTTTCTTCCGAGCATTAAGGATGCTAAGGGTGTAATTTCTTGACGAATTTTGGATATTTTCAGCAGCTTTCAGGAATTTACTGTTGTGTTCCTTATACCTATTTGGATTATAGCAGCTGTATTTGCTATACTTTGAGTGCTAAGAAAAATCTATATTTTGTAGCTTTGAAGTTATTTAACAGTTAAGTGTTGTTTGTTGATTTATTCTGACCATATCTTGGATGGCAAAGACTTTTATTCATCCTTTCCTTTCAAACTTTATTTAATAAATAGTACATTTTAATGTTTCTCAGAACGAAGGTCTGTATTCTTTTTATATATTTTATCTTTGTAATGTAAAAAGAATACACGAGAAAATGTGATTGTTTTATCACTGCAAGAGCAAATTTTGATTGGAAAATTCATGACTTTTTGTTTTGTTTATAAACTTAATTTTCTTGGCCTATACATTAAACTACAGTAGATTTAAACTGTTCTTCTCTAGTTACACCAGCATTTCACATGTGAATCTGCATCTTCTCAGGTACTTTGATCTCTCCAGTCTATTAATGTTTCTGAGTACGTAAACATCAATTAGCTCACTAAATTAAAGTTTGCAAATGAGTCAGCCATGTAGTTTGTGACATTTTCAGTTAGCAGGGCTATGAGGAAAGTGTGTTTTTGTTTGTGTGTGGGTGCTCTTATCTCACTGTCTTCAGGTGGTGATGGGGAGTTTGTAGAAGTAAGAGGAGGAGGCCTGGCAGGGCTCATTGTGAAATGCCAATCACTGTTATCATGCTTATGCTTAGGACTGGACTGCTTTCCCAGAGAAGTCTCTAGGAGTTGCAAACTGTATACTGTTGTTCTTCCTTTTATAAGCGAACCTTTTAATTAGCAGAATATTAATGGTAGAGTGTAACTTTTTTTTTTTTTTTTGCTTTGTTTTGTGAAATGTAATGCATTGAAAGCGCTGCAAAGTGAACTATATAGGCAGAGTTCTAGAGTAAATGATATTAGATTTAAACTGTGAGGCTGGTTTCTTCAAAGATACAAAATAAATACTAATCAGTGGTCTAAGCAAAATCCAGGAAGGATTTGTGTTAATTTGACAAGTGGGTTTAGAATTCTTTAGCCATTATTTTTTTAGAAACCAGCTTTGTTCGTACATCCTTTCTCTAATTTGCTTCACTTTTGATCTTTGATAAAACCAGCTGCAATTTTGTTTCATTAACAAACTTAACTGGTTAACAGATGTTTGTTTTGGCTTGATTGTGTCCTTTCTATTAGAAACAGTATAAGCCTACATAGAAACCATGCTGGGCCTTTTCCTGTCTGTAGCTAGACAGGCATTTCAGAAGAGCAACTTAATTTTATTTACAAGTTCAATTTTTGTTCCTCTGTGCTATTATAGTAGGTACACAAACATTTTAGCTCTTGTTCCTCCTGTCAGGGAGGTCTTTTGTTCCTAATCCTCCATCTGTTAGTCCAGTACCCCCCCCACCCCCCCCCCCTTTTTTTTTTAGCATTCCAAAATCTCAGCATGCAGAAAAAGGTATTGCAGAATTGGTAATTGAGATATCAGTGACTCTTCCACAGTTCAAGGGAGGGAATGGGACTAGCCTGGTAAATTTAGATAATTTCTTCCATCTTCTTTGATGTTGGGAAGCTGCCATATGGAGAGCAATGAGGCCTACAGGAAGGAGGTGAGCCTTGGTCTGGGCTGCCTGTGATACTCACAGTGGCGTGGGCTGGGAGCCAGAGGCCGCACTTGAATGTGTCTGTAGTAGTTTCTGATGCCGCCAGTTTTGATTTTTGTCCATGGTTGACTGCCATGCTTGTGACCGTCTCAGATCATAAGTGCGGATGATGAAGTTCAAGAAAACAGAGAATAAAGATTATATGGGGTAAGAGAAACAATAATAAGAGAAGCAAAGAGTGCTCAAACTAAAATCTAGTATTAAGGATATGAAATGATGATTCTTGTTTGATATTTGATCAACTCGTTTCCCAAACCGGTATTTTAATATCATGTACAAGCTTCTACCTTATATCGAAACCCAACTGCAGCTATTGAGCCTTGAGATGTGAGTGAAGCAACAGAACACAGAATCTGCTAGTGGAAGAGTGTGGGCAGTTTGAAGAATATAAGCTGTTCCAGCTACAGTACTGGCAGGGCGTGAGGAGACTGGGAAAAGCAGGCAGTGGTGGGAGCCAGGAAGACGATTCCCGCTTAACTTTGTCTTTACGAAATTACAATACTGCAGAAAAGTTGAAAGAGTAGTGCAATAAGTGCTATATTTCTTTCACTAGATTCACTGATTTTTAACATTTTCCCACATTTGTTCTTTCTCTCCCGTGTGTGTGTGTGTGTTTGTGTGTGTGTATACACACATACATACACATATTCACACTTTTTGGCTGAACTGTTTGAAAATGATAGCAAACATTATGATATTAAATTATAATAATTATATATCAAGGAACATTCTCCTATATAACCACAATACTTTTATCTCATGTAAGAAATTCAACAGTGAAACAAGAGTATTATATCTAATAGATAGTCCGTATTTCTTCAAATGGACCCAAAATGTCGTTTATAACTTTTGTTTTTCAGCTAGGATCCAGTTAAGAATCTTGCATCACATTTAGTTGTCATGTCTCCTTTAATAGGGAACCATTTTTCCTCTTTCTTTACTTCTTCTGTCAGTGACAGTTTTGAAGAGTCTAAGCCAGTTGTTTTGTAGGATGTCCCACAATTAGTGTTTGTCTGATTATGTCCTCATGATTAGGTTCAGAGTAAACATTTTCGGCAAGAATACTGCAAGGGTCATGTTGTGTATCTCCTTTTTTGTCACATCCTTTCAGGTTGTCTTGTTACTGGCAGTGCTTATTTGATTAGTTGGTTAAGGTGGTGTCTGCCAGATCTCTCTTTATAAAGGCACCTTTTTCGTTTTGCAGTGAATAAGTAATTTGTACAGTGATACTTTGAGACTGTGTGAATAACCTTTCATCCTTTGTATATTAGTTTTCTATTACTTGCTGTGACAAATTACCACAAACTTAGTGGCTTAAAACACCGCAGATTTATTGTCTTCCAGTTCTGTAGGTTGGAAGCCCAACATGGGTCTCATAGGGTTGAGATCAAGGTGTCAGTAGGACTGTGCTCCTTTCTGGAGGCTCTAGGGGAGAATCTATTTCTTCACCTTTTCCAGCTTCTACAGCCTGTCTGCATTTCTTGGCTCATGGCCCCCTCCCTCTGCTTTCAAAGCCGGCACATCCCATCTCTGACCATTTTATCATAGTTACATCTTTCTGTGACCAACCGCCTGGGCAGCTTTTCAAGGATTCATGTGGTTAGATTGGGGCCACTTACATAATCCAGGATAATCTCCCCATCTCTAAGTCTTTAACTTAATCACAGCTATAAAGGTCATTTTGCCATGTAAGGTGACAGATGGACAGGTTCTTGGCATTAGGGAGTGGATATTTGGGTGGGGCGGGTGGCATTATTCTGCCTGCCACACAGTGGTTTCAGTATCCTCACCTAAATCAGTTTTTGCACTAGAGGTTGCAAATCTTTGAAGGTTTTTGAGCTATAGTGTAATCATATGGTCTAAGTCTGCTTGGAAAGGAATGAATCACAATTTATGGGAGTAATGCTAGCTGAAGGGTGGGAGTCAGGCAGCCTGAGTTCTAGGTCTGGTGGTACATCCTGAATCATTTCCACGAGGGCAGAAACAGGGGCTGCCTCCCACTTCCATGTAGTGTTTCTGTACTCCGGAGTTGAAGAACTGAAGAATGGATTTGGCAGTAATAGCTTGAGAGTTTTTAACAATAGGAGTTTGGATATCCAAAACGTTTTCTTTTTTTTTTTTTTAAATATAAATTAATTTATTTATTTATTTTTGGCTGCGTTGGATCTTCGTTGCTGTGCGCGGGCTTTCTCTAGTTGCGTTGAGCGGGGGCTACTCTTTGTTGCGGTGCACGGGCTTCTCATTGCGGTGGCTTCTCTTGTTGCGGAGCACGGGCTCTAGGCGCGCGGGCTTCAGTAGTTGTGGCTCGCGGGCTCTAGAGCGCAGGCTCAGTAGTTGTGGCGCACGGGCTTAGTTGCTCCGCGGCATGTGGGATCTTCCCGGACCAGGGCTCGAACCCGTGTCCCCCGCATTGGCAGGCGCATTCTTAACCACTGCGCCACCAAGGAAGCCCCAAAACGTTTTCTAACAAGTACATTTAAAGTTGTAGGCAAGGATCTCTCATTTAAATGCCCACAGAGTGCATGAAGATATGTAAAACAACTTAATAAGAGAGGCTCTTTGGTGATGTTTTGAAGACTAAGTAACATCTGAAGAATTTTATGTCTATTATTTAAATTTGAATCCTCAGTTAGAGAACTCTGAACAGGCTGAAAAAGAAACTGACCTATTTAAAAAGGAATAATATCATTGTCACAATGTTATATGTCAGTTATACTTCCATAAAGTTGGGAAAAAAAGAAAAATATCATGCAGTTGGATGTATATTATATTCTTTTAGTTCTTAGTAAAAACTTGGAAAAAAAAATCACATCAAAATTCACAAAGGCAGTTAACCTTAACAATTCTTCATTTCCTTTCATTCCACAGTGTTTTAGTAGAATCTTCTGCAGTAGCTGCAGTTAGTTGGAATGGTTTGGTAATACTGACTGTTCCAGTTGGTAAAGAATAACTTTTTAGCTATCAGCCTGTAAATGTGCTTGCTAGAGCTGATAAAAAAAAGATGATCTTCTCATCTGATGCGCTCTGACACTATAAACCTCCCTTCCAACTTATCTCATTTTTCCACCAGCTATTGAAATATAATAAGATGCCAACAATTACATCCTCACAAAGCATTTATACCAACTTATATAAAATCATCTCTGCATTGGAAAATTGTGTAATATCTTGATTTCAATTTAACATAACATATTGGTTAGCAATAAATCTTGCTGGGGTAGGAACAAAAGCCTACAGGCAGTTTTGATCA
The DNA here is from genome assembly GCF_009873245.2 of Balaenoptera musculus. Classification (NCBI taxonomy): domain Eukaryota; kingdom Metazoa; phylum Chordata; class Mammalia; order Artiodactyla; family Balaenopteridae; genus Balaenoptera; species Balaenoptera musculus. The sequence continues at coordinate 60,042,515 of NC_045800.1, read as the reverse complement.
GGGGCAAATTATATGTATTTTTCCAGTTTCTAAAAATTTCAGAGCAAAATGAAATAAATAGCTGTCAAGACCGCCACTTTTTAGGTCATTTTAAAATCTCACATAATAGAACATCACCATGTATCTTGCAGTAAGTGCCTTGACTCTCCTGAAATGTGTGATTTGTGCCTGTGACTATTTCAGTTCTCAATTCTGTCTGTGATACACAAGAGCAAAAGAACATGGTTAAAAACTTGTACCTTGTAAAGTATGCATGATAAACAGTTCATATTAGATTTGAAGGCTCTCCAGAAAATATGCAAGAAGATATTAGTATTAAATACTTAGTGCTTACTATGTACCAGGTAAAGTTCTAAGTATTTAACATATACAAAATAATTTTACATGAACCCTGAGAGATCAGTACTGTTACTGATGGAATTTTACAGATGAAGAAACAGGCCAGAGATGGTACCTTGCCCAGGAGTACACAGGAAGTGTCAGAGCTGGTGTTTCAGCCTGGTGCACAGGTTGGAGTACAGCCACTTGATCACCTTCTAGGCCTCTCATTTATTTGGATGAATCAAAATGTATCTATTGAATTTTTTTTGTTGTTGTTTAGTATTTATTTATTTGGCTGCGCCAGGTCTTAGTTGCAGAATGTGGGATCTTCATTGCTGCGTGCGGGATCCTTAGTTGTGGCATGTGGGCTCTTTTAGTTGTGGCATGCATGCAGGATCTAGTTCCCTGACCAGGGATCAAACCTGGGCCCCCTGCATTGGGAGCGTGGAGTCTTAACCACTGGATCACCAGGGGAGTCCCCCTATTGAATTCTTTTTTTTAAAAAATAAATTTACTTATTCATTTATTTTTATTTTTGGCTGCGTTGGGTCTTCGTTGCTGCGTGCGGGCTTTCTCTAGTTGCGGTGAGCGGGCGCTACTCTTCATTGAGGTGTGCAGGCTTCTCATTGTGGTGGCTTCTCTTGTTGCGGAGCACGGAGTCTAGGCCCACGGACTTCAGTAGTTGTGGCACGCGGGCTCAGTAGTTGTGGCTCACGGGCTCTAGAGTGCAGGCTCAGTAGTTGTGGCGCACAGGCTTAGTTGCTTCGTGGCATGTGGGATCTTCCTGGACCAGGGCTCGAACCCGTGTCCCCTGCATTGGCAGGCAGATTCTTAACCATTGTACCACCAGGGAAGCCCCTATTGAATTCTTATAACATATAAAGCTCTGTACTAGGCACTATAAAAGTTACAAACTATAAGCCATATTTAAATTGTAGTTAGAATTACCAGTTGAAACATGCCAAGACATTCATTTTCACAGTGATTGAAAATTTATTTTCTTTAGGAATGAGTAACAACAGCCAACATTTTATATATTGCTTACTGTGAGTCAGACACTACTTAAAGTGCTTTAAGTATAGCAACTTGCCTGTGAGGTAGTACTTCTTTTCGTTCTTACACGGGAGGGGACTGAGGCACATGAGGTTGAAGGACTTGCCCAAAGTCACATGGCTGTTGTATGGGGAGTGGAGGCAGGATTCAGGCCCAGGCATCTTGGCTCCATAGTCTGTATGCTTAACCATTACGCTACACTACCTCATATTTTCCCTCATGAAGAAAAACTTCTTTTAAAGAAAAGGTATTGAAAAGAGTTACACATTAGGTTCTTATAATGCTGGACCTCTAAGTGCCTTTTTAGTGTTTGTAATAGGAGTCGCTGAAAAGACTATTAAAATTTATAGTGTGACCTTATTTAAGGTGGCTTTTCCCAAATGACGTTCTGAGGTAGAAGGAAATGGTACTCTTTAAGATGTTAAGGATGCTAGTAACGTTCTGAGTTCTAATGTCCCTGAGAAGTTCTGGAATTTAGCTTGCTTAGCCCACAGTTTCCCAAGATGATTTGATAATGGACCCTCTCTCTCCCTTTCTCCTCACTCCTCACAGTAGCCATTCACTTATCTAGAAATCTTTACATTTGGTTAAACACAGTGCTGATGTGATAGTGCTGATGTCAGGTTATACTGCTAATTCCTTTCCTCTTTTCTCCCAAATACTCATCCCAAGGAAACCATTGACTAATTGACTTAGGGTTTGTGCTTCAGAACAGAAAACCAAAAATCATCACATTCATTTCTTGTCTCTATTATGAATTAATGTAGTAAAACTGTTGTATCATAATTCTTCAACTGTAGGATAGCATTTTAGAGGGGCAGGTGATCTTCAAGGTCACCAAGTTCAAGGGTTTTAAGCTGACATCCAAGGACTCCTTTCAGTGGTTGTAAACCCTGAAATTGTATACAGAATGTTGGGCTTATATATTTATGAGTATTTTTCTGGAGGCTCTCTCCTCTCCCCTCCTTCAGCAGGTCATTTGACTTAGGCCTGTGGTTCCCAGACTTTGCTGCACATTTGAATCATCTGAAGAGCTTTTAAAAATTCTGATGCCCAGACCATACGATGCCTGTTAATACAGAATGTCAGGGTGGGAGGCAGGCATTAGAACTTTTTCACATCTCTGGGAGATGCCAGTGTGCAGCAAAAGTTTGGGAATTGCTGCCCGAGGCTAACTTTCTTCTTTTATAGATGAGCAAACAGGGACTTTTGTGATTGAGGAAACAGTCTAGTTACGTTAACTGGACAGGGCCCTTGTTGTTGCTAAAAGAGACCTTAGAGATCATTCGAAAGGAGTCTTAGGAGGAAGAGGCGCTGGGGGGCAGAATGCTTAGGTTCAAATCCTGACTTTTCCGCTGGGCAAGTAAGGTCTTTGTCTTGGTTTCCTCAGCTGACAAATGGAGATAATAAAAGCACAGACTGCATAGGGGTAGTTGGCTACAACCGTGGGGCCTTGAGATAGCGAGGCAGCAAGCCTTTCCTGGGCCGGGCTAGAAAGGGCAGCTGAGCAGAGTCCAGCGCTGTGGGAGGGGCAGTTGCCCCGGCACTTCCTCCCTGGCCTTCCTGCACTTGAAGGAAAAGTGCAAATGGATACCCTTGTCCCCTTCTGCTGAAGGCTGCCTCTCCTATTGGAGACTGGCTCTAGTCACATAGGCCACTAATGGCTAAAACTAATGTTCCTTTGTTGTTTTCCCCCACTTCTTGTTATTTAAATAATGAGGAAAAGAGTATGTTTTCAGAGTAACACATGCTTATTGTACAGACTTCGAAGAATACAGAAAAGTTCAGAGGTGATATACTATGACTGCAGACTTCACTCTAAAGATAACTACTGTTAAAAGTTTGTATTTTCTTCCAGTCTTTTTTTCTCCTACGTGTACATTTGTTCTATTTAAATAAAAAGATGTTATTAGCTGTATAATTTTGTATCTTGCTTTCTACATTTAAAACATGTTGTAAACCTTTCCCCCTATTCTTATTGATTCTTTGACGTGTGCTTTTATTTTACTTTATTTTTTATTTTTGGCTGCATTGGGTCTTCATTGCTGCGCACGGGCTTTCTCTAGTTGCGGCGAGCAGGGGCTACTCTTCATTGCGGCGCACGGGCTACTCTTCGTTTCGGTGCGCGGGCTTCTCATTGCAGTGGCTTCTCTTGTTGCGGAGCGCGGGCTTCAGTAGTTGTGGCACGCGGGCTCAGTAGTTGTGGCTCACGGGCTCTAGAGCGCAGGCTCAGTAGTTGTGGCGCACAGGCTTAGTTGCTCTGTGGCATGTGAGATCTTCCCAGACCAGGGCTTGAACCCGTGTCCCCTGCATTGGCAGGTGGATTCTTAACCACTGCGCCACCAGGGAAGCCCCTTGAAGTATGATTTTAAATGGCTGGTAGTATTTCTCATGTCTTTGTTGCTCAACATTTAGGGTGTTCCTGACTTTTTTGCTATTACGGATAATACTGCTACTAAAAATTTGTGTATGCATGGGTAATTATTTCTTATAGGATAGATTATTAGAGGAGGTACACTGGGGCATAAACATGAATTCTTTTTCTAAGACTTTCGGAACGTATTGTAAAAAGTGTTCCAAAAGGTAGTATCAGTTTATACTCTTGGGCAGAGTATGAGAGACCTTGGGCATCTACTTGCTTCCTCACCTGTACTTTTTATCTTGCTAATGTGGTAGAGGGAAGAGTGGCTCCCTCTTACTTTGCTTTGTATTTCTTTGATTACGAATGACTTGTTTTTTGTTTAATGGTCATTGCTCAATAGCTGTAGTGTTGCAGTTAGCTCCCCATCCTTCATTCCTATGCCCCGGAGGCAACCATCTTCAACCCTTCAACCATATTTAGTCATTTCTTCTGGAAGTTAGAGTTCCGTGTTTTTAAACAGCATTCTTATAATGCTATTTCTTGAATTTCAATTTTAGACATTTTTCTATTGACTTCTTGCCAGGGAAAATAAGGATAAAGGTCTCTTATACACATATACCCTTCTCTTTCCCATTGCCCTTCTCATCTCAATGTAATTAAGTCTTCATTTTTGTTTAAGTATTTGTATTCAGTGTTTATATTTTTACCAGTATGCAAATATTACTTAGTTGTGCCATGAAGTATACTGTTAACAATTTTTGTGATTTTTTTTCTTGTTTTTTTTTTTTAGAAAATTCTTCTCCATCCTACCATCCTGAGCTCAGAGAAGCATTTACTGATATTTCCTTCTAATTTTTGTTTGTCTTTAGTGGTGGTATACTTAAATCCTTAAAGTCTTCTGCAGTTTTAATTTTGGTTAATGGTGTAAGAACCTCTTGTTGTTGTGTTTTTAATAGCTGACTGATTGTTCCAGGATCATATAATAAAATGCTTACTTTCCCCACTAATTTATGATGCCTTAAAAAAAAATCACATCATAACTTTATATTTATCAGAAAGCTAGATCTCTCTTAATACTCAGCTTCGCTTTTACCTTTGAAAATTTTAATTAAATTAACTTTGCAACTTTTATTTCACTTAACCTCATTTAGCCTGTGGAGCTGTCTCCAGTTTTGCTTTGGAATGTAGGGGAGGAGGGAGGAGGCAAAAGGCAGTGGCCTCATGGTACAGTATTCCCATTTTCAAAGATTTCTGGAATACATGTCACTTGAAATCATTTGCTCCCTAAATTCTGTGGATCTCTAGAGAGTCTTAGCTAGCCCTATTATGTCAGCCTGTGTTTCACTAATTCCTTATGACCATTTTGTGAAACTGAGGGTTCAGGGAAGGGTTTATTTTAGCTGATTTTGGCTGTGTTGGGTCTTCGTTGTTGCACACGGGCTTTCTCTAGTTGCGGCAAGCAGGGGCTACTCTTCATTGTGGTGCACGGGCTTCTCATTGCGGTGGCTTCTCTTTGTTGCAGAGCACAGGCTCTAGGTGTGCCGGCTTCAGTATTTGCAGCACGTGGGCTCAGTAGTTGCGGCACGCGGGCCCTAGAGCATGCGGGCTTCAGCAGTTGTGACGCGCAGGCTCTAGGGCGCGGGGGCTTCAGTAGTTGTGGCTCGTGGGCTGTAGAGCATAGGCTCAGTAGTTGCAGCCCACGGGCTTAGTTGCTCCGTGGCATGTGGGATCTTCCCGGACCAGAGATCGAACCTGTGTCCCCTGAATTGGCAGGCAGATTCTTAACCACTGCGCCACCAGGGAGGTCCAGCTATTGGTTTTAATGACCTAAAAGTGCATTTGTCAGAGATCCTTGCTGTATTAAACCTGACACAGTTGGAAGTGAGTGGGTTTCCTGTTGGGCATGCCTTGAGCTGTTGCCCACAGACTCTGTTCCCTACCCTGCCATCTGATCTTTACAGCTATCTCACTCTCATTCAGTATTGCCCAAAGGTTTATACTGGGCTGTGAATTTCCTAAATTTACCTCTGTTACTGATTTCTAATTTCATTCCATTATGGTCAGAGAATGCAGTTTATATGATTTCAGTCCTTTTATATTTATTGAGGCTTGCTTTATGCCTAGCATATGGTCTGTCCTGAAAAATGTTCTGAGTGCAATTGAGAAGAATGTGTATTCTGTTATTGTTGGGTGAAGACATCTGTAGATGTCTGTTAGGTCTAATTGGTTTGTAGTGCTGTTCAATACTTCTATTTCCTTGCTCATCTTCTGCTTGGTTATTCTATTATTAAAAGTGTAATATTGAGGACTTCAACTGTTATTGTTGAATTGTCTGCTTCTTCTTTCATTGTTGTCACTTTTTCTTAATGTCTTTTGAGGCTCTGTTGTTAGGTGCATATGTATTTATAATTGCTATGTTTTCTTGATACATTGACCTTTTCGTCATTATACAATGTCCTTTTTTTCTTTCAGTAACAATTTTTATGTTAAAATCTTTTTTCTGATAGTAATATAGCCACTTCACCCTTCTTTGGTTATTATTTGCATGGTGTATCTTTTCCATTCTTTTATTTCAACTAATTTATGTCTTTGAATCTGAAGTATATCTCTTGTATACAGCATAAACAATGCTGCCATGAACACTTGTGTAAAAGTATTTGTTTGTATCTGTGTTTTCAGTTCTTTTGGGTATATACCTAGGAGTGGAATTGTTGGGTCATAGATAATTCTATGTTTAATTTTTTGAGGAACTCCCTAGTTGCTGTCAACAGTGGCTGCACCATTTTACATTCCTACCAGCAGTGTATGAGTGTTCCAATTTCTCCACATTCTCATCACTTGTTATTCTCCCTCTCTTTCTCTTTTTTTCTTTCTTTCTCTCTTTTTCTTGGTAGGCTAATGCTCCATTATATTCCTTTTCAGACTCTTCATGGCTAATTGTGCTTGCTTGTTTTCCCACACAGACTTTAGAATCAGCTATTTAATTATTCAAAAGATCTTGTTGTAATTTTATTAGAGTTTTTAGGGCATTCTTCTAATACTGAGTCATACCAAAGAACAGATGTATCTTTCCGTTTTTTTTAATCCTTCCATTTTCTATTACTCTATTACTTAAAATTTTTTATTGTGTAAAATTTTTTTAAAGGATTTTTTTCTCTTTTTTTCCCATTATTTATTTTTATTTTTTATATTTATTTATTTATTTATTTTAATTTTTATTTTATTTATTTATTTATTTATTTATGGCTGTGTTGGGTCTTCCTTTCTGTGTGAGGGCTTTCTCTAGTTGTGGCAAGTGGGGGCCACTTTTCATCGTGGTGCGTGGGCCTCTCACTATCGCGGCCTCTCTTGTTGTGGAGCACAGGCTCCAGATGTGCAGGCTCAGTAGTTGTGGCTCACAGGCCCAGTTGCTCCGTGGCATGTGGGATCTTCCCAGACCAGGGCTCGAACCCATGTCCCCTGCATTGGCAGGCAGATTCTCAACCACTGCGCCACCAGGGAAGCCCTGTGTAAAATTTTAAGCATATGAAAAATCAAGAACAATGCTCACCCATTACCAGCTATGACAATAATTGCCTCATGACCTCTCCTGTTTATTTATATCCCTACACATTGCCCCACCCCCTGCCACTACTGAATTATTTTGAAGCAAATCCCAGACATACATCATTTTGTTTTTAAATATTTTTGTAATATGACCATTATTATCCATTTAAAGTCTTTTGTATGTGAATGTAAGTATGTAGAATATAGAGTATGAGTATAGAGTACAGAGTAGCATATACTGAAGGATTTTAACTTTCTGTTAAATTAATTCCTAGATATGATCTTTTTGGGCTGCTTTGTAAATGGAATCTTCTGTTACACTTTGTAATTAGTTCTTTTCAAAATACAGGATAGTTATTGATTTTTATATATTAGTTTTGTACCTAGCCACCTTACTGAGTTCTTTTCTTATTTATAATAATTTTTAGCTTATTATCTTGGGTTTTTCAGGCAAGCAATGCTGTGTTGGCAAATAATTTTAATTCTATTTCCTCCTTTCTAATTTACATATCTTAAATTTTTCTATTGTCTCTTTTTATTGGCATATCTTATTACATATCTTAAATTTTTCTATTGTCTCTTTTTATTGGCTCTAGTACTTCCTTAATGACGTTAAACAGTACTGGTGATAGTGGATATGTTTTGGGGGAATACTTCAGTATCTCCCAATTAAACATGTTGCTGGCTTATGAATTTGTCATGTTGTTAAAGAAATTTCATCAGGTATAGATTTTTAATTTTATTAAATGTTTTTTCAGCATTTATGGAGATAATGATTTTTTTCCTTTGATCTTTAATATGATTAATTATAATAACTGATTTCCTACTATTTAACCATCCTTGCTTTCTGAGTATGAATCCCAGGTGTTCATGGTGTATTATTTGTTTAATGAGTGACATTCCTTTGAATAGTAAATTTTCCTGGCATATTTAAAAATTTCAGTCTTAGTAAATTCATCCACAACATTTTAGAAACATGTCTATTCAGTAAAGAATTGTTCTTATTAGTAAGCTTATTTTCTGTTGCCCATCCTTTTGTTATGCTCATATTAGGGGGCTAGATTGTGTGTGTGTGTGTGTTTGTGTGTGTGTGTGTGTGTGTGTGTGTGTGTGTAGGTGAGAGAGAGAGAGCGGGAGAAAGAGAGAGAGTGTGCACCAGTGCACTTGAGGGAGAGGGGAAGGAGGAAGAGAGATACAACACAATGTTGGTTTTAGAAGCTACGATATGATAAATTGTAATGCTTGATATATCCAAATCTTTGTTGTAGCAAACTATAATATAATAATTTTTTACTAAAACAATTTAAATATTTTTATCATTAAATTGAAACCAAATATGTCTAATGGATGAGAGTACTTGAAACATACTGGTGACAGTGTAGTATGATTGAAAGAATATGGGCATTTTAAATTTAAAATTTGCATTTTTGACTTTTAAGAAGTTATAAAAGTAATATATACCTAATGTCAAAAATTTAAATGTATAAAGTAAAAAGTAAAAGTTGTTCCTCATTGGCCCTTCATGATCTTCCCCTAAAATAGCTTTCCAAAGACAACCACAGCTAGTGGATTTGTGTGTATTCTTCCAAGCCCTTTTAAAGCACTTGTACATAAACATTTGTATACATATTTTAACAAAAAATAAATTCATACTTTTGGTAATTTTTGTTCTTTTGAAAAAACATGTTTTTGAATATATAAGAAATGTATTAGCATATATTCTTGAAAAAGTTCTAATAATAGAAAGAAAACAAGCGCCGTACAAACTCCCTGAGTCTCAGTCATCTCATCTGTAAAATAGGAATAATAAAATATTTTTCATAGGTGTGTCAATTAGGATTTAATGAGATAATGCATTTGAGCACCTGACACTGTGCCTATTCAATAAAAGAGATGAGCTAGTTGTTTTGAACATGTATCAGCTCTGGAAAATTTTTGAAGATTAATTATTTTATTTTTAGCTTTGGAATTTTTAATGAAGCACATTTTGGCATATACCTGTATGTTCTGACAGTGATCTTTTGACTTACTCTGTCCTCTTTCAAGGTCTAGTCAAAAAAGAGAAGGTCTTAAATATTTTCCTTATAGCTTTGTGTGCTCTAAATGTAAGTTTAGTTTAATAGCAGAGGTTAACTTTTTCTTTAATAATTATTTAGATTACTTCTCCCCTACTCCCCTCAAGTTTTTGGTTAGTTCAGTGTTTTTTGGATCCAAGTGTGCCTTCATCACAGTTTTTGCCACTTTCATATACTGTTTATTAGTTATGTTCTTAATATTTTCTTTCATATTGCTCCACTAAAGAGGCATAACAACCAAGTGCCATGCATGAATTCTGTACTAGAACTGGGGGATAATTAGGTACATTTGAATTTGGACCAGATCTTAGGGCAAATTAAGCCATTAATGTTAATGTTCTTTATGTGATAATGGCATTTTGGTCATCTAAGATTATCTCCTTATGAGTTAGGAAATGCCTTCTGAAGTATTTTGTGGTGAAGTGTCATGCTGGTGCAGCTTACTTTCAAGTGGTTCATCAACAACCATAACAGAAGTATGTGTGTATAAATATATATGTGTGAGTTCAGATAGATACAGGTGTAGATAGAGCTGTGAGGCAAAAATCTTAACAACTGGTGAGTCTAGGTGAAGGGCATACAAACATTCATCATACCTCTTAAACTTTTCTGGAGGCTTGAAATTTTTTAAAAATGTAAATTTGGAAAAATAAATATAATCAGAATGCTCATTAAAAATTAAATTGCTGGTGGCACAGTGGTTAAGAATCCGCCTGCCAGTGCAGGGGACACGGGTTCGAGCCCTGGTTCAGGAAGATCCCACATGCCGTGGAGCAACTAAGCCCGTGCGCCACAACTACTGAGCCTGCGTGCCGCAACTACTGAAGCCCACGCACCTAGAGCCCGTGCTCCGCAACAAGAGAAGCCACCACAATGAGAAGCCTGCTCACCACAACTAGAGAGAGCCCACATGCAGCAATGAAGACCCAATGCAGCCAAAAATAAATAAATAAATAAAAATTAAAAAAAAATTAAATTGCCTCACTTTCTTTAATTTGATAAATCTACTGAAAAAGGAAACTTTATTATTACCATAAGTGGAAAATACATATTCCTCTTCATAAACAGAAGGTATATAGTTGTAAAATTATTATTAAAATTTTTAAAATTAAAATGTGTTTGGATACTGTTATGTGCCGAGGCTCTCAGCTCAGGCCTTGGTCTCTCAAAGGAAGATTAGCAATCATTAGAGAGGCGTTAAAGACATATTAGCACCAACTGAGACTTTCTCCTTGATGAGAAGGTATGAGAGAAAATTGAAAAGGGAACAACAGCTTTCTCACTCTGTGTGATTTAGATCACTTCAAATTATCTTGCATCTCACCTGAAAGCATCTTGAATCCCACACTTTGGGAAATACTACATCCGTTGATTTTAGTGTGGTGTGTCAGAAAGAAAATAAACTTGTGTACCGAATTGTTTATATAGTGCCCATTATATCTTTGTCTTTAAACCTTCTGTGTTGAATTATCATCATCATCATTATTTGATAGTTTTGATTGCTACAGATGCATGTTTAGCTGAATGACATCCTGGCCTAAGGCAGATGTCAAATTTTGCAGTCTAAGTCATTACTAGTTTCTTGCTCTGAAGTTGCTCTTGTAGTTGGGGTTTTGCTGGTTTTTTGTTTTGTTTTGTTTTGTTTTTCTTTCTCTCTTTCTTTTCTTCCATGCTACATTGTTCCTGCTGTTATTTGGAAGCCAGTAGGTCGCTTTGCGTCTTGAACAATGAAAGGATCCAGATCGTGTCTGTCTCACATTATGTTATCCCAGTACAAAACTCAGTTGAATAAAACATATTACCCATCTGGCCTGGAAATCTCAGTGGCACTCAAAATAACTTATCAACAAATTGTTGGATCATGGTATCTTGAAATTTTTCTGAAAGTTCAGCTTCTTTGTAGCTGTTGCTAAGAGAGGAACCTCATAGACATGAGGAACACGAGGAAGTGTCTGCACACTGCCAGTTGTTTTATAGGCATTTGGCTCTGCCGCTTTGCAGATGGTTAGACTCTGGGTGGTGGGTAAATGTGTGCCGATTATCTTATTGAATTAAGGTAACCTTTTGTCATTCATTGAATTCTGCAGACCAGTTGGTCAGTGAGCAGCTGCTCTGTGTGGCTTGGTTTGGGTTTGGAAGCACACAAAGACTATCTTAAAGGGTGGTCAGTCTAATCCAGGTATTCAACAAAGCAAGAGTGAAAACCTTCTTCCTCCTTTGATACTGGTTTCTGTTCTGACGGAAGCAAATGAACAAAAACGTTTTTACTTCTTGCTCAGTTAACTAAATGATTTAAAGCAGTGGTTTATTGAGTGTTTGGATGAATGCATTTTTTAACCTAATGTTCTAAGTTGAAGAAAATATACTATCATAATATTTGATGTTAGAAGCATACTAGTTTTATGGCAGAGTCTGTGTTTGAAGAGGCATGATAGACTAATGGAGTTGTTGTCTTTTTAGTTTATTTTCACAAATATCCTGGAAACTAAAAGCATGCCTTAGCGATATCATCTCTTAGCAAATTCCAGCTGTATAATTTTTGTAGGGCTATTTTGTTTTGAATCTGCCGTATTTTTATATGGATTCTATCTCAGTTTCTGGAAACTGTTTCAGGAGGCTTCATTTTTAATAAAGGGGTTCTAAATTGTTTTTAGTAAATTGCCAAAATTGTGTGGCTCATTTCTCCTTTAGGAAAACTTTTCTTGGACTCATCTTTTTTGGCTTTACTCAGAGTACAGTGTAGGGGGTCTCAGAGAAAATGACTGTGGCCACCAGTTGATTTCCTTATTATCAAAGAGAAGTCATTTAACAGTGATTGATGAAGAGCCATCTGATTTCTCTAGTTTGGTCATCTGTTGGGCCTGGGAGACTTTTGATTCAAAGCCCACTTTTTCATTTGGATTTATATGCTAGTAATGATCATGATGTCTATCAACATTTATTAAGCACATATTCTGTGCTGGGCTTTGGGCTTGGTTCTTTACATATGCTCTTTCATTTTATCCTGTCAACAGCTTTATGAGGTGGATCTCATTAGCTCCCTCTCAGAGATGATAAGACAGTCTCCCAGGGAGGGTAAGTAACTCGTCCAGTGCCACACAGCTCATTAGTGTGTGGGCCATACTGCAGTACAGGGCTCTCAGCCTCCAAGGCTCCTGCTCTGTTCTTCCGTGCTGCTATTTTAATGAAGATCTAAGCCCCAGATTTTCTATCAAGCTTAAGAGTAAACAAAAAGTTCTCCTTTAAGGCTTCAGATTCTATGTCTATGCTTGTCTTAATTATCGTAAAAATAATATGACAACGTTAAAGAAAAATTTTGAAGTGTGAACCTTGTCCATAATCTTGCCACCCTGACACAACCATTTTGTTTTGTATTTTCTCTTCCAGATTAGTCTCTGTGCATGTCCTTTTATATAACTATAATCAAAGCATATCCACAGCTATATATTCTGCTTTTTAAACAACATACTATTAATTCATAAATATTTTTGATTGTAAATATCATTCTTTAAAAAGTCTTTTCCTAATCTCTTTGAATCTCCCAGTCCAAATGAAGTCCCTTTAGTAATTCCAACAAAGTACCCTATACTTTCTCTTATTAGCACTTATTACAGTTTATAATTATATATTTATTTGTCTGGTTATTATTTAACTTCAGTTGTCCCCTCTAGATTGAAGAGCTCCATAAAGAGTCTCTTTGATCACCTCTGTTGAGTGAGTGCAAGGAATTATGTTATTTATTATCTAAAGTTAAGTTTCCATTTGTTTGTTACTCTATTGCAGAAACATACAATCTGTCCAGAAACAGCTGGACAGATTTTGACCAAACTTGGAGGGTTTTGGGAGAGTGTGTTTAGGATGATCAGGAGACATGTGTCATATGTTTTCTGATCTTGTGTCTGAGGTAATATACAGAGATTTAAGAAATGAGACCTAAATCGAAAGTCCTAAGGGCAGATTATTGGAATTGCAGCCTGTGGTTTGCATTTTAGAGTTGAGTAGCTTCTCACTTGGGCTACTCCATATCTTGATCTAGGATGAGAGGCAACAAGAATCTCTTTATTTATTGATGACCAGTGAATCTCACAATCACATATCGGCTAATTTCAAATAGATCCATTTGATCTTTCATTCTCACTTTCCTTCTTTAAACATACATTGTCTATTGAAAGAGATGATTTAATTGCCATTTCTCTTCTGTGAAACACTTTTGTGAGCTAATGAAACAAATTAAACAATACAGGTGTTATAGTACAAAAGACATGATCTATCAATGTCTAAGGCTAGAATTTGGTTAAAGAAGAGAACTTGGATACTGTACAGCACAGGGAACTAGTATTCAATATCCCGTGATAAACCATAATGGAAAAGAATATGTATGTATAAACTGAATCACTTTGCTATACAGTAGAAATTAACACAACATCATAAATCAACTATACTTCAATAAAATAAATAAATAAAAGAAGAGACTCTGTGTTTTATACATAACCCTGTGAGATCTATAGTGATTATTAGGAAGGTCAAAAATAAATTAGGTACTTCAGATCTGTAAGCAAGCCAACTGCCCGGTGATATAAAATCTTGACAAGGTCATCTGTAGACATCTGCACCTGGAAAAAAGTCAAAAGAGTCAAATAAAAACAGAGTTTGTTTTCAATCTCTGACATTTTAAAAACCAGTTTTGAATTTAGGGTAGAAGATTGCCCTTTGAGTCTTTGGAGAAGAAGTGGAAACTGGAGTCCGTGTCCCAGCCACCGCCCTCTTTGGTTCTGCGGGCTGTGTTCTGGGCATGCTCTGCTGCTGGAGCCCTGTTGTTTCTCCTGCAGGCTCGCCCCGCTCCTCCAACTCCCGTAGAGGATTCTTCAGTCCTTCCTCTCTCCTTCCCACCATCCCATGCCATCTCACTCCACGTAGCAGACGGTTTGCCAAATAACCACATGCTCTGGAACCTGTGCTGGATGCTAAACCAACACTTAGACGTGCCTCCTGTCCTGGCCATGTCAATACATGGCCACGTGTGTCAAGCCGAGGCCAGAGCCAGCAGCACAAGAAGAAAACTACCACTAATGTTCATTAGCAGAGGATACACTCCTCAGATAGCCTTACGTTACATACAGGCCTTCGCATCCTAGCAGACCTTTCCCCTCTTCTTGGACAGTCTCCTGGCCTCCTCGGAGCCGCTGTAGCACCGTGAGCTTTACTGTCCGTCCTGCTCCTTGGCACTGTCTGTAACTCTTCAGTTCTGTGGGCCCTGACATTCTAGGCTGGCTGTCAGTTCCTTGGAGATTGAGACTAGAGCTTAAATTGATATCCTCCATGCTGCCTACCACAGGGACATACTTAATTCAATTAAGAAATCGTAGAGTCTCAAGGTTGAAAGAGACCTTGTGAGTCGTGGAGCTGAGCCCGTGCTTGAATCGCTTCCGCAGAATCCTCCCAAGTGGTCGTGCAGCCTCTGCTCCCACCGCTTCTAGGATGGGAGCCCCTGTGCCCAGAGGCAGCTTTTGTCTCTGCTTTCTGTTGGCATCTACTTGCCTATTTTGAGCTGCTCTCTGCTCTGGGTCCAAATAGGGCTGAACAAGAGTGAGACAGGAATTGTTGAGAGCCTGGTCTGTGCCAGACATGAAGCCGGGCCTCTCACTTAGGCTGTTGTTAGGAAGTGATCATTTACTGTTGCTCAGCTGTGTGCCATAATTCACTGCCTCCTCCCCTCTATTCAGGAGCCTGTTTTCCTTGTAGTTTTAAAGGACCTGCCATCCAGTATCTTTCTTGCGACATCCTCTCCTCTCAGATGGACTAAGTTAAGCATTATCCATACTAGACGTATGAGGAAATGGAGGCCCAGAGAGAGTTAGGGCCACACAGATGGGCGGCCAACCCTGTCCTCTGACTTCAGAGCCAGTCCTTTCTCTGGAACGCTGTGGGCTTCCTCTTTCAAGTTGAGGACGTGATTCTTTCTAACACTTGAAACCACCTCGTTCTGGCCTGCTAAACCCTCTTGTCGTCTTTGGTCTTGGTAACCTTCACAGTGCTGAGGATGAGCATTCACGTTGACAGCACCCTGGCTGTGCCCACGTGCTGTGTTGTCCCTTGGAAGAGAAGGGGTCTAACTGACGTGTCCCTTTCGGTGTGCAGCCTTACACAGCAAAGTCTTGACAAGGCCACTTTAAAAAAAATTTTATTATTATGTAAAAAAAAAATTTTTTTTTTAATGTTTCATTTTTTGGCTGCACTGCACAGCACGTGGGATCCTTGTTCCCCGACCGGGGATTGAACCCGCGGCCCCTGCATTGGAAACACGGAGCCCTAACCACTGGACTGCCAGGGAAGCCCCCACTTTTTTTTTTTTAAAGCAGTTTGTTTATTTATTCTTTCATTTATTCACTCAAAAATATTTATTGTCTACTCTGAGCCAACCACTATTCTCAGAGACACCCCTCCTTTCATGGAATTTATATTCTAGTGGGAGAAGTAATGATAAGCAAATAAACCAACAAGGTAGGGACTTCCCTGGTGGTGCAGTGGTTAAGAATCTGCCTGCCAATGCTGGGGACACGGGTTCGAGCTCTAGTCCAGGAAGATCCCACATGCCACGGAGCAACTAAGCCTGTGCACCACAACTACTGAGCCTGCGCTCTAGAGCCCGTGAGCCACAACTACTGAGTCCATGCGCCACAACTACTGAAGCCCATGCACCTAGAGCCTGTGCTCCGCAACAAGAGAAGCCACCGTACTGAGAAGCCCGCGCACTGCAACGAAGAGTAGCCCCCACTCACCGCAACTAGGGAAAAGCCCGCGTGCAGCAATGAAGACCCAATGCAGCCCCCCAAAAAACCCCCAAAAAACAGCAAGGTAATTACAGACTGTGTTAAGTGACAGGAAAGAAATCAAGAGTGAAGTGAGAGAGAGAAAAGCCAAGGATGTGACTGTAGACATTGTGCTCTGGAAAGTCCCTGAGGAGAGATGAAAAGATGAGGAAGGGTCAGCTGTGGAAAGAGCTGAGGAGCTCAGGGAGGGAAGGGTCCTCCCTTGTGTTTGAGGAAGAAAAAGGCAGCTCCTTTAGCTGTAGCAGAGAGAACCAGAGCAGCAGAGAGTTTAAAGTTGGGGAACAACAGGATCTGGTTTGTGTTTTTAAAATCACCAAGAGACAGGACAACTAAGTGAGATGTGTGACCCTGGATGTTACTCTAAAGGACAGTGTTGGGATAAATGGCAGAATTTGAATATGGCCTGCCTATTAGATAATAGTATTGTATCAATGTTAAATTTCCTGAATTTGATAACGCCTTGTGGTTATGAAAAGATGTCCTTGTTCTTAAGAGGGGGGAAGAGTTGTGATCTTTGCAGCTTATTCTCAAATGGTTCAGAAAAAAAAGGGAGGAATAGAAGATGGCAAATTGTCTGAGGGCATATGGGTGTTTATTGTAATATTCTTGCTACTTTTCTGTAGGTTTGAGGTTTTTTTCCAAAAGTAAAACTTTAAAGGTCTCTGAGGCTGCTGTGTGTGGGAGTAATTAACAGGGCGCCAGAGGAGGGGTAGGCAGACCTGGGAGGTGGCTCTTGGGATGATGGAGGCGTGGTCTGGGGTGTGACAGTGGGAATGGAGACAAGAGGACAGATCTGAAATGTGTTTTGGAGGTAGAAGTAACGGAACTGGCTGATGGAGTGGACGTGGTGGCCGGGGGAAGAGCAGGAGGTAGAAATTGCCCCCTTATGGTTACAGACTGAATTCCAAAAGAATCTTCTCCTTCCCAAGGTGCTCTCACCCCCAATCCGTTCTACTCAAGGCAGCCACTCCATGAATAGTTAACACAGCGATTTAACACACCCCACGGGTGAGGTGAGGCTCAGGGATGTGAAGTGACTCCTTTGGAGTTGTCAGGTATAGGCAGAGATTTTACTCTCTTTACCCAGAAGACCAAAATAATAGGCATGAGTTTAGTGTTCTTCAAACTGAATTCTGCCCCATTCGTTGGTTGGGAAATCAATGTAGTAGTTGATACCGAATTCTGTCCCATTAGTTGGTTGGGAAATCAATGTAGTAGTTGCTAGCAGCATTAAAAAAGAAGAGAAAAGAAACATTATAGCATGTCCCACTTGGAAAGGATAAGTAATGTTTCATGAAGCTTCTGTTTTAGTTAAATATGCACATAGGTATATTCTAGGTCACGATGTAAAATGTGTTATTTACTTTGAGTTACCATTGAAAGTTGGAAAGCCATGTACAGGATTATTGTAAACAGGTCTTGCAATCCCCATGAGAATAAGAGAGCAAAAGATAAACTCACTTGGGTGGCTACTGTTGGCTGTCCTGTGTTGTTTATTTCCTTAATGATCGATGGGTTATAAGTCAGTGTTTTCTCAGTTGACTTCATAGTCATCCTCTCCTTCCAGTCTTGCAGTCAATAAATATTGAGTGCCTGCTGTGTGCCAGGCACTGTTTTAGGCAACAGCAGTGAGCAGAACAGACCTGACCCTCAAGGAGCTTACCTTTAAACATGTTACCAAGTGAAACCTCAAGATTCCTTCAGGTTTTGGAGTGATAGGTGCTCTAAAGATTTAGGAAGACTGATCTGGGAAGGCCTCTCTGTGAAGGTGACATTTGAGTTCAGACACGAGTGAAACTGAAGATGCAGCTTTGCTTCAGGGAAGAGTGTCCCGAGCAGAAGCAGCAGCCCAGGCAAAAGCCCTGAGTTGGAGGGATGGAACTGTGGCGAGGGGATCCAGGGAGAGTAGAAGGAGAGGAGGTGAGATTTAGGACATTTTTTTGGAGATGAAGCTAACAAGACCTACCCACTATATAGCACAGGGAACTATATTCAATATCATGTGATAAACCATAATGGAAAAGAATATGAAAAAGTATACATATATATATATATATATATTTATATATATATATATGTGTAACTGAATCACTTTGTGTACAGCAAAAATTAACACAACATTGTAAATCAACTATACTTCAATAAAATTAAAAAACAAAAAAAGCTAACAGGACCAAATAATGGATTGGATGTAGAATGTAGAGGGACGGGATGCAGGGACGAATCTAGGTGGATGATGGCGCCATTTACTGGTAGGGAAGGCTGGAGGCTGATGCAGAAATGTGATTGTAGAGAAAAAGAAATCAGTAGTTCTGGGCATGAGTTTCAGAGGCCTGTTGGACATACAAGTGGAGACCCAGGGTGGTCAGTTGGATGATCAAAGTCTTAGGTAAGAGTCTGAACTGGAGAATTTGAGAGCCATCAGTATATAGCTGGTATTTATAGCTACTTTATTTATTTATTTTATTTTTTTTATTTTTGGCTGTGTTGGGTCTTCGGTTCATGCGAGGGCTTTCTCTAGTTGAGGCAAGTGGGGGCCACTCTTCATCGCGGTGCGGGGACCGCTCTTCATCGCGGTGCGCGGGCCTCTCACTATCGCGGCCCCTCCCGTTGCGGGGCACAGGCTCCAGACGCGCAGGCTCAGTAGTTGTGGCCCACGGGCCCAGCCGCTCCGTGGCATGTGGGATCTTCCCAGACCAGGGCTCGAACCCGTGTCCCCTGCATTAGCAGGCAGATTCTCAACCACTGCGCCACCAGGGAAGCCCTATAGCTGGTATTTAAAGGACTGAGACTGGATGAGCTTCCGGGGGTGGAGGGTTGAATGGGGGTGGGGGGGGGGTGGGCTGGGAGTGTGGATCAGAAGAGCAGAGGCCCTGGGGCCAGAGTTTCAGAGCAATTAAGGGAAAGAAGGAGGAAAGTTAGGTGGGTGCCTAGAGAAGAAATTTTGTGGAGAGGGAGGGGAGGACCCAGTATCAATTTATGTAGTGTTGGTTCCCCATTTTTGAGCTCTGGACCTATTAGCAGTAAGTGAATTTCCTTCTCTGTGTGAGATATATGTGCTTTTAAATTTTTAAATTTTTTATTTGATAAATTGGGGAGAATAGTACTCATTTCACAGAGCTGTTTGGTAAATTAAATTAGTTAATACAGAGTGCTTCAAACAATCCCTGGCACGTAATAAGAACTCAGTAACTCTTAGGTGCTTGTTGCAGTGGTGCTTATTTTAAGAAATCAATTCAGGCTTAAGGTCTAGATTCCAGATTAGTATAGAGGTAAGTAGTAGCAATAGTGGTTGTTCATCTGTGTATGCTGTGTGATAATCAGTTTTGTTTAGCTGGTTCTCTGAGTAGCATATTAAAGCAGTCTTGAACAATGAGGGGACCCTGTTAGTGGATTACCAGTAAATGGTGATATCAAGTGACCCTAAAATCAAAGTAATGGAAAATTGTCTTCCTTTTTCTCAAACATTTAATTTGTTGTTTCTTCATCACACATCATCATCCTTCCATACTTTCAAGGTCAGGGGGAGATACTAATTTTTACTGTACTGCTACATTGTCACACAAATTATCATCTGAAGGAGCTTCTTAGATTTGACAAATGAAATCTCAGGAGGAACTTGTTAAACCAATACAATTCAAAATTCTAATTCCTGCTGCCTTCTAGTATGCACCATTTTATTCATCTCAAATAAACGTACAAATTCAAGCATCCTATAAGGCAAATAGATTCCTTTTTAATTAGGGGTTCTATATACAGAATTTTATGATCATGAAATTTTTAAACCAAGAAGGGAACAAATATTTACAGTTGCAACTTCACGTCAGCTTTGCCCACTATTTGAAGAGCTCTGAAAATGGAAATGTATCTCCCGTTTTTTCACTATGGCAATAGAAAATTAGGCTTCAACTTCTTAGGAGCATGTCTGCTCTGTTATGTATGGAATGTGGAAGGTACATAGAAGTGTTCTTTCTTTGTGACTGACATTACTTTTTTTCATGTAAAGATTTGTTTTATTAAAAGCTAACCTTTGCTTTTGTGTGTGTGTGCTTTTCGTGGTACTATTTCTTAGGCATCTCCAAGTACTAAGGCAAGATTTTATTTTGAGGAGTTATTGCTTTGGTAATTATCGTACAGAATTATTTCTCCATTTAAGTAGGCCTTTTATTCCAAGGCAAAATTAAGCCAACCACAAGGGTTTCTGGGAGCAGAGTAATGTAGTGTTAAGGTGTTGTGTGTCAGTGTGGGCAGTCTAATGCTTTACAGAAGAAGATTTTTAATGATGCTTAAATATGTGGTGGTTTAAAGATCCCAGTTGAAATGAAGAAGCTCATTAAAATGCATTGAAATAATTTAGAAAAGGGGGGATGCTTTTGTCAAGATTTGAGACATATATACTTTTTTCCAAGGTTTTACTACGGGTTTGATGAGGCAGAAAGTGACTGCCTAATTTCACCTTTATACATGGTGGTTATACCATGCCTGGATCCAAGAATGATTTTAGGTGACTTAGGTGATTAAAATATATTTAATATACTAATCTTTTTTCCAAAGCATCAAAAATAATTAAGATGAAAGACTAGATAAACGCTATGTCTAGAATGAATACTTTAGTTCTAAACATCCCAAAAGCTAAGGGGAAAGAAAGATGTAGTTTATAAGATTCTCATTGTCTGATATGGAAGCATAGAAGTTTGAGGAGAGAGAATGTTTTTCCAGCTTTTTCTGAATTTAAGGGTAATTTGTTTTGGATTCTAATCCTTTATGATCAACAATGAGTAATAACATTGACAGTCTTTCTTCCCACTCTTTTCTCTCCTCTCCCCCCAAAGGGAAATACCTGATTGTAAAACTAATGCACGTTAGTTGTACAAAAAGAAAAAGTTAAAATAAATCAAAAATACATGTACTGAAATGAAGCTTCCCTGAATGACACCAAACCCCTGTCCGAGTAGACATTTCTCATTTCTGGGTTCACAGAAAGGGATGGCATTAAATCACAACTCAATGGAGATATTTTTGTAAGGAGCTGTGATGATGTTGAGTTTAGCAAACATTTATTGGGCATCTGAGATTTGCCAGTGTTAGGGTTACGGAAATGATTAAGACAGCACTCTTTCCCTTAAGAAGCTCAAGGTTAAATGGGGTTCACTCTTTCAGTCAGTGACCCATCAAATATTTTATATCCATTCATTTGCTGAGTACCTATTATGGGTATAGTAAATATTTTATATCCATTCATTTGCTGAGTACCTATTATGGGTATAGTACGTAGTGGTCAACCAAGGAGAGTCTAGTGGGGTGCATCAGTAGCTAACCATACAACTAATGCTAATGCTGTGTGCTAAGTAACTGCGCTTGGCATGACTAAGTTACCCTGAGGGCACAAAGAAGGAGAAATTTGTTTTGCTGGGGAAGGCTTTGCAGAGGGAGGAACTTTTAGGTTGAGATTTAGTGTCAGAGTGCACCCGACCAAAAGTGGGGATGGCATTCTAGGCAGAGGGAATAGCGAGCCCAGAGTGTGATCCCGGAGGTGTGATCCAGAATGCATGTTTGGGGCAACGGATAAGAAGCAGATGGCCGAACAGAGTGTATGGCTCAGAGTAGGGGAAGTGTGAGGGAAGATGAGGCCGCGAGGATGGTAGAGCTGTGTCCAGTGAAGAAATTTGGACTTTATTCTGTCAGTAGGCTTTTAAGCATAGGAGGAGAGATTTATATTTTAGATACATAAACAGGTGGAAGCGTGAGACGCGACTGTGGGGCAGAGAGATTGGAGGCAGGGAGTGATGTGTAATTGAGGTAAAGGAGAAGCGAGGTCTTGGGTGTGGAGCAGTATACGTGGGTTGAGAGGACACACCAAAGTGTCGGGACATTTCTAGTCTGTTGTGTGGGATGAGGGAGAGGAGTCTGGGGGATGATGGTGCTGAGGAGAGGACAGGCTTCTGGGAAATACCGACATTCAAGGATTAGCCCAGGAAGGGGGCCTGGTTTTCATTTTATTGAGTGTTTTGGGCAATTTTACTTTTCATTTTCTTCTTGGTAAGTAATAATTGTATTAGTAAATATCTCAACAGACTATTTTATCCCCAAGATACCTTATTATCTAATATATACATATATACATATATATATACATATATATATATATATATAAAAATCTTTAAGGGTAAAGCCTGTTTATAATAAAATCAAACTTTTTTAAACCTGTTTTTTTTTTTTTTTTTTTAAAGAAATCGTGATGAAGTTATATGTGCCACTGTGTGGAGCCTCATCTCGTCCTCTCCTATCATTTCAGCAGATGGGTGCATTTTTTTTTTTTTTAATATTAACTTTTAATTTATTTTTATTTATTTATTTTTGGCTGTGTTGGGTCTTCGTTTCTGTGCGAGGGCTTTCTCTAGTTGCGGCAAGCGGGGGCCACTCTTCATCGCGGTGCGCGGGCCTCTCACTATCGCGGCCTCTCTTGTTGCGGAGCACAGGCTCCAGACGCGCAGGCTCAGTAGTTGTGGCTCACGGGCCCAGTTGCTCCGCGGCACGTGGGATCTTACCAGACCAGGGCTCGAACCCGTGTCCCCTGCATTAGCAGGCAGATTCTCAACCACTGCGCCACCAGGGAAGCCCGGGTGCATTTTTCAAAGCACCCAGTCCATCCCTTACATCCCTGGGGCAGAGGCGGAGAGTCTTTGGGCTGGTGCTAGGTCTCAATCCTGGCTCCTCTGCCTTCTAACTGAGTGACTTCGGGCCTTTCACTTCATCTCTGAGCCTTAGTCTTCTCATCCGTGAAGTGGAAAGATTAGTATCTGTTGAAACTTTAAAAGAAAAAGCATTTATTGATTCAAAACGGAATATTTCCGAGAAAGCTACATGACACTTTGAAGAGGCCATTTTGATGTTGTAGACTTGACATTCACACCTATTTCCTGACCACAAAACAAACTATTAACCTTTCAGCTTTAAAACATTTACCTAGTTGTATACCCAGCAAACACACCCATCCCAGGTCTGATCCAAGCCTTACTCAGTCCCTGAGCTTTTTTTTTTTTTTTTAATAAAATATACATACCTGGTATAAAAAATGAGAACAATTCACTTTTTTTTTTTTTTTTTTTAAATTTATTTATTTATTTATTTATTTATTTATTTATGGCTGTGTTGGGTCTTCGTTTCTGTGCGAGGGCTTTCTCTAGTTGCGGCAAGCGGGGGCCACTCTTCATCGCGGTGCGCAGGCCTCTCACTGTCGCGGCCTCTCTTGTTGCGGGGCACAGGCTCCAGACGCGCAGGCTCAGTAGTTGTGGCTCACGGGTCCAGTTGCTCCGCGGCATGTGGGATCTTCCCAGACCAGGGCTCGAACCCGTGTCCCCTGCATTGGCAGGCAGATTCTCAACCACTGCGCCACCAGGGAAGCCCGAGAACAATTCACTTTTTAAAGTTGTTTCTCATGACTTCCTTTAAGCCTGGAGTGGCCTGCTGGCTCTTTCTTAAGAAGTTTCACAAATAGTTCAAGTGAGGGGTAGTAGATAATGGATAGTAGAGACCTTCAGTGGAGGTTGAACAGGCAGGGGTTCTTTGTCTCTTGCAGCAGCCAGGGGTGGGCGCTCCAAGGCTGCCATGGTGCTATGGTGCCGCCAGGACTCAGGGTCTTTGCATCTTTCTGCTTCACCGTCCTTAGCGTTGAGGCCTTCCTGACGCTCTTCTCATTCTCACAGCACAGCTTCTTCGTGTCTAGACATCACTGCTTTGTTCCAGCCAGGAAAAGAGGGAAAGGGCCAGAGGTAGCAGCAGCAGCTTTCTCCTGGTGAGGCTTTTCCTTTCTGTTCAGGAAATGAGGCACCCTGTCCTCCACCAGGGGCCTCTACTTATATTTCATTGCCTTGAGCTGAGTCACATGGCTGTCACTAGCTGCAGGTACTCTGGGAGATCAAGAACTTAGCTTTCTAGCCTCTTTGGTTCTAAGGCCAAGGAAAAGATGGTGAGAATGAGTTTGCATCAGTCAATCTATACAGTATCTGCCCTCATTAGGGCAACATTATTTTGGTGTAGATACAAACTTCAGGGTCTTCTGTAGGGTGATCAAGTGTCCTTTTTTGCCTGGGACTGAGAAATTTGGAATGCAGGGCTTTCAGTACTATAGCCTAAACAGTCCTAGGAAAGCCAGGGTGGTTGTCACCCTAGTCTTACCATATTCTCTTTGGTCTAAAAATGTGGAAGTAGGTTATCTCTTGAGGATGAAACTGCCTTGACTGGGCTTACAAAGATTGAAAGGCAGCTTAATAATTTAATTTTAATAATAATTTAATAATATCAAATGGTTATTTAATTATAAATTATATTAAATGATTATTAAACTATTAAATAATAATTTAATAATTTACAATGAGAAATAAGTGATATTGGATCCGTGGAGTATGCTGGAAACAGAAGCTGCTTAGTGCATGTGAGGTTTGGACAGAGGGTCTTAGGGCTGCAATGTTACTCAACCCTAGGGGGCTCTGCTCACAGCATCCTGGGGAGAGTTCTGTACCGCCAGTGCTGCTCAGAAAAGCCTTCCCAACGGGGCCAAGCTCGGGGTTCCTTGTCTCTCTGCTGGTGAAGCTTCTCCTCTGGACACTGCCATTTTTGTTTCTTCCCCCTTTCTGAGCTTCTGTTGCTGACAAGTCTCCCCTTCTGATGGACAGTCTTTGGATATGTTACTGCCTTCAGGCAAATCTTTTTTTCAAAAATTCACATATCCTAAAATTCACCTTAAAGTGTACAAGTTCATTGGTTTTATTAGTATATTCACAAAGTCATGCAACCTTCACCACTACCTAATTCCAGAACACTTTCATTACCCCAAAATGAAACTCTGTACCCACTCACAGTCACCATTCAATCCCTGCTTCCCTCAGCCCCTGGCAACCACTAGTCTGTGTTCTGGCGCTATGGGATTTGCCTCTTCTGGACATTGCATTTAAATGCAGTCATACACTATGTGGCCTCTTTGTGTCTGGCTTCTTTCACTTAGCATAATGTTTTCAAGTTCATTCAAGTTGTAGCATGTAGCAGTAGTTCATTCCTTTTAAATGCTGAATAACATTCCATTGTATGGATATACCATATTTTGTTTATCCATTTATAAGTTGGTAGACATTTAGGTTGTTTCTACTTTGTGGCTATTTTGAATAATAATGCTTTGAACATTTGTGTACAAGTTTTTGGGTGGACATACATTTTCAAATCTCTTGAAATATACCTATATTCTCCCAGAATATACCTAGAAGTAGAATTGCTGGGTCTTCAGGCAAATCTTACTCTGATTCTTTAAGGATACTCTTGTATAGCTTATAGTTTGATTCTCACTGGACAGCATTAGTTTTCCAAGATTTGGGGGTAGATTTACATCAAAATTACCCTCATTGATTTGCTCCACTTCAGCCGTAGGGTTATTGTGAGGCTTTTCTGAGGTAAACCTGTATAAAGTGAGGTGCTGGCCCATAGCTGCACATCACTCAGTTCTGGCATTTCCATTGCCCTATGCTTCCCACCTTTGCCTTCTGGCTACCTTCAGACACCCCAGACCTTCTGTTCTCTGTCTTCTTTCCTTCTGTCAAAACACAGGAATCTGATATCATTCACTGATACCTTTGCTTGATTGACTGATGATACTGAAAACAATTGTATGTTATCTCAGGCATAATTTACATGTTAAACCCTATGTTGCAGGCATGTGCCAGCTATAGCTAGCACATGGGTGGGGGTGGAGTTTTAGACACCAGAGGTCCTCCTGTCACCCAGGCTCCTGCTGAGGTTGACCTTGAAAGTAGTCTTAATGTAGATAGACCCTTGGTGGGTGACCTGGGGTGAGAGAGTAGGATTGGAAAGACCTTCTCTTCCTTCCCCACTCCTTTATCTGTGCTGAGACCCAGACTGGATGTGTCTGCTGGGGCTGCCGGAATCCTCCTCTTCACCTCACTTAGAGCCTGGAGTTCTGCCCCATCTTCAAGATTTCCTCTGCTGTCCTCTCTTCCCTGTTCAAACATAGATTCCTCTTATTTCTCCTCTTGCTGTTAAAGTAATCTGGCTGACCACCTCGTTTACTTAACTTCATCCTCAAACTGTCTGATGCATATTTTATATTTTCTTACATGTTTGACTTTTAGTTAATATTTAATGATAATTTCATTCTGCATCCATCCTCTTATCTGATAGCCTGGAACTCATCCCTGGGCCTCTCAATTCTAGCCTCTGATAATTAAGTTTTTTAAAAAAGAAGTGTGATATTCAGACATATTCTCTTATTAGTAAAGGTATTACTGAACGTGAGGCTAATGCCGTGCATCTATAACAAGCTGTTCCACTCTGTGAATACTAATGTAATTTAGAGAGAAACCTTTCTTTGTTAAAGACTTTTTCTCCATGGGCCACATGTTTCCAGACTGATTTCATAGTAATTTGTGGTTTTTTAGGTATGTCAATAGAGATGCTATAGCCAGCATGCCGGGATTCTGTTAGATAAACATTTTGTAAGATTGCTTACTTTTAAAAATTGTCTTTGTTTAAAAAGTTAATTTCTTCCCTAATGTCCCAGTAAAGAAATTTTTTAGTAAATCTGATAAATCGAGGTTAAAACATTTTGTTTTTTAATGTTTTAAACCTTTTAAACCTCTTTTCTGAAGGTTGATATGTTAATGCTTTTTTTGGTCCACCTACTTTCTTCTGAATTTTAAGAAATCTGTACCAGAATCTGTAACATGCTTATAATATACTTTTGATGATCATATGTATTTTCTTTATTAAAAACAGCTACTAAAAAATTCAGTGAATGATAGTGTGCATATGGTCACGTATTCCTCATTTATACACTTTTGAGAGAGTGACTCATGCAGTGTTTTTGCTTGAGTTTCTGAGAGTTTATAAAAAGGTTACAAACAGTTGGCAATGGAATTGAAATAATGGATGTGTAAAATGGGAGAGAACATTGTTTCTCATCTGTTTCTCTCTTACCTGGATGAAATTTTAACCTCTTAAAATTTTCCAGTGAAGTCAAGTCAGTATTGTGAGCCCAGTATGGTTCTACCCATCATGGTCTAAGGATTTCCTGTCTTGTCGAAGAACATGTATATTCCCAAAGGAGAAAATACAGTTTTATTTCATGATGATAAATAGCTCTTTAAGGACAAAGGAGTCAGGTATAAAAGGATGATCACTGTTTTAGGACTATGACATGCTGTGACAGGAAAAGGGAGATGAAAGTTAAAGCTCCCAATTGTTGGCTGCCTGTGAGATCTCCAGCTGCCCTCCTGGCAGTATTTTAGGGATATATTTCCTTTGACCTTCTGTTAGTAGAAAATCACTGGCCTTAGGATCCAGCAGAAAACTGACCTGAAAAGAGTTGAGTTGTTTGAGTGGTCCTTAAGGTAGGGTACATCCTAGTAAGCAGTGGTGAATGACCTTGGGTGGTAAGTAAAGCTCAATTTCTTAGACAGGGTGGTGGACAGCCCAATGAGAGTGTCACAAATACATACTGAAAATGTGTAAAATTCAGACTCTAACATACTGTTTTATACCTTGACTCTTCTGGATAAGTTGTTATCTTGTCTTTTACCTTCAGGCCTCCTGTTTTGTCCATCATTATCCACCTTGGCTTTGATTTTTTTTTTTTTTCCATTGTGCACTTATTATCCCTCTTATTGATTCACTGTGGGGGAAAACTTTTCTGTCAAAGTGATGTAACTTTGATGCCTGGGCCTTTTACCTTGAAGTCTTAATGTTCCTAGAAGTCTACAGAACACACAGAAGATCACTTTTCTCTAACTCCCTATGTGGGTATTTTATTTGTTAAGGAAAGTTGGCATTTAGTGGGGAGGTGGTGGGGGGATGACCCACGTAGTAGAGGCTTTCTTTGTTCTAATTTACATACTTAACATATTCCTGGCAACCTTCCTTCTAGCTTCAAATTCTGAGCTCTTAGAGGACTTTGATATTTTGGTTTTGTATGCATATGTGTTGGAATCCCTGGGTTGAAAAATTTCTAGATGTTTGCACACTCTACTCAGCCTAGGACATTAAGGGTTATGTAAAAATTAGTTCCCTAAATGACCATTAACTAGAAATTTTATCTGTCCAGAGAGAGGATTCCTCTAACTTCAAGTATGCATTGCCCTCTGCCTAGCATATTAACTTTGGCAACCAGAGAAAGATGAGAATTATGCTGTGTTTAAATTTTTCATTGTGATGAGACAAATCTATTATTATAAAAGCTCTACTCATCAGTGAGAGTGTTTCCTTCTGTTGCTTTAATTAAAGGAGTGGTGGTATTTTTTAATTTAATTGTGGCACTTTGATGATCTGATACTTACTGGCTACAAGCTAAGAATTCTTCGGATTTTCAAGATTTACATTGCATCTAGTGTGGTGCTGACTAAAAGAATGATGGAAATGTTCCATATCTACACTGCCCAATGTGGTAACCACATGTGGCTGTTGAGTACTTAAATGTGGCTAGCAAGACCGAAGAGTTAAATCTTAAGTTTTCTTTAAAATTAAATAGTCACATGTGGTTAGTGGTTACCATATTAGACAACAGAGATTTAGATCATGTAGAAAATCACCATTTAGTGTAATGACATCCTGAGCTGTCAAGGTTTCTTGTTTTGGGTTGGGAAGTTGAAGCTGGTCATATTTGAGGCTAGTTAAATTTGAAGTTGATGATGGATAGCGTTGCTGTTAGCCATAGGGAAAGACTTCTTTAACAAAGACGTAAGATTATCAGACTTAAAGGTATTAGAAATGAACTCTGAGAAAGCAAATCATTCCAGAAAAAATTCCAATATAATTAATTGAACAAATATTTAGAAAATACTTCCTGTGTGTAAAGAACTGCTCTAAATGTGGAGGCCTGAGTCAGTGGAACTTAGGTGGTCCCCTCACGGAGCTTTCTATTTGAGTCTTACTTGGGAGGCTTTGATAGGCCAGAGGGTGAGCCCTGTCCAAGGGGTTCTCTTCTAGAGCACAGAATGCCAAGTAGGGTATCATCATCAGGCTGTTAAAGTCAGCATTTGGATTTAGTTCTTTGCAGCATGGCTGAGGCTGTAACAGCACAAGGAGGAACTGTTTACATCTGGGAACATTAGGATCCTGACATGCAAGATTAATTTGGGATGAGAGAGGGTTGAGGTGGGATTGGGAGTTCTCCAGGTGTACACTGTGAGACTCTCTGATGAGTTCCAGATGTGTCTGAGCAGGCCCCTTAGGTCTTCACCACTTCTGGGAGATGGACCTTCCCAAAACTCTGGAAAGCTGGAGGCAGAGGTATTGGACAGGAACCCCCCCCGCCCGCACCTAAGTGAGGAGGAGTTCTCGATATTGCTGAGTTTGGCTCAACAACCAGGATTATCTAATATGTATAAATATTCCCTTAAACAAAACTATAGCGAGTGTTAGGTAAGCCAGATTTTTTTTAAAGCTGCAGCAAGAATTCAGCTTTTTTTTTTTTTTTTCTCCAACCTGGCAAGATCCCACCTGAGTTCAGTTGGCTGTGATGTTAGTTGGAAACCTAGGGGCAAAGAAAAAGCCACAGGAAAACAGGCTGCATCTGCTCCTATTCTGTGCAGCCATCTCACTTGCCCGTTAAGTTCTGTGATTTTAGCTAAATAAATCATGAATTTAGAGCAGAGGGGGGTGTGTCCCCACCAATCTGTGACCCATCTACAGCCCCACGTCTTCCCACCAAGCCACTAACCAGAACTCACTAGGCACTGCTTGGAAGCAGGGAACTGAGAACATGACTGTCCTGGGCCCTCTTTCTGGCAGTTGGGTGAGTCATGAGGGCCTGAAGGGTGAAGCTCAGGCAGGCAGGGAGCAGTAGGGGAGCAGTAGGTTAAAGACGGAGAGAGGGAGGCCGCATAAACAGTGGGGAGCTAGAGTTAATGATCTGATCTCATGGTGCAGATGTGGAGGGAGAAGAGCCAGCCGTTTCCCCTGGGGAAGGAGACCGTGTCACATGGGCTGTGTCTTGGCAGCTGGGCCTGTCAGGACCCAGTCACCAGAGTTACCCACTGTGGGTACACACTGTCACTGTGGGTTTGTTTTTGCCAGGTCAGGGATGTAGTGCCACATCCCTGTTACAGTCTGTTACATCTGAGGCTGAGGTGGTGGTGGTGGTGTGTGGGGAGGTGGGTTGGCAACCTTCACACAAGGTGTCCAGACACTCGTGGTTCGGGAACTCAGCCACGGAGAGTGGGATGCTCGCTTCTCTTGTGTGTCTGGTCCTTGGTCTCTGGCCTTGGGCCATGATGTCAGGCTGCCCAGGTTGACACACATAGCCTGGAATGGGTTAGGCTTCTGCCTCAGACATTAAGGAAGGGAACTGGTTAGTCCTTCCTGTGCCCACAGGCTGGCAGAGCACTGACTGGCACCTGCCCCTTTCAGAGGTGGGCTTAGGATAGCTGTGGAAATTTTCTAGCATTTGGGTCGTGGGAGTGTATGCCATCTCCCTCTAAGCACTGCCAGGCCAGAACCCAGTGGAATTGCAAAGAATGAGTTACCTCTTAGAAGAAAATATTACCTACATGTAAGTAATCTCAGGTACAGATGGGAAATGATTAGAAAATTTGACTTCCCAAAGATTTGAAATCTCTGTATCACCAAAGACAAAATCTCAAGTGTAATTAAAAGACAAATAGGAGACTAGGAGAAAATAGACCATGTGTAGTAGACAAAGGATAAATATAGAGAATATATTTAATTTATTTATTTTATAAATTCTGTGAAACAATCAGATATAATTTTTTCCTGTTAGATTAACAGAAGTTAAAAAGATTAATAATATTCTCTTTTGGCAACAGTGAGAAAAAAATGGGTATACTTTATATATAGTGAGTGTATAAATTGTTCAGACCTTTTTGGAAAGCAGTTTGACAGTATCCATGAAAATAAAGTTACATACCTTTGGTTCAGTAATTTTGTGTCTAGCACAAATTACATGGGCACACCCTTATTCTATCATTGTTAGCATTGGTGAAATATTGGAATAACTAAATGCACAGTGGTACAGCCAGCATGTAGAATATTATGCCACACCTAAAAGGAGTGTGGTAGATTTATACGCAACTGGTATGGGAAACTCTCCCAGATACATTCTTAGTGAGAAAAATAAATTACAAAATTATCACATTTATGTAAAAAAACCCTCGGAACTAGATATATTTCTATATGTATTGCATTTCATGCATTCTTTATGTATTATGCATATGAAATCTATATATAAAATAAATTCATTTTGGTTCTAAGTGTATTTTGTGGATTTTGAAATGTGTTTTTCACATTTTAACATTTCTGAAATCAGTGTATCTAACAATTGGTGGCATAGTTTAATAGTTAATCTTTTTTTTGGTAAAGCATAATGTAAATCTTAAGTGATAAGATCTTAGACTTAAGGGAAGATGGTAGGTAAATGCATTGATCAAGGACTGTAAGGAAGCAATGGGATGGGATTGAGGTGGTGTCAGTAGAGACTTCATCTGTATTATTTGAATTTTTTCACAGTGAAAATGTATTCACTTACTGTGTAATGAAAAATTATATATATATATATCTATATCTATCTATCTATCTATCTATATATATCAGAGGAGATAGATAGAGCTGACTGGTTATCTGTGTCATTTGGGTCACTTTTCTGTCTCTACCTTTTGCTTGACACTCAGCTTCATCTGAGACTTTAAGGCTTGCATGGCTGAGAGATTGTTCAGCTCCATTAAGAAGTTAAGTAGTGGTGAAGATTCAGTGGGAGAGAATTGAGTATGAGGTCCAAGAAAAGCAGGGAGCAGGATTCTTGAGCCCAGGGCCAGTTGGTCCATCATAACCTTCACTGTCAGTGTGAAAAGGCTGAAGGTGTCAGTCTGAAAGGTGGTGCCAGGTTAGCTAGGGGTAATTACTGTAGGGTTACTCATCTACCAACTGGGGGTTCCCTGGGACAGGCCTGGTCGGTGGTGTCCCATCCAGTTTGGATAAGGTAATTGTATGGTGAGGCAGAAAATAGGTCAGACCACAGAGTGTTACTCAATGCTGTTGAAAGGAAAGTGCATTGTCTGGGTGGAGAACTAAGCCCTAGTGGTGAAGAGCCAAAGGAGTTAAGTGGGCTTTTAAATCTGAGGGGCGTAAAAAGGCAGGCAGGAGCCATAGGTTGGAGGCAGGGTCTGCTCTGTTCTGGAGGCCTGAGCAGGGAACCTTTGTACACAGAGCAGAGTGTGGGTGCCTCTCCGTAAAGCAAGAGCTACATTTTGAAGATAAACACGGAGAGTTTAGTACAAACACTATAAACAGAGATGACTATTAAAAAAGTACAGAGTGTAGCTTATTGTAAGAGGTCAGCCAGGGCTGTGGGAGCCAGAGGAGGAAGAGAGCACTCTCTGGGAAACCCAGGAAGACTTCTTGGCCAAGATGTCATTTGGGGTAGTCAGTGGAGGAAGAGTAGAATTTGAACCTGTTGATTTTTAAGGAGGGATGTGGGAGGAAGGTAAGGAGAGCTCATCACTGTGAACAGGGGCACAAAGGAGAATATGAGGAAGTGTGAGCGGTACAGTTTCTTGGTACAGGCATATAAACAGGTAGATGGAAAAGGTCTATAAAAGGGAAGCAGTAGGAAGTACGATTTTATTTTGTTTTATTTTTAATTTATTTTTGGCTGCGTTGGGTCTTTGTTGCTGCGTGTGGGCTTTCTCTAGTTGCGTCGAGCAGGGGCTGCTCTTCGTTGCAGCGTGCGGGCTTCTCATTGCGGTGGCTTCTCTTGTTGCAGAGCACGGGCTCTAGGCGCGCGGGCTTCAGTAGTTGTGGCACGTGGGCTTCAGTATTTGTGGCACACGGGCTCAGTAGTCGTCGCGCATGGGCTTAGTTGCTCCGCAGCATGTGGGATCTTCCCGGACCAGGGCTCGAACCCGTGTCCCCTGATTTGTTTGGCAGGCAGATTCTTAACCACTGCACCACCAGGGAAGTCCAAGATTTTAAAAGGTAGTTACAGCCAGGCCATGAAGAGCTGAAGGTGCCAGTTTAGGAGTTTGACCTTGATTCAGTAGGCACACGTTTTATATTGAATCTTTTGATTACCAGGTATTTTTGTACCATCATTGGTTTGATTTTTAAAAAATGTGGTCACTTTAGATTTTTCTGAGAGTTTTTTGATATATGTTCAAATCTTGTGTTAAAAGTATGTAGAGGGCTTCCCCGGTGGTGCAGTGGTTGAGAATCTGCCTGCCAATGCAGGGGACACGGGTTCGAGCCCTGGTCTGGGAAGATCCCACATGCCGCGGAGCAACTGGGCCCGTGAGCCGCAACTACTGAGCCTGCGCATCTGGAGCCTGTGCTCCTCAACAAGAGAGGCCACGATAGTGAGAGGCCCACGCACCGCGATGAAGAGTGGCCCCCCGCTTGCTGCAACTAGAGAAAGCCCTCGCACAGAAACGAAGACCCAACACAGCCAAAAAAAAAAAAAGTATGTAGAGCACAGGGTTGTTTTTGTTTTTGTTTTCAATCAAATGATGGAATTTCAAAATTACATTTGTTCTACAAACTTTGTTTTTACTCTCTGCCAGCCAGCATTTGCAAGTAACCACTTCCCTTTCACAGGAGATCATAGGAGACCCTAGTTTTTATCTCCATTCAGTGAAAGTGAGGAACTGAGCCCTGTATGAAGAGGTGAAATTGAACATGAAAGATTTACTGAGTAAGATTAGTGGCAGATGAAAATGGGCGAACATTGTTTAGAGAAAGCTGTGATCCTCGTTACCTTTGCTGTGGTATGATTTGGAACAGCTTCTCTGGTCCTGGCAGTTCCTTACAGGCTTTCTTTTAAACCTGACCACCCTTCTGGTGCCAGCTCACCCTCGATGTTAGCTGGAGCTGCTGCTTCGATGGCTGTCTTTGGCAGGAAGCCTCCAGTCAACTTTCTGGATTCTGGTTTGGCTCCCCAGGTGCCTTGCTGAGCTGAACTGACCTTAGGAATCTGAAATGTGGAGGGTTAGTTTGGGGTAGGGAAATGTGATAGCAATTCTTGCTTTTTCTGCCGCAGTATTACTTATCAGGTCTTCTTGTTTTCCCCTAAATGGTACAAGGGGTTGCACTGAAATGGTTATTCATCTGTGTCTGTGATGCTTTTAAAAATAATAATTTCACTAATATGTCACAACATGCATTGTTTATTATTTTAGTAAATGGATAGTTTAAGAAGCAGCAATTTACAAATTTAAACATGACAATTAACATGATCTGACATAAAAAATTAAATAATCTCCTGGCATCTTTGTCATCAGCGTTGCATTAATGATTTTAGCCTTTCTGGGAGCTTTCATTTTTTGTTGACTCTGACTGATGATGGCAGACTGTGGTAGTGATATGCTTTTATTAATCATTTTTTTAGTCAGAATGCTATTAGCCTGCAATGTGGACTGGCAGAAATAACATTGTTTATCATTGCCAGCGTTGTTTTGAGTTATGAGTTCTTTAAGGAAGAAGGTAGGGAGCATCTATAGACATTTGGCA
The DNA here is from genome assembly GCF_009873245.2 of Balaenoptera musculus. Classification (NCBI taxonomy): domain Eukaryota; kingdom Metazoa; phylum Chordata; class Mammalia; order Artiodactyla; family Balaenopteridae; genus Balaenoptera; species Balaenoptera musculus. The sequence goes on along the minus strand of NC_045800.1, from coordinate 60,007,812 downwards.
TCCACTATGGGTTGCCCTCTGGTGCGCCGTGGTACAGTGTACCTTCTGCTGTGGAAGTTGGCTCAGGTCAAATGGGCATTTCCTGGCCTTGCCTCCTGGGAGTTACAGAGGTGGGCTCACTACTTAGGCTCAGCCTGCTGACTGCTTTCACCCTGGAGTTTGAATCTGGAGAGAATGGTATAAAATGCAGGGACAGTTAGTAGTGACAGTAGAGTTACTAAAATTGCCAGGATTCTTCTTCCCTGGATGGTCCTTGTCACACACGAGTGTTAATACAGGTGGGCTTAGCCTTTACTTTTGTACGTTTCGCACTGATACCTCTAACCAGCTTTTGTGCACATAATCAGAACCCTGAGCATTGGTGACAGACAGTTCAAGCTATTGCGTGGTGACACTGCCTGCCAGCCAGCAGCTTGGGTTCATCAGGGTTGACTGCTTTTTCTGTGTGACAGTGCTTATTTGTGCAGTTATTTGAAAACTTAATAGAGTTGAATTTCACACTGTCCTTAGAGAAATTGTCCACTTCATGGAGGTATACCTCAATTTAATATAATCCGTCTCATTTTTCTGTCCTATACAAATATATATGATAGCATGTTAAATGTGAGTTTTCCGTTGCCTAAAATTCCGGCCAAGGTCCCAAAGCTGTAACCAGTCGGCAGTAAGTACCCACATAGTCTCGAGGGATTCTAGAAGCATCCATTGTGGGGCTTGTCAAGAGGTGGCTAAATGGGTCTAGCGACTATCACACCCTCCACCCTATAACCCAGCCTGCGTCAGGAAGACTAGAAATGGATTTCATGCGAGGAACTCCTAGTAGGAGAGACTGCTCTTCCCCAAGGGAAGTGAAGGTTTCTTCCTCTCTGTCCTTCTCCCACTCATTTGAGAGAGGCCTCAAGAGAAAAAGGAAAGGTCGGGGTTGATTGCAAAAGGAGATGGACATTTTATTGAACTGCAGTCACCAGCCAGGTGCTGCTATGGGATTAGGATGGAATCCCGAGGAAGAGTTCCTGAGGGAGTGTGGCGTGTCTCTCCTGAAGTTTGGAGGTGTCTGTGAACAGAGCCTGGTGTCTTCCTCTCACCTGGAAGCAGCTGTGTGGCTGGGGCTACCCGGGGTGGGGAGTGGGGGGAGCAGTGTGTAGAGAGGGGGCAGCAAACGCCTGACACTTCCTGCTGGCCAGGAGGTCTGCCTGGAGGCAGCCGCTGAGTCAGCTTGAAAGACCTTACCTGCAGGTGCAGCCTGTCCGCTGGGTGTGAGACCCCAGGGGAAAGAGGCTGTGGGTGAACCACAGGGGCAGGAGCTGAGAGGAGGCTGTGAGAGACAAGCCAAAGGCCCTCCTTGCCTGCATCAGGCAGCATGGAGGTTCCAGAGACAGGGTCTCACCAGAGAGATCTGGCATTTGGACTCTTGCAATCGGCAGATGTTTTACAGGCCGGAGGACCACAGACAAATGGATGGACATTTCCGTTTCCTTCTTCTGACATTTGCCTCTTTTCACTCTCTGGCACCCCACACTTTCCTCACTGTTGGTCTTAGGGGAAAAGCTTCACAGTGGATGAAATTAGTTTTGATTTAGATTAGATTGGACTTTTTAATACCTGAAAGTTTGGCTTTATTTATTTAAGATAATTTCTTTTTTAACCTCTAACTACAAATCAGTAGTTCTGTTACTGAGCTTGGAAAAAGCCTTCCATGATGGCACAGTCAGTGTTCTCAGCACCAGCAGATTAGAGCTGGGTTTTACAATTAAGTGCAGTTTCACTTATTTTGTACCCTGAAGATTTCAGGTGTACAACTTGCCAGCAATTCCTTTGTCATCTGAGAAAGTTGAAATTTACTATAAGCTGAACATTGTAAACTTGCTAACTAATTTTATAGCTAGTACAAGTCATGTCCCTGTATTGGCATTTGGAACCCCTTATTTAAAGTGTGGTGAAAAACGTAATAAAATTTACCATCTCAACCATTTTTAAAGTGTAAAGTACATAGTACAGTATATTTTTAAAGTGCATAGTTCAGTAGTGTTAACTATGTGCACATTGTCATGTAACAGATCTCTAGAACGTCTTCATCTTGTAAAACTGCAAATCTGTACCCATTAAACACTATTCTTCTGCCCCTTCCCCCCTCCCCCAAACCAATGGCAACCACCATTGTGCTTTCTACTTCTAAGAGTATGCTTATTTTAGATACCTCATGTAAGTGGAATCATGCAATATTTGTCTTTTTTCACTTAGCATAATATCCTCAAGGTTCATCTGTATTGTAGCATATGACAAGATTTCCTTCCTTTTTTTAAGGCAGTAATATTCCATTTTATGTATATACCACTTTTTCTTGACTCATTCATCCACTGATGGTCATTTGGGTTGCTTCCACCTCTTACCTATTGTGAATAATGCTGCAGTGAACATGGATGTACAAGTATCTCTTTGAGATCCTGTTTTCAATTCTTCTGAATATGTTCCCAGAAGTGGGATTGCTAGATCATATGGTAGTTCTATTTTTAATTTTTTGAGGAACCTTTATACTATTTTCCATAGTGGCCGCATTACATTCCTACCAAAAGTACACTAGGGTTCCAATTTATCCATGTCTTCACCAACACTTGTTATTTTCTGTTGTTTTGATAGTAGCCATCTTGATGGATATGAGGTGATTCCCCATTGTGGTTTTGATTTGGATTTCTCTTATGATTAGTGATGTTGAGTATCTTTTTTTTTTAATTTTTTATTTTATTTATTTATTTTTGGCTACATTGGGTCTTGGTTGCTGTGCGCGGGCTTTCTTCTAGTTGCAGCGAGCAGGGGCTTCTCTTTTTGCAGAGCACGAGCTCTAGGTGCGAGAACTTCAGTAGTTGTGGCACGTGGGCTTGGTAGTTGTGTCTCACAGGCTTAGTTGCAACATGGCATGTGGGATCTTCCCAGACCAGGGCTCGAACCCGTGTCCCCTGCATTGGCAGGAGGATTCTTAACCACTGCGCCACCAGGGAAGCCCAAGTATCTTTTCATATGCTTGTTGGCCATTTGTATATCTTCTTTGAAGAAATGTCTGTTCAAGTCTTTTGCCCATTTTTTAATCAGATTGTTCGTTTTTGGTTGTTGAGTGTAACAGTTCTTTATATATTCTGGATGTTAACCTCTTATCAGATACATGATTTGAAAATATTTTCTCCCATTCCATAGGTTGCCTTTTCACTCTGTCCTTTAATCATATTTTGTTTTGCAGTTAAAACACTAATTATAATATTAAATATTTTGAAATACTGAAAAGTTTAGGAAATAATAGGACATTTTGATCAGATCTTCAACATTTTCCCAGTAGGCCCTATTGAATTAGGGCATGAAGCTTGAATTAATTCCATCATTTGACTAAAATGCTCTTGCATAATCTGGTTCCCATCAACCTTTCCAGCTTTGTGCACTCCATCATCATTCCTCCTTATTCTTTCCCGCTCCTCCTCTGTCCAAAGATTCCCTAAAAATATTCGGTTTCGTCCTTTTGTCTGTACCCTTTCACACACTGTTGTTTCTTGTCTATGGAATATGGAGAGCCTTGCTTTCCTTCTTGTTTTACCTTTTCAGGCTCATGCTCCTTTAAGACTCAACCAGTCAATCAGCAGCTTCCTTCTCCCATAGCTTCTTACATACAGCCCAGGTTCGAACACTTGTCTGGAGGTATTGTGAGGATTTTTATTACCCGCCCCCCCCCAACCCAGCACTGTAAACTTTTAGCGCACCCAGCTTTGTCTTGTCTTTTTAGTCCTTCATTCCTGTGGACCTGCCACAATATCTGGCCCAAAGTATTTGTCTTCTTTAAATGATTATGGATAGAAAGAAACAGAAAATGCCTTTCTAGAAGTAACAGAACTTTTTGCCAATTATATGTCTGAAATATCCTTTCTCTTCTAATTTTATCTGGTAAGAGTTTGGCAGCTAATTGTAGATTTTATGAACTTACATTGGGTTGCTTTTGTCTTCTGTTGTAAAAGCAATAATTAGAGGAAATGATTCTTTTGAGAGGTTGCTTAATGAATTCTGTTTCTTTTAAATGTGCCGCTTTAAATCTTATTTCAAATAAACTGAACTAATGCCCAAATTATTGCACTGTAGATCAGTATTGAACCCAAAGTATTATGATGATTAATTTCCTTCTGTTAAGTTCCTTATAGTCTTTTCTTTGGTGGTGGTGCTGATTGGGGGGAGGGTTCAACAATCAAAAAAGAATTTATTGATTTTACATTTAGTGTGGTTTACTCTGCTCGATTATATTGTTCCAGTGTGAGTTTGTGTGTGATGTAAGATTGTGCCGTATTAAAATTCTATTTTCTCTTAAATTACTTTATGGTTTATTAACGACTGGTGTTTAAATTTAATGGTTTAGGATTTCGAAAAGCCTTGTTTCGTAAGTCTTCAAGTGTTTTTATTATAATCCTGCTGCCTAACCTTCTGGTTTCACCGCATCCTTCCCCACCCTTGAAACAAGGTCAGGCACAGGCACAGGCACACGCTCCGGCGCGCACCCCGGTGAGCGCATCCGCCTCCCCTGCTCCTCACCCGCACCTGACAACACTGAGAGCAGCGTGCCTAGAGTGGTGGCCCAAGTCCAGTGGCCGTGGTACTGCAGCTCCCCTCCCCACTGTGGTGTCCCACAGACAGACCTCTTATCTTCAGTCCCAATAGGCTGGTCAGTTCCTTTTACTTCCATTAAGCCTGTGGGCAGTGAAAATCCAGTTAAGTCACCACTAGCCGAAGACTTTCTTTTTTCTGTTACCTTCTCACAAGGCGTGCTGCTTGCATCCTACAGAATATAAGAGATGAGACCAGCATCTAATTTGTGTCTTAGCAGTGAACTTCATCCAAGATGGTCTTGATTTTTAAATGATTTTAGCTTGCATCATGATTTAAATTACTAGTCAAGAAATTTCAGCTTTTCTATAAAAAATACATTCTATTAAAAATTTAAATGTATTCCTCATGGTTTACATTCAGTAAATGATCACTGTGAACCTATAAACAGGGATCTATGTTGCTTTTCAAGCTTTGCAAATTGAAAATTTGGGGGTTATTATGTTTCTAAGAACTTGAAAACTCCATAGGAAATTCAGTGTAATTCAGTAGCAGATATTTTTGCCATATTAAATTAGAATTTTAACCATACCAAGCACAGAAGACAAACAGACACTTTTAAATTAGTTTGTTCAACTAAACACAGTAGGTCCTTATGTGTATTTGCTGGACCTTTTCTTTGTTAATAATAAACTGTATGTTTGTTTAGTAAAAAAGAACAACAGCAAAGTGCTTCTTATAGAACGTTCATCCTCTCAACACACATGAAATGCATTTGTAAACTAGGTGAAGCCACCTAGAATTTGGATCCTCTCGAGTCAAGGTATGTAGCCTCCTTGTTCTGAAGTCACTGGAGGCAGGGTCGTGACGGGAAGAATGGGGGCTGTTTTCTGACCTGCTTCTTGTACGCGCTCTATGACTTTGCACAAGTTAGGTTTAACCTCTTTGACAAAGCTTTGTTTTCTCATTTATAAATTGGAAGAGGATTAAGATCATGTTTGCACATAGCACATGATATGAACTAATTTATTTTCTCTAGACAGCAACTTATATTTGTGAATTGCTTTCAGGTGATGCTATTTTATTTATTTTTTAAACTTCGTCTCATTGGGTCTTTACTGCCCACTTAGATGGTGGGTAAGGCAGGCATTACTGTCCTTGAACAACTAAGAAAACAGGTTCAAGAGAAGTTTTGTGCTTTGTATGTCCTATCTATTTCATGGCCGGTCGGTGACGGAGCAAGAACTCGAGCTTGGGTCTCCTGGTCCACATCCCATGGTTTCCCCATTTTCCCCACTGACGTGCTGTTTAATACTGTGCAGTGGCAGAAAAAAGAAGCATAAAGCAGTTCTCTGCTGATAGTCATCTTCATTTTCCAATGTGATTATATCTTTGGGGAAAAAAATGACTCTTTGATTTTTCATCTCCCAAATCATTCTTTTATTTATAGTCAATTAGTCCAAAGAAAGGAAATGTTTTTCATATATTTATGGAAGCAACCGCTGTTTCTATGAAAGGTTAGATAATATATCACCATTCTAAATGGATTTTTGAAAACTCCATAATCCAACAAATAGTTCTTGAATAATTCTTCACCTGAAGCGTGTAAGTTGGATTGCAAACGTTTTATCACTTAGGGTCTCTGCACTGTCACCACTGTTCTTTGGGTGTGAAGTTGACCTCCACTCTTGAGAAAATGAGTGATCATCTCTTTTCTTGAAAAGAAACCTGAATATATGAGGTATGGCAATGTTGTAATGAAACAGACTCCACAAGTCACACATCAATACCAGCGTCGTTAGTTTTGGCCAGATGTGCATTACATAGCTAGAATTTATCATCCTTATCCTAGTCAAACTTAAAATATCTTAGATTTAAGCAGCCTTTATATTCTTTTTAATATATAGCAACGAGATTTAAAACTTTAAATTAATTACACAGATGAAACAGTAAGAAAACAGTGCAAGATAAACATCTGTAGGTAATGTTGTAGAAGGTGAAGTTCTGTAGAACTTCAGAAAAGAAAAAGATCAGTAGGATTTCCTAGAGGAAGTGTGAGTTTAGCTGCGTCTTGGTCAGAATAGCTTTTTTCTATTATCTTACTGCTAATATCTAAACACAGATAAATCTGGCATTAACTAATGTTAATATTGTCTGGAGACATCTAATGTTCAAAACAGAAAGTGGAGATGGATTAGGCTCAATTGGCTTCTGTTGCTCAGAGGATGTGTTCGGGGCTGTTTCTCTGCATCTCGAGCTCTGCTCCCTCTGTATGTGGGCTTGCTGTGCCTATAGGCTCTCTCCTTGGAGATGGGAAAATGGCCACTCATACATCTTGCCAGGTGAGCAGTTCCAGCCCCCAGAGACTTTTCTCTCCCAGCACATATATAGAAACAGCCTTCCTGAAGCGTGTGCCCGCCCCTTAGACTAGCTACTGTCACTGGAGGCCTGGGGACTGTGGTTTGGAGGATGTCCCCATCCATGTGAGTAGGGGCGAGGACACTATGATTGACAGTTCTCCAGGACCAGAAGTGGAAATGGGTTCCCCAGAAGAAAGGGAGTGATGTACCAGAGGAAGAGGAGAGAGTGGAAATGTGCACAGCAGCACAAATAATAGCTATCATAGTCTATGACATAGGACTGCAAAACAGTTTTTAAATTGTTCAGCGGGTTCAGGTATGGGGGTGTTAAATGCAGGGGAATACTCTGAGTAATTCTAGACAGTTGGTCCATGTGTCATTCCCTGTTATAGTTTTTAAAGTAGCAGATCTTCAACTACTCCTTTACCTAATACACCATGAAAGTATATATTCTGAGTGTCCCAAGTGTTTGTTCTTTGAAATATTTATATGTATCTTTTATATTTGTGCTTTTGTAAGTTAAAAAATATAATCACCATGACCATCTATTTGGATGTGACAGCCCTCCATTTTATAAAATAATTACTGTTGAATCAAAATTTTTGCTCAACGTGTGCCGTCAAGTTACCTATCAAAGCCAACTGAATGAATGATTAAAAGGTTCAGATCAAAAGCAACTGGCTTAACTTCATGGAGATTTTCATCCTTTAATTTAAAATGTGTCTATGTCTAACTGATTATCTCTCACATTTTATAAAGAAATATTGACGTCCTGTGAAGTATGCAGTGACCTCACTTCTGGCTGTGTGGGCAGGTTTCACTGCAGGCCTCTGAAGCATTGATATTCCTGTAACCTTTGAGGCAAGACGTGTGTGTAGTGTATTAATGAGCTGGTGGAAGTGATGTACAGTAATTTCATCCTTGGGTAAAAACAGATGTGAAAGATTCTGTTTTAATATTTAATCAGGCTCCAAGCCTCTGTTGGCTTGTTTAAGTTGACCTGACAGCATTATACCTGGAAACACTTTGAATTAAACTCTGAGTGCTTGACCTTGTTCAAACGGTTGTAATTTAATAAGGCTGCTGTCTTGGTGGAGATAGCGTGGCTAATAGGCAAATCCTCTTCTGGCTGGGATTATTGTGTTTGTGAGTGCTGTGGATGAGGAGGGCCAGAGATTCCCACGTTCTCACCAGTTTTGGGGAGGAGCTAGATTTGAAGAAGCAAAAAGTCTAAATTAAGAAATTGTCTTTTAAAAGACCTTTAAGAACTGGTCTTTTGTTTTAATTTTTAGCCTTACGGAAGTAATGTTTTTAATGTAATTTTAGTTGGGCTCATTTTGGTTGAAAGGAATGAAAAATCATTTATTAAAAATGATTCCAGGTAACACAACAATGTAACGCAATTATACTCCAATAAAGATGTTAAAAAAAAAAAAAAAAAAAAGATTCCAGGGACTTTCCTGGCAGTCCAGTGGCTAAGACTTTGCTTTCCAATGCAGGGGGTGCAGGTTCGATCCCTGGTTGGGGAGCTAAGATCCCACATGCCTTGCAGCCAAAAAATAAAAGAATGAAAAAAATGAAAAATAAAACAGAAGCAATATTTAAACAAATTCAATAAAGACTTTAAAATTGGTCCACATCAAAAAAACAAACAAACAAAAAAAAGATTCCAGCCAAGGGGGCTGGAAAATTCTCAGAAATCAAAGGAGCCCTAGGAGAAGCGGATGCTAGCTATGGCTCTCTGTCCATCTGCTTGTCCGTCCTTCCATCTTCCCGTCTGTCTGCCCACCCATTCCCTCTGGTCTCTGTGTTGTTGCCTTCCTCTGCATGTCACGGGCTCTGCTCTCCACTCTCACCTGCTGGTTTCCTCACCCTCTTTCCATCTTTTCCTCCACCCCATAGCTTCTTGTTTACTCAGCATTTCTTTTCTCTCAAGCCACCGATTTGTTGTGGCCCCTGTTAGTTTCAGCTCTCTTGTATCCTTTCAGCTCTGGTTCCTGCTGTTAACAAGTTTGTTTCCTTATTCAGATTCCAGATAGTCGGGTGCTGAGTCAAAGCTACTATGTTTTCTAGAGCAAGGGGTATCCACAGGATCGGTTTTGGCTTGAAAGAAAGTTTGTTTGGAACAAATACCAAGACTTGCCCAATATAAATGCACATATAAATATACATATATATTTTTTTCTGGTTGTGAAAGTGCTGTTACATGCTTATTGGGAAAAAATGAGAAAAATTAAAAATTAATAAAAATGCAGTTAAAATCTGTGATTCCCACTCTTCAAATAGCTAATAACCACTTTGGTATATTTCCTCTCATATTTTTTCTTGTTTACACATTAAAAACTGAATACACATTAAACACAACACCCCCTCAATTTAGAATCATATTGGTAATATTTTAAAGGTCTTCATACGTACTACAGTGACATTTGTAGGAATACTCAGGCTGTGAGACTTGTATTAAAAGCTGTGCAGTTTGGTGTGAATATTTTATTAATTCTTGGCCTTCTGACTAATATTAAGTGTGGCATCATTAATCACTTTATATTATCTTTTCTTTGACTTGCATTATTTATCAATCCATTCGAGAAGAGTTAACTTGTATATATTTCCATCTTTCACAGTGCTTAAGCCAGTGCCTCATATTAAATAGATGTCCAGTAAGTATTTGGTCTGTGCTTTTTGCTTAGTTTTTGTTAAACCTAATTTATGTGTGTGCTCAAAATATACTGATAAAGTTCCAGCTCAGAGGAATAAAAGTATCAATACATGTATATATGCTAATATGCTAGGAATATGGAAAAGGAATAGGGAATATACTAATTGCTTTAAAACTAATGGGAATTTTGAGTCTTCTGTAGAAGCTAGCTAGCTCTTTTTTAGGAGCCCTTCCAGGGTGGCATTCATTTTCTTTTGGGTTTGCTGTGGTCCAGTGTGGTAGGCAGAATGCTAAGAATGACTCCCAATGACCCTTGCCCTTTGAATAATCCCCTCTCCTTGAGCATGGGTGCAACCTGTGAATGTGTTGAGCTCGCATTCCCATGATTATATTACCTTGCACAGTGAAAGTGGGCAGTATCCAGGTGGGCTAATATAATCACACAAGCCCATTAAAAACAGAGCTTGCTCTGGCCGATGGGAAGAAATAGAGATTTGAAGCTTGAGTAGGATTTGATTAATTGTGTTTTGCTGGCTTTGAAGATGGAGGGGACTATGTGCTGCAGAATGTGTGTCGCTTCTAGAAGCTGCATGTGGCCCCCAGCTGACAGCCAGCAAAGAACTGATGGCTGATGTATGAAGTCAGGGGGCTAGTATATTTATGTATAAAGAACTGATGTATGAAGTCAGGAGGCTAGTATATTTATTTGTTTATTTGCCTAAGAAGTAATTGTCCCAGGGACCAATATACTCCTTTTGAATGGTTGGTTTATATCATGTCCCTGAAGGCAGACCTGTGTAGGAAGCCAAGCTTGTATTAGTGAGCATGGCATCTAACCTGAAGAGTAGATGATTATAGTTTTTCTGTCTCACAACAGGGATGCCTGTGTCCTGGACAGTGTTTAGATGGATGCTGCCAACTTATCTGGAGACTCACTCTATTAGTGTTCAATTGCTCTGTTAACAAATCACCACAATTTAGCAGCTTAAAACAACATATTTGTTATCTCACAGTTTCCATGGGTCAGGAGTCCTGGCCTGGATTAGTTGGGTCCTCTGCTCAGGGTCTCACCAGGCCAAAATCATGATGTTGGCTGGGGCTGTGATCTCTTCTGAAAGTTGGGTTCCTCATCCAAGCTCACTGGCTGTAGGCAGAGTTCAGGTCCTTGTGGTTGTAGGACTGAAGCCCTTTGCTCCTAGAGGCTGCCCTGCCACATGTCCTTCTCCACAACGTAGCTTTTTGCTTCTTCAAGGTCACTTTGAGAATCTTTTACAGACTTACAATCTCTGATCCTTTGAAAAGCCTCCATCTGATTGTCAGGTTCACCCTAAATGGTCTCCGTCTTGATGGACTTGGAAATCAATGGATTTGGGGCCTTAATTACATCTGCAAAATTTCCTTACCTTGGTTATATAACTTAACCTAATTATAGGGGGTGAAACCCGTAATATTCATGGTCCTGCCCACACTCAAGGGAAGGGAATTATAGAGGATGTATACACTAGGAGGCCATCCTAGAATTCTGCCTACCACTGCCTTAGTCTCTGCATACATTGCTGACTGGCTACCTGCTGTCTGTCACTTTCTTCTTTAGTTGTGTTAATACATCCAGTGTTTGGAAGCTGTTTTTGCATCTCTAAAGCTACTACATGGTTCTATTCATATTCAGTATGTATTGATTTTTAAGTTTAAATTTGTGAAGGCAATCTTATTTCTCTTATCTTTTCCCTTTCAGTAGTTGGGGGATGGCATGAGGGAAGATGTCTTCACTGTAATTTCCAAGGTCCTGACAACAGTGACCTCTCTTGGTAGTTTTTGTTTGTTTGTTTTGTTTTGTTTTGGGGCTGTGTTGGGTCTTCGTTGCTGCGCGTGGGGTTTTCTCTAGTTGCGGTGAGCGGGGGCCACTCTTCTTTGCGGTGCGCAGGCTTCTCATTGCGGTGGCTTCTCTTGTTGCAGAGCACAGTCTCTAGGCACGCGGGCTTCAGTAGTTGCAGCACATGGGCTCAGTAGTTGTGGCACGCGGGCTCTAGGGTGTGCAGGCTTCAGTCGTTGTGGCTCGCAGGCTCAGTTGTTGTGGCGCACGGGCTTAGTTGCTCCGCGGCTTGTGGGATCTTCCCGGACCAAGGCTTGAACCCGTGTCCCCTACCTGCATTGGCAGGCGGATTCTTAACCACTGCGCCACCAGGGAAGTCCCTCTTTGTAGTTTTATGGTCTAAAGATTTTATATTATTAGAGAAATTCTGCCCTCATTGAACTTTTGAGGACTGTAACTTAACATTCTACTTAATAGATGGAGAAACTGAGGAGAGGAAATGAGTTGTTTACATAGTTAAATTATTAACCATTGAAGAAATGCAAGTACATTGTTTCTTGCTTATTTACATTCTACATTCTCTCAATGTGATGACTTCCAGTAAAAGGCACAGTCTAAAATTAAAGCAATTAAGAAAAAAAATTCTATTAAGGCAATTTTGACAGTACCTAAACATAGATGCCATTGTTCATTAAAGTGAATGCTGGACTTCATTAAAATGAATGCTGGAGAAACTGGGGGCGTCTCCTGTCTTTTGCTCATTTTCCCTGAGTGGTAGTAGCTTGTAGGTTAAACATGCAGCCCTGGTAATCAGGCTGCCTGGGGTAAATCCTCATTCTCCCATTTACCTCAGTCTCCCGAGCCTCTCTTTTCCTGTCTGTAAAATGAGGGTTAAAGGAGAGTTCGTGTAAAACACTTCATGTGATGCTGAGCACTAGTACTGACGGTAGACCAAGGAGAGACGGCTGAGATGGGAGGCATCAGCCCCAGCAGGGAGGAGTCAGAATTGTTTAGAATTGCCAGTGCAAGGTGATAATAAGCAGCAGACTGACTGTAGTCAGTTTATTACTGTTTTTAAATTCTCTACAGACAAGGTGTACCCCCTGTTGCCTGTACCCCAGGTGAACCACTCCTTCCATTCAGCCCCTTGAAATGCCACTGCCTTGCCGGTAAACGCCCCAAAAATGTTTGCTGTTACTGCTTTTCTCACATTTGAGCTGAGGTGGGTGTTTTCATTAGAGAGGAAATGCAAGGTAAACATGGGCTAATAACATTTGTGATAGAAGTGTGTAGAAAAATTGGTGTAATAAAAATAACAAGACATTTTTAATATGGCTTGTAAACCATTAAGAGTAAAATGTAGCAAAATCTGACCTGAAAGGAAAATGAAGCAGCAACTGATTAATCAAAACATGTTTTTGCTTTTTTCTTTGTCTGGATCCTAAACATGGTGATACTTCAAACATGTGCATGAAGACGTGAACTATCCCTTCACTTATTATTTCAGTCTTCCATTTTGTCTATAAACTATACTTAAAAGACTATAGTGAACAAACAGTGTCAACCTGAGCTTGGCAATCAAGATGGTCCTTGTCCCTAGTCTTGGCCTCAACCCACTTTCTCTGACTCATCACCCCAGACTCTGTTCAAATTCATTGTCTCTGGCTCTGCTGGGCTGCTTCTTGGGCTTCAGCCCCTGGAATGCTCTCCATTCTGTGTCCCTAACTGCAACCTAAGGCACAGTTCTGCAGTTTAAGTCCCTTTAGCTCAGTGAAGCCTTACCTTCCAGACCGTGTTCTGCATTTTACTGGTGCTAAATCCTTCCTTTAAATTTATAGCAAGCACTTGTTTATAGGGCTCATTTTTTCCCCCTGCCTGCAGATGTTTGTTGAGATTTCACTGTGGTCAAGGCAGGATGATCACTCGGTTCTGCAGAGAGCGGGCTGAACGTGGTGGAAATGGTCATTTTCTTGCCTTCCTGAATTTCTCTCGTCCCATTCTCTTGTCAGGGTACATTCCTTTCAAACCCACCTGTCTTAAACCCACCAGAAATTGCTTAGACTAAGTGGGTAAGAACTTTCAGAATATTCAGAAGGGACTTTAGAGACCACCCAATACAGAAATCTCTTGAGGGGGGTTACCCTGATCTGTTTGTTTGCGCACTCCATCTGCTCTGTCAGAGGTGCATCCTTCACACTGAGTCTGAAACTTCTCTTCATTCTGGTGGTGTCCAGTGTAGTTACACTGAATTTTTCAGTGCAAAGCACTGTGTAGTTATTCATTTGAACCTTATAAAATTGCTGATACTGGACTTTTTTGGATCTATGAAAATGGCAATTTTATGTGGGTCAATCCAATATATTCCTCCTGATTCTCTGCTCTTTTTTTTCAGTTTATATATTCTTCTAGTTTAAATAACCTCCTATCACTTAAATTATAAGTTCATAGTTCTTTTTTTCCTTTTATATATTTTTTATTATTTACGTTTATCCTTACTGTGGGAGACCACAGGGTTTTGACCCACTGCAGCTCAGATTCTGCCTTGGCTCCTCTTCCCCCAATCAACTGCGAATTCTTCCCCAACTTCTCTCCTTTTTGCACTCTGAACCAAGGTTTCTTTTTTTTTTTTTTTACAATGCTATTTTTTTTTTTTAATCAGTCATCAATTTTATACACATCACTGTATACACGTCAATCCCAATCGACCAATTCAGCACACCACCATCCCCACCCCACCACAGTTTTCCCCCCTTGGTGTCCATACGTTTGTTCTCTACATCTTGTGTCTCAACTTCTGCCCTGCAACCCGTGAACCAAGGTTTCTTAATCACATAATACATATCCACATATATATTGTGGATTTCTTAATATCCACAATATATACATGAAGAGGTTGGCAGTGGGGAGTCAGTAGTGGGGACATGAGACATCTGAAAAGTAATAGTAAAGGTCATCATCTTGGCCTTATTAATACGTAAACGAGGCCAGGCCTGTTCCCTAAAATCACTTTTAGAGTTTATCTTGATTGCGCAGGAGAATTATTCCCTGTCTAGCTCTTTATTGGCTAGATACCAGGTGGAACTGCTCAGATTTGGGTTAGCATTACACCAAAACTAGACTCCCACATCCTTCTGGGTAATCCCCCTGCTTTGTGCGAAAGCTCCTGCCTCACCTCCTCCCCCTCGTGGCTGTGCGCATCTTCCCCTTAGCTCTCTTGGGTTCTGCATGGATACTGGCCTTCTGATGAGGAGGGGGTTCTATGACAAAAGGTACTTTCTGACTTAAGTTTGGACCAGCTTGAGTTCTACAGCAGGCTTAAATTTCTTAAGGTTTTTCTTCATATTTCATGTGTGCTTAGTGTTCTTTACCTGTTCTTATTTCAAAGGAAATTTCGTGGAGCAGTTGTAGTCCTTAAAGGATGAACAGAGGGCCCAGCTTCCAAGCCCCACCCCAAAGCACTTAGATCCCAAACTACTTTGAGGGGGGAGGTTCTTATGCTTTTGAATTCAGCTATCTCATCTTTCCTCACGTTCTCACTGTTTTACTCCTGCTTTATTGAGGTTATGTATTTATTGAGTAGGATAGGGCAAAGGGAGACCTCCCTCCCATTGTCATTGCTTTACTAATCAGTCTACTTTGGTTATTTATATTTTAGTCTTTCAGTCAATTAGTGAATTCACCTAACTGCCTTACACTTATTTTTCTCTCTCCTCCATAATTATAGCATGAAAATAATTTGTCACCTGCCTTATTAAGAGGAGAAATGAGCTTAGTTTTTGAGGTTTAGTGCCTAAGTAACTCCATCCTGGCGTCTAAAGATATTGATACTTTACTTCTGGGTACTCAGAAATAATCTGTTTAATTTTTTCTGAAGTTTTTTGCTGAGAGTGAGTGCAGTATTTTCTTGCCTGTTATTTTCTGAATTTTCATCCTTAACCTTGTTGTTGTTGGCATTTGCTCATATTCAGACTTCTGGCATCTCAGCCACTCTCCTTGACTTTAAAAACTTAATTGACTGCAGGTCTGCTACCTCCCTGGTAAGTCCTCTCGGGTTTAAGAGGAAGTTTGCTGAGACCTGGAAACTTGAACTTGTATAAAACAGATATCAACACTCATCTTTTATGGATGAAGGCAGGGAGTAAATACACATACATACAGAAGCTAGGTCCTCTGTTACCATTTCTTCCCTGATCTTGGGCTTGAGCTGTTTGTCTTGTCTAGCCTCCGCTTTGCCGTTTTCAAGATCCTTTCCTTTGATCCTTGATAGAGGATCTTGGGTATTTTTCTTCATTCCTGAAAGAATATGTTTTTAAAATATATTTTGAGATTGGTACTTTATTATGTAAAGCATCTTTCCTCTAAAATCTTCAAAACAACTTTAGTTTTCTTTACTGTGGGTAGCCTGGCGGAGTATGATATGTGTCAAGATATTTGATAAACAATGTTTGCATTCCTCTGGGATTGATGCTCTTAAATGACAGCATATATGTGTGTGAGACTTGTGTGCATGTGTGAACATATTTTTTTAAGTTGATTGAACATAATTTTTAACTGTCTTCACTTACTTTAGAACTTAGTCCACCTGCTGTTCCATGCCATTTTTATAGAACCATGTCATTTTCTCTTGATGCATTCCCTGTCTTTCTTCTCATCATGATTTTTAATTTTTATTTATTTATTTATTTATTTAGGCTGCGTTGGGTCTTCGTTGCTGCATGAGTGCTTTCTCTAGTTGTGGCGAGCGGGGGCTACTCTTCGTTGCAGTGCGCAGGCTTTTCATTGCAGTGGCTTCTCTAGTTGTGGAGCACGGGATCTAGGTGCACGGGCTTCAGTCGTTGCGGCACGTGGGCTCAGTAGTTGTGGCTCACAGGCTCTAGAACACAGGCTCAGTAGTTGTGGTGCACGGGCTTTGTTGCTCCGCGACATGTGGGATCTTCCTGGACCAGGGCTTGAACCCATGTCCCCTGCATTGGCAGGCGGATTCTTAACCACTGCGCCACCAGGAAGGTCCCATGATTACTTTTTTAAAAGCAGATTCTATTTTGTAAAATTATATTCCCTTTTATATTACAAAGGATTTCTAAACTGGGTTCCTTCTAATCGTGTCTTCAGTAGCTATTGAGTTCAGCCTTCAAATATCCTAATTTCTAGGCTGTTTGGGCATGTTACTCAACTGTTTTGCATATATATGTGTGATAGATAAAGGTTGAAGAGGATAGGGTTGGAGGAGGAATCCTAACTTTCAATAGGTTTTCTATTAAATAGTCATTCAGGTATATCATTTCCTATATTGTGAGTATGTTAACGCAGCTCAGCCATGTATCTTGTATTTAGCTCTCTGCCTGTATTGTAGAAAGGTTATTTATTATATGAGCATTTGCTTTCTCTTATTTCTCCCTCTTTTTGTCAGTTATAACAGATATGATTGCAGTTTATAATATGGGCAGCCATGTCTAATTTTTAGGCTTTCGGAATTACAAAGGAGGCTATGATACATTGGCCTGTAGCGTTGCCTAATTACAGTCAGGTTCATTAATGACCCATGTAAGTTAGTGCTCTACCTAATGTCTATGTCTGTGTGTGTGTGATGGAGCAGAGTGATCATGGCACATGGGGCAGACCTGGCAGGACTCTCCAACATGGTGCCCCAGCATCGGCCCCAGGGGAGCCAGCAGCTGGAGCAGTATCTGCTTTTGACAGCAGGGTGTCCTTGTTGCTATTGATTGGGTTGTTCAGTCAAGTGCAAAAAAAATGGATCTAACCATAAACGGTAGTTATATGATAATCCCAGAGATAAGTGTCATGTGAAGTGTTACTTGCATTTGAGGGTGTAAAGAGAGGGAAGGGGGTAGGCAGGTGGTTGGAAGGAGAAGTTTGGTGTCACAAGCTATTCGGTGGAAACTCTGCAGATAACTTTTGTTAGGGAAATCTGAAGTCAAGCACCCCCCACCTAAACTTGGAAATAGATTTCAAAATATTCACATGATGTTAATTGCTTCTAGAATTCACAAGGATTGAAATAAACTTGGGTCTTGCTGCAGAAGCACATTACCTGACGTTAGTCGAGCAACAACTTGTATTTTAGAAATTTGCCCCTTTCAGAGAGTGCACAAAGGTGGAAGAAAACTTGTATGCCCGAGTCCCGCTAACAGATCTATCAATACATTCAGAGACAGGAAGCAAGCTGACCTGCGGAGATCACCCAGGCCTTTCCTGCCAGAGAGCTGTGCCCAGTGCCTGAGTCTCCTGCTACCCAGTTCTCTTAGGCCAGTACAGTAGACCTGTCCTCAAGCCCAGCATGAACTTTACATGTTATTTATTTAGCAAGTCTGTAGCATTTTCTTCATACAGTGTATCACTGTGCTTTCTCAACATATAATTAGTTAACCCAGAAATTAAAAGACCTGTGACAGAAAGCAGATGCTGTTCTCACAAAAAATGAGAAATAAAATTCGGTCAGGTTTATTATTTAAATGAATTCTTTTTAAATTGAAGAATTGTTATGTGGGTAGCTTTCAACATAATTTTCTTGATATTAGATGCGTAGAACTAATTTGGATTTGGTTAATTCAGTATTTATCACATTTAATTATTATCTACTGCCAAGGTTAAAGCAATTTATTTCTTCTGGAAAATTTTAGGATCTTATGAGTACGGGACTTCAGCCAGACTTGGTAACTTTTTCAAAGTAGCTGGCTGAAGAAATTAGGAATTTCTTTAATAATGAGCCATCTTTTTTTGAATTCAACAATTTAAAAGGCCTGAATAGTTAGGTTATGATTCCAGTGTACCCTTAGTGCAAATTGATCTTTTTCCCCCTGTTGACATATTCTGCTTTGTTTTCAAAGTCTAGTTTATGCAGTTTCCTTAAAAGCAAAAAAAACGTCTTTGAAATACAGCTTTTCATTAAAACCTGTTCTTACTTTGGCAAAAGTAGTGATAATCATAATGATAAACCATTACTATATGTAGCTTAAGAAAAACGTCCTTATAAGTCTCTCTGTGTTTTTGAAAATCATGCTATGGGCTGATAAATGCATATACTACCACATCCCACTGTACATTCTGGCATTCTGAATTCTCCTCACTTCCTTGATCTGCCATGCTCCATGTGCTTCCAGATCTTCCTTCATGTAAGGTGCCTTACCTGCCAAGAACCCCACTTCCCGCCTTCACTCCCTTTGTCTAGCCAACTCTCACTCATCCTTTAGACCTCAGGGTCAATGTAAGGAATCTGGGAGGCCTTCCCTGACCAGGCTCTGAGCTTCCATTGCCTCCTGTTTCTCTCTCACATAACATCATCACATTTATTACTGCTGTCTCATTATAAACCCCAATAAGGCAGGAACTGTATCTTTCTGTGTCCCCAGTACTACCACAGTGCCTGGCACATACTAAGTTGCAGTGAATATCTGTAGAATGAAAGACTGTTTCCTTTCTTGTCACCAGTCTTTCAGATAAAGAATTATCTAGTTACCTTTGTCTTAAATTGAAATAATTTAAAGGTTACATGTGCTGGCAGATCAATTCAAATACACCGCGCTCCAATATTGCTACCCATTGCCACTGTTATCGGTATTCCAAAGGTGATTTAAAATTCACTTACATTGCTTGGTGATATGTAAAATGTATAATTTTTTTATACTGGTGTTGCCATTGTAGTGACCCTGTGAGATATCATAATGCCTTAATGGTAATGTGTCTTGTAGATCCGTTGGCATTTTCACTTATATCTATAGTTCTAAATATTTTGTTGAATTGGTGCTTTCTTTGATAATTCTCATTTTTCTCTAAGTTAAACTGACCTTCTCACATTTGTATTTTTACAATCTCAACAGTTTTATCAGGGACATAGTTTTCTATTGTATTCTCTAGCATGGCACAGTGCTTTTATATAGAGCTTGGTTTCATGTGCAGTGATGAGTCAGAATGAAATATCTGCACAGTAGTACTGGATTTCATGTATTTTGATTTCCATATTCTTCTGTATATCACCAAGTTCCACGTTATCCAGGGAATGCTTATAGAAGTGGCTCAGAGTCCTGTATCTTTATTGACTGTGCTGGCCATAGACATATTTGCAGGTATATTAAATTTGCTTTGTAGTTTTCATATACTTTATTTGCTTGGCTTTGTTTTTTAATTATACTTGATATATGTGTATATGAATTCATTTTTGATAAAAATTCAGATAGTGTAGATCTGGTAATGGTTCCTTTGACCTATCCCATTATTTATTTACTTTGTATATCTGAACACTTTGTACAAAACTGAACATTTCTTTGAGATGTTTCTACAATTTGATAAAATAACTCAATCCAGCAAGCACTTTAAAGAAATTATTTTGAAAATAATACAGAAAAGTTACAAAAATAGTAGAGTTTGTTTATACCCTTTACCCAGCATCCCCTAATGTTAACCACTTACATAGCTGTAGTATGATTATCAAAACCAGAAGTTTATTGGTACAGTACTATTAAACTAAACTACAGTCCTTATTTGTGTTTCACCAGTTTTTCACCTACTGTATTTTTTTGTCTCAGGATCCAATCTGGGATCCCACATTGCCTTTAGTTGTTGTTTCCTCTTTGTCTCCTCCAGTCTGTTACACTTCCTCATTCTTTCTTTCATCACCTTAGCAAACAGTTTTGGATACTCACTATGTCTTAAGCACTAAGATTGGTGCTTGGGGGTAGGGAGATAAAAGAATGGAAAAGACATGGCCCTTACCTTCTAGGTCTCATGAGGTAGACACCATATACAAGTGATGAACACAATGTAGTACCTTCTATAAAAGGCCTTTGTACTATCTGAATAAGAGGAGAGAGTTAATACTAACTCATGGGGTGATAGTGTTGAGGCGGCCTTTTCAGAAGAAAGGACATTTGATCTGGGTCTTAAAAAACGAGAGAACTTTTCTTCTTGGGGAACTGGCATGGAAGAAGACATTGTGAACGGAGACAACACTATTTGGCATGAATGCATGACAGACAGACTGGTGACTGTGTAGACTGGCACATCACTTAATAGAAATGGAGCATAGGGTATGTGGAGAACAGAGTGAAAGATGAAACTAGTAACACAGTTAGGAACCACCTTTTTTCACTGCTTTTTAGTAATGTAGATATATTCTCATACTTATGAGGTAAGTTTTGACTTTTTAAAAAAATTTCAAGTTAACCATACTTATGCGCATTTAATTTGTAATTAGTGTTTCTAATTTTAGAATGTATAACATAGAGATTTTATTGTCTGGACAAACAAAGGGAACAAATAATTATGTTCAGCTCTTGTAGTAGAACCTAAAATCTTTAAAAATTTCTGTTAATATAGGTATGGAATTCTGGGTGGTTATTTTCTTTGAACACATTGAAGATATTCCATTGTCTTATGACTTCATTTGTCAAACTAAGGCAAATGCCTTTTCTCTTGTTGATTTTTAAACTCTTTTCTTTGGTTTTTATCTTTGAAGTTTTGCTATGATATGTCTAGATATGAATATCTTTTTATGTATTCTGCTAGGGATCTGAAGATTGGTATCTTTCATTAGTTTAGAAAAATCCTAAGCCATTATTTCTTTATACACTGTTCCTGCGTCATCGTCTTTCTTCTCTCTTTTTGGGTTTCTATTAAAAGATATGTTGCAATTTCTCACTGTATACCCTGTGCCTCTTACCCTCTCTTCTGTATTTTTCAACGTTTTCTCTGAGCCATACTCAGGATTTCTTCTCAATTGCAGTTTACTAGTTCATTTTTCAGCCGTATCTAATAAGCTATTAAACTCATTTATTGAATTTCTAATTTCATTTATTGTCTATTTCAGTTATAGAATTTTTATTTAGTTATTTTTCAAATTTGTCACATTTTATAGTTGACAGTTCCCTGCCAAATCTTTAAGCTTTGTTTTTATCTCTTTGAATATAGTAATTGTTTTTTAATCTTTGCCTCTATTTTCAATACAGGCAGACCTCAGAGATATTGCAGGTTTAGTTCCATAACACCACAATAAAGTGAATATTGAAATAAAACGAGTCACAAATTTTTTGGTTTCCTAGTGCATATAAAAGTTAGGTTTATACTATACTGTAGAATATTAAGTGTGCAATAGCATTATGTCTAAAAGAACGATGTACATACCTTGATAAAAAATATTTTGTTGCCAAAAAATACTAACCATCATCTGAGCCTTCAGCAAGTCATAGTAGTAACATCAAAGATCACCAGTCACAGATCACCATAACAAATACAGTATTAGTGAAGAAGTTAGAAATATTACGAGGATTACCAAAATGTGACACAGAAACACAAAGTGAGCAAATGCTGTTGGAAAAATGACTGTGATAGACTTGCTTAATGCAGGATTGCCACAAACCTTCAATTTGTAAAAAATGCAATATCTATGAAGTGAGGTATGCCTCACTACAATAAAGTGAGGTATGCCTGTATCTGAAATTTCTTTGGGTCTGATTCTGTCCTTTATTTTTTCTGCTAGTTCTGGCTTATGGTGTCTTGTCTCTTCATGTGCTTGATTATATGTTGGATATCGTTTTTGAAAAAATGTTTATAGAATTTTCATGTGCTCTGCCTTAATGCCTAGATTGAGCAGTTTAATAAGGCCTCTTCAGCCCAGGTTCACAATTCAGGTGTTGTGAGTTGGACTGCAAATCCATGTGTAAGCTGATTGCTTATAGTTCGCTTCCCCCCATACATGTGACTCAGCTTACAGTAGGGGTTGGCCTACTAGAGACCCCAACTTCTTAGGCCCCAGAGGCCACCACAATTTCATCTCAGCTTCTCTTCCTGGATTGGTAAATAACTTCAGGACAAAAGTGGCTCTGAGTGTTGGGCTTATCTCTCTGGCCTCCTGTCCTCACCAGTCTTGGACAGATAATCCAACCCTATCTTCTTAGCTCTTTGGTGCTTGTATGAAGATACATTTCTGTTATCCAGCTTGTTACGTTGTCTTTAGCAGGAGGATTGGTATGAATTGCCTATTCTCCCATCACCAGAAGGGTGCCTCCAGTATTTACTGCCTCAGCTAGACAGTTCAGTATTTTAGTTGGATTGTTTGTTTTTTAACATTTGTTTATCCTGGGTTTTTAACCAGATCATAAGCTTTGTGGATAACGCTTTGCCTGATATTTCTTATCCATCTCACATAGCATTTAACATAATGGTAAGTAGATAGTTGGTCCTCTAAGCTATGTCTTGGTTGATTGGCCGATTAAGGGGCAATTTTCCAACCTCCAATGTTTTCTCCTCTGTGTTCATAAGGCTGCTTTTGTCCCTCAAAGAGAGATTTGTTATAATTTAAAAATAGCCATGTCGATTTTTCTCTTCTCCCTTGCTGTTCCACCTGAAAGGTGGGATAACCCCAATTAAACTAACCACTAAAACCCTGGCACAAACTGGTACCCAGGGAGCTTTTCTTAATTTTAATTTGTATGTATTATAAAAGGAAAGATTATTTAGATGTTTTAGAAATTCAAAATTTTGGTAATGAAAATATTTATGTAATGATTTCTCTTGAACTTGATTTGCTGTGGATTTATTTTTGTTTCTTTCATTTTGCCTTAAGATCCAATGGTTTCCTAATGTAAATGGATTACTGTAATCCAAGTATTTTTTGACTGTAGATTTTTTTAAGCTTGCAGTTCTCAAGTACAGCTGTCTCTTGCTCTTTTTTGTGCATGTTTCTAGTATATTCTAACCACTGAGTAAGAAGGGTGTCACCTAGGAAGTTGTAGATATGCTTTTCTTCTTTTATTATCTTCTGTTAACATGCACTGAATACCTGGTATATTACAAATGGACTTGCCTATTATATTTTCACTTCCCTTCCAAATTCGTCCTTACTTTGGTGGGTGGAGGGCAAAAGCAGGACAGCAAGACCCTTATAATTGCCCCTCACCACTGGTTCTTCTGTATTTTTGGCAGTTCTCTAGTGGCTGCTTGAACTATTGGTTGTCAGACTGACCTGATTTGTTTCACTTGTAAACAAAATGGCTTAAGCCACTGTTGATTTTTGTGGCAGCTCAGTTGCTTGGAGCAAGGTGCTAATGAGACATGGGTCATAGGTCTGGGCTCTGAGTGGGTTGGTAAGCTTTGCTCTGGCCCATGGCCACAGACCCTGACTCCCCCCTTGCCAGCTGTCTTGCACATGTATGCCATGGCTCATTATGGGGACAGAGCAGGGGGTGTAGATAAGACAAGGCAAATCTATCATCTCTGCCAGGAAAGACAACTCCTACTGATAGGTCAGTAACCTTTTCGTTGGAAGAACAGCACATTAGTATTAGCTTCCGTGGATGTGTCCATCTGAGTCTTTTTCTTAAAATAACTCTTGCGATTGAATGGGCTGTCTGAGGCAAGTTTAGAATACTGCTCACATTTTAAAACATGTTTGAATATAAGAATGGCCTTTTAGTTTGTAAAAGATCATTATTCTCAATCAAGAGATTTCTTACTATCAATCTCTAAAATAGAAAAGTAATCTTTAGAAGTCAAATTGCATAAAGCACTAGAAATAAACTGTAAAATTGCTATTAGGAAGAAATCATCAAGTTTAGGAAATGTCTCCCAGGTCTTTTTACCCCAACTGACCCCCTCCTAAAAGAAAGCAAGGAAGGAAGGAAGGAAGGAAGAGAAGAAGGGAGGGAAGGAAGAAGATAGACAGATATAGATAAGTAGATGCTCAAAAAAAGAACTTATCTAGAAAAGCATACAAGTTTACTCTTTACTGGAGCATTTTAGCAGATAGTATCTTGCAAAAGGACCCAATGGGTAATTGAACAGATATTCCCTGTAGGAGCTTAGCTTTGATGGTCTGAATTAATCTGACTAGGAATTTAGACATTTCTTCATGATATGTTTGGAGTCTATAGATGATCTGATTCTTCTGGGACTTGAATTCTTAACTCACATGGTGTAAAGCAAAGGGGAGTGTGTGTGTGTGTGTGTGTGTGTGTGTGTGTGTGTGTGTGTGTGTGTGTGTGTTACTTCCTAAAGGTATTGCAGGCCTCAAGATAAACTTTTTGGCTTATATCAGTGAATGCTGGAGTATGGTATTGTACCACTGGTGGTGGACCATAGACAAACACTTCATTCCTGTGGTCATACTTTTATTTTTATATGTTTTAGGGGGGCAAAACCTGCTTCAGACCTATCATTTCATAGATATTACTGTTAAAGATGAGTTTCTTCTTAAATACATTTTTTTAAAATGTATTTATTTTTATTTATTTATTTTTGGGTGCGTTGGGTCTTCATTGCAGCACCCGGGCTTTCTCTAGTTGCGGCGAGCGGGGGCTACTCTTCGTTGCGGTGTGCGGGCTTCTCATTGAGGTGGCTTCTCTTGTTGTGGAGCACGGGCTCTAGGCACACAGGCTCAGTAGTTGTGGCGCACGGGCTTAGTTGCTCCGCAGCATGTGGGATCTTCCTGGACCAGGGCTTGAACCCGTGTCCCCTGCATTGACAGACAGATTCTTAACCACTGCGCCACCAGAGAAGCCCTACATACATTTTTTTTAAAAAGAGCAAAAGTGAGCCAAGTTAAAAACATTGTTAAGATAATAGCACTGGTGATGTGTAGATGAAGCAAAATTGCTGAGGATGGTCTGGGAGTGACTGAGGATTGGAAAACACTGTCTGGATCGTACCCTGCCACAGAAGAAGCTACAGACCCTCAGAATCAGGCAGAGGTTATTGGAAAGATTCAAGTTCCTAATGTTTAGCTAGAAGGTGAATAAGTTGGTTTCTTAAGTTCCTGGTTATTTATTAGGTGTACCCTCAGGTAGGATAATGAGAGTTATATTTAAAACAGATCTTTGAGAAATAAACTCAAGACAATTTTATTGACAAATCATGGGCAAATAATTCTATTACTAGAAGTAGTATGGAGAAGGAGTGGAAGGAGAAGGAAAAGTCTGGCATTTATTCATTTATTTATTCATTAAATCAACCGGTATTTCCTGAGTACCTGCTGTATGTCAGGCTCTGTTGTAGTCACTGGGGATACAGCAAGGAACAAAACAGGCATTTCTCTGCCCTCATGAAATTCATTTACATTCTAATGAGAAGAGACAGATAATAAACAAGTAGATATATAGCATATCACCTGGTGATGAGTACTACGGAGATAAATAAAGCAGAGTTAGTGAGTGACAGGATTAGGGAGGCAGGATTGCTATTTTAATTAGTTTGATTAGGAAAGGCCTCCCTGAGAAAGTGGCATTTGATTCTGAAGGAAATGCGGGAGGGAGCATGCCGTGCATGGGGAAGGAGTGTTCTAGACAAAGGGAATAGCAAGTGCAAAGACTCCGATGATGGGAGTGTGCTGTGAACTCTCTGAGAAACAGAAGGGAGGCCAGTGTGGCTGGAGTGGAGGAGGAGAGTAGTAAGAGATGAGGACAGAGGGGAAGAAAGGCCCCAGCTTATGCCAGGCTTTGGGAACCAGTGTAAGGCCTCTGGCTTTTCTGGGACTAAGATGGGGAGCCTTTGCAAGGTGTTGAGCCATGAGGGCCATGATCTGACTGACTTAGTTTTAACCAGATGTTCTGGCTGCTGTGTTGAGAAGAAACTGTAGGGTGGCACCAAGGAGGCCAGCTAGGAGGGTAGGGCTGTAAATCAAGCAGGAGGTAATGGCTTAGGCTAGAGTGATGGTGGAGAGTGGTGATACGTGAACAGATTCTGGGTATATTTTGAAGTAGAGCCAACAGAATTTGTAGATAGACTTCGACGTACAGTGTTAGAAAAAGAGGAGGCTTCAAGGTTATTGGCCTGAGTAACTAGGAGGATGAAGTTTTCCTTTACTGAGATGAACAGAGGAGAGGAAGGGTGGGAAATGGCAAAAGGAGAAGGTGGACTGTACCTTTAAGTTTTTAACTTATTTTTGTTTAAAATAGCCACACCTCCCTACCCCCGTTGCACACAAAGGACCTGTACTTGCCTTTATTCCGAATTTGTTACTGTAGATTTCCTGAAATGCTTTTTAAAAACTATAAATAAAGTAGTCATAATATAGCTCATTTTGCAGATTTTTAAAAACGTCCTTCATAAGCTGTTGGCCTCCAAATAGCAATGTATTCTGCCAATTTGGTGACTAATTGGGTTAGAGGTTAATAGCAAGACATTCTTAGAAACATCAAAGGGAGTGGTGTATCCAAATGAAAGCTTGTATTAGGCAAAGATTCAAAGAATGGGAATGACTAAAAAGCATGGTCCAAGCCAAGTAAATATGAAGAGTTTTAACTTTGAAAGGAAGAGACATCCTTGGAAATAACTATCTTAGTTGGATGTTCTCATGGTCAGGTTTTAAAAATGAAAAGGTATTGATTACCATCAAAACATCACTTCTTAACCATGAAATTGCCTTTTTAAAATTAGAAAGTCTATGACATGCTCTCTACTATGATGTCTGGACATTTCTCCTTTCGCCAAAAAACAGTGTTGGATGTAGGGCCTTCCAGCCAAGAGAACCACTCTTCTATCTCTCCATAAGCCAGTTAAACACTTCTCACTGCTCTGTGATGAAATCTGTCAGTTTGCTCTATTGAATTTTTTTCCAACTTTGTTTTAATTGAGCCTTTGGGGCATAAAGTGTGTTTTAACATCTGAAAGCTAAAGGTCTAATATGGTGGGATAATCATTCTATACTTCCTCTCCCCCTAAGCCACCCCCTTTCTCCCACCGAAAATTTTCAATGAAGAGGATTTCCTGAGTAGGTCTAGAGGTTAGTCTTGTTCCAGTCTTTCTATATAGTAGCATTTCTTTTTCATAATCCTCACAAAGGCACTGATAATCACAGTGGTTGGCAGAGAATAAAGCATTCTGTGAAACTTATACCTGGAAATTGAGTCACTTTCACTGCTTAAATTTCCTTCACAGAATAACATAGTTTCTGTTGGAAGAGTATTTGTTATAAAAGCAAATTATTAAGGGTGGAAACTGTCTATACAGGGTGATGGTGTAGGAGGATATCTGCACTAGATTGTTTGCTCCTTAGTGTTTTCAAAGCTCTTTAACAATAACTTTTATAACACTCATTACCTAGTATTATTAATTTTTAGGTGTCACTCTGTTCTGTAGCGTGGGAATTCTTTTATAGCATAGTGCCCGCTATACATTCATTCATTCGTTCATTGGAAGAGTGTACTGAGTGCTCCTCATGTGCCGGACATGGACATGGCTTGTGTGCTGGAGGCACAGTAGTAAGCAAAACAGACGCAGTCTGTGCTGTGTGGAGCTCACAGCCCATGGTGGGGTGGAGGGCAGGGGTGGGCAGTAAACCTGGGCAGTTACAGTGGTGATAGGTGCAGGGCACAGTGAATGTGTAACTCAGTACCTAATATGGATATTAATATGTATGCTGTGTATACATATTAATATACACCATTGTGGGGGGCAACACCATTGTATGTATACTGCCTATAAGAGAAAATATAAACTACTTATTTATTTTATTCTATTTATTTATTTTTTAAGATAACCTGGCCAAAGTTCTTTCTTGGGTCCACGCCTCTGAACATGTTCACATACGTATTCTAGTCTTCTTCACTAGCAACACCCACTCACCCTTCCAGACCCAGCCTAAATGCCACCTTGTTCCTTCCCTGTCATCTCACAACTCCCTTAGAACAAGGACTATGTTATATGTATCTGAAATTCTAGAGCTTGGTCCATCATTTCCCATGGAGGCGTCGGACAGAGGTTTGTTTAAGGAATGACTCTGTTTCCATACTTTCCTCAGTGCACACTGGAGACCTCTGTTTTGGCTCTCAGGAAGGAGTGACCTCTAGTCCGGTCAGCCCTGTGTCCTACTCCTTCATTTTGGGGTATTTATTCTTGCTCTTCTCAGACAGGGTTGTGAGGATTAAATGTAGTAATGAAGTAAGAGTTAAGCATGTTCAGTAAATGTAAGGCGGTGGAATCATCATAATCAACATTAATTATTACTACACTGCTGTTGTTCCTTACAATACACATTCCAGAAATGTAATTACAAAATCTTTCTGAAGACGCCAGCGTTCTAGGTTTGACCTAGATGTTAACGTAATAAACTATTCTCTACCAATTAGTGTGTTGGCCCAGTAGAGGTGCTTGACAAGGCCCCTTTCAAGCTTCTGTATATCACTTCAACCCCTCGCTCCAGTAGTACAGGCTGCTAATGAATTAAGAGTCATATTTGTCAACTGGCAAGGGGCTGCCTAGAGCAGTTCCCTGTGGAGTGAGACCTCGCTGTTTCTCTGGGTATGAAGAGACCTCCAGGAGAGCCTGAATGATTCAGAAAATCTGAAGTGGGGAGCCAGCGGCTCAGCAGGAGGCACCCCTCCTTGGCTGACTAGAGCCGGCTGTAAGAAACCTCTTTTTGGGGGATGGGGGCTCTGACAGACTTGTTGGGGAAATTGAAAATCTTCTTTTTAAGAAACAGATAATTTAAAACCCTTTCTGATTCAGAATGTCAGCAAGTAGTGATAGGCTGGATTATTCACTGATGGGGCTGGGAGGAGGGGGAAGCCTCAGGGAGCTCTGGGTTCTCTCAGTAGCGCATCTCCCCAGCTCCTTGCCCTTCCTCACGCGTCTTTCTCATGCTAGCTTGGAGTGGATGTTGTTTTTCCCACACAGCCGCCTTTGTTGGTGTCCTTTGCTGTTTATAGGCATCCAGCACCACTGCAGTGCTGCTGGGGGACTATTGCATGGCTTCCACAGTGATCTTTGCCCTTGGACCGTGTGCTCTCCAGCCTGGGAAGTAGGCAGACCAGTGGTCATGTACTGCTTTCCAATGCTGGGAGGTAGAGAGACCCTCTGAGCCACCCTTAACTCAGAGGACTCCACAGGCTTACGTAAGCTAACGCGCGTCATGAGTCAGGCATCTGAACTCAACAAAGAGTGCTCTTAGGAGAAACAAATGGTCTACCTGGCATTTATTATTTGTACATTTCTTTTAGCTGGCAGTCCTCTTATTTCATCAAGGGTAATAATGCAAGAGTGTACAATGCAAAACTCAAGGAAAAGTAATTGTATTTTGTTTGACTGTAATACCAGATTTTTTACTCTGCTCAAAATTTGTGAAATTGTTAATCCCACTTTATGAACCAGGATACTTGAATAAATCAAGTATCCATTGTTTATGCCAGATGCAAGAGTTTGCTTCTCTTGCCATGGTTAGATTATCACTTACTTGATAGATAAGTAATTTTTAAAAAATCTTATATCCTAATGGTGCATTAGGCCCCGAAGAGGATATAGAAAGTATAAGACCCTCTCTCAAGAAACTAGTGGTATGATTAAATGGATAAGATTATGCATGTGAAACAGAATACTTGATATTTTGAGTAGTAATCAAGTGTAATAGTGTATGATTGATTTCAGCTTTAAGTGCTATGTGTGCAGGAAGAGAGATAAAAAATAGATATTATTTAGTAAAATCCACTACTACAGAAGAAATAAATATTAGTAATATTTTCTATTCTCCTGTCAAGAAGAACATCTTGAATCACTGATTTAATCACTGATAGAGAGCCTGGGTTTTATTCGGTACCTTACAGTTTTTAGCTCATTTACGTCATTTGACATATGAACTTACCTTTTTGAAGAAAAAAATCTTTAGTTTTTATACATAGTTGTTGAAATTTTCAGAGTCCTTTTCTTGAAAAATTAAGACATCAAGTCAACAAGTATTTGTTGAGCACTGACCTTGGACCAGTGCATGTACATTTTTTCGTTTTTAAACAACAGCAGAGTATAACCCTAGAATAATGCCTCTTAAGATGACTTTGATAAGTACAAGATGGTGAGTTGAGCTTTTAGCCAAGAACCTTTGTTTTCCCTTGCTGAATATATTTCTTTTTTCTTGTGTGGTAGAACTTGAGTTAGAAATGTTCAGACTGTTTCTGTCCAAGCTGCATTCTCACTATTGTCAGGATTTGTTTAGTGATTTATAATTAATTAGAAAAAAATTCACAAAGCTTGTGAGGCGCTGTAATGGGAAACACTACATAGTATGAGGTGCTGGTGGTGGTTTGGGCCTCATCTCATATATCTGGATACATCTTTCACGATTTTATGCCTATCTCTGCAAAACAGAGATTCTTTCCTCTTAATGGAATTTGAAAAAAAGTCATTTATCTTGAATGAAATTGGTTTCTTCTGTTTACTGCTGGGAGATTTAGTTTTCAACCAGGATGTCTGATCTATTTTATGTGCCTGCCAAAAAATCCCAAAATACTGGCCGCCTGAGTTCTGGCTAATGTTTCCAGGCGCTCTGTTTTGAAAACATTCCGTTTCTACCCTGTGTTACAGATGCTCTTGCATACAGTGAAATCCTGTGATAAATATTTTTCAGTGAACATAAAGTATCTGAAAAATAAACGAATGGCAGTGTTATCATTAGTCATACATTGACTGAGCGCCACCAGTGTATTCATCATGTACAGAACATAGTCCAAGACACAATCCCTATTTAGTGGTTTTATAGTCTAATCTGTGAAATGGTGATGTCAAAAAAAAAACAAAACTAACTAAAAACAAGGAGCCATCAGTTGGGCAAATTGTTTGCAATTATGATTAATAACCTGCTCTGGATAATTAATAGGAAAATATACGTGGTTCATACTGGGCTGCTAGTTTCAGATATATAAGCAGTAAGTGTGTATTCAAAATAATTCACAGTAAATAAAATAATTCTTTTTAATAATCCTAGGTTGGTTCTTACCTGTATTTTAACCCACTCAAGAAAAAAGTGAGCACAGGTAGGAGGTATCTGCCATTCTTTATAGTAATATTATTTAGGTCTTAAAATCAGTCAAGAGCAAATTGTATTATTTGAAAAATGATTGCTTTTCAGAGACTGATTATCCTTGCTTTTATTTATCCTTTCTTGATCATTTTAAGGTACTTCGAAGTACTTAATACCCATTTTGACTTCTTTTGTATTAGAAATAAAGTATTTATTGTGCATTAGATAAAATGACAATGTATTAAGTTTGGGTCTACAAATGCAAATATCTATTTAAATTCAGTATTCAGATTGGAGTTTTGTGAGCAAAATATTTAACAAAGTTTGTATTTAATTTACCTGTTCTTTTGACTCACATAGCTGAAACGAGATATAGTGAGTATAGATATAAAAATTTATGTATTTGAATAGGATTTCCCCCACTATTTGCAGGTGCAGTTTTTTGATAGTTTTCTTTCAAGTTTGACTGTGCAGTCCACTTGATTTCATTACAGTAGAAGCTTTTGTATTTGATGTGATTAAGAATTGGTTGGTTAACCCAAAAAGCTGGTTAAAAGTAGGGAATAAAAAATTATATCTGTATATATATATGGCAACATTTTATTAATATTTTATCTTATAAAATATGTATCATGTGTATATATTTGCCAGTTGTTTGGTGGAGGCTCCAGCCTTTTCTTTGAGCATAGGTCGGAGTTTCCCATCTTTTTCCTCTACAACTTTCAATCTCAGTTTCCTTAGATGCACTTGTGAAGCAATTCTTCTAGTTGTAATTTCCTCCAAGTCTTGTAATAATTTTTTTCACTGTTAGTCAGATCTGTCCAAAAACATTCAACAAAGTGTCCATAGAGACTACAACTCTCTTTGTACACATAGTTTATTGGGTGTTGGATAACAGTGTTAAATTAAGGTACTTAATTATAGTAACAGGCATAACTGACATAAGCAGATTTGAAAACAAACACAATTAAGCATAGAACTCAACAGGTGGAAGCAGAAGTGGACGGGTGTCCTAGACAATAGCTTATTAGCCACCAGTGTTGAGCATTTTGTGGGGAAATCAAGAGCTCTGGGCTGGTGAAGCTGTGACATGGTGGTCAGTGAGGAGAGCTTTTTTTTTTTTTTTTTTTTAATTTGAGGCTCTTGCTAACTTGGCTCTCCATCTAAAAGACCTCCTTTTTATCCTGTCCCCGCATGAATCCTTGCTCAAGTCTATGTATTTTCATCATTATAGCTGCCGCCTCTCCCCTTTCCACCCAAGTCTGCTGCCTTTAGCCTCTGCTGTTTGTTTCTACCTGAAATCCCTCCCATCCTCCATTTGAAATTTTGCATCAAAATTCACCCCCTTATAGAAGCCCTATGGATTGACTCTACCCAGCTTTTATACTTCTGTTGATAATTTATATACTATCTGTATAGCTTTAATGAAATAAAACTTCAAACACTTGAATTTTAGTATTAAATATAGTGTCCTTTATGTATAGTAAGTGCTCAAATATTTCTTTAGCCATATGAACCTATAAAAGAAAATAGGACAGTTCTTTCCCTGCACCCCACCCCCAGTTTTATTGAGTTATAATTGACCTGTGACAGTTCTTGAGATGTTTAATTTTCAATTTGTGCTAAGTAGGAAGCCTTGGGAAGGCCTTGTTAGAAAATGAGAGAATGGGAGACCAAGCATGGTACATACTCTCTGCTACCCAATGAGAAAAATATGTACTTAACGCTGGTGAACTCTTTCATTTTATACATGTAACACCTGAATGGGGATGGTAGAGTTATCAAGCTCTCACATCTTATTGCTGGGTGACATTGGGGAGCTCTTTTTTTTAGGATAGCTGTCCATCTGTTCTCCTCCAGGAACTCCTGGATCTGTGCCACTGCCACTTGGCTGCTGGCTTCAAGAGAGCCTAAATCAGTGAGTTGCTCACACCAGGCAGAACAAACAGGCTCTTCTCCTTAAAGTGTCTGTAATTATATGACCATAATTAGAAATAAAACCTTCTTTAGATAATTTGCAGCTCACCAGGAAAGACTTTCTGCTTACACACTATTTTATCCTCTATTGTTTCGTATGCTAATCGGGAAACAGGTTACTTGGCCTCACAATAGACCGTTGAATTGAGTGGAGAGATCCAGATTCCCCATACTCCCTAATTTTGCTGTGTGGCCTTGGGGTCATCGGGTGCTCTTTCTCAGCTTTTGGTTGGTAGTGTTAACATGATGCAGCTAATGTATATAGGAAGTGTTGCATGTGACAACCTGAATTCCTGCTGTTAGTTCCCTGGAAAAAGAGAGAACCTAGAAATAAATAACTCATGAGTAGAAACAGTAGTTTTGGTGGTTGTGGTCAGGGTTCAAGATTGTTGTCATTATCGTAAATGATAACATTGTTTAGGTGGTTCTACAGTGTTCAAAAAAATGTAGGTCACTGTTGATTTTTGTCTGATGGTTTGAGTTAGAGTAGATGCTGACTAATTCATAAGCCCCAACTGCAAGGTAGATGTTCAGTATTGATTAGACCTATGCCCCTGGTTGTATGTTGTTAAAAAGGACTCAGTGGTGAAATACTCCTAAAGCTAAATCAATGAGCTACAAAAGTTGTTTTTCTCCCATAAATATTTGTATTTTATCCCTTTAACTAAATGAGAAGGACCATGAGGAATTTCTGTGATCTGGGCTGTTAAGAAAACCAACTGTAC
Source organism: Balaenoptera musculus (assembly GCF_009873245.2). Classification (NCBI taxonomy): domain Eukaryota; kingdom Metazoa; phylum Chordata; class Mammalia; order Artiodactyla; family Balaenopteridae; genus Balaenoptera; species Balaenoptera musculus. The sequence goes on along the minus strand of NC_045800.1, from coordinate 59,973,974 downwards.
CTTTGGAACAGCATGCTCATATGTTAACCATTCCAGGTGAATATAAATTATTCACATGTACATCTTAGCTGAGGATAACTCTGGCCCAATAGAGGAGACAACATAACAGCTTTCTCTGGAAAATTATCATCTTTTTTTCTGGTGACATGGGTAGAGAACTTGGCTCAGAGCACACCCAATTACTGATAAAAATTTCAAGGGCTTTGAGACATAAGTCCTCACAGTGTAAGTGTTCAAAAATGTCTACAATTTCTGTGATGCTCATGGCCAGTAATTGTTAAGCAATTAGCTGTATTGGCAGAGTCACTAGGAAGTTTTCTGCCTTGGCAGGTTTTTTTGAAGACTTCATTAAATTTAGAGCAATTTCTGGCTGACTTTTCTTCCTCAACATACAGACTTGTCCAGAATAACACCAGTCTTTATGAAATCATCATGAAATCCACTGAACCCAGTAGCTTCTAGGCCTGTCATTCTCCTCTCCTTGCCTCCTCTTCCAAGTTCCTAGAATGGGCTGTTACCTCCTGCCGGGTGGACTTCCTGACCACGCCAACCCCTTCCTTAAATCTTTACAGGGGCTTCTCATTTCCTTTTGCATCTACTCTGGCTGTTCGCCCCATGCATCAAAGCCAGTCTCCGCAGGCTCTGGATTATCTCATTTCCCTCATCTGCTGCTCAGGTCCCAGCCTTCTCTCTCTCCATTCGGCTCAGTTCCTCTAGGTAGCACCTTCCTTGTGAACTCACTACATTAGTCTTTTGAGCTGTCTCCCAAGCATTGTCATTTTCTTAGATTCTCTTCTCAACAAACTGTGCTTTTTTCTTCTGTTCTAAATAACTCCTGAAAGCCAATCTTCTGTAAAAGTCATTTTGAATTAAGTAGAGAATTGCTGATGGTCTCCTCTTCATCCACTTTGACAATAAAAAACCTCCTGTGGCTTCTTCCTCTAGTATCTACCCCTGTTATAAACTCACCTCTGCTTCCCACTTCCAAAACGACCCTTGCCCTTGACTTATGTGTGTATCCCATTCCTGCTCTGGTGACTGTTCCTAATTTAGAGGCTTACACAGGGGTGAAGAAAGCAGGTTCTGAGGTCAGTTGCCTGACTTGGAATCTGATCTCTGCCAGTTGCAGCTGTGCTCCTTTGGGCCCATTATTTAACCTTTCTGTGCCACAGTTTCCTTCTTAATAAGACCGGAACAATAAGAACACCTCGCTGAGATTGTTGAAATAATTTAAGCACCTCATACAGTATCTGGCACATGGTCACATGCAATAAATATTAGCTGTTATTATTATTATTTTTAACTGGGGGAGAGAATGAAGAACACACCCCTATTTAATATTCCCATATCTATATCTACACACATATACACGTACATACACACATGTACATACATGTATATATATGTGCACACACATCTACATTCACATACATAGTTACATAGTTTTGGGAAAACATTCAGAATATCATTTCTTTTTTAGAAAGTGAAAAATTACTTATTTTTAAATGCAAAACACATAAAGTTGAACAAAATCTTGGCTGGCTAGGCAAGGGTTTCAACAGAGGTGGGGAAGTACACTGTACCATTTGTTTCTGCACACCTACTAAAGGTCTGGCATTAGTGGTTTGGTCTTTGTTTAAAAGCACCAGAGCCTCAGATGCATGTATGGGCACTTGGCTTGCTTTTGAGTAACCATGATTAGGGTGTCAGGTTTTCCTTAGGAAAGCTTCAAAAGCAGGAGCTAGTCCACCCAACCTTAAGTAAATGAAGGAGAAATTAATTTTTTAAAAAAGGATAGTGTGAAGGAGAGCATTCTTTTAAAAAATGACTGTAGAAGGGAACTATTCAGATAAGTCTGTTGTGAGTTTATGCATACCCCTTTAAAGTCTGATGTATCTTCAGTACAGCCATTATTTAATAAGAGGATAATTAATTGCTTTTGTTTTCCTAGTTTTGTGGCTTATAAATATTCTGTTAAGGAATTTTATAAATGTACTGAAGATAATCCTGGGCTGATGGGTATATTTTCTAAATAGAATACTTACCAGGCTTATGTTGATTATTTATATTTGAAAATGTTGACTGTAGATATCATTGGATTGCTTTCAAATTAATCACTTATTCCTGATTTACCAGGGATATATCAGTGAAACATTTATTTAGAAAACAAATAATTTTAGATATGAAAATTGAATCTCTTAAAAATTATAATAAATGATTTAATATACCAGTGTTTTTGGTGTAATATTGAAGGACCCAGAAGTATGCAGTGTGCATATGACTTTATTTTATATATATATGTGTGTGTGTGTGTGTGTGTATTGCTATTTATCATATCTTAGAGGTTGCTACTCTTGTAGATATAAAAATTACTTGAATTTCCCTATTTTCATTTATTTATGTAATTTTATAGCTTATATCATTTTCAGTTGTTTTATTAATGCCAGTTTTATAAAATAAAATGATTAGAGAACTTATGAGGAAGGGTGGCATGAAAGAGGTGACCAGAGTTACACTGTTTCATATTTGTAACTTTCATTTCTTTTCAAATGTAGATTTAGTAGATTTATTCCTGGTGATACAAATTGCTGTTTTCCTTGGCAGGCATTAGAAGCAAGTCTATGTGAAATTATGTAATGTCTGAAAAGTTATATTCATGATTAATTGGCCTCTCCTAGAATGGTATTTGTGTGTGTGGAATAAGGCGATCATGCTTTTCTATTTGGCAGTGAGTTAAAGTGCCCCTGCTCAGATCAGGTTACTCGACAGGGCTTTTTGACTGAGAACTGTATATTTAGCTTGATCTCTTTTTAGGAAGCGTAAAATGTAGCTTCAAAGCCAAATACACTGGAATTCGTATTGTAACCAGTGTTAGTCTTTGGATAACTTCAAAAGCAAGCCATTCCACTCTGTCACACCTTAGTTAACAAATAAAGCCAGAAGATTTAAAACAACAGCATTATCATCTCTGGGGCCTCTGAACTCACAGCCACTCTTGATTATCCAAAGTAGATTGTCTGTAGTGTCAAATAATAGGTTTAAATTCTTCCTGACCTTGACCCAGACTGATCAGTTACAATGATCTATTTATTTATCTAAGCTGGACTTTACAGGAGCTAGAAAATAAGGCCTTTAAACAATTGCCCCTTCCCACGTGTCAACTTGAGAAATGATGACATTCATTACTAACAACACAGTGATTGTGAACTTGATAACCGGAGAGGTACTGCAGTGGTCCTGGAGCCTAACTGTTTGGGGAAAGTTAACTTCTGTTTTCTCATCTGTAGTGTGGAGATAATAGTACCTACCTTCTGGCATTTTAATGATTGATTAAGTGCTAACCTGAATATCTGTTCTTAGTGCTTTTCAAATATTTGCTGCTGCTAATTACTGTTACTCCTGCTGCTGCTGCTACTACAACTGCTACCACACCAACTACTGCATTACTGTGACTAATAAAATAGTTCCTCCGGCAGGGCATTAACTCCAGGGCTCTGCTCTTCAGTGAATCCTCATATTGAAATGGTAAAACACATCCCAGAGTTGAATATGAGTAATTTGGGGGTTACTTTTTTAAAGTATCTATATTCTTATTGCTCAAAGGTGTGGACCACAGATCAGCATTAGTATCATGCGGGAGCTTCTTAGAAATGCAGAATCTCTGGCCCCATTCCAGCATTACTGAACCAGAACCTGCATTTTAACAAGATCTCCAGGTGTTTTGTTTGTATATTAAAGTTTGAGAAGTATTTATCGCCATCATTTCCTGGCCCCTCCCCCATCCTCAAAATCATCTGAATAACTTAGAGATGACTACCAGCAGTGGACCACCAAGCAGTATCACGTGAGCCAGGCCCTCAAAACAGACAGGCAGTTAATTAGAAAGAAGGGAAGATAAAAGGAAGGAGGGAGGAAGAAAAACCATGCCTGACAATACTGTTACTGTAATTCTGTAGGTGGGTCTGTGCTCACTGACTTCAGATTGTTCTTTGTTGTAACACGGACTGTGGAAAGAAGTACTGAAATTTTATGGGCTGCTAGCAAATTTCTGTGGCTCTGTAAGTTCCAGTGATCTGTCAAACTTACCTTGCAAAGTTTCCTTTCAACTCACGGTCTCAAAAATTAGTATGCACTGCTTATTTTCTTAAACACACACATACATAGTGCAGTCCTCTTATAATCATGCTCCATTTAGCTTTTTGATGCGAAGATGATGTTCTTAATGTGCTGATCCTGAAAGATCAGTGGATAGGAGAGTAGAGTTTCATTGACTTTCCTCACTGTCCCTTGGCTAGTGCTTCCACTTTGTTCGGTTTGTTTACTCCAATGTAAAGGTTGTGAGGATGTATAAGAACACTGGTCTTTGATTAACCATGAACTGTGGATGGTTGTGGAGGCACAGCTTTATTTGTATTATCACATACTAGGGGATAAAGAAAATTACTAGTTTTTTTACTTAAAATATGACCTTTGAATCCATTTTTTAAAAGTTAATTTGAAAAACAAATTTAAGTTAAAATATGGTATCATTTTCAACTGTTAAATTGGCAAGGAAAAAATTTGATAAAACATGTTAGGAGTATAGAGTGACACAACCTCATGCAGTTAAAAATGCCTATGTTCTGTGACCCAGCAATCTCACAGCTAGGCATTTATTCTGCAGGTGTATTTGCACAGGCAAATGCACATGTGTACATTTCCGTAGAAGCAAAAGAATGGTATTAACCTCAATATCTATTAGAATAAAACTGGTTTAGTACACCTCAACTTTTAATTTTTTTTAAGATGAAAGTGTCTCAGTGAACCTTTTGAAAGGGAATTTGAGTGTCCAGGGATTACCCATAGGAGGGAAACCTATTTTCCATTCTGTGTATCTTTGTGCTATTTGAATTAAAACACACACACACACACACACACACACACGTAACTTTAAAAATCAACAAAATAGCCCTCGTATTGAAGAAATTTAAGCCATGTTTTTGACGCATATGTATTTTTCCCCCTACCTTTAAAGCATGTTCATGTGACATAAACTTATCATGTCTCTGGGGCTCTCAGACCCACAGTTTTTAGGAGTAGGCAACAAATTCTCAGTAGCCTCTCAGCTCTGTATTTACTCTTGTGCTTCTCAGACTCTTCTGAGCATAAACTGCCAGATGTCCTAATCATTCAGAGCTGTGATTCTCAACCTGGGGTACCACCAGAATCTCCTCGAAGCTTTTAAAAAAATCAAGATGCCTAAGTCAGCTGCAGACCTATTTAATCTAAATCCATGCATGTGGCTTAGGCGTGTACATCCTAATGTTCATACCTGTTTAAGAACCACTGTCTAGAGAGCAGTTCTTGGTAGGGTTCCTCTTCCACTAAGGCACCAGCTGTTACCTCCTCCCTGCTCCAGCCTCCCAGGAGTTGATGTGGCACCAGAGTAGAATGGGTGGACCCTCTGCTCTACCGCCAAAGAAAAGGGAATGGCATTTTGAATAACCATATGGCTCTAGCTGTTGTATTAGAATAAAAATGATAATGATAGTGATAGTAACAAATCAGGTTTCCAGATAAGAATCAACATTTTTCCTCATATAAAGAACATCGAAAGTAAATAGGGGATATCAAAAGCTGATTCTTTGAAAACATCAATAAAATTCAGAAATTTCTAGGTAGGCCAATGAAAAAATAAAGGGAAAACACAAATTACCAGTAACAGGAATGGGAGCGAGGATATCACTGAAGACATAAAAAGAATAATAAGGGAATATTATGGGCAATTTTATGCCAATAAATTGGGCAGCTTAGATGAAATGGGAAAATTCCTTGAATGCCCAGATCACCACAGCTGACACATACATACAAAATAGAAACTCTGAATAGCTCTATATCTACTGAAGAAATTGAGTTCAAAATTTAAAACTGTGGTACAAAGAAAACTCTAGGCTCAGACAACACACAACTTTAATGGTGAAGTCTCAAACATTTAACAAATACAACTGTTAGATAAATTCTTTCAGAAAGAAGGAGGTAACACAATTGTATTTTCTATAGTAGCAATGAACATTCGGAAATTGAATACCATTTACAATAGCATCAAACAATATGAAATATATAGGGATGAATTTAGCAAAATATGTACCCTGAAAACTGTAACCGTTTCTGAAAGAAAGTAAAGAAGACCTAAGTAAATGGAGAAATGTACATTTCATGGGTTGGAAGACTCAATAATGTTACCAAGTCAACACTCCCCAAACTGATCTATACAGTCAATACAGTCACAATAAAGATCCCAGCAGGCTTTGTTCTAGAAATTGACAAACTGATTAAAAAATTGATATGAAGGACTAATTCAATGGGAAGAAGAAAATCTCAGCTAATTGTCCTGGAATAACTGGATATGCATATGGAAAAAAAGTGAATCTTGACCCTTACCTCACTCCGTACATAAAAATTAACTAAAAATGCATCATGAACTTAGTTTATAAACTAAAACCAGGAAACTAAAAGAAAATATAGGATAAAGCCTTTGCAACTTTGGAATATGCAAAGATTTCTTAGATTGGACATAAAAAGTAGAAAAATAAGTAAATGGGACCTCATAAAAATTAAAAACTGATGTTTCTCAAAAGAAATTATTAGGAAAATGAAGAGACAAGCCACAGAATGAGAGAAAATATTCACAGTACATATATATATATATATATATTTTTTAATAAATTTATTTATTTTTGGCTGTGTTGGGTCTTTGTTGCTGCGTGTGGGCTTCCTCTAGTTGCAGTGAGCGGGGGCTACTCTTCTTTGCGGTGCAGGCTTCTTACTGCGGTGGCTTCTCTCATTGTGGAGCATGGGCTCTAGGCGCGTGGGCTTCAGTAGTTGCGGCATGCGGGCTCAGTAGTTGTGGCTCACGGGCTCTAGAGCACAGACTCAGTAGTTGCGGCACACGGGCTTAGTTGCTCCGAGGCATGTGGGATCTTCCCAGACCAGGGATCGAACCCGTGTCCCCTGCGTTGGCAGGCGGATTCTCAACCACTGGGCCACCAGAGAAGTCCCATAGTACATATATTTTATATGTTATGTATATATGTATACAAAGGACTTGTAGCTAGAACATATATATATGAAGGTCTTGCAACTCAGTAAGACAAACAACCCAATTTAAAAAATAGGTGTTATAGGTTGTGTTCATTAGGAAGCAGGCACTGAGATAAAGTTTTATAATTATGTGGATATGTATATTTGTCCAAACTTTAAAGGGTACATATTATTATTGTAAATTGCACCTCAGTAAAGTGTTTTGTTTTTTTTTTTAAGTAAGATTTAAGAAGAAGAAAAACAAATGAGGGTTTATGTTCATGTGGGGTATTGGTTGTTCTTTTAACTTTCTTTTTTTGTAATGTTTTTATCCGATTTTGATATCAGAATTATGCTGGCCTCATAAAATGAGCAGAGAAATATTTCTTCCTTTGGTTTTTGAAATTGATCATTTAGGATTGGTATCAAAAAAAAAAAAAAGATTGGTATCGTAATCTTCTTAATCTTTGAAAGAATTCACCAGCAAAGCTGGGGTTCGTTGTATGGAGGTTTTAAGTTATGAATCATTTTCTGTAATGGATTTAAAGTTATTCAGATGTTCTATTTCTTCTTGTGTTAGTTTTGTTGGTTTAGTCTATCAGCGAAGTCCATTTTACTAAGTTGTCTAATTTATTGGCATAAAGCTGTTCATAATATTTCCCATCATTTTAATGTCTTCAAGATTTGTAGTAGTATCCCCTGCTTACTTCCTGGTATTGCTAATTAGCATTTTTCTTTTTCTTAATTATTCAAACTAGAGCTTTCTAATAATAAAATTAACCATCTACCTTCCTTATGACCCTGCATTTCCACTCCTAGGTATTTACTCAAAAGAGATGAAAACACCTATCCACAAAAATACTTACACAAGAATGTTCACAACAGTTTTATTCATTTTAGCTCTAAACTGAAGAAGACTTAAATGTTGATCAACTATAGAGAAAATAAATAAATTTTTGTATATTTTACAATAAAATACTACTCAGTAATAAAAAGAAATGAATTGTTGATATATGCGACAGTATGAATGAATATGATAATACGGTGAGTAAAAGAAACCCTATACAAAAGAACTCAGTTTCTGCTTCCATTCATATGAAGTTTTAGAACAGGCCAATCCAAACTGTGGAGGTAGAAATCAAGAATAGTGGTTGCTTGGGAAGGAGAGTTGGGAAGGGGTTGACTGGGAAGGGGCAGGAGAGAACTTTCTGGGGTTATGAGTGCTCTATATCTTGATAGCAATATGGGTTACATGAGTGAAGGGGTGTTTTCAGAACTCTCTGAACTGTATCATTGTATATAAAATATATCTAAACTTAGTTGTACAATGTTGCGAATATACTTCACGTTGAACCATACACTTAAAAATAGCTGAAATGGTACATTTTATGTTATGTGTATCTTACAATTTAAAAAATGTAAGTGGGTGGATGTGATATGAAGGTTCTAAATGGACATTTAAAGTGCTTATTTTTCCTCATATAATATGCTGTTTTATTACTATTTCTTTATTTACCATTTATATACTAAAATAAGAATGTAATTTAGAAAATGATGAGAAAGAACCATGTATGAGAAATAATGTTACATTTATGTATTCAACAAATATTTATCAAATAGCTACAGTGTGTATAGTTCTTCATTTTGTGTGTTAAGATAAAGCAAACAAGGATCTCCTTCAAAGAGCTCATAGTGTACTAAGCTTTGACTTACAATATGCAAAAAAAAAATTTGATTTCACAAAAATAAAGAGCTTTCTTCAACATACTGTATACCCTTTAGTAGGTTTCTGTAGACTCTTGAAGTTCTAGGGAATCGAGCTTAAAAATCCTTGCCCTGGGGTAAAGCCTGTCACGCTGGTGTTTCTCTTCCTGGCCTTGCTGTAGTTTGCATTGACAGGGGAGGGGTTTATGTTTTGTGCCCTCCCTACATAGCCTGCAGTGATGCTGAAGGACCAGAGAGAGCAGACTTTCACTGATAATGTACCTGTAAGTGCTGGGTTGGTGCCTGGCCTAAAGCATTAGTGGATCTAGAACTTCCACCACAAAGAGTTTTAGGGCAGAGTCCAAAAAACAAGGTCAGAGCTCTTGACATTCAGGTAGTAATTACCATCCTCCTTTCCTACTTCTTAGGACTACTGTAATTGAAAGGGTCAGAGGTACTCTGAATGTGAAGAAAACAAAAGCAGAAAAGTCAGGGGCATAGAAATTCTACCCACCAGTGGGTTTAATGTGCCCACCGGGCAATTGGAAATTAAGTGTGATAATGGAATCACACTACTATTATTGGTTCTGTGAGGACAAGCACTTGGAGTACCAGTTGTATTCTGTTGGCATACTTGGGTGCTGAGTAAATATTAGTAACTTGTTGAATAGTGCCTAGCATCTCACTGCCATGTAAATCTCTGTGAAGGCAGGACATTGTTGGAGGGAATGGTGGTGGTGATGGTAATCTTATTGAGAAAGTGACTACCATGTGACTTTTCTAGCTTGTTAATATCCATCTACCTATGCCTCATCTTTTCATTCTACTTCCCTGTTTGTATCTCATTACAATCAATTCAGTTGCCTGTATCTCTGAGCAGTTAATTCAGGTTTCTCTTGGTGGAACTGGTAATGAGAATATCTATGTTCACATCACGCCTAGGTGGAGTTGTATGTAGGCACCATCTAGATGAAAATGGATGCCTTGGGACAACTGAGCAAGCCGCTGTATGATTCCAACTAATATATGACATTCTGGAAAGAGCAAAACTATGGATACAGTATAAAAAAGATCAGCGGTTAACAGGGATTAGAGGGGGGAGGGAGAGATGAATAGGCAGAGTGCAAGGATTTTTGGGGGGCAGTAAAATACTCTGTATGATACTACAATGGTAGGTACATGTCATCATAAATTTGTCCAAACCCATAGAATGTACAACACAAAGAGAGAACCCTAATGTAATCTTTGGGTGGACTTTGGGTGATAATGATGTGTCAGTGTAGGGTCATCAGTTGTAACAAATGTATGAGTCTGGTGGGGGAATGTTGTTAATGAGGGAGGCTGTGCACCTGTCGGGACAGGGGGTATGTGGGAAATTTCTGTACCTTCCTCTCAATTTTCCTGTGAACTTAAAATTGCTCTTAAAAAAGAAGTCTAAGAAAAAAAGAAATTATTAAAGATTTGTGATACTTGAATATGAATTGATTTTAAAATTCCATTTTTCAAAATCTAGGGTAGGGTTTATATTATATTGCTAATATTATGACATACTTGCTGAAGAGAATAGTTTGTAAATCCTAAGCTGACTTCCTATAACCATGTGTTGAATTTCCAGCGGTGTTGAATCAGACTTTGATCCCTCTTAAGAAGATAAATGCAATATCTGCAGTTTCTAATGGTAGGGGTGTAGGAGAGACTTTCAGATGAAATCTTCAAAGCCAAGTCTCTGCCCAGATAAGAAATTAAAGACCCTGGGAAAGGCAGTTATTTCATTGTCCTACCTCCTTCCCCCTCCGCCCAACTTGTAGGCCTCATTTATTTACCGCTCCCCCCGCCCCAAAAAAAGAACAAATGAGATGCTATTGTTAAATGCAGTGTGCAGGATTAGATTTGTTTCCTTCCAATAGAATCACTTTCCTTAATCAGCACTCTTATAAATGGCACACCTGCCTAATTAGAACAAGTTCTAGACGACAGGATACAGTGTGAGCATTTCAGTTAGCTCCACACATTTGATAACTATTGTGACTGATGTTCTTAGAAAGTCTTCCCTTCTCTCCTCTTCTTATTCCTCTGTGGCTAAGCTTTTTATAATTTTATACTTCTGAATCAGCCTTTGATTGTGGGAATTTATCCGTATGTGGTCATTGATATTGGTTTTGTTTCTAAGTGATTCCTTAAATGAAAAAAGAAGTGATGTATTTATGCTTATGTGTAGGGATGCTTTTAAATATTTTTTTATTTTTTATTTACTTGTTATCACTCTTAAAATACAGAAAACTCCCTTGACTGTGACAGGGAGGTAAAATACAGCAGTCACGTTCAAGATCTCCATACATTAGCAATAATAAATCCTTTTGCCCTGAGTAATAACAGAAACTCAATTTAGAGCCAGTGGGGATGACGTAGTGCTCCCTCACAGAACCAATCACCCACAGAGAAGTATAATGAGCAGGGGAGGTGATACAATAAAACCTGTATGGCCAGAGGAAAATTATGGTAAAATTGTTGCCTATGAAAAGTCTTGTAATAAGTATATCTCCAGTTATCTTCCAGAAGAAATTATTTAGGCATCTATTCAGGTCAAGATTCATGACAGAAGTACAAGAATAGCCTTTAGAATAAAGCAAAAGGGTACATGAGTGTAGAGAAAATGGCAGTGGACATGCTGTGAACAGAGTTGTGTTGTGCCTGAAGGATCTGAAGTAGCCCCGGTGCTGCTGTGAGGGCGTGCTGCTCACCAAACCTTGCAGAGGGATGGCTGCACTGACCCCTGTTGCAGCACATGCTGACGGGGACAAGATAATGCCCTTAAAATACAAAATGGTTTAGATAATCACAGGAATATACTCTACTCTTAGAGTTAGTGTATTTCCCAAGACCACAGCTTAAGCAGATTGCTGTAAAGGAAAATCCTGAGTGGGCATGATCCATATCCTAATTAGGAGTGGGCTTGATCTGTTCAGACATCTATCAGTTGAATAAGTGGGTTAAGTGGCAAGAAATGAAGCCTAGCTCTTTATTAGATAAGTGTCAAGTATAGTGCTGAGGTGGCTAAAAAAAAAAAAAAGTTAGTATGTTACCTAAAACAACATGAACAGTTTCAACCTGTGTTGTCCCAGTGCTATCTGTTGTACAGTCTGTGGAAAACAATTCATTACCAATAATAAAACACCAAAGTTTGTAAAATATTTTTTAAATAGATTGAACAGATGGATGCTTTTTTATAATTTTGTTACTCTCACTGCAGTGTATTCATCTTTCTTGATTTCTTTTTTTTTCTTTTATTGTGTTATTTCTTGAGAGGCAAAGGGGGGTGGTGGTCACAGTTAGGTACTGGCAGCTGGGCGTGGCCCCAAAGCTATCTTGCATACAACCTATAGTGGCTATTAGTGAGTGAGCCCCAATAGTTAATACTTGTGGGAGTGGTGAGGCAATTTCCCTCCCAGCTGATTTAAAAATTTTGGTTCTATCTTGTCAGATTAGACCCATGGAAGTAAAATTACGTCCAAACATAAGTGCCATACATTATAAATGGTCAGAGTAGGAAAAAAGCATTCAGATTAGACAGTGATGGAACCCACCTTGCCATCAGTGGTTGCTTCATATTGTAGTCATTAAAAATATACATTAAAGTAAAGAACAGTAGTCAGTATTTTGGGACCTGTTGAACCGGAGGAACCAGTTCCAAACCTGAAAAGTCTGTTCATTTGTTCATTCATTTATTCCATGAATGTACTTTGAGACTGGAGCTACAGCAACTAATCTCTGCTCTCTTAATGTTTTTAGTAAGCGAAACAAAATAGATGAATGATACATCATATGTCAGATAGTGATGAGTGCTATGCAGAAAAATAAAGCAAGGCATGGAGGATCCAGAGGTGCGGGTGGAGTGCAGTGTTAGAGGGAGTGGTCAGGGATAGCCTTTCTGATAGGTGATAACGTGAATCCAGCTCCAAAGGAAATGAGGGAGCAGCTGTGGGAAGCGAAACAGCTAAGAGCTTAGATTCAGCAGGCTGGGCTCCCTCTGTCTTAATAGCTTTGTGACCGTAGGGAGGCATTTAACTTACCTGTGACACGGAGACAGAAAGAGCCACTGAGCCTATTTCACGGGGTTTGTGTTCGGCACAAGTGAGACACTTGAGAAAAGCATTTTGGTAAAGGAAAGTAGTACCTCGACTTCAAATTTCAGTGTGAAACGATAAGAGGGTATAAATTAAAGAGATAAATACAGCAGAGTCTTAAAACAGCCCTTCCATACAGCTTGTTGTGGAGTTATTGAATTGAGTTGTCTGAGCTAAAGTGTAGAGAACATTCTCCAAAGATGAGCTGTTTGATACTGGGGTGTACAGGATTTATATTCATCTTTGTTTACTTTTGTGGTATTATTAGTTTAAGATTTTATATTTGTTTGTGCTTTTCTTCCTCTGACATCTTTTTCTTTTCTTTTCCTTTGAAGCTTTCCTTTTATTAAATTAGTTACAGGCCTCTTGACTCTCAGTTGAGCATTTTCTACGCTGTTCCTGTACTCCCTGATTAATTCATTAAAAACAAAAACCAAAAAAATCCTCTAAGATGAATACTTTTCATGGGGGCTCACAACATCCATCTTTTACAGAGTAATTCTAAACTCCAGAACAAATTACTTGCACTGATGTTTATTAAGGACTTGAAGTTGTTTGTTTGCTCTGTTTGTTTTTATAGCCAGAGTGAATTTTGCAATAATTGTTAACAATGTTTGAATAGAAACTTATAGTTTACAAAGTGCTTCACACACTCACTTACATGGGAACTTTAGCAACCCTGGAGCAAGACAAGGTGGACGCTATTGTGCCCTTTCACAAAAGAGGGAACCCAGGGCTCAGAGAACAGAATTTAAATTCAGGTCTTTCCATGATACAAGTGTGAATATATGAATGAAAAATGCTGAATTGTTTCCAACACTTGGAATTACTAAAATGGTATGTTTTATAAGTAGATGCAGGAAATTTTGTAGATGACACCAGGAGAAGAATCCTTAAGGGATTATGGAAAGAGAGGGCTGTGTCCCTGATCATTGTGAATGGAGACCGTGGAGGCAAAACCCCTTTTGGTGTCTTTGTCAGGAAGAGGATGTGAGCCTGGGTGCCCATGGCTCTGATCTGTGCATGAACTAACTCCCTCCCTCCCTCCCTCCCTCCCTCCATTCCTTTTTTTTCCCAGTTTCTTAGACTAACAAGCATCTTATTTTCCTTCAGGGCAGAAATAAAAGTAACCATATGCAAATATAAAACTTATCAAAGATGTGTTGTCTTGGATTTAAGAATGTTTCTTCAGAAAAGGCTGTCTTATTTTGATATCAAGCGTCCTGAAGACTCTTAAAATGTCTTTTAAAGTATAATAGAAGCAATGAAAAATTAGAGGTGAGTTGGGAAGGGCCTTAGAAATTATCCAGCCATGGAACCATTAAACTATTTGATCTGGAAAGGACCTTTGAAAAGGTCCCAGATCCCAACTCGCGGGAGGCTCCTTCGTCCACCGCGGCATCCTTGCCATCCTGATAGGGTCCGTGCAGTATCTCCATGGCTTCTGATTACAAAGACTGTGTGAGTTCACTTATATGAGGTGCCTAGATTACTCAAACTCATGGAGACAGAAAACAGAAGGGTGGTTGCCTGGGGCTTGGGGGAATGGGAAGTTAGTATTTAATGGGGACAGAGTGTCAGTTTGGGAAGATGAAAAAGTTCTGGAGATCAATGGTGGTTGTACAACATTGTAAACATACTTAACGCCACTGAACTGTGTACTTAAAAATGATTAAGATGGTGAATTTTATGTTTTATATATATATATGTATATATGTATGTGTGTGTATGTGTATATATGTATGTATGTGTATATATATATACACATACATACATATATACACATACACACACACACATACATACACACACACATTTTACCACAGTGTAAAAAATAAAGAAGCAAGAAAAAAATTCATTTCGTTGCTGGACAGCTCTGTTGGAAAGTTGGAGTCTAAGATGACTCACTGGGGCATGGAGGCATGGAGAACAAATTAGCCCCTCCCCCTGGATGAAGACACCCAGCTTGTCCCCTCCCAACAGTCTCTTCCCAGCCAACCAGCCCCAAGTTGCTTCAGTAGGTCATTTTGTTTTGTCTTACAGTTTATTTGAATCATAATCAAGATAAGGACTGTATGTTGTAATTGGCTAATAAGCCTTTTAAATCTCTCTTAATCTATTGGTTCTTCTTCCATATCTGTTTCTGTCTCCCTCACTCATTCTGTCACCCTTTTAATTTACTTGTTGAAGAAACTGGGTCATTTGTCCTCAAGAGTTTTGGTACTTGCGTCCCTCTGCTGTGTAGATTGACATGTTCCTCTGTCCTCTGTATTTCCTGTGAAGCAGTAATTGGATTGAGATACTTTACTTTAGAAATGTTGTAATCCAGCTATATAATAACTCATTCTGTATCTTTTTTTTGAAAGTGCCCCCCAGCTTTTTTTTTTTTTTTTTTTTTTTTTTTTAAACATCTTTATTGAAGTATAATTGCCTTACAATAGTGTGTTAGCTTCTGCTTTATAACAAAGTTAATCAGTTATACATATACAATATGTTCCCATATCTCTTCCCTCTTGCATCTCCCTCCCTCCCACCCTCCCCATCCCACCCCTCTAGGTGGTCACAAAGCACCGAGCTGATCTCCCTGTGCTATGCGGCTGCTTCCCACTAGCTATCTATTTTACATTTGGTAGTGTATATATGTCCATGACACTCTCTCACCCTGTCACATCTCACCCCACCCCCTCCCAATATCCTCAAGTCCATTCTCTAGTAGGTCTGTGTCTTTATTCCCGTCTTGCCACTAGGTTCTTCATGGCTTTTTTTTTTCCCTTAGATTCCGTATATATGTGTTAGCATACTGTATTTGTTTTTCTCTTTCTGACTTACTTCACTCTGTATGACAGACTCTAACTCCATCCACCTCATTACAAATACCTCCATTTCATTTCTTTTTATGGCTGAGTAATATTCCATTGTATATATGTGCCACATCTTCTTTATCCATTCATCTGTCGATGGACATTTAGGTTGCTTCCATGTCCTGGCTATTGTAAATAGAGCTGCAATGAACATTTTGGTACATGACTCTTTTTGAACTATGGTTTTCTCAGGGTATATGCCCAGTAGTGGGATTGCTGGATCGTATGGTAGTTCTATTTGTAGTTTTTTAAGGAACCTCCATACTGTT
The DNA here is from genome assembly GCF_009873245.2 of Balaenoptera musculus. NCBI lineage: Eukaryota > Metazoa > Chordata > Mammalia > Artiodactyla > Balaenopteridae > Balaenoptera > Balaenoptera musculus. The sequence goes on along the minus strand of NC_045800.1, from coordinate 59,957,957 downwards.
CTCCATAGTGGCTGTATCAATTTACATTCCCACCAACAGTGCAAGAGAGTTCCCTTTCCTCCACACCCTCTCCAGCATTTATTGTTTCTAGATTTTTTGATGATGGCCATTCTGACCGGTGTGAGATGATATCTCATTGTAGTTTTGATTTGCATTTCTCTAATGATTAATGATGTTGAGCATTCTTTCATGTGTCTGTAGGCCATCTGTATATCTTCTTTGGAGAAATGTCTATTTAGGTCTTCTGCCCATTTTTGGATTGGGTTGTTCATTTTTTTGTTATTGAGCTGCATGAGCTGCTTGTAAATCTTGGAGATTAATCCTTTGTCAGTTGCTTCATTTGCAAATATTTTCTCCCATTCTGATGGTTGTCTTTTCGTCTTGTTTATGGTTTCCTTTGCTGTGCAAAAGCTTTTAAGTTTCATTAGGTCCCATTTGTTTATTTGTGTTCTTATTTCCATTTCTCTGGGAGCTGGGTCAAAAAGAATCTTGCTGTGATGTATGTCATAGAGTGTTCTGCCTATGTTTTCCTCTAAGAGTTTGATAGTGTCTGGTCTTACACTTAGGTCTTTAATCCATTTTGAGTTTATTTTTGTGCATGGTGTCAGGGAGTGTTCTAATTTCATACTTTTACATGTATCTGTCCAATTTTCCCAGCACCACTTATTGAAGAGGCTGTCTTTTCTCCACTGTATATGCTTGCCTCCTTTATCAAAGATAAGGTGACCATATGTGCGTGGGTTTATCTCTGGGCTTTCTATCCTGTTCCATTGATCTATATTTCTGTTTTTGTGCCAGTACCAAACTGTCTTGATTACTGTAGCTTTGTAATATAGTCTGAAATCAGGGAGCCTGATTCCCCCAGCTCCATTTTTCGTTCTCAAGATTGCTTTGGCTATTCGGGGTCTTTTGTGTTTCCATACAAATTGTGAAATTTTTTGTTCTAGTTCTGTGAAAAATGCCAGTGGTAGTTTGATAGGGATTGCATTGAATCTGTAGATTGCTTTGGGTAGTAGAGTCATTTTCACAATGTTGATTCTTCCAATCCAGGAACATGGTATATCTTTCCATCTATTTGTATCATCTTTAATTTCTTTCATCAGTGTCTTATAATTTTCTGCATACAGGTCTTTTGTCTCCTTAGGTAGGTTTATTCCTAGATATTTTATTCTTTTTGTTGCAATGGTAAACGGGAGTGTTTTCTTAATTTCACTTTCAGATTTTTCATCATTAGTGTATAGAAATGCAAGAGATTTCTGTGCATTAATTTTGTATCCTGCTACTTTACCAAATTCACTGATTAGCTCTAGGAGTTTTCTGGTAGCATCTTTAGGATTCTCTATGTATAGTATCATGTCATCTGCAAACAGTGACAGCTTTACTTCTTCTTTTCCGATTTGGATTCCTTTTATTTCTTTTTCTTCTCTGATTGCTGTGGCTAAAACTTCCAAAACTATGTTGAATAATAGTGGTGAGAGTGGGCAACCTTGTCTTGTTCCTGATCTTAGTGGAAATGGTTTCAGTTTTTCACCATTGAGGACAATGTTGGCTATGGGTTTGTCATATATGGCCTTTATTATGTTGAGGAAAGTTCCCTCTATGCCTACTTTCTGCAGGGCTTTTATCATAAATGGGTGTTGAATTTTGTCGAAAGCTTTCTCTGCATCTATTGAGATGATCATATGGTTTTTCTCCTTCAATTTGTTAATATGGTGAATCACATTGATTGATTTACGTATATTGAAGAATCCTTGCATTCCTGGGATAAACCCCACTTGATCATGGTGTATGATCCTTTTAATGTGCTGTTGGATTCTGTTTGCGAGTATTTTGTTGAGGATTTTTGCATCTATGTTCATCAGTGATATTGGCCTGTAGTTTTCTTTCTTTGTGACATCTTTGTCTGGTTTTGGTATCAGGGTGATGGTGGCCTCGTAGAATGAGTTTGGGAGTGTTCCTCCCTCTGCAATATTTTGGAAGAGTTTGAGAAGGATAGGTGTTAGCTCTTCTCTAAATGTTTGATAGAATTCACCTGTGAAGCCATCTGGTCCTGGGCTTTTGTTTGTTGGAAGGTTTTTAATCACAGTTTCAATTTCAGTGCTTGTGATTGGTCTGTTCATATTTTCTATTTCTTCCTGGTTCAGTCTCGGCAGTTTGTGCATTTCTAAGAATCTGTCCATTTCTTCCAGGTTGTCCATTTTATTGGCGTAGAGTTGCTTGTAGTAATCTCTCATGATCTTTTGTATTTCTGCAGTGTCAGTGGTTACTTCTCCTTTTCCATTTCTAATTCTATTGATTTGAGTCTTCTCCCTTTTTCTCTTGATGAGTCTGGCTAATGGTTTATCAATTTTGTTTATCTTCTCAAAGAACCAGCTTTTAGTTTTATTGATTTTTGCTATTGTTTCCTTCATTTCTTTTTCATTTATTTCTGACCTGATCTTTATGATTTCTTTCCTTCTGCTAGCTTTGGGGTTTTTTTGTTCTTCTTTCTCTAATTGCTTTAGGTGTAAGGTTAGGTTGTTTATTCGAGATGTTTCCTGTTTCTTGAGGTAGGCTTGTATTGCTATAAACTTCCCTCTTAGCACTGCTTTTGCTGCGTCCCATAGGTTTTGGGTCGTCGTATCTCCATTGTCATTTGTTTCTAGGTATTTTTTGATTTCCCCTTTGATTTCTTCAGTGATCACTTCGTTATTAAGTAGTGTATTGTGTAGCCTCCATGTGTTTGTATTTTTACAGATCTTTTCCTGTAATTGATATCTAGTCTCATAGCGTTGTGGTCGGAAAAGATACTTGATACGATTTCAATTTTCTTAAATTTACCAAGGCTTGATTTGTGACCCAAGATATGATCTATCCTGGAGAATGTTCCATGCGCACTTGAGAAAAATGTGTATTCTGTTGTTTTTGGGTGGAATGTCCTATAAATATCAATTAAGTCCATCTTGTTTAATGTATCATTTAAAGCTTGTGTTTCCTTATTTATTTTCATTTTGGATGATCTGTCCATTGGTGAAAGTGGGGTGTTAAAGTCCCCTACTATGATTGTGTTGCTGTCAATTTCCCCTTTTATGGCTGTTAGTATTTGCCTTATGTATTGAGGTGCTCCTATGTTGGGTGCATAAATATTTACAATTGTTATACTTTCCTCTTGGATCGATCCCTTGATCATTATATAGTGTCCTTCTTTGTCTCTTATGATATTCTTTATTTTAAAGTCTATTTTGTCTGATATGAGAATTGCTACTCCAGCTTTCTTTTGATTTCCATTTGCATGGAATATCTTTTTCCATCCCCTCACTTTCAGTCTGTATGTGTCTCTGGGTCTGAAGTGGGTCTCTTGTAGACAGCATATATATGGGTCTTGTTTTTGTATCCATTCAGCCAGTCTGTGTCTTTTGGTGGGAGCATTTAATCCATTTACATTCAAGGTAATTATCGATATGTATGTTCCTATTCCCATTTTCTTAAATGTTTTGGGTTTGTTATTGTAGGTGTTTTCCTTCTCTTGTGTTTCTTGCCTAGAGAAGTTCCTTTAGCATTTGTTGTAAAGCTGGTTTGGTGGTGCTGAACTCTCTCAGCTTTTGCTTGTCTGAAAAGGTTTTAATTTCTCCATCACATCTGAATGAGATCCTTGCTGGGTAGAGTAATCTTGGTTGTAGGTTTTTCTCCTTCATCACTTTAAGTATATCCTGCCACTCCCTTCTGGCTTGCAGAGTTTCTGCTGAAAGATCAGATGTTAACCTTATGGGGATTCCCTTGTGTGTTATTTGTTGTTTTTCCCTTGCTGCTTTTAATATGTTTTCTTTATATTTAATTTTTGACAGTTTGATTAATATGTGTCTTGGCGTGTTTCTCCTTGGGTTTATCCTGTATGGGACTCTCTGTGCTTCCTGGACTTGATTAACTATTTCCTTTCCCATATTAGGGAAGTTTTCAACTATAATCTCTTCAAATATTTTCTCAGTCCCTTTCTTTTTCTCTTCTTCTTCTGGGACCCCTATAATTCGAATGTTGGTGCGTTTAATGTTGTCCCAGAGGTCTCTGAGACTGTCCTCAGTTCTTTTCATTCTTTTTTCTTTATCCTGCTCTGCAGTAGTTATTTCCACCATTTTATCTTCCAGGTCACTTATCCTTTCTTCTGCCTCAGTTATTCTGCTATTGATCCCATCTAGAGTATTTTTAATTTCATTTATTGTGTTTTTCATCGTTGCTTGGTTCCTCTTTAGTTCTTCTACGTCCTTGTTAAATGTTTCTTGCATTTTGTCTATTCTATTTCCAAGATTTTGGATCATCCTTACTATCATTATTCTGAATTCTTTTTCAGGTAGACTACCTATTTCCTCTTCATTTGTTAGGTCTGGTGTGTTTTGACCCTGCTCCTTCATCTGCTGTGTGTTTTTCTGTCGTCTCATTTTGCTTATCTTACTGTGTTTGGGGTCTCCTTTTCACAGGCTGCAGGTTCGTAGTTCCCGTTGTTTTTGGTATCTGTCCCCAGTGGGTAAGGTTGGTTCAGTGGGCTGTGTAGGCTTCCTGGTGGAGGGGACTATTGCCTGTGTTCTGGTGGATGAGGTTGAATCTTGTCTTTCTGGTGGGCACGTCCACGTCTGGTGGTGTGTTTTGGGGTGTCTGTGGCCTTATGATTTTAGGCAGCCTCCCTGCTAATGGATGGGGCTGTGTTCCTGTCTTGCTAGTTGTTTGGCATAGGGTGTCCAGCCCTGTAGCTTGCTGGTCGTTGAGTGAAGCTGGGTCTTGATGTTGAGATGGAGATCTCTGAGAGATTTTTGCCGTTTGGTATTACGTGGAGCTGGTAGGTCTATTGTGGACCAGTGTCCTGAAGTTGGCTCTCCCACCTCAGAGGCACAGCCCTGATGCCTGGCTGGAGCACCAAGAGCCTTTCATCCACACAGCTCAGAATATAAGGGAGAAAAAAATAGAAAGAAAAAAAGAGGATAAAATAAAATAAAATAAGCTCTTATAATAAAAAATAAGAAAAAAAATTATTAAGAGTAAATGTATTCAGAAAAAAATTTTTTTTAATTTTTAAAAATAGATTTATTAATTTTTTATAGTAAAAAATAAGAGAAAAATTTTTAAGAAAAAAATTTATTAAGAAAAAAAATTTTAATTTTTTAAAATAAAAAATATGAAAAAACTTATTAAAAAATTTTTTAATTTCTAAAAATAGAAAATACGGAAAAAATTATTAAGAAAACATATATTAGGAAAAAAAAATTTTTAAGTAAAAAAAAAAAAAAAAAAAAAAAAATGGACGGACCTAACCCTAGGACTGATGGTGAAAGAAAAGCTATACAGACAAAATCTCACCCAGAAGCATACACATATACACTCACAAAAAAAGGAAAAGGGGAAATTAATATATCCTGCTCCTAAAGTCCACCTTTTGAATTTGGGATGATTCGTTGTCTATTCAGGTATTCAACAGATGCAGGCACATCAAGTTGTTTGTGGAGCTTTAATCCGCTGCTTCTGAGGCTGCTGGGAGAGATTTCCCTTTCTCTTCTTTGTTCGTACAGCTCCCAGCGTTCAGCTTTGGATTTGGACCCGCCTCTGCATGTACGTCGCCTGAGGGCATCCGTTCCCCGCCCAGACAGAACGGGGTTAAAGGAGCAGCTGCTTCGGGGGCTCTGGCTCACTCAGGCGGGGGGAGGGAGCGGTACGGAGGAGGCGGGGCGAGCCTGCGGCGGCAGAGGCGTCGTGACGTTGCAGCAGCCTGAGGCACGCAGTGCGTTCTCCCGGGGAAGTTGTCCCCGGATCACAGGAGCCCGGCAGCGGCGAGCTGCACAGGTTCCCGGGAGGGGTGGTGTGGAGAGTGACCTGTGCTCGCACACAGGCTTCTTGGTGGCGGCAGCAGCAGCCTTAGCGTTTCCTACCAGTCTCTGGGGTCCGCGCTGATGGCCGCGGCTCGCGCCCGTCTCTGGGGTCCGCGCTGTTAGCCGCGGCTCGCGCCCGCCTCTGGAGTTCGTCTAAGCGGCGCTCTGAATCCCCTCTCCTTGCGCGCCGCGAATCAAAGAGGCAAGAAAAAGTCTCTTGCCTCTTCGGCGGCTGCAGACCTCCTCTCCGGCTCCCTCCCGGCTCGCCGCGGCACGCCAACCCCTTCAGGCTGTGTTCACGCCGCCAACCCCAGTCCTCTCCCTGCGATCCGACCGAAGCCCGAGCCTCAGCTCCCAGCTCCGCCTGCCCCAGCGGGTGAGCAGACAAGCCTCTCGGGCTGGTGAGCGCTGCTCGGCGCTGAGCCTCTGTGCGGGAATCTCTCCGTTTTTCCCTCTGCGCCCCTGTTGCTGTGGGATCCGCGCTGATAGCTGCGGCTCGCACCCGTCTCTGGATTTTGTTTAGGCAGAGCTCTGAATCCCCTCTCCTTGCGCGCCGCGAAACAAAGAGGCAAGAAAAAGTCTCTTGCCTCTTCGGCAGCTGCAGACTTTTTCCCGGACTCCCTCCCGGCTAGCACCAAAGCCCAAGCCTCAGCTCCCAGCCCCCGCCCGCCCTGGCGGGTGAGCAGACAAGCCTCTCGGGCTGGTGAGTGCTGGTTGGCGCCGAGCCTCTGTGCGGGAGTCTCTCCGCTTTGCCCTCCGCACCCCTGTGGCTGCGCTCTCCTCCGCGGCTCCGAAGCTTCCCCCCTCTGCCACCCACAGTCTCTGCCCGCAAAGGGGCTTCCTAGTGCCTGGAAACCTTTCCTCCTTCACAGCTCCCTCCCACTGGTGCAGGTCCCATCCCTATTCTTTTGTCTCTGTTATTTCTTTTTTCTTTTACCCTACCCAAGTACGTGGGGATTTTCTTGCCTTTTGGGAGGTCTGACGTCTTCTGCCAGCGTTCAGTGGGTGTTCTGTAGGAGCAGTTCCACGTGTAGATGTATTTCTACTGTATCTGTGGGAAGGAAGGTGATCTCCGCGTCTTACTCTTCCGCCATCTTGCCAGCCTCTCCGCCCCCCAGCTTTTTGCTTGGAAAATTGTAAACATTGAAACAAATCATTAGACAATTGAACGAATAACGTCATGAACATCCAAGTACCTTTATATAGATTCACCAACCGTTAACATTTGCCACATTTGCTTTCTCTCTTCCTCTCTGCACACACATAGCACTAGTAATACACATAGGTTTTTCCCCCTGCATCATTTGAGCTCAAGTTATAGACATCATGACACTTTACTCCAAAATATTTCAGCACATAACTCCTAAGACAATTCTTACATAATCACAGTCTAGTTTATGTGTTGTCTGCTGTTTAGTGCATGTTACCCTAATTATCCAAATAGTGTTCTTTACAGCAGTGAGTTATTATTATTTATTTTTTTAAATTTATTTTTAAATGTTTTTATTTATGGCTGAGTTGGGTCTTTGTTGCTGTGCGCGGGCTTTCTTTAGTTGCAGCGAGTGGGGGCTACTCTTTGTTGCGGTGCGCGGGCTTCTCATGGCGGCGGCTTCTCTTGTTGCGGAGCACAGGCTCTAGGCGCGCGGGCTTCAGTAGTTGTGGCTCACGGGCTTTTGAGCGCAGGCTCAGTAGTTGTGGTGCACGGGCTTAGTTGCTCCGCGGCATGTGGGATCTTCCCGGACCAGGGATTGAACCCATGTTCCCTGCATTGGCAGGCGGATTCTTAACCACTGCACTACCAGGGAAGCCCCATGAGTTATTTTTTAAAAATTCGAAATCCAAGCAGAGATTGCAAATTGTATTTAGTTTTCCCACCACTTTAATCGCCTAAATTGGTTCTGCCCTTTTTTGGGTCTTACATGACATCAACATTTTTTGAAGAGTCCAGGCCAGCATGTCCCTAAATTTGGATTTGCCTGATTGTCTCCTTATGGTTAGATTGAGGCTAAATGTTTCCAGTAAGAACACTGCATAGGCAGTGCTGAGTCCTTCAGCGCCACGCTCAGGAGGCATCTCATGTCAGTTTGTCCCATAATGGCTGATAGGTTCGATTGCTCAGTTAAGGGGTTGTCTACCAGACTTTTCCATTGTAAAGGTACCATTTCCCCATTGTAATTAATAAATAATCTATAGCATGTTAAAGGTTGCTTTTTTAATAGTTTAAAAAACATATGCCATTGGTCATGGGAGAAATTGGATGGCAGAGATTATGAGCACATTAGAGTTATTACTGCTGATGGAAAATAATTTTTAAACACTGGTTTTTCTTGAGAGAGGAGAGATAAGGAGGGGAGGTAGTAAAGGTGAGAAATGGGCTTTACCGAAGACAGACTTGTGTTTGAATCCCAGCTCCACACTTGAACCTCTGCAACTTTAGAAAAGTTACCTCACTTCTCGGAGCCTCAATTTCTTTCCTGTGATGGGCATAATAATATACATTCCTGGCAGGGTTGTTAAGATGATTAAATAAGCTAGTGTATGAGTGGCCTCTAGCCTAGCAGCTGCCCCAGGACCATCACATGGGAGGTGAGGAAGAAATGCTTCCCAAGCAGTTTGCAGAGTTTAAACCTGTCCGTGAGTGTTCGTTCTCAAGATCAGATTGAAATATTCAGGCATGTTGATAAGAAAATGTGATCAACAGGTTAGGTGGTGGTATGAAATTTCAAAGAAAGGAATTCAGAACTGGGAGATGTTTGGTTCCATTTTCAGACCTCTTAAATATGATTTGTCTGTAGTGGATTTATGTAGAATTGAGTTGCCATTGATTCAGACCTCTTTCTGACTGCAGTCCATTTTAATCTATTACCAGGGATTATTTTTTGAAACAGTTTATGTGTAGTCTGATCGAGAATAGTGAATCATAATAATTCTGTGACCCATTTACGTACATTACTGTAAAAGTTTCATTTCATACAAGTGACAGCTTTTTAAAGTTAATTAGACTCGGCTATACTGAGGTTAGCAAAAAGTGCTTTGAATTATCAATAATTCAGCAGGGCAGACATTTCTGTATAATGTAGTGGTTTTATAGAGTATTGTGAGACAGTTATCCCTAAAAGAAATGGTTGTGAGCATACATCAGCATGGTGGGGCTCGCTTGAGTGTGGCGTGAAGTGATATCATCTATGCTTTCTATTATTGAGCAGAGTGTGGGACATCGGTCTTTCTGGCCATGAACTACTAGCAACCTTTGTCCTTTGTGTTACCTTTAGTTAAAAACGAAAAATGAGCATGAATGCTGGCTGATGGCCATGTCTTTCTTACAGCTAAAAATTCATCTGGGAAAGAAAAATGGGATTGCAGATTTGGATTTGTTTCATTGCATGAATGATATGTGACATTTTGTAAATTATTTATCAGTGCAAGGATGGCAGCAATGGCTTGAGCATTGTTATATCAAATGAAAGCAGGAATCCCATTAGTATAAGGACTGGGTTTTAGCTAGAATCTATCAGGGGAATGTTGTCACTTGAAAACCAGATTGTTCTTTTAATTGCTATTTAAAGGAACAAAAGTGTTCCCAAGGTGCTGCAGTTGAGCAGTTGCGAGTAATAACTATGGATCCATAATTATGCAGTGCTGATTATCTGGCATTTAAAAAATGGTGGCAGGGGTCAGTGACCAGTTGTTGTAGCTTGTCTTTTTTGGTTTTTCTAATACAGTGTTTTATACTCTGCTTTTTAACTGGGGCTACAAAAACGCATTTGCATAGTTACCTGAGAAAGTGAAACCTGTGCATATTAAAAGAACAAATTAAACTGAAAATTAGGGCAAGATAATGAACACTTATATTGTAAGATGAAATTAACAGTCATATCGAACAGTTTTGCAAATGCTTGGTCATAAGATGAATTCTGGTTTTTGATGACATGTCACATTGAACCAAGACGTTTGTTGGAATCATTATTACCATTTGAAATATTATTTTAGAGATAAGTGTTTTTAAACTAGCATATGTTTCTTTCATTTATATTCAAATATATTTTTATATAGTTAGCAAATACATTTTGAGTGCCTGCTGTGCATCAGGCAATGTATCAGGCGTTTGGAATAGAGTGGCTGAACAAATGAGGTTTATTTTACGCTGATGTATATTTAGAAAGTTAGGCCTAGCAAAATCTTGTTTTTAATTTACATTAAAAAAAATTTGTGATTATACTAAGCTTTCTTGCCCTAAATTTTTGATTCATGAGATTCAAATATAAATACATTATAGTTACATTCAGATGGCTAGCAGACAACATGTGTGAAGCTTGGAATATGAAATAAAATTTTAGTTTTCATACAGTTTGGCTGTTCAAAATAATGTGACCAGATCTGTAGACACAGTCAACTCTTCCTTTGGATGGGAATACTAGTGTTGCTGGTAGTCATAAATAACAATGGAGGCACTAAAATGTATGCAGATTTATACATTGTTAGAAGCAATTTCCGTAGTGAGAGTTAAAGGGGTGCTAGGGGGTTAGACAAATGTTTTGTTCTTTCTTTTATTGAAAGTGGGAATGTCAGAGATTGAGAGTTTGTCTCCTTTGTGTGGCATGGTGTGGTTTACTTTTGAAGACCTTGGTGCCAGAAAGGCCTTGTTAATTGTCTTTTGATCATCTCAAGTGATCCCACAGAATTTTAAAGTTCTCGCTTAGTTCTAATGCTGTTATTATGTCACCTTTTAACATACCAGTATTTTATGTCAAATATTTAATTGATGCATAATAGTAACCTGTACTAAAACATTTGATAAAGTTTAATTAAACAATCTGGTCTGACTAGAAGATACTCATAGACTGTAATACTGAATAGGTGAATCAGTTTATAGTAGGCATATAGATTACGGGAACAATTGAGACTTCAAATGAATTCTTAATGTTCATTTCAGGAAGGTAGTGTAATATATAAAGGTTTTAGATTTCATTGGCTTAATGAAAATTACTTCTGATTCTTATACATTACACATAAATGCATTATTCTGGCAATACTTTAGTGTCAAATAATTTGAGGGGTTTTTTATTAGCAGAAAATGTTGATATGAATACCTTATTTCAGCAGTTTTTCTTTGGTAAAGAAATATGTAAGAAGCTTTTGATTTTAATGTTTTGTTTTAAATTTTGAAATGGAGAACTAACAGTTTTTTCATTTTAATTTTTTTCGTAGCCCCGTGCCGATCCCATTCCAATATGCAGCTTCTGTCTGGGGACAAAAGAATCAAATCGTGAAAAGAAACCAGAAGAACTCCTCTCTTGTGCAGATTGTGGCAGTAGTGGTAAGTTGGTATTTTGTGTATGTGTGTACAGTGACTCCCCATTATAGCTACATGCGATTTCTTTCTATCGAAAAAAAATCTGTTATTTAAAGTAATATTTGATAATAGAGTAAGCTTTAAATTTAAAAAGTAAATGCAGGTGGGGGGAAGTGTGAGTATATTAATACTGACATAAACCATATGTCATAAAATAAATAAATTTTTTTAAAAAAGCTTAAAAATTTATTTATTTATTTATTTTTGGCTGCGTTGGGTCTCCGTTGCTGTACGCAGGCTTTGTCTAGTTGCGGCGAGCAGGGGCTACTCTTGTTTGTGGTGCGCGAGCTTCTCATTGCAGTGGCTTCTCTTGTTGTGGAACACGGGCTCTAGGCACGCGGGCTCAGTAGTTGTGGCTCGCGGGCTCTAGGGCACAGGCTCAGTAGTTGTGGCGCACGGGCTTAGTTGCTCCACGGCATGTGGGATCTTCCCGGACCAGGGCTTGAACCCGTGTCCTCTGCATTGGCAGGCAGATTCTTAACCACTGCGCCACCAGGGAAGCCCATGTATTCATATTTTAAATTAAGCTTTGATTTCATACCAGCATTGATAATTCAACGTGGACTATTCTACATTGCAGGTAAATTCAAGGTAGAGAATTCCAAACTTTCATGCTGAATGCACCTAGAATCCCTAGTTTTCTATAACCTGAAGTCTCAATTTAAGACGTTTCAGTTGGAATACATAGTGTTTCAGGTCCTGACACCTACTGGTGAAATATAATATTACAGCCCAGCTCTGTGTGACAGCTGGAAAGGGAGGGACAGTATTCTGGAAACCACATTGATAGAATCAAGAAGTCATCAGGCATGAAAGAAATTCAAATTGCCCAGGATAAGAAAGGAAAAGGGTGGTCTATGCAGAAGGTGATGCTGCAATCAAGGAATTGCTGGGTAGGGACACTGGGCCATTGGCAAATTGCAATACCCAAAGTGCTTTCAAGGTTGCTGTCACCTCTTTTTCTCAGCATAGGATTTTAAGACCGCACCTCCACTTTTATAATGGAAATTAAAACTCAGATTGTGCTTACACTAAAAGAATTTGTCTTAGCAGCCAATCTTCCTTCCTGTTAAGCAGGTGATAAGTTGCCCAGGTGAGATATATATGGTTATATGTATGTATGTATACACACACACACATACACATGTGTGTGTGTGTGTGTGTGTGTATATACATATATATCTCTCTCAACAGAGTGAGTAGCAGTTACTGGGTTTTTAAAAATTAATCTCTGTGTTAATCTTCAAATTTTCTTCTCCCAGCCTACTGAAACTTTTCTCCCCAAAATGTTATTTTTAAATTAATTACCAAGTATTTCTCTGGTTACAGTTAATTCTTTAAAAACATCAACAAATCTGCAAAACACGACAGCATACTCTCATTTAGGAAGTCAGTATAGTATAGTGGTTAAGAGCAAACTAGAGAGGCAGCCACAACTCCTCTACCTTGAATGAGTTACTTAACCATTCTGAGCCTCAGTTTCCTTATTAGAAAACTAGAGATAATGGTGGCACCTACCTCTTGGATTGTATGGAAGTTAAAGGAGAGAACACAAGTAAATAGCCTAACATAGGGTCTACAACAACTCTGGTAAGTGTGTTATAAATGTCAGCAGTTGTGGGATTTTTGTTGTTGTTGTTGTTTGGCATGTTTGATATTTTTCTTGATTGCTGCAAGTAATTTAAAATCTTATCATTTATGACAGCTGCTTGATGGTTGGATAGAGGAAATGTTTCACACTGACGAATGGCACTGTTGTGTAATGATTCTTCCTCCTCCTGTGAAGGTTTAACTTGATAGGCCCTAAATGGTTCTGCAGCTCTCAGAACCTAAGAGGAGAGAGCCTTGGAAATAAGACATTTCAAACTCTGCTTGAGAAATGCTTTCTGACAGTCTTTTTTTTTTTTTTCTGACAGTCTTTTTGATGGGCTTTACAGATTCATTAAAACTCTTTCACCTGCCCATGGTATCATAGCTAGTGACAAAAGGGCATGGAAACATTATCTGTATGTTCAGGTTAATAAATTTCAATCCTGCAATCTCCTTGTTTTATTCTGGTGAGGTAGTGCCTCACTCATCAGTTCTGACTCTGTAGTTATCTTTTGGGTTTTCCCACGAGGCTCATTCTGAATGAATTATTGTTTTGTGTAACTGCCTGATAAATTTAGTGGTGTTCTCTTGTCTAGGGTTTACCCTTTGTGGTTTTTAAGGTGGTACTTTAAAAACACCCTTAACTGTTTCATTTCTTGAGTATCTATTTGTCTGGGCGCCTAGACAGATTAAAGACATACTTAAATCTGGAAAGAAAAGTTCCCTTCATATATTTCCTTTCCTTTCCTCTGGTGATACACTTACTTGAGTTGATAAGAGATCATTATCTCCTAGATCATAACTTCAAGGCCTCTTTCACAGGGTATATAAAGGCTTGTAATTCTAAACAGGTAGATCTTAGATTTTCTGATGTAACCAATCTCCCTTCGTCTTTCCCAGATGGAAGACCTGCCAAAGGAGAGGTTTGATTTCCTTTATACTTGGAGGTCGCCGAAATATTTTTCCCCCTGAAGTTTCTTACTTTTCCAGGGTGTACAGGTGTAGTGTTGTGTTTTCTCTTTTCAAAAATGATCTCGTTTTCTCATTTAACACATTATTGACTGGGGGATTTTTGCAGAAACTAACGCCTGTGGCCTTAATACGTCTCCGGCCAAGAATGTGTTAACAAATGGAGAAGAATGGATTGCGGATGCTATCTAGGAGGCTTCTATCCAGAGTCATTTTGTGAGCCTCCTCCCTTCAGGTAGAATGAGCTAGAGGCTTTGGAGTCGAGATATGGGTCATGGCAGAAATTCAAGCCCTGGGGTCATCATGTCCCTTTGTTTAGGATAGAGGACGGCTCAGAGTGCTTCTCTGGACTCCACAATATGATCTGGCTCTAGTGTTAAGGTTCACTTAATCTTCCCTTGAGTGTACTGTGCCAGTCTGAATTTAGCTACTTTAGTCTCCCGCCCACCGCCCCTGCCCACCACCCCCCACTCCGCAACCAAAAAAAATTTTTTTTCCTAACTCAGGGAGATGCACTGTAGACACTTACTTCATCTGGTAGATGAGTGGATTTTGCAATTTGCTAGTCTTTAAATAGAAGGATCAAAATAAAATATGGTTCTTCTTAGAGAGCTTGGAGGGATTTTGTAGTTATAATGCTCTGTTGTGACACGTTGGTGATTATAGGGGAAAAAGAATAAAATAGGCTGGACACTGCTGGCTCAGCAGTGTCCTCCAGTAATGGTGAGAGCCCCATTGTCATGGTCCAGTTCAGTTTCAGAAGTGGGAATTACAGAGTGGCTGGTAGCCCTGGTTGGCCTCATGGAAATGGCCACTGTCTCACACTCTAGAGAGTCCACTGGTTCTGGGATTGCATTGAGACTGTTTGTAATGATCAAAGGAATCCCTAATGTAAGATGTTTCTGTGAAAAAAATACCCATAGCAGTATAAAACCCAAAAAAGGAAATATAGATGGCAGCCCATAAGGAGGATCACTCTTAAATGTGTTTCCCATATGTGCCTGTAGGTTTTTAGTCACCTCTATCTGAAGTACCATTTGTATGATATCACATTTAGACTCTGCTTAGATTTCATAGACCTGAGTAATAAGTGTTTCCTTCTGCTTACATCATAAAGTAAAGCCAATTAGAAATTTCTGTGTTTTTAAAGATGGCTCAGTGCTGCAAATGGGCAGTATATTCTTTAACTATGTTTTTCCTGCTAAAAGTTCTTTTGAAAAAAATAATTCAAGTTTGCAGATAGTAAAAATGTGAAGTGAGGTACATAGTACAAGGAGACCCAAATGTGGTGTTCCAGTCCTATTTGCTTGCTGGCTATGGAACTGTAGCTTTAGACATCTGTGAAATTCAGAGGATGACGTCTGCACCCCACATCTACAGGGCTGTTGTGAGGATCCAGTGAGATAATGCTATGAAGATTATCAGTAACTATAAAACATTACCCAAAGATGAAAGATTATACGAAGCACTGAAATGAATGTGGGACTCATTACATAGTCTTCAGGTCTATGGAAATGTTGGGACTAGGAAGTGATTTTACTTGACTTTCATGGATCAGCCTACTTTGAAATTAACACTGTTATATTCTCTTTGCCTCATTAAGACCAAATTATCTTTAATTTGCTTCACATAAGTATTAGATATTATACCAAATGAAATTTTGTGTCTGCTGCTCAGATTGCTGGGTGGTTAAATCTTACTTACAGATGAGTTGTGTGCATGTGTGTTTTCAAATTAGCAAATCTAAGATAAGTGCACAGTTCAAAATTACAGCATCATTCTAAGTGGAAGCTCATTGACACTGGAGACAGCAAGGCTGCTGTGATGCAGCTGGGAGAGCAGGAAGATCACCTTTGTACAGTAAAGGGAGCCAGAGCCACAGGGTCCAATGTCAGCCCACCCTCAGGAGATCTGAAGTCTCTCCTGGGTTCGTCTTTATTCGTGTGTTAACCCTGAACAAAACTTGCCTGCCTTCTGTTCCCAGAGTGAGCTTGTTGGTGCAATATACGGGTATATCGGTGTGTGTATAGTGTGTGTGTGTGTGTATTTTTTTAATCACTAGTTTCTTAAGGTTACTGTGAGAAAATGCCCCAGGGATTTTGTTGGTTAGTCATCCAGTTTCACACTGAGTAGACACAGAAATAATTAGGTTTGGAAGGAGACCCTTGACTAGAAAGAAACCTCAGGATGGACTCCAAAGAGGAATAGACAAGGATGGAGGAAGAAGGGTTGGGGAGCCCCACTCTCCACAAGCCCAAAGCTGGATTGACCATCCAAGCAGAGTAACAGGAAGCAGAAGCCTTGTGCTGGCCTGTTACTTCGCTAAACTTATGCTGGTATGATTAACAGTGACCTCCATGTAGCAAAATCTAAAGGTGCCTTCTAAGTTTTGGTCACAATCTAATGGACATCTTTCAGTCCACACCAGATATTCCTCTCAGCCATACTTGACTTGTTGAGAATATTTTTCCTTGAAATGTTCGCATCCTTTGGCTTCCGTGATTTCATATTCTCTGTGTTTTCTCTCTACCACTTCTTTCAGATCTTTTGTGAGCTCCTTGGCCTCTCTTCATCCCCTCATAGTTTCTTCAGGATTCTGTCCTTGGCCCTTTGTTTCCTCACTGTGCTTCATAACTTCTCCTGAGTTCCAGACCGTTAGATATAAATGCCTCCAGAACTTCTCCGCTTGACACCCCGTAGGCTCCTCAGAGATTATATCCAAAACAGCTGATGAACCTTACACTGCTCCCTCCCCCCCCAAAAAACAACCACCACAATAGAAACAACAGAAATCTTAGCAAACAGACAACATCCTGCTTCTCCTCAGGGATTTCCCATTTCAGCAAATGGCACACCACCAGCTACTCATTCAGTTCTACAAGCCGTCCTCTGTCCTATTCTCTCATAGCAAGAAATCACCAAAAATGCATGGGCTGTACGTCCTAATATGTATCCTACATCCTCAGTATATCCATAACCCTCACCAGACCTGCTCAGAGCTGCTATCATAATAACCTAACTTTAATCTTTACCCTCTTTCCCCTCATCCATTTTCCATACTTAAGCCTAAGTTACTTTTTAAAATTGTAAATCTAATCAGAATTTTTTAGTGTCCACCAGTTAACCTTAGGAAAAATCCAAGCCCAAAACACTCTTCTGGATTGGGCTCCTGTTGACCCCTTTGCACATCACCATCCCCTTCACGCTAGTTATATCAAACCTCTTTCCTCTTCTTGAATGTCACCGTGTTCTCCTCTCCCTCTGCACATGCTGTCTCCTCCCACCCTGCTCCCCTTCTGGTCCCATCTGTTCCCACTTATCCTTTGGGTCTCTTCTTTAGGAAGGCCTGCCTCTAACCTCCTGCTAGATTCACCCATATCTCCAAGCCACCCCATCCTAATTCTTGTCTAATGGTTGTCTTTCCTGGTGGACTGTGTGATCTGAAATGTCTGTCTTTTTCCTCACTGTGTCTCAGATGGACAGATGGTTGGTCAGATAGCCAATCCGAGGGGCCGAGTGTCTTGAGTCTTTCATAGTTTTCCGTTGCTGCTGTAACACATTGCCACAAAATTGTTGACAGAATTCAGTTCCTTGCGTATGCAGGACCGAGATCCCCATTTTCTTGCCGTCAGGTGAACGGCATTCCCTGCTTCTGATGGACACCCATATCCCTTGGCTTGTGTGTGGCTTCCCCCACACTGGGTGGAGTCCTTCTCCTAGTTTGAACCTCTCCTCCTCCTTTCATCTCATCTTACTAACCCAGCTGGAAGATTCTCTGCTTTTAAGTACTCGTGATTAGATTGGGCCTACCCAGATAATTCAGGATAGTCTCCCCATCTCAAGGCCTGTACCCTTAGTCACGTGTGCAAAGCCCCTTTTGCCATGTCAGGTACTATATTTGCAAGTTATAGGGGTATAGATATCTTTGGGGGGCATTATTCTGTCTACTACAGAGCCCATGTTTTTTTTTCTCCCATAGTACTTACTCCAAAAATCATTTCTACTGGTTTGTGGTCTCACTGGTACTTGTTTAATTTTAAACAGTACTCCTCTGGTTTTGCTAGATAAAACTGTTATAAGCTACCAGTGCTTAATATGTGCTGGTAATAGGAATGAATGAGTGAATGAATATATATATATTATGTTCTCAAATCAGATAAATTGCAAACCACAAAAATAAAACAAACTCCAGAAAGGTAAACCACCCTGAATTGTGTCATCAGAGAGAACCCAAATTTTAGGGGGAATTGTTGAATTTATGGAATGGCTAAATGGGAGGTAAGGACTTGCATTATCAATAGTATTGTTGTCCTTTATCTAATTATTATAGATTGTGTAGTAGTATGTCAAGGTTTAGTTACAGTCTTTTGTGTTACTTTAAAGTTGGCCGTGAGAAAGTAAAGTGGAAATGTTTCTTCATCCCTCAGCATCCTTTACAGAATCATAGAAATTTAGAGCTGGAAGGGATCTATGGCCAATTCTCTTGAGCTAAATAAAGGTAAGATTGCTGCCTAAAGAAAAGATAGGCTGAAGATTTTAGAATTTGATAGGGTAGCTTAAGTGGTAGTAGTTGAGATATAATATTACTTTGAGAGAAAGCATAAGAGGAAGCATATTCCTTGCTCTTGATTAAAAGTGGCTGAAATCCATTAACTTTCAAAATGTACAATTAATTATTAAAAAGTATTTTTCATAGGATATCTGCGAGAATAAATAGTAAGCTATATAATATGATGTGAATTACCTTAGTTGCTGGATATTGAGCTATAAAGTACAAAAGCAGATTTTAATGTAGAGAAAAATTTAGTGCATGAAATTGAGGTCATATGTGCTAGTGATGTATGACTTACAGGAAGTAATAAAAAGGGAGAAAAAAAGAGAAGTAAATGGTATACTTTTAAGCTGATGGGACCCATTTTAAGGGTGGAATTTAAATTGCTGTTCTTTAAAACTTGAGTTTTTACCCCCCTCACTACCTAAGGGGGGAAAAAAAAAACCTGATCAAAGTAGAACTTCCCCTCCCCCTTCAGAGTGTACTTCTTAAAGTCGAAAAGCAAGCTGTCTTTGCTGTTCCTGAGCAGACAGAGGTGATTGATAACCATTTTTATATATTTAAACTCTTCCCCCCCACATTCATTTGAATGAGAGAAGCCCTTGTAAAAGAAAAGTGTCATAGGTTAAATGCATCTGCCTGGGTGTCTCTCCTGCCTGAGGTCATAATCCTATGACAACATTTTATTTGCTCAACATCTTAAATACAGATGTTTAGATTTTTTTTAAAACTCAGGAATAGTGTGCTTTTATTAACAGTATTGATGATTGATTTTGAATGTTTTTACTTCAAAAAGCCAAGTCTCCTGGTGGGTGGAATTTCATGAAGCACCTGTTAAGCTTTAGGGAGGAGGACCTTTTTGGCAGCAACCCAAAATACATATTTAAACAATGAGCCTGCCAAAGTCAGGAAATTATAAAACAGTTTTGAAATTGCAGGATCTGCCTTTTTTTTTTTTTTTTTTTTTATTACCCCTCAGGTTTCTTTTGCAGCTTGGTTATAAGTTCTTTCACATGGGATTTGCTAACGTTCTTACTGTTTTAAGACCAGATTTAGAAAAATAAAATCAAATTTGGAGATCTTAGGTTTATGTGATAAAAGACCATCAGATTTTAAACTGAACTGCCTTCCAAAGAGTCTAGGCTCACACTTCCCAAAACCTTTTGGAGCAATCTATTATTCAGCGTAGCCTGGCCGGCTTCCTTGAATGGCGTTGCCCCTCGGGGTCTCCAGTTTTCCTCTGTGAGGTGAGAGTTGCTAGATGAAAAGTGTGTCCAAAACAGTGCAGAAAAGCTGAACACTCAGAAAAATGGGGGAACGCTTGCTAAGGGTATGTTTCTTGGCATATTCCATTTAGCCTGGATCTTGCAACTTCCAAATTCACTGTTTCTATTCCTACTTACAGATTCAGCGTCCCAGGGGCAAGATGGCAATAGTTTCTTCTTTGTGTATCCCAGCAATGAGACATTCTTTGTATCCTATTGGATTTTTTTTTCTTTTTTCCATTTGTTTGTTGTATTATGTTAAGCAGCCACAGATTTTTAGTTAGTTAACTGTTGTTTTAAGATTTCATTATACTCAGAGAGCAGGAATTGTTTGAACTTCGGCACTCTTCTCGCAGGCTGGCAAGCCAGGAAACTTCGGAGTAGATGGTGATCGATGAAGAGGGTGAGGTCAAGAGATTTAACAGAAGGCACAGGCCTGAGAACGTGATCTTGAGCATACGTTATCTTCAGGTTCTCCAAGACTTGTGATTAGAATCGGTGTAAATTTCCCAAATTTCTCTTAGGGAAAACATTTGTACAGTCACTCTCTCACATATGGGGGTGGGGCAGGGGAGACAGAAAGGAAAGTGTAATTTGGATTCTTTGATATATATATTTTTTTTTTCTGATACGGTTTTTTGTTTGTTTTTTGACCTCACTATGTGGCTTGCGGGGGATCTTAGTTCCCCAACCAGGGATCGAACCCATGCCCCCTGCAGTGGAAGCTCGGAGTTCTAACCATTAGACTGCCAGGGAGTTCCCTCTTTGATCTTTTTGTACTTTCAAGTTCCTAAGGTTCTTTGGCTGGCATCATCACCATCTATTAAATATTAGGGAACGGGAGTTTAAAAAATTAAAGGCACCAGTCCCATAAAGCAATTTGCTTTTTATTCTTATAGGACATCCATCCTGTTTGAAATTTTGTCCTGAATTAACAACAAACGTAAAGGCCTTAAGGTGGCAGTGCATCGAATGCAAGACATGCAGTGCATGTAGAATCCAAGGCAAAAATGCAGTAAGTATTGCTCTCAGTAGTCTGTCTCCAGGTAAATTGTTAGTTTTCAGTGTTAAGGTTTTCATTTTTGTAGGTTGTTGCTATTTTTAAATGTTTAAATACATTTCAACAGGGATCGTGGTGCTCCTTCCTTATATTTTATTTTTGTTAATTGGACAGCATAAGAATTTGTGGCCTTTTACAGTTGACTTCAGTCTCAATTAGTCTCTAATATGTTATATTGCAGGATAATATGCTTTTCTGTGACTCCTGCGATAGAGGATTCCATATGGAGTGCTGTGATCCCCCACTTTCCAGAATGCCAAAAGGTGAACTTTTAAACCATATTAAAAAATGTGTTTTATTATGTCACATTAGCCTTGTCCTAATGTCTGACAGCTCAGAAGTATACAGGTTCCTTAAGCGTTTTTTTCATCCCTCCTACCTTACCTATACTTGTGGGTTTGGCACAGGTTGTGAGCAGAGAAGTGTAAAAGCATTTAGTTTGGGGGTAATGTATATAATAAATACTCTAATTCAGACACAGGACTAAAAAGACCATTCCTCTCCTGAAACCACTCCCTTATTAGAATAAGTTTAGATTAGGTAGGTCAAAAGTTTAGAGTACTCTCCATGTTATTCAGTACAGTGTTCAGAGGTAAGAAATTACCTATTTTCGATGATGGTGATAATGATGACTCCAGAAAAGTCCTATGACAGGAGCCATCACCATTTTCTTGGCCATTAGTTGATAATTTTGAACATGAGGATCTGAACTATCTTACATGGGTGTATCCATATAGAATATGGATTTTCTTTTCTATTTATCAGGTAGTCAGCCAAGCTCAGCCTTCTTTTTCTCATATGATAATATATTAAACATTAAAAATAACTTTGTGTTCTTATTACAAAATTTATACATTTTCATTGTGAAAGATTTAGAAAATATAGATTGACAAAAAGGGATAAAAAAAACAATCAGAAATTCCTTCCCTGCCCCCACCCACCCCTTTAAAAAGAAATGGAACATTCTGTACATGTTTATGGTTTTTCCCTCTTAACAATAGCTTCTCACATTCCCACATCATTAAATGTTCTCCTAAACATACTTTTTAATAAGTGTGTAGAACTCCATAGTACATAGAGCAGGGGTTACAAACCTGGTGACTGTGGGCCACAGAAATGTTTTGTTGATTATCTATCTATCTATCTATCCATCTATCTATCTATATCTCTCTATATATTTTTTAAAGACTTCTCTTAACTGTGTTACAGAAGAGCTGGTGCAATATTTTTTAAATTTTGAATTTGAATTGTCAGTGCCCCATTCTGCCTCAGTCTCACTGCTACCTGTTGCCTTACCTTCCAGCTTGCTTCAGTCACATATATTATACCTGGGTGGTTCCTGAACATAATTGATTTTGCAACCCCATGTAAAGAAAAGAATAATTTATTTAACCAATCCTCTATTTTGGATATTACAAATGTTTCCAATTTTTTCCATCCACAATTATTGCCTTAAGATAAATTCCTCCGGGAGGAATTGCTGGATCAAAGACTGTGTACATGAAAGGTTGTATCAGTTTTCAGACCAACCACCAGTGTATGAAAATACCTGTTTCCCTGTATAAATGACCAACACTCACTATTACTATATTTCATTGAATCTAAGACACACTTTTTTAAAAACCATTTTAACATCTTTGAAATCAGATGCATCTTATAGTCAGTGGTATCTTAGATTCAATGTAATACAGTGTTATTATTCAAAATTTTTACCAATTAGGTAACAGAAAAAAGATGTCTGATGATTTTTTTCTTTAAATAGTGAAATTGAACTTTTTTTGTGTTTGATTATTGGCTGTTTGTATATCATCTTGTAAAGCACCTGTTTTTATTCATTAATCATTTTTCCATTGGGGTTTTCACTTTTTTCTTACTGATTTGCAGAAGCTCTTTATATTTTTATGTAGTCAAATCCATGAATCTTTTTCTTTATGGCTTCAGTCTTACATGTCAGTCATGCTTAGATTATATTAATATCCACATAGTTTTCCTGGTGCTTGTAACATTTAATTTTGCCATATAATATTCATCTGCCTAGAATTTGTGTTTATAAAAGATAGGAAATAATTATTTTCCTTCCAGATAGACAGCTATATGTTCTATCACCCCTTACTGAATCGTTTCATCCTTTCCCCACTGATTTGAAATACAACCTTCATGATATGCTAAACTTTTCAGTTGTTCTGGCCTTTCAATTCTTATCCATTGACCTGCTTGCATATGGCAGGTGCATAGTTTTAATTATTGTAGCTCCATAGTACTTAAACATTTTGTTTTACTTTTAAAAACTATATCTTATAATTTATTTAGTTAGAAA
This sequence comes from Balaenoptera musculus, assembly GCF_009873245.2. Classification (NCBI taxonomy): domain Eukaryota; kingdom Metazoa; phylum Chordata; class Mammalia; order Artiodactyla; family Balaenopteridae; genus Balaenoptera; species Balaenoptera musculus. Next base: position 59,935,020 of record NC_045800.1, on the reverse strand, counting down.
ATTTTCAAAAAGAGACGATAAAACAAATATTTTTTCCCCAGAAGTTTCAAAAAAACAATTGACTTGAAAATGTCTCCCTCAAATCAAAAGATATATAATATCTGACAAGATTGGGTTTTCATGTGTTTTTACATGGTTGAGGGAAGCTTGGTGACATGTTGGGAAAAGCCTATTGGAAGAGTTCTGAGATGGGTCAGCCCTCTGCTCTCAGCACCTTGACCCTGGGGAAATTGACCTTTAATGACAGCTTCCTGAGGAGAATGACAGAAGGGAGTGATCCATCTTCTAGGGTCAAGTTCTGCATACAGGCATCCTTGGGCAGCTTATTAACAGCTGCAGTTTATATTTAATCTCTCTCCTAAAATCAAACATTAAAATCTTTTTCTCATATATATATTAATTCAGGGATGTGGATTTGCCAAGTCTGCAGACCAAAGAAAAAGGGAAGAAAACTACTTCATGAGAAAGCTGCACAAATAAAACGACGATATGCAAAACCCATTGGACGACCGAAAAATAAATTAAAGCAACGATTGTTGTAGGTTGAGATCTTATCAAAAGAAATCTTTTATGTTGTGCTTTAAGATATAGTTGATTGTAACCCCCTTAGATTCCATTATCTTTTTAGTATCATTTTTACAAACTCAAGGGATGAGGAATATTTCTCCTTTTGCATAAGGTGTGGAAATTTTTTTTGAAAATAACATTTTAAATTACAGTTGGCATTTCGGGGTCTTCTGTTGGCAGTATCTGTGATGCTAAGTGACATTTTTCAAGCAGCAGGATAGAAGCAGAATGTAAGAACTGGAAACAGTTATTCTGTCTACTTTATTATTGGCTGAACATTAGAAGAGGTTACTTATATGAATATTTTTTCTGGGGGTTTTTAAAACAAGAGAGGGATTTGTTCACATCTCTAGTGACTCTCTTTTGTTGCCCCAGATAACGTTTTAGAAAAATACTTCTCTTTTCTGGTGCTAATTTAGTATTACAACTTTTTAAGATCCCTTTTCTGAAATAGGAGCTTCTAAGAAACCTGCTAATGACTGTCCTAATTTGCCTCCAAAGAGTTAGACAAGACCATTTGGTATGTGCACATGTGTGCAAACATACAGACAGAATAATATATTTGCAGTAGCCTGCAGTTCTACTATGATAGCCCCATTTCCTCTAGCCTGTTGCCACATAGATGCCTTTAAAGCCAAGTAGAACATTTACCAGGAGTTACTTGGAGAAGTAGAGAAAAGATAAGAGGAGAAATGGATGTATTTTTTTTTAACCTATATAGAGTATAGAACTGACTGTCAGCATTAGGTAAGATGTTTAGAAATGAAATCAGTAGACTTGCATATCTGAAGCAGCTCTATCAATAAGACCGTTGCCCTTCTCTTTAGGCTTAGTGAAAGGGTCACTGTGATGTAGAAATGAATAGAGCTCTGCACACACAGTGAAGAAACACCAGGTGTCTAATTCACTTGCTTACTCTTCCCCCCCTAATTTTATCTGAAGCAATTCACTTTATTACCTGCTCTCAGAAAAACAGTATCGTCCCGCACCTTTATCTCCCAAAGGAGAAATAGAAAAATGCATGCTCCTTTCTAGAGTGTTCTGTGAAACGTTATGAAAACCTTCTAACTGGTGGACATCTTAATATGGAATTTGTGTTAATTTCTAGAGGCAAACATGAAACCTATTCACGAATAAAATCTTTCATATTAGCATCATTTGAAGTAGAAATTATATGTTTTTGCATTCGTCCAGTGTAAGCATTTTTCCCGAAATGGGACTGTATCCTCAGGGCCCAATTAAAAAAACCAAATTAGGATATAAACTTTCTAAACAAAGGACACAGCTGAAAATTGCATCTGGCACCAATCCTAACCTTTTGTTTGTCCAAAATTGTCCTTTGAGCTTAGGAATTTTTAAGACAGTCTAGGGAGTTTTCCTTTTTACATGCTTTATAAGCATATTATCCTTTCTGGGCAATCGATTCCAGATACAGTCCAAATGTAGCATTCTGATGTGAAACATTTTAGCCTGGATGAGTAGTTTATTGGTAACTCTCACTGTGACACTGGAGATCTCTAGCTCTAACCTGATTTGGCTGACTCGGTGGCATTGGGTGCAGCTCCTGGCGGTTGAGCTGCTTCGGATGAGCCTAGTAGCTCACTCTGTTGATCTGTGCCAGCCGCCCCTTTAGCTGACTGCCGAAATTGTTCATTAAATCTCTGTGTACAGGATGACCATTAAGCTATGCTCTTCTATTTGTAATTATTTAAGATATTTTTATAATTCAAGATCATATCATTTTCAGGCTTCCATTTCGTCATTACTAGCCTTCAGCTCAGTTGATAATTTTTAAGCTCCATTCTTGGGCCCCAGCACTGCCATAATTCACATGCAAATGTTTCTGTTGAATAAAATTCTGCTGCAAAATGGGTAGCTTTCCAAGCCCTAGCCTGAGGTGAGGGCAGGCAGCTGCCGTTCCTGTAAGCAGCTGTGGTAGTGGAGTGACCTCCGGTCTCCATTGAGCACACAGCTGTATGGGCAGAACCAGCATCAAATGAACTGAAATAGCAGTCAGAACCAGTGTATAAAGATTCTGATGCCAAGTGTCTGATAATGACCATGGTAAATGTGCTGCTTCTTCACCAGACTTTCCATGTCATGTCTGACCCGCTGTAGCTTTTCTTTAATCATTTCTTCAGTTTTTTGCTATTGTTGTCCTTTTTTCAGCAGTATTTTATGCTGTAACTAATTGTCTCCTCTACTTAGAGAGTATTATTGGTTATCTTATCATCCTAAGCATAAAGTGCTAAGTGGAAGAGGGTATCTTTTAATGTTTTCTTTAAAAAAAAAAAGTACTAATTTATAGATGTAACCAAATTCTATTTATATAAATTTTCCATTTGAGTTAAAATTACTTCTAACTAGAGATTAGATAAGCTTCTTCTTTTGCTTCTAGATAATACTTATGACTTATTTCCTTTCATACTTTAAAAAAGACATTTCAGGAAATCATAATTACTTGTGACGACACAAGGGGTCACGTTTTTATTTAATTATAATGAAAGCATTGGGTGATCTTTTAGTCTCTTCAAAAATTTTCTTATCCATATTGCCCTTGGTTCCACATGATTCTAACAGTACCTGTTGGATGGGCCCTGGGAGAATCATGACATGCCAATGTAGGGGCTGCAACCTGTTTCAACAGAGAAACACCTAGGTGGAGGCACACACACACAAGCAGCGCTTCGGGTTGCAATTCAGTTTCTTAAGTTTAAGCACATTGAATGCATCTAGTTGCTATAAAACTTGTGTTAGATACCTTTATAATTCTATTATTAAATGCTGATACTATTCTCTAAATTTTTGCCTAGGTCTGTAACCAGTGATGAAGGATCCATGAATGCATTCACAGGAAGGGGGTCACCTGGTAGGGGTCAAAAGACTAAAGTCTGTACCACACCTTCATCTGGTCATGCTGCATCTGGGAAGGACTCAAGCAGCAGATTGGCTGTTACAGACCCCACTCGGCCTGGTGCCACCACCAAAATCACCACCACCTCCACCTACATTTCTGCCTCTACACTTAAAGTTAACAAGAAAACCAAAGGGCTCATTGATGGCCTTACTAAGTTTTTTACACCATCACCTGATGGTCGCAGATCACGAGGTGAAATAATAGACTTTTCAAAGCACTATCGTCCAAGGAAAAAGGTCTCTCAGAAACAGTCATGCACTTCTCATGTGTTGGCTCCAGGTACCACACAAAAGCTAAAACCTCCACCTTCTTCACTCCCACCTGCAACCCCCATCTCTGGTCAGAGCCCCAGTTCACAAAAGTCCAGCACTTCTGTTTCTTCTACCTCTCCCCAGAGTTCTTCCAGCCAGTCCAGTGTGCCCTCCTTTAGCAGTCTCACTAATAACAGCCAGCTGAAGGCACTCTTTGATGGGCTCTCTCATATCTATACCACTCAGGGACAGTCTCGCCAAAAGGGACACCCAAGTTATGCACCACCTAAACGTATGCGTCGTAAAATCGAATTCCCTTCCACGGCAAAATCGAAAGCCCATTTCTTTGGAAAAAGAGATATTAGAAGTAGATTTATTTCTCACCCCTCCTCCTCTAGCTGGGGGATGGCTAGAGGACGTATTTTTAAAGCAATTGCTCACTTCAAGCGAACAACTTTCCTTAAAAAGCACAGGATGCTAGGCAGGTTAAAATATAAAGTGACCCCTCAGATGGGGACCCCCTCACCAGGGAAGGGGAGCTTGACAGACGGAAGGATTAAACCTGATCAGGATGATGGTAAGCAAAAGGTCAAAGCTCCAACCAAACCTGCGTCCCGTCCCTTTCTCCCCAACCCCCCCAAAAAAAGAATCAGTCAATTCCTATTTGTCACATAGGTCTTAGCTATTTCTCTTGTTCTCACTTCACTTTCATACAGAAGCAGTGAAACTTTGACCTTTTTCTAATGCTGACTAAACCTCCAAAATGTTGTTTTTCCAACTAATACTCTCCCACTTTTTATGACTTATTTCCATTTGTAGTGACACTAGGACCCCCCAGATGCGTCCGTAGCATTGCTTATGGCTTTGTAGTCCCGCATGAGTAGCCACTGTTAACGCCTCTGCCATGTTCCTCCCCGTGCTACCTCTTCAGCCACAGCGCTGCGTGGCCATGTGCTGTCCGTGCTTCCGGCAGCGGGGACATCAGCTCCTCGTCTCCCTCTGTCCATTGCTTTCTCATGACAAAATTCATCCTGCTTCCTTCTCAACAAAGCCTGATCTGTGACTCTGTGAAGTGTGCTTTTGGATGTGAGTGTGTCTGTGTGTGTATTCACCTCAGGGAGAAAACTGATTTCATGATTTCATTTAACAAATTGGCCCGTTACATTTGCTATCCTTTATAAAACAAAAGCCAAAAAATGTGTCATTTGGACAAAGTGGTAGATTTTATTACCTCAAACGTGATCATGGGAATTCTATACCTAGACATTGATATGCCTTCTAATCTTGGTTGAAAACTATGATTTTGCTTTGTATTGCTCGCTCTTTCCGTCATTTATTTGTCGAAGCTATAAAAAGATGACAACAGCGATAATTCAAATAACAATTTGAGTACAGCAGGGAAAAGGTACTGCTGGATCTGTGAGCAGTGCTTAGACGTAAAAGCTAATAAAGCTTAAAAAAAAAATCCATATTTGCCCACTTTGCTAATTTGGTGCCATTTTGATAATTATATGGTGGTTATTCATGATGCAAGTCAGTGAATACACTTTCTGCTGGTTTTAAATGACAGATACAGAAATCAAAATAAGCATCAAACAAGAAAGTACAGATATAAATGTGATTGGAAACAAGGATACCGTTACTGAAGAGGATTTGGATGTTTTTAAGCAGGCCCAGGAACTGTCTTGGGAGGTAAGGCCAGGATACTGCATTCTAGTAATGAGGATAATACGTGACCTTTATATATGAGTACTATGAAATTAAATGCCTTGATTTTGTAACGAATCCCCCTCAAAATCCTTTGTGGTTCTTTAACTGTTAACCATCATTTTTGTTGACTCTACATTCGAAAGTAATGACTTTATATAGAGTTGTCTCCACTCTTAAAAGTTGGTAATGGCTCAGTGGGTCTCACAGAATAGGCCAGAGTAGCAGTTATTGAGCCAGATTTTGAAAAACGCTTCTAGGGGTGAAGGAATAGATTTCTGATTATTTTTGCTCAAATTAAGAAAATAGCCCTTTTAAATCGTTCACAAAAAGAAGAACATCACTTTTAAATTGACCGATGTTTCTTCCAGCACAGGTGACCAGCCATGTGAAAAATGTCTCCTGATTTTAACTGTTGGACATTGGCAAAGGCAATATCGTGTTGCATGATCAGTTGTAATCACTTTTATTTTCATTGTCCAGTAATTTCTTTAAATGATCCCCCTTAAAATATTAACTCTACATAGCTTATTGTCAGCAAAACATTGAAAGGAAAGGCTGTGGGACTTCTCAAAGACAAACTTATTATGAATTGTGAATTCTTCTGTCAATAGACCACATTCTGTTACCAGGGCACCACATTCATGGATAGATTCCCACCCCCACCTCACTTCCTTTTATGGGGAGTAGGGGGCTATCTATAGGCTCTTAAGCTTTATTTTTTGTAGCAACCACTTGGGCTAAATACTTGTGCTTGTTTCTACTTGAGGGGCCATTGGATATTTCCATTCCTCATTCTGCATTCTTTGTAGTGTTTCCTTTGGCTAAGATAAAATGTTAAATCCCGCGCCCCGCCCCCCCCGCCCCACCCCACCATCACTGAGATTTGAAGTCCTTAAATATTACCATTTTGGGGGACCGTATCTGGCATTCGTATATAGACGTGATGAACAGCAGGCAATTACCTGAAAGTTACTGCTAAAACTAAGGCCCTTTCTTTCCAACCTGGTAACACTGGCGTTTTCATTCAAGAACATTTCTTGTCTGTGTCAGGCACTGGACTAGACCCAGGGAATGCCACAGTGAATCAGGCCGGCAGAGTTCTTAACCTCCTGCATGGGAGTAAAAGGAGATGGGAATCAAACTGCAAACTTCGCAATTGATTATTTATCTACAGTCGGGTTAAATATTACTTGGTGGAGGAACAGGGGACTGTAACAGTGTGACAGTGTGTAACAGCCACATCTTCTTCTAATTTCCTCAGTTTTAATACATTGTAGCAGATCGTTATATTTAGTACAGTAGACATTTGTATGTATTAACAGGTATTCATTTCCTATCTTGGTAATACTGTTTCTTAGGGTATTTATATATGAATCTTATACAAAGTTGATTATTATTTCACAAGGGCCTATAATGTTTTTTTTCAACAACATGAAAATTCACGATTACGATCAGTATTCTGGTCTTGATAGATTTTCGTATCCACTGGTGAAAGAACCAAAACGTAAGTGAAGAAATCCTCATATTTTGTTTTCTTTCTGCCTGACAGAAAATAGAGTGTGAAAGTGGAGTAGAAGACTGTGGCCGGTATCCTTCTGTAATAGAATTTGGGAAATATGAAGTCCAAACCTGGTACTCCTCGCCTTACCCACAGGAATATGCAAGGTAATGGAATAAGCCTGGCAGGTATACAACCTTAATGTCTCATATGTGAGGAAGGAACATTCTAAAGCTGGAATTAGGTGATTTTTAGGACATAAATTTTAATAGTCAGTTCTTTTTTTTCTTTCGGCAGCAGTGGTTCTTCCTTTCTGCGTGTGGGCTTTCTGTAGTGGCGGCATGCGGGGGGCTACTTTTCGTTGCGGTGCACGGGCGCCTCATTGCGGTGGTTTCTCTTGTTGCGGAGCACGGGCTCTAGGTGCGTGGGCTTCAGTAGTTGCAGCACGTAGGCTCAGTAGTTGTGGCTCTCGGGCTTAGTCACTCTGAGGCATGTGGGATCTTCCCGGACCAGGGATCGAACCCACGTCCCCTGTGTTGGCAGGCGGATTCTTAACCAATGTGCCACCAGGGACGTCCCGATAGTCAAGTCTAAGTGCTTCCAAAACTATTACTTTCGCCAGTACCTTCTTATAGTATTCACTGTTATATGTAAACACCTTATACTGCTTACTTACACAGGTGTTGTAAATTTTGCCTTTTAACTTTTTTTTCTCTTTGGTTAATTGGGGAAGTATTGTTTGTGTAAGAAACCAAATCAAGAAAAAAAAATTAGCCGTTGTAAAATATTTGGTAGTTTCTTCTCAGTTGCCTTTTTCATTTTCCTAATTAGGCCTGTTAGTTTTATCTCTGATTTCTGGCATTTTATTGTCAAGTTTTTTTAGAGAAGTTATAGCAAAAGAAGGAAAAATGGGAGAAAGTAGGTGGGCATGGGTAGCCTTAAGAGACCCTTCCCCAAATCTTGACTTTTAGAGCCATTTGTGACTAACTTGTTAAAAATGAAGAGAAAATAATGGTACTAGAATTTTCTTTTGTCTTGAACTAAGATTAGCTGTGAAATTGTCTTGAACTAATGTATCTAAAAATGGGTATCTTGTGAACAGATTTCTTCCTTCAGGTATGTCAGGGCACAGTTTATTAGTATCTCCTCAAATGCTTTAGGCTGCAAAGTTTCTGGTAATCACAAATTTGCTTTTCTTCTAGAATAGATATCGTCCTTTTCTCTTTCTGGTGGGTGTCTGCCCAATCATCAGAGAAAACGGGCAGGGTGTTCTAGAAGTTAAGTGACAAACTAAGAGGAGTCTTGGTTTCTCTTCCCAGTTCATATCACGTAGCTGTATGTTCCTTAACAACTTTTGAAAAACACCTATGAGCTTTTATTTGTATGGGTAATCATAAGTCATGTGTTCTAAGAGCTTTGAATAATTTTGCATATGAATCCAAGATTTGAGATTACTGTGCTGCGTCTGTATCTAATTCTTCCCAAAACACTGCTCCCCATTTTTATACCCCAAAGACGTTGAAAGTGCTTTTAAACATTCTCTTGTAAATATTAGCAATGTCCACTTAAGCATGATAGGGCACAAGTAAAAAATGGTATAATTTTTAAGGTGGAGAAAAAGTCAGCAGAGGAGAGAAAGCTGTTTGTCTAATGTTATTCAAAGAGTTGGTGGAATTGGTAGGAACAAATAAGGTCTTTTGACTTGACTGTATTTACTCCTTTAGACCATGTACAACTGATGATAACTTTAAAGTTACCTCATCCATAAGAAATGGAAACAACTAAATTCTGGGACTTCTCTGCCTTATAAGTACACAGATCATTTTAAAAATAATGAATTCACTTCTCTCTGAGTAGAAGATTGTTATAGTTACACCACTGATTACATGTACTGTTGAAATTATGACATTAAGTCTGAAATTTAAAAAATATGCATGGATGACAGGACGCCATTGTTTTTAGAGTCATAGTTCCAAGTCTGAAAACCTTTCTTTCTATAGGACATTTCTAAGGAAACAAATTATTTGTTTGCAAAGTAAAGGCAGCAAATATTATTAGATTGAAAAATAATATAAGGTTTGTACGCTCTCTTTACTACTGGCTTTCTTTTTTCTTTTTCTTTTGTTGAAACTACTTCTTTCAAATACTATTATACAGCCTTTTTATGGCTTAGAGAAAATAGAACAATATTTAATATTTTTCCCCAGGAGTATAATCAATCTGATTATATTCTTTGATTTTAAAATTTCAACAGATTACCAAAGCTTTACCTGTGTGAATTCTGTCTTAAATATATGAAAAGTAAAAATATTTTGTTAAGACACTCAAGGAAATGTGGATGGTTTCATCCTCCAGCAAATGAAATTTACCGAAGGAAAGACCTTTCAGTATTTGAGGTAAGCGTGTGTAAATAAAAAACTCAGCATTTGAAACCTAGTGTTTCTAATTGTTGACTATGTACTGATTTGTTCGTAGAAGGTACAAAGTATATTCGGTTTTGGCACTGAAATTCAGACTGCTTTTTCAAACATCTCCATGTTTTGGAATGTTTTTCTAACCATATTAAGCAACCGTTGAGATTGATGATGAATTCCTACTCCATCACATTAACTTTTTTGTCTTCTCCCAAATCCCTGTCTGCACCAGATATATTCGCCAGTGAATTTATGGTCTCCTCAGCTCTTTGTAAATTCTACTTTCTTTGGCAGGAGAAATTAGCTTTGTTCAGCAGCTCCAGCCAATGTCTGGCAGGTGCTCACTCTTCCAGGGAATTGAGCAGCTGTACATATCTCCTCAATACACAACCACCTGTGTTTCCATCCATTTCTTGGCAGAGTAGATAATCCTTTTGGTGAGACCCCAGCAGATGTTGGGACTCCCCCGACCCCCATCTGGGTAGATGGCCACCCCTGGAGAACTCTGCTGTTCACAGGAACCCCTTGTGGCCATGTGTCTGTCATTGTGTGTTCTTGAAGACATTTTGTGTTTTCAGAATTGATTTAGTAGCAGAAGGTCTTTGCCGCTGTATCATTTCATTGTTTCATCATGTTCTATTGTCGGTTTCAGGGATCCAGCTTAGCTGAGTCAGTTGTACCTTGAGGAGGCCATGCCTTCTTTTCCTGTTATTGCCTAGTCACAGGCCTTCTTAATTCTCTCACTCTGGTTGAGCACTTCCATTGCCCTGCCTTATTTTCTTCTCTGTTACCCATCTTGGTACATTGCTTTCATTCCTGGATGCTCAGAACAAGCCTTCCTTGCACAGCAGATATGATATCTTCTTTCTCTGAAATACAATTTTACTTTAGGATTCTCTTTTTCTGAGTTGTTCAGATTGGAAATTTATTATTCTGCCCCACATTTCTCTTTAATTCTTGTCTGTAATGTCTTGCATTAAATTTAACGTAGGGGAAGGTCATACATAGGTTTCTCTCATGGACCAGGCTTCCTCTCTCAGACAGTCTTGGGCCCATTACTTTTTTCCCCAAGACTCATCAGAGAACTCATGTAACTCCAACTGTATCTTATGATTTTTTAAAGCTCCTCTTCCTGGTTATATCAGGCTCTTTTGGCAAGCTTGAAGGAAGAAGGGTATTGTTGCTAGGAAGATTTGATAATATGTTAGTTCTTACTAAACGGGAGGCACAGGGTTTCTCAACCAGGGGACTGTTGGCATTTCAGGCTGGATGATTCTTTGGTGTAGGGGGCATCCCATGCGTTGTAGGACGTTTAGCAGCATCCCTGGCCTCTGCCCACTAGATGCCAGTAGCAGTACGCCTCCCCCAGTCAGAACAACGAAAAACATCTCCAGACATAGCCAATGTCCCTTGGGGGACAAAAGTCACCCCCAGTGAGGCCCACCGGGCTAACGAGAAAGCCGAATGCAAGTCGCTGTCCTCCTGTTGTTACTATTGGGATGCTACCTGGCCAGCCCCAACAGGTTGCGACAACAGAGCTGCTCTCAGTTGAACCTTAATTAATGAATGTCACAAGTTCCACTTAACTTTTGGCACCTTCCTTGATGCCTTGGAAGCTTTCTTCTAACCAAAAGAGAATGAAAATCATTGTCTCATTGTTTCTCAAAGGACAAAACACATTTTTGGCTTTAAGTAATTGTTAAATAAATGAGCATAACTCTTGCCTGAGGGGGTGAAACTCTCATAAATCCAGAGAGAGTCTTCTCAGGGGTAAGAGAGACTCAGTCTTGTTAGCCTGATAAGAATGGTCTATTTCAGGGTAGGTGCTTTGGGACCATACAGAGATGAAAGGGGAAAAATCAGAAGCAGAACTGTAAAATTTATGCATAAAAAGTATTGAAGGAATTGGATTGGGTAAGTGCCAAGGTCCCTATTCTAGAATCTGAGTTAATACTAAGAGTACAGCATGTAGGAAGTTTTCTCTTAGCAGTGTCCTAAGTAACTTATAAAATAAATGAATAATAATCACAGATTGCTACTTTCCTATCTTTTCTTTATCCCTCTTGAAAGCATGCCATTTTAGACCTTTCACAACCGATAAGAATTTTGCTTCAGCATTGTCATCTCTCTATTTTTCTGGTTCAGGGATACATACATCTCCGTCTTTTTGTAATACGCTACCATTTCCAAAAGGACCATCCTCCCAAATACATAAAAACTTCCTTTAATTAAAGAGAGAATTGTATCCTCTGTGCCCCTTGCCCATATTTGATTATGTTGCCATGTGTGGGACCTAGGTCTTATCCAAGGGAAATAGTTATATGAAGTCTAAAAATAATTTGCAATATGAGAACCTGTATGGTCCACAGGAGACTTGAGAACGGTCAAGTTCATTGTTAAAGAGCTCTGGTTAGCAAACATCCATTTCCCCTAAGAAAAGTGCTAGGGAAATTCTTCTTGAATCTGCTGTGCTTTCTGTTTTCAACAATTAACTACATTTGATCCATGAAATTGACATTTGTGCCTAGCCTCCTGTCTGTAACCGTCAGTATCACAGCTTGATTCTTTTATTTTGAAGAGAAGTAGACTGTAATCATGGTACTTATTGTAGGTTGAAATTCATCTCACTTTCTCTGTAAGTATTCCCAACACAGAAATTTTATCTTTTCTAATTATATTTAAAATGATGCTTGGAATAAAACCAAAATGGAAGCCTCTTTTGTTAATCCACACTTCTAAGGAATCAGGATAATACAGTTTATTTATTTTATTTTTATGTGAAGCCCTTTTGAAAACAACATAAAGTTTAACTTCCTCGAGCAGTATTTTGATCGTTTTACATTTCTTTAATTCCAGTTTACCTGGTTCAAACAGAGAGGACCTGCCTAATCATTTTTTACTCGTAATAAATTGCAAATAAAAATTACTTCTTTGTTAGCAGTATGGCCTTTCTTCAGGTAGTATAAAGAGAAATTTAAGCTACCTAAAATTTACCCCAATTTAAGAGAAAAGGTGGAATTCTGATTTGCCAAATGACAGCTATTTTCTGGTGAACTTTATACTTGGTTAATGGAGTGTTTTAATCGCTCAGTTTGGGACTTGGAAATAAAATTATATACTTTCCAAAATACCGTATAAAAGAAACAATTTTATATTGAGTGGTATTTTTATGTTAAATAATGTTGTCTGTTTCTCTTTGCTAGGTTGATGGGAATATGAGCAAAATTTATTGCCAAAACCTTTGCTTGTTAGCCAAGCTCTTCCTGGACCACAAAACGTTGTATTATGATGTCGAGCCATTCCTTTTTTATGTCCTTACAAAAAATGATGAAAAGGGCTGTCATCTGGTTGGATACTTCTCTAAGGTAAAACAAGAGCCAGTATGACCTTCATTTTCTTTTTCAAAATGTTTTTGGTAGAGCCCAATTCTTCAAACAGGGCTTTTTTATGACTCTAATTTGAATAAGTGACACATGTTTCTGAAAAGCTCAGATTCTTGTTCAGAGCTCATTAAAACCAACAACAACAACAAAAAACAATAAGCATCGTGCCTAGGAAGTGTGTAAAGGGCCTCAGCACTGTTTGCTGTCTCGACTGTCAGCATTCACTTAACGTTATAATTGCTGCCTTGCAGACCACCTAGCATCTTTCATTTTCTAAATGTTAAGCTTATTTCCCTTTTCCCCCCAAGTGGTGTCAACATGAAGGTTTCAATGCAACGTAGCATTTAAAAGATAATTCTCATTTCTCCTCGTTGCATTCCCTCTGTGGTCATCAGTATCTCAGTGAGTTAGAACGTTGGCATTTGGACAGTTAAGCTAATATAATGGCTGGTTTTACTCTTTTGTCTCTTATTCTCTGTGCTATTGTTTTAAGATCTAAAGCAGCCTCACCTTTAGAAAGCCTAAGTTATCTCCAGCTGTTAATATAGGGGAGCCCTTGACATAGTGAGTGGATGTAGTTTGTCTTTTTCACTGGTTCAGAGCAATTCTCTCACATTCTTCTGTTCAAAGGCTTCTGAGAAACAATAACTCATATGCAATAATGGAAATCTGAGTTTGGAGATATTTACCAGGTAATGAGCTTAACTTTTCTTAGGTACTTAGGAAATAGTTTAATATGCCAGGATGGTAATTATAAGACTTCCAGGCAGAAGGTAAATGATCCAAACCCTGTATCTTATATTTTTTATGATGTATGTGTGCATATTAGGTGATAAGTGAATTTCACTGACTCTACTGTTGCATAATGTAAATGGAATGCCTAATGGAAGTGTCATTTTCATGGAAGATCAAAAGATAGAATATATATGAAGGCCCTTTGCATATGGAAGTTTTTCTAAATTTAAGAATCAATCCAGAGACCATAAACAAAAATAGGAGTAAGTGACAGCACTCATGGGAAACAGCCTCAACGCCTTAATCCACATATTTGGTAAAGCTCTAAAACGAAAAAGAAAAAAGTCAACTTTATAGGTTATGGATTCAAAAGATGATAGAGAATTAACACAAGGTGAAACAATAACTAGGAAATCTATTTATATAACTTACAAAACATTTTACGTTCTGTATACATGTGTAAACATCCTTTTCTCCAAAGAGTTGAAAAGAATAGTGGTCATAACTGTCCTTCCTGTGCGAAAATGGTGTTTCTTTAAATGTATCTGAGTTTAAAAACAGATGCTCAATGGTGCCTGCTGCCCTTGTCCTGCCTTGTTTCAAGTTGGCCTCTGGGTCTCAGTTCATGGTAACTCTTGGGGTTCGAATCTCTGCCTCTCTTCCTCCCAGGGAGCCCAACATTTTACTTAGAACAAGCTAAAGTTTTTACATTTTGTCACAGTTTCTTTTATCGTATGGCAGCAACTACTGTCATTTCTTACTATACCCGGAATACTATTATATTCTTTGGCAGTGCAGTAAAACAAAAATTAATCTAAAAAGACAGCCATGTTAAAAGACTAGATGCAAATTAAACCATATTCTAACATATCAATTGGAGTGTGAAGGACTATGGCCCTTTGGGGTTATACTTAAACCAAATTCTAGATGTTATAGCCAGAGAATGGCCAAGATGACCTAGAAAAGTTCAGTGTAAACCATTACATGCATGTGACTTTCCAAGCACATAATAGATGACACAAAACAGGAAGGAAAGAAGGAGGAGTTATTTTATCCATAGATTAGAGTTTAGCTGTAGTAATGTGTTAAAGGGCAGGGGGCAGGGGCTGGTGGGGGAAGGACAACTCTTGGGTGGGATTTCCAAAAATCTTATACAGGTAAGAATAGTTTGGGACAAAGAAAAGACTGGCATCAAGGATGAATCCTTAAACCCAGAGTACATCTCTTTTTAGATTTGTGACCCATTTGTCTGACTTTGCAAAGTAGACTAATTATTTGAATCTTTGCCACAGATGTACACAGCCAGTGATGGACAATCCAGTTTCTTAGGAAAATTGACACACATCATTTCTTCCTCCTCATTTCTTGGAGACTCCACAGACAGCTACAAATGTGCAAAAGTCGGGAGCTCATCTTTTTCACAAAGGAATCTTTAATTCTTCCCTGTAGGGTTTTTTCTACAACCATTTCCTGTGATCTTTCAAATAGGTTCATTAAAGATCTGAGTGTTCCTAAGTAATTCTTTGGTGTGGTTAGTACCATTTGTGGTCAATCTAATTTGTGGTTTATATTTGGCCAGAGCATTCACAACCTCAAAAGCCTTTTCCAGATCTCCTCTGTGTAGGTTTTGGCGGCTTCTGTGTACCCTGAAGAAAATATTGCTGCTCTGATGCCATATCCCATGAAAATTGCAAATTTTTCCTGAACTATAAGAACCATTTCCCACCATATTCTTTCCAGTCTTCCTCCTGGTTTCAGACTGTTGGTAATATTTTGGCCTCCACTTTGGTTTGGAGGCTTGGGGATTTCTTGTTGCTGTTGTCTTTTTTGTTTTGTTGTCCTACTTTGAAATGCAGATTAATTATTTCTCCAGCTTTTTACTTTGACTGTTTACTCATAGGAGAAATGTATTTGTGCAAGTCTACCCACACATACAGTATTTTAGTTTCACTGGGGCCTTTCGCAAAGTATTCCTAACTGACCCCGCTGGGTGACTCTCTGGATGGTTTTTTTTTTTTTTTCCTCCCCATCTCCCAGGTTGTTTGAGCACGGAAAACATTTCTTCCATACTGTCTGTGTTCTGTTTCGTTTGACTCACATTTCCTTGGATTTTTTATTCGTATTTCATGGTACTGACATTCAAGAATAAAGATGTAATTGAGAGGCATGCCTGGAGTGGGTAGTTTGTTGTTAGCTGATAGTTTGATTGATTAAGACGGTAGGATTATTCTGCTTGATCCTGACCTAACACATTGGCTCACCTTAGTGGACCGTGGTACAAGGACGATGGCAGGTGCAGGGAATTGCCCACTTCAGCAGCGCTCTGACATACTTGTTCTGTCTCTCTTTCCCTCAGGAAAAGCTTTGCCAGCAGAAGTATAACGTCTCCTGCATAATGATCATGCCCCAGCACCAAAGGCAAGGATTTGGACGGTTTCTCATTGATTTCAGTAAGTGAAGTACTTTATTTACTTTCATGATCCAGGGAGCTGATGGCTGTTAAAGGAGAGTAGCACATAAAACTTTATTTAACCTACTTTGTTGTTTTTATCGATAGATAACGGGTTTTCTACTTATATTTACATAGGTTAGAAAATCTTCCTCAAGTGAAAAATGTACTGCTGCTCACTATTGTACTCTAGGAAATTGAGACTCGATTTCTCGGCAGTGTCACCAGCTCGCAAAGCCATTACCCTGAATGAACCGGCAGAATTACATTCCATTCTGTGGGGCTCATGCTCATTAGCACCAAAAGCGGCAATTATTTGTGATTAAAGCCAAAGGAATTGTTATTTAAAAGGATTTTCAGCTTTCTAAAATTTTGCCTATAATCTTGTGCAGTACAGAGCAGGAAAGGGATCTTTATCTTCAGAAAAACAATTCTTTAGGTAGCCTATCCTTCTAGGCTGTCTGGTAGAAATAAATATCTTGTTTTGTTAATTTCCTTTTCTATTACAGAAATTATTACAATGTTCGTATCTAGAGGTTGCCCAAGAAATATTTTTTATACACATTTGTATCTTCTGAGTCTCCTCAGTAAAAATCGGAATACTATTTTAAAGTACGCATAGGATAATGTTTTTTAAAAACTGGTAGTTTTTTTCTCCTTGTTTATATTATACTGGATGTGTTAATGTAGTATTAAGGCTGCATTTGGAGAATGGATTCAAAGTATCCAGATAACACGAAGGTGGGGTATCCCATGATAATAATCACTTGTAAAAATCTGTCGCTAGGAACTGTGTGCTTCTTCATAACCAGATTTTAAACTGAAAGAAGGAAAATATAGCAGATCATGTAATCTTCATAAGGTACATCAGATGCAAAAGCAAAATGTAAATGTCCTCAAGAAAAACCATGAAGCAACATGTTGAGTCTAAATCTATATTATTAGATGTTGAAATGTTAAAGTTTGGGTGTAAGATATAACCGTATAGCAGCTTTGGACGGATTTGTATAATTTATTGACATTGAAGGATATTCTTTTTTGAAGTATCTTTATTGATTATTTTTACATTTTCAGATGACATTTCTAGTTATTTAATTTGTTACCCTAGTCTTACTCTTCTTTCTTGATCTAGTTATCCCATGGAGGGCCATCTTACCAGAAGTTTACCATTTTTATTTTACAGTCCTAGTTGTAATGAGTTCTAAGGGCAAATCCAATTGTGTTGTTTTGGAGTTTTTTGGGGCCACTGTTCACAAGTTGTTCCTAAATACTGTAATTTCTGGTATGCATAGCAGCCATTCGAGCCTTAAACTTTGGATAGTATCTGCATGCTTACAGAGTAAGGCAGACTTCTTAGCTCAATATTCAAGATCTTCCAACAGCTAGTTCCAGCCTATGTTTTAGGCTTTTTCATGTATTATTTCATATATTAATCTCCATTTGCTCAAATATTCTGAGCAGGTTCCCATACTTCCATTCTTT
Organism: Balaenoptera musculus; assembly: GCF_009873245.2. Taxonomy (NCBI): domain Eukaryota; kingdom Metazoa; phylum Chordata; class Mammalia; order Artiodactyla; family Balaenopteridae; genus Balaenoptera; species Balaenoptera musculus. Next base: position 59,917,614 of record NC_045800.1, on the reverse strand, counting down.
GTGCAGTCCCTTCCTGAAATGACCACTTCTTCCTTCTCCAGCCTCTGTCTGTTCAAAATCCTACCCATTGTTAAGCTAGCTCAGGAGCCTCTTCTTTTTGATCCCACCTCCTGGAGTTTCATCCCGTTCTCTTCTTTGCTCCATATCTCTGCAGTGTAGCACTTAGACTCAATTCATTCTTTTGTGGTAATTATTTGATCTAAGTGTCATACTTCCAACTTACTGTAAACTCCTTGGATACCTTTTTTGTATTCAGGTGGACAGTGCACTCAATAATCTGCATTAGATGTATTTTTGTTAAGTTGTATTGAATCTCCCAAGCGATATGGTCACTGCCCACGATAACTTTCCACCTAAAATTTAAAAGGGACTGGTACTTACCGGGTAAAAATGCAAGTCTCTAAATACAGTAGCCTCTTACTTGTACAGTGTGATCTGGTACTGAGGCCTTATGCATAAAATAACAACCCAGGAACAAAGACATTCCCTTCAAATGCTAAATCTTTATGTTAGCCATTTTAGTGAAAACTGTATTAGAGTCTACTCTGTTTTTTTAAAACATGAACTAGGGAACACAGTGGAACCTATCTGGATGGCTCAGGGCCATCATGATAAATGCCTTCCATTAGGGTGCATCCAGGCAATGCAGTGCTGCAGGTGTCATTTTAGATTTTCTCTTTCATATACCCTTGGTATCACCCTGCACTGGAGTGGGTTAAGGAGTATGATGAATGATTTGAATAAAGTTGAAAGGGAATTGGTGCTATTTCTTCAGAGAAGAGAAGACCAGGGGAAGAATTTTATAGCACTCAAAGAAAATGGGGACTGGTATAAACCCAACAGAAATTCAATTTAAAGCGAAAAAATAATTCCTTGGCTACACAGGTTTTAAAGAAGATAGAGTAGGCTGCTGAAAAAATTGATAGCATCTCCTTCTTTGGAGTTACTTAAAATAGTAGATAAATATCTTTCTATGATGATTAGATCCAGTCTTTTGCAGAAGTAGGAGATAAACCCCATGACCTCGCATAATCCTTGTCAACCTTACATTTCAGAACTCAGGGAAAAACAGATAACTGGGGTTACAGGTTTTCTAAAATCTGCTCTGTTTTTTAAAGGAACCTTTTAACAGTTAGATTTATTTTATTTCTGTTTGTACGTGAGCCTGAGGGTCTTTTGGTCGGGGAGGTATTTTCAGTAATTCAAAGAAAGTTGTAAGGCAGGAAATCTTTATTTTGTCTATAATCACTGCTGGTTCAGGAAGCCAAAACAAGATAACAGCAGAAGGAAAGCTGTTCTCTGCCCAGCTGCCCATTGGCACACTGGATCATAGACATGAGTGAAAAATGATGTGTTGTGTGTATGTAAAGAACTGTGAATCCAAAGCTTTGAACACTGTTCTCCAGGACAGTCAAGAGGTGGAACGGTCATCCCAGGACCAAATGCTGTCCTTGGAATAATGTTGTTGTCTGTCTCTTCCTAGGACAGCTTGTCTGGGATGTGTCTGAGCAGGGCTTCCCAGGAGGTCATCTGCAGAGCTTTGCCGGAGTGACTAAAGGGCACCAACTCCCAATCTGCTCATAAACCAACTCATGGGTTTTGTAACTCTGCCCAAAACTTAAGTGGCTAGAGGAAGGAGTGACTTGTCATGGGTTGAAGCTGATACTACATCTCTTTTTCTCTCCTGATTTCTGAGCTTCCCTCTCTCCCTCAGTCAGAAAATTTTAAAGTCCTCCCCATCTCTGTCTACACACACACACACACACACACACACACACACACACACACACACACACACACACACACACACACACACACACACACCATTCTCTCTCCTGGTTTCTGAGCTTCCCTCTCTCCCTCAGTCAGAAAATTTTAAAGTCCTCCCCATCTCTGTCTACACACACACACACACACACACACACACACACACACACACACACACACACACACACACACACACACACACACACACACACACACACACACACACACACACACACACACACACACACCCCATTCTCCATCCCCACCATGCCTGGTTTCTGAGCTTCCCTCTCTCCCTCAGTCAGAAAATTTTAAAGTCCCCCCCATCTCTGTCTACACACACACACACACACACACACACACACACACACACCATTCTCCATCCCCACCATGCATCTCAAAAGTTCAGAGAAGCCCCCGCCCCACGAAACTTTTGTGATTCCTGCTTCCGAGCCTCCCCATCTCTGTCTACACACACACACACACACACACACACACACACACCATTCTCCATCCCCACCATGCATCAGAGAAGCCCCCGCCCCACGAAACTTTTGTGATTCCTGCTTCTGAGCCTCCCAGGACAAGGCAAGTAGCTGCTTTTCCTCCCAGGGTGTTGCTGGATCCTGGGGCAGCCGCGTGTTCCCTGCCAGGCCATGCCCTGCCCCTGCTGCCAGAGCTGCCCAGCAATGCCTTATCCAGATTACTATTTTTCTTTTAATTTTGAAATAATTTCAGACTTAGAGAAAAGTTATAAAAATGGCACCAAGAATTCCCATATACTCTCTACCCCAGTTCCCCAGATATTGACATTTAATCACATCTGCTTTTTGCTTTTATTTCCCTCCCACTCCCTCCCCATCCCCCTCTATCATATTAAGATGTATTTCTTTTTCGGAATCATTTGAGAGTAAATTGCAGACCTGTAGCACCTTTACCCTTACTATTTCAGAGTGTTTTTCTAAAAACAAAGATGCTTTCACATGTAACCACAAATTATCAAAACCAAGAAGTTAATGTTGATTCAGCACTATTATCTAATCTCTCTACCTTGTTCAAATTTCAAATTTTGCCAGTTTTCAACTAATGCCCTTTTCCAGGGGGGGAAAAATGTTTTTTCCCCTGTACAAGATCTCATGTTGAGTTATGTCTCTTGAGTAATCTGGAATAATACCTTAGTCATTTTTTTGTTTTGTTTTGTTGTTACCTTGACATTTTTGAAGTGTACAGGCCATTTATTTTGTACAATGTCCCTCAATTTGGGCTTGTCTGATGTTTTCTCATGGTCATATTCAAGTTCTCGATTTTTTGGCAGGAATATCACAGAAGTGCTGCTGGGTCCTCCTCAGTGCCTCTTATCAGGATTACATGATCATTTATTTGTCCCATCACTGGCTTAAGGTGGTGCCTTTCAGGTTTCTTCATTGTAAAATAACATTTTTCCCTTTGTAATCAGTAACTATCTGGTAAGAAGATACTTTGGGATTGTGTAAATATCCTGTTTCTCATCCAATTTTCACCTACTACTTTTAGCATTTATTTATGATTCTTAGCTAAAATAGTTATTACTTTGGTAACTACCAAATGGTGATTTTTAAAATCCCATTGTATATTCTACTTATTTGTTGACATTTGGCTGTAGGGAAGAGCTTCCTTTATTAATTTTTTAGTTAAATAATTACTTCATTTATTTCATTAGTCTTTAATTTATATAATTATGGACTACTCATGGATTTTTATTTTATTCTTTGGATTATAACCTGTTGCTGCCATTATGTATTTTAATGTTCAAATTGCCCCAGATTTATTCAGTGGGAACTGCTTCAAGCTGGCTCCTGTGCCCTTCTGACATGTCTGATCCTTCAGCCACTTCCTTTGCATTCCAGATCAACACCACTGCAAGGTTGTAGTCTATCCTTCCACGTTTCTGCGTTTGTAACTCTCTTCTCCGATAGTGAGAAACCTGACTTCCATTACCCACAGTATATTTATTTATGTACTCAGTCCTAGAATACACATTAAGTAGTTTTAGAATTGCGAGCTCATACCACTGTGTAAAACAAACCTCCTAACTAGAGGTCAGTTTTTGTATGTAGCTCTTTTTGACTTTACCCTGAGTGTATTTTTAGTTAAAGTACTGTTTCCAAATGTTAGTTAGGTTAGTTCTTTTAAATTATTCCCCCTTCAGGGAGGTTATATTATTCATTTGAAATACAGTTAGGCTTATTTGTTTCTGTTTGTTATCCACTTTAGTTTTTCTCTATCCTTGTGTTTTTTTTTTTTAAGACTATAAAACATTAACATGATTTTCAAAGTTGAAACTATATTAAAAGGTATACTCAGACAAGTGTCACTCCCCTCCTCCACTCCCTCCCCCAGTCCCATTCCTGACCCTTTCCTGCAGGTCGCCAATCTTATTAGTATCTAGTTTATCCTTCCTGTGTTTCTTTTTGTACAAATGAGAAAATAGATGTGTGTCTTCTAATTTCTCCTCCTTTCTTACACAAAAGGTAGCATACTATAGATAGTCTTTTATGTTTTGCTTTTTTCCGCTTAAGAATATATTCTGGAAATCACTCCATGCTACTTCATAGAGATCTTCTTATTTTCTTCTACAGCTGCATAGTTCTCCAATGTGTGGATGTATGTATGTGGATGAATATACTTTATTCACCTAGTCTCCTAGGTATAGACATATAGGTTGTTTCCAATATGTCACAATTTTAAAAGTGCTATAGTAAGTAGCTTGGGCAGATTTTGACTGATACATTCTTACAGAGCGGTGAGAGTCTGTTATATATACTTTCAGTTTTTTAGGACTCTGCTTGGCTGGGCCATTGCCCAGCAGATAACAAGCTTTTACTCAAGTCTGCAGAGCCAAAACCCTGCCTGGGGAGCAGGATACAAAACCCATGCTCCTTGACTGACCTGGGAGAGACCCAGGGAAAGCAGCTGATTCAGCAGTAGGTTGCAGGACATTGTGCCAGGTCATGGTGAAAGAGGCTGGCATCAGCACTTACTTGTGTGTTTGTGTAAATGCATTTATCAGATTCTAAACTGGATAATGGAGATAATGGATGAGAAGATTCATTTCTTACCTCTTCATTTAACATTTGTTGATTGGGGCACCTTAGTCTACACTCTGCTATATACCAGCAACAAAAATGAAGAAGACATAGCTCTTGCCGGGTGGTCAAGTTCAATGACAAGCCATCAGTTGCTGTGCAGTACATTTCTACAGTAGATATTGAGAGCTCATGGCATGGGAAGTTAAAGTGAAAACATTCCAGGCTGAGGGAAACAGCATATTCAAAAGCGTGGCCATGTAAGGAAACATGTTAGATGTTTGGATAACAACAAAAGAAACTCCAAGTAGATTAAAGACTTAGGGATTAACAAAAATAAAAAATAAAGACATTAAAAAAGAAGAAGAGGGGACTTCCCTGGCGGTCCAGCAGTTAAGACTCTGTGCTTCCAATGCAGGAGGTGCAGGTTCGATCCCTGGTCGGGGAACTGTGATCCCACATGCCTCGCAGCCAAAAAATTTTAAAACTAACTAACTAACTAACTAAATAAATAAATAAATAATTTTTTAAAAAAGAAAAACAATAGAAGAAAGGATATCTAATTATTTATCTGATCTTTAGATGGTCAAGGACATCCTAAGCATTAAAAGAATGAAAGAAGTCACACAAAAAATACATAAACTTCACTGTATAAAAGTGTAAAACTTCTATGTAGGAAAAAGTATTAATATTTAAAAGTAAACATAACGGGAAAGATGTTTGCAACAAATATACCAGGCAAAGTTTTGATATCTGTAGTATTTAAAAAATATATAAAAGTAAAGGTTTGATAGTGTTAAAACATAAACCCTAATGGAAAAATGAGCAGAGGACATGAACACAGAATGTGCAGAAAAGGAAAATCACTGGGGACAGCAACATTGCTGACATTTACTGAGTGTCTATATGTGCCAGTCACTGTCCTAGGAGCCCTGACTCATTCTGTCCTCACATCAGCTGTTGAGATGTGTGCTTTTAACCTCATTGTACGGGTGAGGAAACTACTGACAATGGAAAAAAAAACAAAAACAGAATAACCTCAGTATTCAAAGGTAAGAGAGAACCATTCCCCTGAGAAAATTACGGTACATTCATATAATGGAATATTATTAGCCATTGAGAATTATGTTTTGAAGAAGTTTTAATAAAATAAAATACTTATGATAAATAAGTGGCTTTCAAAATTGTATATATAATATGTTCTCAATTATGTAAATAGTATATGGACAGAAAGAAAGGAAATACACTTCCAGATTATCTGTAGAATTAGAATTACAGGCAATTTTAATTTTCTTATACCTTTTGTTGTAACTAAAAAGCAAATTAATTTAAGAAGCAAGAGTCAGGGAAGGCTGATGTAGGGCAGTGGCAATGAGGATGTGTGGAAATGAGGCAGGTGTTTTCCTGTTCGTTCTGCAGCAGGTAGAACTCTGCCAGGCACCTAGTGGTGCTCAGTAAATACTAGTTGAATAAGTGAATGAACTGAGCTTGGAAAGGTGGTGAGTGCAGCTTTGGCCATGTTGCCTTTGCTGTGATTTTAGGCATCCGTGTGCAGCTTCCCATGGAGTTCAGAGTTCAGTAAGGGTATGCAGTAGGGGGAGCCTACAGGGAATCGTGGGCGTGCCATAGTGGTTGAAACCATAGGTGTGAATGAGGACAACCCAGGGAGAGTGTAGGGAAACAGGGCTGAGGATGGCGTTCTTGGAGTTCCAACATTCCAGGGGCTAATAGAGGATGAAGTCATCAAGAAAATTGTAAAGGGTCCAAAAGTAGGAGGAGGATCAAGAGAAAATGGTGTCAGGGAAGCCAAAAGAGGTCAGTATTTCAACAACAATGGTACTCATAATCATAGTTGACATTTCTAGAGCACTTACTATGTGTCAGGCACTGTCACCCGAATCACACACATTAACTCGCTTAATCCTTGCAAAGACCCTAGGAGGTTGGTTACTGTTATCATCTCTCTTTGCGGGTCACAGAGACACTAAGAAACTTGTCTCAGGTCACTCCCCAGCCACTGTTCAGTGCCCCAGAGAAGAAGGTTAAGATAAGGTGTAAAAAGTATACTTTGGAGGACTGTGTATAAGTGGAATTTAAAGAAGCAGATTCAAAAAGCTCGACTGTCAAGGACTGTAGGTTGTTTTTGTTTTTAAGCTAGAGAGACTGGAGCATTGCCGGAAAGAAGAGAGGGGAGCACTGATGGATAAAATCAAAGAGAAAACAAAAAGTGATAACCAGATGGGTTGTTTAGTACAAGCTGAGAAAAGGCATTTGATGAAATCCAATACTCTTTCCTAATTTAAAATAATCAAACATACTAACTTGAATCATAAGAATTCTAAATCTTGTATTAACTTTTTCTTCTTTGTTTCAGACTTGACTTACTCTTAGGGGAGCTATAAAGGGTAGATGACAGTTGGGTCCAAGAGTCTACAAACGTAAATCTATAGTTTTCTTGAGACTGGTATACAGATGACGTTTGTCAATTACATAAATTGTCAGTTAGCTGTACCTTCAGTCATTTTAAAAACGACTGTCTGTTTATTTGTAGGCTAATCATAAAAGTTTGTAAGCAGCTTCAGTTCTTGGCTTTCTTTATTCAATATTAAAATACTGTACGATGTGTCGGGGTTGCACTTAATGGCACAGAACTCACTCTAGAGGAATTAGGAGTGGTGGAATGAGTTAGGCACTCATTTCAGGAAATCCCCTTTGCTGTTCTTTTCTATGATCTTACATGTTGAGAGGTTTCACTTTAGCTTTCATAGGGAATGTATACTGTTTACAAACTGAGTCTGTCATTGGTGTGTGCTGCTAGAAGACGGCTGCAGATGACCCAGTTTTGTGCCTACAAGTTATGAACTTGGTCACGTCGCAAGTGTGGTTAGCAGTGTCCTTGTACTTGTTTCGATTTCTTTTTCTTTTTTTTTTTTAAGTTTAATTTTTATTTATTTATTTATGGCTGTGTTGGGTGTTCGTTTCTGTGCGAGGGCTTTCTCTAGTTGTGGCAAGCGGGGGCCACTCTTCATCGCGGTGTGCGGGCCTCTCATTATCGCGGCCTCTCTTGTTGTGGAGCACAGGCTCCAGACGCGCAGGCTCAGCAATTGTGGCTCACGGGCCTAGTTGCTCCGCGGCATGTGGGATCTTCCCAGACCAGGGCTCGAACCCGTGTCCCCTGCACTGGCAGGCAGATTCTCAACCACTGTGCCACCAGGGAAGCCCCCCCGATTTCTTAAGAATGGTGTGTGTGCGTGGCCACACACACACACACACACACACAGACACACCTGGACTTAAGGAAAATAAGAAATACAATAAACTTTTATGGAAGGATGCTTCTGTGTACAATTTAATATCTAGTTTCACTCTCACTGACAATTAATGGGTTAATTTTCCACGCCCTCATTCTTTCGCAGGTCTGGTTCTAATGACAGAGATCTCTTCGTTAGGTACTTCAGAGAGTCCAGACCTACGCTTGTCTTTCATTTAGCCTCCTTATAACTCCTGGTTGATTTCTTGAGGAAGCACCACTTAGATGAGAAAGCATCTTCTCTCTGCTTTCCTGCTGTCCCTACTTCTCTGCCCTTCTAGGTCCATCAAGCCGAATTAGAAAGAAAGTCACATCCTGCATCTCTGCCTAGAAGGGTGTGATGTTGAGAGGCTAATCATGTTAACTCTCTCAAAGAGAAAACTTCTTCCCCTGTATCTTAGACTAGCTTAAATGTTATATTATATATCTAAATAGATATTATAGATAGATATTATAGATATCTATAATAGATATATCTATAATAGATATATTATAGATATATATATCTATAATAGATATATTATAGATATCTATAATAGATAGATATTATATATCTAAATAGATATATCTAAATAGATATTATATATCTAAATAGAGGAATACATTTCACAGTATCTCAGGTTATCAGCTAGCAACTTCCGGTTTTAACAGCCTTCAGTAGATTACTTTAAAAGAGCTACCACTTACAAACTTTTTTTTCAAAACACAATTTAAATAAAACTTAAGAATACTATTAAGCAAAGATTTAGAGTGATTTCATCCTACCTGAAAATTGCTTTTTTTGGAACGGCTTTTTGATCCTGACTGGCCTATCTCCTATAGAAAGTAGGAGTTTTAATTTAGAAATTTGGTTGGTTGGGTTCCAGTGTACCACATTTTACCTGTTAGTAAATTCTAAAGAACCAAGACTGGACAGGAGTCACTAGCTTCTCTCAGAGGGCAAGTTGAGTACAACATCAGGGCGAGCCCGCAGGAGCTGGGTCCTAGCCAGACAGGCCCTCGTGAGACACACGATGCTCTAGCGAGGGTCTCTGGGCATCTCTGCACCATTGTGGTTGACTTAGGGCTACACTTTCCAACAAGTGACCCAGGAACCAGTCCAGGTAGCCAGAGATGGTGCTAACTTCATAGCTCTGGTGCCAGTCACCTCACCCTGAGCAGACTTATCCTTTTACCTGGCAGGCATATGAATTCTGTCTTCTCCCTGGTCGGGTAGAGGCCATGCAGCACTCCCTAGGGGCATAAACTCTCTGTTGGGTAGGCTGCAGCATAATATTTCACTTTCCCCCATTTGTGAGCCCCATAAGCCAAGCATCAAAGATGTGTTCTGAGAGACCACGACAGTGTGTCTTAGGTACATGATCTATGACTGAAACACTCTGACCCCCTGTGAGGAGTTAAGCAAACTGAATGAAGGAGCTGTATATTTGACATGTGGTATTTACCTACTTATGCAATTTTTATTTAATAGTTTTCTCTTTTTTCAATGGCACTGACCATAAAAAACATGTTCTAGGCTAAGTGCAAAATCATTTAGAAAGTTGCATATGTCTTATATATTCATGGTTTATTACCCATGATGGAGGTAGAGTCTTTGTTCTCAGCTGTAATCTCACCTCCTGGAAGAGCCTGGCACTGAGTAGGTCCTTATTATTTATTGAATAAATGTTAAATGAATTACCTCTGGAAGAGCTTTCTTAATGTACTTTCTCTTCTCACATATGATTCTTAGGAAGAAGAATTTTATATTATTAGGACATAATTAATCAGGTGTGGTTTGCTTACTTCCAAATGATGTCGGGTACGCCCTGCCTTCTTTTGAGGTCCGGTATTTTTGTTCAAGGGCAGCCTCTATCTTAGGGTCATATAAGTTGCATCAGAAAGGAGGCTGTCGTTAATTTACTATAAACCTTGGGCAGAGAAATGAGAGCTGTGACAGAATTCATATTTACACACAGTTGGTCGAAGAGACACTTATCTTTTCCTTACTTCTATCAGATAATTCATTTCTTCATGCATTTATTTTGGAAGGAGAATTCCAACTTTAGTCCTTGGAAACTGTCAAGAAGGCTTCTCTCTGCAGAGCTTTCCCAGCAGCTGTCCTCCCCGGGTGAGCACAGGCAAGGCAACCATTAAAGAATAATAAGTTATGCTTTTGAAATGGTGCTCGAGTCCTTTATGGCCTTTTCTGAGAAAATAACTGCTTCCCCACCTCCACCATGACACTTGTTGGAAGATAGAACCAGCAGCTGTATCCTCAGACTTCTGCTGGGTTTTAGAAGACATGTTTTGACCTGTGTAATCAAGTATAATGATGACATGTATTTTAATAGGCTCCTAGTTTATAATATAATAAGGAAAATGGCTATTTTTCCTTATTTTCTCATTATAATATGTTGCACTAGAAGCCTTTGTCATGACTGCTTTATTACATTGGGCTGAAGTACACTATATTTTAATATGCTAAAGATAACATCAAGGTTGAAAATTGAGCTCTCAGTGATTTATTCAAAGGGTGACTGTTACTGAATACATTGAAATAAGTTGCATGAGGCAGTGCAGCTAACGATTTATTTATGTATCTTTTTTTAAACTAAGCTTGTCATAAATAAGAGCAAATAAATAGCTCTTATAGAATAGTTTGTATTCATTGCTTCAATGAAAACATTGTAAATATGAAACATACGGTCTGCAGCAACCGTTTTGCCTTACATAGCTGAGAATTTTTCAAGTTTTGGCATGCAGGTGGATTTTTCTTTTAACAAATCTTTTGTCTGTTTAGATTTCTAACATTGACCGGCATTTTCAGCAAGTCATTTTGAAACCCACTACTGGGCAAATTCCACTCCAATAATTAGTATGAGAAAACCTAGCCATCAAGAGTAGAGGGAACCCTGGGAATACCCTGGCGGTCCAGTGGTTAGGACTCCACGCTCTCACTGCCAAGGGCCCGGGTTCAATCCCTGGTCGAGGAACTAAGATCCCACAAGCCGTGCAGCGAGGCAAAAAAAAAGTAGTAAAGGGAACCCTGGCAACACCATCACGGGGACTAGGACTTGTTCACTGCCAAACTCCAAACCACAAGCACAGTGCCACGCACGTAGGAGGCCAGCCCACAAAAGGTTTGTTGAGGGAGTGAGTGAATAAATGAATCCCCAAATGTAGTCAGTCCTCTTCTTTGTGTCTCTGACAACACCTGCCAGATTCACCCAGCCAGCTTATGGCAGAATTGGTGCTTGATCTCAGATCTCCTCTCTGTCTTTGTTTGTTTTCCACTCATTGATCCCTTTGTCCTTTCCTTCAGTCAACATGCTCTGCCAGAGTTGGCCTTGGTGATGAGACCATCAGGATAAATGCTCCAGTTCTTGCCCACAGGGAAGTGGATAGTCAGACACACCGAGGATTCACCCCGCCATGTATGCCGTGTGTGTGGGGCTCCATCAGTGCAGAGGAGGAAATGCTTCCAGCTCTCGTTTCTTTTCCCAGTTAAGATATATGCAAGGGAAGCATTTTTCCATTATTAAACCAAGAGCAAGAAAGATTTTGCTCTGATTGGTGGAAATTAGTGCTATACCTGGTTTTGGTTTCAAGGGAACTATATTCCCCATAAATGTATTTTCCAGCTTGTAGTATTATGTTTGAAGTAGAATTTTCTAAGATAATAGTTTGATAACGTCCTCTCATGAGGGTATTTCTAAATAATATATTTATAATTTCAGCTGGTTGTAAGGTAGTAATTTTTTAATATCAATTTGTTTTGGGTAAAGCAATTTTCTTGCATTTGTTTAGAATTCTGTTAGGAAAATACTAGTTAGAAATCTGGGGAATTCCCTAGCGGTCCCGGAGTTAGCCCTCTGCGATTCCAGTGCTGGGGGCCCTGGTTCGATCCCTGGCTGGAGAACTAAGACCCTGAAAGCTATGCGGTGCAGCCAAAAAAAAAAAGAGAAAGAAAGAAATCTGATTTTTTTTCTCCCCCATAGATTTGTGTTTAATGTGTTTCTGCTCTAATATTAGTGCTACATTTTCATGTTTGCCAATATAAAAACCTTGTTTTATACTTATTCATGTTGAGTCCTGCTTTGAATTAACATCATGGAGGAGCTCCTTTTTTCAACAAAATTGTTTTAAATTAATGTTTATAAAGTGCTTAAAAATAGTTGGGTGGATTAAAAGTAATTCAGTTATGCATTTATCCACATTGAAAAAAATACAGCAGAAGGTATTGAAAGAAGTGTTGCTGAAATCTTGAGGAAAATGTAATATAAGTAGACCTCACTATACCCAATATGTTTGCATGTGTCCTTTTTGGGGGCCAAATTGAACCATTATTTAAAATGAAGTAGAGGGACTTCCCTGGTGGCGCAGTGGTTAAGAATCCGCTTGCCAATGCAGGGGACATGGGTTCGATCCCTGGTCCAGGAAGATCCCACATGCCGCAGAGCAACCAAGCTCGTGCGCCACAACTACTGAGCCTGTGCTCTAGAGCCTGCAAGCCACAACTATTGAAGCCCGTGTGCCTAGAGCCCGTGCTTCACAACAAGAGAAGCCACTGCATTGAGAAGCCCGCGCGCTGCAACAAAGAGTAGCCTCCGCTCACCACAACTAGAGAAAGCCCGCGCGCAGCAACAAAGACCCAACGCAGCCAGTAAATAAATAAATAATAAAATGAAGTAGAGAATTCTTTCTGTAAAAGGAGTTTTCCTATGTTTCATACTAGACAGCAAGGAGGCAAAAATTATATTAGGGTCTTGTCAAAAGGACTCAGGATTCAACTTGAGGAGGCTCCCACTAGACATTAAATATAATAATAAAGATAGCAATTGCAATTAATTGAAACTCATCAAATGTATAACCTCACACATTCATAATGACATTTTAAAACAAACAAAAGAGGATGATGGGAACTAGTATCTTATCTTGCAAACTGGTAAATAAAGCATTTAACCTGCCTTTCCTACATGAACTATACCACTAGGTAACCAAATAGTAAATGAAGGGAAGCATCTTTTTATAAACGTATTCCAGCTAATAAATGAAATGAAATGATAGAATTAAAACATCACATTTTGCAGTTTCGCCAGTGAATTAATGGATCTAGACATTGAACAAGAGCAGCAGCAGACATTGCAAAAAGGGGGACAGAATTTATGTGCTTCGTGATCAAGGAACATACCATCATCTGTAGTTTTGTCAGTGAATCGAACTCAAGTCTGATCAAGCCTCTGGATCCAGCTGCCATTTTGCAGGAAAACAGAGGAAAAAGGAACAAATTGAACTGCACTGGATGTACACAATCAGGAAAATCCAGATTTAGGAAACTCTGTAGTCAAATGGCCCCTGTGCATCAGCAGATAAATTATAAGGAAAACAAGGGAGTGGAGGGGGGAACGCATAGATTAAAAGAGACTTAAAAGACATTCCTTATTCTTTTTTTAATGGACAAGATTATACTGTAGTGCCTGGGGACATTTTGGTGATAAAAGTATAAAGAAACACGAGGGATTACTATTAGTCACGATTGTGGTCACTTACGAGGGAGAAAGGAGGGGTGAACGGGATGGGACAGATGGGAGGTTTTGGGGGATAGCTGGCAAACTTCTATTTCTTGATCCCGAGTGATGGTTATAAGGGTGGTTGTCTTATAATAATCCATTAAGCTATATATATTTGTTTAATGTAGTTTTTTGTATCTGTGTTTTATTTTTGCTTTTGTTGTTGTTTGTTTTTTAAAGAAAGTGGTGGTCTTAAAATAGGAGGTTGTGCCCTATGGTGTTGTTTCAGGGCTTAGATTTTTGTAACTTTTAGAACTGGAAAACTTTTTTTATTTATTGGTGGCATTATATTAGTGATGTTTTTAAGAGATGTAGTTTTTCACCTTTTCTGCTTTGAGATCGAAACATGAGTACAAGGGTATTTGGTGTATTGGTATCACCTTTATGTTAGACTTTGCAGAATCATTTTTATGTGAAGGAAATGTACTGAAATTTACTAGAATCATATCCTCTCACGTGTTAAGTCCATTAGAAAAATAGCATACCTGTAAATTACACTTCCACTCTTAAACCTAGAGAAACATAAATGAAGGGCTGTGTGTTAACACAGGTGATAAAATAGAGAATTTGGGCAAGGAATAGCTGTGCAGAACTGGGGTGGACTGAGGAGAAAATATGGAAGAGAAACGCCAAAGAGATACAGAGACACTGCAGCATTGGGACTTTTCTCTTTCCTCCCTCCCTTCCTCTCTTCCTCCTTCCCTCCATCCCCTACCTTCCATCTTTCCTTCCTTCCTTTTTTTTTTTTTTTATCCAAAATGAGGGAAAGCAATACTGGAAGACATTGTAAGTGTAGGAAATTGCCCTTCCTTCCACCTAGAATACCAGGTGTTCAGCAGTTCTAATATTTGGGGAAGATTTTTAGGCACTAGAAACAGCGCTTACAGAAGAGAAAAGATGTTAAAAACTTAGATTTTAAGAAAGGGAAAGAAAAAGGCTAGAATGTCTTAAAATATGCTGAAACAAGGTTCTGCTGATTATTTATTGCAAAAACAGGCTTCCTCCTTCTTAAGAAGCAGATGATTCTCTGTTCATAGATTAGAAGTCCTGCCCTGTGGTTTGCCCAGTGTTGGAGCTTTTCCCCATGATTTAAGGAAGCTAATGAGATCTTTTTTCCTACCAAAGCAGAAGACGCGTCTGAGGGCTCTGACAGCCTTCTACCGCTGCAGCTTTCAGTTACATCCAGTTAAAAACTTGCAGACCATAAAGAATGTTTTTAGAGAGGAAATAAAATGAATGATGCCTGTGAATTTGTTTTAAATGTTGTTTATTTTACCAAATAATTTAGATAAATCTTTCTTGAAAAGGAAGAGAAATCCTCAGTTTTCGTGAATAATCTGGAGCTTTTCAGAGGATCACTTTGAAATACCTCCCTGCCAACTTTTCATAAATTAAGCATAAACTTTCTTTGACCTCATCACACATAATTAAATAGCTGTTGAAGGGTTAAAACCAAATAAAAAGCGATTCTGTATCTCGATCCACATTCTCCTGCAAAATTATACAGGAAGTTTCTTTTGGTTCTCAAGCAGGGTAATTACAAGAGACAGTTATATAATTTACAGTTTCAATCTGTTCGTCCTTAATCACATAGTTCCACCTAGTTGTATATACCCCCACGAGTATCCACATCATAGTTTGATTTGTAAATGATGATTGCAGTGTAATTGATTGCTTGCATGTAGCATATTGAATTGATTCTTAAAAATGAACTTTAGCTGTTAACATGTCTATTTGAGTTCCTGTTATTTACGTAGTTTGTGGTTCTTGTGTTCAACAGTTGCATACTGGTTAACAAATTAAACTCCCAGAGCTTTTTTGCTTATTAAATTTGGAAAATGGAGTGTCTGTCTACAACTTAACTAGAAAAGTGCCTAGAACGCAGTGGGTGCTCAGCTGCTAAACGCACTGCTAAACCATCCCAACGCTTGGAAAGTTGGATGGACATTCTTTGATTAACAGTGACCACAGAGTATAAAGGCTTATGGGGGGTAATATTAATATATTGTTACTGAAGTCTCAGCTCTAAGTACTGCTAGAATTAGGGAGCCAATCTAAACAGTGGACTTTGAGAAAGGTATCACCCACTAACTGAAGGGGTAAAAACTGGTGTCTTTTCATACTGCTAGTGATGATATTGCATAGGTTTTTGTTTTTCCAACAGCTAACATCTGACTGTAGCCAGTTTGGGCTTTAAAATCCCTATAGGATTAAAGGCTAGATACCTACATGATACCAAGTCCACTGGCAAACCAGCCAGTCACTTGACTGAATACCTCACCCCAGCCCAGCTCCCTACCCCACCCCCTGAAGCCTACGCATCTGTCAGAATGGGCTCATCAGTAACCCTGTGGGGATACCAATTTATTGCCAGAGGGTTTTTACCTCGAATCCTGTTTGAAAGCTTATAGGAGATAAATAAAAAATAAATGAAAAGAGAAGTTTTCGACTTCTGTAGACCAGTGGAATAGGACTGTTTGTTTAGATGACCTGAGGACAACTAGAGATAGTTTCTCTGCCTTACATTTTCAGCATTAGTTGATCAATCAGATTGAGAGATAGGCCGTGCTTTGATTTTAGAAAGTTGTCTCAAAGACTGACAAATCCCTTTTGAAATGTACTTTGAAAACAAAGAAAAATTTTAGAGAGATTTCTCTTCCCACTTTTTTCTTTCTTCAGTCTTGCTGTATTCTTGTGTTTGCCGTGTGAAAGCTTATCACCCAGGATTAGCAGGTAAATACACACACACACACACACACACACACACACACACAGAGTATTTTAGGGGAGTTGTGGGAGAGCAAATGGAAAGGCAAGTTGCTCTTCTAACTGTCTTATCTCCAAACTTGGTCTGAAATCAGTGGCCAGTGTCCACATTGGTTTAAATGCCCCCCCTCGGTCGGCCGGGAGGATTAGACCAGACAATGAACTATCTCAGCTACCCCCCCAGAACCACAGAACCTCAGTGGTCAAAAGAAACTCTAGTCTTTGGTTTTAGTACTTTACTTAAAGGAGAGTTCAGTTGTAATGTTTTACAGGAGAATGGTCTCACAGGTGAAGTATTATGAGTACATACAGTTACTTGCTCAGAGGAGATGCTTTATTTGAAGTATGTATGGGTTTGATGCAGTATTTAAAATGTTGTAATTGTTCAAAGATAAATTCTTGTTACCAGGATTTTGTAACTTAAATATGAAAATTTTATCCAGGTTTCAACTTGGAAGAAATTAGTTTCTGAAATAGTTTTTCAGATTGAATCTCCAGTGTGGACCTTTGCCTATTTACAAGAAAGGACATAATTTTTAAATGCCAAATTACTTCATCATAAAAAAATTTTGGGGGGTAAATTTGTTTTTCCCAAAACTTTCCAGAATTTAAAAGTGGTTTGAACTGTGGAAACCTATAAAAGGTCAAAGAGGAGGGCATTCTTCTGACATGTCTTTCTAATTTCTGTCACTTCAGAGGTCATGGTACCCGTACTGTATTGCTGTTACCTAACCAGAGGTGCCTCTGAGTGATGAGTCAGAGCTTTACTTAATTTGCAATAGGCAAGGGCCTCATGAAGAATCTGGTTACTTCCCAAATATATTTAAGGAAAGATATTTTTTAAAATTCTTGCCTTCCCCAAATGATTTTAGTTTAGGAATAAGTGATACTGACAAAGTATAACATCTCTCATTCCCTGATCATTTTATCCTTCTCAGAGATGCCTCGTTTTCCTAACAAGAAAATTGAGAGACTGAATCTACTTCATACATGATCATCTTCTTAGAAAGAAAAATTGTATTGTTCTAAGACACCAGACCAGGACCTTGCTGGTGTGGTGACATGCCATACATAAACAAATGTTTCTCAGTTAGATGTTTAAATAAGTGAAGCTTCTGTGAAGTCTATCACAGAGCTCTCTGCCAAGTGACCCTCTCCTCCCTGGCCTCAACTCTTAGATGTCTCTGTTTTGCCCAGGATTCACCTTCTACTTGCTATAACCACAGCCATTTGGGGAGACAGAAATGGAGAAGTGGGATTGGTGTTGCACCCCAACTTAATATTCTGGCCAAGGTATAGTCCCCAAGACCCTTTGCCTAATATACCCCCTAATACATCTGAGACCAGAGTGGCTTGAGAGGCAAGAGTTGAGACTGGGTGGGATATGGACATCTGTAGATTTTTAAAGGCCTTGAGTGATTCTGGTGTGCAGCCAGGGTTGAGAACCATTGGGCTAGATCAGAAGATAGAAAAAGGAGAAATAAAGCGATGCAGTCTCACTCAGGTAGATTATCAGTTATAGAACACCATTAACTCATCTTTGGCCTGTGGCTGTCTCACAGGGGTCTGTCTCTAGCCCTGGTCACCCCCAACTTAGGAACTCATTCACAGATGTTCACCCTCCTCAACACAAGGGCACCACAGAGGGAGGAGAGTCCCCTTTCCTGCCTCCTGATGCCCTGCTTATGAGTTTGTTTTCGTGAGTTCATATAAATACCTACCTTTTCCCTGAGTGACTGACACACAGAATGACCACCCCCTGCAAGAGAGGCCATGCCCGCTCACAGAATCATGGAACTCGTCTGGTAAATTCCAGCATGGTCTTGTAGGCTTGCACGCACACGCGTGCACGCACACACACAGCGTAGCAGGGGCATCATGCCCCAATCATACAGCTGCCCCTCATTCCTCTTCCACTAGACTTGGGAGAGAGGCGGGGGTGTTCAGTAAGAAAGACCAGTGGCCCCACTGCGTGACTGAGGGAGAGCCCAGCACCAGAGCAGTCTGCGGAGGAGCTGGTGGGATCTTTGAGAAGGGAGATTTTAAAGGGCAGCTTACATAAAAAGAAACGAAATTGAGTTATTTGTAGTGAGGTGGGTGGACCTAGAGTCTGTCACACAGAGTGAAGTAAGTCAGAAAGAGAGAAACAAATACCGTATGCTAACACATATATATGGAATCTAAAAAAAAAAAAAAAAAAAATGGTTCTGAAGAACCTAGGGGCAGGACAGGAATAAAGACGCAGACCTACTAGAGAATGGACTTGAGGACACGGGGAGGGGGAAGGGTAAGATGGGACGAAGTGAGAGAGTGACATGGACATACATACACTACCAAATGTAAAATAGCTAGTGGGAAGCAGCCACGTAGCACAGGGAGATGAGCTCAGTGCTTTGTGACCACCTAGAGGGGTGGGACAGGGAGGGTGGGAGGGAGGCTCAAGAGGGAGGAGATATGGGGATGTATGTATACATATAGCTGATTCACTTTGTGATACAGCAGAAACTACCACACCATTGTAAAGCAATTATACTCCAATAAAGATGTTAAAAAATGTAAAAAATAAAAACAAAATAAAGGGGGGCTTGTGACCCAGGGCAGCCAGCCCTCCTTCTCCAGAGACTTGCTGTTTCCATTCTCTGGGTTTCACTGGCTCAGGCCATTTTCCCAGGGACACACTTGGGTCTTCTAGAACATTTGGGTCTTTGTTTCATCTGTCCTGGGACCATCCCTGGGTTCTGCTAAAGCCCTCCAGCCGTCATTGTTATTGTGGTTTGATAGGCTTGCCGTTTCCTGAGGGTATTCCTTGAAGTTAAGGACTTAAGGGCCAAAGGGAATTTAGGGAGCATAGAACTGTGCTTGCTGGGAGCTTTCAGCCGCCAGTTTCTTAAGATCGTTCCTCGAGGAAGAATATGTTTGTTTGTTTGCTTTTTCATAGCTTCTTCCTTTAATTAAATTTATATTTGGGTGGTTAGATGGGGGTGGGGGTGGGAGGAGAACTGTCTGAGGCAGTAGAGTGGGTGGAATGGTTTTCAGGCGTCTCAGGCAAAAGTAGGAAAAAGGAGAAGTAGCTCTTCTCAGTCTGACTCCATACAGCAGTCTCTCTCCTCCTTCTGTCCAAATTTTATTTCCCCTACAGTAAGGATATCTAGTCACCAAATGATCACCTTGAGATTTTATTCATTCAATATGTTGAATAATAATAATAGCTAACACTCATATAGGGTTTCTGTAATATGCCAAGCACTGTTCTACGTGCTTTGTATTAATTCATTTAATTATTATGACAACCCTAAGTGATCAGTATGATTACTCTCCACATTGTATGGATGGGGGATCCGTACAAGAGATTAAATAACTTGCCCAAAGCCACACAGCTGGTACACGCAGACCCTGGATTACGTTGCAGGCAGTCTAGCTCTAGAACCCTTGCCCTTAACCAACCTGTAGTGCCTCTTATGATCTGTTATACTGTATTCAGTAAGTGCCATATTGTTTTAAAATACTTGTGGCCTTGTTGCCCATCTTTTAAAAATTCTTCTCATCTTTTATTTAATGCAGATGGTCTCAAAGTATGGTCAAGGGACCCCTGGGGAATCCCTAAGGCCCTTTCAGGGAATCTGCAAGATAACTATTTTCAAAGTAATAGTAAGATACTATTTGTCCTTTTCACTCTCATTCTCCCGCGAGCATTCAGTGGAGTTGTCAAGAATTTCATGACCTGTGATATCACAACAGATTGAATACCAAAACAGATATGAGAATCTAGCTGTTTTCTCTTAAGCCAGTTGTGTGAGAGTTTGGAAAAATGTGAAACAGTGCCACTCTTCTCACTATTTTTTTTGTTTTGTTTTGCATTTTAGAAAATCATGTTAACACATAATGGGTTTATGGGGTGTGTTTTTTTTTTTTGAATGAATGAATAAATAAATATTTGTCACATTTCTCTCTAAAATTAATATCTATAGCCCTTATAAACAGAAGCTCTTAAACAACTTGTTTTTAATGTAAAGAGATCCTGAGACCCAAAAGTTTGAGAATCACTTATTTAATGTATAAACCCTTGCTCTTCAAGTGTGGTTCATGGTATAGGAGCTTGTTAGAAATGCAGAATCTCGGGCCCTACCACACACCTACCAAATCAGAAACCAGTTGTAACAAGAGGTGATTGTTTGCATAGTGAAGGTTGAGAAGCATAGGCATAGAAGCTATGGACAAAGGCACTCTGCGACTCAGTGACCCTGGCTGAATTTCAGTATGGCGGGGCTTTGGAGGTTCCTGTCCCCAATTCTCTACCACCAAGGATCTGGGTGAGGTCTCCTCACCTGAGATTCTTCAGTCCCACTGTCTCTTCATTGGCTCTCCTACTGCGCAAGGCGGTTTTCACATCCCCATCAAAGTCAGCAGCCCCACAGCAGAGTTTATGGTCCTCAAACTCGTGTGCATCAGAATCACCTGGAGGGCTTGTTAAAGGCCGGGCACTGGGTTCTGCCCCCAAAAGTTCTGATCCATAGGCCTGAGAATTTGCAGTTCTAACAAGTTCCCAGGTGATGCTGATACTGTTGGTCTGGTACCATGCTCTGAAAACCACTGGTCTGTAGACAGTAGACTGAGAAGCCAAGCAGTGTTTATTCAAGTTGTTACATAATTACATCAAGCCCATATAATTATGGGAGCAATGTCTTAAACTTTCACATTTTCAAAACCAAGCTCTTAAAATACAAAATATCTCAAAAATTCAAAATTTCCAATTTTACTGGGGACACATCTGTATCTTTTAATAAATGGAAAGCAGTAAGGATTCAGGCAGGTCCCAGATCATTTAGAATACCCCTATTCTCTTAAAACAGTAGGAAGGCTAAGGTTCAGCTTCCTTCTTTACTAATTGCAAAATCACCACAAAATTTCAGTGAGGAGACATAAATAGCCTGTGAAATTCATTTATCTCCACTTTTTAAACTGATAACATGCCATTTGTCCACTTGGCCACAGAGCTGCTTAACCCCAGAAACCAGTAACAGATGAGCGTGGACCAGTGAATTTCCGTCCCCAGTCATGAGATACATGGTTAGAGCCATTGGATTTCCTCTGATTGAGAGCGGCCATAAATCCCTGGCCTGCTGTTAGTTCCCAGGCTTGCAAACCCAGTGCTGACTACTGATAAGAACCCTTCAGCGGGGTTTGCTGAGCTAAACAGGTGTCCGATGAAAAGTGTATAATCCTTGAAGATTATTTTTTCCCTAAAAGCAGCTAGTTACTCCAAAGCCATATAATCCAGACAGATGGGATTTGGGAGTACCTTGCCAAAGTCTGCCCTTTTGTCTTTGAGGAAGTTCATATGGTTTGGCTCCAGGTGGTAGAAGAAAAAGGTGTGCAAGGGTGAGGGTGGCTGCCTTTGGGAGGAAAATCCTTACCTGTGCCTACCCCCTTGCTGAAGAACATTATTCCACTCTGGTCTACTCTAATATTCTTAAAATATTACTTGTTTAAAAGGAAGGAATGTTTCATATTAAGCAAGGGTTAACCTTGCATTTAATATGCTGGGAGTTCAGTTAATTTGGGAATTTAGCCTGCGAAAACAAATTGTGACCTTGTCCAGATAGTTCCTTCCTTATCCTAATGGATCTGACTACAGGAAGGCAACTTTCTACCACTTTTTTTCTGACCCCTACGAGAGTTAACCATTTCAAACATTAGAGATCAGAGGTAGTTAACATGAGGACTGATTATCTTACTACAAGTAGGTCAGCCTTAACAGAGGTGAGGTTAAATTTGGGTCCCATGCAGTACAGCCTAGAAACGTTTACGTTTTTGCAGACATCACCTTGTTCTTACTTTCCCTGTAAGCAAATACCTTGATAATCTTTTGAATATAGTGTGTGGTCCATACACTGAAACTCAGACCTCACTTCCTTTGGGTAAGTAGTTCCAGTGAAGCAAAAGAAGCAGCTAGTTTCCCTCGAGATAGTAATCAAGATAGTTGATGTGGATGAAGGGCATACGGGCCAGTCAGCTTTCAGTTGCAAGTCTCCTGATCACAGAGTAAGTGCTATTCACCAGCACCTCTGGCTCACAGACAATTTAAAGGGAATAATTTCACCAGCGATTAATTATACTGCAGCTACTGGGATTTGTCCTCCAAACATCACTGTTTCCAGGCTGAACAGCCAGGTTTCCCCAGGGGTAGTTCAGGTTTTCTGATTGAAAGTATCCTGAGTTAAGGAAAGGTGTTAGAGCACCACGGGAATCTATTCACCAGGGGTGTATTGTACTTGTTTCAGATGCTTCAGGATAATACACCGGCTTCCAAGATAAGTGCTTTTTATTTCCCTGCATCTTAGATCAATTATTTGGAATCTTTTTGGTAAGTTAAATTTAAGAGCTGTAACTTAAAGCACCACATCTCTATAATCACTCAATAAGTAAATGTTCTTACCAAAAATTATTCTGTCAATGGGCTCTATAGTAATGATGATTTAAGGAGCCTAGAAAAAGTAGAAGGAAACAAAAGATGGCAAGAAATTCATTATTTAAAACATTCCATGTTATGGAGGTCAAGTCATGAAGCTCCACCAGCTACAGCTTTTTTGAGGACAAGTGCCTGCTGCAGGTAAAATTTAAATCATGTATTACATCAACCTCGTGCACAAATGGAGTAGAGGAGACATAGCACAACTTTTCCTGCTAAGCTACTGTACATATTTTAACATATTACCAGTGATTTCAGTTAACTCGTAAGGAACCAGAAATTTGTCCTTGGTCATTTTGGTTGTTGAAATGGATTCCATTTAAACCAAAAATTTCTCCTTCAGGAGAAGACTTCGTGGGCTTACAAATGGCTCTTAGCATTAAGTGTAAGTTCCTTCCACTGGTGTAAGCTCCTTGAGGGGCTCGTGAGTCCGAGAGGAGAAGGGAAAACTAACTGCAGGCAGTGCAATGATGCCTTCGGACAGTGGCGTTGTGTGGTCTGTAATGTTGGTGCCCATCATCCCTGAAAACCTGCTTGATGTTTTCTGGCTGGAGTTTGGGTTTGCAGTTTTTCCTCTCCCGCGTCCAAGAAAGTATCACTTCCTGGCAGGTGTCGGTAGCCTTTGCAGCCTTCGCTAGCGCAGTACAGACGTGTTCGCTGTCAGTGTCTGGTGGGCTCGGTGTACGTGGGCTCGCTGGGGCTCAGTCACAGACCACGGACTGTGTCCAAGGGAGTGTCCCAGGAGACAGCCACTTAACACGGTGGGAGCAGCAGGTGCCGGAAGGTCCATGCCTAGATGCTCTCTCTCCACAGACCCCAGGTTGCCTGAGAGTTCCAGTGGCCTAACCCATCTGGTCTCAGGCCCTGAGAAGGTATATGCTACTTCCTCAGGGTGTAAAAGCTTGCACTGTGTAAACTACCTTTGGGAGGGATTCTGGCTGCTTTCTCTTAGCCCAGTGTAGGGCTTGTGGGAAGAGAAGACAGAACAAAGAAATACATGTGCTTCCTGGGTAAGGTTGCTCATCACAGTGGGGACATAAGGTAGGGAGGGCACATACTACCTTCTGACCACTTTGGTTGTACAGAGATTTTTTTCTGCTGGGCTGGGGTGGTGGCAGGGGTGCTTTCTGTCCCCACTGTGGGGTTCAGATAAGAACCAATGAGGGGCTAGGGAATTTCACAGTCACTGCAGGAGACTTTTAATGGCAGGGTCTCTTGGACAAAAGTGGATGGTCCCATATCTGCGATACTGTGGCTCTTTTCCCCTCCCCTCCCCCCAACCCGCTGCCCCAGAAGTACAGAGCTGGGACCTCCAGCCGACGGAGTAAATTTCTCAGCATGTGCCAGGCACTTAGGGGGCAGGTGACAGATGTGCCAGTTATCTGTGTTCTGAAGTTTGGGCACGCTTTGTACTCTGGTGACAGAGAGCTCTTCCCCACATTGACGGGGCACGATCTGGGCTGGATTCTGCACAGTGGTCGTCAGCGTTAGCATTCCTGACATACTGCTCTTGAAAGCCGTGGTGTGCAGCCGAATGAGGTGTCGACAGTGGTTTGACTGTCAAATTTTGTGGTGCTTGTTTGCATTCAATCAAATACTTTGCACTTAAACATGAGTTAAAGAGACAAGTCAAAAAGACTTCAACAAAACCTAAAGTTAAATATATGCCTATCCTTTATAATAGCGTTCAGATTAAAACCATCAAAATGCAAAATGTTGTGGTTATACCCCTCCAGGGTCAGAGTGAATTTCTTTTTCTATATTTTTGCATTTACAGTGATTCTGAGAGGCAGGAAAATGCATCAGAGGCATTGATTTCTTCTAACAAAAAATCCAAAATTGAGAAAATTCTTGAAATGCGGCCATTTTGAAAATGTAGATAAAGAAGAAAAATGCTGAAGATTTGGGTGGTTTACAGAAGCAGCATGATTTGTAATTGCTGCCACCTACTGTATGTGGTTGATGTTTGTTTAAATTTAGGAAGTTCATGAAGGTGAGGCTGTTGAAATAGATAATTAGAGCAAGGTAGACATCATTAGTTTATAACATTTCTTCTCTACTCCATAAGTGGCTCTTATTACCGAGACAGCTGCCAGCTTTCATCATACCTTCAAGTGGGTTTAAAGTTTTCTCATTTTAACTTCCTCTGCCAAGGAACCTTCACAGCAATGCTGTCGAGTGCGCGTTCAAAAGCTTACCGTGCTCAGGCTTTTCTGAGTTCACATGAAACTGTGTGTCTTAAGGAAGTTGTTTTGCTTTAATTTGTAGAAGCAACGGTTGGATTATAAATTAATTTCCATGAAAGAGGTGAAAATAGAGCTAGTGGAGCTGGTATGAGTTGCAGCAGTTGACTTAAAAGACATTCTTTTATTAGTCCTAAAACAAAGCTTCAGATCAGCCGCTAGTTAAATGTAACAAGCAATATAGGATCTCAGTCAACAGAGGCCCTTCTCTTTTATTAAGACCCAGCTGTCAAAGGGTCATTCGGTCCTTCCTGTGGAAAACAACTCGCCCATTAATGTTTGGGGTGGTCCCTCGACAGGATTTCTGAGTGAGTGCCTGACATTTAGTTTTTGAAAGGATCTAAAGCTGGGGCACTTGGACGTTGAGACTTATCAGAAGTAACGTGTTCAACCTTAGCTTCGTTAAATATGCCACAGTGTATGTCTGGAATGCTGCCACCAGCTACGTGAATTGACTTACAGGGCTGCTATAAAAGATTCAGGAGCATAAACTTCGTGGAGATCAAATCACTGTAGCTGGGAAGAGACTATACATAAAATTAATGCACTTCTCTGATGTGATGTTTTTACCTTGTTGCTACTTATATTATTTCAAGTGGCCCCTGTTCCAATGTCTGAAAACACCACAGTGAGGTCCACTTTTGCTTTTTCTGCCCTAGGCTATTTGCTTTCTAGAAGGAAGGCCAAGCAGATTCTCCTGAAAGCCACTCTCTGATCTGGGCCGTCTCTCCTACCTGGCCTACTGGAAGAGTGTACATCTTAGAATATCTCTACCACCACCATGAGCGGCACATCAGCATCAAGGCCATCAGCAGAGCTACGGGCATGTGCCCACATGACATCGCCACCACTCTGCAGCACCTCCACATGATTGACAGAGGGACGGCAGGTGAGTACTGGTGCCCTGGGCGACCCGGCTGCCTCTTAAGCATCTTACATAAGAAAGGGTCCCTAGGCTTCCCTGGTGGCGCAGTGGTTGAGAATCTGCCTGCCAACGCAGGGGACACGGGTTCGAGCCCTGGTCTGGGAGGATCCCACATGCCCGCGGAGCGACTGGGCCCGTGAGCCACAACTACTGAGCCTGCACGTCTGGAGCCTGTGCTCCCCAACGAGAGAGGCCGTGACACTGAGAGGCCCGTGCACTGCGATGAAGAGTGGCCCCCGCTCACCGCAACTAGAGGAAGCCCTCGCACAGAAACAAAGACCCAACACAGCCAATAAATAAATAAATAAATAAATAAAATTTATTTAAAAAAAAGAAGAAAGAAAGGGTCCCTAAAGTTAGGTGGCTTCATTCCGGTGAAAGATAAGAGGTTCCCCAACGGTATTATCAAAACCTTTCTCCTAAAAAGAAAAACAGGAAATGACCCTTTTTTGCTGGCCAGATTTCAATTTGCTGTATCCTTTCATTGATGAGCTTTCTGGCTTTCCTAACCCAGGTAATATTAGTGCTAGCATACGTCAATATGTGAAGGTGAAATGAAATTTCAGCTGTTGATTGCACTTGTTCTGCCTCTCACATTACAGATTTGTCCATCATTAGACGGGAAAAGTTGATATTGGGCCACATGGAAAGTTGAAAACCTGTTCCCGGACTAATGAGCTTGATCCAGAGAGTCTGAGGTGGACCCCAATTTTAATTTCTAATGCTGCTAGTTTCTGAAGAAGAACGAGAAGCTGAAAAAGAGGTAATTTGGCTTCATCAGCCTAAGTTGTGTAACTTCAATCTTGTAGCATTCTGAAGCTAAGAAAGTCATTAACATCATTGTCAAAAGCTTGGTTATCTAGAGAGCTCGTGAAATGATATGGCACTAATTTATCCTAACTGAGGTTGCATGGTAAGACATGATAATTTTATTGAGTATGAAAAATGAAACATTTATCATTGATCACAAAGCAGCATTTTTCACTACTGACAGCATGTAATCAGATCAAATTTGGTGCTGAGCTCCAAGGCTGCAATGTCAATCGATTCTTTGTGTTTATGAACTTGCTTAAAGTGCTCCATGCCAGTGAGCATGTAATGTAGTGATAAAGGACTCAAACCAATTCGCTGCATCATTAATACTGCTAAATATCCCATGAAACCCAATCTTCTTTGATTTGTTATCCTAACTGATGCAAAAGAATTCTGAGATGATGCAGCTGGAATGCTGCTTGGCTGGCTGACTGTCCTGATCAGAAATGACTTAGAGATCCTTTGCCTTTGATCCTTAGAGGCTCTGGCTGTGTAACTGCCCTCTCACTAGCCCGCTATTTTTACCCTCCCCCCTTAGGCTGAGCGGCTAATGGAACAAGCTAGCTGCTGGGAAAAGGAGGAGCAAGAAATCCTGTCATCTAGAGCTAACAGTAGGCAATCACCTGCAAAAGTACAATCGAAAAATAAATATTTGCATTCCCCGGAGAGCCGGCCAGTGGCAGGGGAGCGAGGGCAGCTAATGGAGCTGTCTAAAGAGAGCAGTGAAGAGGAAGAGGAAGAGGAGGAAGAGGAGGAAGAGGAGGAAGGAGGAGAGGAGGAAGAGGAAGGAGGAGGAGGAGGAGAAGAAGAAGAAGAAATATTCAAAGCTCTCCTCCAAGGTTGACTAAACCACAGTCAGTTGCCATAAGAGAAAGGTATGTGTCTGTTTAGATTTTCCGTCCAAGTCAGTTTCAGTCACATGTTATTTATCATTGCAAACATTCTATCTATTAGTATTTGTTTCACTCTCCATTCTTTAGATGTAGTTTATTTGTATCCAGTCCCACTGATCATGTATCGTCATCGTTTAGCTTACAGTCATGATTGTGTTTATTCTTTGTGGTTTGTTAATGTTGTGACAGGAAACCAGGGACAGGCAGGCTTGCTAGTCTGGTAGTTACTGCCACCTGCTGGTTCATGGGACTGGAGTAAATCAGGCTATGGGAACAGAAAAGGGCCCAGGGGAGCACTTAAACCACACTTCAGTGAATTTTGATGAAAACACCAAGGCCGAGAGAGGATAGGAGACTTGTCCAAGGTCACACAACTCTTTAGAGATGGAGGCAGAACCAGATGAGTGCTCAGACTCCAAGCCCAGCACTCCTGATGCTATTTCTTGTTCTTGGCATAGAATTGTTAGAAGGTATTTTAAGCCCTTCAGTTTAATGCTATTTTGCTTTATGCAAGTACACATTACTGAAATGTCTCATATCTTAGTAGCCTGGTGGTTTCTCTAGATACACATACCCTGTGCAGAAAGTAAAAAATTGATTTTGTCTTTAGGTAACTGCTCAACCCAGAGCTGATATCTTTGTCTTTAGTATCTATCTGTGACATAGAGAGGGACCAGACACTGTAGGATAGCCAAGACTAATAGTGACAGAGCAAGTTAAGGCTGTGCCCCAAGGCCACCCTATGTGGTGTCTGTCAAAGAACCTGCTGTTCTGACTCCCAGCTTGGCGTGCCTTTATGTAAGCCTGGCAATCTTCTAGTGGAAGGGCAGCTGTGGGGAGGTGCTAGAAAGGAGCATCCCATAGAGTGGACTTTAGGCTTATGGATAATATTTTGATTTCTTACAAGGAAAATGTATTCATGCATTATGTATACAACAAAAGAAATTTGTTTTAAAAACATAAAAAACCAGAATTATCCAAGGCATGATAAATGCCTACTGTCATATAAATGGACTCAACCTAAAGAAAACCAGTTCTGTATATTGGCTATACTTATGTTTGGGAAAATTCTAATGGATTAGGGAGAGAGCAGGCCAGCTGGGGGGATTAATAATTTTAAGTGTTAAATTACAGAATGTGACTATCAGGATTTATATGTGCACTTCAGTGAACATTCAGACAGTTAAAAATGTGAGACACGATAATTCTTGGATACATTTTACTTAGAGTTTGAGTTTTAACCAAGCATATTGAACCCTTCTTTGCAATGTATTTTCAGTAATTTTTCAGACCCATTATTGACAGATTACATCTTAGCAGCAAATCTGCCTATTCTTCTTATATTTGAATTTTGTATCATTGAGTACTTTTTGCTTGGAAAAAAAAAAGCATTTTATATTTGCAATTATGGAGAGTCATTTGTGCCAACCCGTAGAACAATTAGAAAAAAAATTTTATATCTTATGTAAATAAGACACTTTCCACATGTCTTTAGATTTTCTTTAGATGCCATCTATGTTAAAATATTTTGGGGAATTCCCTGGCGGTCCAGTGGTTAGGACTGCGCGCTTCCACTGCCAGGGGCCAAGATCCCACAAGCCTCGCGGAACGGCCAAAAAAAGAAAAAAAGTAGAATTATCAGTGATATCCCTGCAGCCACCAATACATGACTCTAACATTGTAAACAGAGTAATTCTTTCTTCAAGTACCCTTTCTTCTTTTGCATCATTCCTGACGTCCTATGAAATGGGGAACAAGTAGGCTAGTCTTGTACACCATCATATATCTTACAGTGCTTTGCACATAGTAGGTGCTCCTTGAACAGTTATCAAGTATTAAAATGCGTGACCCAGTGGCTAGTTGATTGTTGAAACGATTATAGAAACATTGGTGTCCATGATGACTTAATCACTATGATATACGGGATTGTGAAGCCAGCAGGTACTACTGGAAAATACATGCTAGAAAAGCAAACCTTAGCTTTTAAAATCTGCAGTTCAGCTGCTAGGATGTTCCCTCTCAAAGCATCTGCTTGAGTAAACAATTGTTTTATTTGGAAAGCACTTGCCTCTGTAGTAGGAGCCCGAGAGGGATGTTAAACATCAAATGGAAGGTTAAGTACAAAGACATTACAGAAGTTTTTACGTGTAAGAGTCTCAGACACGCGTTCAGTACATGTTTGCTGCATATCGACTCAACACTGTAATTTCTCATGAGCTCTGATGTATTATGTTTGGCATTAATTTCAGAGGCCTTTTGTGCTAAAGAAGAAAAGGGGTCGTAAACGCAGAAGGATCAACAGCAGTGTAACAACTGAGACCATTTCAGAGACGACAGAAGTACTGAACGAGCCCTTGACAACTCAGACGAAGAGAGGCCAATGCCACAGCTGGAGCCTACCTGTGAGATTGAAGTAGAGGAGGATGGCGGGAAGCCAGTGCTGAGAAAGCATTCCAACATCAGCCTGGGAAGAAAAGACAGACAGAGGAAGAGGAAGGAAAAGACAATCATTGCTTTAAGAGTGCTGACCCTTGTAGAAGTAAGTGGAGGAATTATAAAAACCTTACCCTTGTGAATATCTGTCTATTATTGCCAAAAAGCAGGCACCTGAATTCTACCCAAAGGCATTTCTGAGGCTGTACCAACCCACTAGAAATAAGTGCTCATCTGTCCTTTCTCATTCATAAAAGGTTCTATCCCTTCTTCCTGGAATTGGATTTTTATGTTCAACAACTTTAGAAGTTTAACATAGACCAGAACATCCCTCTAGGTGGGTTCATCTTACTTTCCAGAAATTGGCTTATCCTCAAAAATTTTGAAGTCTGTCAATAAGAAACATATTGCACTTCCTTGATTCTAATATGTACTTTTTTTCACATTTAACATTTCTGAAATCAGGGTATATATTATTATTGATGTGAGCATTGAATGCAGTAGTTTCTTTTTTCCTGAAAAACAAATATTAGTAAATTGATGATGTATCCTATAATCAGTGGTGTCTTTGTATATGTTCTTATCAAGAATCATCTAAAACCTACCCACACCATCACTATTAGCTTTGATAATATAGGATAATGTGGAAATCAAGAGATTATCCTTCCTTTCAAATTACTGTTTTACAGTTGCTATTGGCAGGGACACCCCACCCCATCCTCTAAAAAAAATATTAAACACCACTGACTCCTCTTTGATGCCCTATTTAAAAGAAACCATCCCTTGCCTGTCAGGCTGGGAACTTGAGCTTCCAGCTCAATCATGAGGATTTGTGGGACAGTCTGTACTCTACAGTGGAAACGACTCTATTCAAAACCTTACTTTATTTCAGTCTAGAGAACAGGCCATCTCACGTCCCTGGAAACCACAGGTTATCACTCTTGCCTTTGAAAAGCCACAGTTTTAAGAACATGCGCAAGCAGCTCCTCGACTTTCTTAATTAACAAGAATACTGTTGCCACATACATACTTCGCTGAGGCAGTGACATTTCACCCTGGGTATAGAAGAACCAAGCCTTGTTTGTTAGTTTCCTTAAACAAATAAACATACAAAAACAACTGCAGAAAGAGGTCATTTTTTTGGTGTGGAATTTGAGCCTTATTTCCGCTTCTTAGCTGTCTTCTCAGGAGCCTGTACAAGAATCATCACTGCCTTCATGCTCCACTTTGTGCCACTTGCCTTTAAAAATTCCAGGTTGCCATATTATACCTGATTCCTTTCAGGATCTTCTTTCTTAAAAAATAATTATTGGAAAACTCATCTTCTGACTTAGAGGGGTTTCCTACAAACGCTGATAGGTCTAGTAGTAGCACGTGGAATAAGAATGTGGAATCCGAGGTCATTGGCATGCCTGTTGCCTGTCCATACGTATAGACATATGAACATAGTGAGATGTCTATTAACTGGAGATTGTACTTTGCACTTCTGAAGGAATCAGTCTACAGCACCGATCTTTTTCAGGCTAGCCAATTTGAATGTAATACATTTCAGGTAAGTTTACGTGTAATCCTTTTATTACATAAATGAGCTAAGAGCTTACCCTGTTCTGCACTGATTGGATTAGATATCCAATCTGGCAAACTGGGATCTCTGTTCCACACTGATTATTAGATCTTGTTTTTGTTCTCCAAAATAGTGTTTCTAATAAGGCTATTTCTCTTTGTGAAGCTTTTCCTTTAAATTGACCCCTCTAGGAGATCAGTATAATCTTTAATTTTATAAAGATCTTAAGACTTGGGTGTTTTATATTTGTATTTATTCATATATTTACTTGTTTGCTTGCTTATATTTATATAAATATATTTATAATATATATATTTACATATTTATATTCATATGTGCATATAGGTACAGTAAAAATAAGGTTAGCTGAGCTAAAATGAACTTGACAGTTATGGTTTGTTTCTTATTGAATATTCAAACCATACATTTGCACATTGATCCAAAATGCAATGTGGATAGAATTAGTGATAAAAAGAATACCTGTATTTTAAATGTTCAATAATTTCATGGTAATTACATTATAGTTTGTGTCATCCAGAAATGATGATCCTGGAGTAGATTACAGATGTATTTATGTTCTGGTTATTTAGTTATTTGTTCATTTGTTTCAGAGGTACATAGTTTATTTTTATGCCAGAGAGAACATTCAAATCAAAGTAAATAATGTCATCTGAGATCATTTCAATCCAGTAAATGTCCACAAGCTGAAGTTCACTTTCTCAGGATAAATATGCAAGTTAGACTTCTATTCATTTCTCCAGTACAGTGGTGATTGGGATATGAGCTAACTTTAACCCTTTCCCCTGCATTTCCTAATTTGCAAATATTCAAATTGATTCTTTTCACATTGTGGAATTCCAGGCTTTTGTATCAGAGAGTATCTTGCTTGTCAAACTCACATAAGTTTAGTATAGTGGCCTGTATCCATGTGCTTCCTATAAAAAGCACAACTTTCTGTTAAGAGTGGGTTGTGTGTGGAGGTGTGTGGTGTGTGCACCATATATTGTTTTCCAGGCCTAGGTTATTTACTCCGTTTATACCACAATATTATTCTGTATTAGGTTTGACTGTGTCGTTAGCATCAACTCTTAAAATGCTAAATTGAAAGCAGTATGTGCTAAATTATTTAGAAAAATGAATTCAAGTTGTTCATGGTGATGCTTTCTAAGATTTTATTTTCCTTCCTCTCTCTTTCTGTCTGTCTCCTCACTAAGACAATATGGATGATGATGCAAATAACTTGAAAGAAGCCAGTTAGAGGACAATCCTGAACCTCTAAAGTGCAAACAGTGGCCAAAAGGAACAAAGCGTGGTCTATCTAAGTGGAGACCAAAACAAAGAGAGGAAGACTGGATTTTTTAAACTGAACTTGTACACCCCGCCAGAGAAACACCCATGGAGCCCGATGACCAGGTAACAGTGGAAAGAACAGAAGGAGACTCCAGCAGACAAACCAGCCCCCGCTCCCACCAGGACTGAGGAGGAGGTCAAGGAAGCCGTGGAACCCCTGCTGCCTGGGGACGAAAACAGAAGGGAGGAAGTGTGTGCACCTGTAAGTCCAAATAAATCGCCAGGTGAAAAACCTGAAGACGATCTAATCAAACCCGAGGAGGAAGAGGAGGAGGAGGAGGAGGAGGAGGAAGAGGAGGAGGAAGAAGAAGGAAATGTAGAAAAAGACCCCTGTGGTGCCAAAAGTCAGGAAAGAGAGGAGCCCGACGTCTGCACGGACAAAGAAGACCCTGTGCATTTGGATGATCATGAAGAGGAGGAGGAAGAGGATGAAGAGCCATCTCACAATGAGGGGCATGATGCAGATGATGAAGATGACAGTCACATGGAGTCTGCCGAATCGGAGAAGGAAGAACGCCCAAGAGAAGCCTTCAAAGAAGTACTGGAAAACCAGGAGGCTTTTTTAGACCTTAGTGTGCAGCCTGATCATTCAAACCCAGAGGTCCTAATGGACTGTGGCGTTGACCTTACAGCTTCGTGTAACAGTGAACCTAAGGAGCTTGCTGGAGCCACTGAAACTGCCCCTGAATCTGATGAGGAACCCACAGGAGAACAGGCACAGGAGCAGGACCGAAAGAACAGTGAAGAAGTAGATTCTGAGTTCAAAGAGGGAAACACAGCAACCTTGGAAATCGACTCTGAGACCGTCCAAGCGGTTCAGTCCTTGACCCAGGAGAACAGTGAACAGGACGATACCTTTCAGGATTGTGCCGAGACTCAAGAGGCCTGTAGAAGCCTACAGAACTACACCCACGCAGACCAAAGCCCACAGATCGCCGCCGCTCTAGACGACTGCCAGCAGTCGGACCACAGCAGCCCAGTTTCATCCGTCCATTCCCACCCCAGCCAGTCAGTACGTTCTGTCAACAGCCCAAGTGTCCCTGCCCTGGAAAACAGCTATGCCCAAATCAGCCCAGATCAAAATGCCATCTCAGTGCCATCTTTGCAGAACATGGAAACCAGTCCAATGATGGATGTCCCATCCGTTTCAGATCACTCACAGCAAGTCGTAGACAGCGGGTTTAGTGACCTGGGCAGTATCGAGAGTACAACTGAGAACTACGAGAACCCCAGCAGCTATGATTCCACGATGGGTGGTGGCAGCATTTGTGGAAACGGCTCTTCACAGAACAGCTGCTCCTATAGCAACCTCAGCTCCAGCAGTCTGACACAGAGCAGCTGCGCTGTCACCCAGCAGATGTCCAACATCAGTGGGAGCTGCAGCATGCTGCAGCAGACCAGCATCAGCTCTCCCCCGACCTGCAGCGTCAAGTCCCCTCAAGGCTGCGTGGTGGACAGGCCCCCGAGCAGCAGCCAGCAGCTGGCTCAGTGTAGCATGGCAGCTAACTTCTCGCCGCCCATGCAGCTGGCTGAGATCCCCGAGACCGGCAGTGCCAGCCTTGGCTTATATGAACGGATGGGTCAGAGTGATTTTGGGGCTGGGCATTACCCACAGCCGTCAGCCACCTTCAGCCTTGCCAAACTACAGCAGTTAACTAATACACTTATTGATCATTCATTGCCTTACAGCCATTCCGCTGCTGTAACTTCCTATGCAAACAGTGCCTCTTTGTCCACACCATTAAGTAACACAGGGCTTGTTCAGCTTTCTCAGTCTCCACACTCCGTCCCTGGGGGACCCCAAGCACAAGCTACCATGACCCCACCCCCCAACCTGACTCCTCCTCCGATGAATCTGCCACCGCCTCTTTTGCAACGGAACATGGCGGCATCAAATATTGGCATCTCCCACAGCCAAAGACTGCAAACCCAGATTGCCAGCAAGGGCCACGTCTCCATGAGAACCAAATCGGCATCTCTGTCACCAGCCGCCGCCACCCACCAGTCGCAAATCTATGGGCGCTCCCAGACTGTAGCCATGCAGGGTCCTGCACGGACTTTAACGATGCAAAGAGGCATGAACATGAGTGTGAACTTGATGCCATCCCCGGCCTACAATGTCAACTCTGTGAACATGAACATGAACACTCTCAATGCCATGAATGGGTACAGCATGTCCCAGCCGATGATGAACAGTGGCTACCACAGCAATCATGGCTACATGAATCAAACACCCCAATACCCTATGCAGATGCAGATGGGCATGATGGGAACCCAGCCATATGCCCAGCAGCCAATGCAGACCCCGCCCCACAGTAACATGATGTACACGGCCCCCGGGCATCACGGCTACATGAACCCGGGCATGTCCAAACAGTCTCTCAATGGGTCCCTACATGAGAAGGTAGGTAGGCAAAATGGGCAGTCACAGAACCCCTGGGCATCACTCTCGGATTGATCTGCACAAATACCTTTGAAGAGTACGATTTCAAAACCAGCAATTGGTGTGAATGCAAAAAACATTTGTTGGCACCATTTATTTAAAAAAAAAAAAAAAAAAAAGCTGTATGCAGCAGAAAGCCTTATACAAGTTGTTTTTCTTTCTTCTTTTTTCTTTTTTCCTTTTTCTTTTTTGGTACCTTTGTTTCTGTTACTTTTATATGAAATTCTCTGCAAAGGAAGGCCTCTCTTTGGACTACAGTTTGGAGGCAGCCACTTGCTGTGCCTGCTTCCATTAAACAATGTGGATATCAAGCCCCGTGCCCCAGCCCACCCCCAATTATCTGTTTTAATACTGAACCTAGAGTTTTTTTTTTCTTCCCCGTCTACTCCATGTAAATGCCTTTAGCATTTCAGTTATTGTATATTTTGTTTGAGGTGACACTTCAGCATGCCGCTAATGTCTTTGTTAGTGACAGTGCATTTTGTAGTACTGTACAAGTGTTGTGCTAACGGTAAGCCATTTCTTAAGTTTTTTGCCTTGATTAGGGTGCCCTAATTTGAGGGTTAAAAAAAAAACTATATTTTTGTTAATTATAAAACTGTAAAGAGCTATAAAAGCTATTCCCATTTGGTTAGTCAAAAGGGTTTTATTGCTAAATGTTTGGTGTAAAGTTGAGACCCTTTTCCATTTTGGTGACAGATTTCTTTGGGGAAAAAAAGGCAGCTTTCTGTTTTATAAATGCAGACTTCTGTTTATTGAATGAAGCATATCTCAGTGTTTATCTGTCAGGTTTTGAAACATTTCATATATGTCCAAATACTTGGCAGGATTTAAAAAAAAATAGTGAATTTGGTGTAAAGTTGCTATTTTATGGAAATGCCTCTAACTTTACATTTTCATTCCATCTGTAGATTTTTCTATCTTTATAAAATATTGGAGTTATTTTTTAAGGAAAAATAGAGAAGTAGCTTGTGAATAGCTCAAACTAAGCTTACAAATCGCATGTAAAAAAGCAAAAAAGTTAGTTTGTGTCTGTTATATTGCTTCCTTTTTTGTAGCCTTTGTACCTGTACAGGGTGACTGTAAGGGCCAAGCAGGGGAGAGGCGTAATCCTTGTATAAAATAGAGCCAGCGACACTCTTGTAATTTATCTGTTCTCTTTTAGTCAGTCACTTCAAAAAAAAAAAAAAAACAAAAACAAAAAAACAAAAAAAGCTGTACATTTTAACATAAAATAGAATTAGATGGAAGGGGGGGGTTGGGCCATTTTAGCCTCTTGTGTCCTGTCATATTATGATTGATAGAGAATGACCAATTGAACTGTATCATAGTGTCACCTCTCAGAACACATACACATTTTGGGAAAATAAATTATTTAGTGTAAATCGGAGTTAGAGATTTTTCTGATTTGTTTTGACTTTGTGGGAGGGGGTTGGCAATAAATAAGAGTAATATCTAATAAAACCATCACATATACCAATACCTATTTAATAAATTAATTATAATGGATTTTAATGCTTTTCATGAAAGTTTTTTTTATGCTAGTGCATACCTTCTGTATGCCAATCATTGTCTTTAAAATAAAGTGAATTTGTTTTTTTCTTTTGACTTTGATCTTCATTTGCAAAGGGATCCTGCCCAAAATATCCAGCTGCCTCATTTATACAGTCTGTATAACTCCCCTCAGGGCCTAGTCACAGTGGTAGCAAACTTCATTTTTTAAAGATGAATACAAAAAACACCCAATTTGGACTTGTATGTTTGAAAAATCATTTTCTTGAAAAAGGCGTGAAAGTTTTGCTCTGTTGTGAATGAGTGCATTGGATGTTATTTTTTAGAATCTAAAGTTTAGATTCTAAAAAAAGAAAAAAAAAGGTCATTGTTCACAGACGTTATCTTACGGCATTCAGAGAAGTTCTGTCTGACCGTTAAAACATTTGCTTATTCAAGTGACAGGCCTTGAAATGAATGCTTGACTTGGCACCCACGTGGAAAGGAGGACAGGACATACGGCCCCGAGTCACAGGTCCCGATGGAGGGAGGCTGCCCGGCAGGGTTTTGCCTTCTGAACTCACCCTGATTATCTTTTCCCCACAGTTACGAAGCAGTCTGGGCTTAGTGTCAAGATTTTATCTTTTGGTCCCTTCTCCCACAACTGCATAGCCAGTGGAGGGAATACCTGTAGTGGCTGAGGAGGGCTTCCAAGAAGACGCGTCTGCGAGGGCTGTCATCACCACGGGGAGAAGAGAAGCTTTAAGGTGCTTTGCTGGTAGGAGAGGAAACCTCTCATCCCCCTTCAGAGCGGAGGAAGCGGAATCGATGGTGTGCTGCCTGTTGGAATCAACTGCTGGCATCTGTTCGGGAGCTGCTGAGGATATTAGCAGCCCAGTGGATCCACACCTCAGGCAAGAGGCTGCCCCAGCCTGGAAGCGGGGCGGGGGCGGGGGCGGGGGGGGGGGGACCTGCTAACCAGCTGAAAGGGAAACCAGGCAGAACCTCCCACAGGCCCCACCTTGGAAACTCATGTTTGGTCTCTTCTCTTGGGTAAGTAAGGTTCTTTGGAACTGAGATGGTCCTCTGTTCCCATGTGTTGCAATGGCTTGTAACCCCACGCTTGTGGTTTGTGTGGCATCTGGGCTTTCCCCCACTCTGCCTGCCTCATAGTCCTCCCGGGAACTTGAGGACAAGTCCCAGTCACTGCCCCAGACCTGCCGCACCAGAATTTAAGAACAGTACGGGGACTCCTTGTGTTTCACAGGCTCCCTAGGGATTGCGGCATAGCCAGAAAGGGGAGCCCCTCTGCTGGCCCTAAGTCTTAACGTTCATTGACAGAAGGGAAAGGCTTGGTATAGGAGGGAAAACTGCTGATCTGAGGTGGCCTCAGATCACCCTGCCCGCTGCTCTGCAGTTCCTTACTCTCACTTAGAGAAATCAGCTCAGCTTTAAATGTGACACCAGCGATCTGCGAGAACAGGAGCTTGGATTCATCAGGACTGAAAACAGAGTCACCATTAGGTGAGATTCATCAGCAGGCCACATCTTGTAAACCAGTAATGTGTTCTTTCATTTATAAGAGGCTTAACAAGTGGTTGTCAGTTGCAGCCTTTATTTTTTACCGGCACAGGTGGGTGCCTGCCCAGGTGTGAAGGCATCGGCTTTCCTCGCCAACATTACAGTTTTAGAAACAATGGCTCGCAAATAGTATCACAAAAATAATGACTCACAAACATCCACCCTATGTAGGAAATGGGGCAGTTTCTCCAGTTTACCCATGAGGGGATTGAGGCTCAAACAAGCTAACCTAATTGCCCAAACACACTCAGCTGAAATCTGTGAGCAGAAACAAACTCGGTTCTCTCCAAATCACAGCCCTTTGTCCTAGAACACTTCACTCTGGGAAAAAGCCCTAACTTGTCATCTCTCTGATTTAAAGGCTTAGGTAACAAATACATGATGCTTTTAAAGTTGTTAGGTGCTCTACATATATAGGTCACTTTGTTGTTACAAGCAGTACTGGTTTACAGTACAAGTACTGTTATATTATGAAGCAGGACCTTCAATTTCTCGGTACCCACACTCCTGGTTTTCCTTCCCCCTCCTCCATCTTCTTTCCTGGATCTGCCTCCCAACAAACAAACACTGAGGCCTGGGGCTCCCTCTCTGTTTTCTCTCATTATCTCACCCAGTACAATGACTTCCAACACCACCTCTATGCAGATAACGCCCAGGATTATGTCTCTAGTAGTGGACCTTCCTTTGAGCTCTCTCTAGATTCAAGGTGAAATGACATGGGACGCCTTTTGTATGTCTTAGACATGATATAACTGGTGATGTCCAGCCCCCTACCCCCATTTCTGGCCCTGTCAACCCCATCTCAGTATTAAGGCACCACCAAGAAACCGAATCACTATCTTCCAAGTCTCTCGCCCCTCCCAGCAGGTTCTGTGTATTCCCCAAGATAATTCCAAAATAATCTTGAATACTAGTCCCCTGGCACTATCTTAGTCCAGACCATCTTCCTCCTTCCTGTCAACAGTTCCACAGCCTCCTTACTGGTTGCCTCCTCCCTACAGTCCATTCTCTCTACTTCAGTCAGGGTGATATTTTTTTCTTTCCAGAATGATCTTCTTAAACAGATCAGACCATTCCGCTGCTTAAGATTCATCGGTGGTTCTTATTGCACTTGGAATAAAGTCCAGTCTTTCTACCCTTCTGCGTCCACCTGCACTCTCACCCACAAGCTCCAGCTTCACTGATGGGCAGTTCCTGAAACACACCACCTCAGGTTAGAAACACATCTCTTTGCCACTTTGGTGCCACTTCACCTGTGCTGTTCCTCAGCCTAGAATGTTCCCTCCCCATTTGGCAGGTGCTCTCCTTCAAGTCTCAGCTCATCCCATCCGCTCAGGTCTTCTTCAACCACCCCATCTAAAGTGGGTTTTTCCCCATCCCATCCCCATGCTTCTCCACCTCAGTACCTGCTTCCCTCATTCCACTTTATCACAGCATACATTTTTGCGTTGGCCTCCTAACCCAAATTTTAGCATGTGGTAGGTTCTCAAATACTTGTTGACCAAATGAATATTTTATTTCTGAAGAATGTAAATGCCTTTGCAAAAACTTCTGTTCCTTGGATTTCCCTGGTGGCTCAGTGGTTAAGAATCTGCCTGCCAATGCAGGGGACGTGGGTTCGAGCCCTGGTCCGGGAAGATCCCACATGCCGCGGAGCAACTAAGACTGTGCACCACAACTACTGAGCCTACACTCTAGAGCCCGCAATCCACAACTACTGAAGCCTGTGCACCTAGAGCCCGTGCTCCTCAACAAGAGAAGCCACCGCAAGGAGAAGCCCGTGCACCGCAATGAAGAGTAGCCCCCACTCGCCGCAACTAGAGAAAGCCCACGCGCAGCAACGAAGACCCAACGCAGCCAAAAATAAATAAATTTATTAAAAAAACAAAAAACTTCTGTTCCTCCTTTCTCCTATCCCTGGCTCCCATCTTAAAGAGACCAGACCTCCAACTTCTGCTTTCCTCAGCAGGACTTACAGCCCCACAAAGAGGTGGGAGCGTGTGGGAAGGTGGAGAGAGAACACCGAAAGAGCACTCCAAGGAACACCAGCACTGGACCTGTCCTTCCCACATACGGATTCATTTAAGTGTAAATACTTCATTATGATGGATAAAAGTAACATTTTATTAAAATGGAAATATTTCTTTCTTTCTGGATAAGTAATAGATCAGACCTAGGAGATAACTGAGTTTAGAGGGGGCTATTGGGATCCTATGATGGGAAGGTCTAGGTAGGGGCCACTAGAATCCCTTTTCGTCTACATCTCTTTCCCAAAAGCCTGTGTATATGGCTCCCCTTACACCCAAATCTGAGTCATTATGAGGACCCATTATGGGCCAAGGTGACCATCCCAGAGCAGATACTAGGCGGTCCCAGGAAGCCCTACCAGCCACAGGGGCCCAGGCCACAGGTCCTCCTCTCTGGCACAAAAGCAGGGCAGCCGCCCTAAAGTTACAGGGTGACCCTCAGGTGGCTTTACAAAGCTGCTGAGCC
Source organism: Balaenoptera musculus (assembly GCF_009873245.2). Lineage (NCBI taxonomy): Eukaryota > Metazoa > Chordata > Mammalia > Artiodactyla > Balaenopteridae > Balaenoptera > Balaenoptera musculus. Next base: position 59,876,456 of record NC_045800.1, on the reverse strand, counting down.
CGTAGTGGGCCCCTTTTCCTGTTTTCCCCGTAGGCCTTTATCAGGCAGTTTTGGTTTCTGGTCCTGGACTGCTGGCATCTCCATCAGCATCTCTCTCTCTGGGTTCTGTCTGGTTTCCAGTTCCTGGTTCTAGAAGCCATCTCTCCCCGCCTGGTGCCTGCTGCTGTTTTCTCCTCAAGAATGAGAATCACGCGGTCATGGTGACTGGCTTAGCTCTCAGGGGCGTGGGCATCTCCACACCTGAGCTCACCCGGCTGCCTGGTCCTCTCATTCCAGGGCAAACACCTTTGCAAATACTTTCTGCCGGGGCTGAAAACAAGCTCATGTTGCTTTGACTAGAATCAGAACAAAAGAAGCTTCCCCAAGTTCCGGTCCCCCAAAGATTGTCTCCATCCAAAATTATAAAGTCAAACTCTTGTTCAAATTTACCAGAATTTGTTGAATTTTTCTGGGTAGTGGCGCTTCTGGCTAAGATTCTGAACAGCCCTGGCTCCCTGAGGAAGATAGGGGAGCCCAAAGCGGGGGGCCTCTGTGCAGGGGACCGCCACTCCCTACCCCTACCAGATGAATTGCTCTTTGCCGCCTCCAGAGAGCAGCATCTATGGATGGTGACCTGAGCCTGGGGGTTCCATCGAAAGGAAGATGCAGGAGCCACCGGTAAGGAAACGCGCGTCTTCCCCATGCCCACCCCCCACCCCGGACAGCCGACTCACTAACAATGGGTGCAAACTCTCCTGCAACAGCTCTCGCAGGCACTTTTCTGTGGTTAGAAAATCAAGTTATATTTTTAAATTATTTTTTAAAGAATGTGACTTTCAGACAAAGCCAAATATTTAATCACAGCACAATGTCTACACATCTTTAAATCCTTTTCCGCATCCATCTTACCAAAAAAAAAAAAAAAAAAAAAACGGCGCATGCGTGCTCACTTGCAGCCAGTTCCGCTGGGAAGCCCGTCTGCCCCATTTTGCTGTGAAGCCAAGTGCTGGCCTCCTACCGGAGGCCACTATGAATTACCCGCTCTGTTCACCAGCCCCTGGGAAGTTTAAGATTGTTTCGAAGGAGTCAAGCTTTGGTTTCACGTCCCTTCTCTGTGACGAAGTCACAGGCCAGAGCTATTTTCAGCCTTCCCCCGTCATTCCCGAGTATCCTGCGCACCCCGTGAGGGGGCCTTACAGCTCCTTCTCACCAGCCTTCTCACCGTCCCCGCCGTGCCGGGCCTGTCGCCTCTGCTGCACCAGTTGCTGGTCCAGTTCCCGGAGCTGCTTCAGAAAGCCCCGGTTGGGTAGGACACAGCGGTTCTTGGCCACTTGTTGGATGGCGTCCACCAGGGTCATGTTCCTGTGGATCATCAGGTAGGCCAGGACGAGAGTCGCCGACCGGCTGCGGCCCATGGCGCAGTGAACCAGGATCTTATCTGCAATGGAGTGGGGAGAGGAAACACCCCCATTGTAGGGGCAGGGTGGCCGGAGGTTGGGGCATAGGTGTGGGGCTCACGCAGAGCCAGCTCAGATCCTGACTCTCCCACTATTGTAGGACCCTGGGCAGGTTACTGAGTGGCTGGGAGCCCCAGCTTCCCCATTTGTACAATGGGATACTGTCAGTATCCTCTTCATTAGGGTCGGTGTGAAGGCAATTGGTGCAAAGCAACTTGGTACACTGCTTGGTGCATATTAAAGGTTCAATAAGTCACAGATGTTGTTATTGTTGCCTCGGTGAGGAGGAGGAGGGATTGAAACTGATGCTTCCTACCTGCCAAAGCACCTCCAAGGAAGAGCCTTATGAGTTTTTTTTAACGCTCACTTTTAATATATTTATAATATATTCATATTATTTATTTACTTAATGCTTACTTATTTTGAATAGGGCAGCCACTAGGGTTCAAATTTCAAAAGGTATAAAATGATGGCATTGAAAAGCCTCCCACCCACCTCCTCAGTTCCCCAAAGCAACAAGTATTACCAATTTCTTCTTCTGGAGAATTATCTGTGCATATACATAGCAAAAATATATTTTTTCTCTTATTTTCTTGCCCAAAAGGTAGCAAGCTTTACACACTTTTCTCTACCTTGCTTCTTCCATTTAACAATATATCTTGGAGACCTTTGTATATCAGTCTCTGAGGAGTTCTCTCTTTGTTATTTTTTCTTGTGGCTGCACAGAGTTCCTCTGTATGGATGAACCATAATCCACTTTAAACGGGGTGCATTTCATCCCGTCCACAGCTGCAGGTGGATTGTGGAGGAATGCAGGCTTTCTGCACCATTTGCAGTGCTGCTGCATTTGACCTCGGATAAGGAGAGAGCACCCACAGTCCCAAAGGGCCCTTTGAGGGACCGAGACAGCGGGTGCAGTCTGCTTGCCGTGGAGTCTGTGAGCATTCATGTGGCCGCGGGAGCCTGCAGAACCCTGGCCTTCTCTCTTGCAGTCCTGCGTTAGAGAGTCGGTTCTGCTACTAACCACCTGGGTGTGGGGTAAGCCACTCAGCCTGTGGCGCCTCGACTTCCTCAACTGTCAAAAGGGGCAGCACCCTCAGATCAGCTGTGAGCAAAGCCAACTGAGTAAAAATCACATGGTCAGATTTTTTAAAAATTAAAAGTTTTATTGTGTCACGTGGTATAACCAGGGGATGAATATTCTTATAACTTAGGTGACCAAATTGTCATCTAGATCAGCGGTTCTCTAAGCATGAGCCAAGACCCTAGGGGTTCCCAAGGGTACTCTGAGGAGATCTGTGGAGTTAACATTATTTTCAAAATAGTACTATGGCGGTGTTTGTCTTTCACTGTTTTGACATTTGCACTGATGGTACAAAGGCAGTGGTGGGAAGAACTGCTGGTGCCTTAGCGTGAGTTATGGCAGGGACACTGAACTGTAGTAGTAATCATTGCATTCACCACCAAGCACTCTTGGGGAAAAAACAAGCCAATTTCCCTTAAGAATATCTTTGATGAAGCAGTAAAAATTAATTGTATCGAATTTCAGCCCTTGGTTACACTTCTTAATATTCTGTGTGATGAAATGGGATGTGTACATAAAGCACTCTGGCTGCATACCGAAGTACGATTGTTATCTCAAGGAAAAGCTTATGGGAGATTGAGTTGCAAGCTGAATTAGCCACTGTTTCGTGAAACACCATTTTTACCTAAAAGAGTAAATGACAGAAAAACCATGGTAATTCAAACTTGGGTATTTGGCAGACTTTTTCTAGAAAGTGAACAAAGTGAGCCTTTCACATCAAAGAAAACAATTGAGAGTATCTGTTGCCAGTGATAAAATGCAAGCTTTCAAGCAAAAATTAGAATTTTGGAAAACTTGTATCTACTGTGAGATTGACAGTTTCGCAATACTCAAGATTTTTCTGTTAAGATCGGCAGTCATATTAACAAATGTGTCTTCTGACAATGTACAGTGAAAGTGTCAACATTTGGAAGATCTGCATAACTTAGTAAACAAGATTTTCCACATAACCAATGTGAGATATTACAAAATCATGTGTGGGTAAAAAATCCATTCAAAGTGCAAGAGAGACCAATGGATTTTCATGTAACAGAGTACGAAGTTTATAGATGTGGTTTCAGATTCCACATCACAACTCACCTTTCAGACGCTATCACTTGTCAAGTTTTGGTGTAGTATCAAAGAGGAATATCCACAGTTTTCTGAAAAGGCTGTTAACATATCCCTTCCTTCTCCAGCTATATATCTGAGTAAGGCTGGATTTTCTCCATATACTTCCACCAAGACACCATATCACAACAGACTGAATGCAGAAGCAGATATAAAAACCCACCTGGATTCTCATAAGCCTAGCATCAAAGAGATTTGCAAAAATGTAAAATAATGCCATGCTTCTCCCCACTTTATTTTGGAAAATATAATTTTTTTCATAAAAATATGTTAATATGCAATGGGTTCACTTTATTAGTTTTAAATAAATAAATATTTTTAAAATTTTCAGTTCTTATTTCTAATAGAGTAGATATTGATAGATCTACCCTACATAAATGCTCTTTGAGGCCTTCAATAATTTTTAGGAGTGTGAAAGGGATCTGAGACCATAAAGGTTGAGAACTGGAAGATATAGAAGAATCTCCACACTGGACTTCCCTGGTGGTCCAGTGGTTAAGAATCCCCCTGCCAATGCAGGAGACACAGGTTCGAGCCCTGGTCTGGGAAGATCCCACATACCACAGGGCAGCTAAGCCGGTGCACCACAACTACTGAGCCCATGCCCTAGAGCCCGTGAGCCACAACTACTGAAGCCCTTGCGCCTAGAGCCCATGCTCCGCAACAGGAGAAGCCGCCGCAATGAGAAGCCCGTGCACCACAACGAAGAGTAGCTCCCGCTCGCCACGACTACACAACTAGAGAAAGCCCTCCACAAGAAAAAAGCTCCCTTCCGCCACTATCATGGCAACAGCTGGGCTGAATGAGAAATCACCATGAGAAGCAGCTTTCCATCCTTCAGGCCTCCATTTGGTGGCGCTCTAGAGCTCACAAAGCACCTCAACATGTTTTATCTCATTTCATCCTTAATACAGCCATCAAGGTTTCATTATCCTCATCCCTGCTTTACAGATGGGGAAACAGCCGAGGCGAAATGACTGCTAGAGGTCACCCAGAAAGATGGTGCCATCTCTAGAAATAGTTCAAAGCAACTTGTTATTGAGACCCTACTGTGTGGTGGCTACTTGCTGCTGTGCTCTGGGGACAGAAAAAGTAATGAGATTAGCGTCTCTGGCTGTCCCCAGCACTGCCACCACTGCCATCCCAGTGACGGCCCTCTCCTGCGGTTCTGGGATCCCTTTGCTGGGGTCAGGGTGGCTGGGGCAGCTTGAGCTGTGTGACCCCGGTGCTGTCCCTGTTCCTGAGTCTTATGCCTGAGGCCTGGAAGGATGACCAAGGAGACACTCATGGACATCACTGGGTTTATGGAGCACCAGCAGGAGATGAGAAGGGCTTGGCAAAGAACACTTCTGAATGGACGTGGCTCCCCGTGTCCCTCTCACCTCCACTCCCCACCTGCCTCATGGGACCAAGCCCAGGACAGCGGTGATGGTCAGCAACCGCGGCAGCATGAGCCGTGCAAGTGGGCCCAATACCAGGCACCAGGATTCTCTTTCCCCACCCACCCCAGCTGGAGAGGCCTGCACACCCCTCCCTATGGTAAGGACCCTGCTGGTGGCCTTTCCACACACACAGTGCTGACACAGAAGGCGCCCATAAAGAACTGTTAATTTTATCACGATTCGTTTCCACGAATCTCCACAGGCTAAGCATGCGGGCCTCCAATCCCCATCGCTGAGCTGCAAGAGTGTGGCCGCCTTTTCCCCGTGCACCTGGGCCAGAAAGGCCAGAGGGCGAGAAGCAGGGCGGCTTCTTCAGTGCTGGGTGGGGTTTGGGGGCGGCTGGCCCAGCTCATGGACATGACTGTCCTCCTGGAGTGGAATGTCTACCTCTGGTATTCTAATCCCCACAGACTGTTCCAGAGGCTGCCTGGCCCCTCGCCAGCTCTGCTGATAACTAAAGCGTTTCTTCCTCCACTGGCAAAAAGGGTAATTCTTTCTGTCATGACTAAAGACTTGAAACAGACGAAAGCTGTAGTTCATTAAGTCTTTAGGGAGCCTGAAGTCTGTGAAGCGGGAGGAGGGGGAGGGGAGAGAGAAGGGGAAGGGGATGGGGGTCCTCCGCTCCAGCAGAAGCTCCTCCCGGCTGAATTTTGCTTTCACGACAGCAGCACTAATGCCGTCAGCCGTGTGAGCTTGGTGGGCCTCCTAGGGTAGAGGACCTGTCCCCGGAGTCTCAGGGCACTGCTCCCTCTTTGCTCTGTGGCTCTGCTAAGCACCACCCTTTGGGGCCCAGCGTTGGATGGTGAGAAACTGCTCTCAGGAGAGTTCGGGAGACATGCAAGGAAGGCTGCATTCAGCCTGTTCTGGCCCACACCAGAGGAAGCCGAAGGGAGCATTGTCAGGCTTGGCATTTTCTAGGTCAGTGGCTTTCACACTTCTTTGTGTGACAGCCCCCTCCCGCCCCGTGCAAATCATAAAATTCACAGCTAACAAGTACATGGGTTCAGCCTACCCCATATCTTCCAAGCACTTTATATGTTCGTTGTAGTCAGTCCTCAGAACAACCTGATGAGGTAGATGAAATTAGTATCCCTGTTTTATCGAGGAGGTAGCTGAAGTGCAGGGAAGCAATGTGTCTGAGTCACACAGCTGGGAAGTGGCAGGACTTTGATTCAAGCCCAGGCCACTGAAGCCAGAGGACTTAGATGTTAAAGGGGCTTCACAGGTATGTGTGTATCAGACAAGAGTTTCACAAAATAATTTGTGCTTTTATTACATGCAGTGTACGCTGATGTCTTCTACTCTTTCCTAATCTTTTCAATTTTTGCTTTTTTTAAAGAAATCCTAGTCAAAGCCACTAAATTGATTTTACAACCCACTGATAGGCCACAATTTATGTTTGAAAAATGATGGTTTCAATTAAATATTTCTCCTTTGGCCTTCACCAAAAGGTGAATTCCCACAATCTTAGGAAGAAAAGCCAAATCCAGAACCTCTACTGTTTACCTAATGGCACGTTTTCACTGGCAACCAGAAGGTGGGCCTCTGTCACTCAAATCAGATGTATAGGCTAAGCCTGTTATCACCAACCACCCCCTGACTTCCTTGGTTTGTGGAGGAGGCCCTTTGTCTCCCACTCACTACCTTGGAACCTGCAAAAGCAGAGTTCCTACTTCTCCCAAAATAGTTCTGCACACATGGAAGTCCTCAGAAAAAGGATGCATGGCATGTTTTAGAACTGCCAGGGGGCAGGCTTGTATGTGCTGCAGTGGGTCAGGATACCCTTAAAATACCCTGAAAATCTGGTCTGATTAAAGCTCAGAAGCGCCGGAGAAACAGCCTCTTGCTCAAACACAGACTTCATTTATTTCTTCAAACCTACCGTATCCATAATAGATTATAAGATGGCTTCCAAAGCAGCCTGTGGACTGTTTGTTCAAGAAAAAGAAAGAATAAAAGGAGAGTGGTGATACTAAAATCTGATCTTTAGAGCCTCATGGTATCCGCCCTGGGATTTCTAAGAAGATTTCATTAAATTAAAACCACAGTAACTCAGCTCTGAGGGTGCTGTGCCAGGAGCAGTGAAGGCAGTCCAAATGGGGCTCCCGTGGCAGTATGTTGTCCGTACTTCTTTTTCTGACGAAGAGTGACAAGTTCAGTTGTTTTAGATCCTATAACCAGCTGGAATGTCTCACCTTCCATGATATTGGGTGACCTCTTATACAGCAAAGTCACCAGATGCTCAAAATAAGGACAAAGGACTCTTCCGTGAGGCCTGAGTGACAGAAGCGATGCCCGCTGGTCCCTGATTAACTCTGTGACCCTCAGCACATCAGTTGGCTTCTCTGGGTCTCTGTTTCCCCAGCTCTCAGGGCAGAACACTGGACTAGATTATCTCTAAGATTTTTCAAGAGTGTCTGAGGTTGCCTGGTGAGTTCTTTCGGAAGGGTCAGATCAGGGTAGGGCAGACACAGGGGTGGGTCCCATGTGGCTGATAACAGACCACACGTACAGCTTTGCAGCACCACAAGGGATGCTTTTCAAAAAGAGGGAACGAGACTGGCTGTGAGGAGCAGTGGTGGGAAACGGTATACAATAAGCTGAAACTAGCCAAGGAAGAACAGGAAAGACAGAGGAAAAAGACATGTCTTTGCCTTTTGGCCAGACTGTCCATCAACACCTCTTACATCAAGAGTATAATAAGAAACATACGAGTGCGTCTGGCTCCTAAAATGCTACAGGAGTGTCCCGTGGTTCTCCAGGGCGTGACTAGACCCTTCCAGGCTGCCTACTGCCTGTGCCATAGAGGCTGAGCACACGCCATCTCCACGTATGGAGTCTCTGACAATGCTGACGAGCTTTTTATTTTGTTACTCTGACTACTCAGGGCACAGGTTACAAACTGACAGCCATTGGGTTTCTTTTGTTTGGGCTGTGCCGCGTTTTAAGAGATTTTTAATTTGTTGCCAACACTTAAAATTTGAGCAATTTTACGTTAAAATCCAGATTGGAGACTTTTCCTGAAAAGTCAGATCCGCCATATTGGCACTGATTCTCACAAGACAATCATTGGCTGGGACTGAGTAGCAGCTGTCCCCTTTGTAGGGGATATGGGGCTCTCAGCTCAGCCACAATCACCCTGTCCCCTCACCCCATGGCCACACGCAGCCAGCGTCATTCATTTATGGCCTCTGCCTGGTCCTGAAGGGTTGGGGTTTGAGCCCTCAGCTTGAGGAAGTCTTTAGATATGCAAATACAAAGGGCACAGAGAAGGGAGTCTGGCCTCCCACTGGCAACAGGGTCCTGTCCTGCTCCCCATCCCTAGCCAGCTGGTCTAGGCCCACACACCCTGCATGTCCTCTGACCTGTGGATATGCTTTTCCCTCTTGACCCTTTCTCGGCTAGGTGCTTTCGACCACCCGGTCTGTCTACCTGTCACGATCCACACCAGCCTGACATCTCCACATCGATGCTCTGAGATCTGCCCAGGCCTAAACATATGACCCCAAAGCCCATTCTTTCCTAATCCGGCAGTGGGGGCAGACTCTAAAATGGCATGCCAGGACCCTGGCAGGCTATCCTATGCGTGTATCATACCACTGTAGTTCAAAGTTGGAATGTCTTTTTTTCCTTTTTTTTTACCCCCTCTGGGGTTTGGAAACTTTATTATGATGATGTGCACGTGCTGGTGTGGTTATGTGCTTCGTGGTGCGAGACCTCTCTTTATCAAACACATCTGACAGCCTGCTGCGCACCAGGTTCTAGGCTAAGTGCTTTTTGTGGGTTACTGCTGATCCTCATTATAACCTTTCAAGGTAAATATTTTCATCACCGGATGGAGAAATCAAGGCTTAGAAATCACATTGTTGTGCAGCGTGAATTTGAATGCAGCCTTGTCTTCTCCAAAGCCTTCCAGGCCCCTTCCATTAAGGGGATGGTTGAAGATATAGTAACGGCAAGCTGAGCACATTAAACAGAATCGGAAGGATCGTGTGGTGGTAGCTTTTTGTTTTTTCATGTCAAATATGTTTTCAGTTAACTTCAAATACTGTGAGGCGAATTTCACCTTATGGTGATGAGTCAGAGTCCGGTTGCTTTTTTGATCCTGCTTGGAAACCCAGAATGTGCCTAACACAAAAGATGGTCCATAAATAGACTCATAAAAAGGATGACTTTGAAATGAGGTATCCCCTAAGACAAGAACTTCAGCTCTGTGGGGTTTTTTTTTTTTTTTTCCTTCCCTCTGTCATAGCCTTCTGAGCCAAAATAAAGACAAACTCTGGCCAGCTGCAGGTTGCAGTTCCTGAAACAGGCCAGTTGGTCAGTCACTGAGCCTTGTAATCCCAACCACTTGTGGTAAGAAAAGGCCTTTAGTAACTGTATACCTTGAATTATGTGATGGCCCCGTTAAAGGGTGTGTGACACATGGGGCTGAAGTCAGAGCACAGATCAGGGAGTTGAAGTCCCTCTGGCCTCTGTGGAAAGTCACTGAGATACATCCTGCAGTAATCACGGCATGTTGGCTCAGCCAGATGCATACCTACACTGTGCCCTTCTCTCCAGAATAGCCTCGTAGACTACCTGGATTAGGGCCGCGAAAACTGCATTTTGGGTACAAGGACTAGCGCTGTGATTTAAAAGACGGTTAATTAACTTCGGGAAACTTGGACATCATGAGTGCAAAACTCAGATTCTCAAATATAGTTTTGCCACTTAGAAAGAATAGGTTGTCAGCTTTCTACAGGAGGGTTCACTAGACTGAATATGACTAGGGTGGGAGGATGAGGGAGGCAGGTATGAACTTGGTTGGCTGGCAGGAGAATCTGAAGTCTCCCCTAGATTCCCACTCAAGTCAGCTCCCTGAGGGTTTTCGAGCATCGAGGCCCTTGGCTATTAGTCTGGTCTCTGGACCCAGGCACAATTAGCACCTTGTCAGCATCCCACCTTTGAGGGCTCCCAACCACCCCTGGCGTTCAAAAGATGGCTGCTGTGCCTTAGGGAAGACAGATTCAGGCCAAAGGCCTCTCCTCTGAGCCCTCCTGATTCTGATTTCCCATAGCGGCAACCAAGGGCCAAACCCCAGCAGCAGCAAGCTCAGTGGTGCTCACAGCCTCCAGGGGAGCAGACATTTCCAGCAACCCTGGCAGGGCGGGATTTGCGAGGGGAACTTACTTAAAGTGTGCAGATGCCCCTTCCCACCAGCTGAGGGGCGGGGCCTCAGGCTGGGGGTGGGGCCCTAGGACTGGGGCGGGGCCTTGAGGTGGCCAAGGGCTGGGGGCGGGGCCGTGTGCGGGCCGAAGGTCTCTTACTGTGATCGTAGCGGAGCGCAGCATCAATGAAAGCGGCCGCTGGGTAGAAGAAGACGCTGAGGTCGAAGGTGGGCAGGTCATCGGCCTCGACGCCGTGGTACTCGATGGCCATGTCGCGGGTAGTAGTCGGGCCCGGTGTCTACGTTCCAGCTGCCGTGGGCCGCGTTCAGCACGTGCGTGAAACCTGCCTTCTGCAGCCTGTAGCGGTCCAGCGCCGTCGCCCTGGGTGCGAGGGAGAGAGGCTGGTCGGCTGTGCGGAGCCTTGGCCTGGACCTGGGGGAAAGTCGGGGGCAGCCCACGGGTTTCTGCTCTCGATTCCAGCTTCCAAAATAAGGCCTAGCCGTTGAAATGAAGGACTTCCCTAGTCCAAGCCCTGCTCTTACTGACCCCTGGGCCGCTGTGCCCTATTCTTTCATTTTCTGTATTTCATTCAAATACAGAAAAGCTTGGTGCTGGAGACTCCAGTGGTCCACGGGAGTGGACTGTCAGCTGCCAGATCCCCTCTAAGGCCATCAGAATAACCTGTTCACAGGCAAAGCTGAATGTAAGGGAGAGGGCCACCTTCATAGAGCCTCGGGGAGACCCTTTAAAGCGGGCCCCTCCTCTGAACCCTCTGGATGTTTACAGTGTTTGGAGGTTGGGGCTTGAATGAATGGTTTAAGATGGGTCATTCAGGGAATTCCCTGACGGTCCAGTAGTTAGGACTCCACCCTTCCACTGCAGGGGGGCATGGGTTCGATCCCTGTGAGGAGGACCTTAAGATCCCGCAAGCCCTGTGTTGTGCCCTCCCCCAAAAAAAACAAAAACAAAACTTGAAAAAAAAATAAGATGGGTCATTCAGTGTGAGGGTTTGATTGGGATCTGGCAAAATTCTTTTTTTAATAAACTTATTTATTTATTTATTTATTTATGGCTGTGTGGGTCTTCGTTTCTGTGCGAGGGCTTTCTCCAGTTGCGGCGAGCGGGGGCCACTCTTCATCGCAGTGCGTGGGCCTCTCATTATCGCGGCCTCTCTTGTTGCGGAGCACAGGCTCCAGACGCGCAGGCTCAGTAGTTGTGGCCCACGGGCCTAGTTGCTCCGCGGCATGTGGGATCTTCCCAGACCAGGGCTCGAACCCGTGTCCCCTGCATTGGCAGGCAGGCTCTCAACCACTGCGCCACCAGGGAAGCCCAGGATCTGGCAAAATTCTTAATCTTGATGTTCAAGAGATTGGTGAACACAGTGCAAAACCTTTGCTTTGATAAGTGAATCATTGTCTACTTGGGCAAAGCCACTGTTCTGAAGAGGAGAGCTGTTTGAGCAGTCTGTTATTGGAATTGATTTTAGGAAGTTCTTGAAGCCAAGAATTTCCAGGAACAAAGAGTAAAGGTCATGTTAAAGTAGGTGGCCTTAGAACATGGGGCAAAGGAAAGCAGGAGTTTATTTCGGCCTAGAAGGGCCAGGGGATACTTATTGGAGAGAGGGCTTTGAGCCTGCCTTACTACAAGTGTCAACACTTGGTGATGGAGGGGAAGAGCGGGAGGCAAGGGCACGCCCAAGCCAAAGAAATAGCACAACCTAAGGGATGGAGGCTGGAGATAACGAAGGCCTTTCAGGAAATGTTATTATTTCCTGTAACCAATCATTTATCCCCCAATTTAAGATTTAGAGTGTATTGGTGTGCCAGCACTGTCCTGGGTACTGATGATGCAGCAATAAGAAGGTTAGTCAAGGTCCCCTCGGGAAGCTTAGATTCTGATGGGGAAGCAAATAAGTGGATAAATAATTTCAGATAGCAGTAAGAGCTGTGTAGTAGAGTGACTGTGGTCCTGTTTTTGGTAAGGTAGTCAGGGAAGGCCCCTGACGGGGAGGTGGCATATTTAAGCTAAGACTGAGGGTGAATAAGGGCCCTAGGCAGGGAAGAGTTGGAGGGAAAGTGTTTCATCCAGGCAGAGGCAACAGCAAATGCTAAGAACAGAACGGAGACTAGGTGGTTGTAATAGCAAGGGTGGTAGTGGTACAAGGGGAAGCTGAAAAGGGGGGCTGGTTCACGGTGGGCCTGTAGGACCATAGGGAAGAGTTTGGATTTTACTCTAAGTAATGTGGTATGCCACATGCCACAGAGGAGTTTAAGGAAGGGCTGAGCATTGTTTACTTTTTTAAAGATCAGTCTGGCTGATGCATGGAGATGGGTTGGAGAGGAACAAAAAATAGAAGCGGGAGCTCTGTTGGAGGCTGTCATGGTTATACAGCCAAGAGAGGAAGGTGGCTGGACTAAGTCACAGCCGACTTGCTGATGGATGGGAATGGGGGCAGGGAGGAGGGGACTGGTTTGGCCAGAGCATAGCATATGAGAGGAGAGATGAGAAGGTCTGGAGAGGGAGTGTGGGATTTGACCATGGAGTGCTTGGATTGTCAGGATCTGCATTTGGGGGTCAAGGAGAGCTTTGATGGTGTTTGAGGAGGGTGATCCCATCTGAGCTTCGAGATGACATCTCCCTCAACAGCACAAAGCCCAGTTCTACAGCTCAGGGAAGAGGGTGACAACGGTCTGGAACTATAACAGTAAGAGGCTAAAAGTGGCAATGCGCTCCAGCTGAGGACTCATCTCAAGGCCACTGGTAAAAGGACGTGGGCAGAAGTGAGCATATTGGATGCCAACATGGATCAACACCCTGGGCGGGGAGGCTCCAGGCATTAGAAGCACAAGGCATGTCCCTCGGCCAAGGGCCCCTCATGTATCGCTGGTTTCCTGGGGCTTTTTATTGGTCATGAGAGGAACCACAGTGGAGTCCAGTGTTGGGAGAGGGAGACCTGAACACAGGCTTTGAGCTTTTAGAAACATGTGCAAACAGCCCATGGGAACTGAGGCGTGGGGAGATGGGGAGTTCCACCAAGCCCCGCAGCTGGCTTTAGGGCTGCCATCCTGACTACGAACCCATTCTGCTTTCAATTTTTCCTCAGAAAGGGTCTGTTTTTCATTTTTTCTCCTCATCCCAAAGTATGTATACAACAAACATTATGCTTTGGGGACATAGATCTGCGCTCAATTAAAGCCTCCACTAACGCAGTCCGTCTTACTGAGTAGCAATCAACCTTACTTTGAGGTTGAGCTCAGTGGAAAAATTAAAATTAACTGTCCTTGACAGGAAGTTCCTACCCACCATAAAGACTGGTCTCGCTGGGTTCCGCAGCTGGGTTTCAACATAATCAAATGGCAGTAACAGTTTGCACTTTGCTGCTTTGGGGGTCAAGGATCAGGGTAGATACTCAACAAGACTCATTGCGTGACACCTCTGCATTCACCTCGCCGCCCCACCAGAGCTGGTTTTTGACTGTGTCTGAGGGAGAGAAAGGGGCTCATGCAGAGGATTAGACCTGGTTGGGTATCCTGAAGCCCATTGCAGGTTTTCGGGCTCTGTGGCTACCTGGGCCCAGAAGGGGAGGTGGTGTCCTCACACACCCCTCTGGAGATTTCCCCCAGCTTGGTTTACTTAGAGTCCAGTTGAGGGCTCTGGGTGGTATCCACAGCAGGATGGGGATTTGCAAATACACAGAGTGACTCTCAGTAGACAGTGGCTGTTTTGGAGGCACGATCCCCAGTTGGCGCAGACACCTAGCTCATCTATCACTGGGAGTGGGGTGGGGTCGGAGGGTGCCGCCTGGTGCTGCGTTGTTTAATTTTCTTAACTTTCAGGGCCACCTGCTCAGATATGTGGGAAAGACTAAGAAATGTGCCTCTGCTGAAGGAGAAAAGCTCAGAAGAAAAACAGGGTTAAGAAGTTACTTCTAGGGCTTCCCTGGTAGCGCAGTGGTTGAGAATCTGCCTGCCAATGCAGGGGACACGGGTTCAAGCCCTGGTCTGGGAAGATCCCACATGCCGCGGAGCAACTAGGCCCGTGAGCCACAACTACTGAGCCTGTGCGTCTGGAGCCTGTGCTCCGCAACAAGAGAGGCCAAGACAGTGAGAGGCCCGCACACCGTGATGAAGAGTGGCCCCCGCTTGCCGCAACTAGAGAAAGCCCTCGCACAGAAACGAAGACCCAACACAGCTAAAAATAAATAATAAATAAATAATAATAAATAAAAAATTTAAAAAAAAAAAAAAAAAAAAAAGAAGTTACTTCTAGGATTTAGGTGATTCAGGAGCCTAAACAACAGTTTCTGGTTGTTTAAGAAAAATCCTAGGTGTAAGTAATCTATTGAGGACACAGGGTGGGAAGGGGAAGATGGACGAAGTGAGACAGTGGCATGGACATATATACCCCTACCAAATGTAAAATAGATAGCTAGTGAAATGCAGCTGCATAGCACAGGGAGATCAGCTCGGTGCTTTGTGGCCACCTAGAGGGGTGGGATAGGAGGGTGGGAGGGAGATGCAAGAGGGAGGAGATATGGGGATATATGTATATGTATAGCTGATTCACTTTGTGATACAGCAGAAGAAACTAACACAACAATGTAAAGCAATTACACTCCAATAAAGATACTTAAAAAATAAAAATAATATGTCATCTAATTAAAAATAACACATGTTCTATGCAGAATGTGGAAAACATATTCCCTCCCACCCACACACAAAAAAAAACACCTGTATTTCTACTCCCTAGAGATAAAGACTATTTGCCTTTTCATATAAGATCTTCCAGTTGTAAGGAGAAACTAACACACCATTGTAAAGCAGTTATACTCCAATAAAGATGTTAAAAAAAAAAAGATCTTCCAGTTGTTTTTTCCATGAATAGATTTGAATAATTTTATATAAGGTTGGGGTGGGGGTTACAATACTATATATACAGTTTCCAAAACTTTGCATGGTGATATATTGTAAACTTTTTTTTTTGAAGCATTTTTTAGTTTATTTATTATTTATTTTGGCTGCGTGGGTCTTCGTTGCTGCGTGTGGGCTTTCTCTAGCTGCGGCGAGCAGAGACTTCTCTTGTTGCAGAGCAGAGGCTCTAGGCGCGCGGGCTTCAGTAGTTGTGGCACGTGGGCTCAGTAGTTGTGGCTCATGGGCTCTAGAGCGCAGGCTCAGTAGTTGTGGCGCACGGGCTTAGTTGCTCCGCGGCATGTGAGGTCTTCCCGGACCAGGGCTCGAACCGTAACCCCTACATTGGCAGGTGGATTCTTAACCACTGCACCACCAGGGAAGCCCTGGCAGGTGGATTCTTAACCACTGTGCCACCAGGGAAGTCCCTGTAAACATCTTGTTAGGTCAACATACAGCCTTCAAATAGCTGCATACTATTCCATTCCATAGGTAAATCTCAATTTTACCTCACCAAGCTCCTAGCTTTGGACATTTTGTGTTCTCTCTCTCTCTTGTCTCTCTCGTCTGTCATCTCCTCGCTCCTGGATAGAGAGTGATGGGTGTTACAATAAGAAACACTGTAAACAAACAACTTGCTGTGTTTCTTTGGGCACATCTCTGTGTCCTTAGGAGAGATTTTTTTGAAGTGGAATTGCTGGGTCAACGGACATGAGCATTTTAAACACAGTTGATACTCGTTACTAAATTATCTTCCAGAAAGTTTGCTCAAATTAACATTCTGATTTTTGTTCATTGCTAATTTCATACACCAAAAAATGTCTCATTTTCATTAATTTATTTTAGCAATGAGGCTGAACATTTTCTCCACCTTGTTGGACTTGTACGGTTTTACTTTTGAAGAACGTTGTCACATCCCTGTTTTTGACCCAGATCTCTTTAGCTCTTCTCCCTGCCCATGAACCTCTGGCCTCGCTCTGGATTCTGAATCTGGGTTGGAGGGCCAAGGAAGGGACTTTCTTCCTCAGAGACCTTCCCTCCCTTCCTCCTTCTCCAGCCTGGCCCAGCCTCCTTCCAGCCCCTCAGAGTTCCTCCAGGAAACTTGCTTTAACCAGCATACCCTCCACGTTGAGGAGTGGCAAGTAAGAGCAGTCTCCCTGGGCAGAGCTCTTGGCATTCCACTTTTTCAGACCCCTTGGGGGCCCTCCTGATTCCCAGCCTACATACCTCAGCCCCTGTCCAGAAGTCCATTTCCCACAGTTGTGTGCTCTCACAGAGAGGACGAGGGACATGCAAGTACGCGTCTGTACAAGCCATCCACCAGCTGCCTTGCAGTGGGGAACCAGATGCTCCCGTGTTGCCAGGATTCTGCACCGGGCATTGACGAAAGTCCACGAAAGCTTGGGCAGTTCTCCGTACCCTCACGTCTGTGAGGACCCACTGAGTTCCCGCACCTAATCATGGACTCCTGTTCGCCCACGGCCCACATCCTGTAATCTGGCACCTTATTTATTCTGATGCGTGTGACACTTGTGGTGGCACGTCAGTTCGTGGGCGTGACCCTGATGGTGACCTTCTCCTTCTCTGGAGTCTTGACCACACCTACTCCTTGCAAGTGAATTTTAAAACAGCAGGCACATTTCTAGCTTTTGATCTCCCTCAATTCACCTGATATGAAAGCGAAATTCACTAGCTGTCTGGTGTTTTGGGTGTTCTTGTTACTTGCTGATGATGAAGCTGTTTGGCTGTGAGACTCTGCAGAAAACACAGGGCTCACAGGTGTAGTTTGTAAGCTTGACCCGCTGCATGAACCAAAACAGTGACCCTCTGGGACCCTCAGTTTTCTTTATTTGTTAAATAGAACCAATTACATTGGCAGTACTTTCCTTACAAGATTCTTGTAAAGTTGAGTGATGTGATATTCAAGTTTCTTTAAAAGGTTAAAAGATAAATTCCGGGGTGGGGGGCAAACAATAGGAAGATGCACGACAAAATGTTATCAGTGGTTATCTCTGGGTAACGGAATCATAGGGAATTTTATAATCTTTTGTCTGTGCTTTGTAAATTTTCAGTAATGAACATAACATATATTCACTTAGTGGGTAAATATATACCATGATTTTATTGATGTTCTATCCTTAGTTCTCAGGAGAGACTGTTGCAAAGACGTAAGGTGGTCTCGGTGTTTTTAACTCCTTAGCGATCTCTCCATCATCTTCCCCACCCCCCTAGGCTCTAGACCTCCAAGGATGGAGGCTAAGAGGGGAAAGACAATGCATGGGAAGCCTGGTTTCAAGAAGTGGTGTTGTATTAATCACTAGACTAGGCATTTGGCTAACCATGAAAGGAAATGGTTGACATCGCTGGGTGAAAAGCTGTCACCCAGCATGAGAAGGCCCAGCCGGGCCAGGGCCACCGCGTCTCACCCTGGGCACCTTGCTCGTGACTGGTGCCCAGTTGTACCTTAGTCGCCTTCGGTACCTGGCGGCTCAGAGTCTAGGTTTTCTAGTTCTTTCAGGTGACATTCAGCATGTTAAATTGTCAACCTTGGCTGTGTTTTTGCTGCCCACCCTGGAGAAGCAGGTCAAGTTTTAGCTCTACTTGGTGCCTCAAGGCTGAATTAGTTCTTTCTTTTTTGGGGGGAGAGATTGCAGCTGTCCAGGTGCACCAGTGAGAGGTCCTCTCTCGAGCTGAGGACCATCTCAGCCATTGATTTGCCTTCACCTCACTCTCCAGCCTCTTCGGCTACAGGCCAGCCCCAGAGCTGCCACTGGCTTCAGAGGCTGTTGGTCTGGTTGGGAGCAGAAAAGCAGAAAGGGTGAGCTGGAGAGACCCCTGGCAAGTGAGCTCAGGCTGGGTGGAGCTGGCACAGGCATTTGAAGAGTCAGGCTTTATAGGGAGGGGCTGCTGGCTGTCGATGACCCCAAAAGCCAGGCCTTGGAGGCGCCTGTAGTTATAATAAAAATAGGGCTCCCACCATTCAAGCAGAAGCAGAACAGCTTCACAGAGCCTTGGTGTTGGCTTATAGGGCTGCCTCTATCGTGAGAGGGAAGAGAGATTTCTCAATTATCCTGTTGCAGCCAAGCCTTACTCTGGGGAGCCTGTCCTGCCCGGGACTTTACAATCTCTTTGATGGTAGCCAGGATATTTCCCCTCCTGCTGACTACTGGGGAGAAACAAGACAGAAAGAAAAAAGAATTTGCTCAGAAAATGGAAGATGTGAATGAAATTTAAGTGAGAATATTTAAATTACAGAAATTTAGTGCTTTCAAGCATCCTCAAGCACTTCTGAAGCGCCCCCTTAGGGACTGCTGATTGATAAGAGGTGATGAATTATTCTTATCTCATCATCAATGCCGGTCCCTGGCTCTCTGGAGGGCAACCCTTGGTTAACCTAATTTGAATCTAATTTGTACGACTTAAAAGTAATAAAACAAGTACGTGCTTGAGCCTAATAAAGCCTAATTTATTTAATAAGACATTTCTTAAAGAATTTTACTTTAGAGCTGGAAGGGACCTTGGAAATCATCCCTTTATTTTACAAATAAAGAAACTGAGTCCCAGAACAATAAGATGTTTTGCCAAAGGCCGCATGGAATGGCCACCCACGCTGGAGGCTTGAACTCTCTGCCCCGAATCCTGCTGGAGGGCTTTCGCTCTACACAACACTGTCCCTAAGGTTCCCACTTGCAGATTCAGGCCCCCTACCAAGTTGTGGGAAATGGGTGGGAGAGGGTGCCTGTGCCTTGAGCCCTTGAGCGAGGAAGACTTCCGCACGAGGCCATCCAAAAGGTGGCTGCCTGGCCTGGACTGACCCCCGCCGCTGACCCAGCACATTCCACACCAGCCACATCCCTCTCCCGTCGGTGACCTCTTCTCGCCAGGCTGGGGTGATGGTGGAGTGGGTGGGAGGATGGGGGGGGACATCTCTGCTCTCCTCAGGCTGGTAAGCAACAGATACTTGGAGTCACCAGGCATCCCATTTGGTGATCCCCTTGGGATAAGCTGAGATTGAGAAAATGCTTTAGGCGTTCTGAAACCCACAGGCGTGTAGGGCTTTGATGTGGTACTGCCCCCTCAGGCTTCAGGCCACCCGGGTCCCTGGAAGGCCGGGACAGCATCTGTGGAGGGAGTAGGCTGGAGAAGGCCCATTAAGAGGGACTTCCTTCCTTCCCACCTGGACTTGGGTTCATGACAGCATCTCCTGGGAGAAATTCGACCAGGGGTGTTTTCTGTCCCAAGGCTGTCCTTAGCAGAGGGACGCTGAGTGGCAAAGTGTCGTGACTGTTCTTTACCTTCGTCTCACACTGTGAGTTGGATTTCCAGAAGCTGCCCGATCTCTAATAGTTCACACACAGTGGGTGTGCCAGGAACTGTGCTGAGAATCAGCTGTATTAACCCATTGAATCCACATCTTCTAGGTGAAGCAATTGAAGCTCAGAAAGCTTGAGTGACTTGCCCGAGGCCACATGGGAACCAGTATTTGACCCAGACCCTGTGGCTCTAGAGCAGATGCCCAGCCATTCTGTGCTTGAGGTGAGGGGAGTGGGGAAAGAGTGAGCTGGTTCTTGGGGGTCAGTCTGGTGCCCAGCAGGTCCCAGGCATCGTTGGTCTAGACTTCAGGACACCCATTCTCACTCCTGCATCCTAACCACCTTAACTGTCAGATCCTTGGCTTTTAAGAATCTTAGGCGCTTTTAGAGAACGGAAAAACTCAACCTAAATGCAAATATCAAATTAAAAGTGAGGCTTCGTGCATGAGGAGCCAACTCTGAGCGTTTCACTGCTCTTGGCAATACCTACAAAGAGACGGAGAAACACGGGCAGCTGTGCCTGCTTTCAGCCGGGCTGTAACCTTGGTGTGGTTGCATTGACGGTGGAATTAACTTCTTTCTCAGTCAGCATCTGTGAGTCTCATTAACCTTGTTAAGTGGGTGTCAAGGAGGGACCCTGAGCAGAGATGGGGACAAGGTCAGGTGGGTGCTGACCTTGGTCCTCTCCTGGGCTGTGCACACAGGTCACACACACTGACTGTGGAGCCTGCCTAGACTGTGCGTGTGTGTTTTTGTTTGGGGGCTCAATTAGGCAGAGCTGGATTGAATCGAAAGGGCAGAGACATTCCCTTGGTTGAAGGAAGCAAACTTATGGTCAGATGTCAAGGAAGTAAGCATATCTTATTGCGTCAAACCCTACTGTCTGTCACTCTATTACACTAGGCCATTTGTGTCCTGCTCAGACACTCAGTGGCTTCCTGAATAGAGTCCCTTGGCCCTGACCTACCTTCCCAGGTTTCTTTCTCACTAAGTAGCAATAATAACAACATTTGCATTTGTCTGTTACTTCATAATTTACAAAATGCTTTCACATTCCATTATTTCTTTGAATCCTCTCAGTAACCATCTTTAGAGGCCCAGAAAGGTGAAAGGACCTACCCAAAGCCTCTGCACCTAGAGACGACTGTGGCTATGGTACATTGTGTGTTACCGTTTAGAGTGTTTGCTGCCCATCCGGAGGGGTGGGTTACACTTTCCTGCCCCATTGTCATGAGGCTTTGGCATGGACTTGCTTTGGCCAGTGAAATGTGGGCATCAGTGTCTTGTGTCACTTCCGAGTCAGTCTGTGGTTTGCCATGTCTCTCTTTTCTCTCTGCCGGGAGCCTGACAATATCCCAGAGAGGAGCTGAGTCCTGAGTCCTAGAGTCGAGTGGAGAGACCATGGACATGTCACACGAGGGAGAAGTAAACCACTGTTCTGGTAGGCCGACAAGATGCTGGGGATACCTGTCATCACAGCACAGCTAAGTCTAAGCTGATCACACAGTAGTCAAACTTGGCTTAATCTCAGACCCTCTGGAAGCACACTCTCTACTGCATTCATCCCCAATGTTCCAGATGAATCGCCCTGTTTGTTCGCACCTCCATGCCTTTTCTCACCCTGTTCCCTCTGCCTAGAATTCTGTTGAAATCCTATCCATCTTCCAAAGCCAAGCTTAGAATTCACCTCTCCTGTGATGCTTTCTCAGATCCATAATACCAAGCACTTACTGAGCATTTACTATGTGGCAGCTACTACTCTAGCACTTCACTTGTTTTAATTCATTTAATCTTCACCTGTGAGATAAGCCTTGTTACTGTTGCCACAGAAGAGGAAGAGAGGTAAAATAACTTGTCCAAAATCACACACTGGTAAATGGCAGAGCCAAGACTCAAACCCCATGCTCCTTCCAACCCACTACCTATTTCTCTTTCTGTTCCCTGTTACATTTCTACACATCTCTTCTCCTCAACTGGAAAACGGCTTCTTTATCTGACTGACCACATTTTCTTGATCCTGGTTTGAGAATATATACTGCCACTGCCTGGTGGTGTACCCTTGGGCTGGTCACTTAATTTCTCTGAGCCTCAGTTTCCTCTTTGTATCCCCCAAAGCTCCTAGCAAGGTGCCCAGTAAATACTGACTGACTAAATGGATGAACTCCATGAGCCTTGGTTTGCTCATTTTTTAAATGGGAGAGATAATGGTACCTCCTTCATAGAGTTGTTGGGGGGTTTCAATGATGCCTAGCACAGGGCACGGCACATGGTAAGAATCCAATATAATTTGGCTATTGTTACTATTATAAGCTGTAGGAAAGGTAAATGTAGTATGTAATATACAGAGAGAAAAAACTTACTTCTCACCATGGGGATTGGGAAAGCTAACTTCATGGCAGAAGTGACTTGAGTGGACTTTGAAGAATGCATAGAATCTGGACACGGAGATGAGGTGAAGGGAAGGGCATTTTAGGCAAAGGGAACAGCACAGAGAAAGACACAGAGACAGTGTAAATCTTTAAATCTTAATCCTCCTTCCCCTATTTATACCATTTGTAGGGTCAGATCTCAGGAAATAATCCTAAATATTAAAAATAAGTTTATGCATAAAGATGTCCACTGCAGCATTATTTATAAAAGTGAGAACGTGAAAGTGACTGATATGTCCAATAGTAGGGAAAGTGGCTAAATAAATGATCTTCTATCCATCTGATATAATACATATATAATTATAGTTACTATTATATTATAATGAAATATATGAGAAGTATATAATAAGGGAAAAGTTTATGAATGATGCTATGTGGAAAAGAGACAAGATAAAATGAATAATCAATATTGTCGCAACTATATAAAAAGAATTTAAAACCAAATGTATCATGTAGAAAGTGTAAGAGGAAATGTACTGCAGTCTTAGTAGGCGTGGCTTGGCGTGATGGACTTGGGTGATTGTTTTGAGATATTTAAAAGTTTTCTTCCTTACATTAATCACTATTTTATTATTATAGCTAAACTTCTTTTTTTTAATTAACTAATCAATTTATTTATTTTTGGCTGTGTTGGGTCTTCGTTTCTGTTGCGAGAGCTTTCTCTAGTTGCGGCAAGCGGGGGCCACTCTTCATCGCCGTGCGCGGGCCTCTCCCTATCGCGGCCTCTCTTGTTGCGGAGCACAGGCTCCAGACGCGCAGGCTCAGTAGTTGTGGCTCACGGGCCTAGTTGCTCCACGGCATGTGGGATCTTCCCAGACCAGGGCTCGAACCCGTGTCCCCTGCATTGGCAGGCAGATTCTCAACCACTGCGCCACCAGGGAAGCCCTATAGCTAAACTTTTTGAGTGCTTACTCTGTACTAGGCACTGCACTAATATTTGACATATATTATCTCAATCCATACAACCCTATGAGGAAGGTTCTCTTGTTAACCTATTACAAATAGGGAAACTAAGAGGTCTATATTTATACAATGAGTTTACATTACTTTTAAAATAGGAAAACAATATAGTTACTACGTTTATGTAATATTTTATTATTAAAAGATAAGAGATTCAGATTCCACCCCCCCTTTTTTGCTACTTCAAACAATGATAAACATTGTTGTACATATTTCCTTGTGTATTGGTACTCTTATTTCTGTAAGTCACATTTCTGAAAGCGATATTTGAGGTCAAAGTGTATGCATGCCTTTTTTATTTTGAACTAATTTTAGACTTACAGAAAGGTTGCAAAAATAGTACAGAGATTATTTGGCAATAAAAAAGAATAAAACACTGATACACACTACAGCTTGGATGAACCTTGAAAACAGTATGCTAAGTATAAGAAGCCAGTCACAATAGGCCATTTATTATTATTCCATTTATATGAAATGTCCAGGATAGGTAAATACATAGAAACAGAGCAGACTGTTGGCTGCCTAAGGCTGGGGGAATATGGGGAATTGAGAGTGATTACTTAATGGGTTCAGGGTTTCCTTTTGAGGTGATGAAAATGCTTTGAAATTAGATGGTGGTTGTACAGCTCTGTGAATATAATAAAACCACTGAACTGTACACTTTAAAAGGGTGAATTTTATGGAATGCAAGTAATATCAATAAAGCTATTGCTTTTTAAAAAGTAAACAATAGAGTCCCTATTTAGGGGAACCCAGGTTCCCCAATGTTCACAACTGAGAAATGATTGGATAAATTACGGTACAGCTATACTAAGGAATATTGAAAGTACAGAAGAGTATAATTCCTTTTTTCTGCTAAAAATTATTTAAAAGAAATAAAAACCCTTTAAATGTATGCATATATTTCCTTATGTTTGCAATAACATATATAAAGTGAGCTTAATACTGGTTACTCAGGGCAGAGTTAAGAGAGGACAAAGGGAGATTATGCAGTTGGTTTTTATAACCCTCTATTTAGTTTAATTTAGTGTAAAAGGGCATATAATTTTTGTAACTTTTTCCATTTAAAAATATTAAGAAAAAAAAAAAGAAAAGGGGTTCTGCCCCTGGATTTCCCATGACTAGACAGTTATCTCTCGGTTTTTAAGCAGCAAGGTGTTTATTAAAAATCACACATGCAGTGGTCCTGCACCATCTCAGAGAAATGAACCATGAGCTGGAATCCTGGGGGATGGAGGGAGGAGCAGGAGTGCTAGTCAGGATGAAAGCTTCTGGGTTAGGCAAAACTGCATTTGAATCCCAGCTCTCAGCCACTTACTGAGCTGTGGACCTTGGACCAGTTACTTAACTGCTCTGTGCCTCAGTTTCCTTGTCTTTAAAATGGGAGTAATTAGATGACCTATCATTGGGCTGTAGTGAAAATAAAGTGAGGTCATGCATGCAAGATGCTTAGCACAGTGCCTGGCACATAGTATTCAATAAACGATAAATATAATTATTATTATTATTTACAGTAGGCACTTCCTAACTGAAGAGTGGGGAATGGTGACTATAAAAATCTAGAGGAGGGGACAGTGACCTCAACTTTGCTAGGTCTACCGCGCTTCCTGACACATATGGTGATGTGCTCTTATGCCACCCACCTGAGAACTGACTTTATTCTTGCTGGTCTTATCCCCATCTAAAACAAAAGACTACATTTCCCAGCTTCCCTTGCAGCTAAGGGCAGGGGAAGTCTTGGGTGGGACTTCCCTTCGGGAAGCTGTCCTTTTCCTCTTCCTTGCCTTCAGCCTTCCAGTGGTCTGGATCCTACAGTTGATGGCAGGAGCCCTGCTAGCAGTGTCAGACCTTGAAGCAACCCTGAAGGAAGAAACCACACCCTGGGGATGGTGGAGCCCAAGCCTGGGAGCCTGAGCCCGTGGTGACCCTGGAGTCACTATGCCAGCCCCAGCTCGCCTTCCTCTGCACTTCTTTTATGTGAGAGAGAAACCAATCTCTATCTTGCTTCAGTCCCTTTTCTGAGTTTTCTGTGATAGGAAAATAAACCCAGCCCTAACTAATAGAGTTCTCTCAGAACCAACCTAAAAAGCAAGAGCTCATGGCAGGAAGGTGGCGAGGGCTGTGCCCTGGGGAGGGCTGGCTACCAAAGGGGAGGCTGGGCCTGGCCACTTACTCATCGCCGATGTAGAGCTTGGGCCAGACCTCGTTGACATGCGTGTACTGGGGACCGCCCTTCCAGAAGAGACGCTCCAGCTCGAAGGCTCCGGGGGTCCAGTAATCCTCAGCCTCCCCCTCCTCCTCCACCTTCGGCAGCAGCTTCTTGGCGGACGGGTAAGCATTCTTGAGGCTTGTCTTCGGTTCTCTGGATGTCATTTTTGGAGCCAAGGGATTTTCTTTCCTTTCTGCAGCTGGTCATGAAAGAGGGTCAGGATTGGGGTTAGCAGGGACAGAGGTAGGGAATGGGCTTCACAAAAAAGAGGAGGGTATAAGCTGATCTGAAGATTTGGCAGGCATCCTGCTTCCTCTTCCCAGGCCACAGAGGTCAATCGGGAAGGCCATGATGGCAGTCAAACAACACTTCCCCAAGATTCCAGTCTCCTGCAAAGCAAGCATGCTGGGCGCCCTCTGACGTGGGCATTCGCTGCAGACACAAACAGGCTTCAGGTCTAAGAAATCCCTGCAGGCTGCCTGCCCTTTGCCACCTTTCTTTTAGATTTAACCCCTTTTTTGGTGCCTACTCTTTCCTTTATGTGACCGGAGTCTGCTGGCTCAGGCCATTTTGAACCTGAATAAGAAGGCCCAGGAGGTCCCTGCCATTCCAGGCCTTCGGTATTCAGCGTCTGCAGAGAGCTGTCATGCAGTGGAAAGGGCACACCTGGAAATCCAGAGCCTGTGTGGTCTGGGCAGCCACGCACATTCCGGGGCTTCGGAAGTCTTGGGGTGGAAGGAAACTTGGCTGCGTGAGGGTTTGTCAACTTGTTAGGAAGCTGAAGTCAACGCTGGCTGCTCTCACACGAGGAGGCTGGCAGTTGTGCTAGCTTACCAGGGGTTTGGAAGACACGTTCTAAGCTAGAAAGCTGTGTCTGCAGATTGGAACGTGTATTTGCAGAGCTTGTCAGGCTCTGCGGGTGGAATATGGGTGAAGAGTTTCCATTGTCCCCAAAGAAATGAGTTCATTGTGGAATTGGGCACCATGTGTTCCGTGAGCTGAGTGACCGATACACTCAGGCAGCCTGGGAAGGGAGGTTATACTCATCGTGCTGGGAGACTGGAGGGAAGGGGGAAAGGGTGGAGTGACTGAGAAACGTGAGTGCAGGTGAGTGATGGGGAGGGAACATTACTCATTTATGTAACAAATACTTATGTAGCACTTACTCTGTGCTAGGCACTGTTCCAAGTGCGTTGCAATTATTAACTCATTTAATCTTGTTAACAACCCTAAGAAATAGGCCACCATGATTATCTCCATTTTGGAGATGAGGAAAACTGTAAATTGAGGATGCTTATAACACATGGTCTTAAGTCTTCTGAGAAAAAAAATAATTGCCCGGAGGGCAGGGGTTGGGGTGGAGGATGCAGCGTGAGGAGGGCCAGGCCAGGGACTTGAAGAATGTAAAAAAGCTCCAGTAGCTTCAAAGAACATTAGGATCCTATCGAAAAGACCCAGAACACATCTCGAAGAGGCTCCCACTTATCAAAAATGGGACAATTTGAGCATGAATAATAAAAATAACTGCAGTTAGTAGAAACACATCAAACATTTAAATCATAATGATACTCAAAACAATTACTCACTTTTGGAAGATGCTAGAGAGCCAGCTCATTATGAAGACAGGCCAGTAAAAGAAAAGAATCTAGCATTTGTCATTCCTTTCGGCTGCAAACTGTACTACTGGGTAGATGAGGGAAATTTTCTTTTATAGAAGAACTTCAATAAAGAAGGAAGGAAGCACCATTTTACAACACCCGATGAGCTAATGGATGTAGGCACTGAGCACTGACTGCTGGCAGCATAAGAGACGTCAGACGTTACGGGCCTTCTGATGGAGGAACACACCACCGCTACCACGAAAGGAGCCTCGCCAAAGGAAGACCTGGACCTTTGATCAGAGTCCTCAGAGTCTAGATCTAGCAACCAATTTGCAGGAGATTCAGAAGACAGTTAAGTTATACCTCAGGGCCTTATCTTTTGGAAATACGTAGTGAAGTGTTCACAGATGAAATGATATAATGTCTGGGATTTGCTTCAGAAATAATACTATTGGAAAATACAATAATATATTGTGTCGGGGAGAGGGGTATAGGTGGAGGTGTGATGAGGCAGGATTTGCCAAGGATGATGGCTGCAAGGTCATACTGTTCCTCTTTGTGTTTGAAATTGTCCGTTAAATTTTTTTAAAAAGAACAGGAAAAGGCTGAAACCACTGCTCTGAGAAATTTGATTCTCCCAAGTTCACAGTAGGTGAATTAAAGGATCACTGGCTAGCAGTGTTTTTGGGGAAGCCTGGATCTGTGACTTTCTCCTGCAGAATCCTGAGTTGAGGGGTGGGGGGCAATGGGCTGCAGGGGCCACCCTTCTTTGGAGTCTGTCAAAGCGTGACCTAAAGACCACCTCCCTCAGAATCATCTGGCACTTGCTAAAAATATAGATTCCTGGGTTGCACCCTAGGCCAGAGTGGGGCCTAGGAGTCTGTATTTTAACAAGCTCCCAAGTGAGTCTGTTGCTCACTAAAGTTTGATAATAATTGCCCAAGAATGTGGTTCAAGAGTCAAGGAGCCGGGACTTCCCTGGTGGTCCAGTGGCAAAGAATCTGCCTTTCAATGCGGGGGACGCGGGTTCGATCCCTGGTCGGGGAACTAAGATCCCACATACCGCGGGGCAACTAAGCCCGCACGCCACGACTACCGAGCTCGTGCACCTCAACTAGAGAGCCCACATGCCGCAAACTACAGAGCCCACGCGCCCTGGAGCCTGCAAGCCACACCTAGAGAGAAGCCCAAGCGCCTTAACCAAGAGCCCGCATACCTCAATGAAGATCCTGTGTGCCACAACTAAGACCCAACGCAGCCAAAAAAAAAAAAGAAAAGTCAAGGAGCTGTTGAGTCAAGAGAAGGGTAGGAAGGGTGCTCAATATGCTTTCCATCTTCTCATTGACGTGCAGACCCAGGTCTTTAGCCCAGAGTAAGGGTGTGGGACTGGGACGAGGGAAGGGCTGGACAGCCTTATTCCAAGGCTCCTTGAAGATGCTCGTTCATGTTGTTTTCAGCCTCGGTGTCTGACACATAACAGGTGCTCAGAAGGTGAGTGAATGAACGGAAGGAGTGACTCGGGGTGAACGAGTAAGACTGGGGGGCCTGTGCTAGGGGCTCAGTCGGAGCTGATGAGGCAGGACGGAGCCTTGGGCTAATGTGGAGGCGGGGGAAGGTGAGCGAGGGGCAGAATACAGGATGGACAGTCCCCTGCAGCAGGGAGCTGCTCAGACCCGAACTTCACTCTGGGGCCTGGCGGCTGGCATTTGCAGTCACCAAAGGACGTGTTATTTTAAGGGATGGCCTGAAACTTCTGTAGCAGAACCAGCCCAGACACCTCAGTCTCCCGAGAGTGGTCACGCCCTCCCCGCTGCAGGCCTGAGGCGCCTTAACTTTGAGATGTCTGGAGTTCTGCCCGTCTATGGCACCAGCTCTTCTTGTTTCCAAGCGAGTCAAAGCTGGGCACCATTTACCTAAATTTAGAGGTTTGGGCCATTTTGAACCCTGCCTGCCACCAAAGGAGGCTTCAGAAGAAGGGATTTTAGGGAGACACTGGAGTAACTGCATTCTGAACCTTCTGCCCGCCTCCTTGTGTTACTGAAGCTGACCTCACCCTTGCTGAGGCTGGTCCTCCTTCATTATACTGTGGAAGGAGCCATCCCCATCCCCATCTCCGTGCTGAAAGCCTCGGCTGGATTTCCAGACAGAAGAGGAAGTGGTGTGGTCTACCCAGAGCGGCTTGGCACGCAGAGGGAGCTCTGGGATCTATTATCCTCCAGCACGCAGATTGGATGGGGGACGAGAACAAAGCACAGAGCCGTCCAGAAACCACAGACCTGTAATCTTTCCAAATCCTGAAGGCGGCTTGTGTGCATCCCTCTGTGCATGGCTCCCAAATCTTTGAATCTCAGAGAGGCCGGGAGTGTCTGTTTCCCAGATCACAGCCAAAGTGGAAGGGGAAGACAAATCTGTTCTGTTTGGTTTCCATAGATTCGACCTAGAGATTAACTGCCAAGGTCTTGATGACACATACAATATCAATCACAGGCTAAATGTCATAATGAGAGCTGGGCAGGTTGTCAAGAGAGGCCTCCAGGTTCCTGTTACAGCTTCATATTTAAGGGTTTGGTCCCGGGAAACCAAATGCCAACTTGAAGGCTCTGTGGCCTGTATGTGCAGCAGCAGCAGCCTGCCTCCTCCTCAAAGGAAAGCGGACTCAGGCTCCTTGCTGGACGGGCCAGGCAGGGAACATAGAGGAGTTAAGTGCATTGGGTGTTAAAGAATAAAACAGACAAGCAAGAACCTAACTATTGGCCTCAGGTAGGAGGCATCAGGGAGTGGTGGGGACTGTGGCAGAGGAGAGAGCAAATGCCCCCCACTGAAGGGGGTGGCAGCTTGCCATTCCGTGTGGGAATGCAAGCCCAGATGGTCGGATAGTTTTACGAAGAGTCAGAAAGCCAGAGTTTTGTGGGAAATCTGCTGATTTTAAAATTTTAAGTCAGTAGGCAGCTGTAACAGAGGCTATCCTTGTCCTGTCACATTCCTCAGCTGAGATCACTGCCGTGAAAGTGGACAGCTCCCTTACACAAAAGGCTTCCTCACTCAAGCCCCTGTATTTCCCTGATTGAGGCTGTTTTCTGGTCTTTGTGCTGGTCGGGGAGCTACCTGCTTCCTGGAACACCTCACAAACAATTTGTTCCCAAACTCTGGTCTCAGCGTCCACCTTTGAGGGAACCCAAACTAAGATACTGCTAATTTTAAAGCATTTAAAGACGCTGTGATAACAGAGAATGCAGGGCCAAGTGTTACTTGACCCATAAGATCTGGAGTGCCATTTTCCTCTGTGAAACAGTGCCCTTGCCTTTGAGGAGCTATTTCCAGGAATAATCAAAATAGGGATCCCTATTTTGATCCTATCCTGACTCCATTTCAGACTTTTCAGTGGTACAGCTCGTGTTTGGTTAAAGGTTTCTCTTGCCCAGTGAGGAAAGGCTTTAATCTGAATTCACAAATATAATTTTGACACCATGATTTGACTTTATGTAAAAAAAAAGAAAAAACCCTTATAGAATTTAGGATTAACACATACACACTACTATATATAAAATAGATAACCAACAAGCACCTACTGTGTAGCACAGGGAACCGTACTCAATATTTTGTAATAATCTATAAGGGAAAAGAATCTGAAAAAGAAAAAAAAAATATATATATATATATATATATATTCTTGTATATAACTGAATCACTGTGCTGTACCCCTGAAACTAACACAACATTGTAAATCAACTCTACTTCAATTAAAAAAAAAACAACCTTGTATATTTTTGTTCTTGTTTTTAACTAGGAAAAAAAAAACAAAAACAGCAAAATGTCAATACTGTGGGCAAGTGGCAGGACTCAGGGAGATTTTTTTCCTGTCTTCTGTTTTGGGATTCTTTTAATAAATAATCATATTTTATAATAAATAACCATGTCTATATTTTTTTAACTATGCTGGCCAA
Organism: Balaenoptera musculus; assembly: GCF_009873245.2. Lineage (NCBI taxonomy): Eukaryota > Metazoa > Chordata > Mammalia > Artiodactyla > Balaenopteridae > Balaenoptera > Balaenoptera musculus. Next base: position 59,845,871 of record NC_045800.1, on the reverse strand, counting down.
ATAGAACAGTCTGGGCTGGAAGCTGCTTGTGACTTCTCACTCCATCTTACGTGTTCCCAGGACATGCCTCTTTCCTGGGGCTCCTCTACCTCTCTGTTCCTCTCTCCCCACATTCACTGGCTTGTGTCTCTTCTCTGCTCTCAGAGCCCCAGCAATCACTGAGAACTCAGATCTACACATCTTATCCTCCCTGAGCTTCGCTTTCTTCTTTAATAAAATGGAGCTGTTAACAAGAGGGGTAAAGGCGATTTTAAAAACAAACAAACAAAAACCCAACCTGAATTCTTTTGCTTTCTAAGGTGGAAGACGGGAGAAGCCCAGTGGAGAGGTGCATCCTTCATTTGAGTGGGAAACTTAAACCCCTAAGTGGACCCCTTGAGCCTGCAGAGACTGGCCAGGTAGTCATGCCCAGGAGTGTGAGCCACAGAACAGGCCTCCTGCTTAAGAAAAAAACACAATTTAAGGATCCTCTTCTCGGGGAAAAGGTAAGTCCTAAAGTGTGATTCCGAAAGTGATGGAGTGAGCAAAGAGAGCTAAATTGTTCTGTGCAAGAAAGCAAGGGGCGTTCCAAGCCTCTAGAACATCCCCAGAAGGGGTGTGAGGGACCCTGCTGCGGAGTGGCGAAGGGAGGGCTTGGGGCCAGAGCCAGCCAGGTGAGGGGCGTCCAGGGCACACAGCCACGGGACTCCTGAGAAAAGTGATCCCAGTGCTTAACTTTGCGGTGCCCCCTGGCAGTGTCAGCCCTCTCTTTGTCACCCCAAACCTTCAGTGAAATTGTTAGACAGGACAGACAGCTGTGTTCGTGGCGGGCTTGAGAAATCAAAGGGGAAGAGGCTTGTGCTGGTGGAGAGAAGAGACCAGAAGTTTATGCAGCACCATGGACAGTCTGATTCTGTTCTTATACAAAAATACATGTCACCAAAATATTAACACTGGCTCTATGTTTATTTTAGAATGATGAAATTATATGCGATCCTTCTTTTTTTTTTAAGGAACCATCTTTTCTAAAAATCTCTGTGCTGAACGTATATCACTTGGGTATATGGAGGGGGAAAAAAAGCCTGTGAAAGTTGTATTTGAGAACTGTTCTGGATGTAGTAGATGCGCACCCTAAACCTACGGGCTGAGGCACAGGAAGGTGGCCTTCAGGACAAGGCCTAACCAGGTGTTCTTTACATCACATATGGCACTGAGTGCCCTCCCAGTCAGTGTGAGCTGCCCAAAGGCAGGCCTGTGTCCTCCTTGAGCCCTCTGGTGGCAGAACCAGGCCTAGGTCGTGTCACAAAGTCATTCTAGTCCCTCAGTGCTTCCCGGGAAACCAGAAGGGAGTCAAGTTTTATGGCTCCTGAAATTTATACCATTTCTTTAAGAAAAAGAAAAACAAATAGGTGCAGGGCCTTAGAAGAAGCTGGTGTAGGGGGTTCTGAAGCTTTGGGGTAAATCCACCTCTGAAAGAAGATTCTTTCCCCTTTGACTGGAGGCAGACTTAAGATGAAGAGGGCAGCATCCCTCCCCATCCCTTGGGGCTCTTTGACTTGCCTTACCCTGGTCTTGGTTTAGGCTAAGTCAGCCGACATCAGGGGTGCTCTGGTGGGTCATGAGTGGGCATGGGAAGTGGCCTTGTTTTGTTTGTTTGTTTGTTTGACCGTGCCACGTGTGCAGCCTGTGGGATCTTAGTTCCCCAACCAGGGATTGAACTCGAGTCATCAGCAGTGAAAGCGCAGAATCCTAACCACTGGACCCAGGAAATTCCCTTGTTTTTTTTTTTACTTCACCTCAGATGTTCGGCCTGGCCCTGCCGGCCCCCGCATGCCTCCACATCCCTCTGTTCAGCGCCAGGGATGGGCTGGGCCAGAGAGGTCTCTGCCTTCTTCAAGGTTTTGGTCTAGTAGAGCAGTTATAATCTAATCTTTTAAAAATGAGTCCTCTTCCTTTGAAGGTATTCTGTATCTGTGGATATCACATATTTATGTCCCTCGATGCATTGGGCTCATGGGGGAAAGTTAGTGTGTGTTGCATGCATGCCACATTTTTTCCATGACACCACCCAAGTTGGGTTTGGAATGTGCCTTGAAAGAAGAGGGAGGGTACAAATGTTATTGTGGTTGGGAAAATTACTCAATTAGGAGAGTAATACCTACTGCCAGGGTACGTGGAGGGGCAGAATTTGGCAGCAGTATACATATATACATATACATATTTTTAATTTACTGCAAGTCATGCTTGTCCTTACTCACCTTAAATCTACAAAAACGATCCCAACTAGGAAATAAAAGTTGTGGGATTTTTAAAAAATTAAAACCTGGCCATAAAAACTCTAGGAATTTTTTGTCGCTATAATTTAATTCCTAATGTATCAGACACCATCCAAGTTTAACAGATACTTTTTTCTTTTGGATTCTGGCAAGTATGTTAATAGGAGACAATTATGTGAATTAATATAAAATCCTTTTATTTAAAAAACAGAAATGCCTTCATTTAAAGAGGTAATTTAATATTCCTTCTAAGATGGTGTTGATGTCATTAACTTGTTTGATTAACTCTTCAGATGGTTTCGAAACGCTTCGGGGTGGTAATTTATGAACTCCTAATTGATTTTTCCAATCTCAGTTTGGCAGAGTTGGGCCTCCTGGAAACTGTGAGGAGGCTGAATGCTCACATGTGGCTTCCTTCTTTTTTTTTTTTTTTTTGTGGCTTCCTTCTTAGACAAGGGAGCCGGCCGGGATGGACTTGATCCCTGCGGTCGGCCCAGTGGGGCGGAGGAGGCTCTGGGTCAGGAGACAAGAGGCCATGATGTCTGACCAGGCCAGCTGTGGTGGAAACACTGCAGGCAGTTACACAGCTCATGAATTCAGGAACAGATGGCCTTTTAGCCCCGCTCTTTCGAAAATCACTACCCACTCTGTGTCACCTCAGAACGTGAGGCTTCCTTGTGTGGGGAAAGATGGGGGGGTAGACTGGGGGGGTGCAGCCCTCACCATGGTCTCACCACCTCTCTCTTCCTGTCCCCACCACTGTTACTCACTAGGCCGGTGTCTCAGTGTTGCACGGGGCAGGCTCTGGACCTTGGGAAGGCTGTAGGCCATGCTCCCACCTCTTAAAGATGCCACAAAAGCTCACTGAGAAACCCAGGCCCTGGCAGGACCCAGCGAAATGACCAATACACTCGGTGACTCTTAACGTGTGCCTGGTGATCATCTACTCTCAAAACCTCCTCGATAGGGAATAGCTGCCCCCACTTTACAGATGAGAAAACTGAGGGTCAGAGAGTTTAGTCACATGACGCCAAGCTAGTAAGTGGTATGACTGGGCCTCAACCCAGGCAGCGAAGAATCCCCACCCAGGCCACTAGATAGGTCACTGTATCTTAGTCACAAGGTATACGTTCCTGAGGGCGGGCCTGGGCCTAGGCCTCCCTCCCCCCCGTGAACCCCAGAGCGGTGGGAAGTTGCGGAAGAGCCCTCACCGGCCTTGGGGGCTCACGTACCCAGGCTTCAGCTTCCTCATCTGTAGAATGGGGATAACATCCGCGCCTCCCTGCTTGTTGGTTAAAGGAGATAACGTGAGTCCTTAACACATGGGCATGGACTCAGAGAGCGTGTCATGTAGGGGGACGGGGCGGCGGGGGCGGGGGGGGGGGGAATTCTCAGCTGTGTTGGGAGCTAAGTGCCGAGCCGAGAGTAAGGGAGCGGGGGTAAAGCAGTTAGGCAGGGACCAAGGGTTTTTGTACTTGTGGCAAATGGGTCGGGGCACTAATGAGTCTGAACCTTCTCCTCTGAGTGATGGGGCTCCTTTGCTCATGGGTGAAGTACAAGCAAGGCTTTTGGGAGGAGGAGTAAAGCCTCTCTCCAGCCTGTTGATGCCTGGTGGCCATGCCAGGCCGTGATGAGACTTGATCCCCTGTTTACTGCGCAAGTGGTAGGCCCAGAACCATCAAGGCTCACCTGAAGCGAAAAGTCAAGCACCACGTGTGTGCCCTGGAGTCAGGCTGAAGAGGACGAACGCAGCTAGCCCCCGCGCGCCCCCAGCCCGGCTTCCCCGGCACCGGGACCTGGAGAGGCCGCCCCCAGGCCCAGGTGGGAGTTCAGGCAGCGGGGGAAGCGAGAGAGAGAGAGAGAGGCGTGCCCCCGCCCCCAGCTCACCCCACGGGAGGGACACCCAAGCACAGCGGCTCTGTCGTCAGGCCCCGAGGCGCACTGGCATCACTACGGTCTGGGCCGTGTGATGTCGGGCAAAGCACTCCACGGCCTTGTGTCTCAGTTTCCTCATCTGAAGCGACGTCGACAAGGTACACCCCGCCCAGGGCTGCCGCAGTTCTGAGGAGTAAGTACGGGAGCTACTACTTAGAAGGGAAGCTCTCGGAACCGTGCCTGGCACACGGTCAGCCAGGGCCCCACGGTCAGCCAGGGCCCCTTACTGATTTGCGGGGTTGCACAGCGTCGGGGAAAGGCCAACCCTGGCTCCGTGGAGGGCAGGCTGCCCCCTCCCCAAGTGCACCCAGCTGGGCGTCGCCAGGGTTGCAGGGAACACTAACAGCCAAGCCCCCCGCCTCAGGGCCCCTCTCTGCTCCTCGTCCCCCTCGAGTTTGTCAACAGCCGCAGGAACTCCACCCTCCGTCAGGACTCAGTCCCCTCCAACCCAGTGCCACCCCAGGACCGAAAGGTCCCCCGTGAGGGCTTCCAGCTTATCAGATGGTAGAGGACCAATGTCCCCCCCTCAACCTCAGCCCAGATCTGCTTTTGACCCTGAAGAGCCTCCGACCTTCCCATCACTCCTCAGACCCTCTCCCACGTCCCACCCCCCCCACCCCATACCCAAGGCTCTTCCCTTGTACGGGACTCAGTCAGAAGCCCTTCAGGTGTGGTTTGCAAATGTCATTTGGTGGAAACAAACTGCTTGTGTCGTGAAGAGAACAAGGAGGGCGTCACAATGGAAGGGCAACAGAACAAACACTGAGTACCAGAGCCCCTCAGATGCTGGGATCGGAAGCGAGGAGACCCCGCCCCACATACACCCCATGCCCTCTCCCATCTTACTCAGCAGTTTTTCCCCTTGGAATGTTTTCAGCTTTTCTGAACAGTCAGAGCCCCCCACTCCTTGGGTTCCAGGCCCGTGAGGGGCCACTGGGGCCTCAGGACAAGGGCCCAGGATCTAATGGGAAAGCCCTGGTCTGAGACACATCTTCCCACCATCCTGCTTACACGCGCCGCTGTCTTGGTCCAGAGGCCAAGTCCCTCGGTGACCCAGTCTCCCCGTCTCTACCAGAGCAGTCATCCCCAACCCCATCCTCCCACCAGGACGGGGAAAAACTCCAAAAGTAGTCACTCTGTCCAAAGGATGCTCAGCGTTACCCAGGACACAGGAAGAGTTCTCATCCCCGGGGTTTGGAGTACTTAGTTGTAATTTGTGCTGCCCTACGCTTGATGTGAGTCACTACGGGTGTCTCCATTCCGCCCCCACCTCCCGCTGAGATTTTTTTCCCCTCTACTGGCTAAATGGATAAATGGAGAACCTTGCTGGAATATGATATGCGATACAATGCATCCAGGGCCTCAGAAGGGCCCGATGAGCTTTAACCTGTCCTATTATCCTTTAGAAATGGTCATTGAACTGGAAGCCTAGATTTAGAGGAAGGGAAGCGGAGAAAATTTCTTGGAGTCTCTAGGGAAAGACGGGGCAAGAAGAAGCCTGTCAAACAGAAAAGGTGTCAGCTGTTCTCTGCCGCTCCAGAAACAGGGTGGAAAGGGGTCTTCTAATCCCCACACCCAGGCCCCCAAAGAACATTTGATTGGACCCAAGAGGTGCCAGCCTCCCACCAAAGGGGCTTACCTGTGCGCACCGGGTCCTGGCCAAGTCAGGAGGTGCTGGTCCGTGGGACGTGTGGCAGCCGCACACCCAGCCACCCCGACTGGCATCCAAGAGCCTATTTTTAGGGTCAGATCTGCTGACGCTGACCTTGTGTGCTGCCCAGTCTGAGAAGAGACCCGTGGCATCTGCTCGCAAAATGATTTGCCAGTGTGACTTGAAACCCTTGACTTCGGGAGTTCTGTACCTGGAGCCCACACGCTTGTCCCTGGCCCGCCTACAGAGGCAGGACACGCAGGCACCAGGGCAGGGACAGGCAGGGGGAATTTCCCAGCTTTGTTTTCTTGGGATGGACGAGGCCAGGTGGCTGCTCAGCCCTGCCCAGGGCTCTGTCCTGGAACAGCTGGAACGGAGGAGTTTTGCCCACTGGCACAGAGCCTGTGGGAGGGTCGGGGGTCACCCAGCCTGGAGAACTCTCCACTCCAGTCTTTTCTGGGAGTTTGTGGAGCCATCTCTGGAGAGTGGACGGAATGAATGCCACATCACGCAGGGCGATCAGTGAAACACCTCCGCCTTCCAGAGAAACTCTGGAAGCTTGGGTTCATTTGCATTGTGTCACTTCCTGTGGGACCTCCAGCAAGTGTCCAATGCATCTGGACTTCAGTGGGGAAAATAATCATAATGTTGCCCTCTTATGTTGTTATGAGGGTTAAATGAGATAAAGTTTGGAAAGTACTTAGCACGATGCCTGGCACATGCTAAACATTTAAAAAATGCTGGATGGTATTAGGGTGCCAAAAATATTCCCAATTCAACAGTCATTCCCAGGTCTCTCTTCTTGGCGGTTCCTTCTCTCAATCTCCTGCCTCTTTGGCTCCAGCCTTCTTTGCTCCAGGATCCCCACCACCACCCCTACTACTGTTGTCCTCCTTTTTAGGGCTGAAGCGGGGTAGTCCTGTCCAGGCTCCTCTATTTTTCTAGTAAAATCTTTCCAGCGCTTCCTATAGTTCCTGTTAATGAGTGACGTGGTTTTCCATCCTTCCCCATCCTTTCAACCTCTTTGGGCATCCTTCAATGTGTGAAGGATTAGGGGGAGTGGGAAGGGGGTCCCCAGTCTCTCCACATCCTTCACTTAATAGGGTCTTTTTATGTTGGGGTCATTATATTGACCTCTGCAACTTTGTATTCAACAAACCAAAGATCTTCCTCACAAGTTGCATGTTTAGCTACTGCCAGTTTTATTTAGGGTGATTATTTCTTCTGGTATTTTTCATTGCGAAACTTCTGAAAAGACTCTGCTTCTGTTGATTTCTTGGTGCAGAGAATATTCACAAGGCAGAGTGCTCAGGATCTAAGTGTACAAGGAGGTCAAAATGTCAGGGTCCAAATGTTCTTGCTGTCAAGTGCTGGAGTGAGAGCAGCAGGGTCAAAGGCCCTTCTGCAATTACCCCGAGAACTAGAGGAGCCAGAGATGCTGGATCTGACAAAGACTGAAGAAAGATTTCCATCTAGCTGGGAACCTGGGGGGCCGGTCCCAGCCCTAGCCCCAACCCCAGTCCCAGGTAAGGGCTAAGGAGGCAAGAGGAGCTGCTGAAGATATAAGTTGAGAGGGGGCAAAAAATCAAATATCTAAAGACATCTGAGATAGATAGGTAGATAGGTTGATAGATAACCAATAAGAGAGGGGGATAATATTTCACACTGTCTAGAAGGGTGGCCAGGAAAATAAAGCCAAGAAAAGAATGAGGTGGGTTGCTGGATTATCACCTCCATTAGAGTAGCCCCTAAATGCTGTGACCAGAAGACTGGTGACCCTCTCCCCATACCCCGCATGCCCCCAATCCTTCACACATTAAAGGATGCCCAAAAGAGAGTGACCAGGGTGGGGAAGGGTGGAAACCACATCATTAATTATGAGGAACTATAAGAAGCCCTGGGAAGAGGTTATTAGAAAAGAGTGGTGCTAGCAGCAACAGACACCTGGTCCGTCTTCTAGCAGCTGAAGGGCTGACCTGTGAGAAACCACGGTCTTCTCTGTGCAACTCTCAGGGCAGAGCTCAGGCCGTGGGTAGATGCCCCAAGAGCTGCCTTGTGTGGACGCAGCAAACGCACCATTATGCAAGGATGGGAGCAAGCCAGGTAACCATCAGCTGGACTCAGAGATGCCTCCAGCTGTTCAAGACTCCAGGCATAGGCCACCAGGATGCTGTGCAACAGCAAGCTGCCCTAGTGCAGATAAACTGTGATCTGTAGAAACAGCTGTTATTTTCATTGTAGCTTCTTAGGAACTTACATACGGCAACATTTGACCTAGGTTTCTCCCGACACCACCGCCTTCTCTGACCCATGTGATTTTCATTAGCAAACGCCCTTCCCCCAGAATCTCCCTCTACTTTCTCCATTTTCACGTGTAGGTAGACATTGATCTTTGTCCCAACTTCTCTGGATCAGAGTCCCACTTAGGCCCAGTGGCAAGGTGTGGTAGGCAGAATACACCCACCCCCACCCCACCCCCAAAGATGTCCACATCCTAATGCCTGGGACCTGTGAATAGGTTATGTTACAAGGCAAAGGGGAATGAAGGTTGCAGGTGGAATTAAGATTGCTAATCATCTGACCTTCAAATAGGGAGAGTAGCCTGGATCACCCAGGTGGGCCCAATGTAATTAGAAAGGCTCTTAAAAGTGAAAGAGAGAGGCTAAAGAAGAGGGTGGAGTGATGCCACATGAGAAGGACTGAACTCCCTGTTGCTGGCTTTGAAGATGGAGGAAGGGGCCCTAAGCCAAAGAACAGCCTCTAGAAGCTGGAAAAGGCAAGGAAAAGGATTCTCCCCCAAAACCTGCAGAAGGACTACAGTCCTGCCAACGCCTTGATTTAGCCCAGTGAGACCCACATCAGGCTTCTGACCTACATAACTGTAAGAAGATAAGTGCTGCTTTAAGTTTAAAACTTAAAACTTTAAAGTTTGAGGTGGTTTGTTACAGCAGCAGCAGGAAACTAATATGTGAGATTTAATAATACATGACTTTTCTGGGTTGAAAAATTCCAGAGGCTTCCAGTGCTCTGTGGACCCCTGACTTTATGTGGATGCTGAATATAGCTAGAGCCCAGGGGAGAGGGGGCTCTCCCACCTCGGCTGCAGATGTGTGTAGTCTGATGGCTAGAAGTCCTCCGCCCTCCAAGAAGTGTCTTTCTTCTTTCATATTAAGAAGACGAGCAAACAGACTGAGGCCCATGTTCCGCAGGCCACCCAGAACCCTCCGCAGCATCTTGAAGGACTGCTTTCCTCTGGGAGAAGTACAGGTAGGATGGCTCTCATTTCTCCTGAGTCAGTTTCCCTGTAGGCTTCTTGCCTCTCCACCTCACTGGCGCCCGCCAGCCTCGCCCTCCTTCAACCTCACCCCAAGTGCGACACCGCCCTCTTCTGTTCTTCCTCCAAAGCACCACCCACCCAGCGCCATTGTATGCGGCAGAGGGGACCACAGCACAGAACAGGAGACAGCTCCAGATTCAATGTCTGAGCTCCTTGATCTTAGAAAACTGTTGTCTGGGCCCCATCCCCAGGGAATTTCTCCCTCTAGAGACAACCGTCCCTGTACCTGCCATGTTCACGAGGCCCCTCTCGGTGTATACAATCGTCGCAGCTTTCCTTTTCCTCCGTTCTGGGCCTCTTCCCCTCTTCTCTAGAGCTCCTTCAAAAGGCTCCAGATTCCTGCTCTCTGAAGACTGCCGAACAGGTCAGCTCCCTCTTAGTCTCAACCTCCCAAGCAGGCTAAGCTAGGGGCCTCCCTTTCTCATCAAAAAGCCCACCATGGCATTTTCCTAGATGAGTTACCGTCCCCAATCCAAGAGGAGAATCTTTTGACTCCCTTAGACAATATCATCCACAGACCCTGGAAGCAGGAGCCCCTGCCTTGAGCTTGTTTTTTAGAGGTCCATGCATCTGTCTGTCTGTCTGTCTGTCTCTCTCTCTCTCACACACACACACACACATATTGAGATGCTGGTAAGCACTCATTAGAATAGCTAAACCAAACGAGAACCCAGCAATACCAAACCCGGGTAAGATTTTTGGGGGGTGGGGAAACGTTCTGTATCTTGGTCATAGCGGTGGTCACACAACTATACACATTTGTCAGTAAAACTAAGAAGAGTGAACTTTGCTGTGTTAAATTTAAAGATAAAAAGGATATGGGTGCCTCATTCACCTGGGATTTGGCTTTCGGCACAGGCAAAGAGTGACGTGTAACTCTATCCACTTTTGTGACTAACACCACTTAGGCCGCAGAGAGTGTGTTTCCCCTTCCCTTACTCTGTGCCCTCAAAACAAAAGGTGACCGGTCTGAATTCCTTGAAGGTGAAGGTCGGTGGGTTGTGTTGCTGCTAATCTGCGGGTCCAGGGAGGATTGGAGCTGTGGAAGCCCGTGGCCGAGAGAACAGGCAGCTTATCCTGCTGAACCTGGTAGCGCCAAGCCTCCATTGTGCGTCTGCGTTCTGCTCCAGGGCTCTGGAGGTGACCTGGCGTTATTGTGGTATTCACAACAGTCACACAACAGCTGAGGGATATTTTGGTGCATTAAACAATTCATAGGCTCCTCTAAAGCATATATATGTAGGTCTAGATGTAATAAATGTGAAGCAAAATGCCAGTTCTTTACATTGACTACTAGAATTGTCAATCATTTTATTTTTGTAACAGTCGTTTATAAGATTTAACAAAGGTTTCAAAGACGTGAGTTAAGATTTTGAGGTTTACTTAAGATCATTTTGATTTAAAACTTTGACATTTAATAATTGCATATTCCTTTTTACTTTTAATAGAAACTTTGAATATTTTAGAAAAAACTCTTTTGAAAATGTACATGGAAATGTTTTTCATGTTTTATTGTTTTCATTTAACTTGCATTTTGATAAAAAATTTACCTTTGTTCACTTTGAATTCAATTACATTTTTAAATTTTATTTTATTTTTGGCTGCATTGGGTCTTCGTTGCTGCGTGCAGGCTTTCTTTAGTTGCGGCGAGCGGGGGTACTCTTTGTTGCGGTGCATGGGCTTCTCATTGCAGTGGCTTCTCTTGTTGCGGAGCATGGGCTCTAGGCACGCGGGCTCAGTAGTTGTGGCGTGCGGGCTTAGTTGCTTCACGGCATGTGGGATCTTCCCGGACCAGGGATCGAACCCGTGTCTCCTGCATTGGCAGCCGGATTCTTAACCACTGTGCCACCAGGAAAGACCTCAATTACATTTAATTTTTGATCCTTCAGATCAGCACTGTCCAATAGATAATGCAAGCCATGTACGCAATTTAAAATTTTCTAGTAGCCACATAGTGAAAAACAGGTGAAATTAATTTTCCAGGCAGGATTTTATTATTTATTTATCTATCTATTTATTTACTTATTTTTGGCTGTGCCTCACTGCATGTGGGATCTTAGTTCCCCAACCAGGGATTGAACCCCTTTCCCTGCAGTGGAAGCGCATAACCACTGGACCACCAGGGAAGTCCCCCAGGTGAAATTAATTTTAATAATATATTTTATTTAACTATGCCCCAAATATTATCATGTCAGCATGTACTCAGTACTCAATATGAAAATTATTGAGATATTTGATGTTCTTTTTTCCATGTGAAATCTGAGTATCTTACACTTACAGCACATCTCAACTTGGACCAGCCACATCTGAAGTGCTCAATAGCCCCACAGGGATGGGGGCTCCCATACTGGACAGCCGAGGTCTAGATCACTGAGAGTGAGACAAGTCATTGTGCTAATGGGGATCAGGATGGGGATTTCTGTTTGTCCTCTTGCCCAGACCTGACCTACCTCCTTCCAGCCTGGGTTGTCCCCCGTTCCTGAAGCCCATTGTGTGGGTGCCTTGGAGGTTTCTGTGGCTCTCCAGGGAGTTTGCTGGCAGCCGGCAGGGCCACGTCTGTTGTGGAGCTGTCACTCATGACTTTGATGGCCTAGCGATGTCGGGACTTCATGTTTGGAAAGAAAACCTAGGGCCGAGGATGTTTCTCTGAAATCAATACCTCTGTTTATCTCCCTGGCTGTCAAAACACTGGAGTGCCTGCTGCCAACCTCCTGCTGGAGGGCTCTGGAGCCCTTAGGACCCAGGGCATGGGCTGTGGGTCGTGGTCCTCCCAAACTGCCCCCTTTTCCAGGAGATTGCCGTTTGAGCCCTGCTCAAGTCTGTCAGTGATCTCAGCAAATGGGTAAATTGCATCTCTATTAGCACCTCTCTCTGCACGCCAGGACTTATTTATTTTACAGATAGATGGCTGTTTCCTCTTCACGGCCTGTTAGTGCATCAAAGTGACATTGATGAGGCTTGACAGTGTGATTATTCGTGTGTGGGAGGCAGGAGAGCAGGGGAGGGACGGGCATGTGCTTTCAAAACATCAAGACTTGGGTTCAAATCCTGCCCCTGCCACTTAGCTCTGGGCTGGTACAAGCCCCTTAACTTTCCTGAGCCTGTATGTTGGGACTAATAACAGGATCTACCTATGGGGTTACCATGCAGATTAAATAATATAATGCACGTGAAGCTCTTGGCTTGGAAGAAGCATTGATGTTCTTCTCATTCTCCCTCAACTCTGGTTAATTGTTTTATCTCCCATTGGACGGATTAAGAAATCCCTAAAGAGGATTAAATTAATAAACCATTAGGTTAGGAGCTGAAATCCCCCTGTGGTTTCAGCACATGTTTATTGAAGTGATGCCCTACTCTGTGTCCAGGCCCTGTTGTAGAAGCAGGTGGTGGGACCGGAGGCAGGAAATCAGGGCCTGCCTTGGGTGAACTCACCGTGCAGTGGAGAAACAGACCTCTAAGCACCCACCGGCAGCTCAGTGAGCAAGGGCTGTGTTGGGGGTGCATAAGGGGCCAGGGTTGCCCAGAAGAGCCCGGAAACTCAAAAATGTCCGAGAAGGCCAACTTTGGCAATGGGGGAAGAAGGCTTGATGGGAGTATCCCGTGGTAATGTGCTGGTCATCCATGAACCCAGTAGGCACTCGACAAACTGTCATGGACATTTTTAGTTCAATCATTGGCATTAGCCAACCCATGATAGTTTAGTCATGACAGGTACCTTGAGCCAATTGCAGTTAGATCTGGGGGCATCGTCTAGGATGGGAAAAAACACACACATATACACATATACACTCACACGCATATGTACACACACCAATATATACACCCCACACACCCATGTATATACACATACCCACATATATACAAATATATATACACATACCCATGTGTATACATACACCCATATATAGAGAAATATATATACACACACATATATATATGGGCTGGACTGAGCTCAATTTTAGGAAAGGGTTGACTTTGACACATTGTGTGCAGTGAACCCTTATCAGTCAGGAACCAAAAAGGGACAGAATTCCCCAGGGATGGTTTAAATGAAAAGATATTGATGGCCTACATACAGAGTGTGAGCAGGGTTAAGGGAACAAACCAGGGATACCGAAGCACCCAGGAAGTAGCAACAGTGGAAAGCCAGGGGCTACAGATGTGGCTGTGACCCAGCTTCGACCAGGCAGACGAGGACAACACTCTGGGGGATGGTAGAGCAGTGAGGTGGAAGGCACCTGGGTCCCTGCATGACCTCCTGGAGCTGAGTCCCCTCGCCCGTCTGGACTGCCCTCCTACCTCTGTACAGTGACATGAGAGAGAAATAAGCAGCTGTCTGTTTAAGCCACTGTGTTTTGGAGTCTCAGTGACAGTAACCTAGCCTGGACCCTAATGCAGTCAAAGGCTAGTGTGGTTGCAACAGGGTGAAGGAGGGAGAAAATGTTGGCAGGTGAGGGCCTGTAATCGTGGGGCCCTGTGGCCATGGTAAGGAGTTTGGATTTTCTTCTAGGGAGGATGCTTACATGATTTGATTTGCATTTTAAGAAGAACCTCTTGACTGGTATGTGGGGAATGGAATGTGGTGAACAAAAAGTGAACTAAGGAGGGGACTGCTCTGGTTGTCCAGGGAAGAGATGCTGGTGCCTTGGTCAAGGATGGCAGCGACAGAATTTGTGAGAAGGGAGTCACGTTCCAGATATGTTTTGATGGCAGATTATAAAGAATTAGCTGGTGACTTTGACTTTGAGGTATTTGTTGTATGTTCAGGTATAAATGAAATAAAGTGCTTGACACAGACCTTAGCACACAGTATTATTGTTGTTTTAATAAAGGTTCTATGACTCTGATGCGGTAACTTTTTCCTGCACAAGATGCTGATGGATCTTAGGAAAGAAACTCATGTTTTATTAAGCGACTCACCACTTTGGTGTCTGTGCACATGGTCTCAGACTGTCCCTGCGGCCACTTCTCAGGGACGGAGGTCATGTGTGCCCAGGACCCGAGGAGACCCTCACTGCTGCAGTCAGTCTGGCTTGGAATGGGTGGAAAATTCACTCACTCTGCCCATCCTAGTAGAGCACCTGTCATGTGCTGGGCAGTGTTCTAGAAACGGAGGGAAGGACAACAACAAGGTATACTATGTCGCTGCCCTCATGTTGCTGTTATTCTTTTCACTGGGATGTACAAAGAAAGTGAGGTGTCTTTATTTTTCTTTAGCTCTTCTCATCTTCCCCACAAGCCCCTCCTTATCTGCTGGGAACGGCAGACACTTAAATTTGCTAAGTAATAATGTCCCAGCCTCTTCCCAGTTAAAACCTCAAACTCTCAGAATCCTCTTCTGTTGCACAAGAAGGATTGTGGATGTACATCAGGGTTTATTGCAAGAACCAAGGTGGGGAGGGAGCTTGATGCTGGGGGACCCCTTGAGCCTGGCTGCTGCTCACATTGGGCAAAATGGTCTCCTTCCAGAAGCCTAAATAGGTAAAGAGCAAGGCGCTCCCTGCACGTTTCACTCTGTCCCTGGGACGTTGTCTTAGAGAACAGAGGTCACCGCCTCTAGGCCTCACTGCCACCTGCCCCCTCCTCTATGCCTTGTTCTCTTCAGTCATTCACTTTCTTTTACTTTCTTACCTGAACATGCTCTGGATTTGGCCTCTTTTTCCCATTTGTCAGGGGCTATAATAGTGAAGTGACTTCCAGGTAGGGTTGACTGATTTACAAATACATTTTTAGTATAAGTATGTCCTCTGCGATATTTGGGACATATTTATACTAAAAAATTATTTGTTGCTTATCTGAAATTCAAATTTAACTGGTATCCTGTATTTTATCTGGCAATACTGCTTCTAGGGAACCTGATTATGGGGGAGAGGGATGAAAAACACAGCCATTTAGTATTTTCAAAATATTATGCCTAATATAAGGCTTCACTCCTGCTGGCCTCTTGGCTGGACAGATTTAGAGGGCCTTCCGAAAGAAGGAGGCTGCCCCCCGCCACCTCCTCCCTAGCACGGGCTGTTCCCAGTTCCTCAGAGGAGTCCATTGTGTGTATGTTGTATGGAGAGGGCGGGGGAGATGGTAAAGGAACCAGCTTTGGCTTCCTGCCCTCCCCCCCATGCCCCACCCATCACACCAGGCAGGCCTCCCTGGGATGTGGGTAGACCCATCCTGCTGGCAAAGCTATTGCTTACCTAGAACTTTTATGAGGGCATTTTTATTGAGCTGTAATTGAAAAGAAAAGAAAAAAAAAAACTCCAGGACATTCCAGATTTTTCTCATAAGCCTGCTTTAGGCGTGTGTGTGTGTGTGTGTGTGTGTGTGTGTGTGTGTGTATGTGTGTGACATTTAACTTTTCTCTCTTCTTCCCTAAGTTAAGGACCAGAATAAAGATGAACTGGCAGTCTGGAGAGCCTGTAAAACTCTTTTCATTAAGCAAATATTCTAGTGTTTGGAGAACCACGGCTTTATGTAAGAGGGCTGCATTTGTCATTACAGTCTAATATCCTAATGTAAGTTTACAACCATATCTAAGAAACCTGTGATAGAATGCAGAGCCTCTTATATGTGTAAAACTGCTTGGCAAAAGTTTATAAATCATATACATCTATTTAAAAGAATGTGAAAGTAAATCCAGATGACGGCCTTTGGGAAACAGGCTGATCGTGGTCACCCCACTGTGCCCCACTGCTGTTCTGAGAAGCTGCAGGAAAAAATTGCATCTTTCTTGGGGTCTGTGTGACCAGCCCTCCCCTCCCTCACCCAGGAAGGATGGAGATCCAGACCTTCCTTCCCAAGTCCCTGGCTTTCTCAGCAGGAAGGAAAGAAGCGCAAGCTTTCTTCGAGGACCTACTATGAGCCAGGCACCGGGCTGCTTCTCTTGTTTCCATGCTTACAACAGCCCTGTGCAATGCTGGGATCCATCTCATTTTTACACTTGAGGGATGTGAGGTTCGGAGGAGCTAAGCTGCCCAGGCTCACATAGCTGGTTAAAGGATGGAGTCTGAAAGAAAACCGGAGTCCATGTGTGTGTCCAAGGCTCCTGTTCTTCCTGCCACCCCTTTCCCACCCCAGGCCACTCAGCTCAGCGGTGGCGGTGTCTGTTGTGATCTCCTTGCCTAGAGATGTAGTGCTGCTTCTCAGGAGTCACAAAGCCAGACTGAGAGTGAGAGGGGTCTCAGGCCAGCCCCTTCTGTGTGGTGGCCGTTTCTGAGACAGGACTGCCTCCACTGACCCATTGTCCTGCCCAAGGGACTCATTCTCGTCGGGGGATGCCTGTGGTCTGACAGAAGTTCAGGAAGTGAATAGATGAGGTTCTTTCGGGTGCCCAAAGATAAACTCACTCTCCAGTGACCTCAGGGATTCACTGTAAGACCACACTGGAAAGCAATGCATCTCCTGGAGAACGGGCATATCTCCCAGGATACAGCACGACTCCAGTGACCAGGTTCACGTGGGGTCTCATCAGGTGTGGGCTGCTCCCCACTCCAGGGCTCTGGCTTTACGGGGACCTGGCCCCTCTCTGTTTGGCTTCTAATATTGCTGTCACCACCAGCTGACTCCTTCTGCTTCTCCACTTTGTGATTTCTGCTGCCCATGGCTCCTGCTTCCTGATCTCTTCAGGTACCCACCACCCATCCTGCTATCTCTAATTGCCTCCCACTTAGACTCCCCAGGAGAGAGGACCTCATTGGGTCGGTAGCCTTGCCCAGGACAGAACACCCATCAGTGACAGCCTCTTACATCAGACCACCCCACAGGCCCCTGGCTACCTGTGGGTCAGGAGACTAACAGTTAAGACCAGTTTGGCTGCAAGTAACAGAGACTCGGAAAACAATGGTTTAGACAAGACAGACATTTCTTTCTCTCTCATGTAAAAGAAGTGTGGAGGCAGAGCAGTCCAGGGCTAGCAGGGAGCCCAGCCAGTGCCATTCACACTCTAAGTGGCACCATGGAGGGCGGTAGGGGGGTTCAAAGGACACACCCTTTGCCCTTTAAGGAGACTTATCAGAAGTTCCACACAATAATTCCACTACATCCAATTGGCCGGAACACAGTCACTTGGCCAAACTTACCTACAAGGGAGGTTGAGAGAGGTTCTACTTTGGCTGGTTGCATTGCCACCCAGCTAACAGTGGAGGTTCTTCACCAAAGTAAAAGGGGAGGATGGATATGGGGAACAAAAAGAAGTCCATGCCCCGGGACCCATCCTGATGCAACCATCTATGGCTAGGACAGTAGAGCAGCAGAGTCATATGGTAGAGAGTGTGTGACACCAGGAATCTCTCAGAAACGGGTGCTGGCATGATGGGGGCCTTGTATGGGCTGTACAGAGTGCTGTCTGTGTGGTATGGTCTCTAAGGGACCATGAGAGCCCCTTCACCCACTCGCAAGTTTCCCCGTTGTAGTCCTGCCTGCAAGTTCAACATCCAAGTGAAGCAGTGCCTTCCCTGCACCCCTTTTATTTTTTATTTGTTTTTTACTGAAGTACAGTGGATTTACAGTGTTATGCCCATCTCTGCTGTACAGCAAGGTGACTCAGTTATACACAGAGACATTCTTTTTTTGTATTCTTTTCCATTATGGTTTGTCACAGGATATTGAATATAGTTCCCTGTGCTATATATTAGGACCTTGTTGTTTATCCATTCTAAACGTAATAGTTTGCATCTACCAACCCCAAATTTCCGGTCCATCCCTCCCCCTCCCCCACCCTTGGAAACCACAAGTCTGTTCTCTATGTCTATGAGTCTGTTTCTGTTTTGTAGATAGGTTCATTTGTGCCATATTTTAGATTCCACATAGAAGTGATATCATATGGTATTTGTCTTTCTCTTTCTGACTTACTTCACTTAGTATGATAATCTCTAGTTGCATCCATGTTGCTGCAAATGGCATTATTCTGTTCTTTTTTATGGCTGAGTAGTATTCCATTGTGTATATGTACCACATCTTCTTTATCCATTCATCTGTTGATGGACATTTAGATTGTTTCCATGTTTTGGCTATTGTGAACAGTGCTGCTATGAACATAGGGGGTGCATGTATCCTTTTGAATTATGGTTTTGTCTGGGTATATGCCCAGGAGTGGAATTGCTGGATCATATGGTAATTCTATTTTTAGTTTTCTGAGGAACCTCCATACTGTTTTCCATAGTAGCTGTCCCAACTTACATTCCCATCAACAGTGTAAGAGAGTTCCCTTTTCTCCACATCCTCTCCAGCATTTGCTATTTGTAGACTTTTTAATGACGGCCATTCTGACTGGTATGAGGTGGTACCTCACTGTAGTTTTGATTTGCGTTTCTCTAATAATTAGTGATGTTGTGCATCTTTTCATGTGCCTACTGGCCATCTGTATGTCTTCTTTCCGGCACCGCTTTTAAAGTGTGCATGTGATCCTGGGGAAATTAACCTGTCTTCAGTTCTTTATACTTGCATGTATATTTTCTCGTGTCTGCTTAATGAGCCAGCCTCCGCCCCAGTTGCTACCAGGACCAGGAGGGCCTGAGCAGTCAACAGCACTAAGCCCTGAGAGGCTTGAAAATGAGTCTGATGGGGTCCCAGGAGTCCCATTGTGGGCCCGGAGGGTACAGGAGACAAAGTCTGAATACCTGTGCAGGACCGTGAAAGGGAAAGTGTTTCGAGGGATGGGCTGATGGAAGGCTCTGAAGTAGGAGCTGGGGTGCAGGAAATCTCAGAGGAGGGGAGATTCTAGCAGGTCCCAAGGAGAGAAGGCCAGGCTGACCAGACATCAAATGGCTCAGGAAGCACAGACGAAGAGATTAGTGCAGAAACCTGGGAGCATAACCTAAGGAGAGCTGAGTGATCCTTAGGGGAAAGGGAGAACACCGGTAGCCTGTTCCTCCTGCTTACTAAGGAAGGCGGGACCTGGGTAGGTAGGGGTGGGGTGGGGTATTTGAGTTTTCCTCCAGCCAGGTTTCCCCAAGGCCCCAGTGGCTGCAGAGTTCATACTGCAGCTGCCTTCCCCATCGCCAGTGGGGGAGGAAATGGAGGAGGCAGGTGTCAAGGCCAGGCTGTGAGCTAGAGGCCAGCAGACCCACAGGGGCCTCCTGGGGACCAGGAGTCTTGGACCACTCAGCAGGAGTCTGTTGGCCTGGAAGGTAGGGCGGCCGGAGCTTATGCCAGAGCTTGGGAGAGCAGGGCTATGTTCCATTCCTGGCAGCCTCCCCACCTTGCCCACCCCAAAGCCTGTGCCACCACCATTCCCCGTGGGCCCCTAACCATCTTCTGGTCTCCAGTGGGGCTCTGGGCAGATAAAAGCCAGGGCTCTATTGTTATCTGTACTCCTCTGTAGCTGTGACATCGTCTTCATGCACTTGGCATGGGGGTGAATTGATGTGGCTGCTCTGTCCTTTTCTCATTCACATGTTCCTCCAGAGGCTGATTCAGTGATTAAAAACTGGGACTTTAGTTCAGACCTGGCTCCACCGTTGTTATCTACTGATACATAGCAAACTACCCCAAATGTTAGTGACTTAAAACGAGAGCATTTTGTTTTAGCTCGTGATTTTGTGGGCCCTTAATTCAGGCAGGTTCAAGCGGACTGTTCTTCTTTTCCACATGGCATTGACACCTATTCCAAGTGGTATTCAGCTGCCAGGTGTGCTGAGGTCACTGTAATGTCTAGGGTCTTGGCAGGGAGGCTAGAAGGCTGGACTCAGCAGGGCCTACACCAGTTCGCCTACACATGGCTTCTCCAACCCGGTGGCCTTCGGGAAGTCAGACTTCTTGCATGGTGGCTCAGGGCTCCCAGAGAGCGTGTTCTGCCCCAGGCAGAAGTTTGCAAGGTATTTTATGACCCAGCCTCAGAAGTCCCAGAATGTTACTCCTTCCCGAAATTCTATTGGCAAGCAAGTCACTAAAGGCCAACCCAGAATGAAGGCTCAGGAAGTGTTTAAGAAAATAGGTTTGCTGACTGAGTTTGTAATATGGTTCTACAAGTGCTAGCTAAGTGACCTTGAGAAAGTTTACTTAAGCTCTCTTTGAACCTCAGTTTTCACATCTATAAGATGGGAATATTAATAATAGTATCTACTGCTATGGCTTATGAGAATTAAATGATTATATATATATATATCTTATCAATGCCTGCTCTGGAAACACCTGCTCAAGATCACCAATATCTGCAGTTTCCTCTTCTTCCTGGGCGCCCTGCTAGACCACATTTCCCAGCTGCCTCTGCAGTTAGGTGTGACCATGTGACTGAGTTCTGGCCCTGGAAACTAGAGGGAAAGTAATATATCTGGCCTCTGCATCCTCCATGCTTGCTCCCTTTTGCACCCATCAACTTGTGTTGTGAGAGAGAAATAAAGCTTTGTTTGTCAGAGCCACAAGCCTGACTAACCCTCAGGTACATAAGCTCTCAAAGTTAGCTGCTATCTGGCTTAACCTCTCTCCACCTGTGTTCTTGTCTGTAAAATGGGGTGATAATGGGACCTATCCCATAGGGTTGTGAGGATTAAATGAAATGTACAGTTGACCTTTGAACAACGAGGGGGTTAGGGGCACAGACCCTTCTACAGAGAGTTGAAAATTCATGTGTATAGCTTATAGTTGGCTCTCCTTACACATGGTTCCTCCATATCCGCGGTGCCTCTGGATTGTATCAGTGATTCACATTGGTGGATTCAACCAACTATATATCATGTAGTACTACAATATTTACTATTGAAAACAATCTGTGTATAAACAGACCCGCACAGGTTTAACTGAACCTTGAACCTTCGTTGTTCAAGGGTCAACTGTATAGTTTGACTTACTGGCCTAGCTTCCCTTTGATCACAGTTATTTCATCTAAACTCTATAAACGGGTCATCATTACCTTTTTCTTGAAGGAAGATTATCCATAATCAAGCCTCTTGAAAGTTTTAAAAGGATAACATGAATTTGCAGTATTTTAGGCCTAAAACCAATAATAATGGCACCATTTTAATTCAGAATAGTTCCTAAAACCCATTTGCTGATGGCTTTCAAAACCTAAATATAGAGAATAGAATGTTTCTAATTTAAAAAGTCAGTCAATTTATTTTTGATTTTTTAAATTAGGAAATATTTTAAGAATACAAAAAAAAAATAACAGACACCTATATTCCCACAGCTCAATATGGTCAAATCTTAACATTTTGCCGTATTTGATTTGTGTTTTTTCTAAAGAAATAAAACATCACAAATGAAACTGAAAAAAAAAAAAGATGTATGACGTATCTAAAGCATTTAGCATAGTACCTGGCATATGCAAAGCAGTCAGTAATTGTCAACAAATTTTTAAAACTTTTTATTTTGAAATAATTTTAGGTTTACAGAAGAGTTATAAAGATAGCAGAGGCATTTCTTAGATACTCTTCACCCAGCTTCCTTTAATGTTAACTTCTTATATAACCATGGTCCATTTATCAAAGACATTTAAATTGGTGTAACACTATTAACTAAACCACAGAATTTTTTCAGATTTCACCAGTTTTTTTTGCGTAAGTCTTGCTGTGCCCAAATCCAATCCGGGGTACCATGTTGCATTTAGGTCAGCTAATTTTTAATCATTCATTCATTCAATTCACTGAGAGTGCTGCCAGCCTTTAGTCCAAGACTGGGACTTCCTGTGCAGCAGGTGATGCCAGGGGCCCCTGTACTACGTACTATGACAGTAGTCACAGCTCTCATTTTTGAGAGCTTGCCACATGTTGTACAACGCACTTTCTATATGCCCCACTTTATCCTTACAACAGTCCTATATGTTGGCTATTATTACTCCCATGTTACAGATGGGGGAAACTGAGGTATGGAGAGGTTAACTGAGTTTACACACCTGGTAAGGGGCAGAGGTAGAATTTGAACCTAGGCAACTGGCTCCAAATTCACAGTCTTAACAATACCTCACTCCTTTCACGAGGCTGCTCTATAGAATAGGAAGAGTAGATGCACCATTGCAGACTTCCTGGGCCAAGTGTGGCAGGCAGGAAGGGTTCCCGGTGGAGGTGTCAGTCTGGAGCTCAACCTCTGTTTCCTTGTGTGCTCTGGGGAATGTTTGGCTTTCCCTGCCTTCTTCTCCCCATAGCCCCAGAATCTGACCCCAGCCCTCGGAGCCCCAAGAAGGTAACCTGCTGAAACTCAAGCCCCAGGCCCAGGGTGTGGCTCTGTCCCAGATTCAGGGCACTCTACCCCAGCCAGCAAGGGCAGTCATAGACCCGGATGTTGATTTAGAGACTGGCTTCTGGAGCCACTATTTTGGATCCTGCTGACCACGCATAAGCAAGAGATAGCAACAAGGGCTGAGTTGTCAGGCTGAATGGGGGGATCCAAGGGAATTGGGGGTGGGCAGACTACTGACAGGACTAGCTCTGTCTGCTTTGGAGAATTATAGGCCCCACCGACCTGAGGATGAACTGAGAAGTTTTCCATCCTGCCTGGTTGGGCACAGCAGCACCAACCCTCCTGCCAAACTCCAGCTAGGACATGTGTTTACCCTTTGGAAAAGGCCCAGAGAGCACCTTAGGCAGCCAACAGCCAGCTGGGATTAGGACCAAGCACTGCAGGCAGCAGGGCAGGGGAGCTGCTGGGCAGTACCTGCCCTTTGAGGCCAGAGCCCGGAGATCCTGGATCCAGGAGGCAACATCCAGCCTCATTTTAGCTTCTCTGAGCATCAGTTTGTTCATCTGTAAAATGGGGATATTAATCCCCTGTGGCCCAGAGAGGGCCGTCTACGTTTGTGCAGTTTATAAATTGCAGAAGGAGTGAATGGGGCCTAAAACCCAGCCTGTGCTCAGGTCACTGAGTTGGGCACCATAACTTGGAACTACGTCTGCTTAGTTAGGAGGAAGGGACACCTTTTTCTTGACCAAACTGTTTGCCCAGGAGTGCTCCTGCCTAAAAGGCTGGTTTGGTCAGAGGGTGCCCCTTTTTGGATTTGCACAAAGGAAAAGCACTTGCCCTCTGGAAATAGAGCAGATGGTGGAGAAGGGCAAAGGGCCCTTAAGTTCCCAGGAGAAGGCAGGGCTGTTCCCAGAGAGCCTTGGCAGGGGAGCAAAGAGGGAAGTCAAAGGTGGCCCAAGGGGACAAGATGAGCTGGGAAGAGGGTGTCAGGGTGACCAAATGGTGAGATGCTGTGTGCAGGTGGAGCTGGGAGGAGAGGAGGTGCCCTCTGGAGGCGGGCCCAGTCCCAGGGGCAAGTCCACTCCCCCTGGTGGCCCCTGTAGAGAGGGCCCAGTAACACGGAACTCTACCTGATGGCAGGGTCATAGCCAGAGAGTGTGGGAGTCATGGGGACCTTGAGCCCAGGGAAAGCCTGGTGAGAGACAGCCAGCTGGAAGAGAATGACAAGGCACCAAGCAATTATAGTTCAGAATGACAGGTGATACCACAAGGGGTGGATGGACATTTTGGTAGCATGAGGAAAAACACTTCACTCAGGTTTGCTGGGTCCAGGGGGTTCCCCAGAAGTGACATCTAAACTGAGACCTCAAAGAGACCCCAACAAAAATGAGTGAGAATGTGCATTCAGGTGCTGCAACCTGAAGCATGTGCAAAGCACCAAGAGGTAAGAGAGTGGTACATTCTGGAAACTGCAAGTGTATTTAGCATTTCTTAATTACATGGCATGTATGGGAACAGAATTAGAAGAGGTATGTCTGGAGACATGAGACGGTCTCAGAAAATGAAGAATCTTTATGCTCTGTCAAGGTGTTTGTCCTTCAGGGGTTGTAAGTGTTGGGGTGATGTGATGAGATTTTCATTTTAGTTAAGCTGTCTGGGGCCCGCGTGGAGATTGGAGGGGCAAGGCTAGAAGCAGAGAGACCATCAGGGGCCTGAGCAAGAATCCAGGTGAGAGGTAAGGTGGCTTGAACTTGGGTAGTCAGCAAAGATGAAGCTAAGTGAGCAGGTCTGAGCCCTGTTTAGGAGGTAGAGTTGGTCGGCCAACTGGAAGAGTGGCAGAAGTCCACCACTGATTTGGATGACAAGACCTACCAGAACCCTTCACTAAAATGGGAACTAGGAAGAGGAGTGGGTCTGGGTGGGAGGTGATGAAAAGTTCAGTTTGAAGCTCAGGTGCAGTATTCCAATGAAGGTGGCCAGTAGGATACAGAGGTTCTGAACTCAGAAGAGAGAATTGGGCCGCCCTAGGGGTCTGAGAGTCATCAGCCTAGAGATGTGAACTGAGGCTGTGGGAACAAGAGGACCCCCAGGAGAGCGAGAACACTGGAGAGAAGAGGCAGAGGCCAGCGTCCTCGGACACCTTGATGTTTAAGGGTCAGCCGGAGGAGGCCAGGGCTACGTGGAAACAGCCGGAGAGGGAGAAGGAACGCCAGCCCATCTAATCCTCATAAATACCTCACGTACAGGTGAGGAACCTATGGGCTTTTTACATTGCTTTATTTTATTAGGGTACAAACAGTAAGAAACTCAGAGCCAAATGTTGCCCCATCATATAACCGTCCTTCACCAGGAATTCTGGCATGTCTCCTCCCCAACCCCTGTGCTCTTGTTTAATGCTTCTATTAGGTTTCTGTGACTTTAGTCAGTCCTTTTTGAAAGAAGAACGAAAATGAAAAGACTGACCGGATTCAGGAGATGCTGTTTGTGCACGGCGAGTTTCGATAGTCGGTGTTTGATGCAGGGTGGGCACGGAAAGGATGGGGATGCATTGAACTTTGGTCTTTCCTCAGACAACTGACTCAGACTCCACCTCGAGGCTGCCATCATGGGCTGGCAAGCCTTCTGGAACCTCGTGACCACTGCCCCACAAACCACCAGAAGGTCTCCTGTCTTTATTATGATGAACCTTTTATTATAGAGACAGACTGAACTCTTTTCTGCATAAAGAATCTTTGGATTGGGTCAGGGAGATCCACCTGCTAAAGGTCACCACCCAGCTCTCCCTGCCTCTGCCTCAGCTAAGCCCCCACTTGCTGTTTACATCTCAAGGTCACTGGAAGCAAGGTCCCCAGGGCCAGGCTGGTTGGGTGGGCCATGCTGGCTGGAGGGTCAGGGCTCCTGGTTGCCCACCAGGTCACAGCCGCCCCGTCTGCCGCCCCAGTCGGTTGTCCAGAACCTGCAGCTGCCGGAGGAAGCCTGAGTTGGGGCAGATATCCCGGTGCGCCTGCACCGTCTGGATGGCCTCCACCAGCGTCATGTTCTCGCAGATCATGAGGAAGGCCAGGACAACCGTGGCAGAGCGGCTCACCCCCATGGCACAGTGTACCAGCACGCGGCCTGCAGGGAGACCCAACCTAGCATCAGCCACCTGTTCTCACACCGCCTGCCCCTTAGGGAATCAGGGATGCTTCTGCCCACCTATCACAGCATCCTGGAATACAGACAGTGTCCTCACTGTCATATGGGCCAACTGAGGCCCAGAGAGGAAAGGGACTCGCTCAAGGTCACAAAGCAAGTTAGCGGCAGGCTAAGGTTAGCAGCTGGGACTCGCTGCTTCTGGTGCAAGGTGCTTCCTCTGGCATCCCTTGCCACTCTAGCACGGTGGGGGGTCAGTACTCCTGGAGTCCCCTGGGTTTGCATAAGATTACAGGGGGTGTCCACCTCCCTCCCTTTCCCGTCAGTTCTGCCCTCTCCCCAGCCCCTGCAGCTCTACACTGAGGCCTCATCTTAGAGAAAACTGCTCAAGAGGCTTTGCTAGGTCCTGTACCTTCTGCCCAACACCTGGCCTCTTACCGAGCAATATGGTTACCCTGACGACCACACTGGGCCTTAGTTATATCTATGATTGTTGGTTTCCAGGGTGTCCCTGAAGGGGATGCTCGCTAAATGGTAGTAGTGAGCCCCATGAGGTGGGAGGGTTGCTGAAGGACCCCACCATCCATGCTACTGGAAAAGTAGATAGCCCCAGATCCTGCCTGCACCCCACCTCCACCCCAGTGCCTTCCCCAGCAGCTGACCTTGGGGAATGCTGAGGGCACTTCGGATGTATCGAGCAACGGGCAGAAAGTAGACACTGAGGTCGAAGAAGGGGTTGTCATCAGCCTCGATGCCATAGTACTCCAAGGGCATGCCATGGTAGAACTTGGCACCTGTGTCCACCTGAAACTTGCCTGCGGCGACATTCACGATGTGGGTGATGCCCAGCTGGGTCAGCTTGTTCTTGTCCCGGGCTGCGTACCTGGAGGGGTGGGGCACGGGGGGGGGGGGTTGGGAGGTGGGGTAGAGCTCACTGGGTCAGCTCTGGCTGGCCTGGAACTTGCCCCCTTGCCTCCTCTGCCATCCTCCTCCAAGGGTAGACAGGAACCAGTGAACTGGCTCGGGTGAAGGGGCTCCTCTAGTAGGAGTTCAAGACTCCCTTTCACTCAGCCCAACTTTTCTGGAAGGCAGGTCGGCCACATGGCATCAGAAGCCTCAAAAATGTACACTTACTTTGCCCCAGCAGGTCTCCTAGGAACTTAAAGAATCCCAAATGTGCTCACAGACAAATGTAAACTGGATCTAATGTTTAAGATAGAGAAAAAGTGGGGAAAAAATCACTAAATAGCCTATAAGAGAAGATTGACTATGGTATAGCTAAATGAAATACTACACAACCACTAAAATGTGGTAGATAGATGCTGGTGAACCAAGAAAGGTGTTGGTGCTATACTGAGAAAAATGGAGGATGACAAAACAGAACACTGTTTAAAAGTGTTTTAAAAGTATGTTGTGCAATTCCATTTAAAAAGTTTTCTATATGAAGCAGATTACAAGATGGGTTTATAAAGCGATACCATTTTTATATGCATTTTTAAAAAGTCAACAAGGATTTTATTACTGATTATCTGTGTGTGTAGGGGGGATACATATTTGCCATATTGTTAATAGGATATTGATCTATATTTTCTAAATATTAAGGAAAAACATAAAATCCTCATATATTCATCCATGTGTTCTAAATTTTAAGAAAACTTTTGGGGAAAATGACTCACGTTCCACTCTATATATACATCCTAGAGAAACGTGTGTGTGTTCCCAGGGCACATGTACTAGCTTCTAGAATCACTGTTTATATAATAGCCCCAAAGTGGAAACAACTCAAATAGAATAAATAAACTATGGTGTATTCATACAAACGAATAACATATAGCAACCAAAAATGAATGAACTATAGCTACACGTAATGTGGGCGAATCTCCCAGTTTTGAGCAAATGACGCCAGGCACAAAATACACAATATGATTCTATTCCTACCACTTTAAAACATAGGCAAAACTAACACAAATGGCGAAACTAAAAAGAAAAGCAAGGAAATTATTGTTTCAGTACTCAGTGATTATCTACAGGGAAAAGGGTTATGATGAGAAGGGTTCTGCGGGGGGCTTCTGGGGCACAACTAATGTCCTATTTCTTGACCTGGGGGGTGAAACTGTTCGTTTATGCTCTGTGCACTTTTCTTAGGTGTGTTCTATTTCCACAAAGTAATAATAATGTAAAAGGAAATAAACATGTGGAAAGAGATGGTTGGAGGCAAAGAGGGTACCAACTCTGCCCCTCGGCTCTGGAAGAGGCTCCCCTTCTGTTCCCCCCAACACCCACTGTGGATCGTACTTACGCATCTCCCAGGAAGAGGTTGGGCCAGACTTCGTTGATGTGGCTCAGCACGGCAGCCCGACGGACCCACAGCAAGCGCTGCAGCGAGGCCAGCGTGGGTGGCTGGTAGGGGGGCACCCGGACGGCCCCGTGGATCTTGGGCCTCCGGAGGTCCTGTTTCTGCAGCGAGTCCATCCTGGAACAGAGCGGAAACTGTGGTGGCGAGGGGCAGGCTCCTCGCAGGTGGGTCCAGCTGACAGGGAGGCCCAGGCATGGTGCAGTGCCCAGGTGCCACTGGGATGCTTCAGAAGGGCCTCAGTTATTTCACATGAGGTTATTAACCAGCTCAGCTGGGGCTGAGGCCTTTCCCCAGGGAACAAGGGAATCAACCCCTCGTCACCGCTATGGAGCTGGGAAGCCCTCTCTCCTGCCCCCTCCAGAGGCCCCTGATGTTGGAAGCTTTTTTCAAGGGGCTCTTGGAGTTCCCTGTTTGTTAACAACTAGTCAGTGCAGACCCCACCCCTTAAGTCTCTCGTTACTTGGGACTTCGTAGGGGTGGGATGGCTGTGGCCCTCAGAGGGCACCTAGGAAGACCCCCGCCAACTGGGCAGCTCATCTCAAGCCCCCTTCTCCGCTACTTCCAGGGCTGGTCCTCAGACTCCCATCCTTTCCCATCTTCAGGTGCTTGAAGGTCAGAGCCCATCTCTGGAGTGAGGGGCCTGGGCTATGAACTGACATTTGTCAGCCCTTCCGTACTGAATGAGCTAATGCCTCTTAGGGGCCTGGCGCCTCACGCATGGTAGGTCCCTATCATACATAGGAGGAAGCTGAAGCAGGAACATGAAGGTCACAGAGAATCATTTTTAAGTAATGCTCAAAGTCTTATGGCTGTTAAGGAGCAAGGCCTGGGTTTCAGTCCAGTTCTCTGCTCCTTCAATTCCATCCCCAAGCCTTCGAGTTACCACCTTCAGGGACTCCAGAGAGTGGTCGCTAACTCATCTGTCTCTACAGGGGAGCCTAGTGTAGCTGTTCCATATCTGCCTGTAGGCCCTGGGATTTCCCTCCTTACCCCCATGACTCAGGCCAGCGCTGCAGGTTGGGCCTCACCCAGGTGGGGTGGCTTGTGTCAGGAGTCAGCTGGCTGAGGGGGTCTGAGACCCTGCAGAGCTGGGATGTCAGTGGCACCAGAACCTGGGTCTGGTGCTGGGCTTGGAAGGAGTGCCTCTCTTGGCTAACTGTCCCTGGTCCCCTCAACCAGTAACTAGGGAAGGTACAAACTGGGAAGAACTTCTTTGCTCTTTGGTAGGCGGTGCCAGGACCAGGAAGAGAAATGGGAACACAGAAGGCCACCGGTTTGGCCAAGCTCACCCAGCGAGCAGTGGGAGGGCAGGGCGGAAGCGAAGACCCGGCTTTCCCTTTCATCCCCCACTGTGACCTCTCAGGGCAGGCTGAGCCGCCTGCCATCTACCTAGGGCATGGTCTGGGGCTGGGAGTCAGGGTGTGGGTGCAGGGACAGGACTCAGCACGTGAGCGGAACGGGGCCGGGGCAGGTTCCGCCCGGAACACAAACGCTATGAAGCAGCTAGAATTCCAGGTCCTCCTCTTGGAGCCCGTGGGGGTGGGGCCTGAGAGCAGACCTAGGCCACTGCTGACTGAAGTGCAGACCTTCCAAACGCCCGGACCCCTCTCTGCTTGGTGTCTCTTTGCGATTAAAGGCTCTTGGCCCTGGGACTCCCCATGGAGATGGGAGGCTACGTGAACTGGTGGGAAGAGAACTTCAGAGGGAGGGTGGAGAGTCTGGCCACAGCTAATTCCGAGGTCAAGAGCAAGTCTTTGCTCCTGTCTGGGCCGCGGTTTCTCTCTCTCAACTTAAAGATACTGGCCTTGCCTGCCTTTAAGGAATCTCTGGAGGGTCTGACCTGAGAATGAGAGAGGAGTGGCTGGGTTTGCAAAAACTACAGGGTACAGCGCAGTGTATCATGTTGGGGTGGGGAGAGTCTGACAGCCACACTGGTCTGGAGCTACCAGCTGGGCCTGCGGGAGCCCCAGGTCGGGTGCGAGGGGGCTTTGAGAAGCCTGGCAAGCGCCGCTGCAGGCCTCTGAGATTGGTGTGGGGTAAGGCTGCCACCCAGTGGTCAATAGGTGCCTTGCAGCCCAGCGGTGCCTGGGCGCGGATCGCCAGGCTCCAGCTGAGACAGAACTTGTCCCTGCTCCTCCTGGAGGCTCCTGAGAGGAGAAGGAGCCAGTAGAGGGGTCAGGGATGCGGGCTGACCCCTTTACTGGCTCAGCCTCTTCTACTGGCTCACACCCCAGCCTCTTCGGGGCCTAGGCCCAGGTCTGGAGAAGGGGGCTTTTTCCTCGGACTTAGGGGTACCCCTTGCTAGGCCTCACGTCGGACCTCACACCTGACGCTCATGGATGTGCCCCCTACCTGTCTGCTCTATCCCACAAGGGTCCAGCCCACCTTTTCAGCCAAGGTCAGGCCTAGCCCCCACCCAGCGACTCATGCTTCAAGCTCCGGGCACACCCAAAGAAGGGGAGTTGGTGGCTGTCGCAGCCCCCTGGTTTCTGCCATCCCCAGACCTAGATGCCGAGGGCCCCGCCTGACACCTCCTCCCGCATCTCCTCAGCCACCGCGGGGTGAAGCCTGGGCCCAGCATCCAGCAGGGTCAGGGCCGGCCTGCCTCTTCTCCCCGCTCCCTCTCTGGTACTCCTCCTGTGACCTTCCCGTGTCTCCTCCCTAAGCTGATCAGCTGCCTCTGTGGGCAACGGTTTTCCAGAGTCGCTGCTGTTTACAAGTTCAGACACCTGTGTTCTGCCTTTGTCGGTGCCTCTCCTCCCCTCTGTGTTGCTCTCCCCGGTTGCCTCTGTCTCCCCGCCTCTCACAGGAGCTCGTGCTCCTCCACAGCCTTCCAACACACCACCCAGGACGCCGGTAGCCTCAGGCCAAGGCCCAGGCCTCCGCAGGGCAGGGGGCCTCTGTCTGCCATCCACCTCCTCCCTGAAGCTCCAGACATGCTCCCCCTGGTCTTCCCGCCTGTTCACTCTCCCTGCTTCCTCCTCCTCCTCCCCCCAAGGTAGACCACAGGGACTGTGGCCACAGGACAGCTGGGGCTGGACATCTCAGGGCAGGACAAGTGAGGAGTCTGGTGAAGGAAGCCTCGGGGAGGGTGGCCGGCGGGTGGCCTGTGGTGAGCTGCCTGGGGCTCTGCACGCTGTGTGCAGGCCTTGGAGGAGGGCAGACCTGAGCCGAGTTCTCAAGTCTGGAGCTTGTTTCTGTGTAGTCTTCTCTGAGCTAGTTTTCTGAGTGGAGCTGCTGTGAGAATTCCATGAGATAAGAAATGTTCAAGGCACCTCCCACGGGGTCTTTCTCCTGGTAGATGCCCCATAAATGGTGTATCTTACTCTTATTATCATCACCATTATTACTCTTTCCCTTTCAAGCCTCAGCCATATCCCATGAGCCAATGAGGCTTGGTCTCTATCTCTTTGTATTTCTTGATTTTTCTTTCTCTGTCCGGCAATAATTATTATATTCACCACTAACTAAGAACGTACTATGTATCAGAGCTAAATGCTTACATTTTTTTTCACTGAATCCGCACAATACCCTTATGAGGCAGATAATATTATCATCCCCATTTTACAGATGAGGAAACCGAGGCTCAGAAAGATTAAACAATATGCCATAGGTCACACAGCCAATAAGCGTGGGAGCCAGGATTCAAGCCCAGGTCATTCTCACTACTCTGCTTTGTCTGTGCCTCTATCTCTGACCCAGTCCCTCCCCAAATCTAACCCACCCCCCACCACCACACACACACACACACACACACAGGCACAGGTGTCCTGGCCCTCATTACCCAGCATGCTCTGCAGCCCCCCTGAAATAGGGGCACTCACCCACCTGTGGGGGTATCTGGCCCAGGCTGAGGTCTTCTCTGACCGGCACTTTTTGCTCCCGGCTTCCAGCCGCCTGTCTCTGCACGCTTGATGCTGTTTCTATTTTTTGATTGGAGTTTAATTATAAAGCATGATGTGCTGCTCCTCTCCTCTGGCCTCCCCCTGCCACTCCCAACTCACCCACTGGTCCCCTGGCATGGTCAGTGCCAAGCCCAGCCAGGCACCTGGCCCTGCTGGGAGTAGAGGCAGTCTGGCAGGGGTCTGCCTGTGGTATGTGTGGATGTGGATGTTGCTTGTGAGGCAGGAAGAAGGAAGACTGAATAAGCCGTTTTGAAAGGTCGGTTGGCCTTCAAGGGTGATGTGGAGCGTGGGCAGAAAGTTAAAGCTAGAAGGATCTTCCGTGGAGGAGGACAGGGAAGAGAACAGCCAGATCACGCGCACACTGGCAGCACTGCCAACATCAGAACCCAGGTCCAGGGGCCCTTAGTTGGGAGCCGAGGATTACAGGACTGGCCCAGGATAAAAAGATCCAGAAGACTCAGGCTGAGGGAAGTGTGGGCAGACAGAGATATAAGTGGAGTTCAGAGCAGGTCTTTGGAGCAGGCCCGGCCTGCAGTCAGAAGCTGTGTGTCCGCAAACCACTCTGCCCTCTGCCAAGCTCCTCCCTCCCCCAGAAGACATTCCTGCACAGACCTCACTGCTCCTTGAGGCCAGTGAGATGGTCTTTAAAGTCCCTTCCAAGGCTAATGGCTCAGTGAGGGACCTTGGATTTGGGCCTATTAAGAACACTCCCTGCTCTCCAGAGACCCTCTTCATATACCCATACTTTAATACCCTTCCCCACTCATACTCCCAGATGACTGACACACACACAGACATATGCAGACCCGTAGCCACGCCTCCACTGGGTCTCTGAAGCCCGAGCTCCAGGGAGCTAGGGCTCAGCCCCTACTGGGGCTCCCTGAACCCTGGGGAGAGCTGGTGGAGGCGGCTGTGGCCAGGGGCTATCATAAACACTTAGAATCCCCCTCTCCCGTGTTCCCCCACTGCTGAGGGAACTTGGGGTTCCTGGCTGAGAGGGCAGCCCCTTCCCACCTGTGAGAACTGGAGACAGTGGCTGAGAGGGGTTGCAGGTAGCAGGAGGAAGCACATGGAGTTGCAGGCTCTAGGGCGGACCCCACACTGGTCTCTTACCATCTTCTGGGTACCCACCTGGGCCAGAGCCTCCAGCAGCACCAGCAGGGCCAGCGCCAGGGTGGCAAAGTGGCAGAGCCCTGTGGCAGGGAGTAAGTACCAGTTCTGGGGGAGAGATGAGCTCCATGTTACAGGCAGGTAAACCATGGTTCAGACTGGCCGGGACTTATCAGGGCAGGGA
Organism: Balaenoptera musculus; assembly: GCF_009873245.2. Taxonomy (NCBI): domain Eukaryota; kingdom Metazoa; phylum Chordata; class Mammalia; order Artiodactyla; family Balaenopteridae; genus Balaenoptera; species Balaenoptera musculus. The sequence goes on along the minus strand of NC_045800.1, from coordinate 59,812,896 downwards.
CAAGAGCTGCCAGCTAACCCTACTTCTGCCTTGAGCCTCTGTGTAAGGTCAAGTGGGTACGGGTGCCGGGAGAGATGAGGAGGCAAGTTTGGGGCCCAGGGCTCATGGAGAGAGATGACCTCCCCAAAGCCCCCTCATCTCTCAAGAGTCCCCAGCCCCAGGGCTGCTGTGTACACACACAGGTTGCTCACTGCACAACTCCTGGGGCTCCAGCTGTTGGATGCACTCCCGGTAATTGTGCAAAGCTGTAGTCCAGATGACTCTCCCAAAGCTAGCTGCCTGAAGGGAGAGATGCTGAGGTCTGAGGTCAGAGTATTTAAGGGCCCCAGGCCGAGGAAGTGGGATGATTTGGCATGATCAGAGATATGCTCTTCTCCCAGGTTCCCAAACCTTGTTTAGAGGAAAGAGAGCAGGATGGAAACATGCCATTCCTGTCCGCCTCTTGGCTCCCACACCTGCAGAACTCCCCACCACAGTTTCCCGCCCAGCTTCACCCCAGGCCTAATCCCAACGCCAGCTACAACCCTCATTTTCTTCCTTCACACTCACCCCCAAACTCTAAACCTCGCCCTCCGTCCTGCCCTAATCCCCAACCCCAAGATGCTCATCCTCCTGACAGCATGTGGGAAGGGGTCGATAGGGCTCAAATGCTGCCCTTGGTTGGGCTGGCGGTGCATTCGGAGGCAAAAACACCTCTTATGGGTGGGGGCAGGGGGAGATTCAGTCCATGCCCCAGGGAAGCTCTTGGAAGGAGGAGAAGCTGCTGCTCTTCTAACTCCCAGGAGAGCCCAGGCCAATGCCCCACTCCCACCTGGCAGCCCTTCTGAGCCAGTGGGCGGTGGGGCACAGCCAAAGTCAGGGTTGAGGAGAGATGAAGGAAGGAGCAGTATGGGTAGCAGGAGCTGGAGGCTGGATGGGGGGGCGTGGAGAGCAGCTCTGGAGGCTTAACGTTCCATCAGATGGCCCTCGGTGGGGATGTGAGTGTGAGGAAGATGGGCTGTTGGGGACAGTCCCAGCCTGGCCATGATGGGAGAGGAAGGGCAGTGGGAATTCTGCAGCTCCTTCACAATCTGGTACCCTCAAAGCCACTGACCCCAGGAAGAGGCACCCCTGCCTCTCCGTTGAGCTGGAGGAAAACACAGAGCTGACACCAAAGAAATTGCAGCAGCACCTCGGCAACCATTTGTGGGCTGGGAGCCTGAGAAGCATTGTTGCTGCTAGGGGAGCCCAACTCCTTCTACTGGGCAGCTGGGGACGCTGGGGCCTCCGATGGAAGGGAGGTGGCTTGGGAAGAGGAGGTACTGGGGATCTGTTCCCCTGAGGCAGCTTAAAGACCGGGTGCTATTGCTCCAAACGCACTGAAGATGGAACAAGAGGAAGGCAGAAGGTAAATGGACAGACTTCAGAAAAACCTTTATGTCCTAAAGGGGTCCCCAGGACCAGAGAGGGAGGGAGGTTAGGGAGAGTCCTTCTGTAGATCTCTGAGATCACACTGGGTGGGGTGAAGGTAGAGAGTGGGGTGCTGGGTCCAAGGCAGAGAACTGAACGGCACGGCGACAGGAGAACTTTATGTCAAGCAGGGCTTGTGCGAGGAGGTCATGGCTGGTGGCAGGAGCACCTGTTCTCCTTCCCCGTGGTGGGAATGGATGAGCAGGGCTGACAGAATTCACTAAGCTTGGAGCAATAGCTGCAGGACACTCTTTCCCTGGAGCTGGGTTCCAGGCCTGAGGGGAGGGTGTGCAGAGGCGTGGGAAGGGCCAGACAGCCCTCAGGTGCAGGACTGGCTGTGCTGCTGCCGCGGTGGGGTTCAGGTGAGCCCCACAGGCTTTCAGCCAAGGAGGCAGGACAGATCAGCATTAGGACCAGGTTGGAAGGCCTCACCTCTTCCGTTTTACGCTTTCCACCCTTTTCCTTCCTAGCCTTTCCATCTTCTCTGGGTCTGAAGAATCTGGGTGGGCTGGAGGAGAGGGTCCTATGAGAGGGGTGCCTCAGCCAGGCCCAGGTGAGACCTTGGATTGGTGAGGGGAGCCCAGCAGCTTGGGGAACGGGCCAGGCCGCCTTCAACCCTCTCTTCCAGCCACGCACAGCCTTGTTATCCAACCTCTGAACTGGTCCCATCCATGTCCCCTGCCAGCCCTCACCCAACCCCTTACTTCCAATCGTAGCCTTGCCCTCTGCCCAGCCGTCACCTGACCTCTCACTGCTAACTGCACCCAGCCTCGGCCCCTCACGCCCTGCCCGACCCTCACCTGGCCCCTCAGCGCCGGCCTGCACCCCGCAGCTGCTGGTCCAGCCGGCAGAGCTGGTGGAGGAAGCCTCGGTTGGGGAAGACCCATCGGCGCTGCCTCACGGTGATCACTGCCTGGCGCAGGGACAGCTGCTGGCGCAGCATGAGGTAGGCCAGGACCAGCGTGGCAGAGCGGCTCACCCCTACCACGCAGTGCACCAGGACCTTGGCTGAGGAAGACATCCTGCTGAAAGACCCTTTCCCACCCACCGGCCCACCCAGGGGCTGAGGTGGGGACCCACGTTCCCCTGGGTATATTCTGTGACCCTGAGTAAATCATTCAGCGTGTATGGGCCTCCATTTCCTGCTCTGTCAAATGGGCATCCCAACACCTATTATGCCTACCCTTGGGATGGGGTCCACACTCCCCAACGTGGCTCACAGGACCCTCTGTGAGATGGCCCCTGCTGACCCTGCAGCCTCACCTCAGGCTGTCCCCCCCCGACCCTCAGCTCTAGGAACGCTGGGTAACTTTCAGTTCCTTGAAGCTGTCCTGGTCCCTGGCCTCCAGCCTTACCACATGCTACTTCAACTACCTGTAAAAGTTTTCCCCCTCTCTTGGTCTGACTAACATCTGCTACTCATTTGTCGGGTTTTGGCTGAGACGTGGCTTCCTGCCACTCATGGTATCACGTGAATCACAGAGCAGCCCATCCTTTTTGCATGTGGCCCGGTGAATACTGTTGTAGAGGGAAGCGCCCCCCACCTCCCTTTGCTCTTCACATTTGCCCACGCATCTGAGTAGCGCTCATAATACTTTGCAATTTGACTGTCTTTCCACCAGGGGCCCTGCCTTGCCTAAGTGTGGATTCCCAGTATCTAGCTCCGTGGCTGGCACAGAGAAGATAATAGTCGGTGAATGAATGGTGAAGGAAAATGAATGTCAGAGTGCTTTGGATTGAACAGTGCTATGAGCCATAGTCTTGTCTTTGCCACGACACAGAGGAGAAACTGAAGTCCAGAGGAGACACTGGCTCACCCGGGGTCAGGTGGCAAGGGGCATGGCTCTCCCCCAGGATGAACACGAAGCAGCTTCCCCAGGCTCCTTTGTTGTACCCCTGGTATTAGAAGATTTTTTCCATTCGAAAGTACTTTGGGGCAGAAGCCAGACATCTAGGTACCAGATGGCAATGTCCCAAGGCTGAGTGATGCAGAAAGAACTGTTTTGTTGTTTGGGAGACCTGGCTTCTAGCCCCAGGGCTGCTCCTAACTCGTGGCATGACCTTGTATTCCAGGCCTCAGTTTCCCTATCTGTGAAGCAATGCTGTTGGATAAAGTGCTGGAACACTGAACAGAGAGTTTTAAAAACCTGATGGCCCTTTAAAAACTAGGGGTGTGAGGACACTAATGTTTAAGGGGAAACTGGACATCCCCCCATGACCGAGCAGGATGGGATATGGGCTCAGACCCCAAGTCTTACCCCCAGGTGTGCTGAGGGCACGGTGGATGAAGTCAGCTGCAGAGGAGAAGTAGGCACTGATGTCGAACTCAGGGAGGTCGTGGGCTGGCACCCCCAGGTAGCTCACAGTGCTGCCGTAGAAGTCAGGGCTGCCCTGACAGTAGAGGCCCCCATGGGCAGCATTCAGCACGTGGGTGATGCCCAGCTTCCATAGCTCAAAGCGGTTATTTGCTGTGGCCCTGGGGAGGGGAGGAAGGGGAGCAATGAGGTCCAGGAAGGCTTTGTCTGGACCCCCGCTTCAGAGCGATGAATCCATTAGGGTCCAAAAGGAGCCAGAAGGAACCCATGGGGTCTGCGGCTCACAGCCCCACCATAGGAGCTTTCTGGTAGGGGAGCTGGTGGTAAAGGGATTTAGCTTTAGCCTCTCTTTGCTTCCTGAGGCAATCCACCCCTGCCTTGGCCAGGACAGGAAGGAAAAGGATTGCTTCAGCCCTGGGACCCAGCTGCACCTCCCTTCTTGCCCCATGCCCTTCCATGCACATCTGGCCTCTCCTGGCCACTACCTCATACCTGCCTCTAATCTGCAAATATTTAAAGGTGACACCTCCCCTGATTCACCTTCAGTCAGCCTTCCTCACCCACTCTGTGTCCAGAGGAGGGAGGCTGGAACCGGAAAGGCGAGCTCTCTGTCCCCCTCATCTCATACCCCAAATCACCATTCCCCAGTCCTTTGCCCCCCAGACCCTCCAGTTGTTCTGGATGTGCCAGAAGACTCCGGGAACCTCTGGGAGCTCCCTTCTTTCAGGCAGGCAAAGTCTCTGCTCCCCCTGGTGGCTGCACCTGCTCACTGCACTGTCCCCAGTACAGAGGGGTCCTGGAGAAAGTCCCTGGCCTGGGAAGCTCAGAGAAGAACTATTGCCCTTGTACCCACCCCACCCCCATCTCTGGTAAAGATCCCAAGAACTGTCTCTCCTTGTCTCCACCCCACTTATCCCTTCAGTCAGCTACCACTCACGCATCTCCTATGTAAAGGTTGGGCCAAACTTCGTCCACGCGGCTGGAAGAAAACTTCCCTGCCCTCAGGAGCTCCTCCAGTTCCAGGACACTGGGGCAAGGCGTGGCTTCGGCATCTGCCCTCAGCTGTGGGAGCGAGGCCTCCGCCATGGGCCAGCCCACCTGCCCCTCTGTCTCTGCAGTCACTCCTCTCTGCCTCTCCAGTGTCATTCCTTTCCTAGAGATTGGCAGGGACAGGTGAGACAGCAGCAAGTGACTCAGCAAGTCACAGGGGCCTCTAGAGAGAACAGGACATTTTCCTCTCCAAGCCACCCCCTAACCCCAAATTCCATGACAACATGGAATCAGACATACCTCTGCAAGTCACCTCTCAGCCTCAGTTTCTCCCCCTCTAAAGTAAGGAGAATTGTGAGGATTAAATGAAACAAAGGATATTCTGCGTCTAAACATAATAGATGTTTAATAGATTTAGACTCCTCTATGAGGCTATTTGGTTCTGAGGACTGAGTTGAAGTAGAGATCCAGGTGCAGAGGAGGTGGTTGCCTCCAAGGATTCGTGATAGGAAAAGTTCTTCAGGTCTGGGTCACAAACTAAGTGGGAACTGTATGGCTATTGGATGAGCTTCTGGATTATGGGGCTCAGGGGAGGTTTCCTGAGTTATAGAGTCGGAGAAAAGTGGCGAGGAGGCATGGAGGACCTCATCTAAAGGGTGCTCACAGGGTTTATGGGGGAAAGTTTGAACAGTGGTTCTGTAATGAAAATGGCTGATTTCTCAAAAGAGAAGGCTAAAATGGGCCGCATATGTCAAAGGGGGGAGAAGGGAGATGAAAGTTCCCCTAGACTTTCTGAAGAACCAAAGGGCTGTCATCAGAAATATTTGGGGGGGGGGTAGGGAGAGTCCTCTGCCTATAAGGGCTTTTGTCTCCACAACAGAAACAGAGAAAGGTCTGTATCTGTCCTTCTGCGAGAGCTAGTTACGGCATGAAGAAGTGAGATGTCTTGCCGGCTCTCAGATGACTTCATGAAGGCTTGATCCGGGGCATGAGCTGCGGTGGAGAGGCTCCCAGCTGCCCCTGGCTTTGAGTCTGGCTTGAGGGTAAAGGCCACACCAGGGCATTCAATGGTAGCAGTTTGCACTCATGTCCACCCCAGAACCTATCCCCACCCCCATCAGAGCCACTGAAGTCTGCCTTGCACCGCCTGGGAAACCAAGGCCAAGAAGGGGCTGGAGCCCAGGTCGCAGGTGGTTTTGGATTTGGTTTACGCCAATGCTAGGCCTGGGCTGGGGGCTTCCCTCAGGGTGGGGTAGTATAGTAAAGTGAGAAGAGCATAGGTTCTGAAGTCAGGCAGATTTGAGTAGGAATACTGGCTTTGGCACATATTAACTGCCCAACCTCAGGCAAGTTTCTTGCCCCTTCTGTGTTGTAATACTCTGTAGAGGTGGCACAAGGATTAAGTGAGATATTTATATGGCATTTGGCATAGGGACTCTCAGAGAATAAAGGGGCAATAAATGGTAACAATGATTGGAGGTTGGCTATAGGAGAGGAGCTGGCTCCCTCCAAAGGAATTAGGATAACCTCCTCTGGCCCCCAAACACTGTTACTCCCATAGGCCCCGCCCCATCTCTACTAGCCCCTCAACTTCTCACACTTCGGCTTTGGGCCTGACGCATGCGCTCTCGGGTTTCCTTGCTGCGGTTTCTAGTCTCCGTTCTCCCCTCGCGCCCATCTTGAGCCCCGCGTCCCTTCCGGTTTTGGCCCCGCCCCCGCCCTAGGGCTCCGCCTCCCGCCGATAGGGCCCCGCCTCCCGAAGCAGTTCCGGTTCGGATTCGAGCGGCTGCCGGCGCAGGTGAGATCGAGGCCGGCCGTGGCAATGCCTGCACGCAGCCGCCACCGCCCCAGGGTCCACTTCGGCTCTCCTACCGGGGTTCCGCCCCCGCCGCTTGAGGCGTCTCACTCCGGCGAGGCTCGGAGGGCGCCGGGGTCCGACAGCTGCTCAGACGCCGACTCGGAGGCGGGTCTGGGGAGCCCGACTCGGACCGCGGAGGTGAGCAGGAGCTGAGGCGGGGAAGAGGGGGTTTGGGAGGCGCCTGCAGCCACGGGTGAGTGGAGAGTCGGGGACGGAGCCGGGGGCTGCCACGGACAGGGATCCGGAGGGGCCCCGGGAGACCGTTGAGGGAGCGTGGAGAGTCCCCTTTAGCATGGAATCTGAGGGAAATGGAGGTTGTTGAGCCGAGGGCCTGAGGGGCGTGACGATGGCCCGAGACAGAGGGGTAAGTAGAGGTCGAGGGGAGAGCGAGAGGGAGTGGGAGGCTGAGGGAGATGTGGCCTTGAAGAGGCAGGGGCTTGAAGGTTTGGAAAGCCGGGTAGTGAGGCAAAAAGACCGAAGGGGTACCGCGGGAATATGGGACTGGAGGAAGAGATGCTCTGAGATTTGGCACTGGGGGCGCGGAGTCAGAGGAGCCGGACCAGGGTCGATGTTACCACCAGGCCGGAGAGAGGGAACCGGGGTGGGACTGACGAGATCGCTGACAAGAGTGGGTGGTGGTAATTAGGGGAAGGATTTAGACTTGAAGAGGAAAGGGCTATCGGGTGGCAAGTCGTCTGGCTTTAAAGGCCAGAAAAAGAGAAATGGGGTCAAGAAAGAAAAGGAGCCCTTGGAGGCTCTAATTTAGGGCTTTGGCATTTTCACAGGTGTCTTTCAAAGCATGAAAGATCACTAGGGTAATATACTTGGGTTATGGGGCTTTCTCATTTGTGGACAGTGAATACTTTTAAGAATCTGGGGTGGGAGGGTTGATGTTAAACACTGATTTGCCCAAAGGACTAGGGGAAGTAGTGAAAAGGAAGTGATGTTTGGAAAAGATAGTGAAAGGAGTGATTCTGTAAATAAAGATAATCATTTGGCTTTCTTCTAACAGTAATAGTGTGTTTCTTTTTTTTTTCTTTGTATTTTTCTTAAATTTAAGTTTATCTTAAGTACCAGACAAGTTTAGACAATCTTTTTTTAAAAAAAAAAGATTTAATACATTACTTTTAAATTAAAAAAACTAAACTGGAAACAAGAATTTGGACACTTAGATTTTACAGATACTCAGTATCGACTGATTTCACTTTGGTAGCTTGAGTTGACACATATTGGCCACAGGGTAAAGATGTGGTCAATACAAGTGTCTGCGTTAAAAAAGTACATAAAACTGTATGTGAAATCACCACAGTCCAGGAGGCTACCAGATGTTCCTCTCACCTGTAACTCCAGAATTGGAGTTGTGTCTTGGAAATTGGAAGGAGGGTACCTTGACAGATTTGCAGGACCAATGCTTTGCAGATATTGTATGAATAATACTTTTAGTAGAGTTATCTAGAAGAATAAGAATAGAGGATGCTTGTAGTTGTCAGTTAACAGAACTGGGATAGGTGGGTACACAGATGCCTTTTATAGAAGACATCATACCAAAACCATAATTATGCCAGAAAAATAATGATTGCAGTATTTATACTCTCTTTAGTTGAAATAGGTTACTTTTCTTTTGTAATTGTTAAATTATAACATGTCTTTGTGAAGTGTTGACTTTAGCCACGTCTCATATGTTGTTTTACTTTTACAACCTTTTATCCTGTTATAGGTTTGCAAAGTTGTTGGCATTTCAGAACAAACTTTTAATCAAGTATTTCTAGTCTAAATGGGAATCCAACGGTTTAATCTTCATGAGATGATAATTTACTGATTGCAGCAAGCTGTTAAATTAGTTTATGTGTATTGACTATATGTCATATCTTCAAATGCTCAGTAGACTAATAATTATTTCTTCAAGGGAGAGATGAATTCTTAACTTTGCTTTTAGCTGTTGTTAAAAGATTAACTCCTTTTTCTTTAAATTAATATAAACAGTCTTTAGTTGAAGAAGTATATATAGTATTACTATTGTTTATTTATGTTTGTTTACCCTCACTAGACTGAGATTCTCTAGAGACCTTGTCTTCATACTTAGCTCTAAATAAAAGTCTTGGCATGTAAAAATTTGCTGAACTGAACCGAAATATAAGAACTCTCTATTAAGGTTACATCTTAATGTTACTGCAAAATTAAAGAAACTGTTACATGACTTTGTACAGTTAATACATTAGCGTCCCTAATAGTTAGTTTGTCTTTGTTTTGCCTTGACAGTTTTCACAGCCACTTAGTTGTAAATAAAATCAGTTTTATGGTAGAGCAGTTTCTCTAAGGCAAGAAAATCTATATTACTCCAGAAGAAGCCATTATGACTGCTGTGGCAGAACATGCAGATATATTTAGATAATCACTTTTGATTTCAGTAGCATCATCGCCATTCTGCAAAGACTCTGTACTTTGCACAACTACTTGTAAACATTTTTATTTTGTTAATCGCTAAGATCTTCAATGCTTTTTCAAAACTTTACCATAGCTGACTTAGAGGCATTTTCATGACTTTTCTGAGAAATGAAATTTGAACATTGTTTTTGGGAAGATGTTGAATCACAGATGTTCTAATGAATATCATCATTATTATTTTGTCTTATAAGAATGACCATATTAACTAGTTATTCTTTCAAAATTCTTACCTCCAGCCCTGATGTAATATTATGGTGTTAATAGTAGCATGTACCTAGCACAGCCATTAATCATAACAGTGGTTCTTACTTTAGGTCTTAACGATTCTCTTGGCTTTGAGAAATCAGGAGGTTAACTAAAAATTAGAGGAGCACGGGCCAGGCACCCTTTGAGAACAATTCAGTGTTTACGTGCTGCCTTTGTCACTGGTAATTTGCCATTTGAATATGTGGGTATGGATTTGTGACAGACCTGTACCCCCTCCTCCCATACACATAGCACCATCATCAGTGGATCTTAACCTAGCTGAGTCTAGACTTCAGGCTTCCATATTTGAAATGTTTTGTTACTTCACTAAATGCTGGGCCCGACTAGTAATAAAATCACCTCACTGCAGAATGTAACATAATATGAGTCTATCTTGGCTTTTGTTTAGGATGGTAGAAACTAGGAAAACTTGGTCATAATAGTTTCAGCACGGTGTTTCACCGTTAAACAGTTTTATGATAGGTACCTTAGAAGAATGTTGTGGAGGCAGAGACCTATGTTTGTATTTGTCTTGAATATTTATTGTGGGCTTAGTGTAGCTTTTGAATTGTGGCTGAGGACAAGAGATTTATTTATTTATTTATTTATTTTATGCTCTGAGATTTGGCACTGGGGGCGAGGAATTTTTATTTATTTATTTTATTTTTGGCTGCATTGGGTCTTCGTTGCTGTGCGCAGGCTTTCTCTAGTTGTGGTGAGCGGGGGCTACTCTTCGTTGCAGTGTGAGGGCTTCTCATCGCAGTGGCTGCACTTGTTGTGGAGCACGGGCTCTAGGTGCGCGGGCTTCAGTAGTTGTGGCTCACGGGCTCTAGAGCGCAGGCTCAGTAGTTGTGGCACACGGGCTTAGTTGCTCCACGGCATATGGGATCTTCCCGGACCAGGGCTCTAACCCGTGTCCCCTGCATTGGCAGGCAGATTCTAAACCACTGCACCACCAGGGAAGCCCTATATCTATTATCTTGACCCTTTTTTCTGTTCTCTTAAAGTTCTTGACAGGTAAGAAATTCTAGTAGGAGGTGAGAACCATGAATTCTGCTAATTTACTGTCTTCCTGTAAGTTAAACTGTGTCACTGAGTTATTGGAAATGCCTGCAAATTGGCTTTAGTGTGGAACTTTGAGACTAAATTAAATCTATGTCAATTTCATCAATACAACATTGGTATGAAAGTCAGAGATTACCAGACCATACATTAAATTTTGGGGCCAAATCCAGTATATTTGTACAATATTGTAATGGAGTTTGGAGTCTTGAGCAAGTTTCTCATTTTCTATTATGTTGATTTGATTTGGGGGTGTAGCATATTTAAAAATGAAGATTTTTACCAGTCAATCTGTCAGACCACTACTAGCCTGCCCAAATATTATTTTAATGATTAGAATAAAAATTTGAATTTTATATACTTGGCTTCTTTACTGGTGTGCTCTGGCATTTTGCCAGGTTAAGGATTTTTCATCAAACTTACCACTAAATTTTGACCATTGTGTAAAAACTTTTACTACAACTGAGGATATAACCTGCACAGTGTTGTCTGTTAGATTCTTATTCATTGAACTGAGACAGTTCTGAATGTGGTAGAGAATTAGGTACAACCAAATAGTGGAAGTCTTAGTTTAAAGGCAAGTTGGAGTCAGAAAAGGTTTGTGTTCTTTGGTATACATGACAACTTTTTTTAATAACGGTATATAAGAGTACATGGTCTGTGCAGCAAAAAAAATGTCCCAAGGCTAAAGTGAAGCCAATAGAATGATAATGTAACTGAAGAAACAATTTAATTAATTTCAAATGTGCTACCCCAAATTCTGCTGCTCAGTGGGACATAGAAAAATGGTAGAAGATCACTGCTAGAGTTTCAAAACTGGTAGGAAGTGGTTCTGGGTCTTTGAAACTGTTTTGTAATTATAGCAGATTCACAGATACTTGGAAACAGTGCTTACTAAGAAAAAGTAAACTACCTTTTGATAACTATAAAGGGAAAATAATAGTTTTTTGTTTGCTCAATGAAAAGATTTTAATTTAGAATTAAAAAATTTTAATGGGATTTTTAAAAAGCTGCATAGGGACTTCCCTGGTGGTGCAGTGGTTAAGAATCCACCTGCCAATGCAGGGGACACGGGTTTGAGCTCTGGTCTGGGAAGGTCCCACATGCCACGGAGCAACTAAGCCCGTGTGCCACGACTACTGAGCCTGCGCTCTAGAGCCCATGAGCCACAACTACTGAGCCCGAGCACCACAACTACTGAATCCTGCGCACCTAGAGCCCATGCTCTGCAACAAGAGAAGCCACCACAATGAGAAACCCACGCTCCACAATGAAGAGTAGCCCCCACTTGCCACAACTGGAGAAAGCCCGTGAGCACAGCAACCAAGACGCATCGCAGCCAAAAAGAAATAATTAATTAGTTAAAAATAATAAATAACAAGTGTTGGTAAGGATGTGGAAAATTAGAACACTTGTGTGTTGCTCGTGGGAATGTAAAATGATGCGGCTGCTTTGAAAATGGTATGGTGATTCCTGAGAAAATAAAACAGAATTACCAAATGACCGAGCAATTCCACCTCTGGATATATACGCAAAAAAAGTGAAAGCAGGGACTTCCCTGGTGGTCCAGCGGTTAAGACTCTGCACTCCCAATGCAGGGGGCCCGGGTTCGAGCCCTGGACAGGGAACTAGATCCCGCATGCTGCAACTAAGAGCCCGAATGCCACAACTAAGACCAGGCACAGCCAGATAAATAAATAAATAAATAATTTTTAAAAAATGACAGCAGGACTTGAAAAGATATTTGTATACACCTATGTTTATAGCAGCATTATTCACAATAACTAAGAGTTAGAAGCAACCCAAGTACCTACTGATGGATGAATGAATAAACAAAATGTGATATATACATAGAATGGAATATTATTTACCCTTAAAAAGGAGGGAGGTTCTTTTTATTTTATTTTATTTTTATTTATTTATTTATTTTTGGCTGTGTTGGGTCTTCGTTTCTGTGCAAGGGCTTTCTCTAGTTGTGGAGAGTGGGGGCCACTCTTCATCGCGGTGCGCGGGCCTCTCACTATCGCGGCCTCTCTTGTTGCGGAGCACAGGCTCCAGATGCGCAGGCTTAGTAATTGTGGCTCACGGGCCTAGTTGCTCCGCGGCATGTGGGATCTTCCCAGACCAGGGCTCGAACCCGTGTCCCCTGCATTGGCAGGCAGATTCTCAACCGCTGTGCCACCAGGGAAGCCCAAGGAGGGAGGTTCTGATATATGCTACAACATGGATGAAGCTTGAAGATATTATGCAAAGGAAAATAAGGCAGACACAAAAGGACAAATATTGTAGGATTCCACTGTTGTATCTAGAATAGTCAAATTCATAGAGACAGAAGGTAGAATGGTGGTTGACAGGAGCACAGGGGAGGAGACAATGGGGAGTTATTGTTTAATGAATATGGAGTTTCCATTTGGAATGATGAAAAAGTTCTAAAAATGGATGGTGGTGATGACTGCACAATGTAAATGTACTTAATTCCACAGAACTGTATACTTAAAAATGGTTAAAATAGTAAATATTCAGTTATGTGTAGTTTAACACACACACACACACACACACACACACACACACACAAAGAACATATCATCATATCTGTGATGCAGGCATTAGAAAGCCAGTACTGCCACTCTACAACTGCAGCTGCTTCCTGACACAAAGTCAGTGACTAGAAACTGGAGAATTACTTGTACACTCACATACAACCAACATTTCAATAGTCTTTCTTTTGGATACCTAAAACTTCAGGAAAATGGCCCCTACTTCACTTTCTGCTTTCCTCTCATGTCAGAGCATCTAGTTGGCTGAACCTAATTCACGTTTAGAACCCTAGTTGCAAGGGATCCTGGGGAATAATTTTTACCTTTTTAACCTCTGTAGTACAAAAGACAACTAGAGGGAGATTGGAAAGGATCCTGAGTGCCAATTCATCATATTTGTGAAAGGATCCTGAGTGCCAATTCATCATATTTGTCACAGGCACTGAGTCAATGGTGATTCATAGATGGTAATACTCCTTGTAGTCAAGTCATCATTTCCAGTAGTTGGCCAGATTGTCCTGCAGCTGGTCAGTCACAAAGATAGGATAGGACAAAACAAATAGCTTCAGTGAGGCAGAATAGGGGAAAAGTTTGTTGATAGTTATTGTCTCCTTTTGCAGTTCTGGGCTGATTGTGCTTAGTTTGTTAAACCTAATATACAGTATTTTCAGTTTTAATATGGTAACTGAGTTTTAATAAGTAAATGAGTTATTTACATTATCGTGAAGATAATTTAGTGCATGTCACTCCATTGGTATGCATTAAAGGCTCATTGATTAAAGAACAGTCATGCTACTGTTAAGAAATACCAGATAAGCTGTTTTCATTGTATTAAGTATGGAGATAAGATCATGGGAAATATGCTGAGCTCTTTTGCTTTCAAGCTGCTGACATCTTTAATTAGTATGAATTAAATTTGGAGAGAAAAGAAATAAATTTTCTAGTAAATGAACAAGCTGATGTGCTGAAAATTGCATTTTTTAATAGTTTTCAAGGGACTTCCCTGGTGGCGTAGTGGTTAGGACTCCGCACTCCCAATGCGGGGGGTCTGGGTTCGATCCCTGGTCAGGGAGCTAGATCCCACATGCATGCTATAACTAAGGAGCCCACCTGCTGCAACTAAGGCCTGGTGCAACCAAATAAATAAATAAATAAAAATAAATATTAAAAAAAATAGTTTTCAAAAATTTCTCACCGGAGTCCATCCAAAAGATAAGAAATGTTTTGTTCCACTCTGTACAGAACAGTCAGCTACTTTAGTTTATCTGTTATCTATGAGTTGGAACTAAGTTTGAGTAATGCCTCTTGATGGTAAGATTCTGCATGAGTGGACTATTCTCTCAGTGCCTTGATAATAACATATTGACCTTTGATAACTAATTTCTTAATTGCTCATGATTTCAGAATAAACTTCTTTTAAATTTTATCTCAAATTGAAATGTTTCCTTTACGTACCAGTTAACATTTTGGACAAGTACCATGCTTTGGATGCAGTGCTTTTTGATGTGGATCAAACTTTAATGACGTAGCTAGGAGTTAGTGTCTAAATAATATGTCAGATTTTTCGATTCTATTATTCTACTTCTATAAATCTAACCCAAGGCACTGCAGTACTATTTGTAATAGTAATAAAATTGTGAACAGTTGCCGACAGTGGAGAAATGGACAAATTATTGTATAGCCATACAATGGAATGTCCTTTTCAAAGGATAGTTTGATAACATTAGACAGGACTCATGCAATAATGTTAAGTAAAAATGATACAGAATTACCAATGGTATGATTTCTCTATAGAAATTTTCTCTATAGAAAATTCTGTGGATGAAAGATAAATAAAAAATTGCAAGCATTAGTTCTCTGGGGGGTACTTTTGAAATTATATTTTAAATGTTCTTCAACAAATATGTATTGCTTCTATATATTTTTCTGTCTTTTTATTGTAGAAGTGCATTACTCTAAAAGATCCAAACAATGCAGAAATTTGTAGACTACAAACTATAAAAGTCCTTCAGTCACCTACCTAGACAAATGAAGTCCAGTTTATCAACTTGTTCTTTTATGGATTTTGCTTTTGTTGTCATATCTAAGAAATCTTTACCTAACCTAAGGTCAGAAAGATTTTCTCCTGTGTTTTCTTTTAGAAGTTTTCTAGTTTTAGATTTTACATTAGGTCTGTGATCCATTTCAAGTTAATTTTTTATATGTGGTGAGAGGTATGGATTAATGTTTTTTGCATATGGTTATTCATTTGTTCTAATACGATTTGATGGAAAGACTATCCTTTCTCCACTGAATTGCCTTTGCACATCTGTAGAAAATCAGATATCCATATGTATGTAGGTCTATTTCTGGATTCTCTATTCTGTTCCATTGATTTGTATATCTTTATGCCAGTACTACTTTGTCTTGATTAGGGTAGTATGATAGAATTCTAAAATGACCTCCAGTGACCTTTGTATAGTGGGAAGGACCTGTGAGTCTGATTATCACTCTGTGATTATGTTATATTATATGGCACAGTTGACTAAGAAAGGGAAATTATCTTAGTGGACCTGACCTCATCAGCCAGCAAAGGACTGGGCTTTTCCTGGAGAAAGAGATTCTAAGTACAAGGGGGATTCAACAAGGAAAAAGCTGCTGGTTTTCAGAATAGGAGGAGGCCCTGAATGCCAGTGGCCACTAAGTTTACAGTAATTTGTTACACAGCAGTAGAAAACAAACACTGTATATAGTAAGTCTTGTAATTAGCTATCTAATCTTATTCTTTTTCAAGGTTGTTTTGGTTATTCTGTGTCCTTTGCATTTCCATATCAACTACTGAAATAAGTTTATCAGTATCTATAAAAAAGTCTGTTGGGATTTTGATTGGGATTCCATGAAATATATAGATCAGATTTTGGAAGAATTGATGGATGTCAATGAAAAATTAACCAGTTGATCTAAGAAAGAAACGGAAAATTTTATGTGAGCCAAATTGAGCACTGTAACCCAAGAACAGCACATCAGAAAGCTCTCAGAGCTGTTCCACCAATAAGAAGTGTAGGCATAGTTATATAAGTTTTTTTGAGACAGAGGGCTGTACTTTAAATGACGTTTTATTGACAGTTACACGCTCCAGATCTAAAAGTTGTGTGGCCCCTTACAAGATCAAGAAGGAATGTTATCTTTTTTTTTTTTTAATACATTTATTTATTTATTTATGGCTGCGTTGGGTCTTCATTGCTGCATACGGGCTTTCTTTAGTTGTGGCGAGCGGGGCTAGTCTTCATTGCAGTGCGTGGGTTTCTCATTGCAGTGGCTTCTCTTGTTGCGGAGCACGGGCTCTAGGCGCATGGGCTTCAGTAGTTGTGGCACATGGGCTCAGTAGTTGTGGCTCGCGGGCTCTAGAGCGCAGGCTCAGTAGTTGTGGCACATGGGCTTAGTTGCTCCGCAGCATGTGAGATCTTCCCGGACCAGGGCTCGAACCCGTGTCCCCTGCATTAGCAGGCAGATTCTTAACCACTGCACCACCAGGGAAGTCCTGGATATATTTTTGATAGGCTGATTGTTGGATAAGCGAAAGAGAGGTGACAAGGATGATTCAGTTTACCAAGTTCTAAGGTGGATTCTTTTTTAAAAAAAAATATTTTCTTGTAAATCGTTCTTTTTTTTTTTAATGTTTATTTATTTATTTTTGGCTGCGTTGGGTCTTCGTTGCAGTGCGCAGGCTTCTCATTACGGTGGCTTCTATTGTTGCGGAGCACAGGCTCTAGGCACGCGGGCCTCAGTAGTTGTGGCGCATGGGCTTAGTTGCTCCACGGCATGTGGGATCTTCCCGGACCAGGTCTTGAACCTGTGTCCCCTGCATTGGCAGGAGGGTTCTTAACCAGTGCGCCACCAGGGAAGCCCAAAGGTGGATTCTTAACCACTGCGCCACCAGGGAAATCCCAAGAAGGAATGTTATCTTTTAAGGAGTTGTCTTGCTGGTGCTAGGAGAATGTTGCTCTTTATGGCTGAGCAGGTATTTATGCCAACGGGGGAGGTTTGGTTGATGCGTAACACAGATACACAGTTCTCAGTAGTGGGGAGAGAGGAGGCCAAAGGGCAGAGAAAAAATTTTTATGTTTGAATTCTTCTTGTCTGGACATAAAATATGAATTTTATTTCACAGCATTTTTATTTTCTTAAAAATTTGAGTCTTTTGACCCACCCATGTCACTATTTATTTAGATCTTTAATTTCTCTTAGCAATGTTTTATAGTTTTTAGTGTACAGATCTTTCCCATGTTTGGTCAGATTTATCCTTGGGCATTTTATATTTTTTGGTGCTATTGTAAATGGTATTATTTTGTAAATTTCAATTTTTTGATTGTTTATTTCTAGTATATAGAAATACAATTGATTTTTGTATGTTGATATTAAGCAATCTTGCTAAACTAATTTATTAGTTCTAGTAACTTGTGTTTGTGTGTATGTGTAGATTCCACTGAATTTTCTACATAGATTATCATATTGTCTGCAAATACAGTTTTGTACCTTCCTTTCCAATCGTATGCCCTTTATTTCTTCTTCTTGCCTTATTCTACTGGTTAGATTGCTCAGTGTTTTACCGAAATGGTGAGAGTAGACGGTCTTGCCTTGTTCCTGATATTAAGGGGAAAGCCTTTAGCTTTTCATCATTAAGTATGATGTTAACCATAGGTTTTTCAAAGATGTCCTTTATCAACTTGATGAAGTTTCTCTTTATTTCTAGTTTGCTGAGAGTTTTTCATCGGGAATGAATATTGGATTTTGCCAAATGCTTTTTTGTGTCTTTTGAGTTATTGTGTGGTTTCCCTGTTTTAGCCTATGGTGAATTATTTTTATTTTCAAGTGTTAAACTAACTTTGCACTCCTGAGATAAACATCACTTGGTTATGTTGTATTATCCTTTTAAAATATTGTTGGATTTGATTTGCTAAGATATGTTTAAATTTTTTGCTTTCATCTTTGTAAGGGCTATCAGGCCGTAGTTTTATTTTCTTGTAACGTCTTTGTCTGGTTTTGGTATCAGGGTACTAATGGCCTCATGGAATGAATTCAGAAGTATTCCCTCCTCTTCTGGAAGAGTTTTATTTTAGTAGTCCATTTCTCCCAACTTTTGTGCTATTGTTGACATATTTTACTTACATATTTACCCATATATCTACCATTTCTGGTATTCATATTTTCAAATGATGGCATTTTTGTTCTGCCTGAAGGACTTCCTTTTCACATTTCTGGTAGCTCAGGTCTGCTCGAGATGAAATTATTCAGTTTTTGTGTGTCTGAAAAAGTATTTGTTTTACCTTTGTTTTTGATCAACATTTTACTATTCATAGAATTATAGGTTGATCATTTTTTTTCTTTCAGTGTTTTAAAGACATTGTTTCACTGTCTTCTAGCTTGCAATGTTTCCAGTGAGGAATCTGCTATCATTCTTATCTTTGTTCCTATGTGTATAATGTGTGTATCCTCTCTTTTTACTTTTAAGATTTTCTCATTGTCATTGATTTTGAGTAATTTGATTATGATATGGTGTGGTATAGTTGTATTTGTTTGTTTGTTTGTTTGTTTTTTATTTATTTATTTTTGGCTGCGTTGGGTCTTTGTTGCTGTGCGCGGGCCCTCTCTAGCTGTGGGAGCGGGGGCCACTCTTTGTTGTGGTCCACGTGCTTTTCACTGCGGTGGCTTCTCTTGTTGTGGAGCACGGGCTCTAGGCACGCGGGCTTCAGCAGTCGCGGCTCGCGGACTCAGTAGTTGTGGCTCGTGGGCTCTAGAGCACAGGCTCAGTAGTTGTGGCGCACGGGCCCAGTTGCTCCGCGGCATGTGGGATCTTCCCGGACGAGGGCTCGAACCCGTGTCCCCTGCATTAGCAGGCGGATTCTTAACCACTGCGCAGCCAGGGAAGCCCCGGTGTGGTATAGTTTTTTGTATGGTTCTAATGTTTGGAGTTTATTGAGCTTTTTGATTTGTGTTTATAGTTTTCACCAAATTTTGAAAAATGTTAGCCATTGTTACTTCAGATATTTTTTTCTGTCCTCTCCTCTCTCTCTCGTTGTTTGGGGACTACAATTATGCATCTATTAAGTTGTTTGAAGTTGTCCCATCTCTCACTGATATTCTTTTCATTTTCCTTTTTTTTTTTTTAATCATGGTAAAATATACATAACAAACTTATATTTTAACCATTTTTAAGTGCACAGTTTAGTGGCATTAAGTACATTTACATTGTTTTGCAACCATCACCACCATCCATTTCCAGAACTGTTTCATTATCCCAAGTGGAAACTTTGTACCCATTAAACAGTAATGGGTATTTTTCTCCTACTGCTCAGTCCCTGGAAACCAACATCTACTTTCTGTCTCTATGAATTTGACTACCTCATCGAAGTGAATCATACAATATTTGTCCTTTTGTGTCTGGCTTATTTCACTTAGCACAATGTCTTCAAGATTCCTTTTAAAGGCTGAATAATATTCTCTTCATTTTAAAAAATTCTGTTTTTCCTGTGTTTCATTTTGAATAATTCCTATTGTTATGTCTTCAAGTTTACTATACTTCTGCAATATCTGATCAGCTGTTAATCCCATCCAGTGTGTTTTTTATTACATATCTTGTAATTTCATCTCTAGAAGTTTGAGTTGGATCTTTTTTATGTGTCTATATCTCTATTTAACTTTTTGAACATTTGTAATACAGTTATCATAACTATGTTAATTTCCTTGTCTGATAATTTTATTATCTGTGTCAGTTCTGGGTCAATTTCAATTGATTTTCTACTCATTATAGATGAATTTTTCTACTTCTTTGCATGCCTGGTAATCTTTGGTTGGTTGCCAGACATTGTGATTTTACCTGTTGGGTGCTGAATACTTTCTTATTCCTATTAATATTCTTACGCTTTGTTGTGGGATGTAGTTAAATTACTTGAAAACAGTTTGATCCTTTCGGTTCTGCTTTTAAGATTTGTTTGGCTGGACCAGAGACATGTTTAGGTTTAGGGCAGGATTTCTCAATATCAGCACTATAGCACTTTGGGTCAGATAATTCTTTGTTGTGAGGGGCTGTCCTGTGCATTGTAGAGTGTTTAACAGCGTACGCAGCCTCTAGTCTTTAGATGATCCCCTAGTTGTGACAACCAAAAATGTCTCCAGAAATTGCCAGATATTTTGGGGGGGCAAATTGCCCTCAGTTGAGAACTACTGTTTTAGGGTTAATTTTGCCTTACTGCTATGGAAAGATCTTATTGTGTACTCTACCCAGTGCCCCACGAATCATGAGATTTTTCATTTTTTTCCAGTCTGGTTGTTTATAGTAGGCACTTTTAGTGGTCTTGTGTGAATACTGGGCGTTATTGCCTCTAATCTTTCTGGGTGGTTCTTTTTTCAGTCTTGTTTGGTTTCCTCACGTATATGTGCTGATCAGCATTCAGCTGCCTATTCAAGGGAGATCCTTTGCAAATCTCTGGAGTTCCATCTTAGTCTGCTTGGGCTGTTATAACAAAAATACCATAGGCTGGGCAGCTTAAACAACAAATCTATTTCTCGCAGTTCTGGAGGCTGAGGAGTCCAAGATCAAAGTGGCAGCAGATTTGGTGTCTGTGAGGACCTGCTTCCTAGTTCATAGATGGTCATCTTCTAGTTGTGTCTTTACATGACAGAAGGGAAGAGAGAACTCTCTGGGGTGTCTCTTATAAAGGCATTAATTCCGTTCACGAGGGTTCTGCCTTCATGACCTAATCACCTCCTAATACTATCCTATTGGGGGTTAGAATTTCAACATATGAATTTGGGGGGAATATAAACATTCAGTCCATAACAAGTTCTCTGTCTGTGTATCTTTCTCCTCTCTAGTATTCTATCCCAGGTACACTAGCCACCTTGATTTCCCTAGACTCTCAGTTCCTTTGCAACTCACCAGGTCTGCTGGGCCTCACCCAGTTTATATCCTGTACCACTCATGGATGGGGCAGTAGGGCTCACCTTGTTTCCTACTCTCAAGGATCTCCTTTGTTGTCTGGTGCCCACTGTCTTGAAACTGGTTTTCTCCCCATATATTTTATCTATTTTTTGGCTGTTTCAGGTGGAAAAGTAAATCTGGTTTCTCTTATTGCATCTTGGTCAGAAGCAGAAGTCTCTTTAACTGATAGTTGATTCATATTAATTATTGGTTAAAGCTGAAAGTATTCTGAAACATTTACTTACCTAATTTCTTCATTATGTATATTTGTATGAAACTTATAGCTGTCATATTCTTCGTTAAAAGTCTCCTGTTCCCTGTAGTTCCTATGGTACAATGTAAATATTAAATTTCCTTGAAGCCTTTTATCATCTGTTAATATACCTCTTTAATGCAGGTTTTCATAGTGTTATCTAAATATGGGCCTCTAACTGTATGTAGTAGCATACAATTAACGGGTGTGCCCTGACCTGATGAAGCACAACAGTGCAATGTGTCATGCTTTTAGGGCATTGCCACAGCAGGCTCACAGACTTCCAGGAGGCTTTATTGTAAGATAACTCATATTTTCTAGCAGCTAAAACACCAGCATCAAAGCCTGTTTGTTAGCCAGATTGAGGGTATAAAGAACAGATTGTTAGCCAGATTGAAGGTGCTATAAGACAGAAAAAAAAAATAACCATGAAAGAGATCATTTTGAGCATTGTGTGAGATGAAACTACTGAAGAATAAGGCTAAAAGGATGGGGGTGACTTGGAGCCCGTTGGTGGTAAGCTGTTAGAAAAAGGAGAAAGGTAGCAGAATAGAAGTAAAATGACAGAAGGAATCTGGCCTTATTTTGTATGAGAAGAGCTTCTCATACTTATTACATCGTAATTGTTGCAGAGTTTGTAGCATGTGCTTGTTGGATATTCAGGGATATTCTCTGAAATAATTTATTCAGAGAATACCTTGGGGAAAAGATATGTATGTAGTGTGTAGGATGAACCCATCTGGCTATCTATATGGGCTAAAACATAGCAAAATCATTTAAAATGGAACTATATATATGTAATACATGATATAAAATTATATATATCAATGTGTATAAATTCCATGAGTTGAAAGTGAATAAATCATAAATCCTTGGCCTTTGGGGTGGCACTGATATACTGTAGGTAAAAAAAAAAAAAAGTTGAGTATGATTTTTTGTAGCTCTGCAGTGTATAAGAATTAGCCTTTTAAAATATGTCCTTACAGATGCATGTACTGTTAATTTTTTAAGACTGAAAAGCTATTGTGGATTAATACTATTAAAAGCTCTGTTTTGAAACACTGTGATTTAAGGTTTCCGAAAACTAGGATTGCTTTTTAGTAATTAAGAAACAAATATTTAATGGGCATGTTTCTTGTTGGCTGAATACTTTTGATGGTGTAAGAGGTACTTAGGTAGTTGAGTATCCGCCTTTTTCAGGTGATTTTAAGTATTCATGGCAAGAGTTTGTGTGGATAGAAGAATGCAGAACTGGCAGCTTTTTACTTTCCTTAGCATAAGGAAGCATAGAAAGTTTTTCATAGCCAAAAATGCATGTTGCAAGGGAATGACAAGCACTAAAATCAGGAATTACTACATCTGAGAGGAGAGGAAGGGGTTGCTATCAGGGAAGGACATTCACTTGTATTGATGTTTTGTTTTGCTTTTAAAGCAAACTTTTAAAATGAAGTTCAACGTATGTAAAGTGTAGATCATATGTATACAGATTGATGAATTTTCACCTGTATAACTAATACCCAGAATAAGAAACAGAACATATGTATTGGCACTGTTTGGTTTTTGTTTTTTTTTTTTTCTTTCAAGCTGGGTAGTGGGCACATGGGTGTTTGTTGTATCATTCTTTCTCCTTCTTCTTCTTTTTTAATGCTTTAAAGTTTACCTACTGTGGGGTTTTTTTTAATATATATAATATTTATTTATTTATTTTGGTTGCACCAGGTCTTAGTTGCGGCATGTGGGCTCCTTAGTTGTGGCATGTATGTGGGATCTAGTTCTCTGACCAGGGATCAAATCCGGACCCCCTGCATTGGGAGCGTGGAGTCCTATCCACTGCGCTACCAGGGAAGTCCCCTTGCTGTGTTTTTTAAAAATCATCTCAAAAGGAAATATGGTCTTTAGAGATCTGGAAAATGTCAGAAAGCCCACAGGCTTTAGTAGCTGAGAAAGTACTTTAGGGAACTAGGTTTTTTCTCCATGTAGGCCTTTGTCTCCCGTATATCTGATAAAGCTTATAAACCTGATACAGGCCCAAGTTACTGAATATTTTAAAATGGAAAAAGAACATAAACAGAACTGTGTGGGATCAAAGTAGTAAAAATTATTAGTACTTTTTGAAACAGCACATTATTGGCCTTTTATAATTGCAGTATAGGGAATTCCCCAGGGGTCCAGTGGTTAGGACTCCATGCTTTCACTGCTGAGGTCCCGGGTTCAACCCCTGGTCAGGGAACTAAGATCCTGCAAACCACGTGGTGAGGCCAAAAATTAAAATTAAAAAAAAAAGGAAATACTATAATTGCAGTGTAAAATATGGCCCCTCAAATTTATGGTACATTGAAATGTTTTATCACTAAATCTCAATGATAGTTTAAGAAGAAAATTCCTTTTTCAATTCTGTAATGGAATATTCAAGGTATAGAAAGAAA
This sequence comes from Balaenoptera musculus, assembly GCF_009873245.2. Taxonomy (NCBI): domain Eukaryota; kingdom Metazoa; phylum Chordata; class Mammalia; order Artiodactyla; family Balaenopteridae; genus Balaenoptera; species Balaenoptera musculus. The sequence goes on along the minus strand of NC_045800.1, from coordinate 59,789,355 downwards.
TGAGCTGTTAAGATATTTATAGATATTTATATCTAGTAAAGGCTTTATATTTGTTATAGAAATTATTTGTATAGTAGATAGAAATATGCTTAATCTAAGGGGTTTCCTGCAATTAGTTATCTATCTGCCTTTGTGGGGTTGTGTTGTTTTTTGGAGGCGGGGTGGGGGGGATACTTATTCCATGAACATGAAGATTTCTGAAATTTGATTTATTTTTACGTATAACAAATCTTTCTATATATCTCATTTTATGAAAAGTGTTGAGTTATTTTTCTCAATTGTTCTCACCAGTAGGCTTTTTCTAATTAAGTTATGGCTTACTGTGGTGTGGAAAAGCCATTTGTAAAATATTTTCAAAAAAACATTTTGTAAAAATGTTCGGTCATTAGCTTTCCTTCTGCTATTGGGGTTATATGCATATAATTATTAGAATGTTAATCTGTTGAAAACTACTCATTAATGAATAATTTTTGTTTCTTTTACTCTCGTCTGGAAGCCAATAGGGCAGTGTAGATGAATTACTGTTTCTGATATGTTTACGCTTATTTTGTCTTCAAAGGAGTTGTTAGGACACCCTGAAATTTTTGTTTTATTTTCCTGTTTTCCCTTGACAGGCAGTGGAAGAGGAAATGGCTTTTCCTAATCAGCTCTGCATTCGCCGCTGGACTACCAAGCATGTAGCTGTTTGGCTGAAGGATGAAGGCTTTTTTGAGTATGTGGACATTTTATGCAATAAGCACCGACTTGATGGAATCACATTGCTAACGTTGACTGAATATGATCTCCGGTCTCCTCCTCTGGAAATCAAAGTCTTAGGGGACATTAAAAGGTTAATGCTGTCAGTCCGAAAATTGCAGAAAATACATATTGATGTTTTAGAAGAGATGGGATACAACAGTGACAGTCCCATGAGTTCCATGAGCCCTTTCATCAGTGCTCTTCAGAGTGCAGAGTGGCTCTGTAATGGGGAACCTTCACACGACTGTGACGGACCCATCACTGATTTGAATTCTGATCAATACCAGTATGTGAATGGTAAAAACAAACATTCTATTCGAAGATTGGACCCAGAGTATTGGAAGACCATATTGAGTTGTATATATGTTTTTATAGTGTTCGGATTTACATCTTTCATAATGGTTATAGTGCACGAGCGAGTGCCTGACATGCAGACCTATCCACCACTCCCGGATATATTCTTAGACAGGTAAGTTTTGTTTCTAGTTGCCACGTTTGTAGAAGATAGCTGTACTAGCAGTGATAATGATATATTCATGATAATTACGTTGTTTATTATTGTTGTTTTGGTTGATATATACTTCCCATTTGCTTTATCTGGTAGTAAATAAAGATATGCTTTAGAATTGCCTTTTTCCCTTAGAGTAAACTAGACCTTAAGCCTAGATGAGTAGGAAGAACCACTGCTTAATTTATTTTTCTACAGCTATGTTATAGCTCCTTGGGCACTTCAGATTTTAAAAGGGTTTCCTGGAATGTTATATGTAATAAATGGAATTTGTTTACTTTTTAAAAAAAAAAGATGAACAGGGTTTTGCTTCTTTTAAAAATATGGGGAGGTCTCATGTATCATCAAATAAATTAGAACTATCATAAATGCAAACTGATTCGTGGAAAGTATTCTGTTTTTATAAATACTGAATACATAAAAATGAATATAGTATATTATATGAAAAATAAGAATAGAACAAAACTCAAAACTATTAGTTTTTATATTTGTGGTTTTAAAAAATCTTTTTAAAGTTTGTAGTGCTGTCTTATTTGTTTTTATAAAACGTGCCCTTCTGAAAGTGCCTTATAGTATATGGGTTTTTTTTTTTTTTTTTTTTTTTTTTTTTTTTTTTTTTCTTTTTTTTTTTTTTTTAAACTTTTTATTTATGTATGTATGTATGTATGGCTTTGTTGGGTCTTCGTTTCTGTGCGAGGGCTCTCTCCAGTTGTGGCAAGCGGGGGCCACTCCTCATCGCGGTGCACGGGCCTCTCACCATCGCGGCCCCTCTCGTTGCCGAGCACAGGCTCCAGACGCACAGGCTCAGTAATTGTGGCTCACGGGCCGAGTTGCTCCACGGCATGTGGGATCCTCCCAGACCAGGGCTCGAACCCGCGTCCCCTGCATTGGCAGGCAGATTCTCAACCACTGCGCCACCAGGGAAGCCCTGGGTTTTTTTTAAATGAAATGAATTAAAATGTCCACGTTAAGATGGCAGAATGACATATATATAACATTTTGTTCTCTCTCAAGCCCTGACTAAAAGTATAGTAAAGAAGTTGTGTTTGTTTGTTGGTCTTAAGTTGTAAACTTACAAGGAAAGGGTAGATAAGAGAGGAGAAAACAGCCATACATTTTTGGGAGTTTGAAAGCAGATGGGTGAGGGACTTCCCTGGTGGTCCAGTGGTTAAGACTCCGCACTCCAATGCAGGGGGCCCGGGTTCGATCCCTGGTCAGGGAACTGGATCCCATATGCCACAAATAAAAGATCCCGTATGCTGCAACTAAGACCCGGCGCAGCCAAATAAGTAAATGAATATTAAAAAAAAAAAGAAAAGCAGATGGGTGAGTGGCAACTAGCAGAGCTAAAGTAACCTAATTCTAAAGCAGCAGTCGGGAAAACTGAGAACCAACACAAACTATCTTGCAGATTTCTCAAAGCTCTGGATACTGTGGGTGAAAGGGTGGTGCTAAAATAAGAAAGCTGTTTAAGAAGCTGTTAGATCCCTATATCTCCTTCCCTGTTCTATCGTACACAATTTTTCCAACAGAAGACCCTAAGGAAGTAAGGAAGACAGCATGCGGATATCTGATGAAAGAGTACTCTAGGCAGAGGAAACAGCAAGGTGCAGGAATCCTGAATTGGTAGTAGGCTTAGCATGTTTAAGGAACAGCAAGTGAGAGATGGAGAGAACAGTTGGAGATGAGATCTGAGAGGAGACAGGAGTCCAGATTTTGTAGGTACTTGTAGACAATTGTAAGGACTTTAGCTTTCATTCTAAGTGAAAAGGGAAGCCATTGGAAAGCATTTAGGAGAAGAGTAGAGTGATCTAACTTCCATTTTAAAAGGTCACTCTAATTGTTGTTAATAGAATAGCCCCGGGGGTGGGGATGGGAAAGCAGAGGTTAGTTAAATTATTGAATTCATCTAGACAAAGATGGGGTGGATTGGATGAGAAGAGTAGTGGTACATACATATATATGTGTGTGTGTGTAGATATACATATATGTATGTATATATATGTGTGTGTGTGTATGTATATACATACAGGCAGCAAGATTTGCTTATGGATTTGAATGTAAGGTGTAAGAGAAAGAGAGAATTCAAGGATTATTCCAAGATTTTTGACTTGATCATCTGGAAGGATGGAGTTGCCCTTTATAGAGGTGGGAAGACTGTGGAAAGACCTGACTTGGAGAGAAAAATAAGGGTTTGGTTTTAGACATGTCAAGTTTGAAGTATCTTTTTTTAGCTACTTTATTTATTTATTTATTTATTTTTGGCTGTGTTGGGTCTTCGGTTCGTGCGAGGGCTTTCTCTAGTTAACGGCAAGTGGGGGCCACTCTTCATCGCGGTGCGGGGACCGCTCTTCATCGCGGTGCGCGGGCCTTTCACTATCGCGGCCCCTCCCGTTGCGGGGCACAGGCTCCAGACGCGCAGGCTCAGCAGTTGTGGCCCACGGGCCCAGCTGCTCCGTGGCATGTGGGATCTTCCCAGACCAGGGCTCGAACCCGTGTCCCCTGCATTAGCAGGCAGATTCTCAACCACTGCGCCACCAGGGAAGCCCTGAAGTATCTTTTAACACCAAATCAGAAGTCAAGTAAGAGATGGAAAGATGAGTTAGTGTTCAGGGAGATCTAGGCTGAAATTTGGGAGTTACAAGTGTAGGTAAAGCCATGATATTAGATAATGTCTACTAGGAAGTGAGTTTAGAAGGGAAAAGAAGATTGAAGATTGAGCCCAAGAACAGGTATAATGTTTAGAGGTCAGAAAAGTAAGGCAAAACTAGTAAAGAAGAAGACTGAGCAGCTCCTAGAGAAATGGAAATAAAAACACAAATAAACAAATGGGACCTAATGAAACGTAAAAGCTTTTGCACAGCAAAGGAAACCATAAACAAGACCAAAAGACAACCCTCAGAATGGGAGAAAATATTTGCAAATGAAGCAACTGACAAAGGATTAATCTCCAAGATTTACAAGCAGCTCATGCAGCTCAATAACAAAAAAACAAACAACCCAATCCAAAAATGGGCAGAAGACCTAAACAGACATTTCTCCAAAGAAGATATACAGATGGCCAACAGACACATGAAAGAATGCTCAACATCCTTAATCATTAGAGAAATGCAAATCAAAACTACAATGAGGTATCATCTCACACCGGTCAGAATGGCCATCATCAAAAAATCTACAAACAATAAATGCTGGAGAGGGTGTGGAGAAAAGGGAACACTCTTGCACTGTTGGTGGGAATGTAAATTGATACAGCCACTATGGAGAACAGTATGGAGGTTCCTTAAAAAACTAAAAATAGAACTACCATACGACCCAGCAATCCCACTACTGGGCATATACCCTGAGAAAACCATAATTCAAAAAGAGTCATGTACCACAATGTTCATTGCAGCTCTATTTACAATAGCCAGGACATGGAAGCAACCAAAGTGTCCATCATCGGATGAATGGATAAAGAAGATGTGGCACATATATACAATGGAATATTACTCAGCCATAAAAAGAAATGAAATGGAGGTATTTGTAACGAGGTGGATGGAGTTAGAGTCTGTCATACAGAGTGAAGTAAGTCAGAAAGAGAAAAACAAATACAGTATGCTAACACATATATATGGAATCTAAGGGAAAAAAAAAGGACATGAAGAACCTAGTGGCAAGATGGGAATAAAGACACAGACCTACTAAAGAATGGACTTGAGGATATGGGGAGGGGGAGGGGTGAGATGTGACAGGGTGAGAGAGTGTCATGGACATATATACACTACCAAATGTAAAATAGATAGCTAGTGGGAAGCAGCCGCATAGCACAGGGAGATCAGCTTGATCTCGGTGCTTTGTGACCACCTAGAGGGGTGGGATAGGGAGGGTGGGAGGGAGGGAGATGCAAGAGGGAAGAGATATGGGAACATATGTATATGTATAACTGATTCACTTTGTTTTAAAGCAGAAACTAACACACCATTGTAAAGCAATTATACTTCAATAAAGATGTTAAAAAAAATAAATAAATAAAATTGCTTCCACATCTGGCAGTATTAATAAACTTTCAATTAAAAAAAAAAAAAAGAAGAAGACTGAGGAGGTCAGGGCGGAGAGAGTGAGAGAGTATTATGGAAGCCAAGTTTTAAAAAAAAGAAGTATTTTAAGAAGACAGGAATAAATTATAATTAGCTGTGTCAAATGCTGCTGAGGGGTCAAGTAAGATGAGGATAATTGACCGTTGACTTTGACAAGAGTTAATAAGGGCAAAAGCCTGATTATAATGGGTTCAACAGAGAATGTGAGACTGGAATTTACCTAAAGGTATATCTCCACAAATATGAAACAGCATATGGACAGAGTTATTCATTGTGACATTAATTGTAATAATTATAAATATTGGAAATAATCTAAATGCTTATCCATGGAAAACTGGTTGAATATACTGTGGTACACCTATACAATAGAGTACTATTTAATCATAGAAAAGAATGAGGAAGATTTCTATGAACTGATGTGAAATGGTTTGTAGGAAAAACTCAGTAGCTGTGAAGCACCATGAGCATCCAGATCATGGTTTCTAAATACCAATCTGTACTAAAGGAACAGACCAGGGCTCCTTAGAGAAATGGCTAATTTTAAGTCTGGGGCATGGTAAGCATAAAATTAGCCTGAAATAGATTTTGTGCCATAAAGCAAGGAGGTGGAAACCTATCAAAAGAACATATGAGCTGGTTTTAAGGGGCTCCCACTGATCAAATTAGGACAGTTGGAACATCAAAAAGCATAATGATGGTAATGGATTATAATATACTGAGAAAGAAAAAGAATCTATGAACCCATAGTGATAAACAAAACAAACAAAAAGTGGTGGACTGAGAGGGGAAGTTCTTCAAGGGAATTATAAGGGAAGTTGAAGAGCCATAACCAAGCGCAGTACATGAACTTTAATTGAATCCTCGATCAAGAAAAAAAAATACTGCTATAAAGGACATTTTAGGGACAGTTAGGAAAATTTGAATATGGATGGCATATTAAATGATACAGTTTAACACTAAATTGGTGTTACAGTTTCCTGGGTGTAATAGTGTATTGGGTTATGAAGAGGGTATCCTTGTTCTTAGGAGATACATGTTGAACTATTTAGGGGAGAAGTGTCATAATGTCTGCAACTTATTTTGGGAAGGGTTTAGTCTCCTCCAAGAGTGTGTATGTGTATTTAGGTTTGTATAGAAAGAGGGAAGTAAAGCAAATATGGGAAAATGTTAATTATTGTAAACGATAGATTTAAGTGAAGAATACAAAGTATTTATCTTTCAGCTTTTCTTTTGTTATGATCAGAATTTTTCGAAGTAAAAAAATTGGGTAAAGAAATGAGAGAGAGGAAGAGAATGGGAAGAGAGAAATTGGAAACAATCAAGTCTTACAAGCCCTTAAAAGTTTTTCTATAAGGGCAACAGAGAAATGGAGTTGTATTGGAGAAAGGAGGAAAGGATATGGAGTCACCAGGGTTTTGTTTTGGATGGGCTATATTATATAGCATGATTGTTGTACTGATGATAGGAATGACCCAATTTAGAGGGAAGGAGATACTGTTAGAGGAAAGAGAGGGTATAATTGACGGAATAATATCCTTGAGTAGATGAAAAGGGGTAGGATCTAGTGGGTGGGAGAGGCTGGTCTTAGGCACAGGGTCTATTAATTCATAACAGACGGGAAGACAGAAAATATGGAAACAGAGATATAAGGTTGCTAGATGTTATGGTAAAGCATGAGCAAGTCCTCTGCTGATTGTTTTTATTTCCTCTGAAAACAGAGATTTAGAAGAGAGAGAAGGTCAGAGCTTTGAGGAGAAAGGGTGAAGTGTAAAATAGTCATCTATGAGAGTGAATAGACTTGTGTGATGTAGTAGCCCACTAAAGACCTCCTTGAGGTTAATAGTCACGTTGATATTGTGTGTTTTTACCAGCCTCAGTCAACTGCACAGATACAGGTATAGAATAGGTAGACGATTGGACTTAAGTGGGCTTGAAGTTTTGCTAGGCAATGCAATGAAGGAAAAAGAGGAAAGGGAGTGATTATAATGACTAACCATGGACATAGGTAGATAAGGAGGGACAGGAGGATATGAGGTAGGTGAAGGACAGTGAAAGTGTTATAAGATCTATGGATTTGGGGTCTCAGAATTATTGAAGTTGGAGTACTAAAAGGAATAAGATGGAAAGACAAGAGGTGTTGGTTAGTATAGAATTCTTGACATTGAGATTATGAAGAAGAATCTTGATAATGACAAGATCGAGTTTATAACCGTGGATGGTGGGTCACTGAAGTAGAGTAAAAGACGAGGTCATAGGAGGAGAAGTAAAAAGAGGAGTGAGAAGGATATATACCACAACAGGAGAAGTTTTGGAGAGTGACAGTGAACCAAAAACTAAAATCTCAAGAAATCAGAGAATGGATGCTGTGGTTCTATAGATGACTATGAAAGGCATAATGGGAAAAAAGAGGGAAATGATTGATCATGAGGATTTTATTTTAAAGTGTACAATTCAGTGGTTTTTAGGATATTTACAAAGTTGTGCAACCATCACCACTAATTCCAGAACGTTTTCAACACCCCAATAGACTCATATCCATTATCGGTCACACCCCATTTCCCTCCTCCCTCCAGACCCTGGCAACCACAATCTACTTTCTGTTTCTATTTCTATGGATTTGTCTATTCTGGACATTTCATATAAATGGCCATTACAGCATGAGGCCTTATTTTGTGTCTGGCTTCTTTCATTTAGCATAATGTTTTTAAGACTCATCCATATAAGTAGTATGCATCAGTACTTCATTCCTTTTTATTACAGAATATTATTTCATTGTTTGGATATACTACATTTAGCTTATCCATTCATTAGTTGATGAAGGTTTGAGTTGTGTCCACTTTTTGGCTACTATTAATAATGCTGCTATGAACATTCATATACAAAGTTTTGTATAGACATATGTTTTCAATTTGCAATGGGGGTTTGAAACCAAATTTTGCCTAACAGTCTACAGTGCCACCAGCTACAAAGCCCTGTGCTCTTAAGTATCTAAACTTTATTCACAGGAGAATGGTAGCAGGTGCTGTCAGCATTCCTCCTATATCCCCTCAGATCTCTTTTCCATTTTCTTGCACATTTATACTCCCAACATCCAGCAGTTGTATGTCTTTGTTGGAGAACTGCTCTTGGGCTGCTGGAATACACTTTGCCTGCTTAAAAAGAGAGCCAAACATACTTGGAAATTTACATTCCTTCAGCAGCAGCCCTTAACCAATAACTGATGAGGTGGGGTATAAATATTTCATTTCTCTTTGCCCTAATTAGGACAACTTTTAGGTTGGACCTACACTGTCTCCCAGATTCCTCGCAGGATTGAGCCAAAGTTACCCTTGCCTGAGTTTACCACAGGGCTTTGCTTGACGTCTCACTCTTGCCTTGCTTCCTTGCCTTCCTGATCTCATTTCCCCACTACCGTATATTTTCCCTTGGGAACATTCCTAATAACTTTCACAGTGATCTTTGTTTCAGAGTCTGCCTCTGAAGCTTACTTGACACAATTCCAAGAGCTTCAGCACATCATAAACAAAAAATTAGGAGATAGAGATGCTTCTAGAGGCAAGCCCACTTATATGTGAGGAGAGATAGCTAATAACCATAATAGAGAAAACAGAAGCACTATAAAAAGCACACATAAATAATGGAAAAACCACATTAATCTGGGGCTTCACTGCCTTTCATTTCTCAGTAGTCTCTGAGGTCATTACCATGTCCGGTGTAATAATCAGTGTTCACAGTGATGACTCTGAATTATGAAAGAAAATTAAATTCTGTCCAGAAAAAAAAAGGCATAACATGTATAATGCATTTTAGAAAGCATTGCATCAGAATAAATATGAGATATTGAAAACACATTTGACAATTTCCTTACAACACTTCACTGAAAAAGAAACAAGAAAAAGTGGGGGTGGGGGCCCCCAATAATCCCATGAAGGCAGTAGCAGTGATAATAATGAAAATTTGGAAAGTAGAAAGCTAAGTGTCTGTTGTGAGCTTGGGAGTGGGGACTAGCGGTGCCCAAGAGGTGAGTCTGTTTGTACTGCAGTGCTCCAGAAAAACCCTCAAAACAGGAGGCATCAAACATCTCTCAAGACTGGGTATAGATAGGAGCTAAATATGGGAGAACTGGTTGAAAATCAATTTAAGACCTGTTCTACTGCAACAGAAGACAGGTGGTTTGTTCTCCAGAGTAGTTGAATGTGAGGGACTCTAGACTCGGGGACACCATGCCCAGATGAGAACAAAGGTACCTGTTTTCATTGTATTTTCAAGGTGATTAACTGTAAATCTAGATCACAGAGACTTCCAGCTCCCTTCCTTAAGTAACCAGACTAAGTTCCCAGCCCCAGTCATACCCAGCCCCAGTCATACCCAGCCCCAGTCTTCCAAGCAGGAGAACAGATTCCTCTCCTTGGAAAACCTGCACAAGAGAAAAGGACTACAGATACTGTGGTAAGAGAGATATCCCTATCTCATCAACTAGACCTCTGTTCTATCACAGTGAAACCCATACTTCACAACCTCAGTCCATGCACACAGAGCATCACATTATTTTTTTTTTTAGTACTTCCCTGTCAAATATGAATGGTCAGTCAAGAATCACCAGACATTTGAGGAAAACAGATCAATGCAAATAGAAAAAAAGCAAACTGGGAAACACAAAATAGGGAGCAGAAGAACACTTCAAAAAAAATAACCATTCGTATACTCACAGATAAGAGATATTGCATTCTATGAGACAGTAACAGTAGACTATGAAAAAGGAAAATTCAGAGAAAAAAAGCTTTTGAAAAATAAAAAATGAAAGTAGAAATTTAAAATCCGGCAGGATAATTGGAACATGGATTTGATGAAATTGCCCAGCATGTAGAGCAGAGATAAGAAGTAGAGGAGGAAAAGTAAGATCAATCCACTTGGCCCAACAGTGGAAAAAATAGGGGTTTTAGGAAGAACATAGAGAAAATGAAGAGGAAGATATTATCTAAGCTATAATAAAAGGAAATTTCTCAGAATCAAAGAATGTGACTTCCTAGATTGAAAGGGCCAACTGAGCACCCAGTACAAGAAATGAAAAATTTCAGAACACTAGGTATAGACAGAAGATCCTAAAAGCTTCTCAAGAGACAAAACAAGTAACATACAAAGATTGGAAATCCAAATAGCATCAAACTTCTTAGCAACCGTGGAAGTGAGATGACAATGGAATAAATGCCTCTAACGTTCTGAGACAAAATAATGTCTAACCTAAAATGTGCTGCCTAGGCAAACTACCAAATAGACATAAGGCTAGACCCAAGGGTATTTTAAAATTTGCAAGTCTCAAAAAAATTTACTCTCCAACCCCACAGCTACTAGAATTGCTAAAATGAAAAAAATTGCTAATGACAAGGCCTGACGAGGATTCAGAGCAACTGATGCTCTCATACTTTGCTGGTAGAAATGTAAAATGGTACAACTGCTTTGAAAACAGTTTGATAGTTTTTTAAGAAGTTAAACATAAACTTAACATAGGACTCAACAGTTTCATTCCTAGGTATTTACCCAAGAAAAATGAAAACATACGTCCATGCAAAGACCTGTATGTGGTCTTTATTCATAATCACCCAAACCTGGAAATAGCCCAGAATACCCATCAACCTGTGAATGAATAAGGAAATTGTAGACAAAGAATAGATAAAGAATTAATTGTACATGCAATAACATGGATGAATCTGAAACATATTACGCTGAGTGAAAATAGCCAGATACAAAAGGTATTTGGACAAATACTGTGTGATTGCATTTATATGCCATTCTAGAAAAGGCAAACCTATAGGAATCAGAGATCAGATCAGTGGTAGCCCCCCAGCTGGAAGTGAGGAAGGGAATTGACTACAAAGGGACACAAGGGAACTTTTTGGAGTGATGAAAATGTTGTCTTTATTGTGGTGGTGATTACATGACTGAATGTGTTTGTCAAAACTCTTTGAACTGTATAGCTAAAAATGGTGAATTTTTCTGTTTGTAAATTAAACCTCAGTAAATCTGACATAAAAAAACAAGTTTATCCTCCATCCCTCCTCTGAGAAAATAATTCATGGATACACTACATCAAAACTAAAGAGTAAATTGAGAAAGAGGAGGACATGGGATTCAGGAAACAGAGGATCCAGTATAGAAAAGAGAAATTCCCAAGATGAGGGTTAAGTTTTATTCCAAGAAATAGCCATGCAGGAGGGACTAGAAAATGCAGCCTTTCTAAAGAAGGAGCTCTAGGAGAGATTTCTCCAAAGGAAACTTTGAAATTGATAGAATAGTCTGAAGATGAATTGGTGATAGGCACACAAGAAACAGAACAAACTTTTTTTTTTATTAGCTCTGGAGAATTGTAAGAAGTTGTGTGAGAAAGGGATTTAATCTTTGCGTTCCATTGTCTTAGCTATGAACTATACTTAAACATTTCATCAAGTAAAAGCCAAAAATTATTTTAAACAAAATTATGAAATAATATTGAGAGCATGGGAGAGAAAGAGAGTGTGTGTATGTGTGTGTATGTGTTTTTGTGTGTGTGACTAGAAGATATAATGTCAAATAAAACGGAAGAATGAAAGTGACTGCCTCTGGAGAGCAAGAATTAGGTTTATGCTGGGGGTGGGGCAGAAAATTACTTTTACCATAAACACTGTAAAACTATTTAAAATATATACATATGTATATGTATACATATGTACACGTACACATATATAGGTTTTTTTTTTTTTTTTTTTTTGGCTGTGTTTGGTCCTTGTCTCTGTGCGAGGGCCCTCCCCAGCTGCGGCAAGCGGGGGCCACTCCTCATCGCGGTGCGCGGGCCTCTCACCATCGCGGCCTCTCTTGTTGTGGAGCACGGGCTCCAGACGCGCAGGCTCAGCAGTTGTAGCCCACGGGCCCAGCCGCTCCGCGGCATGTGGGATCCTCCCAGACCAGGGCTCGAACCCGTGTCCCCTGCACCGGCAGGCAGACTCCCAACCACTGCTCCACCAGGGAAGCCCCTATATAGGTTTTTTTAATGTTCATTTAAAAAGTTTAAATTTTTAGAAGTCATTTAAAGGGATCTTTTATCTGAAAATTTCTATTATGTGAAATAACCCTTTCCCCTATAATGCCAGATAAATAAGGCAGCAATAGATTAAAAATTCACAAGAGGAGGGGGCTTCCCTTGTGGCGCAGCGGTTGAGAATCTGCCTGCCAATGCAGGGGACACGGGTTCGAGCCCTGGTCTGGGAAGATCCCACATGCCGCGGAGCGGCTGGGCCCGTGAGCCACAATTGCTGAGCCTGCGTGTCTGGAGCCTGTGCTCCGCAACAAGAGAGGCCGCGATAGTGAGAGGCCTGCACACCGCGATGAAGAGTGGCCCCCGCTTGCCACAACTAGAGAAAGCCCTCGCACACAAACGAAGACCCAACACAGCCATAAATAAATAAATAAAATAAATAAATAAAGCATGACACAAAATTAAGAAAAAAAAAATTCACAAGAGGAGTCTTTATTTTCTGAGGTAATAGGTAAAAGATGAGTCCCTGAATGAAGCCAATTGACTCTCTTCAGTTACTCTGAATAAGGTTTGGAGTAGACTGTTAATATCTTTCAGACTTCATGTCTTCTTTTTAAAAATACCTTTATTTCCTTAGTTATAAAATTAACATGCAATTGTATAAAAATTTTTAGTGTAAATTTACAAAGAATAAAAATAAAACTGTCAATAATCTTACCACCCAGAGATGACCTATTTGGACTAATTCATTTCCATCTCCTCCCTTCCACCACTCTCCTCCTTCTTTTCTTCCTCCTCCTCCTTTTCTCCTTTTCCCCTTTTCCTTCCTTCTTCTTCCTTCTTCTTTTTCTTCATCTTCTTCTTCTCCCTGCCCCCTTCTTTCTTTCTTTTTAATTGAGAATGTGACATGTCTTTTACTAGTGGGTAATCACAGGAGCTGTGGATTTGGTGAGGAAAGACAACAATGGAAAAGATAGAAGAAAACAAATATAAAACAAAGGAGGGCAGAGAGAGAAAGAAAGGAGTAAAACAAAACAAAAACTCTGTTTACTTGCTTGAAAACAAAATATACTAAAAAAAAGAGTAGTTGAGTTCAAGCCCTGACTGTCTGGATTCTGAAATGAGCACACCATTTAAGAAGTGAGCCTTTTTCCCCCTGTCTTTTGGGGGCAGTCCTGTATACAGGTCTGCCATGCTATATGGGAAAGGAGGAAAAAGTTGTTATTTCTTTACAGGGAACCATGACTGGGAATCACAAACAACAAAGAGGTCCTGGTAAATGAGGTACTTTATGAAACAGTTTTTTCCCCAGGTTCTCCAGATATCATCTTCTAAAAGAGGTAGAAGTTAAAGAAAACAGGGACTTCCCTGGAGGCGCAGTGGTTAAGAATCTGCCTGCCAGTGCAGGGGACATGGGTTCGATCCCTGGTCCAGGAAGATCCCACATGCCGTGGAGCAACTAAGCCTGTGCACCACAACTACTGAGCCTGCGCTCTAGAGCCCACGACCCACAACTACTGAGCCCACGTGCCACAACAACTGAAGCCTGCGTGCCTAGAGCCGGTGCTCCGCAACAAGAGAAGCCACCGCAATGAGAAGCCCGCGCACCGTAACAAAGAGTAGCCCCCGCTCGCCGCAACTAGAGAAAGCCTGCATGCAGCAACGAAGACCCAACACAGCCAAAAATAAATTAATTAATTAATTTTAAAAAAAGTTAAAGAAAACAGTTTTAAGGTCATTATTAGCAGAGTATCTTACTGACAGGGTGGCGCCATTTACATACATATACTTCTTGTCAGTCCAAAATTTAAATTTTTTTCTGTTCCAGCGTTCCTAGAATTCCATGGGCCTTTGCCATGACAGAAGTATGTGGCATGATTCTGTGCTATATTTGGCTCCTGGTTCTTCTTCTTCACAAGCACAGGTACCTCTCTTATTCCATTAAAAGACTGAAAGTGTTTTGACTGTCTTATGCAAAAGTCATCAAACCTTGTTTCTTCCTTTGCTGTTTCCTTGTTACTTTCCTTCTCTAGTCATTGTGACATTGTAATTACTGACATAGGAAAATGTTTGGGTTTGATCAACAAAAGAGTCAGCCTCAGGTAGTACTTACATATTTAGTAATATTCTGAAGGTATTTTGCAGGGAAGGATTAGAGATGACGATATTCAGCCATGGGCCAACCACGACAATCTAAGTCTAGCCTTGCCTTTCTTTGGAAACAAATTGGAAATGTCACTTTCTATAGAAGGCTAGAAACTCCTCCAAGGGACAGTCTTTGGTCAGATGTTTGGGTGGAAGGAATTATTCTCTGCTTGGAGGAGGCGCATTAAAAAAGAGGTCATTTTGCACACTGTGCACATCTAGCAAGTGTAGTTTACTTCAGATGGTATAGAAGATTGCTGAATAAGGAAGGTGCTTCTTTTGCACTTTCACAAGAGATATAAAGGGAAGAAGTTTTCTGCATTAAAAAAAAGGAGAAAAAGAATAAGAGGAGGCTACTTTCCTACTTCAATGAGGGGAAATTATTTAAGTAAAAAAATAAGGCATAGTATGGAATCTAAAGAGTAATACAAATGAACTTATTTACAAAAGAAAAGCAGACTCACAGACATAGAAAACAAACTGATGGTTACCAAAGGGGAAATGGAGGGGGGAGGGATAAATTAGGAGTATGGGATTAACAGAGACATACTACTGTATATAAAATAGACAAACAACAAGGATTTACTGTATAGCACAGGGAACTATCTTCAATATCTTATAATAACCTAGATTGGAAAAGAATCTGAAATATATATGTGTGTATATATATAAATATGTATATAACTGTATCACTTTGCTATACACCCGAAACTAACACAATATTGTAAATCAACCATTCTTCAACTAAAAAAAAAAAAAGGCATAGTGAAGAAAAAAAAGATCTGATAAAGTTGTGGGTCTGCTATCCATTGTCTTTGGACACTGAAGAGGAATAGGGACACTTTCGTGAATTTTTTATTCTTTCTCCTCACCAGGGAATGCTTGAGGTAAACCACAGTGATGGGCTTTAGGTCCTAAGCAGCAGTTATTTCAGTGCTTTGAAGGTGAAAAGAAGGGTTGATGATTGCTATTCTTGTCACACTTTTAGGCCATATTGCACTTCATTCTCTCTCACTTTGCAACAATATTTATAACTGGATTGCTTAAAACCAGAGGTGGTTTAAAAACACATGTATCACTGCTGCTTTCTGGTTTAACTTTGCCTCACAAGACCCTGTAGATTTGAATTTATCCACTCTTCAAAACAAGAAAGAGTTTACCTTATATAGGAAACCTTGATAGGTTTAGCAAAGCGTAGCAGTGACCAGCTAAATGCAAGTTTTGATGTTTAATTAGTCAAAGAAAGTGTTTCTCAAAGTGTGGTCTTTGTAGCACTTTCTAGAATCACCTGGGCTCTTGTTAAAATTCAGATTCCATGTTGTCTTCCTCAAAAAGCTCACAAAATGATAGCGTGGGAAAAAGAAGGCAGAGACTTTTGCTCTGGACTTTCCACCATACGGTAAGAAGATTCACCATAAATCCTGTGTTAAGAAAGGATTGCATCACTGAACTTGCAGGAAGAAAGGAAAATCTCCAAGAGCCCCAAACACACAAACACATGAAAAAGAAAACACAGAAAAAATAATCTGTGGTGTACAATCAGAGGAATGAGTAAGCATCTCTGAAAAAGCATTCCACTGGTTGTAATGCCAGAGCTAAGATAAGGAGACTAAGCCTTAGGTATGTAACAAAGTTGAGTGGCTGATACCAAGACTCCCAGATTAAGCTGTGGATTTTGGAATGGGCTAGAGTGTTCTCAAGTCAGTAGGGCTAACTGGGTCTCAGAAGAAACGAATTTAATTCTTCTCTGGATGACAGTATATTCAATTTAGGCTCCTGTGTTTTCTCAAAATATTGGAGAGCAGGGCTATTAAGAAAGGTGAGAAGTGGTAGAATCCTCCTGCTTTGAGTTGGGACCCTCTCCATTCAGTGTTACTTTTTCTCTTTCTTACCTTCTTTTCTTCTTTTTTTACATTACCACTGCTACACTCTAGAAGTAGTAGTGAACCAGAAATGAAGCAAACCCTGCAGGGACTGAAACCTAGCTTGAAATAATTTCAGTTTCTAAAATTGCATTAAGGTGACCCCAGATTGTTAAAGCCCATAACCACTTGCCAAAAGAAATATCAAATCTCTCTTTGGGAAGATAATATAGGCCTAAATTTAATTCTAAAATTTTTTATATACAATATCTGGCACTCAAGTAAATAACTAATAAAGGGGTACATAAGTATATAAGAGAATATGATCAAAATTTAAGAGAAACAATAAATAATGGAATAGACCCACTGTGGATCCGGAAAATGGAGGTACCAGATACAGATTTTAAAGTAACTCTGCTGACTGTGTTCAAGATAATTTTCACAGAGAATGAAATGGAAACTCTAGAAGTAAACACATTTTTTAAAATCCCTGAAATTGAGAATTCAGTAATGAGTATGACATCAGGTTGAATCCAGCAGAAGAGAGAATTAATGAATCAGAAGATAATTTGAAGAAAAAAATTTTTTAAAGATAGAAAATAGATGAAATATTTGGGGACACTGAGGGTATAGCCTGAAGAAAGTTTACCATATAGATAATTAGAGTTCCTTGAGGAGAGGAGAAAGAAAATAAAACAGAAGTGTATTTGAAGTGAAAAAAATAAAAATTAACATAAAAAAATAAAATGCAGATTCCTGAGCTCCATCCCAGGTATACACACTGAAGTTTGAAACTTACGTAACCTTGTGTTGAGTACTTTTTTTTGAGGGTGGGAGGAGCATTTCAAAAATGTTTAAGTCTCTGTACTTAAGAATCGTATAGTCTGTTTTGGTTTAAGACATTAAAAAAAATTGTCAGAGATATACTTAATGTAAAACTTAGTATTAAAAAAAACCCTTAGTATTTTATAGCTTAAATTTAAGAGAAATTAAAGAATGTTTATTATATAATTACTGTCAACCAATTTACAATGTCACTAATGAGCAAAAAAATTCCCTAGAATCACGTATCTAACTTTGCTTCTCATTAAATAAGTTATGACAATATATGAGTAATAAAACTAACACTAAGCTAAGTGTCAGTCTAGGTACTATCTTACTTCTCTCTTGCATAACTCTTACTTTCTCTTAGCCATATTTTCTTAACAGTGAAATGATGCTCTTAGGTCTGCACTGTCCAGCATGGCAGGTGCTAGCCACATGTGGCTATTTAAATTTAATTTAGTGAAAATGAAATACAATTAAAATTCAGTTCCTCACTTGTACATTTCAAATGCTCAAGCGCCACATGTATATAGCTTATCAGACAGTGCAGTTATTATAGTCCATTTCCATCATCCTACTGGACAGTGCTTTAGGTGGTCTCTAAGATTTCTGTCCTCTTCAAAGGATCTAATGGTTTTCCTGCTTGTTCTCCCTCTAAGTAAACACTAGATGCCTGAGGTATTTTGGTTTGTTTTCTTCTGATCTTTCTCCCTTTTTGGTCACTGTTCACAGGTCAATACTTCTGCGAAGGCTTTGTAGTCTGATGGGCACTGTATTCTTGCTTCGCTGCTTTACCATGTTTGTGACCTCCCTCTCCGTGCCAGGACAGCACCTACAGTGTACTGGAAAGGTAGCCTACTGCCTTCTTTATCATTCTTTCCTCTTATTCTTGGTGTGTTGATGGCACCACGTATGAACTAAGGCTAAGACTTCGCTTTTAACATCAAAATGTGCTTTACAGCATTTTCAATATCTGTAATAAACCTCTAGAAATAATTTGGTAAAAATCTTAAGCCAGAATCTACCTTCCTGTTACTTCTATCCATTGATACTAACTAGTTCAATGCTGTAGAGCTACAGAAAAAAAGTAACCTTCGATTATCATTTTCCCTTTCTCACCATCCTCAACATCTTTAGTTCCTCGTGTGACGTGACTCTGGCCCCTTCACTGTCCTCATCACTCCTTTTTAAAAAGTGTTGCAGTTGGACCATATTCCATTTAAAATGTAGTACCCACTACTCTAAACTTTACTCTTTCTGAGATATATTTAAATAATGGCTAATTTTTTTGTTTTTGTTTTATACTTTGTTGCTTGTTTTGGTATACTGTAGACATACCTTCTCTTCTGGTTAAATTGAGAGAGGATAGATTATGCAGATGGGAACAAAAAAACCAGGGTAATGAATTACTGTAAAAAATAAGAAAATGTTTAAAAACCCTGAAGATCACCTGTGCTTTATATATAGAATTGGCTGTTGTGACTCATTAAATTTGGACAAGAGAATTTATTAGCCTACTTTTCTAAGCCTCCATGCTTTAGTTATGTGTTCCCAAATATTCAAATGATATATTAACACCTTTGTTATTTTAATGTTGTTTGTAAAGTGTAAAACAAAATTAAGTGTCTGTTCTTCTACTGCAATATAAATAGCTGAAATACCTGCAAGGGAAGATTAAGCAGCCAAAGGAGATCAGGAACTAAAAATATAGCCCTGAGCTGCAGAGTGACCAAACTTTCTCCAGGTATAAGGAGACTGACCAGTAAGAAAGGAGGAAGGGTTAATGACATTTAGGATTTAGTGTAAAGGAAATGTTTTATTTTTAAGATAAAAGCTGTTTTTGTTTCTTCTTTTTTTTCCAAAAAGGGAAAGTACTTCTTTCTAGTTACAAAGTTATATAAACTTATTGTAAAAATTCAAATTTTATATAAATATATAAATTAAAAAGTAAAATCTCACAAAATTCCTGCTTCTTTCACCCCACCCCATAAATAATACTGTTAATAGTTGTGTATATACCACATGGACTATTTTTAACAATGCTTACATATTCATACAAGTTTATATAGATAGATACTTTTTAAACAGAAGATAGGATTATATTGCAGACATTGTACTTTAGCTTATATTTTATTTAATAGTATGTTGCTTACTTTCTTCTGAAGAGATACATATAGCTATACCTCATCCTTTTTAATAGCTGCAGAGTATTCCATTGTACAGTTTACCAGTCTCCAAATGATGTACATTTAAGTTATTTTCAAATCTTACTATTTATAAACAATGCTGTCATAAACATCCTTGTACATTTATGGTTTTTCACTTATTTAATCGTCTTAAGATAAATTCCTGGAAGTGGAGTTAGGAAATTAAAGAACATACACACTGAAAATTGTGATACATATTGCTCACATTTTCACTAGGAAAGACTAGTTTTTCACTACTATCACCACTATGTGCATGTCAGTTTTCCCATCACTGTGCCAGCACAATTTTTGGAGTCACTGCCATTCTGATTAATGAAAGATGATATGTGAGACTTTTATGGTCTTATATTTTAAATATTTTAAATATATATATATTTATAATATATAAAATAATATATTTATAATATTTATAATATATAAACATATATATTTTAAATTTAAATTTAAATTTAATCTGTCAACTAAAATAAAAATGCACAACGTGAGAGCTGTGAGTTTATTTCGAGACTTACTGAGGACTATAGCCCAGGAGACAGCTTCTCAGATAGCTCTGAGGAACTATGCTGAAGACGTAAGGGGGAAGGTTAGCATATATGTGATCTTGGGGAAGGTGTACGTGCAATCAAGCCACATGTCTTGGTAGAAGGTTGCTGCTAGTCGTGAGGAACAAATGTCTTAGTTAATGATTTTAGTGCTTTTCTAAGTATGGGAAGATGCAAGAAATTGGGTTCATAAAATTTTCTCCTGAAAAAAATCTAACTATCCTGAAGGCCTTTTCTGTCAGTTTTCCCAGAGCATAGAGTGCCTCATTCCTGACTGTGTCCTGAAGTCTTTTCAGGGTATGTTGAAGGTCAGCGACTGCAGTGGCTAATGACTTAATTCTTGTAGAACCAGATGGCAAGTGACATTCTTTAGTTAGCAAATCTATTGAATTTCTGTGCATGGTGTGAAGGAGGGATAGAACAGTTACCCCCAATTATTGTAGTATGCTAATTGATTAGAAGAGATTTAAAAGAAGAAATACGTAAGCTTATTATAATGAAAGGAGAATTTCCTGTAGCTGAGGGATTTGATTGTGGATCAGCCACTAAAGAGAAAAATATATGTGCATAGGGCTGCAACATGTGCTACAAAAATTAGATACCATCCCGCTACAGTGTGGACAGCCCTTTTTCTGTCTCTAATGACTGTTTTTTATTATCAGTTAGTTTTATGTGGACATATTTATTCAAATCTGCCCTAAATACTGTTAATTGCTTTGAATTATAATATAACCTACTTACTGACCTTTATTTGCAGCAGTCATTAAAATTAGATAGTTAAGGTGATATTAACTAGCAATCAAATCCCTTACAGTGAACTCCGTAGGGCATTTTCATTGTAATAAAGTAATTGCTTGAAATCTCACTCCCAGAAGTAGTAGGTTTGGAGACAGAACCAAGAACATGCCTGTTTTTGAAATTAGGCAATGGAACCACCTTAAGAAAAGAAACACTTGAAGCAAATTTCTCATCAAAGTGTCTAAATTCATTCTGTTGTGCTGTGTTTCAATTTTTATTTTTATTTTTCTGGAAGGTTATTTGGGACATTTTAAGATTGGAAAGGATGGGGAGACTTGAGTAATTGGGCAATAATTGCTTTCCTTTTTTTTGTGATACAGTATTTTTTTTTTAATTTTTACTGGAGTATAGTTGATTTACAGTGTTGTGTAATTATTGATTTCTTTTGCCTGGCATCACTTGTTTCCTGTCCTTGGCTGAGACATTTTCCTAGCAATCTGTGTTCTTCACTGCCTGATTTTTTACTTTCACGAGCGTAACATCTCTAACCCTATTCTCATTAGAGGTCATGGAAAGAACCAAACCATGTATATTTTAGTACCTTCCCTTTCCTTTTCTCTAATAATGAATTTCTCTCCCTACCGTCAACTGAGGCAGAAAGGGAAAGCCTGGGTAGTGTATAATCAGGTGAGATTTCTAATGAAATGGTGATTCTAATAAGATTGTTTCTTTTGTTCTTTAAGACATAGGGCTTTGGAATTGGACGCCCTGTGTTCACATCCTTATTACGTTACTTACTAGCTGTGTGACCTCTCTAAAGCCAGTTTCCTCATCTGCACAGTTGAATCAGTTCATAGGATTTTTGTGGAAATTAAATGCAATGACATAAAAACATATAGCAGCATGCTGCACATAGTAAATGCACATAAAATTGCAGCAGTTTTTTATATTATTATGTGTTAAATGCCTTTTTAAAAAAAGTGACCATTGCTCAAACTCTTCCTCAAAATGGATTGCTTTTTTAAGTTTATGCGTGGGAGTTGGTATTAGGTTTGGCTACTAATAGGAACTTCACGGTGGCTATAGTTTAATAAACAAGCAATGATTTATTCTCTCTCATAAGTCTGAAAGTAGGTACTCCATCCAGGTCAAGTGTGTTAAGTTTATGGAGTCATCAAAAATCCATGATTCTTCTGTCTTTCTGCTCTCCTGTCCTAACACTTGGCTTGCATCCTCAAAGCCACTTTGTGGTCCAAGATGACTGCTAGAGCTTTAACTATCATGTCTGAGTTGTAGGCTAGAAGAAGGAAAGGTAGAAAAGACTACCT
Source organism: Balaenoptera musculus (assembly GCF_009873245.2). Lineage (NCBI taxonomy): Eukaryota > Metazoa > Chordata > Mammalia > Artiodactyla > Balaenopteridae > Balaenoptera > Balaenoptera musculus. The sequence continues at coordinate 59,767,377 of NC_045800.1, read as the reverse complement.
CCAAGCTGTTGTCTCTTTCGTTTATAAGTAGCCTTCCCAGAAATCTTTTCCACTTCCACTTACATCTTATTGTACAGAACTTAGTCACGTAGCGACACCTAGCTGCAAGGGAGGGTGGGAAATGCAATGTTTTAGTTGAGTTCATTACTTCTTCAAATAAATTTTAGATTCTATTACCAGTGAAGAAGGGAGAGTGGATATTGAATGGTAGCCATTGTCGCTGTCATAGCCTGTTTCTAATTGACAAGAACAGCCAAGCAAATACTACTGTATTGTAGGGTATAAAACTTGGAAATAGTTTTGTGTTGTAGTAAGCTTTTCATTATAAAGGAACTCCAAGTAGAGAAGTTTGAATTGCATTGATTTCATTAAATTACCAAAATAGTTCTGAGTACAGCCAAGCTTTGACCACCCATTCTTGGTGTCTGGAATTAATTAGACTGGGGGTCTGGTTGCTTTTGCTTAGATCTTATTTCTAAGTCATTCAGCCTTTGAATTTGAATGGGAGTGGTAGGAGCCTCTACTGCCCTAAGCATTTGAAGCACTAATTCTTAGCTTTCTTTATAGGTATATGGCAGTGTATGGGAGAAATTACACCGGGCCTTTGCCATTTGGAGTGGCTTTGGTATGACCCTAACTGGCGTTCACACTTGTGGAGATTACATGTTCAGTGGCCACACAGTCGTCCTAACTATGCTGAATTTCTTTGTCACTGAATGTAAGTATCTTTAGTGCTTCTATGCATATCAACTGACTAGCTGCAGAGGAGGCTGTGGGAAGGGCATCAAATCCTGTGAAGAATGGGAGAAACAGACTGATGTAAGAAACATATGACTGAGAAACACTGGAAGAAGTGTGGTTTTAAAATGATCTTTCTGTCCTTTTCCCAGATACACCAAGAAGCTGGAATTTCTTGCACACTTTATCCTGGGTTCTCAACCTCTTTGGAATCTTCTTCATTTTGGCTGCCCATGAACATTATTCCATTGATGTGTTTATTGCCTTTTATATCACAACAAGACTCTTTTTGTACTACCATACTCTAGCCAATACCAGAGCATATCAGCAGAGTAGGAGAGCAAGAATTTGGTTTCCCATGTTTTCTTTTTTTGAATGCAATGTTAATGGTACAGTCCCAAATGAATATTGTTGGCCATTTTCAAAACCAGCAATAATGAAAAGAGTAATTGGATGAAGACTGTCTTTGTAATGTGTTCTTGATTAAATATACAGTCGTTGTTGAAAGTGAGTAACTTTGCTTTCTTCCCCTAGGTTGTTCCTGGATGTCTTGCTTTTTGGCCTGTATGTTGACAAAGTAAAGTTCCCTGTCCTGAGCAAGGCTGTGATTATAGCAAGCAAGAAAGAATAATTAAGAGTCCTTAGGTATCTGTTTGAACAGGTAGCTTAAGTAGATGTTTTCTGCCCCTTCTCTTTAGGCAGACTTAATGTTATGATTGAAGTCAGTCTCTTACCTTTACCTATTGAGTATTTGCCTATTGAGCTTAAGCAAATCAACTTTAAGCAATTTGCTGGTTGAAAGATTTTTTAATTTCCAGTAGGACTCTAGTCAAGAAATCATAATAATAATTTTTTAAGCTCGTTATTTTCTTCAAAGGAAAAACCCCTACCAAGTGAGCAGTACTTGTTCTTTGAACTAATCTCTGTGTCTCTCTAAAAAATGCAACTCTGGAAAGTGATCCTTTTTACTAACAAATTAATTTTTGCCTTCTGAACCATCCTTAAGAAAAGTATACTGAATATACCAGTATCCCTGAAACAAGAAGAGAATGAAAGGGGCCATACATAAGGTGGCAGAGTACAAATATAGTGCTGGTATTTTTCACCAAAATCAACAAAAGGTGCAGTTCCTATTTTGTCCTGAGGGTTCAGTATGATCATCAGTAAGTATGCATGAGGGGAAAATGGCTGCATCCATAAAAATAAAATTGGCTTAATTTTAGTGATGAAAGTACCTGGAATAACTTTGTGCTGTGACTATTAGCTAGACAGATGACAGCCCAATTTTATACTTTTTAATGGTGTTATTTAATGAGCAAAATAATGGAGTGTTTTATCAGATGTTAAAGTTCTGTGTCCTTAAGTAGGGAGGTATGCATGCAAATTGTTCTCTTTCTGAAATTTATAACAGGTTGCAGGCATTATGTAACGTTTTGGTTTTTGAAATTTCTCATTCTTGGCCATCAGAACTAAGCCATCTCAGACATATGTGGATATGAAAAGGTTTTGTTGTTTTTTATTTTTAAAACAATTGTGTACATACATTCTTTCTATTTAGTTTTAATTTGGCAGTCAGGAGTGATATACCTTAGTTGCTGTTTACAACACTAGAAATTTAGTACCTTAAGTAATTTGACCTCTGTGATTACATTTGTCACTTTACTTTTAATGATTTTATACAGTAGTTTTGAGAGTTGGTTGGTTCTAGAATTAGACTTTGAACCCCAGCTGATGAGCTTAGCCACTTGGAATATTAACTGTGTAGCTTTTACATTCCGTTTTAAAACAAGGAGTTAAAAAGGTGCTGGCATATTGAGGTCTAAAATTAGACCACTTAGCAGAAACCTGCTCCTTAAATGGTGAAATATTTTATTTTTGCACTTTGAGTCATATTCCTACCCCATATAAGCTACAGAAGAGCCTGAATGGATTGGGCAGGAAGCAAATATAATGCAAACAAGTTGCAGCTAGTGCTGAGTGATCCCAATTTGGGTGTACTCTGAACATTATTTTTTATTTTTCACTTGAGAAAATGGCACGAGGCAATTTAAGTTTTATTATGCTTTTAAATCTCATACTGTAGAATCTGATAACATGTTAAATTGTTGATTCTGTTACATGCTGGGTATGAAAATGCCAACATTTCATCTAAGGAAATTGCATAATCATGAAGGGTGAAGGATGTTTCCTATGCAGTTAGAGTACTTTGACCCTTGAGGTCAAAAGATATGTAACTCCCATTTTTTTCCAGATGGCAGAAGAGGACTGAATTTAGCTAGGGAGGGACTGGCGTTGGCTTTTGGGAAAATGTTTGAAAAAAAATCCATGGCAACATTAAGTCAAGAATGTTGAATAGCTACTTAATGGTAAATTTCCTAACATCAATCTTCTTTCCTTCGTATGGATTTTATTCTAGAACAAAATAGAAAAAAAAATTGCAACTAACTTTGCAGACCTATTGATACTGAGAGTGCCTAATAGCAGACTGCAATGAGGATTGTAAAATAACTTCCCACACTTACATTTATCATATCTGTTTTGAGGAAAAGGTAAGCTAGATTTATAATTTATTGTTATAACTATTACAGGGCAGTGTTTACATATATTAATCATCTCCAGGTCTCTTCCTTGGAAAACTTTGAGACAAAATTCTTTTCCATTTCTTTTTTTAATACAAAACCTATAGTTTTGTTGCTTTTTGTTTTGTCCAGAAATTTCCAGATTTTGTCTTTGTATTTTTTTTCTTGTTAAAACCATAGTGAAGGTAGGATATACATTTTGGGTGTGAATGTGGCTAGGTAGAGAAGCTACATGCCTTAGATCTACATATTTTTTACCTTGTCTACAGTTGGAAACGTGTGAGAGGCTTACATCATTAAACACTGAGATTTCAGTATAGAAGGAACCAAGGTTTTTTGTTTGGGGCTGCAAACTGGAGGTTATATTGAAAGTCCTCCATGCAATTTCTGTCTTCCTAGGGGCAGCGTTACCTATTTTTTTTTTTTTTCCCTTTCTTTTTTTTTTTTTAATCCCATGAAGAGCAGCGTTACTGAAGGGTAATTGAAGTTTCTAATCAGGTTTAGAAGAAGGCAAGTTTGCTATTATCACCAGATAATTTGGGAGAAACCTTTTTTGGCTGCAGAATTCTCAACATGCCTATTTTCTCCATAGTTCTCTGTGGCCAGAATTGCTAGAGTAAAAATACAACTTCCATGTGCTAGATCTGTTTATTAGTATCCCTTTAAATCAGAAAGCAATGAGCTTAGCCATGGAACCAGTCAGTTAAATAAGTGTGGACTGTTCACAGGAAGAACCCCATGCTAGAGACCTGCTGATAGGGTAACTCTGACACTGCACGTGGCATTCTTCCCTACCCTGTACCTGCCTGAGTGTTGTTACTTAGAATTCTAAAAATCTTATAATTTTGTAAATCATAAGGACAGAGGCATCACATCCTTTTATAGCTAATATGAAACCATGTGTTTTAAGGAAACCTGTTTGGAAAGTGTTATTTATATATTCAAAGTCATAATTATAACACTAACCTGCTTTGATGGTATTAGTAAAAAGCAATTTCATCATCAGTTTCATAGTAAACTTTTTTTTAAGGATTCTTGTTCCATAATGTTTGAGAACATTAACCATATTCTTTTTTTAAACTCTCTAATCTAATAAATTTAATTCTTTGATAGTCTTGTAGACTTAAGTTACCCTTTACTAAAAGTAATTATGGTAATAGTCATTTGTCAGTTCTTTACGGTATTCAGGCATTTGAGACAGGAAAACTCTTTTTTTACAATAGTCCCATGGCTTTCTTAAACAGTATTGGTTTCATTCAGATAGTTTCAGAGCCAACAAAGGATGTCAGCTTTAATGCCATCTTTACTTTGGCAGTTAAGACAGTTTGCATTTGTAAAATGTTTTAATCTGAATTACCCCACATTGCTGTAGAGGAAAATTGTTAATAACACCAAAAGGCAGACTGCTACAGGTGAGCAATGAGAAAGGAAAGAGGTTGAGGGTTTTTTCTTTCTCTGTCTTTGAGTAGCTTTGAATGACTGAAATTACTATGGAAGTAGGTTTTATTTCCCCTCTCACCTATCCCTCACCCCCAGCAAACGCCACCAATTTCAAGTAACTAAAATATGCCAATTATTTTGCATCAAGTTCAGTGAAAACATCTGTGAAATCTATAATCCAGCTCCCCAAAAAGCTGGTTTTTTAGAATATGTTCTACTCTAAATTGACCAAAGGACTTTTATTCAGTGTACTCCATGTTTAAGCATAAGGAAGCTTTGTGCCTAGTATGGAAGGAGAAGGAATACTATCTTACTTTTGTTGTTATTTCAGGTCTGTTTCAGTCTGAACTACTGGGTTGTCTGAACAAGCCAAGCAATGTTACCAGTTAGTAGTATCATCTTTAAAATGCTTAATTTTAATAATTTTTTATTCAAAGAATCTATGAATTGTTAAGACAGTTGAAGTATTTCTGATATGAAAGAAAGGGAGTGGAAACTGGTACTTAATGGGGGAAGCAAAATTAGCTTGGGCTAAAGTGGGCATGTTTTGTTTTAAGAATGCTACCTAAATGTCACCCAATCTGCAGAGATACTAGTATTACTTGAAGATGTGAAAGTTCCTGTCGTAGCCATACCTTGAAGCACAGTGTTGTATATAAGTAAATATCTTGATTCTAAATTAAATCCAGATTTAACTAATATATATTATTTTATATCTTTGTTGTATTAAAATGTTTAAAAACACTAAGAATAAAACATTTGAAAGTTGCATTGCAGTCTCTTATTTAAATGCCTTTCCATTATTAATACAGCTGGCTTATTTTTTATGCAGTGAATTTTTATCATTTGCAAATGATTGGGCCCTGCAACTTTAAATCCTAATGTATACCTGGTCCCTGGCATTTACTAATTCTTGATTGTCTATTGATAAGCCATTTGCCTTTTCTCCTTTCTTTTCTGTAAACCAGGAGAGAAAAGTAATCTTCATGATGGTGTAAGAATAATTATAGATGAAGTCGAGAAGGAGGAAAGGGAAGCAAAGCAAATAGCTACTTATTCCTGGGCACATTAAAGTTTTTGTTTATTGGTTTTGGGTTTATTTTAATTGTAGATTTTGTAGAAAGATGCCATCATCCTGTCAGGTTAACTTCGGAGATAATGATGAACAGGAAAAGAAAACAGTTGTTAGGGGTAGCCCAGCAGCCCAGAGCCATGGAATAGTGAGAACACTAAGTATTGTCACAGGGCCCTATGAGTTTTTTAACTCATAACTGAATTTGTCTTCATGATCACTACTAATTGTAGCCTCTCTGGTGCTGGCACCAGCTGGTCTCTCTCAGGAACTCCGGAAAAGAATAGTCCAAAACAGACTGAGAGGCTGCTTGGTGGAATAGAAAATGTGGTGGATTTAGACTCTGAGGACCTAGGTATGGGTTGCAGCTCTGCTGCTGATTAAACTGGGTCTTTTCTTCCAGCTCCACTTAACCTTATGTGTAAAATGTAGGAGGAAATGCCTACCTCATAAGCTGTGTTAAGGGCCAGATTATGAAAGTACTGTGGCCTTAATGGCTCAGTACCTGGTATATAATGCTGAAATATTAGTTGAATTTAGGGCAGTAACACAGGGGCTGTAATCCCAGGGAGTTAATAATCTAGCAGGGAAGATGACCTAAAAATGGAACTGACAACATTCATTGGCAGAATAGAGCAGTAGTTTTAAAGCTGCCTGGGTGAACATCTTGTGGGGTTGGGGAAGAGAGTTGGAGCTTGTACCATTTCCATCCAGAGTTGGTGTTTTACATATTTGGCTTTCCTAGTAGGCTTTCCCTTTGAAAACAGGGTTGAGATTAGGGGAAGTAAATGTTTGGAAACCACTGAGGCAATAGACAAATTCACTCTCTTCATTTAATAGTAGTTTGGGAGAGGAAGGGCTCACTGGGGACTGAGGATCCAAGAGGAATTCACGAAGCATGTGAAACTTGAACCTAGCCCTCCCTGACGGATAAATTCACTAGGCTGTGATGAAAGGTTTAGAGGGCTCTAACTGTGATGTGAAAAAATTGGATTTATTTGTGTATGTATTAGGGAAATGTTGACAGGGTATGTGTTTGATTTTATTTTAAATGGAAGCATTGGGAATGCCTGTTGCCAGGGTCTAAATTGTGGGGACAGGTATAAGTAATTCTGTAAAACAGGAATTGGTAAAGGGCAGAAGTTTAAGTCTAAAAGAGAGAGGAAAGATGATGGAAAGTACACAAAAGATCACTGGAGATGAAAGGAAGGCTAGTGACCCCAAGATAGTAGGTCAGGGCACCAGGACTGGACACAGTTTGTAGGAGGCCTTTGTCCCCAGCCAAGGAAGATCCAGACACCAAACAAATGAGCTGCCAACTGCTACTGGCTGGTGCCATATGACTCTAGGATATGATAAACCTTGTATCCAAAATTGTCTCTGTTGTGCTCATGCACCTAACCTATTGAAATGCTGACCTGCCAGGCATTAAGTGGAGTGGAAGCTGACTCTGGTGAAGACGTGAGGAGACGCTGTGGTAAGAGAATGCCTCAGAGGAGTTCAGTGATCACCCTCAGCTGTAACTTAGAAAAAGAACAGATGACAACTATAAGGCCTCTGCTGGAGTAGCATGATATTTAAATGCTGTATGTTCTCACCTCACAGAGCTCCCCATGAGAGCCAGAAATACAAAACCACCATGACCTACCTGTTCATATTCCAGCCTTAAGAGCCCTGGATCACGCTCTGAAGAGAATACCTGTACGTAATGTTTTGTTTTGTTTTTTTAATTGGAGTATAGTTGATTTATACTATTGTTAGTTTCAGGTGTACAGCAAAGTAAGTCAGTTATACGTATACATATATTCATTCTTTTTCAGATTCTTTACCCATATAGGTTATTACAGAATATTGGTTGGTTATCTATTCCACATATAGTAGTGTGTGTATGTTAATCCCAAGCTCCCAGTTCATCCCTCCCCCTGATGTTTCCCCTTTGGTAACCATAAGTTTGTTTCCGAAATCTGTGAGTCTGTTTCTCTTTTCTAAATAAGTTAATTTGTATCATTTTTTAAATTGGATTCCACATATGAGTGATATCATATGGTATTTATCTTTCTCTGTCTGACTTACTTAGTATGACAATCTGTAGGTCCATCCATGTTGCTGCAAATGGCATTATTTCATTCTTTTTTATGGCTAATATTCCATTGTATATATGTACCACATCTTCTTTATCCATTCCTCCGTCAATGGACATTTAGGTTGTGTCGATGTCTTGGCTGCTGTAAATAGTGCTGCAGTGAACATTGGGGTGCATGTATCTTTTCTAAGTATGGTTTTCTCTGGGTATATTCCCAAGAGTGGGATTGCTGGGTCATATGGTAGTTCTATTTTTAGTTTTTTAAGGAACCTCTATACTGTTCTCCATAGTGGCTGTATCAATTTACATTCCCACCAACAGTGCAAGAGGGTTCCCTTTTCTCCACACCCTCTCCAGCATTTATTGTTTGTAGATTTTTTGATGATGGCCATTCTGACCGGTGTGAGGTGGTACCTTGTTGTAGTTTTGATTTGCATTTCTCTGATAATTAGTGACGTTGAGCATCTCTTCATGTGTTTTTTGGCCACCTGTATGTTTTCTTTGGAGAAATGTCTATTTAGATCTTCTGCCCATTTTTTGATTGGGTTGTTTGTTATTGTGACATAGAGCTGCTTGAACTGTTTGTATATATATTTTGGAGATTAAACCCTTGTTGGTCACGTCATTTGCAAATATTTTCTCCCATTCTGTGGGTTGACTTTTCGTTTTGTTTATGGTTTCCTTTGCTGTGCAAAAGCTTTTAAGTTTTATTAGGTCCCATTTGTTTATTTTTGTTTTTATTTTCATTACTCTAGGAGATGGATCCAAAAAGATATTGCTGTCATTTATGTCAAAGAGTGTTCTGCCTATGTTTTCATCTAAGAGGGTTTTATGGTGTCTGGCCTTGCATTTAGGTCTTTGATCCATTTTGAGTTTATTTTTGTGTATGTTGTTAGAGAATGTTCTAATTTCATTCTTTTATGTGTAGCTGTCCAGTTTTCCCAGCACCACTTATTGAAGAGACTGTCTTTTCTCCATTGTATAGTCTTGCCTCCTTTGTCATAGATTAATTGACCATAAGTGCATGAGTTTATTTCTGGGCTTTCTGTCCTGTTCCATTGATCTATGTTTCTGTTTTTGCACCAGTACCATACTGTTCTGATTACTGTAGCTTTGTAGTATAGTCTGAAACCAGGGAGCCTACCTAATGGTTTTTTGATACAGACTAATCAGCTGCCTTTAATAAGACGTCAAAGTACATGAAATTTGATCCTATTTTTCCACAAAGACTGATTTTGGAGGCTTAGCTGGAGAGCATTTTGGCAGTAAGGATGCAATTTGAGGACTTCAACATGGTTGAAATCTCACATGCAGACATGTAGAAATGTGATACGCCTAACTGTCCAGGCAAGATTCTGAACTTTCTTCACTACTGATTCCACAGTGGTGCCTGTGATTCTTACTCTCTTTTTTAAAAGTTACTAATTTCAAGTAAATGAATCATGAACAGGGTAACAAACTGTACATACTGAAGAGTCTTCTCCCACCCCTGTGCCCCAGCCTTTAGCTCTCCTTCCAAGAGACAACCATTTTTAATGAGTGTGTTTTTCCAGAGCTATTCTATGCATATACAAATATATTTTTTTAAGGTTTATTTTTACGTTATTTTACACAAATTGTAGCATATACGCATATGTGCACATATAAACATGGTTTTGCACCTTGATTATTTTGCTTAACATGTGCCAATCCCTTCCCCTGTAGGGACACACCTTAGTTGAATGAGTTGAGTTTATTGCTCATTGCAGTGAGGGAGAATACACACCATGGGGAATTACAGGGCATCTCAGTTGCTGTGTGTTGGAAAGGACTTAGTGGATTGGGGTTTGGATTAGTTGGTTTTGGGGGAAAGTGTTAAGGAAGCTCATATTTGCTGTGGATTGGATGCTTTCAGGTTGCTGGAGCAATTCTATGTTTGCATATTTTAATAAATCTTAATAAGGCAGGAGGAATGAATTGAGGCTAATGTTACAATTCGTAAGTGCTGCTGTTACAGCAGTCACTCATATCAGCCAGGATAGAGGGATGTTTGGTCATGTTTGTAGTTACAGTAATGTTCATGTTTTTATCTGTGTTCAGACATCATTACTACATAGTCTTGTTTTTGTCCTGATCTGTCATGGCCACAGATCTCCTTGTCTGATGTTGGGGTGTTTTGGGAAATTTTTTATGTTCAACAGGAAAACAATAAGGCCTAGCTGTGAGTGCCAGGCCAGCTTCTAGCAACATCGAGTTCTAGATGATGGTACCAGACCATCTCCCCAGTGTCAAGGGGAACTTTTCTCTTAGTGTTGTCTCCACTGCACAGATGTCCTAATTTATTACGCGTTCCCAGAGAGATGGACATTTAGATTGTTTACTATTCAAACAGTACTGCAATAAATAACATATGTTACTTTGCCTGTGTGCAAGTTTATCTGTAGAATAAATTGCTAAAAGGAAAGTTGTTGGGTCAGAGGCTTTGTGCATTTTAAATTTCGTTAGATATTGTCAGATTGACTTCAGTAGAAGTTGTACCAATTTATTTTTCCACTAGCAATGTATGAGTTTGCCTGTTGATCCACATCATTGCCAAAATAAGGTATTACTTAACTTTTGTATTTTTGCCAACTTGATAGGTTTAAAAATGGTATCTTAATTCCCTTTCTGCATAAGTAAGCTGCAGAATTATTTTTAAATTGCAGTAAGGGAATGGTGGAATGGTGACAGCTTTATTAGCATGCGAATCTTTCTGGAAGACTAACTGAATCACGGACTATGTCGGATATTTTGTTAAAAACCCATATGGCTATAAGATGTTGAATGGGAAAAGGAAGATGATTAATAGATTGAGGAGTATTTCTCCCATTTTATTTGTAGCATAGTCTTTAAACTTGGCCATCTTTTGTCATTGGAGAGTAGTGTTTTTTCATGATAATTATCTTCCCTGAACACTGATGAAAGCTAAATGCCATCTAGTCTAAGGGAGAGTCCAGAGGACCTAGTTGCTCTCCTTGTTTTAAAGTTCTATAAAATGTAACTGTAAATACCTGTCTGCCTACCAGCAGCTACTGTTGGCTCTGACATCACTTATGAGACATTCTAAGGACTCGAATTTACCTGTCCCAGATATAGGGCTGTATTGTAGATATGTAGGGCCTGAGGTATGGAAGATGTTTTGAAAAAATAATTATCAAACATTTATTGAACACCTACTATATGCCAAGCACTATTTAAGCACTGGTGACAAAGTCCCTGCCCTCAGGAAGCTTACTTTCTAGACAATAAACAAATATATGAGAAAAAAAAAGCATCCCTGAAAGCTGTCAACTAGCGTAGTTACAGTGGTGTTCCCTTACTGAACATAATGTTACCGAATATCAACAGCAGATGAGGACTCTGCATGATCGGGAAAGGCCATCTTCAGTCATAATTAAGCCTGAATGCACACCATGCAACACAAAAATAACAATACACCCCCCCGATTAATACTGGTAGCTAAGAGGGACTTCCCTGGTGGTCCATTGGTTAAGAGTCCGCACTCCCACTGTAGGGGGCATGGGTTCAATCCCTGGTGGGGGGAACTAAGATTCTGTATGCTGCGTGGCACAGCCAGAAAAAAAAATACTAGTAACTAAGATACTGAATTGCCCCAGCTTTCTGAAAACACTCAATCTGGAATAGCACCCCACTTGTTTTCTTGAACACTCTGTAACATCACCTAACACAGCCCAAATCGTGTACAAGTCCCTCCTAAAACCCTCTGAGATTCCCCACTCTTCTCCATGGTGTTCAGTCTCTCTTGCTACAGGGAGTTTAATTTTAAAAACTAACTTTGACTAATGTGTGTTCCTGGTGATCTTTGGCTGGTGGGAATTGACTCTTTAGGTAGCAAAAGTGCTGTCTTTGTAACACACACACACACACCCACACACTAGAAAACAGGATGAAAGAGACAGGAGCATTTGCTGCCTGACAGCGCTAAAAGGCCTGCAGAGGTGACTTTTGTGCAGAGGCCTGAATGAAATGAGGAAGGACCCATGTGGATATCTAGGGGTGGAAGGAATAGCAACTGCGCGGGCCTCTGGAGCAGGCTTGGCATGTTCTCCAAACAATTATGAGGCCAATTTGGCTTAAGAGTGAGAAGGGAAAGGGTGATTGGAAATGAATTTAGAGAAGTAGCCAGGGCTCTAATCCTGCAGGCTTCAAAGGTCCTGGTAAAGACTAGATTTTGCTTCTAGTGTTATAGGAAGCCATTGAGAAATTTTGGTTTTGTGTAGGGGAGTGACTCATGTACCACATCGCCATTGTAGCCAAAGTGACACTGCCCTTGGGCTAAGGCAGAGAAGGCCTCATTCACCCACCTCCTTCTGTGTGGGGCGACTTGCCTGGCCTTGGAAACAGTTTCAACAAGCTCATTTGGGTCCTTTATTAGGAGCCCAGAAGAATGAAGGTTGCACAAAGAAATGAAAGCTGCAGCAGAGCCATAGGAGAATGCACCATGAGCTACAGTGGATTGAAGCAGCAGTGGATGTAATAGGAAACTGGAGTTTTCTTTTCTTCACTTGAATAAAAAATTCACAGGCTGTCAAAGTAGAGTTATGAGTGTCTTGTTTTTAGTTTAGAGGTCGGCCTTTGCAGATGGGCACCAGCAGAGGGTGCTACAAACTTCCAGCAGCCTGTGTGCCTTTGTCACTTAGGCACAGAATGAACTACGGAAGTTGCTGTTTTGAACCAAGTATAGTGTGGGTATCAGAATCACCTGGCTTGTTAAAATTCTTTAGATCCTACCTCCTGAGTCTGATTCCATTGATGGGAGGAATTTTCATTTCTAACAGGTTTCCAGGCAATGCAAATTCTTCCAAATTGGTTCTCTATCTGGAGGCAATCAGAATCACCTGAAGACCCTTTCTACAAGGCTGGGCACCCTTCCCTAAGGGCATTTCACAATCGGGTGTAGTGAGAATGCAGGTGTTCACAAAGCTCCCTCGTTTCTTCCTCTTAAGTGGATGTGAATGTTCACTGGAGCTTGTAAGCATCATGCTTAGCTTTTTTATTCCCCCATTTCTTCTTTTAATTTTGTTTTCCAATTGTATGTTACTAGTGTATATAAATACATTTGATTTGGGGATATTGATCTTTTGTGACCTTGCCAAACTCATGTATTAGTGCTAGAAGTTCTTTTGTAGATTCGTTAGGATTTTTTGCATAGTCATAGGCAATCTCATTGTCTGTGAACAGGGACAGTCTTATCCTTCCCCCTTTCTATCTTGAACTCTTGTTTCTCTGGTGGCCAGAAATAGATCTGCTGACCCCATGCTGTCATGATATTCAGGAGCAGATAACGTACCAGTTCACAAAGCAATTGACAGTATTCTGAATCCTAAGTGACCACTGAGGACACTTAGGGGGAAAACATCTGAAATGATGATAAGGGCATTGGCTTTGAAATAAGAGAGACCTAGCCTTGATGAGATAGTTTTTTCTCATTGGCCAGAGCTAGAGAGTCTAGCCTTTAGCACAGCCCTGCCACTCTAAGCCAGGAGTTCCTGAGTTGCAGCATCCCAGGGGACTCGGGTTAAACCTTGGGGCAGACCAGGGCTTGGCAGAGGTGAAGGTAGCCCATTTGATAGGTCCTGGGAATTGGTAGCTGCATTCTCATGGAGGGCTCCAAAGGGAAAGCAACAGATTGGGCTTCTAATCTAGGCAGCAGGGAAGAGGAAGTTTGCCTTTTCCTGGGCAGTAGTTGAGTGGGGATGAATGGCATCTGGGGGCAAAGCAATGTGTTTGTGTCCTTTCTCCCTGCACACTGCCTGGTGCCTTCATACATTGGCACTAGGAGCATAACCTCCCTGGGCCCTCCCTTTGCCAAACCGCTTTTCCTGGGGACTAGCTTCTGGGGTCAGTTTACTGAGAGTTCCCATTTTCACAGCTTCATCCTTCCTCTGCTTCTATTCTTAAAGGTGGCCATTGTCTTCTCAAGGAAAATATCATCATGTATAAAATGCATTGCATTTTCATTTCCCTAGCTGTAGGATAGCATGTTTTGGAATAGATTCAAAATTGGTACTGCCTTTGGCCTCCCACTCTGGGCTCCACCTCTCACCCTTTATAATTCTTCCTGTTAGGAAAATTATTTAAAATAGAAATGGCTGATAACCTCAGCTGTCACACTGTAATAGGTCTTGGCTTATAGGGGAAAGACCTTGGTTTTGTCTCCTAGTTTTGATGTAGTGGGACTGTGGGTGAGTTTAGGCAAGTCATCAAACCACTCTGACTCAGTTTCCTCATTTGATGTAATGGGATGATAATATTCAGTATTTGGAAGGTAGAATAGTATAGTGGTTTAAGGACATGGGCTCTGAAGCCAAGCGCCTGGAGTCAAATCTTGGCTCCTCTACTTACTGGTCATGTTAACCTTGGGAAGCTACTAAGCCTCTTTGTCTCTCAGTGTTTTTTTTTTTTTAAACATCTTTATATTGGAGTATAATTGCTTTACAATGGTGTGTTAGTTTCTGCTTTATAACAAAGTGAATCAGCTATACATATACATATATCCCCATATCTCCTCCATCTTGCATCTCCCTCCCACCCTCCCTATCCCACCCCTCTAGGTGGACACAAAGCACCAAGCTGATCTCCCTGTGCTATGCGGCTGCTTCCCACTAGCTATCTATTTTACATTTGGTAGTGTATCTATGTCCATGCCACTCTCTCACTTCGCCCCAGCTTACCCTTCCCCCTCCCCGTGTCCTCAAGTCCATTCTCTACATCTGCATCTTTATTCCTGTCCTGCCCCTACATTCTTCAGAACCATATATTATTATTATTTTTTTTTAGATTCCATATATATGGAATATAGCATACGGTATTTGTTTTTCTCTTTTTCTCTTTCTGACTTCCTTCACTCTGTATGACAGACTCTAGGTCCATCTGCTTCACTACAAATAACTCAATTTCATTTCTTTTTATGGCTGAGTAATATTCCATTGTATATATGTGTCGCATCTTTATCCATTCATCTGTCGATGGACACTTAGGTTGCTTCCATGTCCCGGCTATTGTAAATAGAGCTGCAGTGAACATTGTGATACATGACTCTTTTTGAATTATGGCTTTCTCAGGGTATATGCCCAGTAGCGGGATTGCTGGGTCGTATGGTAGTTCTATTTTTAGTGTCTCTCAGTTTTGAGTTGGTGATAGTACTTACCCTCATAGGGTTATTATGAGGATTTATGAGTTAATACATGCAAAGGATGTAAAATGGTACCTGGAACGTCCTAAGTGTAAGATGTCATCATCATCATCATGATTATAAGGATCCAGTGAGTTCATATTGTAAAAATACTTTGAAACTGAAAAATGATACCCACCTTTGACTCTTACCTTAGTTATACTTAGGAGGAGGAGGAGGGCTGTTTTGAACATCACCTTCCCAAAACGCTGAAAAGCTGCTCTTGCCTGACAGTTCCTCTGCCCACAGAATGGCTTGGAGGACCTAGGTCCCCTTTATTTACACAGAGCCTTAGGTGCTGATGCTATCACACCCCCAGGGAGTGACTGAACCACCTCTGTAGAAGGGAGTTGAAGAGGGAGGTCTCAGTAGGTGGCAGGGACAAGGCTAATGCCCTGGCATGGGACAGAGACCTGACAGGGAGTTGTGAGATTCCTGGCTCTTGTGCCAAACTTCTGGAGGACTGGAGGGTAGTTCCTCCAGGCCTTAGTTTCCTTATCTCTAAAAGAGGAACAAGAGTCCCTGTTCTCACTTCACAAGGCACTGGAAAGAAGGCAGTGAGTTAATAAGTACCAGATATAAAAAAAAAAAAAAGGTATTATTGGAGTAAAAGGTTGTACTATTACTTGGCAAATTACCATTCCTGAGCCAAACCTCCCTAAAAGTGAGTTCTGTTGGAGAGTTAGGGTGTGTGGGTGAGCAGTAAGCCCTGCTCTCTTGCTGGCCTCTGTCAAGGCTTTTTGCTAGATTGTACTCTAAATTGCACTCTCTGAAGGCTTTGGGTGAACCTGCAAAAGTCTGGCCACTCTGCCACTCAGTTTTTCCAGTGTTCTGTCTCTGCATGGTCAGGAGCCTGGGGAAGCCTTGCTTTGCTTTTCAGCCCTTTTGCACTCACCCCACATCATACAGGTGTTTTTGCCCTGGCACCAAATCCTCTGCGGTAGACTCCATACTCTTTTGCACTGTGACTTCACTGTTCCATCCATCAAGACACAAAGTCTATTTCCCCAGCCCTTGTAGGTGCTGTCTTTGTGGCTTGCTTTAATTAATAAAATGTGGTGGAATTGCTGTTATGTGACTGAGGAGGCTACCACTTTCACCCTCTTGGGATGCTGGCTGAAGCTGCTGTGCCATGAAGGAGACTGGGATGAAAGATCTTGTAAGGAGAGAGAGGCTCAGCTGACCAAGCTCTCCCAGCTGAGCCCAGTCCCCAGCTCACCCACCAGCTGATGCAGCTGCATGAGTAAGCCCGAGGGAGACCAGGAGAACTGTCCAGTCAATGCACAGGGTCATAGACATAAACTGTTTTAAGCCACTAAGTTTTGGTATGGTTTGGTTTGTTCTGCGGTGATAGATAACCCACATACCTAATACTGTATCACTAAAGCCCCTTCACATTGGTCTTCTATGTCTTGAAAGACCTGGCTCTACGTCTTTAAGAGTGCAGAGTGTGTTTTCCAGACTTCTTGGTCAATACCCAGTTCCATGCTGTCCTGAAGTGTGTTTTCACAAGGCTGGTCTTGGCTCTGAGACAGCTGTATTTTAAATGCAGTCTCACTGGTGAGTCACTGGTGCATTGTCGCTTGGCTTTGCCTGGAATTAAAAGGACCAACAAATATGCTTTCAAATCTTTTCAATTAAGAAATCACAAATTTAGGGACTTCCCTGGTGGTGCAGTGGTTAAGAATCCACCTGCCAATGCAGGGGACACGGGTTCGAGCCCTGGTCCAGGAAGATCCCATATGCTGTGGAGCAACTAAGCCCATGCACCACAACTACTGAGCCTGCGCTCTAGAGCCCATGAGCCACAACTACTGAGCCCCCGTGCCACAGCTACTAAAGCTCACATGCCTAGAGCCCGTGCTCTGCAACAAGAGAAGCCACGACAATGAGAAGCCCATGCACCGCAACGAAGAGTAGCCCCTGCTCGCCACAACTAGAGAAAGATTTCTGCCCGTGACCAAGGTGAAGCAGTAGGGTCCAGATTTACCCTTCCACTTCATTGATGCCCTCTAGTTTGTCACCATCATCATCCTAAATACGGTATTCCAGTTGTGATATGGGCCTAATACTGAGGACGGCCAGCCCATGCTTCCCTTGATCTGGACTCTGTATGTCTATCATTTCACATTTGTAATTTCATGAAGGAGGTAGAACCTGAGCAGGCACTGTCTGGTAGCTTGTGATCTGGCCTCAGCTGACCTCTCCAGCCTGGCCTTGCTAGAAAACCCCTCTTCCTGCTACCTCCTCCCCTAATATCCCATCTGTTGTAATTCCCATTCTTGTCATATTATTTGCAGTTTGCTGAACATGCCATGCTGCATCGTGCCTGAGCATTCTTTCCTTATGTGCTGCCCTCCCCCTCCTTGTCTGCCACACAAACACATCCTCCACTTTTAAGAATCCGTTGAATTCTGAGGCCTTCCTGATGCTCTCAGGATGATCTGATCCCTTCATAACCCCACTGTCCTCTGTTCATACAGCAATTCTTGCACAGACAGCACTTTACAATACTTGTTGATGTTTGTCTCCCTTTCTAGACTGTGAGATTGGTTTTTTTATTAATTTATTTATTTTTGGCTGCATTGGGTCTTCGTTGCTACATGCGGGCTTTCTCTAGTTGTGGCAAGTGGGGGCTACTCTTCATTGCGGTGCGCGGGCTTCTCATTGCGGTGGCTTCTCTTGTTGCGGAGGACGGGCTCTAGAGCGCAGGCTCAGTATTTGTGGTGCACGGACTTAGTTGCTCCGTGGCATGTGAGATCTTACTGGACCAGGGATCGAACCAGTGTCCCCTGCATTGGCAGACAGATTCTTAACCACTGTGCCACCAAGGAAGCCTGAGATTGTTTATTTTTAATTAGCCTCCGGCACAGTGTCTCACACACATTAGTTGCTTAATAAATGTTTGTAGAAGAAAAGGAGAGAAGAAGAAATGTGTGTTACAAAATATGAAAGAATAGGGATTCCCCCCTGCTACCTGCCCCAGCTGGAAGAATAGCCCATGCAAAAGCTGAGTGGTTCCTTCTGAGTGATGAATACAGTAACTTTTATTTTTGTTAATTAATTATTTAATTAATTATTTATGGCTGCGTTGGGTCTTTGTTGCTGCGCGGGCTTTCTCTAGTTGCGGCGAGCGGGGGCTACTCTTCGCTGCAGTGCGCCGGCTTCTCATTGCGGTGGCTTCTCTTGTGGAGCACGGGCTCTAGGTGCGTGGGCTTCAGTAGTTGTGGCACGTGGGCTTCAGTAGTTGTGGCTCGTGGGCTTAGTTGCTCCACGGCATGTGGGATCTTCCCGGACCAGGGCTCGAACCCGTGTCCCCTGCATTGGCAGGTGGATTCTTAACCAGTGCACCACCAGAGAAGTCCCTGAATACAGTAACTTGATTTCATTGCTCTGTTAATTGGGACTTCACTAATTTTGAAGGAATAACAAGTTGGATAGTTTATTTTATACCATTTATAAACACAGGGTTTGTTAAACTGAAATCCTGCCATATAAACAAGAGCAAGCATTTCAAGTAGCCTTAAACACCTGACAAGTAATCCTTTCCGTATACACAATTGATGGACTGAATTAGAAAAATATTCTCATCTGTTCATTAAAACAGATTTCCCTTAAGACCTATACTGAGAAGCAATTTATTAGCATAGTTCCACTAGATTCCTGAAGGTATAAAACTGAATTTCTTTTAATATGCTTTATGATTCAAACCAACTCTTGTCAGCTGGACCTAGTTAATCTGAATTAACTATACATGAAGTCCTTGGCACTGCAGAGAGCTGAGTGATTCATTCAAATGGTGTGTCCTTGTAGCTTGTCTCATAAAATTGCTGGAAGCCCAGAGAAAATGGATGCTGTTTTGAGGGCAGTGAAGGAGTTGTCCCTGGTACACTTTGGCTTCTAGATTTGAACCTCATGAGCTTGGTAGCTTTCTACTAAATGGGAGCTGTAGCAGCAGCCCTGACTCTTAAAAGGCACCCCTCCCAGTGACTTCCTACCTCCAACCCCCAAAATGCCCACTTCTATATACATATCATACCCATAAAACTTTCATGGGGCATCAGGACCTTAAATGAAGAAAACCACAGACTCATCATGGAGGGTCATCCTGTTAGAAGACAAGGGAAGAAACCTTGCTACGCACGAACACACTTGCCTACTGGGGGAACAAAGAGATCGCTAGTGCTGGGCTGTACCCCCAGCAGGGCCTTAGGCGTTTCTTCTACCTACAACTTTTCTACTCTTGGCTCAAATATCCTAGAGCTGGCGTTTCAAGGGACTAATGAGGTTTTGGGAAGAGCTGAGGTGAGTGTGAAGGCTTCCCCTCCCATCAGAGAGCAACATTGGGCTCGTGGGACAGGTTACACCCTTTCCTGAGCCTCCCCAGATCCTGAGCCACAGCTGGGCATACAGGCAGAAGCTCTAGGGATTCTAGTAGCTTCCTCCTGCACAGACCAATGACAGGTTACTTTGGAGGCCACCCCTGATGTGCTGTGGTTTCCCCCACCAAGTCAGAGTCCATGGGAAAACCCTAAAACCAACATGGCCTGGGGAATTCCCTGGTGGTCGTGGTTAAGACTCCGAGCTTCCACAGCAGGGGGCACAGGTTCGATCCCTGGTCGGGGGACTAAGGTCCCACATGCCACGCAGTGTGGCCAAACAAAACAAACAAATAAATCTTGTTATTTAGCACAGGGAGATCAGCTTGATCCTTTGTGATGGCCTAGAGGGATGGAATAGGGAGGGTGGGAGGGAGGCTCAAGAGGAAGGGGATATGGGGATATATGTATACATATGGCTGATTTACTTTGTTGTACAGTGGAAACTAACACAGCATTGTAAAGCAATTATACTGCAATAAAGATGAAAACAGAAAACAGAAAAAAAAACCCAAAAAAACATGGCCTGACACCATGTACTGAAAGAGAAGGCTATACTCTGAACTAGGCAGGAAAGCCCTGGCTCTGTATGTTCTAATTGTGTCCCTACATTGACCCATTGTTTATTATCAATCTTTGCAATTTCCTTCCTTCATTTTTCTTCCATTTTTTCCTAGTTACACTAAGCTTGGATATGAGGCTTTTACTGCTAAAATAGCTCTTCCTGGTTGTGTTTACAGGAGTGCCAACCTCTGCAAAGGGGCCTAGGAGCACACCTTTGTAATTCCTGGCCCTTTTCTTGGCAGTTATTTCTGAAATCATGGTTCTTTTATATATTTCAATATTATATGTAATAAATATATTATATATATATTATATAAACATTTCCTATTTTATACATGTATTTTGAATATTTACATTTCCTGTACCATTGGTTGATTCTCCTAATTGGCTCTTCTGCCCCTTTTCTCTGAGATGCCCCTTTCCTTCTGCAAGGAACCATTTTTTTCCACTCAATTTAACAGCTATTTGTTGGTCCACAATGAATAAGGCCCTTAAGGGGAGTTAAAGATGAAGATTACACTGTCTATCCTCAAGACTTTATAAATCTGATAAGGAAAGTGGAAAAAACCACAAATGACTGTAAACCATAAGTATCATTCTGTCTGTTGAGTACCTGCTATATGTGCAGTGCTTTAAGTGTAATTTTTCATTTAATCCTTGTAAGCCTTGCAAAATAGTGGTGTAATCCCCCGTTTTACAGCTTGCTGAGGAAATTCCTAAAGGTTGTGCTGCTAGCAAGTGACAGAGTTGGGATTCGAACCTGGTATACTGTCTTCCAGAGTCCATGAGCTCCCCTACTGTATCAGGAGGCCTCTCAGTGCAGACCATAGAAACAGATTCCATAAAAGTGATGTGAGGTTCCAAGGAGGAACTGAATCTGGAAGGGCTTTAGAAACACATTTGAGATAGGTATGCTAGTTTACATCCTGTCAGCAGCAGATGCCAAGATGGAATTAAATGTGCAAGAGATTTACTGAGGGATATGCCGGAGACAGATAAAGAAGAAAAAGCAGCAACAGCTTCAGATTTGGATACAGGAAGAAGATTGGGTAGAAGAGTTTCAAATGGCAGTGTAGCTCTAAGAAAGTTTCAGCCAGGTCAAAGGGGCATCCTGTTAGACGAGCCCCATGTTTTGCAGGGATGGACCTGCATGAATACCCCCATCATGCTTGGTCATCAGCAGCAGCTCGTGTGGCTTCACTGGATCCAGAGGGTCAGCAGCCAGAGCAGTGAATCTGCCATGCTCCTCACAGCAGCAGATGTGAACAGTGCCTTTTCATGGCTGCCATGATAGCCTTAGAAAAACTGGTTAAATTTCAGGGGTAGCTATGTTGAGAATGACATTTGAGCCAGCACACTTTCTATGGAACACTAGGCTCTCAAGATCCTTGTTGAAAAAACTGGGAATTTGTTGCATTCTCTTTTCAGAGACTCATCATGCACAATAATTCAAGGCTCTGTGAAGTTCCACTTAAAGAAATGGGTTAACCTTGGTTTAATATAACAGTTCCCACACCTATTTGATTACAGAGCTCTTTCTATGTATGTAAATTCTATTAATGCCCTGTGTGATTATTGTTCAGCAAAACTCTGTGCTTGCTTAGAAAGTTAGGTATCAGCCATATGGTGAAGGGTTTTAACCTGTATTTAACCTGGGTTGCTTTATAGAGGGGTTCTGAAGAGGGGATTCATACAATCAGAGTTGTATTATCTGGCAGTGGTGTGTAGTGGTGATTGGAGCAAGAGGGTGACCCTTAAAGTTAATCCCTGATTACTTACAGCCATAACCAGTCCTGGGATTGCCCCCAGTCTCCAGAAATAGCATGTGAATCATTTGAAATCCAATTGCTTTACCTCCAATCAAAGGACTAGGAGAACTCAAATTGTTGGGAGGGGTGGGTCACCCAGTATCAAACTGACCAACCTCCTACAGCCAGAAATAATGGCCCATTGTCCTGCTGGCTTCCTCATCAATTGCCCTCTGTACTGAGTGTCTAGGCAGCTGCCAGTCAAGTTGCCCTTGTGACTTTCCCAGGCCTCAGAACTCTCCTTCACACTCCTTCCACTGCCTCCTGCACCAGCCCTAGAGACACAGGGCAGCCACACAGTAGATGCAGGAAGCCGTGGGATGTGAGTCATGAGACATTCTCATTGGTGACCCAGTGACAAGTCTATGGACAAGCTAGCTTCCCTCTCCCCCTTTTACCTTCATTGTGGAGGCTCATGCCCTCATCACAAACCTACCAGGGAAAATTTTTCAAGGCAACTGTCTCTGTTAATGGGCCATGACAAGGCTGGTCCAAAGCAGTGGACTCTTTGAACATTCCATAAATGTGGTTAGTTACCTGCATGGGGTAAGGCTTTGATGATGCGGAGGCAATGTGAATGGTTAAGAGCATGTGCCCTGACTCACAGCTGGGCTTAAATTTTGTCTCCACCACTTAAAGCTATCTATGCATACTGGGCTAGTTACCTAACCTCTGTGTTTCTAATCTATAACAGGCATCCTTATAGTACCTGTGTTCATAGGGTTGTTAAAAGAATTAAATAAAGCATATGAAGTGTTGAGAACAGTACCGGCACAAAGGAAGTGCTTGATATATGTTAGCTGTTATTATTTTGATTGTGTTTATCCTTACTAGTGTCATCATTATTAGTTACTGGATGGGTGGGTGGGGAGGTGGGTGGGATAAAGTTAAGTAAGAAATGGTTCCCACCATTAAAGAGTTTGATAGGGAAGGCAGAAGGCAGAGTGTTTTTTAAAAACATGATATGTAGGTAAATTTTAATTAAAAAAACCATAAATATTGAATTCTAGTTAATTATATGTATGCTGAAGTATTTAGGAGTGAAGTATACTGATATCTGCAATTGACTTTGAAATGGACTGATGAATGGATAGATGGAAAGATATGGGATAAAGCAAATATAGCAAAATGGTAAATGTAGACTCTAGGTAATGGATACATGAGAGTTCACTATACAATTCTTCCAACTTCCCTGCATATTTGAACATTTTCATAGTAAAATATTGGAAATATATGTTAATACCTTATGCCATAAGGTAAAACATAGCATAGAATTTCAGAGGGAGTAAAATGACGTGTAACTGGTAGGTCAGAAAAAACTGTGGTGGGAGTACATTTGAGTTGGGCTTTAAAAGGATTCAGAGGGTTTAACTCAAAAATGGTGGGGACAGGGAAGCATTCCAGGTGGGATGAACAGCAAAGGCCATGATACTAAAAACACTGTGATTTGGGAATGTATGACCTGAATTAGTACAGGTGGTAGGAGGGAAACATGACTGTGATGGAAGGCAGAGTAGGATAATGGTCCATCTTCCTTATATCACGGACCTTATCCTACAGATAAATGGGAGCCACTGAAGTTTCTTGAGCAGGAGACTCTCTGCATTTTTCCTGTCACTTTGGGCTAGGCTTTCCCATATAGGAAGGTGTGAACTTTTTCAAGGAACTAAACAATGTTTCATCAGTGTTTTAATTAGAACTCTGATCAAGACTACAGGTTGGACTGGATGATAAATAGCAAAGTCCTTTTATTACATATCAGTCTCTATACAAACCCAGAACCATTACACTGGTATATCAATTGAGAGGAACTGCATGAAACTTGCACTTAATTTGTGTCCTGACTGTTAAGCTGTAACTCCACTATCTGCTTTAATAGTCACATCTTACATTAAATACTAAATCAGAAACGGAGTCCATACTGCATGTGTCTGGAGAGCTTTAGAATGCTCCTCTTTTCCCCTAGGGACTGCTGGGACTTGATAGACAGTCTAGATCAGTGGTTTTCATGCTTAAGTGTGCCTAAGAATGACAGCCCAATGTTGTATGCACAAAACCAGGCACACTGTCCTTTAGGTGCAATTTCAGGGATTTTTTCACAGGTACTGGCTTGACTTTTGAGCCCAGTTAATCCTAAAATGGCCCTTACCCCCAACTGTGGGTCTTAACTCCCCCAAATATTTTAAGTCCCTCTATTTATCTGTGCTCTCCTTAGTTTTCATCTCAATCCTGTCTGTGCTTCCTTCTTCCTGGTTTGTCCTCCCACTGCTGCTCTTCCTGCCACCCCATCCCATGGAGCCCTCTAGAACCTTGTTCCATTGTAAACAAACTACCCTAACTCCTTAGTTTCACCACTTAGTGCTCTTTCACTCTGCTCACCTTGGCAAAAAACTACCTTTTTCCATTGATATATTGGATCTCAGGGAAGACTGCTCATTTTCCCACACCCTCCCACATCCTAGGGCTGGACCTGGGGACAGGAAGGATGGCCACTTTCTTAATTCCTCCACCCTGCTATAAAATCACCTCCTTTGAGGTTCATGCCTTCAGTTATACCATCCTCTACTGAGGTCATCCTTTATGGCCAGCTTCCTGTGTTCCCTGAGGACTTTGGCACCTGACTCAGTTTTCCTATCTCTTATGCTAGCAACATTCTGGTAACTTCAGTATCCCTGCCAGCAAACTGTGTCTATTCCACCACTGTGTATTGGATGTGTGGGGGGCAGGTAGCTCCAACAACCAAGCCTAACCCCTTGTCCTGGACCACCTTCAACTCCAGTGAACTTCACTTCCACCCTTCCATGGCTACTCCCCACCCAGAATGCTCCACTGCTAAACCTTACACCCCAACATCCCACATTCTAACTGTAACGACAGCTTAGGGTTCTCTCTTTCTCTTGTCTCACCTCAATAAATGTTTGTTCCAATTGTATAAAGATTCCCAGTGCCAAGCCCCGAAGACCCAGGCAAGAGGAGCCCCCACCCCAAGTCTCATACTTTAGAGGTCCCCAGTCTAACCCTTCTCAGATGGTGCCTATTCCTCTAGGGTTAGGAGTCTGCAGGGCCAAGGGAACATGCCCACCAAAGCCCATGCTCACCCTCTCCATATCTGGACCAAACTGTGGATACAGAAGATCTCAGTTTTCCCTGTTGAAAGAGTCCTGAGCCTGCTTCTGGGGCCTGCATGGACTTTGTCCTCAGAGTCCTTTCTCTGGAGCATGAATTGAACTGCCAGTGACACACCGCTAAGCCCATGGGGTGGTCAAGGAGTGAGCTATGTGAGGGAGGATGGAGCTTGCATGTGCAGGCTACGGTGTACCCTTCACACTGGGGGGCGGAGCCTGGGGCAGGAAGAGAAGGAGTGTGTATCTAGGGCTGGCTCTTCCCATGTGACCTCATCTGGCACAGTCAGGATTAGGACTGAGTCCTAATGAAGGAATCTTGAAAACCGACCTGGCTGGATTTCAGAACTGCTGTGGACTCCATGTACGTCCTGCTTCCCCTTTTTGACCAGGGGTGTCTTCAGCAGTTATCTTGTGCCTAACCTTCTCCGTGTGTGTTGGATATGTGTATGTGTAGGGGTAGGCAGATTCTCTTTAGTTCATAGATCTTCAGATTAAGAGGAACTGTACTGGAGCTGCCGTACTTAAAGGAACTACACCTGACAAGCCTCTTGCTGATGCTATAAATGTGAAGGTTTGGGGGAGGCTTTAGGAGGGAGTTAGTGTATTTTCCGTGTAGAAGAAATGTAAATAATGTGACCAGAGTGTTGACTATGGTAGTTTAAAATATATCCGCAAATTCTTTGATACTCCTTTCAAAAGGAGGAGCCTAATTTCTCTTCCCTTGAGGGTGGACTGGTCTTAGTAACTCGCTTCTAACAAATAGAATAAGGCAGGAATGACAGTGTGATTTCTGAGGCGGGATCATATAAGACATTGTGGCTTCCATCTCTGTCTCAGATCACCTGCTGTGGGAGAAGCCAGGGGCCATGTCATGAGGACACTCAAGCAGCTGCCCTATGGAAAAAGCCACATGGTGAGGAACGGAGGCCTCTTGCCGAGAGCCACGTGAGGGAGCCACCTTGGAAGCAGATCCTTTAGCACAGTCAACCCTTCAGATGACTGTAGCCCAACTAATATATTGACTACAATCTCATGGGAGGCCCTGAGCGGAGAACTACCCAGCTAAGCATAATTTTTGACCCACAGGAAGTTGCAGATAATAAAATGCTTGTTGTTTTAAGCTATTAAGTTTTGGGGTGATTGGTGACACAGTAATAGCAACTAATATTATACTTATTCGGTCTTGACCTCACTTGACCACTCCGCAGGATGTGACACTGTTCAGCACTCCCTCTTCCACCCACTGCTTTCCCACATTGGCTTCCAGGAAAGTACTTCCACTTGAGTTTTCTTTTAGCCTCCTAGCCAGTCTTTGTCAGTTTTCTTCATTAGCTCCTCTGCTACTTGTCCCTGAAACAACCACTTCTCCTAAGACTTCTATCTTTATTCCTATCACATTGCTTATGGACTTTAATCACACCCATGATTAGCCATAATTAAAACTAAAATTTTCATGTCAATGTCTCCTCTCCAGACCTGTCTCCTAGGCTTCTGCTTATAGGACAACTCTATTTAGAGTTGGTGGTCCCTGGCTCCTCATACTTATTTGAAATTGAATCATCCTCTTTATCTTCACACCTGTCCCTCTTCCCATAGCCCTTCCAACAATGAGTGAGACCGTTGTCCTCCCAGCTGCTCAAGTCAAAAATGTTGCTCCCAGCCACCCCAGACTCCTCCTTACTTGCTGCTTTCAGGACCTTAGTCCTTTGACTCCAGCCAATATCTTTAGACTCATCTTGCAAATTTTTCTACAGGTTTTTCCAGCTTTACTTAATTACTTGTGGTTTCCAAATGATTCTTGCCACTTCAAGCCCCTGAATGGCTTTGCATATGCCTCTTTCTAGAATTTTGCTTTTCCATCCTTGACCTGTTGGCTTTCCAATTTTGATAAGTCCTACTTTCAAACTTTAGTGCAAGCATCTCCTCAGTCTAACTGTGCCCACAGTTCTCTGTGCTTATGTTTTGCATCGTCCTTGCAACTCCTGAATTCTCCATCCTACTTTGTAGGGCAATTCTCCATGGTATTTCTACATGTCTTGTGACAGCTTTTATCTCAAACTATCTTCTTAAGAATGTTTGCATAGCAAACAGCCTTGGGAGACAGGGGTAGTAACTCCCTCTGGGACAGGAGGCAGAGGGCAGATTTTATTTCCAGAGAAGTATAATAATGTATGTCTCTGGGGCAAAGACTGGGTAGGTTAGCAGCTCTGATAAGGCAGGAGGTTTTCTAAGTTTAGGATTCCTCAGCTGTGACACAAATGCATGGTGTGCAGTTTCTACCTAGGGTGCTCTGCATCACCCCTGTGGAACACAGAGGGCAAGGGGAACTGATGTGAACATGAAGCTTATGCTGCCTGCTGAGCCATACATAATAAAGTCCTTTGTCTGAACTTCAAGTTTCATGTCTTCTGCCAGCATCTATGAACCTATGAAACTATGGCAGGCTAACTTGCTAGCTTGCACATAGGGAAAATCTTGGACTCTTCCCAATTCTTGACACCTCTCCACATGCTTGACTGTAAGTGCCTTGAGAGCAGGAGCTGTGTCTGAATGGACTTTTCTTCCCTTGTGGGTGACACAAGGTAGTTGCTTTATAAGCGGTGGCTGCTACTAATGATGCTTTGGTCTAAAGAGCTTTGGATGTAAGCACTCAGATATATTTACTGAATCCAACTTTGAAATAAATTGCCATGATTCTGCTGCTGGTTTTAGATATTGTGTACATTCCTTGGAGTTGTAGAGGGTGAAGGCTCAGATCTGTGTTCTGTGGCACAGTGAAATTCTCTGGGGGTTAAAAATGCTAGCTAGTTCACAGGGTGATAAGCCCTACTGCAGGTAATGAAGGTGGCTGAGCAGAGTCTAGGTTTTTCTGGGAGGTGGTATATTATGCTGCAGTTGTGATGGGATGGCATTCTCTGCCATTAGTCTCACAGTAGCATCAAACATGGCCAGAGCAGACCAGTTCCCTGTGGAACCAGACTGACTTCAGACCAATCTGTCTGAGCTTGAATGAAGGAATTTATCAGTGCTTCTGGTGCTTGAACTTTTAAGAGCAAAGGCTCTTCCCTTCCTCTAACCCTTTGCAATGACTAATCCCAACCATGACTAGGCAAGATTGCTGGCTGGGTTTGCTCATGGGAGGGAAATCCACCAGGCTGCAGCTTTAATCCGGCTTTGCATTGTGGAAGGCTGTCTAGCTATCCTTTTTTCCTGGTTTAGGAGGAGATGGAACCTTGTCAGCATTTGAGCAGAGGTGGCTTTCAGAGCCAGAGTCAGGGGTCAAAAGGCTTTGCTCATAGTCTACGGCCAAATGGTTATTAAAGACCACTTCATCTCATTTAAACTTATAAATAAAGAAACTGGGGTACAGAGGGGATAAATTGCTGATAATTGGCGATCGATTCCGGAGCCTAAATTGACTCTATTTCCATCTCAGTAGACGCCTCACTTTTTCTTATTCCCTTGGCTCCCTCACTCTTCCTGCATACCCAGGGAACTTGAGTGCAGCATTCTAATGCTTGGTCGGCATGATTCCTAAATTTTCTAGCAGGCTTGACTCACTAAGACAGCTCCAGTTCCCTGACTGTGTAAAGCAGTCCCACCTCTAAGCGAGACGGAGGCGGCAGAAAAGGAACCCTAGGGCGTGAGCCGAGGAAGGGGGGCGTGCGGGGCAAGGCGGGGCACCCCGAGACGTGC
Organism: Balaenoptera musculus; assembly: GCF_009873245.2. Taxonomy (NCBI): domain Eukaryota; kingdom Metazoa; phylum Chordata; class Mammalia; order Artiodactyla; family Balaenopteridae; genus Balaenoptera; species Balaenoptera musculus. The sequence goes on along the minus strand of NC_045800.1, from coordinate 59,738,680 downwards.
TCGTCTGTTCAGGGAGCGGCAACCCAAGATAGACTCTCAGGTCGAGTTCCGCCCTGCAAGGCGATTACACGGTGGTGGGAGGCGGACGAAGTAAGGGCGTGCACAAGGGGCGGGAGGTGCGTCTCTGTGCCCCACTCGTTTCTCCTTGGGCCAGGAGAGAGAGACAGTCTTTCAGAAGCGCACGCTGCACTTGCTCAGTGTAGAAGGGGTAACGCTCAGCTGACTCCCTCCTAGACTGGGGACTGGCTCTGCAGGGTGTGCGAACCACAGGGTGTGCGAAACTCTCCAAAGGGAGTTGGAGAGAAGTACGTGACCCGGGGTGCGCGGCCACTCCCAGTCGCGCCAAGCCCCGCGCAGGCACGCGCCTGAAGCCCCGCCCCGCCCGTGACGAGCGCGCGCGGGGCCTCCGCCACATCCCTAGCCCGCGCGTTCCCCTCCACGCTGCCTCCGCCGTTCCCCGCCCCTTCGCCTCAGGGGCTGCCCTCGTAGCTGCCTGACTTGAGGTCCGGCAGCTTCTGCTTTTCCTGCCCCTGCCGAGGGATCGAGGCAGCTCACCCCGTGGGCAGAGGTGCTCTCGGAACACGTGGCCGTTTCGGAGCAGGTTGGAGTGAGCAGCGGACGGCGCTGCGGGGACAGGCGCGGTGGGCAGCCCCAGGGGCAGCGGCAGGGTCCTGGCGGGGGGAGGACAGGGTTGCGGCGGGCGGAACGGTGTCTCCTTCACTTCGCCCTCCAGCCGCGGCAGCTGCAGCGGGACGCAGAGCTAGCCGAGCGGCCTCAGCTGCTAGCGGAGCGGCAGCGGCGCCTGCCTCTCCCCCCAGGAGACCATCAGGTACCGCCGCGCCCGCCTCACTCGGACCTTGGGGCCTAGGCTCCGGCGGCCAAGTAGGACGCCTGAGCCGGACTCGGGGTCGGCCCCGACTCCCTAAGATGGCCGCGCTGCCCCGCGGCCCCTCTCCCCTCTGTCTGAGACCCCCTTCTGATCCCTTGATTCGCCTCTGAGCCCCGCTGACCGCACTTCTTGTTCCTCCCTCAGATCACCTCTCCCCGCGGCCTCGCTATGGCGACCTACGGACAGACCTGCCCACGGCGTAAGTAGAGCGGAGATCTCTGCGGGATGGGGCGGCGGTGTCTGGGTAGCCGAAGCCTCCCGACCAGAAAATCGCAGCTTCTTTGCCTCTCTCTCTCCAAGAGCTTGGAAGTTCGCCCCTTTCGGTAGCCACTCCACCGTCTGACTTCCCTGGCTTTGCGGCGGAGGGGCTGGGTGGTTGGATTTCGGATAGGGGGACTGACTAGGCCTGGGGAGCTGGTCTATGGCCGCATTCACGTTCAGCGTTGACGAACTCAGAAGCAGAAAGTTATTAATTATCGGGTTCAGCTTTTGCAGGATTGGATCAGTCACTTTTTTAGAGGAAGTAGTAACCCCCCGTGTGAGGGCGCAAGGTCATTCATTACATGTGCTCCTAAGGGCGTGGACGTGCTATGTAGAATGAATGAGCTGGTGTAACGACCTCAGATTGCTTGCCCTTATGCCTCATAGCGTGGGCCGAGGACTTGAGTGTCATATTAATATGTTTAAAGTGCATTTGATATTTAGTTGATGTAGGCGCTTGAGTGAAACATAAATGGGTGTATTTTTTTTTTAAGTTCCAATATTTAAGTTTCAGAAGTATGAATTATCTTTCTCTTTCTACTTCAGAATATTGGTTTTGATCTCCTTGAGGATACTAAAGGATGAATAGGGGGGAGAGGGACTTGTCTTAGTTTTTAATTTAATCTCATTTGGTTAAATCAGCATATTCCAGTGAATTTTGGCAGGTATATCTGTATGTACAGATATATACGTGTGTATGTGTTTGATTCTTTGTACTAGTCCCATCCTAGGAAGTGAGGCTACAGGCACTGTGTAAATTTAGGAATAGAAAATCTTTTTACATTTTGGAGGGAATTTCCCAAGTTTGTATAAGCACTTAACTGTGATTATCTATTTTAGGAATAAACCTTTGGTGCCGATACCTCCTTCATGGATCGTACTAGACTACAGTGTTATTGTAGCTTCTAGTGGTATCAAAACCAAGTTGGACTGCTTGGATTTAAAGGTAGCAGTGGGTCATAAGCTAGTTCTTGGACAGACTGTGGGAGAACAGGGACATTAACACTGGAATGTTTCTTCCCAGCAGCAATGTGTATTCCTCCATCATATGCTGACCTTGGCAAAGCTGCCAGAGATATATTCAACAAAGGATTTGGTAAGAAATGTTTTAAAAATTTTAGATCTGAAGCGAAAATGTGTGTTTGGATTGCTTAGTGAATTAGTAATTTCTTCAGATTGTAAATACTTTGCTGCAGTAATTCTTCTATTAGCTACATTTAAGATAATATTTCTGTTAAAAGAGTACTGTAACAATCCACATTCCCCTCCATCCCACATTTCCTTCCTCCATCCCAATGTCCTCCATTTTTTCATACTTTAGTTCAGGGAATTTACCTTTAAGAAAAAAAACAATTGTGCTTTCATTTCGTTCGGATATAGTTTAGGCCTTGGTTGGCTAGAATTACGATGTTTTACTGTTTTTTGCATTTATGGTGGTGACTCATAAAGGGTTATGGGTTTTTGCAAATAAATATGGGTTTTCTTAAAGATTTTGTTCCACACCCCACCCTCCCTATCCTTTAGATTATTTCCCCAGTTGTTCAGATTATTAATTCCAAAGCGAGGTATGCCTTTGGGATAAATGTTTTAAATGCCTGTATTATAATAAACTATTGACTGTTCTGATATTTAAGTTGAATTGATTTTCTGATCTGATGTTTAGGTTTGAAAAGCATTTTTTAATAAATGCTTTGATAAGATGATTTGAAAGCTATCTTTGAGGGTGGGTGCCAAATACATACCAACATACTAGGCAAAGCTTCATAGAGGTGTTCTGTCCTTTACATGTTATTTACATAGAATAATTTAAATTGTTTTCATTTAAATATTGTATATCAACACACATTTTTATCCCCCTCTGAATATGTGAAATCTTTCTGGGTTTTGTTTTTTTAAATGTAGAGTCAGCTATTGGTATGCATCTTTTATACAAAAAGATCATTTTGTTCTTCTTTTGCTCTCTACTTGAAGGTTTTGGGTTGGTGAAACTGGATGTGAAAACAAAGTCATGCAGTGGCGTGGTGAGTGTTAGGTATTTGATAAGTTCTGACGAGCCTTTATACAATTTTTCAACCCATAAAATAGTCATAACTGAAAGATGTCTACCCATTTTATCTTAAAGAAGGAGCAAAAGATAATTTCGTTTTAAGGGAATTTTATCTTGATTTATTTTGGCTTTGGATATGATTTCTGATTTTCATGTGGTCTTTTGCCATATTACTTTGTATGCACAAGGAACTCAGGAAAGACTCTGGTCATGTGGGATTCTGTTTACTCAGTAAGGTTGCAAGCTTAAAGGCAGGGAACCTGTTATACTTTTTTGTAACTCCTTCTTTTAATGCCTGTGAAAAACATTAAGAGTTCTGGGCATAAAAATATTCAGTAACTCTTAATTTGAGTGTACTAATCTTTTATGTAATGGTCATATTCTAGCAGCCCGCCTTGGGGAGGGTTTCCACTTGTATTTTGTGAATTTAGAGAGTCCTAAATTTGAGTATTTTTAAAGAGGTTACTATTTTGATATTTGGATGTCTTGATCCTGCCTAACACTCCCTCAAAGAGAGTAAAGTAAAATTTAATTTTGTGTAATTTTTTTCTTCGAAAATTTTTTGTTTTGGGATTGTTTTGGGGATGGGTATAGTGTGTGCATATTGAATATTATTGGTTATTTTGATAAATTCTTCCTATAGTTGTTAACGCCCTTAGTGCATATAACTGGTATTTATTTAAATTAATCATTTTGTAGTTTCTCAATGCCTAGACTTGGATTTCTGGGGTTTTATATTGGTCACATCTGGTTTTTGGTTTCTTTGGTCTGAAAGGAAGCCTGAGTATTTAGTGTGGTTGAGTGACTTACTTGCTCAAGGTAACAGGTTACAGAGCAGTGACTTAGTGTTTGTTTTGTGTTCCCTCTCTTAACCTGTTGCCCCTTATAAACCACTTGCTGTGTATTTGCTGAAACACAAAAGGCCTTCTAAAAAAAGTAGAAGACTCAATTCTTGTGTTTAAAAAGCTTGTTGGCTGGCTGGAGAGCCAAAATAAACTTTAAAGTGGGGAACAGTCAGAGCAGTGTATCTAGTACTAGATTGTTTGATAAATCAAAATCTTTGTTGGAAAGGAAAGGCTTATTGTGGATAGGAATTTTATGAAATTAAGCTTAAGAACATGAAGGATATGTAAGAGCTTGATTAGATATAGTATGTTTTAATTTACATTTAATGTATGTAATTCAAAAACATGGTACTGATCTTGTAATATGTACCTGGCCCCAAATAGTCCCATTTCTCACCTGAATTGCAAAGATGTCTGGGCCACTGCAGAAGGTAGAAGCCTAAATGTCTTGGTGAGGAGTGAAAGGGAGGGTATAAGCTCTACCAGTGGTGTCATCTGACCCAATTCTGGTCCCAGATCACAGTGTGATCTTCTTGGTTTTGTGTCTTGAGGACTCCTTGGCATGTACTTAGCATGTATATAAGCTGGCTCAGTCTGTGGGCTGATGGGTGGCAGTGGGTGGGGCCTCAAGAATCATTAATCATTGTCACTCAGGACTAAAAATAGCTACTTGTACACATTTGCATTTCAAATCTGTTAGAGCGTGGCTCCATATATATTATATTGTTTTAATAATGCATTCTTGTTGTGTAGAGCATGTGAAAATGTGCAGAGCTTTCAAAGTCTCAGTCCAGTTTATCCTCCAGAGGTAGGTTTTGTTAGTACAGTTGAGGTAACTGAGACCCAGAAAAGTGTCTTCCTCAGTGTTACTCATTTGGTAAATGCCAGCCAGAACTGGATGTCAGGACTCCTAATTTCATATCCAGTGTTCTTCCCTAACACAATCTGGTGCTTTTTAGTATGGGCATTGAGTGCCAAGCTTTGACTTGAAATTTCTGTTACTGAAAGCATCTAATTTCAGGAGATTGTATATAAGACCTAAAGAATTGAGTCTGTTTCACGGCAGAGCAATAGTTACACAAATGCTCTGTTTTCTAAGTGAAGGATGATTGGTCTTTTCTCCTATTGATAGACTTTTTGATATTTCCTCATTCTGCAGGTATCACAATTTCAGGTCGAAGGCTTTTCTTTATTAGATCAGATTAGCCATCTTTAAATTTGGCTTTCCAATGGCCTTAAGAGTATAACCATCATTAGCAGTCAGATCAGAACCCTCAAAGGGCATTTTTAACATTTTATCTTGGAAGATTTCATTTTCTTGCCTGTATACTAAGCTCTGGAAGGTTAGATTTCTGGATTATCTGTAGCAGATCTTGAATTTCAGTTAAGCCCTCTCCATATTATGCCTTTCTTTTCAGTTGGTGTGCAATTAGGGATTGGCAAGTTATTTATATTTGCTACAAACATAAGATTATATAGTGCACTTCAAATTGATCACTGCATAGGTTATTTTTTCTACTAATATCATCAGTTTTACAGAGTATAGTTTATATTATGCATGATATAAACCAGTTATAGAGTAAATCTATAATTGCCCTCCCCGTTTTTTTTTTTTTTTTTTTTTTAATGAGAATGTGAAAGATGGCTGGAAAGGCATTAAACCTGATGAAGACTCTTTGTGTCAGAAACAATATTGAGGTTACCAAAGAATTAAAAAAAAAAAAACTTTTGTTTGTGGCATAGATTCTTACAGTGGGATGCTTTCCTTTTAAGGATTTTCAGGAACCATTTCATAGTAAATTGTGTATAAACTCAGATTTTAATGAAGGGGGTCTGTGATTAGCCATACTGACCTATTTAGTGTTTCATTCAATATCAGGCAGATTGGAAGCAGTACTAAAACATCCATCCACCCCCACCTACCTCCCCCACTGATTTTTTTGAATCCCAAATAAAATCACCTTAGCAGAAGTTTCCTTAAAAGGTGTATAGTTTGTTGTTCACTTGAGAATCAGAAACAAGTAACTTTTGATCCATTGGTTGGAAATGTCAGCAGTAGTAAGGTGTAGTCAGTAACTTACAGGCTAATTTGTCGCTCTTGTATATACTCAGTAGCAGAGGGTAGGAGTGTTTGGGAAGCTAGAAAAAAGAGGATTAGTGAAATTATTGTGTTTCAGTGGGTTTTTGTGTGTGTGTGTGTAAATTAGGAAGTGGATTCTTCTAGGCTTACGAGAAAGTTCCTGAAGTTTGTCTTGTCTTGTTAGGAATTCTCAACATCTGGTTCATCTAATACAGACACTGGTAAAGTTACCGGGACCTTGGAGACCAAATATAAATGGTGTGAGTATGGTCTGACTTTCACAGAAAAGTGGAACACTGATAATACTCTGGGAACAGAAATCGCTATTGAAGACCAGGTAACATTTGAAAATGTGCTTTAGTATTAATTATTTTATTTTTGTATTTCAAAAAAGAAATAGAGCTGAAAACAAATTCTTTTTCTCTCGAAATAGATTTGTCAAGGTTTGAAACTGACATTTGATACCACCTTTTCACCAAACACGGGGTAAGCATGGACATTTTTATCTGCTTTAAATTTAAAAGCATTCTTCTTTGGTATATTTAAGAAAGGTGCACATTCAGCTGCCTTGTGGTGGTGAATTTCTGTTTCTGCCTTTGGAGCATGAGCAGTATGGTTGTTGGCTTGCCTTCAAATATTTGCCTCTTACTGTGACACTAACTTGGGTACCTAACATGTTTTTTGTAGGCTTTTGTGACTGATAACCAGTTCTGCAAAGCAGTCTTCCTATGGTGGTGGTGGTCCAGTTGCCCCATGTGCCTGTCTTTCAGTTCATTGAGCCATATTTTTTTTTTAACTCTTATGATATCTTGCTACCTCTTATACAGGCATACCTTGGAGATATTGCAGGTTTGGTTCCCAACCACTGCAATAAAGTGAATATTGTAAAAAAGCGAGTCATACGGATTTTTTGGTTTCCCAGTGCATATAAAAGTTATGTTTACACTATACTGTTGTCTGTTAAGTGTGCAGTAGCATTATGTTGGGGAAAAAAACAATGTACATACCTTAATTAAAAAATACTTTATTTGTAAAAAATGCCAACCATGATCTGAGCCTTCACCAAGTCATAGTAGTAACATCAGAAGATGGGTGACCACAGATCACTGTAACAACTATAATGCTAATAATAATGTTTGAAATATTGTGAGAATTACCAAAATGTGACACAGCAACACAAAGTGAACAAATGCTGTTGGAAAAAACACCCAAACAGATTTGCTTGATGCAGGCTTGCTGCAAACCCTCAATTGCTACAAACAGGTGTGGGGGGGAGGGAAACACAGTAAAGTGAACTGCAGTAAAACAGCGAAGTGTGCCTGTACTCCCCAGTTACAGTGAGGTTCATTTAAATCTGTTTTGTGCCCTCTGTGCAGAAGTTATGTCTGTAAATCTTTCCCACTGACATCAGTTTTAAGACAGTTTGTTCTTTTTCCAGAAAGAAGAGTGGTAAAATCAAGTCTTCTTACAAGAGGGAATGTATAAACCTTGGTTGTGATGTTGACTTTGATTTTGCTGGACCTGCAATCCACGGTTCAGCAGTCTTTGGTTATGAGGGCTGGCTTGCTGGGTACCAGATGACCTTTGACAGTGCCAAATCAAAGCTGACAAGGAATAACTTTGCAGTGGGCTACAGGACTGGGGACTTCCAGCTACACACTAATGTGTGAGTATTTCTTTTGTGGGATATTATGATGTAGGACCTCAAAGTGGTATTGATGTCTCCTGTCATCTCCTGTGAATCTAAGTACAACCTAAAGGAGTTCTCTTAACATAAAAAGATCATCCTTGGGCATTTCTAGAATGCCCTTCAGAAGTGTACAGTAAAAACCATTAGTCTGAGTTTTGGTGCTGAGAGAGTAAATGTTCATTTCACATGAGGCTTGATGTGCTTTGGATTTTTAGAAGAGGCTAAGACGGGAGTTCCTTGGTGGTCTAGTGGTTAGGATTTGGAGCTTTCACTGCTGTGGTCCGGGTTCAGTCCCCGGTCAGGGAACTGAGATCCCACAAGCTGCATGGTGCGGCCAAAAAAAAAAAGGCTAAGACATTGCCAAACTCTATGTGCATTCATTTGACTTAATTGTCTGTGATGTGTGAGGTGCTCATTTGATAGGATTACCTAAAATGTATAGAGTTTTTACCTAACCCAAATTAAATGTATATGTAGAAAGGACTTAAAAAGAATTTTTTCCCTTATAAAAATGATGCATTGGTATATAACAGAAGTACAAAGAAGAAAACAAAAATTTTTCATAATCCCACCATCTAGATGTATAATTTTTGTTAATTGTTAATGCTTTGCTGTTTCATCTTTTTATATGTGTGTATATAAAATACATACCAAAAAGTCTGTTTTGTAACCTTCTCGCCCACCTTAATACATTTTGATCATTTTCCTATAGCATTATGTATTCTTAGTGATTGTTAGTGGCTCCATGATTGATTTGACCAATCCGTGTTTTTGGACATAAGTTGGGAAAAGACCATTGATGACATTTTTTAAAAAAATTATTTATTTTATTTATTTGTTTTTGGCTGTGTTGGGTCTTCGCTGCTGCACGCGGGCTTTCTCTAGTTGCGGTGAGCGGGGGCTGCTCTTCATTTCAGTGCGCGGGCTTCTCATCGCGGTGGCTTCTCTTGTTGTGGAGCACGGGCTCTAGGCGCGCGGGCTCTAGAGTGCAGGCTCAGTAGTTGTGGCGTACGGGCTTAGTTGCTCCACGGCATGTGGGATCTTCCTGGACCAGGGCTCGAACCCGTGTCCCCTGCATTGGCAGGCGGATTCTTAACCACTGCGCCACCAGGGAAGCCCCGAAAAGACCTTTTAAAACTAAAGTTTTCAGTGGAATACTAGAGACCCATGTAAGCAATGGCTTTTATTTAAATGTAATGCTACAATATCAGCCTTGTGCCTTAGACTTTATTACATTGTCTAGTCTAGGTTGACTAATTTAAAATATCTTACAGCAATGATGGGACAGAATTTGGAGGATCAATTTATCAGAAAGTATGTGAAGATCTTGACACTTCAGTAAACCTTGCTTGGACATCAGGAACCAACTGTACTCGCTTTGGCATTGCAGCTAAATATCAGTTGGATCCCACTGCTTCCATTTCTGTGAGTACTGCTGTGGGCTTAGAATGGGATTTTGGTTGTGGGACTTAATCTTTGGGTATATTGGATTGTGTTGAAAATTTGAACTGTGGTTCACACAATTCCCAATTTACACACAGATTGAGACTAGAACTCGGAATGCTGTTTTTTTTGTTGAGACAGAGATGTTTGCTATCCAGGCCACAGGAGTTTGTTTAAATTAACTTCAAAAGCTGCTGAAGTAGTGTAGATAATAACTATGAGGGCCAAGCCTGTCCAAGCCCAGGGAAGCCAGTGTTTTGGGCCCTGGGCTGTTCTCATCCTGGTTGGAAGGTAATACTACTCTGTTACTTTGTGTTTGTCTTTAATGGTTTACAAAATATCTTCAGATTTGATCTGAGCAGCCAGTGGTACACATGCTGTTTTGCAAGTGAAGAAACCAAAGTTTGGAGAGAGGAAGGACTTAGACCACAGCTAGGGAAGGAAGGAAAGAGAGGTAGGGCCAGGACTGGACTTGCATGTCTTTTGATTTCCCTTCTGTCTAGGGTGACGAGGTAGCTCATCCTGCTTTGCCCGGGACTATCCCAACTTGAGCACTGAAAGTCCTGCATCCCAGGAACTCCCTCCCCTCTATTGTGGGTTGGTTGGGTTGCATGGCCACCCTAGTCCTGTCCTTACACTCTTTCTGCTATTTCTTCCTTCAGTCATAGTGGATTGTGGTAGGAGGGAGTACAGTGTCTGAGGGTATAGAGCGCTGGCTCCAGTTTCAGGCAGATCAGCAGCTCTTCTTGCGTGTTAGTTGCTTACAGGTCAAGCACTGTATGTACTAGAATGAAAGAGAGTTAAACCTTCCATGAGAGTTATTTCTGTTACATAAAGTCATCTTCATTCCTGAGGACGATATGGTTTGATAATTTAGGCAGTTAAGTTTTAGCCCCATTCTTGTTTTAGCTTAGCAGAGTTGTAATCAGAGAGAATGAGAAGCACCCGGAATGCTTTTCCTGTTGGCAAGGCAGTGATTCATTTATTTTTCCCTTCTCTATTTCTAACTACACTGTAGCAGTAAAATCCTTAGGATTCACACAGCACACTATTCTGTGGTAGCTACATTGCTATTCTCTTCAAATGTATGTCTGTGGCACCATCACAGGTTTAATGCCAGCAGAAGATGCAGCTCTCTCACAGTCTAAAATGGGAAGGCAGCTTGGGACCTGTGTGCCAGTGAGTGACTTCTGGGGATTAGTTTGGAAACTATTGAATATTTAGCATGGTCCACCTAAGTAGTGCTGCTGTTACCCTAATCAAGCATAAAAGCATTGCGTAATGCTCCATTAGTTTCATGGTTGACTCCTAAAATAGTAGGAGCTGTTTTATTGTTTGGGGCTCTTAATTTGTTTGGCACAAGATGGTTACTAGTGGGGCATTTCTTCCTTAGACAAATAACTCGCACAGTCATTGGTGGCTCATGAAGACTTGGCTGTAGTGCCAAGTGAATACAGGTGTTGTTTATGTGACTTTTGCCTGTATAGTTGGATCATTTCTCTCTCAGTTGGGCTGTTTTGATATACATTACAAAAGAGTGTAGACATCAAATCATTTCCAAGTCTGTTTTGATCCCAGAGGCTGTTTGTTATCTTTTTATTACCATAGTGCTCAAAATGCTGAAGAGCAAAGTTGCCTGACTAGGCAACCTAGGCCATGGAGAGCAGGGTGAGATGCCCCCACTTACAGCCATAGGCGTCTGGTATGGTTTAAGTGATGTCAGTGGTGGGAGAGAATGGAGCTAGAAGCTTTTCCTGACCATGTCTTGCTCTCCAGGATTCCTTCCGGCCCTTTAAAGTCTGTGACTAAAATCCTAAAATAGTAGAATTGTACAAGGAGGGAAGGGTCTGGATTGGTAAATGATGCCCCTTTGGAACGTCTTCTTAAGCACAGTCTAGTTATATACAGCCAAGACTCAAGGGCATTAATGAGAGGTGTGAGAAAATGAGTTAAAGGAGTTGTAGTCAGTCTCTTTCTTCAGAGGAAGTGCTTATCATTTGGAGATTTAGAACATGCATGGTTTAGATTCTTTAGGAATACCCCTGAAAGTAGTGTGTGTCGTAGTCACAAATTTAAACTGTACACATGCCATACTTTGAGGGTGGTGTGTGTGTCAATGTCATGTAGTTAGTGAGCCTGGTGAACTTCCATTACCCACATTCTGGTATGGTTTTATGTGCTAGATTAGACTCAACAAGGACAGTTTTTATGAGAGTGCTTAGGCTTTTGTGCTATATGGACAATTTGGGGTCTGTGGACACATCCCAAAAGATTGCAAGAGGTTTTTTTAAAATATATATATATATATATATATATATATATATATATATATATATTTATTTATTTTATTTATTTATTTATTTATTTATTTATTTATTTATTTATTTATTTATTTATGGCTGTGTTGGGTCTTCGTTTCTGTGCGAGGGCTTTCTCTAGTCGCGGCAAGCGGGGGCCACTCTTCATCGCGGTGCGCGGGCCTCTCATTATCGCGGCCTTTCTTGTTGCGGAGCACAGGCTCCAGATGCGCAGGCTCAGTAATTGTGGCTCACGGGCCTAGTTGCTCCGCGGCATGTGGGATCTTCCCAGACCAGGGCTCGAACCCGTGTCCCCTGCATTGGCAGGCAGACTCTCAACCACTGCGCTACCAGGGAAGCCCAAGATTGCAAGAGTTTTGTGTCCTGCTGACAATTTGAATTTAGTGGATGAGGATTAAGTGGCACCTAGTTTTTGCTTAGCTTAATACAGTATTAAATTTTATTAACTCGTGGAAAAGTGAACGCGTCATAATTGTATGATAGGGAAACACCCAGGGGCTTTGTCTCTCCATTCAAAAATTTGTCTTACATTTGTTTTTGCATTTTATCTTAGGCAAAAGTCAACAACTCTAGTTTAATTGGAGTGGGCTACACTCAGACTCTGAGGCCTGGTAAGTATTAAGGATTGTTCTGATAGTGGTTTCAAAATTAGTTTCATTTCTCAGCTTCTTTTTTTTTTAATGGAAACTTGAGTTTATGCTTCAAAAGGCAGTATTAAGAGAAAGAAAAGACATACCATAGACTGAGAAAAATGTTTGCAAATCATACAAAGGTCTTGTGCCCGTAACACGTAAAGAATTCTTACAACTCAATAATAAATATGACAAACAACCCAATCAAAAAATGGCAAAAGACTTGCAAAGACATTTATATGAAGACATACAAATAGCTAATTCGCACAGGAAAAGGTGCTCAGTGTCATTAGTCATTAAGTAAATGTAAATTAAAACCACAATGAAATACCACTTCTACCCACTAGAATGGATATAACATTAGAAAATAACAAGTGTAGATGAAGATAGGGAGAAGTTAGAGCCCTCATACAGTGCTGGCATGCACATAAAATATTACAGCCACTTTGGAAAACAGACTGTTAGATATTTTTTTTTAAATAGATCTTTATTGGAGTATAATTTCTTCATAATACCGTGTTAGTTTCTGTTGCACAACAAAGCGAATCAGCCATATGCATACATATATCCCCATATCCCCTCCCTCTTGAGCCTCCCTCCCATCCTCCCTATCCCACCCCTCTAGGTGGTCACAAAGCACCGAGCCGATCTCCCTGTGCTATGCTGCTGCTTCGCACCAGCCAGCTATTTTACATTCGGTAGTGTATATATGTTGAAGCTACTCTCACTTTGCCCCAGCTTCGCCCTCCCACCCCATGTCATCAAGTCCATTCTCTATGTCTACCTCTTTATTCCTGCCCTGCAACCAGGTTTATCAGTACCATTTTTTTTTTTTAAGATTCCATATATATGTGTTAGCATACGGTATTTGTTTTTCTCTTTCTGACTTCACTCTGTATGACAGACTCTAGGTCCATCCACCTCACTACAAATAACTCAATTTCGTTTCTTTTTATGACTGAGTAATATTCCATTGTATATATGTGCCATATCTTCTTCATCCGTTCATCTGTCGATGGACATCTAGGTTGGTTCCATGTCCTGGCTATTGTAAATGGTGCTGCAATGAACATTGGGTTGCATGTGTCTGGTTTTCTCAGGGTATATGCCCAGTAATGGGATTGCTGGGTCATATGGTAGTTCTATTTTTAGTTTTTTAAGGAGCCTCCATACTGTTCTCCATAGTGGTTGTATCAATTTACATTCCCACCAACAGTGTAAGGAGGGCTCCCTTTTCACCACACCCTTTCCAGCATTGATTGTTTCTAGCTTTTTTGATAATGGCCATTCTGACTGGCGTGAGGTGATATACCTCATTGTAGTTTTGATTTGCATTTCTCTAATAATTAGTGATGTTGAGCATCTTTTCATGTGCCTCTTGGCCATCTGTATGTCTTCCTTGGTGAAATGTCTATTTAGGTCTCCTCATTTTTTAACTGGATTGTTTGTTTTTTTGATATTAAGCTCCGTGAGCTGTTTGTATATTTTGGAGGTTAATCCTTTGTTGTTTCATTTGCAGATATTTTCTCCCATTCTGAGGGTTGTCTTTTTGTCTTGTTTATGGTTTCCTTTGCTGTGCAAAAGCTTTTAAGTTTAATTAAGTCCCATTTGTTTATTTTTGTTTTTATTTCTGTTGCTCTAAGAGGTGGGTCAAAAAAGATCTTGCTGTGATTTATGTCAAAGAGTGTTTTTCCTCTAAAAGTTTTATAGTATCTGGTCTTACATTCAAGTCTTTAATCCATTTGGAGTTTATTTTTGTGTATGGTGTTAGGTAGTGTTCTAATTTCATTCTTTTACATGTAGCTGTCTAGTTTTCCCAGCACCACTTATTGAAGAGGCTGTCTTTTCTCCACTGTAAGTTCTTGCCTCCTTTGTCGTAAATTAGGTGCCCATATGTGCGTGGGTTTATCTCTGGGCATTCTATCCTGTACCGTTGATTTATGTTTCTGTTTTTGTGCCAGTACCATACTGTAGCTTTGTGGTATAGTTTGAAGTTGGGGAGCCTGATTCCTCCAACTCCGTTTTTCTTTCTCAAGATTCAGCTTCTTCTTTTGCAAACCTTTCAAGCATACAGAAGAATTGACAGAGAGTACAATGAACACATGTTTACCTTTTGCCACAGTTTTTTATTCCTTTCCTTTTTTTTTTTTTTTTTTTAATGCTGAGCCGTTTGGAAGTTGCAGCTATCATGACATTTCCCTAAATGCTTCAGCATGCATCTCCTCAGAATAAGAACATTCTCCTGCATAACCACAATACTGTTATCACACCTGAGAAAGTTAACAGTGATTCCATATTATTATTTAATATCCATTCTCTATTTACTTTCCTCACTTGTACCTGAAATGTCTTGTAGTAATTTTTATTTCTCCAGTCATAGTTCACTCATAGCTTTGGTTGTTTGGTCTCTATAGTCTCATTTACTTTACATAGTATTTTGAGCCTTGCTGTGGTTTCTAGAGCAGTACTTCTCAAATAGCAGTGTGTGCATGAATCACCTTGGGAATCTTAAAAAAATACATAGGTCTGGGGCGAGGGGTTCTGACTTTCTAACACGCTCTTAGGTGATGCCAGTGTTGCTGGTTCTTGAACCACCAGCTGAAGAGCAAGGTTCTAAAGCACTTGGAACTTTTTCCCCAGACTTTTTGACTGTTTTGAAACCTAAAGAAAAGAATGGTACTACGAACACTCATACCTTCCCCACATTGACCAATTACTAACATTCATCTTGTTTGTTTTATCTCTCCATGTCTGTATACATAATCCTTCTTTTCTTTTTTCCCCACATATCCTTATGAATTATTTAAATATATGTTTTCCAAACACACAGACACATCAGCCCTAGCATACATATTATGAGAGTAAGACATTTTTAACTGCATCATTTTAAAGACATCATAACTATAATACTGTTTTCACAGCTAAGGAAATTAACAGTTTGAAATAATACCTAATATATAGTATATATTTGGATTTCTGCACTTGTCCCAGAAATGTCTCTTAATTGTAGCTTTTCCTTTCCAGGATCCAATTATGGTTGTCTTTTAGTCTGGGTAGTGTATTGAACATGATTGTATTTTCCAGAGCTGTTTGAGCTTTATTATGAACGTTCTTATGCTCCCGGACTAGATGCCTTCCTTACTGTGGATGTGCACATGAATTGTCTGGTGTCTCAGATACTCCCAAGCGCCCTCGGGTGGCTGGCACTAGTAGGTCATCTGACAAGCTGAGGAAAAGTGACAGGTTGTGGCGTGACTGCAGACTCCCATGAGGTGTTTCAGGCACATGATGGTTGTCTGCTTTTGTTTACAGGTGTGAAGCTTACACTGTCTGCTCTGGTAGATGGGAAGAGCATTAATGCTGGAGGCCACAAACTTGGGCTTGCCCTGGAGCTGGAGGCTTAATCCAGCTGAAAGAAACCTCTGGGAATGGATATCAGAAGATTTGGCCTTAATATATTTCCAGTGTGACCAGCAGGCTTCCCCCCCCGCCCCCAAGAAGGTGATCAAAACAAAGGATGATCTAAACAAGAGCTGTATTTTAAATATTTAGGCAGTTACTTGTTAGCTGGTTTCTAGTTGAATTGGTTATCTATCTAGTTACCAGTGCTGCAGTCGTGCAGTCACCTATACATTATTTAAATGTATTTAACTGTTAAATGCGCTACCCACCAATAATGAAATAGACCTTTATGAAAACTGTGCAGTTGTGTGCATGTTTGTTTTTATGTTTCTTTTAACATTGAATATTGCCATTGAATGAGATGGATCAGTGGATGTTTTAAGATGAGGTTAAAATTTTTTGTTAATTTCAAACATCATTAGAATTACTTTTGGTATCCCCAAACATTACAAATTATGAATAAAACAAGTATACATAATTTATGACTCTAAGTATTTGCAGAGTTAAAAACTTGGCAGCTAGGGTCAAATCTTCCTTGTATCTAGCTAGTACTTTATTTTTCCAGTGAGCATTTATTTTGCTCTTTTCATAAATCTGTGCCACAAAGTCCTCTGACCCGAGAGTAACTCCATGAGATTTTTAGACTACAATAAAGTAAGAAGATATATGCCTTTATATCTTCAGTTTGTAAATTTGAAAAATTACATTGTATCATCGTGAACTCCAGGAAGAGTTAGCAAGTGATGAAAAAAGAGAAATGAAGGGATGGTGCTGAAGGTTGTATACACCCACCACACCCCTTTGGGTTATTGCTTTGGAAATGATCCAGGCCCTAGTTAGGTGGGATGGGACGAGGTGTAGGGAAAGGGAGCAAGGCATAGACAGACAGTGTCAGTACCCAGAGGGTCTGTAAAATGGAAGTGTATGGGCCCCAGTGAGAGGTCGTTACTCATTTCTTTTCAGGCAGACACTGAAAAGCTTGGGCCTAAGTTTGTGACCAGAGTGCCTTCAGGCTATGTGGCCATTGGCCTTAATCTGGACTTGAGCTGAATGATAGAAATTAATAGATGATTCTGGTTGGAAAAGTAGGAAAGAGGAATTTTGATGGGAGAAGAGTTAGATACCATCAAAGGTTAGAGAAGGGTTTTGTTGAACAAATTCATAATACTAGATCTGTGGTATAGTTTGAAGTCAGAGAGAACAGATAAGAAAATGTAATACTTACTCATTACCCAAAAAAGTGATACATGCTGAAAATTTCCAGGTCAAGAAGAATCTGATGAGAGATTAGCAACCCAAACAAGCTTTCCATACAGGTGGAATGGGGGGCACAGAGGCCCCTTGTGATCTCACTGTTTGTCCTAAGGGACTGGCTGGAATGGCCCATTGAGTAAGACACATAACTTAATGGCAGTAAGTTGGAATTTGAACCAGTTTGTTTGAATCAGGCAGGACCTATTGCTAGGTAAGAAAAAAAACAGGAAAGGGTGTCTGCAAGCTAGGTATGAAAGCGTCTCTTGTGTTTTCAGGATACTTAAGAGTAAAATGGACCTATTCACCCATGTGCTTCTTATATACTTTTATAAGTGGGAGAGAGGAGGATAGTTTACAGCCAGGTTCCTGAGGGTTGTCTGAAATGCAAGTATATATCCCAAATGCTGTAGGGTTGTGAAAGTTGCCAACTGTGGGCTCATGGGGCTCCTGTGGCCTTGATATGTTAGAAATTAATAGATGATTAATTTATTAATCAGCAGCCTCCAGGTTCAGTTCCACCACCCAGGCCTAACAGATGGTGCCAAAACCTAATTCTAGGCTGATGCCATTTCTGCCTGAGGCCTGAGGCAGTGTTGATGGAAAGGACACTTCATATCTGAGCCTGATCTTCATTTGTGGTGTGGAGATAAGATCTTCCTATGGATTGTGGAGGTTTAAACCAGAAGAGTGAAGCACCTGGCTCCCTCTCCACTTTGGCTCATAGGCTCATAGATGTTTGTGTTGGAAAGCTTAACTTTCTCTTCATCTTCCTCTGGGGAACTTGTTAAAAGTTGCCTCCTACCTATTGGCCTGTCTGCTTCACACCTCTGGCCAATGATCCCACTCAGTCTCTCATGTTCTTCAAGGACTTCAGGGGGAGGACAGGATATATATATACTCCAGTCAACCTTGAGGTCCTCAGGTCTAAGTCAAGTGGCCTGGTCTCAGGTGATGTTGACCAGGGCCTCCACTGCAGAGGTGAGGCCAAGCTGACAGTTCGTGACAACATGGGCAAACGGCCAGCAGAATTGGCATAACCTACAACACTTACACGGAGCAAGGCCCTTTTCCTGCCATCGGATCCCAGATTGGTCTCCACTAGTTCCAGCTGCACTGAACAGGAACTTCATTCATTTGCCCCTCTTAGGAAGAGGTGTCGGAGGGAGACCACAGGGGCTCTACCAGGCTTCCAGCCCTCAGATCCTGTGGAGGCAAATCTCCACAAGGAGCTGGGGTTTCTGACCAACTGCATGTGGGCAGGTCAATTAAAACTTTTGATACCCTGCTTCCAGTCAGCTGGAAGCTCCTGTGGTCAGGCCACAGCCCTGGTGCCAGAGGGTCCTCAGGAGTGTGCCAGGGAGGGGATGAACATCTGTGGCCTCAAGGCTCCCTGTTGTTGAAGATGTAGCCAGTGCGGGGCCTTCCCTCCCTACCCCACTTCAGCACATATGGAGGCTCAGAAGATGGTCGTGTCCCAGGCCTCACTTTATTGTCAGATTTAAAACTCGGTGTTGATGGCTGGGGGTCCCAGGGCCCCTCCCTTGAGGCCACTCGCTAGGGGCCAGCCCTAGATCTTGAAGGCTAAGGTGAGGCCGTCGCCCAGGGGCAGGAGGCTGATGTGGACCCTAGCGTCCCGCAGAATGCGCTCATTCAGGTTTCGCACACACTGGGCCGCCTCGTCCTGCGGTTTAGGCTGCAACACCTCTCCACGCCACAGGACCTGCGGAGGGGCGGGGCATCGTGGGGGCGGGGCCTGGGGGGGTTGCCTGAGCAGGAGGCGGGGTGAGAGCTGGAGACCCAGGACCTGAGCAGGGGAAAGTGGAAAACCTGGGGACTCAGTTCGAATACCTGGGGGGAGGAGCTTACGTGATTGTACTAGGCGGGGCTCTGGGGCAGTGGGGCGAGGAGGAGCCCAAGGAAAAGACGGACCCAGCTCAAGAGGGTCTTTCTTCTCCCCCGGGGCTGTCCCTTACACTGAGCACAGCGAGGACGCCTCCGGGTCGCAGCAGCTGCAGGCACCGCTCGTAGTAGGCGGTGCAGTTCTCCTTGTCCGCATCCACCACGGCCACGTCGAAGGTGCCGGCCTCGCCCGCGGCCAGGAGCTCGTCTTGCGGGGTAGGGAGGGGCAGATGCAGCTGAGTCCGCAGGCCCCAGCGGCCGGAAGCCCCCGCCCAGGCCGGCCCAGGCGCTGTGACCATTCAGGTACTCGAGGGCCCCTGCCTGCCACTCTGCATGTGGCCGCGTACCGGGTGGCGGGGGGCTGTCATTGCCCAAGCCCGCCCGGCGGACCGGGTCACTACCTCGCGCCGGGTGGTCCCATTTGGGAAATGGCGCCAAGGCCCTTTCCGCTCCGTTGCTCACCCAGGGTCTCCAGGGCGGGTTTCAACCGAAGTTCGATCTTGTGCTCCTCCTCGGCCTGCGTGCGAAAGGAGCGGGGTCAGAGTCAGCATGTCCCTTCTCCCGGGGCTGGGAGTGGCCGGGCTCCAGGGGCCCGACGAGGGCCTCAGGTGTGTGGGACACTCACCTGCCTCCACAGGGGACGTCCCAGCTCCGGGGGCCCTGCGTCCACCTCGCAGGTCACCACGCGCCCGGCCGGGGGCAGCGCCAGAGCCAACGCTAGGGCTGAGTAGCCTGTGAAAGTGCCTGGGGACGTGGACACGGACAGGCTCAGGCCAGAGTAGGGCGACGGCCCGGTGACTCCGGCCCCCAGTGACCCCAGCCGCGCGCCCTACCCAGGTCCAGCGCCTTCTTAGCCTTGATGAGGCGAGCCAGGTTGGCCAAGAGCTGGGCCTGCTCACAGGTCATCATGGAATCCCCCTGCGGCTGCTCCAGGGTCAGCTGCTTGGGGGGAGGAGAGGGTCGCACTAGCCCTGCCAGTCACCCAGCTGAGCCCCAGGTTTAGAGCCCCCAGAGGCGTGGCTGTGGGCGTGGCCCAGGGGCGGACCCTCATGGAACGCCCAACCATGGCCGGCCTGCGCGGCCAGGAAGCCCAGACGGGGCCACCGACCAGCCCAAGGTCACACAGCCACGTGGGTCCCTCCCGGCCCGAGGTGGGCGCCCGTTCCCGCTTCCGGCCCTGCTGACCAGCCGCAGGCTCCGCAGCGCCGGGTGCTCCCGCATGGAGCGGCTCAGCAGATACTGCCACAGGGGGCTGTCCTCAGGGGGCAGCAGGCGCTTCTCTCGCCGGGATCGCCATGGAGGGAACCGTCTCCCTGCCGGGGAGGGGTGGTGCTGGGTCAGGGCCTTGGGGCTCCAGGGCGCCAGGGGTGAGCCTCAGCCGCAGCCAGCCTCGCGGGTTCACGGGCTCTGTTCCTGCGTCCGTCCGCCCGCGGGGCCTCTGCCGAGGGTGCCGAAGGCCCGGCCCTACTCACCCAGGAAGAGGCCGCTGGCGAAGGCAGCGCCCAGCGCGACCGAGCCCAGGGCCAGCGCGGCGGGCACAGAGAGCCGTGGCACGGGCTGGGTCATGGTGCGGGCAGGAGGCAGCGGCGTCCAGGTCACTTGCGCTAGGGCTACTGGGGCCGCCCTGGGACCCGCGGGCCCTCGCGCCTCCAACTTGCCGGGGCAGTGCCCTCGGAACCGCGGCCTCGACCACCATCTGGCGGCCTCATGGCCTTACTGCAAGCCCCGCCCGCGTGGGTCAGTCGTCATCTAGTGGCCGCTTTCGGAACTGTGCCGGCGGCTCTGCTGCTTCCTCATCGCTACCATTTTTGCTGAGAACCCCCAGGGGCATATGTGGGTGGGCGAGTAGAACGTCGGTATAACAGGATACTAACAGGTACAAATGATAGAAATTAAAGGAACCCTGGGAGGGACCGAGAGGATCAGGGGGGGCCTCTTGGGGGAGGTCACCAAGGATGTCAAGTTGAAGGAATGTATGTTTGGGGGGAGTTGGGGTTTGGGAGCCCTGGGTCAGGTCTGGTTGATGGGGTGCTGAGACAAGACCCTTAGTTAAAATCATGCTCTTGGGTGCGAGGTAGACTTGGGTGTGAGATCTTGGGCCCATCAGTCTCTGAGCCTCAGTTTCCTTTGTGTAAAACTGGGACCACTGTCTTACTATTAATGGCACCAGATCCCATAGCCTGGCACACAGTAGCTGCTCAAGAAATGGCAGCCGCTGTTATCATAAGTTGAAGATATCTTGGGGAGGAAAGATCAGAGGGCAGGTGAAGTCCCCTTGTAGGGCTGTTCCGCAGGGACGCTATCCAGTGAACAGTGATGGAAACACCGACTGCGTGCCGAATGGGGCGAGGTGAAAGAAGCTGTCCTGGCTTGTGTTAGTGAAGCTGGGCTCAGAGACCACAGAACACAGGGAACTTGTGTGTCCCGGCTTCACAATTTCCTCTTCTGTAAAATGGGTTTCTTAATAGTCTTGACCTCTCGGGAGATGAAATGAGAAGATCCAGGTGAAGGATTCACACAGGGCCTGGGACTTATTGGGCTATAGCTGTTCCATTTAAAAGGAGTCAAATTCCATCGGCCGTTGCTCCGCGGCTGTCCCCTGACACCAGCCTTCAGCAACCACACTGGGCAGACTGGAGCCCCACCGGGGGCTTTCTAGGCGAGGCTCAGCCCCCACAAGGCTCAGGGACAGGCTTGTTGGGGGAGGTTGGTTGAGGGAGCGCCTTGGCTGAGGCTGAAGACACGGGGCGAACTAAAGAAGCCCGGAGCTCAGAGCACGGGACTGACCAGAGCTGTGGGAGCCCTGGGCCCGTGGGAGGCCACGCAGGAGCGTGGACACACAATGAGCTCTTTTGACCAGGAGGAAACCAGAAGTGCTTTCATGGTTTCTCTGCTGAGACCCTTCCACCAGGCCAGGCGGCACCGGGGTGCTGGGCTCAGCCAGGGCTGCAAACCGGCGCTCTCTTTCCTTTCTGGGGGTCTGGGTTTGGGCAGGCCCCCAGCTCACACCAGAACCTCCCTCCCCGTGCCTGGCTTCAGGCCGGAGCCTGTGGAGGTGGGAGGCGGGCGGGGAGGGGAGGCATGTCACCATATATCCCCCTCAGATTAAAAAACTAATTTGAAAAGATTAATGTATTCCATTCTTGTTACGCTGGCTCTGATACCTCTGGGCCTGCGGCTGCTCTGCCTCCTGATTATTGAATTTTTATGGCCTGGTAATTAATTGCAGATTCCCTGTTTTGTTCTATTTCTTTTTCTCTGACATTTTAATTTCAACAAAAAGCAGTGGTCTCCATGCAGGTTCTCTCTGGAGATCCTAATGGTCTATAAAACAGAATGACTTATAGATGTGGCACCCACTTCAGTTGGCGAGCGATTGTTTGAAACCTTGCTGATCACGCAAAATTTAATTTTTCCACCTCCCTCCCTCGTTCGCTACTCATTTCTTGTCTCTTCCATTACAGCGCCGGTGTCTCAGTTCACAATGAAGGGAGCAAAGTGTCGCCTCCAAATCTGTTACAGGGCCTTTTCCTAGAAGACCAGGGGGCTGAAGACAAAGTAGGTTTGGGTTCTTTTCCTTGGAGGTGGCCCCAGTGGTGGCGGTGGAAGCTGGGCGTCCCCAGAGGACCACGTGGATGTGGGCAGCTGTCCCCAGGGGTGGGGGAGGATCATTTCTGCCTCTCTCAGTTGCCCTTTTGGCCAAGTGCAGCTGCCCCATTAGGCACCAAGGCACCTGCTGGTCATGAGGACAGAGAGGACGCGTGCCCATACATGCTGTTGGGTCGACACCAGGAAGTCAGGGGGTTTAACCCCTGCCAAATTCTTAGCCAGACTGGGTCACTGGAAACAGCTGTTCACAAAAATGGATCTGGTAGAGGCCCCTGAGTTACTAACCTAATGCCCCCAACCCCTACTTCTCCCAGCCCTGCTAACTTCACACAGGCTGGGCGCCTTCCCCCAGGAACCCCTAGGACTGGGCGGGGTAGGGGCAGAAGAGTAAGGTCATGGAGTCAAGTTGGGCCTAAAGGATTGGAATTCAGATATCTTCAGGGGTCAGGCAGGCAGGGGAGGGGAGGGCGGTAGGGAGCAGTGGGGACTGTGGCGCTCCAGAACTGATGCCCCATCAGGTGTGGCAGCCCCTCAGCTCCCACTCATGTGACTATGTGGGAAGAAGAGCATATTGTGGCTGGAGCTTCTGATTTTTCAAAAGAGGTTGGAAATCTGGCTTTTAATGTGAAATCTCACAATTTAAAACATTTGGGTTAGACTTTTTTTTTTTTTTTTACGCTCCATGTCAGCCAAACTGAATACATCTTTGATCTTTGTGTCTGACGTGGCCCATAGGACAACTGTTTCTTCTGATTTGGAGCATAGGTCAGAGAAGTTAGGACATAGGAGTGGAGTCTGTCGGGGCCAGAGAGGCCTCACTGGCTGGTTGATCACCCCCAGTCCCCAGGCCCCGCGCCAGGAATCCTCCTCCTACCTTTGGGCCCTTCAGTCCCCTTCCTGCACTTGTGGGCTCTTCCCCGGCAGCTGTGGTTCTCCCAGAGGTGCCTGTGAGCCTCTGTCCGGGGCTTGCCTTTTTTTGGCTGCACCACATGGCTTGTGGGATCTTAGTTCCCCGACCAGGGATGGAACCTGTGCCCCCTGCAGTGGAAGTGCAGAGTCCTGACCACAGGACCACCAGGGAAGTCCCCAGGGCTTGCCTTCTTTAGGCCTCCTCTCTCCACAGACAAACTTGCAGCCTGGAGTCTGACCACATCTGGGTGAGGTCTGCCGAGCTTTTCACCTAAGACTTCGGGGGGCAATGCTGTGACTCTAGGGGCTCCAGGGGCCGTGGTGGGCCGAGGGGGCTGATGCAGACAGACCATGAATCCGGAGCTTCTGGGGCCCCTCAGATGAGCGGGGGCGGATGGGGGCCACGGCCTGCTCCCGCCTCCCTGTGCTGAGATGCTGCGGAGCTGGCGCTGGCAGTGCCCTGGCCTCTCATGCCTCAGTTTCCTCATCTGGACAGGCCGGATGGGAAGTGACAGCATGGGCTCCGGAGTCCGAGGGACTTGGGTTCAAACATTGGTCCACCACTCACTTTGTGGCTGTGTGAGCTCAGAGTTTCTCAGCTAGAAAAATGGGGATGATCCTTCTGTCTTAGTGTTCTGTGCTGTGTAACCAACCACCACATGCTGAGTGGCTTAAAACAATGCCATTTTTTATCTCGTGGTTCTGTAGGTCAGGAGTCGGGCCAGGCCTGGCTGATCCTCTGCTCAGGGTCTCACCAGCCGGAAGGCACCTCGAATACTTCTGGTGCTTCAGATCACTCTGCCTTCCTTTTCTGCTTTTCAGGGCTCACGTGATTCCAGGGGACCCACCCGGCTAATCCAGGATAATCCCCCCATTTCAAGGTGAGCTGGTTAGTGACCTTAGTTCCATCTGCAAAGTTCCCCTTGCCATCTGAGTTGATGACCGAGAGAGTAACATTGGTGGTAGAGATCATGAGAGAGTGGTCAAATTCTGCCACAAACTCCAGCCTCTCAGTGTGGTTGTCAGGATGAAGATAACCCTGCCCCGTCCCCCCTCTTTGAGAACCACGGTGTGAGGTTTTTGGTTTGTTTTTATTTTTGTCCGCGCCACGTGGCATGCGGGATCTTAGTTCCCCGACCAGGGATTGAGCCTGGGCCCCCTGCATTGGGAGCGAGGAGTCGTAACCACTGGACCACCAGGGAAGTCCCATTAGGTATTTAAATACAGAGGATTCCCTGCTACTGCATAGACAGAATGGGCGGTGGGCATGTTCCTCACAGCCACCCTCTCAAGAAGCTAGCATTGCCCCCATTTTCCAGATGTGCAAACTGAGGTTCCCAGATGTCAGATGACATATAAGTGGCAGCGCCAGGTGTGAACCTGTCCCTGTCTCAGCTTCACATAAGAGTTTGTCATCTCACCACTGGCCCAAGTCCAGAGCTCCTGTATCCCCTGGAAATTCATCGAGTTCTCTTGAGAGGCTTCCACCATGCACCAGAGATTTACCTGTGACCTGATTTCTCTGGTTCAATTCAGGTCCTGGCATTTGGGTGTCTCTGGGAGTTTCCAGTGGATGACTTAGGTGTGTGTTTCATAGGGTCACCTGCTCCTTTCTTCTTCTTCTTCTTCTTTTTTTTTTTAATAAATTTATTTATTTGTTTTTATTTTTGGCTGTGTTGGGTCTTCGTTGCTGCACACAGGCTTTCTCTAATTGCGGCGAGCAGCGGCTACTCTTCGTTGTGGTGTGCGGGCTTCTCATTGTGGTGGCTTCTCTTGTTGAGGAGCACAGGCTCTAGGCGCACGGGCTTCAGTAGTTGTGGCACGTGGGCTCAGTAGTTGTGGCTCACGGGCTCTAGAGCACAGGCTCAGTAGTTGTGGCGCACGGGCTTAGTTGCTCCGTGGCATGTGGGATCTTCCCGGACCAGGGATCGAACCCGTGTTCCCTGAATTGGCTGGCAGTTTCTTAACCACTGCGCCACCAGGGAAGCCCTGCTCGTTTCTTCTTGATGGGATGGCCAGGGTGCCACTATCACAGCCACTCCTGGGCGTCATCGCTTTTGCCTGACACCTCAGCTGACCCTCAGGAACCGTCAAATGGTCAAGACTTCATGGGGGTCCTTTTGAGAAATAGCAAAGAAAGTCCCCCTGCAGCTCTTCTCTCTCCTCCTTGAGACACTGGCCTGCATTGTGAATCCTTCCTTCCCCAAAAGAAGACAAACACACACGTCCCAGCCTCCCCTGCAGGTACCAGACCTGATGCCCGCAATCAGATGCAGTGCACAGGACTCGCATGCCAATGTGGCACGTGAGTCCATGGTTGGAAGGAGAGTGGTGCTGTGTCTCATCCAAGCTCTGGCCCTCCCAGAGTCAGCTGTTTGCCACAGAGTAGAGTTTGCTATTTGCAACAAAGTGGATTCTGTTATTTGCAGCAAAGTGAAGTCTGCTGTTTGCCACAAAGCAGCTTCTAGATTTGCAGTCAGGAGTCCTGCCTGGTACCTGCTCCTCTGTGGGACCGATTCTCCCGCCTCCAGCGCACAGTGTTACCATCCACTGCAGAGCCAACCCCCTCCTTCTGCTTTGCCAACAGGAGCCCGATGTTGTTCAGGCGACAACGTGCCCAGCTCCGGGGGGTGGACTGTGGTCACTCTCAGGCTGTCACAACCCCCCTCCCCCCAGCCTCCCCACCCCAGTCCCTTTTTCAAGATATCCAGGGATATCTTGCCAGGGAAAAAGGGGTGCTTCTCAGGACTTTTTATTTCCTGATAATAAGAAATCTCCTCTTCTTGCTTAGCTTTTTCTTACCCTGAAGAGGGTTGTGTAAAGATGAAATGCTTGGAACTGTAGCAGCCATCTTGTGACCATGAGGCAACAAGGTTAAGGATTAAAAACAAACAAACAGTGAGGATGGTGATGGTCCTTGAAGACATTATCTAGACATTTAAACCACTCCCAGCAACTGTTTGCCTCTAGCCTCCTTGTTATTGAGAAAATGGAGCCCTTTGTGTTTAAGCAATGATTAGCTATTTATTCTTTATTTGAAGTTCAAAGCATTCCTAACTGATACAGGCACTCTAGCAGAGTGGCCTGTGCCCAGGGGTGATTGAGAGTTGGTGCTGAGATAACCCCTTTTGCTTTTTTTCAGGTTGAGTGACAGGTTCCACACTGAACTCAAAATCACGCTCTCCAAAGGTGAGGCCTCGTTTTCCTCAGGGGTCAGTTTTCTCCCAGGAGATGCCCTATCCCCCACCTGACAAGTGGAAATGCCAGTACCGTGCACCCCACCCTTGCCCTGCTGCAGACTCGTGGTGTCTCATCAAGCCTCCCCAGTCCCTGGTGAGGCAGGCAGGATCACCCACCCTCTACAGATAGGGGACATCTGGGGTCTCATAGGCAGGATGTGGGGATTGGCTCCAGTTCTGTATGGCACAAAGCCTAGGGTCTCCCCACTCCAAGGAGAGTCTCTCTATTTGCATCAGAGCCAGGGGTGCAGGGGCTTCTGGGACAGTGGATGACCAGACAGGGTGGGAGCTTCTGTGCAGCAAGCTGGGTCCAGGTTGGGGAAGCCCACGACCTCCCAGCATAGCGGTCAGGTTTCTGCTGCAACATTGCTGTGTGGCAGCCCCAAGTCTCAGCAACTTCCAAAATAACCACCTACTTTTCTTGCTGCTGGGTCAGTGGACCAGCTGGGCTATTTCTGCTTGGGGTTGTGGGTCCAGATCATTCTGAGACCAGCAGCTACCTGGGGGTGCTCTTTCCCAGGGGACAGCATGGGAGCAAGAGGCCAACCACACAGGTGCTTTGAAAGCCTCTGCGTCAGTCAGGTCTGCTCATGTTCCAGCGGCCCCAACAAATCACTCGGCCAAGCTCCGCATAGGGGGCAAGTGTGTGTACTCTGCCCTCTCTGTGGGGTGGCCCTGTGAGCTCACGTGGCAAAGGGTGTGGCTGTGTAGCCCTATTATGGGTCAGGGAGAGAAGAGTCAGGATCATCAGTTCAATCTACACACAGATCCCAAGGGCCCCTGGGTGTCCCCAAAGCCGTGGGTGCAGAGATCCCCACAGGGCAGGGCCTCAGCAGGGGCAGGAGGGCCAGGGTCCCTGCCTTGTGCCTGAGCTGAAGATTCCCCAGTCTGTTTCTCAGAGGAGGAACTTGGAGCTCTGGGAGTCAGAGTGTCACCTGAGGTCGCAGGGCAACCTCCTGCCTCTGTCCACCTCACTGCCATCCTGAACCCAGGGGGCAGGGAGCAAGGGGTCAGGCTCACCTTCCCTGGGTTCAGCCCAGGGCGCCTACCTCCCTGGGGAGGATGAGCCCCTTTCTTTCATCCCCACGCTCAGCATATGCCCATTTTCCTCCGAGACACCAGGACATGGAGCCTGGAACTCAAGGATTCCGATTGCATTGCATGGGAGACCTCTCAGTGCTTGTTTACTTCTGGTGGCCCCTGAGCTGGCCTGGAGACATGTTTTGTTTGCCTCGATCAGTATTTTGTTTATTCGAATGGAGCCAACACTAAACAATCAGAAAATTTCACAAAGAATTCAGATTTGATTTCCATTTCTTTTGAAAGAGCAGCAGATTTGACAACACTGGGCCAATTTTGCTGCAGGGCAGGTTGGCTGGTGCTGTGTGGTGCCTCCCCCTATCCCCCCACAGGTCATGTGCCCTTGCCCCAGTCCCCACCACTCCCTGCTGCCTCAAACCCAAAGAGGTTCCCTCATATTCCACATTGGTCTTTGAGCTGCTGGCGCATGAGCTGTAACCTCTGGTTTAATCCACTCCCCAGAGGCCCAGAGAGGAGAGACACCTGCCCAGGGTACACAGCCCATCTCAGGCTTTTGTTTCTCTTTCTCGCTACCTGAGTAAGAACTTCACCTGGATTCCAAAGAGCAATCCCTCTTGTGGGCTCCAAACAAGGATCCCAGACTCTGCCGCCCACCCCAAGCAAAACTGTTCATGTCATGGTTGAAACTCAGAACACCTCTGGCGTTGCTACCCTGAGAGCACAGCCACTTTGAGGGGAAAATCTAGACTGAGATGAGCTTTGGGAGATGTTACAGGGACCCAGGTCCCTGAGTTACATAGGGAATCCCCCTAGATCTATAAAAATGAAATACTAATGGCTGATATTTATATAGCAATTACTGTGTGTCAGTCACTTCAATTACTGTGTGTCAGTATAGCAATTACTGTGTGTCAATTAAACTTCATATTAACTCACTTAATCCTCACATAAACCTTGTAAGGGGGAAGGTACCATTTTTATCCCCATTTTACAGGTGAAGAAGCTGCAGCACAGAGAGGTTAAGCAACATTCCTAAATTTGCACAGCTTATAAGTGGTAGAGTTGGGATTTGAACCCAGGTTCTCTGGTTTCAGGGCTTATAGTTCTTAACCACTGACATATCCTAGAGGAAATACCTACTGAGGTGGCCACTTTTCCTGTAATAACTCATTTCACCCTTGGACTTGCCCTACAAAGTAAGGTTGAGTTTGGCTGTGAGAGACAGAAAAATCCAAAAAAGAAGTTGGTTTCTACTTTATACAGATGTAACTTGGAGGTTGTACGGAGGATCCAGGGTCAACTGAGACTCAGGCTTCTCCTCTGCTGTGCTGCCATCCTCGTCATGTGGTGTCTTCTCATTGAACAGGATGACTGCTTGAGTTCCAGCCATCACACCTTCAACCCAGTTTTTAGGAAAAAGAAAGGGACAAAATAGAACTAACCTCCTTCTTTTAAGGACACTTCTTGAAAGTTTCATAAGATATTCTACTTGCATCCCTTTGAGCAGCACTTAGTCACATGACCACACTTTGGCCTGGAAATAGTCTTTATTCTAGAGGGTTATATGTTCAATGAAAAAATCAGTTCTATCATTAAATTTAAAAGGGAGAATAGATACTGGGAACATTCAGCATCATCACTGTGTTTTTTACAGATAAAGAAACTGAAGCTCAGAGAGGTGAACGACCTTCTGGCGGTCACACAGCCAGGAAGAGGTGGAGCCTGGATCTTCTGCCCCTGGGCCCTTTGGAGCAGGTGGGCTCCAAAGATATACTCTGCCGATTTCCTAAGGGGTGAGGAGGGCTGTGGATATGTGCGTAACCCCCTCTCCAGGCCCCAGGAACACCCAGTGCCCAGGTCCTGCCAGCCAGGCAACCTTGTGCCTGCAAGCCCTGGCAGCCTGTCCGGGCCCAGATCCATCACCCCGGCACCAACATGCCCTGGGCCTGACTCCATCCATCCCTCTAATGCCGCATCGACTGTGCTCGGGCACGTTCCTGAGGCGGCCTCAAGAGCGCTGAATAATTCAGTTCTGCGTAATGGGATAATGAATTTACTGACAACCCAGTGTGGTCTCGGTACTTACATTTCAAGAAATACTGACTCCCTAGGCCTGCTCTGCAGGCTGGAGACGTACACGTGCCAAGAAACTGTTGCCTTTACTTGCCTCGTGGGGTTCAGGCTTGACTGAATGGAGACCCTACTCTGGTCTCACTGATTCTTAAACTGCTTCGGCTAGTGGGGAGCCTGGGGGTAGGGGGACTGCCTGGTTGGAACTTTGGGGCGAGGTGGAAGTGGAATCACAGACGCTTGGACATGCAGAGCTGGAAAGGACCCCTTGGTCCTGCATACCCATTTCACGAACCGGGAAACTGAGGTTGTGGCAGGGACGGGCCTCTGCTCCTGCACACTGTGTTCTGTGGCTGGGAACGCCGGGGGTGCCTCCGGGCTCTGGGGAGGAGGCCTGCTTGTTTTCCTTCTAACCCGCTGTTTTCCCCGTCCCCCCAGCTGCTGAAGGGTTGCTGCTAATGACTCCCAGCTGCCCCTTCGCTGGAGGCGAGCCCTCAGCCAAACGAGAGGCGTCCCCCGGAAGGCCGGCCCACCCTGCCTTCCTTTCCCGACCTGGGCAGATGATGGCTGATGACCGGCTGACGTGGTGCAAAAGGCCACCCCAAGCCTCAAGGTAGGACAAACTCTGTG
Organism: Balaenoptera musculus; assembly: GCF_009873245.2. Lineage (NCBI taxonomy): Eukaryota > Metazoa > Chordata > Mammalia > Artiodactyla > Balaenopteridae > Balaenoptera > Balaenoptera musculus. The sequence goes on along the minus strand of NC_045800.1, from coordinate 59,708,422 downwards.
ATGCTATTAGGGGTCCGATATCCTTGGTGGGACTGCGGCTTGACCCCAGCTGAGACTGCGTTCTGGCTTAGCTTTTACCCCTTCCCTATCCTGCTTCCCTCACTCCCTTTCTCCTCGGGGCCTTCCCCCACCCCATAAATCATCTGAATGGGAATCCCTGACTCAGGCTCTGCTTCTGGGGAACGCTCCTGAGACAGCCGCGTTTCCTGGTCTGAGCCCTCCTTTCCGAGGACTCCTCCCAGAGCACTAAGAAAGGCTCAGGGCCGGGAATCCTTGCCGCTGGCTCTGCTGTGTGATGGTGAGGAAATCACTTCTCCACCCTGAGCCTCAGTTTCCCCTTTTGTATGGCTGGGGTTGGGAGAGCCTCTCTCAGGTCCCTTCCAGCTCTGAAGGTCTGTGATATGACCTGAGGTGCCAGGAAGCCTCCTCCTTTCTTAACTAGCGCCACATGTGCATGGAGTCCTACCATCGGGGACTTTTCTCTGAAGGCTTTTTCAAAATGCAAAAGCATCTGAGATGAGAATGAGTTTCACGTTAGGTGATCATGCTGCAGGGCAGACTCTCTAAAGGTGGGATCCTTGGGTCACCTGAATCCATCACCTGAAGGGGACTGCCTGGTTGGAACTTTGGGGCGAGGTGGAAGTGGAATCTCAGAAGCTTGGACATGCAGAGCTGGAAAGGACCCTTTGGTCCTGCATACCCATTTTACGAACCGGGAAACTGAGGTTGTGGCAAGGACGGGCCTCTACTCCTGCACACTGTGTTCTGTGGCTGAGAACGCCGGGGATGCCTCCGGGCTCTGGGGAGGATACCTGCTTGTTTACCTTCTAACTCGCTGGTTTTCCCCGTCCGCCAGCTGCTGGAGGATTGCTGCTAATGACTCCCAGCTGCCCCTTTGCTGGAGACGAGCCCTCAGCCAAATGAGAGGCGTCTCCCGGAAGGCCGGCCCACCCTGCCTTCCCTGACTTGGGCAGACTGCAGCCAATGACCGGCTGATGTGGTGCAAAAAGGCCACTGTTGGGGACTACCCTTGAGTCCTACCATTGGGAACTTTTCTCTGAAGGCTTTTGCAAAATGCAAAAGCATCTGAGATGAGAATGAGTTTCACGTTAGGTGATCATGCTGCAGGGCAGACTTTCTTAAGGTGGGATCCTTGGATCACCTGAATCTATCACCTGAAGGGTGCTTATTATTAATATTTCCCTTCCCTTCTTCGTATTTCTTTGAATGTGGTATGTGATGTCTGGAGCTGCAGCAGCTATCTTTCAGTCATGAGGAAACAGCATGAGATGTAAACAATAAGCTAAGGAGAGTGAAGCAGAAATATAGAAAGAAACTGATTTTCAATGGCATTTCTGAATCATTGCACAAAAACTGAAAACTACCTGTAGAATCTCAGTATGTGAAAATAATTGTCTTTATTGCTCAAGCAAGTCCTGGTTGAATTTTCTGTTATTTGCAGCCCAAAGCATTCCAAACAAATCAACAGTCTTTATCTCACTGAATCATAATAATAGTCTTTTTAAAAATTTATTTATTTATTTATTTATTATTTTTGGCTGCATTGTGTCTTCATTGCTGCGCATGGGCTTTCTCTAGTTGCGGCGCGTGGGGGCTACTTCTCATTGCGGTGGCTTGTCTTGCTGCAGAGCACGGGCTCTAGGCATGCAGGCTTCTGTAGTTGGGGCACACAGGCTCAGTAGCTGGGGCACACAGGCTTAGTTGCTCCGTGGCATGTGGGATCTTCCCAGACCAGGGCTTGAACCCGTGTCCCCAGCATTGGCAGGCGGATTCTTAACCACTGCGCCACCAGGAAAGTCCATAATAACCATCTTTTAAAGTAGGGATTATTATTATTGGCTCAGAGAGGTTAAGTGACATAGCTAAGGTCACACAGCTGACAAAGGGCAGCATCCTTTTGGGCTGGAGCTTTCAGGTTGGGAGGAATTTTGATTATTGATGAAAATTTAATTCCTGTCTCTGTTGTGTGTGTCCTATTGTAATCTAACCACTGGGAATAATCTCCTTCCTTCTCCATTCTTGTCTTTGGTCATTCTCTCCCTATCCATCCCACCCTAGGTCTCAGCTTAGAGACTCGACAAAGGTCCCTTGTGAGGTGGGGAGAAGGAGGTGGCAGGTAGCCACCGTCCATTCCTTCATGGAGTTTTCCAGATGAGTGTGGCCACATTCTGGTACCAAGGACGAGTGGAAGGCTGAGCCCGTTTTGGAGTGATTCTGGCCTCTAAGCAGCCCTAGACTCCTGTGTGGGGGTTACAGTGAAAGAGGGAAAGAACGCAGACAGAAATAGACAGACAGAGGGATGGAAGGAGAGGGAGAGAGAGGCAGAAGTCGAGGAGGAGGAGGGCGAGAGGAAGGGAGAAGAGAAGAAGGACAGGTCTTAGAGATAAACGTTGAGACAAACGTGACAGTGAACCTCAAGTCAGACACAAGCTAGTCCATCACCCTGCCCTCGCCCCCGTGCCGCAGCTGCAGCCTCTTCACTGCGTAATGGAGTAGACTGGGGCACCGGCCTCGCAGGGAGGTCGGCAGGGACGGATGGCTCAGCACGGACCTGGAGCAGGCGTTTCGCCAGTGGGTGCTTCTGCCCCACCCAGACTGGTCTGATGGTTTGGTTGCTGCTCTGAAGGTGGAGGGAAGATGATGTGACCTCAGGTGAACCTTTGTCTCACCTCTTCTGGAGAGCAGTGGCCTCTTGGAGAAAGGGGAGCAGCGTTTGTGTGTATGTGTATGTGTGTCCCAGACTAGGTGCTTTCAGGTTATCAGAAGGCTGTGTATTTTGCTTGATGGGAAAGTGGCCTCCTGGACTAACAACAATACCAGAAACGCATTTGCCTCCTGACCAAGAGGGTGGGGTGGGGTGAAGATTTTTAAGGAGCCGTCAGAAGGAAGGGAATTGGGGAGCCACAGCTGGGGTTAGCTGGGGGGAGAGTCACTGCTCCAGACCCCGAGACTGAGCTCCCAAACCTCGGGGGTGGATGTGTGTGTGTGGGGAGCCCTCTCTGAGGGGCCTCCCGTCTGCCCCAGATTAATGAGGAAGGCAGGGACAGAAATGGCCCCAGACTAAGGACGAAAAGAAGGATCTCTGAGTGGCGGGGTGGAGGGGGCATGAATTGGGAGATTGGGATTGACACGTATACACTAATATGTATAAGATAACTAGTAAGAACCTGCTGTAAAAAAAATAAAATAAAACTCAAAAACCAAAGTATTCATTAAAAAAAAAAAAAAAAAAAAGAAGGATCTCTGTCAGGAAAACAAAGCACCTGTGGGTGGTGGGGAGCAAGGAGCCCAGGGATCGCCTTTGGCTTGGGTGCTCTCTGGGCAGAGTCTGACCTCCAGGGCCTGGCGTGGATCCTCAGCTGAATGAGTGAGCCCTGGGCTCCGCCAGGCCCGGAGGCTGTGAGCAAGGATGAAGGGAGCGGTACTTCAGCATCAGCCGGGAGCTCAGGGCTGGGGCAGGAGGGGGTAGCTCCTCTCCCTGGCTCACGCCCTGCTCACCTGGCTAACTCCTCATGCCTGTCAGGGAGGCAGGCAGTGCTGTCTCCCCCAGGCCCGATGTGCCCCTGACTGAGCCGGTGCAGTGGCTTAAAAATGTGACTGAATCCTTAGACCCTCCTCTCATCAGGAGGTGGGGGTCTGTGTCCCCTCGCCCTGAACTGGGGCAAGCCTCCTTGAACAGAATGTGATGGAAGCGATGTTCTCTGACTTCTGAGCCTGGTTAGAAAAGGCCAGGTAGCATCTCCCAGGTTCTCTTGGGAACTTGCTCTGGGAGCTGTCAGCTGCCCTGTAAGAAGTCCATCTCTGCGGAGGCCACCTTGTGCAGGGATCACAAAGAGTGAGAGAGATGCCTGAGGGGCCCCAACTCATCCATCCCCAGCTGTTTGAGTCTCCCCTGCCCCAGATATCAGACATGTGCATAAGGAAGCCTTTGAGATGACCCTAGTCGCAGCCACCAAATGCCTGCAATGCATGACAGACCCAGAGTGAGAGCTGCCTGCAGTCCAGGCGACCTCCGGATTCATGAGTGGAAGACAAGATCATATATGAGTTTCCTAGGGCTGCCTAGGTAACAAATGGCCACAAACTGGGCAAAACAACAAAAATTTATTCTCTCAGAGTTCTGGAGGCTAGGGTCCAAAATCGAGGTATTGGCTTGTTCCTTGTGAGGGCTCTGAGGGAGAATCTGTTCCCTGCCTTTCTCCTAGCTTCTGGTGGTTGTAGGCAGTGCTTGGCTTTCCTTGGCCTGTAGGTGCATCACTCTGGCCTCTGCCTCCATCTTCGCATTGTGTTCTTGCTGTGTCTCTGTGTCCAGATCTCCCTCTTCTTATACAGGACACCGTCACATTTGATTAGGGGCACCTGTACTCTGTATTATCTCATCTTGACTAATTACATCTGCAATGACCCTATTTCTCAAATAAGATGACATTCTGAAGTACTGAGGGTTAAGACTTTAACATATCTTTTGGGGGGACGTAATTCAACCCATGACATATAGGTATCATTTTAAGCCACTATTTTGAAGTGATTAGTTATGTAACAGTAGTTACTCAGAACATGAGAATTAAAGGATGGCTAGGGAAGTAACTAAAACATCAGTGGAAATGTAATTTACCAGAGCATCCTTCTAGGAGGCTACTGTATGTGGTTGGGATAATTGATTTTCTAAGTAGCTTGGGGTCGGGTCTGGATCCTCCCTACAAAAGATGGATGTTCCAGCAACAACATGTGCTTGAATAATAACAGACAGCTTCCCTAAAGCCTTCTAATGTGGGAAAAGAGCTTGAGTTTCGCTTTGTATTCCTCCCCCTTAAATAAATGTTGAATATTTACTTAAAGAGAATCAATGTGATTATTAGAGTGTTCCTGGCCTCCATATATCTCAGCATGGCCTTGTTTACTAACACCTACCCCGTCAGAGCACTGGTTAACCGTGGGCTACAGTTGCCTGGTTAAGTGTCTGGTTTCTCCATAGACTGGAAGCAACCCTAAGAGCAGGGACAGGCTATGTCTTGTTCTCTCCTGAATCCCCAGCACAGTTCTTGGCACATAGTAGGTGCTTAATAGTTAGTCTCTGAAAGCATGGATGTTGGAAAAGGAGCAAAGGGACTTAAAATCTATATGATGATGAAAGGTATACAAATATATCAGCTACAGAACATCTAAGGATGCTAGAAAAAAATATTTTTGAAATTTGAAATTCTTTTCTGTTAATGGAAGAGCCTATAAGCAAATAAGGGAATTATGAGAGGCCAGGAACAAACTGGAAACATCAGTCCAGGGAAGTAAAGACTGCTGGACACCCTGAGGACTTCTACCTTGTTGGGCAGCCTACAACTTCCACACCTTGAGCTTCTGTGGCACAAGAAAGACAAGGAAGAAGCAAGGGATGATAAACATGACCAGGAAGATTTGAAAAAGAACCAGACAGAGGTTCTAGGAATTTAAATATATCACATACGAAATTTAAAACTCAATAGAACAGTTAAATAGAATAGACACTGCTGGAGAGGGAATTAGTAAACAGGAAGATAGATTTGAAAAATTATACATAATGCAGTACAGAAAGAAAAATGAAACTATGAAGAAGAGATTAAGAGACATGGAGAGTGGAATGAAAAGCTCTAATATATGTCTGATCAGATTTTTGGAAAGTGATTATAGGAATAATGGGAGAGAGGTATTATTCAAAGAGATAGCAGCTGAGAATTTTCTATGATTATTAAAAAATATGAATCTTCAGATTCAGGAATTCCAGTGAATCCCAGAAAGTGTAAATAAAAAGAAGTCCATACATAGATATGTCAAAATCAAATTAAAGAATATCAAAGACAAGTAGAAAAAAAAAAAAGACAAGTAGAAGATCTTAAAAATACCCAACAGGAAAAAACTTTGTTGTTCACAACTTCTCTAATAAAATTAGACTAATGGTGATTAGTTATAATAGTATGAATAGTAACAATGAAAAACAGAATAATGATGACTTTAAAGGGCTTTTAAAATTCACACCAACTAGGGACTGTATACCCCAGTCCCTAATAAGACTGAAATAATTTCTTAAAAGATAATTTATCTTTTAAGGATAAATGTAGATCCTAAGTATGTACTAAAGAAAATTGAAAACATATATTCATACAAAAACTTGTACACAAATGTTTATTGCAGCATTATTTATAATAGTGAAAAAGTGGAAACAACCTAAATATCCACCAACTTATGAATGGATAAACAAAATGTGGTATATCCATACAGTAGAGTGTTACTTGCCATAAAAAGGAATGAAGTTCTGATCCATGCAACAACATGGATGAACCTTGAAAACATTATGCTAAGCAAAAGAAGTCAGACACAAAAGTTCACAAATTGTATGATTTCATTTATATAAAACGTCTAGAATAGGCAAATCGATAGAGACAGAAGGTAGATTCGTGGTTGCCAGAGGCTGGAGTGACATGTGTGGAATGGGGTTTCTTATAAGTACACTAAAACCACTGAATTGTACACTTTCAAAGGGTGAATTTTATAGTATGTGAATCATATCTCAATAAAAATGCAAAAAATAAGAATAAGGGTAGAAATAAGGACGTTTTCACTTACAGGCATACCTTGGAGATGTTGCAGGTTCGGTTCCAGGCCACTACGATAAAGCAAATATTGCAATAAAGCAAGTCACAGAAAGTTTTTTGTTTCCCAGTGCATATAAAAGTTATGTTTTGGGAATTCCCTGGCGGTCCAGTGGTTAGGACTCGGCACTTTCACTGCTGAGGGCCTAGGTTCAATCCCTGGTTGGGGAACTAAGATCCCACAAACTGCGTGTCGTGGCCAAAAAAAAAAAAAAAGTTATGTTTACACTATACTATGTTCTGTTAAGTGTGCAATAGCATTATGTCAAAAAAGTGTACATAGCTTAATTAAAAAATATTTGTTGCTAAAAAATGCTAACCATCTTCTGAGCCTTCAATGAGTTGTAGTAGTAGGTTGTAGTACTACTTAGTAGTACTAAGTTGTAGTACTCTACAACTTACTTACTACTAAGTTGTAGTAGTAAGTAAGTTGTAGAGAGCACTGATCACAGATAAGCATAGCAAATATAATAATAGTGAAAAAGTTTTAAATATTGTGAGAATTACCAAAATGTGACACAGAGTGATGAAGTGAGCAAATGCTGTTGGAAAAATGGCACAGATAGACTTGCTTGACGCAGGGTTGACACAAACCTTCAATTTGTAAAAAAAACCACAGTAATGAAGCACAATAAAATGAAGCTCAATAAAAGGTATGTCCGTTTACTATAACTGAGAGAATTTATAAACAACAGACCCCCATTCAAGGAGTTTCTGAAGGATGAGCTTGAGAAGAAAAATGATCTGAGGAAAAAAGTCTCAGATACCAGAAGTGATGATGAATTGAGAAATAATAAAAATATGGGTAAATCTAAACAAACACACTGATTGTCCAAAACAATGTCTGTTCTGTGAGGTTAAACAGGAGATGGAACTAAAAGCCTGGACCGTAAGTATAATAAATGGAATTAAAGCTTTCAAAGCACTTTGCATTGTTCAGGAGAAGGGTAAGATATTGATTAACTTTAGACTAAGTTAAGTTAGGTAATAATTTCAAAATGCTAAGTCACCAATAAAAAAAAAATAATAGAATGCCTATCCTCTACACAGTAAAAGGGGGAGAAATGGGATGAGTAAAAAACCTCAATTCAAAACAATGCAACAAAGAAGATGAAAATAAATCCTTAGGAAGCAGGACATATTAAAATAAAAACAAAACAAAAACAAGATCATAGAAATAAAGTCAAATATATTTGTAAGCTCTATAAATATATATAGACTGAACTCTCCAGTTAAAATTATATACTCTCAGATTGGATTGAAAAAAGAATAGCCAAATGTTGCTTACATGAGACACGTCTAAAAGAGATAAAAAATTGTAAGTAAAACAGTGAAAAAAAATCAGAAAAATACTAACCAAAAGAAAATTAGCATAGTTATATTACTATCAGACAAAATAGAATTTAAGGCAAAAAGGCATCATTAGAGATATAGAGGGTCAATGTATGAAATTTAAATTTACCAGGAGAAAATAGTAGTTCTAAATTCATGGATACCTAATAATGTAAGTCCCTTATCAGATATATGACTTGAAAATATTTTTTTCCCATTCTGTGGGCTGTCTTTTCACTTTATTGATGGTGTCCATAGAAGCACAAAAGTTTTCAATTTTAAGTTCAATTTATCGATTTTTTTTCTCTTTTTTCTCATGCTTTTAGGGTCATATCTAAGAATACTTTGCCAAATCCAAGATCACAAAGATTTAACCCTATGTTTTCTTGTAAGAGTTTTATAGTTTTAGCTCTTACATTTAGGTCTTTGATCCATTTTGAGTTAATTTTTGTGTATGGTGTGAGGTAGGGTTCAACTTCATTCTTTTGCATGTGGATATCCAGTTGTCCTGGCATCATTTGTTGAAAAGACTATCTTTTCTCCATTGAATGGTCTTTATACCCTTGTCTTTACACCCTTGTCAAAAGTCAGTTGACCATAGATATATGGGTATATCTGTACTTTCAATTTTAGTGCACTGATCTATATATCTATCCTAGTGCCAGTACCACACTAGCTTGATTACTGTTGCTTTGTAGCAAATTTTGAAATCAGGAAGTGTAAGTCGTCCTACTTTATTCTTCTTTTTCAAGATTGTTTTGGCTATTCCTGGTCCCTTGTAATTCCATGTAAATTTTAGAATCAGCCTGCCAGTTTTACAAAGAAGTAGCTGGGATTCTGACAGGGATTGCATTGAATCTGTATTCAAGTCTCACATCTCTTTGCAAAGTGAGCATATCTCCAATCAGCTGGTCCACGAGAGTAGGACCAAAGGACGTTCCTGACCAGGCTGGTCTGGTGTGCCCCCATGTATGTGTCCTCAAGAAGCTACGTTCAGTGTGGGTATCCCTGGGACTGAATGCGTGCAGTAGGAGTGTAAATGACTGATATAGGAACCCAACTCTTCAAGACCTTTCCAAGGTTGTCCTCATGACTGTAGTAATGGATGATCTTAGGTTGGGTCCCCCAAGAAGCAGAACTTGAGGCGAGAATTCGCGTGAAAGTAGTTTTGTGGGAGGTGGTCTCAGGAAGTTCTGGAAGGGGAGTGAGGAAGGTGTCCAAGGAGGGGAGAGAAGTCAGGAGTGTGTGCCTAAATGAGCAGGTCGTTGCTATGGGCATCTGGGGCTCCATCCCGCTGAGGACCTCTGTGAGAGGGTAGAGAACAGGGTTTCTCAACCTCAGCACTGTTGACATTTTGGGCTGAATAATTATTGGTTGTGGGGTGCTGTCCTGGGTGTTGTTGGATGTTTAGCAGCATCCTGGCCTCTACCAGATGCCAGTAGCAACCATCCAACCAAAATGTCTCCAGATATTGCTGAATGTCTCCTGGGGGTGCAAAATTGTACCTGGTTGAGAATCACTGGTATAGATGTGTCTCAGAATTGTCCCATCCAAGAGGGGAGAAGGTAGGGGGGATATATACACCAACTCCCAGTCATCGTTGTTAAGGCTGCTTCTGAAGGTGTCAAATCCCTGCACTTCTGGCCTGTCCTGAGGGTCTCCCGAGTCCTAGGCCAGAGAAAGCTCTCAGGCAGCAGAGAAACTGCCCATAGTGAGAAGCCTCCAGCATGCGTGGAAATAACGAGGGCTGCAGGGATGTGGGCCCCCACAGTGCAGCTACCTGGATTATGCTGTGTGAGGCTTTGGAGACCCCAGCTCCTTCCCAGATCTGCAGCTTGGCCTGGACTTCCACGTTCCTGGGGCTTTGCGGGTTCCACTGCATCAGTGTGTTGAAACCAACCCACCCCCGAGCAAGGCTTTAGCCCCTCAGCTCACTTCCTAGTCTCTGCATCTGTCACTGCTCCTGCAGGATGAGGAAAGATGACTTGAGAAGACTGATAGACAGAAATGACCTAAGTGATGTTTCCCCAGGTGGAAGGCACTGGTGGGAAAGTTGCTCACAGAATTCCCCGCCTCTTCCTGTCTCAGCTCCTTGCACCCACTAGAGACGCTAAGGATGTTCTCCTTTTTCAGTATGCTGTGTGACTTTGGGCAATCACACCTCCTCTCTGGGCCTCAGTCTTCCTTCTATAAAAAGCACGGGTCTGCTGGGGGTGGACCAGATGACCTTGAAATGTCCTTCCATCTCGAGTGGCTGCTGAGAGCCCTGGGAGGCGGTGGGGAGTCACCAGGCAGCCAGAGCCTGGGGGCCGGCCAGAAAATGTGACAGCTCGGCCCCCAGTGGTGTTGCTGGCCTCTGATCTCTACTGTGTGCCCGATACTCTGGGTCTGGTCACAGCCCACTGCGGCCCCTCGCTCACTCAGGAACATCTGCTACAGCATTTACCACGTTAATAGATTAGCTTTGAGAATCGGGCAGGTGTTTTCCACCCAAGCCAGAAAACATCAAAATCAGATTGCTCTCCAAGACTTTCCACACAGGCAATCGAGTTAGAATGACTCGTACGGTCTAACAGATAATAAAACACACATAACATTTGCTTTAAGGTACAGGCAGGGGTATTTTGTCCCATGCTTAGGAGAAACAAAAACTCACTCTATTTGGGAATAGGGTAATTGAATACAGATGGGAGGAGGTAAATGAAAGAATTTAGCAAATATCTCAGTGGAATAGCTAATGGGAATGAGACAGAATAGGAAATTAAAAATTATTCGAAGCAGATGGACCATTCTTTGAGTTTTTAAAAATTTATTAGGGCCGCGAAAAAATGTGTCTGTTTATTTTCTACGGCCATGAAATTAATGACTTGGTGAGTTTTGCTTGTGCAATTTTATGACTGCCATGTCATCTGTCATAATTTGGGGGCTGTTTGATATAGATTTATGAATGTCCCCACCCCCGCACCCCTCCCTGATTTATTGGCGTGGATCAGACATGAATTAGGCTGTCCCCTATCAAGGGAGCAACGCCAATGGCAGCGTAACCCCACAGGCCCTGGGTGGGGGGCCTTGGGGGATTCTCAGCCCAGAGGTGAGTGGAAAAGCCATGGAGGGGCTGTGGGAAAGGGGTAGGCCTGACCTGGCTGAACTTCCTCTGCAGGGATGACCCCAGCCTGCCCGGGCTGGGGAGGAGGTATTGGGAAGGGGTTTCTTGCAAACTATGGGGAGCAGGAAGCCAGCCCGGGCTGCTTGTGCTGGGCTGGGAGTGAGGTGAGGGCTGTTGCTGCTGCTTCAGCCCAGCCCAAGGGCCACCTGGCTTCCTGTCCCTTCAGCCCCCATAGCTGGGCTCATCTGTCTCCAGACCTGAAGCTCAAGGAAGGAGAAGAAAATTCACCAATTGGGAATCTGTGTGCCTGGCTACCTGCTGGGGGCTTACGTGCATCCTCTAGATGGTGGTTAAAATAGGGCTTTACAACCAGCAGATTTGGGTCCAGTTTCGCTCTGATTCTTCCCAGCTGTGTGGCTTTGGGCTGCTTACTACCCTCTCTGAACTTCTTTCCTCCTCTGTAAAGTGAGAATAGAAATGCCTAATGGAAGGGATGTTTTGAGGCTCAAAAGAGATAATGTAACATCCCAGCACATAGCAATGTGCTGGTAAATGGTAACTCTTATTATTATTAATAAGCATCTTGAGGTGGATATTATTATTTCCACCTGACAGATGGGGACACGGAGGCTCAGAGAGGTTAAGTGATCTGTCTGCGGTCACACGGTTAAAGGGATGGAGCTGGGCTTTCCGCATGGATTTGCTCTTTCTTCCATAACTCTGACACCCAGCCTATTCTGAACTGAGAAACTCCAGACCCCTGGGGGCACAGTTCAGGGCTACGGACTCATGACTGTGTTCTCTGCTTTCTCTGCCTGGGCCTGGCCTATTCCCTGCCTGGCCTAGGTGTCCACTACAAACTTAGTCCTGGTGGTCAGTCCCTTCTGCTGCTCGGGCTCCCTATGGGAACAGAGAGCCTCTTCTACACCCCATCGCTGGGGTAGCTGGGCACCTTGTCTAGGTGTGGGTGGGAGAGTCTGTCCATCCTCAGGACCAGGCACATCCCAATCCCTTACCTCCCTCCCCCGACGCAGCTCCCGGAGGGCGCTGCAATGAGTGGAGCTCGAGGGCCCCTCAGGCTAGGGAGTTCTCTAAGGGCAAATCCCTGCCCTGGCCTGATGTCACGGTATGTGGTGTGTGGCCTCTGGACAGGCTGCGGGTAGCTTTGAGTCCCGCCTGAGCTCTCTTCTCTTTAGCCCCACCTGTTCCCAAAGTCCAGGCCCTTTCATGCCTCTCTCAGCACCTCCAAATTACTAACAGTAATAACTCCTATTTCCCGAGCACCTGTGAAGGGCCAGGCCCTGTGCAAAGTGACTTGTTCTTTCAGTCAGCCATTTATCCCTCCATTGTTTCAATATTTATTGAGTGATTTCTGTGTGCCTGGCACTGTCCCAGCACTGGGGATACAGCAAAGAATAAAACAGATATGGTCCCTGCCCTCACTGAACTTACATTCCAGTAGGGAAGATAGGCATTCGGTAAACATATTGCTCTCTAATGTGTTAGGTAGACGTAAGGGCTTTGAAGAAAATTAAAGCAGGGTAAAAGATAGGAAAGGAGGTGGTGGGCGATGAGTGGTAGTAAGTGGTGGTGTCTTTTTTTTTCTTTAATGTGTACACTTTATTGACCTGGTCTCAAGTCAGTGTACAGGTAAGCCCTGGCTACCTTCGCACCTCAACCCGCTCCCAGGGGGACCAAGAGCCTTCACACATCTCAAGTTGGGGGACAAAAAGGGGGGCCGCGATGGCTGACCATTCAAAATAAAACAAACAAAAAGAACAAGTATTAAAGCGAAGATTCAAAAAAAAATTTTGGAGTACATAATTTCCGCAAAAGCAGTGCTATCACCCTCCCCTGTGTGGACTCGGGCGAGGACTGGCCCTTCTCAGGGAGAAGCGGGGCAGCTTTTGGGAAGGCAGGGGACTTCCTGTAACAATGCATCTCATGATATTTGGAATGACTATTAAAAAAAAAAAAAGAACAATGTACAATCAAAGACCTCGGCTACCTTGTAGAACTTTGGGGATGCTCCATCCAACCAACTGCTGTCACCTTCACCGTTCCAGTTTTTAAATCCTGAGTCAAGCGCACACACACACACACACATACACACACAAATCAAAAAAGACCAAAAAAACCCCACCAGATAAAGCCATGCCAGTCTCATCTCGTTTTCTGCACGAGTTAGGTTTTGTCAAGAAAAGGGTGTAACGCAGCTAACCGTCCACCTAGAAGCATTTGCGGTGGATGATGGAGGGGCCAGACGCATCGTACTCCTGCTTGCTGATGCGCATCTGCTGGAAGGTGGACGGCGAGGCCAGGATGGAGCTGCCGATCCACGCGGAGTACTTGCGCTCAGGGCGAGCGATGATCTTGATCTTCATTGTGCTGGGAGCCAGGGCGGTGATCTCCTTCTGCATCCTGTCGGCGATGCCTGGGTGCATGATGGTCCCGCCAGACAGCACCGTGTTGGCATAGAGGTCCTTGCGGATGTCGACGTCACACTTCACGATGGAATTGAAGGTAGTTTCGTGGATGTCACAGGATTCCATGCCCAGGAAGGAAGGCTGGAAGAGAGACCCCTCAGGGCAGTGGAACCGCCCGTTGCCAATGGTGATGACCTGACCATCGGGCAGCTCGTAGCTCTTCTCCAGGGAGGAGCTGGAGGCCGCGGTGGCCACCTCCTGCTTGAAGTCCAGGGCGACGTAGCAGAGCTTCTCCTTGACGTCACGAACGATTTCCCGCTCGGCCGTGGTGGTGGAGCTGTAGCCACGCTCCGTGAGGATCTTCATGAGGTAGTCCGTCAGGTCCCCGCCAGCCAGGTCCAGACGCAGGATGGCGTGGGGGAGGGCGTACCCCTAGTAGATGGGCACCGTGTGGGTGACCCTGTCACTGGAGTCCATCACGATGCCAGTGGTGCGGCCAGAGGTGTACAGGGATAGCACAGCCTGGATGGCCACGTACATGGCTGGGGTGTTGAAGGTCTTGAACATGATCTGGGTCATCTTCTCACGGTTGGCCTTGGGGTTCAGGGGGGCCTCAGTCAGCAGCACGGGGTGCTCCTCGGGGGCCACACGCAGCTTGTTGTAGAAGGTGTGGTGCCATATCTTCTCCGTGTCCTCCCAGCTGGTGACGATGCCCTGCTCGATGGTGTACTTGAGGGTCAGGATGCCTCTCTTGCTCTGGGCCTCATCACCCACATAGGAGTCCTTCTGGCCCGTGCCCACCGTCACGCCCTGGTGCCGGGGTTCCCCCACGATGGAGGGGAAGACAGTCCGGGGAGCATCGTCGCCCGCGAAGCTGGCCTCGCACATGCCAGAGCCGTTGTCGACCAGGAGTGCAGCAATATCGTCATCCATGGCGAACTGTGGGGAGAACAGGACCATGAGCCGGGTGTCAGGTGGGCCGCCCTCGCTCTCGCCCTACCCACTTCCCTGGTGTCTGTTTTAGATAAGCTGGTCTAGGAAGGCCTCTCTGACATGGTGACATTTTTTTAATATATAATTTTATTTATTTATTTATTTTTAAAATTTTATTTATTTATTTTATTTTTGGCTGCGTTGGGTCTCCGTTGCTGCACAGGGGCTTTCTCTAGTTGCGGTGAGTGGGAGCTACTCTTCCTTGCAGTGTGCGGGCTTCTCGTTGCAGTGGCTTCTCTTGTTGCGGACCATGGGCTCTAGGGTGCAGGCTTCAGTAGTTGCAGTACGCGGGCTCGTAGTTGTGGCTTGCGGGCTCTAGGGCGCAGGCTCAGTAGGTGTGGCTCACGGGATTAATTGCTCCGTGGCATGTGGGATCCTCCTGGACCAGGGATCGAACCCATGTCCCCTGCATTGGCAGGTGGATTCTTAACCACTGTGCCACCAGGGAAGCCCTGTGGTAACATTTTGAGCTGAGACCGGAAGGAAGTGAGCTATGCATATGGATATTCAGGGAGAGACTTTCCAGGTATAGAGAATAGCAAGGGCAAAGGCCCTGAGGTGGGAGGATGGTTGGAGAGTCTGGGAAAAAGCAAGAAAGCCAGAGCAGAATAAATGAGGAGGAAAGTGATTTTAAAGTCCATTATCTCATTTGAACCCTACCACAGTTCCCCAAGGTGGGCGTTATTAACCATAGTTTTACTGATGGGGATACTGAGACTCAGAGAGGTCAGGTCACTTGGCCAAAGTCACACAGCAGAGAAAGCTTCCAGCCCTGCGCCTCTGTGAATTTTTCCTGCTGTACCACATTACTTCTCTGGACATTACAATTGGGTGGCACTGCAGAGTGGGAACAAGGATCCAGAGAGAGGGTGAGAGCTGGAGAAAACTGCAAGGTGGTTTACAGTTCCTGAGATGTCTGGAAGGTGTGGCTCTGAGTGCAGGCAGGGCTTGCTCCTGTGGCCAGGAGGCCCATGGCAGCCTGAGCTGTAAGGATTCTTTAAGGCCGAAGCGCTGGGCTGTGACAGGGCAAGATGGATGAGAGCACTGGGCTTAGTACCCGACTGAATTTCCTGAGCAGTTTTCATCCAGATGGTCTGGGAGAATAAGGTTTAAGAAGATTGATTCCCTGGGAAGGGAGGACAGGAAGGAGAAAGGGCTCCTGGCCTGTCTGCTCCCAGTGGAAACGTCTCTTGTCTTTGAATAAAGGAAACTACTGCTTTGAAAGGTGTGACTGGACGGGCTTAGTGGCTTGTGTGATTTGCAGGCCTCAGGAGTGGGGCAGGAGGACAGGAAAGGGGGTGGTGATGGCTTTCCCGCCTGGGAGGAGGGCAGAGGGGGAGGCGCCCCTCCTTCTGGGCAGGGGCACCTGCATCCCATGCAGTGCTAGGGGTCCACTTGGGTGCAGTCTCCTCAGCCCCGCATAGATTTCTCCATCCCCTGCTTCCTCTTTCACCTCTGAATGACTTCAGGTCTCCTGTTGACTGCAAGTGCTCACAGCTTCATGCCTCCAGGTCTCTTCTCATGCTGAGCCTGGGCTTGGAAGGCCACCATTCTGTGGTGGGGTGGCCAGTGAGGTGGCACTTACTGTGTGTGTGTGTCGGGGGATAAATGATACAGGGAACTGGCATCATGGCAGGAAAACTGGCATGAAAGTTGCAAAAACCTTCTGGGAGAGAAAGGACCAAGACTTGAAGGTATTCAGAACTTTGGGAGTGTGTATGTGAAATGCTGTGAATGTTCTGAAACTAACTTGGTGATGGTTGTACATTTTTGTGACTTGACCAAAAACCATTGAATTGAACACTTACAACGGATGAATCGTGGGATGTGTGAGTTGTATCTCAATAAAGTAATTATTAAAACAACACCAAAAAGACCCAGTGGCAGGGAAGGCTATTGAGGTCCCTGAGATAAAAATCATCGTGGGACAGGCTTGGGACCGGTGGGTCGGCTGGTGGCAGGGGAGGTGGCTCTGTGTGGGGCAGAGAAGGCAGCAGAGACTAAAATCTGCCTCAGTCCAGTTGTTCTGGTTTGTGTCCTGGGATTTTGTGTGTAGCAAATTATTTTTTTTAATATACTTTTAGAAAATTTCAAACAGACGAAGATACCAAAGGATTCATTAAGAAAATGTCAAATGGAACATTTTAAATATCCCCAAAGAGAATAGTATAATGAACTCCTGTGTACCCATCATCCGACTTCAACGATTATCAACTCATGGCCATTTTTTTTTCATTCACATCCCCGTTCACTTCTGCCCTTTCCAGCTTATATATATATATATTTTAAATTTTATTTATTTATTTATTGGCTGCGTTGGGTCTTCGTTGCTGTGTGCGGGCTTTCTCTAGTTGGGGTGAGCGGGGGCTACTCTTTGTTGTAGGGCTTTCTCTAGTTGGGGTGAGCGGGGGCTACTCTTTGTTGCGGTGCGCGGGCTTCTCATTGTCGTGGCTTCTCTTGCTGCGGAGCACGGACTCTAGGTGCGTAGGCTTCAGTAGTTGTGGCTTGCGGGCTCTAGAGCTCAGGCTCAGTAGTTGTGGCGCACGGGCTTAGTTGCTCCGCGGCATGTGGGATCTTCCCGGGCCAGGACTCGAACCTGTGTCCCTTGCATTGGCAGGCAGATTCTTAACCGCTGCGCCACCAGGGAAGCCCACCAGCTTATATTGAAGCAAATCCCACACATCATATCTCATCTGAAAATAACATTATTATACCTAAAAGAATTAATAGTAATTCCTTAAGATCATCAAATATCCAGTCATTATCCAGATTTCCAAATGCTCCATTAATGTCTTATTTTTAAAAATTTTAGTTTGTCTGAGTCAGGATCTAAATAAGGCCACACATTATGATTAGTTGATATATCTCTGAGTCTTTTTTTTTTTTAATAAATAAATTTATTTATTTATTTATGGCTCTGTTGGGTCTTGGTTGCTGTGCGCAGGCTCTCTAGTTGCAGCGAGCGGGGGCTACTCTTTGTTGCGGTGAGTGGGTTTCTCATTGCGGTGGCTTCTCTTGTTGAGAAGCATGGGCTCTAGGCGCGCGGGCTTCAGTAGTTGTGGCATGTGGGCTCAGTAATTGTGGCTCATGGGCTCTAGAGCGCAGGATCAATAGTTGTGGCACACGGGCTTAGTTGCTCCACGGCATGTGGGATCTTCCTGGACCAGGGCTCGAACCTGTGGCCCCTGCATTCGCAGGCAGATTCTTAACCACTGTGCCACCAGGGAAGTCCCATCTGAGTCTTTTTATAATCCATAAGTTCCTCCTCTTTTTTTTTTTTTTTTTTTCTTCTTTCTTGAAGTTGGTTTGTTGAAGAAACTGGATTGTTGTTCAGAAAAGTTTCTCACAGGCTGAATTTTCCAATTGTATGTTTAGCAAGCTCCTCTGGACTCTGAATTTCCTGTAAACTGAAAGTTGGGTCTCGAGGTTTGATCAGGTTCAGTTTTTTTGATTGTTTGTTTTTTTCTGTTTTTGGCAAGGCTATGTCGGTGGTGGTATGTTATTCCATCAGGAGACACATAGTGCCTGGTTGTCTTTCTTTTTGCGATACTCAATGTCTAGATCCATAAATTCATAAGGGGCTGCAAAAACTATCATTATTCCTTCTGCATTTGTTAGCAAAGAGAAACTTCTCCTCACCTACTATTTGGTTTCCCAGTGGTACAATTCATATAGGAAAGGCAGGATAAAGCTGGATTTGTCCTTTTTTCTTCCAGTCTTTAAAAGAACGAGTTAGTTTCCTATCATCTTTCTGAGTTTGTTTGTTTGCTTTTAGTATCATTATGAACTCATAGATTTAAACATATTTGGTGAATTTAAATCCATTGCAGTTAGTTTTATTATTGATGTCTTACTTGTCCCATCTTTGTCCAATGGGAACACTTCAGTTGGCTCCCGAGTCCTTTTGACGCCACCCTAGTGGTCTTTGAAGAGTCCTTGCTGACTGATATGATATGGCTCATCTTGTCCATTCCCTGCCTCAGAATTGGCATCAGCCATTTCCTGTGGGTGAATAAACCTAGGTACGTTTGTGGAGAGGAGCATCCTCTCTTACATCCTGTGTACCATTTTGGCTTGGGCACTGCATGACTCAAAGAGCTCAATCTGGTCCCATTGCTGCGGACAGAGCAAGTGGCCGAGGTCTCAGCGTAAACAGCACTTTCTCAAGAAAGCCCTCAGTGCTCCCCCAGACCACATCAACAGCCCCTCTTTTACATTTCTTATTTTACTCATTTTGGCAACAGTCAACATTCTTGGTTGCAAGCAACAGAAACTACCTCTGCTAACTTAAATGGAAAATGGATTTATTTATTTATTTATTTATTTATTTATTTGGCTGTATTGGGTCTTCTTCTTTTTTTTTTTTTTTTTGTGCGAGGGCTTCCTCTAGTTGCGGCAAGAGGGGGCCACTCTTCATCGCGGTGCGCGGGCCTCTCACTATCGCGGCCTCTCTTGTTGCGGAGCACAGGCTCCAGACGCGCAGGCTCAGTAGTTGTGGCTCACGGGCCCAGTTGCTCCGCGGCATGTGGGATCTTCCCAGACCAGGGCTCGAACCTGTGTTCCCTGCATTGGCAGGCGGATTCTCAACCACTGTGCCACCAGGGAAGCCCGGATTGATTTTTTAAGAAGTATGTATTAGGATGTTGGTTTGGCTGTACTGACAGATAAAGATAGAGCATTTATTTCTCTCTTGTAAAAATGTAAGATGATAGGCAGTTGGAGCAGCGGAGGCTGCAGGGTGACTCTGCTCCTCAGAGTTGTCCAAGGACCCAGGTTCCTTCTGTCTTGTTGCTCTGCATCCTCCATGACAGTGCTGTCCAATAGAATTTTTGGTGATGATGGAGATGTTCTTTACCTGTGCTGTCCAGTACAGTAGCTACTGGCCACATGTGTCTACTGAACACTTGAACGTGGTTAGAGTGATTGAGGAACTGAGCTTTAAATTTTATTTTATCTTAATTAATAAATTTAAATTAATTTAGGCTCATGTGGCTAATGGCTCCAGGGTCAGACAGCATATGTCTAGAAGTTGTCCTCATCTGCCTGGCTGTGAAAGAGACTCTACCAATCTACCTTGTAGATTTCAGGATGGGAAGAAGGAGGAGGGGCAAGCAGCTTCCTTCTGAGGACACACATTAGTTCCTGTCCCTTCCCATTGGCCAGAACTTACAGGGTCAGGCTTTGCTGCAAGGGAGTCTGGGAAATGAAGTCTCTAGCTGGAGAGCAGTTGCTGCTACTAAAAGGAAGAAGAGGGAGAATAGATACTGGTGGACAATTAGAGACAAGGAAACTGGGTAGCTTTAGACTGTTGCCAGGAGGTGGGGACAGCAGAGAATTAGGTTTTGAGGCCTCCAAGGCAGACATCAATCTCAAAATTCTCACTGTGTTGCTGATCCTGTATCTTGCTCACTCCGTGTCTCCTGGGGCACAACTGAGGTGTTAATATTGCCACCCCAAATCTTGCAACAGGATCCCCAAGTTCCACAGCTAGCTGTATGGTCATTTCATTATTTAATCCACAAAAAAAAATCTAGGAGGAAAGAACTATCACTATTCCATCTGCAAATCTCAGCCTCCATCTTCACATCACCTCTTCGTGTCTGACTCGAATCTCCCTCTGCCTCTCTCTCATAAGGACACTTGGCATTGGATTTAGGGCCCACCTGGATAATACAGGATAAGTTCCTCTTTTTAAGGTCCTTAACTTAGTTGCATCTTTTGCCATATAAGGGAATACTCTCAGGTGCTCAGAAAGGACATAGACATATCCTTTTGGGGGTCAGCCTTTATCCCACTACAACCCAACTCACAAACCTGGTAAGTAGGTCCCTGGGTTACACAGTTGCAGACACATGGTGTTTAACGTGGTGGCCCTATTGGTGACAGCAGAGCTGGGATTTGAATCCAGGCCAGCCTGATTCCAAAGCCCACTGTTTCCATCTAGAATTTAACCTCTAAAGGTTTGAGAGTTAGAGCAGTTCAAGAACAGATAGCCGTGGTCAGCCCAACACTGGTTAGATTCACGCTGAAGGCTGGATCTGAAGTTCTCAGCCCGGATGAACTTCTCAGCTCCAGCCAGGATCAGGGGTTTTCTTCTCTGTCTCTCTTCCCCCTCTTACTAGTTCCTCCACTGCACTGGTGGGTTGTGCTGTGCCTCTAAAAGAGAAGAATTCCTCACATCTGTAAAGTGATTTACCCTTTATAAAGCAATTTCATATAATATAAAGTTGAAGACTTTTTTTTTTTTAGAATTGGCGCTACTTATTGTTCTTGATTTAAAAAGCAGAAGAGTTGAGATCCTTCGGTATTTTTAAGGAAAAACAGCCCCCAGATTAAGTTGATTTTGTAGCTGACCCTTGCTTGATTCCTTTTTAGGGTCAGTGGCCTTTGATAGAAAAAAAATACCCTCACCCCTGCAGCCTGAGGAAGTGGAAAGACAAAGGAGGCTTGAGCAGCTCAAGGCAGGAAGAAGGCAGCCCAGCGTGGGAGCTGCTCCCCAGGGCAGGGGGCTGTGGAGAAGGGAGCTGCCCAAAGGCCTTGCTTGCCTCCATGGGGAGGCTGGTTCCAGGCTCTTCAGAGCTGGGTGCCAGGCTGGGAAGCAGTACCCAGGGGACCAGCCCCTGACTGGTTATGGCTGCTTTTCCCCAAATCCTAGCATGTGCACCCTCAAGAGCACTCATGCCCATTCACTGCAAAGCTGCACACATTTCCATACTCAGAACGCATATCGACATGCACTGGTGCACACACACACACACACACACACAGGTCTATTTTTGAATAATACTTGCTAGCACTTATTAGGCACTTACTGTGTACTGGCACCATTTGATCAAGTGCTTTTCATTCATGAATTGGTTTCAGTCATTACTACAACCTTGTAAGATAGGTAATATTATTTTTCCCATTTAACAGATGTAGAAACTGAGGCACAAAGAGACTAAGTCACTTGCCTGAGTTGGATTTGAACCCAGCCCATCTGGGCCTAGAGTCCACACTGCTTCACCCAGGCCCCCATCTACTCTGGTGTGACACATATGCATGTACACACACACACACATTGTGCCACTCACAATGCTACCAGTTTGTGTGCAAATGCACTCTGACACACACACTTACTGCTGACCCTACACGCGCACTCCTGCTGCCCCTCCTGCCTTCCTTCCCCTCCTAGGGACCAGTTTTCTTCTGAAGCCAATGACGGAGGCCCGGCCAGCCGGGTGTCAGGGTCAGGATGGGGGCAGGGTGGCCGCTGACAGGGTGATGGAAAGCAGGAAAGTCACAAATAAGCAAACAGGCCTGCCTGGACACAGCCTCGCAGAGCGTTTCCTGAATGTCCAGGGACATGTTTATTTTTCGACGACTATCCAGAGCCGACCCCAAGTCTTTTCCTTCCGAATGGCCGTCTTGATGGAGCCGTGGTGCTGTGGGTCTGGCTTGCTCAGAGCTGATGTTTACAAATGTCTCTCTTCTCTAACAGAGGCTGGGAGGCCCTCGTGGGGTGGGTCCCGTCTTACTTTTCAACCTCATCCCTCCAACCCCAGGTTCCTGGCTGCTGGCTCTCTGACCCCACACCCTTCAGCCCACTCCAGCCCCCCTTCCTTTGTTTGAGCTGTCCTTTGCCTGGGATGGACAATTCCTGTTTTCTAGGTAAATCCTACTCTCCTTCCTGGGTCTAACTCAAATGACACTTCCTCCAGGAAGCTTTCTAGGATTCTTTCAAGGTATAAGGAATCTCTTCCTTTTCATGGCACTTAAAAAAAAGTTAAATTTTAATTGTGAAAATACACATAACATAAAATTTACCATCTTAGTCATTTTTAAGTGTACAGTTCAATAGTGTTAAGTACATTCACACTGATGTGCAACCATCACCACCATCCATCGACAGAACTCTTTATCTTGCAAAACTGCAACTCAGTCCCCATTAAACAGTACCTCTCCATTCACCTGTCTCCCCAGCCCCTGCAACTACCATTCTACACTCTGTCTCTGTGAATCTGACAACTCTTGGTACCTCATATCAATGGAATCGTACAGTATTTTGTGTGTGTGTGTGTGTGAGACTGGTTTATTTTACTTAGCGTAATGTTCTCAGTGTTTATTCATGTTGTAGCACGCATCAGAATTTCCTTCCTTTTTAAAGGCTGAATAATATTCCATTGCATGTATATACCACATTTTGTTTATCCATTCATCCATCAATGGACACTTGGGTTGCTTCTACCTTTTTGCTATTGTGAGTAATGCTGCTATGAACATGGGTATATATCTCTTTGGTACTTTGTTCTTTTAACACAGCACTTGTTTGTCCATTCATTTGTTGATGGATATTTGACTATTTTCCAGGTTTGACTATTACAAACAAAGCTGCTATAAATGTTTGTCTACAAGTCTTTATATGGACCTATGCTTTCATTTCTCTTGGGCAGATATCTGGGAGTGGGCTGGATATGCTAGGTGTATATTTAACTTTCTAAAGAGACTGTCAAACTGTTTTCCAAAGTGGTCATACCAATTTACATTCCTAGTAGCAATGTATGAGAGTTCCTGTTCCTTCATATCCTCACCAACACTTGGTATGATAAATCTTTTTTATTTGAACTATTTTAATAGGTGTGTAATGGTGTCTCATTGTGGTTTTAATTTGCATTTCCCTATTGACCATTATTTCTCATTTCTCATTATTTTTCACTTCTTTGGGAAAGTGTTCAAATCTTTTGCTGATTATTTTTTTATTGGGCTGTTTGTTTTCTTATCATTGAGTTTTGAGAGCTCTTTGTATATTCTGGATATAAGACCTCTATCATATGTGATTTGTAAACATTTCTCCCAATCTATGACTTGTCTTTTTATTCTCGTAACAGTGTCTTTTGAAGAGTAGAAAAATTTTACTTTGTTGAAGTCCTATTTATTATTTTTTCCTTTACGTATATGCTTTCAATGTCATATCTAAGAAATTTTTGCCTACCCAAAGTGACAAAAATTTCTAGAATTTTTTTTTTCTTCCTTTGGGGCTCCACCTTTTAATTGTCACATTTTAGGGAAGGAATGGAGTAGGTGATGTAATAAAACAAAACAGTAGGCATTTCATCATGATCACACCAAACTGGAAAGCAAAACGTATCACTTGATGGCCTTGGAGGAGTGTATTTATGGAAAACTCCAGGATTCTCTGGAATTCACACTGTACAGGAAGCCCTAGTTTCTCATCTCTCCTTAGCAAGGTAGAGAATAAGAGAGAAAAGAAGTCACTACTGGCAGACCGAGAAGAGGGCAGACTAGTGTCTCTGATAAACCACCTTATTGGGGTTTGGATGCCAGTTTCTTTTACAGCACAGAAAGGGGTTAGAGACGAGGAAGTAAAGTAAAAAGGCCATACGTTTTGCAAATATCCCCTGGAACTGCCAGCCTGGGTGAGGGGATGTGTTAATGTCTTTTTTTTTTTTTTCTTTTTGGCAGCCATCCATGGGTGGGCAGGGTCAGACTGTCTCCCTCTGGGTCCCGACTCCCGGAGGTGGGAGGCAGCGACTGCTGAACCCGAGCGTGGGTGACCGTGGCTCTCCATGTCCTTCCCTGACAGCTTCCGCCCCGCGGGCCAGCGGGCAGCAAGCCCAGCGTGGACGCCCTCCCCACTAGAATTTTTATAGTTTTAGATTTTACATGTTAGTCATGATCTATTTTGATCTAATTTTTTTACATACATATACATAAGTATATATATTCTTTTTTTAGATTCTCTTCCATTATAGGTCATTACAAGATATTGAGTATAGTTCCCTGTGTTATACAGTAGGTCCTTGTTGGTTATCTATTTTATATATGGTAGTGTGTATATTTTAATCCCAAACTCCTAACTTATCCCTCTCCCCTCTTCCTTATTAGTAACTGCAAGTTTGTTTTCTATGTCTGTGAGTCTATTTCTGTTTTGTAAATAAGTTCACTTGTATCCTTTTTTTAAATTCCACATATAAGTGATATTGTATGATATTTGTCTTTGTCTGGCTTACTTCACTTAGTATGGTAATCTATAGGTCCATCCATGTTGCCGCAAATGGCATTATTTCATTCTTTTTTATGGCTGTGTAATATTCCATCGTATATATGTACCACATCTTCTTTATCCATTCCTCTGTCGATGGACATTTAGGTTGCATCCATGTCTTGGTTATTGTAAATAGTGCTGCAGTGAACATTGGGGTGCATGTATCTTTTCGAAATATGGTTTTCTCCAGATATATGCCTAGGAGTGGGATTGCAGGATCATATGGTAGTTCTATTTTTAGTTTTTTAAAAGAACCTCCATACTGTTCTCCATAGTGGTTGTACCAATTTACATTCCCACCAACAGTGTGGGAGAGTTCCTTTTTCTCCACACCCTATCCAGCATTTGTTATTTGTAGACTTTCTGATGATGGCCATTCTGACTGGTGTGAAGTGGTACCTCACTGCAGTTTTGATTTGCATTTCTCTGATAATTAGTGATGTTGGGCATCTTTTCATGTGCCTTTTGGCCATCTGTATGTCTTCTTTGGAGAAATGTCTCTTTAGATCTTCTGCCCATTTTTTGATTGGGTTTTTTTTTTAATTGAACTGTATAAGCTGTTTGTATATTTTGGAGATTAATCCCTTGTCAGTTGCATTGTTTGCAAATATTTTCTCCCATTCTGTGGGTTGTCTTTTCATTTTGTTTATGGTTTCCTTTTCTGTGCAAAAGCTTTTAAGTTAAGCTAGGTCCCATTTGTTTATTTTTGTTTTCATTTCCATTACTCTAGGAGACGGATCCAAAAAGATAATGCTGCTATCTATGTCAAAGAGTTTCTGCCTATGTTTTCCTCTAGGAGTTTTATAGTATCCAGTCTTACATTTAGGTCTTTAATCCATTTTGAGTTTATTTTTGTTATGGTGTTAGAGAATGTTCTAATTTCATTCTTTTACATGTAGCTGTCCAGTTTTCCCAGCAGCACTTATTGAAGAGACTGTCTTTTGTCCATTTTATATTCTTTTCTCCTTTGTTGTAGATTAATTGACCATATGCACGTGGCTTTATTTCTGGGCTTTCTATCCTGTTCCATTGATCTATATTTCTGTTTTTGTGCCAGCACCATACTGTTTTGATGACTGTAGCTTTGTAGTATAGTCTGCAGTCAGGGAGCCTGATTCCTCCAGCTCTGGTCTGCTTTCTCAAGATTGCTTTGGCTATTTGGGGTCTTTCATGTTTCCATACAAATTAAAAAATTTTTTGTTCTAGTTCTGTGAAGAATACAATTGGTAATTTGATAGGAATTGGATTAAATCCGTAGATTGCTTTGGGTAGTATAGTCATTTTGATGATATTGATTCTTCCAATCCAAGAACA
The DNA here is from genome assembly GCF_009873245.2 of Balaenoptera musculus. Taxonomy (NCBI): domain Eukaryota; kingdom Metazoa; phylum Chordata; class Mammalia; order Artiodactyla; family Balaenopteridae; genus Balaenoptera; species Balaenoptera musculus. The sequence continues at coordinate 59,682,562 of NC_045800.1, read as the reverse complement.
TGGTATCTCTTTCCACTTGTTTGTGTCACTTTTGATTTCTTTCATCAGTGTCTTATAGTTTTCGGAGTACAGGTCTTTTGCCTCCTTAGGTAGGTTTATTCCTAGATATTTTATTCTTTTTGATTTGATGATAAATGGGATTGTTTCCTTAATTTCTCTTTCTAACCTTCCATTGTTAGTGTATAGAAATGCAACAGATTTCTGTATATTAATTTTGTATCCTGCAACTTTCCCAGATTCACTGATGAACTCTAGTAGTTTCCTGGCAACATCTTTAGGATTTTCTGTGTATAGTATCATGTCATCTGCAAACAATGACCGTTTTACTTCTTCTTTTCCAATTGTATTCCTTTTATTTGTTTTTCTTCTCTGATTGCTATGGCTAGGACATCCAAAACTATGTTGAATAATAGTGGTGAGAGTGGACATCCTTGTCTTGTTCCTGAACTTAGAGGAAATGCTTTCAGCTATTCACTGTTGAGTATGATGTTAGCTGTGGGTTTGTCATATATGGTCTTTATTATGTTGAGGTAGGTTCCCTCTATGCCCACTTTCTGGAGAGGTTTTTTTTTTTATTTTCATGGACTCCTTTAATGCCTCCAACATAAGTTTGTTTGTTTTTTTTTAATTGAAATATAGTTGATTTACAATGTGGTGTTAGTTTCTAGCGTACAGCAAAGTGAATCAGCTATACATATACATATATCCCCTCTTTTTTGGATTTCCTTCCCATTTAGGTCACCACAAAGCATTGAGTAGAGTTCCCTGTGCTATACAGTAGGTTCTCATTAGTTGTCTATTTTATACATAGTATCAATAGTGTATATATGTCAATCCCAATTTCCCAATTCATTCCACCCAACATAAGCTCTTAATCTGAGGTCTGTATATGCAAAATGTGTGCATATGCATTATTCTAGGAAGAGCCTGGAGAGTTTTTTTTTGTCATAAATGGATGTTGAATTTTATCAAAAGCTTTTTCTGCACCTATTGAGATGATCATATGGTTTTTATTCCATTTGTTAATGTGATATATCACACTGATTGATTTGCAGATATAGAAAAATCCTTGCATCCCTGGGATAAATCCTCCTTGATCACGGTGTATGATCCTTTTAACGTATTGTTGGATTTGGTTTGCTCGTATTTTGTTGAGGATTTTTGCGTCTATGTTCATTAGTGATATTGGCCTGTAATGTTCTTTTTTTGTGGTATCTTTGTCTGGTTTTGGTATCAGGGTGATGATGACCTCATGGAATGAGTTTGGAAGTGTTCCTTCCTCTGCAATTTTTTGGAATAGTTTCAGAAGGATGGGTGTTAATTGATCTAGTTTTTTGCACATGGTTTGAGGTATTGATTGAATTTCATTTTTTACATATATGTATTCAGTTGTTTCAGCATCATTTGTTGAAAAGACTATCTTTTCTCCACTAAGTTACCTTTACATCTTTGTTGAAGATTAATTATTTGCTTATTGTGGGTCTTTTTCTGTTCCATTGATCTATTTGTCTACCTTGATGTCACCATCACACTATCTTGATAACTGTAGCTTTATAATAGGTCTTGAAATCAGGTAGTGTTAGACCTCCAACTTTGTTCTTTTTCCAAGTTTTCTGGGCTACTCTGAGTCTTTGTATTTCCATATAGATTTTAGAATCCGCTTGTCAACTTCTAGAAAAAAGCCTGCTAGGATTTTGATTGGGATTGCTTTGATTCTGTACATCAATTTGCAGAGAAGTGACATCCTAACCATCTCTGACCTATGAACATGGTATTTCTCTATATTTATTTGGCTCTTGTTTATTTTTCTTTCAGTAGTGATTTGTAGTTTCTAGTACACAGCGCTTACACATCTTTTGTTAGATTTATCCCTAGGTAGTTCATATTTTTGCTGCTATTGTAAATGATATTTTTCAATTTTAATTTCCAATTGTTTATTGCTAGTATATAGAAACACAATTGTTGTTTTTTTTTTTGAAATTGATCTTGTATCCTGTAATCTTGGTAAACTTACATATTAGTTGTAGTAGGTTTTTGTAGATTCCAAGGGATCTTCTATATAGATTATCACGTCATATACAAATAAAGACAATTTGCTTCTTCTTTTCCAGTCTTTCCTAAGATGTCTTCTTAGAAATCTTTCCTTGCCTTAGTGGATTGTCTAGAATCTCTAGTACAATGTTGAATTGGAGTGACAAAATCTAACATCCTTACCTTGTTCCTGATCTTAAGGGAAAAGCATTCAGCCTCTCACCGTTAATTATGATGCTGGCTGTGAACTTTCCATAGTGCCCTTTATCAAGTCAAAGATGTTTCCTTCTGTTTCTGGTCTCTTGAGAATTTTCATCACGAGTGGGTGTTGGATTTTGTCAAATTCTTTTTCTGCATCTATTGAGATAATCAACTGGCTTTTAGCCCCTGCTTTCTATTAATGTGGTGTATCACATTAATTGATTTTTGGATGTTAAATCAACCTTGCATCCTTGGGATAAACCCTTCCTGGTCATGACATGTTACTCTTTACATACTGATGGACCCAATTTGCTAAAATTTTGTTAAGAATTTTTTTATCAAGTTTTATAAGGGATATTGGTCAATCGTTTTCTTTTTTTTTAAATTTATTTATTTTTGTTTATTTATGGCTGTGTTGGGTCTTCGTTTCTGTGCGAGGGCTTTCTCTAGTTGTGGCAAGCGGGGGCCACTCTTCATCACGGTGCGCGGGCCTCTCACTATCGTGGCCTCTCTTGTTGCGGAGCACAGGCTCCAGATGCGCAGGCTCAGTAATTGTGGCTCGCGGGCCCAGTTGCTCCGCGGCATGTGGGATCTTCCCAGGCCAAGGCTCGAACCCGTGTCCCCTGCATTGGCAGGCAGATTCTCAACCACTGCGCCACCAGGGAAGCCCCCATTTTCTTTTTTAATAACGTCTTTGGTATCAGAGTAATGCTAGCTTCATAGAATGAGTTCAGAAGTATTCTATCCTCTTCAGTTGTCTGGAAGAGTGTGTAGAATTGGTATTATTTCTTACTTAAGTGTTTGATAGAATTCACCAGTGAAACCGAAAGTAAAATAGTTAGCTAGCTAGTGGGAAGCAGCAGCATAGCACAGGGAGATCATCTCGGCGCTTTGCGATGACCTAGAGACGTGGGATAGGGAGGGTGGGAGGGAGGCTCAAAAGGGAGGGGATATGGGGATATATGTATGCATATGGCTGATTCACTTTGGTGTACAACAGAAGCTAACACAGTATTGTGAAGCAATTATACTCCAATAAAGATCTATTAAAAAAAAAAAAGAATTCACCAGTGAAGTCTCTGGGCCTGGGAAGTTTATAACTACAAATTCCAATTCAATACATATCTATAATAGATATAGGAATATTCAGGATATCTGTTTCTTCTTGAGTAAGCTTTAGTAAGTTGATGAAAAATTTTGGCCATTATTTCTTCTTTCCCTTCTCCTTTCCTTTAGGGATATATTCATATAATATTCATATACATATTCATATAATATATATTATATGTATGTATGTGTACATATACATATATTTGTATATATGTGTGTGTGTATATATATATATATATATATATATATATATACACACACACATATAAGGCTGCTTGAGTTTTTCCACAGTTTATTGATGATTAGTTCAATTTTATTTCTCTAGAGTTGATTTGGGTCTTTTTTATGTCTTCTGTGTCTCTTCTCAACATGTTTGCTCTTTCCTCTAGCTTTTGAATATATGGATACAGTTATGATAAGTGTTTTAGTGTTCTTTTCTGCTACTTCTAATATCTGCATCATTTCCAGGTTTTACTGATTGATTCTTATCTTCATCGGTTGCACTTTCCTACTTTTTTGCATGTGTGGTAACTTTTGATGGATGCCAGACATTTTGAAGTTTACTTTCTTGCGTGCTTTGTGTTCTTACAAGTCTTCCTGAGCTTTGTTCTAGATGCCATTGTTACTTGGAAACAGTTTGATCATTCTGAGTCTTGCTTTTAAGATTTGATAGGTAGAACCAGAGTAGTGTTAATCTAGGGCTAATCTTGTCTCACTGCTCAGACAAGACCCTTCTAAGTACTCTACCCAATGCCTATTGGAAACCAAAAATATTCTTGGCCTTCTAATCTCTTCTGATAGTTCTTCCCCTGGCCTCGGGTAGCATCCTTATACACCATGCACTGCTCAGTACTCTGCTGAGTACCTGAGGGGGAGGTGCTCATCTCTTGGGTTGTCTCTCTGTGCAACCCTCTCCTCTCCAGGGCTCTATCCTGCAAATGCCAGGTGCCCGGGTTTCCTCAGAGACCATCTTAGCTCCATCTCCTTAACTCATCACATTAACTAAGCTCTGCCTGGGATTCCTCCTCCCTTTGTGGCATCCTGGAAACTCTCTCAAGGCAGTGGTTTGGGGAAAGTGCATGGCTCACCTTGCTGATTTCCCATCTCGGTTGCTGTATGTTCAGTGGCTCGAAAATTGTCTCATATACTTTGTACAATGTTTTAGTTGTTTCATGTGGGAGGGTAAATCCAGTCCCTGTTGTTCTATCTTGGCTGGAAGTGGAGGGCGCTCAGTGCCCTTTGGCTTTTAGCAATAGTGCCGTCAAACCGGGAGGCTAGCAGTTCTGGAGGAGACTGAGGTGGGTTATGGGGTTGGCTGGAAGAAGAAGGGTCAGTTTATACGAAAGGGTGAGCATCTCTGTGCCCGTAGCTGTGTATCTGCTCTCCCTGACTGCACATCTGTCTGCACGTCTGAATGCATTCTGCTGGAGTCTGGGAAGCTGTCTGTGGCTGGCCCCCTGGAACAGGGTCCCTCCTTTTGTCTGCTCAGGTGAAACTCCAGGCTGCTCATACAATCACTCTGCCAAATTTCTGGATGTCCCACACCAGAGTCCATGAGGCCTGTGCTGGCCTGGGTACAGCCTGCAGATGAGGCAAGCAGACGTTGCCTTTTGTAGTCAGGTTGGGAAGACGGGGTGGGGAGCAGAATGGCTTTCCTGTGTTGAGTCAGCTGGGGCTGATCTAGGGACCCTGTCTCTCCTTTCCCTTACACAGAAATCCCATAGGCCCCAGGCTGACCCTTCTGTGGTTCCTGTTGAGTGCTGGTCTCTCTGGGCCTAGGATGGGTCTGGTTGTTGCTATCCGCCCAGCCCAGGCCAGGCCTTGGAGGAGCACGACCTGGTGTTTTGCACTGTGGATTTTTCCATTGGCCTCCAGGGGAGCCAGTGCCATCACACTTCCAGGCCATCTGGCCTTTCCCAGAACTCTCTGCTTTTCCTCTTTTGCCCTTGTCACTCATGCCAGCAGGTAAGCAAAGGCTGACATTGCCCAGGCCACCTCCACAGCATCCAGCTCATTCTGAGGCCTTTTTTTCTAAGGGTGGACAATAGCACATAAAGCTGTGTCCATAGCAGGTGGCAAAGTTTCCATGATACTTGGAATAGAAGAAAGGTGTATTTTAAAAATCAAATCAAATTTGGTTTAAGGCCCCACTTGTCAGGACAGATAATTGGCCCTAAAATTCTAGAACTTGTGCAGACCAAGAAAAGGGGGGGGGGATTTAATCCAATTAAGTATATTAGGTATATAGAGCCCTAATGACCTGAGAAATCTGTATTCCAGGGAAATTTTCTCACACATCCATAAGGGGCATGGACATGTTCACTGAGGCATTGCAGATAGCGCTGTGGAGTTGGCGGCAATCTGGCTGACATCCTGCCTGAGGGGGTACGAGAACCAGGTGCAGGGAAAGTCTTACAGTGCAGTATCTCTCACTCTGTGATGGCCTTTGTTTAAGCTCCTCCTGTGACGGGCAGCTCAGAGTGACGTGTTATGTTGCTGGGAAGCTCCAATTGTGCCAGAATTACTTCTCACTGCAGACGATCGCAGTGAACCTGGTGGAGGTATGCATTTGGGAGAAACATCGTGTATTCATTCATTCATTCATTCATTCATTTGACAGTCGTGGGTCAACAGCCTCTGCTAGGTTTTGGAGATGCAGGGGTCTCTGCTTACAATCTAGTGGGGAAACAGATATTAAACAAACATGTCATTCAAATGGATGACTCTATCAATAAAGAAAAATAACAGCATTGGTATAATAGAATTAAGGTTCCTGGGGGATAGATAAAGGAAGACACCTCTGAAAAAGGAACACTGAAATGAGACCTGAGAGCTGAGTAGAACTAGGCTAGAGAGGGAGCAGGGACAGCGTGTTCCCGGTGGGGTCCTGAGGCATTGGCCCCTTCAGTGAACCCTCTGCCTGGCTGGAGGGAGGTGTGTGAACCAGAGGGAGCGGAGGAGAGGAGCCTGGGGACAAAGACAGGGAACATGCAGAGCCTACTGCTTGATAAGGTGACCACATAATTTATCATCCAGACTAAGACACATTTGAGACCGAAAGGGGTGCTACTAATAATAATGTTGGGATAACAGGTCACCCTACTCGTAGGTCAAGGTAAAGCGTTTGAGTTTTATTCTCAAGGTTATGAGAAGCCACTGGGGTCTGGAGGAAAGGGAGATGTGACCCAGTTGGCACCTGGAGGGCCTGAGGTGGGACCATAGCACTCAGAAACCTCCCACCATCCTTCCCATCCACATGGAGGAGCCTCTTGAGAAAGGTTTGGGAGATATCAGAAATTTGCAAGTGACACCAGCAGCCGGGAGCACAGAAATGGCCTGTGGAATCCGGTGGGATGGGCAGTAAGCTGGTTACTGTTACTGTGTAGCAACCCACCAGCCCCAGTGGCCCTGATTTAGGTTCTGCCTGTCTCCTGCCTGCTTACTGACAGATGCAGCTCCCAGCAAGTGAATCTGCCCCTAATTGGATAAGGAGACAGTGATGAGAATTTTCTCATGGGTGCCACAGGCTTGGGGCATTGTCGGGGGGACACCCTGTCCTGCCCCAGCTGCAGGTGGAGGTGGGAAAGGAACAACCCCCTTATAATAGCCTAAATCAATTTGACTGTCAAAGATTTTATCAAGCAAGAGTGTGGGATTTATGAATAAGATGATAAGGCTTCCATTTTGGTGCCCTTGATCTCTAGCACATTGGTTTCCACCTTCCCATGGGGAAGTCTGCTGGGAAGGGCTCCTCTTCCCAAACGAAAAGACACAGATTTGACTGGAGAATTCCTTTTTTCCCTCTCTCTAACCCATTTTCCCTCCCTGGACTGAAGACATGATGCTTGGTGGTACAGCAGCCACTTTGTAACCAGAAGGCGAGAAGCTAGAATGCAGGGATGATGGAAGGGGGAGATACAAAGAGTCTGGGTTCTTGAAGTCCTTGTTGAGCTGCACCAGTCCTGGACGACCTGCCTTGGCCTTCTTGTTACAGGAGACAATTAACCTGTACTTGTTTAAGCTGCTGTAGCGGGCATTCTGTGACACACAGCCAAAGTCTGGCCTTGACTCCCACCTCTATGAAGCAGCTGAGGCTTCCAGTTTGGGGAACCCCTGTCCCTATCCTTAAAGGAGGAATTGAATGGCACAAAGAATTGAGAGACCCCCAAGATCATGAACCCCAGCTTGGCCTCTTCCCTAACAGGATGACCTTGGGTGAATTAACCTTGCTGGATCTTGGTTTCCTTGTCTGCACTTTAGAGGCAATAAGTAGTACTTTGCTCATAGAGTTGTTGTGAAGGGAATGAGGAAATAAATGGGATAATGAGGAATCAAGAAAGTAATTCTGGACTCCCTGGATGTAAAGTAGCTGTTCAATAAAAGTCAGCCCCCTTCCCTCTCTGGGAGTTACAGAGAACCACCCCTCCAACCCTGGCTGTCAAGTCACACACACACTCACTGTGCATGTCACCCTTCTTGCCAGGAGAGGATTTTGCATTATGGAACCTTGAGTTTTAAATTAAGTGTCAAATATAATTTGGCCACACTAAGAATTAATTATGTGACTGCCCTAGAAAAGCCAGGGAGCTCAACTCTTGACTGTGAAATTGGTATCTGCCCACAAGGGAGGGGCACGCTCCCCCCCGCCCCAGGGAAGTGAGTGGAAGGGGACGGGCATGGTGCTTTGCACACTCAGCATTTCCCACCTGGACCCTCAGCAGCAGGGCTCCTTGAGGAGTGACCAAGCAGTGGGGCTGAGGGGTGGAGAAGAGACTATTTCTAGGAGGTGTCCCATCCCCCCATCACAGTGGCCCTGCCTTGGGTAGCTCCGCCCTCCATGGCTTGTGCACATCTGTCAGCTGCAGACACACATGTGGCTGCTGTCAGTCCTTCCCCTTTAAGGGAAGGGAAGCACTTCCTGAAAGGGTGGTGCGGGGAGAGGGAGACATGCGGCCAGCAGAGAGGCCACATTTGTCTCGATGGCAAACCAAGGACAGAAGCTCAGCCTGGAGCATTGCAGGGGGGGCCTGCCTCCTCCTGAGGATGGAGAGAGCCATCCTCTGCCGGCCTCGGGGTCCAGGGCACGTTTTGAGGAGGGGGAGACAGTGTGCAGGGAGTGAGCAGCTGGGCCCGGGCATCCAGAACCCAAAGCAAGTCAGCAGCCGCCACCCCCAGCCCAGGCCTCCCCAAGCTGAGCAGTCTGGGTTTAATTTTCTGGTCAGTGCAAAAAGGAGGCGGAAGAGGACGAGGAGGAGGAGAAGAAAGGAGAGAGTTGAAGTTCCAGTGCAGTCGGCTGGGATCTGTCACTCAGCGCACAGCCCGCTGACGACTAAGGTCAGCCGAGCTGTAAGCAGCCCATGATTTATGGACACCGAGTGAACTCCTGCGGCAGAAACCAGCCTTGAGATCAGAGCAGCAATAGGGCCCTTTTTTTGGCAGGAGACAGGGCCTGCATTTTTCTCATTCATGCCAAACTGCTTTGCACGGCAATTAGCTCTGTCCTCATTTAGTCTCCAGTCCCAAAGGGTAATGAAAGTCATATATCATCTTCAAGACTGCTAATTATTGAGCTCGCTTACAGGTAGGCTTTGTAGCTGTGAGAAGGGCCCGTCGGCCCAATATTTATTACTCTTCCAATAAGTAAGCAAAGAGGGGGAGGGTGCTGAGGGGAGAAGGGGGAGAGGGAGGGAGGGAAAGAAGGGAGCACAAGCAACTTTCTTGAGAGACCGCCCAACCCCAGCCTGGGATCTGTGACATACCTTCTGCAAATGTGCTCATCAGAGGGGAAACATCTTTATTCCACGGAGCCATTTTTCACGCCCTGACAAACCAGCCTTCGAGAGAGGAGAGAGCCGAGAGTGGGGAGGGGAGGCCTGTGGAGGGCGTGGCTGGGGTCTGCTCAGGAGGGCGGGGAAGGGGACTGAGGCGGGCCCTGGGGAGGAGAGCGCAGGAAGAGACCACAGCGGAAGTGGAAGACAGAATCCACCCAGCCCCCACCCCGGTCCAGAACATTCCGCCTGTCATCCCTGGGCCTGCCAGGTGGATGGCGGGGGTGAGGGTCAGGCCCCGGGCTGGGATGAGCGATGTCTGTCACTTCAGGGCCTGGCGTGTGGAAGGCTAATGCTGGAAGTCGGAGCCCCTTTGCCTTTATTTAGTTGTCCTGCAACCAAGTGGATTTACCGTCTGGTCTGGATTGTAATCCCAACCAACAGATTTCCGTGTGTGTGATTAACGAAGGGGAAGGTAGGCCCTTATTTCCACTCAGACGGACTTAAGAAGTGTAATGACTTTTTAGAAAAGCTGAACATAAACATTAGCCAGGTTACTGATGGTTGTTTTAAAACAGAGGGTGCGATTAAAGCAAGAGCTAAAGAAATACAAATATTTAAAGACTGTTAGATGCCATACTCAACATGCAGTTAATATTAATTGAGTGCTTCCTCAGTAAATGTATCAGGTATTGTTCTACGCATGGGGATACAGCAGAGATCATGATAGACCAGGTCCTTGCTCTCATGGAGCTTCTAGTCGAGCGATCAATCCCTATATGATCATGGTTTGTTTTCTACCCGACTTAAATGGTAATAACAGCTAACATCTGTTTAGTGTTTATTATGTGCCAGGTACCATGTTGAGATCTTTGTGTTCACATTTCTCATCGAATCCTCATAACCATATGTGGTTGGCCCTGGTGCCATCCCCATTTTACAGATAGGCTAAGTTACGTATCCAAAGTCACACAGCTAGTTAGGATTGAAAACATACCATCTGACTCCAGATTCCAGATTCCATTCCCTAAACCATGGCAACGTATTTTCCTTAATTCATTCTGAACCATTTACATTTCTAGCTAATGACTTTGGTGTACTGGTCTGTTTGGCATCAAAAGCCCTTACAGACAGACTTTCCTCTTCTGCCATCAGCAACCCTTTCACTCTGAGCCTCCGTGGATGGCAGGCACATTGATTTCAGGCTAAATCGCAGGAAGACTATTAGGTTGACTGGAAAGTCCTTGCAGTTAGCACCAGCTGCTCTGGAAACTATCCTTGACTGTGGGAGGTTCAGTGGTGTGCTGGAGTCCTCCCAACTGCATGCAGGGACACCATGTTGGAACACTGAAATTGACCATAGTAGGAGTATTTACACTATGGAAAATGGCAGTTGCTACAAGTCAGGTTTTTTGTTGGTTTGTTTGTTTTCTGAAGAGATGGTTATTAAACATTTACCAGCACACCACTGGGGAGGACCCAAGGGAAAGGGGAAAACATGATGCTGTAGCTCATGGTAACCTCTTGGTAAGTTCTCTGCATCAGACGGAAGTGTGGAGAGCACTGGAGAGGGAGTCAAGAGACCCAAGTTCTAGACCTGGTTTTGCCCCTGAGGGATCCTGACTTGAGTTCTTTGTCCTCATTTGCGTCAGTTGGCCTCTTAGGTGCCACCATAGTCATAGGATTAGGTACAAAAATACCTTCACAAAGAGCCTAGTGCTACAAAGTTAAACTTAAGTTTTTGCTCACAAATATAAGGCAGTTGCATCAAACGTGTATACAGTGGGCTAGGGCCGTGGGCATATGTGCAAAACATGTGTTGCTCTATGAACTGTAGGGCGTGGCGGATGTTCCTTCTGCTTCCTCTTTCTTTCTTCACCATTTCTGGAGCTAGACAGACCAGGGCTGAAAGCCACCTCTTCCCACCTCTGTGACCTTGGACAAGTTGCTTATCTTCTCTGTGCTTTGGTTCTCTACCAAGGCACAGAGAAGCTTCTCCTACCCAGCTTCTCCTCACAGCAGGGGCACAGCTGCCAAAGCTGTGGCCTCACATCAATACCCTTGGAGGACAAAGGCTGTCTATCCCTGGTCTAGTTAAAAAATCCTGGGAAGGACTCTGTTGTCCAAGCCTGGGACCTGTGCGCAACTCTGGACGCACCACTGTGCTGAGCAGACGGGGTTCTAGGATGGGCCGGGCATGGGGCCCCTGCCCTCTCTTGTTCGTGGTCAGATGAAGTGTTGTCCAGAAGAAAGGGGAAGCTGTGCTAGCATGGAAGCGTGCCTCTACTGCAGGTGGTGATGATCTGCCACCATTCCACAGTGTTAGGGCAGTGCCATTCCTGACAGGCTTAGAAGTGCAAGTGGCTTGAGCTTGGCCTGGGAATAGGCTGGCTGCCTGGCACGAGGTCTAAGGTCACAGGGAGGACTGAGGGGGCATAAAAGGTCAGAAAAGGCTCACTGCAGCCCTCCTTGTTCTGGGCCTCGGCAGACTCTTATTCATGGACGTATATGTAAAAAAAGAGTAGAAGCATTTATTGATTTTAGGTGAATCCTCCTGAATTGACACATCCCCAGTGTGAGGGCTCTCTCTGGGTTGCAGGTGACAAAAACAAATCTAAACCTAGTTTAAGCAAGAAAGGGAATGTATTGGCTCACCTGCTGGGAAGGTCAAGGGTAGAGTGGGCTTCCGGCTTGACTAAATACAGGGACCCGAAGAAGTCATCAGACTTGTCTTCAGTGGGCCCCACTGCCCTGGTTGGCCTCATTCGCTCCTGCAGTCAGCTGGTTTCCTCCAGGCAGCGACAGCCCTGGTTCTGGCAACTGTGGGGTCCTAGCCTTACTACTCTCAATCCAAAAGGAATGGAGGGCTTCCCTGTGGTGCAGTGGTTGAGAACCCGCCTGCCAATGCAGGGGACACGCGTTCGAGCCCTGGTCCGGGAATATCCCATGTGCCGCAGAGCAACTAAGCCCGTGCGCCACAACTACTGAGCCTGTGCTCTAGAGCCCGCGAGCCACAACTACTGAGCCCACGTGCCACAACTACTGAAGCCTGCGTGCCTAGAGTCCGTGCTCCGCAACAAGAGAAGCCACCACAATGAGAAGTTCACGCACTACAATGAAGAGTAGCCCCTGCTCACCACAACTAGAGAAAAGCCCGCACACAGCAACAAAGACCCATTGCAGCCAAAAATAAATAAATAAATAAACAAAGGGAACGGAGAGCATCTCTCTTTCAGAATCAAGATATGAAATCCCAGGGAAGGACTCTGACTGGCCTGACAAGGGTCCCATGCCTATCTCTGGGCCCATCTGTATAGGCAGAATGATGGGATAGAATGACTGGCCAGGCCTGGGTCACATGTCTTTTCCAGCGGGCAGCTATCTCATAGGCATCCAAGGGCAGGAAGCAGTACAACCAGGACTCCGGGGACAGGAATAGGCAAGTCAAGAATTGAAGCTATGCTGTCTTCTGGGTCTACCTGGCATTTCTCATCTGCTTCTTTTTGCCCACCTGCTCATTCTCTTACTTCACTTTGAAGGTCAGCTTTCCCCCCCAACCCCTTCTCCCAGCATGTACATGGCTCATAGTGGCTTCCTCAGCCCCAAACACTACCTGACTTTCAGGAGCCCAGCACCACCTGTGGCTGAGTTCAGATTTTCAAGGTAGAGAGAATCTGATTGGTTGCAGGGATAGGCATTCACTAGTGGAATAATCAACTGTAGCAAAAGGTAGGGTTATATAGTGCAGACATTCCTGTGAGGCCTTCCCCTTGAGCAGACCTAGTAGGAGTGGTACCTTAGGGAAGCGGGCTATGGGTGGGGCAGGCATTTCAGAACAAGACATCATCCTGTTCCCAGGTGACCCAGAGAAGAGCAGAGCATGGCGCCATCCCAGGCCTCAAGTAGCTTCCAGTCTAGTTGGGCAGGCAAGATGCTCATCTGAGCCAGGGGTCACAGGATTTCAAGGAGGGCAAGGTCATTGTAGGCCAGGGTAAGCAGAGCAAGTAGAACAGGTGGTGGGAACAGAGCTGGCCTTCTTCGCACCTGAGCTGACTCACCTGAACCAATTTGCAAATGTACTTGAAGTGTATAGGCCTTCCTACCTCCACCCCCAGGTTCCCACCAGACTCCTCTTAACACCCTTGGTCCCTGGCTGACCATGAAGTGACCCGTCCCCTCTGCTGCTCACCATCTCTGGACCTGTGTGTGGAGGTTGTAGGGAGTTTTTCATGACTTTCTGGAAAGTCAGGGAATGTCTTCTCTCCCCCAAAGCCAAGAATGAAAACAAAATACAAAAAAAACCCACAAAAATACCCTCCAAGAATAAAAGAGGAAAATAACATTTGCATCTGGAGAAGGTAAAGAGACCGTTAAGAGCCCTGAAATAGAGACTTCTACTCCATGTTTGATGAAGAAATAGAGGTCCAGGAACCTTCCGGACTTGCCCAAGTTCTCGTGGTGGAGTGGGACCCTGGCCTCTCACCATGGCCCCTGCTGAACAGTGGGGAGTGGGCCCTGGCAGGGGAATCTGTATGTGCGGAGTGGGGGATGCCCCACCTTCACAAGGCAGGACTAGAGGCTCAGCCCAGGAAAGTGTGGCCCAAATCAAGTTCTGTTGGGAGCCCTGGAGGGTTCAGAGAGTGGCTAAGAGGTCTCCAGCAGCTCGTCAGGCAGCTGGGTGAAGGTCCATCCAATATGCTTTATCTGGGCAGATTTCATTTCCTGTTGGAGGAAAAGGAAGAGATCTTTGTGTTTCTCTGCTGTTTTTTCCCTTTCAGACAGATCAGAAATCAGATCCTGTCATATAAGCCCAGATGAAAAGAAAGTGGCAGAGGCTGGCCCAAAGAGAAGGTTCCCTGGCCGAGGTCACACAGGAAGAACCCAGAGAGACCCTCCCCCTGCAGAGGAGGGAGAAGGGGGTTCATGTGGTCCTCACTTTCCCCAAGGACCTTGCTTTAGACTTTTAATATTTCCAAATGAGGTTTTATAAACAGTGATTGTATTATTATTTTTTGCATCTGGTTAAAAGTGACAGATTGTTAAATATAAACTTGAAGACTTCACACTTCTCACCCAGAAGCAGCATCTCTTCACGGTTTCAGGCAGGGGCGACCTAACCAAATGGAAGTGGCTCAAACCTCAGTTGACCTCTGAGAGGCCCAGAAGGCAGTCACGGGAGGGCAGGGAACAGGGAGGAGGAGGGGAGGGGGAGGGGAGGTGGGGAAGAGAGAGCGGGGAAAGAGAGGGGAGAGAAGCCGGCCAGAGCCTGGAGAAGAGGCGTGGGGGAGTCAGGAGGGAAAGAAAGAGGAAAACGCGAGGGAGGAAGAGGAGAGAGGGCGAGGGCGAGCCGGGGAGAGGGCAAGGTGACCGCAGGTATCAGCGAGGGGCCAATTGTCAAGGTTCTATCTGCGCGATGATTGATGCGAGCCTGGGTTTTTCTGTCAGCCTGTCACGGCGCAGGAATGTTTAATGTTCTCATTATTGGTTACGCTGTTGTGTATATTTCTCTGTCAGCACCGCGGACCCAGCTGAACTGGCAGAGCACTTCAAAGGCCTGCGGGTCATTCATCATCCCCATGACGCTCCGGCAAATGCTCAGCTTCAGCTCCGCGCCAGGGATTTGTTATGACTTGCGAGCCGGCTGACAGACAGGGCTGTGGCGGCCGTGGGAGGGGACGCGGGAGGGAGGCGCGCAGCCCTTTTTGTCACTCTGGGCCCGCGGCAGCGCCCAGCGCCCGGACTCGGCGGCTCCCAGGGGCGGGCGGTGCAGACCGGCCCGGGGTGACTCCCCGGGGGGCGGGGGCGGACCCAGGCCCCCCACCCCCCGCACCGACTCTCCCCTTAAGCCCAGCCGGCGCCCTCTCCCTCCAATCCCACCCTCCTCCTCTCGGCTGGCGGTGGCGTCTCCAAAAGTTGTGCTGAAAACCCAGAGGTTGGGGGAAAAAAGAGAAACTTTCAACGGTCCGGGGGCCTGGGGAGGAGCGGGTGGGGAGGGGTGAGGGGAGAGCAGAATATCGGAGCTTTGTTTCCTTTCCCAGGCCGTGACATGATTAATCGTTTTCTTCTGATCTAATTTTGGAACATGAAAAACAGCACATTTGTCTTGAAGAAAAATGATGTGCCGAACTGCGCAGATGGAAATTTCGAGCAATGAGAAAGATTAAAGTGAAACCCCACTCCTTAGACCTAATCATGAGTTGTAGATTATTCTGTCGGCCCAGCCAGATGGTAGCTCTGATTCCACAGCCCCTTCTTATATTAATGAATACTAGACTGTTATATTTGACTTAGGTAAGTGAAATGTCTATCAGAGCTAATGGACTGCCAGCCAGCATAACACATGTTGTACCGCTAAGGGTCCTTGCTGCATTTTTCATGTTTTATACTAATGTAGAACATTTTGTTTCCTACTGTTTTTCATCATTGTCACTGTTTGCTAAATATTTTCACATGGAAGCGGGGAGAGGGAGACAGAGTCAGGAGGAAAAAGAACCCCCCTCCAAACTTGTGTCCAAAGCTAATTTCCTCCCGTTGGGCTTGGCTATAACTCTACAAGTAAAACAGTCACCCGGAGCAATGCGTACAGGAACTCAATAGTAACGTGATTAAGTTCCTAGTCAACAAGACTACACTCCACTGTATGTTAACAAACCTAATTATAGCCCCGTGGTGATAAATTCGGCCAGGGCCCTTGCTGCACATCTCTGAGGTCATGTCTCCAAGAGCAGCTTGACCCTCATGTCCCAGGGGAGAGGACTGTCCGGGAGAGGAGTCCCAGCCTCAGCTTGGGGGGAGGGGCTGTTCCTCCTTCACCCCCTTGTCCAGTCCCTGGGGAAGGTGGGCAGATGCTAGGAAATACTGCAGAGCAGAAGGTCAGAGGTCTGAGCGACTGGGCAGTAGGCATTCCTGGCTGAGGCTGGGATGGCATTGGGAGCCGTTGGCCCCATCCGTGTCATAAGCAGTAACAGGATGCCTGAGAGGGGAGTGGAGCGCTCCCAGCCTGTTGGTTCCATGCAGGCCTGGGGGCTCACCCCCTCTGGGCCCAGTAGAGGGTGGCTCAGGCCCTTCCCCTTCTTCCAGATGCCTTGTCCATACACTGGAAAGCCCCTGAAGAGCTAGCCGTGCAAAAGGCAATCCTCTTGTTTGTGAAGGACCCAAGCCTGGGTGGGGATGGTGTCCTGGAGAAAATGAGTCCCGGAGATGGAATCTGAAAGGTGTCTGGGGACAGATAAGATGGAGGCAGTTGCGGGACATCTTCAAGGGGTGGTGTCTTGAGAAAAAAATGGAAAGAAATACATAGATAGGGAGGAGAGACCGCGAGACATGAAAACACATGGAGAGAGATGGAAGGAAGAGACGAACGCACAGAGAGGGAGACACAGACGTAAAGAAATGTAGATACCAACAGAATAGATGGCTTGTGAACTCAGAGAAACTCTTCTTGCTCCATCCAAAATGAGTTCCCTAAAAAGCACATCTGACCCCTGCTTAAAAATTCTCTCTTGGCTGTGATTCCCACAGGAGCCAGTTCAAATGTCTTGGCTGGGTATAGATGACCCTTTTCCATTTGCCCCTAACTTACCTCTCTGGCCTCTTCTCTCATCTTGAACCCTGCACTTCTGGATATGAACCTCCACATGAGCCTTCTCCGGGTCCCCAAGAATGCCAGGCTCTTTCAGAACAATGTGCTTATGTCTGTGTTTATCTCTATCTATCCCACTTCCTTGCATTCTTTCTCTGGCAAACTCCTACTCATCCTTCAAGACCCAGCTTCCATGTGTCCTCCCCTGCCACATTTCCCTGACATTCCCCAGGAGGCATTATTTCACCCTCTGGCCCCCCCATAGCATTCTGTCCATATCCATGTGAAAATATTGTCCAGGCTGTATTGAAAAATGTCTGTGTTTACAGATCTCTCCCTCTATACCTCCTTTCCTCTACAACTGTTCCTTTGTTCATTCATTTGTCTGATTATTCAAGAAATATGTATTGAGAACCTACTACATGCCAGGTATTGTTCTAGGCACTGGGGATTCAGCGATGTACAAAATCCCCTGCCCTCTCAGAGCTGACATTTTGGTAGCTATATGTGTGGGTATATTAGTGAGGTTTTCTCCATAGTGAAAAACAGAAACTCACCTAGGCTAGCTCTGGTAGTGGGGGTTATTGTAAGATGGTGGCAATAAGGACACAAAAATCTTCTGGGGACCCAAGAACAACTGTATAGCTGAGCCTCTCAACTTTTATAACTCGTAACTGGCTCATTCATGGCCTCTCTGAGCTCCTAATGCCACTTTTAAAACTTTTTGTGGTATAATATACACACAGAAAAGTACATGTATCATTAGAATATAACTCAATAAATTTTCACAAACTGTAACCCACAATGAGCTCAAGAAACAGAACATTCTGTACTCCAGTACTGCCCCCCCCACCACTAGTTCCCCTTTTTGTTTAATATTTAAGTGAAATTCCCATCCCAACTTCTTTTTTTCTTGTTCCATGATACTTTTTTTTTTTTTTAACATCTTTATTGGAGTGTAATTGCTTTACTAGGTTGTGTTAGCTTCTGCTGTATAACAAAGTGAATCAGCTATTTGTATACATATATCCCCATATCCCCACCCTTGTGTCTCCCTCCCTTCCACCCTCCCTATCCCACCCCTCTAGGTGGACACAAAGCACCAAGCTGATCTCCCTGTGCTATGCAGCTGCTTCCCACTAGCTATCTATTTTACATTTGTTAGTGTATATATGTCCATGCCACTCTCTCACTTTGTCCCAGCTTACCCTTCCCCCTCCCCGTATCCTCAAGTCCATTCTCTAGTAGGTCTGCGTCTTTATTCCCATCTTGCCCCTAGGTTCTTCATGGCCTTTTTTTTTTTTTTTTAGGTTCCATATATATGTGTTAGCATACGGTATTTGTTTTTCTGACTTACTTCACTCTGTATGACAGACTCTAGGTCCATCCACCTCACTACAAATAACTCAATTTTGTTTCTTTTTATGGCTGAGTAATATTCCATTGTATATATGTGCCACATCTTCTTTGTCCATTCATCTGTTGCCCATCCCAACTTTTGCCCACTATTAACTATGACATTTTGATTTCTGTTTTCAGTGGGTTTGGGTTTTTTTGAACAGCTTTATTGAGGTAAAATTTACATACCATAGAATTGCCCATTGTTAGTGAACAATCTGATGATTTTTAGTAAACTTATAATAGAGTTGCACAACTGTGGTCACAATCCAGTTTTAGAACATTTCCATCATCCCCTCCAAATTATCTTGGGCCATTTTCAGTCAATCCTGGGTTCCAGCCCTAGTCCTAGGCAACCAGGTTTTAGATTTAGGTCTGCGACCCATTTAAAAAATATATAACAACTGTTTTGAGGCATAACTCACATGCCATAAAGTCCATTCTTTGAAAAGGTAAAATTCAGTGGTTTTTAAATATATTAACAAAGTTGTATAAATATCACCACTACCTAATTCCAGAATATTTCATCACCCCCCTCCCCCCCCAAAAAACATACCCATTAGCAGTCAGTCCCCATTCCTCCCTCCCCCTAGTCCCTGGAAATCACTAATCTACGTTTTGTCTCTATGGATTTTCCTACTATAGACATTCAATATAAATGGAATCATACAATATGAGGCTTTCTGTGTCTGGCTTCTTTCACTCAGGATAATATTTTTAAAGATTCATCCATATTCTAGCATGTCAGAGAACTTCATTCCTTTTTATGGCCAAACAGTATTCCACTATTAGGATTTACAACATTTTTTTTTCCGTTTCTCACTGATGTACTTTTGGGTTGTTTCCACTCTTTGGTAGTTATGAATAATGCTGCTATGAACATTCATGTACAAGTTTTTGTGTGCACATATGTTTCCAGTTTTCTTGGACATATATCTAGGAGTAAGTAGGATTGCTAGGTCATATGCTAACTCTGTGTTTAACTTTTTGACTGTGATTCATTTGAAGTTAATCTTTGTGTATGATATGAGGTAAGAGTCTAAGTTCATTTCTTTGCATGTGGATATCCAATTGTCCCAGCATAACTTAAAAAAAAAAATCATGAATTAGCACTGGATTTTGTCAAATGATTTTTCTACATCTACTGACTGAGGTATTGAAATTTCCAATTATTACTATTTGTCTATTTCTCCTTGAAATTATCATGAGTTTTGTCCTTTATTCTCTTAATAATGCTCTACTATATTAATTAATCTTCAAATATGTATAAACCAACCTTACATTCCTATGATAAATACCACTTAGTAATGGTGGTGTATTTTTCTTAAGTTCTTTTTTTGATGTGGACCATTTTTCAAAACTTATTTATTTATTTATTTATTTATTTGGCTGCATTGGGTCTTAGTTGCGGCATGCGGGATCTTTTGTTGCGGCGAGCAGGCTCTTCATTGCGGTGCGTGGGCTCTCTAGTTGTGGCGTGCAGGCTCAGTAATTGCAGCACACAGGCTCTCTAGTTGTGGCATGTGGGCTCTAGAGTGCGCAGGCTCAGTACTTGTGGCACATGTTAG
The DNA here is from genome assembly GCF_009873245.2 of Balaenoptera musculus. Lineage (NCBI taxonomy): Eukaryota > Metazoa > Chordata > Mammalia > Artiodactyla > Balaenopteridae > Balaenoptera > Balaenoptera musculus. The sequence continues at coordinate 59,662,904 of NC_045800.1, read as the reverse complement.
TTGCCCCGTGGCATGTGGGATCTTAGTTCCCCGACCAGCGATCGAACTCACGTCCCATGCAATGGAACACGGATTTTTTTTTAAAGATTTATTATTATTTATAATTTATTTATTTTTGGCTGTGTCGGGTCTTAGTTGCGGCACATGGGATCTTCTTTGCGGCATGGGGGCTCTTCGTTGTGGCATGCAGCCTTCTCTCTAGTTGTGGCAAGCGGGTTTTTCTCTCTCTAGTTCTGGTGTGCATGCTCCAGGGCATGTGGGCTCTGTAGTTGTGGCATGCGGGTTCCAGAGCGTGTGGGCTCTGTAGTTTGCAGCACACAGGCTCTCTAGTTGAGGCGCATGAGCTCAGTAGTTGTGGCACGCACGTGGGCTTAGTTGCCCCATGGCATGTGGGATCTTAGTTCCCTGACTACGGATCGAACCCACATCCCCTGCATTGTAAGGCAGATTCTTTACCACTGGACTATCAGGGAAGTCCCTGGAAGGCGTATTCTTTTTTTTTTGGTGTGTTTGTTTGTTTGTTTGTTTATTTTTTTATTTTTGGCTGCGTTGGGTCTTTGTTGCTGTGCGTGGGCTTTCTTTAGTTGCGGCAAGTGGGGGCTACTCTTCGTTGTGGAGCACGGGCTGCTCATTGCGGTGGCTTCTCTTGCTGTGATCATGGGCTCTAGGTGCGTGGGCTTCAGCAGTTGCAGCACACGACCTCAGTAGTTGCGGCACGCAGGCCCTAGAGTGCATGGGTTTCAGCAGTTAACAGTGCGTGGGCTCAGTAGTTGCAGCACGCAGGCTCTAGGGCATGTGGGCTTCAGTAGTTGTGGTGCGCAGGCTCAGTAGTTGTGGCTCGCAGGATCCAGAGTGCAGGCTCAGTAGTTGTGGCACACGGGCTTAGCTGCTCTGTGGCATGTGGGATCTTCCCAGACCAGGGATCAAACCTGTGTTCCCTGCGTTGGCAGGCGGATTCTTAACCACTGCACCACCAGGGAAGTCCTAGACTTTTCTTTGTGGGAAGATTTTTTTTTTCTTTTTGAGGGCGTGCCGTGTGGAATGCAGGATCTCAGTTCCCTGACCAGGGATTGAACCCGTGCCCCCTGCAGTGGAAACCCGGAGTTTTAACTACTGGACCACTAGGGAATTCCCTGTAGGAAGATTTTTAATTCCTCTTTCACTTTCATTTTTCATCATAACTTTATTCAGATTTTCAATTCTCTATGAGTCACTTTTGGAAATTTGTGTACTTCTAGGAATTTGTCCATTTTATCTTAGTTGTCTAACTTGATGGCATAAAGTTGTTCATCTTTTCTCTTATAATCTTTTAAATTTTTATAGTGTCAGTAATGATATACCTTCTTTATTCTCGATTTGGATAATTTCTGTTTTCTCTCTCACCTTCTAGGTAATCTGGCTAAGGGTTTGCCAATTGCGTTTACTTTTTCAAAGAACCAAGTTTTGGCTCCATTGATTTTCTATACTTTCTCTTCCATTGGTTTTTGCTCTAAGGATGTTGTTTAATGTACTTTTTTTTTTCATTTTTCCATAATTCTTTCTGTTATGGATCTTTAATTTAGTCTTATTGTGGTCACAGAACATACTTAATGTGATTGCAGTCTTTTAAAAGTTATAAAGAACTGTTTTGTGGCCCAGAATATGGTTTATGCTGGAGAATATTTCATATGCCCTTGAAAAGAATGTTTATTCTGCAGTCTTTGGGTGGAGTGTTGTATAAAATGTCAGCTAGGTCAAATTGATTGATAGTGTTATTCAATTCTTATATGTCCTTTCTGACTTTCTATCTGGTTGTTCTATCAACTATTGAGAGTGGGATGTTGAAATCTCCATTTATTATTGTTGAATTGTCTGTTTCTCCTATCGTTTCTTTTAGGTTTTGCTTTATGTATTTTGGGGCTCTCTTGTTAGGTGCACATACATTTATAATTGTTACTTCCTGATATATTAACTCTTTTATCATAATAAAATTTCCCCACTTTATCTCTATTGATAGTTCTTGTCTTAAAGTCTATCTTGTCTCATATTAATATAGCCACTCCAGCTCTTTTATGATTAGTATTTGCCTGAAATATGTTTTTCTATCTTTTTACTTCAACATATTTATGTCTTTGAATCTATGGTCTTGTTGACTGCACCTGGTTTGGTCTGGCTTTTTTTTATCCAGTTTGACAATCTCTGCCTTTTGAATGGGGTTTTTAGTTCATTCCCTTCTAATTTAATTATTGATATGGCTGGATTTACACCTGCAATTCTTCTGTTTTCTACCTGTTTCATGTCTTTTTTTTTTTTTTTTTTTACTGTTCCTCCTTTACTGCCCTATTTTATGTTAAATAATTATATATTTAGTTAAACAATAAATATTTTAATTTTTCTCTTGTTTTCTTACTGTATTGCTTAAGTTATTTCCTCAGTGGTTGCTCTAGATATTATAATATGCATTTTATCTTATTTCAATCCATTTCAGAATATTACTACCTTAATTCTGGTAAAATATAGAAACTTTGTTCTAATACATCTCCTTTCATTCTCCTCTCCTTTGTGCTATTATTGTTATATATATTACATCTATGTGTGTTATAAATTCAACAATACTGAGTTATAATTATTTATTATTACAATCTTGTGTTTTGTTAAAGAAGTTAGGAAAAGAAATGAGAAAAAATATATACAGAGTCTTTTATATTTACTCACACATTTATCTTTTTTGGCACTCTTCATTCCTTTTTGTGGATTTGAGTTATCAATTGGGGTCACCTTCTTTTAGTCTGGAGGACTTCACTTAGTATTTCTTGAAGACAGGCATGGTAGCAACAAATATTCTAAGTCTGTTTATCTGGGAATGTTTTTATTTTACCTTTACATTTGAAGGATTATTTTAGCTGGATATGGAATTTATTTTTTAATAAATTTATTTATTTATTTTATTTTTGGCTGCATTGGGTCTTCATTGCTGCGTGTGGGCTTTCTCTAGTTGCGGCAAGCGGGGGCTACTCTTTGTTGCAGTGCATGGCTTCTCACTGTGGTGGCTTCTCTTGTTGCAGAGCATGGGCTCTAGGTGCATGGGCTTCAGTAGTTGTGGCATGCAGACTCAGTAGTTGTGGCTCATAGGCTCTAGAGTGCAGGCTCAGTAGTTGTGGCACACGGGCTTAGTTGCTCTGTGGCATGTGGGATCTTCCTGGACCAGAGCTCGAACCCATGTGCCCTGCATTAGCAGGCGAATTCTTAACCACTGTATCACCAGAGAAGTCCCTGGATACGGAATTCTTTTTTTTTTTTTTTTATACAAATTCCTTCTCTTTGCCGAGTCCTAAATTATGTAATGGGATTTTTTTTAAAAAATTAATTAATTAATTTATTTATTTTTGGCTGTGTTGGGTCTTCGTTTCTGTGCGAGGGCTTTCTCTAGTTGCGGCGAGTGGGGGCCACTCTTCATCGCGGTGCGCGGGCCTCTCACTATCGCGGCCTCTCTTGTTGCGGAGCATAGGCTCCAGATGCGCAGGCTCAGCAGTTGTGGCTCACGGGCCCAGTTTCTCCGCGGCATGTGGGATCTTCCCAGATCAGGGCTCGAACTCGCGTCCCCTGCATTGGCAGGCAGACTCTCAACCACTGTGCCACCAGGGAAGCCCCAGAATTCTTGATTGAACATTTTTCTTTTCTTCTAGTATTTTGAATATGTCAATCCATTGCTTTCTAACCTTCATTGTTTCTGATGAGAAATCAGCTGTTAATTGTATTGTTGGTTGTAATTCCCTGGCAGTACAGTGGTTAAGACTCCACTCTCTCACTGCTGAGGGCCTGGTCTGGGAAATAAGACCCCACAAGCCACACGGCATGGCAAAAAAAAAAAATTGTGTTGTTGTTCTCTTGTATGGGATGAGTTGTTTTTTGCTTGCTGCCTTGAAAATTTTGTCTTAGGCTTTCAACAATTCGACTGTGTGGATCCAGCTGTGAAACTCTTTGTATTGATGCTACTTAGGATTTATTGAGCTTCTTGGATATGCAGATTAATATTTTTATTACATTTAGGAAGGTTTTGGTCATTATATCTTTAAATAATTTTTATACCCCTTTCACTTTCTACTTTCTTTCCAAGATAACAGTTACAGATTTGTTGGTACCCTTAATATTGCCTCACATCTTTGCATGTGTGCACAGTCTCTGTTGGCCAGGGATGTGTGGGCATCTCTGGCCCTCTTTGGTCTCTGCTATACATGCACACAGTCTCTGGTCATCCCAGCGTATGTGGGAAGCTCATCAAGCCCCTGATGGCTGTCTTACCACCTGCAACTTCTTGATAAATTCCTGGCTAGTCCACCAGTCCTTTGCTTGTCAGAACCAAGCCTAAAACCTCAGATTAATGGAGAGGATGCTCCTCCCTGTTTGCTAGCCACTGAGATTGTCTCTTCAACCGACAGTGCTCCAAATAAAGTGCGCCCCCTCCAGCATCAGTGGTGAAGCTACTGGTTTTCATGGCATTGACAAAGCTGAGGGAAGGGGAATGGGGTGTGAGCAGCCATAGACTCATGGTGTTCTTACCCAAAGCTTGGTAATTTTAATAAATAAATTTTTCTTAGTTGTTGTATGCCTTTGGTAGAATTCCAGAGTGTGAAATGTTCTGTTTGCTTGCTTGTTTGGCTTGGTTTTGTTTTTGTTTCTGCTAATTGACATCCATTTAAATATTTCTTTATTTCCTCTGTAAAACATATGGACTTATGCCCTCAATATGATAAACACTTGTATGCTACTCTCCAACATGTCCACCAGTTGTGTTGTCTGCTTGCTACAAATTAGTTGTATGTGTTCCTAAGCCTGTTTAGGTCAGTTTTACTTGAATTTTAATTACCTTATTTATTTAAATATAAACTAATAAAATGTGACTATAAAAATAATTTTTTTATATTAACTAAATTGAATGTTTTAGAAACACTTGATAAAGACAAGTAGCAAAAAATTTAATGTTAAATTGGGTGTGCATGTAGCAGCTGGAAAACATTGGAGGAAAAAAATCACAAATATCCAGAAGGAATCTCCATGTGTGAAGGATTCTGCTTAAACTCTCATTGTACTCACAGTGTAAAAGAGACAGAGATGCTAAAATTATCTGACGAGTTTTAAAGTAACCATGATAAAAATGCTTCAACAAGCAATTACAAATGTATTTGCAACAAACAAAAAAAATAGAAAGACTCAATAAAGAAATGGAAGGTAAAAATGGAGATATTAGAGCTAAAGATTACAGTAACCAAAATTAAAAGCTCAGGGAATGGGGTCAGCACTGGAATGGAAGGCAGAGCAAAGAATCAGTGAACCAGAAACTAAAACTATAGAAATTACCCAATCTGAATAAGAGTGAGAGCAAGAGAAAGAAAGGAAGGAAGGAAGAAAGGAAGGAAGGGAGGGAGGGGGAGGGAGGGAGGAAGGGAGGGAGGAAGGAAGAACAGAGCTTCAGAAACATGTAGGACTATAACAAAATATCTAACATTTGGGTGTCAGAGTCCAGGAAGGAGAGGAGAAAGAGGGTGGGGCTGAAAAAGTATGAAAAGAAGTAGTGGTGGAAACCTTTCCAAATTTGTCAAAAGACATAAACCTAATTCAAGAAGCTGGGTGAACCCATTACAGAATAAGCTCAAAGATTTCTATCCTAAGATGCATCATAATTAAACTACTAAAATCTAAAAGTAAAGAAAAATTCTTGGAAGCAGGCAGATAAAAATGACACTTTACCTAGAGGGGAAAACAATTTGAATTACCGTTTGTTTCTTGTCAGAAACCATAGGGGCCAGAGGGGAGTGGCATAATACATTTAAGTGCTGCAAGTAAAAAACTGTCAATTCAGAGTCCTATACCCAGCAAAAATATCCTTCAGGAGTGGAGAAGAAATGAAGACATTCTCTGATTAAGGAAAAGTAAAATAATTTGTTGCCAGCAGAACTATCCTAAAAGAAAGGCAAAAGGAGGTTCTCTAAACAGAAAGGAAATGATAAAGTGAGGAACTTTAGAACATCAGGAAGAAATAGCACAATAAGCAAAAATATGGGTAAATATAATAGACATGCTCTTCTTAAATTTTCTAATATAATGTTTGATGATTCAAGCAAATTATATAATATCTTAGCAGTTCAGGCATTTGGAAGTCATTGAGGATTTCTAAGCAGTGGAGTATGAATACCAAAGAAGATGAATCTGACGGGAGCGTGCCAAATTAGGATAGGAAAAAAATATGAAGGAAGAGATATGGGATATATTTTTGAAGGAAAATGATTTTGGCATTGACTAGATAGTTGTCAAAGGAGTGGGGAGCTATTGAGTAGAGGAGTGAGAAATCAAAAAGAGTGGGATTCTCGCTCAGGGCTCTGGAAGAAAGATACTTCTACAAAGCAAAATAGGCAAGTGGGAGGGAAGATGTGGAATTCAGTTGTTAACATGTTACTTGTATTGCTAGCCAGAGAGAGGGGGCAGGTGTGGAGGAGGGGATGGTGGAGTCACTTAGACTTGAATGGGAGTTCTAATGGTTGTGTAGCAAAGCAGCTCCTGTTTGGACTTATCTTGGCAGAGGAATCCAGAGAGAGCCATCTGAGCACTCATTTTTGAGACCTTGAGTTGAGATTTGCAAGACTCTTTCCTCAGTGCTGCCCTAAGCTTCTGCCGGTAGAGAGGATTGCAGGCTGAGTATCTGATGGCAGACAGTGAATTTAGAGATGGACCAGAAAGTAGAATGTGAGGCCAAACAGGGAGGAGGAGAGGAGGAGGATGAAGGGCATAAAAGAGGGATGAAGGGAATAAGAGGATTTGGGGGAAGAAGTCACATATTATAACCTTAGAGGCTTAAAGGTTCCTTCTGGTATGCATTTCCATGCACACAGGTGTTCACTACATCTTGACTTCTGATAAAAGGAAATAATTCTAAGCTGGTATCATGAGAGATTTGAGTCTTTGAACAGTGGGCATCTTTTTTTGAAAAGCCGGTGAACTTAAGAGATTTGTTTTGTTTGAGCTTTTAAGATTCTCTAATGGTTGAAATACAACCCTGCTTAAAAGATGTGAAGTGACATAGAAAACAAACTTATGGTTACTAAAGGGGAAAGGGGGTGGGAGTGGGGATAAATTAGGAGTTTGGGATTAGCAGATACAAACTAGTATATATAAAATAGATAACAGTGTCCTACTGTATAGCACAGGGAACTATATTCAATATCCTGTAATAAATCATAATGGAAAAGAATATGAAAAAGAATATGTGTATATATATATATATAAAACTGTACACCAGAAACTAACACAATGCAACATTATAAATCAACTATACTTCAATTAAAAAAAAATAAAATAAAATAGAAAAAAAACTATCATTATTGGTATATTCTATCAAATACTAAGGGAGATATGTTAAAATAATCCATTATGATTGGGAAGTGTCTATTTCTCCTTTTAGGTCTGTCAATTTCTGTTTTATATATTTTGAGACTATATTATTTCATGCATATACATTTAGAATTATTCAATCCTCTTGGTTGATTGTGCTTTTAATCACTATGAAGTCTCTCTCTTAATTTCTTGTGATGCTTTGTGCTTTAAAGTCTATTTTGTCTGATTTTAGTATAGTGACACCATCTCTCTTTTCGTTAGTATTTGCAAAGAACTCCCCCTTATTCTTTTTTTTTTTTAATTTAATTTATTTATTTATTTATTTATTTATTTATTTATGGCTGTGTTGGGTCCTCGTTTCTGTGCGAGGGCTTTCTCCAGTTGCGGCGAGTGGGGGCCACTCCTCATCGCGGTGCGCGGGCCTCTCACTATCGCGGCCTCTCTTGTTGTGGAGCACAGGCTCCAGACACGCAGGCTCATCAACTGTGGCTCACGGGCCCAGTCGCTCCGCGGCATGTGGGATCTTCCCAGGCCAGGGCTCGAACCCATGTCCCCTGCATTGGCAGGCAGATTCTCAACCACTGTGCCACCAGGGAAGCCCCCCCCCCCCATTCTTTTACTTAAAATTTTTTCTGTATCTTTATTTTTAAAGGATGTCTCTTGTAAACAACATATGCAATTGTTTTTATGTAATATAATAGTACAATTTTTGTCTTTTAATTGGAGTATCTTGTTCACTTACATTTAATATAACTACAAATATATTTGGGTTTACATCTACCATTTTATTTATTCAGTATTTATCCCACATATTCTATATTCCTTTTTTTCTCTCACTTCTTGACTTCTTTTCGATTAAACAAATATGTTTATTATTCCATTTCTTCCCTCTATTATCTTGTTAATTATAAATTCTTTTATTATTATTTTTAGTAGTTACCTTAGAGCATTCAACATATATCTTTGACTTATTAAAGTCTAATATAAAATAGTACTTTTAGCACTTTTCATATCATTCAAGGACTTTAGGATACTTTAATTCCATTTCCCACCTCCAATTTTTATGCTATTATTTTCATATGTTTTAATTCTATGTATATTTTACACCTTACATGATATTATTTTTCTGTAGAAACAATATTCATTTTTTCATTTGTTACAGTTAACAGTTTGCATTTCATTTGGGGTTCTCTCCATATCTTGGTTGATTTTTTTAAAAGTTTAAATATAGTAAACTTTATTTTTTGTTTTGTATTGTTTTATGGGTTTTGTCAAATGCACCGAGTCGTTTGGTGACTCTCAGAGTGGCACAGAGCCACCACCAAAAACTCTTGATATAGGACAGTCTATCATCCCTAAATTCCTTTGTGCTGTCCCCTTATAGTCAACTCTGTTCCCAACTCCAACCCCTAGAGATATATGTAGCCTTCTGGGTCTGACTTCTTTTACCTAGCAATATACATATAGGATTCATACATGTTATTGTGTGAATCAATAGATTGTTTCTTTTTATTGCTGAGTAGTATTCTACTGTATAATTGTACTATACTTTGTTTATCCATTTGCTAGTTGAAAGACATCTGAGTGGCTTCCAGTTTGGGGCAATTATGAATAAAGCTCCTATAAACATTAATTTATCATAAGCATACATTTTTATTTCTCTTGGATAAATACCTAGTAGTGGGATTGCTGGGTCATATGGTTATGTGTATGTTTAATTTTTTAAGAAACTGCCAAATTGTTTTTCAAACAATTTGCATCTCCATCAGCAACATTTGAGGCTTCCCGTGACTCCACATCCTCATCACTACTTGGTATTATCAGTCAGTCTTTTTAGTTTTAGCTGTTCTAGTAGGTATGTAGTAGTATCTCATGGTAGTTTTAATTTGGTTATCCCTAATGACTAATTATGCTGAGCACGTTTTAATGTGCTTATTTGCCACCCATATATCTTCTCTGGTGAAGTGTGTGTTTGGAACTTTTGGCAAGTTAGATATTGGGTTGCTTGTTTTTTTTTATTGTTCAGCTTTTAGAGTTATTTATATGGTCTGTATACAAGTCTTTGTCAGAAATATGATTTGCAAATATTTTCTTCCAGTCCGTGGCTTGCTTTTGAATTCCCTTATCAGTGTCTTTTGCAAAGCAAGAATTTTTAATTTTAATAAAGTTCAAATTATCATTTTTCTTTCATGGATCATGCTTTTGTGGCTTGTGCTTTCAGTGTCTAGAAATTCTTTACCTAATGTAGGGTCATGCAGATTTTCTCATGTATTTCTGCTAGAAGTTTTGTAGTTTCACATTATACATTTAGGTTTATGATCCATTTTGAGTTAAGTTTTAAAAACATTTTATTTTATTGAGATATAATTCACATACCATAAATTTCACCCTGTGAAAGTGTACAATTCATTGGTTTTTAGTATATTCACAAGGTTATGCAGCCATCACCACTATCTAATTCCAGAGCATTTCATCATCTGAAAAAGAAACCCCAGAACTCATTAGCAATCACTGCCCCTTGCCCCTCCCCCAGCCTTAGGCAACCACTAATCTACTTTTTGCCTCTATAGATTCTTTCACTTACCATATTGTTCTCAAGTTTCATCCATTTTGTAGCATGTATTGGTATTTCTTTCCTTTTTATTGCTGAATAATGTTCCATTGTATAAATACATACATATTATTTATCCATTCATCAATTCAGTGGACATTTGGATTGTTTTGGCTATTATGAATAATGCTGCTATGAACATTCATGTACAAGTTTGTGTGTGAACACCTACTTTCAGTTATCTTGCGTATATACTTAGGAGTGGTTGAGTTAATTTTTATATAAGGTGTGAGGCATGGGTTGAGGTTCTTTTTTTCTTTTTTTTTTTTTTGCATATGGACATCTAATTAGTCCAGCACCACTTATCGAAATAACTATCCTTTCTCCATTGCATTGCCTTTGACCCTTGTTAAAAATCAGTTGAGGGCTTCCCTGGTGGCGCAGTGCTTAAGAATCCGCCTGCCAATGCAGGGGACACGGGTTCGAGCCTTGGTCTGTGAAGGTCCCCCATGCCGCGGAGCAACTAAGCCCGTGCACCACAACTACTGAGCCTGCGCTCTGGAGCCCACGAGCCGCAACTACTGAAGCCCGTGCGCCTAGAGCCCATGCTCTGCAACAAGAGAAGCCACCACAATGAGAAGCCTGCACACCCCAGTGAAGAGTATCCCCCACTCACCACAACTAGAGAAAGCCCATATGCAGCAATGAAGGCCCAATGCAGCCAAAAATAAATAAATAAATTTTAAAAAAATCAGTTGAGTGTATCTTGATTGTTTTGTTCCATTGATCTATATGTCTGTCTTTTTTGCTAATGCCACACTATCTTGATTACCATACTTTTTTAAGCCTTGAATTTAGGTAGTTTAATTCCTTCAACATTTTTCTTCCTTTTCAAAATTGTCATTCTAGATCCTTTGCCCTTGTCTCATACATTTTAGAATCAGCTGGTCAGTAATGATTCAAAAAAGTATACTGAGATTTTGATTGGGATTGCATTGAATGTATAGATCAATGGGAGGGATTGTTATCTTACCAATTTGATTCTTCCAATCCATAAACATGGATTATGTTTTTATTTATTTAGGTCTTTGATTTCTTTCATCAATATTTTGTAGTTTTCAATACACAGATCCTGCACATATTTGTTAGATTTATAACTAAGCCTTTCATTTTTGGGGTGCTATTGTAAATGGTATTGTTTTTAAAATTTTGAATCCAATGTTCATTGCTAATATATAGAAATACAATAAAATTTTGTATATCGACCTTGTATCCTGTACCTTTGTTAAACTCACTTATTAGTTCTAGGAGCCTTTTTTTTTTAAGGTTCACTCTTATTTATTTATTTATTTTTGGCTGCACTGGGTCCTCGTTGCTGAGCGGGCTTTCTCTGGTTGTGGTGAGCAGAGGCCACTTTTCGTTGTGGTGCACGGGCTTCTCATTGCGTTGGCCTCTCTTGTTGTGGAGCATGGGCTCTAGGTGCACGGGCTTCAACAGTTGTGGCACGTGGGCTCAGTAGCTGTGGCTCTTGGTCTCTAGAGCGCAGGATCAGTAGTTGTGGCACATGGGCTTAGTTGCTCCACGGCATGTGGGATCTTCCCAGATCAGGGATCGAACCTGTGTCCCCTGCATTGGCAGGCAGATTCTTAACCACTGCACCACCAGGGAAGTCCCTAGGAGCTTTTTTTTTGTAGATTATTTGGAGTTTTCTATATAGACAATGTAATCATTATAGTTTTATATACATTTTGATCCTTCCTGTTGCTCTTCATTCCTTCCGGAATATCTTCAGTTTCATCTGGGATTGTTTTCCTTTTTGTAGGACTTTCTTTAGGTCTTTTTTTTTTTTTTTTTGATGTTGTTCTGTTGGTTAAATATTTTAATTTTTGTCTGAAAATGTCTTATTTTCATTTATTTTTAAAGAATATTTTTTGCAAGATACATTATTCTAAGTTGACAATTATTTTCTTTCAAAACTTTGAAGATATCCTTTGTTGTTCTGGCCTCCATTATTTCCATAGAGAAGTCAGTTGCTGCTATTGTTACTACTTTGAAGATAATATTCCTTTTTCTCTCTGTTTTTTAGAGTTTTCCTTTGCCTTGTCTTTCAGCAGTTTTACTTTGATGTACCAAAGGTGTGGATGTAGTTTTCTTGGTATTTACCCTGCCTGGGCTTCTTAGCATTTCTTAAATACATAGCTTGTGTTTTTTTGTTTCTTTTGAAAAATTCTCAGTCAGTAATCAATCTCTTCAAATGTTGCTTTTGCTCTGTTTTCTCTCTTCTCCCCTTATGGGAAAATTACACATATTTTGTGCCTTTTCACTTTGTTCATATCTTTCATTTCCTTTCTGTATTTTCTATGTTTTCTCCCTTTGCTTCAGTCCTATTAGTAGCTAGTTTTCTAGTCCTCTCTTCAGCTGTGTTTGCTTTGTGGTTAAACCTCTCTATCCAGTTCTTAATTTCATTCATTATATTTTTCAGTTTTAAAATTTCTATTTGATTTTTTGGATAGATTCTAGTTCTCCACTGAAAATTTTCTACTTGTAATTTGTTTTCTTAAATGTATTGATGACAGTTAATTTAAAATTGTATCTGCTAATTCTCATATATGAATTACCTGTAAGTTTGTTTTTATTATTTGGTCTTTCTCTGGTTTTTGGTCACTTGGTTTTGTCTCCTGGTAAGTCTGGTAACTTTTGATTGAATGATGGACATTGTGGATAAAGAATTATGGTGGAAATTTGAGCTTGAATGTTATCTTCCTTCAGAGGAGGTTTGCTTTTACTTGAGGTCAGGGTTAGATCATCTTAATCTAGATTGAGATGGTTTAAATCTGGGTTTCAGCTTTTATGATGGCTCATCTCTTTACATATCCCAGAAGTAAGGTTAGCCCTTACTTTTAGGCTATAACTTGTCAGGTGTCCTGACTGAAAGCTGGAGATGTTTGCTAAATTTCCTATATTTTGGCATCCCAGAATTCATTTTTAAAATCCTCAGTCCCAGGAGACTGCTGAATATCTACTCAGCTTCTGGGCCCCTCAGATGTTTGTTTACAAATCTGCAAATGCCTGCAGGGGAAAAATGTGACCAGGTATCAGGTTCACACAATGTACTTCTTTTATCTTAGTGATCTTGGCCTCTCAAGTCTTCAGTGCCCTGGTAACTTTTCTTTTTGTTCAAACTTGCTTTCCTAGTTGTGTTTGGTGAAGAGGTTGGTCTGATACAAGCTAATCCACCATATCCAGAAGCAATACAAAGAGCATGGACTTTGGAGCCAGAACTCCAGGATTCAAATCCCAGTTCCATCGTTTACTTGTCCTGTGATCATGAACAAGGTATGAACTTTTTTTGAGCCTCACTTTTCTCGTCACTAAAATGGTGATAATAACAGTACTACCTTATAGGGTTATTGTGATGCTTTAACAAGTATTATATATAAAGTAGTGTGTGTATATATATATATATATATATATATATATGTATGTATATATTTCCTACTTACCTTCTTGTTCTGGCCTCCATTATTTCCATAGAGAAGTCAGTTATTGTTATTATTACTACTTTGAAGGTAGTATTCCTTTTTTCCTCTGACTGTTTTTTAAGGTTTTTCTTTGCCTTTGTCTTTTGACAGTTTTACTCTGATGTGCCAGAAGTGTGGGTATGGTTTTCTTTGTATTTATCCTGTCTGGGCTTCTTAGCATTTCTTATATCATATATACTTTAAAAGTATATAATATAATATATATCTAAGAAAAGTGCCTGGAATCCAAAAAATGCTGTATTGTTATTTGCTCTTATTATTTTTACTTGATGTGGTCGTCTTTCCAATTAGTGTTGTTTTCCACTGTGTTGTGTCATTTACAAATCCTCAATAGGCTCTGCTGGCTAGTAGATGAAGTCCAAACTCTGCATCTGTAGTTCTCAGCCTTGGTGGCATATTGGAATAACCTGTGATATTTTTCAAACTCTGAGGCCCAAGTCAAACCAGGCCAATTACATCAGAATTTTTAAGGTGGGATACAGATATTAATCAGTATTATTATTTTTTTAATTTATTTTTATTTATTTATTTTTGGCTGTGTTGGGTCTTCGTTTGTGTGCGAGGGCTCTCTCTAGTTGTGGCAAGCGGGGGCCACTCTTCATCGTGGTGCGCGGGCCTCTCACTATCGTGGCCTCCCGTTGTGGAGCACAGGCTCCAGATGCACAGGCTCAGTAGTTGTGGCTCACGGCCCTAGTTGCTCCTCAGCATGTGGGATCTTCCCAGACCAGGGCTCGAACCCGTGTCCCCTGCATTGGCAGGCAGATTCTCAACCACTGCGCCACCAGGGAAGCCCTAATCGGTATTTTTTTAAAGAGCCTCAGGTGATTCCAATGTTCAGCCAATGCTGGGGGCTCTCACACCTCCTCCTCCGCTCTTCTGAGCAACTTTTGAGGGCCTGGAGAAGTGCCTGAGACACGACATGCTCTAGAGAGAGAGAGGAAATGGATGCAAAGAAAAAAGGAAAATAACTCACGGTGGTACCATAGGGACGTGCTTGTGGGAATTCTCATTCTTTGGAGAAACAGCAAACTCCAGCTGTGTGCTCTGTTTTGTGGTTTTCTTTTCGGAGGGGGCAACGTCGATGACCCCCCCCCCTTCTATCTCCACATCAAGCCATCTCTCAGTTCACTCTCACCTTTCCCTCCCGAATTTGCCTCCCTCTCTTTATTCAAAGAGTTGTTGAAATATCTCCTCCCTCTAAGAAGGCTTTTTGGTTTGTTGGAGGAGTTACCTTCTCACAGGTACTAAAACATTATTCAAGGTGGTCCTGTCCAAGAAGGGGTATGGGGGCTAAGGATGGGCACTTGGGATGGCCAGAGGCCCCAGGTGACTTGACAGCAGGTGAGAAACGAACATTGGAAAGGAGATGGGAGAGGCTCTGGAAAACTTATCAGATCATAAATTGTCAACCAGGCTAACCTCTGAAGGTTTACAAAACTCCTTAGTGTGCGCCACTGATGGTAGAAGTTTTAGGCACTGTGACATGCTGGTGGGGCGATATTTTGTCAAGAGATAAAGGGAGAAGGCCTAGACAGGTGCCTGTTCTGACACCACATGGGGCGGGCATCTGCCAGCAGGGAGCCAAGCCCTTTGTGCCACCTCTGCTGATGCCTTCAGGGAAGCGGCGTCCTGGCTGGAAAGGAAGAGGCTGGGGGGGAGGGGAATGGTGCGGTAGGGAATAATTTTAAACATTTTGGTGCTACGTAAGCTGTGAAGACATAGCATGTAGGTCTTCATGAGCCAACCGACTGTGTTTCTCCTGAGCCAGTGGGGTGGTGGGTTGTGAAGTTCTGTGATTCAGGATGCTTTCCTGGGCTACCTTTGCTTTAGACAGAGAACAAGAGCAAGTGACATGAGATTTAAAATAATGATAATTGTGTACAGTGCGGGGAAACAGGTCTTTCACTTCTACTGATGGGAGTATAAATTTGTTCAGTTTTTCTTAAAGCATGTGGGCAGCATGAATCAAAAGTCTTAAAAATGTTCCTGCACTTTGACCCAGCAATTCCACTTCTAGGAATATGTTCTGTAGGTGACAAGTGCACAATGATCTATGTATACTGACATTCATTATAAGCTTGTTCACAATAGTGAACTGAAAACAACCAAAATGTCCAGCAGTTAGGCATTAAATAATGACTGGGAATATAGAATACTATGCAGCTAGTAAAAAGGACACTGCTACTCCTCCATATTTATTGAAATGGAAAGATGTTTATTATATTTTAAGCAAGAAAAGCAGGTCCCAGAACTACATTCACTGTGACCTTATTTCATTTATTTTGGTAATTTTTTTTTCCTCCCAGACCATTATTTTATTGAAGATGAATGACTTCATGCTAAGCCTGTATCATGTGGGTAGCCCAGTTTTACACAGACTACTGCCAGAGTAGTTTATTACTACCCATAATGTGTAAATTACTTTGCATAGTGTCTGACATATAGTAGGTGCATAGAGGCAGAAAAAGTAAATATTACTTTCAGAAAGTCTCTTTAACTGTTAAAGAGACTTTACCTCTCTAGAGTGGTTTAGCATTTTAATAGAATAGAAAGTATGATACAAAAATTGGCAGAGTTTGGTGGCCAGAAATCACGTAGTTGGTATGATCTCAATTTTGAAAAACACAGGACATGTGCTCATAAGGAAAGTCTGTAAAGATATCTTTATCTTATTAACAGTGTCTGAGTAATGTTGGGTTATGTGTCATTTTTATGTCCCTTTTTTTTGCTTTAATACACCCAACCTCCTGTGATAGAATAGACTGTCTTTATTACTCTTTCTCTTCACTCAAAGTCTAAAAAAAAAAAAAAAAAAAAAAAACCCAGGCTTTAATTACTGATATAAAGTAAAACAATAACTTGTTGGTTGGCTGAGAATTGCTGGAAATTAATAAATAGTTTGGAAATTATTTAGTAAATGCTAATTACTTAGCAAAAGTAATTAAAATATTTATAAGCGAACACCCATAAAACACCACCAAGCAAATACATTACTCAATAAATGGTTTAATTAGTATTTCATTACTAGAAATTAATCTCAGTAACCAAACATTACTACAAATTACATGTAGGATGGACAACTTGTTTTACTGCTATTAATGATTTCAATTACAAAGTTTGTGCAAGTCTAATTCCTTCCTGCTTCTCCCGCCTTCCTCCTGCACCCACCTGGGTGAGTTCCCACACACTGGGCCTGAGTTAGGATGTTTGGGGCTGGGCTAACACCTTCCACATTGTTGGAAATCCCGGATTAACAGTTTCCCTCAGCTTATTTCCCAGCTGTCTTGCAGAAATACTAGCCCTGGGTGCCTCTTAATCAGCTGGAATCAGTCTCCAGGAGCTGGTGGGCTTCTTACCACAGATATACTCTGCTCTGGAGTCTCCTAAATCACTTGGCTGCAAGGCCCGATTCCCTCCCCATGTCTGTGCCAAGGCCTTCCCGGTACTGGGTTGCACTCCTGGTTCAGCTCTCAGGCTGGGCCAGGCTACTGCTAAGTCATAAAAGGGCATCTTCGTGCCGATGAGATAAAAGGAGTCCTTTCCTCCAGACAGATGTAGTCACACGTGAGGGTGGATTTTTGCCCCAATGTGTTTCTTTCTCAGGTTTCCCAGGGAACAGACTCTGAGACTCAAGATTTGCGTACAGGCGTCTTACTGAGGAGTGCTCTCAGGAATAGCCCCTGAGTGAGGGAGTGAGGGAAGTAGGATGGGGTAGAGGGAAAAGTTGGACCACAACCACACGGGAAGCTCCTGGATTGAGGCAAGGAAGGGGGCAGGCCTTTGTTATTTCAAACGAGCAGACATCACTCTGGGACTGATGTGCCTCTCTTTGGCTGAGGACAGGTCCTGGAGGGGGACTTGGTTGCCAGCCATTAACAGGCAACACTTCCAGCAGCTGGAGGAACGAGTGCCTTGGCTCTGAAGGAGAAATATGGGCAGCACACCAGCATCCACTACAGTCCCCTTGTGTCATGGACAACCCGAGCAACCACACAGGAAGGTCCTTCTGGGGGTGGCCTGAGGCCATGAGTTGAACGGGCATGAGTTGTTCCACTGTTTTACTGGGACTGGGAGGGGTCTTACTTCTGCAGTTAGGGTGGATCCCCACTTAGCTACAAGCTGGGACTTATGCCTAGGCTGTAAGCTCCATGCGGGTAGGTCTGTGTCTCATGGTATCCCCAGAACTTAGCACAGTTCATGGCTCAATTAATATTTGCTGATTGAATCTATAGTAATAAAGACAGTCACCTAAATGCATTAATATAAGCTGTGTTACAATTGATGAACGGAAATACATAGAATGTGACCTAGGAGGGGTCAGGGAAGCTCCCTCGAAGAAATGACACTTGAGCTGAGACCCAAAGGATGGGTAAGAGTGGGCCAGGCAGAGTGGACTGGGGGTGGGGTGCTTCCCAAGCCTCCTAAGATAGGCATTTACCTTGGCCACCTCCTGAGGGGATCTCCTCATGGAAAAACAGAGGTGACTTGAGAAATCACACTCACTGAATCTCTCTTGTTATCTGTTGGTGAAATGTATCCTTTGTCCTTATCACAGCCTTATCTGGTATAAGATTCATGTGTCAGAGAGCTCTTCCACTGTGTCTTGGCCAGGCCCTGGTGGCATGAAGGTTGCCTGCACCTGGCAGGTGCTTTCTGGAGTGAGAGATACAGGCCAGGTGTCACAGCTGGACACCAGGTGTCACAGCTGGGGGTGCAGATCCCCCTGGACCCCCCATGGGGTCTCATGCATGTGAAGGCCACCTATTGTGGAGGAGCTGAGGCTGGAAGCAGCTGGGCTGCACCACATCTAAACTCTTCCTTCCTCTTCGTCCGCATCTCCATCCTGCCCCTGGCTTTGCCCCTCTCCAGGCCTGTCTCCAGATTCCTCACTGCCCCAGGAGCATGTTCTACTCATTTTGCCTCCACTCCTGTGCATGTGTCCTCCCCTTTCTCCAGGACCACCGCTCCACTCAGAAAACCCACCCAAAGCACCGCGATGGAGCCCTGGCCAGAAACTCCAGGTCATACTGAACTCACCCCTTTCTGCATTTCTACAGCCCTCAGCTGTAGATTCTTTAGGGCAGAGGCTGGTTTAGAAATCCTGGGCCTGGTACCATACCTGGTCGAGAGCAAGAATGTTGGGAGAGGCTGGAGGAGAGGAGAAGCCCTGAAGGAAAACCCAGGGTGCCCGTCCCTGCCACGATGCCCTGGTTGGCACCGGGCAGTGTGAGCGGTGGCCTGGACGACGTCTGCTGGGCTCCCAGCCAGGTGCACCGTGAGGGGTGCCGTGGGCCTGCCTTCCGCTGTTGGTGGTGGGTGGCAGCAACGGACCGGAGGCGGAAGATGGAAAGTTCATGTTTATCACGTCTGGGACTTTGCCTGCCTTGTCCTTAATCAGTCTACAGCTAATTAGTCGCCTCCCCCAGCTGGCAGAACACCATGAATCACCAAGGAAAAGGCTGAAGTCAGCGGGCCTACTGCTCAGGGGAATCCCGGCTCCTTGGGTGGGCCCTTCTTGCCTGGAGCATTGTGAGGGCCACAGGATGCAGGAGCTCCTCTGGGAAGAATCTGGGGTTGTTGGGAAGGGGCCCCGGGGTCCTGTGCCACCTAGGGTGACTGTAGGGGGAAGGGTGTGGCATCATCCTCTTTGCTGCAACATAAGGGCTCACTTTCCCAAACTCCCTTGCAGCCAGGAAAGGCATGGGACACAGTTCAGACCAATGGGGCATAAGCTGAAACCTGCTGGGGGCTCTTAGGAAGGCTTTTCCTTTCTTGATAAAAGGCATTGGATGCTGCTGGTGCTTGCCCTTCTTGCCCTTTCTTCTTTTTGCCTTGAATGCAGACTTGAAGGCTGGAGCTGCAGCAGCCATCAGCCTCTATGAGGGAAAGACCAAGAGAATTGTAATGACACCAGCCATGAACTGACAAACCAATGCCAATAACTAGCCTACCTCCAGATTTCTGTCAGGTGAAAATAATAAATCTCCATTTGTTTAGTCCACTGTTGGTTGGTATTCTGTTAGCTGCAACTGAATACACTTCTAACTGATACAGAGGGGAACTCTAGATGGTGCCAGCTTGACTGCACAGATGCCCATGGTACCAGAGTAATCCAGACATTCCTGGCCTCATCAGCCAGTGAGGTTATAATACCCACATGCCACCAGCTCTGCTCCCTCCTCCAATCCTTCATCTTTTAAAGTCTCATTCATCAACCCTTTTTAGACACCTATGTTATTAAGAAAGTATCTGGGTGTGACATTGATGTGCCAGTCATGTTAAACCCTGTGTAATGGTGTGCCTAGGAAGGCAAAACTAGATTTTCTGGCAAAAGAATAATCCCTCTTCTCTTAGTTATGCAGTGCTTATGTTAAGTAGGCAAACACATTGCTCTGGGAAAAGGGTGCAAAAAGGAATTATGTGATTCTGAGAAGGTTTTGCAGGGCTGATCACAGAGGCAGGATATTTGCATATGGGAGGACTGAGGTCAAGACCCTGACTGACCCTTCCCTTTTGGGGTTTAAGATTACTAGAGCCTTTCTGATGTACTGAGTTGGGCCTCTCTGAGATCCTTTGGCAAGAAAGGGTAGAAGGAATGCCACAGGGGAACCTCACCATCAGGAAACAGGGACGCTGAATAGGTGAACCAAGCTAATATCAGGGCTAGATACTTGTTAGTGAGGCTGGTGCCCACCCGCAGCTGACATGGCAGAGACCTCCAGGCACTCTGGTAGAGGTTGTGCTGTGGGAGCAGGGGCTGCACATAAGAGTGTGAAATAAAAGAGTTGTAGCCTGGAGCCCAAGTGTGGGGCGCTGCTGTGCACCTTCAGGGTTGGCTCAGCAAGGGCAGCCCTGAGCTGTGGACGTGGAGGCAGCAAACTGCGCGGGACCAGTTTTCAACAGCGACCCCTTGTGGCAGCGGGCTGATTAGACTGTTCAATTCTGTCTCCACCTGGCTTTTAGAGCCGGGACAGATCCTGATGCACTGAGTCGTGGTTCCAGTTCTTGGGCACCTTGGGGAAGGTGAGCGGAGGAAGACCCTGAGAGTAGAGGGTTGTATAGCACCGTGGTTAGGAGGATGGACTCTGGAGTCAGACTGCTCGGGTTCCAGTTTCTGCTCTGCTGCTTGCCTGGCCTGACCTCATGGGCTGCAGACCTGTACGGCCTCACCGGAGCCTGCCTTAAACAGGCACCATGCTGGGCTTAATGCTTGCTGTCTTGAAAGTCTTAATAATTTTTAAAAATCTGTCAGCCATATTTTATTTTATTTTTTTAACTGAGGTATAGTTGATTTATAATACAATGTTGCATTAGTTTCAGGTGTATGGCGCAGTGATTCAGTTATACATGCATATCTATCTATTCTTTTTCAGATTCTTTTCCCTTATAGGTTCTTACAAAATATTGAGTAGAGTTCCCTGTGCTTGACAGTAGGTCCATGTTGGTTATCTATTTTATATATAGTAGTGTGTATATGTTAATCCCAAACTCCTAATTTATTCCTCCCCCCTCCTTTTTGGTAACCATAAGTTTGCTTTCTACGTCTGTGGGTCTATTTCTGTTTTGTAACTAAGTTCATATGTATCATTGTTTTTTTAGATTCCATGTATAAGCGATATCATATATTTGTCTTTGTCTGGCTTACTTCACTTAGTGTGACAATCTCTAGGTCCATCCATGTTGCTGCAAATGGCATTATTTCATTCTTTTTTTATAATAAGTTATTTTTGAACAAGGACCCCCTTCCACTCCTCTATTTTCATTTTTCACTTGGCCCTGCCAATTATGCAGTCAGTCCTGCTTGGGCAAATTACTTCTCTATGCCACAATTTCCCCATCTGTAAAATGGATTTAAAAAAAACAACCCTGCCTCAGAGAGCTGTTGTAAGATTAAATGAGTTATATACATAAAGTACTCAGAACAGGATCTGGCATGTAGTAAGCACTGTGTAAGTGTTAGCCATTGTTACTGTTCCTGTTAATTTAGGCTGATGAGGAGTCCAGCGATTAATCTGTAAAACACAGAGACATGACTACATTTCTGTCTCCAGCTAGTGAAGCAGATCAGATCAAGCACATGGGGAAACAATGCAAGGAGAGGAAAACGTGACCCCTGGACTTCCTTCTCACACAAGATGAGATGCCTCATTAAGCCCACATCCATCTGGGCCCACAAGGCTGACAAGAGAGGAGAACACTGGGGCCTGAGAAGTGTGGAGTCAAGGCCAACCTCCCACTGCAGGGGCTGGCAGCAGGAGTGGGCACGGCTCGGAGGCACAGGCTGGGGCACCTCCGGAAGCAGCCGGCCTCCTCCCCCTGTGGTGAGACTGAGAGGCAGGCTGTCATCAGACTCAGGCCCTGCTGTCCCTCCTCTCGGATGAGACACACTGTCAGGGAGGGATGGCCCCAGCCCTTCCCTCCCGCCTGGACCCATCTTGCATTTACAGAACCAGATCAGAGGATAGGATGCTGGGAAGGATGCTTTATTATGATGATGATTCTAAATAAAATTATTTCTTGGCATGTAACCTACACACAAAAAGAGGAGAAATCATAGGTGCTCAGCTCAATGAATCCTCCAAAAGTGAACACACTCAGTTCAAGATACGGGACATCCGCCAAAGTCAGGAAGCTCCCAGCCACACTCCCCTCCCGGTCACTCCCTCCTTCCCCGGTCAACCACTATCCTGAATATTATTTTCTAAAACCATTAGATTTCATTTTCCCAAATTTTTTATTTTGGAAAAATTTAAATCTACAAAGCAAATGGGAATAATAGAATAGGAACACCCATATAGTCACCTAGATATACTAATCGTTAACATTTTGCAACATATTCTCTCTCTGTCTTTCTGTCTCTCTTTTTTTCTCCCCCCATCCCTACACACACAATTTTCTGAACCATTTGAGAGTTATTTGCAGACATCATGACACTTTATCCCTAAATATTTCAGCACACATCCTAAGAAGGAGAGCATTTACATAGTGCAGTTATCACAATAAAGAAATTTAACATTGCTACAATATCATTATATAATAATAATCTATATATCCCAATGATATTATATATATATGTGTGTGTATGTGTGTGTATATATATATATATATATATATATATATATATATATATATATATATATATATATATATACGAAAGCCTGGAACACACTTTGCATTTAGCTGTATGTCTCTTTCATCTTCTCTAATCTAGAATAGGTCTCTCTCTCTCTCTTTTTTTTTTTTTATTATTATTTATTTACTTATTTTGGCTGTGTTGGGTCTTCGTTTCCGTGCGAGGGCTTTCTCCAGTTGCGGCAAGTGGGGGCCACTCTTCATCGCGGTGTGTGGGCCTCTCACTGTCGTGGCCTCTCTTGTTGCGGAGCACAGGCTCCAGACGCGCAGGCTCAGTAGTTGTGGCTCACGGGCCTAGTTGCTCCGTGGCCTGTGGGATCTTCCCAGACCAGGGCTCGAACCCGTGTTCCCTGCATTGGCAGGCAGATTCTCAACCACTGCGCCACCAGGGAAGCCCTCTCTCTCTCTTTTTTTTTTTGTCTTTTTGTCTTTCATGACACTGACATTTTTGGAGTGTATAGGCAAGTTTTCTAGAATATCTCTGAGTTCGGATTGTCAGATTATTTCCCCATGATTGAATTTAGTTGAAACATTCCTGGCAAGAATGCTATAGGAGTTTTATTATTATGTATATGTTCTTTATAATTAATTTATTATTAATGAGAGTAGCTGCAACTTATTGAGTACCCATCATGTGACATGGGGATTTTGATGTCCATTTTACAGACCAGGTAACTGAGGCAGAGAGTGGCTAAGTACTTTTCTCAAGGTCAGATGGTCAGAAAGAGGAAGTGCTGGGATTAGGCTTGTCTGACCCCAGTGCCCATGCTCATAGCCCGTTCAACCCACTGTCAGAGATGACTGGTCCTGCTGGAAGTAGACCTGAGGCTGTGTCCTGGAGGGCAGGGACTGCGTTGTGTTCTCTGCTGAATTCCAGGCTTAGCCAGGGCCAAACCCAGAGCAAGGGTCCATGATTGTTTATTAAATAAATGGATGAATGATTGTTTTATGGACAAAGGTTAGCATGGAGTCCATGGACCACTGGCATCAAAATCACCCAGAAAACTCGTCAGAAATACACATCCGTGGGCCCCACTGCCAACCCACAGAAACTGAATCTCTGTTGATGGGACCCGAGGATCTATGTTAGGTTTTCCTGATACCCAGATATAGACAAAATTAAGTGAAAAAAGCAAGTTTCAAAACAGGGTGTGCTGCATAATTCCATGTCTTTTTCTCTGTGTTTTAAGGTTACGTGGTTACATACAGAGTTACCGTTTCTTTTTGTTTGTTTGTTTTTTGGCTGCATTGGGTCTTTGTTACTGCGCGCGGGCTTTCTCTAGTTGTGGCAAGCGGGGGCTACTCTTCGTTGTGGTGTGCGGGCTTCTCATTGCGGTGGCTTCTCTTGTTGTGGAGCACGGGCTCTAGGCACGTGGGCTTCAGTAGTTGTGGCACACGGGCTCAGTAGTTGTGGCTCACGGGCTGTAGAGCGCAGGCTCGGTAGTTGTGGCACACGGGCTTAGTTGCTCCGCGGCATGTGGGATCTTCCTGGACCAGGGATCGAACCCATGTCCCCTGCATTGGCAGGCAGATTCTTAACCACTGTGCCACCAGGGAAGTCCCTAGAGTTACAGTTACGAGAAGGATGTTAGAACTGTTAACAGTGGGTTACCTCTGAGGAGTGGGACTGGGGCCCTGGAGAAGGAGAGGAAGACTTTACCTTCTCTCGATACACTGCTAGAAATGACACAGGTTATCACTTAATATATTCTTTTTGTAAAAAATTAAACCCTACAGATAAGTAGGGTAATTAAGGAACTTATCACCCAATCTGAACACTTTTGAGAGTGAAAGGCAGTGCTGTTATTAGTTACAGCAGCAACAGAGAAAACAGAGGCCGTTCTGGGCAAACCTGGGCAAGCGGTCACCCTGCTTAGGGTGACCAAAGTCCCCTTTGATCACCTCCCATCCTGGTTACAGCCACCCCTAATCAGGGGTAACCAGTGTTACCAGTTTGATGTATTTTACAGACCCTTTTAGTATAACATGTAGCCACTGAAAGCACCTTGTTTGAGACTTCTCTTTTTACATAAGTGGTATCACACTAAATACATCAACATGCAAGTTGTTTATTCTCATTCAACAATATATGTCTTGGAGATTTGGCCGTGTCAAGCCCATGTGGGTCTGCTTCATTCCTTTTAACTGCTGTCAAGCATTCCACATGTGAATTTTTCCACTCTGTTGTGGATGGATATTTGGGTTGTTTCCAGCTCTTTAGAATGACTAATCATGCTAATGCTGATGGTGACGGTGATACTGTCCCAACAGCGGAACCACCCAGCGTCCAACAGAAGTCAGTCTAAGAATATTCTCAGGAGATGGCATTTTTGAGGAATGACTGGATTTATGAGTAAGGTCCCTCACCAGGCCTGAGGCTCCTCCATTTGCCCTGTTCAGGGACGGTACAGGGCTTCAGAGATGGGGCTGTACCCAGCTTCACCATCAAAGGCTCTCAGAATGCCCTTGGCCTCTCCAAGCTGTTCCCGCAGTTGAGGTCCAGCAGAAGCTCCTGTCCCCAGGCCTGGTGCCTCCAGTCTCACCGCTCTTCCTCTTCTCCTCTTGCCTCTACTGCTCATAAGGCTCTTGCACTCACATGGGGTGCCGCTTGGCTATGGTGGAAAGAGCCAGAGACTGTTCGATTCCCAGTTCCGCCAGTGACGGACTGTGTGAACTTGAGTGAATCTCTTTCCCTCTCTGGGTCTCCAGTGCTTCATTTGTGGGATGGGGCAAATAGTATTCACCTCCTGGGCTTGTGAGCTCTTCTGTGGGATAACAAAACGGGTCACGTACATGCCCCCATCACCACCACGAGGGTGCTCCGTAAGTGGTCACTTCAGTCCCCTTTCCCTTGTCTCACTGTCGCTTTGTGTGGATTAGTGTCACTGCATAACTGAAAAACTAGTCGATGTTCCTGAGGACAAAGATTGTGTCATCTCCCACTTTGGCATTGTCCCTGCCCCTCTCAAGTCCCGGCATAGATTTGGGGCACACTTTGGGGCCCCAGGAGGGAGGGGGTGATGTAAGGAGGCTGTCTTTATTCAGGGTCCTGGGAGGCTACCCAGAGAAAGATGGGGAGACGGCGCCCTACCCTTGGACTGATCCCTCAACTCGTGGGATTTTTTAATCTAATGAGGCAATAGTTCCTAATTGTAGAATCTCCTATCTGATGGGAGAGAGCGTCTCTGCCTCCAGGGGATCTCCTAGTCTGATGGGAAGGACATGCTCAGTATCCCCTGAAGCTCCTTGCCTGATGAGGGAGAGACGTTATCAGTTCCCAGGGAAGTTTCCAGATTGATGGAGGAGACATACATCTGGGGCGCCTTCCTGACTTTCATTGAAGATTTCCATTTTGTGTGAACCTTTCTTACAGCGTCCCTTCCTTAACATGTACATGCTGCTTGCTCTCTCTACAGGACTGTGAGTTTCATGAGGGCAGAACTGATATCTCATCACTGGGATTTCTGGTCCCAGCTTGTTGCTGGGCGTCCTAAGGAACGCTTGAAGATTGGCCACATTCTCAGGGGCTCCCAAGAGTCAGGGTTCTCAAGCTACTCAAGGTCAGACAAAGCAATTTAGAGAATGAGAGTGAGTCATCAGAGGGGCATGGTGGGGGTGGGGATGGGTGGGCGGTGGCCTGGGCCCCGGGGTCTGCCCTCACACCCTCTCTCCACTCCCTTCTGGAAGCTGCTGCAGCTCTGCCTGTGGCATCTCACAGGAGCACTCCTACAGCCTATCCCCCCCATGGGAGCTGGGTGCAGAGGTGGGCGCCTCTGTCTGTGTAGGAGAGGAGACACATCAGATCCCCGGGCTGATGGGCAAGTCAAAACTGCTGGTTAAGTGGCTTTAAAGTAGTGGCCATTTATAAGTTAATGAAAGAGAAAATAGGCACATTATACATACAGATTTGTCCTTAATGAGGGGAAAAGGCATTGTTTACTGATGTTCAGTTCTAATTAACCACGCACAAGGCTAGCTTTTTTCCAGCAGCACCGTGTGCCCCCATTCTGCTATCTTCCACCACGTTCCTTTAACCCCTTCGGTGCCCAGCTGGGCACCAACTCATCCCTCAAAACATCAGTTTCCTGTGCTGCCTGAGTAGCCAGTTCCTGAGTGAGTCTGTAGGACCTTTGACCCCAAGACTCCCGGCAGCTGCTTGTGTCCTCTGCTCTCCTCAGCTGGTTGGCCAGATGGAGGACAATGCTGCCAGGGCCCTCAGGGCAGCCACCCTTGGAGGGAGGCAGAGCTCAAGAATGGCTCCTTTTCTGGGGCAGGGGGTTGCAGGGTAGCAGGAAGGACCCAACCGAGGGGACAGATGGAAGGTGAGGGCTGCAAGCCGGGGCCCCCCCCCCAGGAGGGAAGGGCTCGGGAGCACCACCCAGCAATCCCACCCTTTATGGTTTCTCTGAAAGTGTCAAGAAGGAAGGGGGCTCCACTGGGAAAGGTGAATGGCAAGGTGCATCCCAAACGGGCATCTCCCTGAAGCCATTGCTGAAGTTACACCCGTCTGTTTCTCACGTTAGCATAAGCACACATGAGGTCACTCTAGGATAAACAGATAACCCCTCACTGCCCCGTAAGCTCCTCTATTATCCCCAGGTCCCAGCCCTTCCCCCAACCTGCTAGATGCTGCTTGTCTTCAGTGGGGAAATGAACTAGCAACAGAGATGGGAGTGGGACACAAATGACTGTTGCCAAAGTGAGGTCACTGATATCCCCTGCTCAGCTGGGGAAGTCAGTGAGGACAGAGGAAGCTGAAGGAGTTACATACTGGAAGGGGGTGGGGGAGATGGCTAGGTCGACCCCAAATTCTTATCACCAGGGGCACCCTGGAGCTGTCTTCTGGAGCCTAGGCTGGGAGGGAATGTGGCTTTCCCTTGAACTTTCTGGGTGAGTTACAGGCAGTAGTTGTAACTTGCTAATGCTCAGAGTGCCTTCACGGCTCTGGCGGCAGGGGGTAGGGTGGGGGGAGGTGGGGAGGTGGGGAGGTGGGGGGGGAGGCGGTCCAGGAAAGTGTGGCTCAGGTTTACTCACAGGTTGTTGCAGTGGAGGCAAAAACGCTACCTCTGTGACCCCTGGACAAGAGTACATGCGGTGGGGGCTTCCCTGGTGGTGCAGTGGTTAAGAGTCCGCCTGCCAATGCAGGGGACACGGGTCCGGGAAGATCCCATGTGCCGCGGAGCAACTAAGCCTGTGCACCACAACTACTGAGCCTGCCCTCTAGAGCCCGCGAGCAACAACTGCTGAGCCCGCGTGCCACAACTACTGAAGCCCGCACGCTTAGAGCCCATACTCCGCAACAAGAGAAGCCACTGCAATGAGAAGCATGCACACTGCAATGAAGAGTAGCCCCCGCTCGCCGCAACTAGAGAAAACCCGCATGCAGCAACGAAGACCCAACGCAGCCAAAAATAAATAAATAAAATAAATTTTAAAAAAAATTTAAAAAGAGTACATGCAGTGACCCCACAGCGCAATTCTGAGGGTTTGATAGAAGGGAGGACTTAGTGATGGATTCAATGGACAGTTGAACAACTTTTTTTTTTTTTTTTCTGTATTTTATTTTTATAAGAGATAAATAGACTGACACCAAGCATTGTACATGGATGACCACAACAAAAGCAACAATGATTGCAATTACCAAACATGAAACACACTCATACTATGTCATAATATTGACATTCAGTCCAGTAATCCTCCACTGTAACAGCTCCTTTACTTTGCAGTGAAAATTGATTTGTATATTCTTTGCCTCTGAGTCCTTGTGGGATTTTTTTTTTTTTTAAATTCAGACAGAAAGTCACAAAAATTATACGCATCCTCATCAGTTCACTCAGTCCCATGTAATTCATTTTTTTTCATCTTGATATTTTGTTAGCACTTTTATGAGTTCATCAGTTTTTCATTAGAGTTCTGAAAATGCTTATTCATTCAGTTCAGCAGTACAGTCAGTTACCAGAAACCTGTACTTGTCAGAGTCTTTTCCATGAATTTCTTGAAGATGAAACCCTTTTATAGGAACATATTTGCAAAATCATCAGAGTACACCCAGAACTGTCTGTAAATGACAAAAGACTTAAAAATGACCACGGTTAAAGATTTGATGAAAGTTCATAATAATGCAGTTGACAGAAAATTAGTTATTTCTGAGATATACATTTTAAAGTAATAACTAGGATTATTACTTATAACATTATACCAGAACATATAAGATTTTTAGAAATTTCATGTAATGTCTGAAACATTTATATTAACATATTTCCATACATATTTCCATACAAATACAATATAAGATTTTTAGAAATTTCATGTAATGTCTGAAACATTTATATTAACATATTTCCATACATATTTCCATACAAATACAAATATAAGATTTTTAGAAATTTCATGTAATGTCTGAAACATTTATATTAACATATTTCCATATAAATAACCCAATGAAAGTCTAGTATTAGTTGTTTTGTTTGTTTTTTTATACTGCAGGTTCTTATTAGGCATCAATTTTATACACATCAGTGTATACATGTCAATCCCAATCGCCCAATTCAGCACACCACCATCCCAACCTCACCGCAGTTTTCCCCCCTTGGTGCCCATATGTCCATTCTCTACATCTGTGTCTCAACTTCTGCCCTGCAAACTGGCTCATCTGTACCATTTTTCTAGGTTCCACATACATGCATTAATATACGATATTTGTTTTTCTCTTTCTGACTTACTTCACTCTGTATGACAGTCTCTAGATCCATCCACGTCTCAACAAATGACTCAATTTCGTTCCTTTTTATGGCTGAGTAATATTCCATTGTATATATGTACCACATCTTCTTTATCCATTCGTCTGTCGATGGGCATTTAGGTTGCTTCCATGACCTGGCTATTGTAAATAGTGCTGCAATGAACATTCGGGTGCATGTGTCTTTTTGAATTACGGTTTTCTCTGGGTATATGCCCAGTAGTGGGATTGCTGGGTCATATGGTAATTCTATTTTAGTTTTTTAAGGAAACTCCATATTGTTCTCCATAGTGGCTGTATCAATTTACATTCCCACCAACAGTGCAAGAGGGTTCCCTTTTCTCCACACCCTCTCCAGCATTTGTTGTTTGTAGATTTTCTGATGATGCCCATTCTAACAGGAGTGAGGTGATACCTCATTGTAGTTTTGATTTGCATTTCTCTAATAATTAGTGATGTTGAGCATCTTTTCATGTGCTTCGTGGCCGTCTGTATGTCTTCTTTGGAGAAATGTCTATTTAGGTCTTCTGCCCATTTTTGGATTGGGGTGTTTGTTTCTTTGATATTGAGCTGAATGAGCTGTTTATATATTTTGGAGATTAATCCTTTGTCCGTTGATTCATTTGCAAATATTTTCTCCCATTCTGAGGGTTGTCTTTTCGTCTTGTTTATGGTTTCCTTTGCTGTGCAAAAGCTTTGAAGTTTCATTAGGTCCCACTTGTTTATTTTTGTTTTTATTTCCATTACTCTAGGAGGTGGATCAAAAAAGATCTTGCTGTGACTTATGTCAAAGAGTGTTCTTCCTATGTTTTCCTCTAAGAGTTTTATAGTGTCCAGTCTTATATTTAGGTCTCTAATCCATTTTGAGTTTATTTTTGTGTATGGTGTTAGGGAGTATTCTAATTTCATTCTTTTACATGTAGCTGTCCAGTTTTCCCAGCACCACTTATTGAAGAGACTGTCTTTTCTCCATTGTATATCTTTGCCTCCTTTGTCATAGATTAGTTGACCATAGGTGCGTGGGTTAATCTCTGGGCTTTCTATCTTGTTCCATTGATCTATGTTTCTGTTTTTGTGCCGGTACCATATTGTCTGATTACTGTAGCTTTGTAGTATAGTCTGAAGTCAGGGAGTCTGATTCCTCCAGCTCCGTTTTTTTTCCCTCAACACTGCTTTGGCTATTCGGGGTATTTTGTGTCTCCATACAAATTTTAAGATGATTTGTTCTACTTCCATAAAAAATGCCATTGGTAATTTGATAGGGATTGCATTGAATCTGTAGATTGCTTTGTGTAGTGTACTCATTTCACAATGTTGATTCTTCCAATCCAAGACATGGTATATCTCTCCATCTGTTGGTTATCATCTTTATTTCTCTTTCATCAGTGTCTTATAGTTTTCTGCATACAGGTCTTTTGTCTCCTAGGTAGGTTTTATTCCTAGGTATTTTATTCTTTTGTTGCAATGGTAAATGGGAGTGTTTCCATAATTTCTCTTTCAGATTTTTCATCATTAGTGTATAGGAATGCAAGAGATTTCTGTGCATTAATTTTGTATCCTGCAACTTTACCATATTCATTAATTAGCTCTAGCAGTTTCCTGGTGGCAGTTTTAGGATTCTCTATGTATAGTATCATGTCATCCGCAAACAGTGACAGTTTTACTTCTTCTTTTCCAATTTGTATTCCTTTTATTTCTTTTTCTTCCCTGATTGCCGTGGCTAGGACTTCCAGAACTATGTTGAATAATAGTGGTGAGAGTGGACATCCTTGTCTCGTTCCTGATCTTAGAGGAAATGCTTTCAGTTTTTCACCATTGAGAATGATGTTTGCTGTGGGTTTGTCATATATGGCCTTTATTATGTTGAGGTAGGTTCCCTCTATGCCCACTTTCTGGAGAGTTTTTATCAGAAATGGGTGTTGAATTTTGTCAAAAGCTTTTTCTGCATCTATTGAGATGATCATATGGTTTTTATTCTTCAGTTTGTTAATATGGTGTATCACGTTGATTGATTTGCGTATATTGAAGAATCCTTGCATCCCTGGGATAAATCCCACTTGATCGTGGTGTATGATCCTTTTAATGTGTTGCTGGATTCTGTTTGCTAGTATTTTGTTGAGGATTTTTGCATCTATATTCATCAGTGATATTGGTCTGTAATTTTCTTTTTTTGTAGTGTCTTTGTCTGGTTTTGGTATCAGGGTGATGGTGGCCTCATAGAATGAGTTTGGGAGTGTTCCTTCCTCTGCAATTTTTTGGAAGAGTTTGAGAAGGATGGGTGTTAGCTCTTCTCTAAATGTTTGATAGAATTCACCTGTGAAGCCATCTGGTCCTGGACTTTTGTTTGTTGGAAGATTTTTAATCACAGTTTCAATTTCATTACTTGTGATTGGTCTGTTCATATTTTCTGTTTCTTCCTGATTCAGTCTGGGAAGGTTATACCTTTCTAAGAATTTGTCCATTTCTTCCAGGTTGTCCATTTTATTGGCATAAAGTTGCTTGTAGTAGTCTCTTAGGATGCTTTGTATTTCTGCGGTGTCTGTTGTAACTTCTCCTTTTTCATTTCTGATTTTATTGATTTGAGTCCTCTCCCTCTTTTTCTTGATGAGTCTGGCTAATGGCTTATCAATTTTGTTTATCTTCTCAAAGAACCAACTTTTAGTTTTATTGATCTTTGCTATTGTTTTCTTTGTTTCTATTTCATTTATTTCTGCTCTGATCTTTATGATTTCTTTCCTTCTGCTAACTTTGGGTTTTGTTTGTTCTTCTTTCTCTAGTTTCTTTAGGTGTAAGGTTAGATTGTTTACTTGAGATTTTTCTTGTTTCTTGAGGTAGGCTTGTATAGCTATAAACTTCCCTCTTAGAACCGCTTTTGCTGCATCCCATAGGTTTTGGGTCATCGTGTTTTCATTGTCATTTGTCTCTAGGTATTTTTTTATTTCCTCTTTGATTTCTTCAGTGATCTCTTGGTTATTTAGTAACGTATTGTTTAGCCTCCATGTGTTTGTCCTTTTTATGTTTTTTTTCCCTGTAATTCATTTCTAATCTCATAGCGTTGTGGTCAGAAAAGATGCTTGATATGATTTCAATTTTCTTAAATTTACTGAGGCTTGATTTGTGACCCAAGATGTGATCTATCCTGGAGAATGTTCCGTGCGCACTTGAGAAGAACGTGTAATCTGCTGTTTTTGGATGGAATGTCCTATATATATCAATTAAATCTATCTGGTCTATTGTGTCATTTAAAGCTTCTGTTTCCTTATTTATTTTCATTTTGGATGATCTGTCCATTGGTGTAAGTGAGGTGTTAAAGTCCCCCACTATTATTGTGTTACTGTCGATTTCCTCTTTTATAGCTGTTAGCAGTTGCCTTATGTATTGAGGTGCTCCTATGTTGGGTGCATAAATATTTATAATTGTTATATCTTCTTCTTGGATTGATCCCTGGATCATTATGTAGTGTCCTTCCTTGTCTCTTGTAACATTCTTTATTTTAAAGTCTATTTTATCTGATATGAGTATAGCTACTCCAGCTTTCTTTTGATTTCCATTTGCATGGAATATCTTTTTCCATCCCCTCACTTTCAGTCTGTATGTGTCCCTAGGTCTAAAGTGGATCTCTTGTAGACAGCATATATATGGGTCTTGTTTTTGTATCCATTCAGCCAGTCTATGTCTTTTGGTTGGGGCATTTAATCCATTCACGTTTAAGGTAATTATCGATATGTATGTTCCTATGACCATTTTCTTAATTGTTTTGGGTTTGTTTTTGTAGGTCCTTTTCTTCTCTTGTGTTTCCCACTTAGAGAAGTTCCTTTAGCATTTGTTGTAGAGCTGGTTTGGTGGTGCTGAATTCTCTTAGCTTTTGCTTGTCTGCAAAGCTTTTGATTTCTCCATCAAATCTAAATGAGATCCTTGCCGGGTAGAGTAATCTTGGTTGTAGGTTCTTCCCTTTCATCACTTTAAGTATATCATGCCACTCCCTTCTGGCTTGCAGAGTTTCTGCTGAGAAATCAGCTGTTAACCTTATGGGAGTTCCCTTGTATGTTATTTGTCGTTTTTCCCTTGCTGCTTTCAATAATTTTTCTTTGTCTTTAATTTTTGCCACTTTGATTACTATGTGTCTTGGCGTGTTTCTCCTTGGGTTTATTCTGTATGGGACTCTCTGCGCTTCCTGGACTTGGGTGGCTATTTCCTTTCCCATGTTAGGGAAGTTTTCGACTATAATCTCTTCAAATATTTTCTCTGGTCCTTTCTCTCTCTCTTCTCCTTCTGGGACCCCTATAATGCGAATGTTGTTGCGTTTAATGTTGTCCCAGAGGTCTCTTAGGCTGTCTTCATTTCTTTTCATTCTTTTTTCTTTAGTCTGTTCCGCAGCAGTGAATTCCACCATTCTGTCTTCCAGGTCACTTATCCGTTCTTCTGCCTCAGTTATTCTGCTATTGATTCCTTCTAGTGTAGTTTTCATTTCAGTTATTGTATTGGTCATCTCTGTTTGTTTGTTCTTTAATTCTTCTAGGTCTTTGTTAATCATTTCTTGCATCTTCTCAATCTTTGCCTCCATTCTTATTCCGAGGTCCTGGATCATCTTCACTATCATTATTCTGAATTCTTTTTCTGGAAGGTTGCCTATCTCCACTTCATTTAGTTGTTTTTCTGGGGTTTTTTCTTGTTCCTTCATCTGGTACATAGCCCTCTGCCTTTTCATCTTCTCTATCTTTCTGTAACTCCAGTTGAACAACTTTTGTTTGAAAATACGTTTGAAAATTTAGGTAAAACGGACAAAGTCCTAGAAAAACAAAAATGACCAAAACCGACAAAACAATAGAAGGCCTGAATCATCCTATAACTATTAAAGAATCTGAATCTTTTTTTAAAAATTGAAGTATAGTTAATTTACAGTGTTACAATGTGTTAGTTTCTGGTATACAACAAAGTGATTCGGTTATACATACATATACATATATATATCCTTTTCCATTATTTTTTAAAGTATACATATTAATAATTATTTTCATTTTGCCAAAGTGAAAATAACTTTCATCAATAGTCAACTCCCTTCATAATTCCTTATAAAACAATTTCATTAAAATGTTCATTCTTTTGCCTTTTCCGGTTTTCTTTCTCATTGTGTGCTTAACTTTTCTAGTCTGTTTCTCTCTTATGTTTTATCCTAGGATATTGGATATAGTTCCCCGTGCTATATGGTAGGACCTTGTTATTTATCTATTTTATATATAGTAGTTTCTATCTGCTAATCCCAAACTCCTACTTTATCCCCCCCCCACCCCCTTTCCCCTTTGGTAACCATAAGTTTGTTTTCTATGTCTTTGAGTCTGTTTCTGTTTCGTAAATAAGTTCATTTGTGTCATATTTTAGATTCCACATATAAGTGATATCATATGGTATTTGTCTTTCTCTTTTTGACTTACTTCACTTAGTATGATAATCTCTAGTTCTATCCATGTTGCTGCAAATGGCATTATTTCGTTCTTTTTTGTGGCTGAGTAATATTCCATTGTATATATGAACCACATCTTCTTTATCCATTCATCTGTCAATGGACATTTAGGTTGTTTCCATGTCTTGGTTATTGTAAATAGTGCTGCTATGTATTCAATAGATTGGGGTGCAAGTATCTTTTCAAGTTATAGTTTTTTCCGGATATATGCCCAGGAGTGGGATTGCTGGATCATATGGTAGTTCTATTTTTAGTTTCTTAAGGAACTTCCACACTGTTTTCCATAGGTACTGCACCAATTTACATTGCCACCAACAGTGTAGGAGGTGGCATTTGTATTTGTAGACTATTAATACAAATATTAATTTGTATTTGTAGACTACAAATATCTATTTGTAGACTATCTGATGATGGCCATTCTGACTGCTGTGAGGTGGTACCTCATTGTAGTTTTAATTTGCATTTCTCTAATAATTAGTGATGTTGAGCAACTTTTCATGCACCTATTGGCCATCTGTATGTCTTCTTTGGAGAAATGTCTAGTTAGGTCTCCTGCCCATTTTTTGATTGAGTTGTTTGTTTTTTTGTTATGAGTTGTATGAGCTATTTGTATATTTTGGAAAGTAAGCCCTTGTCAGTTGCATCATTTGCAAATATTTTCTCCCAGTTTGCAGGTAGTCTTTTTGTTTTGCTTATAGTCTCCTTGGCTGTGCAAAAGCTTATGGCTTTTTTTTAAAAAATATTTATTTATTTATTTGGTTGTGCCAGGTCTTAGTTGCGGCAGGCGGCCTCCTTAGTTGCAGCTCATGGGCTTCTTAGTTGTGGCATGTGAACTCTTAGTTGTGGCATGCGTGTGGGATCTAGTTCCCTGACCAGGGATTGAACCCAGGCCCCCTGCACTGGGAGCATGGAGTCTTATCCACTGTGCCACCAGGGAAGTCCCAAAAGCTTATAGCTTTGATTAGGTCCCATTTGTTTATTTTTGCTTTTATTTCTTTTTTAAAAAATTTTTATTGGAGTTTAGTTGATTTACAATGTTGTGTTAATTTCAGGTGTACAGCAAAGTGAATCAGTTGTACATATACATATTGATATATCCATTCTTTTTTTAGATTCATTTCCTGTATAGGCCATTACAGAGTATTGAGTAGAGTTCCCTGTGCCATATGGTAGGTCCTTATTAGTTATCTGTTTTTTATATAGTAGTGTGTATATGTCAATCTCAATCTCTCAGTTTGTCCCTCCTCCCTCTACCCCTGGTAACCATAAGTTTGTTTTCTACATCTGTGACTCTACTTATGTTTTGTGAATAAGTTCATTTGTACCCTTTTTTTAGATTCCACATGTAAGCGATATCATATGATATTTCTCTTTCTCTGTCTGACTTACTTCATTTTGCTTTTATTTCTGTTGCCTTGGGAGATTGACCTAAGAAAACGTTGGTATGATTTATGTCAGAGAATGTTTTGCCTATGTTTTCTTCTAGGAGTTTTATGGTGTCATGTCTTATATTTAAGTCTTTAAGCCATTTTGAATTTACTTTTGTGCATAGTGAGAGGGTGTGTTCTAACTTCATTGATTTACATGCAGCTGTCCAGCTTTCCCAGCACCACTTGCTGAAGAGACTGTGTTTTCTTCATTGTATATTCTTGTCTCCTTTGTCAAAGATTAATTGACCGTAGGTTTGTTGGTTTATTTCTGGGCTCTCTATTCTGTTCCATTGATCCATGTGTCTGGTTTTTTGCCAATACCACACCATTTTTTTGTTTTTTAAATTTTATTTCTTTATTTTTGGCTGCATTGGGTCTTCGTTGCTGCACGCAGACTGTCTCTAGTTGCAGCGAGCAAGGGCTACTTTTCCGTGTGGTGCATGGGCTTCTCATTGCGGTGGCTTCTCTTGTTGTGGAGCACGGGCTCTAGGTGCACGGGCTTCAGTAGTTGTGGCTTGCAGGCTCTAGAGCACAGGCTCAGTAGTTGTGGCGCACGGGCTTAGTTGCTCCACGGCATTTGGGATCTTCCCAGACCAGGGCTTGAACCCATGTTCCCTGCATTGGCAGGTGGATTCTTAACCACTGTGCCACCAGGGAAGTCCCTACCACACTGTTTTGATTACTGTAGCTTTGTAGTATTATCTGAAGTCTGAGAGGGTTATGCCTCCAGCTTTGTTCTTTTTCCTCAGGATTGCTTTGGCAATTCTTGGTCTTTTATGGTTCCATATAAATTTTAGGATTATTTGTCCTAGTTCTGTGAAAAATATGATGGGTAATTTGATAAGGATCGCATTAAATCTGTTGATTGCTTTGGGTACTATGGCCATTTTAACAGTATTAATTCTTCCAGTCCAAGAGCATGGAATATCTTTTCATTTCTTTGAATCAATTTCAGTTTCCTTTATCAATGTTTTATAGTTCTCAGCATATAAGTCTTTCACCTCTTTGGTCAGGTTTCTTCCTAGGTATTTTATTTTTTGATGCAATTTTAAAAGGGATTATGTTTTTACTTTCCCTTTCTGATATTTCGTTGTTAGTGTAAAGAAATGCAACAGATTTCTATATGATAATCTTGTACTCTGCTACCTTGCTGAATTCGTTGATCCGTTCTAGTAGCTTTTGTGTGGTGTCTTTAGGGTTTTCTATGTATAATATCATATCATCTGCATATAATGACAACTGTACTTCTTCCCTTCCAATTTGGATACCTTTTATTTTTCTTCTCTGATTGTTGTGGCTAGGACTTCCAATACTATGTTGAATAGAAGAGGTGAGAGTGGACATCCTTGTCTTGTTCCATATTTTAGTGGGAAGGCTTCAGCTTTTCACTGTTGAGTATTATACTGGCTGTGGGTTTGTCATAAATAGCATTTATTATGTTGAGATATGTTCCCTCTATACCCACTTTGGGAAGAGTTTTTATCATGAAAGGATGTTGAATTTTATCAAATGCTTTTTCTGCATCTATTGAGATGATCATGTGGTTTTTGTCTTTTCTTTTGTTGATATGGTATATCACATTGACTGATTTGTGTATGTTGAACCATCCTTGTGACCCTGGGATGAAACCAACTTGATTGTGGTGTATGATCTTATTTATGTGTTATCGGATTTGGTGTGCTAATATTCTGTGGAGAATTTTTGCATCTGTGTTCATCAAAGATATTGGCCTGCAATTTTCTTTTTTGGTAGTGTCTTTGTCTGGCTTTGGTATCAGGGTGATGGTGGCTTCATAGAATGACTTTGGGAGTATTCCCTCTTCCTCAGTCTTTTTGAAGTGTTTGGGAAGGTTCAGTGTCAGTTCTTTTTTGTGTGTTTGGTAAACTTCCCCAGTGAAGCCATCTGGTCCTGGACTTTTGTTTGCAGGGAGGGTTTTTGTTGTTGTTGTTGTTTTTTTACTACAGAGAATCTGAATCCTTAATTAATGATGTCCTCACAGAGAAAACTCCAGGCTCCAACTGCAGCCCTTCCTGTGGCAGTTATTGGGCATTTATTGCTATTAATAAAGCTGGGACTTCAATCCACATTCACCTCCTTATGCCTATTTTCTATACATTAAAACCCTGAGAGAAGAGAGTTATATATATTTTTTTAAGTATTTGTTTATTTATTTATTTATGGCTGTGTTGGGTCTTCGTTTCTGTGCGAGGGCTTTCTCTAGTTGTGGTGAGCGGGGGCCACTCTTCATCGCGGTGCGCGGGCCTCTCACTATCGCGGCCTCTCTTGTTGAGGAGCACAGGCTCCAGACGCGCAGGCTCAGTAATTGTGGCTCACGGGCCCAGTTGCTCCGCGGCATGTGGGATCTTCCCAGACCAGGGCTCAAACCCGTGTCCCCTGCATTGGCAGGCAGACTCTCAACCACTGCGCCACCAGGGAAGCCTGAGAGTTATATTTTAATCCTCCTTACCACCCTCAACCCAGAAGCAATGTCCTGCAGCATCTCATTAACACCTTCTATTTATTTGCAGGTTTGAATGGGCAACAAAAGGGCCTTTTATGAGAATATTTATTAAGGGTCTATATGCCAAGCAAGTCACCTCTATTGATCTTATGTAATCCACACAAGCATCCCGCAAGAGAGACATTATTATCTTCATCTGAGGTTCAGAGAAGTAGGCTGACTTGTCCAAGTCACAGAGTTAGTGAGAGGCCATCTGACTCCAGAGGCTATTCCTTTTCCACTGGACCGCAGTGATGCCAGAACAAGCCTGCCCCTTCCTCAGGGAAAGGAAGGTCATGACCGAGTCCTCTCCCCACCCCACATACCAGCCCCCATCTCTAGCTTTCAACATCTAGGTCAGAGTTCCAGGTCCCTCCCACCCTGACTACAGTGCATGGGAATTTCTTCAGTGGGTCAATGACCCTCTTACATAGCAGCCCCCAGAACTGAACCTGGCATTGAAAGCCATGGTTGGCTATTCTGGTTATCTATTGCTAGGTTAAAAATTATTCCAAACTCACTGGTGTGAAACAACCATTTATTAGGCTTTTAGATTCTGTGGGTCAGAAATTCAGATAGGGTACAGCAGGGATGTTTGATCTCTGCTCCACGATGTAGAAACCTCAGCTGGGAGATTCAAAGGCTGAAGGTGATACAGCCAGTGGGGGCTGGAATCATCTGAAGGCTTGTTCACTCATATGTCCGGTGGCTGGTGCTGGCTGTTGGCTCGGACCTTAGCTGGGACTCTCGGCCAGAATATCTGCGTGAGGCCTCTCCAGATAGCTTTGGCTTCCTCACAGTATGGTAGCTCGATTCCCATGAGACAACCAGTTAAAAGCATGTTGCCTTTTTTGACGAGCTCTTCTAGTTGTACGGGAGCATGACTGCACCATTCTGTTAAGTTGCCACAAAGCCCTGCCCAGTTTCAAGGGGAGGAGAAATAGACTCCACTTCTCAATAGGAGAGTGTCAAAGTTCTAGAAGAGCAGGTGGGACTGGAAATATTACTGTGGCCATTTTTGGAAAATGCACTGTACTTCACAGGCCCACCTTAGAGGAAGCTCTCCACACAGGAGGACCTGAGAGGTGCCCATGATTTACAACTTCGTTCATTCAGGCAATATATAGTGTTCACCACGTGCCAGACGCTGCCTCTCGAGTTGGTCCCCAGCTGCACAGCCGTTCAGCCCCACCGACCCAGGTGCTTCCCCTGAGGCCCCGAGAGGTTTGATCAAGATGAGAGAACTTTGGGCTTAACTCTCTCCAGCCTTCTGGGAGACATTGCTCTGGGTCACTGTGGCTACAGCCCAGAGAATAATTTCTCCCTCTGGGGGCTGCTGTTGAATTGAGGTTTTATACTCCCATTTCTGAAAGAACAGACATAGTGAACAGCTTCTATTTATTGAAGAACATAATAAGTTGTTTTTTACTTTTATATAGCTCTTATTTTGTGGCCCCCATGAAACAAGTGGTTCCTCAGTAAGAGAGAGGTTCCTGCCCTTTGGTGACACTCAGAAGTGGGAGAATCCGTTTGTGAATTAGGTCCTTGCGGTGTAAAGGAAGAAGCTGGGAGAGCTCTTTTAACTCTTTAGCACATGAGTTTGGCTAGTATAACTGGTTCACTAGCTATCACCCTGGAAAATGTAATGATCTGGTCATGACAAGTTGAGGTATAGCTAGTATAATAATCAAAATAATAACCAATATGTATCATACTCCAGGCTCTGGGTTGAGCATTTTACACACCGTCCCATTTAATCCTCTTAACAATGCTGTGAAGAAGGTACTAAAATTGTTTTCACAAATGAGGAAACTACTTACTAAGGTTCAGAGAAGTTAAGTAATTTGCCTAAAGACACACAGCTAGGAAGTGGTGGAACTGGGATTTGAATCTAAACCCATGGACTCTGGACACTGTTCTATTAACATTGGGGCATGCTATGCAGATAGTAGGCCTGGTAGCTTAAAGGGAGGGACAGGAATTAGAGTACAATAGGCTGGGTGTTGGGTCTCTTTGGCTGGGTACCAAGGACTCATTCTGATGCCTCAGTCTGCTCGTCTGTAAATGGGGATAATGCCTACCTGAGTGAGTTACATAAAGCACCAGTATAGTCCTCCAGACCCAGTGACGTTCAATGCGTGACTGGGGAGTCCCCTTCCCTTTCTCCTTCCTCCATAATTTACTTGAGCTGACCCTTAGAGGGGGCCTCCCTGCCCAGAAGTAGGGGGATGGACAAGATGACTTACCCATGGCTGTTCTAAAATCCCTGGTTCCCTAAACTCCTGCTGGATTTTGAGATTCCATTCCCTCTCACCATACTTTTCATTGGGAGAACTTTAAATGATTTTATAAAAACTGCAAATGTACAAGGTAATTGAGTCTTCTGTTTTATTACCCTGAGCTGCCTGGACCTTGCCTGGCCTCCTCCTCACTCACCGAGCTGCTGGAATAAAGTTGGAAGTGTTTGCACTGGTAATATATAGGACTTAATTAACCTGGCCTTTTATAGCATTTCCAATGGAGGGTTGGAAAGAACTTCGAGGCAGCTTGAGAAAAAGGAAGGGGGGCCTAGGGTGGGAGTGTGTATGTATGTACAATGCTCGATGTTGTTTTTTTTCTTCCCTGTTCTTTTCTCCAGTATTTTAATCAGCATTTAATGGCCCAGTCGAAAATCTGTCATTCGAACCCAGGCACTGGTGGGAAGGGCTGGAGGGGAAGCCTGCCTTCTTCCCTCCATCCCAAGCCCTACAGCAGGCCGTGGAGTGGCCAGTGAGTCTGGCCACACCAGCTTCATTCCCAGAAACTTCCAGCAGAGGCTAATGCAGCTCATCTCAGATGGGAGATGATGAATGGACATTAACAGTGGACTCTCTGTGTT
Organism: Balaenoptera musculus; assembly: GCF_009873245.2. Taxonomy (NCBI): domain Eukaryota; kingdom Metazoa; phylum Chordata; class Mammalia; order Artiodactyla; family Balaenopteridae; genus Balaenoptera; species Balaenoptera musculus. The sequence goes on along the minus strand of NC_045800.1, from coordinate 59,621,303 downwards.
GGCCACTCCCTACTCAAATGCACACCAACCTAAGAAGGCTCCGTGGGGTCGTGTCCTCTTTCCTGGGAGCCTGAATCAGTCTCCTAGCCTGTCTACCCCTCCCCTCCCAACTTCCCAACATTCCCACTCTTTTCCCCTCCTAGCCTGAAGCCATCCCTCAGCCAGACACCCTTCTAAACCAGCCCAGGAAAAAGTGACTCAACTCAGATCTACCCTGGGCCCAGGGGGATGGGTTTATAATGGCCAAGGTAGCTTCATGCCTTAGACCATTATTTTAGGGAGACTTCAAGAGAGGGCAGTCAGGGTAAGAGCCTCTCAGCAGCTGCCTACTCAAACCATCGCTCCACATACCATAGCTCATAAATCCTACCCCAACGCTGCCGAGTGGTTACATCATCCCAAGCCTCGTGCAACAATTTGATTTGGAAATAAAAACACAGGTGTTAATTGACTCACTCCCTCTGCCCCTTTGCAGTGCCCTTGACCCTCGATAGCTTTTAACCTTGCAGTTAATAAAAGTTCGGGGCCCAGCCCCAGCACGGATCCTCATTCATTCTTTCATAACGTCAGCACATTCTTACTGAGTGACCGTAATGCACAAGTCATTGACCAGTCCCTTCAGGGAGAGCGTCAGGTGGCCGAAGATGAGCAAGAAGCATTTCATGCCTGAAGGATGAAATCCAGAGGATGCTCACAAATGACACGGATTTGGGTGGCAGGTGCTCCGGGACCCCAGAGAAGGCCTGGGTGCAACCAGAGTTTTAAAAGAGTCTCCAGCTCTTGAGTTTGCCTGCTTAGCATTCATCCCTCCTCTGAGAGCACCCAGATTTTCCTTTGAGGAACCCGTATCTCTTCCACTAAGTCTCTGTGGTTTCAAATGGGGTGAAATGGCTGGAGTCCTCTGGGCTCAGCCCAAGACTAGAACGAGCTCATTAGAGCAGGTCAGCCCCCTGGCCACAGTGGTTAGTTCAGTGATGGGCGTGGGACTGGAGCTGGGCTAATGAAAGCTATTGGTGCAACTACTAGGAAGGAGAAATTCTTTGTTCCTTTGGGTTGGCCAGAAGTGGGCCTGGTGCTGCTGGCCGTCGTCTTGCTCTCACACAGGAGATGCTTCCTGAGCCTCAGAGTGAAGACATTCCTTTACTTTCTCCTGCAGGGGCACCTTTAGCTTCAGGTCATGCTGTCTCCTGCACCATCGTGAGCAGCTTCGGTTTTTAGGTGTGTGTATTATCCCGGGTTCAAGTGACCCTCTGTCTACCTCCAACTAGACTGTGCCCAGGAAGAATTTCGAGAAGAGCAGAGCTGAGAGATGGAAAGAAAAAGATTGTTGATGGGTAACTGGATCCAGCCTTGTCTAAGGCTCGACAGCCCCTGAACTTTCAGTTAGGTGAGCCAGTGAACGGCTCAGGTTTTATCTCGGCTTACATTTGCATAAGTCAGTTTCCTTAGAATTTCTGTTGCTGATTCAGTCTCTGAGTTACAAGCTTCCTAGGTACTGAGACCAATTGGAAGTCACCCTGTCTGTCCCCCAACTCAACAGTTGAGGCCAAGGAGACGTAGGCTCCTTTCCGCTTCCCCATTTGTGATAGTCAGCAATTCAGGGTCAAGCCCTGGCAATAGAGGGGCTAGAGCACATAATCATAGGGCACTTTTTAAAAAGACCTGCACTAGTGTGACTCTGAAAGTGAGTGCTTCCTTCAGTTTGCACCCTAGGCTCCTCTCATCTCACTCCAGTCCTGGCCCTGTTCAGGTTGCTGGGCACCCACCCCTGTCTCCAGACCCAGCCTGAAGAATTCAGAGCTGAAGGCTACTGTCCTTCTTCCCCCAGGGATGAGCTCGGCCCATTTTCTGGGCCTTGGGAGATAATATTTCATAAAGGCCTGTTCTGGGGATTTACCAGGCCAAACCAGGGCAGAACCAAGAGCAGACTTATCCTAGCCCGAGTATCCTTCAAAAGGACAATTAACCTAGATCATCCATGTTTGAGAAGAGGCACGAGTACAGATAAATCAATGAGAATCTTCACATTAGGGTAGGCTCAGATCATTGCAGATACCAGATTCGCTGTTATCTTTATTTGTGTTCATCCATGCTTCAGCTTATCTTAGGGTTAGACAGTGTCCTTCTGGGGCACAGACTAGTTGGAGGTAGACAGAGGGTTGGGCAGTGGACCTGCGGAGACTTCTCCTGGGGTAAAACATACACGTGGAAACCAAAGGCTGCTTGCTGTAGTGTAGGAAGCAGCATGGCCTGAAGCCAGAGGCCCTCCCTTGATCACACCAACTGCTGTGTGTCCTTCAACACAGCTCCTAACTCTTCTGACCTCTGTCACCTCAATTTGGAGGGCTGGACTGTGTAGGATGAGCTCTGCAGGCAGAGAAGTCGGGTTACAATCCCAGCTCTCACTGCCTTGGGCAAGTCCCACTCTGAGACTTGCTTCTTCGTTATTATACCTCGACGGGAATCATAAAGGTACTTCCCTCTTTGAGTCGTTTTAAGATTCAATGAGGTAATTAAGTGCTTAGCACAGGGCCTGATCTAATTTCTCAATTAATTATTATTAGTGTTAATATTATTCTATAAAACAAAAGGGCAGGGCTTCCCTGGTGGTGCAGTGGTTGAGAATCTGCCTGCCAATGCAGGGGACACGGGTTCGAGCCCTGGTCTGGGAAGATCCCACATGCCACGGAGCAACTAGGCCCGTGTGCCACAACTACTGAGCCTGCGCATCTGGAGGCTGTGCTCAGCAACAAGAGAGGCCGCGATCGTGAGAGGCCCGCGCACCACGATGAAGAGTGGCCCCCGCTTGCCGCAACTAGAGAAAGCCCTTGCACAAAAATGAAGACGCAACACAGCCAAAAATAAATATAAATAAATAAATTTTAAAAAAACCAAACAAAACCAAACAAACAACCAAACAAAAAAAGGGCATATTAGAAGATCAAAAGTACCTGCCAAGCATTGAAGCTCAAATTCTAGATCTAATCCTAGCCCTCTGGGAACAACTGTTGTTTTCAGGGCATTCAAAAGCCAACGTGAATTGTACACCTACCACGAGCTGTCTGGGGGAGAGCCTAGTCCTGCCTTTTCCGTTTTAAGAGGTCTTCACCACCTCTAGCCCACAGCAAATCTCCATCAGAATTCCTCTTGGTCAGTGGTTTTCACTCCCCTTCCCTTCTTCTTAATGGTGATGGCTTTTCTTTTTCCTGAGAAATCTTACAAGGGAACTTGTATCCCTCACATATATCACTTAGGTGACTCATAAACTATATGCCTCCTGACTGCTAATTTCTTTTCAGATGTGTGTCCTTTTCCCTAGTTAGATCATCATTACCTTGAAGGCAGGGACAGGTCTTAAACTTCTTGGTGTCCTCATAAATCTAGGTACAGGACAGGTCCTTAGACATCAGTATTAGGCCCATGAGCCCCTGTCCTGCCGGGTACTGTGTGCTTGGGTCGGGACTGGACAAGAGAAGGCACTAAGGAAGCTCTTAGGAATAAAGAGGCCCTCTGACGGCAGAAGGGCTCCCATGTTCTTTTTGGTCAACTGGACTCTTCCGAAAGTTCTTTCTGAAACAGCAGCAGTCAGAACGACCTGGGGGACTTGGTTGCCCAAAGCCCTTCCCAAGGCCACAGCTGCCCCGGGTCTCCAGCTTGGCCTCCCCACCAGCCCCAGGACTGCGACTGAACAGTGCTGACCTCTTAATAAACACAGCATGAACGCCAAGTCCTAACTTCACAGGAGAAATAGCCCCGTGCCCCTCGATCCCGTTTAACATTTCACACCTTAATGCATGCGGCCTTATTTTTGGAAAGCCAATATGAGCTGAATAGCTTATTGGTATGCAGCTCTGGGTGGGGATAGGGGCTCCAGGGAGGGCGGGACATTCTGAAAAGGGGATGTAATTAAGCCTCAGAATGTTCGATGTGTGCCCCCAAAGGAGGGCGTTTCGGGATGCGAGTGCAAGAGCAGTGGGCTTGTCCAGGAGGTTTGTGTGCACGAGAGCTTGACCGCTGCTGGGCAATCCCAGCTCGGCTCCCACCCTCGCTCACGCAAAGCCCCCGCCCCAGCAGGGCCACCCACTTGCGCTTTGGGTCGGTAACTCTACATTTCCTAAGCAGACCCTATCGGCAGCTCTTCTCAGATACGATACATCATCATTTGCTGCATTAGAAGATAAATGTATGGCTGTATTATGGGATTTGCATTCCATTACCTTGGTTTGCATGCCATAAAACATTTATTACACCCTTGGGCTAAAGTCTTAATAATGACTGGGTGCGAGGCACTAATGTGGCGCTGGTCCTGCTCGGGAACCAGAGATTAATGCCTTTTGATGTCACCCAGCTAATAATCGTGCTCACCAATTTGTCCCATCAGAAGACATTAGAGTCAGGCCCTGTGCGGGGCTTGGGGACCACTGTTCAGCTTTAGCTGGGAGTTGGGACTCCCCTTTCCTGCCGCCCCGCACCTGGTCTTGTTCAAAGTGGCCAGAATAAAATCTCAGGGTCCTCCCTCTCCAATCCCGCCCCCCATTCCACTCCCACCCCTAGCCTTGGGCACATCCCCACCCCTGGGTGTGATGAAGCTACAATGAGGGGTTTAAATGTCTGCTTTCCTGCTAGACACAGCAGTGGCAATGTAGCAGCAGCGAGAGTGCACGGACACACACACACACGCACACGCACACGCACACGCCCTACCCCTCCCTCACCCTAGATGGAATGAATTCAAGGCTTCCTCTGATTTCCTCTTCCACCCAGGAGACCACGCCATCCCCCTTCCTTGCTGTAATGGCAGCAGCCTCCGCTCTTTGCCCCAGTGCTATGTGGCCCGCCTCACCAGAGCAATCCGTTGAAACCACCACCTCTTTAAGTCAGTCCCCGCTTAGCAAGCCAAAGGCTCCCAGCAGCCCACTGGTTAAATCCACGTTCCTCCTAGGCTGGCCCTGCCCTGCACCCAACCAACCTCAAGTCCCATGGATCTCCAGTGATGGGACCCCAAGGGAAATAAGCCCTTGCTCTGCGAGATTCTAATTGTGACAGAGGGAGAAAAACACTCTGCAAAGTTGCTATGGGTCTACAAAAGTTACAGATGAAACTCCGTGGGAGCACAGCGCTTCTGACATGCACACCTGGGAAGGCTGGTGAATAGCTGGCGCCTAAGGGCAGAGATAGGGAGGAGGTGGGGTGGAGGATGGGGTTGCCCTGGCCGAGAAGGGGAATGGTGGGAGCAAAGGCATGGAGGCGGGACTGCGTGGAGAATAGGAAGGGGTAGGAGGAAAGAGTACGATTAGAGCAAGAAGCACTGTCAGTGTGGGGGTGAATTCTGAGGGCAGGGGTGAGAGAGAGAGGTCTGTGTACTGCAGTGCTGGGCAGGTTCCCTGGCTGGATTGGGGGTGTTGAGGCCAGAAGCAGGAAGCCCAGGTGGGTCCCTCTGCTGGTTCAGGAATGAGGCCATAAAGGCTGGACTGGGGCAGGAGTGAGAAGGAAACGATGAACGAAGGAAGCAGTAAAGAGGAGTCAAGACGAGGCTGAGGACGGCCTGCGGTGGGAGAGGCTGGAGCCGCAGGTGCCTCTAAGGCAGCGGCTCTCAGTGGGGCGGTACTGCCCAGGGGCTAGTTTGGACATTTGTGGGGGTAATTTGTTGTGACAGTGCTGGCATTTAGTGTGTGGGGAGGGAACCAGGAGTGCTTTCTACATACTGCAATGTGCAGGACAGTGCCATGCAATGAAGAATTCTCTCCCTCATCCCATGCAACTTCAAAAATTCCGAGCAAGTTGCTGAGGACTCTGCAACCCCAGGGGGCACTATTCACTTACGTGATGAAGTAAATGGTTGTGCAGTGCACAACCTGCACAACCGGCAGAGGGGTCCCAGGCTTGACGGTGATCCTGGTGGAAAAATCTGTTTACAATGACATGAGTCTAAACCTAGCTTGGTTTTACATATACACACAGAATACGTTTGCATGTTTGTTTTTTTTTAAATTAATTAATTAATTAATTTTATTTTTGGCTGTGTTGGGTCTTCGTTTCTGTGCGAGGGCTGTCTCTAGTTGCGGCGAGTGGGGGCCACTCTTCATCACGTTGCGCGGGCCTCTCACTATCGCGGCCTCTCTTGTTGCGGAGCACAAGCTCCAGACGCGCAGGCTCAGTAGTTGTGGCTCACGGGCTCAGTTGCTCCGCGGCATGTGGGATCTTCCCAGACCAGCGCTCGAACCCGTGTCCCCTGCATTGGCAGGCAGATTCTCAACCACTGCGCCACCAGGGAAGCCCCTGCATGGTTTTAATATACACTGAATTTCCTAGGAATGCCTCTCCTGTGACAGATGAAGGGGAAATTGTCTTCTGTTCTGAATCTCTGTACTGAACCTTACCAAGAGTTGGTCATCATTTCAGAAACCGCTGTTCATGTGGGCACAGTACTCATAGCCCTTAAGTCACCAGCACCCCACCCCCCTGCTCCCTGCCCCCTGCCCCAAGGCCAGAAGCACTGACAGTCTGTGGTTTTACGTTTAGGTGCAAGTATTCAACTTCCTCATTGTTGCTGAGCATTTACATATTGAAATATGTATTCTTTTAATTATAGCTTACTTTCCTTTGATTTCTCCTTTATATTATAGTTAGGTCCATATATTGATGTTTTGGAAATTATGTGGATAGGTTGGTTATATTATCTCTGCTTTCCATTCTGGGATAGTAAATGGGGCGTGACAAACCCAGTAATAAAAGGAGGCTGTGGGTGTGATGCGCTAAGAACTACGGCTGGGAGAATTCCAGCCTTGACAACTTCTTCAGGAAGCCTGTTTGGCCACTTTAATTCCACAGCCCCACCAAAGCCTGCTTTTCTTCCTTCCTAAATGAAGCCCTTTGTTAGACCTATTTTCCACCTTTTTTCCCATGATCATCATCTCCTGAACAGTCTTGTCAGCTGTGTTCCAATAAACACGTAAGCTCCCCAGAGACAGCCTTGAAGGGATCGCCTTTTATGGCCCTGACCGGGCTCTAGAGAAAAGGGCACGAACTAGGCTCACTGACCTGAAATACACAAGTTGGGTGGTGACGAGGCTCCTGTGGGTCAACACGAGAAAGGGGCGTCCACAGCAAAGTAATGCAAAATCCAGAAAACCCCATCTCTCAGCGTGAGAGAGACCCTCGACTCTAGAACAGAAATTTCACAAGTCTCGTTGACGTAAAGACTGATAAGGGGAAAAAAATTAGTGTGAAATCACTGAAAAAAAAAAATAAGCCACCCCAATTCTGGGACCATTGGAAACCAATGTATTGGAAGTTCAAAGATCAGACATGTTGAAGACTGAAAAAAAAGTCTGATGTAGTGAGTTGGTGGCTTCAAAGCGACTTCTGCAGGCAAGGAGGCATCCTTTGTAGATGGGAAGACTGGTCAAGCACAGAGACAGGGTTTAGATAAGTTAATGGATGATAGCGCCGTCAGGGGTGATGAAGGGGAACTTGGCTCCTCCTGAGGTAAGTGATGCACTCTCGGTATCTGGAGGACGACCACGCATTCCTGTTGTGGGGCCTTGTGTCCTAACCCGAGGCAGACAATGGGCCCGGGCCCCGGGAGGAAGGAGGCAATGCTGGGATCTCCAGTTATTTCTAGGGGTCCCGCAAATGGATGCAGTAATCTACTTCCATTTTTTAAAAAGAGAAAAAAAGAGAAGTGGTTAGGTCAGACAGTCTGAGTCTTTAGAAAGAGGGTTTTTTTTTAGTGGGTGTGTATTTCAGTTTAGGGGAAGCATGAGATGAAACTCAATGGGAGTGCAGAGGGTGTCCAGAATTCCTAAAGTAGTTGAAGTCATCACTGGGGTTCTAGGACTCATACTGCCCGAGTTCACATCCTAGCTCCATCGCTGAGTAGCTGGGTGACCTTAGTCAAGTTACCTAACCTCTCTGTGCCTCAGATTTCTCCCCTCTAAAAATGGGCATAGTAATATTGTTACTGAGCTCAGGTTTGGCTGCTCACTGCTCAAAAGCCAATACTTGAGAGACTAGTGTTGGTAGGAATGGAAAAGTTGCTTTATTTAGGAGGCTGGAAACCTGGGGAGAAGATGGACTCGTGTCCAAAAGCCAACTCCCCACTGCCGATCAGGGGGCAAGAGCTTTAGTTTTTTATTAAAAAAAATTTTTTTAAATGTATTTATTTATTTTTGACTGTGTTGGGTCTTCGTTTCTGTGCGAGGGCTTTCTCCAGTTGCGGCAAGCGGGGGCCACTCTTCATCTCGGTGCGCGGGCCTCTCACCATCACGGCCTCTCTTGTTGCGGAGCACAGGCTCCAGACGCGCAGGCTCAGTAGTTGTGGCTCACGGGCCTAGTTGTTCCGCGGCATGTGGGATCTTCCCAGACCAAGGCTCGAACCTGTGTCCCCTACATTGGCAGGCAGATTCTCAACCACTGCGCCACCAGGGAAGCCCTAGGGGGCAAGAGCTTTTAAAGAGGAGTTTCAGGGGTGTGTAGGTGGAGGGGGCTACGTGCAGTATGACACAGTCATACTGTGTCATCACTCCAACAGTGATCTTGAAATTGGTCATGGGGTGGTCTGATCAGTCATCTTGATTGCTTTAAGTACAGTTAATCTTCAGTTCCGGGGTTGGTTTGTTCCCATTTCCTTGAGGCCGGTTCTTGGAATTGTGTAGGATGGAGCAGCTTATGTCATGGCTGCAGTCTGGTCATCATGTAGTTAACTTCTTCCACTGGTGGGGGTCTCAGTATCTGCAAAATAGCTCAAAGGATGTGGCTCAGAATATTATCTATAGCCCTTGAGGAGAAATGAAAAGTACTTGACTTTTTTTAATGGCTAAACTATTATTATTTTGTCTTGTTTGACTGTTTTCCTTTCTTTTTGCATTTTCTCACTTCTCTGATTAAATTTATTCTTTGGCTAAAGTTTTTCTACAGACAAGAGGCAGGCAGAGGACATGGGGGGATCTGTCCTGGGAAGGCCCCGTAGGGTCCTGCCCCATTACGGTATTACTTCACTGAGCTGTGGAGGTAAAAGGAGTTAATATGATATACGAAAATGCTTAGAACAGTGCATGGTGTACGTAAGCGCTCAATACATGTGTGTGATAGTTGTTGTTATTACTCCTGAGAAAAAGGCGACGTTTCATTAGCTCCCTCTCCCTCCCTACTGATGAACCAATGAAGGATAGCTCTGGAGAGCTAAGGGAGGAGCTGGAAGCCAGAGAAGTCAGGGCATGGAGGTCAAGTGCCTTGGTCCTTGTTCTAACTCCACTGTTTAGAGTAGTAAATGCATTAAAAGTAGAGGTTAGCCCCTTGGTCCCAAAGATTCAGCTCAGTAGGGGACAAGGAGTGGCTGTGTGCCCCCAAAACATTGCATTAGAGAACGTGGTGCTCAGGAGGGATCCTCTCTCTAGTTTTATCTCTTATGTATGTACCATTACTCGGTAACCATTCTGTTGAGAGGGATTCTGAATCCTGGATGCAGGGGAGAGGGTGCCAAGATGGCTGGAGGGAAGGAAACCCAGGCAGCTCACAAGAGCCTGGGTTCCTGGATGCGGCTGGGTGGGGAAAGTCTGCCGCCGAGAGGCAGGCATCCTGACTTCCCAGCTCTCCTCTGCCAGGCTCAGTGGCCCTGGGCGTGTCACCCCACTTAACTTCTCTGCCTGTTTCTCTCTGCATAAATGCCTTAGAGGGAAGTCCAAGGGGTACTAGGGAATTGTAGGACTTTAGAACTGCAACTGGGGGACTTCCCTGGTGGTGCAGTGGTTAAGAATCCACCTGCCAATGCAGGGGACACGGGGGTTAGAGACCTGGCCTGGGAAGAATCCCACATGCCGCAGAGCAACTAAGCCCATGTGCCACAACTACTGAGCCCACGTGCCACAACTACTGAAGCCCGCGCGCCTAGAGCCTGTGCTCCACAACAAGAGAAGCCACCGCAGTGAGAAGCCCGCGCACCACATCGAAGAGTAGCCCCTGCTCGCCGCAACTAGAGAAAGCCCGCGCACAGCAACAAAGACGCAACGCAGACCAAAAAAAAAAAAAAAAAAGAACAGGGGGTCCTAGAGGGTATAGCAGACACTGCCATAGCCCACCCCATCCCCTTGTCCTTACCATGTTGGTGTTCCAAGCCTGACTTCCGGCTCCAGCATCTGCAGTTCTTTGCCCAAGAGCTTTCTCCAGCCACTGACACGCCTTTGTGCAGCAGCTCAGAAGCAGTCCTCCACCAGTGACCAACAGGATCGTTGTATAAATATCCCAGCTCCTCCGACCCACAGATGGGACAGCTCTGAGATGTAGGTTCTAGGTTGACGCCCAGAGTCCCCAGCGGGAGTGAGCTCCAGGTACCCACAGGACTAACTTGCTTCATAACACACCCCGTATCATTTTCTTCCCTTTCCTGATTCACTTCCCCTCTCCTGGGGTCACCTCCCAAATAAACTACCTGCCCAAAGCCTCATCTCAGGGTCTGCTTCTACCACACTAAGGCAGAGGTTATCTGGCTGAAAGACTTGGTGTTACCGAAGCGAGATAATTGCCAGAACACGCTTGCCCGTGTGTACAGGGTATAAGAAGTGCCCACCTAGCAGGGCCTACACACAGCCCAGAAAGAATCAGAACATTTGCATCATTAGGAAGACGTTCCCTCCACCAGCTCAGGAAATGATCATCCCTCCACCCCCCCACCTGGGGAATCTTCTTGGAGGTAAAAGCCCTGTGCTGAGACCTCCCTCTGGCTTCTCTCTCACCAGCCGTCTGTTCCTAATAACCCCACCCACGCACTGGAGCCTCTCTGACTTGATAGTGCAGGACGCTGTCACTTGAAATTAATTGCAACTAATTAAAAATGATCCGGTTAGGACAATTGCACAATGGCGCTCCGGAGACTGCTTCATTCCCAGAGGTTTGGTGGCGTTTGCGGCTGCTGCAGCCCCAGTTGGCCGGACAAGGCCATACATCATCGTGTCATTTTACATTGTTATTTCTCTGAAAGCAGCAATTTAAAAGAGTCTCAGATGAACCTTGAGCAACTTCGCACTAAAAAGAAAAATGTTACTGTCCAAGATCTGTAAAATATAACATATAGGCTCAAAGAAGCCTGTTGACATGAAAAGCGGCCTTAAGTTTGTGCTGCGATTTGCATATAATATATAATGTTGTAGTAAAAGGACCCACAAAGCAGGCAGTGGCTGTGGAGCATCGATCCTCAGCCCCTTTGTTCAAACTGGGTCACCTACTGTTCCCAGTTATTATTTTATCACAGCCATTTCTCATGTAAGGAGACAGGACAGTATCTAACCCCCTGGCTTCTAGGGACTGCCACCCCTCCCCCTTATTTAGTGGAAGACCCAGGGTCCTTCCAGACTCTGACTCTGAAAGCATTGCAAGTCCCAAGTTGCCTTGCTAGTTTCCAAGCTGATCCCAGGAGTGGCAGTCCTGTTAGGACAAGAGGCACTTCTGAGGCTTGGAAGCCCTGCTAAGCAGCTTGGCAGCCCTCACACCTCATTTCAAGGGAGCCCAGATAGCCAAGGAATGAATTTTGGCCCTATGTATTTGAGCTACAAATCTCTCCCTTCAGGCCACCGGCTGCCCCACCTCACTTCTGTGGTCTTCATGGCACCCTCCAAACCTCTCCACATCAACGGGGCGGGGGAGAAACAGGCATTTGAACAGAAAGAGGTATGTCAGAAAAAGCATCTTCCAAAATTATTTTTCTAATGCTCTGGTTCATTCTGCAGTTTAAAAAAATGAGGTGACTTACCATGGTACCAACAAAAATAAACCTCTGCAAAACAGAAAAAGTTCAAAAATTAAAAATCAAGATCTTTAAAATTAAAGATCTAGGAGAAATATAAGAGACTACACAGATGAGAGGGAAAAAATGGCAAGCGGGTATGCATACAAAGTTTTATGTAATTACTAAAATTGGGCTTTGGGCTTCCTGGAGACCAAAGCAAAAAGGAAAATAAGAAACATGATTAACTACAAATGTCACGTGATCCTTAAAGAAAAAGCAGACCAGCTCCTTAGAAGAAACAAGACATTTTTTTCATGGATCTTGTGTGGGTCATGCAGTGGTCAACATCCTCCATGGCATCCTCACATTAGGGCAAGGGCGAGGCTTGGAAATTGGAAATCAGGACCATGGTCTGGTGAAGTCACCTCTCTGGGAGATCCAGGAGATGGGGATTAAATATGCGGTTCACCAATGGCTGGCTTTATTCAGGGGTGAGACCTAGGTACTAGAGGAATGCGGGGACCAATTCCAACCTCATCTCCAAATTACTTCCATGCACAGTGTTTTTTTTTTAATAAATTAATTAATTTATTTTTGGCTGTGTTGGGTCTTCGTTGTGGTGCGTGGGTGTCTCATTGTGGTGGCTTCTCTTGTTGCAGAACACGGGCTCTAGGCGTGCGGGCTTCAGTAGTTGTGGCACGCTGGCTCAGTAGTTGTCGGTCATGGGCTCTAGAGCGCAGGCTTAGTAGCTGTGGTGCACGGGCTTAGTTGCTCCTTGGCATGTGAGATCTTCCTGGACCAGGGATCGAACCAGTGTCCCCTGCATTGGCAGGTGGATTCTTAACCACTGCGCCACCAGGGAAGTCCACACAGTGTTTCTTTAGAACAGCTCTGCCTTTTTTTTTTTCTTTAGCACCTTTTTTTTTTAAATTTAAGTACAGTTGATTTACAATGTTGTATTAGTTTCAGGTGTACAGCACAGTGATTCAGTTATACGTATATATACCTATCTATTCTTTTTCAGATTCTTTTCCCTTATAGGTTATTACAAAATATTGATTATAGTTCCCTGTGCTATATAGTAAGTCCTTGTTGTTTATCTATTTTATATACAGTAGTATGTATATGTTAATCCCAAACTCCTAATTTATCCCTATCCCCCCTTTCCCCTTTGGTAACCATAACTTTGTGTTCTATGTCTGTGGGTCTATTTCTGTTTCGTAAATAGGTTCATTTGTATCATTTTTTTAAATTAGATTCCACATATGAGTGATATCATATGATAGTTGTCTTTCTCTCTCTGACTTACTTCACTTAGTATAATAACCTCTAGGTCTATCCATGTTGCTGCAAATGGCATTATTTTATTCTTTTTTATGGCTGAGTAATATTCCATTGTATATATGTACCGTATCTTTATCCATTCCTCTGTTGATGGACATTTAGGTTGCTTCCATGTCTTGGCTATTGTAAATAGTGCTGCAATGAACATTGGGGTGCATGTATCTTTTTGAATTATATAATAGTTTTCTCCAGATATATGCCCAGGAGTGGGATTGCTGGATCATATAGTAGTTCTATTTTTAGTTTTTTAAGAAACCTCCATACTGTTCTCTATAGTGGCTGTACCAATTTACATTCCCACCAACAGTGTAGGAGGGTTCCCTTTTCTCCACATCTTCTCCAGCATTTATTATTTGTAGACTTTTTGATAATGGTCAATCTGACAAGAGTGAGGCGATACCTCATTGCAGTTTTGATTTGCATTTCTGTAAAAATTAGCAATGTTGAGCATCTCTTCATGTGCCTGTTGGCCACGTGTATGTCTTCTTTGGAGAATGTCTGTTTAGGTCTCATGCCTATTTTTTGATTGTGTTTGTTTTTTTGATATTGAGCTGTATGAGTTAGAACAGCTCTGCTTTTATTGGAGACTGGGCAGCAACAGTTTGACGCTCTCGTTTCCAACAAAGACCCGGGATGCAGGTGTTGCATTGGCTGAGAACTGGATTGAGATATTTCAACTACAGCAGCACATCTGTACAGTGGAATGCCGCGCAGCCACCAACAAGAATAAGGGAGGCGACACCTACTATTAGGAAGTTGTGTAAGATACAGTATTAGGTGAGAAAAAGCAAGCTGCAGAACAGTAGATATTGTATGATACTGCTGGTATTAAAAGTTAAATAATAAAACAACATATGGGTATAGAACATTTCTGGAAGGATTATAAGAAATTGATGATAGCATCTAACCTTGGGGGAGAGGGAATTCTATAGTTCACCTAAACCCTCCTTACTATCGTTATATACTATTTTTAGATTTTTAAAAATAATTTTTAAAAAGTCAAGGAAACAATGCAATTTTGTTAAGAAGAATGAAACAGATCAGTATTACTGAAAAAGTAAGATAGGAAGGGAAAATCTGGGTAAATATAGATCAAATGTCTAAAAGCGGTTACCTTGGGGAGCTAAGATTACAGCAGACTTTCACTTTCAAGTTAATCATTTCGGTAACATTTTTATAATAAGTATTTCTTTTATAATAATAATAATTTAAAGAACAACATTTTAAGTCAACCTGGGGGATTGTCAGGTTGACTGCCTTTTATGGAAATTAAGAACCCTAATCAAGACTTATCCAAATGAATGGCCACCCTACCTCTGTTGGGCAGTGGGCCAGAAGAGAATCTGTAGGCAAGACAAGAATTTTTCTTAAGGAAACAGTGGCTGTCTATTCTGGCACACAAGATGAATGAGTGATCTTCACTCTGGCCTCTCAGAGTACTGATGCTTACGTGGGAAGGAGCTTATGGCAAAATCCAGAGGCTAGTGTGGTTTTGAAAAAAGCATGTTTAAAAATTGCTGCTTTTTCATGGTAAAATAATATGTTTGAACTATTAATTAATTTTTCAGAATTCTGGCTATTTCCTTCTCTTTGTCTCTCCCTGACTCCCTCTCCTTTCAAGGTGGCCTGTTCTATGCTGGGTGCCTTGGGGAAGAGATGAGGCAGCAGAAAGAGAACCAAAAGGCTCACCCTGGCTTTTGACTTTCAGAAGCTTAGGGACAAGGACCCAGGGAAAGAAAAAAGAGTGATCAGAGAGAATATCCCACTCTCAAGCCTAGAAAATGGGGAAGTAGGAGGATCAGAGGTGTGGATGCTGAGGGGATCGGGACCGACCCTGGTGGAGGAGAAGCAGCACCCAGGGAACTCAGAGCTCCCACTTAGAGAGGGTGAATCAGCACCCCTGGTCCCCAACCTCCACCTAAGGGCTGGGATGTGGATCAGGAAAATCCTGGAGCCCTGCAGGGCTTCAGGAGGGGGCTAGCTCCCTCTCTTCTCTCTGTGCAAGTGCTTCAGCCTTTTCTCTGGGCGCCAACCATCTTTTCCTGCTCCTCAGTCTGGATGGCTGAACACGGCTGCCTCTAGATTTCATGCCTTGATTTAACAGCCAGAGCCAGACTGACCTCTTTCTGGGTTCTCCACCCCTTGTTCCTGGGGCCATCTCTGATTGGCCCAGCTTGGATCAGGTGCCCATCAGGCATCCCCAGGCATCCCTGGACCATTCTGCTGTGTTTGGGGGCTGAGGTCTCTGCTGCAGTCTCATTTGGCGTCAGCTTTCGCCTCATCTCAGTCCTGTCTTCCTAGTTTCCTTACACGTGTGTCCCCAGAGCACTCCCCCATAAACCTTCTACATGCAACTCTCCATCATCTCCAGCATCTGTTTCCAATCTAAGACACTCACCTTGCAGACTCTTGGTACCTACAGGGTATATGGAGTCAACACTAAGGGATATACCTGTCTGGAAAGTGCTTCCCTGGAAAGCGAGGCAGCTCCAGACACCATTCCCAATACCGGACAGTGCGAGGCTGAGGAAAGAGCACTCGAATGAGAGAATTTGGGAGCCCTGGGTTCTGCCACTGGTGAACTGTGTGAATTGGCAAGTCAGTTAACTCCTCTGACTCACAAGGTTCTTAAATGCAAAACAAGAATAGGAATTTCCCACCTCACAGGGTTAATTCAGAGTTCATAAAGAGGATCTAAGTGAATGGGTCTCAAACAGTGCTTGGCACAGAGTGGAAATATTACACATCTGTGAAATGGTTTGGCTTTCAGAGCTTCCTGCCCATCTCCGTACCTGCATCCCTCTATCCCCACACCCTTCCCACTCTTTTTTGACCGAAACGCCAGCACAGATGCACATACCATAAGGCTGAGTTGATGGGGTGGAGGTAGGATGTGAGAGAAAGGGGGGAGAGGGAAGGCTCTGAGAGCAGATTTGGGGGATGGCCATAAGCAGAAGGGCCACATGACCTGCACCAGGAACCTATAGCTTCATGACCTTCTTTGGCTCTCTGCAGGGACTTTGCATACACTGTATATAAATCACATTAAGTTATTTTGAAAGACAAGTCATATCGTGTCATATTCTCTGCTCAGAAGGCTTTCCATCCCACTCAGGGTCTAGTACTCTGGCCCCTATCATCTTGCTGACCCTTTTCTGCTCTTCATCCTCTCTCATTTTCTCCAGCCATGTTGGTCTCCTAGCTGTGTGTCAAACACACTAGGCATACTCCCACCCCAGGGCCTTTGCACATGCTGCTACCTCTCCCCGGAACACTCTTCCACCTGGCTCACTCTCTCCCACCTTCAGATTCTTACACACAAGTCAGTGAGGCCTTTCCTGACATCCCCATCCCCATTTAAAATAGTAAAACTCCCTCGGCATTGCCTACCCCCTCTCTACTTTAGCACTTGTTACCCATCTGATATGCCATGTATTTTATTTATTCACTGCTTATCCTTCTCTGTTGGAATGTAGGCTCCATGAGGACAGGGATTTTGGCCTGTTTCATTCTCTACTATATCCCATGATAGTATCTGGTAGGAAAAAAGTGCTCAGTATATTTTTATTAAGTGAATGAATGAACATGTTTATAGGAGGGTGAGACTGAAGAGAGCAAACCTACTAGTGAAACCAATGGTAAATTGATGTCAGCCCATGGAAAAGGAGGGACAAAGGCCACAAGCTTGGTGAGAATCTCAAAGTTCCCTGCTGGACCACGGCAGTACCCAGACTCTCCCCTACCACCCCAGCCAGAGAGCTTGTTGAGGGCAGGAGCCATCTGTCTGTTAGCTGAGTGCCTGGCTCAGTCCCTGGCAGGTGGCAGATGCTCAGTGGATGTTTACTGATTGTGTCAGTGCACCAAGGTGCTGGGAGCTGAGGGGAAGTGGCTGTACCTTCGGGCATGGGAGAAAAGATGCTGATATATTCATCTGCCTCTTGTCTCAGCCATTGGCATTGGCCAGTGTTTCCCGAAGTATGTTCTGTAGAACCCCAGTGTTAATAGGTGTTAGGGGTACTAATAGGTGTTAAGTGGGAAAAAGATTCCATGGTCCAGTAAGTTTGGGAAATGCTGGATTAAATAAAGTTAAACAGGTTTCCTGACTTCAGGACTCTTAAGAGCCTGGCTCAGTCCCTAACATGTGAATATAAATGATAAATCCAGGAGGGGCTTATGTTTTGAAAACTTTTCCAAACTCAGCTGACCATGAAACCCATTTTTCAAAGAGGGCAAGTGTTCCAGCCGGTGCTCTTTGGGAAACACTGGTATAACCTCACTCCTATCAGACATGGAAAGGGTTTTGCAGGAAATCTAGTGCAGCACTCCCTCTTCACAGAGAAGGCAAGGAAGGGGAGGACCAGAGAGGGAAAGGGATGGACTGCAGGAAACGCAAGTCAGAGCTGGGGCTGGGGCTAAAATTCAACTCTGGTCTCCAGGGCACTTGTTGCTTTTGGTCTTGACCTCTGCAGTTCTGAACGCTGGTTCATCAGGCCTGCTTTGCTTACTTGCATCCTCAGAGTCACAGAAACTTGGAATAAGAAACTTCCCTCAGAGCCATGGAAGTCCCACTCCTAACCTCACTTCCTGCTTCTGGCCCCAGCTTCCTGCTGTGACCCAACTCTGGGCTTCTAACCTGTACCCGGGAATCCAGTGCTCCCCACCTACACCTCCCTCGCTGCCACCTCTGCCCGTCCCTGGTGTGGGTGTTCCTGCCCCCAAACCCTGGTTTTCAAAGTGTGGTCCCTGTACCAGCAACATCAGGACCACCTGAGAACTTGCTAGAAATGCAAATTCTCCGGCCTGAACTTGGACTTACGAATAAGAAACCAGCAGGTGGAAACCAGCTATCTGTGTTTTAACAAGCCCCTAGGAGCTTTTTTAAAAAATGTTATTGGAGTATAGTTGATTTACAACGTTATGTTAGTTTCAGGTGTACAGAAAAGTGATTCAGTTATACATATAAGTATATTCATTCTTTTTTCAGATTCTTTTCCCATATAGGTTATCACAGACTATTGAGTAGAGTTCCCTGTGCTATACAGTAGGTCCTTGTTGGTTATCTATTTTAGGTCCTTGTTGGTTGTCTATCTTATCTATAGTAGTGTGTGTGTGTTCATCCCAAGCTCCTGATTTATCCTCCCCCCGTCCACATTTCGCCTTTGGTAACCATAAGTTTGTTTTTGATATCTGTAAGTCTGTTTCTGTTCTGTAAATAAGTTCATTTGCATCATTTAAAAAAATTAGATTCCACATACGAGTGATATCATATGATATTTGTCTTTGTCTGACTTTCTTCACTTGGTATGATAATCTCTAGGTCCATCCATGTTGCCGCAAATGGCATTATTTCATTCTTTTTTATGGCTGAGTAATATTCCATTGTATATATGTACCACATCTTCTTTATCCATTCCTCTGTCAATGGGCATTTAGGTTGTTTCCATGTCTTGGCTATTGTAAATAGTGCTGCAGTGAACATTGGGGAGCGTGTATCTTCTTGAGTTATAGTTTTCTCAGGGTATATGCCCAGGAGTGGGATTGCTGAATCATATGGTAGTTCTATTTTTAGTTTTTTAAGGAACTTCCATGCTGTTCTCTGTAGTGGTTGTACCAATTTGCCCCTAGGTGCTTTTGACTCACACTAAAGTTTACCATCTGCTTTCCTCAACCAACTAACTCAGCCCAAATAGCTGAGGGTCAGGTCTTTCCCCAATAATCAGAGCAGGCAACCTCCACGGTTCTCAGTGAGGATCATGGAAAACCCCAGACACAAAATCTTTAGAGATTCTTAAAGCTCAGTGGGTTCCAACCACTTGAACTTGGTGCCACCCAAGTCCTGAAGTTAATTTACACTCAGCATCATTTTATTCGTTGGTCTAATCGATAGAGGAAATTTTACAAAACAGACCTGGGTTGGCGGGGCCGTTCGGGGTCCTGCTGTATCTATCAGCCACCCCACCTCTAAAATAAATCTCGGCAGGAGAAGGTCTCTATGCAGCCTGCTGTGGGGCATGTGGACATGCCTGCCTCTGACTTAGTCCCTTCAGGCCGAGGTGGGGCCTCTTCAGTGCATCAGGAGAAGCGCTTCAGCTGAGTTTAGTAGCTCAATTCTGGCACACTTTCCTCTCAAATCCATCTGCTTCCTGGATTTCTATCCAGGTTGATGTAGGCCTGACTCAATGGTGACCTCAGGGTTGCTGCACTGAATAATTCTCAGGAATGCCATTGTGCAATGCAAGGTCTGCGTAGCCAAAAGTGGTGATCCTGGGACCCCCCATTCTCTTCACTCAGAAGGAGGGTAACCCCCTCTTTCCTGCTCTCCACCCACTCCTGGCTCGCCAGGTAGACAGGAAGCCCCTCAAAAGTGCCCATTGGAAGGCTGGCTTGGAGAAGGTGGGTTGCTGTCTGCTTGCTGCTGAGAAATGCAGCCTTGAAAGTCTCCATGCTCTATCTCTTGTCATGGCCCTGTGCTCTGGGGGGGAGTGTGGATAATTTGGTCGCCCACTCACCCACCCACTCACTCACCCACTCACCCACTCGCTCACTCAGCCCAGGCAGCAGTGCCAGCTGCTATGGCAGCCCTCCATCCATCCTCGTCATTCAGGGGCCTCTGAAAGTACGCCTGTCAGTATAATGCACGGCCTGTTGAGGGGAAGTGACATTTTGAATAGTGGACACTTTTCCAGGAGCATTCATCCTGGGTCAGCCTCATGATAAATAAATACATTTGATGTTTGGAGTCAGCAGGCAGGATACAATGACCGAAATGCCGGCACAGATGCACATGCCATGAGGCTGAGTTGATGGGGTGGAGGTAGGATGTGAGAGAAAGGGGGAGAGGGAAGGCTCCGAGAGCAGATTTGGGGGAGAATTTATCTCCCTTCTTCCTGGCACCTCTAGGGAAAACAGGAAGCAAAGGAAGCTGCAATTTCCCTTTATCTGTGAACCACAAGAGGGTCCCTTTTTCCCGTCACCCCTTCTGCTCCTCACCTGTCCTTCTTCCCAAAAAAGAACCGTGGTCCCTATCTTAATTACCCCTAACAGTGCCCTAAGCAAAGTATTTATAAGGCTTACTGCGTTTGTCTTCCCATTCCTATTAATAAAGTCTGGGAATGGAGGGAAGAAATATGGGTGGGTGACAGGGTTTTTAATGGTGCCTCACCTTAAATGCATTTTAAAATATGTAAATCAATAAAAAAATTATTTGTAATAGCAGCTTAAGAGTGCTGGTTAGCCTAGCGCAGAGTGAAATGCATGCTACAAGCCCTATTACCATACATCCTGGGAGCTGTAGTTAGGATTAATCTGTCAAAGGGGATGGTTTAGTGTTGATGAATATGACATGTGACCATTAACGATGTTGATTTTATCTCCCGAGATTAGCATGATTTACTTCGGATGGATAATAATGTCATTTGCTTGATGCAGTAGATCTGTTTACGAGCTGATTAAATTGTAAGGCCTTGCCTCATTTCATGCTATTTGGTTTACAGCTTCATTACCACAATCACAAAAGCTGGGGAAATGTCCCACATTCCATGTCACAATAAATCACTGCTTCACGTTGCTGGGATGGATTTTAGCAGTTCTGCCCAGCACGGACCATTCTTGGCTCCCCACTAATCTGTGATCCAGAATACATTAGGGGAATCTTCAGGAACACTGGAATGAGAGGGGGCAAGAATCCTCTCGGATCTTTTAATTGAGATTAAGGAAGTCCTTGAGTAATTAGCTGTAACAAATTAGCTTATTATTTAGACAGTGAAGTCACTGTTTTTGTTGCAGGGATGATTACCATAAATACGCAGAAAAGTGACACCCAAGGAACCAGAGGGATGCTCCCAAGCAAATTTCATTTCCACCCCATTATCCTTTGCTCTGGGAGAGGCGCGATCTGAATGCAAGGTGTGTAGAGCGTCTGTGCATTAGACGCCATGCTTCTTTAAAGCGGAGCGGGGGGGTGTGCACCACGCACCCACAGCACAGCACCAGCCCCCTGAGAACCTCGGGGTGGGATGTGCTGAGGCAGAGGGAAGAGTGGAGGGCACCCGGGTGGGAAGAGAAGCGTGTAAACCACAGACCTGTTCACTCCACACCGGCTCTGTGTCCAGCGTGACCTAGCAGCAGGATTCTCTATTCTGTGCCTGGGGGATAAGGAGGGGGCACGTGAGATGGAAAAGACAGGGCCGTTTACCCCTCATGAAGCTGGGGAGGCACAAAACACAGGCTGAAACAACTGTGTCCATTTCTAATAACGCCTAAGAGTTTTTGAGTTCTTACCAACTGCCAGGACCTGTTCTCACTACGGATACCAATACCACCCCATGAGGTTGGTATTATTATTCTCATCCCTTGTTATAGATGAGGAAACTGAGGCTTTGGGGGGGAGGGTAGGTTGAATGATGTGCCCAAGGTCACAGAGCCAGTCAGGACAGAGTTGGAATTTGAACCATGTGACAGAGCCCTGGAGCTTCGCACGGTACCTGTATGCTGAGGTTGCCCTTTTGCTCTGAATAAGGCCATTACAGCAAAGAGGCAAGGGAGTATTTTTAGAACTTCTGCTTCTTACTTCTGAATTGAAGCCTGTGACCCTGATGGGTCCTGTCTGCAAAAGATTTAGGATCAACCGTAATTGGAGCACTGAGGCCAGGTCTTAAATAGGAACTTTAGCAAGATTTTGTGATGAACAAAATTACAGAAGATGTTAAGACTATACTTCCTCAAGGCCAGGCCTTTGGACATAAAAAGCAGTCATTTCAACGGGCACAGGTGGTCTCTCTCTGCTTCTTAGCTGAGCACCTCCCTCGGACACTAATGGGTAAAGGGGAGAGATTGTGGACCGCTGATAGTTCTGCAGAAGAGGTAATCCCATTCCTAAGCTCCGTGCAAATTCACTTCTGAACTTGAGATGTGGTCCTCCAGTGCCTGCGTCCCTTAACCAGAGTTCATCACTGTCCCCTTATGGCAGAGGCCACTTGGCCCTCCAATCTCCATTCTCCTTTTTTCCTGTCCTAGAGCCCTAATTTATAATTGATTTTAACAAAATACATTTCCCAGTCTCTTTTGCAGCTAGATGAGCCATAGGACTAATATGGCAGCCATCTATTAAGCATTTATTCTGAGCCAGGCCCTGCTAAGTGTTGGTTGGGATAAAGATACCTGAGGTGCAGACACTGTCCTCAGACAACCAGGCTACTTGTCTGTCTGTCCGTCATTGACCTGGCAATCTGTCGAGTGCTTAATTGATCTATCAGTCAGTCAGCGTGTCAGCTACTTGATCAATGGCCGGACCTTTGCCCTGTCAGGCATTGGTCCTAGTATTGAACTCTCAGGGTGCATAGAGAGGGGACTTTGGCCACAGACCTGGGATGTGTAGAATTTGATGCCAGGCATAGGGATAAACCCCCAAGCAATCCACATACCCTAATCTTACACAAAAAATAACTAAAGACTTAAATGTAAGACTTGACACCATAAAGCTCCTAGAAGTAAACGTAAGGACAAACACACACGCACACACACACACACACACACACACACACACACCATGGAATATTATTCAGCCATAAAAAAGAAGTAAATCCTGTTATTTGCAACAACATGGATGAACCTGGAGAACATTATGCTGAGTGAAATAAGCCAGACACAAAGGACAAGCACTACATGATACCACATATATCATCTAAAATAGTCAAACTCATAGAAGGAAAGAGTAGAATGGTGGTTGCCTGGGACGGGGTGGGGGGGAGTGGAGGAAATGAGATGTTGGTCAAAGCATATAAACTTAAAGCTATAAGATGAATAAGGTCTGGGAATCTTGTATACAGCACGGCGATTATAGTCAATAATACTGTATTGTACACTTGAAATTTGCTAAGAGAGTAGATCTTAAGTGTTTTTACCACACACACACACACGCGCGCACACGCGCACGCACACACGGTAACTGTGTGAGGTAATGGATGTGTTAACTAACTTGATTGTGGTGAGCATTTCACAATGTACCCCAGTAATACTCTGGCTGTGCAGCTGTGCTCACCTCACTACCAAGCCCCCCTACCCTGCCGCCTAGTTGGGGATCCTGGCTCTGGAGCCAAGTCCCCTCTGAGGTCTCTTGTCCCCCCTGGATGTGGTGCTTCTAACCACCTCCCCATCCCCAGTCCCCTGGGTCTGCCTCTTTGTCACAGAGGCTTCTCCTGTGACCCTCGTCCCTCTGGCAAAAGATATGGAAGCAACCTACGTGTCCATCAACAGATGACTGGATGAAGAAGATGTGGAAAATATAGATATACACAATGGAATATTACTCAGCCCTAAATAGAATAAAATTCCACCATTTCCAATGGTGTGGATGGACCTCGAGAGTATTATGCTTAGTGAAATAAGTCAGACAGAGAAAGACAAATACTCTGTGTTATTATTTATATGTGGAATCTAACAAAATAAAACAAGTGAATGTATATAACAAAACAGAAACAGACTCACAGATACAGAGAAGAAACTAGTGGTTACCCCTGGGGAGAAGGAAGTGGGGAGGAGCAAGATAGGGGTATGGGATTAAGAGACACAAACCACTATGTATAAAATAAATAAACAACAAGGGTATATCGTACAGCAGAGGGAAATACAGCCATTATTTTGTAATAACCTTAAATGGAGTATAGTCTATAAAACGACTGAATCAAAATGTTGTACACCTGAAACTAATATAATATTATACATCAAGTATACATCAATTTAAAAAAATTAAAAAGGAAAAAAACAAAATACTATTGGCAAAGTGACTGTTCCTCCTAGGCCTTCCTCAAGAGTCTCAGGTTCCACCCTTAGTCCAATTTTCTTCTTCTATTGTCTCTCCCAGGGTCTATATCCCTCACACCCCAGGTTTTAGCCCTCTCTTCTGCTAACTACTCACAAATTTACATCTCCAGCCCTGACCTCCTGCAGGCACAAGAAACTCAACCTATACAAAACGTACACCCTGTATCTCCCTGCCAAAGCCCGCTCCCCCTCAGAATTTCTTCCAGTTACCCAGATGTGGCCGACTCCTGGATAGCCCTCCATCCCAAATCTATTCTCCCCTTCTTCCTTGCACACGGCCACCGGGGCAGAAACGACATTTCACAGCCTCCCGTGAAGCTGGGTGTGGCCAGGCAACTATGAGCAACTTCTTCCTCACTTGTTCCAAAGGACGTTGCTTGCCCTGAACTTCCCTCCTCTCCCCTTCCCCTGGGTGGGAATAGCGCCCATATCTTATCGCAGCAATGAGCACAGTATCCTAGGGGATGAAGGAACACCAAGATGGAAGGCCCTTGGGTTGCTGAATGATGTCATGGAGCAGAGCAGCCTTACCGGCACAGATAACAGAGACCCGAGAGAAACTTCCATCCGATTTAAGTCACTGAACTGGGGGCGGGGGTGGGTCTCTTTGTTACAGCAGTGTAGCCCAGTACCCTAGGCCAAGACCTCAGGATCATATTTGCCTTTCCTCTCTCCTTTCCAGCCCCTGCCCTTCACTGAGTCCAGTCCATCGTACCTCCTCGCCATCCCCTGGGACGGTTCTTGCTTTGTCTGTCCTGCAGCCTCTACCCTGCTTCCAGCTGTCACCTTCTCCTGTCCAAACCACCTGATGTCCTGGTCTCTTTATCTCCAGTCTCACTGTTCTATCCCATAATGGTACTCCTCTGCTCAAAGACCTCTGATGGCTCCCCATTGCTTAGCGAAGAACAAGACGCCATCTGTTCCTATCACATTCCCACCCACTGCCCCTGCCCCAGCTGCATCCCTACCAAACACCCTCATGGGCCGTCCTGCCTCCATGCCTTTGAGCCTGCTCGTCCCTCCTCCTGGTTTCCCAAATCCCCCATTTTCCAGCCATGAAATGCCTATTCATTGTCCAAGCCCAGATCAAGTGCTGCCTCTTCCCCCATGATTTCAGCATCCTCCTATCGGAATTAATCCTGTGCCTCCAGTGATGATAGCCTTTATCACAGCCCGCCTTAAGGCAGCAACTTTTCTGTGACCCAGTAGACTGGACAGTAAGTTATTTGAGGGCAGACACCGTGTCCTAGTCGTCTTCCCACTACCTCCATGCCTAAGAGAACGCTGTGTATGCAGCAGGTACTCATGACGTGCTTGCCACTGAACGCTCACTTTCTATGTTTGGAGGGTCACAGCTCGGACTGGGCAGTAGCTTTGCCACAGGTGACCAAGGTTGTCTTTCCTCTCCTCTTGGGGACTTCCCCAGGGAACCCCAAGGGAGGCAAGAGGGGCTGCCTTTCCCATATTTCCCTGGGGGCTGGAGAAGGAAGCCACTGTGGACTTTCTGTTAGCTCTGAGAGCAGTACCTGTCAGTTGAAGTACACAGGTTTTAAGGCATGGGGCTTTAGAGTGAGACAGCTCTGGCCTTCAGCTCACCACTTGTTAGCTGTGTGACTTCAGGCATGTTACCTAACCTCTCTGAATCTTAATTTTCTCTCTTTAAACATGAGATTAATATAGTACTTATCTCCTAGAGATCTTGTAGGGATTACAAAAGATAATATAAAGAAATATAAAGCTCTTGGCACAAGGAAAATGCTCACTAAATGATAATAATCATAATAATCCATTTCGTTCCTATGGTCCGAGATTCTGCTTGGTGAGAGGGCACCAGGGAAGGCTCCACCCTAGGCCTAGCCCACTGGAATCCTTGCTGTTGGATAGGGTTTCCCAATGGACAAACGTCAGAGAATGTGCATTGTCAAACTGTTCTTGGTTCCCAGCTGGGCAGTTGTCTGGGGTGCTCCCAGAAGGTGGAGAGGGAGTGGGGCTGGTATCTAGTGGGGCTGGAGGGAGGGGCCAGCTGCCTGTGACTAACCCCAAAGGGAAAGGGTTAAACCAGACCTGGCTGGCATCAATAGCTAAGGGCCCAATGGCAGGGGTGTGGAGCAGCAGTCTGCTGAGGCGTCTAGGCGGCCAAGGGCCCTCACGTCAGGTGGGCTGCCAGGCATGGTGTAAAGGATCTGGATCCCAGCGGACCAAGCCTGGGTTTTCTAGGACAGGGAAGGTGCTGAGGGCAGCTGGAAGACAGCCTGCATGCAGGGGGTCAGAGAGGAGGCTACACTCTCCCTAATTATCCTTACACTAAGCCTGGGGGGCAGCAGACCACATCAAATCCCCTCACTGACTGGGGGAAGATCCTTGCTTCCCACGGACTCGGGGCCCGGGCTGCTGGATGTGCAGGTTGCAGCTATTTGAGTGGGGCTAAAAATAAGTGGGTCCAGTGGTGGTGCTGGTAAATGCTTAATAAACAGCTCTCTGGTGGGGGGGAAAGCCTTCACTTAGAGTGTTTGCCGATTGCTGTGGTGTAAAATACTGCCACCATGGCTGATTTCAAGCTATCACCATAACATCACAGAATGACGAGTTGGGAAGAGATGTGCACAATTGGCTCTTGTGAGCCAGTATGAGCTGATTCCAACACACTACTAGGTGGCGCCTGACACCTGCATTAGGGTTAGGTAGGTTTGTGTGGCTTCAGTGTACAGAGAGGTAAAGGCCACTATGCAGTGGTGAAAAGCACAAAAATAATGGCCTTGGAGTCCAGTAGCCTATAACACAATCCCAGCTCTGCCACTTCCTAGCTGTGTGGTCTTGGGCAAATCATTTTACCTCTCTGTGCCTCAGTTTCCTCTTCCATAAAGTGGGGCCAGTGATAGTGCCCACTTCACAGAGTTATTGTGAAGGTTGCACAGGTTAACACCGGCCTGTAGTAGGTTGACATAAATGTTATTTGTTACAGTTAATCACACAGAGTATTTGGAATGTAGCCATGGTCAGAAAAATATAGAAAGGAAAACCCAGAGTCCCTCAGGGTGTTTCCCAAGGGCATGCTCTTTTTATATTTAAAATCTTGGATTTCCTTCAATATCAAGGATTTAAAATCTGCAGGCCCATGAACCCCACGAAATTATTTTTCCAATGTTGAGTATATGGGCTGTTGCTTTTATCTATCGGATTCTCAGAAAAAAAAAAAAAGAAAAGGCTGTGGTTTCTGCATCCTTCCCTCAACCCACAAAAGGCTTAAGAACTAGTGATGTGGAAGGTATAGAATTCCCACACTATAGGAATTGCCCCTGGAGGATGTGGGGGAGAGTTGTTTATAAAGCGTGTGAAAGAAAAATGGCAGAGACACAGAGAGACATGCAGAGAAGTCACCGAGAACTCTGAAATCTCTCTCCCTTTTTGAGACCTAAGGCTGAGGAGGCTTCCAGCAACAGGGCAACCAAACTGCTCACATTCATGGATTCCCTGTTCCTGCTTTCTCCTTACCCCTTTCAGTCTTAGGAGTCTCCCTAAGTCTTCCCTTTTCCGAATCTGCCCCCCCCCTGCACCCCCTGCCACCTCCACTCCCCAGGACCTGGCATAGGTGTGTCCCAAGGGCCGGTGTGGGTGTATGGAGGCATGATTAGAACTCACTCCAGTGTCGCTATGATTCAATGATAACGTTTGTGTTCTTTTTGGTTGTGTCTTGTTTCTTTTACCTTTCTGTAGTTACAGTGTAATTATTTAAGGTAAGGTTAGTGCAAAGTTGATTTAGCATTGGTCTGCCTCTGTTTTGAGTTGGAGGCTGTATTCAGTTTTTTTCCAATAACATGGAAGGGGGTGGGAGGTAGGTTTACAATGCTACTCCCTTTCATCCCATGAGATTTTATTTTCATTGTTGTTCTGTTTTCAAAGATGATCAGTCCCTTCTTCCTGGCTTGGTGGTGTGGGGGGTGCAGGCGAAAATGAACAGGTCCCTAACCAAAGATCTTTTTCTTTTCTTTTTTTAATCAGTCATCAATTTTATACACATCAGTATATACATGTCAATCCCAATCACCCAATTCAGCACACCACCATCCCCACCCCACCGTGGTTTTCCCCCCTTGGTGTCCATACGTTTGTTCTCTACATCTCTGTCTCAACTTGTGCCCTGCAAACCGGTTCATCTGTACCATTTTTCTAGGTTCCACATACATGCGTTAATATACGATATTTGTTTTTCTCTTTCTGACTTACTTCACTCTGTATGACAGTCTCTAGATCCATCCACGTCTCAACAAATGACTCAATTTCATTCCTTTTTATGGCTGAGTAATATTCCATTGTATATATGTACCACATCTTCTTTATCCATTCGTCTGTCGATGGGCATTTAGGTTGCTTCCATGACCTAACTATTGTAAATAGTGCTGCAATGAACATTGGGGTGCATGTGTCTTTTTGAATTACGGTTTTCTCTGGGTATATGCCCAGTAGTGGGATTGCTGGATCGTATGGTAATTCTATTTTTAGTTTTTTAAGGAACCTCCATATTGTTTTCCATAGTGGCTGTATCAATTTACATTCCCACCAACAGTGCAAGAAGGTTCCCTTTTCTCCACACCCTCTCCAGCATTTGTTGTTTGTAGATTTTCTGATGATGCCCATTCTAACTGGTGTGAGGTGATACCTCATTGTAGTTTTGATTTGCATTTCTCTAATAATTAGTGATGTTGAGCATCTTTTCATGTGCTTCTTGGCCATCTGTATGTCTTCTTTGGAGAAATGTCTATTTAGGTCTTCTGCCCATTTTTGGATTGGGTTGTTTGTTTCTTTAATATTGAGCTGAATGAGCTGTTTATATATTTTGGAGATTAATCCTTTGTCCGTTGATTCGTTTGCAAATATTTTCTCCCATTCTGAGGGTTGTCTTTTCGTCTTGTTTATGGTTTCCTTTGCTGTGCAAAAGCTTTGAAGTTTCATTAGGTCCCATTTGTTTATTTTTGTTTTTATTTCCATTACTCTAGGAGGTGGATCAAAAAAGATCTTGCTGTGATTTATGTCAAAGAGTGTTCTTCCTATGTTTTCCTCTAAGAGTTTTATAGTGTCCGGTCTTACACTTAGGTCTCGAATCCATTTTGAGTTTATTTTTGTGTATGATGTTAGGGAGTATTCTAATTTCATTCTTTTACATGTAGCTGTCCAGTTTTCCCAGCACCACTTATTGAAGAGACTGTCTTTTCTCCATTGTATATCTTTGCCTCCTTTGTCATAGATTAGTTGACCATAGATGCGTGGGTTTATCTCTGGGCTTTCTATCTTGTTCCATTGATCTATGTTTCTGTTTTTGTGCCAGTACCATATTGTCTTGATTACTGTAGCTTTGTAGTATAGTCTGAAGTCAGGGAGTCTGATTCCTCCAGCTCTGTTTTTTTCCCTCAAGACTGCTTTGGCTATTCGGGGTCTTTTGTGTCTCCATACAAATTTTAAGATGATTTGTTCTAGCTCCGTAAAAAATGCCATTGGTAATTTGATAGGGATTGCATTGAATCTGTAGATTGCTTTGGGTAGTGTACTCATTTTCACAATGTTGATTCTTCCAATCCAAGAACATGGTATATCTCTCCATCTGCTGGTATCATCTTTAATTTCTTTCATCAGTGTCTTATAGTTTTCTGCATACAGGTCTTTTGTCTCCCTAGGTAGCTTTATTCCTAGGTATTTTATTCTTTTTGTTGCAATGGTAAATGGGAGTGTTTCCATAATTTCTCTTTCAGATTTTTCATCATTAGTGTATAGGAATGCAAGAGATTTCTGTGCATTAATTTTGTATCCTGCAACTTTACCAAAGTCTGATTCTCTATGAATTCCTCCTCCCGTTGCCGGACCCCCAGGTTGGGAAGCCTGACGTGGGGCTCAGAACCTTCACTCCAGTGGGTGGACTTCTGTGGTATAAGTGTTCGCCAGTCTGTGAGTTACCCACCCACCAGTTATGGGATTTGATTTTACTCTGATTGTGCCCCTCCTACCATCTCATTGTGGCTTCTCGTTTGTCTTTGGATGTGGGGTATCTTTTTTGGTGAGTTCCAGTGTCTTCCTATTGATGATTGTCCTGCAGCTAGTTGTGATTCTGGTGTTCTCGCAAGAGGGATTGAGAGCATGTCCTTCTACTCCGCCATCTTCCGAAGATCTTTATAGGGATAAAAATTACTTTTTGACAAATCCCACCCTAAATCATTGTAGTATATGACTCCAGGCACCTAAGAGGAACAAGAATTACAACTTTTGAGGACTTATCAAGTGCCACCCCTGCTCACTTTATCAACAAGAATCTGTGGTTTGGCGGTGCAAGTCACCAACCAGTGACCCTCTGGAAGGCCACCAACAAGAGAGCTCTCTCCTGACTCCAGTTCTGGGTAACCCCTTCTGCGGATTGCAGAGGAGTCTGCTGATGTCCTACCCCAGCTCCCACCCTTCTTGCTTCCCTGAGTAACAAAACACTGAATTGATTTTAGGCAGCAGTGTGCCCAGCTAAACATTACATTTCCCAGCCTCCCTTGCAGCTAAGCATGGCCATGTGACTAGGTTCTGCCCAATGAGGTATAAGCTGAGGCGTTGTCTGTGGATTCCAGAAAGACTCATTAAAAGGGAGGGACCCTTTTACCTCCTTTCACTCCTCCTTCCTGTTGTCTGGAATGAGGTGATGGTAGCTGAGCTCCAGCAGCCATTTTGGACTCAGAGACGACATGAGGATGAAAAGCTTCCTGGTTGGGCTGGCACAGAGGAAGGCAGAGGACCCTGGGTGCCATTCTTAGCCTGGACCATCCACCTCCAGACTGAGAGAAGAGAACATTTATCTTCTTTAAGCCACTCTTTAAGGGTCTTTGTTATTGTCAGCAAATGCAATTTCTAACTGATGCATGGAAGCTCGCCAGGCCTCGTTTTGTGCCATGGGCAAAGGCATCCAAAGTTCCTCTAAGCCCACTGCTACTTCTCCTCCTCCTCTCTTTGGAAGAATCATCCTGTCCAAGAGAGCCCAATTCTTTTGCATATTTCCTCCCTTCTGTCTTTTGTTTTCCTCTTTCTTCCCCCGCCCCTTTCCTTCCCTTTCCCTCCTTCTCTCCAACACTTATTGAACATCTA
Organism: Balaenoptera musculus; assembly: GCF_009873245.2. Lineage (NCBI taxonomy): Eukaryota > Metazoa > Chordata > Mammalia > Artiodactyla > Balaenopteridae > Balaenoptera > Balaenoptera musculus. The sequence goes on along the minus strand of NC_045800.1, from coordinate 59,590,306 downwards.
CTAGGTTCCAGGTACCAAGCTAGTGCCAGGACTAGGAATAGGTATAGGAGACAGTCCCTCCTTCCCAGTGCCTCAGAGTCCAGGCTGGGAGGAAAATGTAAAGAGAGTATGATGGGATGGACAGGTGCTACAGGAGCAAAGAGAAGGGCATTGGATCCAATGGGAAGGACCTGGGGGGCTTCCTGGAGGAGGTGACACTGGCCGGAGATTTGAAGCAGGAGTTTTGAGTTGTTGGTACTTAGGAAAATAAGGTAGAGGGCAAAGATTCCAGGCACAGGGACTAGCACAGTGGAGTACAGTGGTTAAGGACTTCAGCGCTGGAGCACAGACATGTGATTTCCCTCTAGTCCTCAGTTTCTTCACCTGTAAAAGGAGGATACTAGTATAGTAGTAGTAATAGGACTAGATGAGTGCCTGGAAGTAAGCGTGAAATGCATGCTGCTTATTAACGTTATTAGTGTTGGTAGATGTGCTGCCCATGGTGTGTGTAGACAAATAACAGTTTTGGAGACAAGTTTCACAGAGGCCATAAGTGACTTGTCCATGGTCACACAACTATGAAGAGGCACCACTCAAACCCTGGGGTCCTCATCCCTAGTCCAGTGGCCTTTATATGTCTACCCTCTGCCATTGCATTAAGTTCTGAGGGAATGCGAAGTGAGGGAAAGTGTGTGTGTGTGAGAGAGAGAGTGAGAGAGAGAGAGAGAGAGAGAGAGAGAGAGAAACCTGGAGGGCTTCCTGAAAATGAGTCTTGAGAAAGTTTTGAAGGATAGGGAAGGAGGAAGTCATTCCAGGGAAGAAGTGTATGATGAGCATAATCAACCAAGGTGCTGGGGGGCTAGCTGGCTGGAAGAGGGTCTGGACTGTGAAGACCGGTGAGACACAAGGTAGAACAGGCAAAGAGAGGCCAGGTCAGAAGGTGAACCATGGTTATAGGCACTCTGATGGCCAGATAGTAGACTGAGAATTTGAACCAGTGAACCACAGGGAGCCACAGTTAGTTCTTGAGCGGGGGGGCTGGTCATAATGAAACAATACTTTGGGAAGAGAAGAAGGAAGGAAATCTGTCTTTACTAAGAGCCAGTATGGGCCAGACAGTAGGTTGGGAATTTTCACACTAATGATTTCATTTGAGCCTCACAGCAACCCTATTAGGTGGGTATCAATATATCCATTTTACAGATGAGAAAACTGAGGCCCAGATAAACTGAGTTATAGAGTTGCGCCAGTGGTGGAGCTAGAGTTCGATTTAGACCAGCCTGACCCCAAATTTGTGCTCTTTGCACTGTACCATGTGGCTTTAAGCTGTTCTCTCAGAACGCCCCTTGTGCTGTGGGTGTCCCATCAGGCACTGCTGCTTCACCAGGGGCTCAAGAGTCTTTCTGCAGCCCAGACACCCCCTGGGCAAACCCCAGGGTCACACTGGGCAGAGAGAGATCAGTGCCCCCAGGACTTTGGGGGATCTCCAGCACAGGGTAGGGTGAAGTGCTGGGGCTCTGGGTCTGAGAGAAATGAGTTCAAATCCCAGCTTTGCTGTGCATTATCTGAACTTAAGCCTCAACTAAGGGGGGCAGTGGGATGAGCCCTAGATTGGGAGCCTGGCTGGAAGTGATGAACATCTGAGGAAGTGAAATGATAAGATGTCTGTATTCACTTCAAATTAATGGGTTGGGGGAGGCAAGAAGGAGGGGGCAGAGAGGAAACAAGATTGGTCATGAGTTGATAACTGTTGAGGCTGGGTGATGGGTTTGTGGGTGTCTAGTATACCATTCCCTCTACCTTTGTGTATGTTTGAAAATCTCCATAATAAAAAGTAAAATAATAATAACAACGCTGAGAACTTAAAAGAAAAAGAAAACAGTTATGTCCACCACACTTTCTCCCAGCTGAATCAGAATCTCTGCCTCCCAGGCATTGTTATGCTTTAAAATTGCCTCAGGTGAGAGCAGCCAAGGTGAGAATCTCTGCATAGACTTCATCACTCACTAGTTGTGTAACCTCAAGCTAGTATCCTTCCCCGGCTGAGCCTCAGTTTTCTCATCTGTAAAACAGGGGTAAAGCTTCTAACAACCTCACGGAATTGTTGTGAGGTTTAAATGGATAATACAGGATAATATGGGCTGGGCATAACAGAGTGAGCAGGTCAGCCTGCAGCTTTGCAGTCACTCTGAGCACCACCAGGCCTATAGCCATAGTATTATAGATGAGGAACCGTAAGGCAATATGTGCAGAAGAGGCCGTCAGATGGCCTCGCAGGGACAGGCCTCACCTTCTGGGCAACTTTTACACGTTTTCCAAAGCACAGGGAGTTCACCGACCAGAAGGCTTTTTCACCTGCCTTTCCTTATTGGTTAAAGACCACTCAGCACAGAGACACCAGGGTCACTCAGTGTCACTGCCAGAGGTACAGATTGGGGCGGAGCTTGAATCGAGGAAAAGGCTTGGGCTTTCTCTGTTGGCCTTGCCACTGGCTTCCAGGACTTAGCCTCAGTTTCTCCATCTGTGTCAGGGGTGAGTAAAGAGATGGGCAGCCCTTGGCAAGGGGTAGGTCGTAGGAAATACTCAGAGAATGAGAATGAATGAATGCATGAATGTCTGGGGATCACTTCCCTATGACAGACAAAGTGACCTGTCGGAGCCTTGATGAGGTCGGTGGGAGCTCCCCGGGATGGGGAGGGGCCCTTGACACGTGGGCCAACTCCTCTGGGGTAGAAAAAGAGAGCACGGGGAACACAACAGCAGAAGCTAGTGCAGGTGGAGAAGCGCGGAGGACATGGTTCGCAGCAGGAGAGGAGCAAGGAACTACCAGGAGGGAGCTCCGGGACACCGCTTCGAAAACCGTGCGAAGGTGGAGGCGTGGGGTCTCGGGCTGACCACCCAGCCGGCGTCCCGCGCGCTGGCCAGGGTTCCGGGTCTCTTGCCCACTCCGCTGGACTCCGCATCGCCGCCTGGCGGACACGCCGCGCTCCGCTCGGGCTTCGGCGGCAGCGGGCCGGCGTGCGGAGGATCCCGCGGCAGTTCAAGAGACAGCGGGAGAGCCGGGGGCGCGGAACGAGGATGGGGCGTCTGTTCCCGAGCGGGGTCGCGCCTGGTCTGGACCTGCAGCACACACTGGCACCCTCTCCTCACTAACCCGGCGCCCGGGGTGACTCAGCTCCCTCTCACACGTCGGGGAACGCTTTCTTCCCCCAACCTCCGGCCCCCAGCTCCGGAATTTTACTGCCTCTGAGTAGATTCCCCGGGAAGGAGGTCTCATTAAAATTTCAAGGCGTTTTGGGTTTGATTTTTGTTAATAAAATATCGAGACTGGGCGTGAAGGCACGAGCGTGCCCAGTTCGTCTCCGTGCCGGTCCCAGACCTGAAATTCCAGGGCTGGGGAATTTCTAGGTCCTTCCCTCCCAAGTGGGTCCCGGCGGGCAAGGTGTGGTGGCCCTTCCCAAAGACTTGAGGCAAAGGATAGCGAAGCGTGTGGGTCGGAGTGGCCAGGGGTGCGGGGCTGGTGCTGGTGAGGGGTGAGCAAGGGCCTGGCTTTCACGTCACAAGCCGTGGGCACTGGAGTCCTCGGGACTCGGGCCGCACCACCTCCTCGAATGTCCTCCCATCCCATTGGGGGGGGGGTGTCTGTCCGAGAGCCTGCGGGTGACAAGTCGCTCCATCGGCCGAGGTTCTCAATAAGCTAGACCCAGCTAGGCCCAGCCCAGCCTCTCTTAGCCGGACCAGAGTGGGAGCAAGACGGCGTCGTCCCGGGTGCAGTGCGGGCAGGCGGCTCGGAGGCGCGGGAGGCTGCCCCCTCCGGGTAGGCGACGCGAAGCCAGTCTTCCTCTACCAAGTCCTCTCCAGGAGGAGGCCTGGGAGCTCCCCGCGGCGTCCCGGAGGTCGCCGGGCCTGCTTTGCGTTCAACCCGGGAAAAGGCCCCGCAGGCGTGAGGCTGACGCTGGGAGGAGGGTGTAAAAATCTCAGAGTCACCAACCCTCGAGCAAATGGCGGCGGGGGCCGCGCGGTTGACTGACCGAAGTCTGAGGCCGAGGGCGGCCTCTGCGCGGCGGTGAGCTTCCCGAGGCAGCAGGGGGAGCTTGACGCCGAGGGAGACCGGTGGCTCGGAGAACCCAGAACGGCCTGACCCTGGGGAGAGGAGAGTTCGGGGCGCGCGCTCAGCGCCGCGACTCCAGGGTCCCAGGATCCCAGGAAAGGCGAGCTCTGGACCCAGAACTCCCGCGGACCCGGCGGGGCGAGCGCCCAAACAGCCAGAGACCAGGACTTGCGCCCGGGCCTGGAGTATGAGTGTGTGTGTGATCGCGGGTGGGGGTGCGTGATCGCGGGTGGGGGGTGGGGGTGGGCCTTGGACCCCCCCCCCCCTCCCAAAAAGATTAGACATCTTCTCTGCCTGGTTCCATGGGCGCTTCAGGCAGCTCCGTCCTGCCGCTCAAGCTGGGGAGAAGGGAGCGGCGCGCCCCGCGGGGATCCGCGCCCGGACGGAGAGTCCCGCCGCGCCTTTGCGGAGCTGAGCTCGCAACCCAGAACGGCCCTCGGCGTCCACCTGGTCGCCCCAGCGAAGCCAACAGTGGGCGCCAGGACCCTCGCGGGGCCGAACTGGAAGGGGCTTCCGGGTCCCGGGCCCGGGCGCGCTCTCCTGCGGCGCTGACTGGGATAAAGCGCAGACTGCAGAGAAATCGGGATGTGGAAAAGCAGCCGCGGCGCCGGCCTGACGCGGGTCCCGACTCCGGAGAGAGGAAGCAGCCCCGGGGGGAGGGTGGTGGCTGGAGGGGGTCGGCTGGTGGGCGCCTTTGGCCCTCCGCAGCCAGAAGAAGAAAAGGAAAGCGAACTCACTTTCTCCCTAGGGACAAGAGGGCTCCGGTGCGCTCTCCTCCCCAGGCCTGGGAAACAGGTCCCCAAGAGCCCTCCGACCCCCAATCGATCCCGGCTGCCCGCCCGGAACGGGGGATGCTTGGAAAGCGCGAGGGACAGCGGGTAGCGGCACCTCCTCCGGGCCGGGGCCGAGGCCGAGCGCGGGCGAGTCCCGACCTGCGCCGCGCTGTGCACAAAACGAAACCCAAACTCCCGAAAATCTCAGTAGGGAAAAATTTAAAAATCCTTTTCTTTTCTTTCACTTTTACAAACCAGCTGCTGGGAGAAATATTAAAAACGAAATTAGTGATAGCTAAGGACACTATCTTTCCAAATTGTGAAATCCCCTTTAAAAATATTTTCCCCAAGGCCAACCCCCACGACTGGCCAGCCCGTCTGAAGCCTTTGCCTCTTCCTGAAAATCACAACCAAACAATCGGAAATGCGGCCACGGTCCTGGGAAGAATGAGTAGCCATGAGGCCCTGGGAACCTACTGAGGCCGAAACATGCCGCTCCTCTTTCTCTTTAACCAAAAAAAAAAAAGATAAAAGAAGAAGTAAAACCTTTTAATACATCAAATATACGGAATTTTAATCTTTAAAGCGATACATTGTCTATTATTTTAGTACATGACGTAAACCTTACTTGTCCCCTTCTCAGCGGGTGGACTTAAAAATTAAAAATAGTTAAGTGTTCCTTTTAAAGAACAAAATAAGGCAAATGAGGTTTTGGAATAGAATTGTTTTTCCTTTTTTTTTTTTTTTTGTTTTCTTCCAGACTACATACAAAAAAATATCCATTCTCTTTCGATGGTATACACCTTAAAAATAATTGCAATTTGAAATCAGAGCTGACAAATTGTGACTTGTTTTGTTTTGTTTTTTCATTTTTTGTAACAAACATGCAGGTAAATTTGTTTCAATCAGACATTAAATAAGAACGTACAATACAATCATAGCAATTTTAAAGTAACATTAAAGAGAAGACCTCTAGTTCTGTGGCGGTTTTGTATTTATTTATAATCTACAAGGGACGGGAGGGTTTGTTTTCCACATTTTTACCCTCAAGTTTTAATTTTTTCCCCCTCTTCCTTTTTACCTACGGAGCTCAAACTAAGTAATGCACTTTTGAACCACGGGTCCGCTTGGAGCTAACATAAATAAATACCAGTGTCCACCGATGCAGTCCTCAGATGAACACTTTCTCAATTCTTTTTTCCTTCTTTTTCTATAAAAAGTCAAATGATATTTTTTCAACTTTTATAAAGTTTGGGTGGGGAGATGAGAGGTGGGGAAAAGGGGAGTGAGTTTCCCACCGGGTCTCGGTCGCTGTTTCGGGTAGATAGATACGGTATATATGTATTTTCCTTTTCTGGCCCGGGTCATCCCCACGCGCGGGTGACAGTAGCCTCTGCCCTGTTCCCGCCCCTCCCTCGGCTCTTCCCCACCCCCCAGTTCTTTTCTTTCCCTCGACAGCCCTCCCGACCGCCCTCACTGGTACCCCAGCGCGGAGGCCGTGGTCAGTCTCTGTCCGTAGAGGGCGTAGGGGGAGTAGTAGGGTCCGGTGGCGGCGGGCACGGGCACGGGAGCGCCGGGCGTGGGGAGCGGGCTCTTGGAGTAGGGGTGGTAGCGGCTGCTGAGTCCCAGCGCGTGGTGAGGGCTGCGCAGCGCCAGCGTCCCGGGACTGCCCGGGGCGCCCGACGTGGGGATGTGCATGTGGCAAGCCATTGCGGCCGCTGCAGCGCTGGCCAGAGACGAAGAGCTGGGGTAGCCCGACAGCAGTTTGTCTGTCCCGGGGAAGGCCGTATGGGTCCGCAAGTGGCTGAGCAGCTCTTCGGACGTAGCGAAGCGCTTGTCGCAAGGCCCGTTGGCCGACACCCAGTTGCAGATGTGGGGGAGTGGGTCGTTAGGGAGCATGAAGCCGTAGGGGTAGAGGGGGTGGCCGGCCAGAGAGGGCGGTGTGGCGCCGGCAGCCGCGGCAAGCGGTTTAGCGATGAGTGCACCGCCGTGCAGAGTGTGCGTGGGGTACACCAGCGGGTATCCGGACTTGAGAGCCGCAGCCGCCGCGGCTGGATCGTGAGCGCACGAGGCGCTGGCTGCCGCCGCCCCAGCCAGGTGGCTGGCGCAGGTGGTAGCTGAGGCAGTACGGGTCCCGGCACAAACTGGCTGGTCATCACACGGACGGCGGCGACGCTCCGGCCAAGGGGCTCGAGCCGGCGGGGCTTACTGCAGCCCAGAGAGCCCGCGCGGCCGCCGCCAGCTGCGCCCCCCACCAGGCTGCCCGGCTTGGTAGGGTCGAGCGCCACCCCGTGTGGCAGGAACTGGGGCGGGTAGCCGGCGTAGGCCCCAGCCAGGCTGCCTGGGTAGGTCATGCCCGCGGGAGGCAGAGGGAACACTGTCTGGCCCGGCTTGTAGGGCGACACGGGCGCCACCAGCCCAGAGCCCAACACCGAGGAGGAAGTGGGGCGCGCTGGGGCCGGGAGCCGGAGCCGGAGCCCGATGAGCCGCCGCAGTCCGAGCTCCTAGAGCCTTGCCCCCGGGGCCCCCATCTGGGTGCTGGTTCACGTCCACATTAATCCCGCCGCCACAGCTAATCCGGCCGTGCGCCAACCCCGTGGGTCCCCCTTCGGCCGAGGCGCCCCCGGAGCCCTTGCTGCCGCCACCGCCCGCCTCGGGGTCCTTCTTGTCGTCCTTGCCCTCCGGGCCGCCCCCGGCCGAAGGCAGCATGCCTCCTGGCGAGCAGGCCGAGGCGCTGGAGCTTGGGCTGCCTGTCCTGGGCGTGAATGGCTGGCAGGTGGCGCTCGGTACCCGGAATCCTGATTTCTCCGCCGAAACCCCCCCGCCGCCGCCCCCGCCGCCCCCGCCTCCGCCGCCCCCGCCTCCCGGCTCCTTCTTATCCGAGCCGGGTTTGGAGTACGGCTTGAAACTCGACTTGTCCTCCACGCCGATGTCGCTCAGCTTGAGGGGGCCCGACTTTGCGTCCTTGTCGCCCCCGGCGCCGCCGCCGGCACCGCCCGCGCCTCCCCCGTTGGAGGCGACCGAGGAGAGTTTGGACGAGGGCGAGGGGTCGGGCTTCCCGATCTGCGAGCATGTTTGGGCCAACAGCGCCAGCGGGCTCTTCTTGGCATCAAGCTGCGGGGGTCAGACGTGGGGGGGGGAGCACAAAGAAAGAAGGGGAAACCCTTTAGAATCCTGGCTTCTACGTTTCAAACGCACCTCCGCCAAGACCCGCAAAGATCCTCCCAGCCCCAAGGCTTAATTCTAGGCAACACCCCTTCTACACACACACATTCTCGCTCTTGAGAAAGGCCACAGCACTCCCCCCCACCCGCCCCGCCATCAGGATCTTTCCTGTCCTCTCTAAGCGATAACTGTATTAAAAAAAATTGCAAAATGTTTTGGTTTCTGACTCTTTGACCCAGAACTGTAACCCCACGCACCCACACACACCCCTAATTCGAGTAAGGGCTCGGGTGGTTGGCGCCTTAGAGGCTGTGTACAAACACCAGGTTCTGGAGAACCGGAGGACTGGGACTTTGGAACCGTATTTTGGGCTCCCGGGCTCCTATCTTCCAGGCTGAGCGTGAGCGGACCTGGGTCGGGGTAGGGGCTTTAATACCAAAGGGAGAAACAAGTTTCGGCTGCCTTGCCTTTTAGCATTCATACCTCATTCTACCTCCTCCCCTCTTTCCGCCCTAGTTTTAAGGTGCGGGGCACTATCCTCTCCCTCATCCCGGAGCGGAATCCGACCCCCTTCCATCCCCCCCTCCCCGATCCCGAGAGAAAGAAATCCTGTGAAGTGGCATCCAGGGTGGTGGTCCCAGCGCGATCCAGGATAGGGTCCTTACCTCTATGGGGCTGACAGGAGTGGAAGGCAGGGGCTGCAGGTACTCGGGGTGCAAAATGTGGCCAGTCCGTGCCGTCAGCATCTTCAGCACCTTGATGGGCAAGCGGTTAGCCTGGCGGAGAGGGTCAGAGGGGGGCACGGCGTGCACAAAAGGCTTGGTGCTGCCGGCCGGGGACGAGCCTGGGCCGGGGCCGGAGCCGGAGCTATTTCCAGAGAGCGCGCTGGTCCAGGCAGGGTCCGCACTGCCGCTGCCGCTGCCGCCGCCGCTGTGCTTACTGCTTCTTAAGGCAGAAAGCGAGGGCGCTGTGCTCATGACCCACCCGCGCGCATGGGAGCAGCGGGGGGAGGGCTCCTGGAGGCGCGGGGCGGGCTCGGGGCTGCGCGCTCGCCCGGGAAGCAGGAGCAGCAGCAGGAGGAGGAGGAGCTGGCGCGGCGATCACGGGCGCCCAGAGCGCCTTCTCGGCGCCTGGAGCCAGAAGCGAATAATCCTGGGTGGCCCGCAGCGGAGCCGTGGCCGAGCGGGAGGAGCCGGCCCGACTGCGGGAGTGCCGGGTGGCTCGCGGTGTCCGCTTCGGGCTGTGCCCCTGCGTTGCGCACTCGCGGCCCGGCGATAGCGCCTGCGCTGCTCTCCGCGATGTGAGCCGCTGCCTGTCCAGCCTGGGCTCTGGCGAGGAAACTCACTTCAAAAGCAGCTGCACCGAGGGGGAGATTAAAGCCTTTGCCGCCTTCCAATCAAATGGGAGCCCGAGGTGATTGGAGGGTCAAGGGGATGTGACGCGTCCCGCGCCGCCGCCGCCGCCGCCGCCAGGACTCTCAGCGCTGGTTTTAATGGGCAGCTCCCTCTTCGCCGCTCCCTCTGCGTGTCCCTCCCCTGATTTCGCTCGGAGGACGAGCTGGACATTTATTCTACGTTTGCTGTCTGCCGCCTCCCTCTTTTTTCTTCCTCGTCGTCCGTCCTTTCCCCAGCTGGAGAATAAACTGAAACCTTCTTTTGCAGGAGGGTGTGTGTGAGGAACAGTTTGGGGGTGTTCAGAAGGAGCACTGGCGGGAGTCTGGACAACAGCCGGACTGTCAACCCCAGGGCCGCACAGGGGGCCCGCACACCAAATATTCTCTCCTCCTCCTCAGTGGTAATTGAAATCTCTTGCGGTGCGGCCGCCTGGGTAAGGAAAGGTGGGGAGCGGGTGTTGGAGGAAGTCCGCCCGCCCGCTTTGATTTCCCGAGATTCGGCGGCGGAGAAACCAGAAGCTGGGTGGGCAGCGGAGGCGGTGGAGGCCTGTCTCCGCTTGGTGTGCTCGGCTCCCCGCCCTTCCCGGCCACGTGACGCCCGGGGATGCGCAGATTGGGGCAGGAGCGGGGGTCACATGTTTCCTCTGTTTCACACTCAGCCCCCACCCATTCTTACTCTCCCCTGCTACCCTCTCTTCTACCCACCGCCCCCCCTCGCCCCGTTCTTTGGGCATCTCCACCCCTCCATCAATTGTCAGTGTTCCTCGACCGCAATCAATCAGTTATTTGTCAGCTCTTGTCAATCCGACGGTGATTTATGTCAGCTTTTGTTGCTGATTACAAGGCGGGTGCGACTTGAAGGCAAAAAGAGAGAGGGAGAGAGAGACGGAGAGGAAGGAAGAGACTGAGGGGGAACTGGAGGAGGGGGAAAGAGAAGCAGCCTCCTGGGATGAGAGGCGGGGGCTCTAAGAAAAAGAATGAAAGAGGAGAAAGAGGCGCTCAGTGTCAGGAAAATGAATAGTGAGAGTAAAGTGCGCAGGTGCGCCCAGGGCGCTGAGAGGGGTGCGCTGGCCTGCGGTGTGCGCCTCGCTCCTCTCAATATCGGAGAGAGAGATACAACCTTCCACCTCTGGGGAATTCCAGTCTTTTGGGGCCGCGGAGTTCCGGGTGGCACAGGGTATCCGAAACGGGCGGTGGCGACGTCTAACACGGGAGAATCGTCCCCTCTCCCCCCCCCCCCCCCCCCGCCAGGGTAGTCCCTTCAGGGCGTGTGGTGTGCAGTCGTCAAGCTGCCAGCCTGCCACGGACCCCGCCCTCCGTAGTGACCCGACTCCAAACTCGGAGACTTCTTTCTAAGAGCCACACCACCAACGTAACCTTGAGCCCTGGAGGTCAATGGTGGGGTACCCCCGCCTCAATTCTTTGACAACCCCCCCCCCACACACACATCGTGGCTAGGGCTGAGAGACTGCGAAGACGAGGCCTGACCATGAGTCCTTGCACGAGATACGTTTCAGGCTCACTCAGGCCCCCTCTCCACCCTCCCTCACCCCGCGCCATCCCCGCAGTCTTGGTAGCCGGGGTTACTCCGGGCTGCTTGCTCGAATTTATTGGAACGCCGAGCCGGGACTGACCGGCGCGGGGAGAGCGGAGAGAAGGAGTGAGAGAGAAAGGGGGGGCAGCTGCCTGTGGGAACACCGGCTCTTCCAGGGAAGCGGAGCGGGACCGCCGCGTTCCCCTCGATTTGCACCGTCACTCTGGCTGTTTGGAAGGAAGAGGGGAGGCGCTGTGCGTGCCTCCGTGTACCTGGATCTGAGTGCAGAAGTGTGTATGAATGCCAGTGCCGCTGTGTGAGTTGTCAGGGCTTTGGGAGCGTCCTGAGCGAGTTCGGGGGTCACCTCCAAAAACTCGCAGAAACTGGAAGTGGGTGAGAGGAGGACACATCCCCTTCGTCGGAAGGACTTGGAATACTTTGAATATCCCCTCCCCCACTTTTCCGCCCCGGCTCTTCTTTTGTTGTCAAGTCCTTTTGATAAATGGTGGTGCTGGGAGCGCTGGGGAGCCTGGAGCCAGTCTGTACCCGCGCGGGGGCGGGGGCCGGGCCTGGAGACCCGGTTTCCACCCTCGCTCAGCCGGCCCTGAGCCTCGTAGGCACGGAAGTCGGGTCTGGGACTTGCCCTCGGCGTGCTCGCCCTCTCCTCTCTCACCACCCCATTCCTCTCTCCCTCATTTTTGTCTCTGTCTCCCACTCCGAACAGGTACCGAGAACTTTGTGGGGGTGAGTTTTAGAATTTTCTCGTAGGCATTCTTTTTATGCGTTTTAATCTTATCCCTTGATTCTTTAGGTTGGTAAACTTCATGAGATGGTAATTTGTCTAAAGATAATTTGGAGAAGAGGGGAGTGAGGCGCTGTGTATATGGGGAGTTTGTCGGTGTATGTGTGCGTGTTTAGGTGTAATAACACAGCTAAATTCAAGGGGCTTTGGAGTGTCTGTGCGACAACGGAGGAAGGTGAGTCCGTGAGACGGTGGCGAGGCCACAAGCGAGGTTGTGAAGGTTGTCTGAATAATCTTTGGGGAGCGAGTCCCAGGTGCCCGTTTCTGAGGACGGGACGGTTCTAAGCTGTCTCTGCAGGGCAGACACTGTGAGGCCGCCTGTATCTTGCGGGTCTGTTGGTGTATGTCTGTGTCATTGGGTGCATGGTTGTCGGTTGTTGGCCCAGATCAACTGTAGATCTCCCAGCCATGGGCCCCGTGTCGCCGCGGCCTCCCGGTGAGGCCCGGACACTGAATGCTGGGGGCGGCGGCCAGGGATGCAGGTGACCGCGGGCGTCCCTCCCTACCCCTCGCCCTGTAGCCTCCAGACTCAGTCCATTCCCTCTCCTGTAATTCCAGCAGCTTTCTTTTTACGCCCGGCAGCTGGGGAAACCAGAGAGTGCCCCCCGCGTCCCCCGGAATGGGCGTGCCGCGGTGTGGTCGCACACGCTCGCGGGCTTGCGCGGTGCGTGGGTCTCAGTCCGCGTGCATTCGCTCTTCACAAAATCCGACTCCGAAGGTCCGAGCGCACGGGGGCGCCTAGGGGTCTGCGCGCCCGGGGTTTTCGGTAGGCGCCAGCGTCCGAGCCTGCCCATCTCGAGGGGGAGGCCAAATCCCCGGAGGCCGCGCAGGCCGTGGGGGTAAGGGAGTTATTAATTCCTAGGTCTAATGCCGCCAACCCCCAGCGGCGATTGGCCTGGATGTCCTGCGGATTTTATTTGCACACAATGGAAATGATTTGTTTTCTCTAAAAAAGGAGTGGGCATGGCAGATATTTGAGGAGGGGGTGGGAGGAGAAGGAAGGGGAGAGAGCTGAGGAAAAAAGTTTGAAAATGCCTTGAACTATTCACTGTCGAGATGGCTAATCAGTATTGAGGCCGGAGGGCAGGCGGGCCGCCTTTCACCGCCGCTTCCCTTTCATCTCGGGCTCGGCGGAGGCGCTCAATTAAAAGCCTATCAGTTTGTAAGTAAATCAACGCCTATCAGAGTTGTCACATCAAACAAAACGATTATTATTGCAGCCCGCCTCCCCTATTAATCTCCCTCGAAGATAATCCGCCTGACAGGTCAGGCCCGGCGAGCTGGAAAGCCTGGCCCAGAGCGCCCAAACAGTCCCGGACTGGCGCGCGCCCCTTGGGGCACCCCCTCCCTCCCTCCCACCCCGCCTCGTGGTCCCCCGGGAGCTGGGAGAGAAAGGGCGAGCGGAGGCCGCTGGACCCAGGCCCGCCCCTCCGGACTGGGAGCCGGGCCCAGATTCGATGGGCTGGTGGGGGACGGTGCCGGGCGGCCCTCGCCTCTTCTGGGACCGGGGGTGTACCAGGCTTGCCAGGACCACAGCCTGGCCTGGTCCTCGGGCGTCGCCAAGGCCTGCACTCTTCTCGGCTCGCTTCCCCTGGTTCTTCCCCCCCCCCCCCCCCCCTACTCTTTTTTGTTTCCTCTCTCGCTTCTTTCTTGGCCCCCTACCTGTTTTCTTCCTTTCCCTCCTCTTCATTTATACTTTTCCTACTAGCCAGGGAATATTTCCTATTCTCTATCCCTTCTCTCAGTATACCGTATATACCACTTCAGCGCAACCACACTCGCTGAACAGGGCATTCTCAGGGCCCGGGTTACTTCTCTGCGGCAGGGCTGCCTCAGGAGTGTGTGCAATTCCCAGGAACTCAGGACCAAGTCCTTCCTAATTTCTCCCCACGCAGGGGTTCTCAGAAGCTCTACGCCTGTTTAAGAGTTGGGTGCGTTTGAAGGGGTGAGAAAAAAAGAGAGACCAGGTCAGTGAGATGGGTGGACGGTCGCAAGCTCCCTATTCTGGAATTAGTATTTTGTCTTGGAATTTCACAGCTGCAACGTCACTGACCTAGCTGGTGGCGTTGCCTGGGCTTTGCAAATACGCGGGGGAGACCCACAGGGCATCTGGGCCTCGGCACTGAGTATGTGAGGGGGTGCCTAACATTTCATAAGTAAATAAAGCCCACATAACTGCTTCTATAGCCTAAACTGGCGTTCGGAGGCCCGGGTGGGGCCTGGATTCCTCACGGGTGTGAAATCGTGGCCTTCTTCCCGGTGGCCTCCGGCTTTGAGCTTTGGGATGCTTCGGAATCAAGCGCGATCCACCCTTTTCTGCGCTCTTGCTCCAAACCGATAGGCCCAAATGGTCACTGCTCTGGCCTGGTGGAGCCGGGATTGAGGGGTGGTTGAAGTGTCTGAGGGGGAGCGGCTGCCCGCAGGATCTCAGGCCTTAGTACCCTAAATGCTGGGTTCAGCGCCTCGGAAAGTCTCCCTCTCAATGTGTGTATGAGGGAGAACCCCCAAGGCCCAGCAGTGTTGGCTGTCCGGGCCGAGCCTCTCCCAGTAGTCACGCCAGGGTCCGAGGCAGCAGATATGGAATAGAGCCCACCTCAGAGTGCTCGGCTCCCGGAGCTGCAGAACCCGTGGCCCCTACCACGCAGTCCCGAAAGCCCCCCATTTGTGTGCACTTTCCACAGCCGACCTAGTAGGAATAGTTATTTCCTTACCCAGAAATATTGTAGCAGTGCAGTGGCTTAATTATCTGCGCGCCTGCTTTTCTTAAATGTATTTATTTCACTTATGCCACGCCGCGGATATTTAAAGAGGTACACATACCGCACACCTCAACGATGCGGAACTCACTCTGGCTAAAGGATATATTTGCTGGGTGGTTATTTGGACATAAGTACTATCTCGAGCCCAGATTACACCCAAGCAGGGGCTGTAAAATGACACTTGCTCTAGAATTTTTCCAACTTAACTATATGTGCACACACCGAGAATTTAATAATATTTTATATCCCTCTACATATCTAAATATTCAGATGTTATGTTACATGCCCTTGAAGCCGGAAGCAATCTTCCGTTCACACTGGACGTGGAGCTGTTTGTATAATTTTCATCTCCCTGCACTTACACATGAATCTTAATCTAATAAATTCAACCTTGTCATTTTTAGAATCGACATAATTTCTCTGGCTGCGGGTTGCGCTGTCTGTATCCGAATAAATACAGCTCGCATTCGTCCAGCAGGAAACGGCTCCCGGTTCCCGTGTACGGAGACGCATCGGCTCAGCACGGGACGCGAGATGGCTCCTCGTGCTCATAAGGCGGCAGGTCTGGCCTCCGAGGGAGGCTGGACTATCAGCGCGCTCAGGCCGAGCAGCCTCTCGCTGCCCGGCAGTGCCTGGCAGTCCCCCACCTCTGCCTGTGCTTCGGGAACCCACCCGGCCGAGTCCGTCCGGGGCGAAAACTGAAAGCAAATTCCACGGCAGATGAAGCTCGAACTTTCTACGAAGCAAGTTTGCAGCAGAGATTCGGTGGTACCTTTCAGAGGACAGCGCGCGCAAAGTGGGGCGCTGGGCGAAGAGGGCACCGGGTGTCTGAGCTTGGTCCGCGGCGAAACGCGAGGGAAGGCGCCTCCCCTTCGTTATTTCTCGCCAACTTCTCGGCCTCTGTCCGTAAAAATAGTTTTCAAGGTGCCGCGGACGCCCAGGATGTGATTGTGGGAATCGCACCAGGGAGGAGGCGGCTTTGTAAAAGTTGCAGAAAAAGCTTTACCCAGAAGCGTGCGCCCAGCCGGGCTCAAGAAAGCTTGGGACCAACTCGCCTTGCCCCGGGCAGAAGGAGACCCCCTGGAGAGCCCCCTGCCCAGCCCTCTTCCCTCACCTCGAAACCGCACGTAAATAACCTCCCGCTGCCTGCCCTGCAAACTTCCCCGCGCGGTGCCGCGCTTGGCGAGCGAGGCCCGGACGCAGAGCCGGCCCGCAAGGCCGCTTGTCGGCCCGCTCAACCCAGCCTTGACACAGGCTTGCGCGGAGGTGAGAGGATGAGTGTGGTTTCGGCTCCCACTTGGCTGCCCAGACCATCACCGCCGGCCTCCCAGAGCAAGAGCTTCCCCTCGGGAGCGGTGGTCTTGGGGGGCTGACGAGGGCGCAAAATGCGCGCGCGGGGCTGCGGGGGGAGGCGGCCGCCGGTCTCTCCACGGGGCCTGTCGCCGGGCCGGCCGCGGCGGGTGAGTGATGAGGGCAGAGAAGGGCGCCCATAAATCGCGGGTGTCAGGGCGAAAAACTCTCTTTATTGTCTGCGTGATGGATGGGCCCGGGGACGAGACACCAAATACTTCGTATCGCCTTTAAATGGGAACACATTTTCCGCGGCCATAATTCATGTTTTTTAAATAGAAAGTTTGAAATGTTGCCTATATTTCACCGGCCCTGACATATTTATGAATCGCTCCCTGCATGCAAATATCATTATTTAAAGCGCCGGGGAGAGCTCGGGGGAGGGGAGGAGGCGCGGCCCCTGGGGCGTGGGGGTGGTGAACTGGGGAAACGCGAATGGAGAGGGGGGGCACCAGCGCCCTAAAGTGCGGACAATGAGGCGCGGAGGAAAGCCGTATCCGGAAGCCCAGCGCACCGGGGGCTCCCCTCCCGCCGCCGGACCCCTCACAGCCGCTCGGGGAAGTCTGCGCGGTTTGGGGGTCCCACCCACTGCCGGGAGACCAGGGGGCATTTTGCGTCCGTCTCCGAGGCTCTGGTCAGAGCCACCTTTTCCGAGAAGGGAGTAAAAGAAATAAAAATAAAAAGAATTTAACAAACTCAAATAATAACAACCCAACGTGTTTCGTGTTCGTTGCCATCGCATCGGTTTTATTGATTTTCATTCTGCAAACCTGAGACTGCGCGCCCGGGCGGGGCGACTGTCAGACCCCAGTCACCTCGAGGAGCTGGTGGGGGATAACTGTCTGGTTCCGCGGCCTCGAACCGCCCCCCACCCAACCAGCTCACCACCTCTCATGCACAACGGAGCCTGCGCAAGACGCGGGGACACGAATGACCCGGCCCCCAAGCTCTGGGGGCTTCAGTCCCGCCCCCTCTGCCTCCACGGTGCTGTGCTGCGCTCCTGGGGTCTGCGTCCGCCCTCTCCGAACCCCACTGTCAATACAGTCGCTTTGGAAAAAAGCCGGGCACGTGCCATCAGCCTCTCCACTGCCCGTCCACACCTGCGCCCTCACTAGCCAAGTCTTTACCTGTGCGGTCCCCCGCGGCGCCTGCGGCCGCGCCGGTAACGCAGGAATGGAAGCGAGGGCGGGGGAGTGGGAGGGACTGAGAGCATTACCCGAGACAGCCAGATACTCAGACCCGGGGCCTCCTCTTCGGACTGGTGTTGAGGCCCTGGCCCAACAAGCTCTAGGAGCCGAATTGCGCGGGGAAGAGCGAGGCGGGGGAAGGGCGAGGGGAACCTGCCTCGGGAGGGAGGGGCGGGCCCGGCGGCACTTCCGCCGTGGGCGGGACCGCGGGCTGCAGCGCCGGTCCCGCCTCTCCGCGGCGCCGGCCCGCCCCTAGCTCGCCAGGCTCCGTCCCCGCCGCCTGGGACCCTGGGTCTCAGGCTGGTACCCGAGGCCTTGGCGTACAACCCGGGTCTCGCAGGAGGGCAGTGGGCAGCTTCTTTTCCCCACCTAGGGTTGTATCTAAGGATTTTTAAATCATAGGAACACAAGCACATACCTTGGCCCAAACGCTCAGGTAAGACTTTGTCAAACTTTGGTGTTTTGGTAGTCCTGAGACCTGCGTGGCCAAGGGGGTTCTCAAACATTCTCCAGGATCCAATCAGTTGCCCCTCTGACAGCAGGGACTACAGATCCGTCCCCTAGGGTCCCACCTGTCTTTCAGGAAGGTCAAAAACAAAAGCTAACACTTGAACGTTTGCTTTGTGCCAGACGCTAAGAACAGCAACTCTCTGAGGTAAGTACCATGAATGCCCTGTTTTATAGATAAAGAAATTGAGGCATGAAGAGGAGAAATAGGCCTTGCCTCACTCCCATATCCTCATCCATATCCTCATCCCTTCTTTTCTTCAGATCCCCAGCATCCCAACCCATCACTCTGGGGGGAATCTTGCTGGGCTTTTACTTACCTTATTCGAGTGTTCCCTGGCCTGTTAACTGCATCCATCTGCAGCTGAGGCCTTGCTGAGCAAGAGGGGGACCCACACAGAGGAGGAGAAAGGTATAAATGGGGCTGGGCTCAACTCACCTCCTGGGCAGCTCCCAGCCTGATGGGGAAACTGGACCACTGAGCACCCTGGCTTGTTTCCTCATAGCCCTTCAGCCCTTCAGAAGCCAGAGTGATATTAAAACAACAACAACAAAGACTATGAGATCATGTTTCTCCTCTGCTTTTGCTTCTGGGTTCACATTGTTCTTAGAATCAAGTTGAACCCATGACTGGCAAGTCTCTGAGGTTTAATTTGCCTCAGCTCCCCCTTCTGCCTTTGTCTGTCTCCTACTGCCCCTCATCCTGAGCTCCTGCCATCCATGCTGCCTTTTGGTTACTCAAATGTGCCATACAACTTCCCACCTCAGGACCTTGCTAATGCTTTTCCTTCTATCTGGAATGACCTTCTGTCCTTCTTCTCACCTGGCTCACTGCTCCTTTGCCTTTAGGTCTCAGCTTACATACCATTTTCCTGTACACTCCCCCCTGGTACTGGGTTAGGGCTTCTGTATAACCCTCTCTCAGAGCACTTAGCACACAGCATTTCCTCTCCTCTTCACTGGATGGTAACTCCGAAGGGTCAGAGACTGGGGCTATTCCTTCAAGGAATGAATAAGAAAAGGGCATTCATAAGTACCATCAACTGTGCTGAATGAATGATAACTTTGGGGTTTCACTTCATTTTGGGGGGCTACCAGTAAGTATTCTTTATTGTCTCACATCCCAAGATGTTTTCTCAATTTAATAAGGGAGATAACACAAATCTTATGGAAAAATAATGATTATTTTGAGTCATGTAGTGTAAATATCAAACAAGTCAATGCTCAAGTATGTTGGAGAAGAAAAACAACTATGGTTTTCCAGCCATTTATTCTGATTTTCAAAGTGCAAGATGTGTTGGTTGACACAATGTAATGGAGACACCCCCCTCATGACCACTCCTAACATCCACGCATGTGTGTCCCCAGGCTGTACCTGGGCCCCCTTTTCCTCACATCACACATTATTGCTATCATAGTTCAGTCCTTTATTAGCTTCTGGCTGAGCTGCTACTGCAAAAACCTTCCAATTATTCTGTGTATCCTCAGCCTCTCTTGCCTCTAATGTATTATACATCCTCCTGCCAGGTTAATTTTCTTGATCCCATCATTCCTTTGCCCCCAAATCTTCAGTGATTTCCCGCTGCCACATGTAACACTTGACTCTTCGTAATTTAGTTCTAAACTACTTTTAAACAGCTTTGGTTAAGTTGCATTCCAAACTTATAAAAGAAACCTATATTCACTTCAACCAGTAAAGCACTCAAAGATACATAAAGAAAAACATGATCTCACCAATCTCCTTTCCATTTCCCACCCTGTCTCCTGAGATATCCAGTGTTAACAGCCTGGGGTGTAACTTCTATCCCTTTCTCCATGCTCACCATGCTCATATAAATTACACTCAGATGTATGGAGCTATTAAGTTATTGCTTGTTTATACAAAAATGATTATATTAGAGTTCTCTGCAACTTGCTCATTCTTTCCCAATAAAAAATGAGTCTGTAGATGGAGAGCTAATTTTTTCATGTTTTTTAGCTGCATAGTACAAATCTTCTTTGACTTATGATGGGGTTACCTGATAAACCCATCTTAAGTTGAATGTATCATCCAGTTAAAAATGCATTTAATACACCTAATCTACCGAACACCGTAGCTTAGCCTAGTCTACCTTAAACATGCTCAGAATACTTACATAAGCCTACAGTTGGGCAAAATCACCTAATACAAGGTCTATTTTATAATAAAGTGTTGAATAGCTCATGTAATTTACTGAATACTGTACTGAAAGTGAAAAGACAGAAAGGTTGTACAGGTACAGAATGGTTGTAATGTATCAGTTGTTTCCCATTGTGATCATGTGGCTGACTGGGAGTGGCAGCTCACTGCTGCTGCCCAGCATCAGGAGAGTATCATACTGCATATCAGTAGCCCGGGAAAAAATCAAAATTCAAAATTCAAAATATGGTTTCTACTGTATGCCTATCACTTTCACACCATTGTAAAGTTGAAAAATCGTAAGTCAAACCATTGTAAGTCAAGGACCGTCTGTATTCCTTAGAGTAGATATACCCCACTTAATCAGCCATTCCCCTGTTGATGGTCATATAGGTTGTTTTCAGAATTTTTTCACTAGTACAATTTTTTTGGGTCTATATCCTTGCAATCAGTGATTTTATTTCTATAGGATAGATTACCAAAAGTGCAGCTGCCTACACCCCAGCCAAATCTAATGTTCTCTCTACATGCTCTGTGTTTTTCTGCTCCACTGTCACCTCTTCCTGGAAGGCCCTTGTCCCCCATGCTCGTGTGTCCAGCTTCTGATCCTGCAATGCCCAAATCTGATACCAGAATTTAGATAAGTTGACCAATATCCACCTCCCTCCTTCTTCCTCACGTTAACATTGTAGCGGTGTGCCCAGCCTAAGCAGTGGTTCAAAAGTGGTGGAGGCCAATCATGACAATACTGTTTTCATTTTTTCTAATCATCCTTGCCATTAGGGATGGCCACATGACCCAGTCTGGGCAAATGAAGCACAAGTAGAAGTAAGGCTGTGGCAAAGAAGGAGGGGGAGTGCTGGGAAACATTCTTGTTTTCTTGATCAAAGGAGATGATGCAGCTGTTTTTGACCTTTTCTTTCTTTCTCCCTTCTTCCTTCCATGGACTTGGATATGATATCCAGAGCCATAGCAGCCGTTTTGTGACCATGAGGAAAAGTCCAAGAGAATAGCAGAGAGAGACTTAATCCTGATGTCTCTGAGACACTGAGCCATTTCTAGCAATCATTCACCTCCAAAACTTTTGTTATATTAGAAAAATAAAATCCCTATTTGTTTAAGTCAGTGAAATTGGGGGTTTTTATATTTGCAGCCAAACATATCCATTACCTGTCCCCTTTGGCAAACCTTATCTCTATTGGTGTTACCACTATTGGAATACCACACTGTGGTCCAAAACAGTTTTAGAAGCCTATTAGAGTCTTGCCTTCAAACGTTCTTGAAGTATGGGTTTCCAAAGTAACTTGGAGTTAAGTCTGGTCATACCCTTAACCCTCAGTGTTACCTCTTTTGTCTACCTAGCATCTGAATCCTGCTTCCTGCTTGTTATAATATAGGACCTGCTTCCACCTACGTAAGCTGAAGGGGCCACATCCTCCTCCCTGTCCCTTATAGCTGAGGCTCCTCAAGAGGTGAGCAGAGGGTTGGGGTGGATTGGAAACCCTTCTCAGCAGCAGCATTGAGCCCAGTGCAATGGCATTGACTCTCTAGGGGAGGCAGAGTGGAGCAACTAGCCAGTTGCTGCCATGTCCAGTGTGATAATGGCAGCCGCTCAGGCAGTGGCCTAACCAGACTGTTGCAGTAGCATGACCAGCGACACCCCCATTTCCCAGCTCTCCTTTCTTGTCCATTTCCCAAGTCTGGGTCTCTAGTCCTCATATTGATTTTCGGAGCTTCCTGATATCCTTTTGATAGATTTCTTTTCTTGCTTAAGTTAGCCAGAGCCAGTTTCTCTCACTCACAACCAAGAATATCAGTTGGTTTGCCATAGCCTGGCTCTTTGGGTGGCTTCTAAACAGATCTGATGGTGATTACTTCTCTTTTTTCTTTATGTTTTTAAATTGAAGTATAGTTGACTTACAATTATTCAGAATTGAATAATTTACAATTATTCAGAATTCTGTACAGCAAAGTGATTCAGTTTTACACATATATACATTCTTTTTTTATGTTCTTTTCCGTTATGGTTTATCCCAGGAGATTGGATATAGTTCCCTGTGCTATATATTAGGACCTTGTTGTTTATCCATTCTAAATGTAATAGTTTGCATCTACTAACCCCAAACTCCTAGTCCATCCCTCTCCCTCCCTGCCTCCCCCTTGGCAACCACAAGTCTATTCTCTATGTCCGTGATTCTGTTTCTGTTTCATAGATAGGTTCATTTGTGCTATATTTTAGATTCCACATATAAGTGATATCATATGGTATTTGTCTTTCTCTTTCTGACTTACTTCACTTAGTATGATAATCTCTAGTTGCATCCATGTTGCTGCAAATGGCATTATTTCATTCTTTTTTTATGGCTGAGTAATATTCCATTGTACATATGTACCACATCTTCTTTATCTATTCCTCTGTCGATGGACATTTAGGCTGTTTCCATGTCTTGGCTATTGTGAATAGTGCTGCTGTGAACATAGGGGTGCATGTATCTTTCTGAATTATAGTTTTGTCTGGGTATATGCCCAGGAGTGGGAACGCAGAATCATACGGTAGCTCTATTTTTAGTTTTCTGAGGAACTTCCATACTGTTTTCCGTAGTGGCTGCGCCAACTTACATTCCCATGATGGTGATTACTTCTTAGTTGTGCCCATGGGCTCCTAGGATGGGTAATAGTGGTGGGGACCCCAACACCAAGCAGCCTGACTGAATACCTCCAACCTAGCCAGGCAACGATTTCAACAGAAAAACTGGTAAATTCAGTAATGAGAGTCAGTCATGCCAGAATTGAGTGAGAAATCATAATGTTCAGGTGATTTTATAGAATACTTACTGTGTCTTGGATACTGTTCTATGTAGCCTCATAACTCTACATTACTTACCTCTTAACAAAGCCCAGTGAGAAAAGAAAGATTATCCCCATCTGGTGGGGGAATGTACAGAATTTCTCCCTTTCATTTCTAGTCTTCTGTCCCCATAAGCCTCAGTGCCACTGGGTATGTCTGATTAAAGTTTCTAAGGCATCAAGAACACTGTCAAATCAACCACCTTAGATGACAATCAGTCACCTCTGATTCTTCTCAGCAGAGTTCAAGAGCTTAAGTGCTTGGCACTTTGGAGTGCTCAAAAGATGTCTGTGGAATGCAATCAGTGGCATGGGAACGCCTCTGGGCTACATTTCCTTGCGCAGGTGGTGGCCTGAAGTGTTTGAGGTCTTATGTGTGAGTACAGGGTAGAATCAAGGAAGAGGTAGAAGGTTTCCCCTCCACACTGCCCTGCGCTCTCCCCAACCCCTGACTTTGGCCAGGATGCTTCATGTCTCTGGGTTCAGTGTTTATTCTACTTTTTCTTTCTTTTTCTATTTCTAGCTCTACTTCTTCCCTTCCTTCCCCCCACACCCCGCCCCCTTTTCCACAGCATTAAGGGCACAAATGATGTCACCCTGCTTTTGTTCCCTGCAGAGTCTGCCATGTACATCAACAATATTCAATAAATATTGGTTACATGAATACCTTTTCAGAGCTTTTTCTTTCTTTGTCCCCACCTTTGCTACTGAACCTTCTTTCTACCATGTGGTTCTTCTGTCACGTTCTCTAAGTTTTGCTTGAAGAGCCAAAGGCCTTGCCATGTTTTCAGTCTCCCCGTACTGCTTCTTCAGAAGAAAAGGGAGTCTTTTTGCCATTCGCTGGTGGGGGGCGGGGACCAGCCCCTTCAGCAGGGATGGTAGGGTGTGGGGTGAGAAGTGGCAGCAGTGGCCTGAGCAGCTGGCAGATATGGGGACACTGGTCCCCCAGCGGGCTTGAGAGGCTGGGGGGATTGGGGAGTCTGGGGAGGGTCAGCTCTGCCAGATCATCAGCACCATCTCCAGCCTCCTTCCCTTTTAATGATAATTAACCCCCAGTTTGTGCAGATTGATTCTCCCTTTGACGTGGGAGCTGATGGAATGAATGAATGAGCTATTTCCTGTAGAACCAAAGTGTCAAAGAAGTTAGTAAACATGCCAAAAGGAGGCCGGGAGCTTACGGGAATGAAATGTAGATGAGCTCAAAATGTCACAGAGGTGAAAAACTAGAGGAACAAGGGCTTTCTAGGAAGGATGGTTGTCCACCTACCCCTGGGTGCTTCTGCCCCAGCTTCAGTCCTCCTCACCTTCATCTAATAGCCTCCTAAGGTGTCTCCTCCCAGCCCCACTTCCCCAAAACTGCTTTGATTGGACCTTCGGTTGCCTCAAGCCCTTCTAGGTGACCTGTTTTCTACCAAAAAGAAGTTTCACATGCCTTAGCTCCTCTCCTTCAATCTTCTTACCGTGAAAGCTTCCACTGTTTGTGCAGACTAGCCGTCCAGCCAGACTGGGACCTTCTCCCTCACACCAGGCCACCCTCCTCAGCCCCATCTTTGCTTCTAAGGCTCCCTCTTGTACCATTCAGCTCAGGGCTCAGCTGCCCCTCCCCCACCTCCATCAGAGTAGATCATAGGCTTCAGTGTGGTGGGCCCCGGGGTCCAGCTGCTTGGTTCCACACTGCCACACTTCCTAGATGTGTGACTTGGGGCAGGGTTCTTAACCTCTCTGAGGTTTCAATTTCCTCCTGTGCAAAATGGATGTAATAATAGTACCTACCTCATAGGTCAGTGGGTAAATGAAATGAGACAATGCACGTGTGTGCCTGGCATATAGGAAGTGCTCTCAGTGGTTATTATTATTATCCGGCAGGTTCTTTCTTACCTCTGAACCCCTGGAGTGCTGTCTGTGCCACTCATCTGGCACTTAATTATCTACTAATTGATGATATCTTTTATTAGCTATTCATATTGTTTAACTTTGTGTTTGCATATGTGTATGCTCAACTTCCCAGTTAGATTTTAAGCTCCTCTAGGGCTGAACCAAATGCCTTCTTTTTATTCCCAACACAGACTAGCCAAGGGCTAAATTAAAAAAAAAAAAAAAAAAAGGCACGAATGAACACTTTTTTTCGGCCATGCCTTGTGACATGCAGGATCTTAGTTCCCGGACCAGGGATCGAATCCGTGCCCCCTGCAGTGGAAGCACGAAGTCTTAACCAGTAGACCACCAGGGAAGTCCCATGAATGAATGCCTATTAAAACGAGGAATGAAATGTCCAATGCTTGTATAGTCCTTTCACAACCAAGATTTCCCTTAATCATCACAACAATCCTATAAGGCATGCAGTGTTACTCCCATTTTACAGATGAGGAAACTGAGGTTCCTAGAGAGGAAGTCATTTGAATTCCAAAGGTCAGGGCTCTTTCCTGCCTCACAATGGCCTCCTTCAGCTTTCAGAAATTCTGGCAATGCCTCCCTCTTCTGCTCTGATGCTCAAACACATCTTTGCTAGCCCAGGTCAGCATCCCTGCCGGCTTTCTTTTTGTGTGCTCATGGAGCAAGCCATTTGAAATATTTCATTAAATGAAAAAACTGGTTATGAAAGAGCAGGAGCGTGCACACACCCATGTTTAATACATGTCACCTAGGAAGCAGGCTGTAAGGTGTGACCAACCACTGGTCATCGTAGGGGGTGGGATAGTGAGTGATTTTAGCTTTCTTCTTGCCTACCTGTAGTTTCTATTGCAAACATTTATCACCTTTATAAATCGAGATAAAACAATACAAGTTTTGTTTGTTTAACGGAGGCGACGCAGCAGCGCCGTTAGAACTCTCTTTGCTCCCTCGCCCCTCCCAGTTTCCTTTTACTAAAACATGCTCCCAATCAGAGGCAACCTCTTTCCTCTCCTTCCTTCCTCCAGGCGCTGAGCCAGGTGGGCAGAGGCCCATCCCTGGCACTTTATTAGTCACAGGTTTGAAGTGCAGGGGAGGGTTGGGGAGGGAGGAGTGATTGGTGTGGGGTGGGAATTTGGGGATTCTTTTATCCCCTGCATCTCAAAGGCTGACAGGCTCTTGAGGGTTGGAAATGACTGGTAATTAGTGAACCTTCTCCCTCCGCACTAAAGACACACTTCACAGTCTGCGTGACCTCTGCAGCCTGGTGAGGCTTTGTTATGTAGATACTCTTAATTGGGTGAGTCACTTACTGCAAACAGCTTTGGGAGAGAGCACCGTGGGCTGTTTCAGGGAGGCTTCCTACCAGGGGTTCTAACTCAGGAATCGGGGATGCTGGCAGCAGTGGCCTCTAAGTAACTCCACCGCCACCGGTAGAAGTGGTCCCCACGTCTGGGAGTCAGCATGGTGAGCTTTTAGGGGGAATATTAAGCGTTGGCCTTTGTCGTCCTCCTCCCTCTGTCCTTCTCTTCTTCCCAGTTTATAGATCGCCTCTTCTGGGCAAGGCTGGGAATATTTTGAGATATAACCTGGGTTCCCTACATTCAAGGAACTGATCACCTAGTTGGGAAGACAGGGACAGAAATAAATGTACATAACAACACCAAATAGCAGGCATTAATGCCAGGCACATGGGAGAGGCTATACAATGATGTTTCAGACCCCGGAGCAGAGAGCTGGAGCATTGGAGACAGCTTGCCAAAAAGGTGAGCAGCGCTTGGAAGGGGTTTGGGATAGGGGCTCCCCGGGACGAGGAGACTTTATGAACAAAGGCATCGCCAGGTCACTGTCACACCCGAAGTCCTGGCTTGGCTCAGATATCAGATGCACAGAGTGCAGTGGGGGCATGATTCACCAGGTCCTCAAAGTGTTGCATTTACATTATTGTCACATGCTGATGTTGATCCTAGGGTGTCCCATCTGCCGCGTCCCTCAGGAGGGCGCAATGCATGTAGACTTAAATGCATCAAGTCCCCCTGCCCCCTCCCAATCAGGTGTTTTGGTGAATGGCACCATCTTGGCTCCCTCAGCCTCGACTCCCAAACAGACATCAAGTCTTGGCAATTGGGCCGCAGTCTCTTTGCAATCTCTCCCTTCAGGCCCTCACCACCCTTCATGGAGAGTGGGGCTGCACTTTCAGAGCCTGTGAGGACATTTTCCTGTGCTTGCTCTCCCCCTCCTAATCCATCCTCCCGACGACTGTGAGACCAGTTGCCCTGCACCACAAATGTGACCACTGTACTCCTACTGTGGTCACGGTTAGGCCTGCATACCTCTTTATGATCTGGCTCTTGCCTGCCTCTTCCGCGCTCTCCCCATCCGCAAGGTCACCAATGACCTCCCTGTTGTTAAATCCAGTGGTGAATTCTCTGTCCTCAATTTACTTGACCTCAGGTAGCACTGGACAAGTTAATCACTCCTTCTTTCTTTTATTCCAACATTTTATTTATAAAAAATTTCAAACTTCTAAGAAATTTAAAGGACAGGATAATGAATGGCCAAGTCCCTTCCCCCAGACTCTTCAGCTCTTAACATGTTACCATGTAACATGTACCCCCCCACACGCATGTCCACACACGCACTTTTTTCCCCTTGAACCATTTGCAAGCTGTAGACATCTTGATGTTTATCTTAATTTCTTCAGCTTGCATCTCCTAAGGAAAGAACATCTCTTATGAAACCACAATACAATTAGCACACCTGAGGAAAGTAATGTTAATTTAATATCATCAGTAATATCATCAAACGGTTCCACTTTAAATATTCCCAATTGGCCCTAAAATGTCTTTTTAGCTTTTTCCTCAGTTCCAGTAGCCAATAAAGGATCATGCATTGCACTTGGTTGTCATGTCTCTTTAGTCTATTTTAATCTAGAACATTCCTCCCTACCCCCTTTTTTCCCCTGATGATATGACATTTTGGACAGTCTAGTCCCATTTTCTCTCTCTCTCTCTCTCTTTTTATTGAGATATACTTGATTTACAATATTATGTAATTATAGTGATTCACAAATTTAAAGATTATATTCCATTTATAGTTATTATAAAATATTGGCTGTGTTCCCTGAGCTATACAATATATCCTTGTAGCTTATTTGTTTTATACATAGTAGTTTGTACCTCTTAATTCCCAACCTCTATCTTACCCCTCCCTGCTTCCCCCTCTCCACTGGTAACCACTAGTTTGTTCTTTTATATCTGTGAGTCTGTTTCTTTTCTGTTACATTCACTAGTTTGTTTTATTTTTTAGAGTCCATATATGTGATAACATAAAATATTTGTCTTTCTCTGTCTGATTTATTTCACAAAGCATAATACCTTCCAAGTTAGAACTATTGTCTTGAAGGATGTTCCACTTTTTGGATTTGTCTGTTTCCTCATGAGTAGATTCTGGCCAAACGTTTTGGCAAGAATAGCATGTGGGTGGTGTGTACTTCCTATTGTATCACATCAGAGGTCTGTATTGTCAGGTTGTCTCACCCCTGGAGATGCTAAGTTTGAGCTCTTGGGTAGGTTGTGACCGCCAGATCTCTTCACTGTAAAGGTATGTTTTCCCCTTTGTGATTTATAGGCAATCCGTGGGAGGATACTTTGAGACCATGTGAATTTCCTGTTCACCCAATGCTTTCGACATCCCCTGATGATCCTTGGCTGAATTGGTCATTATGTTGGAACTCCATCTCTTTGATCACTTTCTTTTCTTGGTTTCTAGGGCCTGACTTGCTTTTGGTTTCTCCTTACCTCTCTAGCTGCTCATTCTCAGTCTCTCTGTGGTTCCTCCCCTTCTCCCTGACCTCTGACTGTTAGTGCTCTAGGGCCCAATCTTCAGATCCTTTTCATCCTCTCTCGTGGCTTTAAATGCCATCTGAAAGCTGAGGACTCTGAAATTTCTAACTCTGGTACAGATCTGTTTCCTTCACTTTCATATGTTCAGCTTCCTCCTTGACATGTCCACTTATATGTCTCAAAGTCATATCAAACTTCTCAGGTGTAATGATCCCCTGATTACCCCCTTCCCCTAATCTGCTCATCCATTTCAGTGTGACAGCTCCATCCTTCTAGTCGCTCAGGTCAAAATCTTGGAGTTATCCTTGATTCCTGTGTTTCTCATACTCTCCGTGTCAAACCCATCAGGAAATTCCGTTGATGCCCTGTTCAGGATACACCCGGGTGCTGTTCCCTGTCTCCAGGATTCCTGCCATAGCCCACTGTTTGGTCTCCCTGCTTCTGCCCTTTCCTGTCCCTGGTCTGTTCTAAATACAGCAGCCAGAACAATACTTACACGATATGGGTCCTCTGCTCGAGCCTCTCCATCTCATTTGGAGTGCAAGCCCAAGTCCTAACTTCAGCCCATCAGGTGATAGATGATCTGCCCCCCCATCCCTGCCCCATGATTTCATTTACTATTATTCTCCCCGTTGCTTACTCCACCCCAGTCACTCTGACATCTTTGCTGTTTCCCAAACCTGCCAAGCAACCTCCTGCCTCAGGGCCTTTGCACTTGCTGTTCTGGCTGCCTGGAACATTTTCCCCCTAGATGTCCACCTGGTTCTCCCTTGCTTCCCACAGGTCTTGGCCTAAATATCACTTTCTTAGTGGGGCCTTTTGATCCCCCTATCTACCCCTGGCACTTTTTATCCTCCTTCTCTGCTGTATTGTTCTCTCACTTAGCACCACCTGACATGCTCTGTATTTACTTGTTTGTTATCTATCCCCATACTGAAAGAGAGCTCCACAAGGGTAGAAACTTTGTTTTCTTTACTGCTCTGTCCCCAGAGTAGTGTCAAGCATACAGCCAGCACTCAATACATATTTTTGAATAAATGAATTGAATGAACGAATTTCCAGTACCTCAGGAAAAGTTATAAACCCTCTGGGTTCCAAGTACCAACAATCTAAAGTGTCTGCATTCTCTACTGGCCAGTAGTAGCTATTGTAGTAGATGGGCGGCCAGGGTGTGTCTCGGATTGGGGTTCAGGGCTCAGATCGTAGCCATGAGATGGAACCCGTGATTCTAGCATTGGCATGTGTCTCTTGTGTATGCACTTACGTGTGTGTTTGTGTGCATTTGTGTGTCTGTGACAGTCTGTGCCAGTGCGGTCATGTATCAAGGTTAGTGATTCTTCTGTGTTTTCTTCTCCAAGAAAATTGCAGATGCTTTATAGGGCTGTAGAACTTTTGTGTGCCTGTGAATGTCTCTGCTTCCAGCTGCAGCATCTTGAGGTCTCAGCCCACCTGTGCTCTGGAGCTGAGGAGCCATCCAAAGCCTGATGCAGTTGTCCTGGGATACTCATCTTTCTGGCTGGGGTGACTCTACCCTTGGAAGCACTTGAATTCAAGTTCACCACTCAAGCACAAGCAAAGTGACAACACGACAACACAACAACACAAGACTAAGAGAACGCTCAAAGCTTTTGCATTTGCTGTTCCCTCTGCCTGGAAAACCCTTCTCCCAAGTCTTCTCATGGCTAGTTCCATCTTATTATTCAGACTTCAGCTCAATTATTGCTCCCCTTAGAGAAGCCTCCCCAGAACACCCCACAGCTGTCTGAAGCTGTGCAGTTTGGGCATCACAGAAGCACTGTGAGTGGGGCTGAGGTCCGGTCCATGCTCTGCTCATCCAGGATTTCACAGGAGAAAGGCTCTGAACTTCTAGCAGAAACCTTGGACATTGTATGTAAATTAGCATCTCCACCCCGACTCTCTCTCACATTGTCTGCTTTTGTCTTCATAGCACATGTCAACGCTATCTGAGATTACGTATTTCACAGAGTTGAACTTATATTATTTATCTGCTAGTTACCTGTGTCTTCCATGTAAACCTCATGGGAGTAAGGACCGTATCTGTCTTGGTCCTTATTCTACCCTGAGTGCTGACACATAGTACGTGCTTACTAAATATTTACTAATATTTACTAATGAGTATATTCGCTCTCCTTATTTTGGGGAGCTGTACATACTTACTTGTGTTTTTATTTTAGTAATAAATAACTCCTTAGATCAGTTAGTCTACATTTAAGGAAACTGAAAATGTTAGGAGTGAAAGAGTCTCTGTGGGCACCCAACTGGTTAGTAGCAAAGCTAGGTCTTGAACCCAGGACTCTGGCCACTAAAAGGCTTGACCAGCCATTCATCTGACCCTCAGCCTCGGGTGCTGGTGGTGGTGGTGCCAGGTGCAGCTGACAGCTGTTTTGCCCCTGGGTCAGAGCTGCAGAGAGAGCTGGGGTTCCTTTCGAAGAAGTGGGAAGAGACGCTAAATTAATACTGGTAAATCATGCCAGAACCCTCGTATGCACATTATTATTATTGCCCCCCCATATATTCTAAAATAATCCCCGTAAATAATTATAAAAATAAATCTCAGTGACAAATTTTTTCTTTTATTTCCAGGAACACATTTATTCATCCTAATCTCTTCAGGGGTAGGACAAATTGGAGCACTGGGTGGTGAATACAATTTGCAAATAGGCAATATAAGTAGAGAGAAAATTAATATGTATTCCTCAGCACTCTAAAAGGAGAGGAAGAACATTAATAGCCATTTCCTTGCAGATATAACTTTGAAAATGTTATTTCTGATCCATCAGCGTGGGGCTCCACATGAGGAAAATGGTTACAACGTGACAAGAAGTGATTAGATGTGAAATGGCATCTTTCTGGCACTCCTCCCGTCTCTTTATCCTGTTCTTATTGGGACATAGGAGGAATCATGTTTTGTTCAGAAGATCACAGCTCTGGCCTGGGATCAGCTGCTCATTGGCTGGGTGACCTTGGGTAATTCCTTTCTACTCTCTAGGCCTTGGTTTCCATATCAGTAGCTGGAGTAGATGAAGCAGTGAATTTGGGTGATCACAAATCCTAATTACTTGAAGGTACTTGAGAAAAATAGAGATGCTACGGCACCACCTACTGAATCAGAATGTCATTTTCTGAGTTCTATATATTTTTTTAAGTGATATGCTGAAAGTCTCATGATTCTTTTGTTTTTTAATTTTTATTGTGGTATAATTGATTTATTACAATGTTGTGTTAGTTTTAGGTGTACAGCAAAGTGAGTCAGTTATACATATGCATATATCCACTCTTTTTTAGATTCTTTTCCCATATAGGCCATTACAGAGTATTGAGTAGAGTTCCCTGTGCTATACAGTAGGTCCTTATTAGTTATATATTTTATATATAGTAGTGTGTATGTGTCAATCCCAATCTCCCAACTTATCCCTCCCTACCCCCACACCGGTAACCATAAGTTTATTTTCTACATCTGTAACTATTTCAGTTTTGTAGATAAGTTCATTTGTAGACTTTTTTTAGATTCCACATATAAGCGATATCATATCATATTTGTCTTTCTCTGGTTAGTTCCATATATTTTAATTGAGGTTGGGGGAGGTTCCTCAACCTCTAAGTGGCAGAAACTTTCCAAGCCAAGCTGGGATTCTGGAAGGGTAGTTGGGGCTTAGACACTGCTCCCTTCTTCCCCACTGGACAATATAAAGTTGAACAGGTTCTTCTGGTCAAGGATCCCTTTCTCTCTCAAAAGTCCAATATGAGCCCCTCTCCCCAAGTCAGAGATGACCTTGCTCCTGAGCCCAGCTAAGGACTTAGAGTATCTGTCAAGTTCCAGGCAAATTGGGGAATAAGATTAGTTTCTCATTGCTGTTTTCAGGATTTGTGAAAATAATGCTAAGAAATCAGCAGATGGCAGTTTCATTTGTAAATTCTTTTTTTTCCCTGCCTTTTCCACGCCAGTCTCCTCCTCTCTTGTTTTTAATTACAACGTAGTATTTGCATGTTGCAAAAAAATCACAGAAGAAAAGCAGAAGCCCCTTTCCCACTCACCTTCCCCAAATCTGCTCACTTCCCCACTCCTTGCTAATGTTTGTATTTTAGTAGAGACAACAACAGAACCTTTTAAGATCTAAAGAGAAGGGAAATCTGAGGCACTGAGAATTAATAACAGTAATAATAATTATGATAATAGTAAATAGTAACAATAAACTAACATCTGTGCAACGAATACTTATACCAGACATTATGATTGCATTTAATATATATTAAAAATTTTAATTGTTCGGATTGGGAGAGCGGAGAGGTGTTTTGGAGTATAGATCATCCTCAGTCCCCTCGCATGTGTGCACAAACTGCAGAGAGGGCCCTGGAAACCTTCCCTCTTTCCTACACTTCCCAAACTCCTTCTTTTAGGCTGAAAGGAGGCTGCTTCAGCAACGAAGAGCATTTTGTATGCAGACATCCAGCTTTTTTTTTTTTTTTTTAATTGAAATCTGAATGTGGTGAGTCTGAACTAGGGGCTGGGGCGTGATTAATTACAGCAACCATCTTAACCTGCTCAGGGGCTGAGCCTGGAAGGAACGAGGTCAGGCTGAACAGAAATTCAGGATAGAGAGGAATGCTAATAAAACTTTGTTAACTGGCCCTGTCTTTCTTTCAGCTGCTGATGCACGGAGTTGGAAGATTTAAGGAATCAGTTCCTGTTTTGCTGGTTCTGGCCGACCCCAGAATCAACTCCCTTGATTGGAAATAAACAGGATCTTCCTTTTTATCCCCAGGAATGTGATGGAGGAAGGACTCTAGGGGAAAAGGTCTCTTCTGCCAAAGAATAATAATAATAACAAAGATGACAGTGGGAATAAAATATTGCCCTCTTCATCAAGGGCAATAAGGAAGTGTCTAGTTATATGTGTTGAGCCTTCTCACTCTCCATATACGCATGTTAGAACTCCAGAATTCAGCGCAGGTTTTTTTTTTTAAAAAATATTTATTTATTTATTTATTTACTTTTGGCTGTGTTGGGTCTTCGTTTCTGTGCGAGGGCTTTCTCCAGTTGTGGCAAGCGGGGGCCAGTCTTCATCGCGGTGCGCGGGCCTCTCGCTATCGCGGCCTCTCTTGTTGCTGAGCACAGGCTCCAGACGCGCAGGCTCACTAATTGTGGCTCACGGGCCCAGCTGCTCTGCGGCATGTGGGATCTCCCCAGACCAGGGCTCGAACCCGTGTCCCCTGCATTGGCAGGCAGATTCTCAACCACTGCGCCACCACAGCCCAGGTTTGATCTGAACTCTTTTTGTTCTGTGGTCCTCTTGAGTGTACTATATATATTGGGCTACATGTCTCAATTTTGGTTTCAGAAAACAGGATTACAATTACAGCACTTCAGGTTGACACAGTACTGTAAATGTCTAAGCATGAACCTCTCCTAAAGGGTATATCTCTGTCATGTGTACCCTCAGTGCCTGGCACAGTGCCTGGTCCTTGGAAGCTGGGGCAGAGGGGCTATGGTATAAATGGGGTAAGGCAGGGGGTGCCTGCAGCTCCCTGTTGGCTGAGGAATGGGGTGAGGGGACTGAGGAAGAACCCGGATGACTGCATGAACTTTCCCTTTCCCTCAGTGCTCCTGGGGCCGGGGCAGGAAGAGCTGTGTTCAGGGAGAAACCCCAACAAGACTCATTCCCCCTGTTGACTTTTGTAAACTGCTTGTATTCCAAAGGAATCATTTGCCCACTTCTGGGCCAGCTGTATCTCAGCTTGCTCTCTCCCCTCCCAAGGGGAGGATCATGTTACCTAAAGAAACTCACCTTTTGCTATTTCATTTTTTTCTCTTCTTTATAATTTCCCTTCTTTCTTTTTTACCTTTTGCTATTTCTATTAAATTTTCCTTTTTGCTCAAGAAGGTGATGAGGTAGAAGAATGTCCCCTCCCCGCTCTTCCAATCTTCCTTGGTCCAGGGATACAGATTCTTTTTCTCCTTCTCCTCTCCCTCCCCTTTGCCTTCCTTCTCCTTGTCCCTCTGTTATGAAGACGAACTTCCTAAAGCTGAGGGGAGTAGGGAGAGGTGAATCCAGTCTGTTTCTAGAGAAGCTCTCCCCCACTACATTCAGTAAAAAAAAATTTTTTTACTCTGCTCAAGAATTTTCAATAGCTCCCTATTGTCATCAGTTTATATACATTTCTAACATTAAAGTCCACTTTAATCTGAGCTATCCTGAACTTTATTCTTTGTGATTTCCCAATTCCCTCTTCCCTACAGTCAACTGGCCTTCCTGATGTGTTCACTTAGTGGAGACCAGAGCGGTTGGGGAGGCATTCTAGGCAAAACCAACAACTAAAAGGTGAGCAGAGGATGGGAGAAGCAGGAAAGGAGGCAGGAAAGGTAAAGGTTGATGGGATTTAAAAGATCTTGAGGGACATGAGTTTGATGATTTTGGGCTCAAGATTTGGGGCTGTATTATTAGGTTGGGAGGAGGCCATTGAAAGATTTCAGGTAGGGTCAAATCAGGCTTTTAGAATGATCGCCCTGGGGCTGTGTAGAGAAGGGAACAGCAGTGAGGGGGTTTGGAAAGATGGCAAAGATCCCTGCTCACTTTGGTGTCATTGGTGGATAGGGTCTGCAGAGCAGACCTTCTATGCTCAGAAGACACAGCCGTGTATGGAGGCAGGGGCATGGATGAGATGACCTCGAGCACCCTCCTCCTGGTGGGGGGAAGGGGTGGGGTTCCAGTTTCATCTCTGAGTAGGTTTCAGTTTATTTCCACATGTTCTCTCCTTCGGGTCAAAGCCCATCTAGAAAAGGCCAAGGGGAAAGTTCGCCGGGGAGGGTAGAGTATCACTTCGTCCTTTTCAGGCAGGAAAGGCAGACAAAAGTGGACAGTGGACCAGAGAGGGTGCATCCAGCAGAGAATGAGGGAGGAGCCTAAGGAGCTGGCCCGGGGCAGGAGGCCTCAGAAGATTCCCTTTGATCCCCCTTATCTGTGGAGCGCAAGCTTTCTTTTTAGGCCTGTGGGGCCTTTTGTTGCAAGCATTTCCTGGAACCCACAAAGGTAAACACAGCCAAGTCTGTGTTCTTACAGCTCCACTTTGCTGTGTCCGCTCCTCCCAGCAGAGAGAAGGGCAGGCGGGTCAACCCTCAGAGGTCAACCCCGCTCATCGGAATGATGACAATACAGGCTCACGTTACAGTGCGTTGGCACCAGGCCTGAGAGGTAACCATGATGGCCACAAAATGCTGAACCACTATCATAATCATCACCGTCAGCTGCACAACCAGGGCCTTCTAAGTGCTGTTTAGACCCAAGGACCAATGAAAAGTCCTGTGAACACCCCCTTTGATGGAGATGGGGAGCTACAATCATCAATAGGTCTACTGAGTTGAGGTCTCTGGAATGCTTTTGAGACCTGGAGTCTGGTGCGTGAGGACCCAGTTTTCCCTTCTCTATTTGAATGGTGCCTATACCCACTGGTATGAAGGGAGCAGGATGGAGAGGCTAGTTAAGGCCGGGCTGCCTCTCAGCTGCAGTAGGGGACGGCTGATAGTGTGACATTGAATTGGATTCTGGTGATAGCTTTGTGCATCCTGGTGCTGGAGATATGAAGGCAAAAATACTCATGGAGAAAATCAGGGTCCTTTCAGTTGAGAACAGGCATGAGCTTCCATTTACCCGTCCCCTGGGCCTAACTTCACGCAGACAGGAGGCGGCAGTGGCTACCTCTCACTTCCAAATGAGGCAAAGGTGTGTGTGGGGAGCTGACCCCATGGATGACTTCCAGCCTCACATTTAACATTTCCCTGTGAGAAGAGAGGATAAGGGAAGCCTGAAATTTGGGGACATCATTCAGCTCTTCTTCCCAGGGCGTATTCCTGTCAAGTGGGGTGCTATTAGCTGAGCCAGTGGTTTATTTATAGAAAAATTCAATTCCCTCCTGCTCCCCATGCAAATGGAAACTCCACCCCATCAGGTGTCCTTTCAATCTCTAAACTCCCCTCTTCCCCTCAAAGTTGGGGAGAGGAGTTCCCACCAAGGTGCCCCTCCTCCCTGCAGTTGAGGACAGTTATGTAATCCGGATTGTGACATGGAGGAAAGTCCTGGCTCTCCACACGCCCCTGGCTAACGGCTGCGATGGGGAGCCCGTGATGGGAGACCTCCCTGCTCCCCCATCCCCCAGTGCGCCCCTACCAACGCGCCAGGGCTCTGGGCATGAGATGGGGGCCGCTATTCCTGTTGCCCTGACCTTTCCTGAGCCGTAGGGTCCTGGGGCGCCCGGGGGCGGGGCACGGGGAAGCCCGGCGGTCTCTCCAGTGAGTCGGGCGCAGGCGCTGCGGGCACCTGTTGCGGCGCGCGGGGCGCTGAACAAGGCTCACCTGCGCGAGGCCCGGCCCAGGGCGGGCGGCGGGCGCACAGCTGAGCCGAGGTTCCGACGCCCGGCCCGCGCCTCGGGCTTCCGCCGGGTCAGCTGACCACCCAGTGCGGAACTAACAGCCGGCCCGAGCTGTCCGCCGCCGCCGCCGCTGCGCTCCTGTTCCGCGCTCCGCACTTGGTACAGCGCGCCTGCCCCGTCGCCATGGCTGGGCTTGTGGTCAGTGGAGCTCAAGTAAGTCCGCTGGGGCCACCCCGCCCCCGCCTCGGCACAGTCGGTCGGGGGAGGGAGCCCTGGGGTGAGCGGCGTCCCGAGGTTAGACGGGGCCCCCTGCCTCGCCGCAGGGGGCTGCGTCGGCAGGTGGGGAGTGGGTCCCTGCCCAGGCCTACCCGAGTTTGGTGAGCACATGCTCGGTTTTGCGCCTGGCACACCTCCTGGGTGGGAGGAGGGGGGAAGGCCCCCAGGTCGCCCGGGTCCCCTCCAGCCCCGGCGCCCACTGACCAGGGGCCAGCCCGCTGACCTCCCCGTCAGGCCGAGTGGGTAGTACCCACAGCCCACGGTACTTTTCCGGGCCCACAAAAAAGTTTTAATTCTTTCATAACCAGAAAAAAAAACCTTGGTTAAAGAAACGTTTTAATATATTTGTCTGTACACCAGTGCAGTTGTAGAATATAAATTGTAGCTATGGGTTCCCACCCCCCCTTACGCCATGGAGGAAGGAATCTATGAAAGACAGTGAAAATCATGATGCATCCCTGCAGGCGCTGGGTTGGGGGGTTCTGCTGCAGACTTGCTTCGGCTTCTGACCGTAGGCCCCTAATCAGAGGTGGGTAGAAGGCTACAGTTCTCCAGTTTTGTTTCGGCACCTGATTTCTTTAACAGGCGTCCATGGGGAATGGCAACACTCCAGTTTCAACCCGAGGTGATAGACACCCAGCTTTGCTTGCTGCCAGCCCTGTAGTGAAGCCTTAGGTGTTCTTAGTCATTGCTGGAGGGATGGACTCAGCCACTGTGGGGACCAGGTGCCTTTTACTTGCTGGAGAAGCCAGGTGTCCCTTTTAAACTCTGATTAAGCCAGCCCTCCTCCTTCCCACCTTTCCCTGCACACCCTAGAGAAATGGTTCTGAGGTGTTGAAGTTCTCCCCTTGGATTGCCTAAGGCAGGTAGTGTCAGGCAGAATTAGATTTTGAGGTTACTTTTGGGCTAAGGGAAGGTTTCCCCTTCTCAGAGTTCAGAAGGGAGCAGGCCAGGGAGGTACCAGCCTGGGAAAGAGGTTAAAATGATGCATCTTATTTAGCTGGCAGGGAAAAGGGGCTTTCTGGGAGTTAACAAGGCTGCCGAGGGAAGGGCTGGAGGAGAGGGCCTCTGCCCAAGCAGGGTCCCTGACCCACCAGAACCTAGGTCTCTGCATTTCAGACCCAGGATTCTCTGGGTGTAGCTTCTTCCAGCTTCATGGAAGACTTGGCAGTGGGGCTGCCCCGTCCTGTGCCTCCCTTTCCCTTTCTCTTCACCTGTTTCCCAAACTTGATTTTTTTTTTTGCGCCCCTTGATTTTAACACATCTCAGACTGCCCAAGGGCATTCACTGACCTGTGGGTGAGGCATTTTGGGTCCTTAGGGACAGTTCTAAACAGATGGAGCTGCCAGGGGAGGAGCTAAGCAGGCAGGTTGGGGAAAATGCCCTTGGGTCATTAGTGCCCCGTATTCTAAACCACCTAGATCAGTGAATCTGAGTGGTGGCCCTGGGGTTAGGGTCTTTTTAGCATTCTCCCCCTTGCAGCCATTATAAGATATAGCACCTTGAATGTGTATCACATGGTACTTCTCAAACTCGGGATCCTTATAAAGGGGGGAAAAAACCCCACTTGCCGTGAATCCACAGTATTACTGTTTTTATTACAATATTGCTTAAGTATACAAACATAAAACCAGATAGAACTTTTTCTAAGTTCATATTTAGAGACTTATAAGCCCCAAATAAAGGGATGGCTTAAGTGTAAAGATGAAAACCGTAACACCCATAAAATAAACACTTTAATGAGATGGGTGATGTTTTGCTGAAACTCGGTCACTGCTTTCAATGCTGCTGTAGGCTGACAGCCATCGCCCTGGGTTTGAGGAGTTGCACAGACCTGTAACGCCACACGCTTGGGGATGAGGTGGTCCTCCCTCCACTTTTCTCTGTAAAATCTTTTAGCATGGATCTGACTCCATTTGGTCTTCTTTTGGCTTGAATGCATCATTTATATTCAGTACGAAAGCCTCAATCTTCCTTTTCCACTAGCTTAGGATAATTAAAGTAGTGGCATTCATACAACTGCAGGTATAAATGCAAACTTGAAATTTGGGTACTGAAATCTCATACCCGAGAGACACTGGAATAAGAAACCCCTGCCACAGGGATATTGGTCTGATTCAATAACTATTTACCCAGTGGCCACTAGGTGCCCAGGGCAGGGCTGTGTACTTTAAATATGTTAACTTACCTCATTCCTCAATTTTAACTTACATTACAGGGTAATATGTGACTCATGGGGCTGTTTAACCAGGGTTGACTAGTTAGGAGCCAGGTGGTAAGCTTTTAATAAATGTTAGTAGTTACATTATTCTTAACACCTTTGGAGGTGGTTAGTTTTTAACTAGTTTATAGAAGAGGAACAGACTCCATGAGATTGTGACCCATCCAAGATAATACGGTTTGTAAGTAGCAGCACAGGGACCCAAACTCATGCCCAGAGCTGTTTCTACTCTCACAGAGCTTCCAGTACTGTGAACTTAAAATTAAGAATCCCTCACCCCTGGGTGGGGGCAGGCATCCTAAAATAATCTCCTCTCAGTCTGGCTACTACGGAAAAGTTCAGGAGCCAGACCATCCCAACTGCAAAGAGAAACCCTCAGTGTTCTGCAGTTTGGTAGTTTTCTGCAGCTTCTGCTCAGAGGAACTGGCTGTGTGTACATGTGGGTATCCCGCCAAGACATTCTTGTTTTTCTGTCTGGTGTTCCTCTCTGTAAGGGTCTTGAACTTGATATGTTTTCATTTCCCTGATAATGGTGTCCTTTTCTGTTGTAATTCTACACAGGGTAGAAGTCTTGGGGTGCCTATTACATAAGGTAGGCAAACTAAAAGTACGAAACTTTGTTCTTCAGTTCACTCAAAATCAAGATAATTGACTGAATGCAATGACTTCTCATTTTGGATGGGCTCTTCTGTGCCATTTAAGATCTATTAAGCTCTGTATCCCTCCTCTTGTTTGGTGAAGATGCAGACTATTTTTGATCTGGCTCTTCTGGCTTCCTGTTTTACGTTAGGTGGTCCCATGCTCCAGAAAGTTTCCTGACATCCTGAGAGGTAATGTCTTCCACTCAGGAGCACTTCTTCTTTTTTTTTTTTTTTTAACTTTTTTAAAAATTGTATAACTATATATACATTTAAAAAAAATTTATTTCTTGATTTATGGTTGTATTGGGTCTTCGTTTCTGTGCGAGGGCT
Source organism: Balaenoptera musculus (assembly GCF_009873245.2). Classification (NCBI taxonomy): domain Eukaryota; kingdom Metazoa; phylum Chordata; class Mammalia; order Artiodactyla; family Balaenopteridae; genus Balaenoptera; species Balaenoptera musculus. The sequence goes on along the minus strand of NC_045800.1, from coordinate 59,550,153 downwards.
TTCTCTAGTTGTGGCAAGCGGGGGCCACTCTCCATCGCGGTGCGCGGGCCTCTCACTATCGCGGCCTCTCCTGTTGCGGAGCACAGGCTCCAGACGTGCAGGCTCAGTAATTGTGGCTCACGGGCCCAGCTGCTCCACGGCATGTGGGATCTTCCCAGACCAGGGCTCGAACCCGTGTCCCCTGCATTGGCAGGCAGACTCTCAACCACTGCGCCACCAGGGAAGCCCCAGGAGCACTTCTTAAATAAGTTTCTCCTCTCATTATGAGTGTTGGTTGCAGTGCCTGGCAGTGACTGCTTGCTGCTTTTAAGCCTTTTCCAGCAAATTTGAACCCTTCAACATGGTTGACTTAGCTCACATCTCAAAAAGCTTCCAGTTTACCATGAGGGTGGTCTAAGCATGCAGATGGCTTATCAAGTTGGTTTTCTTACTAAATTTTGGAGACTTGGTCTTCATCTCTGTGGAATAGGAGCAAGTTGTGCTTTGTTTAGTTCTCTTGGGATATTGCGCTGTTAAGACCATGGAATAAAACAAGCTGATGGGAGTCTTTTAGACATGTTGTGAATGATCCGAATGCTTCATGGTGATAGCTGTCCTTGGTGTTTGTTTGCTCTTAAGTGGAATCCTACAGAAGAAAAAGGGGAGCAAATATCCCTCTTTCCCCAGGCTCTGACACTCTTCTGGGGCCTTCCACATGGTGTCATGAGGTAGTTCTAGACCTTTCAGCTAGGAAAACTCATTTTGAAGCCGAAACTTGATGATAGATGCACCACTGGATTTTGTTGTTGAAGAAAATCCACATCCACATGTAGATATTTAAGAATTCCATGGCCTGCATGTTGGAAGTCCTTATTCCTGGTGCAAGGTGTGGTCCAGGCTCTACGATTAAGAAAGATGTATTATAGTGGGCAGGCCTCTGGAGTCTTAGTTTCCCTGTATAAAACATGAGGGGTTGTGATTGAGTCCCTACTAAATTTAGTCCTTGATGACCCTATGAGGAAAGAACTCAGTTCCTACATTGAAAGCTCAGCCTCTCTGCTTCATATATAGCAGAGGTCTTGAATGATTTTGATGTGTACAAGATGGTGGTGCATTTTGGGTGAAAGGGATGGGTTTTCAGGTGAGCACCTTGGGCCTGGGGACCAATGTGAACATATAATACAGAAGAAGCTGCTGATGGAGTGGACATTTGAGTGATTGAAATCCCTAGATTCTCCAGTCTCTCCTTAGTGTATAACTTCCATCTCTGCTTGGAAGCAGAACTTAATTTGTTACACAAGGAGTTCTGAAGAAAGATGGGTCTCGTGTAGAAAGGGGAGAGATTACCATATTTAACTTACAGCTCTTTAGTTTCTAGCCTGTATCTTCCTAAGTCAAAATAATTTTATTGGAGTCAGCTATTTTTCTGTCCCTTATCCCCACTTTGTCTCCTCCAGGAATGAAGTTACTGAAGGAGAGTGAATACACGATGTTGTATCATCAACAATTGGTCCCCATTGGATAGGACAGGGTTGAGAGATGACCTGAAAAATTGAGGGTGCTAGGGTGCAGCGTGACTTGTATTAGATTGAGCCATATGAAAGTACTGTTGTGTAGTTCTACAATGATGGAAATATTAGTAATTCATACAGTTTAACCCAATACCTGAGGATGCAAGAAGGCCACCATATTCTTGTTCTCAATTAGGAATCATAACTTCCCCACCCCCCTGAACACCTCTCTCTCATTCCAAGACATCCTTGTCTGTATGTGTAGAAGAATGAGGATTTGCAGGGGGAAAGGATCAAGGCTACAGCCACGAATTTCTGCCGAGCAATTGAAGGTAGGGTCCTTTAGTGGGAAAGCGTCACGTACTGTGACCCACTGGCCACCTGGTCACTGGTTTGTCTTACTGGTTTTGGAATTAGTTGCCAGTCCTTCCTGCAGTGTGCTGTCTGTAAAAGTGAGTTTCAAAAACTCAGTGCTTGGAGCAGTGAGAAAGCCCTCTGACCTTGTCACAGTCAGAAGTTTTGGGATCAAATTTCAGTTCAGCCTCTTAATGTTTGGGCACACTCTAGGTAAATAATAATAATAATAAAATAAGTAAAAGAATGCCTGAGGGAACAGCTCTGCAAGCAGAGTGGGGTTGATTGCCAAAGGATCCCTGGAGGACAGAGTCTTGGAAGCTCTGGCCACCCGTCATTGCCCCGTCGCCTTGAGTCAACTTCGTTCAGAGTGTGGAGGACATTTTATACATGGTGGAAATAGGATGGGATTGGCGGTCTGGGGAGGTTTTCTTGTCCAACCCTATTTGTTCCAGCACCCTGCCGGTTGAATGCTGGTAAGTGCATCTGCTGTGTCTTTTATGAGGTAATGTGCATCACAGGGTATTTGGGGGAGGGTGGGAGCAGAGGAGGGGAAGCAGGAGAGCCAGAGGGGCAGCTGTTGGGAAGGCCCCTGAGCAAGAGGCTGATTGCTGTGATTATACCAGCGTGTTCTGACGTTGGGTTTTTTTTGGGACATCTGAATCAGGCCAATTTCAGTCCAGTTTCCATTGTGCTGGGATTAGTCTCCATCATGCTAAGTATACCAGCAAAGGGGAGCTGTTGGCAGTCCCTGAAGCCCCCAAAGCTGATTTGATCAGGAAAACAGCCACACGTGGGGCTTCTTGTGTGTGAAGCGTGTGTTTCAAGTTGCGGAAGCAATCATCGGATCAGTGACGCAGGGCTGTGAGCAGCTGGGTGATTTCCGTTGGCCACAATTGTTTCTGTTCCATTTAATTTCCAGGTGTCCTACATAGGCCAGGACTGCAGAGAGATTCCAGAGCACCTCGGCAGGGACTGTGGACATTTTGCAAAGAGGCTTGATCTGAGCTTTAACCTTCTGAGGTATGTAACCTTCACGAGATGCAGACCAGGCCTGGGAGGCCCAGTCCCCCTGGTAACGGCCTGCAGATAAAAGTCAGACATCCCAGCTCTGCATAGGGTACAGGGCTGTGAGACCTGTGGAACCGCACCCCAAAGGTTTGACTCTGCTTCACGTGGTTCTCTGCTCCCCTCTTTGCGCCGATGAAAAAGCAGCGAGCGTGAGCATCTTCGGTCTCACATGTGTCACGAGAGGGCTGTCAGTGTCACTTTGTTCTTTTCCTTTCTCACTGATGTCCGTGCAGACGAGTTAGAATACTCTTGGGGAGAAAGTGAGGTAGAACCAGCAAGTGTTTTGGGGGTGTTGAGGAACGCTTTCCTGGATAACTCCATCGCCCAAAGATTTGCCAAATTCCAGGTAGAGTGTTTTTGTGTGCTTTTTTTTCTTTGCCTTTTTATGAATTGGAACTTTAAATATTTGTGATGATGATTTCTCCCAGATGGTATTTCAAAGTAATTCCAACACTGTTGGCATGGGGTAGGTGGGAGGGAAACTTGAACAACTGTTCCAAACTTGGCAGAGAAGGTAAGTGTGATCGTCTGTATTATTCCAATGGAGAAAACAGTTATTTCATTTCTTCCTAAAAGATTTTGAATTGCGACTGGCTTGGGGACTTCGGGGAGGGAGCTAGGAGGTTCTCGGAAAGCAGGTATCAGTGGGACAAATGGGCAGGGATCTGGGTGGTGGCTTTTCCTAACGAGGTGGTTCCACACAGAGGTTTTTCCTGTGTCCCCTTGAGAGCCATGCTGTCCTGTGAGGGGAACAAACTGTCTCAAGGTGGAAGGAGGGGTGAGGAGCTGGAATCCCACCCCAGGGCTTCTGTACTTTCCTGCTTCCATGCTGCGGAGTGTCTTCTGAGTCGGGACACTTGGGAATTATGGATTCCAGGGAAGATGGACAAAATTCAGGGCTTTAAGGCACCAGAGGGGACTTGAAGCTAAGCCAGCAGAGCTTCTTGGGCTGGTGCTCAAGAACTCACAGCTGAGATGCATGGTCTCCAGGGAAGGGGCGTCCAGGGAGTTGTGTTGGAAGAGAGTGGGCGCTGTGTGCTTTCTCTCCCTGACTCCCAAGGGGTTTGTATGCTTCTGGAGAGATGTGGAAACTGAAAAGTTGCAAAGTAATAGAGTGATGAGAGGATGCCAAACAAATGCTGACTCTAAAGAAACAAAGGATGGTTTTTGGTCCCTACCCAAATTGGGGACAGAATACACAACCTGGACTGGACAGTGCCTGAGACACGGGCGCCCCTTAAATAGCTCCCCAGGACAGACTCAGGCAAAGGGTTCCTTGGGGCATCGGAAGGAGTTCTTCCCATGTGACCGGCCTGCAGGGGCTTGGGGCTCTGTGGCTCGGGCAGTGGCTGCTTTGCTGCTGGGAGCCCGGATGTGGGTTTGAGGAGGCTGGGCCCTGTGAGGGAGCGTGTCAGCGGTCACAGGTCACAGGGCTGGGCTGCCAGCTCTGAGGAAACAGCCGTCTTTGTCATGCTCCGGGCCCTGCCTCCCTTTGGCAAAGAAGAGGCTGGAATCCTGGGAGGTGTGTGTGTGCCGAGCGAGCTTGGTGGCGGGCGAGAAGGGGCTCTTGGCTCTGAGGGGCTGGATCTAAAAGGATTTATCACAGGAAATGATGGATCCTGGAGGCAGGAACATTTTGTGAGAAGGAGGTCGGTGGAATAAATTCAGAGGGAGAGGAGTTAAGATTTGTATTAATTTTTGTTGCTGTTGAGGAGACAGATTTCTTTAAGTGTTGAGTGTGAGGAGTGATCCCTTCTGGTCAGGAACCTGTTCTTACCCCTGTTGTGGTCAGTATGTGGGTTACAGCTGGGTTGGGGCAGGGATGAAGTCTAATGGAAGGGTTTATATTAGGACTTATAAAGTCAGAAGGTGTTACAGACCTCAGTGGAGAAGAGTAACCCTGGCTTGACATGGTTATGTTGGGATTGGCTCATCTTTGATGGTCTTATTAACCTAACTCGGGGGCGAAGGGAGGTGGCACTATTTATCTTGCGTGTCAGAGGAAGATGCAAGCTTACTCGGGCCCTGGTCTCTGCCTTCAGCTGGATAAATATTCAAAGACGACTTAGATGCCTAACTAATTTCTCTTAAAAAAATGGGGGAGGGGAGAGAAGGAGGAGAAGGGAAGAGAAAGATAATAAACTTACCTTCCAAATAGACGGGAATGTGACAGATGTCACTAGCCCACCAGCCTGCAGGGATCGTCATACCCAAAGGAAATACTGTGAATCCCCATCCCACCTTCTGTAGAAGTTTTCTTCCCAGCCCTGACTTACTATTTCCATGGAATTTGGGGGAGCATATCACCCTGTATTTGCTCTCCACCTGGATTCACCATAGCTCCCTGTTCTAACTCTCTCTGCTCTGTCTGCTGTTCTCCCTCTTGTCAGCCTGTCTGGCCCCACTTGGGACACCCCCTTCATCTCTCTGAAGCCCAACACAATGTTACTGTGTATTATGCCAGTTCAAAGTGTGCTGGGGGCGATAGGGTGGTAATTGTTGGACGCAGCAGGAGACACATTGGGCTAGCATTGTTCCTGGAAATCTTCTGGGTACCCCCTTGCCCTAGAGACCTTCTCCTTGGCGATTCCTCTCATTAGGATCAGGTCTCCTGCATGTGACCAGGTGCCCCTCTTTCCCAGCCACTTTCTCTGCTTTCCAATGTCACTTTTCTTTCCAGAGCTGCCCTCAGAAACACAAAATTCTTCTTACTCTGTTATATTCAGAAAAATCACCTCCCTCCTTTTTATAGAGCATCTGTGCAGGCTTCCTTTTCTCATCCGAAGAGTCATATCCGGGTATTGCCTTAAATGGATGAGAGCCACTAATACAAATTTTGCTAATCTCATAAATCACAAAATCAGCTGCAGTCTGTTTGTGCTTTAGAGTACAGCTTGTTTTTAGGCAAGGAGTTCTATTTATTCATTTCAAAATAATTAATACGTTCACATGGCACAGTCTTTAGGAGGAACAAACATGCAACCAGTGAAAAGAAAGTCTCCTTTACACGTAAGTCCTTTTGCCTCCTGGTTCCCATCTGCACTGCTAACTACTGGTAGTTGATTTTTGTCATCCTCCAGAGATATTCCGTGCATATGCTAACATGAGAATTTCTCATGTGGCCAGATTTATATTACTTCTTGCCAAGATGTTAGTTAAAACGGAGGCACCAGGCTTCAGTTAACCACTTGTGATAGGGACATCCTTCTCTGTTGTCTATTAATTCATAGCCCATCATCGTTGTTAATTTCATTCATGAAAGTGATGTTTCTGCTGATTGTCTCTATGGCCACCTGTTCATGCTGGAGGGGAGTGTGGTTATGGGTTTATAAGCTCTGACCTTTTATTTTTTCTTCCCGTTACACCTTAGGGTCTTGTCTCCTGCGTTAACTATGGTGACTCCATCTCTACCTCAGTTGGGTTGTCCAGTAGTAAACTATGCAGAAAGTCGTGGAAGTTGAGACTGTCTTGCTTCTATGACTCTGTCCTGGAGGGAGTTAAAGTCCCTGGCCAGTATGTTCTCTGTTGGGTTGGAAAGGGAAGCAAGACAAAAGGTCCAAATAAAATTTCTGGCTCCCTTAAAAGACTCAAACATTCCTTACCTGCTCTCTCAGCCCAGACCTCATTCTTCCTGTTATGATGAAAACCAGGTGAACTGCAATGACCGTGAACTGGGACCAGCTCTCTGGACATGATTCTCAGGTGTAGGGTCCTGCCATCCCCCCTTTAAAGGGCATATTAGGTAATAGCCAAGAGGAGTGAAGTTTTGTCCCTTAAACTTAGATGCATTTATGATCATGAATCCAGTGTTTACATCTGCATGACATTGTACTTTAGGTTTTATTTTTTGAAGACAGTCTTGTAAATAATGAAACCAACAATGATCAATTTAGAAATCTTGAAAAACACAAAGGTATGACAGAAACCCTCTTTCTCTCAAATTTTCACTGATAATCTTACCACCCAGGAATCACCATCGTTAACATTTTATTGTCTTGGAGTCTTTCATAATGCCAAATATTTTTTAAATGACGCTGTTGCTTACATTGTGTTGGAAGCATATTCCCATCTCAATAAATATTACAGTTTTTAATGGTTTCTTATTTCTTAATGTTGGACATTTAGATTGTTTCCAGATTTTTACTGTTATAAATATCTCTGTTATAAATTGCCTTGTAATGCTCATTGATGAATGTCTCTGATTAGTTGTTTGGGGCAAATTCCTGGAAATGGAATTGTCAGAGAGCCTTGATACAGATGGCAGATTGCCTTAAAGAGAGGTTATACCGACTTCTGCTACCAGGAGTATTTGAATATCCATTGTCCCAAACTCTTACTTGAACTCGTTTTTGAGGTTTTCCTATTTTACTTTACTTCTGTGATCAGTACAGAGAGTCCTCCGGTTCCTTGATCGAGGCAAAGAGATCTTGGTAATGAGTTGTTCCAGCTTTCATTTTCCTTCTCCCCTGACTGGGAAAGGGCAGTGTTCTCTCTGGTGGCCCGTTTCTCTCCCCCAAGGGCCTTGAGTGGGTTGGGTGGGTTGCCTGCTGAGCCTGTGAACACAGTGGGCAGAGCAGAGCTCCCACGGCACACGGTGATAAGCACATCTGTGTCAATCTGGCAATAAAATTGAGAGGGCTTAATTGATCTATGGCAACAGGAAGCTTACGTTTTAAAAATCATTGGCAGTTGTATCTTACTTAGCATCACTCTGATAAATTTACTGGATGGGAGAATTGCTTAGGAGAAACTTTCTTAGGTGGGAGCTTGCTGCTTCTCTGGCTTTGTCCAGGATGACAGTGATGGGCTGGGGAGTTTGGGCAGCTCCAGTAGAAAAAGAGTGGCTCTGTCCTCCCTGCCAGGCAGTGAGGTGGACAACTGGTACACTGTCAAATCTTCGAGGGCGGACATACCACCATATCTATGCCTATTACTAACTGCTGGACAAAACTGGGCCTGTTAGCTTGCTGCTCAGTTGGGAAAATGGGCAGTGTGATGAAAGGAGCCAAGGCTTTGGGGTTAGGCCACCCTGGCTTGAAATCTTAGGACTGTCACTCACCAGTTGTTTAACTGGCCTTGGGCTAATTACAAAAATGTTGAGTGTGTAACTGTGTGTAAAGTGCCTAACAAATTACCTGGCACATAATAGGTCTTGAGTAAGCAGAGCTATGGTTAGTGCTTAAACATGGCGCTAGTGAGGCTAAAAACCAACTCTTAGGGGCCCTCCATAGGACCATTTCACTCTCTGGTAGTCATTGGGGTTCCTCACAAACATTCAAGATTTCCTCTTTAAGTATATGGCATGTTTGCACATCTTTGCACCCTTTGGTATAACCAGTGGCAGAAACTTGAAGAGCCAGTGCATAATTTGCCACTTTCTCTTCTGCTTGCTGTGGTCATCAGTCTTGGGTTCTGACCATAAATGACCAGAACCCCTTGCCGACCTATGTTGGATATAGATTGTAAACGAGAAATTTGTGTTACAAGACGTGAAGTTATTTAACGCAGTGTAAGCTAGCCTGTTCTAACTGGTACAAATACCTTAGTTTTCCAGCTGTCTGACATTGCATAGGCTAAAGCCCACTCATCTTGCTCACATTTTTCATCCTTCCCAACTGGGAGCGTTCCTTTGTTCATATCATGGTAGGAATGAGTAAGAGAGAGAACTCCCCACCTAGACTCTTAGGAGAACAGCTCGAAGGTCATGTTCTGTTGGTGTTGGGTCTTCATCAAACCGTTTCTTTGCAGTCAGGGGCCTTGTTCATACTTGTTTTCAAAACCCAAATGTAGTGGTCTTACTTGGGGAGCTCACTGATATCGGGGTTGGGTTGGCAACAGAGCTCATCATGTTGGTGAGACTTGAGAGGAAGAGATGATGATGGGAAAGATAGGCTTTAGGAAGAGAAACTGTTAGTGAATTTTCACAATAGTTCTAGGGCCTTGATAAGCCCTGAGTGATTCAAGGAGGCGAGGGTCTACGTATGTTGGAAGCAGTGTTCTCTCTGATCTGGGCAGTGCTATGAAAAGCACCTTTTTTGTTCCAAGAATATTATTATTGGCCATTCTAGTGCCTCCGGCTACCAGCAGAACATACAGTCAAAAGGTGAAGTGGAAAATGACCTGGCAGGTAATGTTTGATGTCTCGATAGCAAGACTTTGATTTCCTTGACTTATGACTCTTTCTAGAGTGACCTTTGTGACTGTAGAACCACCAAAAACAGTTTAAAGGAAAACAGGAAGGGAGGGAAGGAAGATGACCCAAGGGAGCAGGTAGGAAGCCACTGCGAGTGAGGTTTATGTGGTACTTTGCTGCCTCCCTCCCCCAAGAATGTCCTGACTTCATGGATTTCTACCCTTTGGCCAGAAAATAGGGTATTGAGCCACAGAGTGTAAGACTGAGCTGGGGCAGTGGTGGGCCTTTGGAGCGAGTTGACTGAGAGACTGTGGGGCTTTCCTGAGGTTCAGCTTTCTCATAGATGGAGATGTTCCCTATGACTCGCAGTGTGGTTTAGAAAGGGCTTTCATAAACCTTGTCTCCATATTTCCTACAGTGTTGCCTGCAGGATGAGAAATTCGTACACTTGTTTAGTAATGCCTTTTATTTCTCATCTCACCCGTTTAAGTCCTTCAGAGCCTTCGGTTTAATTTTCCTTTTTTTGTAAAGTTTCTCTCTCTGAGCCGTTTGGAACTTGGGCCCCCCGCTCTACCCTCTCCCCCTGCCCTGCTCTCTGCTCTGAGGTCATTGCACATGTGGTGGTGTTGCTGTCTGTTGTCAGGGTGGCTGTTGGAAGCAGGGGTGATTTTCGGGAATAGGGGGAGAGACTGGCGAGTTTCACCCGTTCAGACTCTCTACTCACTGGCCTTCTGTCTTCTAAACCATGAAGTTCTATCACAGTGATGGCGGTGGGGACTCGACTAGCATTTAGTGGGTGAGGCCTGGGGTGCTAAATGTCTTGCAGGGCATGGGACAGCTTTAGACCAAAGAACCCTCCCTCCCCCACGCCAGCTACACCCTGAGGAAGACCTCTGAGTCCTGTAGGCGAGAGCTGGGGAATGGCTCCCTTCATGAAGTAAAGCAGCCTTGCAGATGAGTACCCAGAGGTGACTTGCTCGGCCCTGCAAAGGAGCCCAGGGACAAAGGGTCAAACAAGTGACATTAGACATCATGGTTTTTTTCCTTATTAATACATGAGCAATATTATAGAGCACTTGCTACATGCCGAGGCTGGGCAGAGCACCTACCAGGTGTTAGCTCGTTCAGTCCTCCCAACAGTATTTTCCGATGTAGCCACTGAGGCCAAGATAGGGGTAGAAATCTCCCCCAGATCACAATGATGGTTAAATGCTGGGATTAAATGGCCCTGGTGGTTTGACTTCAGCTTTGCAGTTACTCTAGACTGCTTCTCATGGTATAAATCATTGCTTTCTTTGTGCGAGAAGATGGGTGGTCATTTCCAAGCCTATATTTCCTTGGGGGCAGGGGAGTTTGTTATATAAAATCATGAGCAGCCTGTGGAGTTCACGGAAGCTGGGTCAGAGTGGATCCTGCAGCTCCAGGTTGGAGACCATAGAAGCCTCAGGGTTGTCTCTGTTGCATTTCCTTCTCTCTCCAGTTTCTCCCACACCTTCCTGATGTGCAAAGTTTGGTGACCTCGTGAGGCCTGTGCCAGCTGGGAGTTGGGGGTTCCCAGAGACCTCCTCCTCTGCTTTTATTGCCCCCTCTGGGTTACAAGGCACGGCTCAGATGGTCACTGTCAGGGCAAGAAATGGCTCAGCATTTGCCATGGCTCTACTGTCCCAGCCTCAGGATGGGGAACCTTGAGACGGATGACTGCATGCATGACTTTTGATTCTGGAGGGAAAAGAAGAGGGTGTGTGTGTGTCCATGTCTGTGTCTGTACTTGGACATGTACTCACTAGCATGCACACACCCACCATGTGAAAAGCCTCTTTCCTCTTGTCTCCTTGGGGACTGCTGTGCTGGTGATTTCAGCTGTTCCCTGCCCCTTTATGATGAAAGGGGAGTGATTATGCATTTTGCTGGGTGTCTGTGTTTAATTGCAGGGATGTAGTAACTACGAATTCTCCCTGACCGAGGCTTTCCTAATAAAAGCTCTCTCCTGTCCCAGCTGCTTTCTCTTCCCCTTTGCACTCACACCCTCATCACTGCCACAGCACAAGGTCACTTAGGATTGTAAATGAGGAAGAGACATACACACACATGCTCAGGTTTCCTTTTAGAGTTTAAAGAAAAAAAGACACCCCCTCCTCCAGACCCATCATTATGGGGATCAGCTACGTGCCCCCCACCTTTGCACCACCTCCCCTAAGCTCCTCTCTGAGTTTATACAGAACCCAATTTTTCAGTCTCTTGGGTGTCTGCTTTTTCTCTGGTTCTGAAGAAATAAGAGACGGGTAGAGCAGGGAAGACCGACAAAAGAGCTTTTTTCTTTTAAAAAAAATCCCAGACCCATTTTTGAGATAAAGCAAGACTTACTAAAAACAATAGGAGAGGAGGGTGGGAGAGGGGGTGTTAACCCCCATACCGCCTAGTTTCTGCAGCTGGAGAAATGTTTTAAAAAAATGCACCATTGTTAAAACTTTTTTTTTTTCCCTGATGGATTTATTTATAAGGTAGAGAAATATTTTCCCCATAATTGGGTAACTCTTAATAGTAGCAATTGCATATTTATCAGTGTGAGGGGCTATTATTAATGTAACTGTCAGACCCAAACACATTTCTGCATTAAATCCATTTAGTATGTGCATTATTCGGGCTCGAATGTCACCGGGACATCAAAGCCCCGGAGGCATGGAGAGCTCAGTGCCCTGCTGTGGCTGCGGAACAGGCCCTTGATCAATAAATGTAACATGTTAATGCAGAGCAAATAGAATAAAAGATTTCTTTGACAAGACATGAAAAATCACCTTGTGGCAGCTGGCATGTGATGCCGTTTCTGGGGAGACACTAGCAAAGTTGATCTGACAAGTAAAGAGGAGAGATGATGGTTGTAAGGTGCTTTTGTTTCAAACTTCTTTCTTGACCTGTCAGGTTTTGAAGGCGCCTCAATGGCTCTTTTTTGTCATGTGAAAATTGTAGTCTTAGGTAGTTATGAAGCAGTTATCTCTTCTCAAATTGTGAATGCTGCTGTTTAATTGATTCACTTAGCATTTGAAACTGTCACGCATTAATAATTGCGAAATCCTGTAGATACGGCACGAGTGTGTCACGCTTAAATGTGTAGTTATCAGAAAATTAATATCCTTAATGAACCGGTGCTTTCAAACTAACATTGCATGAAATCTCTTTTGCCCTTTCATTTGCCGAAGCCACATCCGCCAGTTTGCCGAGAATCACCTCTCGACAGTTTGCTTTCTTGATGCCCGACAAATGCCAGCTTTGCTGTGGGTACATCGCCTGCTCAATGACAATAAATATAGTAATTATACTGGAGTTAGTAATTAACATAATTGTAGTCAATTACGACAAATACAGTGCTAGAGCTAAATAAATGAGAGGGGAGAAATTAGCAAGCTAATTGATTTATCTTTACTTCCCTTTCTATTACAACTGGCAGGGCTGTTTTTCTTGGGGAGGGGGAGGGGAGGGGCAAAACATCCCCACAAGGATTGTTTACAAGTAACTGATTTTGTTTTGAAGTTGCTTTGTCTTTGACATATCATTACGCATCACCCCCCACTCTGCTTACAAGGAGGAAAAACGGAAAGAAAAAGAGAATTTAAATGTCAAGGGAACATTTTGTTAATTTAACTACATCAAGCTGAATGCTGCAGCTAAAGGAAGGCAGGATTTAGCTTTTGCTAAGGCTTGAGGAGTTATGTTGTCTTCTCGGCTATTGTCCTGGTAAAAGAAAGTTTGAGAGAGAGAAAGTGTGTGTGTGTGTGTGTGTGTGTGTGTGAGAGAGAGACAGAGAGACAGAGGGAGAGAGGGAGAGAGTTCGAAATCTTGTCTCCATCAGCTAGGAGGTGTTTTCCTGGATGGTACATTTTGGGGTTATATGTGCCGCTGGCTTGGGGTGAGAAGTGGACATACTTTACTAGGTTCAGCCCCACTTGATCTTGTTACGCCTTCTTCCCTGGGTACTCTGGGAACACACAGAGGAAAGGAGCGGCTAGAGTTGCTGGACAGGGCAGGGGAGGGGCTCTAGCGAGGACCCACCCTCTCTTTGCCACACTTCAAGGCTGCCCAGGCTCCTGGGCTGTCGCACTCCTGAGGCTGCCTGGAAAGTTGCTGTGGGGTCTCAGTGCCCATGTGTTTCGAGCTGGTTTATTCTGTGCTGCCTGGAGCCCTGGTTAGTGGTGTTGATCGTGCATCTCTGTTCTTTGTTCACCGCTTTTAACATGACTGCTGTTCATGCCGCTCAGGGAGAACCTGTGCATGTTTTCAGGCTTGGGGTCGCATCTCAACCCTGTTTGTTTTTTTTCTTACAACTTTTAGAAACAGGATTTTTTTTTTTTTTCCCTCTGCCTATTGACACAGGATGGGGCTAGTGGCCAGAGTTTTTTAAAGGTTGGAGAGCTTAAAATCTTAGCCTGGTCTCACCCAAGGTTAAAATTGAGTGCTTTCAGGACATGGCAGTTAAAGTATTCAGCATCAGTTCTAACCTTGTCAAAGCCCCAGTTAATCCCCTGAAAATGAAGCAGTTTAACAAATTAAAAATTTGTTTCAAAGCCTTTTACTTGGCTTTTCTTGAAGATTCCACTGGATAAGTTCCTAGTCTGATAGGAGCGGGAGTCAGAGGCTGCAGTTTTATTTGTATGTAGGTGGTACATATAACCGTGCATAACCTCGTGTGGAATTCAGTCTTTCTGTTGCAGTAAGATACTGCCTGTATTTTGGAACACCAGGATGTACTCGGCCACTGCTTAGTGTGGTCATTCTTCATGTGCGCTGCATTTGGAAATCAATTTCTGATATGAAATATTTATATACAAGGAATCATTTAAATTATTTAAAGTTTGCAGGCATAATGGCCTTTCTGATGAAGTCTCAAATTATTTTAGTAAATGCATGGACCTTCTGAGCAGAAAAGACTTTCATAGTTGGGGGGGGGGTAGGGGGGCGGAGAATGATGCTTGGAACTCGAGCCTGATTTAGTTTGTTGTGGGTCAAAGAGGAATCCATGATTTCTATGTGTAGCTTTGTTTTCCAAAAATAGATAAATTCCAGGTATCGTATACCTCTAGAGAGAGCTGTGAGCACTTGTGAGAGGCAGTGAGGTGCGTGGGGTGAGAGAAAATGTGTGAAGAAAAACCTTTTTGCTGTTGACCACTGTCAAAATGTGGCATTTGTAGTATTGCTGCTGTCTGTAGTCTCTACTCACCTGCTGGTTTTTATACCCTGTCTTTTCTCCTGAATGGCGCTCAGATGTAGAGCGGATGTCAGTCGGTGAGAACATAGGATGATGGCAAAGGAAGCCTCTTTACATTTTTATTTTACAATTAAAGTTGCCCTAACTGGAGCTAGCTTTATTTTGCCCTCGTACTACTAAAGAAATAACAGCACAGGGCATAATTTAGATGAATTCTTTTCGAACAGAATGCTGTTTGCAAAGGCTCCATTTTGTCCCAAGACTCTTCTCTGTTTCACTGAGACAGACACCCATTTAGATGTTTAAATATGTGAGTTTTGAGGTGCTTTGTTCCTCAAATTCTGATTACTTTTTATATTTGTTCCGCAGCAGCTCTGATGATTGCATCTACTAAAATGCATTTTTGTGGAGTTGGTGGAGCAGGAAGCGAGAGGGGGTGGAGTTTGTTAAGAGCCTTTGTCCGTTCACCTTCTGAAAAGCTGGATGAGGGGCACTTGCCCATCAGTCTTGGGGGTGCATTGCAATTGCCTGGTGGAGTGTGCATTTTATTTCAGGGTCTTATTTTTCAGAATGAATTCCCTGTCCTATCTAAGTGCATCACCGTGGTAGCTCACCTGCTGAGGATTCGAAACCTCCCAAGAGCAGTGGGTGATCAGGACCCGAGGGTGACCCTGAGAGGGCAGGCTGTCTTCATCTGTGCTGACAGTTGAATTACGGGTCTGTCCTGGTTGGCTCTTGTGAATTCTTCCTCAGACGCCTGAGCTGGACTAAAATCACAGAAGGATAGCCATCCTTCCAGTTGTATAATTGGATGTAGCAAACCAGTACGCTGAATTCTGTTCTTGGAGGCTGGGCTCTGGTAGGCAAAATCAGCCTGACGTGGGGTATAGAACGGAGGCTGCCAGTAACTCCCGAAGGTCAGTTCTGTCCAGTATCCTGCCTCTGAGGAGCACTGCATTTGTTCCAGCCCATGATGTGAAACCCCGGAAGAATGACTGTAGGGGTAAATTTAACCATAGAGTTGAAGGTTTTTCTTATCTTCTTCCTCTTTAGCTGGTGGGTGCAAGTCAGGCCTGGGATGACATGTTTTGGAGAATGCCGGCAGGGTTGCAGTGGGCTTTCTAGCTGCCGTGTACAACCACGTGCACCCTCCATGGATGCACTTTAGGGCCAGGTGGTTTCCAAGGTCTTTGAGAAACCACCTCATATGGCCATGACCTAGATTATCGTGCAACTGAGTGGAGGTGGGGACTACTTAGGATAGCAGGATTCCCCAGAGCTGTCTGGAGATGTCCGCAAGGGCTGAGGACTTGGATCATTGTTCTTGGGAAGTCCCTTCCTGTTCATTACAAATACATAAATATTCAGTGCGTACTAGGTTCCCCAGTACCTGGAACTTAGAGATGTGATATACCCCTTTGCAAAAGCTTATATGCTTAACGTGGAGATAAGGCTAATTCAGGTGAAATTATTAGAACAGTACAGGGCCACAGCCAAATCTACCAGCAACTTTGAGAATTTTGTGGTTCTTTCCTATTGGGAAGCATAGTTACTCCATCCACTGTCTGGAAGCTTGATCTGAGTTAGAGAGCAGCTTTGGGGAGCCACACGTGGAGAGGAAGGGTCCCAGCCAGCCAGGCTGAGCAGTTAACTTGACCCAGGTGAGCCCTGGGGTTGGTCCCAGACAGGTCTCCCAGGATATCCACAGGACAACACGGTTCAGTTAAGTGCCAGGGTCCATGCTCTCAGTTCTTATGCCCCAGAAGGTCTCAGGAAGGGGGACTTCTTCAGAGGAAACATCATGAGAAAGACGGGCTTGGGCCACTCTGAAAAGAGAGCAGAGTTGGCCACGCTGGTTCAAGATTTCTGGGCTGGATAGATAGCTTGTGCAACGTTGGGGCTTTGGGACCAGGCTTGTCCTGAGTGGAGATGGGGAGACCCTGATCTGTGTGCCCTCAGGAGTTTTTGGGAGTCCAGGAGGAGAGAAGTGGGAGAGTAGGGTAAGTTCCTTCTCTCACACACAGGCACAGACGCCTGTGCTGTGCAGCGTGGAGGTGGTTCTTGGATGGAGAAGCTGGGTGGGGAGGGAGGCTGGTCAGGCCGGAGTCTTGGGGGAGGCCAGTCAAGTCAGGACTCCGGGGAGGTTTGGCTTCTCCCCGACAAACCTTCACCCTGCAGTGAGAGGCATGTGGCGGGCACATGCCACCTCCAGCTGGTGGAGGGCAGCCCATTCCCCGGCTGAGCAGGGCCTGAGTGTCGGCCCTGACACGCATACGTGGCAATTACCCTGTTAGAAGGGTCACGGTTAATGGAGTTCTTCTAGACTGCTGCTACGAGTGCGGGGCTGCTTAGCACCCGGCAAGGCCCTGCAGCTCATTCAGAAGAGGAGGAACCAAAGCTTGAAATTTCATCTTTCAGAAATTATATTTATTATTGTTTTTCCACGTCTCAGTGTTTGTGCAGCGCTGGCATTTGGGGTGCATTCTGCCCTGGGAGAACTTGCACGCTACTGGTTCTGTGAATGCCCTGGGGTCCTTGCAGTAACTCTGCCTCTCCACGGAATGTAAGCTTTTCCAGGATGGGTCAACATCTTCTCATTCAGGGGTGCCCAGGGCAGGGTTATGCACGTGGTAGGTCCCCCGCTATTGGAAGACGCTATCTAATCTTGGAATTCCTCACTTGCTACAGTGGTTGTTTAAAAGCATGATACTGGTCTTAAAAGGTAGCAGTAACTACCATTCATCCATCAGCTGCTTCTTTTTTTTTTTTTTTAAACATCTTTATTGAAGTATAATTGCCTTACAATGGTGTGTTAGCTTCTGCTTTATAACCAAGTGAATCAGTTATACATATACAATATGTTCCCATATCTCTTCCCTCTTGCATCTCCCTCCCTCCCACCCTCCCCATCCCACCCCTCTAGGTGGTCACAAAGCACCGAGCTGATCTCCCTGTGCTATGCGGCTGCTTCCCACTAGCTATCTATTTTACATTTGGTAGTGTATATATGTCCATGACACTCTCTCACCCTGTCACATCTCACCCCACCCCCTCCCCATATCCTCAAGTCCATTCTCTAGTAGGTCTGTGTCTTTATTCCCGTCTTGCCACTAGGTTCTTCATGGCCTTTTTTTTTTTTTCCTTAGATTCCGTATATATGTGTTAGCATACTGTATTTGTTTTTCTCTTTCTGACTTACTTCACTCTGTATGACAGACTCTAACTCCATCCACCTCATTACAAATACCTCCATTTCATTTCTTTTTATGGCTGAGTAATATTCCATTGTATATATGTGCCACATCTTCTTTATCCATTCATCTGTCGATGGACATTTAGGTTGCTTCCATGTCCTGGCTATTGTAAATAGAGCTGCAATGAACATTTTGGTACATGACTCTTTTTGACCTATGGTTTTCTCAGGGTATATGCCCAGTAGTGGGATTGCTGGGTCGTATGGTAGTTCTATTTGTAGTTTTTTAAGGACCCTCCATACTGTTCTCCATAGTGGCTGTATCAATTTACATTCCCACCAACAGTGCAAGAGTGTTCCCTTTCCTCCACACCCTCTCCAGCATTTATTGTTTGTAGATTTCTTGATGATGGCCATTCTGACAGGTGTGAGATGATATCTCATTGTAGTTTTGATTTGCATTTCTCTAATGATTAATGATGTTGAGCATTCTTTCATGTGTCTGTTGGCCATCTGTATATCTTCTTTGGAGAAATGTCTATTTAGGTCTTCTGCCCATTTTTGGATTGGGTTGTTCGTTTTTTTGTTATTGAGCTGCATGAGCTGCTTGTAAATCTTGGAGATTAATCCTTTGTCAGTTGCTTCATTTGCAAATATTTTCTCCCATTCTGATGGTTGTCTTTTGGTCTTGTTTATGGTTTCCTTTGCTGTGCAAAAGCTTTTAAGTTTCATTAGGTCCCATTTGTTTATTTGTGTTCTTATTTCCATTTCTCTGGGAGCTGGGTCAAAAAGAATCTTGCTGTGATGTATGTCATAGAGTGTTCTGCCTATGTTTTCCTCTAAGAGTTTGATAGTGTCTGGCCTTACACTTAGGTCTATAATCCATTTTGAGTTTATTTTTGTGCATGGTGTCAGGGAGTGTTCTAATTTCATACTTTTACATGTACCTGTCCAATTTTCCCAGCACCACTTATTGAAGAGGCTGTCTTTTCTCCACTGTATATGCTTGCCTCCTTTATCAAAGATAAGGTGACCATATGTGGGTGGGTTTATCTCTGGGCTTTCTATCCTGTTCCATTGATCTATATTTCTGTTTCTGTGCCAGTACCAAACTGTCTTGATTACTGTAGCTTTGTAATATAGTCTGAAGTCAGGGAGCCTGATTCCCCCAGCTCCATTTTTCGTTCTCAAGATTGCTTTGGCTATTCGGGGTCTTTTGTGTTTCCATACAAATTGTGAAATTTTTTGTTCTAGTTCTGTGAAAAATGCCAGTGGTAGTTTGATAGGGATTGCATTGAATCTGTAGATTGCTTTGGGTAGTAGAGTCATTTTCACAATATTGATTCTTCCAATCCAGGAACATGGTATATCTCTCCATCTATTTGTATCATCTTTAATTTCTTTCATCAGTGTCTTATAATTTTCTGCATACAGGTCTTTTGTCTCCTTAGGTAGGTTTATTCCTAGATATTTTATTCCTTTTGTTGCAGTGGTAAACGGGAGTGTTTTCTTAATTTCACTTTCAGATTTTTCGTCATTAGTGTATAGAAATGCAAGAGATTTCTGTGCATTAATTTTGTATCCTGCTACTTTACCAAATTTGTTGATTAGCTCTAGTAGTTTTCTGGTAGCATCTTTAGGATTCTCTATGTATAGTATCATGTCATCTGCAAATAGTGACAGCTTTACTTCTTCTTTTCCGATTTGGATTCCTTTTATTTCTTTGTCTTCTCTGATTGCTGTGGCTCACACTTCCAAAACTATGTCATCAGCTGCTTCTGATTGCCTTCTTAAGGCCTTATGGCAAGCTAGGTGTTCTTCACAGTTTAAAGTTGGAAAATGAAAGTGTTCCGAGTTTAAGGGACTTTTCCCAGGGTACACAGCTGGTCGTGGAGGAGCCAAGGTCTAAATGCAGTTTTGCACAACCACGAAGCCTACCTCCTTGGCTCTCACATCGTATTGGATTCCATTGTGTTTCCCACAATTCCAACTGATTGTTGTCCTTGAGATCTTTACTTGCTGAACTAGTGTAGGTTGGTAACTAAATGTCAGAGAAGAGGAAAATTGTCTTCCAGGCCCATGAACGGGGACAACTCTCCCCGTGCCCCCCTTCAAGGTTGTTGCTGGTTTTTCTTCCCAAACTTATATTTGACCTTATCATATTTCAGGGGAGATAGAAACTGTAGGCAGTGAATCTTTACATCAAATAGTAGTAGTTGAGAAGTCTGTAGAAAATTAGGTTGGGTTAACTTGTCCTGTTCCTTTAGGAAGATAAACAAGAACAAAAATAGAACAAACTCTGTTTGCTCTAATAAGGGGCCTCTGGGGGCTGGGCCTCCACTATTGCTTTTGGATCCATCTCAGGTGTGAGTCCTATTGCTGCTGCTGTTAATCTGGACACAGCCCTTCAGGAGGCGTGAGTCTCTGTTTTCTTATCAGTTACAGGCAAAGCATATTGTCCACTTTTCTCCTCAGGATGTCTCTGGGTTGCACAGGAGATAGGTTATTTGGATGCAAATGCTTTGTAAATCGCTAAACACTATATAACTATGATACATTTTTCCCGGTTTTATTGACATGTGATTGATACATAACATTGCATTAGGCCACGATGTACAACGTAATGACCTGATAAATGCGCATATTGCAAAATGATTACCACAATAAGTTAATATCATATAATGCATCGTATGATGCATTATTGTCATTATAATTTTTTATTTTGAATGAGAAACTGAAATTTTGCTAGTTTGAAGCTCAGTCATTGTTGGAGACCACAAAGCCAGAGGACTTCTGTCTGGAGCTGATCTGGTAGAAAAACAGTGAGATCATGAGACAGGATACCTGACTATTTGTCTTTACTCCATCACAATTATCTGTGAGCTACTGAGCAAGTCATTTAATCTGTGTTGTGATTTTTCCAGACAGGGGATAATACTCATCTATCAGGGTTGTGAAGATCAAATGAAGTACTAAATGTAAGAGTTTTGTTCCTGTAGGTGATGTACCTAAAAAAAACAGCTATCCCCCAAATCGTTAATTTCACTTTTTGACTCTTCTGCTTTTTTGAGCAGACTTATCTTTGAGATTATTGTGCTTGGGCTCATGTTGCATTTGTTGTTTGTGACTTGTGTACAAATCAAAAGGGAAATCATAGTCCTACAGTGTATTTCCTTGCAAGGAGCATGTGACTCTGTTCTATATCCCTAAGTTTCTTCCATCTGATTCTCTTGCCTTTACTAAAAGTTTGCCTTTTCTGTAATTTCTGATCTGCGTTGAATTGATGGGTTTTGTCATAACTAGCAGGATCTGTGTTAGCTTTTTCACAAAAAGGGCTTCTTAGAGCCTCTTCCCAGAATTGTAAAAATCACGTTTAGGTAGTGCATAGGGAGATAGAAAGTGGAGTTCTGAGATTGGAAGTACAGTCTTCTTTTAACAGTAAATCAAAGTATAAACTAGTCAGATGATAGAGAAGGTGAGGAAATAAATGAGGAAAGGAACATGGACCAGCCAATCTAGAGAGAGAGAGACGGCTCTGGATTTTATTAGTCAATGTAGCAAAGAAATTTCTATTGGCTGTACGAAAGCATTTTTGTCTGCATCTGTGAACTGTTTGTGCCGTGTTGAGCTGTGCACTATTTAACTGTTCCTTTCTCCCACATACACAAGTACTAATAATGACGTAACATCAATTAACTAGTGCTTAGCATTCTCTCTCATTGAACCCTCCCAACTTGGTGATAAAAAAAAAAAACAAAACTGTTTACAGATAAACCAAGGCTTAAATTGATCAAGTACCTCACCCAACGTCCCATAGTAAGAGTGGAAGCCGCCACTGACCTGGGCCACCTCCCCACTTTATCACAGTCCTCCACTTCTCCCGTGATGCTCTATGCTGTGCTTCATAGACCCACACACTGTGAGAGGGGTAGAGGTAAGTTGGTTTAATCCAGTAGTTTCCAAAATTATTTTTCTAGTGGCAGGATCCTTGTCAAACAAAATTTTACAGAGAAAGAACATTATGAAATAAAAAGGCTTTGGTATTTTGGACAGTGAGTCAGCAAAAGCAATGAAGCTGTTCGGATGAGCCACTGGGCTTGATATTGAGGTGAGAGACAAAATGCAGTTTGATACTTGCCCCAGTGTTCAGATGATTCCTGCATTTGGTTTTGGGTGTGCAATATGTAAATACTAGTTCACTCAGTAAGTAGTTGCAAATGGTAACAGTTTTTTTCCCCCTTAAATTTCACCTTGCAAATACCAGGAAATGTTTAAACTAGACAGTTGTAGGAAGAAACTCGAAGATCTGCACAAAATGAGTTAATTTGGCGGCACAGGATAATACGCTGTTCTACAGTGTGTTGAAATTTGGTATCAAAGTACTTGAGAGAACATACTGCTCTTAAATTAGTTCTTAAAAATCGTTAAAGTAATTTAAAAGTTAAATTTGAATTAGTCATTGGAAGAAACTGAGAAGCCCCTTGTGGTGCCCTAGGGTTCTGTGGAACACAGTTTGAAAACCACTGGTCTGATACTTTCTTTTAACATAGAAAATTGAGGCCCAGAAAGTGTAAATGGTGGGTTGGTGCTGGGAAACAGGAAATTGTGCCAAAGAAATGTTTACTTTCTAAAATTAGTTTTTCAAGCTTTTTCTCTGGTTATAAAGTAATCATTTTATAAAAACACAGGGAAAATATACAGAAGGAAATTTTAAACCATGAGCTTACTGCTGAACAAGAAACCAGTATTCCACTATTCACATTTGAGCATGTATAAGTTTTTACAAAATTGGGTTTGGGCTGTATATACAAATGGCATTTGAACAACGTCGGGGTTAATCTGTGTATAACTTGTACTTGACTCTCCATATCCAGGGTTCCTCTGCATCCAGAGATTCAACCAATCGCAGATTGTGTAGTACTGTAGTTCTTACTATTGAAAAATATCTAAGTATAAGTGGACCCGTGCAGCTCAAACCTGCGTTGTTCAAGGGTCAACTGTATAGACTTGTATCCTATTTTTTTCTCTTAATGTTATATCATGTGATTCAGTTTTCTTGGATAATGTGGTTTTTCAGTGATTACGTAATATTTTTTCACAGATGCACCATAACTGAGCCATTTTCTTATTGGTTGACATATACGTATGTATCGTTTTCCGCTGTCACGTGTTAATAAGAAATGCTGTGATGAACATCTTTGCCTATAAATCTTTTGGTTCACTCTTTTCACTGTTTCCTTAAGATAATTTCCCAAAGAGTGAAATTACTGAACTAAAGGTCATTAAAACAACAGTCTTCCCCAGAAGCTTCTCTGTGACCCTTCATCCATCTCCCACAGGAGAGTCTCGGTTGTGGCGTTTTCTCTGTGTAGGAGGTATCAGATTCGGGGGGTGTGGGCGGCCTCAGTGGGAAAGATCATCTCGAGCATCTTGACCTAAGCCTGTCCATGCTTCCTCTCCAGAGGCCGAATGCTTTGTGTGTGCTTAGGCTGGTTCAAACGCGGGTAAATCTGAGATCTGCCTAGCGTCTGGGAGGCCCAGCTCACCTCTGAGTCCATGTGTTGTCCCTGCCCACTGCGGGGACCTCGGAGCTCCGGAGGCCCTTTCGGGGCAGGTCTTTGCCCAGTGGGGCGTCAGGCCCCCAGAGGTGGCCAGGCTAGTGAGGAGGCAGAGAGAGGAACCCAAACCGTTTTCAGCCTTTCCTTTTCAGATCCTACCTTTTAAGCATACCTACATTTACCTGCAAGGGCAATCGTTTTGCATTTTAATGACAAATCAAGTACGCTAACTTGCATTTGAAACGAAAGTGCCTTAAATGTCTCTGGCTGTCAGAATGAGATGTTAGGAGCCTGATGAAAAGCGAACAAAGAAGACAAAGTATGAAGCCTGGATACAGTGCAAAATGAAATAAAACCTTGTATGGCCTGTCAGGGGTGTCAGTTGATATTCATATCTAAAGCACATTATAGCATTACTTTGCAGCTCATAGCTTACTCATCTGTCTTTTTTAATTCATCACATTCGAGCCCACATCTTTTAAGTCTCGTGTGTCAACAATGGGAGAAATCTGTTAATTGACAAATGAGTGTCACAAATGTGAATTGGTGCCTTTACATCAGCGGCAGGTGTAGTCTCTTTTGTTTTTTGTTGGATCTATTATTGGCATAAGCCAGTGTAAGACATCTGTCTTTGTCGGAATGAGAAATGACAGGCCTTCTTGGCTGTCATTGTCTTAGTGCGTGCTCATTCTGTGAGATACTGTATAAAGATAAAATGTCAGTTAAAAGAATATGAAAAACTATCTGGAGGAAGTCCTTAAATTACTCAGAGAGGGGATCCGGGAATTGGGACTGGAATTGAAATCCGAGTGTTTCAGTTTGTATCTATCACACCTATTTAAAAATAATATTTCCTGAGTAACAGGATGAGGTTATCAGGCATTTAGGACGATGTTATATTGTCCTGGTATAATTAGCTTTATAACGTGGGGAGAAAATCTACCTTTGGAAGATATGAATTTATTTATTATAAGGTCATCTGCCAGACAAGCACAGAATTGTCTCAATAAAAACACTCCAGGGGGCTTCCGTGGTGGCGCAGTGGTTGAGAGTCCGCCTGCCGGTGCAGGGGACGCGGGTTCGGGCCCTGGTCTGGGAGGATCCCACATGCCGCGGAGTGGCTGGGCCCGTGAGCCACAATTGCTGAGCCTGCGCGTCTGGAGCCTGTGCTCCGCAACAAGAGAGGCCGCGATAGCGAGAGGCCCGCGCACCGCGATGAAGAGTGGCCCCCGCTTGCCACAGCTGGAGAAAGCCCTCGCACAGAAACGAAGACCCAACACAGCCATAAATAAAATAAATTAAAAAAAAAAAAAAAAAAAAAAACACTCCAGGTAGGATTCTGGGTGTTGATTTGCATGTGTTTTGCAATATTGAAATTGTTCCCCTCCAATTTCTTTTTCAGTTATACTCCTATCTGAGCCTGATGAGAAGCATAATGAAATAAAAAGCAGCAGTTGTGGAGTGATGAGACAGTTAGTGGGGAGAAAACTGTTAGTTTCACTGAGCTCCTGGTGGGTTTAGAGATGCAGGTGAGTCTGGACACCTGAGGCTGTGTTGTTAACTTGTTGCTGGTGAGAGAGGAGACAGAAGGTCTAACGGTGGAGGAATGCTCCTGCACCCTGTTGTATCCGCAGGATCTGGGGAGCCCCTAGACGTTTAGGGCTGGTAAGGACACCTGGTTATAGGATGGGTAGACTCTTAAGGCATGCTTCCCAAACTTGAGTGTGTACACAAATCCTTGAGGGTCTTGTTAAAACGCACTGTCTGTTGCAGTAGGTCTGGCCTCGGGCCCGAGCCTCTGCATTTCTAACAAATTCCCAGGTGATGTTGATGTGCTGCTTTGTAGACCCAACGTGAACATCAAGGAGTTCAATTCATCTTCTCACAGACCATCTGGTGGGCTCCTGTAGAGAGCGTAGAGTTAAGAGGAGAGGCAAGGCTTCGGGTGCTGGGATGGGCTAGACTCTTCTGGATCATTCCTACATCAAGAAATTATTTTTTTCTGCACAAATGTTTCTCGCCCCTTCAGAAGAGGCCCAGACTCACTGATTTTTCTCCAACTCTATGTGGCTGGGGGACAGGCCTCTCTGAGTCCAAGGTACCCTGCCTTCTCTGAAGGGGTTGGCACTGTGTGTGTGTGTGTGTGTGTGTGTGTGTGTGTGTGTGGGCATGCGTGTACATACACAGTGTACATAGGCTCGCTGTGGTGTGGTCGAGGAAGGGCATGTACTGAACCTTACATGTGTGTTGGCAGAACCTGAGTGTTTTTGTGTGCACCTTGTGTATTTGGGGATAGGCATGCAGCAGGCCTGAGTGTACACTATTTGTGTGTGATTTATAAACACACATGTTATATGTTTACATAGCAGGCGTGTACCAAACTATGGGAGGGGACGTGTGCATGAGAGTGAGTTTGCTCAGTGGAGCACTAGGGATCCTTAGCTGATACCCATTTGAATAATCAGATCGATGGGGTATATGTAGGGGAAGAAAATGGCATGAGGATCCACTGCTGGGTCTGCAGCCTGGTCCTTTGGTGTTATTAGTCTTGCGTAAACATATTTCCCTCCAAGGTTCCTCCTGGCCCACTGCCGTGGAAGCTGAGTGCAGTGTTTATTTTCCGATGGAATAGACCCTTGGCAAAATTAGACAATACTATTGGGATCTGGGGAAGTCCTCAAATTATCATCAGAGGATCAGGAAGGGCAAATTATGTGGAGTCTGAGGACGAAACGCTCTCCTCCCTTTTTATTTGAGCTGCAATCATGACTCAGAGCACAAAGCCACCTCTTTTCTTTTCGTGTAAACTAATAATGAAGTAATGTGTAATTGGGAGGATGAAACTGCTATTTTTCTGAGGAACCTCAGGAAAGCCGATGGTTCTTTCTCCAGACTCTTTTCTCCTCCCCCCACCCCACCCCAGGCCCTGGCCTTCTTCATTTCACATTCTGTGTATTGCAGACCTTTCCCTGGCTGACCCTTAAATGCTGTGTTCTGGAGGAAATTTTTTAATTTTGTTTTTTAAATTGAAACAAGGCTTACCTGAAGGGAGTGAGGCAAGCCAGAGAGAAAGGAAGGGAAATGGCCCATCTGAAGGACAAAAAAAAAAAAAAAAAGGCACAGAAGTTGCGCCCTAAACCCCTTTTGCTATAAACGAGAATGTTTTTGTCACGTGGAGAGCGGCCCGTTTTGCTTTCTGTGGAGGTGCCTTAGCAAAGAGGAAGTTGAGTATATGTGTGTGTCCTCCCCCGTCTCCCTGTTCACCTTCTAAAAATGGGCAAGGCATGCACATGGATCTCGTGTTTATCCATACACATGTCTGTGTGCGCAGACATAGGCCAGATCCACACACAGACATCCTTTTGTCCGAATACTAGGGGACTAGGTACATAAGAAGACCATTTTACGTGCCCGCTCTTGGTTTTCCTTTCATTGCTGGCTGTCACAGAGAATCTGAAACAGACAGAAATTTATTGGGTAGTATTTAGAAACATGTCGGTGGTAACGACTGGAGCTCTGATTTCAATTAACACCCACTAAATTTAGGCTAATGCCGTGCATTTGTAGACCTGTTGAATGTGCTTGGCATCACGTTGAAAAAATCTAAAGTGGCCACAGTTTAAAAAGCATTCCATGCTGACCCCTGCTTTTGCGTCTGTTCCCCTTCCTCACCGCTCTGGCACACCGTGGTGAGCTCCTCTGTGAACTGGAGGGCCTTTGAAAATTTCTTACTTCAGATTTGTATAAAATGACCTTTCAGTTTCAGAGAGCACAGTTAAAGTTTTAGCGTCCAATCTTGCTTAATGAAATAGTACTTTGGAGTTCATAATTCATCACTTTTCACACCCCGCTCACCCCCTTTTCTGGCTATTTGGGTGAAAACAGCTGGAGAAGTGCTGCATTTTATGATTAAGGCACTAAAAGATTAGCCGTAGGCACTGCCCATCTACGGGGCTATAGAGTTCAGGCTGCTGACAGCAGATCTGTTTTGAATCGGAGTCAGATTAAAGTGAGTGAAAATCATTTGGGGGCTGAGGGCTCGAAAGGTCACACGTGTAATGAATTGTGGGTGCTTGCCTGGCTTCCCAGGCGAGAACCGTGAGCAATTATTAAATGCCATTGTGCATTGGGAAGGGTTGGTTGGTGGTGACTTTGAAACTTTCCAGAAGCAAGGCTGGGAGATTGCAAAGGGTAGTACTAAGGCATTCGACAGGAGAGGATTTGGAGGGCGGTGGTTGCCTTGTGTATTTGGCTTTATTTGGGGAGAGATTTTTGTTCCCCTCCCATCTTGCTCTGAGTCTGTAGTGATGGCCCCAGCAGTTCTGGGTGGTGGGGTCCTGCTTGGGTACCTTTTTTCTTTGACTTGGTAAGTTCCTTCAGCAGCTCCCTGCTTTTTCTGGGTGCCGTGGGAGCTGGTGGTTTTGCTTCACCCCTCAACTGTTCTGCAGTCATTAACGTGTCTTTATGGACAATCTCCTTTTCATCCCTTGAAGCCACCCCAAACCACCCTGGTCTGCTGTGTAGGCATCAGGGACGGATAGAAAGTCTGAGGCTCTTTCCCTCCTGAAGTTGAGGGGGCCTGGACTGCCTCGGTAAGGTGAGGCTGGGCCCTACCCCCTTCCCAGTATTTTCCATCTCAGGTGGTGTTGCCGAGTCCTGTGGACAGATTCCAGAAAGTTCCTTCGTCACAGACAGGGAATGATGCCTCCTGCCCCCTGTTGAATGAGCGCTTCTCATATTGGGCATGGATCTCTCCCACTTCTAAACCATCCCGCCCTCCCTGCCTTCTCCCTTTTTAGCATTTTGGAAACCCAGGCATAGATCTCTCTGGAAACACCTGCTCTGATATGGAAAGCAAGGCGAAAAAACAAAACTTAAATGATTAGGTTTAATTGGTGATTTTTTTTTTTCTTTAAGTGGCTCAATTTATTCAGTTACTGAATGCTTGCTATGTGCTGGCTGGAAGGCTAGGCATTAAAGATACCAGAGGACTAACATCCCTATAGAGGAGACAGATGTGGAAATTGGTGACTACAGCCCACTGAAGTGATGAAATATTGAAGGATGCACAGGGCACTGACCACATGGCGGAGGAGCAATTGACCCATCCTGGGGGTGGTGGAGGAAGGTTTCCTGGAGTGCTAGCGTGTCTGAGCTGTATCTGAAGAGATGAGCAGGATGAACCATTTGGGAGGGCGAGGAAAGATGTTCTCAGTAGAAGGGACAATGTGAGCAGCAGGGAAGGGTGGAACAGCTGGAGCCAAGGCTTGGCTCGCCAGGGTGGGTGACTTCCCCTCTTGCCATTTCTTGAGTGTGTGCTTGATTCAGTGAGCGCGTACCGAGTGTTTACGTCATGTCTGGTACTGTCCTAGGTGCTTGAACTACATCAGGGAATGAAGCAAAGACCTCTGTCCTCGGTGCCTGTCTGTTTTTCCTTCTTCCTTTTCCCTTTGAGAGTTCCCCTACCTTTTGCCTCTTTCTTCATGGTAGCGAAATGTGACTAGTCAGGTTAGTGAGAAGGAGGAGAGTGAGACAGAGTGTGGCCGCTCCATCAAGTGTATAACGTGAATGGATTCCTGGAAGATGTCCTGCCTGTGTTTGGATAAATTGTGGGGACTGGAGACGACCCTATGCCACACATCAGGGTTCCAAGTTCTTTACCTTCTTGGATTCAGTATGGATGTCTGGTACCTCCATTGTCTGTTCTCCTTACTGGGCTACCTGCCACGTACTCATACCTAAGTACAGATAGCTGATAGCAGTATAAAAATCCCCAGAGGATATCTGCCTGTTTCCTGTGATGAATCCTAATGGATCAAGCAGTAATTGTAGAGCATCAGGCATCTTGGACCAGGAGGAGGCTTTTTTTTTTTTTTTTTTTTTTTTTTTTTTTTTAGGAAGGGGTGGAAAGGTGCTTAGGGGCATTCATAATAGCCCCAGAGGACTCTACAAAGATAGTTGTTACTCTCCATCACACGTAAGTTCCTTTTTTCCTAGTTGTCTTTAGGTAATTAGATTTTATTAGGGCGGAGGTAGAGAGACAATTTATTGGCTGTGGCTCAAGGATATAAAAGGACCATTAGGAATCCAGCACCACCTTCATTACTGTGTGATCATTGCATGTAGGTGATAAGGCAGCCACGGTCTCTGCCCACAGAGATCTTTCTGGAAGGAGGTCTTCCAGAAAGCAGATGAGCTTCAAAAGACCCTCAGCGTGACCAGACACACACCTCGGCCAGCAAGAGACTCCCCTCTGCCATGGCCCTACAAGTTCTGTGGCTTTGAGTTGGGTTGGATATTCCTTTTGCTTTTGAGGTTCTGCAGTTAAAGTGATAATTATTTCTTTTCAGTCCAATGAACTTGGTAGAAGGCTTTCACAGAAGGTCTTTGGGGGACTGTTGGGCCTAGGGTTTGGGAGGGGGCAGGGTAGGAAGGATGAATGCCAAGCCCCAACAGGGGTGGGGTGGGGTGGGTAGGTCGGGGCCTGCCTGCATTATCGGTCCATGGCGCCCATCCAGCCTGTGGCCTCTCTCACACAAAGCCTTGGTTCTGATTAATGGCATCCGTGTCTGGGAGGCATGGATTGTATTAGACCTTGTTTAAAAGTGCTCGCTATACATTCACTTCCCCTGGAAGTGCACCAAAATAGGATGAGAGGAGAAAAGGGAGCGAGAGAAAGAGCCTGCATTTGGAAAGGGTAGAAAGGAAAGCTTTTTTCATAAATGCTTTCTGTGACTTTTTATACTCTTCAAGGCTTTATCTCTGCAGGGCTCCTACGGGAGAGCAAGGGGAAAAAGTGAAGACAGACGTCTTGGGAAAGAAAACGGGTTTCCTTGCCAAGACTGGGAGATGGTGCTGGCTCTCTGGGCTTTTTAGAAACTCTAAGAAATCTGCTGACATTTTAAAGGGGGGGGGGGAAAGAGAGAGAGATGATTTATGATGACATCACATGTTACCCAAGCAGATCCTGCGAGAGGAAAATGGCTTTTATAGAGAGCATGTTGCAATAAAGAAACAGTGAGTCACTGGGGGAGCGTCATCAATTGAACTGCCTTCAGTTATTTGCCTTAACTCTCCCCCCACCCCCACTCCCACCCCAACCGAAGGCCTTGGCAGCTCTTAGGGCCTTGCTGTAAAGGGGCTGCGAGAGCCCGAGCCCAGCCTGAACCCAGAGTGCCTGAGGCCTTCTGTCTCCCCCATCTCCCCCCCAGCCTCCCTTTCTGACGACTGTGATTGCATCCGGCCTTGTTCTTAGCTTCCTGTCGGATAAGGTGGGTGTGCAGGTGCTGAACTGGCTGCCCGTGTGTGTGTGTGTGTGTGTGTGTGTGTGTGTGTGTGTGTGTGTGTGTGTGTGTGTGTTTGTTGGGGGGGTGCTGACCCTGTGTGTTTAAGTGGTGGGTGATGGAGGAGGATGGTAGGGTGAGAGAGCCGGTGACTGTCTGCTTTTCTTGGAGTAGCAGAACAATGTTGGACTTCCGTGGAGGGGTGTGGGTTGTTGCCGTGCTTGTTCAAGGGAAGAACCTGGAGATGGGCGTTCGGGTGAGGGATCCAGCCTTCTGGGCCCGGGAATCACGGTGACTGCACTTTCACCCTCAAACAAGGTTTGCAGCCTAGTGTTGCAA
The DNA here is from genome assembly GCF_009873245.2 of Balaenoptera musculus. NCBI lineage: Eukaryota > Metazoa > Chordata > Mammalia > Artiodactyla > Balaenopteridae > Balaenoptera > Balaenoptera musculus. The sequence goes on along the minus strand of NC_045800.1, from coordinate 59,519,532 downwards.
ACTCTCCCAGGAGTTCTCTCCTCTCAGTTGTGTGTTGTGCTGTGGCTCGTCACCTGCAGGGCACCAACCCTGGGTTTCGGCAATGTGGCAGGGTCCAAAGGCTTGCCCGCTACTCCTGGTTCTTTGATGATACACGTCTCCCCTTGAATGACACTTCCCTCCGTTTTCCTCGAGACACCAGTACCTTCCTGCTTTCCCTTTGCCATCATCAAAATGGTCTTGAGGACCAGGTCGGGAACCCTTTTATATTAAGGGCGAGTTGACAGAATGGGTTCTAACTACCTCGTGTGTATTTGCATTTCAGGGCAGGTCAAAATATAAAGCTGAAGGACAGAAATGCTCTGGAAGGAGTTCCAGCCATCAGAAAGAGGGGTTTGGGGGAGCCCTTTGAGACGTCAGGTGGGGGTGGAGCAGGCAGTTGGCTGGGCCGGCTGTGGTGTGGATGGTGCGCCACCTTGCCCGTGCTGGGATGGCCTCTCTGCAGGGCGGGTCCTTCCTTGGAGGGCCCTCCGTCTGAGCAGCCCCACTGATGGTCCACTTGAATACTCTGTACATGAGGTTGGGGAAAACTCCCCTAGGAGAAGGAACAGTCACTGCCTGGCTGATGCTTAGGAGGCCAGCAGGCCCAGGCCAGGCCCTGCCCTGCTTTTCCACACCCGGGAAGGATTCAGTCCAGTCCTGGGAGGTCTCTGAAGCCTGGGGCCTTCCCTGCGAAATGACCAGCCCTGGCACAATGCACATCAGTGGTGCAAAGATGCTGCAGTTCTCCCGAGTAGGCTGGTTCATTCATGAGCCCAGACACGCTCTCTCCTGGGCTCTCTGCCTTGAGCAGTGAAGTTGGCCCCATAGAGGAGAAATGGCCTGATTGTAATCACGTTCTTGGTGTCCGCCAGAGATAGGCATTTCCTAACTGCCTTTTTAACCACTGTAGACAGTGGTAGTAATAAACGACCCATCATCCCATCACCTTCATCCTGCTTTTATTGAGGTCTGGGGACACAGCAGTCAGCAAGATACAGTCTCTGCCTTTAAGAAGCTCATCTTAAGTCTTGAGGGTACTTTCTTTTTTTTTTTTCTATTGAAGAAACCTAATTTATGGTTCACCCTGCATACATGGTGGGAGTGGTGGGGGAGGGTTGAACTACAGCTCTGTGCCAGGCATTTGAAAACTTTTAGTCACCCTGTAAGGTCATTTTTATTGTCTCCCTTTTATCTTAAAAAAAAAAAAAACACCCCAAACCTAAAACAGAGGTAAAGCCTGCCTGTGGTCTCACAGCTCCTAAGTTGCAGACAGCGCTAGAACTGGGTACTGTGTGTTCCAAGCGTGTGCGCCCTCTCACACCAAGCTCTAGATAATGGTACACATATTGCTTTGGGTTCTGCTGTTTTTCACTTAACATGTCAAAAGCATTTTTCCGTGTTTCTATAGTATTCATGATAATCTTTTAAAATGACTACATGATTTTTCTCCCCATGCTGATGTACTCTAATGTAAACCAGTCCGTAGAATATTAAATGTTTATTTCTAATTTCTTTGATGTTGGAAATTGAGTGGGGAGCCCTGCGATTGCCCCCTCCCCACTTGGTTCCTCCAAAGGAGCAATAGCGCTGGCACAGATGGAGCCTTGAGGGGGGGGCGGGTCTCCCCACAGGCTTGTTTGGGGAGCATGTTGCCCTCCCGCCAGTGAAGCTTCATGGAAGGACAGCTTAGCTTCTTGTCCTGGATGCTCTGGCTTCCGACTCAAGCCAGACTTCCTTGCTGGGCCTTTTGGAGATCCCTAAGTTCACCCTCTTCCTCTGGGAGATCCAAGACCATCCTGCCAGACTGGTCCCCTCTCTCCCACCAACTTGCCCACCTTAATCCAGAGGCTCAAATCCGTTCTCTTTACCCAGAATGCTCCCTGCCTCCTCCTCCCCCAAGTCTTGCCTACCCAGTTCTGTCCAGCCTTTAGACCTCAGCTCAACATCTATAGCCTCTAGGCAGCCCCTCTGCCGAAGTTGATCTCTCCTTGTGTCAAGCTTCCTGAAACCCCACCCTTTCCAACTTGACACCAAGTTATACGCTGTCACATGAATTCCTATCTCCTCCAAACTGGGTAAGGAAAGAGACAAGGGGGTCTCATGTTCATGTTCTCAGCTCCCTTCTACTCTTATTTAATCCTTGTAGCAGCCCTGTGAGGTGGGATTTAACACCCCCACTTTACAGGGAGGAGGGGTTCACGTTATCCCAGGCAGGGCTAGAGAAAATGAGTGCCCTGTAAGTGACAGAACTCCCAGATGGCAAGAGACCATTTCTTTCACTTCATCTCCCTCCCCCTTAGTGACTAGGGTGCAGTGTGAGACACGAAGTGGGTGCTCGTTAAATGCCTGTTGAGTTGAATTGTTCAACAGTTTCCTTTGTGGGGGTGAAAATTCCTCCTGTGCACTGCTGAATCAGGAGGGAAAAATTGAGTCAGCTGTGCACGTGGCATGTGCTTTTAATTTCAAACAGGGATCTCTGCAGTTTGGCAAGGGTCAGGCATTGACAAGAGGTGCAGAGGAGGGAAAAACATCTTGAAGCTGCCTTCTGCTGCGAACGAGAGCAAAGCCCCACATCTGTTCCTTGTCTCGGCCCCAGTTCCCCTCTCTTGCTGAGATCCTAACAGTAGGCAGGAAGGGTGGGTGTGGCCAGGCCTGAGAGTGGAGCGATCTGAGCTGGGGAGTTGAGGGCTCCTGGGGCATGATCTGCCGTGTTGGTTGGGTGTCAGGTTGGGTGTACCCAGCATGGGGTTTGGTCTGTGCAATAATTCTAGGGTTTGCACCTTCTGTTCCCCATGGTGGACCAAAGGGGAGCTGTTTGACCATCACACTGTTTGGGAGGCTTTGGAAGCTATAGAGGTCTTTCCTCTTGCCGCGGCTTCATTCTTGGCTGTTAACCAAATGAGAGGGCCCAATGAGGGGAGTATACCAGGAGGGGGCCTTACAAACGGTGCACACCAAGGTGGAGATGGACCAGGGATGGACATCAAGGTGGGGGGAGACCGGCCGTGTACACCAAAGTGGGGTGAACATGAAGCTTTTTTGCTGGGACCAGCATAACATGCTGTGATGGAATTAGGAAGGAGAGCTGCAGAGGCTGTCAGTGCTGTGTGGTGGGCGAAGGCAGTGCTAGAGAGCTGAAGGAGTCATAGCAAGGGGCATTCTACAGAGAGATGATAGTCAATGTTTGTTTGGAAGTGCTGGGCTTCGGGAGTTAAACGCTTTCTTGGTGTCAGGATTTCTCACAGCCTCACACGCCAGTCTCGTATTGGAATCTCTAGGCTGTGGATGAGCAGGCCGCCTTTGGAGGTGAAGTTGTTAGGACACCTGCAGAGAGGTTGGGTTCAAATCTCAGCCCTAGCATTGGCTTCTGTGACGTTGGGTAAACTGTTCAATATTCTGTGGCTCAGGTTCCTCATCTGTGGAATGCCGGTTGTGAGGATTAAATGAGAGGGTGCTTATAAGTTGTTTAGCATAGTGTCTGGCTTATAGTGACTGCTCGGTAAGTGTTAGCAGCTGGTGTTGTAATTGTGTCATCATGATCATCTCACCAGTGACCAAAGGAAATTTTTCCCTAGAGCAGTGGTTCTCAGCCTGCATTCCTGGACCATCAGCATCATCTGGGAGTTCGTTAGAAGGACAAATTCTTGGGCTGTACCCCATTGAGTTTCAGGTTCAGTAGGTCTGGTTGATGCTGATACTCCTGGTTTGGGGACCACAATGGAGAACATCCCTTAGCACTTGTGTCCCATGTGATAGAATTTAGAATATGTAGCTGCATGCCCTGCTGCTTCCACCACACTGCCATCTCTCCCAGATGGTTAGATGATGCATTACGCAGAATTCCTTTGAGATCAAGGATTCCTGTGATCAAAGCAGGAAAAACCTAGTGGCGGGATGAGGCCTCATAGAGAGGGAATAGGGCAGTGACTGCTTCTGCCCTTTAAGCCAGCCTTGCCTGGCTGTGGAACAGACTTGCCACTACAGCAGAGACCCTCTGTCAGGTGAGCACGGCACAAGGACAGTTTGCCTTAGACCTCTTTGGAGGCTACTGAGAGTGGGACATAGCCCAAGCCTGTCATTGTGCTACCATTTCACCTTGTATGGCATCTTAGTTCCTGGGGGGCTGCTTCCTTCAGTTGGTTTGTAAGACTCCTCTGTGTGTGTGTGTGGACATGTGTGACACAGTACTCAATTCATTTGATAAACATGGTCTTGAGCAATGACACTGAATATCTGTAGCAGTGTCACTTCCCATAGGAAATTGTTCCCAGTCGTCTGTACTTGGCAGTGTGTGTCTCACTGCAGGACAAGTGTTGCTTCATGGTGCTGTCTGCCAACCACACTTGTGCTCATCGAGGGTGGAAGCTCATTCTTTTATCTCTAGCACAGCACCTGGCACACAGTTGTGTTAAAAAAAAAAATGTCTCTTAAGAGGCCATAAAAGTCCTCTGGGGATATCAGAGTAAGATTCCCATGTGGTTGATGGGGTCCTTGGACAGAACGGGACCTCATTGAGGGGGTGATGTGGGCAGTTCTGGCTGGGTGCTTGGCGGGGGGTGGGGGGTCTGAAGATCTAGGTGGTTGTACCTCTTAGGTTTTTTCCTTCTGATCCTAATTGCTTCTTTTTAGTGTTTTCTGGGGAGATGATCCTCCTGTGAGCTTCAATCCCTCCTGTGAAGCTCTCCCTGGAGATTATCATGGGCATTGGGTAGTCCGACCCCAGTCTGTGGGAGCCAAGCCCTTGGCGGAATGGGAGGACCCTGGAGCCTGGGCCAGGATGGCCTAATGGGGGACTAGCGGCCATGCTGGGGTAAGCCAGGTCTTCTCTGTCTTCCAGTTTCCCTAAACAGTATTAATTTTGAGAACCTGGGACTGCTTCCGAGAGATAATTGGATCACCAAGTCCTGGTCGTTAGGCAAGTAGTCTTTTTCGTAAAGAAACAGGCGAAGAGCTGATCATTGAAGCCCATTGTTTCAGGTAATTCATGGTTTGGTATCCGGGCTCCTTTGAAGTGAAACTACTCCAAAATATAAACCTTTCTTCTCATAATAGAATCCGCTTGTGTTATTTAAATCCCAGGGTTTTACATTACAATAGTCGCCCATCAGGCTTGGAGAGAAATGGAACTTTCTCTGACAATACGGCATGTGGTGTTCTTGCGGGTTTAAAATTAAACCTAATCGGGAGGTGTCACTGAAGCCTGTGCTGAGTAAATGATGGAGCACAAAATAAAATGATTTATACAACTTTCTTTTCCAATAGGCAGTGCTTTTTAATGTTTTTCTCCTTCTGAAAGAAGGCGTGGGTGCTGAAAGTGATTTTTGACGCTGTTTTTCTTAAGTGGTCCAAGACCACAGCATTGTGAGAGCTGCCCTCCCCCACTGCGCTGCTCTCCCACGTGGTTGACTCTTGCTTGAACTTTCTCAATTTGCAAACATTAGAATGTTCTGACAACCTCAGGATTCTCAAATCTGGCCTATCACAATGGAAATGGGAGACCAGCCTTTTGGGAGTTACTGGGAATCTGAATTTAAAGTGGTGTGATTCAAGGCTTGCTCCTGCTTACTGGGTGTCTGTTTCAAGACCATCGTATTAGGGTGAAGTTGGTTGCTTGTGGTGTCCTCACGATAGGTTAATTAAAAAAAAAAAAAAATCACTGCTTGTGAAAGTGGGTCCCCAGATAGGAATAGATGTGTTTGCACATGTGGGGACCCAAGCTTGGTGAGGTTAGCTTGATCATTAGCGTGAGGTGAGGTTGGAGGGGTAGAATCTGCCCTGCCTTCCTACCCTAAATATGTGCAAATTCAGCTCATCCAAAGCGGATGTTATCCGCTTCCTCCCCACATTTTTTGCTGTCTCCTTTATCTCAGTTACTGGTGTCACTCTCCTCCCGGGATCCCAGGTTCAAATCTAAGTTCATGTCCCCGTACCTTAAGAACTGCTGAACTATCTTAATTGCTCTGCCCGCCCGCATCTCTTCTCCCCTCCAGACCTTGCTGACAGACCAGGGATTGTCTGGAGGCACCATCTGATTCAAGTCCCCCCCTGCTTGAAATCCAGGCCAGCTTACAAGGGACTTTTCTAGCTTAGTTGTTCTGTTGCAGGAAATGGGACCCCTTCCAGGGCCCAAGAGTGGGCTCTTGTCTAACACTCGGAAATGAATTGTCCGAGGAGACCCACGTGCTGACAAAGCAAGAGACTGTGTTGGGAAGGGGCACCCAGGTGGAGAGCAGGAGGGTAAGGGAACCCAGGAGAACTGCTCTGCCATGTGGCTCCCAGTCTTGGGTTTTATGGTGATGGGGTTAGTTTCTGGGTTGTCTCTGACTCAGGCTCCTTTGCTGGTGGCGCGTACATTGCTCAGCCAAGATGGATTCCAGGGAGAAGGATTCTGGGATTTGACCTTTCTCAAATTTTTCCGGTTGGTGGTAGCTTGTTAGTTCTGTGTTCCCTACCAGGACCTCCTGTTGTAACATAGCTCCGTGGCATGTGGGATATTCCTGGACCAGGGCTCGAACCCGTGTCCCCTGCATTGGCAGGCGGATTCTCAACCGTTGTGCCACCAGGGAAGCCCCCAGGTCCTGGTCTTTATGTGGTCCTCTTGTATTAGTCCTCTAGGGCTGCTATAACAAAATACCACAGATTGAGTGGCTTATACAACAGATTTATTTTCTCACAGTTCTGGAGGCTAGAAGTCCAGAATCAAGTTGTTGGCAGGGTTGGTTTCTCCTGAGGCCCGTCTCCTTGACTGCCTTCTCTTTGTGTCTTCACATGGTCTTCCATCTTCCTCTTCTGAGGACACCAATCATATAGGATTAGGGCCCATTCTAAAGCCCTCATTTTAACTTAATTACCTCTTAAAGACCCCATCTCCAAATACAGTCCCATTCTGAAGTACTGGGGGTTTGGATTTCAACACAGGGATTTTGGGGGACACAGTTCAGCCCATAACACCCCTATCTTCCACCTATCAAACATCTACATCTTCAAGGCTTATGATCTGAGTGTCTCATTGCCACGAAGTTCTCCCTAACTCTCTGTGGATGGTGGCCCAGCTGCCTTGTGTGTCCCCAGGCGCTTCCCGCTTGAGCCAAGTCCCCACATTCGGTTGCTGGAATGAAGGATGGATTTCTGCGTTCACCTCTTGGGGGACATGAGGCTTGTATAACTCCTGGGGTCTTGCTGTCCCCACCACGAGCAGTCGCTTCTGATGGAGCAGTGCCCAGCGTGTACTATGCGTAGCCACGTGTATAATTCATGAGAGAGGAGTCGTGTCACCCAGGGCCTGCTGCTCATTTGCAAGAATTATGAGCTTTGACAGAACTCCCTGTCGTGCAGGCCTCCTTGTCACATCGGTGGTAATTACTGTTCCTTTTCTAATTACTTATCTTATCCAGGATGGCCCCTTTCAGCTGCTGCAGAGGCGACACCCCTGTCCTCTCACGCAGAGGCAAGCTGGGTCACCGCCACTACTGCCCCGAGGCCTCCTTTCCCTCTTCTCCTGTTTGGCTCCCTTTCCCCTTTCTCTGGTTTCTGAACCATGCCCCCTTTAAAAAAAAAAAAAACCGATTGTCACCTGTTTGATTTTTAGACCATTGCTCTGAAGGGCCAAAGGACAGGAGAGTTGGTCCTTAAGCCTCAGTGCACCGTCCCTCACCCAGAGCTGCCTGCCTTCACCTTGGGGAAAGCAGCTCCCTCCCATGATGACAACCTGCTCTGAGTCAGGTGGAGAAAAATAGCAAAGGGAACATCATATTTAAGAGTCTGAATGTGCTGAGCGGATGCTTTGGAAACCTAACCTCAGGCAAAAGGTCCTTGGTTCAGGCTTGATGACCGATGTGGCATCATGTGCTGTTAATAACCAGGAGATTGAAGACCCAGCCAGGCCGTATTTTTGCCTGTCACCAGAGGATCTCCAGTCCTCTAACTATTTTAGTTTTAATATTTGATTTTGTTCCGGTTCACCTCTAGATTTGCTTTGCTTTGTCCCTTATCATGTTACTGTATTTAATTGACTGAATTAAGGAAGGTTTCTGTTTGAACTTCAGTACTTAGCATTTTACATTCAAATGGCTATAATAACTTTGGAAGGACGTGATTTTGATGAAATCCTATCCATTATGAAAGGTGTTAACGTACACTGCAGATTTTATTTAAATGTAGTCTGCCCCCTTGAAACAAAATGACAAAAGTGTCCAAAATACCATTCCTTCAATAATGTATAATGGATTTCAGTGGAAATTGGTGCATTTTTATAAGGTAAGGAGGTACCGTCCCACCAGCACAAATTTCTGTGTTAAAAGGAAGGTATCGCTGTGTAACCAGTGATGGGTGAATTAGATACGGGGTGTCTGGCCTCAGTGACTGACTTCAGCCCTCCTTCTGATCTTTGCACTCCTGCACTGTTGACCTCACTACCCCTCCCTCCCCCTGCGGATGTCCTCTGTGTACCCCTGAAGCTTGCATGTGGTTTCACATCTGGGCTTTCACCCTCAGCTTCTTTTCTGGCTTCATTTGCATTTCTCTCTGGTTCCATGCCTTCAGGGACCCCCTTCCAGGCATTTCTGGTTTACTCCCCCTCTGAGGGCTGCTTCCTGAAACAGAATGAGTTCTTACCTTCAAGGAACTTACATTTTAGTTGGGGCAGGGGATGGAGGGTATAGCCAAGTGAGCAGTTAAGTGATGCCACCATGGGGAAAGCTGAGGCTCCTCTGAGAACACCTAGAAGGTACACCCGACCTTGGGATGAGGGAAGGGTATCAGGAAAGGCATCTTGAAGGAGGTGTTATCTAGGTGAACTTGAAGGATTCACTCATTCATTCATTCACCTTACAGAACCCTTATGTGTAAAGGGGGTAGGCACTGTGCTCATGGCTGGCGAATAGCAGTGAGCAAAGCAGGTGGGGTCCTTGCCCTCGTGAAGCTTATGTTTTAGTGAGTAGAGGTAGCCAAGTAAGGTGCTATTGGGAGGTGAAGAGTATTTCAGGTAGAGGGAACAGCCTGGACCATGTCCAGGTCCCAGGATGAATGAGTATATTCAAGGCACACAAAGAAGGAAGGCAGGGACCAGATCACAGCCGGGTTTGTAAACTCTGGAGTTTGAACTTTAGCCTGAGGGTGAGGGGTTGCCACTGAATGGTTTTAGGTAGGAGAGTTGCCAGGTCATGTTTGTATTATTTCATCAATAGAAAGATCACTTTTGTTGTGCTAGAGAGAGTGGGTTGAGGGTGCAGTTTAGGAGGTAGGTTAGGAGGCTGTGAGGCTTGCCTTGGGGCAGTGATAGTATGAAAGACAAGTAGACGAATCTGAGAGATACCTTGGAGGGCAGTTTTGATAGTATTTGAGTGGATGTGGAGGGGTGAGGCCTGGGAGAGATCAGAGCTGACTCTGGGGTTTATTGATGGAACAACTGGATGGTGGCAGCAGTCTTGGAGATGGGGAAGTTGGAGGGGAACAGGGTTTTTAGGGTGGAGGAGATGAAGGGGAGATGAAATTGGGACACAGCGAGTTTGAGGTGCCTGTGGAAGTGTGGCATCCAGGTGGAAGTGTCCAGGAGGCAGCTGAAGATACAGATCTAGGGTTGAGAGCAAAGTCTGTGTTGGAGGCCCCCAGTGGGAAGCGTCAGCATCATGAGCTACTGTGAGCGTGGGACTGGATGAATTTGCTTAGGGCTGTGGGAAGACGTTTAGGGTGATAAATTATAGGATAGATCTGAGGACTTAAGAAATGAACTGAGGATGAGCAGCTAAAGATGGTGGAGGAAAACCAGATGGTTTGCCAGAAACTTAGGACAGAACAGTTGAAATAGGAGGGAGTGGTCAGCAGGGTCAAATGCTGCAGAGGAAAGATTGAATGAGGCCTTGAAATAGCCATTGGGTTTAGACATAGGGAGGTACTTAGTGATTTTGGTAGGGATGATTTGAGGGAATGGTGGGCTTTTCTGTCCATATGATGTCGTTTGAACACTTTCCATTCTCTCCATCTCCATCAACACCATTCAAGTTCAAGGCATGTTCATATCTCACATGGTGGACTTTTGCTGAAGCTTCCTGATTGTTCCACCAATATATTCTCTGTGTGGCAGAGAGAATGATCTTGTGAAGGGACAAATCTAATTATGCCACTTCCTTGCTTAGCATCTTTTAATGGTTTTACACTGTTAGGATAAAGACAAATCCCTTGACATGCAGCACAGGCCTCCTGTCTCCTCTGTTCTCATCATGTACCGTGTTCTCTCCCTCTCTGCCCAGGCATAGCAGTCTTGCCTAAATGCCTTGAGCTGGTCGTGTCTCCTTTGGCCATCAGGACTCTGCACGTGCTCTTCTCTTGATTTGGAAGTCTTAACTTCACCTACTTCATTTCTACTTGCAGATTTTGGTTCCAACGACAGTTTCTTAGGGGAGCCTCTCCTGACCTCTCTCACAGGGCCAGATCTCTCTGTTGGGTGTTCTCATAGCACCTGTCTTTCTTTGAACGCTGTGACAGATTGCATTATGTTCCTAGTCCTTCCCCCTCCCTATATCCATGCCCTTTGGCATGTGGTTTTGCAGTTTTGCCCCCGGAGTATATGCCCCTGACCCGTTGAAGTTGGGCATGGCCACGTGACTTGCTCTGGCCAGTGATATATAGGTGGAGTGAGAGTGTGCCAGTTTTGAGGGTGGACCTTAGGAGGCATTGCACATTCTGTGTGCTCCTCTTGAGCTTTTGCCAGTGCCCGTTCTGAGACTGGGCTTCACAATGTGGAGTGGACCTGAGCCCTTTCTGTAGTCTACAACCTGGAGTCCAGTGTAGCCTGGCTAACTTATAGCGAATTTGCAGTTCGGTGAGAATAAATGAGTTTTGGGATAGTTGGTTAGGCAGAATTATCTTGGCAATAGATGGCTGATAAGACAGCACCCACAGTTGCAATTATACATCTGTATATGTATATATGTTATTTATGTCTGCCCAGCTAAATGCTCAGTTTCACAAGAGGGCAAATATTGAGTCTATTACAAGTGTACTGTATTTCCCAGCAATCCTGCACAGTGCCTGACACATGGTACGTATGCAACACATATTTGTTAAGTGATTAAGTAAAGTCTGTTCAATTCAACTATGTGGTGTATGTCTTTATCTTCCATGATGATCTTAAGAGTTTACTGGTTCTGGCTAAATTGGCCCACTGCCAAAGGTATTGAGATACATCTTTGCTTTCAATTATAGTACTTTGCTAACTTGAAACAAAATGACAGCTTATAGAAATGTAATTTAAAAAAATTTTGGTAAAACGTTGGTTTAAGAAGTTATGGTATGAATTGTGGGGAAGAATACTTCATCTGCAATCTTGAAGCAAAAATGAGTATGTTAATCCCATATTCTGCCTAGTTAAGGTTTACTTCTTATTTAGGTTACTGTGTATAACATTCATCATTCTACCCCATTAACAAATAGGTCACTTTCCTAGGTAATTTCTGCATTAGAAACAGGTCAGGGCTATAAGATCTGTTGTTGATTTAAGAGCTAACTTTGGCTGAGTTGAGGTAAAATGCCCATGGAATTTAATATCTATCTTAGGGGGAAAAAGGCATCTTGTGATAGGGAATGAATACAGGGCTTAGAGTCAGAGGACTGCTTTTTACTAGCAGTGATCATGAAAAGTGATCTAACATTCCTGAGCTTTCTTTTTTTTTTTCTGTATTTTAGTTTTATTGGAGTATAGTTGATTTACAATGTTGTGTTAGTTTCAGGTGTACAGCAAAGTGATTCAGTTATACATATACATATATCCATTCTTTATTAGAGTCTTTTCTCATCTAGGTTATCACAGAATATTGTAGAGTTCCCTGTGCTATACATTAGGTCCTCATTGGTTATCTATCTTATATATAGTATTGTGTCTGTGTTCATTCCAAGCTCCTGATTTATTTCTCCCCCCCACATTTCTCCCTTGGTAACCATAAGTTTGTTTTTGATATCTGTAAGTCTGTTTCTGTTTTGTAAATAAGTTCATTTGTCTCTTTTTAGAATTAGATTGCACATATGAGTGATATGATATGTCTTTCTCTGACTTACTTCACTCAGTATGATAATCTCTAGGTCCATCCGTGTTGCTACAGATGGCATTATTTCATTCTTTTTTATGGCTGAGTAATAGTCCACTGTATATATGTACCACATCTTCTTTATCCATTCCTATGTCGATGGACACCTAGGTTGCTTCCATGTCTTGGCTATTGTAAATAGTGCTGCAGTGAACACTGGGATGCCTGTATCTCTTCGGATTATGGTTTTCTCTGGATGTGTGCCCAGGAGTGGATCCAGCTTGCTGGATCATATGGTAGTTCTAGTTTTAGTTTTTTAAGCAACCTCCGTACTGTTCTCCATAGTGGCTGCACCAGTTTACATTCCCACCAACAGTATAGGGGTGTTCCCCTTTCTCCACACCCTCTCCAGCATTTATTGTTGTAGACTTTTTGATGATGGCCATTCTCCTGAGCTTTTTCTTCTGCACCTGTAAAATGGGGTTGATTAATATGTGCTTCATAGGATTGTGAGAAATGCATTGCAAAAGTAAAAGGGCTTGTAAGTTAATGGAGTGAATGAGAATGAAATGGTAAAGAGTAAAATTGTTTTTTAAACATTAATTTTATAGTTAGCCACCTTATTTAATGTTTCTTTTCTAAAAGTCATTTTTATTGGGTTTTGACATACAGTTGGAAAAAATTATTTTGCTGCTTTCTAATTTTTATGTTTATTTATTTTCCTTTTCTAATTGTATTGGCTAGTGTTGAGGGTTTTAAAAAATATTTTTAAAAAACTGCTTTGAGATAAGACTGACATATAGAAACCTGTACACATTTAATGTATACAACTTGATGAGTTTGGAGATAAGGTATATAACCATGAAACCATCACCACGATCTATGCCATAAACATATCTACCACCAAAAGTGATCTGTCATATCCAGAAGTGTCCTCCTGCTGTCTTATTTTTTTCTGTGTGTGTGTATATGCGAGAGAACACTTAACATAAGATTTACCCTGTTAAATATGCAGTACAGCATTGTTACCTTTAGGCACTTTACCTCACGTCTTTTAAGAGGACTATTACTAAAAAAATAAAAAAAATAACAAGTGTTGGTGAGGATGTGGAGAAAAGAGAACCCTTGTACACTGTTGGTGGGAATGTAAATTGGTGCAGCTACTATGGAAAATAGCATGGAGGTTCCTCAAATGAAAAATACAGGGACTCCAGCCAATGAGCCAAATAACCATTATCTTATAATACCAATTAAATCACATATACATTTATTTTAATGTTTCATTTATATAAACTAACATAACACACTGTTGACTTCATGGATGTTTTTTCTTAGACAATGTTATTATGAACTTGGTCATAATATTTCAATTAAAAATAATGTATTTAAAAAAAAAAAACGGACTCACACCATTGTAAAGCAATTATACTCCAATAAAGATGTTAAAAAAAAAAATACAGGGACTTCCCTGGTGGCGCAGTGGTTAAGAATCCACCTGCCAATGCAGGGGACCTGGGTTTGAGCCCTGGTCCGGGAAGATCCCACATGCCGCGGAGCAACTAAGCCCGTGCGCCATAACTACTGAGCCCACGTGCCACAACTACTGAAGCCTGTATGCCACAACTACTCAGCCCACATTCCACAACTACTGAAGCCTGCGTGCCTAGAGCCCGTGCTCTGCAACAAGAGAAGCCACTGCAATGAGAAGCCTGCGCACCACAACGAAGAGTAGCCCCCGCCCAATGCAACTAGAGAAAGCCCGGGTGCAGCAATGAAGACCCAACACAGACATAAAAAAAAAAAAAAAACCAACTATCATAGGATCCAGCAATTCCATTTATGGGTATATATCCAAAGGAATTGAAATCAGGATGTTGATGAGGTATCTGTACTTTATTGCTTGTTTTAAAAACAGGGACTGATGTTGGATTTTCATATTAGTGCTTCTCAGCATCTGTGGAGATGAGCATGTGGTTTCCTCCCTTTTTGCCCACTAATATGATAAGCTGTATTAGATTTCTTAATATTGAGGCACTTATTAATCCTGCTAAAAAGCCTCCCTTTGTAATAATATAATATCATTAGTTGTGAAGAGGGACTTTTAATATTTCTGTAAGTGTAATATCATACTCAATGTTTATCTACAGTCTATTTGCTAATACTTTGTTTAGAATTTTTGCACTGATTTTCATGAGAGGAATTGGCTGGAGTTTTATTGTACTGTGTTAGTCAGGATTTGTTCTCAGTGTGTTATTAGGGACTGAGTCGTGTCCCCCTAAAATTTATATATTAAACCCTAAACCCCAATGTGACTATATTTAGTATAAGGCCTTTAGGGAGGTAATTAAGGTTAAATGAGGTCATAAAGGTAGGCCCTTAATCCAACGGGAATTGTGTCCTTAAGAGAAGGAGATAGCAGGGAGGGGTAGGCACAGAGAAAAAGCGACTTGAGGACACAGTGAGAAGGCAGCTGTCTACAAGCTAGGAAGAGAGCTCTTACCAGATACCAGCCCCGATGGCACCTTGATCATGGACTTCCAGCCCCCAGAACTATGAGAAAATAAATTTGTTTCGTTAGATACCATCTATGGTATTTTGTTATGGCAGACTAATAGAGTGTTATACTTACTGTAAAAATTGTTCAGAATGTTTCTCTGTGTTCTGGAAGAAACCGTTGGAATGGCATTTACTTTCAAGGAATAGGTAAAGCATATCTGTAAAACATTTGGGGCCTGGTATTTGTTAGTTATATCTCTAACTTCATCAGTATCTTCTGTAGTATTTGGTCTATTTAGATTTCTAATATTTTCTGGATTTACTTTTGGTGATGTATATTATTAGAGAATATCCAGTTTATCCAGGATGTCAAATGTATTAGAGTAAAGCTGAACAAAGTTATTGCTTCTATGTCTTTAAATTTATTCTGTATCTGTGGTTATATTACATTACATTCTTATTTTGTCTAAATATACTTTCTCTTTTCTTCCCCTTGATTATTGGTTTAGTAGTTTATTATTACTTCAATAACTTGGATTTATTATGGCTGCTATTTTTCTCTTATTACTCTTTTTATGTATACCAGTTTTTGTTTCTGTTTTGTTTTTGAGCTGTACATTCAAGCATTTTATCTTCTTCAGAATTGTATCTGCTTAAAAGCTAGGAATTTTCCTCTGAGCACTGCTTTGTGTCCTGTGCATTCAAATACATAATGTTGCACATTTTTATTTTCTAGATATTTTGGAATTTTGATTTTCTCTTGTTATAAAAGTTGATGGAAAAGGTTTTAAAATTTCTGGAGTGTGAGCAGAGAAGGTAGTTTGTACTATTTCTTGGAATTCTATTTCTTGATGACCTAATACATGTCAAGTTTAAGTAGGCACCTCAAAAAGTTATATCTTTATTTTCAAGCTGTAGAATTAGAAATGTGTGAATTAGATTTCCTTATGACTGATAATAGGCTTCTTGTATTCCTTATTTTTGACCTGCTTGACTCATGTCCTGAAACTTAGTCACTCTTATCCATTGTTATACTCTGAACTTCAGAGAATATATAGAAGATGTAGATTCTACCTTGAATTTACTAAGGAGACAGTTTGCACTCCAGAAATACTGGTAGCACTGAGAGTTGAAAGACCGGAGAGAGCATGTTGAGCTTCGACAGTGAAGGAAAGCTTTATGCAGGAGGTGGTCTTGAAGAGCAAGTAGGAGTGAGGAGGTGGTGAGTCTATGATGGGACATTGTGGGCTGGGGGCAGCATGAGCAGAGCTGGGCTTGGGGTCAGCCTGGCATATGCGGGAGAAAGTGCGTATCCTCCTCCCAAGGTCTTGCTCTCTGTGACTTGCCCTAGCACTTGAGTCAGGGAGGAGAGTCACATGGGACCAGCCATCTCTGTTCAATTGACTAATGCATCAGCATCTTTGTTGGGGCCATCCCAGCCGTGTTGTAAGTCTACCTTGCAACAACAGAGGACAGCGCATGATAATTTGCTTTTCAGGCTGCCCTACTGGTGTGCTCTCAGTTTTGCAGCTTCACTGGAGAGCTGAAATTGGCACACACCTCTGTTTGATAGCATTAGCTCAGTATTGGAACATTAATCAGGGAGACATAGGCATTTCAACCAAAGAATTAGTGTCTGATATGTACTTGCTGTATGGACTTGTTTTGTCAGATGACCCCAGTAAACTACCAAGTATTTAACAGTGAGGATAAATCAAATGATGTGTGGTCTGTAGGAAACAAAAGTATTTAAATAACTAAGCAGTTCTTTCTACAGCCTCTTTCTATGATGATTTTCTAGACTCCAAATCAGTTATCCTCATCCAGCCTCCATATAATATATAGTTATTTCAAATCAGCTTTACTTACTGAGCTTTTTCTAGTAATGGAGCTTTGTCAGCAAAAACTGTGCGTACCGGCAAATGGTGAATGATGGGCTCATGTCAGAAAGGAGGTTGAGAGGTGCTTTCTGTTGTTAGATGGATGAGTCTGGAGCAGGAGCTTGAAGCTCTCCAAGTGTAATAGTTTCAGAGAAAAGGTATGTCTGAAATAGGGGCGAGTACTCCATCACTCAGAAGCTGGTATTTCACACACGTAAGCCAAATACCACACGTGCTGTCGAAACCGTGGTTTCATGTTGGGATGTATGAAGTTTTTTAATATAATCTTGGTTGTGGTTTCTTCTCCCCACCCCTCATCACTCTTCATTCTTTTACAGCTGCTCAGGGCAGAATGGCAGGAAGTACAGTAGCTATTGAAATGATAACAGGTAGGTTTATGCAATTCTGACCACAGCTCTCCACAAGCCAGTGCTTTCCCATGTGAGGGCTCTGTTGGCAGAACATAATGTAACAGTTAGTTGAACTCATGTGTCCATTGATCTGATGCCACCCTGGACCTCGAGCATTTCAAAGGGCTATTGGGGGAGAAACGTGTTTTATGGCATTAAATGGGCTCCCTGAATTTGGGAGTCTGGGGATGCTGAACTATGTATGCTCTGCCTCTATTTTATTGCTGAATTGTGTCTCTCAGTGGAGGTTCTTAGAGGCTATTCAACAAAGCCTACGCTGTCAGCTAAAAAGCTTTTAGGACTTCATAATCATGGCACGGTATCTTTTCCTTTTTCTCAAAAAAAAAAAAAAAACAAAAAACTTTCTCTTGCCTTTCCCCCTTTGTGAAATCGTTAGCCTTCATGTGAACTGAAAGGGACTTCAAAACATTGGAAGAAAATAGTCTGAAAGCTCGGAGTGTGCTTGGCTCCTGGTAGGTCTGAAGACTTGATAAAGAGGCATCTTTTGCACTGACAGGTGTTTGTGTGCCAGTGTGGAGGAAGCTTTTGATGACAAAGCCACTTAGTTTTTTGTAGCTTACCCTTCCCTTTGTGCAGAGGAGTTAGGGAAACTATAATAAAGTAACTAAATAATAGGGAGAAGAAGTTAGCTTTGGAGTCATCTTCGTTTCTCCTCTCCTGCCCATTCGTTTTTGGGACTCACTTGCCAGGCATTAAGTAAGCAAGCGGCAGGGGTAAGGTGGTGGGTGTCCTGTCAGTGTCCCCATGGTTCTGGCATATGCTTCTATTTAAAGGTCCAAAGTCAGCAGCAACGCCCTTCTTGAAGCCAAGGGGAAATTTAGATGGGCAGCAAAACTGTGGGCTAGGGTATCTGTGGAAAGGAAGAAGCACCCAGAGGACAGGCTGAACTGCCTTGTCTCCTGGAAGCATAATGGTTGCATCATTCTGTTTTATAGCCTGGAGGCTCCTTAACATACAGTTTTCTTCCCTCTCATAGGAACCAACTGAAATTGGCAAACTGTTACCATGGTCACAAGTTGTCTCAGTTCTGACACGAGTCCTTCCATGAGTCCCTCTAAGATCTTGTGCACCTTTCCCAGGAAGATAAATTACACAAGTTACAGCCAAAGGAACATGTAATGCTTGTGATATAATGTGGCTTATAGAGAGCAGAGCAAAACCTGCGTCTTGAAAGGCCCCAACCGTGGGGAAAAGGGTTGGGATATCTTGATTTGCAATTGCCACCCCACTGTGGGCAAAACTTGCTATGCCAATCCCCTTGGACTCTTAGGAAAAAAAAAATCGAAGAAATTTTCACTGGTAGAGGACTGAAATAAAATCTGAGTGTTGTGGAATATTGTTCTAAGTGGAAACTAAAGGACTGATAGGGAAGCTTGGTGTCCAGAAACAACCATCCATTGTTTAATATGAAGAACAAAATGAGGCCAAGCCCAGAAAATGGTTTCGGCCCTGGTTTTGGTAATCATCTCCTGCAAGTTGTTCTTGCAGCTGTGTGTGAAAGCTGTTCTTGTGGATTTCAAGTTGTTTATTTGGGGTCATCAGGCATTAAGACTTTGCTGAGAGAGGAAGCCGGGCTCTGTGTGCCCCCTAATTGGTAATGGCCGATGGGTAGGGTTGTACAAAGTCAGAGTTGGAGGGGATCTGTGAGCTCACTGGCCTTGGCTTCACACTTTTCAGAGGAGGATCATAAGTCTCCCAGGCTATACTCCTTGGCTCCTCTCCCCAGCCTTTTTACTATCAAAATGTGTTGGCTTGATTGGGATTTGTCATTTGACTCTGAGGTGGTCTGAGTGCTGGAACCGTTCCATTGAAAATGGTCATTGTGGGGAAAGCAAGAAGTTTTGGACTAAAGAGAAATGCTAAAAGCTTATCCGGTGATAATGTATTAATACTGCCTAGATGGGTATAAGAGTAAGAATAACATGTATTAGCTTTGACTGTGTGCATGGTACTGGTGCTAAGTACTTACCATATGTTTGTTCTTAACTCTTAGAACAACCCAATGAGATATAAATAGAGGTAGTAGTGATAAGTAGTAATAATGATAGCTATTATTGTGTCTGCTTTGTGTGGATTATCTTATTTGAGTCTCATAATAATTCTATGAGCAAGGTACTGTTATCTTTCCCATTTTCCAGATGCATAAACAGAGGTTCAGAGAGCTTGTATAAATTTTCCCAAGGAGGTGGACTGTGGATCAGTCATCTGATTTCAAAGACTGTGCATGTATTAACCGTGCTCTTATTACCATTTCTAATCCCATATAATTAGCTGAACAGAAGCCTTCTCTAAAGGGCACTTAACAAATACTGGATTATAATGATGAGGTGAGAAGTGTTCTGGCCAAGAAGGCGCATGCTTGTGTATGTGCACTTAGAAAACACACACACACACACATATACATACAATTTCTACTTTGGAGATGATCCTCTGTTCATTCCAGAATGTCATCTTCTTTGTTACCCACCATATTCTCACCCTTGCCCAGCTGTTGTGGTCAAAGAATAGAAACTCATTTAAGGGTAATTTTAAGCAGAATAGCTTTAGGAAGATTATAATAATCACAGTTATAGAATATTGAAACTGAAAGAGCATATGGAAACAGGTAAGTCAACTATTCTGTTTGAGAAAGAAGGTGCCTCAGGCCCTCCAGAGAAGTATTAATTGGCACAAGGCCTCGTGTTGATTAGTGCTAGAATTGGTACTAGATTTGGGCTGTCTGCCTTCTCATCCAGTGCTCTCCCCTCTGTATCACCCTACCACTCAGTGGAATAGACTCTGAAGCCAAAAAGAAATTGTGTTTTGATTATCTGTTTTGAAATATGGGTGTCAGTAATTCTCTGCTGGTGTGGCTAATTTGTAGTGGACTGCCGTGGTAATTTTAGATTCTTGTAGGTTTAGGTCACATTGGCTATGGAAGCAACCACTCCCATCTGATTCCCTGCATCAGGAGCACAATAATACACTTCCCCCTAACACGGAATATTTTTGTTGGCCTAACGGACCAAGATAGTTTAGGAATTAAATTGACCTCCACTTCCACCTACATCCCATCACCAGGAGGGAAGGAGAGTCAGCGTTATTAGTGAAAATGCATTTTCTTGGAAGTTTGAATTTTTTAAAAGAATATTCTTTCCTGACTTGGAAGAATTATTTGTGTCAGAGGCATTTTATTGTGTGACTTCGCATCATTATTGCATCAAGTGTGTTGCTATAGCTCCCACCGACTGTTTTAAGATGTTTTGAGACTGTGCTTCATATTATAAGGAAAGTATTTGTTACTCAGACTCTCAGAATTGAATTTGCTTGAATTAATTATGATTTCCACTCCATCCCCCTGAGCAGTATTGTGGGGGAGAGGTAATCCTTTCTGACGTCGTAAAGAAAATCAATTTTGGCCCACGGCAGTGGCTAGTTGCTTGAGTGGGGGAACTTGTCACCCACTGTATGGTCTTTATTTCACATTTTTCTTGGCCCTTTGTTATGTGTTCCTTTCTCTGGGCTGGTTTAAGAAGCCACGAGGGCCAGGTAGCTGTGCTTGAAGTGATGGACAAGGATACTCTCCCCATAAAGAAAATCACAAGGGCCCCCAAGTCGGGTAATAAAAGGCCTTGTCAGTGGCTTTTCTTGTGTAGTCTGCTTTGTTTATAGGGTGTTTTCCACTGAGAAACACAGATACTCTTCTTTGGCCTAAGGAGTCAGATAGGTTGAATGGTGCTGGGTCATATGTAGGGTTTTGGTCTTGACTGGTTTGGGAGTTGGGAGTTGGCTATCTTCTCCTTGGTAGTCTCCCACTCTGTTCCTTAGAATACTTTTCTCCTTATTTTTAAGATGTAAAACTCCATCATAAAAAATCCCACAAACAGGGGCTTCCCTGGTGGCGCAGTGGTTGAGAATCTGCCTGCTAATGCAGGGGACACGGGTTCGAGCCCTGGTCTGGGAAGATCCCACATGCCACGGAGCAACTAGGCCCGTGAGCCACAACTACTGAGCCTGCGCGTCTGGAGCCTGTGCTCTGCAACAAGAGAAGCCACGATAGTGAGAGGCCCACGCACCGCGATGAAGAGTGGCCCCCGCTTGCCGCAACTAGAGAAAGCCCTCGCATAGAAACGAAGACCCAACATAGCAATCAATCAATCAATCAATCAATAAAAAAAAAAATCCCATAAACAAACCTAAGAGGCAGAAACAATAGATGATAAATATTTGAACCATATATGACCAGCCTAGGGATAGATATCCTAACTATATAAATAGCAACTACTAACCACTAACACCCTACTGTGCATCCACTAAGAAGGGTACTATCAAGTTTTTTAAAAATGCCTTGGGAACATGCTCTCAAGGTAAAGCTGAGCCAAATAGCAGGACGTGAAACTGAGCGCACAGATGTGAATGTTAATCTGTATGCACTCAAAGAAAGGGCTGAAACTGCCCCTTTCTCTTACTTCATCTGTCAGGAGAACCTCCAAGTAGTTTCTCCCTTGGCATGTGACCATGGTGCCTTGGCTTTCACTATTCCAGCCAACTGACCCTTCTCCTGAAAGTTTAATAGGGGATAAATTCACATGTGAATTCATAATCCCCTTATCTGTGCTAAGAGTGTTCAGTAATGAGCCTGCAACAAAGAGAATCTTACATCTTGCGGTTTTGCTCTGACCCCACCTCTTGGCCTCCTTCCTAACCTCTCCACACCTCCTGGTTGGACGCTTCAGGCATCTGCCCCTTGCAGAGTCATCGCCTGCTTGCAGTATGTTAAATGACATTTTAAATAAATAGTTGCACGTTTCCTGCCAGTCGTCACATTGAGGCCATTTAAGGAAGTATGGCCCATGTGAGCAGGGAATGTATTTGGACTTACAAGAACAGCAAACAAGAACTTGTGCTCCTCTAGTAATTTATTAATTTTGAGCCTTATTCTCTTTTATATAGTGTGACTTGGACCGTAAATCCATAAGCAGAGTCACAGTCAAGCCACAGTTTGTTTTGAAGATTTATGGTTAAAATTTGCTCTCCCCCCTAATGCTTTTATTACTTTCTCTTCTGTTCCCTGCCCATGGTGTGGGGTACAGTTAATGTTATCTACATATGTCTATAAATACTGAAAATATTTTTGATACAATGTGCATTTAATCAACTTTTTGTTACTGTTATGCCCTTTGTGTGGAGGAAAATTGTTTCTGTCTTAATGTTCTATTGACGTGCCTTTGGAGTGATGATATCATAATCACTTTAATACATTTAAAAGCTTCAAGGCTTAGCATTTATTGAACAAAGCTCATTGAAGGAATGTAACGGATGTCTTGAGGCTTTCCGCTGCTGTAAAAAGGACAGTATTGTTCATGGCCTCCGTAAAAGAAAATCTGAATTTTTATTTTACTTTGCACCGCGTTGCAATTATGTTTCAAAAGCTCTTCAAGTGCAACTAACAAAGGGACTGTTTTTATGTATTGTTATAATTGCGGATCTCAGGGCTGACTGCTGTGAGTTTAACATTAATAATGGACAGCAATTTAAAACTTTACTGCCAACAGCCAACCTCTGAGATCCTAAAAGATGGCTTTCCCTTCCTACTTGGGATGTCCTTGCAGAATGAGTCCTCCAGAGTTGGGAAGTGAGTGGAAAACTTGATTATTCCTGAGAATCTCGGAAGTCCTGGCCCTTGAGGAGCTCTGTGAAGAGGCCCGGGGAGTGACATGAGGACTGTGGGGTCCCAAGGTTGGGGTGTGTGTGTGTGTGTGTTGAGCCCAGGAGGTCAGAATGGGTAGAAGGCAAGTGGGGAGCCAAAGGAGCCCCTGAGAATCCTTGTGGGTTGAAGGGGTGTCCTCTCAGAGTCCCTGGACCGGCGCGGCAGGCAGGGCTGGCACGCTCTGAAGTGTGCGGTGAGGAAGCCGAGACTGCTGGAGATGGAATGGAAAACAGCTTGATCATTCTCCTGGTTGAGACGGTTAAGTCACGTCCTTGAAATCTGG
The DNA here is from genome assembly GCF_009873245.2 of Balaenoptera musculus. NCBI lineage: Eukaryota > Metazoa > Chordata > Mammalia > Artiodactyla > Balaenopteridae > Balaenoptera > Balaenoptera musculus. The sequence goes on along the minus strand of NC_045800.1, from coordinate 59,496,712 downwards.
CCCCTGCTGGAACCTTGGCCTCATCTACCCTGCTGTTGGGTAATGTCTTGGAATTATGTATATAGACAGACATCCCCATGGGTGCAGGCTGGTCTGAGAAATTATTTCAAGAAATGAGTCCTTCATCCCACCCAGTCATAACTGAGGGAGAAGAGCACCTGGAAGGACCAGTCACCATTGCCTATTTCTTATTCCCCATTGTCTCATTGGGGAGCTTCTGGTCTTGAGACTCTCTGGCTGACTCACTTGAAATTTACTTGTTGAAAGCATGCATCTCTCCCTGTAAATTTTTCTTAAGGGGAAGTAGGAATTTTAGAGTTCGCCATGAGCTGGGGCTTCTAATCAATCATGAATTCACTTTTCTCTCCACCTTTTCATATAAGGTACAATGCCCTGAACAGGTGAAGTTGTTTGAAAGGATGGATTTGATTTAATGGCTTGAAAATGGTGGTCTTTGACTTCTGGTCCTTCCCTATTGGAGAGGTATGGGGGCCACTTCTTCTGGTAACCAACCCTTCCTAACTTGGGTGGTTAGGGGCTAGTTAGAGACCAGAGCTGTGACTAAGGTGTGGTACTTTTGCTACTTGTTATTGAAAACAACTTCTTAAAGAGGTTATCCATCCACTTGTCTACTTCTGTATCAGTTGAGATTAGGTTCAGTTGCATAGGATAGATAATCCCAATTACCAGCAGCTTAAACAAGGTTCATGTTTATTTGTCTCAAGTTAATGAAGTCCAGAGGCTGATGACCTAGGGCTGATGTGGTGGCTTTTGTGGTATTACCAGGGACCCAAACTCCTTCCATCTTTCTATCCTGCTATCTCTAGGGAATCGCATCCTGGACTAAACCTCATGGTCTAAGACGGACATGGGTCCAGCCATCATAGCCACCTTTGAAGCTGGCAGCAGGAGGCAAGGCAAAGGAGCACATTCCCTCCTCCCCTTAAATCTTTTTAGAAGGTCCATCAGGTAATCTGGCTGTAAGCCTACACCTAGCTGCAAGGGAGGCAGAGAATTGGAGACTTGACCTGGGTGGCAGTGTGCCCTGCTGAAGTTGGAGGTTCTGATCCTGAGGGAGAAGGGGAGAGTGGATATTGGGACAGGCCACCTGCAAACTCCGCCGTATAGTGTATCAGTTCATTCATTGGTCATCCCCTTTCTCTCACACACATGTGAATGCTTTACCATCTTCCAAGCTATAGTTATAATGGCTCTCCCCAGTTCCGTACATTCCCCAGACTGGCCTTTTATGACTTTTGCCTTTCAAGGTTTCCCTTGATGTTTGTTTTAACTTGCTTTTATCGATATTAAGATGTCGGGGCTGGAGGAAGCCTTTTCTTGAGTGCCGGGTCTTTATTTCTCCTCCTCATAGCATTTTTATGCAGTTGAAACATCAAGGCCTGCCTTACAGAGGAAGAGATGGCCGAAGAGCCGCCAGGGTGGTTCTTGGAAGCCCCTGAGCTGTCTTTTTGCCCTTCATGGGATCAGGACTGTCACTCTTCCCTAGACCTTGCAGGCATCTGGGCCAAAGGGCGGCCCCCTGGTGGTCCAGAGCCCTGAGGCATGTGGGCTGAAGTGCGGTCTATACCACAGAAATCCCTGGAATCTGGAAGTCATGGCCAGTGTCATACATTCACCTTCCCTCCAGTAGACAACTTTAAAGACTTCTCAGAAGATGAAGGCAGTGCCTCGGGGCAAGCTGGCTCTGCATAGCCTCCGTTGTTGCAAACCCAGGTGATAACGCTTATGGTGGTCCCCAAGCTCCAGGGAAGATGACCCTCCTTCCACTGGGCACAAAGGTGACACAGATGACATTGCTGGGTCCCTTCTAACACCCCAGCCCATCCACTCTCTGCTTTGGCAGCAGTGGAGTTTTTCAAACCAAGACTTGGATAATTCCATATCATCTCTGATGAAAGAGATGCTGCCTCTGAAGATAAAAGGTATTTAGGCAGTAAGTTTTGCCTTCTGAAATGCTTGCATTTCTAGGTCATTTTAGGGCCTTTTAAAGCCAATGGGGCAGAATATTTGAAGTGGAGGAGATTTCACCAAACTCTGGAGCTATGACTGTGGTACTTGGAGTCCTTGCTTAGAGAGGTTTTGACAAGAATGGACTTTAGAGCCCTGGAGACCTGGATTCAAATTCTCTTGCTGGATGACTTTCAGGGGATAATTTATTCGATGCTCAGTTTATAAGACAACTGTAAAACAAGGCGAGTGAGGTATACATCAGTGGAGAATGAAATTAAATGAGAACATATATAAAGTGCCTGGCATGTAGTAGGTCCTCAGTAAAAGTTGATTTCTTTTTTATGCAATTCACCATGCTAAGTGTTCAGTAAATATTTGATTTATTTTATGATCAATATCTTAAAAATTTTGATCAGTAGTGTATGTCCTGATTTTAGTTGGATTTTACATTTAATAACCCTGATCTTATTGTTCATGGCTGGAGGGGCTGTTCACGGGCACAGGCTCTCAAATGACTGGTTCTCAGGCAGCCCCATTTTCCCTCTACATGAGATGAGTATTCCATGAAAAGGCACTTTCACAGCTAAAAACACAGGTGTTCCAAAATGCAGGTGATCTCTAAATTGGAAGCATTACCTGTCCTGGCATACGTTTGGAAGTGCAGCTGAAGAGGGCTTCAGGCTGCTTTGAGCCTTCCTGGGCCACGGGCCTCCATGAGAATCTGATAAGAGCTATGGGGCCTGTTCTCAGAAAGATGCAGATACATGTGTGCAATATAGAATCTTTCATACCATTTCAGGTGGTGTGTGGACCTCACTCTTGCCCCCACTCTGATGCCCAGGAATCTTAGATTAAGAAGCCTTGGATGAACTTCTTATTTCTTTTAAGGATGTAGATAATTGACACTAAGAAAATGGGGGAGAGAAGGGAAGGGAGGACATAGGCATGGGTGGGAGGAATGGTGAGGGGGCCACATCTAGAACGAGAAGCAAGTGGTTGAGACGATGACTGAATAATAAACATGTTGCACATCAGTGTGGCTTTCATGGCTCCAGGGTCTACAAGGAGTCAACAATGGAAGGGGTCAAGTTTTTTCTTTTTTCTCTGACATTTTATTATGAAACATTTCAGTCATACAGAAAGTGGAAAGAATTGTAGAGTGAACATGCATATACCCACCACCCAGGTGCTATCCAGGTTCTCCCATTAACATGTTACTGTGCTCACTTTATCCTGCCTCTCTATCCATCCCTCAACTCATCTCACTTTTTATGCATTTCAAGGTAAGTTGCAGACATCAGTACCCTTCATCGTAAACATTTAGCATCATACCATTTACTAGAGTTTAATATTGCTTTATTTTTTCCTTTGAGAAATGCACAGACTTTAATGTACATTCTATGAATTTTGATACATATATGCATCTGTGTAATCCAACCTCCTATCAAAATGTAAAACCTGACCTCAACCCAGAAAGTTTCTTCATCCCCCTTCCCCTGTTACTCCCTCCCTGCCCTTTCTGTTCCAGAGGCAATCACTCTGCTGATTTTTTTCAACCATGGCTTGATTTGGACTGTTTTAGGACTTCTTACAATTGAAATCATATAGTATTTTTTTTGTGTGCTTCTTTCACCAGTACAATATGTTTGAGATTCGTCTATGTTGTATATGTTAGTAGTTTGTTTCCTTTTACTGTTGAGTAGTCTCTTATTGTATGCATATACTACAGCTGTCCACTCTCCTGTTTTCAGGTTTAGCTATTAAGCTGCTGTGAATATTTGCATACAAGCCTTTGTGTGTACATATATTCTTCTTTTTCTTTTTGTCAGTGGGGCCACTTATTTATTTATTTTTAATTAATTTATTTTTGGCTGCGTTGGGTCTTCATTGCTTCATGCGGACTTTCTCTATTTGCGGGGTGCAGGGGCTGCTCTTCCTTGTGGTGCGCGGGCTTCTCATTGTGGTGGCTTCTCTTGTTGCGGAGCACGGGCTCTAGGCACATGGGCTTCAGTAGTTGTGGCACGTGGGCTCAGTAGTTGTGGCTCGTGGGCTCCAGTAGTTGTGTCACACGGGCTCCAGTAGTTGTGGCACATGGGCTCAGTAGTTGTGGCTCGCGGGCTCTAGAGCGCAGGCTCAGTCGTGGCACACGGGCTTAGTTGCTCCGTGGCATGTGGGATCTTCCCAGACCAGGGCTCGAACCCATGTCCCTTGCATTGCCAGGCGGGTTCTTAAACACTGCACCACCAGGGAAATCCCTATTCTCATTTTTCTTGAGTAAATACCTGGGAGTAGAATTCCTGGGTCCTAGGGTAGGTGTATATTTAGTTTTATAAGAAATTGCCAGACCTTTCCCCAAAGTGGTGGTTCCATTTTCACTTCCACCAACAACGTAGGAGAGTTCTGGTTGTTCCACATCTTTGCCAACATTTGGTGTTGTCAGTCTTTTTAATTACACCTATTCTAGTGGATGTGTAGTGGTGCTTCATTTTGGTTTTAATTTGCTTATGGCTCGGTGCTCCAAAATGGCCTTCTCCTGGGTTCTTTTTTTTTTCTCCTGGGTTCTTAAATGCCCTTGGATCTCAGAGGCATTATTGCTATTCTTAGGGAGTGTGTAGGAATTGCTAGTGAAAATCTTATGGGGCTGTAAAACTTCCTGCAGGTTTTTTTTTCCCTTTAAATTCTGTATGGCACCAAAATGCTGGAGAGCTCTCTGCATCTCTGTAGATAGACGATATGGCTGCACAAAGGGTGCTGGGAGCTGGTAAGGCGAGGTGTCCATTCTCCCAGATGGGTCCATGTGTGTGCGCCTGCATGGGACTCCTTGATGCTCAGGCAGCTTGGAGAGTCAGCAGCTGGAGCCTCGCATCCACCCTTGTGTCACAACATTATCAGAGACTAGGGGAAACTGGACGGAGTTCAGAGAGGAGCAGCTAGTACGATTAAAGGGCTTGGAGGGATTAAGGGATTGATTTATGAGGAAAGATGAAAAGAACTTAATGTGTGCTGCTTGACTAAGTGGGTACATGATAATAGCCTGCAAACATCTGAAGGGTATAAACACTGGAGAGGGAGAGGAATTAGCACAGGGTGAGGAAACTGATCCAGGCATAATGGGGGAAATTAAAAGGGGGAGCTAGGATGGGTGAGTGGGCAGAGTATTAGCAGGGGTGTGACCTGTGAATTCTCTCTTTCAGAAGCCTGATTGGGGGGGGTGAGTTGGTTTTGGGAAGATGAACCCCAAGAGGCACTGTGGGTTCTCCTTCTAAAGCAGCCCCCTAGAGGGAAAACAGTTGCATGTGTGCTGAGTGAAGCAGGTTCGTGTGGGCAAGTGCTGACCTGGGCACACAGGCTGGGAACATGGGGGCACGAAGGAAGGGTGGTGATGGAAATGACTGGGACGGTGAGATCCAGACATTTCCCTCAGTGTCTCCTCTTCCTGGTGGTTTTCCTGGATTTAGAGGAGCAGCATTGACAGTTTTGTTACGTACCTAGTTTGCTTGAGGTGTGAAGTTCCTACCTCCCACGTCTCCCCGCCTTCCCTGGTGTCTACCCTGCCCCCCCATTCCTAAAATGCATCTGCCCTTGACTGGCCCATGGTTTTGATCTCTCACTGCCAGTGTGTCTTATCCAGGCGTGGGTGTGAGATTGGGAGACAATATATGTACTGGTGAAGAGGATGGGAAATGAACCAAGCTGCCTGGGTTAGCTTCTGGCTCCATCCTTTCCAGCTGGTTGGGCGGGCCCACTTACTTACTCCATGGGCCTTGATTTCCTTCTCTGCAGAATGGAGCTGATCAGAGCATGTTGCTTCACAGAATTGTCTTGAAGTTTACAAGGAATAATGTGTATAGAGTGCCTGGCAAAAAGTAAATGCTCAGTAAATGCCCAGTGCCCTGGTGGCACTGTGGTTAAGAATCCGCCTACCAATGCAGAGGACACGGGTTCGAGCCCTGGTCCAGGAAGATCCCACATGCCATGGAGCAACTAAGCCCGTGCGCCACAACTACTGAGCCCGCGCCCCTAAGGCCTGTGCTCTGCAACAAGCGAAGCTACTGCGATGAGAAGCCCTCACACCACAGTGAAGAGTAGCCTCTGCTCGCTGCAACTAGAGAAAGCCTGCGCGCAGCAACGAAGACCCAATGTAGCCAAAAATAAATAAATTTTTTAAAAAAGTAAATGCCCAACGAGTGTTGGCTACTGCTTGTATAATGAGGCTACGACGGTGACTCTGATTATCCTGGTACATGACTTGGGTCTGGAGCTGGCCTGAGCAGTGCCTTGTCTAACACAGTGAGTTAGGGCAGTGCTCCTAACAGTTTGCGGTACAAGGGGGTGTTTGCACCCCAGGAGATGATGGTAGCAGTGCTTTCTTCCCTGCTGTACCAGGCTTTCCTGAGATGACCTTGGGCCAGAGCCAAGGTCTGGACACTAGAGCCCCAGGCTTGGCAGGGAGAAGAAAATCGGTTCCTCTTCATCCCCAGCCTCCAGCGTGGTTCAATGAAAAGATAATTGAGCTGAGAGGGAGAGGACTTGGATTAACTTCTGTTTCCCAACCTGCAATATCCTCAATGGTTTAAAAAAAAAAAAGAGGTGGGAGGGAAAATTAAAGTAGTGTGTTAAACTTTTTTTTTTTCTGCCAAGAAGAACCAGTGAAATGTTTTGTGGGACCTCACTATGTAGAATAGCCTCAAACTGAGCTGTTTCTGAATGGGCTGGGAGGCTGGAGACTTGCCTGACTGACTTCCTCGTGGGAGTCCTGAAGGCACCCCCAATGACTCCCAGGCTGCCATGGAACACTGTTCACACGCACGGGTGCACACTCACGGGGATGCACATCCACTCACACAGACACACACTGTTGAGCCCCTCAGGATGGTTACTGTTAGAGTTCTAGAGACAGCTAAAATAAACTGTGTGCTCCCCTTTGCTAAATGCTTTGCATCTGTTAGCTAATTACATCCTTAGAATATTACCACTAGAGACCAGGGTATTATCCCTGTCCTACAGACGAACAAACCAAGGTTGGGAGGTCAAGTAAGGATCTCATAGCTGAGAGGTGACACATGATCTCAGAGAGTTCATTCAGCTCTGAAGTAGTCAAATTCACTTTCTCCCACAGGTTTCCAAGTGATGTAGTAGATGCTCACTAAATACTTAGCCATGTGATTTGATCTGTGTGTTTGCATTGGTTTCCCCAACTCCAGAGTAAGACCACACTATCTGCTACCAGCCTTCTGGACAGATTGTCAGATCTGCTCTTTGCATCTTATCTCTGCTCTAAGACACAGACTGTCCCATTGCAGGTGCCACCCATTCATGGCATCTTTCTAGAAACTCAGTGTAGGCTTCAGCCAAGCTGAAGTGTGCCTTTTGGGCTACTCTGGAGATTCAGGGTGCTGGGATGCTGTTTTTTAAGTGGCTTTTTCTTTTCTACCTGTCACTCCAGCAGGAGTCAGTATGTGGTTTACTCTTTTCTAAACATGTGATAAGCATCCTGAATAAACTGTATACAAACTTTTCTTTGAAACAAGCATTTTTAATTGGCAGTCTCAGACAAGGGAGTGTTTGTTTGATTGATTGGAATGCATATTTATCTCCTTGCAAAATGTATTCCCAGTTGCTCCCATATTTGCCTGGTGTGTGTGTGTGTGTGTGTGTGTGTGTGTGTGTGTGTGTGTGTCTTACTAGTAAAGCTGTAATGGACCTAATAAAAAGTATTACCTGTAAAAGTAGTGGACTCCATGTATGTGTCCTGTCCATTGCAAGAGAGACCAGAAAGAACGGGCAAATGAGACGAACTGGGTCCATTTCTAGACATGGAAGTGGGGTCAGCTTTTGAATATTTGCTGGTGGCTTTTCCATATTGAGGGTTTTCCGTAGTGACATTTTTATCCCAGACTCAATGAGTCTGGGATAAAAATCCAGCATCATCAAGAGGGTGAATCTTCTATACAAATAAACATAACCAACGTAGGTCTCAAACCAGATGCTAGTGAAGTTTGAGTTACTGTATCAGTCAGAGAAGAGTAATTGCTCTTAAAGCCAGCCCCCAGATCTTAGCGGCTTAACATGATACAAGTCTGTTTATTTCAGGTCTAAAGCAGAGTGTGTGTGTATGTAGTGGGGGGTGAGGTAGAAGAGGAGAGCTGTGTTTCATACCATCACTCAGGGGCCCAGGCTCCTTTCCTCTTGTGGCTCTCCTCTCGGTTCTTGGAACCCTCTTGGTTGCTCTAATGGATGGGGCAGGGGAGTATAGAGAAGGCACACCAACTCTTAACCACCTCTGTCCCAAAGCTGCACCCCTCACTCCCTTTAACATCTCACTGGTGAGAACTAGTTATGTGACCCCACCTTTCTAACAGGAGACTGGGAAGTGAAGTCCAGTGTGGGCCCAGGAAGAAGAGAGCAGGACGGGTGCATCTTCATGGCCTCTTCAACACTGACTGGTCCACTTTACCATTCCCTGTTGGTGGGAATAGTTTGGGAGGGGACTGTCACTGAGCCACCGAGTCCAGAAAACAAGTTACATACCTTCTTTCTTTAAATTGAAGTAGAGTTGACTTACAATGTTGTGCTGATTTCTGCTGTACAGCAAAGTGACTCAGTTATACACATATATACATTCTTTTTATATTCTTTCCCATTATGGTTTATCCCAGGAGATTATAGTTCCCTGTGCTGTACAGTAGGATCTTGTTGTTTATCCATCCTATATAAAATAGTTTACATCTACTAACCCCAACCTCCCCGTCCATCGCTCTCCCTCCCCGCCTCCCCCTTGGCAACCACAAGTCTGTTCTCTTACAGTCTGTAAGCCTGTGTCTGTTTCATAGATAGGTTCATTTGTGCCATATTTTAGATTCCGCATATAAGTGATATCATCTAGTATTTGTCTTTCTCCTTCTGACTTCACTTAGTATGATAATCTCTAATTACATCCATGTTGCTGCAAATGGCATTATTTTGTTCTTTTTTATGGCTGAGTAGTATTCCATTGTATATATGTACTGCTGCTTCTTTATCCATTACTCTGTCGATGGACATTTAGGTTGCTTCCATGTCTTGGCTATTGTAAATAGGGCTGCAATGAACGTAGGGGTGCCTGTATCTTTTTGAATTATAGTTTTGTCTAGGTATATGCCCAGGAATGGGATTGCTGGATCATATGGTAGGTCTATGTTTGGTTTTCTGAGGAACCTCCATACTGAGCTCCATAGCGGCTGCACAAACTTACATTCCCACAAATAGTGTAAGAGGGTTCCCTTTTCTCCACACCCTCTCCAGCATTTGTTATTTGTAGACTTTTCAATGATGGCCATTCTGGCCGGTGTGAGGTGGTACCTCATTGTAGTTTTGATTTGCATTTCTCTCATAATTAGTGATGTTGAGCATCTTTTCATGTGCCTACATACCTTCTTGGATTTTAGATTAAAAAAAAGTCACCTCTGACTTGAATTCATAGAATCTTTGCCGTGTGCCTCAGTTGACTCCTCTGCAGAATGGGGATTAGGGCCCTTGCTAAGCCAATGTTTCTTGGGGAAGCATCCGGTACAATAAACTTCCTCTTGGCACCTATGGCCTCAGGGCCTCGTTGGCCTTGAACTCAGGCAGGTGCAAGCATGGGCCCAAGTTTACTTTTGCTATTTCTTCCAGTGCGTTCCAAGTTCTCCCCAGGCTCTACCAGGTGCGCTTCCCCCTCTTCTCGTCTTGGCTGGTGCTTGTCCTTCCCGCCCCAGTCCTGCAGTTCCCAGGCAGAGGCAACCATCCCACGACCCTGGGATGACCCTGCAACCCACAGCATCACCCATTGGCATCACTTGCTGCCTTTCTTGAGTTTAACCTGAGAGGCCCAAACACAGAGCAAGACGGCAAATGAATACATAAAGGCCTTTTTATGGTCACTGTGTAAAAGTGCAAATGCCAGGAAGGAACCCCTTTTTCAAGGGAATGCTTGTTTTTGGAGGTGAGGCTACCCCCTGTCAATTAATAGCCCATTTTCTTTATTATAGGTACCACCATTGTGTTTGTCTTCTTTAAAATCAATTTTGTGTTTGAATGTGAAGTCAGCTGGTTTTTAGAGCGGTTTCATGGGCTTCTGGAACACTTCATGGTGCAGTTTGGAGGTTACAGTTTCTGGTGCTGGTGACTGTCGGTGCTGTATGTGGTGTGTGTGTGTGTGTGTAGGGCAGGGGTGATAGTGGTGGATTTATAAAGGAAAATAGTGCCGTTTTGGGGATGTAGATGACGTTAGGCCTGTGGACTCAAGACGTTTGGGGAACCGGGCCACAGCCCCTGCGATTCAGTTCTGCTGCTTTATAGTGGGTCAGGAATCCAGTATGCCCTATTTCTCATTCAGTGAATGAAATATTAGCGTTATAAACCGTGACTATTGGTTTATAGGAGCCATAATCCCTTTGCCACCCTCTGTTACCTTGGTTTAGAGTCACTTTGTTAGAGCATTAACCACCTTCTGGTTTGCATCAAGGTGACTGTCTAATGGATCATTAAGTACCAGTGATACTCGGTTCCTTTGGGCTATGTATTGATATCAAAGGAATTGTACTGGGAGTTGGGAACCACGCTCACACAGTAGGTTGTCTTTACAGGGGAAGAAACTGAGCGAGGAAGAGCAGGCAGGATATTTCCCCCAAAATTTAATTATGAGAACCTTTGTTTTGTCTGGTAAGATCAACAACCTGAGAGCTGAGAGCAGACGGGCAAGGGGTATTAATGGAGTAAGAGCTATAGAAGATACCAGAGTCACCCATTAATTCCTTTTTGTGTTAGTTCATTCATTTATTAAATATTTGTTGAGTGTCTCTGTGCCAAGTATCATGTCAGGTGCTAGAGATTCAGAAATGAACAACAGGGGTGTCCCTATCCTCATTGAGCTCACAGTCTTTGGGGGAGGAGGGAGTGGTAGACAAATAAATGTAATATTCATTTCATATTTTAACAGATTAATAGGAAATGAGGCATGCCAGACTCCCAGCTAATTATAAATAGAAACACTGTGGGAGCCTCATGGGTAAAAATGTAGGTATTAGTGTGTAAATGTATGTATTAGTGCATGCAGTAATAGGGGCAGTTGACCTGGTGTGGGATATCAGGGAAGTCTTCACTAACCAAGTGATGCTTGAGTTAGGATCTGAAGGATGAGTATGATTTAACTAAAATAAGGAGAAGGAAAAGGCATTCTAGGCAGTGGGAACAGCATGTGTAAAGGCCCTGTGGTAGGAGAGAGCATTGGAGGTATTAAGGACCAATAGAAGGTTGGTGTGGAGTATGATGTAATAGAGGGAGTTAGGTATCACATTGTGCCAACCCTTATAGTATGTATTGAAGATTGTTATCCTAACAATGGTCGGAAACCATTGGGAGTTTTCATCAGGGGATATCATCAGCTTTGTCTGGAAAAAGAATCACTCTGGCTACAGTGTGGTAATGGTTCAGAGAAGGTCAGAGTAGATGTGGGTAGGTTGTGTGCTTGGCTATTGCAGTGAGATAGAATAAAGAAGGAAAATATTTGTGATAGATACGAATTAACTTCAGAAGAACTTGGTGAGAGAGAGAGAGATTATGTGGGTGAGGAGAGGAAGGCGTCCAGGCTGACACCTGAGTGCCTGCCTTGGGAACTGGATGAATAAGGGTTGTTTTAGTTATGATACAGGGGTGGCTTTCATAAAAAGACTCAAAAGTGGGTCAGCAAGACGGGAACGGATTGCTCCTTCATCGCAGCCCAAGTGTAAGTGCTGCAGGGCTGGTACAGTGGCATCACGGTGTTGTACTCCTAGAATCCTTCGGTTGTACTGCCGCCATCTCTATAGACTGTTGTCCTCATCAGCATGGTTCTAGCCAGTTTACTACTACAGCCACATTGTAGATGTGTCTCCTCCCCTCAGAGTCGCCACCTAGAAGTTGCTCACATCCCATGGGCCACACCTTAGTTGCATACCCACATATGGTCGTAGATAATCAGGGGACAACCAGCCGTCTCTACCATAGTGGTGCAAGTCACTAAAACAGAAAACACTAGGAGAGGACCAGTGTGTAGAAGACCAGGAGCGAGTGTGAGATGTTCATTTCATGCTCTGCTTGGGGACCTTACAGTCTCTCCCATCCCCTTTAGCTCCCTTGACGCCCCTCCATGACACCTTTATTGGACCACTGCAATATACTTGCTGCATCCTCTTTAACACCCTCCCCCCATATTCTTCCTACTTGGAATGCCCTTCTCTGTCTACCCATGCTTCAAGGACCGGCTGATTCATACCCTCTCCATAAAGCTGTCCTGGATCCACCCCATCCCCTCCAGCTGGCCCTGGGGGTGAACTCACACTCATTGTTCCCATCCCTGCATCATGTAATGACAACAGTTTTCGCACTGATGGCTTGTCTTTTCTGTTTTACTCTCATACTGCCTTATTTAACTTTTCAAATCACTGTTGCATGTCTCAGTTGAGTTCAGCACGTGTTTACTAAGAGTCTTCTCTGGGCCAGACTGACTTCTGCTCTTCCCCTAGCACTCGTGTGAAGTACCTAATACACAAACACAGAACATTCAAGGCTTATTATTTTTCATAATAAGAAAACCCCCAGTGAGCTTAGTGTTGGGATGACTCTTGAGAATCTTTTAGAGCTATTTCCAGGATAGGAGGCAATGAAACATAAGTAGATGAGGCTAAAATAGACCTCAGTTTTTTCATGTCTTAGTATTTCCTCTGCCTATTAATCCTGTCCCGCCTTACTGTTCTGATTACAGCCGGGCTGGGGTGACCCGAGTTGTGGGCATTCGGTGTAGCATGGCCACTGGCGTTATGAAGGTGTGGTGGGGAGAAGGAGCGAGTTTTACGAGGACTTAGAGAAAAGAGAATGAGTCTCTTCAGCTTCCTGCCGCTCCCCTGTCTGACTTCTTTCAGTCACTAGGTGGAAGAAGGGCCTGAATTGGCAGCCAAGCTGGGGTTTCCAGACCGACAGTTAGTTCTGCCTTTTCACTCTCTGGTTGTGTTGCTGTTTGATTAAAAAAATAACGATTCAGGGACTTCCCTGGTGGCACAGTGGTTAAGAATCCGCCTGCCAGTGCAGGGGACGTGGATTCGATCCCACATGCTGTGGAGCAGCTAAGCCTGTGCGCCACAAATACTGAGCCTGCGCTCTAGAGCCCGCGAGCCACAACAACTGAAGCCCGCGTGCCCAGAGCCCGTGCTCTGCAACAAGAGAAGCCACCGCAGTGAGAAGCCCGCGCACTGCAACGAAGAGCAGCCCCTGATCGCTGCAACTAGAGAAAGCCCACGCACAGCGACGGAGACCCATCACAGCCCCAAATAAAATAAAATAAATTATTAAAAGAAAAATAACGATTCATGTATTTTTTCACTCATACCTGGTGTCTGCTCCTCGGTTTTGTTTTTATAGCAGACGTGGTCCCCGCTTGGCAGGAGCTCAGGGGCTAGTGGAAAGAATGAAAACTCTTCTTCTGCTCGGTGCTGAGCCAGCCGTGTCGCCCGGCTGGGTTGGTTGTAGGCTCTGTGGAGACACGGGCCGTGCTCTTCAGAGTCCTCTGTGTCCCTGAAGAAGCTCAGCGCCATGTTGGTCCCTTGGCTGGTGCCCAGGGACCTTGATGATGGATTTCATGGACGGGTTGCTACATATCTCCCCATGGAGCTCTTGGTGCCTTGATGTCTTTGAGTGTGAAAGCAGAGATGCTGTCTGTTTCCTGTTTGGGAGGGGAGGTGGAGGGAGGGAGGGAGGGAGGGCTGTGGGAGGTTTCCTCCTCGCTGATAGTGAAAGCGCTTTGGAAATTGGAGCCAGAGGTGATGGCAGAGGAAGTTTCTGGTGTAAGGAGCTTGGATGCTGGCTGTGCTTCTCCTAGTTATTTCTCTCCTGGCTCTTGTGCAAAGAGTTGTGATGTTCTTGAGGGATGTGGGTGGGTGGCACCTGGGTTCCCAAACCCAGATGCTCGTTCAGGTGTAAAGTTCAGTGTTCAACTGCATACAGATTCCGTGTTTTGGCATGACTTTTTTTTTTTTCCTGGTGACATCTAACGTATAGAGAATGACTTTCCCTGGGCAAATGGTACACTGTCACCCTTCTTTCCCAACATGTAACCAGTGAAACAGGCAGCACAGCTCGGAGACAGACGACTGGTTGGACGCATCACAGAACGGCTAGCACCGCCCACTGGGGGAGACCTTTGTTGTCGGGGTACCCAGTGAGAGCAGGACTGCTGAGGCAGCTCCTTCATGCCCTGTGGCTGCTTTCGTCCCATCATTTTCCAGAGCCTTTTCTGAACATCGAGTTAACAGAGTTCCCAAGGTACTGCCAAGCCCACTTAGGGGAAAGGAACAAGAAAAAGGGGGTCTAATGTAGTGTCCCCATGAGTCTTTTCACCTTAGAGGTCATGTTGGAGTCGCCCAGTGGGGAGGACATGGGGCCCCCATGTCCCAAGGGGAGTGAAAAAAATTGGAAAACGTGGTCTGAATTTCTTACTTGCATTGTTTCTGGGCCAGTTCCTACCCGGTCAGTTTTCTCTGTGCCCCACCCCACCCTTCTTAATGACTAACTTGTACTGGAAAGCAAACTATTAATCACAACCAGAATGGCTCTGTAACTTCCAAACAAACACAGAACAGTTCTAGGGACTGTGAAACAAGCCAAACCGTTGGCAGAGATTCGAAAACGTGTTCCTTTTATGTATATTTTAGAAATGCCCCCAGTTTTCCTTTGGCACAGAAGGTTCCCTTTAATTAGCAGTGAATTTCCCATTTCCCTTTTCTTCCTGAAGCATCTCTAAAACCTCGGCCTAGTAAAAGGCAGGTACACAGCTCTCAATTGAGCCCTATTGATGTGCTAGTATAGTTTTAATTGTGTTGAGATTTCCTTGCCAAAGTGACACATGCAGAAGCATTTGAAAAACGTATAGGGTTCGTAACTCTTGCGCTGTCTAGAGCTCTTGAATTATGAATGTCTCTTCCGCTGCTATTCAGTTCTTCTGAATCTGTAAAAATTACTTTAATAACCTGTGTGGGGGTAATGTTCATATGTTTGCTCAGTCGTGTGAATTTATTAGCACGCCCAGCCCACTTAGGGGAGCTGGTCTGGCCCTTTGGAGGCAAGCCCTTGGTTGTAAGAAGAGGCAAATGATGGTGGTGTTTTTCTCCCCCTCCTCTTCCCTTCCACCATTAGCGATCACTCTGTTGCACAGAGCACGTGATAAATCAACCTCAGGAGAGTCAGATTTGCCATAACATGACATTACCTATCAGCTTGTCAGGTCTGAGTTGACTCGCAGCCTTTTGGGCTGTATATTTCTTCAAAGTCGAGCGCCAGTTTCTTAGTCAGCTCTAACTAATTTCAGAGTGGAAGGGAAACTTGACTGGAGTGCTGTTTGGGATCTGCTTTTTAATCCTGGTCTGTTTAATGTTTGCTCCTGACAGTCTAGGCCAGACATCATTTTAATGGTATGTGTGGTGATAAAGCCAATAAACTGTCAAGATGATTGATAATCTAAGCATTATAGCAATATGACTTTCCTGTTCTCCTCTGTGCTTTAGATGATGGTTTCCAAATTGAATTCCTACAGTGTGTGCTGGATGTCTGCGCCTGTTGGAGGCTCCCCTAACAGCGTTTGAAGGAGGGAGCTGTGTTTAATGTAAGATTTTTAGCCCTCAATTACCCACACAAATATATCTGCATATGTGTTAGTACCCTCTAATTTGGGAAACATCAAGAATTTATGGCTCTGCCCTTGTAACAGTCCCCCAGCAATTTACGGGCACTGGTGGAACTTTTTATTATGTCTTTATGATGTTTTTTCACCTGGCATGCATCTTGGATTCCATGTGGTTGATTCTGTTATCTGTGGTTGAAAGACATTACAGATAACAAAGTGCACTGTATTAAAGGCAGGCTTCTGGTTTCCTTTCCTTTTCTCTTTGTTTCTCTTTTCTTTTAATTTAACAGACATTTTTAAGCATCTGGTCCTCATCTCATTAATCAGACTCGACCAGGTGTTTCAGGGTGGTGACAGTCGGGGTGCTTGGCCCCTCCTTGTTGGCCCTCGTGGGCCACCGTTGCTGGCTTACCTCCCCCTCCTTGGCGCTGGGAACAGAAACCCAAATGGCCAGAGAGGTTGGGCCTTCCTCTTGTGTGTGTGTGTGTGTGTGTGTGTGTGTGTGTGTGTGTAAAACACAAGCAGTTTTACCAGGAGGAAAAAGAGGAAAAAAACCAAAGAAAATATTTAACTCAAAACTCTTGAAGTGAGTTCAAATTCTCTTCTGCATTCAGCTAACACGGGCGTGCGTCTTTGCCTGCTTGTGCAGTGCGTGCACATTAGAGCACTACTTCTGATGTTGTGTCGAAACAACACTAGGCTGTAAGACAGGATCTCCGAGGGTCACAGAATGCGACTGCTGGAAGGGTGTCCCTGATACCTGTTGACACTGATTTACTGTGCATTTCTTCCAGGTCTGACTTTACAGATGAGTCTGGGCCCCCAGAGGGGTTGCATGTCTCGATGGGCTGAGGAACTGGGACTGGTGTCCGTGTGTCTTTATTTGAGATTGAGCATCCTTTCCACTTCATTGTTTTCCTTCCCTGCACTAAATGCTCATTTTTTTCTTTTGCTTAGAAGATGCTGGGCAAGTCCCTTCATGCCTCTGGCCTCAGTTTTTCTGTCCGTAAAATTGGAGGGTTGAATTGGCTAGCCTCTTTTCCTTGGTCCCTTTTATTAGAGAAGTCTTTGAGTTTTTATGATAAGAATTGAGGACGGATTGGGCTTTGTACTGGGAACAGTTTCCTAAAACCATTTGGGGTCTTGTTTCTTCACTTTCTCTTATTTCTGAGTGTGTGGGCCTCATTCTTCCTTTCCCTGCTGTCCAGAACTGTAACTTCGGTTCCTGTCTCCTGAGGTTCTCCAGGCCGAAAAGAAGGCCTGGTTTGCCCATAGACCCCGATGAAGAACTAAGAAGGGGCTGGTGTGTCAGGCTTGTTTTACCTTACCTGCCAGCAAATATTTGTGTCCTAGGCTCCCTTAATCTAAAATAATTACAAATTTTATAGCATGATTAGATGTGTGTACTGTGGGGCAGAAATAAGTATCAGAACTGGTAAAAAGTTGGGGGAAGAAACAACATTGATACTGATGAGTAATAGGAAATTAGACAAACAGATAAACCTCAAGGGCTGTTCCTTTCCTTGTGCTGGGAAGCACATCTGCAAGCTTACATCTCCGGTTTTAGGGAAATGTAGGATTGTATTTATGGACTTGATTCCACATCTTCAGGGGGCTTGAGGTCTGATCGAGGATGCAGTGCAGGCCTGATATCTCTCAGAAGTGAGTCGCTGCAGTTCTGAAAGCACGCACGGGTGTTTGGGGAAGGGGGAGGAAAGGCTGGCCCATGTGAGTTGGAACTGGGTGGGGATAATCTGGAGTCCCAAAGGGTGACTGGCTTGTCAGAGCTGAACGCCTCTGAAATGCATCCCTCTCAGATGCGCCTGAGGGGAATCCCCGTGGTTAAGCCAGTAGTTTTTGCAGTGTTGGCTGCAACGGGCAGTGTGCCCCGACTTGGCTGGGGAGATGATGATGGTGATGATGAGGAGGAGGATGATGGCGGCTCACGTTGATTAAGGATCCAGTCTGAGCCAGTCACAATTCTAAGTACTTCTATAGGTATTAACTGACTTAATCCGCTAATGATCCATTGAGAGAGGGTGGGAAGTAGGAAAGTAGATGTGTATGGCTGCTATCACCATTTTGCAGGTGAGGAAATGGGCTCTGGGAGGTCAGCTAGGAGGTACTCGGTGAGTAGGTGGTGGGTAGGTAGGACTCAAACCTGGCCCCTCGCTCTTAGCCACTCCGCCTTGCCACCCTACAAATGTGTGAGCTCACAGCCCTAGTCTTGAGGCCGTACACCTGTGTGAGGAGGGGGCACGTGTGTAGCTTTGAGGACGTCCTCGGCCATCTGAGTCTGTTTACTCCTCTGTGACTTGGAGACGGGGTTGCTCTGAGTTCAGTTGAGAGAATAGAAATGAAAGTGTCTACCAAACGTAAAATAGATAGCTAGTGGGAAGCAGCCGCATAG
The DNA here is from genome assembly GCF_009873245.2 of Balaenoptera musculus. Lineage (NCBI taxonomy): Eukaryota > Metazoa > Chordata > Mammalia > Artiodactyla > Balaenopteridae > Balaenoptera > Balaenoptera musculus. The sequence continues at coordinate 59,478,659 of NC_045800.1, read as the reverse complement.
CACAGGGAGATCAGCTCTGTGCTTTGTGATCACCTAGAGGGGTGGGATAGGGAGGGTGGGAGGGAGGGAGATGCAAGAGGGAAGGGATATGGGAACATATGTATATGTATAACTGATTCACTTTGTTATAAAGCAGAAACTAACACACCATTGTAAAGCAATTATACTCCAATAAAGATGTTAAAAAAAAAAATGAAAGTGTCCAGCCGAAAAGAGGCGCTCATTAAATGTTTGTGTTGACAGGGTATTGAATTAGATCGTCACTGATCTTTTATTTTTTCTTGTTCAATCTACATTTCTTTGCACCCCTTTCTGTAAGCTTGGGTATTTTATTCTCACTTTCTTCAATAAAGGATGACATAGCAGAAAACAAAGTCTGATCCTGCCTTTTGAATCTCAGAAGTTTGGGCCACAGGATAAGAAAAAAGATCTGGAAGAAGGTGTGATGATAGAAGAACTGGCTGACTGTGTACTAGGTAGAGATTTCCTGGGCTCAGGGGAGGAGAGAGTCAGAGGCAGAGAAAAGTATAGATGTTAGTGGGTCCCTGAGAAGGGGCCCTGTATCTTAAATAGTTTTGGACTAAAACTTGTCCCTGATATATAAGCTGTTATGATTACTTGAGAGCACTGGGAGAGGGTGGGGTGATCCAAGATGTCTAAACACATGAGGATATGAGAAAGGCTTGTTGGAGGAAGGAGGGGAGTTTGAGCAGAATTCTGAAGCGTGATGGAGATTTGGATAGCTGATATCTGACAGCTTCAGTCTGAAAGCCTCTGTGCCCATAGATGGGAACCCTTAAGTCGTAAACCTGCGTTTGCTCTCTTGGCCAACTGAATGGACAGTGGGGTGTGACAGTTACTATGGGGAAGGAGTATGCTGGTCTGATGGCAAGGCTGGAAGAGTTGGGGACCTTGGCCATAGAGGCAGAAGGGAGCGCAGGATGAGGAGCTGAGGAAGCTCAGGAAGGATGGGACTGGCCTGGTCCACGAGGCAGGAGAGTGAGTCATCCTCTTTCGAAACAGCCCCATGCATCCCTAAAAGCCAGACCACTGGTCTGAGTTTCTACCTGCTCATTCCCTAGCTGGATGCCTTGAGGAAAAAAAAAAAGGCCAGTGGCACTGTAGCAGACCCTCCTTTTCCCTGCTCCCACTGTATCCACATTCTGTTAGCTTCTGGAGGAGCCCACCTTTTATGCACTGAAAATAAGATAAAGGAGGAGTGAGAAAACTAGGATTCTGGTTACAGCTTTCTCCCTCAGTGTGTTTTGGCGCTGTGGAAGGTGGCACCCCTTGTGCCTGTTGGCAAATTGGGCCAGCTTGGGGAAGGCCTGGCATCCCAGAGGTATTCGGCTAATCCCAAGATGACAGACATTACTCATCCGTGTAATGGTCCTGTCTCCCAAATTCTGTAAGAGCAACCCATGTTTTGAGCTACTTGAACCAGGAATCAGAAGGAGAAAGTTTCCTTTAAGCCAAATGGCTCAAGACACTTGGATTGTCATCCTTTTCCTATGTCCCCTTTATATGTCACTGCATCTTCCAAACCCATTAGATGGAGAGCTTTCTGTGGGAGAGAATTGGGTCTTGTGGTTTCTGGGCAAAGAAAGAACTGGAACATCATGTTAAATCTTGACTTCTTCCTCTTCTGCTTTCTTCTGCAAGTAGCTCACCTTTTCATCTCCTCCAGCAAGCACCATATTCTAGTTTGTTCTGAAGTTTGAGAAAGAGAGGACTGTTGCTTCTGCAAGTTCTTCACATTCCTGAGGCGCTGGACGGTTCGGTCATGTACCTGGTTTGTAGTCAGGTCTCACTTAGTATAAAACCACCACCTCTACACTTCCTTCAGTTTGGACCAGTGTATCAATACTGTCGTCTGAAGAATACGCACAGCCGGATAGAAGGGCTTCTCGGAGCCGTGACTTGCACTTTCCATCTGTCTGATTGACTGCAGCATAAAGCCCACATAGTCCTGCCTGCTTCCTGGTAGGTGGGATGGAAAGTGTACGTACTGGAGACCAGGCAGAATTGGGACATGCCTGTATAGTCACAGCTAATACTTCTCTCTCCTTGACTCAGTTTGAACTGGATTTTTTTTTTTTCTTTTTTAGCTGTTGGAATATGGCTCAGTGTAGACTATTACTCTGACCATTTTGCTCCAGGAAAAGCATTAGTAATTTATAAATAAGATATACGTAAAAACAGGAGAAGCCAAAAATAGGTTTATTGACAACTTAGGCACTATTAATGTTGAAACGGGTTGGTTTGAAGTTGAGTTAGTTGTTGTGGCTGATTTATGTGCTGTTGGTCTTAAGAGGACTGTGGTTGTGAGGGTGAGTTGTGAGGGTTCTTGGGAACTGTCAGCTGGGAGGGAGTAGAACTGGTTTGGGTCTGAGTTCCCAGAGGAACAAGATGGGAGGGAGGGAGCAAGTGGGGTGAGGAGGGGGGAGGGAGGAGGAGGAAGAATTATTTGTATCTCTCTGTGCTTCATGGTTGTGTATTTAACCAAGAGTACATTGCCAGGAAATTGAGAAAGTAAGTGTGTGTGTGTGTGTGTGTGTGTGTGCGCGCGCACGCGTGCGTGCACGTGTGCGCCCGTGTGCTTGCACGCTTTATGTCAAGCATAGCTCACTTAAAGTATACCTGTGTGGACATGAGGGTTTGCAGAAAACTGTTATGTATTTCTCTTGAATTTACCCTACTTGTTAAACAAAATTTGACAGATGGTTTGCAACAAGAGTAACGAAGTCATTGCTAGCCAAGTTTTATCTTTACTATATCACTTGTTATGTGGAAAAGGGGTTTTTCTTGGTTTGGGGGAGTTGAATTCCCTCTCTGTGGAGAGAATCAGATTCATTTAACTGGAAATTTAGGGGAATTGAAAGTTCATTTTCTGAGCTTTACCATACCGGTGGTTGCCTGTTAAAACCTTTCACCAGGGCCCATCTGATTTGACGGTGCTGTGAAATGTTTTATGGCAGATGAAAAGAATTTGTGATCCTTATGGTTTTTTCCCCCCATTCCAGTTGTAACAAACTTCAGGGTCAATCTTTGCTTCTAATTTCAGGTTTCCTTATATGCTTGCACACGTGGGCGCACGCACTCTCTCCCCTTCTCCCTCCCTCCCTCCCACTCTCCCTCCCTCCCTCTCTCCCTCCCTCCCTCCCTCCCTCTCTCTCAGTTCTCTTTCTTTTGCATGTATGTTGGCTTGCTGTCTTACATGCAGACAAAACATTATATCAAGAAGACACAGATATTATCCCTGAGGAGAACAACCAACTTCGCAAAGCACCTTAACACATGTTGGTGACAGGTTCGTAAACTGCAGGAATGCTGAGTATTTTTGATGGGTTTGTTAGTTTCCTAGTGCTGCTGTAGAAATCACCACCAACTAAGTGGCTTAAAATGACACAAACTATTATCTTATACTTTGGAGGTCAGAAGTCCAAAATAGGTCTTACTGAGCTAAAATCAAGGTGTTGGCAGGGCTGTGTTCCTGCTAGAGGCTCTAGGGGAGAGCTGTTTCCTTACCTTTCCAGCTTCTAGAGGCTGCCCACATTCCTTGGCTTGTGACCCTGCAGCATTCCAGCCTCTGCTTCTGTTTTCACATCTCCTTCACCGACTCTGAGAAGTGCTCTTATAAAGGATCCTCGCACTTATATTGGGCCCATCTGGATAATCCAGGATAATCTCCCCTTGGCTAGATTCTTCATTGAATCACCCGAGTAGAGTCCCTGTTGCTATGTGAGGTAGTAGTCACAGGTTCTAGGGATTAGGACATGGACATCTTGCAGGGTTGGGGGGGGCATGATTTATCTATGACAGTGGGCAAGAAGACATTGAGTGGTAAAAGTGGACCTATTTCTCTTGGTAGTTTACTCAGGAGCCTTCCTGAGCTTCTGAAATCATGCTGTTGTTATAATTAGAGTGATTATTTCTGTTTTGGGGGTATTTCTTTGTTTTCCAGAACGTAAACTGTACAGCTTAGCTTTACTCCTGTTCAAGGTACAATTGATTCAAAGGCAACCACCTTTTACCTGTTTTTTTTCTTTTCTCCTCCTTGGTTCCTAAGACAAGATTCTACCACTTTCCTGACTATATTCATCCTCTCTTTTTCAAACCTAACAACTAAACCCCAAAATGTCAGTCTCCAAATGTCATAAGTTTCTCTGTCTCTTCGTATGAGGAAGATCACTGTCCTCATCTGGAGGGGCTGGAGCAGGTGGTCTTTCTAATGTCTGTTCAGAATGTGTATTGTATGAGGTCAGAGTGGATGGGCCTGAGAGGTCCTGCTGGGGGTGACTAGGCCCTGAGGACACTTTAGCTTTTCTGTTCTGGATAGCGGAAAAGCAAAGGCAGTGTGTCAACTGATGAATGAATGAACGAAATGTGGTATATCCATATAATGTAATATTATTCAATCCTGAAAAGGAATGAAGTACTGATACATGCTACAATGTAGATAAATTTGAAAAACATTATGCTAAATTAAAGAAGCTGGACAAAAAAGTTGACATGTTTTATTATTCCATTTGTATGAAATATTGAGCATAGGTAAATCCACAGAGATAGAAAGTAGATTAGTGGCAAACTTTGTAAATCGACTATACTTCAGTAAAATTAAAGAAAAGTAGATTAGTAGTTGTCAGGGGCTGCAGAGGGAGGGACTGCTTAATGAGTATGGAATTTTCTTTTAAGATGATGAAAATATTTTGGAACTAGGTAGGGGTGATAGTTGTACAACATTGTAAATGTACTAAATGCTATTTAATTGTTAACTTTAAAATAGTTAATTTTCTGTGATGTGAATTTTACCTCAGTTAAGGAAAAAGACTTCAGGTTTCTGGTCCAGCATGTAACAAGCTTGGAAGCTTCGCACTTCCTAACAACAGCTAAAAAGCTGAACAAACTGAGAAATCAACTCTACTTAGATCCATAAGAGAAGTGAGGTCACAGGGTAGATTAGTGCCCTCAAAACTGGCAAGACGGGCAAGTACGGAGAATGTCACCTTAGCAGAGGAGCAACCTTCCTGGGGACCAGTGCCTGGGTAGAGAAACCTCCACTGTAAATGACAAATTGCTGGAGGTTCAGTGTGGACAACTCATGAGACTGAATAACCACCTACAGGGACCCAGTTGTTGAGTAGCCCTCCACACTCCTGGGAGTTTTACCTCCTGGAACTCTACCCGGTTTTCACAGTGAAAGTGGAGAAAAATATCACCATGCTTCTGGCAGGAGGAGGGGGAAAGGAATGATTTTGAAATACACCAGAGCATTCTGTTCTTAACAAACCCAACTACAGCCTACTCTAGCCAGCCTGTCTAGAAAAAGTGAGAAGCACATGTGAAGTTTACAGTCCAGAGGCACAAGCTCCGAAACTAAAAGGCTGAAAGCTAGTAATAGAATTAGAAAATACTTCCCTTCCCCCCACATATTACTAAGTGCCTATTTACAGAAGTTCCTTTTCCCTAGTGCTTTATGCCTCGTTATCAAGAAAAAAATTACAAGACATACTAAAAGGCAGAAAACACAGTTGGAAGAGATAGAGCAAGTCTCAGAACCAGACTGATAAGGCAGGGATGTGGACATTATCAGATCAGGAATTTAAAACAACTATAACTCGTGCTAAGGCTTCTAATGGATAAAGTAGACTGAATGAAAGAACAGATGAGCAGTATAAGCAGAGGGATGGAAATTCTAGAACCAAAAAGAAATGCTAGAGATCAAAAACACAAATAGAAATAAAGAATGCCTTTGATGGGCTTATTAGTAGACAGGACACAGCTGAGGGAAGAATCTCTGACCTTGGGGATATCACAATAGAAATCTCTAACATTGAAAAGCAAATAGAAAAAAAACTGAAAAAAAAAAAAAGAACTGTAGGACAACTACAAAAAGTGTAACTTGCCCATCGTGGGAATGCTAGAAAAGAAGAAAGAAACAATATTTGAAACAATAATAATTTCCTCTAAATTAATTTCAGATATCAAACCACAGGTCCAAGAAGCTCAGATAACACCAAGCAAAAAATTACACCTAGTTACATCATTTTCGAACTATAGAAAATGAAAGTTAAAGAAAAAAAAATTGAGAGAAGCCAAAGGAAAAAAACACTTAACCTGTGGAGGAGCAAAGATAAGAATTACATTTAACTTCTTCTTAGAAACCGTGCAAGAAGAGTGGAGTGAGATAGTTGAAGTGTTGAGAGGAAGAAAAAAACCCCAGCGTAGAATTTTGTACCTTGTGAAATTATCCTTCAAAAGTGAAGGAGAAATACTTTCCCAGACAAACAAAAATTGAGGAAATTTGTTACCAGTAGACCTGCCTTGTAAGAAATCTTAAAATAACTTCTTTAGAGAGGAGAATGATGTAGATCAGAAACTTGGATCTATATCTCAATAGATGCAGAAAAAGCATTAGACAAATTCAGCATGTTTTCATGATAAAAACTCTCAAATTGGGTATAGAAGGAACATACTTCAACAAAATAAAGGCCAAATCTAAGAAGCCCATAGCTAACATCATACTTAGTGGTGAAAGGTTGAAGTATTTCCCTCTTAGATCAGGAACAAGACAAGGGTGCCCACTCTTAACAATCCTATTCAACATAGTTCTGCAAGCCCTTCCCAAAACCATTAGGCAAGGAACGGAAAGGAAAGACATCCAAATTGGAAAGGAAGGAATAAAATTGTCTGTTTGCTGATGACATGATCTTGTATATAGAAAATCCTAAGGGCTCCACCAAAAAACCATTAGAACTAATAACTGAATTCAGTAAAGTTTCAGGATACAAAATAAACACACAAAAACTTGTTGCCTTTCTCTACACTAATAATGAACTATCTGCAAAAAAATTCTCTTTGACAATAGTATCAGAAACGATGAAATACTTAAGGATAAATTTAACCAAGGAAGTGAAAGATGTAGACACCAAAAACTATACAACATTGATGAAAGAAATTGAAGACACAAATAAATGAAAAGATATCATGTGTTCACAGATGGGAAGAGTTAATATTGTTCAAATGTCCATACTACCCAATGCCATCTGTAGCTTCAGTGCAATTCCTATCAAAATTCCAATGGTGCTTTTCACAGAAACAGAATAATCAATCCTAAAATTCATATAGAACCACAGAAAACCCTGAATAGTTAAAGCAAACTTGAGAAAGAACAAAGCTGGAGGCATCATACTTTCTGACTTCAAACTATGTTATAATATAAAGCTGTAGTATTCAAAAGAGTACCATACTCAAAAGAGTACCATACTCAAAAGAGTATGGTACTGGTATAAAATGGAAACATAGGCTAATGGAACAGACTACAAAGCCACATATGATTAATATTTGGCAAGGAACCAAGACTACTCTTGGGGAAAGGATAGTCTCTTTAGTAAATGGTGCTGGGAAAAATGGTATGCAGAAAATCGGGAAGGAGGACATAGTGGAACCCAACAACAGCAACAATCAACTGGATATAATAGAATGGATATCTATAGACTACTTCAACCAACATCAGAATACACATTCTTAAGTTGACATGGAACATTCACCAAGACAGACAACATTCTGGGCCATAAAACACACCTTAACAAGTTTAAAATAATAGTAATCATGTAATATCTGCTCTTAGACCATTTAGAATTAAACTAGAAATCAGTAACAAAGATTGCTGAAAGATTCCCAAAGTACTTGTAAGTAAACAACAAATTTCTAAATAACATGGGTCAAAGAAGAAATTTTAAGAGAAATTTTTAAATGTTTTGAATAAATAAAGCTTATCAAAATTTGTGGGATGCAGCAAAAGCAGTGCGTAGAGAGAAATTTATAGCAGTGAATGTATTTACTAGGAAGATATTAAATCAATAATCTAAGTTTTACCTTAGGAAACTTGAAAGGGAAGATCAAATTAAATCTAAAGTAAACAGGAGAAAAGAAAAGAAAAAAAGTTAGATTAGAAATAAATGAAACTGAAAACAGGAAATCAATAGAGAAAATCAATGAAGCCGAAAGTTTGTTCTTTGGAAAGACCAATGAAATTGATATGCCTTTGGTAAAGCTAAGGAAAAAAAAAAAAAAAAAAGAGAGGACACAAATTATTAATGCCAGAAATGAAAGAGGGGACATCTCTCTAGATTTCCTGGACTTTAAAAAGATAATAAAAAATACTGTGAATAAATCTATGCACACAAATTTGATAACCTATGTGAAATGGACCAATTTTTTGAAAGACAATCTGCCAGAAGTCACACAAGAGGTAATAGATAATCTGAAGATCTCTATATCTATTAAAAATTAACAATTAATAACCTTCACAAAGAGAAAGCACCAAGCCCAGATGGATCACTGGTCAATTCTACCAAACATTTAAGGGAGAGATACTAATTCTTTACTGTCGCTTTCGGAAGGTAGAAGCAGAGGGAATACTTAACTCATTCTGTGAGACCGGAATTACTCAAATACGAAAAATAGGCAGATACATTATAAGAAAACTACAGACTAATGTGTCTCATGAACGCAGTTGCAAAAATGCGCAACAGAATATTAGCAAATTGAATCCAGTGGCATATAAAAGGAATTACACACCACAACCAAGTGGAATTTATCCCAGGTATGCAAGACTGGCTCAACAGTTGAAAATCAACTAATATAATCCAATACATCTAATAGGCTAAAGAAGAAAAATCATATGATCACATCAATAGATGTTGAAAAAGCGCTTGACAAAAGCTAGCACCCATTTATGATTAACTCTTGGTAGACTAGGAATAGAGGGGAACTTCTTCAACTTGGTAAGAATACCTACCAAAAAACCCTACAGCTAACTTTATACTTTATGGTAAGAAACTGAAAACTTTCTCACTAAGATCAGGAACAAGGCAAGGATTTCCTGTCATACCTCTGCTTTTTGATATCATACTGGAAGTCCTAGCTAATGCAATTAGACAAGACAAGGAAATAAAAGATAGGGAAGGAAGACATAAAATTTTGTTCACAGATGACACAATCATCTATGTAGAAAATCTGAAAGGAACAACCAAAGCACCTGGAAGTAATAAACGATTTTAGCAAGGTTGCAGAATACAAGGTTAATATATAAAACTCAATTGCTTTCATATATGCCATCAATGAACAACTGGAATTTGAAATTAAAAACACACTACCATTTACAATAACAACCCCCCCATAAAATACTTAGATATGAATCTAACAAAAACTGTGCAAGATCTGTATGAGGAAAACTATAAAACTCTGATGAAAGATACCAAAGATGGGTTGAATAAATAGATATTCCATATTCATCGATAGGAAGAATCAGTATTGTCAAGATGTCAGTTCTTAACTTGATCTGTAGATGCAGTGTAATCTCAATCAAAATCCCAGAAAGTTACTTTGTGGATGTCAACAAACTGATTGTACAGTTTATACGGATGGGCAGGAGACTGAGAATAACCAACACAATATCAAAGGAGAACAACAAAGTTGGATGTCAGACACTACCCAACTTCAAGACTTACTGTAAAGTTGCAGCGCTCAAGACAGATATGGCGAAAGAAAGAGCAGTGGAACGGAGCCAAGAGCTCAGAAATAGACCCACATAAATATGCTGATGTTTGACACAGGAGCAAAGGGAATATAATGGAGCAATGATAGTCTTTGCAACAAATGGGGCTGGAACAACTGGACAGCCACATGCAAAATAATGAATCTAGACCTTACACCCTTCACAAAAATTAACTCAAAATGGATCATAGACCTGAGAGCAAAAGGAAAAACTATAAAACTCCTAGAAGATAACATAGGAGAAAACCTACATGATCTTGGATATGGTGATGTCTTTGGTGTTATATCTAAAAATTCATGACCTGTGAAAGAAATAATTGAGAAGCTGGACTTCATTAAAATTAAAAACTTGTGGGTTATACTCCATTATAGGTTATTACCAGATAATGGCTATAATTCCCTGTGCTAATACAGAATATCCTTGTTGCTTATCTATTTTATACATAGTAGTTTCTGTTAATCCCATGCCCCTAATTTATCCCTCTCCTCTTCCCTCTCCCTTTTTGTAACCACAGGTTTGTTTTCTATGTCTGTGAGTCTGTATAATCTGTGAAAATACTGAACCACTATGCTGCAACCTGAAACTAATATAATGTTATAAATCAACTATACTTTTAATTAAAAAATAAAAATTAAAAACTTGTGCTCTACAAAAGACAGTGTCAAGAGAATGAGGAGATAAACCGCAGACCAGGAGAAAATATTTGCGAAAGACACAACTGATAAAAGATGTTATCTAAAATATACAAAGAATTCTTAAAATTTAATGAGAGAACAACTTGATTAAAAAATATGCCAAAGACCTTGACGGGCACCTCACCAGAGAAGATACACAATGGCAGATAAGCACATCAAAAGATGCTCCACATCATATGTAATCAAGAAAACGAAAACTAAAACAACGAGATACTACTACACATGTATTAGAATGGCCAAAATCTGGAACACTGACAACACCAAATGCTGGCGAGGATGTAGAGGCACAGGAGCTCTCATTCACTGCTCTTGGGAATGCGGAATAGTACAGCCACTTTGGAAGACAGTTTGGCAGTTTCTTACAAAACTAAATATACTCTTACCATGTGATCCAGCAATCAAGCTCCTTGGTATTTACCCAAAGGAGCTGAAACCTTAGGTACACACAGAAACGTGCACTTGAATGTTTATAGCAGCTTTAATCATAATTGCCAAAACGTGTTAGCAACCAACAGGTCCTTCAGTAGGTGAATGGTTAAATAAACTGTGGTACATCCAGGCAATGGAACATTATTCAGTGCTAAAAAGAAATAAGCCATGAAAAGACTTGGAGGAGCCTTAAATGCATATGACTAAGTGAAAGAAGCCAATCTGAAAAGGCTACATACTGTATGATTCCAACTCGACATTCTTGAAAAGGCAAAACTGTGGAGACATGGAAAAGATCAGTGTTTGCAAGGGGTTAGAGAGGAGGGAAGGATGAGTAAGTGGAGCAGAGGATTTTTAGGGCAGTAAAACCACTCTGTATGTTCCCATAATGATGGATGCCTGTCATTGTTTATCCGAACCTGTAAAATGTCCAATACCAAGGGTGAGCCCTAATGTAAACTGTGGACTCTGGATGGTAATGATGTGTCAGTGTAGGTTCATCCGTTGTAGCAAACTGACCACTCTGGTGGGGGATGTTGATGATGGGTGAGGCTATGCATGAGTTGGAACGGGAGGTATATGGGGAAAATCTCTGTACCTTCCCCTCAGTTTCGTTGCGAATCTAAAACTGCTCTAGGAAATAAGTCTATTACAAAAAAAAAAAAGCAAAAGAAGGCCAGAGGATCACTGTCAAGAGTATGGATGATCAGAGATGAAGATCTGATTCAGATACTCTGTTGGAATAGGAGAAAGTCCCTTTTAAAACCCTTATTTTTTCATTTATTCACTTTGGCTCTATTTGTTGCATTGTTAACTCTTTAACTTGGTGGCAGTGATAGAAAGTAATTGCTAATGAGTATATAACACCTACTTGGAGGCAGGCATTAGTTCATACACTCTACAGGATTAATTCACTGAATCCTCTTAACACCCCTACGAAGTAGGTACTGTGATTATCCTCAGTCAGCAGATGGGGGACTTCGGGGCAGAAGCTAATAACTCAGTTGAAGTCACACAGCTAGTAAGTTGCAGTCTGGCTTCAGAGTCTGCTGTCTCTCAGATACAGGATGTGGACTGGGAGGGCCTTAGAGGTCATCTGGTTTAGGGGTTACAAATTCAAAAGCTCCATGCAGAGAGCATGAAAGAGCAAAGCAGCTTCACGTAAGAGAATTAGGAATGCTGGGGGTAATGTACAAGGATTTTAAAGAATGACATAAAAATGCTTTGTTGGCCTCTTCTAGACATCTGGGGACGTGGGTGCAGCCTCCTGGCCACCAGATTGCAACCTCTGATTTAGTTCACCCCCTTTCTTTTAGAGAGAAGGAAACCGAAACACAAAGAGCTGAGGCAAATTGTCCCTGGGTGGCACAGGAGACTTGGGTGCTGGCGCCAGACCTTCTTCCATCACCTACCCCCTGGGGTTGTTAGTTCTGTGGGGGCTGAGGCCAAGCCTTAATTACCTTTGGGGCTGAACACAGAAGAGTCATTTACTAAATGCTAACTGAATTGAAGTGATACTAAAATTAAAAAAGAGGTGTGTGGAAGGGTGGAGAGAAGGCTGAAGCTCTGGGGCAAGTAGGGCACAGAGGCAGCTGACTTCAGCCCCTGGAAGTATTGTTCAGAGTGGAGGCTGGAGGGTGGCTCTGAGACCAGCACCGGTGCTTGGATGCATGTGGTTGGTGGAGGGGACGTTTGAGCATCGGTCAGAAGATGTACATTCTTGTCCCAGCTCTACTCCTATGACCTTGGGCAGTTACTTCTTGAATCTTTAGTTGCATCACTTGTAAATTGGAGCTTAGACCACTTGCCCTCCCTCGTCATGAGAGTGTTGGAAAGCAGATAGGGTAACATGCGTAAAAGAGCTTCATAAACTGTAAGGTGCTGTCCACATTATAACCTGTTACTGCTATTACTGGCCCTCCCGTGGTGGAGAGCTTGTGAGAACAGGCGCATGAGTGTGTGTGTGCATGTGTCCTCCTGGAAAAGGCTGTGTCCTTGAAAGAAGGGCATCCTTCTTTCAAGCCTTCCCATAATTACATGGTGGCTTACACAGGTGTTGGTGCTAAGCTCGCTAAGCAACCAGTAGTTACCGAAGGAGAAAAAGCGCTTGAACAACAAATGGGTGCCCAGTTCTGCTGTCCAGGGGCCTCTTCATGAACTGTTAATTTCATCTGAAATGGGAAGCAAGAGGACTCGGTTGCACTCAGTTGAAACACACATAGCTGGGAGCTGTGCAGGGACTGTGGTATGGGGACTTTACCCCATCTCTGTGTGTGGTGGGTAATAATTGAAGTGACCATATAATATATCGTCTAAACTAGGACACTTCTGAAAATGAAAGAAGGTGGTATTAGTAATTATACTGGGAAAATAGACATAAGCGGGGACCTCCCCAGGCTGGGATGCATTGCCACTCTAGGAATAATGCTGGGCCATCTCAGTCCAGTTTCTGTGATTCATGACTAATGAAGAGTTTATACAAATGTGAGTTATGAATAACATTATAAATGAGTCTGGGGCTTCCCTGGTGGTGCAGTGGTTTAGAATTCGCCTGCCAGTGCCTGCAGTTTGAGCACCGGTCCGGGAAGATCCCACATGCCGTGGAGCAACTAGGCCCGTGCCCCACAACTACTGAGCCTGCACTCTAGAGCCCGTGAGCCACAACTACTGAGCCTGTGCTCTAGAGCCCACGAGCCACAACTACTGAGCCCATGTGCCACAACTACTGAAGCCCACATACCTAGAGCCCGTGCTCCGCAAAAAGAGAAGCCACCACAGTGAGAAGGCTGTGCACTGCAACGAAGAGTAGCCCCCGCTTGCTGCAACAAGAGAAAGCCCGTGCGCAGCAGCGAAGACCCAACGCAGCCAAAAATAAACAAACGAATAAATAAATTAATTTAAAAAAAACCAAAAAAATAGATGAGTCTGGAACATAGCAACCTAAGGGATGAATTTATAATAGAATTTCTAAGCTCAGGGGAAGAGACATTATTGAAGAAATTGGTCTCTTTTGGGGCCCTCAACTCACATCACATAGGCATTTACCCATGCCTTGAGGTGCAGTGGATTATGGAGGCAGAAATATCCAAGTCTGAATCTGTTCTTTTTCTAATTGTATGACCTTGGGCAAGATTTTCAACTTCTCTTTGGGTTCCTCATCTGTATAATGGCGAACTGATACCTATGATTGATGACTCTGGTGGTGATTGTGTGAGAGAATATCCACAGAACACTTAGTATGATGTCTCATATACTCTCAAAATATTAGTCGTTGCTTTCTCCTTTGTTCTTCTCCCAGGATCATTGGGTTAGGAAATGGGTAGTTGGTATAGATGACCCTAATGGAATTCTCTGTGTAGATGGTTGCTCCCTTATAGCTGTGGCCTCTGTAGTCATCAGATAAAGACCTATTGGGAATCTTACTCCAAGATACTCAGAACAGAGAACTTGGAGTTAAAGGAAAGAAGGTGAAGAACCAAGAAATTAAACAGAAAGTTTCATATTTTTTATTTTTTTCTGTCAGTTTCATTCCATCCATCCATCCATCCATCCATCCAGCATTTGTTGAATACTTGAGATGTACAAGTTGATGTGAAGAAGACACAAAGACATCCAAGGAACTTACACACTAGCTGATTTAATGGGAACTAGCCTTTGAAGGAGCTTTTAATTGTAAGATGACTGAGCCCAATGGTGTTGGGACTTAGTGGGGGTATGTATCAGTCAGGACCCTTTTAGGTGTACAAATCCAACATAAATTTACAAAAGCCCTAGTGAAAATTTATTGCCTCGTGTAGCTGGGAAGCCCAGCCCTGGATACAGAGGTTTGGATAATGATTTTACCCTCCCTCTCAGGCCACTGACAAATCTCGGGCAGACCACCCATGCCTTTGTAGCATCTACACTCTGGTTCTCTGGTATCCCTGTTTAGTTGGGAAGGGGAGAGCATTTTCAGCCTTCAGAGGTCATTTGGTTACCAGTCAGCAGTTATTTGCTCCCAGTTCCAGGGATGAGTCAGAATGATGGACCAGAGGTAAGTGTGGTTCACGAGTGCCTTTTGTGTGGAAGTTTGGGCAGGTATGTGAGCCCAGGCCTATCATGCCAGTGGTGTTAAATTCTTGAGCAGATTAGACTATACATTTTATGATGGCAATTTATCTTCCAGAGCTGAAAATGGAAATGCCTAGGATTAAGTCCAGTATGGAAGGTTCTGAATGGGTTGGCTGATGCAAGCTGTTAACCTGATGTGATAAGACCAGAATTGAGATAATTGTATCTGGAAGACTTTTTTTTTTTTTTTTTTTAAAGGAAAGATCAGATGAGCAAATAAGCTCTTCACGACTGACCCCAGACCACTTTTTTTTTTTTCTATAAAAAATTTGTTACAAATTGACCCAGCTAGTCTCTTGACCATCCCCTAAATATAGTTGTGTTTTCCTGTGCTTACCTCATTTCTGAGCCAACTTACTAGGAAAATCCCTTTTAGATTATTTCTTACCTGGTTCCAATTCAGTGATTATTGCAAAGCCTTTCAAAATATCCACAGCTACAACTCTTTGCTTTGATCTTCATGGCATACTGCTTAAACTAGTCTAGCCACAATAATTTATTGCGTAGTGTGGTTTTCTTTCATTATTATTGCTATTTTTAAAAATCCCAACTTGACTGTAAACTCCTTGATGGTAGGATACAGCCATATAATGCTCTGTATTTGCCATCACCTTGGTAAATACTTGATTTCATATTTTAAATAGTGTGCGGGTAGACTTTTGGGCGAGACTGCAGATGGAACCCATGAATCTTTAGTTTCCCCCTGAAGCCCCATGAAAGAGAGCAAAAACATTTTTAAAAGCATAAACTCATAGGATATGGAGATTACAAGAGTAGAGGCACCAGCAAAAGATTTTAAAAATTTGTGGTTAAAATATACACAACGGAAAAATTACCATGTAAATAATTTTACAGTGTACAATTTAGTGGCGTTTAGTACATTCACAGTGTTGTACAACCACCAGCTCTGTCTGGCTCCAGAATATTTTCATCAGCCCCAAAGAAAACCCCCTGCCCGTTAAGCATCACATACTATTTTCCCTTTCCCCAGCCTCTGGCAACCACTAATTTGATTTGTCTCTGTGAAATATCTGTTCTGGATATTTTACGTAAATGGAGTCATAAAATATGTGACCTTTTGTGTCGAGCTTCTTTCACTCAGAATAATGTTTTTAAGGTTCATCCACATTGCAACATGTCAGTACTTCATTCCTTTTTGTGACTGAATAATATTTCATTCTTTGAATATACCACATTTTGTGTGTCCATTTATCAGATGATGGATATTTGGGTTGTTTCTAAATTTTAGCTATCATGAATAATGCCACTATGCACTTTCTTGTACACATTTTTGTCTGAACACTTGTTTTCAATTTTTTGGATGCATACCTAGGAATAGAATTGAGGGAGGGGTCATATGGTAATGCTGTGTTTAATTTATTGAAGAAACGTCAAACTATTTGATGTGTCATTTTACATTCTCCCCAGCAATGTATGAGTATTCTAATTTCTCCACATCCTCACTAACCCTTGGTATTTATATAGATTAAAAAAAAAGAAATTACAGCTGTCCTAGTGGATGTGAGATGGTATCTCATTGTGGTTTTGATTTACATTTCCCTGATGACAAATGGTGTCGAGCATCTTTTCACGTGAACAATAGCTTTTTGCAAGCTGGAAGGTAGATGAGGAAAATTGGACCCTAAACCAGTAGGAGGGAAAGCTGAGAACGAATCTGATTCATACTACATAATTCCCTCAAAGCCGGGAAGTTGGTGGCAAGTCCCTTTGGAAGTTGTTAAGACCTCAGGTGCCCTCTCCCACTCCATATAGCCTGGTGACTATTCTTCCTCCACTGTGGAAAAAGGCTGGAGCTTTCTGAATTGGGGAGAGTAAACCAGAGGATCTCTGGATGTGAAGATACCAGACACTGCTGAGGGTAGGGATTCACTATAGACACCAGGTAACTGAACATATTAATCTTGCATGTTAATTAAACATGCATGTAGTCTGTTTGGAGACACTCCTAACCCCCACCCAGCACTCTTCACGTACTTGGCTCCTAGGACTGTGGTAGTAAGGCCTTTACCTTGAAGTGGGGCTTGGGGAGAGACAGACCAGCCCAAGAAAATATCTTAAAGTACTTCCCCTGAAAGTTGCTCAAGTAAATGGACAAGCCAGATCACCCTATAGTGAAGCTCCAGATGACAAGCCTCTCTCATTTTCAGAGATTCCAGTCAGTTTTTAGTTCTCCATTCTTAATTATGGACAGAAATCTAAGGATTGCCTGGTATCTGTGAGAAGCCTCTAACATGAAAGAGGTTAGAACAAACAAGAAAGAAAGAAACTTGGAGCAATCAGGGACTATGCTGAGAAAAGAAAGCTTAACAGAAAAATCCTGTTACTGTCCTTAGAGAAAAGGAGATAATGTAGTCCTGAAATAAAAACAGAATATCGTGCAAGCAATATGCAGAAAATAAGAAAAGAGGTCTTGAGAATTAAAAACATGGAACAGAAATGAAAAATCTATAGAAGATAATTTTCCTAGAAAATGGAGTAAGAAAAGGCAAAGAGATGAAAATAGGAGAGGAAAAAAATGAAAGGAAGAGACATAAGAGGCCCAATGTCCACAAAATTGCAGCTCCAGAGAAAAAGGAAGAGAAGAGAATAATTTCAAGAAAATTTCCCAGAACTGAAGAACATACGGTTCCATTACTAAGAGTACACCAAGTGCCCACGATATAACGGGCTCAAAACAGTACGTATGAATGCAAAACTTCAGAATTCTAGGCACTGGAAAAATGTGTCACACATAGAGTCATGACTCAGAAGGGTTTCAGACTTTGAAACAACAACACTGGGGACTAGGGCATAATACAGCAGGGCCTTCAAAATTCTAATAGGAAATGATATTTAACCAGGAGTTTATCATCAGCCAGACAAGACTGAGGGTAGATGAATCAGGTATGGAATATCTCAAACATTTCACCATCCTAGGAAACTATTGGAAGAGGTGTTCCATCCAAACAGGAGACTAAACAAGAAAGAGGAAGATGTTGCCGATGAGAGGGGAAGGGCATCTCTAGGGTGATCAAAACAAGGAAGATCTCAGGAGGGCAGCTGTGCACCAGGCTTGGAGGACCATTGGCCTAGGGTGGTCAGGAGAGAGAACTTCCTGGGAGATTTCCCAAGGATGAAGGATATGCTCTAATAGCTGATGCATCTGGACACTTTGAGAGGAAGCCTTAAAAATTGGCTGGAATTTGGTATCAGACTATTATTGGTAGACAATTGTTAGCTCCTGGGAAAACAAAAAAAATGTGCAGGAAAACAAGAAATGTTATGGTATGAGGAATATAATTATGAACACAAAATATGGTCTAACTCAAATTACAATATGACTATACTGGAAAATGAAGGTAGATAGAAAGGGTGATAATGCCTGAAACTGAAAAATCAAGAAATAATATTTGTTGGTAAATTAAAAACATGGAGAAAAGTACCAAAAATATCTTACACATTTTATTTATTTAAAAATTTCTACAACGATCATGTGCTGCTTTTGTAACTTGAAAAAAATTGAAAACATACTAATTGATGAGAATGATGGATGGGAATTCTTGGTGAGTCTCCATGGAGCAATGCTCTATTTGTGACTCTCCCAAGGGAGGAGTTAATTGCATCACAGAATTGCAGGAATTCAAAGATAGAAATGCAGAGAGCACCTTGGGTCAGTTGACAAGTGACAGGACGCCTGTGAGTTCTTCCCAGAACGAAGGGACCTGCATTTTACCCCCTTCCCGCTGCTGACCTCAGGGTTGACTCATCCCTGATGTTTCCTGGCTGTGAAAGGCATCCCCCCCATTCCTCACCCCAGGATGCTGTGCCAAGCTGTGTGTATTTAGCTCCTTTAGAATCTAGCCTCATAAATCAGCTTGCCCCACTCTTTCACTGTGGGAACAGCTTTTCTCTGCCTTCCCTCCCACTCGACCCTTGGTTTCAGGTAATGGCGCACTGACACTGGGAAAGAACATGGGGCTATATGCAACCAAGAGCAAATATTCCTTTCCTAAGCAGAAACTGAAGACAGCCTTAATTGAACCATTGGTTGTGGCAGTTTGGCCATTTGGATTGAATTGGGTTGATTCAGTTCCATCTCTATGGGTTTTTGGTAATAGATGGTTCAATATTAGCAACCTCAACGAGAATACCTGTAATTTATGGAATGATAACTGTACTAGGCTGTGCTGCACATACCATCTCTAATCCTCCGCAGTTCTATAAGTGAAACATTGTCTCTGTTTCACATCTGAGAAGATCAAGGTTTAGCAAGATCCATTCTTGGATTGAACATACCTGCTGAGTGCCTGTGTATACCAGGCACTGTGCTGTCCCTGATTCCTGTAGAGCTGCGGTCCCTAACCTTTTTGGCACCAGGGACCAGTTTTGTGAGGACAGTTTTTCCGCGGACGGAGGGTGGGGTAGTGGGGGGACGGTTCAGGCGGTAATGTGAGCGGTGGGGAGCGGCAGATGGAGCTTCGCTCGCGGCTGCTCACCTCCTGCTGTGCGACCCCATTCCTAACAGGCTGCGGACCGATAGCGGTCTGCGGCCCTGGGGGTTGGGGACCCCTGCTGTAGAGGACAGGACGCTGACGAGCCCTGTCCTCAAAGAGCTCACCAGCAGGGTGAGCAGACAGGTCGACAGGCAGCTGTGATGCAGTGTGCTAAGTGCTAAGGTGGGAGTGGTACAGAGGCCTGTGGGTGTAACAAAGGGGCCAGTTAACACTGTCAGAGGGTCAGGGAAAACTTGCTGGACAGTCGAGTTTTGTGGCGTTACCTTGAAAAAAGGGGAAAGACAGTGGGGCAGAGGGAACAGTGTGAGCAAAGGCCCTGGAAAAGAGAATATAGAGCTAATGTTCTTCCTCCTTTTATAGACTCGTGATGAGCATGGCCTTAGAAAGGGTCAGCAAAGCATGTGTGTGTAAACACACCTGAGGGTCTTGAAAGTCAGACCCTTCCCACCCCCAGAGGTCTCTTCCCACCCTTCTTTGCTCTGTAGTGCAAGTTGAGTGACTGACCCAAGAATAAATGATGATTGCTGGTTTGTTTTGTACAAAGCCTGGTTCTAAACACTGCAGGGACTAAAGATGAGAAGGTGTTATAACTCATCTCCATCTGGCTCTAAAGCCAGCATTCATCACCTCCTTGTTGCATTGTCTTGTTCTCTGACAGATAGGTCCAAGCACCTAGCATGTGGACGACTTTTCTTTTTTCAGTTACATTATATCTTTTTCTTCTTTTTCTCTTTTGACCCTCCTTCACCCATTTCTCCTACCTGCTGCTTCTGGCAACCACTAATCTGTTTTCTGTATCTGTAAGCTTTTGTGTGTGTGGGTTTGTTTGTTTTAAGATTCCACATGTAAGAGAGATCATCCGGTATTTGTCTTTCTCTCACATAATGGACTTAACGTAATACCCTCAAGGTCCGTCCATGTTGGTGCGAAAGGCAAGATTTCATTTTTAAAAATTGTATATATATATATATACACACATACACACACACCACAATTTCTTCATGCATTCATCTGCTGATGGACACTTAGGTTGTTTCCATTTCTTGGCTATTGTAAATAATGCTGCCGTGAACATGGGAGTGCAGATATCTTTTCAAGTTAGTATTTTTGTTTTCTTCATGTAAATACTCAGAAGTGGATTTGCTGTGTGGTGTGGTAGTTCTATTTTTGATTTTTTGAGGAACCTCCATACTGTTAGCCGAAGTGGCTACACCAGTTTACATTCCCACCAACCACGCATGAGGGCCCCCTTTTCTCTGCTTCCTCGCCGAGCCTTATTTGTTGTCCTTTTGATAATAGCCATTCTGACAGGTGTGAGGTGATATCTCATTGTGGTTTTGATTTGAATTTCCCTGATGACGAGTGACGCTGAGCATCTCTTCACGTGCTGATTGTCCATCTGTATGTCTTCTTTGGAAAAATGTCTACTCAGATATTTTGCCCATTTAAAAATCATATTATTTGTGTTTTTGCTATTGCATTGTATGACTTCTTTCTATATTTTGAACATGAGCCCCTTATCAGATGTGATCTGCAAGTACTTTATCTCATTCACTACATTGCCCTTTCATTTTGTTGATTTCCTTTTCTGTGCTAAAGGTTTTTAGTTTGATATAGTCCCCCTTGTTTATTTTTGCTTTTGTTGCTTTTGATGTCACAATCAAAAAATCATCGACAAGACCTGGAAAAGAGAAGATAGAGCTAATGTTCTTCCTCCTTTCATAGACTCGTGGTGAGCATGGCCTTAGAAAGGCTCAGCAAAGCGTGTGTGTGTAAATACACCTGAGGGTCCTACCACCCATGTTTTCTTCTAGGAGTTTTATGGCTTCAGGTCTTAGGTTCAAGTCTTTAATCCATTTTGAGTTAGTTTTTGTGTATGGTGTAAGATAGCGGTCCCATTTCATTCTTTTGCATGTGGCTATCCTGTTTTTCCAGTGCCATTTATTGGAGAGACTGTCCTTTCTGCATTGTACATTCTTGGCTGATTTGTAAATAAATTGACCATATATGTGTGGGTTTATTTCTGGGCTCTCTGTTTCGTTTCATTGATCTCTGTATCTGTTTTTATTTCAATACTGTACTGTTTAATTATATAACAATTGCTTTGTGATATAGTTTGAGATCAGGGACTGTGATATCTCCAGCTTTGTTGTTCTTTCTCAAGATTGCTTTGGCTGTTCAGGGTCTTTTGTGGTTCTATACAAATTTTAGTATTATTCTATCTTTTGTGAAAAATTTCATTGGAATTTTGATAGGATTGCATTGAATCTGTAGATTCCTTTGGGTAGTGTGGCTATTATAACAAAATGGATTCTGCCAATCTATGAACATGGAATATCTTCACTTATTTGTGTCTTCTTCAATTTCTTTCATTAATATCTTTTTCTTAAAAAATTTTTGTCTGCGTTGGGTCTTCGTTGCTGCGCGCACAGGCTTTCTCTAGTTGCGGCGAGCGGGGGCTACTCTTCATTGCAGTGTGCGTGCTTCTCATTTTGGTGGCTTCTCTTGTCGTGGAGCACGGGCTCTAGGTGTGCGGGCTTCAGAAGTTGTGGCATACGGACTCAGTAGTTGTGGCTCGCGGACTCTAGAGCACAGGCTCAGTAGTTGTGGCGCAAGGGCTTAGTTGCTCCGTGGCACGTGGGATCTTCCCGGACCAGGGATTGAACCCGTGTCCGCTGCATTGGCAGGCAGATTCTTAACCACTGTGCTACCAGGGAAATCCATCTTTCATTAATGTCTTAATAGTTTTCAGTATATAGGTGTTTCACCTCCTTTGTTAAATTTATTCCTAGATACCTTATTATTTTTGATGCAGTTGTAAATGGGATTGTTTTCTTAATTTCGTTTTCATTTTCATAGTTTGTTATTAGTGTTTAGAAATGCCACACATTTCTGTACACTGATTTTTGTGTCCCGCAACTTTACTGAATTCATTTATTAATTGTAATAGCTTTTTGGTGGAGTATTTTGGGTTTTCTAGTATCATGTCATCTGCAAATAGTGACAGTTTTACTGCTTCTTTGCCAGTTTGGATGCCTTTTATTCCTTTTTCTTGCCTAACTGCTTTGGCTAGAACTTCTAATAACTAGGTTGAATAAAACTGGCGATAGTGGGCATCCTTGACTTGTTCCTGACCTTAGAGGAAAAGCTTTGATCTTTTCACCATTATGATGTTAGTTGTGGGTTTGTTGTATATGGCTTTTAGTATGTTGAGGTACATTCCCTTTATATCCACCTTGTTGAGAGTTTTTATTATGAAGGGATGTTGAATTTTGTCAAATGCTTTTTTTAAAAAATAAATTTATTTATTTTATTTATTTATTTTTGGCTGTGTTGGGTCTTCGGTGCTGCGTGTGGGCTTTCTCTAGTTGTGGCAAGTGGGGGCTACTCTTCATTGCGGTGTCCGGGCTTCTTATTGTGGTGGCTTTTCTTGTTGCTCAGCATGGGCTCTAAATGCGCAAGCTTCAGTAGTTGTGGCACACAGGCTCAGTAGTTGTGGCACATGGGCTTAGTTGCTCTGCGGCATGTGGGATCTTCCCAGACCGGGGCTCGAACCCGTGTCCCCTGCATTGGCAGGTGGATTCTTAACCATGGCATCACCAGGGAAGCCCTTGTCAAATGCTTTTTCTGCATCTATTGAGATGATCAAATGGTTTTTATCCTTCATTTTGTTAATGTGACATATCGTTAATTTGCAGATATTGAGTCATCCTTGCATTCCTGGAATAAGTCCTACATGATCATGGTATATAGTCTCTTTAATGTATTGTTGAATTCAGTTTACTAATATTTTGTGGCAGATTTTTGCATCTATGTTCATCAGGAATATTGGCTTGTAATTTTCTCGGGTGTCCTTGTCTGGTTTTGGTATGATTTTGGCATAATGCTGGCCTCATAAAATGAGTTGGGAACAGTTCCCTCCTTAAAGTTTTTGGAAAAGTTTGAGAAGGATTGGTATTAATTTTTTGAATGTTTGGTAGGATTCATCAGTGAAGCCCTCTGGTCTTGGACTTTCGTTTGTTGGGACGTTTTTGATTACTGATTCAGTCTCCTTACTAGTAATCAGTCTTTTTGAATCTTCCATTTCACCATGGTTCAGTCTTGGTAGGTTGTACATTCCTAGGAATTTATCCATTTCTTCTTGGTTGTTCAATTTGTTGGCATGTAATTGTTCAAAGTAGTCTCTTAGAGTTCTTTTTATTTGTGTGATATCAGTTGTAATGTCTTCCCTTTAATTTCTAGTTTTGAGTTCTCACTTTTTCTTGGTGAGTCTAAAGGCTTGTTAATTTTGTTGATCTTATCAAAGAAATAGTTCTTAGTTTCATTGAAATTCCGTATTGTCATTTTATTCCCTACTTCATTTATTTCTGCTCTTTACTTTTTCTTCCTTCTGCTGACTTTAGGCTTTGTTTATTCTTCTTTTTCTAGTTCTTTGACGTGTAAAATGAGGTTGTTTATTTAGACTTATTTCTTGACGTATAGTCATTTATTACTATGAACTTTCCTCTTAGAACTCCTTTTGCCGCATCCCACAAATTTTGATATGTTATATTTCCATTTTGTTTGTCTCAGTGTATTTTTTGATTTCTCTTTTGATTTCTTCTTTGACCCATTAGTTGTTCAGTAGCATGTTGTATAATGTCCACATATTTGTGAATTTTCCAGTTTTCTTTGTGTAATTTCTAGTTTCATAGCTCTGTGGTCAGAAAAAATGCTTGCTATGATTTCAGTCCTCCTAAATTAATTAAGACTTGTTTTTTTGGCCTAATAGATGACCTATCCTGGAAAATGTTCCATGAGCACTTTAGAAGAATGTGTAGTCTGTTGTTTTTGGGTGGAATGTTCTGAATATAACTCTTAAGTTCATCTGATCTGACATGTTGTTTAAGGCCAATGTTTCTTTGCTGATTTTCCTGTCTGGATGATCTATCCATTGATGTAAGTGGGGTATTAAAGTTCCTACTATTATTGTATTGCTGTCTATTTCTCACTCGAGGTCTGTTAATATTTACTTTATATATTAAGGTGCTCCTGTGTCGGGTGCATAAATGTTTACAAATGTTACATCCTCTTGTTGGATTGAGCCCTTTATCATTATGTACCCTTTATTGTTATGTAACACCCATCTTTATTTCTTATTACAGTATTTGTTTTAAAGTTTATTTTGTTTGATGGAAGTGTAGGTACTCCAGCTTTCTTTTGGTTTCCATTTGCATGGGATAGGTTTTTCCATGTTTCACTTTTAGTCTGTGTGTCCTTATATCTGAAGTGAGTCTCATGTAGGCAGCATATAGATGGTTCTTGTTTTTTTAGAACTATTCATCTTCTTTCAGTTGAAGCACTTAGTCCATTTACACTTAATAATAGGTATGTAGTTATTGCCATTTTGTTAATTGTTTTCTGGCTTTTTTTTTTTTAAACATCTTTATTGAAGTATAATTGCTTTACAGTGGTGTGTTAGTTTCTGCTTTATAACAAAGTGAATCAGTTATACATATACATATGTTCCCATATCTCTTCCCTCTTGCATCTCCCTCCCTCCCACCCTCCCTATCCCACCCCTCTAGGTGGTCACAAAGCACCGAGCTGATCTCCCTGTGCTGTGCGGCTGCTTCCCACTAGCTAGCTATTTTACATTTGGTAGTGTATATATGTCCATGACACTCTCTCACCCTGTCACATCTCACCCCTTCCCCTCCCCATATCCTCAAGTCCATTCTCTAGTAGGTCTGTGTCTTTATTCCCATCTTGCCACTAGGTTCTTCATGACCTTTTTTTTTTCCCCTTAGATTCCATATATATGTGTTAGCATACTGTATTTGTTTTTCTCTTTCTGACTTACTTCACTCTGTATGACAGACTCTAACTCCATCCACCTCATTACAAATACCTCCATTTCATTTCTTTTTATGGCTGAGTAATATTCCATTGTATATATGTGCCACATCTTCTTTATCCATTCATCCGATGATGGACACTCAGGTTGCTTCCATGTCCTGGCTATTGTAAATAGAGCTGCAATGAACATTTTGGTACATGACTCTTTTTGAATTATGGTTTTCTCAGGGTATATTCTGGCTGTTTTTGTAGTTTCTTTCTTGCTCACTTCCTTTGTTGTTTGACTTTCTTTAGTAGTGTGCTTATATTCCTTTCTCTTCATCTTTTGTGTATTTATTATAGGTTGTTGCTTTGTGGTTATCATGAGGCTTACATATTGTAACAACTTATGTCTATAACAGTCTATTTTAAGTTGATAACAACTTAAGTTTGATCCCATTCTAAAGCTCAACTTTTTACTCCCCCTTCCTACATTTTAGGCTTTTAACCCCACAGTCTACATTTTTTATCTTGTCTATGCCTTACCTAATTATTGTAATCAGTTATTTTTGCTACTTTGGTCTCTTAAGCTTCATATTAGATTTATAAGTAATTGATCTACTACATTTACTCTGTATTTATCTTTCCAGTGAGATGTATTTTTTCATATGTTGTTACTGATTAACTCCCTTTCTTTTTAGCTTAATATATTTCTTTTTTTTTAAACTATTATTTATTTAGTTTTTACATTTTTTGTTGTGCTGGGTCTTTGTCGCTGCACATGGGTTTTCTCAAGTTGCGACAAGCGGGGGCTACTCTTCGTTGTGGTGCGTGGGCTTCTCATTGCGGGGGCTTCTCTTGTTGCAGAGCACACGCTCTAGGTGTGTGGGCTTCAGTAGTTGTGGCTCGCGAGCTCTAGAGTGCAGGCTCAGTAGTTGAGGCGCATGGGCTTAGTTGCTCTGCAGCATGTGAGGTCTTCCCGGACCAGGGCTCAAACCCGTGTCCCCTGCGTTGGCAGGTGGATTCCCAACCACTGCACCACCAGGGAAGTCCCTCTTTTTAGCTTAAAGAAGTCCCGTTAACATTTCTTATGAGATCGCTTTAGTGGTGATGGTGTCCTTGAGCTTTGGCTTGTCTGGAAAACTCTTTATCTCTCCTTCAATTCTGAATGATAACTTTCCTGGGTAGGGTATTCTTGGTTGGAAGATTTTTTTTCTGTTGGCACTTTGAATATATCATGGCACTCCCTTCTGGCCTGCAGAGTTTCTGCTGAAAAATTTGCTAAGAGCTTTATGGGGGTTCCCTTGCATGTAACAAGTTGTTTTTCTCTTGCTGATTTTAATAATCTCTTTTTCTTTAACTTTTGACATTTTAATTTTAATGTGTCTTGGTGTGGGTCTCTTTGGGTTCATGTTTTTTGGAACTCTCTGGGCTTCCTGGATCTGGACGTCTGTTTCCTTCCCCAGGTCAGGGAAGTTTTTTTTGTTTTTGTTTTTAATTGAATTCTAGTTGATTTACAATGTTGTGCCAATCTCTGCTGTACAACAGAGTGACTCAGTTTTACACATATGTACGTTCTTTTTAAAATATTCTTTTCCGTTATGGTTTATTCCAGGAGATTGGATATAGTACCCTGTGCTATACAGTAGGACTTGGTGTTTATGCATTCTAAATGTAATAGTTTGCATCTACCAACCCTAAATTCCTAGTCCATCCCTCTCCCTCCCCTACTCCCCCTTGGCAACCACAAGTCTGTTCTCTATATCTGTGAGTCTGTTTCTTTTTTGTAGATAGGTTCATTTGTGACATGTTTTAGATTCCACATATAAGTGGTATCATATAGTATTTGTCTTTCTCTTTCTGACTTACTTCACTTAGTATGATAATCCCTAGTTGCATCCATATTGCTGCAAATGACATTATTTCATTCTTTTTTAAGGCTGAGTAGTATTCCATTGTATATATGTACCACTTCTTCTTTATCCATTCCTCTGTCGATGGACATTTAGGTTGTTTCCATGTCTTGGCTATTGTGAATAGTGCTGCTATGAGCATAGGGGTGCATGTATCTTTTTTAATTATAGTTTTGTCCGGGTATATGCCCAGGAGTGGGATTGCTGGATCATATGGTAATTCTATTTTTAGTTTTCTAAGGAAACTCTGTACTGTTTTCCATAGTGGCTGCACCAACTTGCATTCCCACCAATAGTGTAGGAGGGTTTCCTTTTCTCCACACCCTCTCCAGCATTTGTTATTTGTAGACTTTTTAATGATGGCCATTCTGAGTAGGCAGGGAAGTTTTTAGCCATTATTTCTTCAAATAAGATTTCTGCTCTTTTTTTTTCTTTTCCTTTTAAGACCCCTATAATGCAGATATTGTCCAGTTAGTCCCTTGAGGTATCTTCATTTTTTTTCATTCTTTTTTTCTTTTTGCTTCCCTGATTGGATGAGTTCCACTGCCATGTCTTTGAGTTGACTGGTCCTTTCTTTTGCTTCATATGGTCTGTTGTTGAACCCCTCTAGTGTATTTTTTTCAGTTCAGTTGTATGCCTCAGCTCTATGACTTTTGTCCTTTCTTATAGTTTCCATCTCTTTGTTGAAGTTCTCATGTGCTCATCCATTCTTCTCTCAAGTTTGGTGAGTCCACTGGAACACTCTCTGGGAATGGAGACTGGTGGGCACCATCTTCATGATCTCCATTTGCCATGCTCCAGAGCACAGTATCTCCTGGAAGCTTTTACACATGTCTGGTGCCCCAGGTTTTGTGGATGCTATCCCGGAGATGCCTCTTGACTGCCTGACTCTGGAGATGAGGGTAGCCTACATTCCTGGTCCCTTGGGACTATAATTAATAATTGGTGTCACCCAGAAAGGAGTGCATACCCCCGTCTGATGCCCGAATTTCTGTGGCTTCTGCCAGGGGACACCTCTGCGTTACTTGGCTCTGGTGGCTAGTGGGGCTTACACACTCGTGGGTCCCACAAGACTGTAACCAACAGAGAAAGAGTTCTTAAACAGCTACCACCCCCAGGGCACATCTAGAGGCAACAGACCAAGGAGCTGTGTCTTTCTGTGAATGAGACCTATTAGATAATCATCATGGCTGTGCCCTAAGGGGAAGGCTTCTAACTGAACCTGCATCTAGTGGCTGACTGTAATCCTTTCCAGCGACCACAGAGGGTGAGCACTATCTTTGTGTTCTTCATCTGTCACGTTCCAGAGTACCAGTGTCTCTTGGAGTGGAGCTTTGCACACGTCTGGTATGCTGATTTTTACATCTGCTGCCCTGGTTTTTTTGTGGCTGCCACCCAAGGGATGCCCCTTGATCGTCTGGCTCTGGTGGCCAGGGCTGGGGCCTGCACTCCTGCGTCCTGTGGGGCTGTAGCAATTGGAGGGATGGTTCTTGGCAGGCTCCCATACCCAGGGCACTGAACAGACAGTGGACTGAGGCACACCCCCCCAGTCTTTCTGTGAAGGAGGCCACTTTGTTCTGGTGCTTTGGACTCAGATGCAGGCTTCAGGTTTGGCACACATTTAATGGCCTGTAGAGGTCTTTTCAAGGAACTTAGGCTGTGGATGCCATCTTGGCCCTCTCCCTCTCCCTCGCTCCAGCTCACTAGTATCTCCCAGAAAAGAGCTTATACACTTGTCTGGAGCCCCAGTCTCTGTGACTGCCACTCAGGGAACACTGCCGTTCTGCCTGGCTCTGGGGGCCAGCATGGCTTATGCTTGTGGTACCACAGGACAGTATAAATTTGCATACTTTAAAAAGCTGCTGCCTGAGGGTCTTGCTTGAAGTCAGACTGAATCTAGGTGCTGAGATCTTCCCCTCAGGGGCACTGACAGGTCTTGGCACATTCTCACCTACTGAGAGTATTAAAAATATAATAGGATGCTTGGACAAGCACAGAGGTTTGAAAGAAAACAGAGAGCTGGGGCAGGGTTGAACAACAAGGTTCACCTCCTACATGAGGCCTCTCTAAGACTTGAAGAGGTGGTTCTACAATCTACTGTATAGAAACCAACACAGCCAAACAAATTAAGAAACAGAAGAATGTGTTCCAAATGAAAGAATAAGATAAAACCTCAGAAGAACCTTAATGAAATAGAAGTAATTTATCTGATACAGAGTTCAAAGTAATGAGCATGTGCTCAGCTTTAATAAAGGTACAGGAGAAATGGGACATGTATTCACTGCCCTCAAGGATATTCCAGTCCAGCTGGGGTGACAGGCACTGGCCCTTATATATATAAAAAAAAAATTGGTCAGTGAACAGCACAAGGCAGTATTTAAATTTTTTTTGTAAAAAGGAAATGAATGTCACTTTTCATGACCTCTTGGAATTTCATTCACACCGTTGCTATCTTCATTATATTCTGTAATATCTCATTTTGTTTGACCTCTTGCTAGAAATACAACTTTTAAGCCAGATCCCGAAGACCCTGGAGAAATGTGACAAAGGCATTCCTAATTGCCTGATTCCATAATGGCCCTAGAACCTCAGTTTCCTTTTTTTTTTTTTTTCCTGTGCTGAATACTGGAATTGTTGTCCTGGGCTTGCTGTCTTTGAACTTTTGGGACTCTTGAGTCCTCAGATGTAATTTTTGAGCCTGGATGTTGACATATTGAGAGCAGAGGAAGAAATTGGGGAGGGTACTCTTTCTGCCGTTGAGAGAGGCTAGTTTGTCAGAGTCAGGCTCTGTTGTCCAGGAGCTGTAGGTGGTCAGGTACACCAGGGAAAGGACTGATAGTGGCATGAATGAATAAGTCTGTATTCATTCATTTAAAAAATTTCTCATGGAAGACCTACTTTAATAATTCTCAGTATAGTCAGCGACAACCTACAGATTCACTTTGTTAGAAATACAGTTTTTAAGACTCTACCCCAGACCCAGTGGCTCTAAGTTCCTGGACTGAGAATCAGAAGTCTGTCTTTTTAATGAGCTCTGTGTTTGCTTCTGATGTGTACTCAAGTTGGAAAATTACTGGCTGGTTTTGTATGAAGCCTGGTTCTAAGCCCTGCAGGATTTAAAGAAGAGATGTACTTGCCCTCACGAGGCTCACACTGATGAGAAAGACCAACCTTAGCTAACTTTAAGACAGAACACACACTGTGTTTGTTGAGGGTGCCTTATTGACTAGAGGAAGAATCTATTTTATAGCAAGTAGAAAAGAAATGCATTTGGGTGGTTAATTTCAAAAAGCGTATCCTAGTGAGTGAGATTTTAGGGGAAGAGAAGCCACCTGCAGACTATAAAATGTTCTGCATCCTTTCAACTGTGAGGAGGGAAGGGTAACAAAGAACAGAGTGGGGGTTTGACTACATAAAAGTGAGTTTCAGGAAAGGCTGAGATGTTCATGGACCACTCATTTACCCTTCAGATGGGCTGCTTGTCCCTTTAATGAGGAAAAGTCACAAACAAAATTGACAGTGATTAGAAAAGGAGCAACCCATGTTTCATCTGGATCTACCTCAGGGAAAGGCCAGCAACAGAGTCCGGAAGGGTTTTGTGCAGCAGACAAAACACTGATATCATGGGTGGAAAATTTTGAGTTATTTACAAATGCGTTCCCCTGGGTTGGAGTAGGAGACTTCTGGGTACGCTCAAACTTACTGTTTCTCCCACTGACTGGGTGAAAGTTAGTATAAATAATAAATGAGGTCTTTGTACATCGATGTTTTCTTGGCTCTTCTATGTGAAGACATCACTTTCTGGAAAATCTTGGACTAGGGAACTTTGGAAACTTATCCTCTGCTGTCTCATGTGAGTCGGGTTGGGATCAGGACGGTTGCAGTGGTCAGGTGCTGAGCAAGCTCTCCTGCCCCTGCTGTCCCTAGGAGACTTGGGTCCACTCAGAGGCTGAGTGCAGAAAAAGAGTCAGCAGTTTTCCATGGGCACAGAAGAGTAACAATTACTTGCAACCGGAAGGGTTAGCTCCTTGTAGGAGGTGATAGATGGAGTGGACCGAAAGGTTCATTATGGAATAAAAAGACAAATGTTATAATGTACATGCCACATGTGCAACATAGTGTTAGGACCTGTTAGACTGCAGGTGACAGGAAACCCAACTCAGTTGGCTTCATCAATAAAGGAAGCGTATTGGCCAGGTGTCTGGGTAGGTTTCAGGGCAGGTTGATCCAGCGGCTCAGAAGATGTCCTCAAGAACTCATTTCAAGTCTTTCTCCTCTTGGCTATTCCTGGCATCGACACGCTGATCTTTTAGACACCATCACAGACCTGCTACACTTGTGGCTTAATTTAGGTCATTCACAGAGAACATGGTGTGTGAAGGCAAATATTTGAAGTGATTCTGGGGCTCAATTGTGAGGTGCTTGTAATATGTACCTCCGACTCTTTTGTTCAGTTCAGCAAATAACTTCGTCCACCTACTGGTACAAAGAGCTGTGCAAGGCAGTTAAGTGCACGTCACATTTGGTGGACACTACCCTCTGAGACTGCCTATCTTGTGGGGTAGTGAAAAGAGAAGTTAAGAAAAATTAGTGAAAAAGTTGTACCACCTCACTGGGTGTCCTTTAAGACTGTTTCCAGCCATCCTGACTTTGGAAGTTTTTATTTGCTTTCTCTGCAATGCTGTGGGTGTGTATTTGGCAGGGAGTTTCTGAGTTCGTGAGTCAACTTCAGAAGTAAGAATGGAAGACGACGGTAGTTTCTGATCTTTAGCTTTTAAGTCAAGGACTGCTTTCCAAAACGTGCGTTAGTCCTTGGCGGGCAAGCCAACTTTGAGCATCGTGTCTGGCCACATACGTAGCCCCAGAATAGCATCTGAGTTACGTTGTCTCTTGTATTTTTCCCCAACCCATGATTGGTGATGGACAGAAAATGCTCATAAAACCTTGATTCAAACCACAGAATGGCTGAATAATTCAAGCTTGACTTTTTTGAAGAATTTTGAATCCCAAAATAGGGCTCTTAAGGAAATGGACATGATGTTTTCTTTTTTCCTCCCCTTTTAAGCTTGATTAGGTGTACACTTCAGTAATGAGGGGGGGTCAGATTTGGGGGATGGTTTTTTTTTTTTTTTTTAGTAAGATCTTAAACTGTACATCAGGATTTCTTTTTATCTACAACTTGCATTAAAAACACACACAAACTCCAAGCCTAAAATAAATAAAAACCGTTACTTGGTGATATCTCTGTCCACCATGAAGGGACGTGGTTATGTTTACAGGAGACAAATGTTTTGTGACTATGTCTTAGAATCCTTCACTATTTTTGATGTCTGTTCTTGTTATCTTCCAAGTTAGAAATTCATTGTCATGAATTTGTTGTTGCTTTCTTTGGCCCATTCTTTGATGCCTTTTCCTTTTCAGGATTGTAGCACGAATGGAACATTCTCACAAAGATTTCACCTGAGTTTTTCTTCTCAGCATTGACACCCATCAGCAACCTGAAATACTCAGTGAGCCTTCTCTGTTCTGATTTCTGCCCTAGAATGACAGTTTAGATCCCTCTCTTTCCTTTCTTTTCTCTTGTTCTTTTTCACTCTAGTCCTCTTTTCACAAGGTGTAATGTCAGTAGTAGCTTAGAGATTTGTTATTCAAGTCATAGATCCCTCTGTGAAAGGTTAAAAACTCAAATTCAGATACTTTGTTCCTCTTTGATTTTCCCATCTTATTTTCTTTTCTGCTTCTCGTGTATTTTGGGGGAGAAGATGGGCTCACTAATGCAGTGACCCAGACGAAAGAACCCTAAGGTCATTTTGGAGGAACTTGATCCTCAAAGAGAACTTAATCGCTCAAGAGTTTTCAGAACGAAACCCTAGAAAAAATTAGGTGTGGTTTTAAAAAAAAATCAAGTAGGAGGCCGGTAAACATTTTGGATGAAGTTGAAGTAGACTCATATTTACACACTGGAACTGACTTCAGTCAGGTTCCTGGTGCCACCTCCCTTTGGAGGGACAAACATTGCTGGTGCTCCTGCGGTGAGGCAGCGTGGTAGAGTAGAAAGTGCGCCAGATGAGGGCTGTTCTGGTTCATCTGTTACTAATCTGACTCTAGGACTTTGAACAACACCTTGAATTACTCTATGCATCATGTAAAACAGGAGGTTGGTTGGATGATGATTTGGATTGGGTGATGCAAGGTAAACCTACCTCCTTACTGTCTGACTTGTTTGCTTGTCAGTTGGCTTCAGCTATGCAGTGCTCTCTTTGTCCCTCAGTCTCACTTGGCTTTGCTCATGTCAGTCTTACCATCTGAGATGCCTGCCCTGCTTGCTCAACATTGCCTTCTTTTAGGCTACCCAAATCTTAACCATCCTTACAGGGCCAGTTCAAATGACTTCAGGCCTTTCCTAGCTACTCAGCTCCTTAATGAGCTGTTTCTCCTCTGAATTTTCATTGTACTTGTCCATCCCATATTGCTCAGTAGAACTGTTTACTGGACCACTTGCTGTCCATTTGTTGCAGCGTTTTTGATCTGGAAGGGATTGTGTGTTCAAGCCTGGGGACCTTGGGACGGAAATGGTGTCCTCATCATGTCCCGCACTGCACCCAGTGTAAGCTGGGCAAATAATAGGTGTCCCACGGATTGTTGATTAAAGCCTAGAATTTGTAACGATTGTGAAAGCTCTGGTATTTCAGCTACCCATGTACGTTAGGTTCAAGTCGAGAACAAAAGGCAAGAAGGGAATTTTAAGCCCAAACTATCCAAGAGGTTACTTAACCACCATCACTCTCGGTGCCTATGAGTGTTCTCTTTCCTCCGTGTTCCTTTTTTTTTTTTTTTTTTTTTTAAAGGATGTGGTTACAATGAGGCCTCCAGCTTTGTCAGCCTGTTAACAGATAATGATGAGGCTTCTGTGTCCAAGAGGGGCCAGGACCCTGCCACTCAGTCTTCATCTCCCTTCCTGGAAGACCCTTGAGGCTTTTTGCTGCCCCCCACAGGGACTGCAGTACACACCGGGAAGGCCACCAGTCTGGCTGCGCTCTCTCACTTTACAGGTATAGAAACTAAGGTTCGGAGACTCAGAGAGGGGCAGTGGTTTGGCCGAGACCTCACAGTGCCACTGGAAGCCGCCTCTGGCTACACAGCTCCCCCCTACGCCATGCTTCTCGAGGAGTGGATGCTCAGACGCATTGAGTGAGTGAATGAAAGGAATAATTATGAAAGGTTCCATGATGTTCTAATAGACCTTACAGTTGTGCGTCAAAAAATGTAAGCAGTGCTGTTGTTTCTTGTGTAATCCTCAACCCTTCACTGTTCAAATCATCTGGGTAGGATGAAGAATGGCCAGAAGGGTCACTGGGTGCAAAGTTCAAATGTGTCTGATGGGCATTGAGTAGTTTTTCTTGGTATTGACCTGCAATTTCTAACTTTGTCTTCTAGGCCCTCGCCAGTGTGGGTCACATGAAAGGGTCCGTAGGTTTTCAGCAAGCCAGTATTAGGAAAAGTGTGGTGGGGACACTTTCTGTTTTGTTACCTAAGCTGGGATTTGATCTTCAGACCCTCAAGGTGAAAGGCTAATACCTTAATTTGTGTGTTTTATAAACATCCCCAGGACATGACCTTCTTCTAGCCTCATGTGATACATTCTGCAGGACTTAAAGCTAAGATTTCTGGCTTGGAATAGAGTGAGGTGGCCTGCTCCGGTTTAGAACCTGCAGGGTTGATTAGTTGTGGGCAAGTGTGGCTTGCATACCATTGAATAAAAGCATTTGGTGGGGGGGGGGGATTTCCTAGCAAAATGGAGTTTTTACTTAATTTTGTTTCATATTTTTTTTTTATTTGTAGTGAGGTGGATGGACCTAGAGTCTGTCATACAGAGCGAAGTAAGTCAGAAAGAGAAAAACAAATACTGTATGCTAACACGTATATATGGAATCTAAAAAAAAAAAAGGTCCTGATGAACCTAGTGGCAGGACAGGAATGAAGACACAGACATTGAGGACACGGTGGGGAGGGGGAAGCTGGGGCGAAGTGAGAGTAGCATTGACGTATATATACTACCGAATGTAAAATAGCTAGTGGGAGGCAGCAGCATAGCACAGGGCGATGAGCCCGGGTGCTTTGCGACGACCTAGAGGAGTGGGCTAGGGAGGGTGGGAGGGAGGGGATATGGGGATGTATGTATGCATATGGCTGATTCACTTTGTTGTGTGACAGAGGCTAGCGCAGTATCGTGAAGGAGTTATACTCCAATAAAGATATATTAAAAAAAAATATATACATATATCTTATTAAAAAAAAAAAAACCCCTCTGTCTAATAGGACACAAAGTAAGGTCCATCAAAGTAAGGTATTTCCCCTTGTAGCTTTTCCCTTCCTAAAAACTTTCCTTTAAGGGTCATCTTTATTTTTCTGGTGTCAGTCAAATTATTTTTCAGCAGAGCATGAAAAGTGGAGATGGAGACACTGCACGGCTGTGTGTTAGAACCACGCGGAAGCTTTTTTGTTTTATGTAAATAGAGATTGATGGAACATTTTACACAGAGTACAGGCTTTTGACAAAAAGTATTGATGGTTGCTTTCAGTAAGTGTTACTTGAGATGACAGAACATTGCATTTTAAGATGAATTACACGAGAAACTCCCTCTCTGGGAATGTCATACATTTTATTTCATCTGTTGTTTTATGAGAATGACTGAAATCATGAATACCTTAGCCTGAACTGTTTCCTTTGCACGTTATAAGTCCCGGTTTGGTGCACTCCTATTTTAAATATAAAGTTATAGGGAAAATATTTATACTGGCAAATAACATTGATAAAAATGCTTAAATGTTCAGAAGCAGAACATAACTTCTCACTTGGTTTCCGCTTGTGTGGTGGTGATTTGTGGGAAGCCTGGGAACCTGGTTAGAGTTAAATGTATATTTTTCAGAAAGAGCTCAGAGATTTCTAATAAATGGCTTTTTTGAGGGGGGTGTTTGGCGATTTCCCTCCTCTGGCTGTATTTGGATTTCAAAAATGCTCCTTTTGCATCCATTCTGTACAGGCGTACCTTGGATATAATGTGGGTTTGCTTCCAGACTACTGCAGTAAAGCGAGTCACAGGAATTTTCTGGTTTCCCAGTGCATCTAAAAGTTATGTTAACACTATATTGTAGTCTATTAAATGTGCAATAACATACGTCTTAAAAAATGTACATACCTTAATTAAAAATACTTTATTGTTAAAAATTGCTAACCATCACATGAGCCCTCAGTAAGCTGTTGTAACATCAAAGATCACTGATCACAGAGCACCATAACAAGTATAGTAATAATGAAAAAGTTTGAAGTAGTGTGAGAATTACCAACATGTGACAGATACAGAAAGCGAGCAAATGGTGTTAGAAAAATGGATGGACTTGCTCAATGCAGGGTTGCCACAAACCTTCAACTTGTTAAAAAAAAAATGCAGTGTCTGAAGTGCAATAATGTGAAGCACAATAAAACGAGGTATGCCTGAATTGTTATTTGTTCTTTATGCAGAGGGTCTGGAAGTCAGGGTCTGTGGTGACTTTGGTTTTGGGCCTTAATTTTCTTTACAGTGTGAATTCAGGGATATTAGCTTAATGGCATCAGGGGGTTAATGAGTATTAATGGATTCACTACATATTTACTGTACTGTTTATACCAGGAACTTGGGATATAGTGCTTACAACCTAGTAAGCAGGGAGGAGAAATAGATAATAAAATTTCAGGTCACGATGCATGCTATGAAGAAAATAAAGCAGAGTGTGAGGGGTTTGAGTGTCTCAGAGAAGTGGGCTTAGGTGTTATTTTAGATAGAGTTGTTAGGGAACGTTGCTCTGAGAAGTGACATTTAAGCAAAGAACTGAATGATGTGATAGCTTGAGCCGTGTTAAGGTTTGGGAACCTGGGAAAGGGAACAGCAAGTTCAAAGGCCCTGGAGCCAGAACAAGCTTGGCATGTTTGAGGAGCAGCAAGAAGGCCAGTGCATCTCAGAGAAGGCAATGGTGGGAGTGCTTCACGTTTGGGGGTTGACGCGGTAGGCTTACAGGGAGGCCAGGTACAAGACAAATGGGGTTCTGCGTGTTTGTTTCTGTGTGCAGCTGTACGCTTCTTCTTCTGTGACCATACTGTCTCCAACTCCTTGGAGCCCGGCCAAACAAGCTTGCCTATTTTTGCCTTGCTTATTTCCGTACGAATGTCTCAGTTCCCCATTGGCACTCTTGTTCCACCATTCACTGGTTGTCGATATAGATAAAGTCTCAGTCACCAGGGGAATTTAAAACGTTCGCTCCCCTGGAATGAATCCCTTAGTTAAATCTGCTCTCACATACTTTGAATATTACTTTCTATAATGCTTACCCCACACTATTACAATTACTTGTATGTGTGACTGTCTTTCCAGCTGTAAGCAACTCTTACTCATGTGTGGGCCCCTAGGGCTTAGCATGGTGCCTGGCACCCAGTAAATACTCTATGTATTTGTTGGCTAAACAAGTGAGACAGTTCCTTACACAAGACCCGATTGCCCAACATGAGTACCAGAAATTAGGGTGAACGCAGTAACTAAGCACCTTACTTTTCAGAAGGAACTTAAAACCAACTTAGGGAAATAAGACTTTAAAAAAAAAAAGGGGAAAAAACCCAGTTTTAGAGCTGTTTTGAGGCACTTATTAAGAAGAGTTTAAACAGTTGTTGGTTTAAAAAGTTGCAGGAATGAGTGCTCTTGGGGGGATCAAATGGCCCATGAGACCACAGCATTTGAACTCTGGTGGGATAGAAATCCCAGAGGCCAGATGGGTTGTTATACTGGGTCTTTCCTGCATTTGAGCCTCTGTCCCAGGGCCTTATGAGATACTTGGTCCTCCATAAATTTGGAGCCGATTTGGAACTAGCTAGCTGTTTTTCTCCCTGCTGAATTAATGTGAAGCTGAAGCTCAAATATGAAATATATTAAAAGCAAACTAAAAACAGGTCAATGTTTTTCCTCTAATGCTATGGGAATATTTGTTTTTAAATCATCTTTTAGTACTCCACAAATCTTCCCTACGAAGTTTTTTTTTTTTTGGGGGGGGTGGGGGGCACAGACTATTTTTCCCAGTGTAAAAAGGCCATTTCTTAAGTCCTGATTTATTCAGAAATTTACATGGAAAAAATGGCCCCAGATCCCACACAAGTGAAACTTTATTTTTTAATCTGGGGCACAGTAGGGAGTCCTGAGAAATGCATTTTCCTCCAGGATTGAAGGAGGAATACATAGTGTTTGTTTAAAGCATCAGGTATTGAGAAATGTAATGGCAGGGTGAAAAGTTTGACCTCAGCTGCCAGATCCGATCTGCTAGGGGGTAATTGAGTTGCCATGTTTTTTTCCTCTTCAGTTTAAATCAAGTTTTGCTATAGCCCATTTAAGTGTCAAATTGGTAGCAAAACTTGACAACTTCAGGGTGCAGACTTGCTTTTGATCAGAATTTACATGCAAATCATTTTTGCCTTGAACTGTCAACTCCTGTTTCTGATACTCTTAAGGGGGACATGTCCCTCCCTACCCCTTCTCCCCCCAAACTGAGGGGGATGGTTGGCTAATGTTATTAATCAGTGTGTGGAAGAAAAATTATCTTGATAAATATGGTGGTTAAACTATATTTTCCCTTTTGTGTGTCAGCTGTTGCAGCTGGGCATTTAATCTCCTTTTACCTAGAAGGAAATCAAACAATTATCCAGCGCTTGATGTCAAAAAGAAACTACTGAATGAGGGGTGGAGGGTCACCAGTGTATTGGGGAATGGACTTAAGCCACCAAAACCTGACAAAGGGTGCTGACAGTCTGCATTTTCTTGGGCATTAAACAAAGTCTTTGGTAACTTTAAAGAATCTTTCCTTGCATGACTAAACTCATTGAGAGGGTTAGAGAGAAAGCTGCCTCAGAAGTCTTAAGCCTGAAACTTTTTTTTTTTTTTTTTTCAGTTTTGCCCTAAACCCTCGGGATGCTTAAAAGCACGTGAGCGTGTATAGCTTCGTCATCCAGTGAGACAAAGGAGTGTTTGCACTCTCACGGAGTTAATAATGACAGTAGTGAGTCTTTCTTGTTTCCAGCCACTCTGTCTTAGCATTCCCAGTCATCCACCTTCCTGAAGAATTTAATTGTGATTTACACTCTGTCTCTAAATTCTTAGAGACAGCCCCACTCTGGAAAGCAAGAAAATAGGAGGCCCCAATGGGAAAAAAAAGTGGAGAAAAAGAAGTTTCTAGAACTCACTGTAGATTAATAGAGCTGAGTATGAATATTTATAATTATCTATTACGGGGCCAAAAGTTTTAGTGAAATAATGTGTGAAATTTTGTTTCCAGCCAGCCTGAAATTCCTTCCCATCACTATACCCCCAGTGGGGTGAGAACATCAAACATGTCATCTTGCCAAGATGACAACCAGCATCGTGTCAGATGGGAGACACATGCAAGCCTGACTTGTGAAGTCAAAGAAATTTCAAGATTGGATTCGCCTGATCCGACGTGGCCCCGTTGCAGGCCCTTCGGAAATCTCCTAGGCCAGGCCCCTTCCCCACCCCTGTCCGGGCGCTGCCTGCCTGTGTGCTGTGAAATTTTAATTGAATTGTTAATGACACCGAGGAGTGACACAACACATGAGGAACTTCCAAGAATCAGTCAGGAGGAGCCCTTTTTCTTACTGTTACAAAACAGAAGACCCTGGGAAATTGACAAGTCCAGGCGGTGAGGCCAGGGTAGTAATTGATAGCAGGCTGCCAATGCCAAGGTCCTTCCCTGGTAATTGCAAGCAGAGGCTGCCTCTGTGGTCTCGCCAGTGGTGTTGGCCGTGCCAGAGCGACCTGGCTTTGACGGATTGCTTTCCCGCGGTAATGACTTAGGCATGTTCCCTCTCTCGCAGGAGGCCATGTGTCCCTCCCGCTGGAGAAAATGAGCTGAACGTTTTGCTGCTTCTTTAACAGGGCACTGTTAAAATAACTCTATTCTATTCTATAAGCCCTGTAGTGCCAGGGGCTGAATTTATATGGTTATAAACAAGAGATATTACTTTGGAATACCACAATACTGTGTTTTGCTCTTTCTTTAGGATTTCAAATGGTGTTTTCAAAATAATGGATTTTACTTGAAGAAAATAAAATTGGGGAGGGGAGAGGAGGAGGGAGGAAGGATCCCATTTCTGAGCAAAACCCTCATCCTGTTTTTAAATTCCTCTGTGTACCTTCTCTAATTCGCTAGCCCAGTAGTTATTTGTATTTGTGTTTGCTTTGCTGGCTGGATTTGACTCTCCATGGGGGCATCAGAAATATTATTTACTCCAGGATTCTGAAATAAGATAGATGTTTTATTTCATGTTTTTTAAATTCTCCAAAGGCTTCTTTTTATTTTTTTTCCTTTCCCATTTCTGGACATTGATATATTTCAGAACTTTTATGTGGCTTTTCCTCCCTCCCTACACCTATTCTCCCTTCTTCCCTCTTCCCCTTCCTGGAATGTAATTTTGCAGATAAAAAACAATGGTAAGCTGAAATGTCCCTGATGATCTATGGCACTTCTGGATTTTCACTCCCGTCAGTGACAGAAACTTACTAATTCTGATATAAGGGTCCCTGAATGCATTTCCCCACTGGGGCTTGCGCTTTCTGGCATATTTAAAGTTTGGGTTCCTCACCCCACCTCGCTCCAAACACAGTTTCACACCAAAAACCAACTTCAAAAGAGTGCCAGGAAAGATCCCTGAAAAAATTCAACAATAGACGCGCTTAAGAATGAAAAGAAGCTGTGTGTGCGTTTATACTCACGGGATGAGTTTTGATGGAGAACCTAAGAGGAAGGAGACAGATTAATGGGAACTTTTGGATAAGAGCAGGTAGAGAACAGATTTGATTGTGGTTACTTACCTTATATTTAGTCTCTGGCTCCCCAAATTTGTGGTTAATTGATAGTGCATATTTAGAATTTATATTCTTACAAAACGCAGGCTTAAATGATGTTAGGTTTCCAGCCTATCTCACCAAATTGTGCAAAAGAGCATCATTTTAGGTAAAACACTTTTGCGGGCTAGCCTGAGACCCTCACCATTATAGCATTGGTTCTACTGGAAAATACCTTCAGGGTCCTAGCTTGGATATGGAATGCTAGGACAACAGTTTTTCTTGCCTTCCCCCTATAACTTGGAAAGGGAGAAACCCCCTCGTCTGCTGTGCAGCAAAAAGATTGGCCCTAACCCTGCCTTTAGTACTGGGACAAGAGTGTAAACCCTTCCTACTGCCTCTGCTGTAGTGTTTTTCCTGCATGGGGCATGCTTATAAGTCAGGTGCGTTTTTAAGTAGGGATGTGTTGTTGGAATTTCATGTGATTATTTGACTCCATTTCTCTTGTTACTATTCATATGGTATTAGACGAATGCTTTATTCAAGCCTGCCTTTCCTGTGTTTTCAGTGTGTTTTGTTTTAATGTGGTGGTTCTCAGTGAGGGACAATTTTTTTAAATAAATTTATTTATTTATTTATTTTTGGCTGTGTTGGGTCTTTGCTGTGCATGGGATTTCTCTAGTTGCGGCAAGCGGGGGCTACTCTTCGTTGCGGTGTTCAGGCTTCTCATTGCGGTGACTTCTCTTGTTGCGGAGCAGGGACTCTAGCCGTGCAGGCTTCTGTAGTTGCAGCACGCGGGCTCAGTAGTTGTGGCGCACGGGCTTAGCTGCTCCGTGGCACGTGGGATCTTCCCGGACCAGGGCTCGAACCCGTGTCCCCTGCATTGGCAGGTGGATTCTTAACCACTGTGCCACCAGGGAAGTCCCGAGGGACAATTTTGACTCCCCCCTTGCTGGGAACATTGGATGGGCACAGTTGGGAGGGTGGTTGCTCCTGGCATCTAGTGGGTAGAGGCTGGGGATACTACTAAACATCCTACAGTGCACAGGACAGCGCCCACAACAAAGAATTGTCTGGTCCTATATGTCAGTATTGTTTAGCACAAGGACATATAGAAATAATCTCTCAGTAAAAGTCCATGGATTGAGTCAGAAACCACAATCTGTCCATCCACAAGTGTTACGGAGAACTTGGAGCTGCCTTGGGGAGCCCAGAACCAAAGGATTTGAGACGTATAGAGCTTTCTGGTCATGAACACAGGCTTTAGACATACACCTGGATTCAAATGATGGTTATACTGCATGACTTTGGGCTTGTTGCTTAACCTCTCTAGGTCTCAGTTTTCTTCTGTGCTGTGATAGTACTATATTGTAGGACAAAGCCTGTAGACTAGTGTCTGGCTTACACTAGACCTTAGTAAGTAAATGACTGGATGTATAAATTGGTCGCTGCCCTAAAGATGTTGACATAATGAATCTGGAGATGATCTTACTGCAGCATTACATTTTACAGATGAGAAAACTGAGACCCAAAAAGGGAGGTTATTTATCCAAAATGATGGCTGCTAGCAGATGGTAAAGTTGGGACTAGTACTCGGGTCTCCTCACCCCAGGTCTTCTATTCTTTACAATATTAAGCTTCCCTTTATGGTCTAGAACTTAAGTCTGCTTGGGAAGGCACGTCCAACGTGTTTGAAATAAGTAGAGACACCTTTAGTGACACAACTTCCAATCTGAGAGCTCTGGATTCTGGAAGGACACAGGGGTAGAGAAGTAGGATTATTACTTATTATGACCATGAAGCTTACGCAGACTCTGTCATGATCCAAAATCTTGTTCTGGGAGCTGAAGGAAATGGGCAGAAGACTTACAGAGATGGTCTTGGGGTTCAGTTCTTTCTGTGCCGAGAAGCCTTATTTCATGGTGGTAGTTGGAGTCTTTGAAGTTTCTCTGAAGACCTCAGACACACAGAGGAGGAAAGAGAGAACATTTGCTGAGTGTTGCTCAGTATTAGGCACAGTGTCCAGTGATTCCATGAACACTGTCTGGTTTCATTGGTCTTACTGAGCTCTAGTATCACATTGGATACTAGTGTATCACAAGTGTTCTCCACTTACAAGGTGGTGGATGAGAACAGTGAGTGATAGAGCCACAGAATGGTGTGCTGTGCTGCCTTCCAAGGTCATGTTTCTGAATAATGTCGAATGGTAGGGTTAAACTATCCCTGAACTCCTCTTAAGTTAAAAAAGTGGGCTATGAAATAGTATGTACGCTGTGGACCTCAGTTGTACTTTAAAACCTGTGTATGCATAGAAAAAGGAAAGGAAGACTTTATGTCAGGGTATTAACTAGTTATTTGTAGTGTTGGGATCAAGGATGATTTTACTTTTCCTTTTTCATCTGTATTTTTGTACGTCTGTTTTACAAGGAACAATGGTAGAATTGATGTGATCAGTGTTTATTAGTAAGTTGATGGTGCCTGGGAACTATACGCAAAGCAGAAGAAGAATAAAGATGGAGGTTCTGCCCTTGAGGAACCTTTATTGTAGTTCTGGAGAGAAATCCTACACATATGGGAAGTTTACTAATAATATATTTACTGATAGCTTTTAACTACTGTGCTAATGTGTGGCTGATTAGATTATAATAGAGAATCTCTAAATTTTTCATAATGGATTGGGGCCACCTATGTAATTTTTATATATTATTTCACTGAATCCTCCCAACAGTTATATAGGGTACTTACTAGTATTCCCATTTTACAGATGGAGAATTTGGGGAGTGGTGAAGCAAAGACTGACTCCAAAGTTTGTCTTTTACCACCAGTTAATATTACCTCCCAGGGAACCCTGCTTAGCTGGTAAACCACCAAGTATCATTGCCAGTGAAGACGTATAAGAGCCATCAGTTGAAGAGGAACAGATCCTTTTAGCCTGGATAAGAGAAGGGAGAAGGAGGACCAGGAGTCTCTTCCTAATTTTGGCCTGACGGCAAATAAGGTTCCTAACCCACTTCCATCAAGATTCCATTGACTCATCAGTAATGATGTTTCAGGATGATTCTGTTCAGCGTTACTGAGTGTCTCTGGATCAAAACACATGAACCACTTGCAGGGTTATGTTAGGAGCACGTGAGGAGGACGAGACCAGGCCCAGGTTTGAGGAGTGTCTTGGGACACTTCTCTGCCTCTCTGTGCTCATCTCTAATTAAAAGCCCCTGTGACGATTTCAGCACTGATTTGGGTGAGTGTGGCTCTAACAGACAGTACCACTCCCTGGCCTAGTGGAATCATCTTTCAGTTTACAGCCTGCGCTGGGTCTGTGGTGCCTACACAATGGTCAAAACCACAGTGGCCACAGGATGCACTGTGGAATGTGTGTGTGTTTCATCTTTATCAGGAGCGCCACGTGGCATTTCCTGATTGCACCAGCAGCCTACCCCCCCATCTGAGCTTCCAGACGAAATACCAGGGCTCAAGCCACATGTGTTTATGGTATATAATAAATCTCTATTTGTCGTAATGGTTTAAATTTAAAAGAAAAAGAAAGGTGAGCTGTGATGTTAAAAAAAAAAAAAAAAAAAGAAAAAAGAAAAAGAAATTGGCTGTTATAAATTAAC
Organism: Balaenoptera musculus; assembly: GCF_009873245.2. Classification (NCBI taxonomy): domain Eukaryota; kingdom Metazoa; phylum Chordata; class Mammalia; order Artiodactyla; family Balaenopteridae; genus Balaenoptera; species Balaenoptera musculus. The sequence goes on along the minus strand of NC_045800.1, from coordinate 59,434,125 downwards.
TTTCTTGGAGTTTCAGGTCAAGCCCAATTTATTAAGGGGGATAAAAGAGATAGAAACCTGGTCTGAGATCACAACTGTGATTTACCCACACCTCGAGTGGGTCCTCCTTTGGACCTTTGCTTGAATCACAGCTGGCTTGGTTTATGTGGGACCTGCTGGGAGCTGAGGTTGTAATGAAAAACAGTTATTCTTTCAAATTACTCGCAAGAAGAGGCCTCATTTTATCAAGTGCCCTCCTTAATTTGATTGTGAGGCTTTTCATATTTATTTTTTCTGTGTTAATCATGCTGTACCTTGTGGCAAGTATAAACACAGTGGTGAAAGACTACATTTAAAAGGGGGAAAAAAAACATTCAGAGGACAGACAAATGTTTCTCTAGAGATGGCCTGTCAGGAGCCCTTAACGGATAATTAAGAAAGTTATTTTGGGTTTGGTTGCAACATTGTGAACTTTTCTAATGACTCTTCTTCAGAGCAGGATGGTATTTAATATTTTTGCAGGTTAACCTCTAGTGATGAAAAGAGGGCCCAGTATTGACTTCCTCTGGCAGGAACCAGCAAGGCTCTGGGAGCTTTAAGCTAGCATCTCCCTTCTATGCAGGAAGACCCCCCTCTGTGCCCCGGCCTTGCCCAAGGAAGAGCTCTGAGAGTACCTTCTCCATCCAAGACTGAGGAGCTCTTATTTTAATACCCTGGGCTGGACCCAGGAGTCCAGGGCCCAGCCTAGGCCTTCTTTCCTGCTAATTAGATTCCTTCTGACCTGGGACAGCCCACAGTATTGTAAACAATGAAGGACAGTTTCTGTTCTCAACAAAGTCTCTCCACATGGTCTTCTGCTACCCAGAACTCCGTGAGCGCTACATGTACTTAAGGAGGACAGCTCAGAACCAGATTCTGAGTGGTCCATTACAGACATGAAAATAAATTTTCATGTACCTTCATGTTACTGAAATCTGTAATATTTCTTATCTTTATGATTGTTGTGGTATAAAAGAGATCTAAGAATGCATTGGAAATATTTATTCTTTGTTGTGCAGGCCTATTTGTGATGAAACCTCAATGAAGTTTTGTGTGAGGCAGTAGAAGGAGATAGCTCCTCAAAAAGTTTTTTCCAGAAAAGTAAGTCAAGGCCTCTGCTGATCTGGATAAACACATTAAGAGTTTATTATTAATATCATTATATTTTTGAGCTATTTCCTATCTCGGGTGACAATATTTAAGTTTATTTTTTATTTTAAAGGTCAGATTAGTGAGATAGAATTTTCATACAATAAATTCCCTTCGTAAGGGAACAGGCGATTTCTGACAAATGAATGCAGTCATGTAACCAGCACCACGATCAAGATAGAACATTTCCATCACCCCAAAAAGGCCCCTTGTGCCCCCTTATTGTCCTTTTCCTATCCCTAGCTCCTGGCCATGCACTGATCTAATTTTTGTGTCTGTAACTTTGCCTTTTCCCCAAATGTCATAAAAATAGAATCATGTAGTATACGTAGCCTTTTGTGCCTGTCCTCTTTCACTTAGCATTGATGCTTTTGAGATTGACCCACGTTGTTGCATGTATGTTTATTCCTTTATATTGCTGAATAGTATTCCATTGTGTGGATGTACTACAATATGCTAACATGTTCACCATTTGATGGACATTTGGATTATTTAAGGTTTTTGACTATTATACATAAAGCAGTTATAAACATCTCAGAAAAGTCTATCTTGGCGAATGTTCCTTGGGCTTTTGAAAAGAATGTGGATGCTGCTGTTGTTGGTTGGAGTCTTCTGTAAGTGTCAGTTAAGTCAAGTTGGTTCATAGTGTTGTTCAAGTCTTTTATATCTTTACTGATTTTTATGGTTTACCTTTAATATAAATTAGAGGAGTATTGAAATCTGTAGATATAATTTTGTTTTTTTTTTCTGTTTCTTATTTCGGTTTGATCAAATTTTTATGTATTTTGTTGGTCACATACATATTGTTATGTCTTATTGATTAATTGATTCTTTGGTGCTTGAAAATATTCCTTGTTTTGAAGCCCACTTTGTATTACTTTATTACAGAGATTTCAACTTTTGTGTGGTATATTTTTTACTCTTAATGTAGCTCTGAATTTACATGTATAGTGAATTTTTTCATATCCAATCTGATGATTTCTGTATTTCACTTGGAATGTTTAGGCCATTTACATTTAATAAAATTATCAATATACTTGGTTTTAAATCTAACATTTTGCAAATGGCTTTCTGTCTGTCCCATCTGTTCTCTATCCCTGTTTTCTTCATTTCCTGCCTCCTTTTAGATTACTTATAAATATATATGATTCTATTTTATCTCCATCATGGGCTTAAAATATTTTTCTCTTTAAAAAAATTTTTGTTAGCTTTAGCATGTATAGTATACATCTTATCACAGTTTGTTTTCAAATAATATACCATTTTTTTTTTTTACATGGATGACCACAACAAAAGCAACAATGATTGCAATTAGCAAACATGAAACACACTCATACTATGTCATAATATTGACATTCAGTCCAGTAATCCTCCACTGTAACAGCTCCTTTACTTTGCAGTGAAAATTGATTTGTATATTCTTTGCCTCTGAGTCCTTGTGGGATTTTTTTTTTTTTTTTAAATTCAGACAGAAAGTCACAAAAATTATACTCATCCTCATCAGTTCACTCAGTCCCATGTAATTAATTTTTTTTTCCATCTTGATCTTTTGTTAGCACTTTTATGAGTTCATCAGTTTTTCATTAGAGTTCTGAAAATGCTTATTCATTCAGTTCAGCAGTACAGTCAGTTACCAGAAACCTGTACTTGTCAGAGTCTTTTCCATGAATTTCTTGAAGATGAAACCCTTTTATAGGAACATATTTGCAAAATCATCAGAGTACACCCAGAACTGTCTGTAAATGACAAAAGACTTAAAAATGACCACGGTTAAAGATTTGATGAAAGTTCATAATAATGCAGTTGACAAGAAAATTAGTTATTTCTGAGATATACATTTTAAAGTAATAACTAGGATTATTACTTATAACATTATACCAGAACATATAAGATTTTTAGAAATTTCATGTAATGTCTGAAACATTTATATTAACATATTTCCATACATATTTCCATACAAATACAAATATAAGATTTTTAGAAATTTCATGCAACGTCTGAAACATTTATATTAACATATTCAAATAATATACCATTTTTGGTGTAGTTTAAGAATCTCACTATGGTATACTTCAGTTTCCTCCTGCCCATCTTTTGTTTTATTGTTGCCTTACATGTTACTTCTTACATATGTTTAAACCCCACAGATTATTATTTTTCTTTAGACAGCAGTTATCATTTTTTAAACCAGGGAAAATAGTTTTAATTTGCTTATTTTAAAAGGAAAATTAGTCTTTTAAATTTTTCTAGTTTGATCTATTTGTAAATTAAATATATTTTTTTCAGAGCCAGTATCTTTTAAGGAGATGAAAATTGAGAAAAAAAAAAAGTCTATCACATTATACACATTTTTACCATTTATGGAGCTCTTTATTTCTTTATGTAGATCCAGATTTCCTTCTGGTACCAGACTCTTGCCTAAAGAACTTTCTTTAATGTCTTTTTAATACAGCTATGCTGGCAGCGAATTCTTTGTTTTTGTTTCAATCTTCATCTCACCTTCACTTTTAGAAGATAATTTCAGTGTGAATGAATTCCTTGTAGACAGTTTTTGCTTGCAGTACTTTAATGATGCCATTCCATTTCATTCTGCCTTGTAGTTTTTCTGTTGAGAAGTCTGATGTCTTTCTCAGCTTTGTTCTTCTGTATTTGTTTCTTTTTCTCTCTGGTTGCTTTCAGGAGTTTCACTTTATCTTTTGTTTTTAGGAGTTTTACTGTGAGGTGCCTATGTCCTTCCCCCCCCCCCACTTGGGGATTTCTGAGGTTCTTTGAACTGATTTCATGTTTTTCATCAATTTTGGAAAATTCTTGGCGATTATCTCTTCAAACTTTTTTTCTGCTCTTTTTTCTCTCTCATCTGCTTTTGGGATTCCAAATATATGTTACACTTTTTTGGTATCATCCCATAGCTCTTGGGTGCTCTGCTTTGTTTTTCCACCATTTTCTGCATAATTAATTTGGATAATTTCTTATTCACTTAGGTTCAAGTTCAGAAATCCTTTTCTTTGCTGTGTATGGTCTGCTGATAAGCCTGTTGAAGGAATTCTTCCTCTTTGCTATCATGCTTTTTATTTTTAGCACTTTCATTTGACTCATTTTTATAGTTTCCATTTTTTTCCTCTGGAAATTACACATCTGCTCATCCATGATGTTCACCTTTTCTTCTGGATTAAAAAAAGCAGTAATAGTTATTTTAAGTCCCCATCTGTTAATCCCAACATCTGCATCACCTCTCATTCTGGTAATGTTGACTACTTTATCTTTTGATGAAGAATCTTTTTTCCTTGCTTTTTGTGTGTCATATAATTTTTGATGAAATTCTGGACAGCATGTGTAAAACAACAGTAGAGATGGAGGTAAATAGTACTTGGAAATGGAAATGCTTCTGTTGGGATGTTACTGTGGGTAGTTAAATCAATAGAGTCAGTAATTGAGCTGGGTCTGAGTGTTTTTGTAAGACATACTTCAAATTCCTCCAGCGGTGGCTTGCTACTGCCTTGTGTTTAGTGAGAAGCCTGGAGACATAGACGGTTTTCCTGTTGTTCCCACTCCATCCTTACTGCTCAGCAGGTCCCATATGCTTGTACCATGTCCATGCCTTTTCCCCTCCTTGAGGGCTAGACTGCTGTTGCTGGTTACTCACTATGAGGCTTGTGGTGGTGGGAGCGTTTTTTCTCTTCTCCTACTCCAGTCTGTCTTAGGCAGGTCTTGAGTGCATAAGTCCCAGGCCTAAATTTTTCTCCGTCTCATATTAGTGGATGCTCTTGAGTAGGAGAGCAGGCCCCTGCTTTTGATCTATGCAAGATGCTCTGCCTGAACAGGTTTTTCTACCCCTTTCCTCAGGAGCAGATGTCTTTTGCTTCTAGCTCTTCGTTAGTGGCAGTGTACCTTTACCTGGGACTATTCCTCCTTAGTGGCTTATGGCTGTTCTGTTTGTTTGCTTGTTTTGTTTTGTTTTTTTTTTTAAACGAGAGAAGGTTCTGAAAGTAGGCAAGATTTCACGCCTGTGCACAATGTTGGAGGTTCTCCAATGTCTCTTCCTTGGTCTTAATCTCCTGTGAGCACCATGGGGGAAGAAGGCTGGTGAGTAGCTACAGACTCTTCTTGTATCTGGGAAGGTCAGGAATTTTAAACTTTCCGGTGTGCCCACATTTAGCATTTACAAATTTGTTAAAATTTCAGCTGTTTTCTTCTTAATTACTTTTATGATGGCTGCCCTTCAACCTGTCCTCTGCCAAAGGTGAAACAGTTTGTATGTCTGGTCTCCCCTTCTAGAGGGACAAGTGAGATTTTGGAATTCAGTTCACTTGTCTGCTTTGCAACATCAGCTGAATGTCTCCAATCAGCCAGTGTAGAGGGGATTCCTGCCTGATAAGAACTAGGACAGGATAATCTGATGGTCCCTTACAGTCAGTCTCGAGGGGCTAGGATTTCAGAATCCATGTATATCTGATGCAGGGGACAGTTGCTGATCCTCACGAGGAGAATTTGGTGGGTCCTCACTGGTTGCTGGCTATTGCCTTACAAGAAAGTGGTAAAGAAAACTAGAGAGCTACTATTCTTATATAATTACTGAGGGAGGAAGAAGCGGGCAGTTCCTGGAGGGGGGTTGCCACTTGAAGGGAAGGGTAAGGAGTAGGGTCTAGTTTCTCATTTTCTTCAGGTTTTATCTTGAGGACAGGCTTTAGTCTGTGCCATGTGGAAAGGAAAAACTCGATAGAAAGCATACTTTTTTTTTTTTTTTTTTGGCTTGAATAATCAGAGACCAAGGTTTAGGGTGACCTTAGCTGTTGAAAAGAGGGGAATCCCTGTAAGGAGTGAGCCAGTGAATGGAACCCCAAATCTCATGTGTAAAATCTGCCCAAATCTATAGTTGGACCCTGAACCACAAGAGTAGATTTCACACTTGTAAAACTAAAACAGTTGGAGTGAAATTTAAACTGCTGCCTACCACAGGGAGGACAGTGTTTTGCAGTTTGCTTTCAGCCAAGTTAATGGCTTGCTTAAAAAATGATCTTCAGAGGAACTTAACAGAATCCAGAATTTCTACAGCATATCATTCAGGACATACGGGCTACAATCTAAAATTACTCACTGCATTATGAAAAGTAGTCAATAGAGACCAATCCCAAGGTGACCCAGGTGATGGAACAGCAAAGATTGTAAAGTTGCTAATTACCAAATATGCAGAAGGACATAAAGGGAAACATGGTCACAATGTAGGAAACGATAGGAAATCTCAGAAGAGTATTAGTATTCTATTATATGATTTTGTTATTCTATTCTAATAATAGTATTACAATAATCTAGCATTGAAAACTATAGCAAACAAAAAATTCACTGGATGAGTTTAATGGTACAATGGAGGTGACAGAGGAAGAGTCAGAAATTTTAGAAAGATTGATGGAAATTATTCAATCTGAAAAATCGAGAAAAGAAAAAAGTAAACAGAACCACAAGGACCTGTGAGACAATATCAAAAGCTGTAATATATGTTCTAATGTAAATTCTAACCTATTGGAGCTCCAGAAGGAGAAATGAGAGAATGGGGCAAAAAAAAAAATTGAAGAAATAATGGCTGAAAATATCCCAAATTTGATGAATGACATAAATTTATAGATGCAAGATGCTCAGTGAGCACCAAGCAGGATTAATTTAAATCAAACCACACTTAGGCACCTCTCAAACTTCTAAAAAAAATTAACTAGAGAAAAATGTAAATTTCTTATAGGAGTTACTGAGATAAGTTGAATTACCTTAGTTTCTTATCAGAAACAATGGATGCCAGAAGACAGTAGGAGAACATCTTTAAAGGGCTTACAAAGAGGAAAACAAAACAAAAAAACCTCTGTAAATCCAGAATTCTCTATCCAACATTCTCGATTCTTCATTGAAGAATGAAGATGAAATAAAGACATTATCACATAGAAAAAAAACTAAGATAATAACTAGCAGACCTGTGTGCCAAGAAAGGATAAAGGAGGGTTCTACAGGCTGAAGAATGGAAACTCACCTTGAGGGAGCAAGAAGAGCATCAGATGTGATAAATATGTGGGTAAACAAACAAACAAAAGGACTAATTTTCCTCTTAATTTCTTTAAAACACATGTGAGGGTTTAACCCCCAAACTTTAATGTTGTATTTTGGAGTGTATAGTTTATGTAGAGATAGTATATATGACATAAAGTCTGGAGGTGAGATAATGGACTCATTATGGTTGCATGATTTCTTCATTTTACATGAAGTGGTACAGTATTAGCTCTCAGCAGACTGTGACAAATGAAGAAAGTGTATTGTAATCTTAGAGGAATTCATAAAAAATAATGCAAGAAATAGAACTAAAAAAACAGTAGATAAATTAAAATGATACTCTAAAAAAAAAACTCTAAAAGAAGGCAGGAAAGGGGGAAAAACAGAACAAAAAAATAAGATACAAAGAGAAAACAGAGGTAACATGGTAGACATAAGTCAAACCATAGCAATAATTACATTAAATGTTTTTTCTATTTATTTATTTATTTTAACATCTTTATTGGAGTATAACTGCTTTACAATGGTGTGTTAGTTTCTGCTTTATAACAAAGTGAATCAGTTATACATATACATATATCCCCATATCTCTTCCCTCTTGCGTCTCCCTCCCTCCCACCCTCCCTATCCCACCCCTCTAGGTGGTCACAAAGCACCGAAGTGATCTCCCTGTGCTATGCAGCTGCTTCCCACTAGCTATCTATTTTGCATTTGATAGTGTATATATGTCCATGCCACTCTCTCACTTTGTCCCAGCTTACCCTTCCCTCTCCCCATATGCTCAAGTCCATTCTCTAGTAGGTCTGTGTCTTTATTCCCGTCTTGCCCCTAGGTTCTTCATGACCATTTTTTTTTTCTTCTTCTTAGATTCCATATATATGAGCTAGCATATGGTATTTGTTTTTCTCTTTCTAACTTAGTTCACTCTGCAGGACAGACTCTAGGTCCATCCACCTCACTACAAATAACTCAATTTCGTTTCCTTTTATTGCTGAGTAATATTCCATTGTATATATGGGCCACATCTTCTTGATCCATTCATCTGTTGATGGACACTTAGGTTGCTTCCATGTCCTGGCTATTGTAAATAGTGCTGCAATGAACATTGTGGTACATGACTCTTTTTGAATTATGGTTTTCTCAGGGTATATGCCCAGTAGTGGGATTGCTGTGTCGTATGGTAGTTCTATTTTTAATTTTTTAAGGAACCTCCATACTGTTCTCCATAGTGGCTGTATCAATTTACATTCCCACCAACAGTGCAAGAGGGTTCCCTTTTCTCCACACCCTCTCCAGCATTTATTGTTTGTAGATTTTTTGATGATGGCCATTCTGACCGGTGTGAGATGATATCTCATTGTAGTTTTGATTTGCATTTCTCTAATGATTAGTGATGTTGAGCATTCTTTCCTGTGTTTGTTGGCAATCTGTATATCTTCTTTGGAGAAATGTCTATTTAGGTCTTCTGCCCATTTTTGGATTGGGTTGCTTGTTTTTTTAATGTTGAGCTGCTTGTAAATTCTGGAGATTAATGCTTTGTCAGTTGCTTCATTTGCAAATATTTTCTCCCATTCTGAGGGTTGTCTTTTCGTCTCGTTTATGGTTTCCTTTGCTGTGCAAAAGCTTTTAAGTTTCATTAGGTCCCATTTGCTTATTTTTGTTTTTATTTCCATTTCTCTAGGAGGTGGGTCAAAAAGGATGTTGCTGTGATTTATGTCATAGAGTGTTCTGCCTATGTTTTCCTCTAAGAGTTTGATGGTGTCTGGGCCTTACATTTAGGTCTTTAATCCATTTTGAGTTTCTTTTTGTGTATGGTGTTTGGGAGTGTTCTAATTTCATTCTTTTACATGTAGCTGTCCAGTTTTCCCAGCACCACTTATTGAAGAAGCTGTCTTTTCTCCATTGTATACTCTTGCCTCCTTTATCAAAGATAAGGTGACCATATGTGCCTGGGTTTATCTCTGGGCTTTCTATCCTGTTCCATTGATCTATATTTCTGTTTTTGTGCCAGTACCATACTGCCTTGATTACTGTAGCTTTGTAGTATAGTGTGAAGTCAGGGAGCCTGATTCCTCCAGCTCCATTTTTCTTTCTCAAGATTGCTTTGGCTATTCGAGGTTTTTTGTGTTTCCATTCAAATTGTGAAATTTTATGTTCTAGTTCTGTGAAACATGCCAGTGGTAGTTTGCTAGGGATTGCATTGAATCTGTAGATTGCTTTGGGTTGTAGAGTCATTTTCACAATGTTGATTCTTCCAATCCAAGAACATGGTATATCTCTCCATCTATTTGTATCATCTTTAATTTCTTTCATCGGTGTCTTATAATTTTCTGAATACAGGTCTTTTGTGTCCTTAGGTAGGTTTATTCCTAGATATTTTATTCTATTTGTTGCAGTGGTAAATGGGAGTGTTTTCTTAATTTCACTTTCAGATTTTTCATCATTAGTGTATAGGAATGAAAGAGATTTCTGTGCATTAATTTTGTATGCTGCTACTTTACCAAATTTGTTGATTAGCTCTAGTAGTTTTCTGGTAGCATCTTTAGGATTCTCTGTGTATAGTATCATGTCATCTGCAAACAGTGACAGCTTTACTTCTTCTTTTCCAATTTGGATTCCTTTTATTTCTTTTTCTTCTCTGATAGCTGTGGCTAAAAGTTCCAAAACTATGTTGAATAATAGTGGTGAGAGTGGGCAACCTTGTCTTGTTCCTGATCTTAGAGGAAATGGTTTCAGTTTTTCACCAGTGAGGATGATGTTGACTGTGGGTTTGTCATATATGGCCTTTATTATGTTGAGGTAAGTTCCTTCTATGCCTACTTTCTGGAGGGTTTTTATCATAAATCGGTGATGAATTTTGTCAAAAGCTTTCTCTGCATCTATTGAGATGATCATATGATTTTTCTCCTTCAGTTTGTTAATACGGTGTATCACATTGATTGATTTGCATATATTGAAGAATCCTTGCATTCCTGGGATGAACCCCACTTGATCATGGTGTATGATCCTTTTAATGTGCTGTTGGATTCCGTTTGCCAGTATTTGGTTGAGGATTTTTGCATCTATGTTCATTGGTGATATTGGCCTGTAGTATTCTTTCTTTGTGACATGTTTGTCTGGTTTTGGTATCAGGGTGATGGTGGCCTCGTAGAATGAGTTTGGGAGGGTTCCTCCCTCTGCAATATTTTGGAAGAGTTTGAGAAGGATAGGTGTTAGCTCTTCTGTAAATGTTTGATAGAATTCGCCTGTGAAGCCATCTGGTTCTGGGCTTTTGTTTGTTGGAAGATTTCTAACCATACTTTCAATTTCAGTGCTTGTGATTGGTCTGTTCATATTTTCTATTTCTTCCTGGTTCAGTCTCGGAAGGTTGTGCATTTCTAAGAATTTGTCCATTTCTTCCAGGTTGTCCATTTTATTGGCATACAGTTGCTTGTAGTAATCTCTCGTGATCCTTTGTATTTCTGCAGTGTCAGTTGTTACTTCTCCTTTTTCATTTCTAATTCTATTGATTTGAGTCTTCTCCCTTTTTTTCTTGATGAGTCTAGCTAATGGTTTATCAATTTGTTTATCTTCTCAAAGAACCAGCTTTTAGTTTTATTGATCTTTGCTGTAGTTTCCTTCCTTTCTTTTTCATTTATTTCTGATCTGATCTTTATGATTTGTTTCCTTCTGCTAACTTTGGGGGTTGTTTGTTCTGTTTTCTCTAATTGCTTTACGTGTAAGGTTAGGTTGTTCATTTGAGATGTTTCTTGTTTCTTAAGGTAGGATTGTATTGCCATAAACTTCCCTCTTAGAACTGCTTTTGCTGCATCCCATAGGTTTTGGGTCATCATGTTTTCGTTGTCATTTGTTGCTAGGTATTTTTTGATTTCCTCTTCGATTTCTTCAGTGATCTCTTGGTTATTAAGTAGTGTACTGTTTAGCCTCCATGTGTTTGTATTTTTTTACGGATTTTTTCCTGTAATTGATATTTAGTCTCATAGCGTTGTGGTCAGAAAAGGTACTTGATACGATTTCAATTTTCTTAAATTTACCAAGGCTTGATTTGTGACCCAAGATATGATCTGTCCTGGAGAATGTTCCATGAGCACTTGAGAAGAAAGTGTATTCTGTTGTTTTTGGATGGAATGTCCTATAAATATCAATTAAGTCCATCTTGTTTAATGTATCATTTAAAGCTTGTGTTTCCTTATTTATTTTCATTTTGGATGATCTGTCCATTGGTGAAAGTGGGGTGTTAAAGTCCCTTACTATGATTGTGTGACCATCGATGTCCCCTTTTATGGCTGTTAGTATTTGCCTTATGTATTGAGGTGCTCCTATGTTGGGTGCATAAATATTTACAATTGTTATATCATCTTCTTGGATTGATCCCTTGATCATTATGTAGCGTCCTTTGTCTCTTGTAATAGTCTTTGTTTTAAAGTCTATTTTGTCTGATATGAGAATTGCTACTCCAGCTTTCTTTTGATTTCCATTTGCATGGAATATCTTTTTCCATCCCCTCCCTTTCAGTCTGTATGTGTCCCTAGGTCTGAAGTGGGTCTCTTGTAGACAGCTTATATACGGGTCTTGTTTTTGTATCCATTCAGCCAGTCTATGTCTTTTGTTTGGAGCATTTAATCTATTTACATTTAAGGTAATTATCGATATGTATGTTCCTATTACCATTTTCTTAATTGTTTTGGGTTTGTTATTGTAGGTCTTTTCCTTCTCTTGTGTTTCCTGTCTAGAGAAGTTCCTTTAGCATTTGTTGTAAAGCTGGTTTGTTGGTGCTGAATTCTCTTAGCTTTTGCTTGTCTGTAAAGGTTTTAATTTCTCCATCAAATCTGAATGAAATCCTTTCTGGGTAGAGTAACCTTGGTTGTAGGTTTTTCCCCTTCATCACTTTAAATATGTCCTGCTACTCCCTTCTGGCTTGCAGAGTTTCTGCTGAAAGGTCAGCTGTTAACCTTATTGGGGTTCCCTTATGTGTTATTTGTTGTTTTTCCCTTGCTGCTTTTAATATTTGTTCTTTGTATTTAATTTTTGATAGTTTGATTAATATGTGTCTTGGCGTGTTTCTCCTTGGATTTACCCTGTATGGGACTCTCTCTGCTTCCTGGACTTGATTAACTATTTCCTTTCCCATATTAGGGAAGTTTTCAACTATAATCTCTTCAAATATTTTCTCAGTCCCTTTCTTTTTCTCTTCTTCTTCTGGGACCCCTATAATTCGAATGTTGGTGTGTTTAATGTTGTCCCCGAGGTCTCTGAGACTGTCCTCAATTCTTTTCATTCTTTTTTCTTTTTTCTGCTCTGCAGTAGTTATTTCCACTATTTTATCTTCCAGGTCACTTATCCGTTCTTCTGCCTCAGTTATTCTGCTATTGATCCCTTCTAGAGAATTTTTAATTTCATTTATTGTGCTGTTCATCACTGTTTGTTTGCTCTTTAGTTCTTCTAGGTCCTTGTTAAACATTTCTTGTAATTTCTCCATTCTGTTTCCAAGAGTTTGGATCATCTTTACTATCATTATTCTGCATTCTTTTTCAGGTAGACTGCCTATTTCCTCTTCATTTGTTAGGTTTGGTGGGTTTTTGCCTTGCTCCTTCATCTGCTGTGTGTTTCTCTGTCTTCTCATTTTTCTTAACTCACTGTGTTTGGGGTCTCCTTTTCACAGGCTGCAAGTTCGTAGTTCCCGTTGTTTTTGGTGTCTGTCCCCAGTGGCTAAGGTTGGTTCAGTGGGTTGTGTAGGCTTCCTGGTGGAGGGGACTCGTGCCTGTGTTCTGGTGGATGAGGCTGGATCTTGTCTTTCTGGTGGGCACCTGCACGTCTGGTGGTGTGTTTTGGGGTGTCTGTGGCCTTATTATGATTTTAGGCAGCCTCTGTGCTAATGGATGTGTTTGTGTTCCTGTCTTGCTAGTTGTTTGGCATAGGGTGTCCAGCACAGGAGCTTGCTGGTCATTGAGTGAAGCTGGGTCTTGGCATTGAGATGGAGATCTCTGGGAGATTTTCACCATTTGATATTACATGGAGCTGGGAGGTCTCTTGTGGACCAGTGTCCTGAACTTGGCTCTCCCACCTCAGTGGCACAGCCCTGACGCCTGGCTGGAGCACCAAGAGCCTGTCCTCCACATGGCTCAGAATAAAAGGGAGAAAAGAAAGAAAGAAAGAAAGAAAGAAGATAAAATAATAGAAAATAAAATAAAATTATTAAAATAAAAAATAATTATTAAAATTTTTTTTAAAGTAATAAAAAAAAAGAGAAAGGAGAGCAACCAAACCAGAAAACAAATCCACCAATGATAACAAGCACTAAAAACTATACTAAAAAGAAAACAAGCAAACAAACAAAAAAACGGACACACAGAACCCCAGGATAAATGGTAAAAGCCAAGCTATACAGATAAAATCACACACAGAAGCATACACATACACACTCACAAAAAAAGAGAAAGGGGTAAAGATATGTATATCGTTGCTCCCAAAGTCCACCTCCTCAATTTGGGATGATTCGTTGTCTATTCAGGCATTCCACAGATGCGGGTACATCAGGTTGATTGTGGAGCTTTAATCCGCTGCTCCTGAGGCTGCTGGGAGAGATTTCCCTTTCTCTTCTTTGTTCGCACAGCTCCCGGGGTTCAGCTTTGGATTTGGACCCGCCTCTGAGTGTAGGTCGCCTGAGGGCGTCTGTTCTTCGCTCAGACAGGACGAGGTTAAAGGAGCAGCTGATTTGGGGGCTCTGGCTCACTCAGGCCAGGGGGAGGGAGGGGTACGGATGCGGGGCGAGCCTGTGGCGGCAGAGGCCGGCGTGACGTTGCACCAGCCTGAGGCACGCCATGTGTTCTCCCAGGGAAGTGGTCCTTGGTTCATGGGACAGTGGCGGGCTGCACAGGCTCCCGGGAGGGGAGGTGTGGAGAGTGACCTATGTTTGCACACAGGCTTCTTGGTGGCAACAGCAGCAGCCTTAGCGTCTCATGCCCGTCTCTGGGGTCCGCGCTGATAACCGCGACTCGCGCCCGCCTCTGGGGTCTGCGCTGATAGCCGCGGCTCACGCCTGTCTCTGGAGCTCCTTTAAGCGGCACTCTTAATCCCCTCTCCTCGTGCACCAGGAAACAAGGAGGCAAGAAAACATCTCTTGCCTCTTCAGCAGCTGCAGACTTTTTCCTGGACTCCCTCCCGGCTAGCTGTGGCGCACTAGCCCCTTCAGGCTGTGTTCACGCCGCCAGCCCCCGTCCTCTCCCTGTGATCCGACCGAAGCCCGAGCCTCAGCTCCCAGCCCCCGCCCGCCCCGGCAGGTGAGCAGACAAACCTCTCGGGCTGGTGAGTGCCGGTCGGCACCGATCCTCTGTGCGGGAATCTCTCCGCTTTGCCCTCCGCACCCCTGTGGCTGCGCTCTCCTCCGTGGCTCTGAAGCTTCCCCCCTCCGCCAACCCGCAGTCTCCGCCCGCGAAGGGCCTTCCTAGTGTGTGGAAACCTTTCCTCCTTCACAGTTCTCCGCCACGGGAGCAGGTCCCGTCCCTATTCTTTTGTCTCTGTTTTTTCTTTTTTCTTTTGCCCTACCCAGGTACGTGGGGAGTTTCTTGCTTTTTGGGAGGTGTGAGGTCTTCTGCCAGCGTTCAGTAGGTGTTCTGTAGGAGTTGTTCCACATGTAGATGTATTTCTGATGTATTCGTGGGGAGGAAGGTGATCTCTACATCTTACTCTTCCGCCATCTTGAAGCTCCTCTCTACATTAAATGTTAATGGACCAAACACCCAATAGAAATGGGACGAATAAAGCCTGACCTTTTAGTCCTCAGGGATGTTTTAAACGGCCATGGACGTGCTTTGGGATTTCAGGAGACAGCGTGGCTATGGAAGCTCAAGTTCTAGTCCTGCAAGATTGATATTGATGAACAAAAGGAAATGAGCAGATAAAAGGCAATTAACTATTTAGAGCAAACGTGAGGCATGGGTTCTGGTTTGTCCAGCTCTTCTGGCCGTGATTCAGCATTACACGGTTTCAGTCAGGGCTAAAACTGGCTTTACTTCAACGCTGAGCACCAGCTGGAGCTGGGATTGAAGTATGGGACAAGATGCCTATGTGTCTTTTCTCCTGTTTCGCCTGGCTGCATCCTGTCCAGCTTTAAGCAAGTTGTTCCTGTTTTCACTAAGCTTCTTCCTCCCACCCACCTTAAAGCCCTATAACGTATGGAGTTGTGTGTTGATTTGTTAAGTTCAACTGTCTTCAATCTGGGCCCCCAAGAGGTTTCGAGGACAAAGTATTTTGATGTGTCCTTTCAGACTGATGTGCAGGAGGTCTAGTGTGAGTGACTTGTTAAATGGTGTCTAAATCCTCCAAGACACCCCTGGCATAGAGGATTCAGCTAGCACAATGGCATGTTTTTTAGTTCTCTGATGAAGGAAGGGTATGCAGTGTACTGCTTCACCGGACAAACAACATTCACACCCCCATACCCCTCCTCCAGAGAAAGGACTGGGAAATAACATTCATCAACTTGGAAAGAAAAAAGTAAATTAGATGACAGTCCGTGGTATGATTTTTTGTCCTTTTTCTCCTTGCCTGATTGGCCTAGTATCTTCTCCAAACATTTTAAAGCACCTCCCTGAAATTGAGTCTGTGTAAAGCAGTTTGGGGCTTAAGTGTGACCAAGAGGGTGTGGGCACAGTGAATTTATTTTCCTTTGAGAGAGGAATGCTGTTTTCAGGCACCCTGACAAGGGAGCAAAACCCTCTGTGTTTCAATAAGACTTTGCACTGGATAACATAAAACTAATTCGCAAAGTATTCATTGACTTGAATCCTATTTAAGGGCCTATATTCAATCTCAGATAACACTGTTATCAACCGTATGACTTCTGCCTTAGGCACGTTTTGAAATGAGGTGGAGTATAACTTTAAAATAGACATTTATGGTCTTAGGAAAATCACTCAACTTCTCTGGATCTTATGAATAAAGTGAGTTAATTGGACGCTTGTGGAGAGTTCGGGGTCAATAAATCCATGGTGTGGGGTGAGGCTTGGACATCTTTTTTTTTTTTTTTTTAATCTTTTCTCAACTTTATTGATACATGTCAATAGTAGCACAGTTTAATAAAAGGGCAGTGTCATGAACTATGAAGGGTCTAAGTTTTATCCGTTTTGGAAGCTACGTTAGCATACTAGCATACCACAGTGTCATGCATGCTGGCAGAAGACATAAAAATTTGGGTGGACATCTGTATTTTTAAGGAGCTGTATATGTGATTCTCTTGCTGATCTCTAATAAGGGCCTCTCCAGATGCTAGCATTCTGTGATTCCATGACTATACATAAATGTCAAGAAAGATAATTTTTGTATGTAAAGTCTCCTTTTAAAGTGGTCCTTTTAGGATGGAGATATTTTTATCTTAATATCCTTTAGGTCCCATCCTATGGCAACCTCTCTCTTGACAATTCATTTGCTTATTTTGGTTGACTCATCCCAAGGAATGAAAATGGTTCACAGAGATTTCCCAGTCAACTCCAGAAGCAAAAGCTCTGGCACCTCCTGGATGGGGAGTTCATCTGTGCAGTTCTGACTTGTCTCAGGACTGTCATGTGACCTTGGCAGGTCAGACATTCTCTGTGGGTTTGGAGGGGAGGATTTTGTTTTTTAGGGTGTATCATGATGATATGGAAATTCCTTCAAGAATAGAGTTATTATTTAAAAGCAAAAAGGCAGTTGTCAGAGGACAGGGGCTGAATGCTGAATTCATTCACTGGGAAATGACTGGGGACCTTGGCAGTGATTCACTGAGGGTGCTTACCTGAAATTGTTGTTTTCTGCCTTCTGACTGAGTGCTGGTTTGACTGTTTCTGTGAGGGTGTGTTGGTTAATCCTTTGCTTCACTTGTTCTTTTTGGCACAGGCAGGGGGGCATTTCCAAAGATAAAAATCTGTCAACAGAGTCTAAGTCCTAATCAAACAGGTATGGATGAATTGGGGAGAGAGAACTGTATTGTGGGAGCAGCCGTCTAGTCAGAAAGTATCTTGAAGGAGAATGGGACAGCAGGGTGTTGAACCAGCCAATGAGCAGAGTCATGAAGGCGTACATTAATTTTTTGCTGACCAACCTGATTGTCAAACTCGACACTTCCTACTTAGCTTTAAACTTTAAATCATGTGGGACAAGTTAGACAGAGGAACTGAAAAATCAAATGGTGAATCCCCTTCTCACACTTATCAAACTCTCAGGGTGAGCTTCTAGACTAGAGGACTTATATTTAAGCAATAGTGCTGTTTTTTTTTAAGACATGACACCATAAAACTCCTCGAAGAGAACATAGGCAAAACATGCTCTGACATGAATCATAGCAACGTTTTCTTAGGTGAGTCTCTCAAGGCAATAGAAATAAAAGCAAAAATAAGCAAATGGGACCTAATCAAATGTATATGCTTTTGCACAGCAAAGGAAACCATAAACAAAACAAGAAAACCTACGGACTGGGAGAAAGTACTTGCAAACGATGCAACCAACAAGGGCTGAATTTCCAAAATGTACAAACAGCTCATACAGCTCAATAACAACAACAAAAAAACTCAATCCAAAAAAGGGCAGAAGACCTAAATAGATATTTCTCCAAAGAAGACATACACATGATCAACAGGCACATGAAAAGATGCTCAACATCGCTATTAGTGAAATGCAAACCAAAACTACAATGAGGTATCACCTCACACTGGTCAGAATGGCCATCATCAAAAAGCCTACAAATAATAAATGCTGGAGAGGGTGTGCAGAAAAGGGAACCCTCCTACACTGTTGGTGAGAATGTAAATTGGTGCAGCCACTATGGAAAACAGTATGGAGGTTCCTCAAAAAACTAAAAATAGAGTTACCGTATGATCCTGCAGTCCCACTCCTGAGCATATATCTGGAGAAAACTCTAATTTGAAAAGAAACATACACCCCAATGTTCATTGCAACACTATTTACAGTAGCTAAGCTATGGAAGCAACCTAAATGTCCATTGACAGATGAATGGATAAAGAAGATGTGGTATGTATATACAATGGAATATTAGTCATAAAAAATGAAATCATGCCATTTGTAGCAACTACATGGATGGACCTAGAGATTATCATACTAAGTGAAGCAAGTCAGACAGAGAAAGACAAATACCATGTGATATCCCTTATATGTGGAATCTAAAAAATGATACAAACGAACTTATTTACAAACCAGAAACAGACTCATGGACATAGAAAACAAACTTATGGTTACCAAAGGGGAAAGGGGGATTAGCAGATACAAACTACTGTAGCAGATACAAGGTCCTACTGTATAGCACAGGGAACTGTATTCAATATCCTGTAATAAACCTTAATGGAAAAGAATATGAAAAACAGTATATATATGTGTGTGTGTGTGTGTGTGTGTGTGTGTGTGTATACGTGTGTGTGTATATATATATAGAACTGAATCACTTTGCTGTACACCAGAAACGAACACAGCAATGTAAATCAACTCTACTCCAATAGAAAACAAACCAGCACTGATTGTTCCTCCCTCTGATTCTTAATTCCTTCAGTGCTCATACTCTATCCCATCACTCATTCCTCCAACTGTACTGAACTTCCTGAAACAGTCCTCTCCACTCATTGCCTGACATGCCCACCTCCTATTCACCCTTCACTCTTGGTCTTCTAAGTGTGGTCTATGGGCCAGCAGTATTGGCATCCCTTAAGAACTTGTTAGAAATGCTGAATCGTGAGCCCCACCCAAGACCTAAGTCAGAATCCTCATTTTAATGAGATCCCTAAGTGACTTGTGGCACTTTAAAGTCTGAGAAGCACTGCTAAAGCTACAATCCTTTCTTATAGGCCTTCTAAGTACAAAATCTAATGGCCACTTCTCAGTCTTCTCTGTCATTTGCCATGACTTTCTTTTCTCTTTTTTGAGAATGATGACTATAAAGTTTTTGTTAGAGATTAATAAGCCAGAATGTCATGGTTGAAATACTGTGGTGTAAGGCACTGAATGACCACGTCCTATCTGACTGAGAGTTGGTTCTTTTTCCCAATTTTTTTTTTAATTGAAGTATAGTTGACTTACAGTGTTACAGGTGTAGACAAGATTTTCTTCTTTATAGCTTCTCTCTTTGATTTCTCTAACATAGCTCTATCTAGATCTTCTTGACACTTGACTGACCATTCTTTCCCAGGATCATTTTCTGGCCCATTTTCCTTTTGTCAATTCCAAAATAGAGATATTTTCAGTTTATCTCCAGGCCCACTTTATCTTTCTCCTAAGGTCCAAATCCACTGTTCCAGTTGAC
Source organism: Balaenoptera musculus (assembly GCF_009873245.2). Classification (NCBI taxonomy): domain Eukaryota; kingdom Metazoa; phylum Chordata; class Mammalia; order Artiodactyla; family Balaenopteridae; genus Balaenoptera; species Balaenoptera musculus. Next base: position 59,414,645 of record NC_045800.1, on the reverse strand, counting down.
TTCCGGACAGCTCTTCATTGGATGTTCCTTTGGAACCTCGAGATGACTCTGTCCAAACTAACTTATCTTTTCCTTTACGCTAAAAGGCAGTTTCTCCTCTGGCCTACCTTAGTTTGCTTAGTGACATCCCTGGGGGGAGAGGGGGTCACAGCACAATCATTGACTGCTTCTTCCCTTCCTTCATTCCTTGTCTAATCTTGTACCTTTCTCGTATCTTGTACCTTGTCTAATTGTACCTCTGTCATTGTCATGTGTTCTGATGTTCTCCTTTACTGTTTCATCAAGTTATTTAAGACTCTTTCCTGAACTGTTATAAGGACCTCATCATTATAACTCTAGCCACTGTCAACTTCTGCTTCCCTAGCCCCTCACTGTTGGCTTGTTCTTTCTACATGTTCTCATCATGATCTTCCTCTGCATCAAAGCACTCGTTGTTTCTGTACTGCCTTCAGAGTGAAGAGTAATCTCTTTAGTGCAGACTTCAGGGTCTTCTATGCTCAGATCCTAGTGACTTCTTTACTATTCTCTCCAAGCACCCTATGCTTGGCCAAACTGAAGTTTCTTTCTTCTCTTTGGCATTCCCCTACTAACTGCCTTTTGGAATCTGGAATACAATTCTAATACAGATTATTACAAGGATGGATAGTGAACCAGTAATTGTTTATGTATCAGCCTGGGTTTATTGCTAACAGACCAGGTCATATGATTTCCCTTTTTCTTTTTAAACTTAATATATAAGGGAAATGTTTCAATCATCGTACATTTGAAGATCAGGAAGGCGTTGAATACTGGATTTGTGCCAAACAGCTCTACCAAAAGAGGGCACCTAAATAGAGCTATCAGTATGGAGGAATGTTTCTTGTTCCCCACAGAGCTTGATTTTGTACCTGATTCTTGGGAAAAATATTTACCAGGGACTTAGGTAAAGATACAGAAAGGATATGTATCGTAATTGTAAGAGACAGAGCTGGGAAGGATGGTAGAATCAGATAATAGAATCAAAATATTGGGAGATCATACCAGCTAGAATATGGCCAAATCAGAAGAGGTGAAATTTAAGATTCCATTTGCACTTGGGTCTCCAAATCAACTGTTAGGGTGAAGTATCAGAGTAGGGGTGATGTAGGGGAAAATTAAGTTTTATTTGGCATCTTCAAATACCTGAATATGAGTGTTTAAGGAGCTCATGTGATTATAGGTTCAATGACAGAAGCATGTTATCTTGAAAAAGAAGGAAAGCCACACCTAGAATATTGTGTTCAGTTCTGGGCCCTAAATTTTAAGTTGGAAGTAGACAAATGGGAGTCTTTTTAGGGGGATCACAGGCAGAGTTGTTGGGCCAGGGTGTGGTTGAGTGTGAAGAGCTCCCTGGGTTGTCTTTGAGGTCCCTTTTCAAGCCCAGTTTTACTCCATTATATTCTCCGTGGTGGAGGGTAATAGCTGTCTTATTATTGTAGCTTCTCTGAAGGCATTTAGTGCAATGCTTTGCTCATAGCATGTGTTAATAAATATTGGTGAATGAATGCTGTTAGTGTGATGTAAATTTTGCCTCCAGACCCAGAACATAACTTCCTTGAGGTCACATACCACATTAATGTTTTATATCATCCCCAGCATCTTGCATGAGGTTGGATTTTTCAGCAGGTACTTGGTAAATACAGGCTGAGTTCACAAAGTTAAATATTGGGAGAAATCCATTATACACCTCATACTTAATCCCCAAATCCCCCCTTTCCTTTTATATAAAAACAAGGGAACAATGTAGTGAGGGGAAGGAATATTGACCAGGTCAGAAGCCTTGGTTTCTAGGGCTGCCTTTTCCACCAATGAGCTCACATCAGGCAAGTAAGAACCCATGTACAGGCTCTGATGATGAGGGAGAAGTAGGATGGGAAGCGTCATGACTGCTACAATTTAAGGTCGGGTGTCTGAATGCCACAGCTGGGCTTCTCCCAGCCTTTTGGTATTGGTTATGGTAACGAAATGCTTTAAGATGACACAATTAAGATACTTAATCATGTGCAAGTTTAAGTTCCTTTCACTTGGCCTGGAAGCAGCTGAAATTGTACAGTTTGCTTCCCGGGAGATTGTAGCCTAAGACCAATAACTCATTTGTGTCTATACAGCTGTTATTTGCTATTCACTGGCAGGTGTGACTAATTCCACCAGTGACACCACCTCTTGGATGAATGTGAGCTTCTAAAGCAACTCCTTCACGAGTATCTGTGAGAGAGCATTGTTGGAAGGGTGCTGGGCTTCTCTTTTTTGTTACTGGTGGGGCTAAATCCACTTCTGAGAGTCTTGGATTAATGTTGGCACTGTTTCCTGAGGGCACGTCTGCTCTCCGTGGAGCCTCTCCTGGCCTATACCCATGATTCTTGGTATGCTTTTTCTACTCTCTAGTTTTCTGAATTGTAATAGCTCTCTGGACTGGGTAGGCATGTTTCTGAAGGTTCTGAAAGCACATTTTTGGAAGAGAGACAAAGTGATGGTGTTGGGAGAACAAACATGAAAACCTGGGGCTGGGTTTCGCATACCACTGTGTTAGAAGAAAGCAGTGGGTTTTCTGGACAAGGGTGACGTGGCTAAGAAAGCATGTAAAAACAATCTGCTATTGACTGTTCAATCTTTAAAGGGTTAAAAGTTGGAGTGGCTTTTTACCATTTAATTGTGTTTAGCTTTGTTCTTAAAAAAAAAAAAAGAAGAACTTAAAAAATCATGTTTCATTAATGTGCCAGCTTGGATTATTTTCCCCTGTCAGTTTAGCAATCAACAGTAATAAAAACCCGGATATAAAATTTTCATACATTTATAGTAGTATGAAGACATTAAGTGAAAACCCTTTAAAACATTTTCCATTTTCATTTCACTTAACAGGTGCTACATATCAAGCTATTATTTACCCAACTAAAATGAGCAGTAAAGTGATCCAAGTTGGTGAAGTGCCTCTAGACAGCTTGCTCAATTGTTGTTTTCTCTTTCTGATTATGCCCAGCTGAAGGGATTAGTTTTAGCACAGATCAGATCAAGGTGATGGGAAAGTTACTCAGGATTACTTGGAGAGTGTTGAGGTTAGCTGCAGTCAGCTAGCCGGTGGAAAACCTCATTTTTATGCCTTTGCTGCCTGGATAGCCCATATCTATGGAGGCAGTTTTATTTAAGGCATGGCCAGTGTTATTCTCCAGGCTAGTGGAATAAAGCAGCATCGATAATTCAAAGTGAGCAGATAAGCCACAAGAAAGTTCTGTTTAGCTTTGGAAGGAACACAATATGTTAACAATAGCTTATATTTTGTCTGGCTATTTCCAGTTGAAAAAGTGCTGTTGTGTACCACTGGAACACCAGCGAGGAAACCTGAGTATCACGCCTAATTTTACTTTTACTTACACACATGACCTTAGGCCAGTCACTGAGTCTCATTGTATTTCCTCATCTGTAAAATGGGAATAATAAACTAATCCTTCCTAGATGGAAAGAGATTTGAGGTAATCGTTTTGTAAGTTACCTTGAAAGATGAAAGCATTACATTGATCAAGTAACTGACTTGAAGACCTTTACTGATGGCTTATCTTTTGTTAGGCGTTGTGCTAGACCTAGGGACATAGTGGTGGACTGGAAAGAGGACAGAGGCTTCCCCTTAATCACCTCACATTATGGGATTAGCATTGTCTTTTTCTTGGAGTTATGTTAAAATGGATAGAATTTCTTGAGTTTACAGTAGCTGGGTAAGATGTAATAGGATTAAGCAGGGGTTAGAAAAAGGAACTAATATGAAATGATTTCCTACATGTAAATAATGATAGGGGAAATCATAATCTCAATGTATTTATCTGAACTGGCTATGTTAACCATGTCTAATGGAGAGACTTTTATTCCTAGGATCCCTAGATGAGCTTCAGAGGGCCCTGGACCAATCTGAAATTAGATGCAAAATTTGGGCCTGTGACTTGCCACAAAGGTTGAGAACTACTGAATTAATGGATGTGCTCTTGTTCCCAGGACAGGGTGATAACGAAGATTTCTCTGGCTTAAAGGTTTTTCCTGGATTAAATCTTATGTCAAATTGCTAGCCTCGGTGCCACTGACTTGCACAGAGTCTCATGTGTAAAATGTGGGCATCGTATTAAATAGTCTCTGGGAAGTTCTTTGTGGCTCTACAATTCATTTTCATAACTTCAGTTTCTCAGAGAAATGAAAGCATTTAATGCACTTTAGCCAGTCCTTGCCACAACTTCCCTCCAACCTGATAATGTTGAAATAATTTGGAAATGGTCTTTAGTGAAAAAGCACATTTCTTGGACATTTCTGCTAATCTGGAAGTGTCTATCTATACAGCCTGAAGAGAGAATTTTTAGAGGGACGTCTGGGAAGCTTTAAGTATCTGCATAAATTGACTGTGGTTTGGGCTTCTACATGGGAAGTGTTCTGACCAGCCATCTTCAGGGGTTGACTTGGGGGTGGCCCTGTTGTCCTTATAGTTTGGTTATTGAATTAGCACAACAGAGATGAAGATTGGTTGACATGCACTTGGCCGGTGAGCATGTGCTATGGGCTTTGTTAAAGCAGCTGGACTTGTAGAGAAAATTAGATGAGCGTAAAGTTCCTTTTTCACATTTCCAGGGTGATGCTCTGCCATGTTTTGTGGAGGTGTGATCATAGTGTCATGTAGTCACCACTGTGTGTGAGTTTTGAGGCAGATGATACGTGGGCAAAGGCTGTTTTTGGTCTTCCCAGTGGGCCTTGCTTTCTTCCTTGATGGAAAAGCTGGGATTTTTGTCTGCATGTGTCTCATTCTGTGTGTTACCTATACCCCCCTACAGGGGTGTAATCTGGATTGTTCTAAGACCAGTATTGGGGTCCTCTTCCCCTTGCCTATGATAGGCATGGTCATGTGACCCTGTTTGGCCCAATGAACACAAGGGAACATGTGCCAAGAGGCTTCAGGGAAAGGTTTCTTTGCTATTCAGAAGATATACAAGTAAGAGATGGTTCTGCTGCTTCCACTAGTTTCTGTTGAGTCCACATGAGAGCTCTTGTAACTCCAGTCACCTTACCTCTGTGGGGTCTGATAGTCCGGGGACGAGCTGGCACACTGGAGGTGGCAGAGGGGAAACAGGGAAAGAGCCTTGAAACTTGACTCTGCTTCCCCAGCCCTGACTTGGAGCCTCTTAAACCTGTCTGTTCCAAATGCTCCTGGTTGGCTTTGTCTTCACATCAGGATTCCCTTTTTTTTTTAACCCCCCCAAAATTAGCTATTATTACTTTTGAATACTCAATGCATATTTTGACTTAACAGTATAGAATGAAGCCTTTTTTTTTTTTTAAACTTACTTTTAAAAAAAATTAATTAATTAATTAATTAATTTATGGCTGTGTTGGGTCTTCGTTTCTGTGCGAGGACTTTCTCTAGTTGTGGCAAGTGGGAGCCACTCTTCGTCGCGGTGCGCGGGCATCTCATTATCGCGGCCTCTCTTGTTGTGGAGCACAGGCTCCAGACGCGCAGGCTCAGTAATTGTGGCTCACGGGCCTAGTTGCTCCGCGGCATGTGGGGTCTTCCCAGACCAGGGCTCGAACCCGTGTCCCCTGCATTGGCAGGCAGATTCTCAACCACTGTGCCACCAGGGAAGCCCAGAATGAGACCTTTAACGTTCCTCCCTGTCTTCTTTTCCTTCTTTATTTCCCTTCAGTGCACTTACCACCATTTACCAGATTATATGTAACAATCAGTGATTTTAATTCATTGTAGTATCCCCAGCAAATAGAACAGGGCCTGGCACATAGAGTGCTCAGTGGATATTTGTTGAGTGAACATTTTATCAATTTAGTTGATTGATTACTGCTTCCATTCACTCTTTCCTTCTAGTTTCAGTTAGTATAGTGCTAAGTCCACAGTTAGCTTAGTAGATCTTTCAGTGATGATTTAGATATAGGAATTTTCTCATTTTGTCTGAAAATGTCTTTACTTTGGCCTTATTTCTGAAGGGTAAGTATAGTTTATCTGGGTATAGAATTCCACCTGATAGTTACTTTTCTCTGAACACTTTGAAGATGTTCTTTTACAGACTGAATTGTGTCTCCAGCCATGCAAATTCATATGTTGAAGCCCTAACCACCAATGTGACTGTATTTGGAAATACAGCCTTTAGGGAGGGATTTAAGGTTAAATGAGGTCATAAGGGTGAGACCCTAATCCAATAGAACTGATGTCCTAGTAAGAAGAGGAAGAGATACCAGAAATCTCTCTCTCTGCGTGAGTACAGAAGAAAAGCCATGTGTGGACACAGTGAGAAGGCAACTGTCTACAAGCCCGGTAGAGTACTCACCAGAAACCAAATTGGCCAGTGTCTTGATCATGGACTTCCAACCTCCTGATGTGTGAGAAAATAAATGTCTGCTGTTTAAGCCACTCCAGTCTGTGGTATTTTGTTATGGCAGCCTGAGCAGACTGATAAAGATTTTATTGTCTTCTGGAATTTACTGTTACTGGTGAGAAGTTTGCTCTAAGTCTTTCATTCCTTTGAGGATAATCTTTTCTCTCTACTTGCTTTAAAGATTTTTTCCTTACTTTCAGGTTTTTCATTACAATACTATGGATTTGTTTAATTTAAAGTCCTTAGGACTCAGTGACCTTATTCAGTCTAAGAATTCGTGTATTTAATTTTTTTTTACAGTTTTGGAAAATCCTCGGCAATTCTTTTTGATCATTGCCTTCTCTGCATTCTCTCTTTTCTTCTTTTGGAGCTCCTGTTAGATTATATCATGGATCTTAATCTTTCCTCCTTGGCATGGATCAATATCTGTTATTTCAAGTAGGCCATCTTTTTTTTTTTAAATTGAAGAATAGTTGATTTACAGTGTTTCAGGTGTACAGCAAAGTGATTCAGTTATACATGTACATATATTCTTTTTCAGATTCTTTTCCATTATAGGTTTTACAAGATATTGGATATAGTTCTCTCTGCTATATGTTCTTGTTGTTATCTGTTTTTTATATGACAGCGTGTATCTGTTAATCCCAAACTCCTAATTTATCCCTCCCCCCTTTCTCTTTGTTAACCGTAAGTGTGTTTTCTATGTCTGTGGGTCTGTTGCTGTTCTGTAAATAAGTTCATTTGTATCATTGTTTTTAGGTTCCACACATAAGTGATATCATATGATACTTGTCTGTCTTTGTCTGACTTACTGCACTTAGTATGATAATCTCTAGGTCCAGCCATGTTGCTGAAAAGGCAGATATGCCATCTTTTTATCTCCCTCTGCTAAGTTCTGGATGATTTTCTTTTCAGATTTACCCTATAGCTCGTAAATTCTTTTCAGTTGTGTCTAATATTCTGTTCAGTCCATTCATCACATTTAAAATTTTGATGACTGTGTATTTTTTAATACTCTATTTTTTCCAAAACTGTTTTTACCCATGGTGTCATCTTATTTCATAATGGTTTTTATACCTTTTAAACTTTTGTTTTATGATCTTTCAGATTTTTCTATAACTTCCCATTCTCCTATTTGTGATTGGTTGATTCTCCCTCATAGTTGTTTGTTTCCTTGTGTGTTGTAGAATTTATTTTTAACTGTGAGCTTGTATTTTTCAAGTGTTGTCTCTTGGGTTGTGGAGTATGGAAGGATTACTATTTTTGAAAAACAGAGCTTTCATAGATCTAACACCAGTTGTATATTATTTTTCAGCTTGGATTTGAAATACCATTACTCTACACCCAGGACTAGTGCAGGGTTGGAGTTTTAGTTTCTTGTAAGAGGCCTTTTTTTGTGCCCCAAGCCGCGAGAAACAACATGCCTCCTTGTTTTCTGACCTGGTTGTTGGTTTCTTTTGTCCCCTTTTTATATACTGGGCAGCACTTAAATGTCCAGCTTTATGGAGAACTCTTAGTTCCAGTTCCCCATCTTGTGTCAGCTCAAAGCAACGTGTCCTCTCCCTTAGAGGGCATCAAATACCTGTATCCTAGGGTTTATATCCAGGTCTGATAGTGTCATGGGCTCGTGTGGTTGTAGGCTTGGGTTTTAGTCTTTCCTTTCTCCTACTTGGCAGTTTTTCTCTCTCTCATCCCCCTGACCACCAGCTCTGCTATGTATTAAAAATTTTCGGGGAGCGTTATATTTTATCCAGATTTCTTGAGGAGTGTTGTGATGTGGGTGTATTTCAGGTTGGTCTGCCCTGTTGCTAGAAGTGAACTGAAGTCTGAAATCACTAAAGTCATCAATGACTTGGTAATCGCCAAATTCAGTGGAACTATTTCAGGTCTACCCTTCCTGGAGCTCTGGCTACTACATTTAGGAGTATTGATCAGTCACTCATGTTTTAAAACTCTCCACTGCCTTGGCATCGATGATATGACACTGCGCTGATCATTGAGTACCTCTTTGCCCATTCCCTTTCTGTCCTCTTTATAGACCGTCTTGCTCCACTCCTTTCTAAAAGTTGGTGTTCCCAAGAGTCCTCAGCTCTCCATGTGCTCTTCGTGTGCACCCTGTGATTTCAGGCACTCCATGGTTTCTTGTATCTGCTGACGAGTCCATCTCTATCTTTAGCCCACGTTCTTCCTGCCAGACTCAGGCTTTCAACTCTCCCGCTGAACATACTTCCTGAAGTCCCCACAGACACCCCATACTTAATACCTCCAGTGCTGACCTCATCACTTTCCTTCCTGTCTACCCCAGCCTTCTCTTCCTCTTGTATTTTTTTCAGTTGCTGTCACCCATCTGTCAGTTCTCAACAACCTCCCTTTCTCCTTCCCCACTCTCACACCATGAATCAGTCCCTTAGTCCTTCTGATTTTACCACCTAAACATTGATTGAATTTTTCTCCACTCCAACCCTGCACCAAGTGGTCTGGTTCAAGCAGGTCTATGTTGACATCTCCTAGCCTCTTTCTCCCCAGTTGCATTTCCCACACAGTTCCTTGATGACCAGCTTGATCGTGCCATTCCCTTGCTCATCACCCATAATGGCTGCCCTTCCCCTCTGGCATGAAGTCTCATCTGTTTCACATGGTTTGCAAAGACCTTTAAGAACTGCTCTCTGCCTGCTCTCCTCTGTCTTCGCTCAGATTTTGCTCTTGTAGTTCCCCACGTGCCAGCACCCATATCCCTACACCAGGCCTTGTTTTGCTTCCTCATCTTTACTCATGAGATTCCCTCTGCTGGGAGCTGCCTTCATCTTCACTTCCCTGGCCAACTTCTATCTTTAAGGCCTATTTCATGTGAAATCTCCTCTAACAATCATTTCCTCCCCCACCCCCCAAATTGGCTTGCATGTTCTTCTCCAGCGTTCCTGCTATTCTCTGCATACGTGTCTATCATAATCCTGTTTTTGCGTCTGTTTTCCATACAGTACTGTGAGCACCTAAAGGAAAAGAATGATGCTTCACTCAGTTTCGTATCTTGAGCACAGAGCCGGGCACACAGTCGTTGCTCATTAATGTTGGGATGGATGAGTGAATGAATAAATGCAGGAATTTTGTTGAGAGAATGGGAGTTCTGTGCTTGCTAGAGTGGTCTGGGATGACCTCTTGGAGAAGGCAGCCTGCGGTCTGGGGTGTGAAGGATTCGGCATGAGATTGGTGAAAGTGGGACAAGAGAAAAAACTAAACTGTCAGTATTTTTTGTCTCCTTTTGGGTGCTTTACAAGTCTCTGACTGATAACCTCAGTGGGCGACTAATGGCCAACAGTGTTCTGACAGCACCTGCTGACAAGTGATAATGAGATTAGTGCCTTTTGATTCTGTTATTAACAAGTAGCCACAGAATCATTTGGACATGTCAGGGGCTAATGATAGGAATTAAGGGTCTCTATGACTTTGGAGCAGCAGTTCAGGTACCTGATGCTTTGAAGAATAATTGCAGGCAATATTTTTCTAAATATTTTAAAATAAATGTTTCATTGGTATATAACATACGTACAAAAAGCGAACAGATCTTAAGTGCTCAGCTTAATTAATTATCACAAAGTGAATATATCGGTGTCATCAGTGCTCAGACCAGGATACAGAATACTGTTAGCATCCTGAACTAGAAGCTCCCCAAGGGTCTGCCCCAGGCACCACTTGTACCCCTTCTTCCACCAGGGGTAACTGATTGCTGTCCTGTCCTCAAACAGCAGAGATTAGTTTTGCCTGTTTTAAACCTTTATGTAAATGGGATCATACAGTATGTCCTCTTCCATTTTTGGCTTCATTTGTTCAACATTGTATCTATGAGATTCATCCATGTTGATGAGCAGTGGTTCATGCAGTCTCTTTGCTATGTGGTATTCCGTTGCATAGATAGGCCAAAATTTTAAAAGCTGTTCTCCTGTTGGTGGATATCTGGGTTGTTTTCCAGTAGTTTCTGATAAATAGGAATAGTGCTGTTATGAACAGTCTTGTCCATCGTTCGGTGATTGTACATTCCCATTTCTGTTGGATACATACCGAGGGGTAGAATTTCCGGGTCATAGAGCGTATGTGTTCTTCAACATTAGTGCAAACTGCCTAACAGTTTTCCATAGTTTTGTTGTACCAACTTATATTTCCATCAACAGTATATGAAAGTTCCAGTAGTGTCACATACTTTTCAATAATACTTTTCACCTCTAATAAAATCTTGTTCACTTGGATTCCATTGATATAGAACTGGGGGTGGCATGCATATAGCCTAAACCGAAATTTACGTTCATAGCAGCTTTTGATAGTGGTTTGCAAAGCATGTTCAGCATATGATATCCAGGCTTTTTTTTTTTTTCTGTTTAAGGGAACCCACAGAGTGTTTTAGAGGCCCCTTAAGACAAATAACATACTGAGATAATGCATTACCTTTTAATTGAAATCTTTAAACCCACACATTTAACAGCATTTTGCTAACCTCTGTTACATACATGCATAGAATTACCAAAACTGTATTTAAAATGCTGTGTGTTATAAAATGAATAGATGAAGTGGCATTTCTTTAGAGTCTCTAATGGTATGCCACAGTCCTCTGCCTGCGGTTCTGTGAGGGTTGCCATGACTAAGGCAGTTGATGATATACTGGTCAAGTCTTAGGGTGACTTGAAGTAGGGAGGAATCTAGAATCATTAAGCTTGAATGACGGAATTGAGCTCCAAAGATGTGACAGGCTGGGAAGATAGATGGCCCCAATCTAACATGATAGGTTGCTGGTGCCCACCTATCCCTGGTCCCAAGGTTGGGAGCAGATGCGTCCCTTTAGGTGCACCCCTTCATTGGAGCAGGGGTGCCAAGCCAGGATCCTTAGAAGAGGCAGTGCATGCTGGCTGTCTCTTGTACAATCCTGAAAATCCTGCCTTGAGGCCTGTTTTTGTGCAACTGAATGCTGGATGAAGGAAAACAATAAAGGATTCTTGCGTATGTTTTCTTAGTGAAACAAAACACCGTTTCCCTTTGATCTTCTTTAATTTACTGATAATTTCAAGGTAGCCCCAGGTTACTGGTCTGGTCACTTGCTGTGAATCCAGCAAGATTTGAGAGAAGGAAGTTAGAATGGGGTCAAGAGTGAGTTGTGGGGTATCGGAGGGGTGCAGTGAGAGAGGGTTTGTCACAAGGCAGAACAGAATGCTGGGGCTGGGAGGAGGGAGGTGAGTGAGACATCACAGGGGGGACCTGGGGACAAGCCAGGAAGAGAGAGAACCTGGGACGTGTGCTACCATGACATGTAGAAAGTGGAGGCACGGCCAGAGAAAGAAAACGGACCAACTCGAGCCTCAGTCTTCTTGTCAAAAGTATGCTGAGTTGTGTGTGCTGAGTAATCTGTTGGTCAATTCAAGGCCAAAATGCATAGAACTTTCCCACTCCTTCTGAGTTCTTGTGCAGTCACACAAGTTCTTTGCCCCTCAGGGTCTTCATTTCCCTATTTGCCTACAGCTCTAGCCAAACTACATTTTTTGACTTTTAAAATACTCTAGGGACTTCCCTGGCAGTCTAGTGCTTAAGAGTCCACTGTCCTAATGCAGGGGGCACGGGTTCGATCCCCGGTCGGGGAACTAAGATCCCGCATGCTGCACGGTGCGGCCAAAAAAGAAAAAAAACAAAGAACAAAGAAAAAAAGCTCTAACACTCAGTGAGTAGAAGTTTATTTTTTATCAGTTTCAATTTTTGAGTAGATAATCCCCCATATGATAGGAGAATAAAGAGATACGAAAGATTATGAAGAGTTTTCTTTCCATTCTGTTCTACTTTTCCAGGTTCCCACTGTAGCCCTCAGGGGTAACTATTTTTGGTTTTTTTAATATTTTTTCAGAGTTTCTAAAATTTTGTATGTACAAGCAAAAGGAAACATACACTATTTCTTTTCCACTTATACAAAAGATAGCATGCTATTCATATTATTTTGCCCCTTGGTTTTTTCACTTAACAATAATACCTTCCCATATCAGTACAGAGAGCTTTCTCATTAATTTTTCATAGGTACGTAGTGTTTGACTAGATGAATTCATAATAATTTGTTTATCCAGTACCCTACTGGTAGACATTGTGCTTGTTAGTTTCCTTTCAGTATTACAGAGCTGCAATAAATGACCTTAGACTGTCATTTTTGACTGTAAGAGTACCCTATAGGGTAAATTCCCAGAAATAGACTTGCTAGGTCAAAGGCCATATGTGTTTGTAATTTTGATAGGTATTGCCAAATTGCATTCCTTAGGAGTTAAATTAATTTAAATCATCACCAGCAGTGTTAGGTGCATGCCTGTTTTCCCACAGCCTCACCAACAGAGTGTGTTATTAAGCTTTTGGATTCTTGCCAATCTGGTAGGTTAAAAAAAAGTTTTCTCAGTGTTTTAATTTGTGCTTCTTTTATCGTGAATGAGGTTAAGCATCCTATTATATATTTGCGAGGCATTTGTATTTCCTTTTCTGCGAACTGTGTGTTCGTATCCTTTGTCCATTTTTCTATTGGATTTCTGACTTTTTTATGATTATTTTTGGAGCTCTTTGTGTACATATGTGTGTTTTTGTGTGTGTATAGTTGTGCATATGAATGTGTGTACCCTGTGGGTATGTAACTAGTCTTTTTTCTGTGGTAAGGGTGCAGGCTTTTTCCCCACATTTTTCAGTTGCCTGCTGATTTGCTTTTGGTGTTTTTTTATTTGCTTTATTTTCTGTTTTGTCATGCAGAATTTTTGCTTTATGTGCAGCTTTATATCATCTTTTATTTTATGGCTTTTTGATTTTTAGTTACACTAGAAAGGACTTCTCTATTCCTTGGTTTTCTTCTAGTACTTTCATGGTTTCCTTTTTACAAAATGTGTTTTAAAAAAAAATTTGGAATGTATCATGTTATATGACATGATCTGGCCCAGTGGGGACTCAGGCAGGAAGGAGATCAGGAGAAATGAACAGAAAGAAATCATGATGAGGGATGTGGAAGAGGAGTGAAGAGAGAATTAAAATGCCAGCAGGAGAAGAAAGGTGAGAATTGATGACAATTGGAAGCTGGTAACTATTAGAATACGTGTCATTTAATAGTGACCTAAATATTTTTAAGACTTCAGCTGTACTTAATCCTCGTGATAAAATAGGTAGGCAGTCATTTCTTGTTATAGTATTTTGTTTCTTAAAAAAATCTTATGCAAGTATGGCTCAACATGTCACGAGTTGATAAAGTTGGGTGGGTACATGAGTGTTGTAGACATGCTATTTTCAATTCTTATTTCTTTGTGCCAATATATTGTTGCACTTAAAAATAGTGTTTAAAAACAGGTGGGGCAAACCTTTGTATCCTCACATACTGGTGTCCAGAAGTACCCTGATGCTTGATGGGCCCCACTTAAATCTGGTGGCAGAGGGGGGTCTTAGGTTCAGGTTGTTTTTTTAAACTCCTTATTGAGGTTCTCTTTATTTTGGTCATGGGCAGTGTCCTTTATCTTTGTACTTAAATAAACAAAACCAAAATTTCTATGGCTCACGCTCAATTCAAGAGCAGTAACCTATTCCTATACATCTTGGAGATGTGAGAATAAAGATGTCCTCTTTTTTTTTTAGATTCTCCACAGTCCTTCCCATGATCAGGACTCATCGTTTGTACTCAGAAACCACTGTTCTCGTCTGAGAGGTCTCTGATTTATGTTCATGGGGGTGTTTTCTGTGCTACCATGGAATAGTTTTTAAGTAATTTCTCAAATATTTGTTGAGCACCTACATGCTGGGTGCTGGGCACTATATTCTAGGTGCTGGGGGTAATGTTTTTGTTTTTTGTTTTTTAAATTAAATTGCCTGCTTTTTAAAAAAAATTTTTAATTATTTATTTATTTATGGGTGTGTTGGGTCTTCATTTCTGTGCGAGGGCTTTCTCTAGTTGCGGCAAGCGGGGACCACTTTTCATTGCGGTGCGTGGGCCTCTCACTATCGCGGCCTCTCTTGTTGCAGAGCACAGGCTCCAGACGCGCCGGCTCAGCAATTGTGGCTCACGGGCCTAGTCGCTCCGTGGCATGTGGGAATCTTCCCAGACCAGGGCTCGAACCCGTGTCCCCTGCATTGGCAGGCAGATTCTCAACCACTGCGCCACCAGGGAAGCCCCGGTAATAAACATTTTAATAAATTCATAAATGATCATCTCAGGTAGAGGTAATGATCCAAAGAAGTCAAGAGAAAAGCAGGGAGGATGGTGTGGGTGAGGAGGTGGGGCAGGGGGCCGGTTGAGCTTGTGTGGTCGGGAAAGGCCTTTTTCTGAGGAATTGCCTACTGACGGGAAAAATGAACCAAGCAAAGGGAGAAAAAGCTTTCCAGGCAGAGGGAGTAGCACGGTTTCAGGCTCTGAGGTGGCAAAGAGGAGCCAGCTAGGTGCACGGAACGGCCCTTGTTGTGCAGGTTTAAAGCAGGGGGGCGGGGTGGGAGCCAGGGGCTGACCAGCCCTTCCAGGAGTGAGGGTATCGTGGGCACAGTGCTGACCTGCATTCGCCTCCGTTGAAGCTGAATGACAGTTGCCGGAGTTGCCTTTCCACTCTACGTTGGTGCTCTTTTTTTTCTTTTTCTTTGTTTCCTACTCATTCTCATTTTAGAGCAGTGATAGGAGTCAAACCTCGGATGTGGCCCAAAGTTATAATAAAGTCTTCAGAGTCTCATTTCCTGCTCCGATAGGGACATCCAAAGTATAGGCTTGCCCCTGCACAGCGGACGTCTGGGCCCACAAGGCTATCGGCAGCATGGAGACAGTGGAGGGGTGGGCTGAGGGGAGAGGGTCTGCTTACTTTGATACTAATTCATCTTTGATGGGCGTGAAAAGAAAAAAAAAGAACATAAAAAAGTATTGGGGCGGCTCTTCCATAGTCAGGGATAATGGTTTTCCTGGCAGAGCAGTGCCCCTGACACGGCAGGCCCCCCAGGCTGTATCTCCGCATCCCTGTTCCTCAGGCTCAGGAAAATGGCTGTCAATCTATTTTAAGTGGGGAAAATTGAGGACGGTTTTTCAGTGCTATCTCTGGCTTGGTTATGTCAAGTGATTTCTTCGGAGAGTAATAATGGGT
Organism: Balaenoptera musculus; assembly: GCF_009873245.2. Classification (NCBI taxonomy): domain Eukaryota; kingdom Metazoa; phylum Chordata; class Mammalia; order Artiodactyla; family Balaenopteridae; genus Balaenoptera; species Balaenoptera musculus. Next base: position 59,399,173 of record NC_045800.1, on the reverse strand, counting down.
GCTGTCTTCAGAAATAGTTGAGTCACAAATGCCTAGTGCTTAAAGTTTATTCGTTTCCCTCCTGTCCCTTTCTCCAGTCTTACCCCTGCCTCCGGAATACGGTCTCTCCCAGAGTTTTCTTCCCGTGAAGATGAACAGGCTGCCTTTGCTTTCTGGTTTCCTTCCATAGTCCTCTCCTCTACGTGTCCTCCTCCCCCGTCCCGGACCCCCCACACAGAAGCTTTCATCAGGCTCAGTACCTGGAAACACATTGTCAGAAGACGGAATGACATCATAAGGAACAGAGTCAATCCGGGGCCAGTGAGGTTAATAAGTTAACTTCTTCCCACCCCCACCCCAGTGTCAGATAATTTATTTCTTAACCAGTTTTTACCAACCAAATGTTAACACATATGCCTGATTGCTAACCTCCTCTGGGCACCAAACCTGTTTTTTCTTGAGTGCAATAAGTGATTATCCAACTCATGCTGCTCTGAAAAAGAGGTTTTGTTTTAATAAGCAGTTTGCAGTTTGGCTCACAATGCTGAGGAAAGCAACATTATCTCCAGCAGTAAACTCTGCAGTCATTGCAAAGCTTGACAAGAAAATGATTGAGTCTGTTTGTTATACCTTTGTGGAGCTGCCATTGCTGCTGCTGCTGGAAATGTTGCTGTTTATTCAGCAATGCAATAACACTTGCTGTAATTTATGGATGCACGTTCCCCAGATTACTAAAGGTAATATTGTTGACTAAAGGAAAGTATACGAATGGATAGTTTCAAGTTGTTGCTGTCCTTATAAAAGTGATTGACTGTTCACTTTGCACAGGAAAGAATTTGCACAAGCTTCATCCCCCTTAACAATTACAGATTTTCCTTCCTCTGACAGTTACAAATAACATGGCTTGTCCTAAGTGGTAAAAATTTACTGATTCCATGGAAGTTCAAGCCAGAGGCTGTGTGGATGGGTCCTCCCTCCGTTAGCTCCCGGCCAGCTCTCCCATCTTGCCCCTGGGGGGCGCCAGATAAGCCACACCTGGACTGACTCTTGGTGGCCTTTAGCCTGCGTGGGTGGCCCCTGGTTCGATAGCTTAAGGTTTAGACACTTGGCTTTTTCTGTAAGTGAGGCTGAGGAGGCCATGGTGACTCGTGATGGATGCTTATTACATGATCTCAGGTGGCAGGAGAATGTCTTTGTGAGTGGTAGTTCTGTGGCAAAGATTGGGTGAAGTTGGTCCTTTTGTCCCAGCAAATGTAGATAGAGATCCATGCAGAAGAGTAGAAACGTAGCTGCTCTTCTCAAAATGGTGTTGGTTGAAGGACTGAAAACTTCGCCTTTGGTCACCATGGGTGTACCTGTTGATGGGCTCATGTATTATAGAATGCACTTAGGGGAACTGTGAGTAGAGTAGAAGCTCATCTTGACGTGGAGAGCCCAGCTCTGCGGTACGGGGAAGCTTCTCAGAGGCCTAGGAATTTTCTCTGTGAATGGTAGTTGGTGCTTTCTCCTAGGTCCCGAAGAAATACCACTTTGTGTTTTAAAGCCTGTTAGCTTCTGTGGCCTGATGGCTGACAGGTGGGTGACATTCTGAGATGATGCCAGGTTTGGCCCTTATTGAGATGGAGAAATCAGCAGCTCCTTGAGCAGCCTCTCAGGGGAAAACAAACTAACAAACAAAACAACCAAAAAGCAAAACTTTGTAGGCACCAAAGGCCAACAGGTTTGAAAGCATCGCTCTCTTTTCTTGGGAAACAAGTAGTTAACAGTACACACACAAATGTGAATATAAAATACACGTAAGACATCATGTGTTTTGCATCTAAAATTTCCTATTTTTCTCTAAGCAAACTCTCAGTGGGCCAGTGTGCAACGAAACTTACCAGCTCTGTACTGGATTGTGCTTTGTCAGCCCTTCAGTGCTCCGTTGAATGATTTGTTGCTTAATTGGTCATAGTAGGGGGGGACCCCGGGCATATGTGAGACAGTGTTTGTTAAATCTCAGTGATTGATGTCAGGAAGACAATAGTTAACAAAATATTATTTATCATTTTGTTAGGTCAGATGTGTGCTGTTGAGAACAGAAGGGTTAACAAAAGAACATCTAATTTACTTACTCTGGGTGGATATTGGCTTAAAGATGAGCTTGAGCTGACAACTTTGCTTTTTCCTATTTACGCCTCACCTGTTCGTATATGTTCACTCTATAATTGATGAGAGATGAAAAGGAAGGCTAGTTTAGTTCATGTAAATTATCATTCTTTTATCAATTTTATAAATGGTTGTCATTTTCTCCATCTCATTTTATAAAGATTTGACGTGTAATTGTTTTGGTTTATGACATCAATGATTTTATTACGTGAAAATTTTGTTCTTGGGTTTCTTAGCGTAACATACAAATCTTTTTTTTTTTTTTAAATGTGATGATCCATTTATTTATTTATTTATTTATTTAAGGCTGTGTTGGGTCTTCGTTTCTGTGCGAGGGCTTTCTCTAGTTACGGCAAGTGGGGGCCACTCTTCACCGCGGTGCGCCGGCCTCTCACTATCGCGGCCTCTCTTGTTGCGGAGCACAGGCTCCAGATGCGCAGGCTCAGTAATTGTGGCTCACGGGCCTAGTTGCTCCGTGGCATGTGGGATCTTCCCAGACCAGGGCTCGAACCCGTGTCCCCTGCATTGGCAGGCAGACTCTCAACCACTGCGCTACCAGGGAAGCCCCCATACAAATCTTTCGAGAATCAAACATGTCTGTGAAATTCAAACCCAATTTTATTTACTAATGGCCACTAGTGGCTCATAATGAAAACACTTGCTCTTGGTTGTTCAAATAATTACAAAATAATGGATTTGCTGGTTGTTGTTCCTGGTCAGCATCCCAAGTTCAGTGGGCTCATGTCAGTCTTGACATTAACCAAATTGAGAAGGATGAGAATGTTACAAAGTGGATATCAGTTTATATAATTTGGATAATCCCTATCTGTTATATTTTAGCATTCAGCTGATGTTGACAGTGGGTTTTATAGCAAATCATAATCTTACTCTATTCTCTAATCTCAATTTCAAGATTAGGCAGCTAATACGGACATCAGCTATATTTGGGGGCCACAATATTCTTTTTCTACATATACATTTATCTGTGTTTACATACTTGTGTGTATATTATACATGTATAACTTTTCTCTCCTTGTAATCCACATATTTGTAGTGTTTCTGAGTGATAAATGGTATTAAGACAGTGTAAATTATGTGCTTCTAAATGAATAAATATTTTTCCAACCACACTAGATGGTTTTATTAGTCATGAGCTGATGAAGAACCAGTTGAAAAGAGTAGATAAAGAAATTTATAAAAGGGTAGAAAATAAATTCAGTCCAGCTACACTGATGTCTTATCTACACATCTCAACCAAATGAGTTTGAAAACATTTTCAGGGATGATTCCCTACTGTTTTTTTTAAAACTGCAATGGAAGCTTACACTCCATGGAAGAAAAGCAATTATATCTAGAATCTCAAAGAGAGTACTAATAATACTGATCATATGATAATCTTTTTTCCTCTATAACACTTTCCACTTTTAATGTTTTACATATGCATGTATGTATATATCTGTGTGTATCTATAAATGAATAAATGAACAGATATTGTTTACTATGCACTAGACTTCTTACGGGCATTTAATCCTCATTCTCTCTGAGGTCTGATTACCTTCCCTGTTGTACAGATGGTGAAACTGAAGCACACACAGTGTAAATACCACTTGCCCAAAGTTACATGACTCATGAGTGGAAAACCCAGGATTTGAAACCAAGATGTCTGCCCACCCCCCAGCATGTGGGTTCTTCATTGTTAGGTTTGACTGCCCTGCTGAAGAGAGGAGAGAGGAGGTGACTTGCTCTGTGACAGGATGCTTTGCTGGCACCGTTGTTGCTTCAGAGTTTGGCCAGTTGGATGGATCCTCACTTGGCCCTCATTCTTGGGCCCATGTCTCCTTCCTAGGAGTCTCCTTGGCATCCCCATTCACCATGCACTTACAACCAACCCTCAAAGGAAGGATTAAGTTCATTTTTCCGTCTGTGAGTCTGCTGAGAGATTTTACAAGAGCAAATGAGGTGCATGAGAAATTACTTGAGCCGGTTTTCAGCCACACCTTTCTCTGTATGTAGTGGAATTGGAAGGGCTTGAACTGTAAAGGGAAAGGGAAATTTTTTTGTCAACTGCTCTTTGCTGTTTACGTGCTCACGTACTTAGTGTCTCTCCCTCTCTCTTAAGTACCTTATTTGGCCAGAAGATTTTATTTCTTCAGTGTTAAACTTAATTATAAAACCACGCCTAAAAACCAAGTCTAAATTCTCAACTCTAGTTATTATTTTGTAATGAGGATGCAGTGATGACATGATGTGTTAGGCTGTTGAGCTGAATGGAGTATTTTGGTAAAGGTTTACCTTGACATAGTTTGAATGTTTTAGTAGGAAAAGTGGTCAGGGGAGGTGGGGGTGACGGCCACGTGAAGGGCCTTTGTCTTGGAGAAATCTTGGGTGGCCTTGGATCTCTGCCTCCTGGCCCCAGGCGAGTCAACAGAGTCAAACCGCCTTGCTCTGGCCGCAGGACTGGCCCCAGGTGAGCGGGGAGGGTACTGGGAGGTGCAGCCCCTGCGGTCTGGGATGTTGTTTAAATGCCGTAAAAAGCCTCACTCATTTACTCCTTCTGAGTGCCGGAGAGGAAAACGGTGTGGTAATCCTGGTGTAGCAGGTGGTGCTACTTTCATATCAGTATAAAATGAAATTGTGCGGCTGTTTTCTTCCCCCCCGCTCTCCCGTTCACTCTTTTTAATCTTTAAATAAGACGATTGGTAGCCTGTTGGCAAGAAAATGGGCCCTGGATTTTTATTCAAAGTTATACAAGGATGATAGTTGGAATTTTTGGCAGGAGGCACGCCATTGCTTTTCAGAAAGTGCTGTCAAGGGAAGCTTTTTCTGAATTACCTGCTGGGCCTGGGCGCTTTTATGTTGTTGTTGTGACAGGTAGATTTATAAGGCTTGAAATTTGTACAAATCAGTTGTCATTCAGTGCGAGCTGTCAATGTGTCAAGCTGTCAGCCCGCTGCCAGGGGACGCCTGAGGGGGAGTGCAAGGGGGCAACCGTGGAGAAAGGAAATGAGTTCAAACAGACCTGAAATGGAGCTCAGTTCTCTGGGTTTGCTGTCCCCGTAGAGCCGGCATTGATTTTTCTTGATGTTGAGCAACAGCAAACCTTAAATGACATGTTGTTAGCAATCCAAAGTTGCTGTTTATTGTCTTTTAAATGGCAGCAAATCATGCAGAAGAGAATACAGTGTGTATTTGCGAATCGGGCATGTTTAGCAGCATCCTGTTCATGTCACTTTTCTGGCCTGGCTGGTCTCAACCAAGGGACCCGCTGCTTCACTGATGAGTCCAACTTTCTGGAGCATTTTGCAGACGCAGCGTGAAAGGAAGTCGTGTGCTCCTCTCTCCGTGGGCTGCGGATCGCTAAGAAACACGGGATTAAAGGAGTCGTGAATCAGTGTCGCTGTGGAGCCTAAAAGAGCGAGCTGTGTGTCCCTAGCACGGCTCTGGCTTCCTTTTAAGACGGATCTGGCCTACGATCCTTCCCAGACAGACGGCCTCAGCAGAGAGGGCTTTCCTGGACAGCGTTGGACCTCGTAGTTAGGTTTTTCTGGGCAGAATTAACGATGACATCCAACTCAAGCAATGCCCCTAGACTTGAAACCGATGATTGAAAACAAAAAACAAAAATTGTCACCAATAAAAAGCAGCAGCAAGATGCTGTTACTACCCAAACAAGGTGGTACATTTTTCCATCTGGCTGAAAAGCATCTTCGTTTGGTGCCCCTTAGTAAATACGCGGCGTGGCTCAAGGGACACTTCACATGTAACCCTCCTGTCATTGTCCTTTGCATACGTACCCAGTGCACAGAGAAATGTGAACATTTTGCAGAAAGTTAACAGGGAGGAACAGGCATATTTTTTTTTTCAGGCATATTTTTGAAAAATAAAATTAAATAGGCACAAAGGGCCCTATTTTTTCAGTGTATGGCATTGAGCAAGGAGGCCTGGCTTCCATCCAGATTTTCAAGCCTTTGCCGCTCTGGGCAGCGTGTCCTGGCTTCAATCAGTCGCGTGACTTCGGCCTGTTTCCCTCGTCCCCTGTCCATCAGGTGGCATAGAAGAGAGGAGGTGGGCTTGGGGGGCAAGGGGAGAGGACAGGGAGAGGTGAGGGGGCTGGAGGTAGGAGCCCGGAAGGTGACACCTGAGAAGCAGTCAGCACCGAGAGGTAAAAAAATTAATCAAAGATTTCCATCTAGCCATTACCGGCTGGCGTTCACGGCTGGCGTTCACGGCCTCTGAGCCTCTGAGCTAAAAAGTCTGCAGAGAGGCTCCTGGCGCTGCAGAGTTTGTCTTGTAAAAGTGCAGCTGTCCAAAACATGACAGCTACAGTGTTAGCAGGGCCATTAAGAGGTGTAGAACATTTCCAGGGAAATGATTTGAAAAATGACAATGCTGGCTCCTGTGTGATATTAATTATACCCTCTACTCGTGGCAAATAAGCTAAAATAGTTGGCAAGAAAGAGTGAGGTGTCCTGTTTCTGACCGTCATTCTGATCAGTCACCAGACGGGTGGGGCACGATGGTCGGCAGGTAATTGTGAAGGTGAGAGGTCCGCGCTTGAGTCATCAGTCACGGCTGTCCTGGAGGATGGTCTTAGGGTGAATATGAAATGCAGGAGACTGAGGTCAAGGGGGACGTTCACGGGGAGGGTGGGGTGGTGGCGGGGGAAGGGTTGGCGGGTCTGTCCTCCATTGAAAACAGGTAGGTCTACACTGGAGTGCGCAGGAGAATTTTTGGTGGTGATAGAAATTTCCTCTGTCTGTGCTGTTCAGTATGGTAGCCACTACCCATGGGTAGTGCTGAGCACTTGAAATGTGACTGAAGGACTGAATTTTAAATTTTATGTAATTTTTAATTAACATTTAGATTTAAATAGCCACATATGGCTACAGTATTGGGCAGATCAAGACTCTGGAGGGTGGTTTCTCAGTGAGATTCTGAGGCTGGAGTAGGTTGTAGAAACGAGTGGTGATAAGTCAGGACTTATACTGCAAGCCCTTGATGGTGTCACCTAACACATGGCTTTCTCTAGCGACTTCTTACTTTGTTTTACCTTTACCTGACCTGTGGAAATAAGCAAGAAATATTAACCCATTTTACAAATGGGCAGACTGAGGCCCAGGAAGGTCAAATTAATCTGCTCAAGGTCACAGAGCAAGCACCCATGATGTTTGCCAACTTCAAGTCCTGTGCCTCTTGCTTAAGATGCTGCCTCCTGTTCCAGGGGCTCTGATACGCGATTCTTCTTTCTGGGAAGTCTGGGGTCTGTGCTACCTGTCTGCTTGGCCTCAGGCTCTAGCACCTTCTTTCCACGGCATTCTTCATCTTTCTTTTTTCCCCCAGCAAAAATGGGTTTATTCAAGGTCAGAAAAGAATTGCAGTTTGGGGTCTGCATCCATGGCGAGCCATGTGCAAGTCCCCAGGCAACAAGGAGAGAAGAACTCTTCTAAAGAGGGGAAAAGGAAGTTCGGAGGGTTGTAGTAGACAGAGGGTCCCGCGGCAGAATTGAGAGTTGAGGAAGAGTGGCTTTTCATTGGCTGCACTGTGACGATCTCTCATTGGCTGAGCTCTTGCCAAGCAAGAAGAGGAAGTCTTTCTTCTTCCTGTTTGCCTCTGCTATCATGGTAGGGCATGAGGGCTTCCCCTTCTAGCCTCCTGACTTTATTTTAATTGCGGTTTCTACTTATTTTTTTTCAGCATTGTTCTTTGTAACCCCCAATACCCTGCACGTGAAGGGTGTGCCCAAGCCTGAGGCATCCTAGTGGATGCTCCCCCCTTCCAGTGCTGTGGCCGGCCGTACTTTCTGGAAGGCAGCCAGCCCCTTGGCCCTGCCCCTGGGGAGCCCCCCTTAAACCTGTCAGCCCTGCATGTCTGGATTGTGCCTTGGACCTGTGGATCAGATGCATCACCCTTCTTGCCTCCCCACTGATCCTGTAGCTAAATTACCCTATATAAACAAGCCTTTGTTATTCCTGACTGTGAGAGATGTGGGGCTGGCTCTTGGTGGAGAGGAAAATAGACCTGGGAAGAAGGAGGTCATGAGCAGGTCAAAGTGCCAGAAGAAAAGGCTTCTGGGGCTAAAGTTTGCAGATTTGGGGAGTGAGTGTGTGTGTGTGTGTGTGTGTGTGTGCGCACGCGCGCATGGGGGCACCTTGCTTGGGTGTGTGTGGGTGTGAATGTGTGCATTCCACGTATGCAGCCACTTATTTGTTTTAAGTGGAATCCACTTGTGAGATTTAGTAAATAAAATAAATAAATAAATAAAAGAAAGCCTTGGCTAAGGTCAGCCTAGACCTTTTGAAGAACTGCTGAAATGTTGCTGGGCTGTTATCTGCTAATCCTCCAAGTGTGCCTAACACGAGAAATAACATTCAGTGTTAAACCACCAAGCACAGAGAAAATGTCTTGAAATTATAGTGTTTGGTAAATTAGAGATTGCTTCTGTTTCTCCCCTTCCAGAGCTAAGGCAAGGCTGCTTTCCCTCTCCTTGTTTACCTTGAAAACGCACTTTACTGCCTGTGGTGTTTCTGTTAACCTCCCTGAACCCTTGCAATTTCATTCATGTGATTTGTTATTGAATGACCTTTTGAGGATTTTACAAAACGTGACCTTTTCTTGTCAAACATTCAAGGGTTTGTGAAGTGAAGCTGTCACGGGGACTCTGCGTGTTTGCTAATTATAACTAATATGTTTCCCCACATCCTTGGAAATGCAAATCACTTATTTGCTCCATGAATGGCTGGTCTTTCTTGCCTCTTGGTTTGAGATGCCTCTGAGCTGCTCACAGGGACGTCGCCTGCCTGGGAATTCTGACCCCTCTTCTTAAAGTTGGGGAACAGGAAGGCTGATTGCCTTTTAAGTTAATTTGACCTCTTGGGAACAACGATGGGAGATTCCAGGAGCAATTGAAAGCTTTCGGAACAATCCAGTTCTTCAGAAAGTAATAGGAATAATGGGCACTGTCAAAATGTTCTGTGTGGTTCTGGTACTAGCCTCCTCCAGGGAAAGAGGTTGGTGTTTTTTGTTTTTTGTTTTTTTTTTTCATTTGGTGGTGGAAACAAAGGCACAAATAGGGGAGTTTTTGTGCCCAAGAATAGAATTAGAGGCAGAACCAAGGGGAGGAACGTTAGGGCATTAGGATCTTGCTTTACATTCCTTGATTTTGGTTATTAAAAATGTAGTACTAACAACAGCTAAACTAACATTCATTGAATGCTTACCGTATGCTAGACACTGTGTTCAATGGTTTACAGGCATTATCTCATTTAGTCATCTCAACAACCCTGTGAGTTAGGTATTATTATTATCATTACCAGTTTACAAAGGAAGAGACTGAGCCTCAGATTAAGTAACTTGTACAGGGTCAGTTGGCAAAGGTAGGATTTGATCTAGGGTCTTTCTAAGAAGAATATGCTATACTATCTCCTCCATGAAGGTATGAATGTTGATAGGCGTAGTGAAACTGATCTACATGACTGCAGAAGTAGAAAGTAATCTACTTTACTTCAGATGCTTATTATCTCTGTGTGATTTCTTTTCTCTTTAAGAATACTATCTTCAGTGATGGATAATCACCCTATTGAACTATTGTCAGTTTCCCTAAATCCTGGTTTAAGGAATGCAGTGCTGGGTCAAATCATATGCCATGTATTTGCTGCTCATGGAAGAAGAATTGAGTAGGGCTCCCGAGACACTTCTAAAAGTGCATCCAGTGAGTTTCTCATTAGGAGGAGAAAATAATCCCCAAACATTCTAAATGACGCACAGTTACTGTCACTAATGATTTGTGGTTACTGGAGGAGGGATTTTGATCTTGAGGGGCTAAGAAATGGCCGCTTCTCTCTAAGCTGTATTTGTTAAAAGGGAAGGAATAAAAACCTGGGATAGCATATGGACTGAATAAATTTCAGATTTTCTGAGCTTGGGGGAAATTCCATTGGAATTGTGTGTAAATTGCTGGAAAATACTGTTTTGTTTTGGTTCCCTTCCACTCTAGGTAGGGCTGTGTCATAGGGAGGTTGGCCAGCCATAAAGGAGCTGCATGTTGGATTCTTTTCGCAAGGTCTAATATGGAGTCTGCTTTATATCATTCAAGTGCTTGGCCCTACTCCGTTGTTGGTCCCCTTAGTCATTTGGAAAACTCTCTTTATGTAGGTAGGGGATTACTGGGCTTTTCCAGCTTCCAAGCATAAGTCCTAGGAGAGGTTGTTTTTCAAGTGACTTTCATGGGTTTTCCTTCCTCATTCAGTTGATAGACATAGATGCACAGAGTAATTTGTATCTTCGAAACAATGGAAATTTTTGAAGTGTTGGCTCATATTATTTAGAAAGGGTCATTACAACTTTATCCATTAAAAAAAAAAAGTTCAGATTGAGGATAGAGGAATATATTTCACTTCTTTTATGAGTCTGTTCTCAAGAGCTAAGCAATTTGTTGTAAAAGAATATAAGAAATATTGAGAATGAGAAAAGTTATTCATTCTATAAAGCCCTGTCCCTCTTCATACTTCTTTTTCCTACTACAGCCTTTGATCGCTTCATAAATGACCCTCAGTGTGAGAGAAGCTGTCCACCTGCTATTTCAAATGTACTGAAGGTGTTTATGATGGATAGTTAGGTTTCAACTATACAGTAACTCAGCTTTCTACTAAAGAGGACCCTTATATCTTGGTGTTTAATAGCAATGGCTTATATATTTCAGGATCTTACAGTTCTGGATATAGTCAGACTGACCTTAAAGCTTTTTAAAAGTCAGTATTTCATAAAGTGGATTTCAGGTAAAGAAGGAAAATCATGAAAGTTTCATCTTTGGAGCTTCTCTTTCAAACTGAGTCAAGTTTAGTGTCTATTTCGTTATTAGGAATGTACTCTGAAGAATTCTGTCCACTACGGTTAATGAAAATACCCAGGACCATCGTGGCACTTTGCCAGTAATCACTAGCCAGGACTTGCAGATTTATGCTAGTGGCCTGAGTGCATTTAAAAATCTCCAGAAATATTGTTGAACAGTGAATGGAGTTGAGGGATTATTGCAAAATTCACAAGAATCATAGGGCATTGCAACTTTAGAAAGAGAGGGACAGTGTATTAGGACAGTGATTCCTAATATTCTAAGGTAAAATATTTATGAATCTGATGAAAGCTGTGGCCATCTGTCCCAGAAAAGTGCACATTAACATAAAATTTTACATTTGGTTTCAGAGATTCTTGGGTTGCCCTCAACATCATCCTTGGGACCCCAGGTAAAGCCCCTTAGATTGAGTGTCTCCCAGCCCAGTTAGAGAATCATGCCTGACCAAGGAGGCAACTCAGTCACTGACGTGTTGTTCAAGCTTTTTTTTTTTTTTTTTTAAATTTAAGGCAAACTGTGGCTTTTTTGATGGTAAAGTTATTGTCCCATGTGCATAAATACTATGTCACCGCTACTGAATTGGTGAGGACGGCCAAGGATCTTGATACCTATCAGCAGAGCTATTAGAAATCCAGCCATGAATTGTTGGAACTCTAAGCAATGCGATGTGACAGGAGAAAAACAATGAATTTGGAGCCAGGAGACTTGGGTTCTAGTCTTTTTCCCCACAGTGTAACGATGAGGAAGTCATTTGACTTCCCTGATCATCAGTTTCTTATCCATGAAGAAAAGCAGTTGGATTGTGACCCCCCAATATACCTTTCAGTCTTAAAATTCAATCAGTTAACCATTCTTTTTTTTTTCTTTTTGTCTCCTATTCGTATAAGTTCAAGAAGTTGAAGTTCATTGCTGAAGTTCAAGATAATTGCCAAGAATAGGAAGTCAAGACAAATTTTGTTTCGTGGAAAAGGTTTTTATTTAATTTAGGGGTTTCAGAGAGTCCAGAAGAAATAATGAAGATTATATGTTGTAGCAAAAGTGCTGAGCTTTTTTGGGGTGAAATGTAGTGAAAGACATGAAATTTGGGAAATATTTGTGTGAGGCTACAATTGCTTTTCAGACACATTAGGACTCAGAAACTCAGCTTATTTGTCAGTGCCCGTGTTTACCAGCAGCACTTCTGCCATCTCGCAGTTATTCTTACCACTGCCTTCTTGGGTGGAGTTAGAGCTCGTAGCAACCATCCTGAAGTTTATCCTGGAACATGAGTCCTGGGGAACTGAAATGAGGTATGTTACTTCCAGAAATTTGTGATAACAAATTAGAAAAGGACATTGAGGACAACTTCCTTAGTGTCGACCTGGATCCTCTTTTTAAGCATAAGAAAAACAAATGGGGAACGCTGCATGATTGTCATGACTATATGGTGGTGATTTCCCTGGACTGAGTAGGGAGAGATGTGAGTTCTCAGTCCTGGTCACCGTTTCTCTGAGTTGGGGTGTGAGTGTCTCCTTCAGAGTCCTTTCTGCCTCTTGGTGTTCCTGCTGCCGGTTGGATGTCGAGTAGCTCAGCTGATAGTAGCTGTTTGAATACAGAAGGCAGTTTGCCCCAGGCTGTATTTTACAGCAGGTCCAGTCAAGACTCAGCCTGTTCTCCATTTGGATGTTTCAAAGTTTTCCGTGTTTGTCCCAAGCAGAGAATAGCACCCAGAGAGTTTTTATATCATAGGAAAATTAAACATTTTTTTTTTCCCGCCAGCTAGTGGGAGGACAAGAAAAGCAAGAGGTTAAACATCTTGAGAGGCCACTGGTGGGACATTCTGATCTGATTTGAGTGTGACAGCCAGGACCTGTGTCCTGAAGCATCCTTTTCTGGGCACATGGTAGCCCCCTCTGCTGGGATGTTGATGATGGAGTGATAGTGACTGCGATGAAAATAAATTATCAGCATTTTAAACATGAAGAAAGGGAGTCACAGATGTGAATTAACATGTTTAAGGTCACACAAGAAGAGGAGGTGAAGCTGGGACAGAAATCAGAACCTCTGGCTCAAATGTCCAAGTTCTTTATCATGATGTGAAAAGCTGAAGGAGAAAGTTGGTGGTGGCTGTAATGGTAACTAACTGGTTTCTCCCAAGTCTTAATCTCCTTCCACATAACCCTCATTTTCTAACAGTGAGATAAGATGTCACTGCTGGTGACGGCATCTCTTGAACCGAACAAAGCTGAGACCACACGCATGTGTGCCCCTGCATGTGTATGTCTGTGTTAGGTATGTAAGCAGGTGATGTCAACTCTCTTACCATGTGGTTTAATTTCCTATCCATTGATTCGCAAGTGGAAAGAAAATGTCAGAACTCCTGAAGTGCCTTTAGAACAAAGGTGCAAAGTATTAAAACCAGAAAAGAAAAAAAATGCTGTTTTTAGAACTGAAGTTCCATTTTCTCACAGAGTCCCAGCTTCTTAAGTGCAGGGGTCCCACCCCAGGCTGTTCTGGCTCTCCCTGTTAGCTCACAGCGGTTCAGACTCCCTCTGCCCAACCCGAGGTCCTGGGTTTCTACTGTTCCTTTGGATTTCAAGTGTTATGGGGACTGGGGACATTTAGAAGTGATGATCTCTTGGCATGGAGACTGCTTCTCCCAAAGCTGCTGCAGTTTTTTTTTTTCCATTTCTTTCTTTTCACTTCCCTTCTGTTTTGTTTACCTTTGGCTTGAATGAGTCGACTGGCATTTCTCTTTGTACTGGGAAAATTCACTATTTGCCAGAAGCAAGAGAGAGGGCAGAAAGCAGGGTTACAGATAGATCTGAAGGCATGTTTGTGTTTGCTTCTCTATTTCTGGGGGCAAGGGACAGTGTTGCCATCCATTAAATATTTATTGTGTTAGCAGCCTCTGGTCATCCCTGCTAACGGAGGCAAGGGATGATATGATAATCCAAAATAGCACAGAGTTCCAAGTTACTTATATTTGGTTTGGCAGTGCATTACAGTAAAACCCCATGAATTCAACCTAATTAGGAAGAAGGCCAGTTTGGATTAGTGAAGCCCAAATTATATTTTATGGAAAATTGATTTTGTAGCTTCTAAATTTACACAGTAATTTGAATTAGGTATCAAAGTCCACGGTAGAGAGTCTCAGGACAGTTTTTAATGACAAGTTTAAAATATTTGGCACAAAATTGTAAGATTTTTATAGAACTGGCTGCTTTCAAAGTGATTAGACATTTCAAAACTGTCCTGTTACGAGTTTTAACTATTTCCATCAGTCTTAAATTGTGAAACAATGGCCTTTTAAGACACATGATAGGGAAGTGAATGCCTGTTAAAAATTTCTGCAAATTTCCAATCTGTTAGATTTGAATGAAGAAAATTGACCTACATGATATTTTTCCCTCAGCAGATTTATTGTCTTTATTATGCATTATTAAAGCTAATACAGATGGGGAGTCATTCTATGTGATATTGAGTTTCTTGGGACATCATTATGCTGGTCTGTTTTTCTGTTGATGCAGGTGATAATTTTGTGATACTCTAATTCCTGCTACCTCCAGTTTTAGTTCTTTTTTTTTTTTTTAAATTAATTAATTTATTTATTTTTGGCTGTGTTGGGTCTTCGTTTCTGTGTGAGGGCTTTCTCCAGTTGCGGCGAGTGGGGGCCACTCTTCATCGCGGTGCACGGGCCTCTCACTGTCGCGGCCTCTCCCGTTGCGGAGCACAGGCTCCAGACGCGCAGGCTCAGTAGTTGTGGCTCATGGGCTTAGTTGCTCCGCGGCATGTGGGATCTTCCCAGACCAGGGCTCGAACCCGTGTCCCCTGCATTGGCAGGCAGATTCTTAACCACTGCGTCACCAGGGAAGCCCCAGTTTTAGTTCTTAATACACCATCTTCTTGGGTCTCTAGCCCTTTCTTTCCTCCACATTTAATCATCGGTAAACATACACTAAAGCATTACAGGTGAGTTTCTTTTTCTTTTTAAAGTAAGATCTCTGCCTTGCTTAGGTTGTGTATCAGCAGTATTGGCTTTCATTCCTCATGTGAAAGCAGGCAAAGTGACTTAGTGGTTCCCAAATGCTGGTCTATAGACTGGATGTGTTGGAACTACCCAAGGAGCTTACGAAATACAGATTCCTGGGCCCCACCCCTGGAGATTCTGACTCCATGGGTTTTGGTGGAGCCCAGGAATTTCTTTTTAACCAGCTCTCTGGATGCTTCTGGTGGTTGGCTGGAGTGGTTAAAAAAACCAGTAGCCAGACAGAGGCCCAAATTTATCTTCCAGCTGTGCCCAGTAGGTCAGGACTTGCTTGATTTGGGAGCAGCGGGGTAGTGGGGGCCAGGAACTGAAGGGGTGAACCTGATCCTTCGAGGATCAGAGCTTTGAGTCTTTGAGTCTAGCTCCTCTCTGTTCACCGTTTCTTCCGAAGAACCCCTTTCTGTTACTGCTGCTGCCTGGCTTTGCCTTCTTGCTCAAGGGCCACATTCCATATCTTGGTCTCCAGAGACCTTTAACACCAGCAACTGTTTGTTTGAGTGCAGTGACCTTTCACTTCGTTCTGTCCCCTCAAAGAGCCACCCCACCTTTATTTTCTCCTTAGCCTTCCCTCATTCATTCATGGGCCACGATTAATCTCGCATAGCACCTAACAGGACAGGGCTGCCCTTGCCATAATTAGCAGCTGGGATCGTGGCAGTGGCGTGAGCCCTCTCCAGGCTGGGAGGTGGGCTTAGAATCGAGGACCAAAGCCCAAAGTATTGGCACCAGGAAGCTCCAAAGAAATATTCATAGATTTGAATTGCTACAGACAGTTCATTACTTACTCCACAAAATGGACTTATTAAAAGGCCGTGAAAGGAGGTAATGTCGGTTGCAAATAAATCTGTGCTACAAATCCAGAATGAGTGATGTCCAGGAGCCCTGGGGAAGCCCGAGTAAAAGGCCACTCAGAGGACCCCCACCTCCATCCCAAGCCCTACCCTTCATTTGGAGGGTTGTTCAGGAGTAAAGTGTCAAGGACTCTGGCTCTTGTCAAAGACAATTAATTGGGACTTAAAGCTCTAGTTTTGGGGAATGAGATTTAGAAAATACTGATCAGTGAGCTTCATTTGAGCACTATCTGTCCCTATACCATCAATCTCCTTTAGTTGTCAGTCTCTGCCTTCCAGGACCCAGTTCTGGAAAGAGTAAACATGGCATTTTAAGAGAATTCAGCAACCTTCTCGTTTGTAAGGAAATTTTTGATTGTCAAGTTCATGGAAGCATTTTATTAGCTTAAAAAGTTGCAAAATTGGGACAAGAAGCTTTGTCACAGCCTTAAGCATGGTGGACACATGTGGTCCCTTGGAAGGAGCCCCACTCTGGACCAGAGGAGAAGACCTGAGTGTATGCTATGGTGAGTTCTGCAATTGTGAAACACTGGTGTGAGCACTGAGTAGAAATGGGCCCCTAGTATGCCTGCTCTGTGCGGTCCTTCCGTGTGAACAGTTAGCCACGGTTGTCTTCAACAAGGAAGTCACTGGTAGGCACAGACCTGGCCTTTCCAGTGGGCAGAAGGTGAGGCCTTTACACTTTGGTGGCCAGAAAGTATGTCCGGTTCTTGCCCAAGCATGGCACATCCAGAAGATCTCAGGCGTACATTAAAAGCCTGTCTGGGTGGAGAGGGTAGTATATTTCTAATACCGCCAAATCCTGTTAGCTCGGACGAACTGGACTGAAGTACAGCTTAGAAACTGGTGTGCATACTTAGTGTTTTAAAAGAAATAAAGCTTTAACATTTTAAAAAAATGGTGGTAAGATACACATAATGTAATGTTTACCATTTTACCCATTTGAAGGCATATGATTCAGTAGCATTTAGTACATTCTGTTGTGCAGCCATCACCACTATCTAGCTTTACCACTTTTAAGTGTAAAAAAAAGTATTTAAAAATAACTGACAAATTGTTTCTACCCAGAAGCAGACCTCATTACTACATGCATGTATACACACACACACACACACACACACACATATACACGCGCACATATATATATATACACAAAGTACATTTTATGAATGTCATGGTCTGATGGTGGCCAGAGGGACTTTGGAAATTCTCTGTCCGGCTCTGTGGATGAGGAAACTGTGACCATGACCCCGGGGGCACTTAGGGGACTGGCCCCTGCTTGCGTGGCAGAGGCAGGCCCCTGTTTCCCAATCCTGACACGATGTGTTCTGTAACGTGTTTATAGTTGGCAATACATTTTCCATAAAATATACTATTGAACTAAAGCCTTTGAGAGTAATTTCCTCTTTGCTTGAATGTTTTCCCCTCAAGCCTTGTTTACATTGTGAATTTTCACGGCAAACCCTTTCTTTGGCTCAGCTTAGGCTACATTTTACCACAGATGCCCAATTATAGGAGCCATGAACTTTTCTTCTTCCTGAGTTGGCCTGGTGCTGGTGGAAACTTAAAGTGTGTCAAGTAATGAGGCGTGGTGTGTGTGCAGGGCTGGGGGAGGTGGCCTCGGGTGAAAGCACACCTCTGCCCTTCCAGGGCTTGGGGAGGGACGAGGCTGGGGACAGGGATGCAGCCGGCCGAGCCCAAAGCTGGCTGGACGCTCGGGCTGAGGGAGGGCAGGGCGCGAGGGTTCTGCCGCGGTGGGGCGAGCGAGAGGCCTGCTTCCTCCACGAGCCTCCCGAGCGGGTGGTGTCTGGCCGGATGCCTGTGTGCCAGGTACAGCCCTGCACGCTCTTGGCTGTGGGGCCAGTGGCGTGGGCTCGTGGCAAGCCTGTCTCACGCGCTTTATCCGAGGCTCCACAGTGGTAGGTTACCGGGCAGTGGCGGACTTTGGTTTCCTTTTCTGTTTTATTGCCGTTAAGATATACATGACATAAAATTGACCGTTTTAACCATTTTAAGTGTACGGCTCTGGGGAATTAAGTACATTCACACTGTTGTGCAGTCCTCACCATTATCAGCCTCCAGAATTTTTTTCATCTTCCCCAACCGAAACTGGGTTTGTTATATAGCAGCTCTCCCCGTTCCCCACCTCGCCTCAGCCCCAGGGAACCCCCCCCTTCCACTTTCTGTCTCTGTACGTTTGAGTGCTCTAGGTATCTCATGGCAGTGGAATTAAATAATATTTGTCTTTTGGTGGCTGGCTCACTTCGGTTTTCAGAACATGACTTTATCAGCAGAGAGTCCATACTGTGCCTTCGGGAGAATTAGAAAAAGGTGCCCCCTCCTTTCTCTGGGTAGATGCAGCCCCTGGCCAGAGCCTGAGCTTGGCAAGTGGAACCTAGCCTGGATTTCAGTCTCCACCTGTCCCCTTGGCCAAACACCATTGTACAGTGAACAACCTGAACAACTGTATGAGTTGGCCCTGTTGACCACGCCCTCCCTCAGAGGGAGGGTTCTCATTGCCCTGGAGCCCTAGCTGGGTGTCTTTTCTGTTACCCATTCCTATTCTTCCAGCCTCCTTCTCTGGTCCCCTAGTTCCCTTTGCTGTTAAGGTTCAAGTTGGTTGATTCCCCTCAGAATGGGGCTTCCCAAGAATGGCAGGTTTTCGGAGGCCGACAGAAAAAGTCGTTGGGACTTTTAGGAACACACAGAACTCATTCAAATGTCATTTGCTGTGAGCTAAGTGAAAATGACTTAGGTGGGTTAGATTTCCTTTGGAAATACTCGGGGGGTTACCAATTAAGAGGAAAAGAGTGTAGGAAGATAAGTGAGAGGATTTACTTATGCCGATGCCTCTGAAAACTAGTTGAAATATTTAGGAAACTGAAGGTGCAGCTGGTTGGGTGTGCTCTGAACCGTGCTGGGCCCTTTAGCCCTACCTCTTTTAATAAAGCAGTGGCTGAATTGGAAGCAATCTAGGCAATAATGAATGTTCTTGTAAATCTCTTTGGTTGAGAAACTCTCAAAATATGGCCAGAGCTCAAGCAGCACCTGTTTCCTCTTAATTCTACTATAATACGTGAATGATTTTTTATAAGGCATTAAACTTTAATTGGTGCCATTTTACTAAGCAGATTTTAAAAGCAGTGATGGCAGTAATTGAACTTACTAAGATGACTTCTAATTGTTATGTGTGATGTGAAAAAGGTTTTTATCTAAAATGTTGATTATTTTGTTCTGATTTCCAAAGAATGTGCTTTATTTATTTACTTTTTTTTTTTTGAAGTGGTGGATGTAGAGAGGCAGTAGCATGGATAAGAACTGATAAGCATGGATTTCCTTGCCCTCTCACCGTGGAAGTATTAGGGGAAATATCGAAGCAGATAGCGATATATAAAATTAAAAAGATGAAAATGAAACCAGTATAAACTCATCTCGTGGAGGAGTTTTTCAGAGTGTGAGCTTTGGCGAGAAAGAAATGAAGGTTGGGTTTTGCTCAGGTCAGAGCCGTGGTCCGGCCTTTTCACTTTGCTTTTGTTGCTCTGCCGTGCTAAAAGCATTCCTCGAATGTGCGCTATTGTGGTTGAACTTCTTCTTTGCCCTTCCTTCATTTGACATTCCTGGGCAAGGCTGTCTTCACTCAGGACAGGCATGTTACACAAGTGGGGAAAACCATAGACTTGAAAATCTGGCCAAATATTTTGTTGCCGCACTGAACTGTGGCTCAGGATTCAACATGAAGAGTGCACAATCTGGCTCACCTCCTCCCCTCTTCTGTAATTCTTTTTCCCCCTCCGAGTTTGGTCATTCGTTTTGCTGCCTTTGGAGTTTTAAAAAGTTGGATTGTTTCTCTGTTATAAAAATAACACATACATCAGACTTGCAGATAGCCGCCAGCCAAGGAGAGAGGCATTTGGGGGCAGAAGCAGGCAATGAGTGGAGAATGCAGGTTGTTTTCACTATTTCACGGCTGGTGTCCTGAGGAACAGTGTGGATAGAGGGGCACACCATTGTGCGTACTGGTAAACGTATTGATGGATTGGACCAGATCCCTAAATCTCCTTCCTCCTTATCTGCACACCACCCTCCCTTTTTTCATCCCTACCCCTGGGGCAGCTGTCCCATTTTCTGTGTGAAAGAAAAGCTAGAGGATTCCACAGTTGCCTTTCAGTGTGATTGCTGAGGCTGTAGTGTTTGCAGAGTTCTTCATGTTTCACCTTGTTTTTTTCATGAAAACAAGATTTCTTATGCAAAATGGGTCACTTGAAAGCTCCAAACAATTTCTCCAGAGCAACAGCCAGTGTTTCATGCAGGAGAGATGTTAGCAAACCACTGACATATGGATGTGATCTCTGTTACTTTGACCAGATTTGGTTTCTACAGAGTGCGTGAGAAGGGAAGATAAATTTTGTCCTAGTAATACTATAGCGACTCATAAATAAATGGTTACCCTTTGGTGCTTGCAGTTTTCATTAAAGTCGCCTGAGCTTTGTTATTGACACCATAGGTTGCCTATTCAGGGAAATGCAGTAAAATTTATCAGTGTGCTTTCTACACCTAATAAATCATCCAAACAGGGAACCATATGGCAGATAAGACCTTGAAAATGTGGCTTCAGCATGTGAGGAGTCAAGTTGCTGAAATCTTGAATGATTACAGCCTGCACATTTTCCCCTGGAATATCTTATAGTTATTTTACATGCCATTTTCTTGTTCACCCCATCACCTCTTTGTCTCTCTCCCTCTCCCCTCTCTCCCGCGTGCTTTCCTCTTTTCTCCCACTCGAGCGCCATTTTTTTTTTTTTGGCTGTTCTTTCTCACTCTTTGTTTTTCTTTTGGGTGGGGGGCCAGCTGTGATTTCAGCTAGAAAATAAGCATCCGGAGCAGATAAGACGTTTTTATAATGCCTTGCTGGTAGGAGGAAGAGGGGCCGGGAGGAGCAGAGACTGACGGGAAGGGATGATGTATGTGGCGGCTGTGTCCCTACTCTCCTCCAGCCCATTGTCATTAATCACGGCCATTAGTTTTTTTCAGAGCTGCCTTGTCTGCGCCAGACTTCAGAAAAGCCATTGTTTTTTCATGCCACAGACTGGGGGCGGGTGGGGGGGGGGTGTGGAGAAAGGGAAGAAAGAAACCCTAGGACTTTTTTTCTCCTTCCTCATTGTGTCTCCCAGAATCTCCTTCCTCTCCTGTCTTCTCTCACCCCCGACCCTGACTCTGACCCAGCTGCCTTTTCTCTCTCTGCAAGTTGGTGGTGGTGGGGTGGAGGGGAAACCCAAACTCTGATTGCCTCATCAGTACCTGTGTTTTTTTTTTTTTTTTTTAAATGACACATACACTTAATTTTTATTTATTTATTTATTTATTTATTTATTTATGGCTGTGTTGGGTCTTTGCTTCTGTGCGAGGGCTTTCTCTAGTTGCGGCAAGTGGGGGCCACTCTTCATTGCGGTGCGCGGGCCTCTCACTATCGCGGCCTCTTGTTGCGGAGCACAGGCTCCAGATGCGCAGGCTCAGCAATTGTGGCTCACGGGCCTAGTCGCTCCGCGGCATGTGGGATCCTCCCAGACCAGGGCTCGAACCTGTGTCCCCTGCATTGGCAGGCAGATTCTCAAGCACTGCGCCACCAGGGAAGCCCAGTACCTGTGTTTTATACATTCATGGGACAGCACAGCTCGGGGCACACGATCGGGACGTATCCACTGAATCATAGTGGTTGCTCCTCAGGCACTGTTTAATTTCAAGGAGCTTTTGCAGATATTTGTTTGTTTGTTTCCTTCTTCTTTTGGGAATTAAAGTCTAGATGTCCTTGCTGTAACCTGCAGATACAGCAAGCTAGGAATGTGCCTCTAGTGGAGCATCTGTGTTGAATGTCTGGGGCAGAAGAGGCTGGCTGCTGCCTGGGGAGGCGTATTTAGGTGCTTACCAAGCCTTGACCATGTCCTGGGGATTCTACCGCTGCGTAGCAAGTTCTTCCAGAGCAGCTGTGGCTTATCATCAGTCGATGCCACCCAGTCAACTTGGGTGAATCTTGCTGGTTGATAAGGGACGGCCACTGTCCAACTAAAGACTCCAGCTTGAGGAGAGAACCGCCCACCCCCCACAAAGTCTGCAGATGACTTTCTGGCTTCCCAGTGCACATCATACCTGAGTCATGTACCTGACGTGTGACTGTTCAGTAAACTAGTATTTTAAAAAATATTCATAGAGTTTTGTAAAACATACAGGCCCACCTCAAAGAGCATAAGAGTATAATTTTAAGTATAACTTTATGCAGTTTTCTGTGAAAACAAGCAAATTGTTGGTGCAGGAGGAAGCATAAGAATTAATGAAGTCTGTATGACAAATGTGTTTAAAAAGAAAAAACCCCTTAATTGATTTCATATATAAACAAAGCTGTTTGAACTAGGATCCTTAAATACTGCTGAGTAGAGGTACTTGGGGTACTTACTTTAATGAAAAGATGGTAGAGATTTGTTATTTATCTATCTGTTGAATATTCACAGTATAGGAAAAAATGTTTGTGAGCAAGGAATCAGGAGACAGAGCAGAGTTGCGCTTGTTCTGCCTAGGAGCTGTGTAACTTTAGTCCAATTACTTGACCTCTCTGAATGCCGGTTCCTTCTTCTGTCACATGAGATGGTTGGTTCTAGATCATTGTCTCCCTGTTGGATCATGGGTGGTACAGGAAATTTTAGGTGGTACATGGGATGGACTTTAAAAATTTTTGTTACTGTGTTTATGTTTATAATTAAACATAACTGTATACTTATGACTATCTACTTATGACTGTATTATAGCTTTCATATTTTAATTTCTTTTTTTTTTAAATTTATTTTTGGCTGCGTTGGGTCTTTGTTGCTGCACGTGGGCTTTCTCTAGTTGCAGCGAGCAGGGGGCCACTCTTCGTTGCGGTGAGCAGGCTTCCCACTGCAGCGGCTTCTCTTGTTGTGGAGCATGGGCTTTAGGCGTGCGGGCTTAAGTAGTTGTGGCTCACGGGCTCTAGAGCGCAGGCTCAGTAGTTGTGGTGCACGGGCTTAGTTGCTCCGCGGCATGTGGGATTTTCCTGGACCAGGGCTCGAACCCGTGTCCCCTGCACTGTCAGGCGGATTCTTAACCACGGCACCACCAGGGAAGTCCCCATACTTTAATTTCTGAATTAGTAGGAAAAATGAGTCGAGGAAAAAAATATTCAGTATGTAATAATACAACTCTTATGGAGACATGGTAAAAATTACAGTGTGGTACTCAGATGACCCAAAGTTATTACTCTCCAGACCAGATGATCAGGGTCAAGGAGTTAAATGGTGGTTTATGCATAGTGTATACAGAGGGAGTTTGTTTTAGAAGTTTAAGCATATTCTTTATCATCGTCTTTACTATGTTTAATTCTTCACTGATTAATAGAGCAAAGTTAATTTTAGCGTGGGTTTTTTCTGAATGATCTCAAATTTTGATTTAATGAGACCTCTGTGAAGATAGCTGTATGTGTATGAATCTAGACACTGGGGAAAACTGGATGTCTGAGATACAGTGCTGGGGGCTCTGTGGAGCACCTCTTGTGTGGTTTTATTTGAAGAGATCTAGAAAGACTAGAACATACCACCGTATTTTCTCTGCCAGGGTTCTGCAATTTCTGTTTTCTGGCGTTTCGGTGGTTTCAAACCTGTCAGAACATCAGTCACCTGGAGATCATTTACGAAAACGCAGATATCTGGGCCCTGTCCCATACCTGCTAAACCAGACTCTCTGGGGTGGGGGCTGGGATGATCCAGGCCCACCCCAGTGCTTGGGAACCACCGAGTTAAGGCACTGACAGTCCCTGAGAAAAGTGCACGTGAGCAGAAGACAGACCCCTGGCTTCAGCAGCCACTGCAGCCTTGGCTTGAGTCCCTTTTTCAGAGGAGCAGTAGTTGCCTCCAAGGCATGTGCATTCTGATACTGAGAAGTATCTAGGTAAGATCCTGGTCTTGGACAGTTCTGGAAGGACAGCACAGTGGGGAGGGGATGTATGGGGCGGTCAGAGCGGCAGCAAAGGGCACATAGGGAAGGCTGATGAGGTTCCCCCAGCCAAAACCTCCTAAGTGGAAGGAGTGAGCCTATATCGTTTAGCTAATGGCAGGTTGAGGGTGCCTAATGGCACCGTGATGTCAAAGCCAGTGGGCAGCTGTGTCTCATTCTTACTGGGAGACTTTGGCCAGTGTTTGTATGTTCGAGTGTCCCCCTTCTCTGTTAAATGGTGGCATTAAATCTACCCTCTAATTAAGTAAGTTCTTTCTCCCACTACTGTTTTTATCATGCCAGGCTCCTCAGAATTGTTCATTGGCTCCCACTGACTTAAAGAACCAAGGGCGATCTCTTTAGCTTGGCATTCACTGCTTCCCTGAGTCTTGTCTCTCTGGCCTTCTCTCCTGCTACTCCTTTGCCCACACAGTCTGCTCCAGTCAGACCAGTCTCATCACCTCACGACCACGTCTTGTTCTTTCCCATCTTTATTATTCTGTTCCGTCTCCCTGAGTCACTGCATGGATTCCCTTCTCCTCAGTCATGCACAGTTCTTGAGGTCAAGTGACGTTTCCTGTCTCCTCGGTGGAGCCTCGCACCGTGGTCCATCCGTGTCTGACCTCTGCCTCTTCTGGAAGAGACAGCACCAGGGTGGAGTAGACATTGGAAGACCCAGTGCTCCCGAAGACTGACTGTGGCCGTGGGCAAGTCAACCTTACTGGGCCGCCACCTCCTCAGTTAGAAAGAGAACATTGAGAGTAAGCATCTCCCTCCTCTTGTAGGAAGATCAGCTGAGATGATGAATGGCGAGGAGCTTTGTGAATAGCAGCACCCTGCACTCCTCTAAGGGATTTTCTTTGGGAATTAATCAAGGACTGACTTGTGACCGTCCTTCTGGTGCTCTCTTGCAGCGCCGTTCATTTGCTGTATTGTTGCTTAACATTTCCTGAATCTCTCCTGACTCTAAATTGGCATTTTCTTCCTTTTGTAAGTAATTCCTAACCTATGAAAATGCTATTCATTATGAAATAGCACTGTAAAGATAATGGAAAAATTTTCTTCTGAGATTCATTTTCCTTATTAATTCTCCCTTTTTTCCCCCTCTCTGACCCTAAGCTTCTCTATTGATGTAGTCATCTTTACCAGACTCTCCTTCTTCCTCCCTCCATCCCTTCCTCCATCCCTTCCTCCATCCCTTCTTCCATCCCTTCCTCCATCCCTCCCTCCATCCCTCCCTTCCTCCCTCCCTCCTTTCCTCCCTCCCTCCTTCCTCTCTCTCTCCCTCTCTCTTCCCCCCTTCCTTCCTCCCTCCCTCCCTCCCTCCCTCCCTCTCTCTCTCTCTTTCTGTCTCTCTCTCTCATCTCCCATCTCTTTTTCCTGTTGATGTGTAGAGTACTGTTGCTTTCTGTGTCTGCTGGATACTCTCAAAGGGATGCTACCTGCAGGTATTAGGGAAATTTCCCTCCCAGTGTCTGCGGTTTGTAGCTGAAGAATGGGTTTGCAGTGCATCCTGCTGGCTTTAATCAATACCAGCCATTGTAGTTCATTGCTCTGTTAGGGGATGCTCTGTGATGGGGTGTGAACACACACGGTCCCAAAGGTTTCTCTATTCTTGGGCTGGGGTTGAGAGAAAGATTCCCCTGTCACAGTGTTCCTTTCCCAGCCTTTATTTCTACCTCATCTTCTCTGAACCTTTATTGAGCATCCGTCTCTTCTGAAGATGGTCCTGCATTCTGGCTTGCTGTCAGACAACTTTCCTTGAGGTACAACCTGGGAAGGCAGCATCTGCCTTCCCAGGTAGATCCGGCTTCACAGTGGGCCTCTGCACTCCTGAAAGCTGTATTACCCTGTATGCAAGTGGCTTAACCTGAGCCCCAGTGTCCTCATATGTAAAATGTAGCAGCTTATGTTCAAGTGCCTAGCACAGGTCATTCATTAATTTTACAATTTTCCTCCTTTTCCTCTCTTTCTTTAGTCACACTTCTTCTGATAACTTTAGGCCACCCGACCTGCTGTGCCGTATTATCTGTGCTCATCCTGGGTACAGGGTCTGCTTCCATTGTAGCTGGTGAGAGTCCTGAGCCAGCACGGTTGGGGCAGGCCCTCCAGAAGCGTTGGAGAGTGAAGGCCGAGAGTGCATGTTGCCTGCCCCCTGAAAGGACAGTTGTATGTGTACAGATGGGCCTTCTCATGTTTTCATCAGGGAGCCCAGTTACTTTTCTAGCTTTACCTCCATCTTGATGATAGGTATCAAGAAAGGAAAGTATCGAATGAACTGTACCTGTTATGGAATGAAAGGCACACAATTTAGGTACATATGTAAAAACTGAACTCATTTTCACTTAAGACTTTCGATGTAGGTAGAACAACTCGTTTGAAAATACCAGCCTTGATAACCTAGGTATAAATGGGTTTCAGGGTGAGGAGTTGGCTGATTGCTGTTCTGCTGTGGATTTTGGCTGTGGTTGGTCTTCCACAGCAGTAATGCAGGGTAGTCCACTTTCGTGTGTCCTTGTTCTGGCTGGGCAGAAGTGCTTCTTGGAGTTGGACGCCTTGCAGTTACACCCCTGCCATAGCTTTGGTATACACAGTCTTGCTCACCTCGTATGCACTTCCCTGTCCTTTACTCCAATTTTGAACTGCTTTTCAAGACCTAGTTCAAATCCCAGCCCCCTGAACTCCTTCTCTAAGCCCCCCATCTTAGTGATTAGGAGTTACTCTTGTAGGAATTGCCGGATGGGTATTACGTTTGGTAATATACCTTATGACTTCGTGTTTTCTCTTCTGTTGCTAATTTGAATTATAACTTTGAAGTTCGTGGTTTTCATTTTTTGCACGTGTGCGTCCCATCTTTTTTTAAATTGAAATACAGTGGATTTACAATGTTGTGTTAGTTTCAAGCGTATAGCAAAGTGATTCTCAGTTATACATATATATTCTTCTTCAGTCACTTTTTCCATTATAGGTTATGAGAAGACATTGATTATAGTTCCCTGTGCTATATAGTAGGTCCTTATTGTTTATCTATTTCATATACAGTAGTATGTATCTGTTTATCCCAAATTGCCAATTTGTCCCTCCCCTCCCTTTCCCCTTTGGTAACCATACATTTGTTTTCTATGTCTGTGAGTCTGTTTTTCTTTTGTAAATAAGTTCATTTCTCTCATTAATTTTTAGATTCCAAATATAAGTGATATCATATATTTGTCTTTTACTTCACTTAGTATGGTAATCTCTAGGTCCATCCATGTTGCTACAAATGGCATTATTTCATTCTTTTTAATGACTGAGTTATATTCCATTGTATATGTACACCACATCTTCTTTATCCATTCATCTGTGAATGGATACTTAGGTTGCTTCTGAGTCTTGGCTATTGTAAATAGTGCTGCTATGAACATTGTAGTGCATGTATCTTTTTTTTTTTTTTTTGACTTAAACAACAAAGTTATTTTCTCGTGATTTTGGAAGCTGGAAGACTGAGATCCACCCTAATGAGTACATACAATCTTTTTTTTTTTTTTTAAACATCTTTATTGGAGTATAATTGCTTTGCAATGGTGTGTTAGTTTCTGCTTTACAACAAAGTGAATCAGTTATACATATACATATGTCCCCATATCTCTTCCCTCTTGCATCTCCCTCCCTCCCACCCTCCCTATCCCACCCCTCTAGGTGGTCACAGAGCACTGAGCTGATCTCCCTGTGCTATGTGGCTGCTTCCCACTAGCTATCTATTTTACGTTTGGTAGTGTATATATGTCCATGCCACTCTCTCACTTTGTCCCAGCTTACCCTTCCCCCTCCCCGTATCCTCACGTCCATTCTCTAGTAGGTCTGCATCTTTATTCCCATCTTGCCTCTAGGTTCTTCATGACCATTTTTTTCTTTTTTTTTTTTTTAGATTCCATATATATGTGTTAGCATACGGTATTTGTTTTTCTCTTTCTGACTTACTTCACTCTGTATGACAGTCTCTAGGTCCATCCACCTCATTACAAATAACTCAGTTTCGTTCCTTTTTATGGCTGAGTAATATTCCATTGTACATATGTGCCACATCTTCTTTATCCATTCATCTGTTGATGGACACTTCGGTTGCGTCCATGTCCTGGCTATTGTAAATAGAGCTGCAATGAACATTTTGGTACATGACTCTTTTTGAATTATGGTTTTCGCAGGGTATATGCCCAGTAGTGGGATTGCTGGGTCGTATGGTAGTTCTATTTGTAGTTTTTTAAGGAACCTCCATACTGTTCTCCATAGTGGCTGTATCAATTTACATTCCCACCAACAGTGCAAGAGGGTTCCCTTTTCTCCACACCCTCTCCAGCATTTATTGTTTGTAGATTTTTTGATGATGGCCATTCTGACCAGTGTGAGATGATATTTCATTGTAGTTTTGATTTGCATTTCTCTAATGATTGATGATGTTGAGCATTCTTTCACGTGTCTATTGGCATTCTGTATATCTTCTTTGGAGAAATGTCTATTTAGGTCTTCTGCCCATTTTTGGATTGGGTTGCTTGTTTTTTTAATGTTGAGCTGCTTGTAAATTCTGGAGATTAATGCTTTGTCAGTTGCTTCATTTGCAAATATTTTCTCCCATTCTGAGGGTTGTCTTTTCGTCTCGTTTATGGTTTCCTTTGCTGTGCAAAAGCTTTTAAGTTTCATTAGGTCCCATTTGCTTATTTTTGTTTTTATTTCCATTTCTCTAGGAGGTGGGTCAAAAAGGATGTTGCTGTGATTTATGTCATAGAGTGTTCTGCCTATGTTTTCCTCTAAGAGTTTGATGGTGTCTGGCCTTACATTTAGGTCTTTAATCCATTTTGAGTTTCTTTTTGTGTATGGTGTTTGGGAGTGTTCTAATTTCATTCTTTTACATGTAGCTGTCCAGTTTTCCCAGCACCACTTACTGAAGAAGCTGTCTTTTCTCCATTGTATACTCTTGCCTCCTTTATCAAAGATAAGGTGACCATATGTGCCTGGGTTTATCTCTGGGCTTTCTATCCTGTTCCATTGATCTATATTTCTGTTTTTGTGCCAGTACCATACTGCCTTGATTACTATAGCTTTGTAGTATAGTGTGAAGTCAGGGAGCCTGATTCCTCCAGCTCCATTTTTCTTTCTCAAGATTGCTTTGGCTATTCGAGGTTTTTTGTGTTTCCATTCAAATTGTGAAATTTTATGTTCTAGTTCTGTGAAACATGCCAGTGGTAGTTTGCTAGGGATTGCATTGAATCTGTAGATTGCTTTGGGTTGTAGAGTCATTTTCACAATGTTGATTCTTCCAATCCAAGAACATGGTATATCTCTCCATCTATTTGTATCATCTTTAATTTCTTTCATCGGTGTCTTATAATTTTCTGAATACAGGTCTTTTGTCTCCTTAGGTAGGTTTATTCCTAGATATTTTATTCTTTTTGCTGCAGTGGTAAATGGGAGTGTTTTCTTAATTTCACTTTCAGATTTTTCATCATTAGTGTATAGGAATGCCAGAGATTTCTGTGCATTAATTTTGTATCCTGCTACTTTAACAAATTCATTGATTAGCTCTAGTAGTTTACTAGTAGCATCTTTAGGATTCTCTATGTATAGTATCATGTCATCTGCAAACAGTGACAGCTTTACTCCTTCTTTTCCAATTTGGATTCCTTTTATTTCTTTTTCTTCTCTGATTGCTGTGGCTAAAAGTTCCAAAACTATGTTGAATAATAGTGGTGAGAGTGGGCAACCTTGTCTTGTTCCTGATCTTAGTGGAAATGGTTTCAATTTTTCACCATTGAGGACAATGTTGACTGTGGGTTTGTCATATATGGCCTTTATTAGGTTGAGGAAAGTTCCCTCTATGCCTACTTTCTGGAGGGTTTTTATCATAAATGGGTGTTGAATTTTGTCGAAAGCTTTCTCTGCATCTATTGATACGATCACATGGTTTTTTCCCTTCAGTTTGTTCATATGGTGTATCACGTTGATTGATTTGCGTATATTGAAGAATCCTTACATTCCTGGGATAAACCGCACTTGATCATAGTGTATGATCCTTTTAATGTGCTGTTGGATTCTGTTTGCTACTATTTTGTTGAGGATTTTTGCATCTATGTTCATCAGTGATATTGGCCTGTAGTTTTCTTTCTTTGTGACATCTTTGTCTGGTTTTGGTATCAGAGTGATGGTGACCTCGTAGAATGAGTTTGGGAGTGTTCCTCCCTCTGCAATATTTTGGAAGAGTGTGAGAAGGATAGGTGTTAGCTCTTCTGTAAATGTTTGATAGAATTCGCCTGTGAAGCCATCTGGTTCTGGGCTTTTGTTTGTTGGAAGATTTTTAATCACAGTTTCAATCTCAGTGCTTGTGATTGGTCTGTTCATATTTTCTATTTCTTCCTGTTTCAGTCTCGGAAGGTTGTGCATTTCTAAGAATTTGTCCATTTCTTCCAGGTTGTCCATTTCATTGTCATATAGTTGCTTGTAGTAATCTCTCATGATCCTTTGTATTTCTGCAGTGTCAGTTGTTACTTCTCCTTTTTCATTTCTAATTCAATTGATTTGAGTCTTCTCCTTTTTTTTCTTGATAAGTCTGGCTAATGGTTTATCAATTTTGTTTATCTTCTCAAAGAACCAGCTTTTAGTTTTATTGATTCTTGCTGTAGTTTCCTTCCTTTCTTTTTCATTTATTTCTGATCTGATCTTTATGATTTGTTTCCTTCTGCTAACTTTGGGGTTTTTTCGTTCTTCTTTCTCTAATTGCTTTAGGTGTAAGGTTAGGTTGTTTATTTGAGATGTTTCTTGTTTCTTAAGGTAGGATTGTATTGCTATAGACTTCCGTCTTAGAACTGCTTTTGCTGCATCCCATAGGTTTTGGGTAGTTGTGTTTTCATTGTCATTTGTTTCTAGGTATTTTTTGCTTTCCTCTTTGATTTCTTCAGTGATCTCCTGGTTATTAAGTAGTGTGTTGTCTAGCCTCCATGTGTTTGTATTTCTTACAGATTTTTTCCTGTAATTGATATCTAGTCTCATAGCGTTGTGGTCGGAAAAGATACTTGATACAATTTCAGTTTTCTTAAATTTACCAAGGCTTGATTTGTGAACCAAGATATGATCTATCCTGGAGAATGTTCCATGAGCACTTGAGAAGAAAGTGTATTCTGTTGTTTTTGGATGGAGTGTCCTGTAAATATCAATTAAGTCCATCTTGTTTAATGTATCATTTAAAGCTTGTGTTTCCTTATTTATTTTCATGTTGGATGATCTGTCCATTGGTGAAAGTGGGGTGTTAAAGTCCCCTACTATGATTGTGTTACTGTCGATTTCCCCTTTTATGGCTGTTAGTATTTGCCTTATGTACTGAGGTGCTCCTATGTTGGGTACATAAATATTTACAATTGTTATATCTTCTTCTTGGATTGATCCCTTGATCATTATGTAGTGTCCTTCTTTGTCTCTTGTAATAGTCTTTGTTTTAAAGTCTATTTTGTCTGATATGAGAATTGCTACTCCAGCTTTCTTTTGATTTCCATTTGCATGGAATATCTTTTTCCATCCCCTCCCTTTCAGTCTGTATGTGTCCCTAGGTCTGAAGTGGGTCTCTTGTAGACAGCATATATAAGGGTCTTGTTTTTGTATCCATTCAGCCAATCTGTGTCTTTTGTTTGGAGCATTTAATCCATTTACATTTAAGGTAATTATCGATATGTACGTTCCTATTACCATTTTCTTAATTGTTTTGGGTTTGCTATTGTAGGTCTTTTCCTTCTCTTGTGTTTCCTGCCTAGAGAAGTTCCTTTAGCATTTGTTGTAAAGCTGGTTTGTTGGTGCTGAATTCTCTTAGCTTTTGCTTGTCTGTGAAGGTTTTAATTTCTCCATCAAATCTGAATGAGATCCTTGCTGGGTAGAGTAATCTTGGTTGTAGGTTTTTCTCCTTCATCACTTTCAATATGTCCTGCCACTCCCTTCTGTCTTGCAGAGTTTCTGCTGAAAGATCAGCTGTTAACCTTATGGGGATTCCCTTATGTGTTATTTGTTCTTTTTCCCTTGCTGCTTTTAATATTTGTTCTTTGTATTTAATTTTTGATAGTTTGATTAATATGTGTCTTGGCATGTTTCTCCTTGGATTTATCCTGTATGGGACTCTCTGTGCTTCCTGGACTTGATTAACTATTTCCTTTCCCATATTAGGGAAGTTTTCAACTATAATCTCTTCAAATATTTTCTCAGTCCCTTTCTTTTTCTCTTCTTCTTCTGGGACCCCTATAATTTGAATGTTGGTGCGTTTAATGTTGTCCCCGAGGTCTCTGAGACTGTCCTCAATTCTTTTCATTCTTTTTTCTTTATTCTGCTCTGCAGTAGTTATTTCCCCTATTTTATCTTCCAGGTCACTTATCCGTTCTTCTGCCTCAGTTATTCTGCTATTGATCCCTTCTAGAGAATTTTTAATTTCATTTATTGTGTTGTTCATCACTGTTTGTTTGCTCTTTAGTTCTTCTAGGTCCTTGTTAAACGTTTCTTGCAATTTCTCCATTCTATTTCCAAGAGTTTGGATCATCTTTACTATCATTATTCTGAATTCTTTTTCAGGTAGACTGCCTATTTCCTCTTCATTTGTTAGGTCTGGTGGGTTTTTTGCCTTGCTCCTTCATCTGCTGTGTGCTTCTCTGTCTTCTCATTTTGCTTAACTTACTGTGTTTGGGGTCTCCTTTTCGCAGGCTGCAGGTTCGTAGTTTCCATTGTTTTTGGTGTCTGTCCCCAGTGGCGAAGGTTGGTTCAGTGGGTTGTGTAGGCTTCCTAGTGGAGGGGACTCGTGCCTGTGTTCTGGTGGTTGAGGCTGGATCTTGTCTTTCTGTTGGGCAGGTCCGCGTCTGGTGGTGTGTTTTGGGGTGTCTGTGGCTTTATTATGATTTTAGGCTGCCTCTGTGCTAATGGATGGGGTTTTCTTCCTGTCTTGCTAGTTGTTTGGCATAAGGTGTCCAGCACTGTAGCTTGCTGGTTGTTGAGTGGAGCTGGGTCTTGGTGTTGAGATGGAGATCTCTGGGAGATTTTCGCTGTTTGATATTATGTGGAGCTGGGAGGTCTCTTGTGGACCAGTGTCCTGAAGTTGGCTTTCCCACCTCAGAGGCACAGCCCTGACGCCTGGCTGGAGCACCAAGAGCCTGTCCTCCACACAGCTCAGAATAAAAGAGGAAAAAAAGAAAAAGAAGAAGATAAAATAAAATAAAGTTATTAAAATAAAAAATAATTATTAAGAAAAATTTCTTTTAAGTAATAAAAAAAAAAAAAACAAAAAATGGACAGACAGAACCCTAGGACAAATGGTAAAAGCAAAGCTATACAGACAAAATCACACACAGAAGCATACACATACACACTCACAAAAAGAGAAAAAGGGAAAAAAATATATCTATCATTGCTCCCAAAGTCTACCTTCTCAATTTGGGATGATTCATTGTGTATTCAGGTATTCCACAGATGCAGGGTACATCACGTTGATTGTTGAGATTTAATCCGCTGCTTCTGAGGCTGCTGGGAGAAATTTCCCTTTCTCTTCTCTGTTCGCTCAGCTCCTGGGGTTCAGCTTTGGATTTGGCCCCGCCTCTGCATGTAGGTCGCCTGAGGGCGTCTGTTGTTAGCCCCGACAGGATGGGGTTAAAGGAGCAGCTCCTTCGGGGGCTCAGGCTCACTCAGGCCGGGGGAGGGAGGGGTACAGAGGAGGCAGGGTGAGCCTGCGGCGGCAGAGGCCGGCGTGACGTTGCAGTAGCCTGAGGCGCGCCGTACGTTCTCCCGGGGAAGTTGTCCCTGGATCCCGGGACCCTGGCGGTGGCGGGCTGCACAGGCTCCCGGGAGGTGTGGAGAGTGACCTGTGCTCGCACACAGGCCTCTTGGTGGCGGCGGCAGCAGCCTTAGCGTCTCATGCCCGTCTCTGGGGTCCGCGCTGATAGCTGCAGCTCGCACCCGTCTCTGGGGCTCCTTTAAGCGGCGCTCTTAATGCCCTCTTCTCGCGCACCAGGAAACAAAGAGGCAAGAAAAAGTTTCTTGCCTCTTCGGCAGCTGCAGACTTTTTCCCGGACTCCCTCCCGGCTAGCCGTGGCACGCTAACCCCTTCAGGCTGTGTTCACGCCGCCAGCCCCAGTCCTCTCCCTGGGATCTGACCTCCGAAGCCCGAGCCTCAGCTCCCAGCCCCGCCCGCCCCGGCGGGTGAGCAGACAAGCCTCTCGGGCTGGTGAGTGCTGGTCGGCACCGATCCTCTGTGCGGGAATCTCTCCGCTTTGCCCTCCGCACCCCTGTGGCTGCGCTCTCCTCTGTGGCTCCGAAGCTCCCCGCCTCCGCCACCCGCAGTCTCCGCCCGCGAAGGGCCTTCCTAGTGTGTGGAGACCTTTCCTCCTTCACAGCTCCCTCTCAGAGGTGCAAGTCCCGTCCCTGTTCTTTGGTCTCCTTTTTCTTTTGTCCTACCCAGGTACGTGGGGAGTTTCTTGCCTTTTGGGAGGTGTGAGGTCTTCTGCCAGCATTCAGTAGGTGTTCTGTAGGAGTTGTTCCACATGTAGATGTATTTCTGATGTATTTGTGGGGAGGAAGGTGATCTCCGCGTCTTACTCTTCCGCCATCTTGAAGCTCTCTTGCGTGTATCTTTTTGAGTTAGAGTTTTCATCTTTTCCAGGTACATGCCCAGGAGTGGGATTGCAGGATCATATGGTAACTCTGTTTTTAGTTTTTTGTGTTTTAAGGAACCTCCATACTGTTTTCCATAGTGGCTGCACCAATTTACATTCCCCCAGCAGTGTAGGAGGGTTCCTTTTTCTCCACACCATCTCTAGCATTTATTATTTATAGAGTTTTTGATGATGGCCATTCTGACTGATGTGAGGTGATACTTCATTGTAGTTTTGTTTTGCATTTCTCTAATAATTAGCGACATTGAGCATCTTTTCATGTGCCTGTTGGCCATCTGTATGTCTTCTTTGAAGAAATATCTATTTAGTAGGTCTTCTGCCCATTTTTTGATTAGATTTTTTTTTGTTTCTTTTGATATTGAGCTGTATGAGCTGTTTGTATATTTTGGAAGTTAATCCCTTGTCAGTTGCATTGTTTGCAAATATTTTCTCCCATTCCGTAAGTTGTCTTTTCGTTTTGTTTATGGTCTCCTTTGCTGTGCAAAAGCTTCTAAGTTTCATTAGGTCACATTTGTCTATTTTTGCTTTTATTTCTTTTGCCTTGGGAGACTGGTGTGTGTCCCACGTTAAATTCTTTCTCCACAGGGTCTAGTGCAGTGCCCAGCACAGAGTAGGTTTTGTTGGTAGGTTGGACTGAATGATTAGTCTCACCCCACCTCCCATACTATCCTTGTTCTCTCAGGAAGATACCCAGCAAAGTATCCCTTTTCCATTCCTGGATTAGCTACTCTGCCCACTGTTGGTTGGTATGTGCCTTGGCCGTCGTTGAACAAATACCCAGAGAACTGCCTTCTCCCAGTGGTTGGAGCAGGTTTGTGCTGCCCAAGAAGAGGACAGTGAGTGAACCCTGGTGTTTATATGTACTCCCTGGGCATAGATGGCCATTGAGACCTGAGGTTTGTAAGCTCTTTGGAACCGCCTGTGTGTGTAGTTAAGACTATGGCCATTGTTGATTGAAGGAGTGGCTTCTCTGAGGTTCTTCTGGGCCCTGATCCTGGTGTGGCCGCTCCTGGGACCCCTGGAAGAAGATGTCTGGGCTGCCCCTGAGTAGAGAGGGAATGAGGAGGATGAAGAAGGGGTGAACTACTGTCTTTCTTTATGGATTGAGAGGCTGTTTCATGGCCTTAGTTGCTGATTCCCACCTCTCTCTGCTTCTCCCCTCCATGTTTATAAAGGAGTTGCAGCCATTTACCTAAAACACACAATCCAGGGGCCACAACGTCTTTAGATGCTTCAATCAAATGTTGACTCGATAGTGCTGGCAATTGCCTACAGCTCAGGTAAAATTCACCTGCTTTGGTTTTGTGCAGTGAATGAATTATTTCTGAAAACTGTGTATTCATGTGTTCATGAGACAGAATGGAATTTGATTTTTTTTTAAGGAGGATTTATCTTATTTAGGGGTAATAGCATTAGAAGAGAGAAGGTCCTTAATGTGTTTTCTGTGAGCTTGAGAAAGAAAGAATTAATGCAGACATGAACTAAGATGGGACAAATAGAAAATTAATGGTGTTTTACAGTGAATTAAGAACAACGAAAGATGTAAGATGTTCCAAAGATAAGAGGGTTGAGACAGATCGAGTGCTCATGCACACAACGGTGTATGTGTGTGTTTAATTGTCTTCTTTCTTGGCCTTACCTAATCCCCCCGCTCTAAGGAGGCATCCAGGCCCCTGTGCATGTAGCCTGGTCTACAGTTTTTACTTTCTGCAAAGTCATATGTTTTTAGCTGTGATTGCACTCACTACCCAGTGGCTCACCTTGTCTTGAGTAATGAGAATAAACAACTGGTCACTGCACTGACCACTGAAACTAATAAAGATATATAGAGCTGGGCTGGGTTAGGGAGTCACAGACTCATTCTTAAACTCTATGTGACATTTATACCAAAAGAACATGATTCCAAACTCACTCACTGCTTACCCATTCTGAGAAAGAAAAACTATTTGACTGATGCTTTGCTAAATTTAATATGCTTAGCAAGTAAAATTATTGTCTACTCTAATGCTGTGTAATTATTAAGATACACTGCTTTTAAAAATACCAAGTGAATAATATTGATTTAGTGAACTGCTATTTAGAAAAATGCCAGCAAAGGAGGAATATATTATTTTAGCTGCCTTAGAGCTGTAATGGGTCTGGGCTGAGAGATGCATATGGAAATAACTTATGTACAAGGTAAACTATTTTGTTATACAGTACCCATAATATTAATTAAGCCATAATTTTACCAACAATGCTTTAATTTAATAAATAAACAGGAATCATCTGTACCATTCTTTCGAATATATAACTTCGGGACCGTAATAAAACATGCAGAAGCACCTGCAGTTAGTTGTAAAGCAAACAGTGAGACTAGCAACTTTAAAGGGTAATTGTAATTTATAATTTAGTTATTTGACTTATGCTGGATATAATTACCGTTATAATGCGTTACTATTTTCAGTCCGGTGTGAGATCTATCTGATTCCAATTTAACGCAGGCAGCCTGGTGGAGCTCTCTTCTCAGACCCCTTGAAAGTGTGCCCTGCTCCCCTCCCTTTCCCAGAATGGGAGCTTGTACAGTAAAGAAGAATGGATGGGCCCTTGTCAAAGACAATCCTTGTTCAAAGCCGTAAGAATATTTCCATTTCCATTAGAGCCAAGAATGTTCCCTGCCCTCTCAGTCCTTTAGATAGCAGTACTGGGGAGCGACACGGTCACAGTCAGCACGCAGCTAGCCCTGGGTGGGTGGGCCAGGCTGGTGGGCCTACGGGGAAGGCAGTAAGGCTGTGAGAGTTCGGGTGCAAAAGCTGAGCTTTCCCCTGAATCCTTGTCTTGAGTGCTGCTGGTGTTTCTTGTTGTGGTGCTTTGGGGCTTTGTTGTTGCGATTTTCAAGAGCAGCCTGGAGAAGGCACAGCACGAGGGGGAAAAATAGCACCGTGGAAGCAAAGGAGCAATTATAGTTGGCTGTTTGTTTGTGGCTAACAGAATGCTGAAATGGCAGATTTGTAAATTTGTAAGAGGGAAGCTTAGTGTTCATCTTTATCAGCCAAAGTGGTTTCTTGTTAGCTGAGCAGCAAGCTAGAAAGCCACCGATTTTGACAACATAATTTACATCTTTGTATAAAACTATTGCTGGCAGCCGAACTAATTTGTGCTGGATTAGGTTGTTTGTCTCTGCTGCTGACTAACCATGCAATCTATCAGAGGCCGTTTTCAAATATCACTTTTCAACTGTGCCCTTGAGAGGGGGAATTGATCGGGAATATACGGAGCAAAATTACTCCAATAACTTTATAGAAGAAACAATTATGGAATCACACAGATGTGAATAATTCTGAAAAGTAGAAACAAATAGAATGAATTTAGCCCTGTTCCTATCTTTCACATGTGCGTGGAATTTATAAGTAATACAATAACACATTATTGGGTCTGTTTCCTCTCTCTTTCTGGATCTTGGTCAATGATGGTAACAGGAAAAAAAGACTAGGGAAGCGCTTGGTGGAAAACATTCTTGGAGATCATATAGGAGGATTTTGAGAGGCAGGTTATATGAACATTACTTATACAGTGTTGGAGACAAGAGTTAATGTATGTGGCTTCACAGGCGAATTCTATCAAATATTTAGAGAAGAGTTAACACCTATCCTTCTCAAACTCTTCCAAAATATAGCAGAGGGAGGAACACTCCCAAACTCTTTCTACGAGGCCACCATCACCCTGATACCAAAACCAGACAAAGATGTCACAAAGAAAGAAAACTACAGGCCAATATCACTGATGAACATAGATGCAAAAATCCTCAACAAAATAGTAGCAAACAGAATCCAACAGCACATTAAAGGGATCATACACCATGATCAAGTGGGGTTCATCCCAGGAATGCAAGGATTCTTCAATATACATAAATCAATCAGTGTGATACACCATATTAACAAATTGAAGGAGAAGAACCATATGATCATCTCAGTAGATGCAGAAAAAGCTTTCGACAGAATTCAACACCCATTTATGATAAAAACCCTCCAGAAAGTAGGCATAGAGGGAACTTACCTCAACATAATGAAGGCCGTACATGACAAACCCACAGCTAACATCATTCTCAATGGTGAAAAACTGAAACCGTTTCCTCTAAGATCAGGAACAAGACAAGGTTGCCCACTCTCACCACTATTATTCAACATAGTTTTGGAAGTTTTAGCCACAGCAATCAGAGAAGAAAAAGAAATAAAAGGAATCTAAATCGGAAAAGAAATAAAGCTGTCACTGTTTGCAGATGACATGGTACTATACATAGAGAATCCTAAAGATGCTACCAGAAAACTACTAGAGCTAATCAACGAATTTGGTAAAGTAGCAGGATACAAAATTAATGCACAGAAATCTCTTGCATTCCTATACACTAATGATGAAAAATCTGACAGAGAAATGAAGGAAACACTCCCATTTACCATTGCAACAAAAAGAATAAAATTTCTAGGAATAAACCTACCTAAGGAGAGAAAAGACCTGTATGCAGAAAACTATAAGACACTGATGAAAGAAATTAAAGATGATACAAACAGATGGAGAGATATACTGTGTTCTTGGATTGGAAGAATCAACATTGTGAAAATGACTCTACAACCCAAAGCAATCTACAGATTCAGTGCACTCTATGACATAAGTCACCGCAAGATCCTTTTTGACCCACCTCCTAGAGAAATGGAAATAAAAATAAGCAAATGGGACCTAATGAAACTTAAAAGCTTTTGCACAGCAAAGGAAACCTTAAACAAGACGAGAAGACAACCCTCAGAATGGGAGAAAATATTTGCAAATGAAGCAACTGACAGAGCATTAATCTCCAGAATTTACAAGCAGCTCGTGCAGCTCAATATCAAAAAAACAAACAACCCAATGCAAAAATGGGCAGAAGACCTAAATAGACATTTCTCCAAAGAAGATATACAGATTGCCAACAAACACATGAAAGGATGCTCAACATCACTAACCATTAGAGAAATGCAAATCAAAACTACAATGAGGTATGACCTCACACCAGTCAGAATGGCCATCATCAAAAAATCTACAAACAATAAATGCTGGAGAGGGTGTGGAGAAAAGGGAACCCTCTTGCACTGTTGGTACAGCCACTATGGAGAACAGTGTGGAGGTTCCTTAAAAAACTAAAAATAGCACTACCATATGACCCAGCAATCCCACTACTGGGCATATACCCTGAGAAAACCATAATTCAAAAAGAGTCATGTACTGCAGCATTCATTGCAGCACTATTTACAATAGCCAGGGCATGGAAGCAACCTAAGTGTCCATCAACAGATGAATGGATAAAGAAGATGTGGCACATATATACAGTGGAATATTACTCAGCCATAAGAGGAAACGAAATTGAGTTATTTGTAGTGAGGTGGTTGGACATAGAGTGTGTCATACAGAGTGAAGTAAGTCAGAAAGAGAAAAACAAATACCGTATGCTAACACATATATATGGAATCTAAAAAAAAAAAAAAAGGTTCTGAAGAACCTAGGGGCAGGACAGAAAAAGACACAGACGTAGAGAATGGACTTGAGGACACGGGGAGGGGGGAAGGGTAAGCTGGGACGAAATGAGAGAGTAGCATTGACTTATAAATACTATCAATTGTAAAATAGATAGCTAGTGGGAAGCAGCCGCATAGCACAGGGAGATCAGCTCGGTGCTTTGTAACCACCTAGAGGGGTGGGATCAGGAGGGTGGGAGGGAGACGCGAGAGGGAGGAGATTTGGGGATATATGTATATGTACAGCTGATTCACTTTGTTATACAGCAGAAACTAACACAGCATTGTAAAGCAATTATACTCCAATAAAGATGTTAAAAAAAAAAAAGAGTTAATGTACGTATGTCCCTTAGAACATCTTTTTTTGGGGTCCGAGTTTTATAAGTTTTAATGTAAAATGCTGTGATAGAGAAAGAGAGACATCAGCCAGGTAGATGGATTTGTGCTACCAGCGTGGGCGATAAAGGTAAGAATATGTTTTATCACATATTTCTACATTATGTTAATAATTTTCTCATGCAGAAGAGGAATGGAGTCTCCCTTCTGCTTTTAAGTAAATATTTTAGATATTTCTTCTTGTCCTCAAGGGAGATGCAGGATGATAGAATAATATAGGGGGGCAAAAAGGAGGGGGGACTGGATTCACAACTGATAACGGGTCTGGAGTCGTTTATAAGATGCCTGAGATTAGCCAGCCAGCAAACAAAAAAACCATTAAGCACCTATTATTTTAAAGCTGTGGGCACATTTTTCATCACTTTCCTCTGATAAATTTTCACTTGTGCATCCTGCTCCAGGTAATTAATTGCTTTCAGTTCAGAGGAGTAATAATGCAATAAATTATGCTAGTATTTCTAGTCAGGGGATCATATTGCAGCTTCCTAACCAAGGCAGCACTAACAGCAATTCAGGAGACTTGTGGGTCACAGAAAAAAGCTCCACTATTATAAATTGGTTATGTAAAGAGGCGAAGGACCAAGCCCTCAAAATTGCTTTCAAGTGATCTCATTCATGGAAGTTTACACATTGGTAGGTTTGGTCAGGATAATCCTGTGTTAAGGATTATATAGCTACTCTCAGTGCCGGAAGCTCTGCAAACACCGGGCACTCAGTAGTGATGGTGGTGTCATTGCTACTGTGGGGTAAAGCTTGAGTGGGAAGGACCTTTCCAAGATGGTTGTGATGCTGATGGTAGTTCATGGTGTGTTGAGTGCTTGCCATATACGAGCATTGTTCTGAGCACTTTACATGGACCAACTGTATTTAATCCTCATAACAACCCTCTGAGATAGAAATATTGTGAAGCACATTTTAAAGACGACGAAACTGAGGCACCGAGAGTTAAGGTGATTTGTCTAAGCGATAGATAGGGGAGCCAGGATTTGAATTAAGGAAGTTAAGCTCCAGAATCCATGTTCTTAACCAGTGCCCTGACTGCACTGCATCTCAGGAGGATGTTTACTTCTGACTCCAGGGAGAATTGCAGTAGATCAGGATGTGGTGGGGTTGCAGGCAGTGCGGGAGATGTCACCTATTTTTAAAAACTACTTTTTTATCTTCCTTGCTTACTCACCCAGGTGAACACCCCACTTTGCTCATCTTCTGAAAACCTCTGTCTAATTTGTAGCACTGTGGAAGCAAAGGAAGCAACTCCAGCAAGCCACTCCTGCTGTAGTTTGTTAATTTGGGTTTTTTTGGTATATAATTCTTTTTTTTAAAAAAATTGAAGTATAGTTGATTATTAATTTTTCTTTCTGTGCTTAAAAAATAACACAAATATCTGCTCACTCTCCTTTCTGTAAAAGACTTCAGTAGTTCCTCTTCTCTAATCCCATCTTCACCCATCTTTTCCAACTTTAAGAAAAACCTCATGGAAGAAATTTAGAGTTTAAACTTCTGTTCTTTTTTTTCTTTTTTAGTACAGTATGTACTTTTAATTTACTTAGACAACTTAAAGAGGAGATGATGCTCTATTTTAGCTGCTTACCACCTGCCTTCGTGCCCAGACGCAGACAAGCCTCAACTCCACTTAAACAGTGGCAGTGGCGAGAGAACCAATTGACCTTGACTGTCTCATGTGATAACAGTCCCACAGTCATTCTCCTTTGACAAGCTAACGGTTTTCTTGCTGCTTTTAACATTGAGTGATTTCTTATGCCAATGAGGCCAAAGAAAAGTTCCCGGGAAGAGAAAGTGGGGCTGAAGACCAAGTAGAGGGAGACTGTGGACTGCGGAAGGAGAGAAGACTGCTGTCTTTGACTCGAGGCTGGGGTGGGCTTCTTGCTAAGATGCTAAAAAGGAAGGGCCCTTTGGAAAGGGTTTAAGTGTTCTCACTGTAACTCCTGTTCTAATGACGTGCCCTAAAAGACACTGCTTGGCAGGTTGCAGTGCAGACGGGGAAGCAGAGGCAGAGAGCCTTGCGCTGTCCATGGCTTTCCCTGGGCATCCGTAGAGTACGCACAGCTGGGGGAAGGGAGGAAATGTAGGGCTGTTCATGCCACGGCAAAGGAGTCAGCGTTCTACCTGTGTGTCCTGGCAGTTGCTGGACTGAGCTGACTGACAGGGGGAAGAGGACAGGCTGGGGTTGGAAGGAATCACTCTTCTATGTTGAATGTGAAAATCCCGTCCAGTTTTCTGCAGTCCCGTCTTGGGTGGATGTCCTACTTACTGTTCCAATCATTGGGCTTTGCCCCTAACTCACTGCCGCCGATACTGTTCCTTGAATTGAGGTGGTGGTTTCCTCATGGCTGGATGCTTCACTTACTGATGTCACCTGCCAAGCCGTCCTGGAAGGTTCCTGCCATAGTGGTCAAAGACCATGTTCGGGTTGGGTCTGACAGGTGGTCAGTGCTTACATACCCTTGCCAACAGCCTCTCCCATTGCCCCCTAAAGTCACCTACCGGGGTGAGCTTGTATTTTATATATTTCACCTCCCAATGGGATTTTAACATTTATCCTCAGATAGAGTCATTTACACATATTCGTCTTTATACCCACAAATAATATTTCCATATTATTCCTGAGCCAGAGATTGAATTTCCCAGGGAGGGGGGTGTAGAGGGGAATAGGGTGGAGCTAGCAAGTAGGAATTTTCCTTAAAGCGTTTCTGCGTTGTAACAGTCTTCTGAGTTCTGTATTCTCCAGATAAAGATAGGGAAAACAGATTATTTTTTTGGAAAGATCAAGTCTTTAAAGAGGCAATTTTGCTTGATACATGGGGCTGATAGAGAGTCAGGGGTGGAGAAGGTTTGGGCCACAGATGGGCTTTTGTGTGTGGCTATTCACGTGCAGTCAGTGTAGAAGTGTCAGTGGGATTGAGAAGGCGGAGGGCCTCAGGCACAGCTGTCTCGGGGGAATACTCGCTAAAGCTCAGTTAGCATGAGAGTGGGACAGGTTGAGGGCCCCCCGCTCAGCTAACCACCAAGACGGTTTACCTAGGTGCTTGGGTCTTGGATTCAAGAAGTCTTGCACCTCCACCACAGAAAAGTAGAAAATGTAGTGATTTCTCAAGCCTCAGGCACATGCGATGGGTTTGCTTCCCATTTTAGGAAGATAGGAGCACTCTAAACTGGAAGATTTCAAACTTGCTCAAGACCCAGGAAAGGTGTGTAGAATCTTAAGTAGC
This sequence comes from Balaenoptera musculus, assembly GCF_009873245.2. NCBI lineage: Eukaryota > Metazoa > Chordata > Mammalia > Artiodactyla > Balaenopteridae > Balaenoptera > Balaenoptera musculus. The sequence continues at coordinate 59,355,507 of NC_045800.1, read as the reverse complement.
AGTAAAGGCTCTGTAAATCCTCATTTTTTAAAAACACACAGATCATCATGTTGGTCATCGATTGTTTGATTTTGTCTCCCCTATTAGATTGTTTCCATCAAGAAGGCAGGGACCTTGTCTGCCTTGATTGTTGAATTTCCAGCAGCCTATGTAGGGCCTGGCCAGTTGCTGGCCCCCAGTAAATGTCCTTCAGGGGAAGGATAGACATTGTTAATGTTTGGAAAATACATCAAAGCACAAAAAAGATAAGGTGTCACCCATAATTAGACTCCTCTAAGTTGATTGCTGTTACACATTTTCATATACATCTTTCCAGCCTTTTAATCTGTGTATTTCCCTACTCTCATCACTACACAGATTGATACATTTTCCCAGTCCCAGGGCAGGATCCAAGTGCATACAGTTGTAACTTCTTAGCCTTTACCATTTTTAATTTTTAAGATTCCCTGGCAAAGAGAACACAACATAATGGATACTGGTCTGTGATTTGAGCTATATATTTCTAGGAAGCACATGAAGAATGTTAAGATGCTAAGTTTGAGGGTGGAAAGTGTGGAAGGGATAATAAAATTTCATTCTCTGTTTTTTTGTGTTGTTCCTTTTGGGTCACAGGAGAACAATTGCGCTGTGTTTTCTGTTGGTATATGTACTATTCATTTTCTGGCTCTGAAACTGATTGCAGTGAGGATCAGATGTACTCCTCCAGGGTGAAGATGGGAATATGATTTGGCGGGAACAAAAAAGAGCTAGGTATTGCCCAGATTAACTTACACTATAGAAACAACCCAGTCCTTTTCATAAAAATAGCCCAAGCTTAATTCTGCTTGCTAAAAGCCCAGAAAGAGTCTGCAGAACAGTCAAGCTCCCTGTTGCAAGCCAAATCCATGGCCCAGGCAGTACTCGACCTGGGCCAGGCTGCTCCTTTCTGGGCCTTTTAAATTCGGCTGTGACCTGACCCCCAGAGCACTCGCCCATCAGAACTGCTGCCTGTCTGCAGTGGTGCTGACAGTGGATATGCCGGCTGGGTTCCAAAAAGCCACCCGAATAGACCCAAAACTTTCGGGCCGAGGGGACCTTGGAAGGTCATTCAGTCACTCACACTGCCTCTTGGCATTGCTGCCTTCAACCAGCCTCCTCATTGCCCAAATAGCCGCGGAGACTGTTGAGATCCCTCTGGAAGTATTTTTAGCCCCCATCCACACCCCGCACCAACCTTCAGGGTTTAGTTGCTTTGGTTGCTTTTGCAAATCAGTAACCCACATCGGTAAATGTCAAACCTTTCCTATCTTTTCTTGCCCCTGTTGGGCCCAGAAGCAGGGAACTCTGACACACAGTGACTGTCCAGGTAGCTGTCCTGGAGAGCCTGGCAGGAAGAGGAACAGACCTAAAATGTAACAGGAAGCTGTGTTACTCCAAAAATATCGCAGGATCGGATGATGCGAAAACCTTCATCAAACATTGGACCATGACACCGTTCGCATTGGGACGTGCTGCAATGAAGGAAACATCAAATCTACTAAAGGAAAGACATTTTGCTTGATGCTATGTAAGACTCAAAGTGGTATAAGATACGGCCTTTCTCATTATTGATCTTACCGTCTCATTGAGGAGCTAAGACACAAGCAAGTGAAAAATTAAACGCTAAAAATTATATTAAAAAGAGACTTGCTGTCATCTGATAAGAAGAGCTGGGATGTGGAGGTAGCATTCTTCTGCATGAAGAAAGCTCTGTCATCGTGGTCGTCATCATCATCATCATCTAGTTAGGAAGAAATGTTGGACTATTGAACCTGACAGTTTTCTATCTTATAAATGATGCGTTGTAGAGTTGTAGGTTTCCCCCACACCCAGTCTGTCTTTTTTTCTTCTTTCCTTTTCCTTTTTCTCTTCCCCTTCCCCTTCTTCTTTCTGGACTTAAGAAAGGGTCCTCAACTTTGTAATCTTAAAACATATTCTCTTGCACATGTCATTGTTCTTTGTAATAGAATCTGCCAGAAGCACTCTGTGCAGAGCCCCGCATTTTCACATTATCATCTCATTGTCTATCCCGAGTGGTATAGCCTTACTACGACTTCCTAACTAATCAGCTATTTCAGCTTTCATTCCATAAGCTTTATGTCTGAGTGTAATTAAATGAGCATTAAGTCCTTTTTTTTTTTTTTTTTTTTTACTAGCAAAGCCTGAAAGTTCTGATATTACAGTAATAAGTGTGAAGTGAATTTTGAATGGCATTTATATCTGTTCATGGGCTCTAAATGTTTGATTTGCATAACTAGTTAAAATGATATCAGAGCAGCATATTGATTTAATTCCATCTCAGAAAACTGTTAATTAATAATGATAATAAATGTGTCAGTCCTTTATTATCCGCTTTGAATTGGTGATGATAGCTATATTAATATCACTTCAGTAATAGACCTCTGCTGGCTATTGTTGGCAAAGCTTTCAAGGAATGAGTCACTTGCAATCAGAATTTAGAAAATTTATTGCAGACCAGTTTTAAAAAGAACAGCCATTCCATCATATATGTAATTTTATTAACACCTACATTTTAATTTAACATTTTATTTACATAAATCATTGTGATCAGAAACTTCAGGAGGGTTTTAAACAAAGGCACTTTTTCATTTTTATGTTCCAAGTTAAAAGTTGCCTAACGGGAGGACCGTGCCCAGGATGATCCCTTTTTGTGGGGCTGGCAGACCCGTAGCCCCTCCCGCTACAGTTTTCTCCTGGCTGGTCTGGCTACTTTCTGGCTTTCATCATTAAGATAGAATCTGCTGGTTCTCCTGCAGCAGACAAGGGTTTGTGTTTGTGTGAGTGGTGGGGTTGCGGGGGGGTTGGGGAGAGGGGAACATCTTTCCTCTCCCTACTCTTTCGAGGACTACCATAGTTTTAGAGGCAGGTCTCACCTTTCTGGCTTTTGGCAGGGATGAGAACACCAACACCAACATGACTTCTCCATCACCGGGTTTCTAGATGGCAAGGATGACATGGATAGTCAATATGCAGTGGCTAGGCACTTCTTCAAACTGCTCGAGGGCCCAGTAATTCTGGGTTTCCAGAACAGATGTCAGAGTCCAAGAAGAAGTCTTCCATGAGGCTCTTAGTGACTTAATCTCCGTCTCATCCAATAGCCATGACTGTTGATAAATGTATGTTGGAAATTTTATAATCTTTCTCTGAGCTGTAGTTTTTTTTAATCTATAAAATGGGTGACTGGTGGGATAAATGAGATTTCATAGACACACCCATATGTATATCACAGAGCTTAGCACCCAGAAGACGCTTAATGATTGGTAGTCCTTCTCTTCCTTTTCCTTTTAAGTTATGAGCACACACTTACCATTCCTGGTCCATCCGCGGCTGGACAAAGACTTAAGCAGCCTCCATCCTTAGAATCAAAAGTTTTAATAACTACTGGCTCTACATCAAGGAGCCTGAGGAACTTGCTCTTCCCCCATTAGAAGTTTGCCCCTAGGCCTGACAATATGGATATTATCAAAGTCTGTTTCCTTGGTCTGCTTCCCTCCCGGACCTGCATGTTGGGTTCATATCTATGGATGGAAATCGTGGTTGCTTTGGAATGTGCCTAAGGTCTCCTTTCTTCTCCTTGAACTTGGTTTTGCCTTTTGCTCTGCCTTCTGTCCTCTTCGTAGGGAACACATTTCTAGTCATGAGACCATGTTTCTGCAGAGTCTTCTCATGGGTTGTAACTGAACTGTGGTCCAGAGAGTTTGTGATTTGCCCAAGATCTTGTAGCCTTTCGCTGTAAGTCGTGTGTTCCTTCTACACCACCTACCAGCGCTCTCAGGTAGCTCATGGAACCTCATGCCACCTGGAAAAAGAACTCCAGTTCTGTCTTTGGGCACCCATCTGTTGCAGTTTCTGCTCATTACTCCCCTTGTTTTATATTCAGGTTCCACCAGGTACTGAGTCTGGTGACACCCCCTCCCTCCCACTCCCACATGTGGCAAAAGTGGGTCTTGGCCTTCAGAACGGCTCCCTAAGTCTCCCTTTGAACTATACCACCAGTGGTCCTGTCCACTTCTCAATGGGAAAAAAATGCATCCTTTGTCTGAGCCTGTGATAGATTAGCACAGCTTGGAGGGAGTGCTGGCTTTCCTAACTCCTGTGGGTGTGTCTCCCGCTGAATGTTCCTCTCCTGACTTTGATTTCTCTCTCAGCGAGTGGGGGTATAATTCGCCTTGACATCGCTGGCCATCAGCGCCGCACTGAAATGGGCCTTCTTTGACTCAAAGTGACAGCCCTTGGCCCCTGTGACATTGTTTCCATAGATTTGCAATGAAACAGTTTTATATTTTGCAAAATAGAGTGGTCTCCTACGACTGGCATTGATGTGGTTTTTGCCATGGTGTTCTGGAGGGTAAAGCTGTTTCCATTGACCCACCCTCAACTGATTCCCCTTATTCTGGCATCTGGACACATTGCTCTTAGGCTGCCTGGGATGATGATTTTGTTTGTTTGGTTTTCTAAATCGGTATTGGTCACCATAATGTGTTGTGTCCTCGTATGGACTCCTTCCCCTGTTACTCTGTTGGCCTCTAATATTCTAAGACCTTTGCTGCCCATCAGGAACCTTTCCACTTTTGCTCTTCCACATCACGCAAGTGGTCAGTATCCTGGAGAAGAGTAAGCGTGATACCTTGCCCTGGAAAGTTAGTTACTCTGGTGCCTTTTATATTTCGATACAGCTTGAGGTACAGTCAAAGGGAATATCAGTGTCAAACCTTTGTCCGAGGTGTGGAAATCTTTGCGGAAGATTATTGGGGGAAGTGATTGGGCTGTCCATTGGTGGTCCTTACTTTTCAGAGAAGCTTAAAGCACGATCTGGTTGTTCTCAGCATTTTCTAAAAATACTTGAAGGCAGACAAATACGGATGTTTCATCATCCCATTTAAAAAGAAGAGGAGACTATTGCGCTATCTCTTTTTTCCCCCTAGAAGGCTGTAACCTTTGGACTTTGAAATTTATCATCTTAGACTTGCTATGATTGAGTTATTGGGGTTGGTTTTACTAATAAACTCTTAGGCTTATTAGAAAGTATAACATTTATGGAAATAGTTTATATTTTATCTAAGCTTGTACCCTTCAGACTGTCACTTAAGTGTTAAAATGTGCTAGGCAATTAAAGATTAGATTTTTTTTTTTTTTTTTTTTTTTGCCACTAGGTATGTCTTGTGGGGAGGGAACTAGGTTACCTTTATAGCAGGTGTAGGGAGAGCCTGTGTCTCTTCCAGCATAGGACTGCTGAAGGGGTCCCTAAAGAGTTAGACTTTTTTTCCAACCTCCTGTTGTCACAGGATCCTTCCTACTCCCCCCCCCAACCCCCCCCCCCCACCCCAAGATGTCTGGTTTGGGCTTTGCCTTTTCACTGACTCTGCTGGTGGGAATTTTCTGAACAACTCCATGTGAGTGTTCCCAACCCTGGCTCCTCCCTGTGGGTTGGGGGAGGGACCCCTGGAGAGCGGATTCCTGGCAGATGTGGTGAGCTCTCGAGCCTGTTTGAGAGGAGATGGGATGCCAGGCTCTGGGAGGTTCTCTGGAGGAGTCTCCCAAGGCATGGAGACTATTGACATATTTTGAAAAAAATTAAGACCAAACTTCTCAAAGTGATGACTTTTCTTCTTAAAGCCACAGTACACACATTCTTTTAGATTCTGGCCAAGCTCTTTCTCTCTGGTGGCCACAAACTTTATGGCCCAACTTCCTAAATGGGGGAGAAGGATTTCCAATTTAGAGCTTGTACTTAGAAGCCTGGGTCTAGGAGGTGGGGAGGTTGGCTTGTGAACTTTGGTGAGGTAGGCAACCTACTACGGGGGTGTAAAAGTGGTTCCAGCAGAGGAGGTTGAGTTTAAACATCCCCTTTGATGGTGTTTGTCTGAGTATTTTTTCCCTGCTCCTACCCACTCCCTGTGTGGGTTTGTATTCTTTAGCCCCAGCTGTTTGTGATATTTCACTGTCAAATACATAATTAACAATTTTGTAAGCCAAGTTTAGTGACGTTTTTACATTCATGCACTGAATGTCTTTTCTGTCTTAAGCCAGTTACATCTTTTTTATTTAAAACTGTTCCCCCCTCCCCCCAACCAAAACCAGTTTCCAGAAAATTTGTCATTCTAACCTCTATCCAAAGAGTGAACTGTATCAAAGTGGGCTTGAGAAACTGTATCAAAGTGGACTTGGGAATACAGATGTGGATTGTGGTGTGGAATTGCTTTGGAATTTGAAACTGGTTGTGTAGACTGAGTTGATGATGGATCCAGTTGTGAATAATTTTTTTGAAACCGATGATGTCAGTGGCAGTTTTATGACTAGGATTTTGGTAGATGAGTGTAAGTTGCTGGAATATGGGTGAGAAAGCAAGTCACAACTAAGGGTTGAGTCAATAAAATAAAACTAAGGAGTTAAAAAAAAAATTAGGTTTGTTTACATTTTTTTAAAGTGGTAGTGAATTCTCCCACAGTAAGTTTTAAGTATTCTGGTTCTTTTCTTTGCTAGTTTTAGAAAAATTATTAATATAAATAATCACATAGGGTCAAAGGAGAACCAAATCATCTGAGCAGAATTCAAAATTTATTTCTGATAAAATATTCCCAATAAACCAGCTTTTATGCAGAAACTTAATGTGATGGCGATGCTTTACCTCAAGTCAAAAGCTAACATCCTCTTTAGTGGGCCCAAATTAGAAAGTCAGGGTTGAGATAAGAGTGTCCATTTCTATTATGATTTAAATTCAACACTTTTTTAAATTCTGGAAGATCTCACCTAGAGGTGGTTGGTCAGCCTTGGGCTGAGTCTGGCCATCAGGCATTCCCTTTTGGCCTGATCTATGTTTAAAATTAAAAAAAGAAAAAAAAAAAAGAAAAAAAAATTTGAACCTTTTAAAGAACTGTAAGTTTTAGCAGAAAATCCTTATCTCTGGCTTCTCTTGAAAATCTGGCAAGATGAGACCTGTCCTCCTGAATGTAACACGTGGCCAGAGCAGAATGGCCCCTGTCACCTTCAGGCACACATCCTCATTCTCTAGGTGCCTCAAGTCCTCCCTGGCTGGGTTCACTCGTCTAAGTTACCTGCCCGGCCCTGTGGACTCTTGAGTTTGCAATCACTGCCCTAGTTAATGCAGTAAGATTAGAAATAGAAAACAGAGGTATACATAATGAAAAGGAGGAGATAAAAGTATCGTTATGTTTGAGTGAAGTGATTGCTAATCTGGAAAACTCAACAGAGTCAACCAAAAAACAAACTAATTAGAGTTATATAAAATAGTCAAAATATATAGAAAAATCCATATAACGAAATGGCGGGAGGGAGATGTGATCTCATTTACAGCTAATAATAGCAACAAATGCCTACAAATTAATTTGCTATGAAATAATGCAGGACTTATATGAAGAAAACTACTATAAAACGTTACCGAAGAGGGTAAAAGAAGATGCATACGTGAAGAAAACGACCATATTCCTAAACAGTTGAAATTTCTCAAATTGAAAAACTGTGGAAAGCTGGTCTTCCTGTCTCCAAAGAGTTGATGAGACTCCTTGCCGCCCTTTTTTGAGAAATGCGAAAAGTTGTTGGCTTGCTTTGCTGTGGGTGCCTGAGGAATTGGGACCAAATGGGGTGGTTCCCAGGAAGTGGGAAAGAGGGGACACAGGCTCTGATGATCTTTGTGCAATGCTTGTGTTTTGTGTTAGCAAACTCAGTAATTGGCAGGTTGCAGGCTGGATGTGAGTTGTCTTTCAGGAGCTCTTTGCCAGCAGTTATGATTATTTAATTTTCTTAGGTGCCAGCTTCCGGCAGGGGTGGGAGGCCCTGGGAGTTGCGCCTGGCTGTCTGAGGGCAGGATTTGGCCTTTCTTGTTGGATTTTGGCCTTGTTTTCCCACCTTCTCCTCTGTTTGATAACTTTGGAGGAGTTGAAGTTGTCAGTTGCTGGGTAGTTTCTCTTTTCAGAGTCTTGTAGCTCAGTCTTCTGAGGAATTTGAATCTATCTGCTCTCCCTGCTGGAATAGAATTCAAGGCTCTGTCCTTGAGGAAAAAAAAAAAGTGCCAGGTGAACGTAATTTGTGTCCATAATTAAGCCCACCACCAGCACCCACAAGGAAAGAGATGAAGAATGGGCCCCAAGTGCAATGTTTCTGGTTCTACAATTACAGGAATTGATGAAAAAAGAGACATTTGATTTGAAAGATGGAAAGAGTTGGCCATTAGTGACATTTAATGGGATGCCTCAAGCTGCTTTTTCTGGTTAAAATATTTGTACAGAAACTCTTACCCCTGCATGCTGTCAAGTTCATGTTTTTTCCTAGTTCTTTTTGATATGTGGTCTGCGTGGCCTGCTATTTTCTGAGAAACCCATGGGTTGTAGGTTTGTGTTGCACTGTTTACTCATCTTTGAGAAGCCATGTCCAAAGGTGCAGTGGGTGAAGCTGAAGTGGAAAGAACTTGGGCTTGAGATTTGTAACATTTGCCCATATAGAAACTATCTTACATGAAAAATTCAAGGTTCATAGGACTGTAGATGTTATGCCTAGACGAAATACATTTTAATACATAAGTATTTGTATTGATTAATCCTATGTAAAAAATTAAATAATTCAGTGGGAATTTTCTGCATAAATTCATCAACCTACCCAACTACCCATCTACCTACTTACCTGTTTCTAGGCTTAGGAAAAAGATTTGAAGGAAATAGACCAAAATGTGAACTTCTGTTATTTCTGGAAGGTGATCTCGCACGGAGCTTAAGCACATAAGTTTCAGTTTCAGACTTGGGTTCAAATCCTGGTGCTATCACTTAGGAGTGGTGTGACGTTATTTTAAACAAATTAGTTAACCACTCTCAGCCTCAGTTACCTATATCAAAGAGTTATGAAAGCTAAATTAGTTAATATAATAAAACACTTAGCACAATGCTAGCATATAGTAAGCTCTCAGTAAAATATTTTTTATGTTATCATCATTTGGGCAGCAAGATTACAGGTGATTTTAACTGCTTTTTTGATTTCTTTCCCCATGAATTATATTAAGCTCTGCTGTGAAAAGAATTATATGTATATTTTTAAAAATGATAGTGATTTTTAAAAAAACTGATCAAGTGATAAAAATCCAGTAAGAGCCCTCAGCTCTGCTGTGTCTGGGTAAGAACCCTGGCAGCACAACCTTTATCACCTGCAGTTCAACAACTAAGATTCCTCCCGCTCTCCCCGCAGTCCACCCAGGGGCTGGAGTTTTCCCCTTTAAGACTAGAATGTGCAAAGCTTTTCTGTTTTGATTTTGTTTATGGGGGAACCCACAAAACAGCCAGGGAATCTAAATGACAAACACAGATAGAAGCCAGGCAGCCAGTCCTCTGTATTGATGAGCAATTAAGCTACGTTTTAGTTTTATTTGCATTAATTCATTTACCTTTCACAGGCAGGAACTATTCTGCCTGTGGTACTGGGAAGGAGACAGATGCTGAGTTGAGTAATCCTAAGGTTCTACAGAAAGAAATGGTAGAGTGGAGATCTGAACTCTGACTCGGAAGCTTGCAGAGTTAACTGGTGGGAATGCATTGTTTCTCTTTATTCTGTTGTCAGCACTTTGATTGGCTGAGTCCCCCTTTGTGTATGACCGTTCACTGCGAAGCCAGCTTCTGTTCCCGTTGGTCCATGGCCACGCCATGTCAGTTAAATACTGTGAATATTACCTCTGGTCAGGGAAAGCTGTTGTGTTGCAGGAAGCCGGATATGCTTTATGTGGGAGCCATTAATAGTAAATAAGTAGCAAAGTGGAGACAGAGGAGGAGAAGACGATGCAGAAGCAGCGGCAACAGAAGTAAAAGTAGAGTGAAGCGGTACAGAGCGAAGAGGACATGGGGAACATTTGCTTCAGGTCGTCAGTCTGTCAAAGGCCATCCTCCTGGAAAGCATGCGTAACATGCACTAGTAGCTCTGTCGTTTACTCAGAGAGCTGCACCAGGATTCTGAGCTGTAGACATGCTTAGCCTTCCTTGGAAAATGTTGAGAAGGAAAAATTTGAACTGCTGCATTCCTAAGCTTTCAGAGAACACAGGTCTTTTAAAGTTTATTTTACATTGAACAAGGCAGTACCTGTCACACACTGATTGCTCCCTCCCCTCTGGGTCTCAGCTGTCTTCCTAATAGGCAGCTGCCCAGTGTGGAGTGTGACATTGTTAACCATCAGGGGTGGCCGGCCTGTCAGCCTGTCTGTCTGGAACCCTGGACATTCAAGGCACCTGATAGCAGCCCCATTTGCACCCTGTGCAGCGAGAGCCCACATCCTCTCTCATTAAGAGAAGAGTTACCCCCCAACACCAGAATCACTGAAACAACTCTCAAAGAGCTTCTTTTAGATCCCATCCTTCATTAGGACATCTCCAGCAGTGGTAGTTTTCCAAACCCTTTTTCTTTCTATAACTTTTAAAACTATTTTTTCGAAGGAAATTTTTTTTCTTTTCTTTTTTTTTGAGTACCTCTTATCTCTCTCTCTCTTAGCTAATTGTCCTGGTTAGAACCTCCAGTACAATGTTGAGTACGAAGTGATAAGAGCAAATATCCTTATATTTCTTCCACCAAGCCCCCAGAGAACAAACAGATCAAAGAGAAGCTGCTCTGGTTAAAGAAGGAGTGAGAAGCCTGGATCCCACCTGCTTGACCCAGGGAATACCTCTGTGTAATCCTAGGGTTCCTAGGAACACAGTTTGAGAACTACTGTTCTGAAAAAAAGGCTGTTGTAATCGTGTAGGATTTCTCTTCTTGGTTTTTACTTGTGCTTGAACTGCATGACTTGTATAGTTTGTTTCCCAGGTTTCCTTCTCACGTGGTTTTCAGAGTAATAGGCAGAAGGTTAAGAATGTCATAAAATAATTTATTCCAAGCCCTACTTGGGACAATGTGTAAAAACTCTGCTCCAGATGGCTTTGGGGAAGGGGATGTGACATTGTGCAGTGACTTTTTGGAAGATTTGTTGGTTACTTTTTTCCATTTCTCTATCTCCATTCTCCTGTCCCTCGTCTTCCCCCACCCGACTCCTGATTTGATGAAACCGTTTGCAATGTCCAGCATGTATTTTACCCGTCCACTGTGTGTTGTACTTGAGCAATTTATAACTATGATCAATGTTGTGACCTTAGGGAAATTGCTTATATAATTATAGAAAGTTTACAGTCGTAAGACAAGGAATGGGGAAAATATATCACTGTAAAATATAAATACGTTTAAATTACATTTAGGATTTGGAATAGTTCCTTGCCTGTGTTTTACAGAGTAATCTGTGATTTAAATCAGGTTTAGTTGTGTTTTTTCCCCCCTAAATTGGGTATTATAAATCAAGAGTAGATGCTGGATATAGCACACAAGAGGATTTCTTATACATTTTAATGTTGCATAAGTAAGAAATACCAGTAGTTCAGCAGTAAAATTGCAAATGTAAGCAAAAGTGAAGATTTTTCCAAATTTAACTAGGTTGCATTTGTTTAGTAAACTCTAGCAATAATTTACTGTTTTATTACGTTTGCCTTTGAGATCTGGGCTTTTTTTGCTCCCTTCCTTAAGAAAGAAAAGGGAGGTAGGTACATTACTCTAATTGCTTGGAGCCAGAGAAAAACCTGAAAGTACCATTTTGCTTTCCCGACCTGTGATACATAAACTTAAAAAAGGAGAAGGAGGGAGGATTTAGGATTAAATGTATTTGTGGATGTATCCGTCACACCAGCAGGGCACTTTTTTTGGGTAGCGACAGGGTTTCTATTTGTGCCATCTGTGGTGAGACTGTTTTTATGCAAAAAGTAAAAAAAGCTTAGACCCAGTTTTGCCCGTGTCAGCTGCTGGTAGGGGTGGAGATTCAGGGAAGGGGAGCTAATACAGTTGGATTGTCAATGGACATGTCTTTCTTCCGTCTCTTTTGGGGTCCCCGAAAGGCAGGGAGGATTCATCCAAGATGATTTCTATTATGCCATGCGGGTGAATTTCAGCGCGGGAAGAGGCGTCGAGCGCTCCAGAACTGATGCCGGCGTTGGAGGGAAGTTGGGCGGAGGGAAGGACTGTCTGTCTCAGTGGTGTGGCTTGGCGTGCTGTGCTCCTGACGCCTCGGATTGTCCTCCACTGCCCCCCCTTCCACCACGTGCTTCAGATGGTTCACATGGACCCCAGCTTCGTCTAACTGTGGTTTGAGACAAGTGAACTCTGGGATTGGGTTGGATGATGTTGATTAATAGGAGTGAGAGGGTGAGAGACTCCAGGGCCAAGCAGTAGGTCCATCTTGGTGGCATCTGATGTTGATTGGCTTTGTCCTGCGCGGCTGCGCTCGGAGAGCGGACATTAAGATTAAGTGATGCTGTCGTGTCCAGGAGCACGGCACTGCATCATTCTGGGAAGAGACAGCTGGGGTGGTTAATCCTTCATCACCAAGGGAGCACTGCCAGTGGAAAGATATACAGCCAAAGATAACCCTCCATAACTTGTGCTAAAGATCAGAAAACTTTGAATTCACATCCATCTGCTTAGTCTGGGGTGAAGATGAAAGATAGGCAGAATAGGAAATAAAAAACCCCTGAGGGATTAATCTTAGGCGCGGTATGTAGCCCACAGAGTGAGCAGGCGGGAGAGAAACTTCTACGTGGCGTTTAAAGGGGAATTAAACGCACCCGGTTTCACGGTTTTACTTTTAAGTAAAGTTCAGTGGTATACACGCTCATTTTTCTGTTGCATTGCCATCAATTCACCCCCAAATGCTGTTTGCCCCCATTATACCTTCTCTGGACGTTTTTATAAAGGAGGTCCTCTTAATTCTGAACTTATCAACAGAGCATGCACGAAGGGAATGCTGGAAATACGTTGTCACTAGAAAGAAGGGCTTTTTGTTTTCTCCTCTCGCTGTGTGATTTTAGCAGGAGATTCACAAAATCTGACTGTGTGTGCCTGTCTGTGTATCTGTGGCTGAGTGTGGATCTGAGACTCTGTTGCTGTGAATATTTCTGAACAGCTGCAATGATTTTATATATCACGTGTAATCGAATTATGCATTGTTGTCATACCAAAGTGATGTGCAGGGGGAAAATAAATCAGGGAGGGAAATAAATTAGAGGCCCCCTCTCACATCTGCAGCCTCTCTGTTAGCACAGCGGTCAGGCTGGGGAATGTCTGGTGCAAGGTGAGAATGTGGGGAGAACGAAGCTACATGTTCTGTCCTCAAGTGACTTTCTGCTTGGAGCTGAAGGGGAAGCTTTGTTGTTTTGTTTTCAGCCATTTTAGTGATACTTTTGTCCTTTTTCCCTTGTTAGTTGGTATTGGAGCGTCTGAGTGGGAGGTTCTCAATTTGGGCCTTTGGCACTAACGTGCAGAGGTAGGAGATCCTCCTGCCAGGCTCAGCATCTCTTGGGCCTTGCTGTGCTGTAACCACTATGATAGCCCGGTGGGGAGAAGACCTATGGCCACAGAACACAAACACTAAGCTCAACAAGGAAGGAGGGTGCAAAGAACAGTCTATTGAGAGTCACAGACCTGAGTTGAAGTTCCTGCTAACCTCTGTGAACTTGGGCAAGTCCCTTTCTCTCTGGAGTGGGTTACAGTGGAAGAAACTAAGGTCGAGAAGAGGAGGCGAAGCAGCTAAGGGAGGAGAAAGGATCAGTGCACCCTTGGGAGGTTAGAAAGAGAGAAGCATGAAGTTCCATATGTTTGGTTAGATGATGGGGTTGGGCGGAAGCCTCAGTCCTTCTCAGATCTGCAGGGGAAGGCTTCCTACAGAAGATGACTGTATCTCTATGGGGAGTTTGTGTCTTAGATTGTCCAGGATGGTCTTGATTTTGAAAACACAAATAATGTATTAAGTAATATGCGTACATGTGAGTATATCATAAGTACATGTATTGTTAAAGATTATTAAAGTCTTTCTAAAGTTTAATTTATAGTTCTGGTTTTTATTTTCAGTAAAAACAGTTGATGAAATGAATGGCGAAGTGTGACTTGGTTTTCATGCCTTTGAAAGACTTCATTTAAATAACTCTACACAAAAGATAAATATTTCTTGTCAGACCATGAGGTTTAACTTTGGATCCAGAAAAAAGTTACGGCAAATTTGGGGAGAAAGCGTACTGTATTCATAATTCCTGACGTGCCAAGCTTTGCATTGGATGGTGTTCTTCACCCACCAAGGAGGAGCTGATCCAAAGGACTCTCTCCTTGAAAGACCATGAGTTTGGGTCTTTGACAGAGAAGGCAATGAAGAAATGGAGATTCTTGGCAGATCAGTTCACTTGAAGAGAAGAGGGTGAATCTGAAAGTGTGTGGGAGGTCATGTGGGAGGATGTGGAAAGAAGAATAAGACTCAGATATTATATAGTTGTCCTCATCTTTCTGAATTTCAGCCTCAAATCCTAGATCTGCTGGATCCACCCTGAGTATCGAGTCACCATCCCAAGTGGCCAGATGACCAGGTTGGGGGATTGTTGATACTCTCCAAGCTTGAAGTAAAATGAAATTTGTGGGAGATATAAGGGCCTCTATTTAGGGGCAGTGATTGCTTTTCAGGGAATTTTATACTTGGGAACGAATCACTGGGCCAGTGAATGTCAGTGACTGATGGGTGGTGTATATATACTTTTTCTGTTTGGGTCACCAAATATCCAGCTTCTGCTCTTCCTGGAGAATATAGGTTTTCTGTTGGCTGGTCCTCTGGGAGGATTTGACTAGTCTTAAGGGCAGTGGAAACGTCGGCTTAGCCCCTGTGTGTATGATGGTGTTTTAGCTAAACTTTTCTCTGTGCCTGCCTTACTTACTGTGTAGTAAGTTGGTGTGTGTGGCACAAGGTACACCTTGCTTTGTGCAGATGTCGCAGTGGTGGAGTGATCCGAAAGAAACAGTGCTAAACCTATCACCAGCAGACCTGGGTTTGGTTCTGATTTGGCGTTTGTTTCCCCAGGTTTCCTGTTATGTCACAGTGTTACCTCAAAACCTGGAGACTTGAAACAACCCTTTTATTGTGTTCCTGGAGTCTGTGGGTCAGAAATTCAGACAGGACACAGTGGAGCGGGTTGTCTCTGGTCCACAAGCCTGGAGCTTCCACTGGAAAGACTCAAGGGCTGGGGGCGACTCAATGCTGGGGGCCGGGATCCTCTGAAAGCTCATTCATACACATGGCTGGGCATCGGGGCTGGGGTGACTCAAAGACCGGGACTTCTCACCGGAGCCCCTGTACGCGGCGTCTTTATGTGGTTTGGCTTCCTCAGTCTGGCCGCCTCCAGGGGTTAGCTGGATTTCTGCCATGGAGGCTCGGGGTTCCAAGTGCAAGTGTTCCAGCCATGAGATGGAAGCTGCATCACATTTATGACCTAGTCTCAGTGTAACTTCCATGCACTCCATCGGTGAAAGGAGCACAAGCCTGCCAGGTCTAAGGGGAGGGGAATTAGTCTACCACTTGATGAGGAAATAGCAAGGTCACATTCTGGAGGAGCACATTGGATGGGAGAGACGTTCTACCCATCTTTGGAACATGGGCCACACCTAGGTGTCTCTTCCGTGAATGACTAAAAAATGAGTCAGGGTTAGAATTAATTGGTGAGACCTCTTCCAGCATGGAAGTTGTGACTCTTTAAAATGAAATCCAATATTCTTAAAAAAATTATAATTTACAAAGTGATGATTGGCTTTATTAGAGAGTCTACTTTAAGCTATCGTTAAATAGAGAGCTGCCCTAGTACAATTTAAATAATCTCTTACGCATCATGAAAGACACTGATGTGATAAGGAATGCAGGTCCTGTTTTTCTCCTCTAACTTCTTTCAACTGAATTTTATGCAGTGATTTCTTTTTAGTCTGGCTTTATTTCTCATGGCTCGAGGGTCATTAGGTCACATGATTATATCTGACCAGGGCTGCCATGGATGTAAATTTGGGCATGAGTTAAATGTCTGACTTAGAGGATTTAGGACTAGAGTGAAAGTTGGTAGTCTGAGAAGTGATTGGATTTGGAAGTAGGACCTGTGAACACTTGTAGCTCATTGTCTTATCCTGACACAGGGACTAGGATGGAACACATGGTGAACTTTTGGAGAAAGCGTTTTCCTTGCTGGAGAGAAGGTTAAATTTGTCAACTCTGGCAGTGGTACAGATATGATACCAGACGTGAGGTCTGAAGGAGGGTGACGATGGGGCAGCTGCCCCCGGGCAGGCATGACGATTAGGAAGGGAAGGGGTTAATACACTGACTAATGTTTCAGTTTACAAGCATTGGCCCTTCTCTTTGTTCTGTTTTATCATACACATTCATCATGTTCAACCTGGCAACCCAACCAAATAGCTATTTAAGTTGTAAAAATGAATCATAGCACAATTTCATGAACTGTGTGATATAACTGAATCTAATCACATTGTACAACGGGGCCTTTGCCAGCCCGGTGTACCTGGTTCTAGGCGTCTTTGGAATAAGTAAACAAATAAATAGGCTCCATTAAATACAATAACAGTTGGGTGGCTGGGCTGGTTGGGTAGTGGGTCCAGGGAAGGAAGCATCCAGATGTATCATACTGGACCACAGTGCCTTTCCAAGCTAATTCACCCATGAAAGGCCTACAAATCACGCTGGCCATCTTCTGTCCTCTGCATGCAGCCAGCCAAGTCCCTGATTTATTAAATAAATGGCCGAAGAGGTCCTGGTAAGGCTGGAAACCTCACAAAGGGGAACTGCAAAGGAGGGCTCTACCCCAGTTCAGTTCCACACAATTCCAGGGTTCACTGACTTTGTACTGATGGAAAAGATGAGTAAACACAAAGTCTCTACCCCAAGGACCAGTCTTAACGATGGTGTCTACTGATGCATCAAGCATCTTTGTAGCTGCTTTTTATGTGTTTATTTGACTGTTAAAGATAAATCTTGAGCTGTAAGTAATACCATCAGAGAGGTCAAATAACTTAAGGTCAGCCAGCTAATAAATGTTAGGGCAGAGAATTGAACTACTTTCTAAGTGGTGGAAAAGGCCAGAGAGGAGGGTGGGTTGGTGGCCGAGGTGGGGGTGGTTGGATGACTAGCTTCGAGCAGCCTGCTGTAAGGTGCCCAAGTGCCGAAGGTTAGACTTGATCCTGTGGGTCACGAGGAGGCCCCGGGCGTGGGGAATGACAGTAGCAGAGCTTGAATGAAGGGGGTGGGGGCAGGTAGGAGAGACCTGCACGGAACCCAGTGTCTTCCCTCCGCAGGAGGTAAGAAAGGCTTGGGCTAAAGCACCGGACGGTGAAACAGACGAGGCTGAACTGGAGAGATTTTTCTGGGTTGCAGTCAGCCCCTTATAAGGCAGCCTCCACTTTTCCTGCCTTCCCAGCACTGACAGCAACTGTATTTATTCTCTCTCCCCTTTCTTCCCATTTTCCCTGCCTCCCCCCTTTTCCATTCATCACTTTCCCCCTTTTTTGTCCCTCTCTGTCTCCCTTTCATTCTTGTCTTTTGTTCCCTTTCTCATTTTTCTTCCGTCTCTTCACTGCCCTGGTGTTTTCTTTACTCCATCTCTAGTCCTAAACATTCTGTAGTCCACCCCTACCCTTCTTGGTCCCCTCCCCCAAAACCTTTTCTATGGAATATATAAATACATATATGTGTGTGTATATATATAATCTGTTTCTCTGTTGGTTGTGTCAGCATATTTTAGACTGCTGGGCTTTGCATGTTTTGCAGCTGGTTTTGAAGCAGTTGTCAGGCGGTGATGGATGACTATCATCATTTAAAGTGTAAAAGAAAATGCCTTGGCACAGACAGGCGTGATGGACTGCCGTCTGCCAGCCTGGATAGGCACAGCCACCAGTTTCTTCTCCCGGCTTCTGACCCCCTCTCTGCTCACACTGCCCTTGCCAGAATCTACAAAAGTCATCGTGAGCCGTGCAGCACCGGGCTCTTGCCTTCTATAATATCACTTTGGTAGTTGTCAGATCATATGAAACGTCAAAATTCATGTGGCCTCCGCAAAGAGATATATTTAGTACAGCTGCTGCATACCTACACGCTACCCCTGACACTGACATATTAGTTATGCTGTCTTTTGCAATCTGATATCTTTAAATTTGCCACCTTGTTAAGTTTTGATTAATGTGATTCCATTTCACTAAAGTAATTGGCTTGGCCTGTTGTAAAAAATAATCAGCCCCCTCTACGGAACAAATGCTAGCACATGCTAATGAGGGAGTGAGTTCGTTACATTGATGGCGTGGACTGACAGTTATTAATGATTGTTATGATAAACAGACGAGTGCGAATTGGGATGAGTTGGGCAAAAGTGACAGTTTAAAAATAACGTATATTGGAAAGTACTAACGAAGTAATATACTGTTAGGAAAACAATCATGCAAGTTGTCAAGGAAAGAAGTGTAATTATACAGCCGCATGGGCCGCTTAGGAGGACAGGGACCTGCCTGATAATGGACACATTTTTTGTTGGCAAGAGGGAAATATGTTATGGCAGAAAGAGGTGCAGATTGATAAATTAATTGGTCCTTCTCACAGCTCCGAGAGCAAACTTGGCTGGCAGTCACCATGCAGATGAGGGAGATGGAGTTTGCCCAGCGCCTCTTCTCCCCAGAATCTCCCTAGTCCTTGTTGCCAGGCTTTTCTGGAGCCTCTCGTCTCCTCTCCCCACTCTTCTTCGTGAGCTGCAAAAAGTCGCAGAAAATGCGTCCTGAGGCGGTCTGCATAAAGTACGACTTTGAGCGGGAATGCTTGTAGCCATGTCCAGTTTTCTTTTTTTAATGACCCTAAAGACTTAAATGCCCTATTGTTGCTAAAGTCTTGGGCTGTGATGGAGGTAATTATGGGTGGCTTCAGGAGGGGCTTACACAGGCTGGGGATCATTCTTGAGGGAAGTGCCAACTCCGTGCTTCCAAGGCCAGCAAGTTGCTGTAGGCTGTTTGCATAATTAGCTAAGACTGCAGCGTATGTGTGTGTGTGTGTGCGTGTGTGTGCGTGCGTGTGCAGGGGGGGGAGACTTGTATGAAACACCAGGCTGAGATGACTGTGGGCAGTGGGGGAGTGAGGGAGGCATGCCTTTGAAGAGAGTTGACAGAGTGCAGTGGTTCATGGCCGTCCCACTGGTGTTTGCTGACTTGACAAGGGAGGAAGGCAGGTAGGAAGAAGTGGAGACAAGACTATTTTGTGACCTCTGTTCAGGCTTGGGTTCTGGTTTTGTGTCTTGGCTGAGGCTCTTGATTGCATGTAACCAGTAACCAATTTTAGGTAGCTTACGTGTAAATGGAGGATTTATAAAGATGCTGAATTGGTTCATGGAACCCAAGGACACAGCTGGACCTCCCGTGAGTAGGAATCAGAATTGGAGAGGGACCAGGGTAGCCAGTCTCTAAGTCTGTATTGATCTCTCTCTCCGACCCCGACCCCATCTGCTTCTGCTACAGTCACCACCCCGCTTCCTCACCAAGCCACCAGAGCCAGGAAAATGAAGGCAAAGTCCTGGGGCTTTGTCAGAAGACAGGCATTGTTTGTGTGAAGACTGGGTGTTGAAAGGATGCCTTATACCCCACCTCCAAATGTGAGACTTGTCAGAAACGGAGCCTGCCCTCTATCTGGATTATCCAGCTTTTGTGGTTTAGGGGGTAGAGCAAGGAGTCTGCTGATGTTCAGCCTGTGACACTTTGTTTTTCTCATAATTATTATATCAGCATGTATGTTAACTCAGTCTTCACAACCACCCCGTTAATGCAGGTGCTGTTCTCCTCATTTAACAGATGAGGAAAAGAAGGCCAAGCATTTGAGAACTTGCCTCTCCATCACGGTAAGGGACAAAGCTGGGGTTTTCATCAAGGCTCTCTGTCCCTGAAACTTGATGTGTCCCACTCTACCCCATCACCTCTTGCAGGAGTCTGTGTGTTTCCCTAACAACTCAGGCTGGTAGATGCATCAGTGTTCTCTGCTTTGAGAATCAAAGAAAAGAACCTCTGGGAGAAATACTCCTGCCTGTGTCCCATTTGGTCTCTCTGAGTCAAGACTGGGCAGGGGGCTCTGACAGGAGCTCGACGATTCACATTCAGATTTTCTGCTGCCCCACATATGAAAATGTGTGACCACGTGGATGTTGGTCCTGGTCTACTTGGGGATGTGAGCAGAAATACAGTCTCGTTATCTGGCCATCAAGCCCGGCGAAAACTCTGGGGCCTCCTTGTGCAGAACATCCAGAGCAATCCTGAAATCAAAGGAAGCTGCCAGGTACCTCACAGCAAATCTGATAATTAGGAAGGAAGGCAGTGTCACTTTTCTGTGTTAGGAAGAAAGTATTTGCTCTGGGGATGGAGCAGGAAACTAAGATTTATTGAGTGCCTAACACGTGTTAGGGGTGGTACCAGGCACTCCCTGGTGCTGTATCTCAGTTGGGTGGTGGGTGTGTCCCCATTTTACAGATGAAGATACAGAAGTTCTGGGTGGTTGAAAGCTACAGACCTTCCAGTGAACTGGGCTGTAGAGTGACAGTTGGTTTCTTCTGAAAGAAAGGCTTGGTCCTGTCTAACCCAACTATTATATGTCCCTCAGAAAAGGACTACCTTTTATCCCCCTTCACTGTGAGAGCGGGAAACTGCAGAGTTGAATAATTTAGCCCCCTGGACTGGGAGGTGGGACCAGGGTTCTGATTCTGGCAGTGACTCTGGAACAGATCACAGGACCGTTCTCTCCCCGGTTTGAAGAAAAAGAAAGACGACAACATTAGTGATTCTGAAGATGAAAGAGAAAATGGATTTGGAATTGTCTTAGCCCTTAAAAGAAAGGGAACGAAGGCCCTCTCCTGATGGGAAGGTTCAGCTTTTGGTGGGTGTGAGGGCCACCACACTTGTGGTGTCTTGCTGACGTGTAAATGGAGGACCCTGTCTTGCTGACCCTCAGATGAACCTCTTCCTGCAGTCCCATGACTAAACAGGAGGTCAGCCCAGAGGTGAGGACGGGGTCAGAGAATGAGCCCCCGTGGTGGGCAAACAAGGCCAGGGAGGACTCTCATCAGCATTGTAGATGTTCTCCCCAGCATCAAAGGGGGCAGTCCACTCCCTTCTGGGGCAGGGGAGCGACTTTGTGTCTTTTGCACTGTTGTGAAAAGAGAAAAAGTAGCCACTCAGCCCCAAAAGTTCTCTCTACCATTTTCTACCCAATCTTGTCCATGTTTTTCTCTCTCAACATTCTCCCTTCTCATTCCTGGAAAGCTCTATGTCTTCCCTCTCTTTTGCCTTTTGGCTATTTCCACAATGGGGTTTCTGTGCTGTATGAGCTACTGACCCTAGCGTTGCTCTGTGGCAAGAGACGGGACACACCCGTGAGCAGCAACATGCTGTGAGGTGAACTGATGAGCCCCCAAACCTGGGCTTATGAACAAATCTGCTTCCCAGCTTGAGCCTGGACAGGAAATGTTATGCTAAGGGATCACGGGTGAGGATATTGCTGGCCCCCGAGAACTCTGAGGATGGCTATGAGCCATTGGCTAGTCTCTCACTCAATGATTTCTCCTAATTTCAGTTTTAGTAGGATGAGTTGGAAGTTAGTTTGTAGGAAGTCTTGTGGCCTCTCACGGCAGGCTCATTCATGCATCCATTTTTTTGGACATCCAAGGAAAAGTATAACTCCTCTCAGAAGGATTGGAACGGATGTTGGCTTAGACATGGATGGGAGGAGATTTTCAAGCTGCAGGGATAGAGGGCACATAGGGACAATAATCCTTGCAAGTTGTCCATCACTGAAGAGCCATGCTGCTGTTCACAGCGCCTCCTGGTGGCCTCAAAGGAAGGCATGGGACCCAGCTGATCTTGCTCAGCCTTTTATGGGAAGAGTGTTTGGTTGGCCCTGGTGCCTGAAAATTTTGAGCTGGAGATGGTGGATTTTTACATTGTATAGGGTTTTGGTGACAGATATGGTGTGTGCCCCGAAGGCACTAAAGGGTATTGATACCCTTGACCCTTTCCCACCTCCATCACACAACGTGGCTATGAAAATGCAATCAATCCAGTTTCTGACATTTCCACCCCCTGCACTCACAAGAGCACCTACTGTATCAACATGACATTTTTAAATCTTGGCTTGTTTTCCAGGCCATGAATTTAATTTCTCAATGCTCCACTGTTCGGCTTTTATGTTCTCAGAGTGGAATGTTATCCAGCAGTAGTTACCGCCATCTTGTTAGTCACATCCTCTTTCCTGGGCGTCCTAAAACCAAATAATTTTTAAAAATTCATTGCAGCCATGGTCACTCAGCCTTGTGCTAATAGTCACCAAGTTCTGACAAAGTGAGTCCGACATCCCTCAATAAGTAAAATCCAAACCTCCTGATGTTGTGGAACAGTAAGCAGATTGGCACGTCTTTGGATTAGTGGAGGCACTGAAGCAAAATACTCAATCCTTAGTGACCTTTGGCAAACGGAGGGGGATGTGTAACCATTGTAGGTTATCTGTATGTTCACTGCATAGACACTCAACCTCTCCCAGGCCAAGACAAAAGCTGTCAGAGCAGATAAACTTAGTAGGGAACTAGCTATTTTCCTTACTACATCACAGTGCCTTGCAGAACTATTTTATCTGATAACCTGCTTCTTCTTTAAACTTGTCTGTGAATAGTTCTGTGAAGCATTAAGCCTTCCCTCTTAGGTTTTGAGCCTCCTGTACTTTGTTGTAATCTTGGGCCTAGGACTTTCTTTCTCATAAAATGTCTGTTCAGCTGTCCTCTGTTAGAGTATTCTGGTGAGTTTCTTTTAGGGAATCCATGGGAGAAGCCATATCTGGATTTTGCAGGCACACACGTTCTGGGTGTGTGTGTGTGTGTGTGTGTGTTTAAATGTGTTCCTTTTATTTGTCCAGGAAGCATTCTGTGGAAGTGGGGTGCCCCTTTGATCACCTCTTTCTGAGCTCATTAATGCCTGTCTCTAGTTGACACTTATTTCATATGTTGATTTAGAATTTCACAGGCACTCAGAGAAAAAATTTGGGCAAACATTCTTCATATTTGGAGTAGAGCCCATACTTCATTTTCCTCTTCTCCTCAAGCAGTGGTGACTCCAGGCCAGGGTTGTTGGTGCTGAAGACTGGCTTTGTGACTTTGGGCAAGTTGCTTCACTCGTCTCGGCTCAGATTTGCTCCCGTTTAAAATAAGATGGTCACATGAGGCGATTTCTCAGACCTGTTCCAGCTTTAATGGACTCCAGGCTTTCTTAGCCAACAATAGGACTGAAGCAGAGTATGTTTTAGGGGAAGTGGGTGAACTGTTGGGCTCTTCTTCTTTCATTCCTATTCCAGGTGAAGATAAAAGACTGTGCTCTCTATTGAGCTGACATGAATTCAGAATTCATTAGCGTTCAGCTTTCTTTTAAGCTTCAGA
The DNA here is from genome assembly GCF_009873245.2 of Balaenoptera musculus. Lineage (NCBI taxonomy): Eukaryota > Metazoa > Chordata > Mammalia > Artiodactyla > Balaenopteridae > Balaenoptera > Balaenoptera musculus. Next base: position 59,332,153 of record NC_045800.1, on the reverse strand, counting down.
CAGGATCGTGAAGGGAAAAGCCTGCCCTCGATTCCTTTGCCTTATTAGTTCTTCTCATATAATGTGCTGCAGAAACTGCTAATTGTCACTTGAGGTGATGGGTGAGGGTCTGGTTTCTTGAAGGAAAAGTCGAATTTATCAGTTCCTGTCTCCTCTTGCTTAGGTGGAGGTCTAGTCTGGTCTAATAGGAGAGGAATCTAAATTAAATCTGAACTAAAATTAATTCAGATGTTCCCCTTTGCTGAAGAAGGAGTGGGGAGTCCAGGAGAGTCGTAGGGTAACTATAAATATGTAGTTGTATACAGATCCAGATGTAATAATGAAAATAAAAAATTGGGGGGCATTCTTAGAGTGTCTGTGGGTTCCCCTTGCACGCGCTATGACCAGGAGAATGTAAACGTATGCAAGCGCATACACTTCACTAAGGAGCCATTGAGACGTAATTTCAATTTATTACAAATGCATCCACTGCTGGTCTTTTAAAGGCTAGTTTTATTTAGTTTTAGTTTATAACTCAAAGTACTCGATACTTGTGTGTGAAAATGTACTCCTTGCGCCCGGTATCTTATGTTTGTGCATCAACTTCACAGGACACCAAGCTTAAAATGTAAACAGCGTTTTATAAAATGCCATTAGCATTCCTTTCTGAATCCTTGGTGTCTGCTGATTTTACCTTTCTGTCCACATGTCTCCGACTCAGGCTTCTCTCTGTCTGCTAAGCATTTTGTAGTCGTTGAGCATTTGCCTGGTCAAGTCCCCAGGCTGGTCCTCAGAGGAACATTTGCTCCCAAAGCTGGAATTCACCCCAGTAGTGAGTGCGCCACCCTTTGTGATGAGGCACTGTCTGTAACGTGCCATCGTTCTTGGGCTAAGAGACCCAGCTGATAGGTAGCTGGAAGGCCGATCTTTGGTGGAAAGATTTCCCTCTTGGCTATGTAGTAAATGTAATTTGGGATTAGATCGCTTCAGCAAGAGATGGCAGAAGTGTCTAGTTCTTGGCTCTGTTACTCACCAACTGTGTGACCGTAGCAGGTTTCTTCACCTCTAGAAGCCTTTACTTGTACATTGGAAATATTATCTCTCACAGGGCTGTCCCAGGGGTGACAGACAATGCTAGTCAATCCACTCCATTCATGGACGTTGAATAAGAACCACCAGCAGTTCTCACTCAGGAGTGTATTATAATTGGCTAAATAGAATTTTACTCATGGAACTTGAGACGAATGGGAAGACAAAGGCAACCAGACTTAACTGTCAGCTCTGTGACTGGGAAATTCTGAATCACTTCCATTTTCCTTAATACCTGGACTTTTTCATTGTTTGGCTTTTGTCTCTTGTCTTCCCTGCCCCTCCCTTTCTTTATTTTTATTCTTTAAAGATTTCCTGGCATGAAGAGTTGCTAGTAACTACTTGTCTTGGAGTCAGTTTAGCAGAGCAGGTGAATGCAACCTTGTGCAGGGCAGATGTGAGCACCAGTTCGTCCTAAGAGTAATGCAGCTTTTAAGAGAAAGTTTGACAAAGTGGGAAATCTGATAGTGGCTTTGTAGGAGCTTTCAGAAGAAATAGTGGGAATTTCACATATTTGAAACTATTAAAACAACAATGAAAAAAAGCATGTATTTGAGAACACAGGAGAGGGAAATGAAATCCTTAGAGCTCAGGGATTTGAAGTCACAATGACACTATTTTAAATCGTGTGACACTTTTCATGTTCCAGAAGCTAAACAGTAAAATTAACTTTGCTGTAGTTTTTATGAACTTCTTTTGAATTGTTGCATAAAAGTAACAAATTTCTGGCAGGTAGACTGGGTTTCCCAAACTTTCTCACCAAGGCATTGAGAACTATCTGAAAAGTTATGTTTTTGTTATCATGAAAACATTAATAATATTAGAACTTGGCTAGAATCAATTTTTGCTGTGAAACCAAGGCACTTTATTTTATTTTATTTTTTTAAACTTTGGGTTTATTTATTTATTTATTTATTTTTGGCTGTGTTGGGTCTTCGTTTCTGTGCGAGGGCTTTCTCCAGTTGTGGCAAGCGGGGGCCACTCTTCATCGCGGTGTGCGGGCCTCTCACTATCGCGGCCTCTCCTGTTGTGGAGCACAGGCTCCAGACGCGCAGGCTCAGTAATTGTGGCTCACGGGCCTAGTTGCTCCGTGGCATGTGGGATCTTCCCAGGCCAGGGCTCGAACCCGTGTGCCCTGCATTGGCAGGCAGATTCTCAACCACTGCGCCACCAGGGAAGCCCCCAAGGCACTTTAATGGGTATATGGAATTGATAAATCTTTTTTGTGGTTGTCAAAACAAGCAAAGCTAACTTTGTACATTTCCTATTGTAAATAAAAGCACTTTGACAGTCTGAAATGGGGTCTGTCAATATGGAGAGCAAACAGTGCGTTCATTTTATCAGCACACTTCTCTAAGAATTGTGACATTTCTCAAATACATATCACATATACATACATACATATCATACTTTCCCAACAGCAAAGCACAAAGTTGTTAGAGGTTGCCATGGGCGCAGTTCTTGGAGGCTGACCGTCCATTGTGATTGCCAGTTTCCCTGCTGGGCTAGCCTACCGCTCACCTGACTATGTGGAGACCATCTACCCATGTCCTTGTGGTCCCCAAAGGCTTCTAACGATGCTGGAGTCAGGGTGAGTCCTTGGGTTTTCAGGTGGAGCATCTCATGTCCTCATGGTGGAATTGGTCACAGTGAACCGGAGCCTGAGCTCCGGATAGGGCTGAGCTCTGTGGAGAGTTGCATTCCACAGGAGTTACCCATGGCTCTTTTCAGGGGAGATATCTGTGTTGCTCTAGGCAGGGAGAAGGCCTCGGTTGGGTCCCCCATCCTGAAAGGTATGGGTCTGGTGGGGTGTTTGATGTATGGGTAAGTGACACTTTTTTTTAGCAGGCTCTTAGGCCACCTCTTTGCATTGGATCTGATGAATGTCCTTTGTCCAAATGTGCTGTGGAGCCCGGGCCCCTCCACCTGCACCTTCCCTCAGCCCACTGTCTGTCTCCATCCCAGCCTCTTTCAGACACCAGTCGTCAGCTTCCCTCCCAGGAGCTCCCCTCATGTGACCCATCTTTTGGCACTTGAATGACCTGCTGATCTCTTCTTGAGTATTTGCCTCATTTCTTCTATTCATGGTCAACTTTTTGAGGACAATAGATACCTTAGTTTAACTTTTTTTTGTTTCCTTTACTCGCTGTAACTCACACTTTATCTCATGCGAAGTATTTTTCAAACAATTTTTTTTATCCCAGGGAACTTGTGGTCGTCTTGCAATCTTTGGCTTGGAAATTAACCTGATGACTGATGTTTTGTGCGGGGTGATAAGCAGAGTAGATAGTGACTAAGAGCCCACATTCTGTAGCCAGAGGCCTGGCTCAGCAATGCCGTTTACTGGCTGTGCCTCAGTTTCTTCATCTGCACTGCAGTGGGGATAATATGAGTACCTCCTTCATAAGATTGCATGATGTGGGTTAGCCGTCCTTGCCATTGTTACTATTACTGTTATTGTTCTCTTACCTGAGGGCTTCGGGTTGGAGAAAGAGGTAGTAATCAACGGCACTTTGGGTTAGTGAATTTTTTAACTACTTCATGATTCTGATTTAGGGTAGGAGTCTTTGCTCAGGGACAGGAAGATTCTTCCCCCCCCCCCCCCCCCCCCGCCCCTTCTTCGTGTCCTTCAGGACTGGCTGCCCTACAGCTCATTCCTTTGGTGCAGGAGACACTGATGCTGCCTTTTACACACAGGGATTCTTCTTAGCTGCTTGCTTTTGAGAGCGGGTATCTCCTCTGTTAAGGGATTAATCTTAATCCTAAATGATATTTCATGGTCTAAGACTTAAATTTATATATCACCATCCCGAATAATGTATTGGATTGCATTAAACAGATTGTAGATTAACATGCAACTATAAAACAAAATCGTCAATGCGTTGTTGACAACTCTAAGTGCAAGTTCATATATTTAACTACATTTGGGGAATATTGAATTGTTTAAAGCAGCTTAACAGGTTGATGTAAAATTAAGCATCATGTTCTATTTCAATTTGTGGACCAGCCTGAGAGACAATAAAATGGAGGCTTAGGCTTGAGAGCAGATGAGTGTGGAAGAAAAATGTGGAGGCAGGCTTGGTACCAGGGAAGTCCTGGCACAGTCTTGGCATACTGGGTAGTAGTAGAAGGATTCTGCCTTACAGAGGCCACATTGGGTAGTAGTAGAAGGATGTCCACTTATTTGTTTAGCCTGGTAGCAGCTATTTTGAAACCTCAGAGAGTTTATAATCTAGTTGAGGAAATAAAGCAGTGAACACACTGAAAACAATGGTGAAAAATACAAGCCATGAGGTCCTTTAGCATTAAGCTGTGTGAGATGGGCCACTTGATATGCGAGTTCGCAGGGAAGAACAGTGCTGTCTGGAGTGGTCAGAAGGGTCTCACAGATGGTGGCGCTTTCTGTGATCCTGGGAAGATGGTTAAAGAGGAGAATGGAAGGGGAGGGTGGGAGGAAGAATGGCGGGTCACAGTGTGCTGCGACTGTGGGAAACTTCTTTTGAGCAGTTGGTTAGGGCCAGGTGATAGCTGTGGGAGCCAGGCAAGCATTGATCTTGGAATGTGGAACCAGACTGCTTGGGGTTCAAATCCCAGCTCCCCTGCTTTCTAGCCATGTGACCTTGGGAAGCTTACCTAACCTCTGTTTTTCAGTTTTCTCATCTGTAAAATGGGAATAACAATAGTACCTACCTTAGGATTGCTGTGAAGACGAAATGTGTGTTTGAATAGAGGAGGGGTGTAGTGGAAGTAGCATTTGGCCTATAATGGTATTCAAGTTTGATCCTAGCGTAAGAGATTGGCGTTAGGAAGGGAGACTGGGGAGACTGTTTAACCCATTTAGGTGCAAGGTAGTGAATCGCAGACTAAGGAAGGATTCTAATAAAACAGCATACATATATTTAAAAATTTTTCTTGACATCTGTTACTGTCCCTTGCTTGGGCTGTGGAGAACATCGATATCTACCTTCTGCCATGGTTTTGTAAGCCCTCTTCTAAACAGTAAATCCTGAGAGGTGTGTGAGCTGGGAATGTGGATCCTGCCAAGTGTGGGCGTTTCCTTTCCTCTCCTTCTCTCTTGCTCCACAACGTTTAGACGTTTTTGCACCTATTCCAGAAAGTGCTCCTAAATGACTTCGGAGCAAATAAAATAATGGATATGAATTATCTGGAGAGAGACCTCAGCTTGCACTTGCAGATAATGCGAGGTGACCAGGCAAAACTCCAGAGTAATTCTGAGCTGTGTTAAAGGGCGGGTGAGGTGCAAAGACTTTTTCACTAGGTGCTGCATGAATGAGATCCTTGTTGGAGCTCTGGAGTTGCTTACCCGGGTTCAGAGAGAAAGTGAAAAGTGGGAGGTGGGACAGGCTGGTGAAAAAATGATTCAAGGGGTAGAAAACAGATCTCTGAAGGAAAGTCTTGTAAGACTGATCTGTTCAGGCTAGGGAAGGAACGGATAGAGGGTTAATGAATTACTACTCTCAAACAGCAAAGGGTTTTTAAATGTAGAGCTGTGTTTCTCAAAGAGTGCTCTGTGGAACCCAGGTCTTGGGAAGGGGGTACCTTCCGAAGTCAAGTCTGTTTGGGAAATGATGTGCTGTATCCCTCTGTGGACAATTCACAAAGCATATTAGTGTCTTAAAGGGACTGAAGATTTCTGCAGGAAAGAACCCCATATCACTATGAGTAATCTAGAGTATTCCAAACATTTTTAGTCATTTTTCTAACACCTTTGGAAAATGCTGATTTAAGAATTACTAAGGGGATTAGTATAAAACAAAAATAAAGGGTTGAGGCATGAGGCCAAGCATTGTGGCGATACTGTATTAGAATTTTCTCTTGGCGGAAGCTTGAGGTCTTCTCTTTTCTTGGTGGTGGGTGAAGAAGAGAAGAGAGTCAGCCATCCGTCAAGGCCATTTGCTGCCCGAAGTTCAGAGGCCACTGCCTATGGTCCTTCCCAGTCCGGGGGACACATAAGCTGAGTGTCCTGGACTTCAGTTTCAGGCCTGAATTGTTGGTGGTTGGAGAAGCTTGACAGGACTGGTCTCAGTGGCAGGAGGTGGGATGGATGACCCTTGGGGATGGCCAAGGAATAGCAGGCACAGACCTGGCCACTCGACAGGGGCCCATGGCAACTTGCTGACACAGAGTGCACATTTGCCCTGTCACGGGCCGGCCAGCCTGACATTTGGGTGAGATGGTCCAGGAGCTATGGCCTCCTGTGCACCTTAGGAAGTTAAAGAGCTGGAATTCACGAGAGGCGTTCTAGGCTCATGGTGCCTTCATCAAGTTTGCCTTCGCTTTCTCCATTTTTTGCTTAAGACTCAGCTTTTTTCACTTCTTTGTTTTCTCCCTTCCTCCCTCTCTCCCGCCTTTTTCATTCTCTCTCTGTCCTTCCCTTTCCTTCCCATCCTCCACCTCCCTTTCTCCTATTTCTGTTTTTAACAGAGAGGGAGAAAACTAAGTGTGCCTGCTCTGTCATTGCTATATATATACATGTGTATGTATATATTTGCTTTTTGCCGAGATGCATACCTTACTCTTTTGATCCTGGGAGAATCTTTTTCTTTTCCTAAGTTATAAATGACCTCTCTCCTTTTTTACTCTCTTCCCATCCTCCTTGGAATGTGTGTGTCTGAATATCTCTCTCTTCTACATCTCTTTGTCTCTTTCTCTCTGTCTCTTTCTCTTTCACTACACGCACACATGCACACACACACACACACACACACACAGACACACAGTATCTTGAAGGCTTGAAGATATAGGATACACCTTTTGTGTTTCCTTTATTGTACAATATTGCACACATCTGTAATTATATTACTCTTAAAATAAAGCCTTCATCCACTCTTAACATCTTTTGATGTCCGTTCCCTGCTGACTCTATTTTTTCTTGTTCCCACTTTACATTAATGTGAAGAGACAGTTGAGTAAATGCACAATGAACTTCAAAACCTAGTAATTGTTTTTCAGAAAGAATGAAACTTGTGAATTAGGTATGGATTGTAAAAGAACACCAGGGCTGATTAGTGTTCGTGAGGGGCTCCTGCCGGACGGCTCTGACACCTGCCTGCCAGCTCTCGCCACAAATGCCACCACTGATGCCTCTGTTCTGCCCATCACAGGGCGGGGGGAGCAGTGCTGGGTGGGAGTTGAAAGACTCGGCAGTGAACCACCTTGTCAGGCTTGGCAATTCATGGGACGCCTGACATAAAAGGCGGCGAGAAGCAAAGATGAGTTGCATCCATTTTTACAAGCAAACTCCAGTTATCTGTAAAAATAAAATAAAATAATAAGTTTTTGTTTTTTAACCAGAGAATGAGCGAACACTGAAGGTATTCACAGTTGTTTGTTTTTTTTTTTTGAAGGTTGTGGAGATAATGAGATTTTTGAGAGTTGGGGGAGGAAAAGAATTCACAAGCCAAGTTTCAAGCTGCTGAAAAATTGCTTTTAGGAGAGGGGAAAAAAAAAACCCCTTCTCCATGCTAACCATCTGCTTGCATCTTGTTTACTGCCCAGAGTGCCAGTTTGTGCTTATTAATCATGCTTACACAAGTATCTTAATTACTCCCTATGTAGCTGCTCTGTCTTGAACTCAGAAGTTGACCTTTCTCTTTTTATTCCTTTAAATCATTAATCATACACAATCAATGCCAGCGGGGCAGAGTCACGGAGAAGGCTACCCAGAATCTCACACCTCGTGCCAGTCCCCGGCAGACAGGGGGACGCGAAGTGACTGTCTCGCCAGCAGCCGGCCGTATCTTAATTAATGACTCTGCTGTGCTGAGACTCACGGGCGCGTGGGGGGCCGCTCCCGCCACCGCCCCTCGGCGCTTCTCCCTGCTTCCTCGATGGTTGCCTGGTTTGAGCAATGCCTGCTTGACTCTGCTGAAAACCGTCAAGGCCTCGGCCAGGGTTTGACAATCCTGCACATCTAGACTCTGGCAGGATCCGAGCAGAGGCAAGGTGAAAATCCTGTTAAAAGGTAAGTTTCTGATTCAGGAGGTCTGGCTGGGACCCGAGCATCTGCGTCTCTGATAAGCTCCCACGTGACACCAATACAGCTGCTCCGTGGACCACACTTTGAAGAGCAAGGAGTCAGACAACTGATGACAGCTGAGGTCCTCCCTCTAAGCCTGAAGATAGCAGAAGAGAGTGTAACTTCGAGGGTTGTGATGTATATGTCCCCATGTCCCCCTGTCCCCCCTTCGGCTTTATCAGTCAGAGTTCGGTGAGTGGAAACAAAAAGAATTTCCACGAAGGTGACATACACACATGTACAAATGTGGCACCCTCATCCGGGCGAAGGAAACACATGTGATGTAAAGATTGGCCTTTGCCATGGAGGGAATAGTGAAACTGAGACTTTGTTCTTCCTTTTTCATTGAACTTTGTAAAAAAGTTGCCTAAAAGAGCCAAAAACATTCTATTCTAGAAAAAAATGAAGTGCTTAAAACTAAAATAATAATAAAAATTTAAAAAAAGTATTGAGGCTTGGGTTTCATAAGATTGCTTCTCAGTTCCAATATACCAGACAAATTACAGGAAATGGAAGTAATTTTGTTCCCCCTGACCCTGTTCTTTCAGCCTCTTAAGTAGGATGGGAAACCTGGAGATAAAAAAACAAAGGGGAAAACATAAACTGAGGGCCTCTTCTTTTTGCCAGGTTGACTGTTCTACTTTTAAAGGGGAGGAATTTAGCGTCTCTGGAAAAAATAGATTGAACTTCTACTCGTTGTCTTTAATTTTACACTTAAAAGTAGTAACCACAATGTGCAAAGCTGTATGGCAATAATATACACGTTCGGGTTTTGGTTGACACTCCTAGCAGTGATGACACAGGGATGGAATACGTTTGAAACACATTCTAAATAGGACTTGGGATTTGCGTACTCTCCCATCTAAGGGAAGCTCCATAGATCATACTGATGCTAAGGGTTTTGCCCTTGAATCCTTTGGAAAGAAACACACACGGAAACACATTATAACTAACCTTCATTGCTTTCCATTTCAGCTAATAGTGGGGTGAGGGTCAGAGTGGGAAGGGATTTGATTAAAAACAAAGTCTTAAGTAAAAGCAACAAATCTGTATTAGTGAAAAATCACCTAATTAATTCAGATAAAAGCTCTGTCATTCCATATGCAATAAGAGTACACGGTTAACTGACTTTATTATTTACATTAAAAATTACTTGTTCGTGAAGTTAAAAAAAAAAAATCAATTACCCTGAATGAGGTGAATGAAGAAAATATTTCATCAGCGTAGCTGGTCTTTTCAACTGGCCGCCTTTTTGGAGTTTCTTACTGATTTATGAAGTGAAAATTCGGTCTTGTCTCTGGTGAGGACTTTCTGTAGCCTTCCTGCATAGTTTTGGTATTTGGGTATGTGCGGGGTTTTGACAGCCTGGAGAGTATCCTGGCCAAGAAGATAGAAAGACATAACTCACTTGCGTTTGGTAAAGTAATAATTAACTCGAACTTCTGGACGTGGAGCATTTTGAGACCTGGAGCTGGGCTCCTTGCATAACCGTGGTCTGCTGTGAAACCCTTTATAGAAGACTCTTCTTGTTCTTGGAACTTTGTGCAGACTTCAGAGCAGGCTGATTTAAGTGTTGAAAGCCTGGTTTGGCAAGAGTCGTGTTTATGCTTTTCTCTCTGAAGGCCATGGATCTGACCCCTCCAAGGAAGCCAAGCTATTTTTAGGGAAAGGCTAGATTGGCATTTTCTGGGGGGAAATCGGTGGCATTTTTCATAGAGAACTCTTGGGACAGGGGTTAGGGGTGGGCTGAAGTCTCGTTAGGACCCTGCTTTCTTTGGGCCAGGGCTCTGCACCCTCCATTAGGAGGACTCCAGGTCTGCTATGGTGGGAGACAGGCCTATAGGCCTTTCCTGTAAGAAGTACATAGAAACCCCTGTCTAGCAAAGAGAGATTCTTCGGTTACCAGTATTTAATTGGTCTGCAGGGGTGGGGGGGCCTGGGAAATCTTCAGTTTTTATAGTTCTCCAAGTAATTCTGGAGTTCAGCCAGTGTTGAGAACCACAGTGGTTCTGCTTGCCTTGGCCCCTTGCATTCTCCAGCTGCTGTACAAGTCTGGAACCCGTTCCATTCAGGCTGTTACATGCGAGCTCTGAAGGTAGAGGGATGATGACCTAAGCAGGGTGTCTGCCTTGAGACATCCACAGCCTGTGAAGGAAGGTACTCTGTGGTACCAGATTATCAGTGCTGGGCTCCACGTTGCCCGCGTCGTCCTGGCTCTGGTCTTCCTGGCTCCCGTCTGTTGGCTTTGTCTGCCGTTTAGCGCTTGCCTGATCTTCGTTAGCTCTGTCCCCCACCCCCCAACCCCCGCCCCGTATATCTAATTCTGGGCTCTGTTCTCACGCATATTCCCAAGAACGTGGTGTGAGAGGTACCACAAGAAGGATGGGTTCTCTGGTGAAGGCTGTTGGGGAAGCCCCAAGTAGAACAAAGTTCAACACTTGACTTAGCTGTTTGGGTTCCTCAGAGTAGACTCAGGTGCACATGTGTATGTCTAAGAGGAGGGTATACAATTTTCCCCACTTGTCTGTTCTCATGAACTCTGTATCAGGGACCCCCCATGCGGGGTCGAATACTTTGTGGACCATAAAGTATGTTTTGGCCAGTGCTGTTCTAACCTCTGGGACTTGGGCCAACCTCCACTCCAGATAATGCGGCTGTTTTTATGCTTGGTCTAGACTGCTGACTCATGGGTTCTGTCCCTGAGCTGGCTGACTCCTATATGTCGCCTCTCCTACCAGCCCTGGCTCTCCGCCACTAGAATCCAAAACCATGTGCCACCTTCCCTTCCAATACTGACAGTGACAAGCCTCAAGTGACAGAAACCTCTCCGTTTCCTTCCTTGCAGAGTCGGCTGTTGGCATCATTTACTCATTCACAGTGAGCAAATCCTTGTATCAGGTACTAGAGAGAAGTTGAATTCAGTTCTGCAAGTATGTATATTGAGTACCAGTTATATGTCAGGCACTGGGCTTGGTGCTAGGGATACAAAGTTGGGTGATGTTCTGACTTTCCTAAAGGAACTAGTGTTCTAAGTGAGAGCATAGTGATCCTGAACCTGTGTCACATGATGTTCTGTGATGTGAGAGGAGGCGTTTGGAGGGAAGAGGCACGGTGGGGGGGGGGGGGGGCTACAGGAACTCCATCTAAAGGGCAATAACCCAGCCTGAGTGCATCAGGGAAGTCTGCATGGAGGAGGTGACCCCTGAGCTGGGGTTTGGAGGATGAATCGGAGAAGCTAGCAGAAGAAAGGGAGACAGAAAGCTCATTTATTTAGGGTGAAGGATTCAGAAAGGCAAAAATGCCTGGAACACTGTGGCAGGATGAAACAAAACTGAAGGCATGGTACCTGATTTTGAGAAAATGGGATATACAACTGAAAGTCTACCTGACTGTCTGGAAGAAAGTTTATATTCAACTGTAAATTCTTAGTGTCCACCACTTTGCAGAGAATTTTTTTGTGGGAATGTGATAGTGGAACTACTAGTAGAGAAAATCGGGAAATGGAGAAGCAGATAGACCCAGCAGGTCCTGGAGATTTAGAGGTTATTTCCAATTTCCAGATACGGAATCTGAGGCTCAAAGATGTTCAGTTACTTGCCTAGGGCCACCCAACTACTGCTTACTGGAGCTGGAGTTGAACTGAGATCTGCATTTCTTTAAGAAGCCTCCATAGAAGAAAGGATTTTTGCCCTGGGATTTGACAGAGGAGAGGAGCCTGCACGTTTTTATCTGGCACTTAACGGAATAGTTTCTTCTCATGCCAAGTATGGTCTCTGAGGTTTCTGATGTCAGTGGTAGGATTCTGGCCTCTTACAGTATGAGGGGCCTGTGAACTTTCTGTACAGATGGGGAACTGAGTCCTAGGGTGGACAGGTGATTTGTCCCAGCTGAGTAATGGAACAGGTGGGATTGGGACACAGCTGGCAATAATACACCAGTGCTCTTTCAATTCTAACATGCCATTATATTGGCAGGAGGTATTGTCCTCATTCATTCAGTTTGCTCCCCCCACCCCCAAATAAGTTGGTTCTTCATATTGGAACCACCGTAAGATTCAGTGGTTGAAATGATAACAAAACCATTTCACCTTATTCATGAGAAATTCACCCAAATCCCAAAGTTATGAAAACAAAGTTTTTAAAATAAACTTGTGATGGACTAATTTGGAACAAAAGTCTGACCTGAAGTGATGTGAAACTATAATGTTTATTCATCTCAGCTTTTCACGTCAGGAAAAATTGTAAAAGACTCTGAAACTGGCAGCACCCAGATTCCTGGGTGTTCTGTCTAGGAAATCCTTCTGCGCTAGCTATGCCTTTCCTTGTTGTCTTTGAGCTATTTTATAAAACTGTAAGTGGTAGGAAACTGATATTAATGCAGATCATTCTTTCCCATAGAAATGCAAATGAATTATGTCCCGTATTATGCAATTGTTCATAGCTCCGTGGATATCAGTTTTGTAAATTCATTTTAGCATTCCTGATTGCCTGCATATGTGTGGTACTTGGACTCCTCCTTTGGACGGGTACAACATCTTAGCTAGTTAATTGTTTCAGCTAATATTTCACATGTGTTCATTTTATGAGTCACGGTTGTACATTATTTTTAAAGTTATCTTTTTACAGTATTATTATCCCTCTTTCATTGTAGAAATATGAGCACCTGCTAAGACTGTTAGCTCATATACAGTATATAAAGTATATTGCTTTTCTAAAATCTGAAAAAAACTTTGATATATATGCATGCATGTATATCTGTATGTATACATATGTGTGTATAAATACCAATTATATAGTTATATATGTATATCAATTATATTTATACATAATTATATGTATCTCTATATATAAAATCTCCAGAAGGAATTCGGACAGAGATTCTGGACCTGCAGTACATAACTCCTTTTATTATTGTTTTCTTGGTGTCAATTAATTCAGTCACAATTTACTAAATAGTTTGAGAAAACTAAAACATAATTGAAAGGAAAAAAAAAGATCTTTTTTAAAAAAAATTTTTGTTGGGGTGTAGTTGATTTACAATGTTGTGTTAGTTTCAGGTGTACAGCAAGGTGGATCAGTTATACATATATCCACTTTTTTTTTTTTTAAACAAGCTACTTTTTTAAAAAAATTATTTATTTATTTATTTATTTATTTATTTATGGCTGTGTTGGGTCTTTGTTTCTGTGCGAGGGCCCTCTATAGTTGCGGCAAGTGGGGGCCACCCTTCATCGCAGTGCGCGGGCCTCTCACTATCGTGGTCTCTCTTGTTGCAGAGCACAGGCTCCAGACGCGCAGGCTCAGCAATTGTGGCTCACGGGCCCAGTTGCTCCGCTGCATGTGGGATCCTCCCAGACCAGGGTTCGAACCCGTGTCCCCTGCATTGGCAGGCAGATTCTCAACCACTGTGCCACCAGGGAAGCCTTCCACTCTTTTTTTTAGATTCTTTTCCCATATAGGCCATTACAGAGTATTGAGTTCCCTGTGCTATGCAGTAGGTCCTTACTAGTTATCTATTTTATATATAGTAGTGTGTATACGTCAATCCCAGTCTCCCGATTCATCCCTCCCCTCCCCCCACCCACCCCCTGGTAACCATAAGTTTGTGTTCTCCATCTGTGACTCTACTTCTGCTTTGTAAATAAGTTTATTTGTACCCTTTGGGAAAAAAAATCTTTTAAGTATGAATTTTCAGGACACAAGAGAAGTTAAAAGCTGTAAGTAAGAGAACCAATTCAGTTAGAATTCAGTGTTTGGATAGACTGTTTTTCTTTTGACATTATCAGTCCAACATGCTGATTAGCACATTAAGAATAAGACAGGGGCCAAAACAGGCACCAGAATTGCATAGCAGTCCTCTGTGATAGGGTGCTTTTTTAGCCAGATAATCCACATTTATTTATCTGTCTATTTATGAATAGTTACGTGTGTATAATAATAACTTTTTTTTTTTTTTTTTTGTAGTTTTAGGGGCAAAGACTAAGGCTCCAGTTAGGGGCATTCCTGATGATTATTGACACGACCACTCTGACCACTCCAGTGACCCGAGGCAGTCAAAATATCCACACACTTTGCCCTTCTCACTTCTTATTTGCCCCACACTTGAGAAAAGGGCTGTATAGTTACATCCTAAAATGTCAGCGCCCAAAGAATTCTTAGCATCTCTGAATTCAGTCCCCTCTCAACTTTTTTTTTTTTAACATCTTTATTGGAGTATAATTGCTTTACAATGGTGTGTTAGTTTCTGCTTTATAACAAAGTAAATCAGTTATACATATACATATGTTCCCATATCTCTTCCCTCTTGCATCTCCCTCAACTTTTAATTAAACCAAAGAATTACTTACTTACTTTTGAAACATCATTAGGACCTAAACCTGAAATTATAAAATTCTTATGTCTATAGCTTTTCGAGGGTATATCCATTGATCTTGGCTTGAGAAATAAGTACTGGTTTAACGAGTCTGTTACACAAGTTAACTGCAGTTAACGGGTTCTTTTCTGGAAGGTGGCTGGGATGAGGAGGAAGAGGAGTGGCATGTATGGATGTGGAAACCTGGGATGCTTTATTCTCCAAGAGGCATAAAACTGTGAGGTGAATGTTTTCCTTATTAGCTGTGTGCTATAATATAATACAGATTTCATTAGAAATAAACGTATTGGACTAATGCAATGTATATTCTCTCCCTCTTTCCCCTACTCCTCTTCTATATTTGGTACTACTTGTCCTTTTCTAATGATTTTGTAAGCCCATTAAGAATGAGCTTTTAAGGATATAGGTTAAACTGAATGCTTTCAGTGAGTGGGGTTTGGTTTTAATTGAAGTGAAGCTCTCCTGCCAGGCTCAGTCTTAGTTGGGCAGGATATTCACATCTGTTAAGGGACCTTTGGAGCCTGTATTAGTTGGAATCAGAGAGCTGGAGAGACCCATAGAAATGATCTGGTCTAAACTCCTTATTTTAACTACAGATGACGAAACATTACTTTTATTTTTAATTAGCGTGTCTTCCTGTTCATTCTTTAAATTCGGATTTTTCTGGACTTTGGCCATTAATGCTAGCCTGGGGCAGGCTCGTTAGGAATAGAGATAGTCCAGAAGAAAGCCCATCCTTAGTCCTTTAAAATGACACCACTACCAACAGCAATCACTAACATCACCACTACCTCACCACACATTTCCTCCGTTCCTTTTGTTAATTCTAAAATCAAAGTCAGACACACAGTTTCTAGGCCTCTCCCAGGTCCTTAGAAGCAACAGGTTTAAATGAAGGGCCCCAAAGCTGAAATTTCAGTAGCGTGTTGACAAATCCACCCCTGCCAGTAATACTTGCGACCTGAACTATTCTTGTCTGAATCACTTCCTTTGCACTTACCCAGACAATGCCTTGTATCAGGAGTTGTTAGTTTTTGTAAAAGCCTTACTCTTTTCCTCAAATAGACTGGAAGCTTATTGTGGGCTGGGTCTATGTCTTAAGCTTTTTGTACTTCCCAGAGTATCTTGGCAAACACATTCCAATTCTGTCAAGTGCTGTGATCCAGTGGCATTGGCTACCTGGGATGCTCTATTGAGGAATCTCAGTCCTGCCTCGTTGAAAGGGTTCCCTAATTGATGACCAGAGTCTGCAACCAGCACAGGTGTGGAAAGTAGTGGATAACTGCCCTGGGTCTGCCAGGCCTGTGCTGGCCACTGGTAAACATTTATTGGCTGGGTCAGTGATTTATATTGCCATTCTCAGATTTATTCCCAAATGTAAATACCATGAAAGCAGGGCTTTTTTGCTCTGCTTTTTCTTGTCTCGTGGATATATCCTAAACTCCTGGAACAGTGTCTCACATAAAGTAGGTGCTCAATTAAAAAAAAAAATCATGAATGAATTACTGTAAAGAATAGGAACTTCTGTACTAAATTTCACTTAAATTTAAATCAGACTTTTAATTAGTGATCTGGCAATACACAGTTAATAAACTGGATTAAGCTTGAACAGTTTAAGAAAGTTCAGGTAAAGACTGAGATGGCGGGAATGTGGGAACTGTAGAGAGTAAATCAATTGGAAATTGCTGCTTTGCTGATTTAGTCAACAAATATTTATAATGCATCTATTATATGATAAGCAGCCTGCTCCCTCCCCTTATGGAATTAGAGTCTGGTTGATTCCTTTTTCCCCCATCTTGCGATTAGGACTAAGTGATGAGTCAAGTGTGTAAATGTCTCTTAAGGCCCATAAGTGCTTAGCCAGTGTATTGACTCTGAAAGACTTCCATTTTGTGTAAGATACTGACAAGGAGCAAGCTCTCAGCTACCAGCATTCTCCCTCTTCACCCTGTTTAGCCTGTTACATAACATTTGGGGTCCCCACAAAGCTATCTTCTGCTTGGCAGGTCTTTTCATGTATGAACTTGTAGCACCCCCATTTCTGAGGAGATGAATTTGCTTTTGCAGTGACACACTGTTGGCGTTGGGGTCTGTTCTTGGAGATGATAAGGGCTGGGCAGTTCTTTCTCAGAGGATAGATCTTTTTCCTTCTGAGGTTCTTTGGAGGGAGGCGGTTAAGGAATGGGATGGCGAGATCCCCTTGAAGCCTGTCCTCATCCTTCAGCCTGAGGCCCCAGTAGGCTGAGGTTCTGGGAAGGCTGGAGAAACCACACACCACTTTTCCATATTTGCGTTCAGACACCAAAGGTTACATCTCTGAGTCACATAACGTCACGCCTATTACGTAAAGCCAAATTATTTTGTGAATTATCACAAACATTGATCTGCCCTTGACAGTACTTTAGAGTTTTGCAGTAAATCTGCAGGCTGATAACATTCGCAGGGTGTCAGTTTTTGTCACTTGTAAGCTTCCCTCAGTCAACTGCAGTTTGAAAGGAGTCCGGCGTGACAAAAGCATTACTATCTCTTAAACTTGGCTTTAACCTTCAAAGACTAATAATTTATTATTCGGTGTTATGCCTCAGTACTTTTGGTGACAATATATCATTTTAAATGTTGGTAGCTTGATTTTTGTAATATGAAGACATAAATAGGAGAAAAAGAAAATGATAGCTAAGTACTTTTATGGGTAGCGATCTGAGTAGCATTCTTGTTGCAATTCATCCAACATTTATCTGCGTAAATTATGGTAGTTAAAGAAGAGGAGCAGATGAGATGTACACTTAAGGCCCTTTTTTATAGCAACATAAAATAGAGCAAAAATTACATTCATTAGTTTTTAAAATATAGCAGCTCTTTATTATAGTTTTCATTCATTGAAAGCAAGTGTCTTGTTAGCTGATGAAACACTGTTTGATGTTAAGTAGATGTGGTATAATAGTAGAAGCAATATTTGCCTCTTTTTAAAGCCTCGTCAGTAATGTCCCCACTCTGTCACTGGCCACTTGTTCTCAAAATATCAAGGGTATAAATGACTTTTAGGAAGGAAAATGTAGTCTCCTTTCTTAGCAGAAATGAATAACTTGGAATGTGTGTTTACTTTGTAAGTTTTAAAGTGACTTTGAAATGCGCGGGGTCTTTTTTTTTTTTTTTTAAGAAGCCAGAGGGTCCAAAGTAGTATAAAGAGAAGAAAGCTTTAAAATCTTTAGTCGTCACATTCCCCTCCCTTTACCCCAGAGCATATCTATTTTCTTTTATACTTTAAAAGTAAATAGAGAGGATGGATGTGAGCTGCACTTATTGTGGTAATCATTGCACAATATATGTAAGTCAGACCATCATGCTGTATGCCTTAAACTTATATGGTGATGTATGTCAGTTATTTCTCAATAAAACTGGAGAAAAAATAAATAGAAAAGCATTTCTAGCTTTTTCTTTTTCCTTTGCTGCACAAATTTCCCCTCTAGGTTCTGCAAAGAAATTGTGAGGCATGGAAAAAAGTCCACAGTGTGGCTGTGTGAGAGTGTTGCTGGAGCAAAGAGTGGCTGCTGAGAACCGGCTTTCTCTCTTTCTCCATTCCTTCTTTTCGTCCTGGTTCCAAGGAGGCCTCTGGAGGAAAAGGCAGCCCTTCCTCGGGGTGCTGCTTTCTCCAGTTTGGTACACTCGGATCACTAGGTTAGTTGTTTCTCCTTCCCCCTTGTCTTAGCCTCGGCTTGTTTGATTTGTGAAGAGCTGAACTCAGGCTAAGCCAGAGGGGAGAGGGCAGAGAGATGGTTGAGTAAGGGGGTACAGTAGTCCCTCTTATAGGTGGGTTCAGTTACTTGTGGTCAGTTGCAGTCTGAAAACGTTAAATGGAAAACTGCAGAAATCAACAGTTCATGAGTTTTAAATTGTGTGCTGAGTCGTGTGATGAAATCTCATGCTGTCCTGCTTCGTCCAGCCTGGGACAGGAATCACCCTGTGTCCAGCATATCCTACCCGTTAGTCACTTATTAGCTCTCAGTTATCAGATCGACTGTCACAGTATCACAGGGCTTGTGTTCAAGTCATCTTTATGTGGCTTAATAATGGCCCTAAAGCACAAGAGTAGTGATGCTGGCAATCTGGGTATGTGGAAGAGAAACTGCCAAGTGCTTCTTTTAAGTGAAAAGGTGAAATGTCTCGACTTAATAAGGAAAGAAAAAAATTTGTATGCTGAGGTTACTAAGATCTACGATAAGAGCTAATCTTCTATCTGTGAAATTGTGAAAAGGAAAAAGAAGTTGGTGCTAGTTTTCCTGTTGCACCTCGTACTGCAAAACTTATGGCTACAGTGCATGATAAGTGCTTAGTTAAGATGGAAAAGGCATTTACATTTGTACAGTGATGTATTTTGAGAGAGAGGGAGACCACATTCATGTCACTGTTACTACAGTACGGTTGACCCTTGAGCAACACAGGTTTGAACGTGTGGGTCCACTTATACATGGAGTTTTTTAATAGTAAATCCTGTAGTACTTGATGATCTGCGGTTGGTTGAATCCACGGGTGTGGAACCGTGGAAAAGGAGGGCTGACTAAAGTTATATAAGTGAATTTTCGCCTGTGTGGTGGGTCTGTGCCCCCAGCCCCTGCATTGTTCAAGGGTCAACTGTATGTTGTTAAAATTGTTTTTATTATAACAATTTTAAACTGTGTCTAATTTATAAATTAAACTTTCTCATATGTATGTACTTAATGGGACAAAACATAATACAGTCATCCATCAGTGTCTGAGGGGGATTGGTTCCAAGACCTGCCACAGCTTTTCCAATGATGCTCAAGTCCCATGGTCAGCCCTCCGTGTTGGATTCAATAACAGCAAGCTGTGAACATGGTACGTGATCCATTCACAGCAGGTTGAATCCGTGGATGCAGAACCCGCGAATATGGAGGGCCAACTGTATATTTATTGAAAAAAAATCCATGTTATAGGTGGACCCATGCAGTTCAAATCTGTGTTGTTTAACCCTGTATGTATAGGGTTTGGTACTATCTGTGGTTTCAGGCATCCCCTGGGGGTCTTGGAATGTGTCCCCCATGGATAAGCGGTGACCACTGTACCTCACAGGCCCCAAGGGCAGGAGATGTGGTTGCATCTCCAGTGGCGGTGGAGCACAGGCCAGCAAGTCAGGATGGACGTGGAGGTCCTTTGCCTGGAGGGAAGTTTGTGACTGTCGCCTTTGCTTCTCTTTGCCCCTCTGCCTTTTCCTCTCTTCCCTGTAGATCCCTGTGTTCCCATTCCTCCTTTACATGAGCTTTCTTCTTCCATAGAGACTATCTGGAGTTGGAACTTCATCCAAAATACTCGGGGGAGCGAATCTCTTTGGTCCTGTTTCAGGCAAGTTGTCTAGCCCTGGTCCTGTTACTGTGGCGGTGATTGTGGCTTAGGAGGTGATGAGGCTCATAGCTTGTAGACCAGAGGCTGCCAGGAATACATTTTCAAAGGAGAAGGAATTGAGGAAATGATGGGCTCTTCAACATTGAAATAAAGTTTAAGATTTGAATTTATCATTAAAATCTTGAAACATTCAACAAGGTAGAGAGAATTGTGTGATGAAACCCCACATTCCCACCACTTAGGGACGTTTTGACCCTTCAGCTTGAATGGTTTTACTGTTGGTTGGTGAATGGAAGGGTGGTGTTCAAGTGTGTTAAGATCCTCGGTCATAACTCCACATGTTATCTCCAGGGATTCTATCACAGCTCCTCTTCCTGAGTTTTCTTTGACACTGTCGATATCCTAGAGCCTTCTTTAAAGAAAACGTGCCTGTCAGAAAACCCAGTCTTCTGTGCGTCTCTCCTCGAATATTCCTAGCTCACTATTCTTTCAGGGGGCACAGTTTTACATGTATTGCTTGTGCAGTAAAGCAGTGATACAGGTTTAAGAAGTAAATCGTTTTTTAAAAGGATTTTCTCTCTACTCAACAGCTGCTCTTTGATTCCTTCTCTAGTTAATTTTTTGTTGTTCACAAGAAAGAACTTGCTGACCTACCCTATTCCTTTACAGCCTTGATAGATCCCTTATTTGATTTCCTTAGGCTACTGTGTTTTACTTAGGCTACTCTGGGACAGAAACCCGGAAGAAACTGGAAAGTATCACACATTTAAGAAACGGATTTCAAATTCATGATTTCTAATTTTACTAGCATAAACTTACAGTAGGTTCTTTTATTTTCTTGTATGGTCATCAGGAAAGAATGTTTTTATACTGAGATGAGTGGCCTATTGAGAGCTCCATGGTTTATCTAGACAAGCCTAGGAGCAGGGGCATCTTGACAAACAGAGGATGATGGCCCCTTTGAGATTTCGTCAGTAAGTGACAGGAACGATTCAAGGTTATCTTCTCTTTGCACTTGTCTGCAAGGCCTCTTCGAAGGCACTGGCTTTCTCTTTCAAGGTACAGTTCCTTTCTGTAGAAACCATTAGCTCCAACCATTGGGGCCTCCTGTCCCCTTCTTCACTATGAAGCTTACATGTATTTTTTCTTTCCACCATTGGCTTCTGATGGTTCCCAGTTCCACTCAGGGGCTGCCTGATAATCCAAACTGTTTGTCTTCTTCGCCTGTAAAGACAGTAATTGCTTTTAAGAGATTAAGTGATGCTATCATATGAACGAGGCAGAAAGTAAGTACGGTCCATTTCATCCTGTGCTTCCTTGCCACTGGAATATGGTGTGGGACCTGACAGAAAGCACGTGCTTCCTTGGTGTCTTCTTTTAAAAAGAGGGTGTGTGTGTGTGCTAGATTGCCAGTTTCATTTAAGGGTGTGTCTTATGGAACCTTTCGAGTGGGTTGTAGGTTGAGGGTAAAATCATTTGGGGGCATCAGTTGCCACCCAGGTCTCCTTATCTGCCTGAAATGTAGATAAAGGGAAATCAGAATATTGCTTAGGCCTGGCTGGATGGTAGCTTACAGACTGTTAGAACCAGAAAAGACTTTACAGGTCACCTGGTTTAATACCTTCATTTTTCAGCTGAGAAAATAGATAATATTTGGCACTGTATGTCGTGACTGTATCATGCAGTAAGTACAAATTGTTGAACAATTAAAGCCCTTGTTCGGTGCCTACGCAGGACTGGGTCTGTTCTGATGCTTATGTTGGAGCTGGGCCCTGCCCTCCGGTGGCCCCTAGTCTCAGGGCCAAACATAGATGTAAACCCATGTATTTTCTAAGGACCCTTTGACTCTCAATTCTGTGTTCAAGAATGATAAATTGCTGAACAGAAATGTGAAGCCAGCTCACAAAAGGATGACAAATTGGGGGTAGAATATTTTTTTCTCTGCACTCTGACCTTTTGTGTCTGGGGATACTACTAGGGGTTAGGACTTCACTTGGACAGATAGTCAATATTCTTTCTTTATTCTCTTTACTCAGCTTTCATACAACCCTTCTTTACAACTTTCCATCCTTTATCTCTCAAACATTCTCCGGCTTCCCATTCATAATATTTTCCCAGTTTCTCTTTTTGTCCTTTCTTAGTGCACTGCCGGACACATAGTAGGAATGTAATCCAAGTTTGAAGTAGCAAACGAAAGGCACTGTTACCTTCTCTGAAGACGATGAAAAGTCTGGGGATTCAGAAAACAAAAGGAGACACTAGTTAAAAATCTTAACTGACTTGTTTTCCAGCTTACTGTCTTTGAGAAAATATATTAAATGAATAACATTTTAATGGTGGAACAAGTTTTTCCTTGGATAAGTATTTTAAAAAAAATCCCTGCTTTTGTGCACGTGTGCACGTGCACGCACAACTACTCGTGTAAGTCTTAAAGAAGCTGTTAACGCCAAGCCGTTTCTTTCATTTGATTAAAGCCATTAGAAAAGATTAGAGGTGTCTTTAGTTCTGGGGAGATAAGTTTAACAGGGAATGGATTTCAGAAACATCTGGGCAACATATACAACACCTTTCTGTTCCCTTATCTTTAAATGCAGCTGTTTGTGTGGGTTGGTTTTTTTTTTTTTTAATAACAGATAAGAATGATAAGGTGGAAACAGCATGTTTGAAAGCTCCAATTTCTTAAATCTCATGCAAGTTTCCTCTCATGGCTTCCTTCAGATATATAAATATATGGCGAAGCTAGAGTTTCATTTTTCTTTTTTTTTCTTAGAGACTATTATCTCTATCTGAAAACGTGTCGTCACCCAGTGATTGAATGTTGCTGTTTGAGCCTTCTGTCTTGAATAAAGTTAACTTTAAAGAGACCCCCTCTCCCCTGCCCCAAATAATTGTCCTTTCCTGTTCACTTAGAAGCACATGCAATGCTGAGGTTACTGCCCAACGGAGGGCCCTTTTATGATAAGCTAGGAGGGAGTCTTGTGGGTCAGGATTTCCTTGACTTCTTGCCTTTGCTTTTATTAACTCTGCAGGGTAGCAGAACTGCTGGGTGTTGGGGGTCTGTGGTCAGAAATCTGTGCATGGGATCTGTAGGGTGGGCGGCGGGAGGGACGACGTGATCGCCGAAGGCTGTCTCTGGCATATGTAAGCTTCATCATGGGTTTTCTCAGGTGACCACGATGATGATGATGACGACAGTGATGACATATTCTTTCTGTAAGGGAAGGACTGGGAAGTCCGTGCAGCAGCGTTTTCCTCTCCGCATAATTGTGAAGAATAAATCAGTGTTGGTTTGGTTGCCAGCCTGTGTACTGATCACAGTTTTCAGTCCTTGAAAATGCCGGTGAGATCTTATGTTCTTCCTGTTAAATTCAGTAGAGTGGATTTCAGAGGGAGCTATGGAATTCAAATAAAGTCTATTATTTATGGGCACGGCTGACACAAGTGAAAGCAAAGCATTTTACTTAGAGCAGATGCATACCCGACACTGGAAGTGGCAGTGAGGGAGCAGGATCTCAATTTGTACATTTACTAATTGCTCTTCTCTGTTGGGAAGCACTGCCAGCGGATCCAAAAGAATTTGTTTTTTTAAAGTCATCTCCTCAAAGAAGCTGAGACCGTGGTCAGTTGCAGTCTGTACTAGTGGGGATTCCCGTGTGCAAGTGGGCAGGGTGGGAGAGGGCCTTGACCCAAGTATGCCTCTGGAAGAAAATGTTAAACTCTGAAAACAGGTCCTTTGGACTAGGGTGTGTATGCAGCCTTAATGGCTTAGAAGATTTTTACAGAGTTTATTTCACAGAGGCAGCGGGGGATGGTTGTAAGAGGTTGGGTCTTTTCTTCCTGGATTTATCCCAGTTCTGTCACTAAGTACCTGCAATGTTGGACACTTTCTGTCTTCTTCCTGGGTAACCGGGGACCCATTTATGAAATGAGAAGGTTACGCCAGGAAACTGTTATTCAAACTTTAAAAAAAACCGAGGTTTTGGTATTTCCCATGGCATTTTGATCTAGTCCTTTCCATTCCACTCCGTTAAAGAAATACGTATCATAACTCATTAAACTGATTTTGATCATGACCTGCAGTTTGAAAAACCACCCGTATCAATTGATTATTGAGGTCCCATTCCAGATCTCTCTCTTTTTTTTTTTTTTTTTGTAGGACAGGCATATCCTTTTCATTTTGTGGAACCCTTTTTGGGAGTGTGGGTTATGTTCATAGAGCCCTTTCAAAGTCTAATCTAATCAGCAAGGTTCAATGTTTTTCTTCTCCCCACTACTCCCTGCCACTCTCCACAAAGTAAGGCCCACAGTGGCCCACCAAGATTTCCCTGCTGGGGACTTCCCTGGTGGCGCAGTGGTTAAGAATCCGCCTGCCAATGCAGGGGACACGGGTTTGAGCCCTGGTCCGGGAAGATCCCACATGCCGCGGAGCAACTAAACCCGTGCGCCACAACTACTGAGCCTGTGCTCGAGAGCCCACGAGCCACAACTACTGAGCCCGTGCTCCACAACTACTGAAGCCCACGTGCCTAGAGCCCGCGCACTGCAGCGAAGAGCAGCCCCTGCTCGCCGCAACTAGAGAAAGCCCCCGTGCAGCAACGAAGACCCAACGCAGCCAAAAATAAATAAATAAATACATTCATTAAAAGAAAAAATTCCCTGCTGTATTGGAGGGTGATACAGAAATGGAAAGCTTTTCTGATATTCAGTGGTGTAGACTCTTTCAGGCTGGGGAAGGTTTTGGTTGATGTTGCTCCCAGGTATGATGGGGGCTTTCAAGTCCTTCAAAATCTTGCTCCTGTTCTGGGGAGAGGATCCCAGGATACCTGTTTTGGCTCCAGGCTCAGCTGTATTTTTGATCAGCACCTGTACCGGTTCCTGGGTCTGGCCCCATCCTGGACACTTGGCTTGAGGAACGTGCTTTCTTCTCTTTATCCAGGAAGTCAGTTGCTTAGACTTCCAGACATTCTTCTTAATCTATGGCCAGGACTAACCTGTGTCTAAACAGAAGCTGAATGGGATTGTTGCAGGGCAAATTTCTTATCTTAAAGATAGTTTGGATGACAGTGATCTCTTGACTTCTTCCATGCTGGCATTTTTTGGTTATTGTTATCATCTCCAGTTCCCATCTGAAAATAGAGCCCCTAGAGGACTTCCCTTTTCCTCTGAACTGTTTCTCTCTGTTTGCGCTTGGCCACATCGCATCAGCTCCTTGCAGCAGGCAGACACAAACTCCCTGTCACCTCTCATTTCAAAGGCGACACCTCTTTTGGGGGCTGCCATAGGGGTATCTTTTCTTCTTGGCTCGTGGTGGCATTTGGCTGTGAATGGTCACACCTCTGCTTGATCTGGTTACCGACTCTCTTTTTCACCCTCATTCCCAATATCTTTTGAATGACTCCTCCCTTAAGTACATTGCCCAAAGGAGTGATTTTCCACACTCCCATCGTTAGATGTAATCAAAGAATGGTTTCAAAAATAGGCACCTATTTTATTATTATTTTTTAATTTTTATTTTATATTGGGGCATAGTTGATTAACAATGTTGTGTTAGTTTCAGGTGTACAGAAAAGTGATTCAGTTATACATATCCATATATCCATTCTTTTTTGAATGCTTTTCCCACTTAGGTTATTACAGACTATTGAGCAGAGCCCCCTGTGCTCTACAGTAGGTCCTTGTTGGTATCCATATCTCCACACCATGGGGGGGGGGTGGGGGAGTATAGCTCTTCATGTTTTAATTTGCCACCTTTGACCCCACCTTGCTTCTACACTGGCATCTCTTATTCCATAAAGCCCAAGTTGTGAGAGCCTTGAGGTTTTTTCCTGTGGAAACACCAGCTCTGCCTTTACTAATATTTGAATATTTATTGCGTTCAAGCCAGTAATAAAAATATCATGGCATGTTAACTTTTAATTTTCTCAGATTTATGAGGAACACCAAAAAGAGTATGCTATCTCTGGAATGTGTTGGAGAAAAGAAGTGGGTTTGTCACAAAATTTACTTATTTCCATGGGAATAGTGCCAGTGCCCTATGCTTCATGGAATTTGATTTGTTGCAGAACATTTCATTCCTTCCCAAACTGTGTATATTTGTTAATCACTTAATTTATAGGCCAAGAAGAAGCTTAGATATTCTTAGTCTGGACATATCCTAAAAGAGGGACATCATCTGGCTGTCAGAATTCCCATCTGATTTAATTTCCTGACTCTGAAAGAGGGAGTATTTTCATGAATGTTTCTAAAAATGTAGCTGTAGATGTCCTAGGTCAAAAGTCATATGTAGAGATGAATTAAAAAAAAAAAAAAAAGGCCCTCTGGTTTTTAATGGTTGAGGATTTCTTAGTTATTTCATTAAAAAAAAAAGTGGCAGTTCACTGAGTCCACAATGTATATTATCCTCTGCATAGAATAGATTCCTAAAAAATGCATGTAGAAAGGATGGTTGTATGAACTGAGGACAGCAATGCTAGCCTTCTTCTGTATACAAAAAATGATCACTCAAGCCCACAGAGGAAACCCCAGTTTCACACTGATTGTTCTTCTCCGTTGTTTTCTGTTTTGCCCTTCTCTGGTATTGGAGAAGCAGCAGAAATATTGGAAAAACAGATACCACATAATGATTAACAGTGTGGATTTTGGCTTAGAGTCTTATATTGAGGCCAGCTACCCACTGAGTTAAAACCTCTTCCTAAACTAATAATTGGACCACCCATCCCTCTTCCCAGAGGGGTGGTTTTGTCGGTAGCATTCAGTTTATATGTGATAAATGTAGCCAAATATGAATATGAATGAAACATAAGGTTATTTTTGCCTCCCATATTTATTTGGTTTTAATTGGATGGCAAAAATTCAGTGTCATGTAACTATGGAAATCCTCGTTGTAAAATGTAGTGTTTGCCCCCCAAAGCCTAAAGTATGTTATAGACATAGACCCACTTAGAAATGGAAGAGAGAGTTCCACACACACATGCACATTCATACATGTATATACACATATGTACACACATGTACACAGACCCGCACATATATAGGGAACCACACATACATGCACATGCACACACACTTGCCTACATATACAAAAACATATACAAATACACACACCATACCTTATTATCCAAGCTAGCACACTTTATTTTAATAATTGTGCCAAGGTAATGGATACAGACTAGGATTCTCCCAGTCAAAGTGGGATGCACGCTCGCCTATTTATATAGTACATTGTCTTCCACTATGACAAGAAGCTCTTCAAAAAGATTGATGACTCCGTACCAGCGATTTTACATGTTCATTCCTATACCGTCATGGTGAGGAGAAGTTGGGTAAAGACTTCACATCCTTTAATAGAATTAGTCACTTTCTACTGAGGTGTTGAAGCTAATTCTGATGATCTCATCTATGGAATTGGCAGCATTAATATCAGATTTGCCTCTATCGGTTTTCTCCAGAAGTCTTCATTGTTTGCAATTTTTATGGAGGTAATTTGATTTTTATTAATGTAAGTGATAGAGAAGTTTGGCAACTGGGTACTCCACAGACATGCTGTTTCCTCTTCTTCGTTTACTTTTCCCTTGTTAATGTCATCGAAATGTTGACAGCTGCATAACTCTTTTTAAAGCATTCATAACCTGACAGATATTACAGATATTTGTCATTTTACTTCCAGTAAGTGACAGCTGAAATTAGCTTTTTGCAGTATTGGAGAATAGTGCAGGTGTAACGAGTCCAGTCAAATTTGTATCGCATTTCTTTAATGTGTAAGTGATTTTGAGCTTTGTTAAGGGCTGAGGACTGGGAGGATGTGGGGAGAGGATCAGGTAATCCTTTGTTCTTGGGGTACGCTGGAAATTAAACTGGCAGGACAGCGGTATCTCACAGAGTTAAGTCTCAGCGATGAAAGAATCCTTGGGGCCACATCCGTAAACCACGCTTCTGATGCTCAAACCCCTGCCATGCCATCCTTAAACAGTGTCTTATTCTGCTGAGTGGAAACCTGCAGAACTGGAGGTTCGGTCCTTCGGAAGCAATCCATCATGGCTGTAGGAAGCACTAAGTGTTTGAAACCTATTTTTCACATTGAGCCGAAAGCTTCCAACTTGTCATTTCTAACCACTGGTTCTAATACTCCTCTATTTTGGCTATAAGTCCTGAACCTAGTTTTTATTCTTTTAAAACAATGACAAAAATAATGGCTAATATTTGTGGATCAAGTATGTTGTGGTATACTTTGTAGTAAGCACTTTTATGCATTACCTCATTTAATTCTCACAACCTCAGAGGATAGGCATTATTATTATACGTAAATTGAAGACATTGAGGCTCAGACAGGTTGGAGTAACTTACTGCAGATTCATGCAACTCCTAAGTGTCAGATCCAGAATTCTTGTCCAGTTCTATGAGAGGCTTAACCAGTGCTTTGTGAAATTGCCCCTTTTACCCATCTGTATTCTAGAATTGGTCATGCATCTCTCATAGGGTGACAAGACAGTGATATATGTGTTTTTTTGGTAAAGCGATGTATGCGTGTGTCATTTCATTATTATTAATGACATCACCCTAAATATCATCAAGATCACAAACTACCATTCTCATGGCATCATCTAGGTCTAAGTTTGCTTTATTTTTTTCATTCTTTTCTCTCCTGTCACCGTTTCCCCTCTCCCTGATAATTTAAATTATATCCTTTTTTCAAGGCCCAGGACAGACACTACTTTCTCTATTTATATTTCCTTGTCCACAATAATTTCTGTTTTTTTGGAGCTCTGTTGCATGTTATATTGTTTATATATGGGTTGTTTTTTTTCTCCCAAATCACAGGGGAAAAAAAAGCCCCTCAAACTGTCTTAAAAAAAAAAGGGTCAGTGTTGGCTCTCATGGTAGAGGTGGTTTTAGGTAAGGTGTGAGTCAGAAGCTCAGTCAAACTAGATCTAGGTGTCCTCTCTCCATTTCTCAGCAACTCTTCCTTAATAAAGACTTCGATCCATTGCAAGGTGGCTGCACATAGTTCTTAAGAGTCTGTATGTCCTGATTTAAATCTAGCAGGAGAGAGAGTTCAGTTCCCTAGGGCTCAAACAAAATTCCCCAAATTGAGTCTCACTGATCTGATAGGTCCAAGCAATGCACTGAATGTGTGTGTCCTCCCAAAATTCACATGTTGAAATCTTAACCCCCAATGTGGTAGGAGATGGGGCCTTTGAGAGGTAATTAGGTCATCCCTCATGGATGGGATTAGTGTCCTTATTGGTTCCCTTAGGGACCCCAGAGAGCTCTCTCACTCTCTCTCTCTCTGCCATGTGAGGATACAGTGAGAAGTCAGCAGTCTGCAATCCAGAAGAGGATCTCATCAGACCCCGGTCTTGCTGGCACCCTGATCTTGGACTTCCAGCCTCCAGAACTGTGAGATGTAAATGTTTGTTGTTGAAGCCACCCAGACCACCCAGTTTGTGGTAATTGGTTATAGCAGACTGAGATAGGATCATTCTGTCTCTTGAACCAGTTACTGTGGGCAGGGGGGAGAGGACTCTGCTGATAAAATTAAGCTAGTTGAGCCCCATCCTGGCACAGGAAAATGGAGTCAACTGCACACAAACCAAATTTGGGGAAATCTAGGGAAATGTTAGGAAAGAGGGTAAGGAGAGGTGGATGAAGGGGAGGTAAGCCAACAATTGTCGAGTTACTATGACTTGTTTATGTTGCTTATTTTTTTTTTTTTTTTTAATTTTATTTATTTATTTATTTATTTATGGCTGCATTGGGTCTTCGTTTCTGTGTGAGGGCTTTCTCTAGTTGCGGCAAGCGGGGGCCCCTCTTCATCGCGGTGCGCGGGCCTCTCACCATCGCGGCCTCTCTTGTTGCGGAGCACAGGCTCCAGACGCGCAGGCTCAGCAATTGTGGCTCACGGGCCCAGTTGCTCAGCGGCATGTGGGATCTTCCCAGACCAGGGCCCGAACCTGTGTCCCCTGCATTGGCAGGCAGATTCTCGACCACTGCGCCACCAGGGAAGCCCTATGTTGCTTATTTTATATGCATATTATTGGCTATATAGTCATTTGTGAGTCATAACAGACTGAAAGTTCCTTGAGGACAGGGACCTTGCAGTGCTGTGCCATTTTTTTATTTTTATTTTTCAAAATTTTTATTTCTTTATTTTTTGGCTGCATTGGGCCTTCGTTGCTGCTCGTGGGCTTTTCTCTAGTTGCGGCAAGCAGGGGCTACTCTTCGTTGCAGTGCATGGGCTTCTCATTGCGGTGGCTTCTCTAGTTGTGGAGCACGGGCTCTAGGCACATGGGCTTCAGTAGTGTGGCACTCGGGCTCAGTAGTTGTGGCTCATGGGCTCTAGAGCGCAGGCTCAGTAGTTGTGGCACACGGGCTCAGTTGCCCCACGGCATGTGGGATCCTCCTGGACCAGGGATCGAACCTGTGTCCCCTGCACTGGCAGGCGGATTCTTAACCACTGCGCCACCAGGGAAGCGCCTGAAGTGCTGTTTTAAAGGCTCCCTTCCCACTTACTCTAGCATATCTCACTCTCATTACATAAGAAAGTTGAATGATTTTTTCTTTGCTAGATAATATTACCTAGAATGAAATAGGCTATAAAGGAAAATATCTAGTAATTCCATAAATTACCATGGAGAAGGGGAAATAGGTGGGACAGGAAGATAATAATAAAAATTAAAGTTTAAAGTAAGTCATCACCATAGAGTACATCCCCCCTTATTCAGGTATAACTTAATCACAGTAAGTCCCCTACATATGAACCTTCAAGTTGTGAACTTTTAAAGACGCGAATGTGCCCCTGTATGCCAGCTGTTGTACTATACTACTGTTCTTTTCAAGGTACTGTACTGTAAGATTAAAAATGTTTTATTTTTTGTGTTTGTTTTTTATTTATTTGTGGGTAAAGTATTATAAACATGTTAGAGTACACTACTCTGTAGCGATTGTGTTAGTTGGGTACCTAGGCTAACTTTGTTGGACCTACAAACAAATTGGACTTACAAATGTGCTCTTATAATGGAACTCGTTCGTATGTAGGGGACTTAACTGTACACGATTGGATGTGCCTTGCAATCTTGAGTTTAATGTGCTCATAGGCACTAAGAGAACATTTTGTTGGGAGAAGGTTCCTGTCTTTTTAGCGTGTTAAATGTGTTGTTAATGAAATTGGATATTTCAGACCAGTATAGATTTATCATAGGTGGTGCTGAATGTTGGGAAAGCGTTATTACCCTTTTGTTGATGTGAAGTCATTTTATCTTACACTCAGGAGCCCGATTAACATTATTGATTTGAATCATACTCATCAAGATCAACTTATTTTGTGTTAATTTTCTTCAACACTGAGAGAGCTGAGACAAGCACAGAATTGAGACAGAATGATTGATTTGACCATGAAAAGCATGTTTTGTACCATAATCTCATTGTAATGCTCCAGTAGTTAAGTTGTGCCAGATTGCTTTTGATGAGGCAATCTTTTTCTGGTTGGGATTCTGCTTAGACCTTATATTAGTCAGCCATTTCCACAATAATGCTGCATAGGAAACCATCCCATTTATTTTCTTGCTCACATTCTGCAGGTTGACTGTGGTTTGGCTGATCTAGGCTGGGTGGCTCTGCCCTAGGCAGCAGGGCAGCTGGCCTTGACCCCAGGCTGTGTACTGGCTTCAGTTCTGCTCCGTGTGCGCATTCTGTGGCCCAGGCTTCGTATGATGTGGGCA
This sequence comes from Balaenoptera musculus, assembly GCF_009873245.2. NCBI lineage: Eukaryota > Metazoa > Chordata > Mammalia > Artiodactyla > Balaenopteridae > Balaenoptera > Balaenoptera musculus. Next base: position 59,300,599 of record NC_045800.1, on the reverse strand, counting down.
CACTGAGGGTCTCTGCTCTTATCACATCACTAAATTTCATTGGCCTGAGCAAGTCTCATGGCCAAGACCAATACCAATGGGGCAGAGAAGTAAACTCTGCCCACAGTGGGAGGGCATGGGAAAGGCTGTCTGCCAGACAGTAATCCAAATTATTATGGGCCTTCTGGCCTTGTAACTCTTAGGTCAGAATGCTTATGCCATCTACTTGTCCCCTCATCATCTTGATAGCAAACCAGTTTCTTGACCTAAACTAGGAGGCAGGGCTTCTAAATTTCAGTGAGGATTCAACTTGTAGAAGGAACCACTACTCTAGATTGTGAACTCCTAGAGGGCAAAAATAACATCCTGTTTTCCTTTGGATCCCAAAGGACCTGGCACATAATAGACCCTCAGTGCCTATTGTATGTGAGAATGAATGAATAGTGAATGACAATCTTGTTTCCTTTGTAGAAGAGTTAAATAAGACTGGAAATGCATGACAGAAGTTAAACGGGGAAAAGCTGTTAAAGAGTTAAAGTATCAACCTAAAGAGTATATGTGTGAGATACACACAAATATATGTATACACACATATGTACACATGTATATGTGTATACATACATATGTATGTGCACATATACAGATACTATTTATTACATAGTATATGTACATGTACTAGTTTATTTAATTTATCTGATAACCCTGTGAAGAAGGACGTTAATGATCAGAGAAGCTAGATTTTCCAAAGGCCAAACACCTAGACAGAATTGGAGGCAGGATTCGAGCCTCAGTTGTCTAACTCCAAGCCAAATGTTCCAGACTGGGGCTGCTTCTCGGAAGGGGCTGGTGACTTTTTATTTTCTTCCTCACAAGGACTTTCCTTTTACCTTGAGCCCGATGGTTTGACTCAGCGCAGCATCGATTCCCCCAAGACCGGTCTGTTAAAAGTGGACACATGGAACTTAAGAAAAAAGGGAGCGAATGGCTGGAGAAAGAGGGCTGCTTTCCCTTTCCATTTGAGATTAATGTTCACTCTATAAAAAAACATAAAGCATATCCATCCCCAGGGACTCGCCTGACATTTTAAAACTTTCATCTGCTTTAATTCACGATGTTCGAGGAGGGAATTTACACGGAGCCGAGCCCCGGTGGCGAGTTGGCTGCCACGTGCACTTCTCTCCTGTCGTGGCGGGTGGTGCGTGCTACAGGCCCAAACAAATTATATAGCTTATTTAGCTCCCTCTAAAACCAGTAATGGGCCTATTCAGATTTTATCTGTAATTTTACTTTGTTGTTGAGCAGTATTAATAATGCTGTTGTAAAGCAGGCCAGGGCAGCGCTCCCTGAATTTTCTCGGCTTCAGCGATAGGATAAATAGCTGCTCACAGAGCACAAAGGCAAACGTGTGGATGGTCTCAGCGTAAGTTAGACGTGCTCGCCTGGATTGGAGCCATGTTAATATCACATCTTGCAGATTTGGCAAGGGCTTTAAGAATCCTGTATTTCAAGTTGGTTTTTTTATAGAAACTTGCTGCAGAACTGGGCAGGATTAATCATGGCTGAGATATATCACATTTAGTACAGTATTAAATTCTAGCAATGGAACGATGCAAAACCAGTTCATAACCTTATAAGAACATTGCCTGCTACAGTAATCATAGAGAAATACTGTATATCCAAATTAATGGAGAATAAAATGTCCTGCACTCTGTTTTTGATGTTGGGCAAGGTTCCTGGGTGTTGTTCATTTCTTCTCCTTTACCCTGCCTGAAAGCTGGCTGAGGCAGGCCTTGGGTCTTTCTGGAGTTTATTACCACGGTGGACTTGTGCATGTAGAAGGGGTCTGCTCTGGGCATCCTTGGCTTGGCAGTGATACCTAAGAAGACCTTCCTTCATTCTTGAAAGATTGATTACACACCTGCTATGTGCGAGACACAAAACTGAGCGTGGGGGTTACAAAGTGCCTATGACTCAGTCCCTCCCCTCAAGGAGCTGCCTCTAACTGGGTCCCTAGCAGGTAGGGAGTTCATTGCCGTTCTGGAACATGCCCGTCCCCATTTTATAAGTCTTTATGGATCAGATTTTTCCCTGGGGTAGACATGCACATATTTTTAAGGGGATCCTTGACAGATCTTTAGAGATTATTTCTGTCATTGCCTGTGCCCCAGAAATAAGTTTTGCCATTGCAATTTGTCTGAAATATTTTGTTGGGTAAAGATACATTGAAATATAGATTAGATAGCAGTGTGAGGGTTTATCAGTGTCTCTTCTCCTCCCCAAAATTACCAGCTGGTGAGAGAACTGGTAAAATAGGTTCTCATGAGGGATCATGGAATCTCCTAGAGAAACTTTAAAAATTAGTAGAATCTGTAGTCTGAGTTAGGTGAAAGGATCTCTGTCATGTCCAGGATTCTAGAAACGTGATGGATGGAGTAGTTATGTCTTTTACCTCTGCTCTCCTTTTTCTAGTAACTGGCATCAAAATGAACTTGACCTTCGTGGCCATTTTAGAGGGGGCCCTGCCTTTAACTATAGGTTTTACTATGGGAAAGGACTAGTGGTTAGAAAGTTCTTAGTCCAGTATTCCTAAGTCTTATAAAAATGAGGAAAGCAATACCTTGGGGTTCACTGTGGCCCTCTGACTCAACCTGTTGTCTACAAAGTGGCATTAGGAAGCAGAAGCTTATTGAAGGCTCTCCTCCAGCCTACCACCAATGCCTCTTCAGGCTGCTCCAACTTTGCTTTCAACTTCCTTGCAACATTATCATTTCCACCTCTAATTACAGATAAAGCATTTTCCAAGGACTTCAGAACTTGCCATTTTGAAATGCAAAGGAAAGAATATGCCCAAGAGATATTATTTGGGAGTTAATGGTCCACCGTGCCCTTCCACGAGAAGGATTCATGGCATATCATGGTTTGAACCCAGTGACCTCGGGCTTCCCAGGTCAAGGAGGTTGCTGAAAGCAGCTCAAGAGTCAGAAGAGATGCTTTCTCTGATCCCTCCAAGGAGAACACATTCCCTGTTCTCTCCCAAGTTGTTTCTCATTGCTGTGCAAAGGTGGCTGGGCATCTGTATTTCTTGGCATGCCCTCTACTTATTTACATAATACACTCCTACCAAACAGTTGCAATTATTTCTTCTTCTCTTTTCAGTCTTAAAATTGGATCTTTTCTTCTTCTGGTAGTTAAGTGAGTCACTTAAATTTAATTCTATAGTCTTTTGGAGTTTAGATTAATGCAGACACTGATTTTGCCAGGCATAAAGCTAGTGCAGTCATGCTCTGCTTCTGCAATTGTTACCACGCACGTAACGATACCAATAAATAGAAGGATGCTTTCAGGCATTTTAGCTAGAGGCTTAAAGATCTGCCACACTACGTTTAGAAGTGTTTTGAGAAAAGATACTTCCCCTTGAGGATTCAAATTTGGAGGCGTCTCCTGGCTTCTAAAGGACAGCTTTAGTCCCCGAGGTGCTCTGCAAATGGTGGCCAACATGGGCAGTGGCATTTTAGGCCAGAGGTCACTACGTGGCTGGGAGGGTTTCAACCCATTTGCTCAAGTATCAATACTTGGAGGGATACGTCCTTAGAGAAAGAGAATTCCAAGGTGAGTTTTCCAGGCTGCCCCATCCATCTGGCCACCCACTATCCATTCATTCATTTATCCATCTTCCTATATGTTTGTTGAGAGCTTGTTGATTTCCAGACCCTGGGAAAGCAACATAAATAAGATGTAGCCTCTGGCTTGGGGTCCAGGGAGCAAAGAGATACATAAATAATTTCAGTATAATGTGATAAAGGCTATGAGAGTGGTATGTACAATATATTTGCAGTGAGTATATTGGCTAGAGCACGTTTGGATAGCTTTGCAGTAGAAGGGCAATTTGATCTGGCTCTCATATGAGAGAGTGGAATATAGAAAATGAATAAAGTAATAAATGACAGTAATCACAATAACAAAAATAATAATGGTTAACATTTTTTGGATGCTTACTATGTGCCAGGTATAGTTCTCAGTGCTTTTCATTTTTCTTGTAGTTTTAAATTCTTAACCCTGTACCCTTAATTTGCCCCTACCCTCTTCCCTTTCCTCATTGGTAACCACTAGTTTGTTTTCTACTTCTGTGAGTTTGTGATATATTTTGTGTTTTTTTGCTATATAATTCATTTGTTTTGGTTTTTAGATTCCACATGTAAGTGATATCATAGAGTATTTGCCTGACTTATTTCACTAAGCATAATATTCTCTAGGTTGATCCATGTTGGTACAAATTGTAGAATTTCATTCTTTTTTATGGCTGAGTAATATTCGAGTGTGTGTGTGTGTGTGTGTGTGTGTGTGTGTGTGTGTGTGTGTATCTCACATTTTCTTTATCCATTTATCTGCTGATGGACATTTAGGTTGCTTCCATATCTTGGCTATTGTAAATAGTGCTGCTGCGAACATTGGGGTGCATGTATCTTTTCAAACTAGTGTTTTTTTCCCTCCTGTTTGAGAAAATCTGCCATTTAATTTGCATTTAAAATCAGTTTCTTTAAGTATTTTATTTACAGGTTTTGAAATAGTGAAGAAATAGTGGATGCTGCAGTCAGTCATTTAATCTTTATTCCAAACCTATAGGGTGGGCCCATTATCATCTCTGTCTTATACATGAGGACTTGGAGGCACAGAGAGATGGAGACATTTGTTCCAGGACACATTGCTGTGAAGTGGTAGAACTGGAATTTGAACCTGAGCAGTCTGGAAAGCTGCAAAAAAACATTCTCAGCTGAAGGAACAGTGGGGCAGCAAAGTGTGAAAGGGACTGGCTTGGGGAAGACAGGAGGCCATTGGGGCTCCAGGGGAGGTGTTGTGGGTATACGAGAGGGTGTAGAGATTTATTGATGGAAGTGTGATAATGGGAGTGTAAAGGCAGAGGAGAGCTGGGGTGGTGAGGGCTGTTCCAGGAGGCCTGAGGACTGGAGGGGCCTGGGGTCTTCCTCTTGGACTCTCCGCCTGCCCTTCTATTTAACCTTTAGGTCTGAACTTAAAAGGGACACTTTCTCAGGGAGGCCATCCCCAAACTACGAGCCCCTTATTAATTATTTTTGTTCTTCCTTTGTGGTGCTAGTTTATTTACAAAACTTAACAGCTCTCTTCCCAACCAGACTGTATGCTCCTGAGAGAAGAGGCTATATGTGCTGTGTCCCCCCTGTGTTCTAATGTCTGGTGCCTGGCACAGAGCAGGTGCTCTAGAAATATCTGTTGGCTGGCTAACCGGAGAGTTCCTACACCCTTCATTTACTTCTTTCATTAATGGCTCTTCTGTTGTTTCTTTTCATAGTATCAATATCATACTCTCTACATCTTCCATAAAACCAAGTTCCATAAGCCTTAAGCCATCTTCATATAGGAAGTATCCAAATAGTAGAAAATCTTTTAGCTAAAGGAGTATTTTCCCTCCAGAGAAGCTTAGGCTCAACCCAACATGTTTGTAATATGAAATCACTTCTTATTCTTAGATTTTCCTTCCAGTGAACACATCGGATTGTAACTCATAACAAGGCACAGTAAAAATAATTGCTGGCTCAGCATAACTGGAGAAGCGAAGGGTTTGGGGAATTATGCATAGGTCCTAGTTCATCTTATGTGGATTCTTGAGAGGTGGCCAGCAGGTTCTCTCATGCTGACATAATTCTCGCCAGGCCATCCCTTTCTCAGACCCTTCATAGGGAGCAAGTCCTTGCCGTTGCATCTGCATGCGTGTGAATCATAAATGGATCTATGAAGTACTTGTCCTGCAACTGATGGGGGAGCCAGCCTTTGCCTTCAGTAGATGTGAGTTCTCTCCTTCTGGCAGGAATTCTGGCGTGCCTGGTGTCCAGGTTCTGTGTGAGGAGTGTGTGGGTGGCAGACCTGTGGCCTCTCATTCTGAACTGGGATGCTACCCATAGCACCTGGGCCGGGGACTGTGCTGGGGCCCTTTCTGAAATGAGCCGCTTCATTATCTGCACAAAGACAGGCCTCTTTCCCAAAGTGAGGGGTTTCCCAGTCTGTCATTTTCATCAGAAGTGATGGATGAGCTGCTGCTGGGAGAGCAGGTTTCTGTGCTGGTTCTTTCAAAGCCTCAGCCCCCCAGCTCCAGCCCTTGCAGCCGCTCTGCATGTGAACTTGTGATGACAGAGCCAGAGAATCTTCACATTCAGTACTTGGGTTGCACTGGATTGGTTGGCTTTCGGTTTTTAACATTTTTTTTTGACTGTGACTGACGTTAAGAAATAGACTTCCCACTGCAGCCTGCATGCACATATATATTTCATAACTGAATGAGAAGTATTACAAAACAGTACTTACCCTTACTCTATGCAGTGTACTGTGTTATCTTCTGTTAAAAAAATGCTAGAAGCACCCTGGAATTCAGTTCCACGTGCAGCTGCATTTTGAAACACAGTGGTTAGACGAACCAGCCTTCATGAGATCTAATTCTGAGATGCACTCCGATATCCTCCTTTTTACGGATGAAGAAGAGATCCTTAGGTGTGATCCCAGCATCATACAACTAGTGAGTGGCAAAGCTGGGGCTGTAACCCAGGTCTCCTGACTTTGATCCAGCATGTTTACGTAAATCGCTATTACTCAAAACATCTCTTCCTTTGTATTCTCGGCGTGTGTTTAACTTTTCTTTCTGGTTAGGTATGGAGTGCCCAACGAATAGTGTGTAGGAGTCGACGCCCTATACTTTTCTGCCTGGACTCCACTCACACCCTCTCTCCCTTTGCAGAACCCCATCACCTCTTGGCCGGATGACTCAGCCAGTTTTAAAATTGTGTATGTTCCACCCTAGAGGCAGCATGCCTGTCCCACTGCTCCAGACCCACGGTACAAAAGTCACGTGGTTCTTGTCCTCAGATAGCTTACTGTCAAAGTGGGTTGACATGGCAGAGCTTCTGTCTATTAGCAGAAACACAAATGGATGAACAGGATTGTTAGAAATGTGTTTTGGAAAAGAGGCTCTACCCCAAGATTTTATTCTCCCTGGTAACATAAGAATCAGCTTCCGCAGCAAGGAAGCTTGAAGCTGTGGTCACTAGAGGAGAGAGAAGTGCTGGAGATGCTGACCTTTGTTTGCATTAGGAAGGTCCATCCTCCTGGTGTTGCTGCCTTGACCTTTTCCTTTCTCCATGGGCTCCATTGCTTTTTCTCTGTTGTCCCTGGGACCCTTAGCCCCTTTTGGAGCTGAAATCTGTTTCCTTTTGGCAAGACACCTCTTGCCTGCGAAGTACGGATATGACAACTGCATTTTACAAGCTCACGTTAAAAACACCCAGTCCAAAAATATGGACAAAATGGGGCAAGATATTTAAAATCTACCCTATTCCACCAAATCTGGAAGACGTGCTGTCTATTCTAATAGTGTTTCCTCCCTGCCCATCCCTCCGCCACAACCTGTGAGTCCCCTAGGCATAGCTCTCTGAACCCCTGGCTCAGGCATGGTGGAGAGGGGACAGAAGCAGAGGAGCATCCCTGGGAGGAACCCTTGTGCACCCAGCACGGCTCCACCTTCAGAACTCTGAGCATGGCAGTTGAGGAATTCTTCTATGACGCATTATTTGATGGCTTGGGATCATCTGCTTTGAATCTGGCACCTGGACGACAGTTACCTGCACATTTGAACTTGCGGAGAGCAGAGTACTCTGCAATGTATTCGCCCTGCCCTACTCAGGAGCGCTGAGCTGCTCTCTCCTTTGAAACGCCGTAGGCAGCTACTCTAGTTTTTGCCCATGGCCCCTCCTGTTCTCTGCGTGGCACGGAGGGACCCCTTTCTGTACTGTAGTGCTTTGGCTGTTGTAATTCTGATTTAGAGAAACAGCTTCGCTTGGAGAGAAACATTAATTAGATGCAAAGAGGGAGTTATTTCATCCTTCGGGTGGGGAAGAGTGGGGAGTGAGGGAGAGGAAAAAAAGTACCACAAATAAATTATCTCCTATTTGTGCAATGTTTTATGCTTGTCAGCTGTCTGTTGCCAGAGAACCACAAAGTAGCTAAATACTTGTGACACCTTGCCCAATCAAGGTATAGCAAAAGGATGTTATGGGAGCCTCTTTGTGACAACCTGTGCTAGTTTACATTAGCTTAACCAATCGCTTTTTCGTCTGTGCTTGGAGAAATTTGTTAAATTAATTCAGTTGCAATTAGCAGATTTATGGGAAAGTACCCTGTTATCCTTTAATTGGAGAGCATAAAACTACAAACTGAATCCGCTGGTTCTATTTGTGTAATAGGCAATCTATCTACGACAAGATTTGATCGATGGAGTCGTATGATGCCCTTGCCTTGTTTTATATTGGCTGTCAGCGCTTAACTGGGACTGAAGTATCTGGGTAACAAAAATTGATATAATGACTTAATGCGCCTTATTCTCTTTGAGCTACATCAGTTTAGAGCACTTCTGAGAGAAAAATGTCTGGAAAATATCAGGGAGTCATTTATCAACCTGTTTTCATTAGCATACTGCCTAGCTCTGGCAAGGATTTGAATAAAAAAAAAGCAGGATGGTACAATTTATTTCAGGCCCCATATTTCTTGGATGAAAGGAGACTTCTAATAAAAGGAAAATCAGAAAGATGCTTTTTCTAGCTGCTTTTTCCCTAACGAAAAACCCTACTCCTAAAGCTTTTTTTTTTTTTTTTAATTTGTTTGGAGTTTTGCTGTTAATAATATGCTGGGGACCATATCCCTGGGAAGGTAGTTAGAAAAGTAATGCAAAATGCATGGTAGTTATGATATGTAGAGAAAAAATGCTCAAACAAACAACCCCCCTGCCAAATTACCTAGGTGTGTCCTGGGTATGTGTCTGTCTGTCTGCCTCTGTTGAGCATGCTTACGTGTTTACGATCCGCAGTTAAACAGTGAACACGGCGAGAAGTTCTCTGCATAAGTGGGTGTTTTGTAGCATGAAAGGATTTCAGAAAGTTAAGATACAGCCTTTTGAGCTTTCTGGAGTGGGAGCCGAGGGGAAATAGAAACAGATCAAAATGTTTGTATAGGGGGCAAAATGCATTTGGTATATGGAGTCATTTGTCCTACCCACCGTGCGGGAGTGAGTCCTTTTTTGCATGAAATTTTTATGCATCAGTCAGCCTGCATACAGTGTGCCTAATGTATAAAATAAATTGGTGCATAAATCAGATTAAGAGCAGCGTGTTGCCAACTTTCAAATTTGCACACAGGGATTCAATATGGATATGGAGGAATTCCCATTTTTAAAACATCTCTAATAGGGGACCGGGTATCTCTCAGGTAGGCATGGCACACAGGGACATGTTATTCACTCAGCTCCCCCACTTCTCACCCCAAATAACGACTGGAGCAGTGTCAGAGATGTCAGAGCAGCAGCGCGGAAGTCTGGTGGAACACAGTCGCGTATGGAGGGTAGTGACACAGTATTGAAGATAATATTGCTACCCTGTCTATAGCTCCTAATTATGGTGAGGAATTGGTGTGCAAATCGATAGTGATTGATGGTGGGGGTGAGCATGTGCACGCTAGTCACATTGATCTGCATGTAGATTCCTTGACATAATAAGAAGTTATTACCAAAAGACAGTCACTGTCTGACTGCTGATTCCTCAGCACATCCTTATGTTGGTGAGAGCCACGGTATCCGCACCTAGGGTGTGAGTTTGCCCCACGGTTTGCCTGTTGTAAGTCAGGCCTGTGCGTCTGGTACCCAATGAGCGGCTGTTGGGTAGATGAGAGTCGAGGTCACACTGACTGTCTGTCAAACAGCAGTGCTGCGGTTAACCAACAAGACGGGGAATGTGTCTTGCTTTTGTTTTTAAGGCAAGAAATATGCTACAGGGGTTTGACTCTGGGTTAAAAATATACATCGTAAATAGTTTTCTTAAGTATTATGCCTATTAGTGTTCTTAACACCATTTTCCCCAAAAGCCCCATCTAGCAAATGATCAATTGATGAAAATACAGTTGCTTTTGTTTTATCCCTTTTCCTCTTATTATGCTTTTTGGAAGTTAGAGATTTTTTAACCATCTAGCGATTTTGCTTCTTAAATCTCATATGTAGTTGTATGCTTCTGTATTTCTTTTTTTTTTTTTTTTTAAACTTTGGGTTTATTTTATTTATTTATTTATTTATTTATTTATTTATGGCTGTGTTGGGTCTTCGTTTCTGTGCGAGGGCTTTCTCTAGTTGTGGCAAGTGGGGGCCACTCTTCATCGCGGTGCACGGGCCTCTCATTATCACGGCCTCTCTTGTTGCGGAGCACAGGCTCCAGACGCGCAGGTTCAGTAATTGTGGCTCACGGGCCTAGTTGCTCCGCGGCATGTGGGATCTTCCCAGACCAGGGCTCGAACCCGTGTCCCCTGCATTGGCAGGCAGATTCTCAACCACTGCGCCACCAGGGAAGCCCTGCTTCTGTATTTCTGCTGCCTCAGAGCTTTTTTAAAAAAATTTAATCTTTAAGCTTGTATCTCTTTGTTCTTCCTTTTCCCCCTCCCTTCCAACAAAACCTCATCAACTCATTCTTTATAGCTGTTCCTTTCTCCCCCTCTCTTCAGTAGCCTTTGTTAATTGACCTGAAGGATGCAATTCATATTCAGAGCTCAGGTAGGAGGTGGTATGTCTCCTCTTCACGTGCTTTCTCTGGGCAAAATCTCTGTGCCCTAGCCTACAATATTCCATTACCTGTAGCCAGCAGTTTGTTTTTTAAAACATTGTCATGTCCCTCTATGACCTGATTTTTTGGTCTTCCTTAAGAGTCTGCTACATTAGGAAGTTATTCTTGAAACTGAATGCAACTGGAGTGTGATGACGGTGTTCTCACCTTCTTCATTCTTACTGGACATGGTCCTGGCTCTTTGAAGGAGACCCCTTGAAGTTGGTGGAGCAATGGACACATACAGAGAGTTATAAAAAAAATGTAAGATTGTTTATTATAGGTACTAGTTACAGTAATAATAGAGGGTAAATAATAACAATTTAAATTTCAGACTGCTTGTTGTATCAGTTAGGTCTGGCTAGGTAATGCCGCAGTAACAAATAACTCCAGAATCTCAAAGGTATAAGACAGTGCAGATGTATTTCTCAGAATGCATCATGTACATTGTGGGTTGGTAGAGGGGCTCTGATCAGTTTATTCCCACAAGGACTCAAGATAGCACAGCAGTTGACCTCTTAAACATTGCTGGATGGTGAATGAAAGGGAAAGTTCTGAAGGATCTTACTTTGGCAAGTAAATGTACCACAGCTCATAGCAGAACTAATCACAAGGCTCCGTTCTTACCTTGTGACCCAGAACAGGTAGAACAGACAGATTTGGTAAACACCTTCCATACTGTTGATTGGTTGTACAAAACAGAAGAAAGTTATTAAAAGCTTTGAAAATAAGAAAAGTGTTGATAGCTTTCACAGCACACAGATTGGTGATGACTGAAGAAGTGCAGAATAGTTGAGCTAAAAAGGTCTAAAAAGATGATCTGGTTCAACTCTCTCACTTTTACAGAGGAAGAAATAGAGGTTCAGAGAGGGGAAATAGCTTTCCCAAGGTCACAGTGTTGGAGAGGAGCAAAACAGCGGTGCAAACCCAAGTTTCTTGACTTGACTCCAATATGGCTTCTCTCTTTGACTCTCTCACCTGTTATCTGGGGAGCCTCGCGTTTCTCGTGTGGACTGCTGCTCAGCCTGTGTGTAGGTAGGGCACGTTCTAACTGCCTCTCCACTGACCTCAGGCTTGCATTTGGCAGCTTTTACCTTGTCCAGGTGCTCTGGGTCTGCTTAGCTTCTTGGCTTCCCCCTTCCAGACTCCTTGGCCACCATGATGTTTTCCTGCAGATGGTATTTGGTTATGAAGCTACAGATTCCGTTGATTTTTATTTTAAGTACTAGAATTTGAATGCTTTCATCAAATTCTGTAAACATGACACAGGGTATAAAGGGTGGTATTGAGACGATGGCATGTTGAGCAGAGTCACTAAAAGGAGGTGAAACCAGGAGGAATATCACAGGATGAAGTGTTCACTGATTGATTTCTTCATAATGTATACCTCTCCTGCTTTGAGAAGGTGAGAGAAGTAGTGATTTGGTCTGGACAGTGGTCTGTTGTTGTGTTTTATGGTGACTCAGCAGACGAAGACAAAGACTCAGCAGAAGGCAAAGTTTGGGTTGACATTTCCACCGGCTTTTGAAAAACTAGTTCAAGTTTATGCTTCAGACATTGGGGACAGGTAGGTAGAATCGAGGTTTTTAGACAGGGATGGAAAAACTTTAATACTTGCAATTGTTAACATGTATGAGGTTGTACTTTCCATATGATTTTCACTACAGACCCAGGTTGCACCTTCCTGTTAGAAGAATATTAGTTGCTTTCTTATAGCCATGATTATGGACATAAGCATTTATCAGCAGGACTTGTGTTATAACTCAAACCTGGGATTTTTGGCATTGAATTCTTAAATGGCTAATGTCTTTGGGAGACAGGCAGAGGGTGGTGTGCCTGTGTGGCATCAGAAGATGCCTTCTTGCCCATATGGAGGACCCTTGCCAGCATGATGATTTTGTGTGACCCTCATATTCCATTCAAAATTAAAAACAAAAACTCAAGGCAAGCTAATCTTCATTAGATGGCCATTATATACCAGGCGCATGTGTGCACACCCCCATTCTCTATTTATAGTGTGTGTATATATGTGTGTGTGTGTGTGTGTATGTATATACACATACAATATCTTTCTGTGTATATGTGGCATTTCTCGTTTGCTTCATAGCCTTATGAAATAGGTATTGTTGCATGGCTAACATCTGAGTGCATACTTTTGCTTACTCTGTGCTTATTGCTGTCTTAAGTGCTTTACATGAATTAACTCATTTCATCCTTACCATCATGCTCTGGAATAGATATTATTATCCCCATTTTGAAAATGAGGAAACTGAGGTGTCTAGTCTAATATACCCAAGGTCACATAGCTAGGGTGTGATGGAACCAAGGTTCAAATCCAGGCAGTCAGAACTGGTGCCTGGAACACCTCAGAGCTGGTGTTTGAACCACTCTGCTGGGCTGCTCTCCTCACCTTTCCTACCCCATTAATGAAGGGAGGAGTTACAGGGCAGTGGAATGCGATCCAGACACGCAATCAGAAGATTGGATTCAAACTCTGGTTCTGAGGCCTACTCTTTAGGCTGTTGTAGGCAATTCCCTTTGCCTTTCTTTTCCCCTTCCTTCCTTCCTTCCTTCCTTCCTTCCTTCCTTCCTTCCTTCCTTCCTTCCTTCCTTCCTTCCTTCCTTCCTTCCTTCCTCCTTCCCTCCCTCCCTCCCTCCCTCCCTTCCTTATTTTTTTGGAGTATAGTTGATTTACAATTTTGTGTTAGTTTCTGCTGTACAGCAGAGTGAATCAGTTATATATACACATATATCCACTCTTTTTTAGATTTCCCTTAGCCTTTCTTAGCTTCATCTTCCCCATCAGTATAAGAATACTCACCTTTAATCCAGAGGCCATAGTCCTTAGAGTGAAGAGCTTGTGCCCAAGGAATATTTCACAAGAATCATTGGCGTGCCAGAAGACAGTGTAATGAGAAAGGAATAAGGTGGATCAGTATTTTTTTAATTGAAGTATAGTTGATTTACAATGTTGTGTTAATTTCTGCTATACTGCAGAATTATACACATATAGACAGTTATACACATATAGACATTCTTTTTATATATTCTTTTCCATTATGGTTTATCACAGGATATTGGATATAGTTCCCTGTGCTCTACAGTAGGACTTGTTTATCCATCCTATATATAATAGTTTGCATCTACTAACCCCAAACTCCCACTCTTTCCCTCCCCCACTCCCCTCTCCCTTGGCAACCACAAGTCTGTTCTCTATGTTTGTGAGTCTGTTTCTGTTTTGTAGATAGGTTCATTTGTGCCATATTTTAGATTCCACATATAAGTGATATCATATGGTATTTGTCTTTCTCTTTCTGACTGACTTCACTTAGTATGATCATCTCTATTTGCATCCATGTTGCTGCAAATGGCATTATTTCATTCTTTTTTATGGCTGAGTAGTATCCCATTGTATATATGTGCCACATCTTCTTTATCCATTCATCTGTCGATGGACATTTAGGTTGTTTCCATGTCTTGGCTATTGTGAATAGTGCTGCTGTGAACATAGGGGCGCATGTATCTTTTTGAATTATAGTTTTGTTGGATCAGTATTTAATGTTCGGACTGAACTGGCACCCTCACTTGGTACAGGTGATCACCATGTGAGCATGTGTTACACACAGTAGGGGTGCTAGCTATGACATCACCTGGGAATTCTCTTTGAAGAGCAGTTCATAGGGACATCCCTTGTTTTGTTTTCAGCATTTTGAAAATCTTATTAGTCTCTGGCTACAGGATGTTAGTGATGTGGTTAACTTTATTTTAAAAAAAAATTCTCAAATAAGAGAACCTTTGCATTATATTGATACTTCATTATAAATTGGGGATTGAATATAAAAATCTTTGGTTCCAGCAGAGATTCCTTGATTTTGTCATGAGAATGAACTTGAGAGTTAAAAAAAAATTATTGTACATAAGAGTTCTCCATTTTTCTTTAACAAAAAATCAAGCCTTCTTAATTCTTTCATTCCTAATGCCTACCAGAGTATAAATCCTAACAGATTATGTTGGACAAAAAAGACACTTGAGAAAATGCTTTCTGAAAGAAGCTCGTGCTATGGAGAGAACATTTTGGAAACAGATGTTTGGAAAGGTTTTCATCATTTAAGCTCACTGCTAAAAAGTGTCTAGGTGTATCATCTATAAAAATTCTCATCTTTGCATACTTTAAAATATTTGGAAAAAGAAGTTTCTAACCATTTAAAAAGTCTTCCCAAGAAGGAATTTTAGTGGGTTTTGAATTCACTGGTGAAATATATAAAATTGCCACACATTTTGCATAATCGACATTAAGGATTGTGGCAATTTACCCACTGAATTTAAACAACAGTCTGAGCATTACTGGTTAGTGAGACTGAAAAAGTTTCACGATTAAATAAACTCAGCCAGGGACTTCCCTGGTGGTGCAGCAGTTAAGTATCCACCTGCCAATGCAGGGGACACAGGTTCAATCCCTGGTCCAGGAAGATCCCACGTGCTGCAGAGCAACTAAGCCCGTGCACCACAACTACTGAGCCTGCGCTCTACAGTCCGTGAGCCACAACTACTGAGCCCACCTGCCACAGCTACTGAAGCCCACGCGCCTAGAGCCCGTGTTCTGCAACAAGTGAAGCCACCGCAATGAGAAGCCCACGCACCGCAACGAGGAGTGGCCCCCGCTCACTGCAACTAGAGAAAGCGTGTGCGCAGCAATGAAGACCCAACACAGCCAAAAATAAATAAATAAATAATTTTTATTAAAAAAAAAATAAGTAAATAAACTCAGCCAGTGATCTATTTCTTCCATGTGTACTGTGGTCCTAAATAATAACCCCCTGAAAGTATCAGGTCCCAATTCCTAGAACCTGTGAATGTTACCTTATATAGAAAAACAGTCTTTGCAGATGTGATTAAAGATTTTGAGATGAGGAGATTATCTAGGTGGGTCCTAATTGAAATCACAGGTGTCTTTATAAGAGAGAGGCAGAGGGAGATTTGACACAGACAGAAGAGGAAAAGGCAGTGGTGACCAGAGAGATGGGAGTGATGTGGTCACAAGCCAAGGAATGCCAGCAACCTTCAGAAGCTTGAAGTTTGAAGAGGTAAGGAACATTCTCTGCCCTAGAGCCTTTGGAGAGAGTATGGCTGTACTAATACCTTGATTTCAGCTCAGTGATATTTTTTAGCCCCAGAACTAACAAAGAATAATTTTTAAAAATTCTACCAAGATGGTGGTAATTTGTTACAGTAGCCACAGGAAACTAAGACATATACTTAAGTAATGTTTAGAACTGTAATTCATTTATTAAAATCAAATGTTACAATAAACTGAAATTAGAACTAAGCTTTTAAGTTTACTTTTTACAAAGTGTTAAGCCAGTATTTTTTAAAAATTTATTTATTTTATTACTTATTTTTGGCTGCATTGGGTCTTCATTGCTGCGCCCGGGCTTTCTCTAGTTGCGTCAAGCGGGGGCTGCTCTTTGTTGTGGTGCGCGGGCTTCTCGTTGCGGCGGCTTTTCTTGTTGAGGAGCACAGGCTCTAGGCGCACGGGTTTCAGTGTGTGTGTAGTTGTGGCACACGGGCTTAGTTGCTCCGCAGCATGTGGGATCTTCCTGGACCAGGGCTCGAACCCGTGTCCCCTGCGTTGGCCTGTGATGGGGGTGGTGGTAGGAAGGGGGTTTGGAGGCAGTTGTGGTGGGATGAGCCATGGGACTATGCCCAGCTTTCCTGCAGTTCACCCAGTAAGGCAAGTAGCTTTATGCTTTTGCCTGAACGTGAGGGGCTCTGAGACTCTGCCAAAAGTAGAACAGTAGAAAATTCATGAACATCAACTCCTCTTCCCTGTGAGGAATACTGGAAGAGAAGTAAAATTCGTACCCTAAACAGGTTGTTAGATCACCAAGGTGCTAACACCCATGATTGCAGGGAACAGGGGTAAATTAAACTTCGACAATCCTCAGACCTAGCTTGGCCAATTGCTTCACTCTTCTTCCTGACCAAAGATGCAAGAGCAGCTTCTTTTACTCCAAGTGTTAGCAATAAACTACCTGGATTTGGAAGCGCTCTCTCTTCCGGCTCTTCTTTTGCTAGAGCTAATAATGACAAGAAAATAACCAGTGGGGTGGTGGGTGCTGACAAGCGATAATAAGAATTTCAGGCCTGCTGTAATCCCTAGACCAGCTAAACTGCACCTGTGAAAAGGGGCGAAGACCCAACTAGCTGAATCACGAGCCTAGTCAGCTCTGTCTTAAAATAAGAGTATAGGGGCTTCCCTCACGGCACAGTGGTTAAGAATCCGCCTGCCAATACTGGGGACACGGGTTCAAGCCCTGGTCCTGGGAAGACCCCACATGCCGCAGAGCAACCTAAGCCCGTGCACCACAACTACACACACACTGAAGCCCGAGCGCCTAGAGCCCGTGCTCCGCAACACGAGAAGCTGCTGCAATGAGAAGCCCGTGCACCACAACGAAGAGGAAGCCCCCGCTTGCTGCAACTAGAGAAAGGCCGTGCATAGCCAACGAAGACCCAATGCAGCCAAAAATAAAAAAATAAATAAAAATTAAAAAAAAAATAAGAGTATAGGTCAGTTGTTGAAATGTACTTATTGTGCAGTGGTGGTGATGAGTGGGGGGTTTCTTTGCCATTGCTTGTAACACTAACACTGACCCCCACTGTCATTGTTCCCACGGCTCTAATAGCCTCCTAGGAGGGGATTCCAGTAGTAACTGTTGCTGATATCTGATCCATTTTCCATACTGCTCCAGGTAATGCCACTCTCAGGTTTTAAAATCTTCCAGCGGTCCCCCTTAGGTTCAGAACTCTTGCCATCGTTTTGCGGGATTTTCTCCTCTTCCTCCCTAGCCTTCAGCCAAATCGTGTGCTGCTCTATTTTGTTCTCTGCAGAGGACTCTCTTGTCTCAGGGCCTTTGCACACGCCTTTCCCATTGCATGACTCACCCCCGCCAATTTCACATGGCTAACACCTTTTGCATCCCTCAAGTCTCAGATTAAATGTCACTTCCTAAGGAAGGCTTGTTCTTGAATCCTGTTGACTAGTTTGGCTTCCCTTGCTGTATGTTCCCATAGCATCCTGAATGTCACCATTAGGGTAGTTATTCAATGTAGTTATGTATGCAGATGTCTCCGGGCCCTGTAAGACCATCACCTCTGAGAGGTCGCTGCATGGTACCAGGCACATGATCCGTGTTCTGTCCCTATTTACTAGGATGAACGAAGCTTTCAGGAAGAGAAGTGCTGAGTTATTTCCTACCCCCACAGCTAGCGTAGTGCCTGGCACTCAGTAAATGTTGGGTTGAACGGAGCGCAGCAGAGAGGCAGCAGGCCAGGGCTTTAGGGGCTGTGACCTTGATGTACGATATCAGGCCTCAGCCCCTCATTTCCCTTTATTCCATCCCAATGAGGCCCAGGTCTGAGTACCTTTAGAGGCAAATGGGGAAGGGTGATGGTGGTGGTCACGGGTGGTAGATCTGACATTAACTGGCTTTTTGGAAAGAAAAAAAAAAATACAGATATACAGATTCATTAGTGACAAATACTTCTAGAAACAACGACCTTAGAACATTTTATTGCCGTATTCATTGCTGTGCTTCTGAGATGAAAAAGAGAAACTGAAAGGCAGGGGAGACAGTTATCATGGCTACCTTTGCATTCTGTTAGCTGCCTTTGGTTTCTTAAAGATTCCCATATGAGTCGTGGTTATAGTTTTCAAGTGTTATGTCTTGTTTTGACCTGGGAGTGAGAAGAATCACTTTTGGGCCATGAAAATAAATACCGATTAAGTGCAGAGAAATGGGTCTCAGAATATCAGCCCCACCATCTGAAATGTAAATATCTCCTGAAATTCCTGCTTAAGAACAGATTTCACCTGCAAGTAGACCGTTAGAGCTTACTGAAAAATATATACACCCTAGTGAGGGAATAAACACATCATTACACTTTCATGACAGATAAGCTCGGCTCTGTTCGGGTGTAAACTCATTTTTCTTGGGTTGACCTTTAAATAGTATTGTGCTATTGTATGGGATTTAAATCAATAATTTTGTCAAAGCAAAATATACTGCAGGTTTTTTGTTTTTTCTTTATCATTTAAAACAGTTCTGTAAACTCTCAAGAGTAATGGATCTCAACATGCTGTCCCCAGGAAGGAATAGGGGGAGGAGGGGGCGCGGGGGCAGTGGAGGGCGGCAAACCACATATAAAAACTCACTTAGCAGCAATGAAGCAGAAGCCGGGGATGGCTGCAGATCTGAGAGAGTTGCGTTTTCTCTTCCAGGCAGCTGAGATGGAGGTGCCAGTGTGGGCTGTAATTAGTGGTGTAATACCTTTTCTGCATTCCTGTTGTAAAGCAACAAAGTGTCCCAGGTGTGAGGAGGTTAAAATGAGAAGTACCCAGTAGTTATGAAGCAGCAATAATGAGTTTCCTTCTACTTACCATGGATTTGTGTGATGTACAGCTTGCAATTAAGCATGGCTTGGTGATTCAGTGATTAATGTATATACAGCTCCTAAAGGAGGGAAGCTGCCCTCCCTTCCCATCCTTCATGATGTTTACAGCTGGGTACCTATTAACAGGAAGATGGAAAGGGCCATTTACAATTCAGTAACCTTTATGACAGTGAACTCTTTAATCAGCATTTTATTTCCTTTGTAACACTTTAGTCATCTACAAATGTCAGAATAAAATAGGGCCATGAAATATTTAGGATCAGCATGTGGAAATTGACTTCCTTGATTTAAGCTGCTGTGTTCTTTTCATTTTGTTGTTTTGGGAGCTTTTACTTTTATTGAAAGACAATTTATAACTAAATGCTCCCAGCAGTGACTGGCATTAGGGTAGGAGGAATTCAGAGCCAAGTTCTGGTTCTATAAAATGTGTTGACGCCTGCTATATTGGGTAATAAGTTATTCAAATAAAAACACGAGCAAAGGGGTTTGCATTTCAGACCAGTATTTAGTAGAGGTACAGCGGACTCTGCAGAGTTTATGACACAAATACCCCGACATATTTCAGAAAGGTAATTAAGTATGAAGTACATCCATAATAATTTAAGTCAGTTATAGCGTGTAACCTGAAATATGCGTTATTGTCTCATGTTACCTTCTTAGTGGGATTCTGGGACTTTTTTCACTTCAACAAGAACCACCTTTCAGCTTTCTTGTATTGTTGCCAATGTATGTGATATGTATTAGTAGAATGCCATGTTTATGTTAAAAGACCTTTAAACAGTGATATTGTATTAATGATTGCATTATTATTTTTTACTTGCATCTTTGGTAAATGTTAACCCATTTTAAGCCAGGGAACCCAAATGTGTCTCAAGTGATGTGTTTTAAAAATGAGTCCTTGGACAGTGGCATCCTTTAAGGATTGGGCATGGTGCAGTGCTGCCCTGCCCCACTCCCCTGAAGGTTCCCTGGTGACCATTTGTTGACCTGGGGATGAGCCTCAATTTAGGGAGCTAGTACTTCTTCAGGGGTAGTGAGAGAGTCTTGGTCTCATATGGACCATATAGGACCCTCCTTTGATCCTTTCCACGACATACTGGGAAGGCGGTACCTTTTTTTTTGCTCTGTGGAAACTGGTCATATAAATCAGCATGGTGCAGTGCAGAGACCAGCAACCTGCCTGCCAGCCCCAGCCCTGACAGGAGCTCTGTGTCATGGACAAGTTCCTTACTTTTCTGGGCTCCAGTTTTCTCATCTGTAAACTGACTGGTTTAATCAGACTAGGTGTGCCTTCAAGGGAGCAGGGAGACAGGAGAGAGGAAGGGGGATACTTGGAGAATCAATTACGATCTTAACTTCAAACTGCTGCGAGTACAGGGTTTCTGTACCTACACTGCATAGACAGGAGTCCTGGAGAGAATACCTTTACCTGGATGATGGAAGGAGAACTGCTGAGTTGGGGAAACTCTCATCATCTCATGAATTCGTTGCTGTTGTTGTTGCTACTGAATGAGTTAAAGTATCCCTTGAAGCACTTCACACAGAACAAGGCATCCAGTGTTATTTTTCCTTTTCTTTGTTTTCATAAAAGGACAGGTACTCAACTGTCTTCTTTTTTTTAAAATAAATTTATTTATTTTATTTATTCATTTTTGGCTGCATTGGGTCTTCATTGCGGTGTGCGGGCTTCAGTATTTGTGGTATGCGGGCTTCAGTATTTGTGGTATGCAGGCTTCAGTATTTGTGGCGTGCGGGCTTCAGTATTTGTGGTATGCAGGCTTCAGTATTTGTGGCGTGCGGGCTTCAGTATTTGTGGCGCACGGGCTCAGTAGTTGTGGTTCGCGGGCTCTAGAGTGCAGGCTCAGTAGTTGTGGCGCACGGGCTTAGTTGCTCCGCGGCATGTGGGATCTTCCCGGACCAGGGCTCGAACCCGTGTCCCCTGCATTGGCAGGTGGATTCTTAACCACTGCACCACCAGGGAAGCCCTCAACTGTCGTCTTTTAATGAAATATCAACCTACAGGTGTCAGCAAGTTATTTGAGTTGGCATTTAATGGAGAGAGTTGAGGTATTAATTTCCAACTTGAGAGTTTCCCCCACTGAATTCAGGGAATGAGATACAGAAGAAGGAGACCCAGGGATTAGAAGTCTGACGCTGGGCAAGGAAACATTCTCAGGGCTTAGGGTAATTACGGGACACCTTTTTCTCTGTTTTTCCATCTCGCTTCCTTGCCTGATGTTCAGCTGTCCTCAACATCTCCCTTTTGAAATGGTTCTTTGGAACTTAAATGGGCGTTGGCAAGCAAGATGTTCTAAGGGGCTGCAGGAGGGGCTCCAAACCCTCAGACTTTGAGGACTGGAGTTTCCTTATTAGAAGCGAGTTCCCTGGGAACACTGGGGGAGGGGCTGAGTGACGTCAGCAGCAGGGCTGGCCATGCTTGCATGGGTGCTGGTGAAGAGGTGGCTGTAGGGGTATCTGGTGGCATGTTGGGGGGTTGCTGGGAAAGGACGGTGGGGGGGTGGTCCAGGAGAGCATTTCAAACTGAATTTTATTGAATCTTTTGCCCACCACCTCAAAGGAGATGCCCACGGTGGTGTCTTGGATGACAGGAGGCGTTGGGAGCTTGAAAAATTTGGTGGCTGTAGTTTTGCTCCCAGTTTTCTGATTTTTCAATTCATTTTAAATTCTTTACTTAAAAATTTTAAAAGCCTTTTTAAAAAAATTACAACAGTGTTGTGAAGCATAATCAGAGAAGTTTGAAAAAAATGAATAAAAACAGTTGTCTATAGCTCTACCACTTTAGCTAATAATGTACACGATTATTTTTGTATATTCTCTGTCTTTTCCCAAAGGCATTAGTTGCTTGGTTTAAAATGAGAGCCAAGATTCATTTCGTGTCCTGCCTTTTAATGTTGCATTAGTCTAAGGTGTTGTTTGCACTGTGGCTTCATTGTCTTCGTAATCATCGTTTTTTGAAGACTGCATACTGTTCCATCAAACAAGCATTCCATATTTTTAAAAAATAATTTTAAACATATTTGAAACTCCTCTGTGGGCTATTTAGTTTGCTCCCTTATTTGTTTGCTGTAATAACAATATAATGTATGTCTTCATGTGCATGGATTTCCCTTATTTTGGTTTATTTCCTTAGGAATAGAGTTCCAGGTATAGAATTTTTAGGCTCAGGAGACTCTGTTGTATCACCTACCCACATATAGCTCAAAATCTCTTAAAAGCTTCAGCTGAGTTCCTTCCGAGTTCTGGCCTATGTATTTTTCTCCAGGCTAAATGATTTTCATAAGAAGCTTGTGTTTCTGTAGAGAATTTTGGATAGTTTGAAGGTTCATGAGGATCTTAAATTATGTGGATGATACCATTCATTTAAAATTCTGCTTTAGTAGAGGATAGAAAATGGGGAAAAAACAAACTGGAATGGGGACTGGATCTGTTGGCCATCCTGACTACGTTAGGAACTGCCAAGCACATGATTGCATTTAATCTCAAAAATCCACTGGCCCTGGGAATCAGTAGCTGAGGACGCGAAACTCAGTGAGGTTGTCCACATTCTGTGGAGGCAGGGTTTGGACTCAGGTTCACCTGACCAGAGTAGATGCTTTCTCTACTCTGCCATGCACCCTTTGTCTAAAATGTGGGGAGGTGAAGCCGTAGTGGGGACCCTTGGCCATTTCCCCTTTGTAATATCAGAAACTCTTATTTTAGCCACTGGGACTTAGGCCTTTGTAGTGATTCCTGTGCCCTTTTCTGGATCCATCTTTTATGCGGTTCTCTCAAATTACAAAACAGAGTTTTGCTTTAATGCCTAGGCGTGGTGGGGATTGATAGTGGGCTGGTTGAAAGGCAGCTGGCCGGATATTCAAGGGTTGTTAGGATGGGGGTGAGTGAGGAAGTTGGGATCTAAACCCTTTTGGCCCTGTCAGATTTACTGCTTTCTTGAAGGCAGGGGAGGAGCTGGAGATGTGTCAGACAGGGAAAAGAGATGGCTTTGCTTGGAAAGCCAATTTGGGAACAATTGTAAGTGTAGAGCCCACCCAGACAGAGGGATGATCTGTAAGAACGGTTCAGGGTTCTTAGAGAAACTCTCTACCTGACCAGTTAGGAACAATAGGAAAACGGGGATGCTCAAGGTTAAGGGACAAGTTCAAGGTCATAACGCCCATGGATGCCAGGCAGATTTAGAAGCAGGGGTCTTTTATCATCCCTACATTGAAGAGTCACTGAGAGAATGTAAATGAGAGGAGGTAACTAGGATGCCAAGTGTGGGGAGACAGGGGAATGGCTCTGTGACTCAGCTTTTCCTGTGCCTGGGCCGTGGCTGGCACTGTCTCCTTTCCTTTGACTCTGCACAGAGCTGGAATTACTCTGGGGGCAGGGGTGGTTTCCCGCCACTTGCTTGGATCTTAAATAAGGCGGGAGGTGGACAGTGTGGGGAGGGGTTGGGGGCGGTGGCCACTGGTGTTAGGGTCCCAGCATCTCTGTGACCCTGCCCTCTGCTTCCTAGTACCACCTTTAAACCGAAACCTGGTATTTCTCCCAGTTAGGGGTGGGGACAGGAGATCGGTTTCTGGATTTTTTTTTTTTCCGTCCCCCGATGATGATTAGGACGTGTTAACCCGCATTCATTCAGATGCTTTACCCCCTCTTGGTCAGGATTATTTAAATGTTTATCCTTCCCTCTTTCTTGACCTTTCTTGTTCAGTCTTAGTTCCCCGGTCCCGCTTGCTTTGTGTTTCATGAGCTTAGCAAAGCGTGGCCTCCAATTCCCTAGTTCTAGTGTTTTCACTTAAGATGAGGAGTGATGAGCCAAAGGTTTCAGGCTCAATCCTTGAGCAAAGGGCCGCTCTGACAGGGATTATTATTTATTTGTCATCTTGGATGTAATAAGCTGTAGGTACAGCTTCGAGAGCCCTTGATTTATTGCGCTGTCTACTGCCACTAGCGGGACGTCTGCTGCACCGGGCAGGATGAATACCACGCTGTCAGCTCCGTCGATCTGTCTCCACCACTGCTCTCTCTCATAACACGTTCCCATTTCATGCCAGAATACATAAACAATCTTTCATTATTTTGATGCCTTTTTCATATTTGTTCTTTACAGAACATAAAGTTTGAATTTATGGGTTTCCTTTACATTATTTCAACACACTCCACCATTTTCCGGGTTTGTGGTTTAACTCTCAGAAATTGGCTGCCAGGTGATTTAGTTATTTTGGCTTTCTAGTTTTATAGTTATTTAATATCACGACGCCAGATACTGAGAAAATGGAGTGCACGGGTAGCGAGGGGCTTGCAGTTGAGGCTGTTGTCATCAAGGCAGCGTGATCATAGGGGATGATGTGTGGGGCTTAAAAACACCGCACGGGAGATGGGAGATCATTTGCTTATTACTTTTTTTTTTTTTTAAATGCCATCTCAAAAGCATCATTTCTTTGATTGGCCGGCCCAAGTCCTTGACGGAGCTTGAGAGGAAAAAGGGGGGCATCCCACCACTGTCTGGAATTAACAAGGTTTTCTAAACTGGTAGTCAAACACCCCACCCAGTTTTTTCTGCTTTTCACACAGCTCTCAGCATTCTTTATTTTCACCTATGCTTTCTCCTCTCTCTCTTTTCTGCGTTCATTCTCCACCACCCCCTGCCCACCCCCTGCCTCCATTTTTGTTTTTGTGTGTCAGAGGCTTGGCCATATGGCCTAATATTTAAGAATTTTCCTGTTTTTACGTTCAGTTGCCCTAACGGGCAAAAGAGCTTGTAGTTGAAGGCATTTGCTTAAGAATAGGAAGTTGCTGCCTCTTTTTCCCTGGTAGAAGGACAAGCTTAGGAAATGGATCATATATCTGCTTATGTATTCACCTATTTGCATTGTCCTGTTTGCATGGATTCCACCCACCCCTCCTACCCTGTGCTTTGAGTATTTCATCTCAAATTTCATCATCTTATTTTTAACCGAACTTAACAATTATATGCATTCTCTAAATCGGACACCTTATTTTTTTTTGTTAAAAAATAAAGTTTGCCCCAGTTATTTTCCTTGAAATTAAAATTTCATAGAGATAGCAGTAGAAGACATTCATAGGGTAGATTGAATTTATAATGTCAGTACTGGTGATGAGGAGATGTGTGCATGAGAATATGAGAGGTGTGTGTGTGTGTGCGCGTGTGCGTTTGTGTGTGTCTGTCTGCTCATAGGATATGGGTCGGTCCATGGAGGAGCCTGGTGAATTTCACTTTTCTTGGTGCTTCCTGACAAATATAAGCCATTGACTGGTGAGGTAGTATTCTGGCCAAGGTCAGTTAATTGTGCAGAAGTCATGATGTTTGGGAAGTTAGTCCTTTTCAGTGACAGTGCTAATTCAGGTTCTGGGGCTGAAATTCTGGCTCCTTTCGAGAAAGGTCTCTTGCTCACATGCTTAATTGCGTGTGTGTGTCCTTGCCCCTCCACGCGGCCCTTTAAGAGGAAGGGGCTCAAGGTGAGAGAGGCTCAGCAGTTGGGAAGTTGTTTTGAACCCTGCCTCCTCTCTGAAAGACATTAATGAATGTGGATTTGAATGCCATAAATGCAAGGTAATTTTGTCACTCCTCGCTTCCCTTGGCCACCTTCATTAGAGAAGCAGGGAATTTGCTTAGCCCAGATCACGTTGTACAGGCCTGTTGTGGCTGGAAGGGAACCCTAGTTAATTAATATGAGGAATTTGTTTTGTGTCCCTGTTAAAAAAAAAAAAAAAAAAATACAGTGCAGGTTGGTGTTGTCAGCAGAAGCTGCTTGTCACTTTGACCTGTTCTGTTAAGTGTTTGATGTGTTTTCTCAGAGTAATCTGTGAATAACATTATAGCCCAGCCAGAAGAGAAACCAAGGGAACGATAGCAGAATTAATATCTGGGAACGTTGATAATTATATATCAGAATCTAATTTTTAGCACAGAAAATGTGTTAATGACAGAGAAGAAAACAAAAACCACTAGCTTCTCCCAGCAGGCCCCAAAGTGTCATTTATTATTTCTCAGCTGGATATCTATCAAGTTTATGGGTTAATTTTTCTGTAGACTATTATTTATGGGTTTTTGTTTGTTTTCAGCCATCATTACTAACAATACGGTTAATAGCAATCATTTGTTATCCAGCACTAGGCGTGATGACTCAGATGAGAGCACTGAACTGAGAATACTCATTTGGTAGCTGAATAAGGCCCTGACAGGGCCCATTTATAACAAGCTCATTCTATAATGTCCATCCTATTAATAAAATTTTGTTGCTGTCTAATTAGAGATGTCTGATGTGTATAGTAGCACCGCAGAGGAGACTTTCTGCTGCTGCCTTTTTTTTTCCTTCCCCTGGTTTCTTCTATCACAGCCAAAGCCCATCTGGGCATGTGGGTCTGAGAAACAAAAGGAATGAAGGAGCTGTGGGTGAAGTTTCTAGATTAGATGTGTGGTGACGGTGCAGAGTGAGATGGAAACGCAGGGAGGTCTTGCAGCCTCGCCGGTGCTCCTCTTTACTCTTCATGCTGTGGTTTTACCTGCCCCGGGTAGTAATTTGCGGTTCGCCTCCCAAATCCTCAGTGATACGAGGTGTGACCACAGGGTACTGTGATTGATTTCCTAACAAACGCAACAAAACTTGAACATCCAGGTGGGTACTTGGCTCTTCAAAGTCATTGCCTTGCAAAGCAGCACATTTATTCCTAAGTCACTGTCGTTTCTCGGCACCGTCTGGAAACTTCTCTCGGTTTGTTTGCAGAGGCAGCCTGTTTCATTCAATAAAAAAGTGAAGAGTCTCCCTAAGTAAGAATTTGGGATGATATATTAGAATGTCAATCTCAGTATTTTGTGGTTGCACTTTGGTTACAGAAACTGATTCAGTTTAGTCGCCTTAATCCCAGGGGATCTTTCAGGCTTTTTTTTTTTTCTTTAATTAGAAAGAAGCTTTGGGGCTAGGTGCCATGATGTGCCCAGCTGCTGCACAAAGAGTTGGAATTCCAATAGCTACTTGTAAGTTCTGATGCCCTTTCTTAGCAGTGGTAGGATTTGGGGAAAGTTATTGAATTGCTGGGCCTCACCTTTCTCAGTTCCAAAAAGGCAGGTACTAGTCCCTGGAGAATGGATTGTTGCAAGGATTAAATAATACACCTTGTAGGTAGCAAGACCTCCCAAATGCCAGTTATGACTACCACCAGTTATAATTCACTGTTTAGAACCCTATATAGAAAAACCTACCCCACTGCGGTCCTTTATTGTAAAGTCATTTTAAGCATAGTTGAATAAAATAGTTTTACTAACTAATTTTTAGTGCTCATATTTCAAGTGAAATTTTGTTTCCCACTCCGAGGAATATTTAAAGAAATGTGTAGCATTAAAAAGGTTTTTTTTTTTTTTTTTTTTTTTTTATCATCATCCTGATTATGGCTAATTGTGAAGTTTGCTCTGTTTAGGGGGAAAAACAACGAATTTAGAATTCAGGGAAGAAATGTTTTACTAATTTGGCAGGTGCTCCGAATTATACACCTTTGAATTAAGAGCACACAATCAGGCAATACACTGAAGAATGTTTTAAAATAGTTTTGTTGCTGGGTAACTATTTTCCTCTTTAGTAAGCTACTCCCCCCCACCACCCATGAAATGTTTTGCAAATGATCTTTTGAATAAAAATGATCATCTAATATTTTTTCCCAGCCTATCTGTTTGACTGTGAAGGTAAGACCATTTAAAAAACAACAGAGTGCTGTAAAATTTCCATCCTAAGCTGGCGATGAAACCGCTGTGCAGAGTGGTGACTGCACAGGCCTGGGTCTCTGCGGGTTTTTTTGCCCCTAAACTGCACCTGACTACAGCTTATCAGCCCTTAATTAGTGCTACATTTTCTCCCTGTGATTTCTATTGATGTACGGTACAGGAAGCTGGATTGAGCCTCCACCTGACTGGTGTGCAAATTGTTCTAGAAAATTCAGCAAACATCTCTCTCCATTATCCACCGCCCCCCACCCCCATCACCCCATCTCTTTCCTCCCCACCGTTTCTCTCTCCTTGTGTCTTCCTCGCTTCCATTTCCCTCAGTAGAAAAGGTGAAAAGCAGGACGATAGGAATCAGGTTGAGTATTAGTGTTTTTTGCTGGCCTGGCAATAGAAAACGACAGGCCGCCGCTGGGGCCCTCCGTCAGCAGATCAGGAAGCGGGGGAGGCGGCAGGCGGGGGCTCCCCCGCGGCCTCGGGATGGCTGCACCGCGATGGCGAGCGAGCGCCGATGAAGTCAGCACTGACAAAGTGAGGGGATTGATGGATGGACAAAGCGGGAACTGGATGTGAGAATGGATGAGGGCAGAGGGGGAATTTACACAGACAACAGAATGAAAGACAGAGAGGAATTGCTTGCTGAAGGATGCCCGCCCTCAGCTCCCACAGCAATTTACTTACTGCTAACTGAACACCCAAGGATTGTTTGCATCTTTGCAGATTTTCCTACCGCCTGGGCAGAGGGAAGCTTTGTAGATTCCAGCTCGTGTGTGCCAGGCTTTCTCTTTCAACCTCCCTCTATCCTGTCCCCCCGCCCAACTGCATTCACTCACACTCATTTAATTCAAACTGAGCCACTGATTATTTCCAATAAGTTCACACAGTGTTCCTGCAGAATAATTTTCTTCTCCTGCCATTATTTTAATGTTTCCACTAAATTTACCTTAATCAGTTATTGTTGCCTTAGTGTAGTAAATAATAATATTTACCTGCTCCTTTTGAAAATGATGTTTCTCGAAGGAGATCTATTGTTGTTTGGTGAAGGTGTGTGGTAGCGATGATAATGTATGTCTCCTTCGTGCAGGAAAAACTTAGTGGCTTTCTATAATACCTTTATCCAGTCTGTATTTATTAATGAGGGACTCAATATTTCATGCTTGTCACATTTTACTTTAAGGTAGCAAATATGCTCTAAGTCAAACCCCAAATATGTTAGGCAAAAAAAGAATTTGTTAAGAGGGTAAATCTCATGTGATGTGTTTTTACCACAATAAATCAAATTAAAAAAAAAAAAAAAAACAAGAAAAAAATTGGGAGAGAAAAGAAATGCATCTTTTTTCCTCCCTAAGAAAAGTGTATAGTGTTGCATGTGTTACAATAGGTTTACTATTTATAAATCGCCATTTCAAAAAGTAAGAGTCTGTGAGCAAAAAAACTATTTGAGGTTTTAAAAAAATAATGCAATCGATGATTGTATGAAGCCATAGCAGGTAAATCAAATTACTATAATTGAATACCATACTCAAATGTATGTTCAGGACTTTGTTTTCCTTGTATGAATAAAGAAAATGATCTTCAGAGACCAGTTGACTTAGGAGTCTCGGATAAGAATTACTGATAGTAAAATTCCAAAAGAGAAACCTATACAAGACACACACGAATTGTTGGGAAAGTGAAAAAAGGTGACTTATCCCAAACTTAATACAGTCCAGCCTTTAGTGTGGAGTTACAAAATGAGCCACTATATTTCTGGTACATTCAAGGAAGCTGGGACTTTATGGGAAGCCTCTTTCTCATTTTGGAATACATTGAAGGAAACTTTGTATTTCAGAATTGATGCTGATAGGTGCCATAGTTCCCTTATCCACTTTCCATCCAAAGGAAAAAGTTTTGTTTTCTCCTTCTCCCCCACCTCGATTCCTCTCTCCCTCTCCCCTCAAAGAAATGGCCTGAAAGAAGCCTTTGCATTTTTTTTTTTTTTTGGCTGTATATTTCAACAATTTTTTTTTCCCCTACGGGTGCTGATTTACATATCCACACACCTGGTTTGAGGCAGATCTCTTTCTTGTAACATACCTCTGGAGTGCATGTATTCCTCTCTTCAGATTCCACAAAGACTAAAGTATGAAGCAGCAACAGAGTTCTGAGAACCTTTGGCCCTTGCAGGACTCCAGAATGCCGTATCAGCTGCCTTCAAAATTAAAGCAAGGTCTTGGGAGAAGGCTGTTGACTTGCTAGAAATGATGAATAGGAGTTTTGAAAAGATGAAATTAGTAAGTTGTCTATTGCACAGAGGTCCATGAGACATGTTTTCAGGTGTGGCATAGATTATCTATCAGTCCAGTGTTCAAAAGTAGATTTGTCCTTGTGTTCATTCCCTGTACAGACTAAAGGCTATGGTCGCCTAGAAGCCCACACCATCCTCAGGTGCACATCCAGCATCATTTTGGAATAATAGGAGCGCAGAGCTGGCTAACCTCTTGGAGATTATATCACATATTAATCCTGGTATTGAGTAATTTTTCAAAGGTTGAAAAATGTGACAGGTGATAAAATTAAGTTTACTAAAGGTGGCTCACACGTGGCCCAGAGATACACATGGCTTAAGGGAACAGGTCACACAGGGTTCTGATTCTTTTGTAATATAAAAACCTGGGGTCTCTGAGGCAACGCTGGGAAATTTTGGAGAAAGGATGGTAACTCTTTTTTTTTTTATGTGGATCCCTGATTGGTGAAGGCAGACTAAGGGGAATTGGTTTCTTTTGCCATTATTGGGCGTTTGTAGCTTCCACGATTTTCACATCCTATTTACCAGCACGTGTTATAAGAATCACTACACCTGTGGTTCCTAGAAGCAGGATATAGGTGCCTGAGCCCCCTCTGAGAGATTCTGATAGAGTAGGATGGGGTGAGATCTGTGCCGAGAATTCTGCCAGGTGGTCCAGAGACATTATACCTTTCCCCTCTGTGTCCCTTTGCAGTCCATTTGGATATTTCTGATGCATCCCTCCAAATGTCCTGGACTTTTGAACCTTTAAGTTGGATGAGTAATAAACAAAAGAAGGTTCACTCACTTTTGTCTTATACCTCTCAATTTATTGCATACAATATACGTTGACTGTAGGGAGTTTGAAAAAATAAGAATTTGGAAGAAAAAAATTATCTGTAATTCCACCACCCCAGAAGTTAACCATTGTTAATATTTTGTTGTACCTGTTGCAAACCTTTTTAGAAAAAACCATACAAATTACATTTTAGAAAACTAGGATCATTTCATAATTTTTGCAACTTTTGTATGTATCAATATGTATTTTGAGCATATTCTCATGTTATGAATAATTCTGAAACATTCTGGTTATTGGAGGCACAGGGTGTTTGGTCCAGTTTTCTTGCAAGTCTCTTATAGTTGGGGCCTGTAGGCTGCTTTTCCCCCTATAACTGTGATGAACTTTGATCTAATTTGCATTGATGACAATTTGATTATTATTTTTTAAAGTTAAATTGCCTTTTCTTCCTCCCTCTCATCTATGCATCCATCTATCCATCCACTCCTGGTTTATGAACACTTGATTTATTATGGTTCAGAAGACCAGTGTCTGCCCTATATGAATGGCTTTTTCCTAGAGCCTGAGAGAGTATAAATTGTTCATTAAGCCACTGCAGTATTTCAATGTTATTAATACTGTTAGTATCATGATCATCTACTTTAGAACGGTCATATCTCAATGCTAGAAGAGACATCTCCAAATATTAAGCCACCTATTAGTGAGGGTACCATTGCTGGGGATAAGCAAGAGGTTCGGAGGGTAAGGATCTCAGCAGTACCTACTACAGTCAGAGTTGCTCCACTTTTAAGGTTTTGCATCAGCTTTTTTTTTTTAAAGCAAGATAGTTGAACTAGTCTAACTCTATTCCTCTCATAAACGAGGACACCAAGGCTCAGAAATGTCAAGTGACTGACATCTTTCACAGTTCTCTGTCCCCTGGCATTTTTTATTTCCCCTTTACTGGCAGCCCCACTATCGAGCTCAGTTCTATCAGTGAGCTCAGACCCATGGGAGAAGAAGGATGAGGAGGCTTGATCTTGTTCAGCTGAGCTTTATTCAACTTTCCGGGGTGTGACAGAGTGATCTGTTTGTGCTTATTAGCAGAGAGTTGCATATTCATTTGCCACTCATTTTCCCCAAATGCCCAGTCATGTAGCAAGTGTCAGAAATTGCCCATTGGAGAATGTTCTGCTATGAACTTCTTAGTACTGGTAAATTACCAAATAGGGACTGTCTATACTAGTACATGTTCTACCGCTCCATTACTGGGGAGGTCAAAACAATTCTGGAACTTGGCTTCTTCAATTATAAAAAAAAAACAAAAGAGTGTTGAGTGAGTCAAGACCTAAGAGTACTTAGAGCTCTAGTTTGGGTTCAGGGAAAACACAGTGGACAAGAGTAATGTGAATTTGGCAAATTGAAATTACTACTGTTAGGAGATCATGTGAGGTTTGGATCATCAGATCAGGCTTCATGAGAGAAGTGGAATTTGAGCTGACCCTTGAAGACAGGATTTAAATGAACAGAGGAAAAGAGGGGAGAGCAGTCCAGGAGGGTGATAGCATGAGCAAAAAGATGGGGGCAGGGAAATAGAGAAGAGTAAGGGCGTACATTTCGCTGGCATGGCAAACAGAGTAGAGAAGTAAGACTAATGTGGGACGTACCAATGAATTCCATTTTTTTATTCATTCCACAAATACCTGAGTGTCTATTATGTGCCTCAAGGAGCTTATATTTTAGAGGGGAAAGGCAGATGGTAAAGAAATACATGTATACACACATATGGCGCGGCTAAGAGCTATGTAGAAAACTGGAGAGTAGAGAATGATGAGATGGAGTGGGCAGAGAAGGTCTCTTGCATAACTTAACATTTGAGCAGAGACCTCAGTGATGTGAGGAAGGAAGCCATGAAGATAGTGGGAAAAGTAGAGGGAATAGTCAGTATAAAATCCTGTAGTAGAAATGGAATCTATTCTGGGGCAGACAAATTGGTCGCCTCCCCAGTAACCACCTTAGTCCTCCTTTGTACTTGTTCTCAGAGCCCTGTTCATGTAGTTAAATAACCCTTCATGTCATTGAAGGAACTTCTTGACCTTTCTGTCATGGAAAGTACTTCGTCCCCAGTCTCAGAGTGAACCATGATTGATTTAAAGCCAGTCATAGCAACTCTTTTCCCTTTTTCTGTGATTGGTTTGGGGCATGGGCATGTGATCCTATTATGGCCAGTGGTAAAGGGAGATTGTGATTGTGTCTACATGTGATGCCTGGAACTGCAGCAGCCATCTTTTGCCCATGAGGGGAGGTTTTGCATTGATGGTGGCAGAGCAAAAAGATGGGAAGCACTTGGGTCCTTCGTGATACCATGAACTGATGAATTAACCTTGGAAAGCATCTTACTTTCTTTTGATGTTATATATAAATCCTTATGGTTTAAGTTATTTTTTAGTTTCATATTCTGTTACTTGCAACCTAAAGTGTCCTAAAAGGTATGATAAAGATCTTGAAACAGTTCTTTGTCCAATGCACTTCATTTAAGATCTGTTCAAAAAGATGTTACCCTTGTCTGAAAGACCTTCTCCAACTCTCCGTGTAAAATGGGACAAAGGTGGAGCTTCAACTCTGACATGGGTTAAGAGTCTTGCATACGCTTAGGTTTGAGCTAGTGGGTGGCCTCCCTCTGTTTTCCGTGCATGGGAAAGGAGAGCACGGGTGCTCTGTGGTGCTGTTTGGACTGAGGTCCGCATCCCCTGCCGTCTGTCTGGTCATGTGACTGCTGCTCAGGTCCATCTTCATAAATGGTGATTTCACGAGCTCATTGGCTCCACATCAAAGGTGAGTGACTCCGCTTATAATAAATCTCCGTGTGGCGTGCGTACTCTCATTCCCTTCATTTGACCTTGGTGGGACAGGCTGATGGGCCAGTGAAAAGTACGATATGAAAAATGAGTGAGCAGAGCACAGTGAGCGGTGAATCCATCTTGTGTGTGATTAGCTGTGAAAAATCTCACCAACTTGACTTCCGAAGGCACTTCTTCTCTCTCCCCTTCCTCAGCCCCTCTTCCTTCTCCCATAGTATATTGTCAGCCACCCCACAGGTGAGCTTTCCCACACATGACTGCCTCGTCCCCACCAGCAGTCATTGGATCCTTACAGGGCTTCCTGGATCGAGAGCTGCGGGGTAGGGAAAGTGGACTCAGAGGAGGAGAATCTTTTTTTGGGGTGGGCTTGGGGGAGCAGCTGATGGAGCTCAGCTGAAGCCTTAGGTAGTCCCCTCCAGGGGCGCGTTGAGAGGATACGAGTGTGACAGAATAACTCGGTAGGCAGTGTAAATCTGCAGTTACACCCGAGGACTCGGTGACTCGAGGTTGAGGTTCTCCATCAGTTCCCTTTGCAGAGTCAAGCCCTATAAAAACAGGGCGACGGGATGGTAAGTCAAGCTTCCTGGGGAATCGTGGGATCCTGCCGCAGAAGGCCTGAGCACGTAAAATGGAAACTTGCCTTTAATGGTAGTGGCTCTTACTGCCATGCTGAGAGGCCACCTTGGTGACACATCAAGGTGCTTTTGCAATAGAATTCCCTGCTGCAGTTGGCCTCTTGTGTGGATGCCCTGCTTTCATGTCCTCTTTTCGTGATGTCTATGGGCCAGGAGGCAAGGGGGGGTGATGAGTGGCTGGAGGTGTCTCATCATGTTAATCCGGCCAGACAACTTCAGTTCACTGTTCAGTCTCCCTGCAGAACCTGCAGAGGTTGCCATCCTGCCCTTCCAAGCAGAGAACATATGTTCATCCTAAGGACCATCAGAGGGAAGAGTGTTGATGGAAATGGGCACCTGCTAGCAATTCCTCTGATGGGGATGATAGAAGTGTCCTTCCCACGTGTGTGTTCTGACCTCTGAGTGAAACGTCAGTAGTTCACGTATGTGGGGTCAAGGTTCATTCTGCTTATTGGACAAAAAATTAATTTTTAGATTTTTGAATATTTTATTGTTTCAAAATGCAGTCCTCAGCTAGTGAAGGAGAGATTCTTACAGGATGTGTTAAATGAACTTAAAAGAATACATTGTAATTAAAATGTTTTCCTGTGTGAACGGACAGTTTTGCTCAAGGTGGTCAGACCTGACCCTGCAACCACGTCTACACCATTTATTGCATATCAGCTGTTGGTACGACAATGCTGCTCTTGACAGATCATCCAACAGCTAGCGGCATTCAGCGATGAGCAGTTATTACCGTACCCCAAGGTTCCAGATGCGCTGGGCAAGCTCTGCGTCCTGTTACAGGTCTGCACACTGGTTGGGCTGCTCTCCTCCATGTGTCTGTTCTGTCTGGAA
Organism: Balaenoptera musculus; assembly: GCF_009873245.2. Lineage (NCBI taxonomy): Eukaryota > Metazoa > Chordata > Mammalia > Artiodactyla > Balaenopteridae > Balaenoptera > Balaenoptera musculus. The sequence continues at coordinate 59,265,388 of NC_045800.1, read as the reverse complement.
CCAGTGGACTTTCTCTGATTTCAGACATTAGAGGCTCACAGAGGAAATAAGGGATGCTGTAAGGCTTAGACTCAGAACTGGCCCAGTGTCAGTCACTTCAGTCACCTCGTGAAGTCTTGTGTGGCAGCATCACACGGCAGAGGGCACAGGTACAGCGAGGGTGAAAAGTTGAGAACAGTCTTGCAGTGCACCATTATGTGCTCATTTAGTCTCCATGTAATTTGCTAAGCACCTGTCATAAGCCTTGTTTGGTTCTCCATCAAACATAGGACAAAATTCCACGCCAGTCTTTTCCAAAACTTCCAACGTCTTAGGTAACTTAATAAGGTTTTGGGGTAAAAGTAGAGTAGGTATTTAGTAAAAGTATACACAAAGTTAGAAGTGGAATTTAGAAACATGAGAATGATCAATGCTGAGAATCATTTCCATCTTTGTGTGGTCTTTGTTACTGTGGCCATATCAACAGTCATGTTGATGATTGCTGGTTGCAGACAAAAAGGATAAATGTTTCAGAGAGGACAGATATCTCCGTCAGTAACCATTTGCTCCCATCCTGGGTCTTGGTTGTTAATTTTGGCGATGTGACTGACTTGAGCTTGTGGAATAAAGTGAAGCAGGTTAACAAATCATCAGAAAGAGCCCTAAGAGAATAAAAAGAGAAATAGATGAGGATAAATTTTCATTTGGCATTCATTTCCCCAAAGATGTGGTCATACAATAAACATTACAAGATTGACAGTTGGGTAATAGATGCATAACGTGTCCAAACAGTTAAGCTGTTCTTCAATTACCACCCAGCCCTGTAATGTCGTCTGGTCCGCCGGGTTTAAGAAGGATGTAGGAAATTTGGCTAAAGTCCAGACAAACTGTAGAGATAACAATAATTTGTGACATGATATATCTGAAGAGCTTTATGGGGTTGGCATTATCTACCTAAATAAGAGCAGCTTGAAGGATATTCTTCTGGTGTACAGGGGTGGTTTTATCTGAGAAGGTAACCAGCTTCTCTCCATTTTAACCAGGAAGTGAAAAAAAGGAAGAGGTTGACATTTCAGCATGTTCAAATTAAGCCAGACCTGCAGGAGAACTCCGTTCACTTGTTAGGTTAGGTTTTGTAGTGGTGACTCAGTATTGTTTCCATGTTGTGGAGTATTTCTTCAGAAGGGATTTACTTCTTAACTTTTAAATGGACAAAAAGCTCGTTCTCTTGCCGGAGGTCATGTATTATTCTCCCTGGAGGCAAGGAGTCTGAACCTTTATGAGAATCTGTTTCTGGATGTTGAGGGGAAAAAAGTGGGCTTGTGCACAGTGTTTTTGGATTGCCGGATGAGGTAATGAAGGTGATACCCTTTAGTCTGATTCCATCGCCTCGTTATCCTGGGAAGGCCGTAATCCACTCAGTCTGAGTGGGTAGCCTGTGGGTTCTATATGTAAAGAGTCTTTTAGAACTTAAATTTCCCTGGGAAATGGAAGGTACACTTCCCAATTAATTTATAAGCTGGATATGGTAGGAGATCATTTAAGCGTTATGCAGGGGGGTCTTTTCTCTGTATATTTTGAAGTAGGGGGGTTTATATAAAGGCCTCTTATATTAGAGCTGAAGCTCAAAACTCCTCTGTGCATCTCAAATACACGTTACAATGTCTTTCTTCCCTATTTAAAATAAAATTCAAAATTTAACAAGGAAAGTGGCAAATTCCTTGTGTTGTTTTCTACTTAACCCTCAATTACCGTATATCATACTCCAAGATTGTTTTCTTAAATTTGCAGTAATATAGATTATTGAGTTTATGTCTCATCATATAATCCGAAGTTTGAGAAGTCTGCAACAGTACATGAAACCTTAGTAAAATATGATTTTTTACACATGGGAAGGAAGGAAAAATAAGCAGTGAATAAAAGGGCACAAAAAGGAAGCATTTGGTGTAGTGGAGAGGGTGCGAGTGCAGGAAACCTAGGGTTTAGTTTCTCCACCAGTAGTTGTGTGACCTTCCGTGAGTCACTTAACAACATGTCTTGGTTTTTCCATCTGTGAAATAAAAGACTTGGATTAGGTCTTATGATACTTCTCAATTCTGAAAAGACCTTTGATCGATGGTTAAACCTTTCTTGGAGAAGATGACTTTGTTTTCTTGAAAATCCTCTCAAAGGATGAGTTTTTATTCAGCTTAACTGAATGGTCCTCATGTTAGTTAAGGATAGTGTGTTGACTTCTGAATCCAGAGTCACTAGTTAATGAGCATTTGGACCATCTCTCCCACTCCTGTGCTCTCAGACCATGTGGCTAATTAATTATGGCGTCTTTTCCTCTTGCGCCCAAACTCTGCCTCAGAATCCTTCTCATCACAGCCTGCCACTACCAGGGGAGTAGAGTCGGCTCCTGAGATGAAACCTCTTTACTTTCCCTGGCCCATTGTGTGTAGACCTCTGAAGTTGTGGGGGTGGGGACAGTGGGGTCTAAGAGAAATAGACACCCGCCTGAAAGACCTTGCAGTCCAGAGAGACTGTCCCGGAAGCGTGAGAAACCGTGGGGTAGTCATCGTGGGCAGGAGTTAGTCTGGATTTTCATCAAGACATTTTCAGTCACTATAATGGCCCTGTTTTAACTATGCTGTTTCATATTGTGGGTATAGAGAATGCTGTGGAAGACAGGTTGAAGTGATTTAAGGCATTTGACTTTTCAACAAATACATATTTGAAAGTCCATAGTCTTTGGCATAGTCATTTTGTGTTGGCTCCGATCTGAGGCTATTTGTAATTTACAGCATGTGACATTAGCCTTTTGAACCTAATAGTTTCAAAGCCGTCCAAGCTTTGGGAATTGGCATTTAGTGCCCTGGATCGCTCTCTGCTCTGAACATCTTTGAGGACTAGGCTGGGAGTGGGTGGAGATGGGGGTAATTCTGTATTTGGTGACACAGAGAAGGAAGTAGTTTTTATCTGTGTATATACATATTAGAAGCATAATGTATGTGAAATTTCTGTGTATTTTAGAAGGCATATATTACTCTACATGTACCCTATTTGAAGTTTATGGTAAGAATATGGCAAAGGAGAAAAATGTATTGACATCTGGTGTTTCATTGTATTCATAAAAGGCTGTTGTCAAATCCCTTGACTTTTTACAATGAAAGAAGATGTCCCTAGTGATGGAGTATCAGGGTTTCTGGTTGAATCTTTAGAATGCGAGCAGAACTGGGCTCATCTCTGTTCCCCAGCTCAGTTATTCACAAAGGTCCTTTTCTAGGTGACATATCATGTTGTATTCCAAAGTACACTTTCTTTTAATTTACAACTTAATTTTAAACCTAATTCAGAAGATTGATACTATAATGCTATTTGCAGAAGTATTGAAATGTCAGTAAGTTTTATTGTAGTAATAAAGAGTATTCCATATATCACACACTCTATAGGGATCCTTGATTTTTGCATAGATCTTCACAGCAACAACCAGTGGCTAAATGCTGGCAATCATTAATTTTTAAAGAAGACATGGTTATGATGAGTTGAGGAATTAAGGCTGGTGGTGAAGAATGAACTTTAATTTTTTTGACAGTTTTTTTTTTTGTGGTTGCATACTAAGGTGAGGTGACAGCAAGATTATAAAAAATGGCCCAAATCCCAGGTTCCTAATACTTAAAATGCTGTCTGCTCATAAAAAGATTTCAGTTAGGGAGAGGCTATCTTTGAGCTCCCTGTAACAAATGGGTATCAGTGGCCCATGAAATAATCAATGCCACTAATCCATCCTAGGGCCTGCCAATATGTTAATGGCCCTGGTGCATCGTTATTGCTACAAGACCATAAATCATTCTGGTACCAGAATGCATCGCTGTCGAGGCCTCAAACCCCTCGCCTGGAATAAAATGCTGCCTCCTAACAATTAATGTCCAAACATTTTGCAGCTTTGTGCCTTGATTGTTTTCAGATGCTAAAAAAGTAAGTAGGACGGATTGTAAATCAATAAAACTATAAGACAAAGTGTTTTAATAATAGGAAGGTTCAGAGTAAATCATAGTTCTGTGTTTATTATTGCATTTGGGGTTATAAATAAAGAGTTACTTTCTACTACCCAGCAAGGCTGCTGAGTTAGCATGGGGGACCAAGGCCAGGGCTAACCTCTCTGAATGGGGTTCCCTTTCCTTACACCAACCTGAGAAGCCAAACCAGGCCAACCGGAACCACAAACTCTACTTTGTATTGGAGGGCAGTGTTGAGTATACAGTGGATCTGTTTTGGAGATAGTTCTCTGAGAGTGTTCCCTGTTAGAAATAGCGAAAATAGCTCAGCATAAAATGGTTTCTTTGGCAGCATCAGGCTTCAAATAGCCAGGTTGGTGAGATTTCACGTGTGTGGTTATTTCTTACCCTATGGTAACATAGGTGATGGAATCATTTTTACAATGGCAGCCAAGTTAGTTTGGGGTGCCTAGGAGCTTTTACTCATGTTTCTTTCCATTAAAGTATCCAACCCGAGAGGTCGACTTTGGCCATATAGAAATACATTGCTGAACTGTAGGCAAACCTGAGAAGATCTTATTCAGGAAACAGAGTTGCATCCAGGTGATCTGCTTCCCTTTGGCCAGTGTCAATTTAGTCACCTCTTGAAGGTGTGGAGAAGCACGATGGAAAGTCATTAACTCCACCTTGTAGAGACAAAGTTTATTTGTGCCCATTATGGTATTCCTTGTTCTACAGCTGTATTTTCGGCATGAGCCTCTGTGCATTCATGAAGGGTAGCTAGCCAGCCTGGAAAGGTGGGCTTGTCACTTGCTTGGGAGCCACAAACCAAAGTGCAGCAGCTTTTGGTGTTGACCACGAGCTGGCTGGTGGGCTGTGTCAACTCAGTCTGGATTCCGACTCTAAATGGAACTGAGACATTGAACCCTGGCTGAGCCCGTTTCCTGTACCAGGTTGAGTGTGGTAAGGAACCAAGAGCGTAAACAACCAAATGGAAACAGTAGAATGTGGGGCTTGGGGGTACCTTTAGCGTTCAGTTAGGGCTATGATGTTGAAAAGACACCGTGTGCCCACACAAACACCCTGAAGTGTGGTGTTCCCAAACACACGTTCAGCTACTGTCATGTAGCAGGACACCCCTTTCGGGCACTTGTATGTCCCTAGCGCCCAGCTCTGATGGGTGTTCGTAGTTTATTTCGGTGCTCAGGAAATAACACAGGAAAAGGCCAGAAAAACAATGGCTCCGTATAGACAGAAAGACAATTAAAACTGATATGACTCTTAACAGAAGTGGCAAGAGCAGGCAGGATGGAAGTAATTTATTCAACGAATTGTCCAAATACATAAAATTGCACTGATGTATGGTGTAGCGGTGGGACAGTGGAAAATTTGATAGTTGTTTCCGTTGTATGAATTACTCAGACAGGATGCCTTTGTGAAGTATGGGGGTTTGTTTAATGTTCTGACAACAATTTAGATCCTGTTATGGTTATTGCAGTGTAATGCCATAGTAAAAATTGAACATGACACACCAGCAATTTATTATTTGTGTGTTTTTTAACCTTGAGTATCGGATTGTTTGTCCAAGCACATCCTTTGATTTGCTATGAAATTTATTGTTGATAAAAACAATCAGATTTCCATTAGAAGCAAAAAAATTATTTTTTTTTGCCATGAACCATAGATTTAGGGAAAAAAAATTCAAACTAGGCTACAGGACTTATGACAGGTAGACTCATGACATTATATGGTAATTCAGCATGAAAGAATAATTGTGACACTCTACTTGGTTGTGGAGTATAATCGTGCTGTGAGGTTCAATTCACTGAAAGGCCAAATTATCTTCAACTACATTAGTCTGACAACCTATAATGCTTTGCAGAGGCAATTTGTAGACGTTTCACAGAGTGCCAGCAAACAGGGCTCCCCATTATGCCACCCATTAACAAATTTGTGTAGGGAAAAAAGTAACTTTTCCATTTTCTTGACTGTTTTCAAGCTTTGCAGCATAATAAATATCTAATCGTAGTATTTGCATTGCCATTTACTCTCTTAGTTTTAAAATTTATCTGAGGCATGGGAGGCAGCTGAGCAGCCTGAGAAATATTGATAGTTTCTTTGACTTAAAAAGCAGCACGATGCAGTGGAGAGACCATGGCATTTGGGGCCAGGAGGCCTGGATCGTGGTCGGAATCCATCCCGAGACCTTTGTCTTGAAAGTTTTTGTGACCTTATTCACTTTGGACCTCAGTTGCCCCATCTCTAAGTTGGGGATTATAAGCCTCTTATCTAAGAATCTGTGTATGAGGGTTAAGGTAAGAGGTTCTAAGTATTGTTCCTAGCCACTGGGTAGACAATTTGGAGCCGTTTTGGAGTAGGGGACTCTCTCCCCTTTTGTACTGCTGATTTTAGGGAATGGAGCCACCGGATGGACAAGTGTGAGGCTCTCTCAGCCCTGTGATTGGGGTAGTATTTCCTCCTGAGTGTGTGTTGCTTGATTGTACCCGTCTGTAGATGCCTGTCTCCAGAAGAAAACCCAGGGCCATGCCTGGGTTATCTGATTGTTATACTTTTATCATCATCTCAAAAACAGAATAAGCACATTTGCTTTTTTTTTTTTTAAAGACTGAAAAAGCTACTTCTGTGCTGTAGATATTTACGGACACAGTATATTTGATGAACTTTAAAAAAAGTCTTCATAAATCACATTGGATGAGTCCCCCCCAAAAATGTTGGTTACGTATGCAGGTGTTTCTGCACGTGGGGACGTACAGAGCTGTATGGCCCAGTGTCCTAAATATTTAATAGGGTTTTACATTTTCGCCTGGATTTTGGGAACTGGAAGAATCCAGGCTCCTTTCTCGTAAAGGCCAGTGCCACTTGTATCTTAGTTCCTTAAATTTCTCCCTGTGATCCACTGCCTATTTCCTGAGGGTGGGCACTGCTGGATTAAAATGAGTGATAGGCTTGCAGAGAAAGGCTAGGACAGCAGAAATGGCCCAAGGGGCCCTCCTCTTCTTTGTCCCCTCCAGCTCAAGGGGTTCTGTAAAAGGGTCTCACATCTTGGGAATGAATGGGACTGGGGATAAATCAATCTTTCCATCTTCAGAAATTGATTTATAATTTATGATTTTAAGAATCATCAAATTTTCTACACCGTTTTTGAGGAGGGGGTTGTGTGAATCACTCTGTATCACCCAGTGGTGTTCGTCCCCACATCAGAGACTGACCCTTCATTTTGACAGGTCATTAGGCCTCATACGTGCTGCTTTCAGAGGAGGTAATGGTTTGTCTAAAAGATAGATTTGGATTCAGTCCTTCCTGTTAGAATCTGAGAGATGCACTGTCCTTTTGGTTATTTCACTTGGTCTAAATTCTCGACCATTAAAAAAAAAGGAAGAAGAAATAGGATATTAATCTTAGTAGTCATTTCCAAGGACTCTACCCTTCTTGTCTGATTGGGTGGGAGGGTTTTTACTTGATCATTAAAGCTCTTTTTATTTTAGCAAAACTTAGGGAACATTTCTGTCCTCTTGGAATAGAGATGTTGAATCAGTGGTCCTAGGTTGACTATTTTCTCTTTGTAAGTTGAAGAAAATATGTGTGTAGGTATCCCCTGCCCTGTGGCCCTATACGCTAGGGAGCTGGATTTCCAGTGTGTGGCTAATATCTCCAGAGGGGCTGTAAAGGAAGTGTAAGAAATTTAGTGCAATCAGTCAGCGTTACTGGAAACCTCACCTTGAAGTTTATGTACTATGGAGGGTGACTTAGTTATCCTCACTTTGGTACAAAGGATGACCCGTGGGTAACATGCATGGGTGAACGCGGGCAGGGCCACGTGAACACTTAACAGTAAGCATGAGTGCAGTTACGGTGGGAAAATTCACACGGAGAAGGAAGAAGTCGCAGGGAGGTTGGTGAGTGGGGGTAATGGATTGTTTCCAAGGTCTGGAATCCCAGGGGTATCGTTAAGGACGAGCTGAGCATTCATGTTTACGCATAACGCTCTCCAACCTAATTTCAGCTGAACTGTTGCTGACTTCCGTAGTGTTCCTCGGTCACCCACCTGCAGAAAGGGCATGGAGGGGGATGATTGTTGACTTTATGGTTATGGAACCCAGCTAATCGGTGCACCCGCTGGGCTGTAACTTGTTATGCCTGAGCAGTTCTTACACCAGGTCTTAAGATTTCTTACTAGCAAAAGGGAAAAACACTCATTTCTCATGACCCAAGGCCCCTACTGGGAGGGAAGCTCCCGTCTCACGCGGAGGGAAAACACAGTGACACCTCCTGATACAGACCAGTAGAGCTCCTTAGCCCTGCTTTGGAAGACCACAGGGTTTCACAGAATGAACGCTCATGTAGCCCAGTACGATAAGCCTGCCACGGAATAGGAACAGGAGGCGTATTGCTTGCCGTGTTCTAGGATTTTTGAGTCAACATTGGTAGTTCCTCACGCCCACAAGCTGGGGAGCCAGTTTTGGATACGATGATCCACTTATAGTCGTTCTTCATTTAGCACTGCAGTTACTTTCAGATGTGGAGGATATTTTTGTTCTGCTGGTTTTCTCTGGGTTGGATCACACAGGGTTCTGGTCCACATAGAGGCTGGTGCATGGCACCTGGTAAGTACTGCCTTACAAATTGCTTTGACCTTTGACGTTCCCGGTAAAGGTTCCTGGTTAATTTTGCACTGTGCACTGCCTGCTGCACTAGCTCTGCGCTACCTTTCCATCTTTGAACAAATCTGTGAACAATGTCCCTTGCGTTCAGGTTCTAGCTTGCTTCTCTGGTATTTATCTTTGCCATCCTTTACCCGATTTCTCTCTGTGCTGACTCTGTGTGCATGTTTCTGTGGGATGGAATCTCAGTCAGTTAAAAAAGCGTAGGGGATAGGAAAGGTCAGCACGACAAATCTGTCCTCTGAGCGTCTGCATGTGTGTTTGGGTAGCTGAGCTCAGCTGACCACGGAAGACAAATAGGAAATGTGAAGGTGCTACCTCACCAGCCTTAAAGTTGAAAATAAAATATCTACTGAGAGAAATAGGAGTGTTAGGACATCATATTAGAAATTCAGGAGAAGAGATACATTTCTTTTCTTCATTTGGAAAGGTCACAGGCTTTATTTGCAATAAGACATGCATATGGTTATAGCTTGCTTTTATTTTCTCTTTTAAAATGTGCATTATACGCCCACACCATGTTTATGTTACGATTGCTTATTTTAACCAGCAAGCAGTCTTTAATGTGACAATGAAAAAAAAAATCTTCAAATGTGGTTTTAGCGAGTTATTTTACATAACAAGAGACGATGATTATCTGTGGGTGTTTCTGTTTCTCTCCGTTAATTTCTTTTCTATTTTTATTTTGTGGAATTGAAAAAGGACATTTCTAGTGATGGTATAAAGCTCTTCTAATTTAATTTTATTGTTGTATACCTGTCTCCACGAAAAATGCAAATGTCTGTTAGAAGCTGGGTCTTTCATTTCATTCTGCTTCATAGACGGGTTTGTTTCCCCGAGTTACCTGTTTTTTTTGGGGGGGGGGAACATTTGACTCAAATTTGCAGTTAAGGCCACCTTTGATTTTTTTTCCCTTAATAAGAGGGAAAAGGGAAAGATAACATATTTTTTTGAATGTCTGTTATAAGCCAGACAATAACTTATACATTATTTCATTAAATTTTCATAATAACCCTCTGAGGATGTTGTGATCCCAGTTTCACAGATGAGGAAACTGAGGTTTAGCGAGGTGAAATGACTGGCCAGAAGACACACATCCAGCAGTCAGTGAAACTTGGAGGGAGATGTTGGTCTGACTCCAAAGCCTGTGCTTTTATTCCATGACACCAAACTACACAATCTTCCTCCTAAACACACACCTTCTCTTGCTACCATAATAAGAGACCCTAAATGACAATAACCCATCATTCCAAAAAAGTGGTAGGGACTCTACATACAACCTTTCATAAGAAATTACCACTGTCCTTGAAGAATGCTTGAATGTCTTTGAACATGTATCAGTATTATGTGCCTAGTTCTTTCTGTACTTGGAGCAGTAGTGTGTGTGTGTGTGTGTGTGTGTGTGTGTGTGTGTGTGTGTGAGTGTGTTTAGGATGCTGATACAGAGAGAGTGGAAACTTGAAAATAGGGTCCACGTCCTCAAGAAGGGCAGAGGAGACGAATCTGAAACTTGAACGGTGAACGTCAGTTGATGAAGAAGCCTAAGTTAAGGGTTGGGTCAGGATGCAGGTGCTGGAATAGCTCAGAAGAGAGGGAGCCCTGGGGAGCGGTAATGTGGTAGCAACCCGGAGACTTGACCAGAGCCTTAGAAAAGAGTGTCATGTGTTACAGCCTGCAAATGGAGTGGCTCTGTTTCTGGGACTGGGATGCTTTAAGCCTACGTGGACAAAGGGATGTAGTGAGATAGTGGCTACTGGGGGTGAAGTGTGTATTTTGGGGTAGTTGGAGAAGTAGGTCTGTGTTTGTGTGAGGCCAGGGTGGTGGTGGTCTCCCCCACGCCCCCCATCCTTGGTATACCAGCCATGCTGAGCACCTCTCAGTTTGTCTAAGTGCCACCTACCTTCTCACCTCTGAGCCTCTGTACCTGTGGCTTTCTCTAGCTGACTGATACTTAACGCCCTGCAGGTCTAAGCTAAAATGTCCTTTCCTCTGGGAAGGCTTTCCTGATTTCCCCATTAGGTCTGGTTCTTCTGCTGTGTGTTCCCTTAGCCTTCTCTATTCCCCCATCATAGCAGTGATTACATTTTATTTTAACAACTCTTGTAATTGTCTCTCTCACTAGACAGTAAGCTCCAAAGAAGGGAGGACAGTTAGCAAAGGGTCAGGCACATAGACTGTAGATGAGCAAATCATTTTTGAATGAGTTAATGAATGAGTGAATATGTTTAAATTTTATTAGTCAACTACTGAAAGCCAGGTTGTTCCATGAGTCCATTGAAGTCAGAAGGAAGATTCATTTGTTGTTGCTGTGGCAGAGTAGGGCGTAGTCCCCAAATGAGACAGATTTGTCATCAGGTCCCCAGGTTTATCCTTCAGTGTCCTCTCAGGAGTTTTATCCAGGTCCTGGAATGGGAGCTCCTGGTGTGAGCTAGTGGATTCTAGAATTGCTCAAGCACCCTCAGCAATTTGATTGTGGCCACAGAGACCAAAAGTGTTTTGTTTGGTTGGGGTGGGAGGGGCAGGCAGAAAAACCAAGTCATTAAAAACCAGGGTGGGAGGGGGTTTATGTGCACGGGTAATGTTAACTTCTGTGGGCCCTCTGACATCTCTGGTAATGTGTCATGATTGAACAAGGACAGAACACTGTAGATTGGCCCATGCCAAATAAAGTGATGGGATGAACCCTCAATCTCGTGTGTCTGGCTGCTTTTAACCCAGCCCAGTGCTATCCTAACTTTCTCATAACACACCGCTAAAAATGTCCTTTCATATTCTGCCTGAAAGCCACCATGACCCCAGCATCATTGGTAGTGACTGAATTTAATGACACAGACATTTTCCTTTTTGAGGTGATATGGACTCAAGTTGTTCCTTAGAACACTGTCTTTTCTCTTATTCACACTAAGATTGATCTTGTTCTAGGAGCTTTCTATAGTCTGTCTTGTAGACTCTTAGACCTCTGTTTATGCCTCTCTATTTAGTGTCTGCAAGGACAGTTGTGTGCTGCTTCATCCACCATTGACCCATTAACAGATGCGCAGTGGCCATGGCCCCATCACTCACCCCTTTTGGCCGGCGACGACTTGTCCCTCCCCACCCCACGTGGTACAGACATTGGACATCCCATTCTGGGTGGGCTGCTCTAGCCCCCTGAGGACTACTAAGGTGAGTCTTTCCAGCTTATTGTAAATGCATCCTGTTGGGACCAGACAGAGAGTCAGTCCCGCTGCAGTCCAGGTGGATTGCCATCTATTGCTTCTCTCTTATCTCCTCAGCCTGTCACTCCATCATAGAAGGAAATTAAATTGGCTTGGCGTGGGTTGCTCTTCCAGAACTTGCTAGTTGTTCCCCATACCTTGGGCTTCTCTAGGTGATTGCAAATTGATTGCCTTATGATTTATACACCAGAGCTGCAAACTTTCCTTTTGAGACTTGAGTTTCTTACACAGGTCTTGAGCCTGGAACCTTTTTTAAAAGAAAGAAAATGAATTCATTTCTTCTTTCTATATAAAATTAAATATATGGGAGACTTGTTGGGACGGGGACAATGGAAAAAAAAAAAGTCCAAGCCTACCTCTGCTCATACTAATCTATACTTTTTAGCAGTTATTTTTGAGAGAGTGATTTATTTACACTGACAGCTTGTTACTTATGGTAGCTGCTGCCAGCTTCTGAAGTAATCTGATAACGTCAAAATGTGAAGGGAAGCTCTAGGCTTTGCCTTGACTGATTTGCTATAAATCATGTACATTGCTGGTGTCTATATAAGGATGCTTGGGTTGATACTGATGGAAATACAAATCAAATACAACACATAGTAACCCAATTCAGAGCTAGAGATTTTGGATTAAGCCTATTGGATTCATATTTTTAAGTGAAACAGAGCAGACATTTACCGGGTTGTGTATTGAAACTTCAAAACTGTCTACTCTGTTAACTTCAAGGACAACAGCTGCCTTTGAAATGGAAGTACAAAGAGGTGGGCGCTTGCATATTTTTGTTTCTTTATTCATTCAACAACCACTTGTTGAGCACCTACTACGGTATATATCAGTCAAGCGGAAGACATGTCACTACTTTATCTTTTTTCCTGTAAATATTTTGGCTTATGTAAGCTTCATGAGGGTAGAGCTTTGTCTTGGTCATCACCCAGTTCTTAAAATAGTGTTTGGCTCACAGTAAGTTTTCAATAAATATTTGTTGAATGAGAATTAGGAAGCTCAGAGTCTGAATATTAGTGCTGTCAAAATGTGGAAGTTACTCCCCAGGAACAAAGAGTCATTCCCATTTATGGACTCTCTATGGAGTCCTCTCTAGCCCTTCCTATAGATTTCTGGTAAAGCATCTTTCATACTGTAATGTAATTATTGGTTTTTATGTTGGTCTCTTCAACTACAGCACAAACTCTGTATAATAAGGCAGAAACCATGTCTCATTAACTTGGACTTCCAAGTGCCTGGCACATGGATGGTACCAAATAATTGCTATAGGCAACGTATGCTACAATTCTTTTTTTTTTTAACATCTTTATTGGAGTATAATTGCTTTACAATGGTGTTTTAGTTCCTGCTTTATAACAAAACGAATCAGCTATACATATACATATATCCCCATAGCTCCTCCCTCTTGCATCTCCCTCCCACCCCTCTAAGTGGTCACAAAGCACCGAGCTGATCTCCCTGTGCTATGTGGCTGCTTCCCACTAGCTATCTGTTTTACATTCGGTAGTGTATATAAGTCCATGCCACTCTCTCACTTTGTCCCAGCTTCCCCTTCCCTATGTCCTCAAGTCCATTCTCTACGTCTGCATCTTTATGCCTGTCCTGCCCCTAGGTTTTTCAGAACCTTTTTTTTTTTTTTTTTTAAGATTCCATATGTATGTATTAGTATACGGTATTTATTTTTCTCTTTTTGACTTACTTCACTCTGTATGACAGTCTCTAGGTCCATCCACCTCACTACAAATAACTCAATTTTGTCTCTTTTTATGGCTGAGTAATATTCCACTGTATATATGTGCCACATCTTCTTTATCCATTCATCTGTTGATGGACACTTAGGTTGCTTCCATGTCCTGGCTATTGTAAATAGAGCTGCAGTGAACATTGTGGTCCATGATTCCATTTGAATTATGGTTTTCTCAGGGTATATGCCCAATAGTGGGATTGCTGGGTCGTATGGTAGTGCTATTTTTAGTTTTTTAAGGAATCTCCACACTGTTCTCCATAGTGGCTGTATCAACAGTGCAAGAGGGTTCCCTTTTCTCCACACCCTCTCCAGCATTTATTATTTGTAGATTTTTTGATGATGGCCATTCTGACCGGTGTGAGGTGATAGCTCATTGTGGTTTTGATTTGCATTTCTCTAATGATTAGTGATGTTGAGCATCCTTTCATGTGTTTGTTGGCAATCTGTATATCTTCTTTGGAGAAATGTCTATTTAGGTCTTCTGCCCATTTTTGGATTGGGTTGTTTGTTCTTGGATATTGAGCTGCATAAGCTGCTTGTGAATTCTGGCGATTAATGCTCTGTCAGTTGCTTCATTTGCAAATGTTTTCTCCCATTCTGAGGGTTGTCTTTTCGTCTTGTTTATGGTTTCCTTTGCTGTGCAAAAGCTTTTAAGTTTCATTAGGTCCCATTTGTTTATTTTTGTTTTTATTTCCATTTCTCTAGGAGGTGGGTCAGAAAGGATATTGCTCTGATTTATGTCATAGAGTGTTCTGCCTATGTTTTCCTCTAAGAGTTTTATAGTGTCTGGCCTTACATTTAGGTCTTTAATCCATTTTGAGTTTCTTTTTGTGTATGGTGTTAGGGAGTGTTCTAATTTCATTCTTTTACATGTAGCTGTCCAGTTTTCCCAGCACCACTTATTGAAGAGGCTGTCTTTTCTCCATTGTATATTCTTGCCTCCTTTATCAAAAATAAGGTGACCATATGTGCATGGGTTTATCTCTGGACTTTCTGTCCTGTTCCATTGATCTATATTTCTGTTTTTGTGCCAGTACCATACTGTCTTGATTACTGTAGCTTTGTAGTATAGCCTGAAGTCCAGGAGCCTGATTCCTCCAGCTCTGTTTTTGTTTCTCAAGATTGCTTTGACTATTCGGGGTCTTTTGTGTTTCCATACAAATTGTGAAATTTTGTGTTCTAGTTCTGTGAAAAATGCCATTGGTAGTTTGATAGGGATTGCACTGAATCTGTAGTTTGCTTTGGGTAGTATAGTCATTTTCACAGTGTTGATTCTTCCAATCCAAGAACATGGTATCTCTCTCCATCTGTGTGTATCATCTTTAATTTTTTTCATCAGTGTCTTATAGTTTTCTGCATACAGGTCTTTTGTCTCCTTAGGTAGGTTTATTCCTAGATATTTTATTCTTTTTGTTGCAATGGTAAATGGGAGTGTTTCCTTAATTTCTCTTTCAGATTTCTCATCATTAGTGTATAGGAATGCCAGAGATTTCTGTGCATTAATTTTGTATCCTGCTACTTTACCAAATTCATTGATTAGCTCTAGTAGTTTTCTGGTAGCATCTTTAGGATTCTCTATGTATATAGTATTATGTCATCTGCAAACAGTGACAGCTTAACTTCTTTTCCCATTTGGGATTCCCTTGTGTGTTATTTGTTGTTTTTCCCTTGCTGCTTTTAATATTTTTTTCTTTGTATTTAATTTTTGATAGTTTGATTAATATGTGTCTTGGTGTGTTTCTCCTTGGATTTATCCTGTATGGGACTCTCTGCGCTTTCTGGACTTGGGTGGCTATTTCCTTTCCCATATTAGGGAAGTTTTCAACTATAATCTCTTCAAATATTTTCTCAGTCCCTTTCTTTTTCTCTTCTTCTTCTGGGACCCCTATAATTTGAATGTTGGTGCGTTTAATGTTGTCCCAGAGGTCTCTGAGACTGTCCTCAATTCTTTTCATTCTTTTTTCTTTATTCTGCTCTGCAGTGGTTATTTCCACTATTTCATCTTCCAGGTCACTTATCCGTTCTTCTGCCTCAGCTATTCTGCTATTGATTCCTTCTAGAGGATTTTTAATTTCATTTATGTGTTGTTCATCATTGTTTGTTTGCTCTTTAGTTCTTCTAGTTCCTTGTTAAACATTTCTTGCATTTTCTCCATGCTATTTCCAAGATTTTGGATCATCTTTATTGTCATTACTCTGAATTCTTTTTCAGGTAGACTGCCTATTTCCTCTTCATTTATTTGGTCTGGTAGATTTTTACCTTGCTCCTTCATCTGCTGTGTGTTTCTCTGTCTTCTCATTTTGCTTAACTTACTGTGTTTGGGGTCTCCTTTTTGCAGGCTTCAAGTTCATAGTTCCTGTTGTTTTTAGTGTCTGCCCCGAGTGGCTAAGGTTGGTTCAGTGGGTTGTGTAGGCTTCCTGGTGGAGGGGACTGGTGCCTGTGTTCTGGTGGATGAGGTTGGATCTTGTCTTTCTGGTGGGCAGGACCACATCCGGTGGTGTGTTTTGGGGTGTCTGTGACCTTAGTGTGATTTTAGGCAGCCTCTGTGCTAATGGGTGGGGTTGTGTTCCTGTCTTGCTAGTTGTTTGTCATGGGGTGTCCAGCACTGTAGCTCGCTGGTCGTTGAGTGGAGCTGGGTCTTAGCACTGAGATGGAGATCTCTGGGAGAGCTTTTGCTGTTTGATATTACGTGGGGCTGGGAGGTCTCTGGTGGACCAATGTCCTGAACTCGGCTCTCCCACCTCAGAGGCACAGGCCTGACACCTGGCCGGAACACCAATACCCTGTCAGCCACATGGCTTTCTCGTGTGTCATAGTCCAGGGGAAGACGGTGTGACAGTAGATGTCATTATGGTGTTCCAGTTCCCCTCTGCTGAGTCAAGGGCTGTGAGAAAGGGGAAATCCGTAGCATCCATGGTGTTGCCGGCAAAGCCCACTGGGGTCCCTGGGAAAAATACGATGGAATCTAGGTGATAAGGTCTACCTTCTTTTGTGCTTAGTCTCATTTCACTTGTCTGTAGAAGCCGCGTGCAGAAGTCTTGCCCCTAACATGTTGGATTAGCATTCCCAGCATAGAAATGCTGTGCTGGATACTTTGGTGGCTGTGTGCCTATGCTACAATTCTTATGAAATTAACTACCTATATCTCTGTATTTTCACATGTACATAATGACATTGAAAAAAAATCTAAAGTATATACACTGCTAAAAGCCAACAGTGCTCATCTTACCAAGTTCTAGAAGAGATGAATTTTATACCATTCCTTTTGTTTACTGCTTTTTATAATTTTTCTAGATTAAGTATTACCTGTGAACTCAACTAATAGTAAAGGGGAAATCATTTAGGTTTTTTCTCTAACCCCTTTCCATATGAAGAGATGAATTTCTGAGATTGTGTGTGTGTGTATAATAAATTTTTATCAGTTGTTTCAACCCAGTGCATCATGGGAGTTTGCTGAATAATGGAGTCCTTTAGTAAATGGAGCACCTACTCTCAAATGTTTCTTTCTTAGAAATCTGGACACAACTATTGGGTTTGCTTAAAGGGAAGCGTACCTGTGTTGAACAGGAAGCATGCATTAATGTGGAGTGTTAAACCATGGGGATAAACACTGGGAATGGTCAGATTTATTCCTCACATTTACAGATTCTTGGGTGAGAGTACAAATGGAAGCCCACGTACCATGTGTCTAAATACTTATGAATCAAACTAAAAATGCTAAATAAAATGTTCCATCTTCTTGTTATGAAAAATATACTTTCATTAATGAGTTGAAATTCCAGATTTCAATTTAGAATTTTTCCCCTCCTTGGGGTTTTAAGCTGGAACATGGCAGCATGGGCATAGCCTGCCCTGGGAACAGCGCCCATGCCCCTTCTTTCTGTATCCCTGGCTCTGTCTTGTTCTGTAAGGAGCCCCTTGCACCTATGTCTGGATACACGTGCATGCCCACACTGCGTATCCATCTTCAGCTCATCATAAACAACCATATCTCAGGTTAAGGTTGGACAGTGGTTTACTTTTGTAGAATGGATCAGGGATGTGCAGTCCGTAGAAGTGTGCTCTGGGTCATCTGGGCAGAGAGTTTCAGAGTTCTGGGTGCCCAAAATGCATCTTAGAAGGTAGAAGGTGTAGTCTGGCATGTTCCTAGGCTTTGTGAGGGGGTGGGCACAGCCTAAAGGAGGCTGCAGCTGGCTCAAGGAAGGGGTCTCCTCCAGCTCAGGCCTAGGAGTGGTGCTGCCAGTGATAAAGACATGCACTGGAAAACTACTGCTTCATGGCTCCCAGTCTAAGGACAAACCCATGCTTCCTGAGTCACAGGCACAAAGATCACCTTCGATTTGGACCAGTGTTGATAACCCAGTGGTCTCAAATTTCAACATGTGTAAGAACCTCTCGGGAATGGATTAAAATGAACACTTGGTCTATGCTTTGATGAACTGCCGATGCCCCACAAATAATTATGACAGCCATGCTCAGGCCACTACCAAATACCCAACTTTGAAGAGAACATGCATGGAAGGTACTTAGCACAATGGTAAGCTCTTAATAATTGGTAGCTGGCATTATTGTTATTATTCTTACAATGATTATGAATTGATTCCCATGTCTTACCATCCAAGAAAGGCCAGCTAGGTTGTGTAATTTTCTCTTGTTGAGTGAGAACTGAGAAGGAGTTTGTGTGTTTCACATTTGTCACTGTCATACTTGTGCTTATCTGTCGTCATCAGGTAAACTGTTCCCAACCTATAGACATGTTATTCATCTGCTTGCTCTAAATTCATAAGCAAGCTCTCTTAGCCTTTCTGTTTTAGTGCTACAGTTTGACTTGGTTTTCTCATACAGAGTGAACAAAAATTAGTGGCACTTTATTTAGATGCCTGTGTTTGGGGCAGAATGAGGGGGGATGTGTTAGTTTCTTACCTTGAAGTTTAGTTATTCTTGCCTTGCTTTTGCTAGAAAGAAAAAAAAAGTGGAAGGAAAGTTCTTTCCTCAGGAGTTATTAAAGAGAAGGGAAACATTTTTCCCTCAGAAACAGACTCACCTTTTAATGTCCCATATCTTTAAGGAAGGTTGGGATGGGTGGGGGAGGATAGGATGATGGAGATAACCAGAGCTCTCTATATACCACTGGATTTGTCATTCCAAAGTAGCTGATGGCTCATGAGGCCTAAGCGAGGTGCAGAAATGGACTTTCGTTGTTCATATTGTACTTGGAAATAGGAATTTTCAAGAAGGAAACTTCTCAGACACTTCCCCTTCAGGATTCTTACCTTTGCCTGGGGCTGACTCTGCCCTGTGTAGTGTCCAAGCGACACAAAGGAGAGGGTTTCTGGATTTACATGTTTGTTGAGGAGCCCAAGATAGGCAGCTCATTCTTCTTCTGACTGTCTAGGCCTGGGGTATTTTGTTGTCTTCTACTTTCCCACTTGTGTCAAATGTTATATTTGGTTTGCCTAGATGGTATGAATCTGGAGGAATAAGAAAAAATTTGAAAATAATAGGGCTGAGCCCTAAGTGGAGAATATCCAATGGTTATTGAGCAAACAAGATCGTACACATGGGGATAGAGAGAGCAACCACCAGGGCCACGTTGGAGGGATAAAGAAGAATTGCCAACCTCCGAGATCCCCTGCCATGTTGTTTGGTCTCTGGTGAAGAGTGAGAAGTCATATGATGAGTACTGAGAAGAGTTAGACTATGGTCCTAAATATACCATTTCTGCTCTAGGTCTCAGTTTCCTCTTTGTTGAGACTAGGGGATCTTTCATTTCCTTTCAGCTCTAAGAATGTTATTCTTTTTTTTTTTAATTAATTTATTTAATTTATTTATTTTTGGCTGCATTGTGTCTTTGTTGCTGCATGCGGGCTTTCTCTAGTTGCGGTGAGTGGGGGCTACTCTTCGTTGTGGTGCACAGGCTTCTCATTGCGGTGGCTTCTCTTGTTGAGGAGCATGGGCTCTAGAAGCGTGGGCTTCAGTAGTTGTGGCATGCGGGCTCAGTAGTTGTGGCTCACGGGCTCTAGAGCACAGGCTCAGTAGTTGTGGCACACGGGCTTAGTTGCTCCGTGGCATGTGGGATCTTCCCGGACCAGGGCTTGAACCCGTGTCCCCTGCATTGGCAGGCGGATTCTTAACCACTGCGCCACCAGGGAAGTCCCAAGACTCTTATTCTTATAAATATATTTTATATAAAACTCATGGTAACCAGGAAGATGTTTTGTGTAGCAGATACACAAAAGATTGACAAAGGAATTAAAGCATACTGCCACAGAAAGTCATCAAATCACAAGGGAAGGTAGCAAGAGAGGAAGCAAGGGACAAAGGAACTACTTCTGAATAGTCAGAAAACAATGAACAAAATGACAATTACTCATCTATCAGTAATTACTTTAAATGTAAAGGGATTAACTTGTCCAATCAGAAGCCTTAGAATGGCTAAATGGATAGAAAAAGAAGATCCAGTGATATGCTGCTCACAAGAGACTTGCTTTAGCCTTAGGTATAATGGACTGAGAGTAAAGGGATGGAGAAGGTTATTTCAAGCAAATGGTAACCAGAAGAAAACAGGGTTAGTTATACATATATCAGACAAAATAGACTTTAAGCTAAAAATGGTCAAAAGAGGCAAAAAAGGTAATTATATAATAAAGAGGTTAATTCATCAGGAAGATATAACAATTGTAAATACTTACACAGCCAACATTGGAGCACCTAAATATGTAAAGCAATCACTAACAGAACTAAAAGGAGAAATAAACAGCAATAAAATAATAGTTGTGGACTTTAATACCCCCCTTTTAAGAGTGGATAGATAATCCAGACAGAGAACCAATAAGGGAACAGCAGATTTGAACAATACTATAAATCAAATGATTTAATAGGCATACTTAGAACATTCCATCCAACTCGAGCAGAATACACATTCTTAAGTGCACATGGAACATTTTCTAGATAGGTGATGTGTTAGATCATAAAGCAAGTCTCAACAAATTCAGAAAGGTAGAAATTATATCAAGTGTGTATTCTGACCACAGTAGTATGAAACTTGAAATCAGTAGCAGGGGGAAAGCTGGAAAATTCACAAATACATGGGAATTAACAGACTTCTGAATAACCAGTGGATCAAAAAAGAAATCAAAAGGGGAATACAGAATATCTTGAGACAAATGAAAATGGGAATACAACATACCAAAATTTATGGGATGCATCAAAAACAGTTCTAAGAGGAAATTTGATAGCAGTAAATTTATAGATCAAGAAAAATGAAAGAACTCAGACAACCTAACTTTACACCTCATGGACCAAATAAAGAACAAGCTAAGCTCAACGTTAGCAGAGGGAAGGAAATAATAGATGAAAGCAGAAATAGATGAAATAGAGAATAGGAAAACAATAGAAAAGATTAATGAGACTAAGAGTTCTTTCAAAAGATTAAACAAAAGACAATCCTTTAACCAAGAAAAAAAGAGGACCCAAATCAATGACATTATAAATGAAAAAGGAGAGTTACAATGGATGCCACAGAAATACGAAGGATCAGAAGAGACTACTGTGAATATTTATACACAAACAGATTGCATGACCTAGAAGAAATGGATAAATTCCTAGAAACATAGAACCTACCAAGACTGAATCATGAAAAACAGAAAATTTGAACAGACCAAAACCAAGTAAGGAGATTGAATCGGTAATCAAAAAGCTCTCAACATAAAGAAGCCCATGACTAGATAGTATCATGGTGAGTTATACCAAACCTTTAAAGAAGAATTAATGCTAATCCTCCTCAAACTTTACCCAAAAATTGAAAAGAAAGGAACACTCCAAACTCAATTTGCAAGGCCAGCATTACCCTGATAACAAAGTCAAATAAGAACCCAACAAGAAAAGAATACTACAGGCCAATATCTCTGATTAATATCGATGCAAAAATTGTCAACAAAATACTAGCAAACCAAATTCAACAACACATTAAAAGGATCATACATCATGGTCAAGTGGGATTCATCCCTCCTGGAATGCAAGTTTAGTTCAGTATATGCATTTCAATATACACAATGTCATATGCCACATTAATAGAATGAAAGATAAAATCATTATTTCAATCAATGCAGGAAGCGCATTTGACAAAATTCAACATCCATTCATGATAAAAACTCTGAGCAATTTGGGTGTAGAAGGAACGTACCTCAACTTAATAAAGGCTGATATGACAAGCCCACAGGTAACACCATACTCAGTGGTGAAAGGTTGAATGTTTTTCCTCTAAGATCAGTAACAAGACAAGGGTGCCTACTTTCACCAGTCCTATTCAAATAGTAATGAAAGTCCCAGCCAGAGTAATCAGGTAAGAAAAAGAAATAAAAGACATCTAAATCAGAAAGGGAGAAACAAAATTTTCTGTTTACAGATGACATCATCATATATAGAAAATCCTAAAGATTCCACCAAAAAACTATTAGAATCCAGTGAAGTTACAGAATATGAAATCAACATACAAAAATCAATTGTATTTCTGTACACTAAGAACAAACTATTTGAAAAAGAATGAAAGACAATAAACCTATTTATAATAGCATCAAAAACTGTAAAACTCTTAGGAACAAACTTAACCAAGGAGGTAAAGTATCTGTACACTGACAACTATAAGACACTGATGAAAGAAATTGAAGAATAAATAATTGAAAATATATCATGGGTTCACAGATTGGAAGAATTAATATTATTAAAATATCCATACTACTCATAGACTCAGTACAATCTCTATCAAGGTTCCAATGGCATTTTTAAACAAAGTAGAATAAACAATCCTAAAATTTGTATGGAACCTCAGAAGACTTTGAATAGCCAAAGCAATCCTGAGAAAGACCAACAAAGCTGGCAGCATCATACTTTCTGATATAATAATGATAATTAGAACCCTATGGTATTGGCATAAAAACAGACACACAGACCAAGGGAGCAGAATCACAAGCCCAGAAAAAACCCCATGCATATATAGTCAACTAATATTTGACAAGGGGTTCAAGAATACTTAATGGGGAAAAGATAGTCTCTTCAATAAATGGTGTTGGAAAAACTGGATATTCCCATACCAAAAAAAAATGAAACTGAACCCTTATTTTACACAACTCACAAAAAGTTAGCTCAAAATTGATTAAAGACTTAAACATAAAACCTGAAGCCACAAAACTCCTAGAAGGAAACATAAGGAGAAAGTTCCTTGATATTGATCTTGACAGTGATTTCATGAATATGACACCAAAAGCACAGGCAACAAAAGCAAAAATCAGTAAATGGGACAATATCAAACTAAAAAGCTTTTTTCTTCTTTTGAACGACAAAAGAAATCAACAAAATGAAAAGGCAACCTATGGAATGGGAGAAAATATTTGCAAACCACATATCTGATAAGCGGTTAATATCCCAAATATATGAGGAACTCTTAGACCTCAATAGCAAAACAGCAAATAATGCAATTGAAAAATGGGCAAAGGACCTGAATAGACATTTTTCCAAAGAAGATATTCAAATGGCCAACAGGTACCATACCTTGGGGGGTGTGGACAAGGGAACTCGCCAATACCTCATCCCTCCATTGAGTGCCTTTCTACTGCAAGTCCCCGACAGTGCCGGGCTGCCCAAGACCTGCTGAGCCCACACACTTCCAGCCACCAGGTGAAGTCCCAGAGAAGGCTGAGCTGTGCATTGGCTGCTCTCCCCCAGCCTCCCCTCTAAGAAGTCCCTCCTCCCTGAGATGGAACAAGCTGGGGACAGGGACAGTACGGCAGCGTCCTCCTAATAGAAGTCCTGCAGGGAACTGGGAGGAGAGGTGAGGAAGTGTTGGCCCCTTCCCGTACCGCACACGAGGGGAACGGAGCTGAGCTGAGGAGACAGGACACCCTGAACTTCCATCAGGGTAGCAGTAATCACTTTTCACCCTTCTTTGACGCTGGCATTGAGCCAGCCACAGCAAAGCCCCCGACATACTCTCTCTCAAGCAATCTCCAGGAGGCACACAGCGTCATCCCGGTCAAAGCTGAAGGAAGGGAGGCTCTCAGAGGCTTCAGCATCAGTTCAGGTGGAACTGGAGCTTGAACCCAGGTCCCCCCCGCAAAGCTGTAATTCTGTCATTCTCCAGTCTGGCTTCTGGGGTTTTCCAGAAGAAACCTTTCCATCAGGCACTGATTTCATTCGGAAGATCCTGAGTCTGCTTGCAACCTGGTTGATCAGCCTGGCAAGAAGGCAAACACCCGGCTGCCTTGAATCCTGAAACATGAACCTTCTATTGCGAGGGCCTGTCTCTCACTGCCTGGGGAGCTATAAAATATTAAAGATAAAGAACTCCCTTTGCCATGAAGGTTGGGACTTCCTACTTCCTGTTTCCTTTTCCTTTAAAGCCCAGGAGACTTCGGAGAGGTGCTCAACATCAGTAATTGTCAGGGAAATGCAAATCAAAACCACACAAATGGCTGTTACCAAAATGATGAGATAAGTGCTAGTGAGGTAGGAATGTAAATTGGTTCAGCCACTATGGAAAACAGTATGGAGCTTCCTCAGAAAATTAAAATTGAACTAACATATGACCCAGCAACTGCACCTCTGCATGTATACCTAAAGGAAATGAAATCATTACCTTGAAGAGATATTGGCATCCTTGTGTTCAATGTGGCATTATCTACAATTGCCAAGATGTGGAAACCTAGGTGTCCATTGATGGATGAATGGATAAAGGAAATGTAAGAATATATGTGTATATATATGTAAATGTATATACATATATATTTATATATGTGTAATGTAAACATATATGTATATAAATATTATTCACCCATAAAAATAAGGAAATCCTGTCATTTATGACAACATGGATGAACCTTGCGGGCATTATGCTAAGTGAAATAAATCAGACAAAGACAAATGCTGTATGATCTCACTTGTATATAGAATCTAAAAAAGCTGGAGCCATAGAAACAGTATACACTGGTTGTTGGTGGGAGTGGGGTGGTGGGGGAAATGGGTGAAGGTGGTTAAAAGTTATAAACTTACAATTATAAGCTGAATAAGTTCTGGGGTTGTAATGTACAGCATGGTGACTATAGTTAACAATACTATATTGTATATTTGAAAGTTGGTAAGAAAGTAGATCTTAAAAGTTCTCAACACACACACACACACACACACACACACACACACACAAATTGAATGATGTGAGGTGATCAATGTGTTAACTAACCTTACTGTGTTAATTTCGCAATACATGTATCAAATCATGTTGTGCACATTAAACTTATAAAATGTTATATGTCAATTGTATCTCCATGAAGCTGGGGGAAAAGAATTTATTCACAAAGTGTTAATTATACCAATATTTAGGGAATTACTTGGGGTTCTGAAAGTACATAAACAAGTTACTGTCAAGTCACTTACGTGTTCATTTACTCAGTGAATGTTGAGTACCTGCTCTTTGCTAGGCACGGTGCTTATTGTTGGGGACACTTAGGTGATCAGGAGAGACATGGATTTTGCTCTCATGGCAACTACTGTCCTGAAGGGATGGCTGTCCACTCAGGGTATGCTAACCAGTGGATCATGGTATCAGAAAATAGGATGAAGGGAGTGCCTGGAATTAGGAGAAGAAATGTGAGAGATTTAAGACACTTACTAAGCATTTTTCCTTCTTTCTAAGTCTTGGCTCAAATAATCACCTTCTCATAGAAGCCCCCCCCACCCACCCCTGCCACTTGATTTAATACTACAACCTCCCCTCTTTGGAACTCCTGATCCTCTTATGCTGCTTTTTCTTCTTCCTTTACTCCTGCCTGTTAACACTTATCACCTTCCAACATATGATATAATTTACTTACTTATTGGGATTATTAAGGGCGATTTGTGTACTTCATGCTCGAAGATGTACTCCATTAAGGCTGAAATCTTTGCCCTCCTTGTTCAGCAATGTATCCCAAGTGCCTGGAAGCATAGTGGGCGCTCAGTAGATATTTGTTGAATGGGTTAATGGGTGACTGTATGACTGAGGCATAGAGTATTATTACGATGTTGGAGAAAACTTGGTATATTATTCAGTAAGTCATTAATCTTGAGAACTTGATGGCATTAACCTACTAGTATAGTGAAAGTCTTTTTTTTGGCGGGGGGGCCGGGGCGGGCGTTGGTATATAGTGGCAAAACAAGAAGTATTTTCATTGGTAAAGTGTGGCTAACCCCAGGGTAATCCAGCATCTAGCTTTTGCTCATGGAAGGCCCTCAGATGTTGACTTGGTTAAGTTGGGTTGAGCTGTCAGAAATGTCTTTTCTCCATGTAAATTTTAGGATTATTTGTTCTAGTTCTGTGAAAAAATGTCATGGGTAATTTGATAGGGATTGCTTTAAATACGTAGATTGCTTTGGGTGGTATGGCCATTTTAACAATATTAATTCTTCCAATCCAGGAGCATGGGATATCTTTCCATTTCTTTGAATCATCATCAATTTCCATCATTAGTGTTTTGTAGGTCTCAGAGTATAAGTCTTTCACCTCCTTGGTGAGGTTTACCCCTAAGGTTTTTTTTTTTTTTTTTTTTGATGCGATTTTAAAGGGGATTGTTTGTTTACATTCCGTTTCTGATATTTCATTGTTAGTGTAAAGAAATGCAACCAATTTCTGTATGTTAATCTTGTATCCTGCTACCTTGCTGAATTTGTTGATCAGTTCTAGTAGTTTTTGTGTGGAATCTTTAGGGTTTTCTATATGTAGTATCATGTCATCTGCATATAATGACAATTTTACCTCTTCCCTTTCAATTTCAATACATTTTCTCTTTGCTCCTTTGTAAAACAAACAAATAATCAGCACCAGCAGCACAACATCCAGCCCAAACTCTTAGATTAGTACTGATTTTTGATGCGCATTGCTGTGGTGTGCTGTGTGTTGCCTCTGGACTAGCCACCCTGGGAGCCCCATGCTCTTGCATGATGCTATGATTTGAGCTCTAGGCTCCATTTTTCTTGGTCAAAAACTTTATATTAACCCAAAGTATACTTTTCATTTTATTGAAACAAAGTTTCTCCTCCTCCCTTGGTCTTGTATGACATTTTTATACTTGTCACCAGGCAACAGAAGGTGCTGTAATCTACCCTCTCAGCTGAGATTCCCTAGTCTTCCCCTGTGTCCACTTGGAAGCATCATGTCCTAACTTCAAGAACCTATTCATGTATTTGTGAGATGTAGAAAGCCTGATACACACCGCTGCTGAGAAAAATTTCTTAGCTCTGACCACTGTGAATTGCTTTACACATTAATTATAAAACTCTGTGTGTGTGTGTGTGTGTGTGTGTGTGTGTGTGTGTGTGTGTCGGAGGATGGGTGGGCAGATGGGTGGCCATGACTGGAGGGAGGGTGGCCAAGAGTAACTCTAAAGGACCAAATACATCAGCTTCTTCCCCAGACTCTCCTCCTTGTTTAGTAAATGAAGGCACGTGAAAGCAGAACATTTGGTGCTTTGCACCAATATTATGGTGTAAAATTATAGTTAGGAATATTGTGTAAAAACCGGAATAGTTTGCAGTTATAGCTATGGTGAGAACAGCAGGAAAGACTATCAGCTTTAATTTATGCTGTGCTTTGGACATTTTTCAGAAACTATTTACCCATTACCTCTTAGGTCAGTGGCCTAATAATGCAACAAAGCACTTTTTGAAATTGCAGATAATTTTCAGTGCTCAGATCTCTGTGTAGTATTGATGGGGAGGGTGGTTGATTAGGACCTTGGGAATTGTGCTTGATGGGAACAATCTGGAAGGAGTGAAAAATTATTAAACACACACAGCGGGAGATGGAGGATTTACCATTGTCACGCGGTGCTATTAATTCTCATTGCTCGGTACAGCGGCTTGATTGCATACTGTGAATACTGTTTATTGGAGAATGGGTACAATTTTGCTGCAGTTGTTGTAATGTAATACTAAATGCTAATTAGGCTTCTAACAATAATTAGAACCTCTTGCCAGACTTAGAAACACTCAATTGAATTTACAGAAACAAAGACCTTTAAGCTATGCTAGTAGCAGCGTCGACTTCAAGAAGTTTTTTACGTTTTTAGTTACAGAATTGCCAACACATATATTTTTTTTATGGTGTGCATAATGAGTTCATTTATGTTCTCAATAGGATTATTTTCAAAAAGAGATAAAGCAAACCTCCTCCTCCCCATCTGATGAAGAAAACCGACAAGCACAGGTATAAACTGAACTGCCTTTGTTACCATGCAGATGGCAAGTGCCATGCCCTTAGGTACCAGGGGGAAGGCGGGATGGGGCTGGGAGCTTGGCTCATGGAGGTTTTGGAGCCACTGTGAATACTTAAGTTTTCCTTGAACCCATGTTGTCTCCCTTCCTGCGCGCGCACACGTGCACACGCACACACACACCTCTCAAATATCACCTGATTGCCAGAGTTGATTCATTGGATTAACTCCCTAACTTGCCTTCCCCAAGTGTCATCATTAGTCAGAAGCAAACCAAACCCATAGCATCCTGGGAGGATAAGCTCTTCTTTGCTGCTTTGCTTTGTCAAACCTTTTAGATCTATCGGGATGGCAGTACTCTCAAAGTAGAGAGTGTGTCAAATAGGTTGAGCTGTGAGAAATAATTAGCTGAGAATTTCCCTGGCATTCCCTGGGCCTTGTGGTTTTCACCCCATCACCACTGGGCCCAAGGCTTGGTGGCTCCCAGGGATGTGGTCATGGACATGTCAAGGAAGTCAGCAGGACCTGGACATGTTTCTTGGCCCTGGACGCTGTTGCAGCATGTGACCTGGGTTTGTTTGGCAGCACTTGACCAAGGCCTTTGTTGTTGGGGTCTC
The DNA here is from genome assembly GCF_009873245.2 of Balaenoptera musculus. Classification (NCBI taxonomy): domain Eukaryota; kingdom Metazoa; phylum Chordata; class Mammalia; order Artiodactyla; family Balaenopteridae; genus Balaenoptera; species Balaenoptera musculus. The sequence goes on along the minus strand of NC_045800.1, from coordinate 59,236,922 downwards.
AAGGCTATATTGAATTCCCTCATCTAGTTTTGTTTTGTCTTTAAACCCAGAGGTTTACAAAGACTTAAGCAAACCTCATTGACCCGCCCTTCGCAAATACACCACATGAGACAGTGGAGAATGCCTCCCCTCCTTTTAATTTTAACCGAGCTGAAGTTGACTAGCTGGTCTTCGGTGTGAATACGTAGCTGCTTGACATGATGTATCGTGTTACCCCTTTGTCTGGAGCCATCAAGGTAATAGAAGTAGAATCCTGAAGCCCTATACTGAAGCAGTATTACAACAACCTACGCTCTGCTGCTGCACCGGGTGCCAAATTTCTGGTTAAAGTGAGTTCTCACAGGTTTCGCAGGTGACAGGGAAACAGGTTTTATGATGGAAACACTGGAAGCCCAATTTTGCTCCAGCCTGCAGCGAGAGGCATGGCTACTTTAAGCAGAGAGACAATTACTTGATGATTCTCTGGTTTTGGTTAGAGTTGCCATTTACAGAAGCTGTTAAAAAAGTAAAAAAAGAACGTTCATAGAAACTTCCATTTTTGTGTCTTTATTAATATTTTATCAAACCCAACCCCTTCCCCAGTCAAGGGAATCAATCAATCCCCTCCCTCCCCCTCCAACCCCGGTAAATTTTTGTGGTTTTTTTGGTGACTTGGAGTTCTTTCATTTTTGTTTTTGACCTTCTCAGCTTGTCTCCTCCTTACCAAAATGCTCCCCCTACTGGTGGGGCCTTTGCCTTTTGGGGTGAGGGGGTGCCCCAAATCAGAGCTGCTTTCTCAGGTTACCCAAGCCAGGTTCTCCTCTCAGAAATACTTGGTCCATGTTCTCTCTCTGCTTCTCATTGGGTTGAGAGAGGCTTCTCTTTCCTTGTGTCACTTTTGGATTCCCCTTGTCCTTTATGAATTTGGTGACGTGACCAGATTCTCTCCTCTGATTCTTACACAGCGATGGTGGGGTCTCATTATTTAACTGGGAGAAGATGCGATGGTTTATAGTGATCTCCTAATTTCACACTGCATCTTCATATTCAGGGCAGAAGAAGACATCGGTCAATAATCAGTGACCCCAAATCCTTGACTCCGGTGGCCGATTTCTTCCGTGCCCAGGAGTGCTAGGTGAGGCGCGTTTCACATTCGGTCCTAACGGGGTTAAATCCAGCTCCGTGACCGGAGGTGGGCCGTGCACATTTGTCTATCTGGCAGTTTCTATGAAGTATGCCAATGAAATTTCTAAGGAGGTACTGTGGGAGCATTTTAGTTGGCGTTTTAGCAAATACCCTCAACTGCCAGAGGTGCTCACGGTGTGGTTTTTCCCTTTCTGAGGAGACAGTTTTGCTCGTGCTGGGCTGCGGAGAGTCTGTGAAAGATGAGGCCTGAGTGAGTCCCGTGCTCGCTTTCTATTTTCTGGCTACATTTTTCTTGTTCACAAGTCAGTGACACCTGCAAATGGAAGGCTTGCTGAGGTAGCACCTGGCTGATTAGCAACTTGTGCTTGGTCCCCCTCGCACACTGACCGTTAAATTACCTCCTATCCTGCCTGGGCCCTGTGGCCGCTGCCGAGGGGCCAGCAGAGGTCACTTCAATATGGCGGCCACGGCCTGTGTTTTCCCACAGCCTGTCACGTGTAACCAGCGCGGCGACTTTGACAAAGTACCTCAGGGTGACCTGGTAGTCTCGGGTCAGAGTGAGAGAGATTGGTGTTGTACTAAGATGTATGTTAATACATATATTATTTATATGGGCATTAGCGAATGCTATTGTTGCCTCAGCACAAACCCAGGCCCAGGGATTGGCCTTGGGGTTTTTGCGAGCTCACTTTCTCATGTTTCTCCCCACCCCCTCCTCGCTCATGAATAATTAAAAACTTAAATTACTTGCCATGTACAAAATTCATATGCTGGGGAAAATAGCTACATGAAAATTAATTTTCTGTTCTGTGAGACTGACGGGAAATCAATTAATCTTGATGTATTATTTTATGCAGAACAGGGTGCAAGAACCTGCAGAGAGAATGGCTACAGCTGTTCTTGTTGGTCGGGCCATATATTATCGTTGGCGGGTTTGACAGCTTCTGAAGGAAATGGCTGAGGGGTATCAGGCAGGTGAATCAACTGTAAAAATTTATTGGAGGATACAAACTGTTTCCAGGGGGCTGATATAAAACTCACACTTGAGAACTGAAGTATTGAATGTTTTTGTGGCTGAAGCAGCTTGTTGTCAATATTTATAGCTTTTCTCTTTGTTACATGTCCTATTTGTTTGATTAACTAGTCAGATGTTAGTGTCTGTCTGTAATTTATCTGTTGTGCCTTCTGTAGCATTTTTGATACATAAAGATTTACCACTAGATAAATAAGGCAGCTCACACAATGCAATATGCTAAATAAAATGACAGAGCTGTTTACAGCATGTTACAAGTTTTATAACTCACGAGGTAGATCAGTAACTTTTGTTTACCGGTGTCACTGTTAGTTGAAACATGTCTCAATGTATTAACTACTATGGGGGTAAACAAGGCTCTCTTAAATAAGCAGAGATTATAATCAACACATACCTTATGGTAAATCATTTAAGAGACTCTATAAAAACGTTTATGTACAGCCATACATAATGCATACGTTTCTGAAATAAAATAAATGCGTGCTTTTAGAATAGGCTGTAGTTACATTCCTTTGCCACGCCATCGACATCAATTTCCCCCGTGGATGATGGAGGTGCGATGTTCAACAGATGCTGACGCGGACAAACGGGAGCCAGCAGCCGAGGGGCGGTGGCCTGGCAGGTGACTTCAGGAAAGGCTGCTGGGAAAGCACGTGTGTGCCGGTGGTATCATCTGTCAGCATGGAGGCTGGTGGGGCTGAGTGGTTGCTCATCATCCTGCCCCGGTCCTAGGGTGGGTGGTTGAGGCTGACTTCACGTGGCCCTTCAGGGAGCCCCGCATGACGTGTGGATCTAGGGAGACCCCAGGAGCGTGGATGTACAGAAAGCTTCGCAAAGAGCCTCTCTGTGACTACCTGCTTCTTGCCTGTCACCAGGCAAGGCGGGGACTAAGAAGCAGGAGGACTGTTGGCGTCCTCGGAAATTGGCATGAGCACTCAGGTGCCCTTATCTGTACATAGAGAGAAGTGGAATAGTTTACCTTGTGCTGGGTTGTGTACTCTCCAGATATCAGGCTCAGGGAGTTTCAGCTAAGAATTCCAACTCCTGTTGGTCAGTGACAGACTGTGCTCAGTAAATAGCCTTGGAGACAGATGATGTGATTTGTTATTCAATTTCTAATAATTCATAACTGACTTTTGTTAATAGAACTTACTGTGGAGGCCATTATGACATTTTGCCACCTTTCTCAAGAGAAGAATGGAATGCAGTTATGGATTGTGACAGGCATAATGAGAGTTCCTTGCCTTGGTCTAGTGTTCTTATTCTTTCAGAAGCCTCTCACTTGTGTATGTGGAGTGTATATATTTGTCAGGAGAAACGTATATTAAGGTATGTTTGATAATTTATAAGAGGGACTTTTCTCGTCTGACTAGTTAGAGGGCGGAGGTTGGGGATTGCTCTGTAACAAAGTACCACAAACTTAATGGCTTGAAATTTATTTGTTTGATAAATTTATTATCTGTAAGTTGGGCAGGCTTGCCTAGGTTCTCTGCTTAGGGTCTTTAAGGCTGAAATTGAGATGCCCGTCAAGATGCATCTCCATTTGGAGGGTCTGGGAAGAATCAGCTTCTGTGCTCATTCAGGGTGTTGGCAGAATTCAGCTCCTCACCTTTGTAGGACCGAGGTCCTCGTTTTCTTGATGGCTGTTTGGTAGGTTCACTCTGAGCTTCTAGAGGACACTCTCAGACTCTTTCCTCAGGGCCCCCTCCTTCTTCAAGCAAGCGATGGGGTCTCTGTCTCCTATTGATGCCTCCTTACGCTTCAAGTCACTGATTTCCCCAGAGAAAATCTCTGCTTTAAAAAAAAAAAAAAAGAAAAGAAAAAAAAGATTGGATTAGGCTCAGTTAATTCTCTGTATCTTTTTTTTTTTTTTTTTTAAACAGCTAAGGGTCTGACTTTTTTTTTTTTAATTATTAGCACCTTTAATTATTATTTATTTATTTATTTATTTGTCTGTGTTGGGTCTTCGTTTCTGTGCGAGGGCTTCCTCCAGTTGCGGCAAGCGGGGGCCACTCCTCATCGCGGTGCGCGGGCCTCTCACTATCGCGGCCTCTCCCGCTGCGGAGCACAGGCTCCAGACGCGCAGGCTCAGCAATTGTGGCTCACGGGCCCAGTCGCTCCGCGGCATGTGGGATCCTCCCAGACCAGGGCTCGAACCCGTGTCCCCTGCATTGGCAGGCAGACTCTCAACCACTGCGCCACCAGGGAAGCCCAATTCTCTGTATCTTAAAGCCAGTTGATGAGTAACTTAACTGTAGCTGCAAAATCCCCTTTGCCATGTGACATAACATAATTGTGGAAGTACCACCGCAGGGCAAAGGTTATGGTGGTCATCTTCAAATTCTGTCTGTCACAGGAGTATTTGGTGTGATGTTTATGGTGTGGATTTTTAGACCAGTGCTATTCTTATAGTCTTTACTTTTCTTTTGTGATCCTACAGCCTGGCCTGGAAAGAAAAGGGCCAGCTCTGTGTGGGTTCTATCAACAAATACGTGCGGAGTGCCTGCTGTGCATCCAGTCTTTTTTTTTAAATTATTTTTTGTTTATTTTATTTTTTGGCTGCGTTGGGTCTTCATTGCTGCACGCAGGCTTTCTCTAGTTGCAGCGAGCAGGGGCTACTCTTTGTTGTGGTGCCCAGGCTTCTCATTGTGGTGGCTTCTCTTGTCATGGAGCAAGGGCTCTAGGCATGCGGGCTTCAGTAGTTGTGGCATGCGGACTCAGTAGTTGTGGCGCACGGGCTTAGTTGCTCCGCGGCATATGGGATCTTCCTGGACCAGGGCTCGAACCCGTGTCCCCTGCACTGGCAGGCGGATTCTTAACCACTGCGCCACCAGGCAAGTCCCATCCAGTCTCATAATATGGGCAGGAGGTGAAAATCTCTGTAAGATACACATTCCTTACTCTCTCCTCAACAAAGCTTTTCATACACATACTCTCATACCTTGATCATTAACCAATCAAGGCACTTGAGGACAGGTGCGAAGTAAAGTGGCCTGGAGTGGGAGGGTAAACCCTGGCGAGGTGAAGTGGACAGGAGAAGGCTTGAAGAGAGGAAATGGTCAGCAGGCCTTGAACCAGGCACACAGTTGGACCAGATGGAGAGGAAGGGGCTAGGGCACGAAAATGGCAAAGAGCCTACTGTGTTGGGGAAACAGTGGGAAGTCAAGTGGAGGTGGAGTAGGGGGTCCTTCCCCACTTGTGGTTAGACCTGTTCCGCCTTGTGGAGGTGAGTGGAAGGTGCATTGCTGATGATGTTAAGCCACATGAGGGCAAAGGCTGAGAAATCGCATGAAGTTCCTTATTCTTAGAGAAGCATCTTGAAGGATCCGCATCCTCCGTCCTTGCTGACAACAAGCCTTTGGTGAGGGCACACTGTTCTTGGGGTACAGGGAACTCAGTGCGATAACTCAGTGCGTACCAAAGGTTTGCACCCTCGGGTGCACTATACAATCACCTGGGGAGCTTTAAAAAAGATATCAGTGCTCAGGCAGTACCCCAGCCCAACTCAATCAGAATTGCTAAGGATGGGGCAGAAGATTGGTATTTTATTGAAAAGTTCTCTGGGAGATTTTAATACCACTCAGGCAGGGTGAGAACCACTTTACTGTCTTACAGGTATGCACAAAGTCCTGTGGGATCCCTGCTGTTGATTCTGTGTAGGAGGTGACATTTGAAGTGGGGTCTTGAAAATTGAGAAGGACTTCACCAAGTAGACAATGGGGATGGAGCATTTCAGGCAAAGGGGGAGGGAACGTAAGGATGGGGAAGTTTACAGTCTGCATGGAGACTAGCGAGCAGCCCACTGGTTCATGCACAAGGGAACTGGGAGGAGGCTGCTGAGAGATGAAGCCCGAAGGATGGATTCGGGTGAACCTTGAAATGAGTACACTTGCATTTTGCAAAAAAAAAAACCCCTTTACTCTCAAGGCTTTGTTCTGATCCAACTTGACCTTGCCTCCAGTTAATCCAAATTACTGAGGTTTGACTCCATGTTCAGTTTCTCTAGGATTGGCTTTGATTTCTCTCAGAAGTGGAGCCGGTGTTTATTCTCCTAGAGGCTCTGTGTATACGCTCTGCCCTTGGAGCTGCCTTGGGCTGAGCCGTGGCCCCTCTGAGAACTGCTTCCTGTTTGGTCTGGTACCTCCTAAGCCTGCCTTTCTCTCCCTCAGTCTGCAGTTGTAGAAATATGCAGTATTTGAAGTTCGGAGGAGACCAATTTTTCATCCTTTCCTTAGTGGGGTAAAGAATATTTCAAACACCACTGGAGACCAAAGAGCTCGGAGAAGTTTTGAAATAGCTTGGGAAATAGGCCACATGCTTCACACTTCATTTTCTCCCACTCTCTCTTTACATTGTTTTACTTACTTAAAGTATTGAAATGCAAGAAGGAGAGATGAAGCAAATATTTAGAGAAAGGAAAGGAAGTGGGTTCATTTTTAAAGTGACTCGAAGCAGGCATGGCGCTCATCGTTTGAAATAATTCTGAGCATTTAGTAAGGTAAACCCCGAAATGCTCTTCCTGCCTGTGAGGTGATAAAGAAAAACTGTGAGCTGGAGCCGGATTGTTCATGAAAACCCTCGCCAGCGTGGCCCCCCCCATCTCACCCTCCCAAACCAATGGAAAAATTGGAACATTTTTGGGGCCAAGTTTCACAGATGTTAAGCATTTTGTGATATTACTTAGGGGGTTTCCTGAGCTACATTAAAGTTGAACCACTAGGGTGTTGAAACAGTTGGGCTCATAATAAATAAAATATACATGAAAAGGAATTGTGAGACATTGGCTGTTATGTGCTGGTGACAATTAGGTTACTGCTTTAAAAAATACATCTCCTGGACACATCTACAGGAGCTTTTTAGGGAATTTTGAGTAGAAGCAGAGTAAAGGCGGTTGGTAATTTCTCTGGTTGCCTCTGGCAGGTGGACATAATTTAACAATACCCGTCAGATATGACAAATTGTTTGTGAGTTACATTAGGGCCTTAATAAGATCACATCTGTTCATATATCCTCCTTAACCACAGAGCCTGATTTAGAGAGTTTTCATACTGGTACAGTATTGTTGTTTAAATATTTAGAGGGGTCTAGACATGTATCATAAAAGAATAGACTCTTGTGTATAAAAACACAGTCCTTTTATTCTCAGTGTTTTTGCTTTCACGGACCTGCATCATTCTCTCAACTCGAGTGAACCACATGTTGCTTCCGAGAGCCAGGAAATATATTTCATCACGCACTGGAGTTCGCATTTTAGAGCTGGAAGAGGCCTTAGAGACAGTCCTCCACCTCCCCTCCTTTTCGGGGGGGGGGGACTCTGAGATGGAGGCAGAGTAAGGGACTTGTTTAGGGATTCTTAGCCCATTAGTGGCAGAGCCAGCGTGAGGACTTAAATTTGTACTTCAGCGATCTTTTCATTGTGATAGAACTTCGCTCTGGGCTAGAAAATGAGGCGTCGATGCAGTCGGACTAGGTCATGTGTGTCACTAGTGGCTGCAGGTTTTTTTTTTCTTTTTTTTCCCCCAGAGGGCATTCCTGGTCACTGGGAGGCCAGGCTCTGTGTCATGGATTAAAATTCAGGGCCTGCTCAAAGTCCTTCTGTGACCAATGTACTTTCTGTCACTTGCCTGCCTGCAGGCACAGATAGATTTCTCCCATCCCTGACCCCATCATGCACGTTCCCACCTTCACTCACACCGTCCCCATCTTCTGTAGTGTGTCCTTCTTGCTGTTTCCAGTTCCTTTCGTATCCAGCCGGGATAAGTTCCATTTCGTCATGAGGCCTTCCCAACCCACAGCTATTTATTAGGTTGAGTCATATGAAAGTGCTGGTTTGTAGGTTGAAAAAGGTCAAATAATGGCAATTTCATAAGATTGAATGTGAACATAGTGTTTTAAAACCCCTGTACCACTTATTGACATCTTATATTCAACTTCTCTCCCTCTCTCTTTATTTGTGTGTGTGTGTATGCATATATGTTAATTGGGGTGAAACTCACATAACATAATTGACTTCTTTTTATAATAAACTTTGTTTGGAATAATTATAGTTTTACAGAAAAGTTTCAAAGTTGGTACACAGAGTTCCTGTAAACCTCTAACCCAGTTTCCCCTAATGTTATCATTTCACATCACCAAAGTACATTTGTCAAATTTAAGAAAACAACTTGGAAGATAATTAACTAAAACTCCAGGCTTTATTTGGATTCCGTCAGTTTTTCCATGAATGCCCTTTTCTGTTCCTGCAGCTGATTCCGGCTCCCAGGTACCACCTTGTATTTAGTTGTGTTCCTTAGTCTCCTCTGGTCTTTGGCAATTCAGCTTTTCCTTGTTTTCCATGATCTTGACAGTTTTGAGAAGTACATTTTGTAGAATGTCTCTCAAGTTGGGTTTGTCTGGTCTGTTTTCTCATGATTAGACTGGGTTATGGGTATTGGGGGAAAATACCACCTTAGGTGGTGTTATCCCATTATCTCAAGGGGTCATGATCTCAACTTGGCTTTTATTGGTGGTGTTAACGTCATCACTTGGTTAAGACATTTCTTCAGTTGTTGGCCAAGTTCTTCCTTTGTAGACATACTATATTTGGGCTCTTTTCATTTTAACATCTCCAGCTAGACTAACGAATCTTCCTTTGGGAGCAGAAGCGTGTTTAATTCTTTTTGTATCTTTCATTATACCTAATGCCGTGCCATGTTTCATACAGTGTATGTGCTCCACAAAACTTAGCTGAGAGGTCATTAAATACGTGTTTTAATTTCAGTCTGGTGGAGGTGTTTGGTTTAAACAAACCGAAACGGCAAAATCCCAACGCACTGCAATCTCCCTGCAACTAATTTGGTGGTCTTTGTTCCCCACACTTAAGGGGTAAATCGTAACATGACTTAAAATATTGTTCATCCAAACTACTATAAAGAAGGGATTACTGGCTGTCTTTGCTAAGATCAGAGCTTTGAGTTCAGGACTCAGGAAAATCCAAGTGTAAATTAGGGAGGCACACACACACATTTTGTAGCTTCTGCTGACTTGTGGCAAGGGTTGTCCCAATTTGCAGAAACTCTTAAAATATTTGTCAGAAGTTTTGATGTTTCTAGAATGTATTGCTCACTGGATTCCTAATGGCCCAAAGAATTGCCACTGTGAATGCATTTTATCAATCATTTTCAAAATATTTGTCTGTAAAGGTGTTTTGCGGGGTATGCGTGCCATACTTTCGGGGGACTTATATTTGATAATGGCCCTTGTGGAGGATAGAAGCATTTAGGACAAACTAAAGGAAAACAAGGATATTAAATTAGAGTTGAAAACTAAATGCTATGAAAGTGAAATAAAATGGGAGAGGGAGTAGTTCTTTTACAAATCCCTTGGACAGAGATCTTACCCGCAAGTCTTGTAGGGTTGGTTGTTCTTTCTACTGTGATTGAAAAATTGGCATTCCATTCTGATGATTTAACCTTGGTTTGAAAGTTACATACAGGAATTAGTATAGCCTGATTTATTACTCCAATTTTAAAGAGGTTTCTTCTTTTTATTTAATGTTTTTTTGTTTTTTTGTTTTTAATACGGGTGAAAAAAATCCTAGCTTTTCAACAGTGTAAATTAGTTCATGCTAGTTTTTCAATCATTATAGCTACACTTGCTTCATGCTTTATTATGTAATTTAATTTTTCATATCTTTCTTTTATTAGCTGTGAAGTAGGTTTAGAAAAGAAAATTAGATTACGAGGTTAAACCACAGTTAAGATAAAAATGACAGTTCAATGAAAAAAATGTTCAATGTAATTCCTATCTTCTAAAATAAAATACAGCCACTAAGAGATTTAATTATGGTTTTATTCAAGTAAATTTTGCTTCTACATTGAAAACACTCAAGAAAGAAACTCCAAGAAAGGCACTTGGTTAACATGAAAAGAGTAATATGATATATAAAATTATAATTTATGAAATAGGATGGGCCAGCCTTGAGAAGGAATAACGCAGCTGAGTGGCTTGGCTTCCACTGAAGGGGATACACTGGGATTGTTTGGCTTGCTCTCGTGGTGAGAGTCCTAGGCTTGATCTGACTTTTCATGTGCTAAATTGAGAGTTCTCACCATTTGGGTAATCTTGGAAAGCAGTGTCCTTTCATTAAAACGAGCTGAAAATCACCACCAGCTATTTCATGGTCATAGAGTCCTAAAATATTAGACACAGAGGACACTTCAGATTCTAATCCTTGTTTTACCTTAGAGGAAAGTGAAGCCCCAAGAAGTCAAGTAGCTTTCCTGGACTCACTGTGTAGATGACAGATCTTCAGAGCCTCAGTCTAGTGTTTTCTGCACTACATTGAATTGCTATTAAGATTGAAAATTTTAATTAAATAATTTTTCCCAAAGTAAAACATGAATGTGATTTAAAGAGTCAAATAATACTGTTATGCTTTAAGACTTATGATCAACCTGAGTTCCACTCCACATCTTATGATCAACCTGAGTTCCACTCCACATCCTACTCTTCTTTAGCTCTGAATCCTTTCCCCAAAAGAAACCACCTTGAATTTTTCCAACTGCCTTCTGCTATTTATCTTCATACTTAAATATTTAAATAGAGGCTCTTACTGTTATTCAGCAATTTAAGAAAAAAAATTAGACATCCATTAAAGTAGTTTTTCCTTGTATTTCCTTTTCACAACTAAACTCATACATTCTTTTGCAAGATAATTACTCTGCAGTCCAATTATAGAAATTCTATGTATTTAGCAGACATTTAGGGCCAAGCCCTGTGCTTCTCATTGCTCTGCACCTTGAGGAGGTGGCATGAAATGCCAGCCATCATCTAGCTCCAGGTGACTGTGTCATTTTCCTGATTATGATCAGAGCTCCTTTAATTCAGTATTTTTCAAGCTGAGAGTTGCAACCCTTTAGTGACTTGTAAAATCAATTTAGTGGGTTGTAACCAACATTATAAAAAATAGAGCAGAACAGAGAATATCAGAGTTCAATTTTTAAAATGTTCAGTATAACTTTCATCTTTAAAAATAAAATACAGCCACTAAGAGATTTAATTATGGCACATAATTAGGATAAATATTGGTTTATGCAACTTTTGTACTAGATATATACATTTATATGTGTATACACACACACATATATACTCACACACAGTTATATACATATCAGGATGTTTATGTTCTGTATGTATGTATATACATATGTACCTATGTATATATTTTGTATGTTGGATCCCGGTGTAAAATGTATTAGGTTGAACATATGAAATTGCTCTTTCTGTAGGTAAAAGACAGCCAAATACTGGAAATTTCATGTGGCTTAACCTACTGTGTCTTATTGTGGGTCATGGACAAAAACGTTTGGGAAAAATTTAATCTCAGTTGTCTTGTGGCAAATAATGAACATTCTGTTTTCTTGGCTAAGTTTGAGTTTCTTCATCTGTAAAATAAGAATTGTAATTGTACCTACCTCAAAAAACAAAAATGGGACACAAGGAAACTTTGGGAGGTGATGGATATGTTTATTACCTTGATTGTGGTGATGGTATCATGGGATATGGATATGTCCGAACTCATCAAATTGTATACATTAAATGTGCAGTTTTTTATATGTGTATTAATTGTACGTTAATAAAGCTGTCAAAAAAATAATTTACCTACTTAAAAGAAAAGATATGAAGATGAAATTACTTATGACCCCTTGCCTGTAGTAAGCACCGTATAAATGTTATTACCATGGTCATTATCACCATCATCCACTCACCCACTCCCCTACAATGACCTTTGTTTCTCATTTACTCTTAAGAAATCCTCTTTAAGCCTTATCAGCATTATTACATCCATTGCTTCTCTTATCAGATGGGTCACTCCACTGATCTTTAGTCATAGAGTGGTAGAACATTAGTGGAGGCCTTCAAGATTGTCTGCTGAAACCAGTACTTTCCAAAGTGGGATATGCATCTACAGGTGTGCAAGATGGTTTGAGATGGCACACACAATGAAGAGTGTTAATCCCTTCTCAATTCTCTTGCAATCCTTTGGATTTCATGTAGGAAAAAGTACCAGTTTGGTGCTGGTCTCTCTTTAATACCTTCCTAACGCTTGATAAGTTATTTTTTTTAAAAACAGAGATCAGGTCTTAGGCTCAGAGCCTTCAGTACTCAACAAAGAGCATTAGCTAGAGTTTAATAATAGGATTTTTTTTTTCATGTTACATATGTAGGTGTATATATACCTTTCGGGTCATTGGCAAATGATATTGGCTTTCATTTTGGAGACGATACAAAATTTCTTCTAAAAATAAATTCGATGTCAAAATATTCCATAAATAGTATATGTGGTATACCTGAGTATAGCCAAATACAGTGTACACTAATGACGCAAGTCTAGCCCAGGCTGATGTTATCCTAAATGAGGCCCAAGGAGGTTAAGCAACTAACCAGGGCGAGTGAGAAGCAGAGCTAGGACGAGAACCCTTATCTTGGGTGAGTTCTCTCTCTGTAATCATTGTGTTAGGGCTGGCACTCCAGAATGGAGTTAGAGAAAGCCTGTGTTAAAATGTGCTGTTGTGTTTAAGAGGTTGTTGCTCATGGGGTTTGCCTTGGATCCACTCACGCCTGCAATTCCGAGACCCATTCCAGTCTGAGTTGTACCGTGGGTCGTCACTTTCAGCTACCATTTATCTGCACGCACTTTACCTCTGTGGTTCTCCTAACTGTACAGTATTCTCCATCCGCCAGTTTTGTGTCGTTCTTTGCTTGTTAGGTGTGGTTTGAGATTGTATAATCAGATTCACACCCCGTGCCTTTGGCGGTAGGAAAATGGCATAGATGGCGTAGGGTAAGAGCGCCATGCTGTGTGTGAACAGTGACTGAAGAGGGGTTGATTTTTCCCCGTGGCTCTGTTCTTTCGTATGTAAAATGGGTGGGGTCGTGAGTTGGAGACCTGTTCATCTTTATCACCCTTTCATCTCATGTATCCATTCATTCTGCACACAATTATTGAACACCTTCTACGTGCCAGGCACTTGTTGGAGTAGTTGAGAGTGCGGGGCAGGCACCAGTGGACGCGGCTGCTGGAGACGTTACACTTGGAGAACTTACGTTCTAGTTGGGGAAGACGATGATAAATAAAAATTTTTTTTTAAATGAGACAGTTTCCTGTGGTCCTAATAAAACAGGGAGGTAGACTAGAGAGGGCCTTGGAGGAAGAGGTCTGATTTTGACAAACGGGCCAGGAAGGTGCTCTTCAGAAAGGCGACTCTTGAGTAGAGACACAGGAGAGTTGGATCAGGCAGAAGCAACAGCAGAAGCAAAGATCCCAGGCAAGTTCAAGGGAGAGAAAGGAGACCAGTAGGGCCGACTGGGAATGTGGGAGAAGAAGGCTGAAGGAGGGGGGCGCTGTAGCCAGTTGCGGAGATGGTTGAACCTAGTAAGGAGTTTGGATTTGATTCTACATGTTAAGGGAAACCTATGAAGCCAGTGACAGGTTTTAAGTAGTGGGATGATGGAATCTGGATTGGTGTTTTTCAAAACCACGCTGGCTGCTGGTTGGAAATCCGGCAGGCAAGAAGAGCAGCCGGGGTCCACTTAGAAGGTCTTGGTGGTAGCCTCTGAGATAGATGTGGTGGTGTGAACTAGGGAGTGGGCAGTAAAGAGGCGAGGAAGTGGAGACACTCGGGCTGTGTTTTTAACATCACCTCAGTGCTTGCGAGTGGATTGACGGCAGGGATGAAGGAAAGAGAGGAATCAAAGATCTGTCCTTGGATGGTGATGACATTTACGGCTATGGGAAGGCATAGCTCCTTTTGCCCTTGATGACCTCCTTGTGCTGTCATTTGCCTGGTGGGCTTATTCACACTGCTGCGTCCAGCCTCTCCCAGGGAACAAGAGTCCTCCTGTGCCTCTGGTTGGCCCAAAGGCTCTCAAGGTCTTCTTTATCTGACCTGCATTCCTCATGCTGGACGTTAAGCCCAGGTTATACCCTCTGAGGAGGTGGTTATATAGGGGTCCTAGTGGACAGGGCAGATGGCGCTATTAATTCGTGCCTCTGTTATGAGAATTGATAGCCAGTAGCCAGGATGCCATGTTGATATTTATGACTGGTTTCTATGAAGAGTTTTGCTCTCAAAAAACGCATTGTACTCTGTTTTCCAAGGAAAAGTGGAAGACGGGCTATTTTTTTTCCCCTTTTCATTTTCCCCACGTATAATACAAGTTGCATTACAATAGATTCAGTCAGTTCCGATGTTTTTCATCTGAAAAATTGAATACATTCTTTTTTTCCCACCTAACTGCAAGGGGTGAACTTTTATATTTGTATGGGCTTTGTTGTTTTTACTTGTCACAGTTGCTGGTATTAGTTCACTAGTAAGTAATGACTTTTCTGTATTGAGATAGACAGGTGACTTATGAGATGTCAGAGGCCATCTGAGACGTTTCCAACGCAGCATTTTTAATAGCTTTTCTTTCTTTGATTTGTTTTCCTTTCTTCTCTTTCTTCTCCTGTTTCCCCTCCTGCAGTTAGCATGCACTTTTTTGTCCTCCACCCCCCTTCTCCTTCTCTCTCTCAGTCATCAGCACTTCTGTGTATCTTCCTTGTGTTTTGGCTACATCCTATCCACCCAGAGTCCATGGGAGCCATAGATTCCCAGTTGTACTTCCTGGATTTCCTGCGGAGGACATCTGTGGGTATGAATCTATCCTTTAAAAAAAAAAACAAAACTATATATATATATATATATATATATATATATATATATATATATATATATATATATATATATACTGGATTGTGTCCGGGGTCAGCATGGGCATTTTTTTTAAATCCTCCTCTGGCTGCTGTTCACTTTGGGGGTCTTAGGATGACATGAAAACAGTCTCTCCTCCCTCCCTTCAACAACTGTTAATACGGATTTGGAATGTCACTCTGCTGGACTCCTTGAACATCATTTTGTTGTGCTCAGAGTCTCAGAAAAGTCTATTCATTAAATGAACATCGTTCAAATAGAAATGTCAATGTTAGTACAGTCGGCTTATGTAGTAAAAAAAAAAAAGGGCGTTGGTTGGGGCAGTATCGTGTCACCATGTCGTTGTGCCTGGCACATAGCAGGTGTTCGGTAAATATTTGTTCTATGAATGAATGTCCACTTAGATGATAATTAGGAGTTGCAGTGGGTGGGGTTGGGGGAGTTTTGGAAACAGTGAATAAGTTGGACATTCCTCTAATGGGAACTTGCATTCTAATAAGGAAAGAGGCATGCAGACAAGATGGATGTCAGAGAGTGATGAGTGCTAGGCTGAGGTTAAGGTAGGGTGATGTGCTGTTTGTTAGGTAGGGTGTGACTGGGGGGTCAGGGAAAGCGCTGATAAGATGGTATCAGAAGCTGAGATCTGAGTGACAGGGAGGAGCTGGTCAAGGGAAGATCCTGGAGAGGCGAGATTCAGGTCGAGAGGACAGACAGTGCTGAGGCTCTAGGCAGGTGCAAGCTGGAGTGTTCACAGTGTGACCACAGCAGAGCAAAATCCAGTCTGGCTTTGTTGTGGGGAGCAGCCCGGCCATGGCATGCCGTGGGGTTGGAGAGGTGCACAGAGCTGGACCAGGTGGGACCTTCTGCCACAAATAAATCCATACTCCTTAATTTGATTTGCAATGGGAAGCCTTTGGAGGGTTTTAAGTGGGGGCATGGCTTACATTTTTAACATATCACTCTAACTGTTGTGTGGAGAATGGATTGTAGAGAGGCAAGAGTAGAAATTACAGTGGTATGTACTGGGTATTTGCTTTTTAAAGGAGTTGTTTTTCTTTTTAAAGTTGACCAGAACTTTGGATGGGGATTGTAGCTTGCTTGCTTTCACTGATTGTTGTGCTGGGGAAGTGACTTCTGGTTGCTTCCCATATTGATTCTCTCCACCCTTTTACTGACAGTATCCTTGGTTTTTAACTGTGTGTATTGCCACTCCATTCTCCCTTGCAGCTACGATCTGTGTGTGGCCATGTGGCTAAATGAAAATATATTATAGGGGACTTCCAGAAAGTTGTTTTTTAATTAATTAACATCTTTATTGACAGAAAGTTGTTTTAAATGGGATAGGGTGTTTCTTTTTTGTTTTCTGCCATTCTGCTGCATGGAGCTGGTTGTGATGGCTGGAACGCCAGCATTTATGTTGGATCGTGAGGACTAGGGCCACATGCTAGGGGTGGCAGAGCATAGAATTGGAAGGAACGTGTGTCCCTGCTGACTTCTTGGAGCTCCCATGCCAGCCCTGGACTGCGTACCTTTGGACCTCTTTTGTGTACCAGAGAGACAAACTTGTATATTGTTTAGGCCATTGACAGTTTACTGTTTTGTTTTGTTTTTGTTCTTTGTAGCTGAACATAATCCTAACTGATACAGGTGTTCATTTTGTAAAAGACTTAATTAACAGAATAATGAGGATAGTAGTATTCAGTGCTTTCTATGTGCTCATCATTGTTCAAGTCCTTTACATAAACGTTTTCCCTTAATTCTCACTAGAATTATATCTACGACTTATATCTAGGAGTCCATGGCACAGAAGTGTTCAGTAACTTGCCCAAGGTCACAGAGTTAGTAAATTGCAGGACCTGGATTCCAGCTCTGGTTCAACTGATTCTAGACTCTTTTCTGCACTACTTTGCTAGACTGCCACATTCTTGGCAATGACTCTGAAACCTCTTTTTCAGTCATTTAGAGGATAAGGCCAGAGGGTTGATTCAGGAGGCAGACTGGTGTCATGTATCAGTCAGAGCAGGCTAACTGCTATAACCAAATTTCCAGGGCTTAACACAGTAGAAATTTAGTTCTCACTCACATAAAATCCACCTGGCATTTGGGATGGAAGGAAGCTGTGCTCCACACAGTGACTCAGGGACCCAGACTCTTTCTACTTCATTCCCCTATTCTTCCAACTCCCTCCTCCCCATTACTGGGGCCTCAGAATTCTCTGCTGGAGGCATTTCACCCAGCACTCAGGGTAAGAGGGAGAACATGGTGGGGACTCTTTGGGAGGTTTCGATGGGCCAGGCTTGGAGAGTGGCATATGTCACTTTCCACCTTCCATTGGCTAGAACTCAGTCATATGGTCCCACTGCAGGGAGGCTGGGAAATGTAGCTCAGCTTCATGCCCAGGAGGTAGAGGAAATGGATTTAGATGAGCACACAGTAATCTCTGCCACATGTGACTGTTAGGATTGGGGGTTCTGGCATCAGTCCACTTGCATTTATATCCCCGCCTTGCTGCTTATTAGCTATGTGACCTTGGACAAGCCACTTAACCTCTTTTACTTCTGTTTTTTATGTGTACAATGGAGGTGAGAGTAGAGCTGTTCTGGGGATTAAATGAGTTAATGTGGGGTGTACAGTCCTTAGAGCAGTGCCTGAGACATGGGAAGTGCTCTGTACTTGTGAGCTGTTTTTATTTAAAGCAGGGCACTTTACTCAGACCTAAGTTGGTGGATCTCTTTTTGAAGAGGATTTTGTTATTGAGCCCTGGTGTACCACAGAAGGTGCTCTGGGGACCACACATCCCATTTTAAGAGAAAATGGTGTTGAGCGTGTCAGGAGTCCTGGGGCTCGCTCTTCCCTCCCGCATGTGAACACTACCAGCCTCTCTGGAAGGGCCGGTTAGGGCTGCCTCTTGGTGCTTGATCTGTTGGTGGAGTTGGAAACTAAGTTCTCATGTCCAGTCTCCTGCCTGCTGTGAGGAAGCTGGCCCATCCAATTCCTCCCACTTGGAATCCCTTCTAAGACAACCAAAATCTCGTCTGTTCTGGAAGCCCCAGATCAGTGTCATCTCATCCCTCAAGCGCTGGTTGGAGCTTGGTCAGCCTCCCTCCCTCCCTTCACTCTGTTATCCTTCTAGTGCAGCAATGACCGCCCTTTGTCTCATGAGGATGCGTCAACTCTCAGACTGTGTCCACCAAACGGAAGCTTCTTGAGGGCATTGTGTCCAGTTTCATCTGCCCCACGTACCTCATTTCCCTTGCATATGGGGGAAAGTGCTCCATAAATGCTTGCTGAGTTCAAGTATTCCTTTTACTGTCTACATACCCGTGGAGTTTTGTGAATGTGGTCTTTACACTGAATCCGTGCCAGATAAATTGGTAGGTAGTTGGGAATAAAAACGAGTGGATTCTTTTTTATTTACACTGTTTAATATTCGTGTGGGGATTTTTGCCTTCTTTTAGCTCAGCAGTTGTAAAATTATGTTTTAATTTCTGCCATTATCATAAACAGCATCCTCTGGTTATTCTCTGGGTAGAGGATGCTGCATCCTAGGACTCTGTTGAATTAAGATGAAACAAATGACCAGGGGAAGTTGTAGAACCATTGTCCTTGTTGCTTTGCCATTACTTTCCTTAGCTAGGAAGGCCACTCGGTGATTGGAGTTGGTACATTTCACCGCTGGGTTTAGGGTACCATCTATACACATCTATCTGTTTTTGGTAACTCACAGGAAAGCTGTCACCTTTCTGTCTGAGTATTTGTATATACACACATCTATAAAAGTAAAATTACCTGCAAAATCACCGAAGATAAAGGTTAGCAAATCCTGTACGTGGAAACTGCAATATATAGTTTAAACAGGCAATGGGGCTTAGTTATTAAGCTCGCATAGATTCCTTGATATAGTGAATATTTCTTGCAGTTCTATTATTTGTATTCTCAAATATTTTAAGAAGATAAGCTTCTAAATTCACTTTGGGGCTCCGTGTCATCAAATCTCATCACCAGTCACTTAGATCCCTAATTAACTTATACTCTGTAGACCCATTTCTTTGCTTCTATTTCTCTCCACCCTCTCTAATGTTCTGTGAGTTACACTGGAAGGAACAATAAGATTTAAGAGAAGAATTAATTTAGAAATTTAGGAATAGAAGAGATAAGGGAAAATGAGAAAAAGCAGCTTAGTATTTTGTCTTGTAAATGGCTTTCCTCTCCTAGGCAAAGAAGCCCATTTATCCAAGGAGAGGAGGAATGTTAATGAAATAGATCATGAACATAGCTATTACAGTAATGAATTTTAACACTCACTTTGTTATGTGATATTTTATTTATGAGCTCCTTGATCATTCAGATAAAGACAAGAAGTTTATGGCACTAGATTATGTCTTGTTTTCATAAACATATTCAGTAGTTTAATAAACATAATTTATTTTTTTCTCCTTAAAAATCAGCAAAATTTATGAGAGATTATCTTAGGGTTAATGAAGTCTAACATTAAGGAAATATTACCCTATAATACTGGAGCCTTCAGAGCTGGAGTTGTAATTGCTTAATGCTTTTTTCTACAGGCTATTTTTATAAAGTACATGCTTTGTACCATTAATCCAGTTTTTACAAGTTGCACTTAGACCAATTCATTGGGAATTATGTATTCATGTTTATATTTTTCAGTCACTGCTTTCATTAAAAGATGTAGTAAAGAGTTGAAAATTTAATGTAGAAAAAGGGGGGAAAGACAATTATGTGTATTTGCTTGTGGGAAGGTGCAGTGCATATATTATCACTGCTTTCCGTCTTTGAAACCAATTCCCTCTTGTGGCTGTCTTCATCACAGGTGAGAATTTAGTGATTGGTGGGCCCCAGGAGGATAGAAATGTAAATTCCTATTGAAAGCCATCAATAGTTAAAATTTGGAGCCCCATTAATATAGTTCAAGTCAGAATGCACTTAAGTAATGAAAAGCCCAGACGGTGGCCTGGAGTTTCCCCTTCCTCAGTCAGGCCTGCCAATTAGCCGAGAGTAATGGACGCCTGGACCCCCAAGACGGGACTGAGAGTGGCTGGAAAGGGCAGCTGGGGAAGCGCACTATGGATTTTGGTCGTGTGTATTTGACTGTGTCAGCTCATTCTTTTTTGAAATTGAATTTAATGTGTTGAAAATACCCTCTTGATGAATTAATGAACTAAAAGAGGTATTGATATTCGAATAGTGGCGGAAGCAAAGCTTTCCATCACCACCACCACCCTCCCCTGGCCCCGTCCCCATATTTTATAATAGCTCAGCAAGGGCAAAGTTGAAAGGAGTCTTTTCTGGTTTCTCACTCCTCACTACTGATGGGGTGGATATAGAAGGATGAGGGTGGTGGATAAAGACCTCAGATCCATCAGTGAATCTTTACAGATAATGCTTTACTGAGTTTTTCCCACCCGGTTTGATGTTTGCCTTTGGAATATTTTGATGTTCTTTGGCATCAAGGTATACATGTGCCTGGGTGTGTATTTGTGATACAGAAAAATCAGGGAGTGGGAAAGTTGTGTAGACTTGAGTTGTACTATAGGCTCCGTGGGGAAGTATGGGCTATCCCGCCCCTCAACGGACAGTGGTGATAGTTGAGAACAATGCGAACACATTCAATGCCATTGAACTGTACTTTTAAAAATGGTTACAGTAGTAGATTTTATGGTATGTATATTTTATTACAATAAAAATGGAGGAATATCTGAGAAGAAAGTATGTTAGGAAAATGTAGTCTAAAAAAAAAAAATGAATTCCCTGAGGTTTTGGCATACCTTTTTGAAGGATATCAAGGTTTTGTCTCCCAAACAAAGAGCAGTAGGTGAGCAGGGCATAGTAATGGCACTAGGGCTTCGGTGTTCTTTTTTTGTCACTGGGTGAGTTTCAGAGTCATGTTGTATTTTTCCTGTAAATGAGGATGTGCAGTGCCTGGGTACTCGATCAGGGTGTTAACACAGAGGCCCGGGTCACGTCCACCTTGTAAAATGTTACTGGTTTTGGAGCTGGATCACCTGGGTTTGAATCTTGGCTCTCCCACTTACCAGCTGCAATGCTTGGACAAAGTACGAACTTCCCTGAGCCACAGTTTCCTTATCTGCAAAATGGGTTTAGTAAGAGTATCTGTCTTACAGGATTGTTGGGGATAGTACATGATGCAGCCGAGATAGAGTTATTAGTATACCCAGTACATAGTAAGCCCTCAGTAAACGTTATGTATTATTATTATCTTATGGATAACTGAATATAATCTCAACTATAATCAGATTTATCAGAAACTCCAATATAATCTGTTTGTCCACTTTCTACCACTGTCTTTGCCAGGGAGACACCATTTTATGGGCAATGTTAGTTTGACCAGAAGGAAGGGAAGCTTCATTGCTTCCTACCAGCAAAGAAACTGACTCCCTGAAGGAATTGCCATTATTTTACTTTAATCAACCAGTGGGTGTGCATACATTATCCCATTCTTGTTTCAATTTTCAAATTTTTCAGAATGCTCAGGAAACAGGGTGTCTTGGATAATTTAATTTTCTGACTGACCGATGCCTACAAGACACCACATTTTCGCTTCAAGTTTTATTTGTGAAAAGTCTCTCTAAAATCCAGTAATGTTCTTTGTTTCCTTAGGAAGTATAGTGGATAGTAAAATTTAATCTTTCCTTGACAATGAAAGATTTCAGAGCCATTTCAGAAAATCTGTTCATGTTGGCCAGAAATATAAATGTAGGTGTAGAAGATTGGGCTGCCTGTATACTGAGCCAGGACTATCCAAAGACAGATTTTTAATAATGCCCTTTAAAAAAACAAACCCAGTCCTTGTAACTTTCCCTTAAAATTAGAGTATGGGCAAGAAATGATGATTGATAGTTTGGGTTCTTTGGGTTTTAGTTTTCTTCTTAAGAATATATTTCGGGAAGATCTCTCTCATCACAGGCCTTCAAGCAGTCACACATGTGGGGTGTCGCCTTGAAAAGAATAACTGCTTTATTATCAGAATCAAGGATGAGAGTGAGGAAAACGTTTACTGCTTGGGTAAACAAGAGACACCCAGACTAGCATTGTTGCAGCTCAGAAATCTTTCTTATTTCCCCATGCAGCAAGTTCTATCCAATGTTAAGTCATTATAAATGTTTATTTTTTGGGGGGGAGGGGGTAGGCTGAGTTGGGGGAAATCTAAGCCTGGTTGGGAGGTAGTGTGTTGTATTGGATAGAGCCTTGGAATTGGGGAGCTTGGATTCCAACCTTAGTCCCACCTTGCTTAGCTGTATGACCTTGGACGGGCCAGGGGTGCTCTCTGAACCTCAGCTCTCTCTAGCCAAAGATGCAGGGGTGCCGACTTGATGCTTTCCAAAGTGCCTTCTGTTTGAACATGTAGACTGAGAGTTCCTTCGAGGTGTCAAAGGTGCTGTCTACCTTTACTCTTTCGTGGTAATTTGGAGCCTTCCGGAACCGATTGTCTGTGAGTCTGGTTGCATCAGCCTTGCTTTCCCTTCTCTTCTTCAGTTTCTCTCCTGCCTGGCTTAGCCTCTCACTTTCTCCCTCTCTCTTTCTCCTGTCTGCTTGCTCCTTCCTGCTCCAGGCTCCTCCTCCCCCCCGTCTTGATTATTGATTAGAAATCACCAAATAGTTTCTGTAACCGTGTCATCAGCGGCTGCCCAGGCGCTTGTCATTATTCCAGCCACACAGAGTAAATGACTGGGGGAAAAATGGCATTTTCCAGCTCAGGTGCAAAGCATTCTAAAGTGTGGCTTGCCTGGTGCTTTTCACTTAAACCCCTTCTGAAAGTCCTTATGCAAAAGCAGCCGATTCCAGCGAGTGAGTTATTTCCCAGAGCCCCCAGTTTAGATTCTCTTAATTTTCCATATTTCTTGAGCTTGCCCTTGCTGCCTTCCTGCCCGATGCACACTAGAGAGGAAGTACACAAAGGAATTGTGCAAAGTTTGGAAGCAACTGGCAGGTGGGTTTGCATTTTTCCAGGTTAATTCACTTGATGAAAAGCTGCTGTGGGTGATGTGTCATATATCAAAGGCAGGGCATCAGTAATCTTTGCTCAAGGGCACGGCTAACAGACAGATAGACGGGAGAATGAGATGGAAAAAAGCAACTCATCCTTTTCTGCTAACACCACGAAGGAGATAAAGGAAGATTTATGAGTCATCTCGGACCACATACCAGCAAGCAGCATACCGTATTTTTCACATGTTCCCAAAATTGGTGGTGGAAGGCAGTGTGCTTGGCAGTGTCCATCCGGTCTTTTTGAAAACAATGGGATCCTTGAAGGCTCTGGCTGTGGAGTCAGCTCTTTGCCCTCCCTGCAAAGAGGTGTTAGGGGCGTGTGTGTGTGTGTGTGTGTGTGTGTGTGTGTGTGTGTGTGTGTGTGTGTGTGTGTTTTCAAAGCATCTCTGCCCTCTTTAAGCACATGATCTGTAGTTTAATAATGTGACCTCTATAGAAAAAAAAAAAAAGATTCCCTGAAACAGTCGTGACTGTTGAGTCGCAGGCGCTTAGATGGTGACGTGGTAAAGACTTTTTCAGCTGCCTCTCACCTGCTGAATTTTACTTTGCTAGTAGGCAGCCTCATATAGTGACTGCTTTGGGGTAAAAGGAAGGGGAGGAGGAGTTGATTCTGTGAGTTGTTTTTCTTTTCCTTTCCTACCTCTCAGATGAGTCAACCGCTGCCAGATGCAAACGGAGATTTGCAGCCCAGGTTAATTTGAATGGGCTGTTGTGTGTAGAGTTAACCAGAACGCTTGTTCCTGGGACTGCTCAGAGCTTCTTTATTCAGGCAGCCCGGCAGCTGACTCGGGAAGTGTTGTGTGGAACAATTGATGGGAGTGGGAAGAGGTTTCTTAATATTCCTCTCCCTAGCCTTGAAAAAGGCACCTGGATTGCAGCTGGATCACGCCTGGGTTGGTGACTATTTACTTCACATGGCAATTTAAAAAGCATGGTAAATTCCAAAAGAAAATGGTTTAGAATTTCTTCTAAGGCCTCTGCAGTAAGCTCCAATTTTTTTGAGAGGCACGCAATTAACATTCTGTGCAGAAGGGCATGATTGATTCTGCACTGTGGTGGCTATATGAGCAAACCTCATTTAGACAGCTGAGTGAAATATACAGGGCAGAGGAATTTATGGGACCCGGAGAAGCTCATGTGCAGAATGAAAAGGAGCCGCCTTCCCTTCTCCTCTTCGGCCCCTGCATCCCCATTCTTCACGTGCTCAGAATTGCTCCCCCTCCAGCCACTGGGGTGCCCACCCTGTGTGGCGAAGCTGCTGAGCCTGACATGACCCGGCAGAGAAGATGGAATGCCACTTCATCATGCAGCCCTCCTGTGGGAAGCATGGAGTATGTAATCAGAGAGGCAGGAGGAGCTCTCAGAATCCGTTATGTGAGGTTGACAGGGTGAGGAGGAAGAGAGTGGCGGCTACAGGTGCTACACTGTATCCTAAAACACGTCCGCTCGAGGATGAGGCTTGTCCAAGTGCTGTGGCCTTCTGCACTGACCTTCACAGGATAGGTCATTGGGAGGGTTGAGTGTCTACCTCAGAGGATACAAGCCGCTTAGAAATATCACCAACTTTCTTTTGCAAAGGGAGTTCAGGACAGGAATAGGTTTTGTCATGTGCACCAAAGTATCTGCCACGTAGTAGGTCCTCTGTAAACAGTTGCTGCATTGAATTGACTTAATTCTCATGGGGATGCGGCTCTCACAAGAGGAAGAACTTTTATCCGTTCGATTGATTGCTCTGTTCCCAGTACTGTGGGCAGTGCCCTGTACATAGTATATGCTTGATAAACATTTGTTGACAGGAATGAACTTGCAGACTGATGTTTGGTAGAGAGGGTTTCTCATTTCCCTTGTGGCTTGTACACAGGATGGCTCTCAGCTAAGGTAGAAAACTAGAGGAAAGTTTGTCTGCTTCTTTGTTTGAGCCCCTCCCTGGGGTTCAGATGCTTTTCTACTGCCTTATACATGGCTTTCACGCACCTGCTAGGGTCCTCTGCCAGGCGCACCTTTCTGTTTTTATTTCTTAAACCAAATTCATGTCTATTTAATGACTCGATCTTACTGCTTCCAGGAAGACTGATATCATTCATTCAGACCCCAGTGTAAATTAGGCAAAAACCTTACTGTGATTTCTACTTAAGGAGTAATTTGAATTTTTCTACTTAAGTTGTTTGATTAGCTTCTTTTCCTGATCTGTTTGTACTTTGTGTTTTGGGTACCTGTGGTAGGCTTTAAAATGCCCTCCCCCACGATGTGAGGTCCTAGTCCTGGGAAGCTGTAAATGTTACCTTATATGACATTAAGTTCAGGTCCTTGAAGTGGGGAAATTATCCTGGGTTATCTGAGTAGATCCTAAATTTAATCACATATATACTTATGAGGGGGGCAGAGGGATATTTGACCCATACACAGAGGAGAAGGTGATGTGAAGGCAGAACAGATACGAAGATGCTGGCCTTGGAGATTAGAGTGAGGTGGCCCTTAAGCTGAGGAGTGCTGGCAGGTGTCAGGAGCTGGAAGGGGCAAGGAACAGATTCTCTCCTAGAGCTTCTGGAGGGAGTGTGGCCCAGGTGAAATCTTGATTTTGACCCAGTAGCACCAATTTCAGACTTTTGGCCTCCAGCACTGTGGGAGAATACATTTCTGTTGCTGGAACTAACCAAGTTTGTGTTAGTTTGTTACCGCAGCGATGGGAATCTCAAACAGCACCTCATGGCCTAGAAGCTGAATTGATATCAGTATTGGGCAGCTCATTTCCCCCCACTGTTATACTCTATAGGTGGGACCACTAAAGGACAGAAGAGGGGCAGATTATTGTACAAATATCCTGAGTAATTTCTCTGCTGTGTATTATCGTTATTTTATTCCCTTAAGAAGCTTGTGCATTGGATGGATAATAATCACTCCATTATATAGGTAAGGGAACTATCAGGGTGAAATGTACTTAAGGTTCAGCTGGTAAACACTGAAGTTTGGATTTGAATGTAAATATCCCAGATCTTTGTCCAGTTTGCTACTCCTGACATCGTGCTATTATTTTCCATTTCTGTTCACATCCCATTTTCAGAGTCTTGAGGTAAAAGTCAGACACATAGGTATTTCTGTTTTGTCCCTGTTCTCTGATTGTGGTCCCTCAGTCTCAGCTTCTGTTACATTAAATTAACCTCACTGAACCTAGAAAAGTCTACCGTTATGTCAGAGTGTCAACTCTGATAGCCAGGTGGCTCTTTGGGGTTCTTTAGTTTAAAGAGCAGCTGTGTTATAGTAAAATGTGATGTTGTGTGTGTGTAGTGAGGGGAGTGTGGAGAGGGAGGGAGCTTTGGAACGAATACGGTAGGGATCGTTGTGAGTTGCGAACTAAAAATGATTTAGGGTTTTTTTTTTTTTTTGAATTACTACACATAACTGGTCTCCTAGACAGCCTCTTTTTTCAGACATCTAGCCTTTCTTGAATCAGCCAGTGCTTGCAATTCAGAACTGAGATATCAGTGTTGAAAGAACACTTACTCCAAGGAGAAGTCAGACTTCATGGAAGCTGGAACCCATCAGGGACGGGCCAAGTGTGCATGTCCTATGAAACATGTGGGATTTGAGGGAGTGTTTGGATTGCAGAAATTGCAGTCAGAGGTTTGCTTCAGCCTTCATGCTGTCAGATGGGGGAAATTTAACTTTGAGTACAGCTACTAGAGACACGCAAAATCACCATCCTCATATGTGGCAGTCTTCGCCACTTCCAGCAAGTTATAAAATTATATCAAGGGAGCTGAGTATGATACCACTACTTGGATGGTTACTTACAAGAAAAACCTTCCAAATCTGAGAATTATTAAGAAGTGAGAAAATCCCTTAATTGCAACAAGTTCCCCACTGCACAAAAAGCCTCTGTGGCAGAGAAAATTGGCAGTGTTCTGATGATCAGATTGAACAGCTGGAAGATTCCTATTCAAACTACTTTTCTAGTAATAAAGCTAATAATTTTTTTTCACAAACTGCTGGGATAGCCATAATTCTATTTTCTTAAGATGGGTGTTCTCTGTACTTGAGTGAAAACGCACATACTTAACTTTGGTCCATCATTATTATAAGTAATGTGTGTGTAGGGAACCGTAGGCTTTCAAATTTTTTGTATTTTGTTCCTTTTCTCCCTTTATTTTTATTTTTAGGAAGTGTCTGTCACCCTGTATTTTAAAGTTATTAATACATCAAAAATGGCTAAGCGACATTAATATTTGTTTTCAGTGGCTCATGCCAGGCATAGCACCCTCATTCCTGTCCTTCCCTTTGCCTGGCGTAGCTACTTGATCAAGAACTGCACTATAAACATTTAATTAAAAAATCTTAATGGACAGTGTTGTATCCATGGTGGTGGTAGTTGAACTCTACACTTACAGATGGTTGAGATGGAAGATTTTGTTATGTATATCTCACCATTATTTGAAAAATAGTTGTATATACACACAATGAAAAATGCAAATAGCATCAAAAGGTATCA
This sequence comes from Balaenoptera musculus, assembly GCF_009873245.2. Classification (NCBI taxonomy): domain Eukaryota; kingdom Metazoa; phylum Chordata; class Mammalia; order Artiodactyla; family Balaenopteridae; genus Balaenoptera; species Balaenoptera musculus. The sequence continues at coordinate 59,209,516 of NC_045800.1, read as the reverse complement.
ACAAAAAACATCCCTTCTCCCCCGCAGCCCTCCCTTCCCCAGAAGCCACCATCACCAACAACTCTCGTGTAGCCTTCCAGAAACTTGGTGTTTCTCTTCAAGCATAGGACTGTGTTTTGATAGAATTGTGTAATGGGAAAATAAAACCAGATTGACCCTGTGGAGGCTGGGGGAGTTGGGGGGAAGGGAATGATAGATGAGAGAGGGTGATGGGTGGGTGAGGTGAGGCTGGTGTTGACCGGGTTCTAATTCAGAACATTTGCGTAAACCCTTCCCGCATGGTCTCATGTCACGCTCTTTCATCCAGGGGGGCAGGGCGTGGAGCTGGGAAGTTGTGGGAAGCCAGGAAGAGAATGTGAGTTGCAGAGTTGTTGTTTGTTGTAATCAAGAGGGGGGAGAGCTGTGAGTAATGGGGCGAAGTTAAGCAGAGAGGAATTTAGGCTGGGAAAATCAGGACAAATTTCACAATGGGGAGAGTGTGTGGCCATATCCCTGGGGAGGTAAGGGAAGCCTTGCCATTGGAGGGGCTGGAAGCAAGACTTGACACAAAGATGAGAAAATGGATGACAGGGAACCATCCCTGGGGATTGGTCCAGTGACCTTAATCAGGCTCTTTCCTGCCTAGCTCTGGATTCACTGATTCAATCTCAAATGATCCAAGGGAGAGAAACAATTGCTTGGAAAATGGCCTTAGGGAATAATGGCTATTGACAGTAGATATTGAAAGACTCTCCCACACAAATTAACTCCATCCATCTATCCATCCATCCATCCATCCATCCATCCATCCATCCATCCATCCATTTATTCATCCGTTCAACCATCTATCCAGTGTTCATCCATTTAACAAAGTACCTGTGTTGAGAGTACTTTGAATAGGCTGGTGAGAAAAGTCACCTCAAGAGGAAACATCTGTACTGATACTTTTGAATCAGAATGGAAAGCACTGGGGAAGAACATTCCAGACAGATGGGTCAGCATATGCAAATGCCACAAGGTATGAAAAGGTTTGGCAAGTTTGAGGACCGGAGATAACCAGGTGAAGAGGTTGAAAGAGGTTTAATATGAAGAGGCAGGCAGGGGCAGATTACTCCGGGTGTGATGGGCTGTGGCTGGGAGTTGGAACTTTATTCTAAGAGCAACGGGATTTGAGTATGGATCTTGGAGGGCCTTTTGCTTCTGCTTTCAGACTTTCTTTATACCTGCTGCTTTCCACTTTTCGGAAGTTAGCCGTGGTTGTCAGACAGAGGTGGGGAAGGCTGTTGGACACTTCCATGAAGCATCACCAGGCCTAGGAAGGGCACGTGTAGCAACGAGGTGGGACTTGGCAGAGGGACATAGCCTGTCTTGTAGTTCTGCTTTTGCTTCAGATGCGCAGGATCTTCTGGAGGAGGCCCACGGTACGAAGATAACTAGTACTGGAGAAGGATCACCCAACTTAAATGGAAAGCAAAATGTAATTGCAAATATGGGGGAAATTTTGGGATTCAATTCTTGAAAGCTGAAACTCAAAATTATGTATATATTTTGTATGAAAAACGTTTTCAGTTGTGATTGCAACTATGGTCCAATTCTTTAGAACAAAAAAAAAGTTCAACAATTAAATTCTTTCCCATAATTTTTCTTACAGAATTACGTACCGGCACCGTATATCTTTTGCTTCACGTTTGTTTTTATTGTACAGTTACGAGAGTTTATTTTTGTAAAGTTAGGACTTCAACTTTTTAAGAGCCTTTATTTGATATTTAAGTCAGTCGAATAAAACTCCTGTTGGGTTATCCTCTTAATTTTCTCTTTTTTAGTTGGTCTGAGGATGCAGAATCAATGGTTTTGAGTATAATTTGAGCATTTTTCCGACAGCACTTCAGTTGAGTTCGTGAAACCCCGCGTCCTTTGCAGAAGTTTCCGCTACATTTTGCAGTTGGTTTGTCCTGGGGCCTTATATAACTTTTGACCATCAGAGAGGATTAAACTGTTGATCCAGACATCAAGGATGGATACTACTTGGAAGGGATGTTTGAGTGGGAACCAGTTTTATAAATGGTCAGTTCATAAGTGAATCTTTTCAAGATATGATGACCTTTGTTTCCCTATGCAAACTCAAAACTGAAAGGACTCAAGTGGCAAATACTTGGATAATGTGTTTCCTCCCTGTTAAAATTAAGTACGTGAAGTGTGTCTAGCTTTGGAAGGACACAAAGGATACAAAATACATTGGTTTTCAGTATCCTCTCGTATCTAGTTGGGTGTAGGTCTGAGTGTATGATCTGCTTGAGTGGAGGACAAATTTCATAGCCGGAGTACCCCATCTCCTCCATGTACTCCTCTTATGGGGTAGGAACAAGTGGGGTAGATCCATCAGGGCTGCGTGGATCAGGCAACTTTGCTGGAGAAAGCGCCTTGGAAGTTGGGCTGAGCCTCCTGGAGATTGATGGGTCAGGGTCAAGTTTAAGAAAAAGTGTGCCATCACGTAAAATAGATTCGTTCAGAAAATATTGTGAATGTGAATATTCATTGCATCACAGCCTCACCACTATTGATACTTCGGGCTGAAAATTCTTTGTTGTGGGTGGCTGCCGTGTGCATTGTAGGAAGCTTAGCCGCATCCCTGGTCTCTACCCACTAGGTACTAGGAGCCCACGCTCCTCTCCTTTGTGACGAAACAGAAACGTCTCCTGATACTGCCAGGTGTCCATCGGGGGGCAAAGTCACCCCTGATTGAGAACCACTGATCTTGGGGTAGCGCAGAGGGTACAGAGGAAAGGTGGTTGGTTATGTGCTAAGTAGGTGAAGGGAGTGGCCCCTTCCAGTTCCGGCTGATTTGATGAGCTTCTAAAATGAGCTCAGTCCAGGGAGCCAGGGGAAGGGAGTTCCTGACTCATACAATAATGAACCCAGTGGGGGCCCCCCCCTGTTGGGGTTTGTGAAGCAAGCCTAGTGAGAACGGGACCCTGGGAACTTAGAATTCCAAGTCAGGTGGGACTCTGAGAAGCAGGGTGAGAAGCAGTTGGGAAGGAGGAGTCAGATGGATGCTTTCCACGTCCTTGAGCTGAGGGTAACCTGAGGTCCAGGCCTTTGTTCGGGTCACTCCTTTCAGTTCATCCTTCCCCCATATTTGCTCAGCCTTTAGGCCGTTGTTGAACCTGCCTCTCCTACTGTGAATACCATCAGGACTTCTTTATATCTTTCTAAATATGACTCTGTCTTCGGGATCCAGCTAAAATTCTAGCTCTTAAGTGGAGCAACCTCAGCTCCTCTGGCTGGCATTGAGTTCTTCCTGCTCTCACCCTGTATATTACCTACTTACTAGAACTTTCATGTGAGTATTTAATTAAAGTTTTTTTTTTTTCATTATTTTAAGATTTTGTGCACCTCTCTTGCCTCCACAGTAAGTTTTGTAAGCTCCTCTAAGACTTAGTCTGTATGTTTTATTTTATCCTTCATGCTACATAGTATATAATATGAACTCAGTAGGTGCTCAGTCAATTTTAAGAGACTCAAAGTAAATTGCAGTCAGCCAGCTTGTTCCTCGGCTCAGCGCTGTTTGTATCCTGCAGATCCTCTCCACACACTTGAGCCGTAGCTCTTCAAATAGTTTAAGAAGACAGCACACTGTTTGACAGTCCCACAAACGTAAAAAATAATTTAGCTCACACTTAATTTTTATCGGAAGGTTAGCTTAATATTTTCAAGCATTACAATTTTATTTTTAAGTTCTTACATTCTTTCTGTTTCTCTTAATGTCATTCTGGCTTCAAAGGGTATAACTTTGAAATGATGAGTACTGTTGGACTTGTTAGTATTTCTTCTTTTGTGTATATAATGTTTCAAGAACTGCTGATGGCTAAATGTCATTTTTATACTTTTTAGATTCATAACAGTTCAATTCCGTTCAAAAACAATTAATAATATTATGTATCTTAGAACTAGCTGTCATGTATCTTCTGGTGCATATGACATATTGTTAGATATTTTAAGTTGAAAGTTCTGTATCCAGGCCAAGTTTAGAAAGATGAGGAGCCGACTGTTTTACAGACAAGCAGAAGGATACAGTAAATTTATGACAGAGCGTATTACCGTAACGTAACCATGCTTGGAAAACTGTGAGGCTTCTCAACTCAAAAAATAAACCAGTGATCAGTAGCCTATCTCAAACACTTTTTTTTTTTTTTTTTTTTTTTTGCTTTATTTATATCTGGTTTCATTCTGAAAACAGCAAGACAATCTGACAAGTCAAAGGAGAAGATATTACCACTAAATACAAACCACTCCAGGCAGTTTTCCCAGATTCTTGAGGGAAGCTTTCTCCAGCTCAGACATATTGGCTCTTTGATTTTTCAGAACTTAAGCTGGGATGAAAGCTCTCCATAAAGGGTCATTGTTTTCAGAATGGAGCTCTCTGGGCTGGAAGGAAGCAGGGCTCTCAAGAATGATGTCAGGGGTGGTGGGAGGGGTGGGGGAGGGCCCGTGGCCCAGCCCCACTCAGGAAGTGTGGTTTACCTACCTTCATCAGGCTCCGCCCTTGTCCACTGGGACTAGCTGAACATCAATGCCCTCTTCACAGAAGTGAGCCGCTTTGTGATTTGATCTTTGTCTTTGGAGATTTTGTGGGACCCCCCCCCCCCCCCGCCCCCCCACACTGAGAGGGGCCTAGCGATGAGAATAGGTCTGTCCAGTCGAGGATTCTCCATATTATTTTCAGAGAGGTCAGATTCAGCCTTTGCCATTCTTTTGGTCTGTCCCAAACGGGCACTAGATATTTTCCTCTCGTTACACACCTTAAGAGCTTTGGTCTGCGAAGGTATAAGTGATGACTCTATGCTTATTCTAACAGTGTTCTATCCTCAGGTATCAGAAGATGCCCCAGTGGGTAACATGAGTCATCGTATCCCTTGTGGGGCCTTAAGCACAGCCAGTATGCACCGGCCCACCATCGATGAGTTGTACGAATGAGGTGATAAGCAGCCCTTGTCCATGGCGAAACCTCCCAAATTCCAGTGGGTGGGGCTGGGGGGTCTCTGCTGGAGGGCTCCAGAGCCATCTCTTGGTGACTCCACAGAAAGTCCTCTTGTTCCTACTTCAGTTCTTCTGGCCTTACTCAAGGCAGACAGAGTTCCTGCCTCTCTTTGAAGGGACTGACTTTTCAGGAGCTCCAGAAACCCCTGGCAGTCTCCAGCATAGGGTAGAAATGGAAACATGAGCGAACGGGCCTCGGGGAGCTGGCATAAGATTCCATGGCAGAGGAACCACGTGGGAACACTTCGCTCCCGCCCACCTCAGACCTGTCTGGGAACCGGACGCTGAGCCGGCTGTGGGTGCCCAGCCGAGGAGTTCAGTTTCTAGACCAGAGGCTTATAATTTGTTGTAATGTTCCCTCTTTCCCTTTGCTATTGATATAGTTAGCCCTGCCCAAAACTCAAGGAGAAGTGGAGAAGAAGCTATTTAAAACTACCTTTATTATTCATTGACTCAGGACCACATCTGTTCAGCGTTATTTAGATTCTGAGCAGTGAGGAAAACATTGTTGACCAAAGGTGAAACAAGTGTTTTAGCCCCTCTTTATTTATTTATTTTTCTTCTTGAAAATCAAGTAGTTTTGGTCCTGGAAAGAACTCACAGAGATGATTCAGTTCAGTGGTTCTCAAAGTTCTAGAAATGATTTGGAGGCCTAATGGGGCAAGAGGGAGGCTGGTCCTTCCCCAAGACATTCTTGAGTTTTCCTGTTCTGTCTATTGGCCTAGTATTGGAGAAAAGCTTCTGCATGTCAACATAAGCCTGAAATGCAACCTCCTTATTTTACAAAGGGGGATACTGAGGTCCATGGGCCGGAAGGAACTTAAGATGGCAAGTTTTGGATTGTTTCCCATTTCCTCTTTGGCAATGTACCTGTAATATTTTCAGTGCTATTTTTGGATTCATATTCTTATCAGTTGCCAGAGATTATTTCCCTGGAGTAAATTATTTGGACACTATTAGCAAGGGAATAGCGCATGCTGAACGTTACACTCTGTCTTAAAGAGAAGAAAAGTTCCTATCTCCTGTTTGCATATCTGCACCTGTTTAAACCTTTCTATAGAAATGTCTGAAAGGTAAACAGTTGGTTTCGGAGCAGCTATAACGTGGTATTGTTTAACATGGCAGCTCATTGATGGTCGTCTTTAATTATGGCCGTGCTGTCAAGCCCTGAAGTCCCTGATCTTTGTTGTCGATCCGATATGATGTTTGAGGTTTTCAAAGCTGCAGAGATGAAAGAAGCAACCATCAAATAGTGCTCGTTCCAATGTGCTTAAGGAGGGAGGAGGGGACATTGCCCACGAGGGCTGCAGAGCCTGGGAGAGAACGCCATTGCCTTCTGCTTTTGATGACAATGTCGAGTGCAAAGCCCTGGTTTATTCTCTGTTTATGGTGGAGCAAACTGAACTGATTTAGTCAGTAATGGTAAACAAGCGTGGGTTGTGGGTCGCGGGTTGCTGAGCTTCGTGTGGCTGGTGGGAACGCTGGCTGTCTCTTGCCACTAGCAGTTTGTACGTCAGAGATGTGAAGCTCAAGCGGACCCGTCAAGGCTTTCTGGAAGCTCTCCCCACCCCCTTCCACATCCTTTGTCTTCAATATGCTAGAGCTGCGTGTACCTGGGCCCTAATCATGGGTTAGTCCCATTTCAGACCAAACGCATTCATTTAGGGGGTAGCCTCTATCTGGCTCCTGTTACTCTTAAGGTGGGTGTCACCATCCCTCTCCTATGTAGGCCTGTCCCTTTATATTTGTGGCTGCCAGATCAGTTCCCTGCTCCTGCAACTAGCTTCTTTTGTTGAAGGGCTGTCTCTTTAGAATCTATTCAATTTGTAAGCCCCTCTGCCAGGTACTTTCTTGGCTGGAGGCTCACTCTTCTACCCTCCCTTTCCCCCCACTTGAGAGGCAGTGTAGCCTAGTGCCTGAGTGTGTGGACTCTGGGGCCGGGCTGCTGGACTCTGACTCCTGGCCTTGTGACTTGTGACTAGTTCTGCGATTTGGGACCAGTCAACCACTCTGGGTTTCAGTGTCTTCACTGTAAGACAGTGATAACAGTAGCATCTATGTTGTGGAGTTGTGAAGACTAAATGAGTTAATGTATAGGTAATAAGACACTTAGCACAGTGCCCAGTACCAGGTAAGTGCTATAAGTATGTATTGCAAATTTATATGTAACACATACATACTATATAACTTATGCCATACCATAGATAACATATAATTTATTATAATGCCTTTGTACAAGAGTAAGCTTTGCTGACCCAGCTGGGAAGGGGGTGATAAACAGACCATTATTTGGTTCATTGATGGAGGGATGCACCAAATCCCCAGAGTGGAGATGAAGCCTGCATTTTTTTTTTTTTTTTTTTTTTTTTTTGCTCCATTTCTTAAATGTTTCAAGTACCGCTCCCCTCCCTCTGCTCTCTGCGTGTACCAGCTGACTTTAATACTGGCCCGCTAATTTGAGAACATCGGTGTTGTGGGAAGCCAGATCCTGTCTTAGTCACGGGAACTTTCCATCCTCTGTTTTCTCTGTAGTTGGTCAGCGACTGTGTGGTCAGTTTGGCACTGTGCTGATGGCCGTGCGGTTTACAGAAGTAGCATAAGACATAGTCCTGCATTCAGAGAGCTTTCCTTCTAATTGGAGGATCAAAATGAACGCTCGTGAAGTATTTAAGAGCAAAACTTAGCTGGTTAAAACGATTAGTCAGGGGCTTCCCTGGTGGCGCAGTGGTTGAGAATCTGCCTGCCAATGCAGGGGACACGGGTTCGAGCCCTGGTCTGGGAGGATCCCACGTGCCGCGGAGCGACTGGGCCCGTGGGCCACAACTGCTGAGCCTGCGCGTCTGGAGCCTGTGCTCCGCAACAAGAGAGGCCGCGATAGTGAGAGGCCCGCGCACCGCGATGAAGAGTGGCCCCCGCTTGCCGCAACTAGAGAAAGCCCTCGCACAGAAACGAAGACCCAACACAGCCAAAGATAAATAAATAAATTAATTAATTAAAAAAAAGAAAAAAATATGATTAGTCAGTCTATCTACTGTCTTGTAAGCCATCTCCAAGGAATCGACTAGTAGTACCTAAAAGGATAAACGAGAGAAAGGGAGAAGATGCTTGGGGGTCATTGAGACCAGTGCTGCAGACCATGGTTTCATGTCATCTTAGCTTTCATCTTGCCCCGGAAGGGAAGAAGAGCCCAATGGGGATAAGTTGGCCTGTCCACAGAAACAAAGGAAGTTCACCTTTACCCAGTAAGTAGCTCCTATGATCATATCACTCAGCTGAACATGTATCTAGTGTCATTTAATCCTCATAGCCACCTGTAGAAAAGGTGGTGTTTATCCTCTTTTCCTAAAAGGTAAGAGAACTAGGGCTCTGTGATAAAAGGTGACATTCAAAGCATTGTAGCTGTTGAGTTTATGGAACTCAAAAATTGGGGAATTTTTAACCCAAGTCAGTATGACTTGAAAACCTGGTGTTCTTTTTAGTTCTTTAAGAAAGGGGCACTAGCTACTGTTTTCCTTGGTTCACTTTTGGATGAATGTAGCTGGAAAACATTCACATTTGACCCTTTTCTCTCTCTTCCCTGTCCCAATAAAAGCAAGAGCTAATTCACACTAGCCACTACATTGTCCTCTGAGACCAGTAGAGAAAACAGCGATGTTATCAGCAAAGCCTCATGACACTCCCCAGGGAAAACAAGAAACCTCGCAAACAGTCATATCCAGGCCAAGCAAAGCTCTGGGAGAAATTCCTGGGACACTCACAAAGAGCCACCTAAAAGGGCTTTTGAGCAAAAGTTGAACCCAAATGAAAACACTGCCTGTCAGCCCTGGGCTCGTAAACAGTGTTTGGATTGCAGGATGAGGGCACGAGGCTTGAAGTAGTGGCCAAGCCAGGCTGGGCTCTGCTGCTGTAACAAATCAAGCCTGAAGTCTCAGTGGCTTTAACCATGCGAAGTTTTGTTCTGTGCTCGCCGTGTGTGCCCAGTGAGGGTTGGTGTGAGGGGAGCTCTGCTGGGCACGGTCCCTCAGGGATCTGGCTCTGACGTCTGGTGACTGCATCACCTGGATCGTGACGCTTCCAAGGTTGCATGGGAGGTGGAGTGGGTTGAATATTGACCCCCCCCCCCCCCAATTTCACGTCTACCTGGAACCTCAGAACGTGAGCTTATTTGGAAATGAGATCTTTGCAAGACACAGAGCATTCTTTACTTAAGGATCTTGAGGGGATCCTAAATCGTACTGGATTTAGAGTGAGATTTAAACCCCTAAACCAGTGCCTGTATAAGAGAAAGGAGAGGGAAAATTGGACACAGACATAAAGAGGAATGAAGGCCATGCGAAGACAGAGGCCGAGTTTGGAGTGATGCTGCCACAAGCCAAGGAACGCTGAGAGTTGTCAGAGCTGGAAGAGGCAAGGAGGGATTCTCCCCTAGAGCCTTTGGAGGGAAGGTGACCCTGCTGACACCTTGATTTTGGACTTCTGGTGTCCATCAAGGTGAGAGAATAAATTCCCATTGTTTTAAGCCACCAAGTTTGTAGTGATTATTATAGAAAACTAGGAAACAAATAGAGAAAATCTGCACTGAGATGTTTTTAACCCGTTTAAAACTTATATCCCGTCTTTCTTGTATTTACCAGAACCCAAGCTAACTGTAACGGAGGTTATGAACCGTTGTCTGTGTGCCCAGCAAGAGGAGAATGAAACAAGATTTGGTGAACACCTAACATCGTCCTTGCCTCACTTGTACTGGGGGTGCATACAGGGAGCAAGGGGCAGAGGCTTGGAATAGAGACCTCTCCCCACTTTTAGAGATGGTTGCGGAAGCTGTTGGGCGGTCCACAGGATCTCTGCAGGTCAAAGCAGGCTAGCTGAGGGAGGCAAGGCGGGAAGCTGGAGGGCAGAGCTCTCAGCCCACAAACGGGTGATCCATAGCTGCGCCAGAGGCCATAGGTACGCAACAGTAGGGTCAAGCAGGAAAGCAGGCACCCACACCAGCGAACTGGGTCTGAAGGGCAGGTTCAGAGGCTAAACATGAAGCTACAGGTGCTGCTCAGGGCGGCAGCTACTCATAGTGCATGAAAGCAAGTAAGTCTACCTAGCTCCCCTCCCAGAGGGAGTGTTGGAACACTCTTTCTCATTGCTGTGTCTCCAGTTTCCAGCACAGAGTGGAAACTGCAAGCACAGCAAATGTTCATGCGTCCAGCCTTCCATCGGGGTGATGTTACTAAACCGTGGGCCATATCACAGCAGTTTCAAGCTGAAACCTCCCCATCACCTCAAGGAGTAAGTCTTAAATCTACAGGATGTCTTTTTTTCCCCCCTTATTTATTTATTTATCTTTTTAAATGATACATTTTATCATTTTATTTGTGTTTATCATTTTATTTGTGTTTATTTTCTAATGTAAGGATGGTTTTCCATCACAAAACTTATTAATGTAATTCACATTAATGAAATCCATAGAATAAATATCATTAGATGCAAAGAAAGTACTCAGTAAAACTCAATAGCTATTCATGAGAAGAGTTTTTGGAAGATGATAAAACGTATACAAAAACTACAGCAAATATCATATTTTATGATGAAACATTGAAAGCGTTAACTTCCCTTGTCCCTGCCGGAGCATGTGATCTCTCTTAGGCCTTTGTGCCTTTGCACCTAGCATTCTTTCCCCCGAATGACCTTTTTCTTCCTTTCCACCTGGTGAGGACCCGCTCACCCTTGAAGACTCAGATCTAATATCGCTGTAGTGAAACCTTCCCCGAATCCCCCAGGTTTTCACACCCTCCCTTGTTGGCATTCTCAGTATCCTCTGTACTTAGCTCAGATGATGCAGCAACATGGAGATCATTTCTTTATTTGTCTGTTTGTTCCACCTGGCTGAATTTTGCTTTTTTCATTCACTTCCTCGCCCCAGTGCCTAGTTCATCATAACCTCCAGAAAGTTTTTGTTATGGAAGAAACATGAGGTTTCTAGTACTTCTGGTACTTCTTCAAGACAGCTGCAGAAGCAACTACTAATAGTTCTAAGGAAAAAAGATGATATTATGATTGTTGATAAATTTACTGTTTATTGATTTATTATTCACCATGAGAAATATAGATGGGCGAAATAAATAAGCAAAAAGATCGAAATGGAGAACAACAGTAACAACTGCAAATGTTTCTCTACAGGTTTAAAACTTACAGTGCTTTCTCATTAACATGATCTTATTCTCACTGTAACACAGTGAGGGAAGTGGGCTATTAGGATTGCTCTCCTTTAAAGTGGAGGCAATTGAGGTTCAACATGTAACTTATCCAAAGCTTGTGCAGTTGCATGGGTAGTAATGGTCTATACCCGGAGTCACAGCTTAGCCTGGTAACAGTACATCTTAATGTTTTCTCCCATACCCCTTCTGGACTACTTTCTCATACAAACAAGTGAGCCAAAATGAGAAGAGGAGAAGAAAGGAGGGGAAGAGCAGCATAAATAAGGGAAAGTTGCTTTATTTAACACAATTTTTAATATCCACAAATAACTGTGCAAGGTAGACATTACCGTCTCCATTCTGCAGACAGGATAACACAGGGCTGGGGAGGGAACGGTAACTTGCTCCAGGCCTCGCAGCCAATAAGTAGCACAGGTTGGATTCAAACCCAGGTTTTCTCTCTCTTTGAAAACCTTTCCTCTACTCTGCTGCCTGGGTCACTTGTTGGGCCTTAGGGCGACAGGGGAAAAGGTTCTGTCTGTGTCTCATCTGTGCCCCACCTTGCCTCCTGTGGCAATTGGTCAGAGGTTCAGAGCTCCAGGGTTTTTGCTGTTGGTTTTTTGTTTGTTTTTTTGATGCCCTGTCCCTCGTGAAGCACGTGAGACCCACACTTTGCATCTCGGCAAGAGTTAAAAGGAATCACTGATGACCTGCTGAGGTATTTTCGTTTTGTTCCTGGAAATGATTAATCTTGAGGCTTTGTGATGGCTCTTGTCACAAATAGCCTTCCTTAAGCCATAATTTCCCCATTTCCCTTTAAGGTAATAGTTAGCATTTAAGCAATAAAAATAAGCAAAATAATCCTGCTGTGAGGATACGTTTACATTTTATATATATATGGTACTGACCAAGGTAGAACTCTACCTGAAATGAATTAGAAAATTGTGTTGTTTTTTTTTTAAAAGCTCAATTTCTGTCTCTTACTGTCACTCTGTTTCTGTCAATCCCTACCTCTTTCTTGTATTGTTTTTCTTCTTCTTTCTCCCTAGCAGATAGGATAAAATATTTCTGTTTTGTTTTTTGTAGGTGATGTTTCAGATGCTTCTTTCATTTTGTAGTCACTTAAATTCCCGTGAGACCAGTAATTTTAGCTTGAGGTCTCCAGGGATCACGTGATTTGGGACAGAGAGGGAGAGGATGTTTTTTCCTAGGGCTGGGAACTACACACTCCCAGACTCCTTTTCACTTTTAGTCTTTGCTGCCTGTGCAGTTCCAAGTAGGGTCAAGGTAACGCAAGGGGACTCTTAAGAAGAGAACTGGGGCGCAGCTACGAACAGATGTTCTTTGATAACTACTGAGGAAAGAGGATCTGGCTGAGAGACCCGTAGCTTTCAGTCGCTGAGAACCTTTAGCCAGTGCCCACGCGCGTGTGTTTCAGTTTTATTCATTTCTCCCCCAGAGCCACGGCGTACCTGCTGTTGCTCTCAAGCCTCTTGCCAACAGTGGCATCTGCTCAGTGTAGCCATCAAGAATTTGAATGTCAATATCTTTGCCTTGAAATGAATGGAAAAGTATTTGTCACTCAGCGGCAATCATTCTTCAAATAAAAGGTTAGCCAGACAGGGCCCTTAATCAAAGAGTCGGTCTTTTCTGTCAGCAGTGCCTTTTAAATAGCAATGATGAAGGCTGGCTGTCAGGGTAGGACTTGATGGGCGAGATGATTGATCTGCATAAATCATTTTCTTTTAACATTGTCAGTGAAGAGTAAATTGGTGGGACATTTTGGGTATTAGCTGTGTTGAAATGAATATGCAGTATCCTAGGTGTGTCCTCATTCACGTAGCCTTCGTGAAAGAAGGTAGAAATTAAAAAGAGGCTTTTCGGCGTGCATTGTTCTAACAAGAAAGTTGCGCCATTCTTACTGCTGTGGTCATCATCTTGCATGCTAAATTCGGAAGTTGAGTGTGTAGCACATTTTACAAGCTCTGAAAGGAATCTGGTTAATTTGGGAATTAGCTAGAGTCAGTAGCATTTAACAACCAGTAAATCTGTAAAGACTCACAGCTCAGAGGAAAAAAAAAAAAAAATCTAAGAATCGTTTCTGGTTTTAAAGGATAGAGCCTCTCCTACCCAGCACGCTGTCGCAGAAATAGCCTCGGCTTCAGATCAGGTTTTGGCTTGAATCTGCATGCCATCATTCCTTGGTGAGTCTCCTTGACCAGAGTACTTAACCTTTCTGAGTTTGTTTCTTCGTCTTTAAAAATGAGCTTGCTTTTATTACGGTTGGTAGGTTTGCTTTTGTATTAAGGACAGTGATGCAGGTGAAAGGACTGAGCGTACGACCTGGCACCTGGTGAAGAAGTGCTCGGTAACGTTAGTCTCTTCCCTTTTCTCTAGTCAAGCAAAACTCCCCAAATCTAGAACCCTGGCTGAGATGTCGATGTGAAGCGCTGCCCACTTGGTCAAAGTAAACAATAAGTTGCTCGTTTTGGGTCATTTCTGTGCTTGCTGGGATTTCTTATGACCATTTTAACATAAAAAGCATGTTTCAAGGGGACAAAAGAAATACTTAATTGCGGAATACTGGGAGTAGGGAGTGAGGTGGAAGGCATGGGGGAGAAATGTGGCCAAGAACACTTAGAGGGTTTTTTCCTTACCATTACTCTCTGATTATATGTCGGGGTTCGTATTATTCACCTTTGGAATGAGCAAGTAAAGCCTATGCAATATAGTGTTGGATTAAAAGCAGGGCTGATGGAGCCAAATTGTTGGGTCTAGATCCCACGTCTTCCACTTAATTGCTATTATGTGACTGCAGGCAAGATAATTAATTGCCCTCCTAAGCATCAGTTTCCTCACCTCTGAAATGGGCATAGTAATAGTACCTATTTTACAGCATGTTAATATACAAAAAAATCATGTAAAAGAGTACTTGATATGTACATGTTAACTGTGGTTACTATGAATGAATGAATGATTGGTCAGTTAAGGAAGGTAGATATTGTTAAAATTCAAGTGGGCCAAAAGTATCGAAGGAAGAAACATATTTCAATATACAAGTCCAAGATAAAGGTATGCTGGAGTGAAATATTTGCTTCATTTTGGAGAAGATTCCCTATTGGAGGAATTTAGAGCCAGGATGATTCTAGACATGCCGTGTTGTAGCTGGGCAGTAAGTGTTGTTAGAATGACCCACTGGCAGCCCTGTTCTGTTCTCCCTTTTCCCAATGTAGGAGCGAAATCGGATTGAGATGGTCTTATGGTCAAAACTAACACGGGAGAGGATGTTTTGCTGGTTTAATTTTTTTTTTAGATGATATTGATTAAATATGTAACTCGTTGAGACATGGGTTTTATAGGCTCTTCTGGGAATTAGTCTGCTTGCTGTCTTGAGTGGGAGGCTAAGGGAACACTGTCTGCTTACCCAGGTTCCCCATGTGCCTCCTACGATGGTGAAACACATGTCAATTCTGCCAGTGGGCACGTGGCATGGACTTGTAGGAGCCTCTGTAACACACGTGTGCTGTGCACCTCTGTAAATTAACAGCTGTTGCCAGAAGAGTACCTTTTTCACTTGGACATTTGAGCTAGCTCCATTCTTCGAGATTTGCAATTTTTTCTCAGGCCTGTTTTTAGCTGACATGATTAGTTGTATTTGGGCCTTGTGTCTTTTTATTTACCGTCTTTTCAGTTTATTTCATTTTGAGCTTTAGGTTTCTTCCTGCATAGTGAGAGAAGTTGCTACAAGATAATCCCAGAGAAATTTTCACCAACACTGATGATTCGGTGGAAGTCCTCAGACGGGTCTGGAGGTAGCAAAGGTCTCCCCGTTCCTGGGTGGGGCAGGGATGCAGATTTGAGATCTCTCCAGTCTCAGCTCTTGGATAATGCTACATTAAGCACTCAGTATGGGGCATCGTGTTGCTTTTTGGAGGACATTGTGAAACCGTTGTTTACCTCCTCCAGGGGCATGATGGCTATGTTGAGAATTTCTAGAAAACCTTCTCTGCTGCTTTGGCCTGCCGTGCTTGTGGGTTGCAGAAGCGATGAAGTTGTTCCTTAGACTCCTTCCTGATTCGGTCTGTATTAGACAAAGCACAGCCTATGTTACCTAATTGGCTACTTCATGGAGTCCAGCCATATTGGGTGTGATATTCTGCTCAAGATTAATTTCCTGTAATGAAGACCTGAAACACGGTGTTGAAGAGCCCCTCTAATGTTTCTTTTATAGCAATCTATCAAAACGATAGATATTTAGCCTTCTTTATTGGATATGAAACATTAACTTAAAGCCCGTGCTGCTTTCTGTTTTAAATACCAATATCCATCTCGTGTTTCTCGCTGTAAGCATCTCTTACCCTTGCCCTCCATTCATCAAGCACCGTGAAAAGTCTGCCACCATCTCCCAGGTGACACATGTCATAGACTTAGCCTTAGGTCATGATTATCTGACACCGTGGACACCTGACCAAGCCTGGCCCTGACCCTGCTTGGACCTTTGTTGAATCCACTTCGCTGAGTTTGTGAAATGCTGGAAGAGAGATATCTTAGCCCAGGGGGCAGCCTCATTACTTCCCAGTTGATTATTACCTTTTTTTTTCAGTTATGAGCTGATGAGTCTTAGAAAAGCCCGAGCTGCTTTTCCTCCTAACACCTTCCCGTTTTTGATAGCATGAAAAACGTGGGTTTTCATAATTTCCAACGAGTAAGAGGAATCCATTGCTTAGCCTCTGGGGGCTCCCTGTTGTCCAGGTGCACTTAGTTTGGTGTTTGAGGCCATAGAACAAGTGCCCAGGCACCTAATTGATATGCATTTAATGTTTGTCAAATTTATGAATGAAAAGAATGGACATTTTTCATTTTCCTTCTTCGTCATTATTACCCATGAATGCGGTATTATTCTGTCCCCTTCCCCAGTTGTTTTCTTTTGACTACTTTTATTATTCACTGGAAATGTATGTTGAACACCCATTGTTTGCCATTTTCCCTTATGGAATACATTTTTTCTAAAATTTTTTTTTTTCTGGCTCAAATGATGTCTATCCTTCAGAGCCCGGCTGAAGACCCATATCATACACATATCATATGTGTATTCCCTCTGTGATTTTTCCATTGCTCTTTTTTCTTTTCTGAAGTCTTAACCATTACGAATTCACTGTACATTCACTGTACATCCAAAGCTGGAACGTTAGATGGAGTTTCTGTAGATATTTTGATCTACTCACAGCTTGTCCTTCTTTTAGATTGCAGTATCTTTAAAACAGGAACCTAAGCTTAGCCCCTCTTTCATGGCACACACCCTCCTCTTGGGCACCAAGGGTATATGTAGAGCTAGTGGCTTGACGTGGCCGACAGCCATGCATTCTCAGTGGACTTTGCAGTTACTCTGTGTAAGACAAGGCAGAAGAATCACACAGTGATTGACTTTGCACTGTGTCTCTCACACTGTAATCCTTATGACCACCTAGGGAGTGTGACCATGGAGACCCCGTTAGATTGTGCTCTCGCCAAGGACTTTACTAACCACGAGATTGCTGCGTGCAGCCCTCCCTGACAGTAACTTTGGACCCAGAGACTCAAGTGGTTCCCCATTTTCTTGCTCCATCTGATGCTTGGTGGTTCAGTACTCTGTGTTCTGCCTCCTTGTTAACGTTTCTGGGGTCCCCTCAACTGGGACACCTTCATTGTGGAGCCCTGCTGTTTGAGCCGGGAGGTGGAGTCTTGCTGCTTCCCCTCTCCATGGGGAGGGGAAGCAGCAAGGTACCTACCTATCCCAGGCTTCATGGGAGCTTTCCTGGATTGGAGACATCAGCCTCCAATGCTCCTGTGCTTTCCCCATCGCCTGTTGTGTGTCTCACCCAAGGCTTATCTCAAGAGGCCTTTGAATCTTAGTTGGCCAGAAATCTTTTTGGCAGTTTGTAAACTTTGTTAGATTTCAGTCAATCTCTTTTATTTTCAGGACATGCCCACATTGCTGATTTGTGTGCCAGGCCTGTGATTTCCCCCGGTCTCCTTTTTCCACCCGGCTGTGATCCATGGGTACTGTTGCAAGAATTGACAGCTTGAAACACTTATTAAGGGCCCAACCACTAGACTCTTGAAAAAAATTTTTTTTGGTCTTGTTTTGTTTGCAAATAATACTGAAATATTTTCATTATAAAAGGTACATGTAATAGAAATGTGAAAGCAAAGTCTGAAGATCTCTGTATTAGTTAGGCAGCATGTAACAGAAAACCAAAACCAACAGTGGTTTTAAAATAGGAGTTTCACTTTTTTTTTCCCTGTGAGAAAAGCACAGAGGTAGGCAGGCCAAGGCTCTTACTTTTTAGCTTCATGAGGTCAGGAGAGACAAGGCTTCTCCTTTGTTTCTGTACCTTCTTTCTGCACCACCATCGATTTCTAAGTTGCTTCATGGCTCAGAGTACCTGCTGGAGTTCCAGTCGTATCTGACTTACAAGCAGGATGGAGAAAGAATGGAAGAGGAAAAGAAAAAGCACGTGCTGGCCCTCTGTCCCACTTGTAAGGAAGGACAGATAGCCAGTCATGTGCTGGAGCTGGTTCATCCTTGGTTGTGAGAATTGATACATTCTCAGGAGCTTTTGTGAGCCAGTTGACCTCAACTTGGTGGCTTGAAGTTGGCCATAGTGGGAAAATTTACACCACAGAAATTAGTGTAAGAAAGGTTGTTAGACACGTATCAGTACATACCTATCCCTGGCTGAAGGGCAGACTGGGAATGCAGTCTTAGTTGGGTGCACCGCCACCCTGAATAAAATCAGGGTTTTGTTACTAAGGAAGAAGGGGGAATGTATAATGGGCAAGCAAAGGCCTCTTTGCCACCTTCCCCCGACTTTGTATGGAATTCCCCGGTTCCATAGCATGGGTCTGCTTTCCTATTGAGGTTGTTTAGGTTGTTTACTCTTTTCTCCTTTATAAATTATGCAGTAGTAAACAGTTTTTGGCACATATATGTGTGTGTGTATGTATGTTTTTCTGCATGTGGGCTAGCGGTGTAAGTGATAGTTCCTTTGAGGAGGATTTGCTGGGTCACAGGATGTGCACACTGCTTATTACCTCTTTACAAAGTGTGCTGTTTCCTCCTGTGACAGTGTAGGGTGAAGAACATGACTTTGGAACCAGACACACAGGGTGTGAACACTCATTCTGACCCTTCCTAGCTGTGTGACTCCGGCCAATTTACTTAACCTCTCTAGGCCTCCATTTTTCTCTCGTAAAATGGGGGGATAGAATCTGCCTCGGTAGGGGTTCTTTGACATTGAAATGAGATCGTGACTACAAAACACTTAGAGCAGAGCCTGGCAGGTGGTAAACCCACAATAAATGGTAACTAGGGGCCTTTGCACGTGGACAGATGTGTTCATACCGATGTAAAACATAGAGAAGAATGGAAACATGAGACCAGGTCTTGAACGTTAAAGCTGAGATCATTATGAGTTGTAGGGGTCAGCATCAGATAGGGAAGAAGTGGATGTTTAATACACAGATTGGAAAATTATTTCCCTGACTTAAGGGGCGGCAATAGGTTTAATTGATGGTTGGAAAAACCTCAGAATAAATCAACCATGTCTCCAATTCATAAGTGCACATCATAAATATATTTAAAATAATCTTTATGACTACTTAGCTTTAAATTTCTTTGGCACATCAGATGTTCGAGTTGTGTAACTTGACAAAAATCAACATAAATGTTCTTTTTCTCCTCCAACCATATTGAACGTCGCACAGATGTGTATTTAAGAATTTATTATGAACATGCAAATATTGATGTCCCCAAGGCCCATTCTTTGATTTTCAAACTGCTGTTGCTATGTTTGGAATGGTTGATTAATACAGGTCTTTGCTCTGACACAAGCATGTGTGACTTCAGGGCCACTGAGAGCTGCATCGAGAAGAAAGGGGAAGCCACGGCTTGATGTTCATAGGGTTGGACACTACTTGAGGATGGGAGTTGCTTTGGCAAAATGGCAGCAGGCAACCCAATCTATGAGATGGGTAAGGATGTGCCTCGCACAGAGCTTTGCCCATGGTAGGTTCTCAGTAAGTCTTTGCTAACTTAAAGAGACAGAATATATGGAGAATAAACAGTCCTGATGAGAAAAAGTTATTTCACACTGGTCTAGAATCTTGGCACTGTGAACGTTTTGGGCTGGACGGTTCTTGTTGTGGCGACCGTTCTGTGTACTGTACGGTATTTGCAGCATCTCTGGCCTCTCCCCACTAGGTGACAGGAGCATGGCCCTCCCCAAGTTGTGATCACAAAAAAGGTCTCCAGACATTGCTAAGTGTCTCCAGGCGGGGGTGGGGAGTGGAGGGCAAAATCGCCTCCAGTTGAGAACCACTGGGCTAGAAGAAAGGATTAAACAACTATTAGTAGTTATTATTAAATTATTAAACAGTAGGTGTGTGACAGATGTTTAACTCATTTACTACTTGCAGGTGTCGCTGAAATCATTTTTGCAGGAGGGCGAGGTGGGAAGAGGTTAAGAACATGGCCCAAGGCTGGGCAGAGGGGGTCTGATTCCAAATGGGATGTTCTTTTGCTTGTACCCTCCTCCCTCCAAATAGAGTCTGACTTACACATCAAGTACCACAAGAACTCCTACTGTTCTTCTTCTTGGTGCTAAAGGCTCAGACCTCACTTCCTGATGAAAACACTGCCAAATGCACTGTTTGCAAAGAATCCTGGACTGCTTATGCGGGGGTCATTGATTTGGTTTGGTTTTTGTTTTGCAGAGAATGTGAACTGGGCTGTTCCCCAGTGAAGGACCAATGATTAACAAAGGGATGTGTAGTCTTCTTAGCTTTTCAAGGGCTTCGAGTCTCCAGAGAGAACTCTAACGGGGTCCAAAGGGGAGTTTCCTTTGGAAGGGAATTAACCAAGAACCTTGATATCTTCTGTGGGGAAGGTGCCTTTTGCTGTGATGGTTCTTGGGGATATTTAGTAAACCAGATGGGGTTTTCTTCTGAAGAATACTAAGGCTAGCTATTTGCCTGTATGATCTTCTTGTGATTAATTTACTTGATTGTAAACTCTGGTCCAAGCAGAAGGGGCTTTGTTTTGAGCCATAGGTACTGATTCTTTGAGATGCATTGTGGGAGAAGAGCCTTACACCTTCTACCATTTGGTGAGACACTGGGCCATAGAGGAGAATTTTGGGGTGTGCAGCTAATTATTAGAATTATCAGTAAAAATGATAACCTCTTATAGCCACATGGGAATAGTGCACTAGATTGCTTTCTTAATAGAGTTGGGGCAGGTTGGGGGGAGTCAGGAAGTGAAGGAATAAAACTATTGTTAATTTCTCCCCCCTTTTCCCCTCTTTTTATACCATCAAGAGAATATAAACCAATAAAAGAACTAAATGTTGGCAATCCATAAAATTCTATAGTGGTAATGAAGAAAAACTGAAACTATATTGATATACAACCAAATAAGATAATTATCATTATTTTTTAATAAAGCCATTTATCATCAATAAATACCAAGGGGGATAGGAAAAATTACAAGCACAACAATGCCATCTTCCGTAATTATAGCTATTAACAATTTAAAGCATAGTTATGTGAGGAAGGAAGAACTTTTAGGAAGGCTTTGTGCTGTTCTCTGCGCAGAGAAGTCAAATTCTCACATTTCCGAATAGTCAGGATTCTGTAAACATTCCTGAATGGATAGATGCTTGTCCCAACTTAGAGTAGCTCATTTTCTAATGGTCTGTAATTTGGACCCTTCCTTTCTCTCCATTTCTAAGTTGGTCAGCAGCCCTGGAGGAAAGGCTGGGATCCAGGAAAAGGTATGTATGGTAATTATCTATCCGCTTCCTAAATGTCACTAGTCAAGAGGACCTTATTTAGCAGAAAGGTTGCTCTTGAGGAATTCAGGGTCTCCTTTATCTCATCTGAGCAAACCCTGATTTAAGCAGCTACTCTTGCCTAAATATCTATGATCCAGGCCCTGGGGGTACAGGAAGGAGTAAGATGCTTTTTTTTTTTTTTTTTTTTTTTTGCTGCTGAGCCCCTTGCATTCTCAAAGGAAGATGGACTTGTCCGCTCTCAGGGTTGAGATGCAGGGTAGTGGAGTGGTTAAGAGTGTGCCTTGAAGCCACCAGCCGTATCCCAGCTCTCCCATTCACCACCTGTGGGACCTTGTACAAATTAAGTCATGTCCCTATGGCTCATGGTCCTTATCTATAAAATAGAGATGATACTAGCACCTATCTATGGGTGGTTTTGAAGACTAAATGAATTGATATATGAAGGCTGGCACCTGGTGAGTATTATGTAAGTTAGGTGTCATCAAACTCTATGGGGTAAGTTAACTACTGTGATGAAATACCTTGGGTCTGGTGCTGGAGCAGCTGTTTGGGCTGTTTGGTAGTTTGGATCTGATGCAAGAGTAGTCAAGTTCTCTCTGACTGATGGTCACAAAAAGCTCTGGACAAGATAACGACTGTGCTGAGTCTTACAGGGTGCAAATAGTAGGAGAGGGTCTTCCACACAGTGGAAACCACAGGAGCTAAAGAATGGATGGAATCCCGAAACGGTATGATATGCCTAGGTAATTATAAGCCGTGTTCCAGCATGACAAAAAATGGAACCAGTGGCAGAAAGGGATGAGGCTGCCGGGTATCAGAGGTTTGGCAGAGTCTGGGTTACAGAGTCTTGACTTTTTCTTGAGGACTATAATCCCTGTTGAAGCATCTTAAATGTGAAGGTGATGGTTTGTCAGATTTCCCATCTAGATCCATCATGAGGGCAGAAAGCAGTGCTGGGTTGCTCTAAACAGTGAGATGGGAGCCAGAGGGAAGGGTCAGAGGCAACTTTTGGAATTTCCAGGATTAGGACTTCCACCCAGTAGGACAATATTTCAGCAGAGTTACGCGTGCTTTTTTTGGAAATCAACACCTGGACTGATTGATTCTCAGGTTAATTGTGGTAGTCTTTAGTGCTGTTTGGCAAATATGCCCGTCCTTCTCCACCTCCAGGCACATGTATAAACAAATGGTAGGATTGTATTTTTCTGGTCCTCTTGTGTGAGAGGAGTCGTGGGAAGAGTTCTGGCCCAGGAGTTGTAAGGAAAAGTGATGGGTTACTTTGGAGCCAGATCATTTAATTGCTGGTGTAAGATCCTTCAGAGCCTGCTTATTTCCCTTGCCACAGTGACTAGCGTCATCCCAGATGGTGTGTTCTTTCAGCCTGGTCCCACAATGAGGATGACATGGAGAACTCCCAGCTGACTCCTGATTAAACATGGGGCATGAGTGAGGAATAAACCTTTATGGTTTTAAGCCAGGAGTCAAAAAGCAAACTTTGTAAAGAGCCAGATAGAAAATATATGAGGCTTTCAGATTGTAGGCAATCTTTTGTCCATTTTAAAATTGGGTTATATGTCTTTATTATTGTTATAAGTGTTCTTTATGTATTGTAGATACAATTCCTGTATCCGGTATATAATTTTCTCAGATGTTGTTTCCCAGTCTGAGTCTTGTCTTCTAAATTTTCGTAATGCTATGTTTTGAAGCACGAAAGTTTTTAATATGGATAAAGTACAATAGGTCAATTTTTTGCTCTTACGGATAATGCTTTCGGTGTTGTATATAAGGAAACTTTGCCTAACTCAAGGTTGTGAATATTTTCTCCTGGGTTTATAAATTTTATTAATATTTTAAAAGAGCCAGGTCTTGGCTTTGTTAATTTTCTCTGTTGTTAGTCGTTTTTATTTCACTGATTCCCGCTCTTTTTACATGTTTTGGTGTTTTTTCTAGCTTATTAATGTGGAAACGTTAGATCATGGTTTTAAACTACTTTTCTAATGTAAGTGTTTAAAACTATAAATAATCTTCTTGGGCATTCCTTTAGTGGCATCCATTAGATTATGATATATTGTATTTTATTAATATGTGACTGAAAATATTTTCATGTTTTCCTTGTATTTTCTTCTTTAATCCATGATTTTTTGCCATCTAGATCCATGATGAGTTGAGTGAGGTGAGTTGTTTAGTTTTCAATTATTTTAGATTTTCTAGATATCTTAATTTTTATTGAGTTCTAGCATCTGTTGTTCTCAGAGAATCTACTCTTTAAGATTTCACTATTTGGAAATCTATTGAGACATTTTATGGCTCAGCACATGGTCTGTCTTCATAAATATACCTTGCATACTTGCAAACAATGTGTATTCTGCAGCTCTTGGATATTGTGTTCTATAAATATCAATTAGAACAAGTTGTTCAGTAGTGTGTTCAAATCTATATCTTTGCTGGATTCTGTATTGTCATGTGGTTCTATCAGTTGCTGAGAGGGGGGTTATTAATTTTCCAACCATGATTGTGGATTTCCCCATTTAGATCTGTCTAGTTTTTTCATCATCTGTTTTGAAGCTTTGTATTTAAGTGCACACACATTTAGGATTTGTATGCTTCCTGATAATCTGACCCTTTAATCATTATGAAACATTCCTTTTAAAATCTCTAGTAGTGCTCTTTGTCTTGAGGTTTACTTTGTCTGATATTAGTGTAGCCATGGCAGCTTTTTAATACTTGTATTTTCCAGAGTATATATTTTTCCATCCTTTTACTTTCAACATTTTTGTGTATTTATATTATCATCGCATCCCTGTAGATAGCATTCAGTTGAGCCTTGATGTTTTATTGAGTTCAGTGATCTTTTCCTTTTAATCGTAGTGTTTAACCATTTGCATCTCGTCTAATTATTGATGAGTTTAGGCTTAAGTTTACCATTTTGTAAGGTATTTTCTATTTGTCCCATCTGTTTTTACATTTTTGTTCTTTTTTTGCCTTCTTTTAGGTAAGTGGAATACTTTTTAGTATTATATTTTAATTCTTCTTGTAGCTTTTAAACTATTTTCTTTTCAATCTTTCTTCTAGAGATGAGATTTTGCATCCTCAGTTTTGCCTACTTCTCCACAGCCTACTCAGAGTTAAAACTGTACAATCTCGTATAAATGTAACGACTTCACAGTAGTTTAATTCCATTCTGTTTACCTCCCTCTGATTTTTTGGTGCTGTTTTGTCCTCCGTTTTGCATCTATATGGAAAAACCCCATGATACGTTTTTATAATTTTTGTATTAAACTGTCAGTTTGCTTTTAAAGAGATGAAGAAACAAGATAACTTGCATATAAATATTTACCATTTCATATACTCTTCATTCTTCCTACAGATATGGTTCCGTCTGGTAACAATTCTGTTAAGTGTTAATAGAAGCATAATTTAGTGCAGTGAAGGTCAGCTGGTAAAGAATTCTCTCAGTATTCATTTATCTGTAAAAATCTTTATTTTGTTTTCATTGTTGAAGGATATTTTTGTTGCATATAGAATTCTGGATTGATGGTTTATTTTTTCTCTCAGTGTTTTAAAGATTTTTTGATTGACTTCTGACATTTGCTGTTTCTAGTAACAAGTCAGCTATCAATTGTTTTGTTGTCTTCTGAATTAAATGTCTTTGTCCTTTAGACACTTTTAAGACTTTCTTTTTATCTTTTATTTTTTATTTATTTATTTTAAAAAATTTTTTAATTAATTAATTTATTTTATTTTTGGCTGTGTTGGGTCTTCGTTTCTGTGCAAGGGCTTTCTCTAGTTGTGGCAAGCGGGGGCCACTCTTCATCGCGGTGCGTGGGCCTCTCACTATCGCGGCCTCTCTTGTTGCGGAGCACAGGCTCCAGACGCGCAGGCTCAGTAGTTGTGGCTCACGGGCCCAGTTGCTCTGCAGCATGTGGGATCCTCCCATACCAGGGCTCGAACCCGTGTCCCCTGCATTGGCAGGCAGATTCTCAACCACTGCGCCACCAGGGAAGCCCCCATCTTTTATTATTAGAACCTTGGTGTAGTTTTCTTTGTATTCATTCAGCTTTGAGTTTATGAAGGCTTTTTGATCAGTCTGTTGTTGTTTTCTCACAGATTTGGGGAATTTTTGCCCATTATTTGTTCAAATACTGTTTTGCCTCATTCTCTCTTCTCAGCTTTTGGGACTCCAATTACACATATATTAGACCACTTGTTATTGTTCCATATTTGACTGAGGCTCAGATCACTTGTTTTAACCTTTCTTCTGTTTTTCAGATTGGATAAATATTATTGATCTTCAAATACTATTGGTCTTTATTCAAGTTGAATGGTCCTTTTCCCCCCATAACATTTCCACCTGCTGTTAAGACCATTGAGTAATTTTTCTTTTTTTAGATACTTTACTTCTGTAATAGAATTTAATTTGGTTATTTCTTTGTAGTTTAAAACTTTATGTTGAAATTCCCCCATTTGTTTACTGATTTTGACCCTCTTTGAATTCTTTGAAAATATTTATAAAGCTTTTTTAAAGTCCTTGTTTGTTTATTCAAACATTTGGAGTATCTCAGGGTCTGTTTTTCTTGCCTGATTTTTCTTTTGACTGTGAGCCACATTTTTACCTGTGTGTAGTAGTTTTGTTTTTTGTTTGTTTGTTTTTTACTGTATGCAAGACACTGTGTTAATGTATTACAAAGATTCTGGATTCTTTTATCTTCCTATGAAAAGTGTTGGTTTTGTTCTAGATTGATTTTTTCACTTACATTGCTGGCTGATAACCTTAAACTTGGGAAGGCTTTTTATATCTTCTTAGGGCATTCTGTTTCAATTTTGCTATTGCTCTTAGTGCAAAATCATAATCCTGGGGCATAGTCTGTACTTCTAAGTGTTTCCCTTCAAGGTTTTTGTTATAAAGCCCAAGATATTGACCAAGTCCCTTTGCCTTGTCAGAATTACAACACTGAACTCTGACTCCCTTGTGGTGGACAGCTTATGAAATATCTAGGAACTTTTTCAGCCTTTCACCTGTTAGTTTCTGCCAGGCTACTTGGACTTCCCCTGTGAACCCCCAGTTCAGGAATAAGCTAGGGATTTGTGAGGACGTGTATGCAGGTTTCCTACCTCTGTAACTCCTCTGTTCTGGGGTTTCCCTTTATAATTTCCAACCACTTGGACAACCCTGATCTCTGGCTTTTTAAGCCAGTGAGTTTACAGATTTCTTCTTGAGTTCTGGCTGCTTTGTGCAGTGCAGACTGCAAAATGGCTTCAAGGGAAAGGCCATTTAAACATAGATATCACCCGATACGGTTCACTTCTTTAATAAAGGACATTGAATTTGTCCATTTTCTGCCTGCTCTGGGGGCTCTCCAGTGCCTTCAATTAATTTTTGCTTATGTTTTCCCCAGAGTTTATAATTTTTATCTGTGGGAGACTTTGTCTAACACAATTTACTTCATTATTACCAGAACAGGAACTCCTACAAATAGCCTTCTTATATTCTTCTATAAGGCTAAAAATAAGGCTAACAGTAAGAATGAGCTTTGGGGTTCTTTTCAACTCTTCTTTTTTTTGTGATTTGGGATATTTCGATTATGCAAACCCCTTCCAGTGAGCATGGTTCTTCAGCTGGAAACCTGCCTCACCTCCCCTCTATTTTTTGTGGTGAATGTCTTCTGATAAGAATGACCTCCTTGCTTATTGGGGGAAGTCTCCAGCCATGCTTTCTGAAGATGCATGGAATTAAGTGGTCCAACCTTTGACTGCTTTTATCACTGATTTTTAATTTTAGTTTTTTCTTGGACATCTGGATGCATTCATTCATCAGATGGTCACTCATTATGGATTGAGAGCCTATCGTGTATGAAGCACAGTTCTAGGTGCCATAGTTCAGCGTTGATTAAAACAAAGTCACCATTTCCTGAAGCTTCCTTTATAGTTGGAAGAAGCAGACAGTAAACAAATAGTAAACAACTGTCAGCTTGTGATCAGTGTTATGAAGACAGTGGAGTCCAGTCAAGAGCTAGTGAGTGTATCTGTGGGCGTGCTTTACTTAAGACAGCATGTAAGAACTCTCTGGTGTGGGAAATACTTGCACTGAGATTGGAAGAATGAGACAAAGCCTCCCATGGGAAGATTTAAGGGAAGAGCACTCCAGGAAGAGGGAACAGCAAATACGAAGCCCTGAGCAGGAGTGTGATCAATGACCTAGGAGAGCAGCCAGCAGACCTGTGGGCTGGAGTGAAGTTGACATTTGGGGTCCTTAGAAGCCGTAGTGAGTACTTTGGTATTTGCTCGGGGTGAGGTAGGAAATATTGGATGGTTTTGTATAGAGAAATAATGTAATTAGCTTTTGTCTTACACTCTAGGGGAGTAAGAGGAGAAGCAGGGAGACCAGCTAGAGAGCTACTGTGACTGGTGACAGATGTTGAGGATTGATTTGGGTCAAACAAAATTGTTTGTTAAGAGCTTCCTGTGTGCTCTGTGTGATGCTACCCACCTAATCAGTTGTGTTCCACATCTCCTTCTTGCCCTGGCAGGGATCAAATCTTGTAGAACCTCCCTCTACATAGAAAACTACACATGATAAGGAAGGAAACTTGACGAGGGAAGGCAGCCCTAGCATGAAGCTTTGGGCGTGGTGAAGTATTTGATTATCTGTGCGTATAGCCACATACCTCGCTGGGTAAGTCATTGCAAATGTCATCTGGCTAATGTCCACTAATGATTAGTTAATTATAAGGCTGCCATTTCTGTCCTTGGTCTGACAGCTGGTTTACTTTACTGAAGGCAATGTCTTTGGTAGAGTTTCTTTATCACATTTTTTTTTTAAAGTGATAGCTTCAAGAACAAAGAAGATTAAGTACACTCTATCAAATAAGAGAACTAAGTCCAGAACCTGGCACTTAGTAAATGTTTAATAAATGTTACTTGAAATTAGATTTACTGCTTTGTTTGATTAAAAAAAAAAACAACAAACCCCACCAATTTAATATAGTAAGAGCCCCTAAAGAGAGAACCAATAATCAGTTAAATAAATAGTATATTAGATTGAAACTAGAAGTAGCAACTCACGTGCATTTCTTAATTTGGTAATTACTTAAGTTACTGGCGCTCCTGTCTAGATGTGTGCATTTATGTGTGTATTTTCCCAGCTCCTTTACTTCTGCCTTCTGGTTCTCCCCTTCTCCTTCCTTCCCCTGCACATCCCCCCTTCCCCTCCCCCTATCATTTATGGAGGACTACCAAGCATACTGGTCACTGTTCCTGGCACTTGGTGCACAGAGACTTCCTGCAGCCTTTGGTTTCATGCAGTCGTTGAGAGCATAGCTAGAGAGTCAGACCCATTGGGTTCTAACGTAGCCTGTGAGCTGTGCGATCAGAGGTGTTTTATGAAACCTCTCCAAGACTCAGTTTACTTGTCTGTAAAATGGAGACAGTGCTGTTTTCAGGGTATGAATGAGAGGCTGTAAGGTCACTTAGCTTAGTACCTTGTAACATACTCCCCAGGTCTCATGATCATGCCCAACCCCCCCCCCACCCCGCATCCCCACCCCATGTATGAGGAAACAGAGACCCTGGGAAATCCCATGACTTGCCCAGGGACACACAGCACCATTCAGGGCCACCTATCACCTGCTCTTGTTAAAAGGGAACAGGCAGGTATAGCTGGGTGCCGCTAGGCCAGCATGAGGGGCAGCATAGCGTGGTGTGTAAGAGCACAGCTTCAGTGGGTGCAGATTCCAGCTCTGCTGCTTACTAGCTGTGTGCCCTCGGGCTAGATTATGTAACCTCTCTATGCCTCATTTTCCTCACCTTTGAAATGGGGCTAAGGATGCCACCTTGCCTAGAGCTGCATGGAGGATTAAATGAGATCCTATGTGCAGAGTACTTGGAGCAGCATAGAAGCATTGCCTGTTAATAGTGGCGTTGATTGTGAAACGTAACTGAGCGTTGCTAAGAGGTTGTCTTTCCAGCAGCACCCAGTCCAAGTGCCCACTTCCTCTGTGATTGGCTCAGGCGCCCCCAGCCCTGCACGCGGTCTCATTTTTGTTTGATCAGGGCACACCTCTTTCCCCGGCGGCCCCGTCACCACCTTCCTCCCGGCTCGTGCTGCCTCGCCCTCTGTTCTGGTCTGCCAGATATCTGCTGACCCATTTGCCGCTCCCGTCAGGTCAGAGATAGCAAGGCCTTCGCGGGGTGCCCAGGCAGCATGTCATGTCCCAGCGCTGTTGTACATCTTGTTTCATAGATATTTTGCTGTAATGTTCTGTGACCTTTTCCATTGAGTGAGGTAGTTGGAGAGGCACTCAGTAAGGGAAAATTGAGCCGTTTTATTCCTCCCCACGGAGGCTCCTGTTTCCTTTCCACCATTCATTTGAAAGCTATCATTTTCTTGATTTTATAGCTGAAAAACACCATTGATTCAGTGGGTGTTAGATGCTAAGAGTTCTCCTATTGACATGCCTATTGACAGTTTTCAGTATATTCTGTGTCTAATTATCACTCTCAGCTAAATGATACACCTTGTGGACTTGAGCGATGGAGTCGATAGCTCTCACCACATTGTTCCAGCCGCACCTATTGAGCCTGGTGTCAGGGCGATGTGATTTATGTGATCAGAAAGAAGATTTCTGTTGGTGTGCTGCATAATTAAAACAAGTGCGGAGTGACTGGTGGCAAAAAAATCAGGTCTGCCGATGTCACCCCCAAATGAGGAGAGATTTCTGTGGTAAGCAGCTGCGACAGTGAGGAATCTCTCTTGGCATCTTGTGCCAAGTTTTCAAGGGTTCGATTTTCCTCCCAGCCCCAGCTGAGGGTTCCTCCTCTCCGCCTTCCCGTCTCCTCGCGTTCAAAGCCCCAGGATGTGTGTGCGCTCTTGTTCCTCAGGCCTGGGGCCCTGGGGCTTTGCTCTGGGAGGGGCTTACTGTTGGGGGGTGTGTGTTTTGGGGCGTGGCTGTTCATGGAGTTGAGGCAGGCAGAAGCCCACTTTCAGGAGTAGGGAGGGCGGCTGGTTTAAAAAAAATCTCGTCCTTTGTGTCAGCCAGTTTGAGTTTCTTAGGTTCAGAGTAAAGGTTGAGAATGCCATTTTCTCTGTGCGTGAGCCAGGTGGTCCCTGCGTGTGAATAGCGTGTTCTGAGGGGTGCTGATGGGGGGTTCTTGCCAGCCCCAGGCAGGGAAGCTGGGGAAGTGTGGGAGGCTGACAGGAGGTGAAGCTGGCCTGTGGTAAGGAAAAAACTCTGGTGTGAAACAAAGTCCCCTCCTCTTGCCCTACATTTTTAGTGGTGTTCTTCATAAATGCCCTTCATGGGGTCTCACTAGACAAGAACTTAACTTCTCCAGTGCTGGTTTTGGTATGTTTTCTATGAGACCAAGTGTCTAGTTATTTAGCCCCTGTGGACCTCAGTTTCCTCATCTGTAAAATGAACCAGGGGTCCCTTTGAGCGCTGAAGTACTGAGGCTTAGTGAGTTAGGGGCTTGAAGTAAGGGTTGGAGAATTTACAGTTGTTAATCTGAGTCATTCCTGGAGGAATTCACTGGCGAGGTCGCCGTTGGCCAGAAATAAGATGTACGCGGTTTACCTAAGATGCCTGGCCCCTATTTCATACGGGACTCAAGGACGCTTTAAGATGAAAATGTATCATAGTGAGACATGTAAGGATGAGTGTGAATGGAACATCTGAGTCAAGAGGGAGGGTAGACGTTTCCAGGCACCTGAGTCGGCAGTAAATTTGGCCTGGTGGCCAGCAAAAGTCGCGAGTAGAATTGGACTTGGGTGTTGGTGGGCGGTCGGGGCCCTGCAGAGGGGTCGGGAATCGGGTATCGGGTAGCTGAGCCCGCGATGAGAGGGACTTGTGAGGTCACTGATTCAAGACAGGTTACTTTCCTGGAAGCCAGAGAGGCCTTCTGTGACTTCTATTACCATCAATTCTTACTTAATGAACCTCTGTATGTGGCGCTTTTGCAATTCAGATTTTTAGAATGAGAGTGAGAGAAAGGGAAAGAGGGAAGGAGGGAGAGACGGAGATTAATATTACATCAAGGGCACAAATAATTTGCTTTGAGAAAGCTGACTCATGCACAAGACCAGAGATGATGTGATTTAAGTCCATATTTTCATAATTGGAATTTTTTAATACAGAAGTTTTAGGACTACTCAGTTATCTTTGAGGATTCACTGATGTTTTATGATTGGGGGAGGAGGGGGTCAGAGTACTTTGTCCTGAACCTGAGGTAAACCATGAAACTTAGCAGGGTTCTTGAAAACTCAAGAAATCTCATAGACATTATTTCTTGTTAATTGTTCGTATTTATTTAGACCTGTTGATGGTCCTGGAGAAGGGGCAACATTCCTCTGTAAATATGGAAAGGATCTTTGAACGTTCTGGTAGGATTATGGATTTCCCCCCAGTTTGTCTGTAATAATGACTAAACACTTTTCTATGAAGACATTAACATATTAATGTATTGTTACTGCAACACAGGACCGCCAGAAGATTCTGGGTGGCCGATCAGCGTAAAGTCAAACTCATTCCTCTTGAGGTCCTTTTTTTCCCATCCTTGACTTGACAAGTGGTCCACCTTACGGACTCCCCCGTGTAGATCACAGGCTACGGTGATCACCTGTGGTTATGGGATAGGATGATTCCTTTGTGTGGTAGGGTCCCCATATCCTAACCACAGTTGGTTTATTTAGACAGTGGAAATTAGTGGAAAGAATGTACCTTGGGATTCTTTGATGCGCAGTTCTTCCTTTTCTATGTCTCAGGCTTCGGAAGTGCCTCTCCTTCCTGTGTCCTGCCTTTCCCTCCCGTGCAACACACCTCCTGCTGGCAGAGGTGTCACTTGGTGGATTTTAGGACAGTACAAGAATTGCTCTGTGAGGCTGACGTATACCTTGAGTTTCCTTGGGCTGCTTCCGGCCTCTCCCTGTTTGCGCTCTGGGATCCCTGTGGGGGGTGAGTGTGCAGAACATGTCCTCACCTCTCAATTCATTGTGACTTTAGCTGGAGGTCCATCCTCTGGCTGTCGCTGCTCTAAACCCCGGCGAGTGGAGGGAGCGCGGAAGAGGGAGCGAACAGTAAGCCCGTGGCTGGGGTCTGTGTGTGGAGGGGCATGCCGTGCAGGGAAGGGGAGCTGCATTTCCCCTCTGCGATTGCCAGGAGAGGTGGAGCCTTCCCAGGAGATGATGCAAAGGCACAGCAAATCCCGTAGGGCCTGTGCCTTGGCAGCCCCGGGCTTGTCTGCTGAGGGATGGGGCGGAGTGGCCTGCAGG
This sequence comes from Balaenoptera musculus, assembly GCF_009873245.2. Classification (NCBI taxonomy): domain Eukaryota; kingdom Metazoa; phylum Chordata; class Mammalia; order Artiodactyla; family Balaenopteridae; genus Balaenoptera; species Balaenoptera musculus. The sequence goes on along the minus strand of NC_045800.1, from coordinate 59,177,216 downwards.
GCCCCACCATCAACAGAGGGTCCAGAATTCAGGGCTTCCCTCAAGCAGCCCAGCTCCTTAAAATGGCAATTTATTATTTTTGCTCTTTTCTGTCTCTGGGATTGTTTATGCATCTCCAATGAGCTGTAAAGGGAATTTCGTGCGTTCGACAAACTTTTGCCTTAAAGGAGGCAGGTTGGAGGTGGGCGAGCCGTCCCATTAAATGCCGGCTATTGTGCTTTTCATTCAGCTTGAGGAACAGTAGCCAAAGATGGCAGGGGATTAAATTAATGTAATGACAAGAATTCATATAGGAGACTGTGGGAATGGGGCAGAATAAAGCCAAGGCTTCTCAGTATTGTGCTGTTTTTTGATTGGCCTTAGAGGGAAAACATAATATACCTGTATTTATGTTGATTCTAAATAGGGAGTGTGTAAACAGAGGCATGTCATTTTTTCCTACCGTCTTGGAGTTGAAGTTAAATGGCTATCCATTTTGAGCAAGGGACATACTTCTGAGTAATGAGTCAAGTTCAGTTTCTGAGCATTCGGATCTTGCTGTACATCACAATAAGGGTGTTTTTGTTGCTCAGTTGGGTTCTTGTTATGGAGGCCTGCCATACATGGGCATTTGTGAATTATTTATTTGTTAAAGGGCGTTCCTTTTATTTTTAGAAAAATTCACCTTTGTCTCCGTGAATTTAAGCAGTATCAACCCCGAGTAAACACCTTTTTCAGTATCAGTCTTTGATGCCAGGAGCTGCAGACAAGATGGTCCTGCCTTCTGGAGAAATACATATGTGTCTTTCATCTGGGAAATGTCTTTCTGGGGTAGTACCAGCTGGAAGATGTCAGCTGGGATGACCAAACACTTGATCAATGGACGAGGGGTGCGGCAAAGGTGGCCGAGAGCCATTCATACGCAGTGTGTTTGAAAGCACTTTGAAAAGTATAGCGTGCTTAGCGTGCGTGTGTATATAATATGAAAGCATATTTTTATTAGGCACATTTTAACATATGGTTCCAAAGAAGAGGAAGGTGTTGTACTCTGATCCAAGTTTACTTTTTTTCTCCCCGTACACAGTTAGGAAAGCATCGTTAGGCATTGATTTCAGTAATGATGTTTAAACTTTTTAAGGCTTCCTGAGGAATTGCCCTAATTTCTTAAAACACTGCTTTCGTTGCCTCCGTGCTTACTTCGGGAATATGTGAACTCCCTCGCCTGGCTTCAAGGCTTTCCACGGTTTTGACTGACTCTTCCCTGCAGTACGTACAGCCTCTGTGCCAGAATGTCCTGGCCACCATCAGTTCTCATTTCCAGCCTCACAGTTCTACGTTTGTTTATGTTACTCCTTCTATTTGAGGGGCACCCTCCCCTGACGTCTGCCCAGTAGATGCAACCCATCGTCTGGGGAACTGCTGACTCAGCTCCTCCTCGGCGGGGTCCCTGCAGCCTCCCCTTCGTCTCTCCTAACAGTAAATGTGTTCTCTCTGAAGCCCCCGGTGGGAATTATCCACGGCCCTGTTGTGCAGTGTCCTTATCTACCCTGCTGCTTTCTTAGCTTTAACGGTACAAGGTAGTAACAGCAGTGATACTGGAAATAATAACAACACTTATTCAGAGTATTGTACTCTTTTTGCAGATCCAACTTTTACTGATTGCTCGTTGTATGCGAGGTGGTTGATCACAAAGCAGACATGGGTCCCGGATTCATGGAGCTTATGTTCACGTGGGGAAGATAAACCATCGCACAGTCACTCAGATTATTGTGAAAATGTTGATGGTGACAGGTGGCACGAAGGGGTGGGTGCAGGACACCATGAGGAATTGGGAAGGGGCGTTTGAACTATTCAGGGAGGTCAGTGAAGGCTCCCCGGAGGACAGGCCTGGCCTTGGGATTTGTATAGCTCAGTGCAAAATGAAAACGCAGTGGCTCGCGTTCCACAATTACTAAGAATTTCAAGATGGCGACAGCAGTGCATCAAATCAAGCACGGGGTCCTGTGCAGCTGAGCAGGTTGTACTCACATGGAAGGGTCCCACCTGAGGGAAGGATGTTTGTGTTGAGGCGTGAGGGCAGGGCAGGACAGGAAGAAGGTTCCAGGAAGAGGAAACAGTATGAAACAGTATGAACAGAGTCTCAGGCACATTCAGAAATGGGATGAAGGTCACTGTGGCTGGAATGCAGACGGCAGGTGGGAGACAGACGTATTGAGGCCAGGGAGGTAGAGAAGATGACGCGTAAGGCCAAGCACAGCCCTGACGGTCTCTGACCTTGATTCTCTGAGCCACATACAGCTACTGAAGTGCGTTCAGGAGGGAGCTAACACATCTGGCTTGGACATTTGGAGTCACGCTGGCTGCAGCCTACAGGATCGACGTGGGTGGGTGCTAGGTGTGAAAGTAGAAGGATCATTTGGAGGCGGCCCATCCAGGGGAGATGGTGGGAATTTGGATCAGGGTGGTGGTGGTGGAGATAGCAGTGGGAAGTTGTGTTGAGGAGACTGAGTTGGCAAGGCAGAGTGGCATTGAAGGAGTAAAAGATGCTGAAGGTGAAACCTAGATTTCCAGCTTTGGACCTTGGGTTGAACCTCATGAAACTGCCAACATTCTGCCATTTTTGATCTGCAGAAACATCAGTTTCATACGACACAGCCTAGTGGGTGAGTGGTTGGTAGGACGTGCACTTAGACGGGGAACAGGTAGGTTTTGATGGTGCAAGAGAGGATTGCAAACTGGGTTGTGATACACTGACTTTGAAGTGCCTTTGAAACCTCTAAGTGAGGATAGAGAGGGGGCAGTTGCCTGTGTAGGTCTGGAGCCTAGAGGAGTAGCCTGAACAGGGAGATAATGTTGCTAAAACAGGTGCTGTGTGAACACTTTACAAGGGTTGCCTCTTTTATAATATGCAGAAATCCTGTGAGGAGTTTATTCTTGTACTCTTTTTGCAGATTCAAATATTGTGGCTCAGAGAGGTTAATTAACTCGTCCAAGGTAACACAACTAGCAAGTGGAGGAGCTGGGTTTTGAAGCCTGGTCATTTCAGCCCAGGGCCCAAGCTTTTAACCACTATGCATACTGCCTTCCTGACGGCTCCCTCACACCAGTGTGCACAGCTCTTTGCACTGAGTGGGTCCTTAGGAATTCCTTACTGAATAAATAAATCTAAAACATTTGATGAAAATAGCAGCATATTCCCTTCTGAATAGGAGATTTTTGGAGGAGGTCCCAAGGCCCCAAAGTGTGAGCAAACATAGATGGAATTTTAATGATTGGCTTCCTGGTTATTTTCATGGCACTTTTCTCCTTTACTGATAAGCACCATCGCCCTCCCCTGCTGAGGTCTGAACTTTGTAGAGAGCCTTGGTTGACGAGACAGCAGTTTCTCTTGGATGGATCAATCCGTAATGTATTAGGTGTCCTCTACAATGTTCTTGGGGTGAATTTTATAGAATTTTGACATTTTAGGGCTAAGAGCTGGCTCGGCTGCTGCCATGAGCCTTCTAGCACCCCCGGAGCACGTTGCTAAATCGCCAGGACACTCTTTCCTGCTCTGCCTGGATGCTGATTCAGAATCCTTCTCAACACAGTACCCCTCTCCTTTCAGGACTCAGGAAACTGAGATCCAGAGAAATGTTACTCCAGCAATCAGAGTTAGCACGCAGGAGTACATGTGTGTGCTCTCGCTGGTCTGAGAGGAATCGAAGAGACTAGATTCAGTCTCTTCCTAGGTAAGAAAGGTGAGGGCCTGGGTTGGGGGGCAGTGCCCTGCTCATTGCTGGCAGAAATGAGCTCACATCCTCATCCTCATCCCTACTTCCCCAGTTAGTCAGTGGTCCCTCCTCGGGTCTGGAAGAACGAAAACCCGAAGCAGATCCACTTCCTGTACTGGCTCATTCAGCAAGACTGAGCATATCTGGCTGTGTGCATGCATTTTTCATCAGCTGTCCCCCTGGAAATTCCCTCATCATGAATGTGGACAGTGAATTGAGGGATGTGAATTATGCTTTATTAGGGCTGCCTTTTGATACAACACGTATTTCTATAAGGCTTCTTGGTACTCTCTGCAGTGCTCACCCTGGAAATACAGTATTTTATCCTCTTTGCCCTTGGTGTCGAAGTGAAGCATATTGTTTCCCTTTAGGACGCCATTAAAAGTTGATGATGACCTTTGCAATGGCCAGTAGTTTTCATGGGGCTTTAATTGTGACTTTTTTTTGGCAGAGCAGCATCTGTCCACTTCATAAGTCTTTTGTATCAGGGAATCAATAAAAACTGCCGCCTTTCGTTGATGCTATAGGAGATTTTATGCCGATGACAAGGGATTTGATTTAATATTCTCTTTAAATAAGATCAGCACTGCTGCAGTTATAAACTCTTCGAAAAACTGTCAAGTCCATCAATGTAGCATGAAACAAAAAGTTAGCAACCTGGTGTAAATTAGTACATGCAGTGCGTCTTTGGGAAGGGTGGTAGATATTTATGATTGTGTGCTAAAAAATATATATATATATACACACACCTAGAGATTTCTTTCTGCTCTTTCGACCGTAAGTAGGAAATGCAGAGGAGAGCATTTCATTACCACCGTCTTCCAAACTGCAAACTTTCTTTGCCAGTTAATGATTTTCTGGGGGCAATTCCGAATGTGGTGACATGATATAAACAGGTATTTATGGTCTGTGATACAATCCTTAGTGAGTATGGATTTATAGTTAAATGGTGAAGTGGGAATCCAGCCAGAGATTATTGACAGAGCTTCTAGAATCTATATTTTGTTTGTTTCCATTATTCACACACACTTTCTTTTGGGGCCTGATTATCTCTGTAAGTCTGTGTTAGCTAGTTTGGTTGGGAGGTGAGGGTGAGACCTTGAAATTCAGCGCCATAGGCTCTGTGTGTTTGGCAGCAAGTGGGACACCTTTTCCCCATAACTGTTCCCCCATACCTTGCCATTTTCATTAGACTATAATTTTGTTATATGATTATTCCATCTCTCTGGCTCTGTTTCAGGTGAACAGGGAACCCAGGTAGGAGCAGAGCCGATTGACAAGAAATAATTGGGGCGAGCACATGTCCACAGGTTATGGCAGTGTCAGAGATCTGGGGAGAATCCAGCGTGTCCTAGATGAGAGCCACTATGGCCCCAGGAACAAGAGCAGGCTTCCCCAGAACAGCTTCCTACAGGTGAGGATGTCACACGTGTTATAGACAGCCTGGGTGACGTGGATCACGTTAGCAGAACAGGAATAGGCAAGAGGCTGAGGCCCAGGCAAATCTGAGGTCAGGTGATCCAAGGTGAGTAGGGTGTGTAGCACGCTAGGAAGACTGCAGTAGAGCCGCTGACAGCACCCAGCAGAATGCTGGGGAGGCCTCTCTTTTCATGAGCTTCTCTTTTAAAGGAGGTCCGCTCAGAGTTGCCTGCAGCGCCTGACCCAGGGGGTGAAACCATCAGACCAGAGTTGTTGAAGGGTAGTCCACAGACTGCTTACATCTCTGTTACCTGGGACTTTAATGAGAGTCTCTTGTGAGGAAGCTGAGAGTCCGTGTTTTGAAAAGCTCTCCAGATGAGTTCCATGCATACTGGTAAATCTTTAGAACCCACTGCTCCAGATGTAAGGAGACTTGCCAGGTTAGAACAAGCTTAGATCTCCTTTTTGCTTCTTCCAGAGGAGTTGGGGATTTGTATTTGGAGAGAGAGAGTGATATTCTTTGGATGGATCTAGAATAGAGATGCTTCACTCAACAGGTCTATCTGAGAAACTGACGTTCTTAAGAAAATACACAATACATTTGACCCGTGAACAGCATGGGTTTAACTGCAAGGGTCCACTCCTAGGCGGATTTTCTTCAGTAGTAAATACTCCAGTACCAGATGATTCATGGTTGGGTCAAATCTGTGGATGTGGAACTGAGGATACGGCAGAACTGTGTATACGGATGGCCGACTATAAGTTACACACGGTTTTTCAACTGTGTGGAGCATCTGCACCCCTAACCTTTGCGTTGTTCAAGGGGCAACTGTATATGTTTCCTTTAGGTTGTGTTTGATGTCTCATGGATACAAATTTGCATGCAATTTCAGGTGTCCCAACTACCCCCATCATGAATCCTGTGTTGAAAACTCTTGATTGGAAGACAGGGTTGTGTACTCGTTGCTGCCTTTCACTGATCACAGTATGCTTGTTCCAACAGTTGTGTTGAAGGCATGATCAAAATATCGCCTCTGTGTATTGTCCTAGAGAAAGCTCTGCTTGGCGGAAATGCCGGTTTTCATCTTCATGAACACCTTGGTGAACATTGTGACCTGTGACCCCCAATACAGATAATTAATCCATTTGCCACCATTGGGAAGCATTGGTATTCTTGAATTTGTGTTTCTGTTTTCCTTTGACTATTTGGTATCCTTCCTGTAGCCTTAGTCCTACATGTGCGAACCATTTGGGAGCATCACTTGTGCAGGGGAAAAAGTGAAGAGCTGCCTTCTCCTGGGCTCAGAGCCCTTGAACTTGGAAGATCCTGCTTTTCTGTCTGGTAGATGGGACTTTAACATGGAGTGACTCATAGAAACATGGATTAATGTTGTTTTTTTTGAGAGTTCTTCATAGGTATGAGTCACTCACCAGACCACACATCAGCCGTCATCTGCCCAATGTTTTTGTCATTTTGGAGGAGAGGAGTGTAAACTGAGAACATCTCCGCTTGTCTTCCTGGGTGATACTTAAGCTGCCTGAGTGTTCCTTTTTGGGATTTATTAGTTAATGATTTTCTTTTCAATAAACATTTGTAGCATATTTAGTGAGCTTTTCTAAGGGGGGGATAATTTGGCAGTCTTTTCAGTTATTGGACTTTTTTTTTTTTTTTTAATCTTAGGACACCCTTTTCCCACTCAGCCATTCAGGGATGCCTTCCTTTCCCTAGCCTTGGCCCCATCGCCTGAAATGTTCATGTGTTTTTCTAAGAATACCAGCCTAGTGCAGGCGCCCAATTGACACAGCCAGATCAAAACGCTTTGAATTTGGAAAATGATCCCCTTCTTGGTATTGAGCCCAGTGATAAAAGCAAAGCAGTTGTCATCTTGAAATCAGAGCTGTATACATGGCAGAGCCTTTCCAATTAGCACACTTAAGATGCGTGTTAGAAGTGATGGGAAGTGGGATGTTTCAGAGTGAAAGGCGGGTAATAGGGCTTTAAATTTCCATGTTTCAGTTGATTTTTTTTTTTCTATTGCAGTTTCAAGAAAATTGTTGCACATTATTGGAGCTCCTAAGTGCATCTTAACACTGCTCTTTCGGTTTACAATAATATCTTCCAAAACAACAGAAATATTGGTCACAAAGAAAGCTTGTGTCCATTGGTTTTCCAAGTAGAGAGAAAGTAATCTATTATTCAAAAATTACTACTAAATAACGAGTCAGTTTAGACCATTCTCCAGGTACTTTTCTGCCTTCTGCCAAGCAACTGATTTGACGGAATCCTTGAACTAATACACCTGGCATTTTTTATATTCGCCAGACTCAGCATCAAAAATGAATTCTCTCCACACACACGTGCAGAGAAATGAAAGCCAAATGTCCAGCATAAAGCAATGGGTTTGTTACATAAAAGTATCATATCAGAATTATTTAAGTATGTGATATACTCCCTAGAATGTGGATGTCTAGCATAGTGTCTGGTAGAGAGTAATAATAATGCATGGTTGTGGTCAGTGTTATTGGTGCTCACCATTTTCCATTTCTAGTTCTCCTCTCCTTCTGTGTACACAGGAGAGTTACACCTCCCTTCCCTCTTGAAATTAGGTCTGCCTTGCTTCGGTCAATTCAGTGGGAGCAGAAGTGATTTGTGTCACTTTTAGGTAGAAGCGTTTAAGACCCAGTGAACAGTGCACGTTTCTTTTTTTAAAAAAAATATTTATTTATTTATTTAGGCTGCGCCGTGTCTTAGTTGCGGCCGCAGGATCTTCGTTGAGGCATGTGAGATCTGTCTTAGTTGCAGCATGCGGACTTAGTTGCAGTCTGCGTGTGGGATCTACTTCCCTGACCAGGGATCGAACCCGGGCCACCTGCAATGGGAGCGCGAGTCTTACCCACTGGACCACCAGGGAAGTCCCCAGTGCACGTTTCTTGTGCTATGGTAAACCCTAAAGCCTTTTATTGAGACACCAGCATTATAAGATGCTGAAGACTCTGTAAGCTTGGTTCCCTAAGTGGCTGCAGTGACCAGAGCCCCCTCCCCACTAGCCAACCCACGCTGGACATGTAGAATGAGAGAGAAACCACCCCTTGTTGTTTTAAGCTACTGAGATTTAAGATTGGTTTGTTATTTAGGAATAATCTAGCCTACCTTGGCTGATACGCCAATTAACATTTATTCAGTGCTATGTGCCAGGAACTTAAAGTGCTCTCTATATGTATTAACTCATTTAATCATAACCTATGAAATTTACTCCTGTTATCTCCATTTTTTTCATGAGAGGTAACATAGGTGCTGAGACGTTAAATCACTCGCTTAAGACTGCATTGCTGGTAAGGAGCAGAAGTGAGATGGAACCCAGCAGTCTGGAGAATACTCAGTAAATGGTGAATGATTGACGCAAGATCAGAGAGGGTTTTATTGATTTGGTAGAACATACAGTCTTTCATGTGGTATTATTGGTGCGGGTACCAGTTGGCATTATCTACCCCAGATATCTCCAGCTGCCTGTCGTTCTGCCAGTATGGTTACTTATTTTTAGGACTTGCAATTTGGGGGCCTTTTAGTTGAATAGTGCTATGGTGGACAACACCCTATAAAGGTTTTATAAGGTGAGGTGCTCAAAAAAAGCCCATGAGAAAGGAAGTCAGGGACTCCAGGGCAAGTAAGAAGGAACCAAAGACTAGAGATGCTGTTTGGCTGAAGGTTGCCCTCATTAAGATTAGCGTCTGCTGTGTTGTGCTGTGAGCTCAGAGATGGTGAAACTCTCCTGGGAGATCCCACCTACGGGGTTGATCCAGGGTCTTGGAGGGGAAGTTGGGGATGGAATGATTGCACGTTTGCTCAACTGTTGATTGCTTTAGAAAGATATGGGTCAATTTTCTTATATGGGCAGAAAGAGGAGTTGTGGTGTAGCAGGGGAGCTCCAAGGGATGTGACTTTGCACAATCATTCTAATATGTTTTGGTCAAGGGTAGTAGTTAATCCATTCCATTCCTCTGCCTGCAGCTGGTTTGTCTCAGAAACGACTTTCATAAACACTCACACATACTTTCACACTGAGTTAGCTAAAGAGCCTTGGCCCAGGTTCTTCTAGTTGTAAGTGACAGAAACCCACTCAGTCTTCTTGAAGCAAAAAACAGGAATTGGTATAAAGATGTGAGATAAAGAGTCATCTTATGGAACCCCAGCACTAAATGTGTGGCCATGGGGTCACATGAACAAGAATCTAGAAAGCTCTCCAGAGCTACACCTCCTTCAGCTCACAGGAATTGTACAGAGCTCCTCTCCGTTCTCCCAGTACATTTGCTTTCTCTCCCTCCACCCCATACCCCTGTTAGCTTTCTCTGCTGTCATATGTTCATGGACAAAGAATATAGTTCCTGAGCTTATGGACCTTCAGTTCGCATACCCATTAGAAACTAATAAGCAGCCTTAACTCCCAATTCTACAAACTGGAAAGAGAAAATTTGATCCATGTTGAGTCATGGTCTCTTCCTGGCCCTGTAGACAATGGTGATGGGATCAAATCAATCATGTATTCAGCAATATATGTGCCTAGGATGTGACAGTCACAGTGTTAAATGCTGGGGACACAAATATGAATAAGGTAGTGCTTCTGTCCTTGGGATAGTTCTGCTCTGGAAGGGGATGGGAGTCCAGAACTCAACCCAGAATATCCAAGGGGACCCACACCTAGCTGTTACAAGGAGCCACATTTTGTTTTCATATAAGAAAGGTTCTAATAGTGTAATGAACTGCTCTTGTAAAATGGCAAACTCCCTATGTTGAAATTATTTAATCTGAGGTAGGCTAATCATCTCTACCATAGGATGTTATCTGAGGAAGTTCTCTCCTCACCCAACAGGTTAGACTAGATGACCCTTCTTCTCTGATTCTATGATTTTTATGATAAACCATGTGATTGATACACAACCTATGAGAGCTATAGAAATGAATGGGGAAGAAATGGTATGTCCTAGACGTGGTCAGAAAAGTTATTTTGGAGTAATCAGGACTTGAATTTGGCTCTAAAGAAAGGGGAGCAGGCAAGCAGACAAGGCAGGAAGAATATATTGCAAGTTGCCATAGTGAAATGTGTAAAGACCCAAAGATGATGAGTGTGGTGTGTATGAGAGCCAAGAGACACATCTATTTGACTTCTGTCAGGAAGGTGAGCAAAGGCAAGACAAGTTAAATTTTAGGAAGGTGTTAGAATGTTGAGATTAGGTAGTTGAATTTGCACTCATAGTACTGTAGAACCAGAAGGCATTTGTTGTGGGTAGAATACTCTTTATTATGACATAAGACTCAAGAAAAAGTGGCTTAAGCATGGAGGACATCTTATATGTCACATGAGAGAAAAGCTAAGTGAAGCAGTTACGGGCTTGGTTCAGTGATTGACATCAAGGACCAAGACTCCTTCCATCTTTTTCTTGGCCGATTTAGCATATTGGCTTGGTGCTTAAGCTTGTTTCCTCATAGCCGCAACCTGAGTGTGACGATTCCATGAATCACAGACAGACACAGTAATGTCATGCTGAAGAGGTGGGAGGGTTGTTTCCTTCTGTGCGTCCCTTTTAATTTGAGCTATCCTTTTTAAAACGTCTCCCAGAAAACATCCTTTCGTGCCCTATTGGCCACAATTCACCACATGCCCACACCTTAGCTTTAGGGGAGAATGAGATAGAGGAAGGCCAGCTGTGCCAGCAGAGATGGAGATGCTGCCTAAGGGTTGTGGGGTCGGCTGCCAGTGGTGTCTCCCCAGCCAGCTCGTGTGGGCCACCTTGTATCGTCGCTGAATTGCACAGATAATGATATGTAATAACTGTCCTACACCCAGTATCTGTTACATGTTGGGCACTCTGCAGTGTTGTGTTTTCACCCTTTTGCAACAACCCTTCCAGGTAGGTGGAATCATTCTCAGTCAGTTTGAGGAAACTGATTGTGTGTGGGTGACTCGGTTAGTTAGTGTCTAGAGGGGATAAGATCTTTTTAAATCACAGAGTCACAGTCTTGGGTTTGAGACTGGCTTTAGGCCAGCCTCCTCCCTTCCTCCAAAGGTGCCCACCTCCACTTCCCACGTCCCTGCCAAGTGGCAGTGGAGCCAACTCTTGAATACTTGTAGAGACGGAAGTTGCCTGACTACTGGCCCAGTGTTCTTTCCAAACCACATCACTGGCAGAGTACAGACCTGTCATGGGATTGAGGAGAACTCCTGGTTTTCTTCCGTTGCTCCCCCGCCTCCCCCCAGGAGGCACCTTTTGTAGATGCTGGCTGCTAGTACTAGTGATGTCATGGCAGCTGGCATTGTGGGGCATGCTGAAATCCATTAGCTGGTGTTCAGGTCCCCTCACGAGTGAAGTGGGCGCCATGTGAAAAGTTAGTTTGGCCTCCCCAACTTCCTTAAGCCCGAGACCCTGTGCCAGGTATTGCTATTTTCTATTTGCTAAACATTAGTTGAAACAAAGGGCTGTTTTGTTGGGATTGTGTTTCCCTGTGGAAAAGATTACTTTAGGCACATTTTAGAAAATGCTTTTAAAAAGAATCTTGTGTAGGTTGAAAACATAGGGAAAGAAAGCAACTGTCTTGATGACTTTTTATTACAATAAAAATTGTAGTGAGAGCTCTCTCAACTTCCTCCCTCCTTCTGTCCCACTAAACAAACCTTTGTCTGTGGGAGGACGATTAGGTTTAAACAACAGGAGCAGAGCTGGGGAAGTGGCATCATTTGGGGGCCTACCACTGAGAAGATCACCACCAGTGACATTTCCTGAATATTTGTCAAAATTGAAGAGGGGCTTTAAGAGTAAGAGTTTGCTATTGGTGGTAGTGGGAACAGGTTACCCATAGGAAAACATTTTAAGTCTGTCACATGAGATTTTGAGGAATAGAAGGACGGTAGAGGAAGCAAAATTCAAGCAGCGAAAATATTTTTTTTGTTGTTATTGCTTTTGGGAAAATGCTTTCAGTATTCAGTTGCTCTCCTCAAATGCCTTTAAATTTGCCTTATCTTTTTTGACTGACAAAAAAGGCCTTTTGTAGAAATGTGCCAATTATGGGAAATCTTCTCTCTAAACGTCCTCTGAAGTTTGGTGATTGGCGGGCGGGTCACTGTGTTGCTGGCTGCAGCTCTGCTGTGTCCTAGATTGGTCAGTGACCTGGGACCCATCTAGGGAGGAAATGATGCACGTGGCCCTCTAGTGGTCAGGAGGACCCTGACTGTTCCTCCTTATGGCACCTGGAACAGGCAAGGAAATGTTGGTCTAGACCTTCACTGTCAAATATGGTAGCTGCTAGTCACATATGCCTGTTGAACAGTTGAAATGTGGCACATTGAGGTGTGCCGTAAGTGTAAAACACATTGAAGATTCAGTGGAAAAAGAAAGCAAACTATCTCATCATGGCCCTTTTATTTTGATTACATGTTGAAATGATAATACTGTAGATATGTTTGATTAAATAAAATATATTATTAAAGTGTTTTTGCCTGTGTCTCCTTACCTTTGTAATGTGACTACTAGAAAATTTTAAAATATCTTTGCATTTCTATTGGACAGCACTGGCCTAGATGAGGGTTCAGCAAACCATGGTCTGTTTTTGTAAATAAAGTTTTACGAGCACACGGCCATGACCACTGTCAATGTGTTGTCTGTGGCTATTTTCATGCTACAGTGGTTCACAGAGCCTAAAATATTTGTTATCTGGGCCTTTACAGAGAAAGGTCACAAGGACCAATCCTGTGGTCTCAAGGATTCCGGAGAACATGGCAGGACCCAAAAGCAGTCTGGGAAGCCCTGATTCTTACCCCTGTGAGTCACTCCCTTAGGAAAGGAGAGAGAACCAAGGATGCCCCTGATGTCTCAGAGGTGCTTTAGGCATGTGCTTCCCTCTCTCCCCAGCCTGTTCTCTCTAAACAATTTGTGAACCTCAAGCCCCTCCACCACTGGAAGTTTGAGAAGAGAGACTGCAGAGCCAGAAAGTTAACTCTGGATGGAAGGCAGAGTTGGAACCCTTTACCATCCAGTGGAGGAGTGTGGAAACATTGCTCCTGATTCCCGCATCTCTAAAGGTTTTCCGTTAGAGACACAGAGTTATGGCTGATGAGCAGGGTAACGACATGGAGTGACTGGAGACCCACTTGCCTCAATGAGCTGCCATAGTACATTTCAATAATTTGGGGTCCTAAAGGTATTTTACACCTAAGAGCTCCCATCAGCGAGAAGCTATTTCAAGGAGGTGTGCGATCTTTAACACTTTAGTTATCACCTGACACCTTGGGAAATGGGTTTTTACCTGGCTAAGTAGAAGCTTTGGAGAAGGGTAAAGACTGGAGAGGGGAGTTGGAAGGGACACAAGGACAGATAGCACAAGAGGCCGGAGCTGGCCCTACCTAGACCGGAGCCTTCTCCTGAGGCCGACCTGTGCGCGGGCAAGGGCCTCGGCAGGGTAACAGAGTCTTTGTTCCAAAGTGCACACTGGCATGGCCTTTCCTTAAAAATTCCTTCCCACTTTCTTCCCCCCAGTTAAATGCATTTCCTAGGGCAAGACGCTGCATCAGAATCAAATTCACCACAAGCTTTGGGTGGTATTAATGCCTGCCAGCACAGGGCAAAGCCTGTTACAGTGAATAGAGTCACAGTATTCAGAATGAATTGCAGGACGTTCGGCACGTGATTTACCATCTCTAGTAAACAGGGCTTCACACATGGTGTATTTCTGCTGCATTGGTTAGTTATTAACTGCAAAAAAGGGGAAATTCATTTAGAAGACGTGCCCATTTTTTATGAGGTAAGGCCGCCTGGAGATGCATGGCATTTTAAAGCAAACAAATTCCTGGGAGAGCCTGAGCTTACCACCCAGAAATGTGGCAAGGAATAAAAACATTTACACCAGTTTAATATGAATGGTTGAAAAAAGTATCTATTGCCATTGAACGTGATATATGAAACCATAACCTACTCTCGTGTAGTAAGCAAAAGAACCATTCACCTAACAGATGACTATTCGAGTTGACATTATTCTGCATCTTTTCGATCTTCTCTTGCCAAGTGCCAGAGACTGTCAGAGAAATCCCGCCAGATACATAGGCTCTGTTGGCCTGGGGGTTGAGAGCTCGTAAGACTCTTAAAGGCAGAGGTTACCCAGTGACCCTCATGCTGCAAACTATAGTGGAAATCAAAGGATGACAGCCAACATAAACAGTGGCTGCATGTGGAACGTCAAAGTGAAGACAAATAGAGGTGGGACTTTCTCTGTCTCCTGCTCCCTTTCTAGTCTATAAAATGGAGCTTATTTCCTATCTTCCGGTAGAAGAAAAAGTGCCATGTGGCTTTTGGGGGCCTCAGAAGTGATTCTTGGTTCATTCTTATAACAAAAGTGGAATTTGACCTCCTCGAAAATTATTAAGGGGTGACTCCTGCTTAATCCTACCGTGATTTATCTACTACGCATTAGCAGTTAAAGCTAGAAGGAGTCCTGGGAGACGTTTTTGTATAACTTTCTTCTTTCACAGACCAAGAAATCGAGGCCTCAGAAAGGCTCATGAATTGCCTAAAGTTAAGTGCTAGCCGAGTGCAGGCCTGGTTCTCAGAACCCCGTATCTCAACCCCAGGCTCAGAGCTCTTTCCATTCGACCTTCTGTGTTTATTCACACACAAAGTTACATGGGATCGCTGAATTTGAAAAGTAGGGAAATTAAAAATGACCCCTGATCCCTTTGTCATTTGATTTGCAAATGGCCCAGGTCATTGTCTGTGTTAGGGTACCTCACTGGGCTGGCTCAGGTTCCTAACGTTTCACGACTCCAGGCCTGTGGAGCTCTTTCTTTTAATTATTGTCTTGGAAGTTTTAGCGTTCAATTCACTCATCTCCTCTGGGGGTGATAGTAACAATTTCATATTTGGGAAGATTAACACAATTTGGGAATTTTAGAGAATTAACTTTACTGTCCAGTACATTGGCGGCATGCTGAAATAAACTGGAAGGGCCATTCCTTGCAAAAGCAAAAGAGGTTCTTTGTAGTGTGAAATTTATGGGCTTTGACGTTTCTGTAATTTTTAAACTCAAAAATCTTATTCTGATGGTTCGTCTGACATCCCCAAAGTCTTTAATTTAAGATCGCTACAGAACTCTTGGTTTGTATTCATTTCATTTCATTTGTGTATTTTATGTGTTTAGTGGTCATATTTGAAAAACATCTCTTGTGAGTGCTCTGTATAATTTTGGCAGAAAATTACTTTTTTTGTGTTCCTGCGATGATCCCCTGAGATCATTTTTGCATAAATCCAGCCTTCTATTTTCAGATACAAATCTGTTGTACAGATGATTCTTCTTAGAAGAAAAGATGCATTTGTAGCTGAAAAATGTAAATTACTTTTCATGGAAAATACCTCGCTGGGCCCCCATTTCCAAAATGTGATGATTGCACATTGCATTTTTTTGTGCGTGCTCAGGAGACTGTTTTCCTTACAATTAGAAAAATCTTGATTGTGTGGCAGGTAGGATGCTGTGATGTGGCTGCTTCTGCCACATAGGCAAGTCGGGGGTAGGGGATGGGCCGAGGAAAAAACGAAAGACCCAGTATGGATGTGGCACTTAGTTAAGGGGAAGGGGTTTTGGTTTTAAAGTGGAGGGGAGGGGGTGGAGGGTGTCATGAGCATTCTTTACCGGAAAGGTGTGTTAGCAAAGGACATTTAGAACTGGGGTCATTTGAATGTAGTTAGAAACCCCCTTTGGCAGTTCATCCTTGCTTTTGCTTTTTCATTCAGGATTCACAGTTTTATCGGGTGTCTTATGGAAAGGCTTTTGGGACAACTACCCTCCCCATCTCAAGTATTGTAAAATGGGGGAGGCCAGCAGACACATCTTCCTAGAAAGTCTTCTCTTCACTCCAAGGGTTACTAGTTGAGGCACTTTGGGGCACTGCTGTAAAGCAAAGTGTAAAATCAACGTATTCAGATTTGTGCCAAAGAAAGACTCAAGTTTGAGAACATTTACATCTGTTTTCAATAATTCCTCACATATGCTGCAGAATGTACGTTATCCATCTTGTTATCCAGGAAATAACATTTGTTGCAAACAGTTTGCCAATTCGTAATTTTATTGAATTTGTTTATCATGCTGTGGCTTCATATGAGGTCTGAAAGATGGTGATCTTTGGTGTTCCAGCTGTCGTAACATTCTGCAGTGGGGCCTTAATTCCGGGCTCGGCTGGGATTCTTTGGAGGGTTTGGACTTTCTTAGAACTGCAGACTAAGAGCTGGCGTTGTTGATGGGCAATTATTTTGGGGGAACACAGTTAACTTTGCTCACACACTCCTCAAACGCATTTTCATTTCTGACTTTTAACTACAATCTTGGGACTGATGTGTTGAATAGAGCGCCTTGTGTGCCCTATACCGTCTCCTTTGAAATCTGCCCAAACTTTCCAACTGTTGTCATGTTTGGTTGAGAGAACACTACTCCTTGCGGGGTGTGTGTGTGGGGGGGGTATCTGATTCTTTAGAACTGTCCCAAACTATCTCAAACCTGAAAATTTTCTTCCACAGAGAAGCTATGAAATATCTTTTTGCCGCGTAAGTGTCATTTTCTTAAGAAGTTGTTGGTAGATGAAAAGCAAGTTCAACTAGGTCTCATTTTATCATTTCCCTGTTTTCTTTAGCAGGCGTTTTCTTCACTGAGGTCTGTATTATTTTTGCCAAAACTGAGAAGAAAAAAATGATAGTAACCTCGAAAGCTCTTTCGATCTGAATTATTCCTTAATGTTTTTAATGGTTTATTACAACCCCACAGATGTCATCTTGGGGCCATTTGGAGGTTATTGAGTTTCCTTGGAGATGAGACTTGGCATTTTCCAAACCAGAGTTTGCTTTTGTGGCCTGGAAGTTGCGAGACGCGTGTATTTGGAGGGCTAAAGATTATTCCCCACCAAGAAGTTTGGTCAACCTGACCTTCTCCACTCTTCCGACGCTGCACACACAGCAGTAATCTCTGCAGAGGAGAGCAAATAAAGTGAAGAAATATAGCAGTACGTGTTATTTTTACATCCTAAAGTAAATTCTCCAGCGTGAAGGCTGACTGGGAATTTTCATCTCAGAGTTCTCGTGAACGCTGCTCCATTTCGCTGTTGTCCCCTTGAATCTCTTTTTATTATAGGTCTTCGAGGGAGGTGTTTCTTGTCGTAATTTACTCAGCCAGACAGATAAGTGAGATGTGGAGCTGTGGAAACATGGGGCTGGCAGAAGCCTTTGGGGGTCAGCTGGTCCTGCCATTCAGTCTGCAGGCATAGTGCTACGGCCAGCCAAGGTGAAGGACTTGTTGAGTTATATTTAGAGGACTTGTGTCACCTAGAGTTCCTGTGACAAGATGACCTCTAGCACTAGATTCCGAAGTGAGTCCTGGCAAAATGAACTTTCTTTGAATGTTGTTTGAGCCAAATGACTTTAGAAGGCCTGCTGAGCCCTTTCCGTGAGGTGATGGTCGAAGAGTCATAGTGTCTAAGGTAGGACTTAGAAGGTTATCCTTTCTAGCTCCCAAAGAAGGAACCCATCTAATGCTACCCCTGACAGTTTATCCTCTCTTGTCGGAACCCTCAGCGCTTCAAGAGGCAGCTGGACCATTGATGAAAAGCTGTCATGAGAACTTTCTTCTTTGTTTTGATGGCATGTCTGTGGCCCTTCAACTTTTCTCCATTGGTGTCAATTCTGAGAGACACTGTTCTTAAAAATCACTCTTCAAAGAGAAAAAAAATGAAAAATTCTAGGATATTAAAAACAAGCGAACAAAGTCACTTTGTTTTGACTCAACCTTCAAGGTCAGTTGTATCATTTTTAAAAATAAATTTATTATTTTATTTATTTACTTTTGGCTGCTTTGGTTCTTTGTTGCTGGGCGAGGGCTTTCTCTAGTTGCTGCGAGCGGGCGCCACTCTTCGTTGCAGTGCGCGGGCTGCTCATTGCAGTGGCTTCTCTTGTTGTGGAACATGGGCTCTAGGCATGTGGGCTTCAGTATTTGTGGTGCACGGGCTCAGTAGCTGTGGCTTGTGGGCTCTAGAGCACAGACTCAGTAGTTGTGGCACATGGGCTTAGTTGCTCCGCGGCATGTGGGATCTTCCTGGACCAGGGCTTAAACCTGTGTCCCCTGCATTGGCAGGCGGATTCCTAACCACTGTGCCACCAGGAAGCTCAGTTGTATCATTTTTAAATAAGAAAATAGATATATTTATTTTTCTTTTTTAGAATATGTTAGTAACTTTTGAGGATTCATTCACCATCTTAGGTTTTCTGGAAGGAAGATTCAGATAAATTAATTAAATCGATCAGTTCTTCCCTAAGTTCTTTTTTCTTTCTTAAGTTCTTTTGGGTGTTAAATTATGGTTGGTAACTAATTTAGCACTTGGCCTATAAAATAAATGCTTGTTGAATGAATGTTGAATACATAATTCGTACATTTTTTTTAAAATTTTATTTATTTATTTTTGGCTGTGTTGGGTCTTTGTTTCTGTGCGAGGGCTTTCTCTAGTTGCGGCGAGCGGGGGCCACTCTTCATCGCGGTGCGCGGGCCTCTCACTGTTGCGGCCTCTCTTGTTGGGAGCACAGGCTCCAGATGCGCAGGCTCAGTAGTTGTGGCTCATGGGCCTAGTCGCTCCGCGGCATGTGGGATCCTCCCAGACCAGGGCTCGAACCCGTGCCCCCTGCATTGGCAGGCAGACTCCCAACCACTGCGCCACCAGGGAAGCCCGATTCGTAAATTTTTGAATAAACCAAACCTTCTGCTGCTGAGAGATGTCAGCTGACTCCTTGTATCTCAACTTTATTTGGTTATTTACCATGAAAATAATTTTACTTGCGATTGCCTTCAGAAGTGTCTATTCAGCCTGTGTCCAATCAAAAGGCTTTTCTCCTTCCAACTTTTCTCATCACAGATCTTCTCTGATCACTTATCACTGGATCAGTTATTTGGCAACATGGTAGAGTGGGAAGTGTTTTGAGGTTCCAGCCCAGCCACTTACCTGTTTGTGAAGATTACCAGGGAAAACGTGTCTAACCCCTTTAAACATCCATTTCAGTACCTTCCCTTGAGGGGCTCTTGTGAGCAAAATGGTCAGTGTGATGCTCCAGGAACCTAGCAGATACTCAGGAGGTAACGATAACCATCATATTGGTGTAGTCTACTGCACTTGATCCTGTGTCTCTTACTGATCTTTGTGCATATCAAGGATTTGAGTCTTGTCTCCAGATGCCTGCATTTTTTGTGAACTTTGATTCTGAGATCCCGAATACATCACCACATTCCCTCTAGCTTCCTGGATAAATAAGGCGAGCACATATCACAGAATTTCTGTGGAAGTCTCATTTTAAAATACTTTTTCCTTTTGTCCCCTAAACTATTGAAATGTCTAGAAAATCTGAGTATTTTGATACCTAGTTTTGGAATCTCCCAGCCAATCCCTTGCATCAAATATAGCACAGAAAATGTTGTCTAATGCTTTCTAATTTAAATCAGAAAATACAATTATCCTATTTCTGACATGTCATGGAATACCTGACTGGCACAAGACAAAGAAACGTTTATCAGGAGTAGTGTAGCCAGATATTAAGGCATGAAAGGCACCCTGGAGAACATCCCATGTTTCAAGGTGTGTGCTGACTAGGATGGTATAGCAAGAAGATAAAGGTGGTTCCTCCCTACTTCCAAGGGCTGTGATCTCTCCATAAGTAAGATCACTTGTGGTGGAGGCCTCTTCCTCTTCCTTCTTCTCCTCCGATTGCCTCTTCTCTCCCTGCTTCATTAGTGTCCTACTTCTGCTATTACAAATTACCACACACTTAGTAGGACAAAACAACACAAATATAGTATGTCTTTGTCTCCCAAAGAATTACACCAACTGCACATAAAAAGCTTATTAACCTCATCCCAGGGTCTCCCAAAGTCTCAGCTATTACAGCTGCAAGTCCAAAAATACCATCTAAGTCTCATCAGCTCAAAAGTACCAAATTTCATGACCTCAGTCATCCATATTAGCTGTGGATGAGGCTCTGAGTGGAATCCATTCTGGGGAAAAATTACTCCATCCGTGGACCTGTGAAACTAGAAGTAAGTTATCTTCTCCCAAAATACAGTGGTGAGATAGGCGAAGGATACCAGTTTAAAACATTCCATTTAAAAATGGAGAAAGTGAAAGGAAAAAGGAGTAATTCACCAGCCACAAGCAATTTTTAAATCTAGCAGAGCAAGCTCCATTAAGTTTTCAAGTCTGGGAATAATTTGAGGCTCTGCCTTCCGGGTCTGTGGCTCTACCCTCTGGATCATCCTTTTTTAGTGAAAGGTAGCATGTGTTTACAGCTGAGTAGTTTTATCAGCGTGTCTCTTGTCTGTAGAATTTTGGTTACCAGACAGAGTTCTTTCAGTTCATGTTCTTTTTCCTTTCAGTTTAAGTGGTGGTATTTCTGCTGATAGAACGTTCTCAAAAACCTAGTGGTCTCCAGTGTATGTTATGGAATTCATTCTATGAGACATGAGGATCCTCCACAGATCTTTTCTGGATAATCCTATCTCAGTTTCTGACTTCTACTGAGATGGTTGAGGGGATTCATGAGTCACATGCCTAATCTCTTCAAAGAGCCCCCTTTGTGATTAAATACTCTGATCTTTTGATCCTTCTGAGGCACTAGCCAAAGGTTTTCTAGTTACACCCTTGACTTTCTCTCTAGAGCATCCTTTCTTTAAATTTTAGCATCTTTTGCAAAATGAATAGGCTGAGAATTTCCCAAATCATCAAGCTTTGGTTATTTTTTGCTTAACAATTCTTTCTTCAATTTATGTTTTTCTTCTTGTATTTCACTGTAAACATCAAGAGGACACCAGGCTTCATCTTCAACATTTTGCTGGGAAATATCCTCAGCTAAATAGGAACTTCATTACTTACAAGTTATGTTTTCCATCTAACTGTAGACTAATTCAGCTAATCTTTCTGCCACTATGTAACCAGGATTCCCTTTCTTCAGGTGTCCAATAATATGTTCTTTGTTTCCTTCTGAGCTCTCACTAGCAGCACCTTTAACATTCATACTTCTATCAACAGTCTGTTTATTACGATTTAAGGATTCTCTTAGAGAATATTGGTTTTCTCTACCACACTCCTCACTTCCTTCCGAGTCCTCACTAATGGACTCATGAATGCTAATATTTCACTAACCGTCGGCTTAAGGCAATCTAGCTCTTCTATTACGTTCTTCAGAATTTCTCCAGCTTTTATCCATTATCAAAATCCAAAGCCACCTCCATGTTTTTAGATATTTGTCACAGCAGTACCCTGTTTCTAGGTACCAAAATCTGCATTAGTTTCCTATTGCCACTGCAACAAATTACCGCAGACTTAGTGGCATAACACAAATTAATTCTCTCATAGTTTTGGAGGTTAGAAGTTTAAAATGAGTTTTACAGGGCTAAAAGTAAGGTGGCAGTAGGACTGGTTATTTTGGGAGGCTCTGAGGGGAGAATCCATTTGCTTGCCTTTTCCAGCTTCTAGTGACAGCCTGTATTCCTTGGCTTGTGGTCCTTTCCTCCATCTTTAAAGAATATCACTCCATCTTTGTTTTCCTCATCACCCCACCTCTCCTCTCACTTCAGCACCTCCTGTGTCCCTCTTTGAAGGATCTTTGTGAATACATTGGGCCCACCTAGATAATCCAGGATAATCCCTCCATCTCAAGGTCCTTAATTTAATCACATCTGCAATATCCTTTTTTCTATGTAGGGTAATATTTGCAGGTTCTGGGGATTAAGATGTTGACATATTGGGTGCTATTCCGCCTACCACACTGCTGTCCTTTCAGTTCTCCCAACTTTTAGGTTGATAAACAACATGTAGTAGTGGAAGAAACTAATCTAGCTGTCAGGAGACCTACATTTCATTCTCACTTGCCCAACTAAAAAGCGGTATGACTTAGAAGAAGCCGTTTTGCTGCCTTGGACCTCAATTTTTGTCAACTGTAAAATGAGGGGATTAAACTCAGTGATTGCCAAAGCCCTTTAGGACTGTCCGCTGTTATGGTTCTTTGGTTCTGGACTTTCATTGCAATCACATGCTTGTTGAGAAAGAAGTGATGATGAGTTCCAGTTGTCAAAGAGTTAGGAGTGAGTGAGCCAAAGTGGCACTGCAGTGTGGTGGTGAGTTTCAGTTGAGGTGACTTCAGTTTTCTTTGGTTGTTCTTGCCGGATTGTGGACCTGTTACACTCAGCACCCATCACCTCGGAGCAAAAGCATTCTCAAGCGTAGTTTCTCTTAGAAGGTGCTTGGATGGAATAACGAGAAAGAATCATCACTGTCTAATGGGCAGGGGGGTCAGGATGGCTTAAATGGTAGAAACTGAGGTCTGAGTAAAGCGTTTCTTATGCTCTTCACGGTGGAAAGTGTGGCTGAGCAAGGGTGAAGGTAATCCAAAGGTCTCTGTCTTCAACAGGAGACAGAGACCTTTGGAGCAAATGTGCGTTGGCTTTTGCTGGCTTCCTGCAGCTGCGGAGTGGGCTGCAGCAGCCAACACAGGTTATAGAGCTCCAGAGAGTTGGAGGTGGTGTCAGGCGCGAAGCCCTCCACAAGCAAAACAGGGAAGTTAACTCGAGCCGAGGCCTCAAAGAAATCAGGTCATGAAGTTTAAGCACTGAATCTAGGAGAATTCAGAAGAGGAAATTTATTTTTCTCCTTGTCCTCTGGGACTCTGTGCCGCTGGGAACTCATAGGCAACATTCCTCTTGTTTCTAAAGGACAAGAAGTATGATGATGAGAATTTGAAAGCAGTCCCTTCGGTAAGGCCATAGGATTTTCTAAACTCTTCTGTAAGCCTGGGTTAAATCTTGTGTTTTTAACAAGAGGAGTTTTCTCTTCTCCCTTCAGAGGATGACCTCACCTTTGAGGCTTCATAATTTTTCTTGTGTTACTTCCTCTGCCTGGAAATTTGTGCCCATATCTTCACATGCTGACAATCTTCCCTGTCCTTCAAGGATTGGCTCAGATGCTATGCTTGTAGATGGAGCCTCCTATTTCTTCTCTCTCCACATGATCCTTTTTTTTTTTTTTCTTA
The DNA here is from genome assembly GCF_009873245.2 of Balaenoptera musculus. NCBI lineage: Eukaryota > Metazoa > Chordata > Mammalia > Artiodactyla > Balaenopteridae > Balaenoptera > Balaenoptera musculus. The sequence goes on along the minus strand of NC_045800.1, from coordinate 59,153,961 downwards.
AACTCCTATAGTATTTCCAGTCGTTAATTTTTGAATGGCATTGGTCACAGTAGGTATTAAACATATGTTTTTCTCTCAGGCACATTATAGTATCAAAGATGAATTCATTTGTCTTTGTATCTCTCATAGTATCTCAAGCAGGAGAAGGGGCTTAATTAACATGTGTTGAAAGAATGAATAGAATAAAGATCTACCTCACACTTAGGCATAAACTTATTGAATATGTAAGATACAATAAATGGGTATCTATATTGATATATACTGATATTGATATCAATATTGATATGGAGATAACTTAGGGTTCCGAGAGTGCTGAGTATAGATAAAATGGGAGATATAAGAGAAGTCTAACATGGGATCCCAGGTCTTAGTAAGATCCTATCATCATTGCAGAGAAGACATAGCAAAATGTCAGTGAGCAGGAGTGCTGGGTGGGGTTGAATTGTGTGGCACAGATGGCCACTCTGCCTGTGTTTGAGAAGAGGATGGTGCCCGTGGGCTTGGGTAGTTAGGGAGATCTTTGTGGAGGAGGTTGAATTTGAGTGGATCCTTGAAGGATATTTGCAGCCGACACTTGCAGGTTTGAAGGTCTTTTTAAAATGTCAGACATTTTCATTCCTGTTTGCCTACGTGACAGTAGTTATATCTTTAAGTTGGTTGTTTATAAAACAAAATAGAGTGGACAAAAAGCAGTATAATTGAAGATTAATTTACACCTGTTTTTAATGTATGTTTTTTATTCTGTCTCCAACCAAGTTTGTGGCAAGTATGGATTTGAGGGCTCAGGAATTCCAAGGCTCTATGGTGGACTGTGGTCCTCGGGGAACCTGTGGAGTAGGACCTTATAAATACTTGTGTAATATTGATGGATTCTGGTTAAGAGTTCTTGATTTATGCTTTTAACAGTTCTTCACTGTGTCTGCTAAGATTTAGCTTCTTTGTTGTTGAGTAGATATGTCCTAAAAGCTATTTTTTAAAAAAATTTAATTATTTTTATTTATTTATTTTTGGCTGCGTTGGGTCTTTGTTGTTGTGCGCGAGCTTTCTCTAGTTGCGGCGAGCGGGGGCTACTCCTCGTTGCAGTGCTCTGGCTTCTCATTGGGGTGGCTTCTCTTGTTGCGGAGCATGGGCTCTAGGTGCGCGGGCTTCAGTAGTTGTGGCACATGGGCTCAGTAGCTGTGGCTCGCGGACTCTAGAGCGCAGACTCAGTAGTTGTGGCGCACGGGCTTAGTTGCTCCATGGCATGTGGGATCTTCCCGGACCAGGGCTTGAACCCGTGTCCCCTGCATTGGCAGGCAGATTCTTAACCACTTGTGCCACCAGGGAAGTCCCCTGATCTCAGAAGATTTTTCTCCCAACTAGATGGAACTGTATTAACAATTCAGTTAATGAAGTATATAAAAAACCACAGTCACTAATGGGGCATTTTAAAGAAGGTTAAGAGAAGGAGAAGCAACAAAATTTGATGACTGAAACATTTTCCTTTTCAAATGTTTATAACATTATCAGGAGAGGGGAAAACCAGAAATCACTGTGGTTAAAACTGGTGATACTGGGCTTCCCTGGTGGCGCAGTGGTTAAGAATCTGCCTGCCAATGCAGGGGATGTGGGTTCGAGCCCCGGTCTGGGAAGATACCACATGTCGCGGAGCAACTAAGCCCACGAGCCACAACTACTGAGCCCATAAGCCACAACCACTGAAGCCCACAAACCTAGAGCCCATGCTCCACAACAAGAGAACCCCATGCACCACAACGAAGAGTAGCCCCTGCTCCCTGCAACTGGAGAAGGCCTGCGTGCAGCAACGAAGACCCAACGTAGCCAAAAATAAGAATACATAAATTTACATAAAAAATAACTGGCGGTAGGATAGTGCGGCTTTATGGAATATGTAATATGATTATTTCATTTGTAAAGTGTTGGTGCAGTGCAGGCTGAGTCAGATGCAATACAAATACTAATACAGCATTCAGCATTGCAAATACAGAGAAAAATGTATTGTCTTATCAGTTTAAATGGAATTTAAACTGATTTCCAGTGATTCTGAATATTTAATACAGAGGAAATCTTTCTCCTTTTTTGTTTTTGTTTTTGCTTTTCATGCTTCTGATTAAATGATAGGAATAAAAACAATCACTTGAAAATAAATTCTGAAAGATTACTCCGTGACATATTATAATACCTTTGTTATTTTGGACTCTTGGATTTAGCCAGCTTGGCCTGATTTCTGTGGCTCATTCAAATGATGAGTTCAGGTTTTTCTGGGATGAAAAAGTTGAGTCTCTCGGTTTAGCTGAAGTCTCTGAGTTTGTGATAACCTAAACATCACCTTGTTTATCAAAACTAAGCAAGCATCTTGGCTGTCTTCTGGAGAACTGGAGAGAAATACTATTGCTCAATTTAACGAGTATTTGTTTCCTACATGCTGATCTAATATGTTTTAAACATTCTTGGTAACACAAAGAGCAGTTCCTAATTTCTTGACAACTTATTGGTTGAAAGTCTTGCCCAGCGAAGAGTGAAGGCACGTATTTAAATACCATGCTGTGTGATAGAGATTCCAAGAGTGGTAGGTGATTAGAGAAAGGAGAGGAAATCCATTGCTAAGACAGGATTCTGTAGGTGGGCCACAGCCAATGGTACTCGACACCGAAGATTCTAGGCAAGGTCTCCCAGCATGCCCTCTTCAGGGCCACGGCTGGTGAGTGTAGAAATACAACGGGTGGTGTGCTGAAATTTCCGGGGAAGTCAAAGGGAAGGGGGAAAAATATCCTCCAGGCCTATCCTTCATTTGGTTTTTTATTTTTAACAAATGAAAAATACGCAGAGCAGTTGTCATTTGTTAAAGTGTAGCAGAGAGAGTGAAACAGGCCAGTGGAGGCTTCATCAAGAACGCTCATTCAGAATGATGAATGTGGCTAAACACACATTTGTTCGTAAAACTTGCAGAGTGGCTGAGCATCATTAAGCATGAGGAATAGGTGCAGCATGCTGAGAAGAGAGTGGAGCAAACAGATGTTGTGAATTTTCACAGGCATCCTTCATCCACCAGTCTATCATTAATATCGTTGAAGGTGATCCTTTCTTTTTATTTAATAAGCACAAACAAAGTGCATGTGCTATGATTCTGCTGAACACCCTTCTTTTTCTATGGCAGTATGGGCGTGTGAGGATGGGGAGGGTATCTAGACACATCAAATCTGTGTGCCCGTAATGTGATACCAGCTTTGGGGCTATAGCCGGAGTGGAGGACCTCTCTTACTTTTCCCTTTCACTCATCCTGCAGAAACCCTGTCTGCCCCATCACCCGGCCCTGCTACCTAGAAGATTGTCCAGATCTGCTGGAGAGTGAAAAGCTTTATGGCTTTTGACTTTGATATTTGCCAGTTATACTTCCTTCAGATGTATCCAACTTTTGCAGTGATGAATTACAATTTGTTTCCTGAAGTCAGTTGGACAGAACCATTTTGTTGTTTGTTGTTGTGGCCAGATTTTTTCAACTCTACCTGTATCATCCAATTCCGCTTCTTCCCCTTCCTTTTCTTCCCTTTTACTTTCCAGGCCTTTGAGAGCATAGATCTTGGCCCACATGTGCTTACAGGTCTTCCTCTACCTCTGTGCATTGTCGAGGCTGTTGACCTTAATCCCTCAGCCCCTCTACCACCAAACAGTAGGGAGCCCTTTCTTTTTGTAACCTCATTTTCCCATTCTATTAAATGAAGAGAGTAATGCCTTCTTTCTGGGGTTGGTCCAAGTAAAAGCATTTTGTGAATTCTAAAAAGCACTGTATGATAATTATTAATGCTGTTTTATGATTAACTGACCAGTGAGTTCTCCTTGTAGAGTTTTCACTAGGAGTTGTCTTTATATACTTAAATTCTTGTGGCATATTGGCTTCAAGCTTCACGTTTAGTGCCAGCGATATTGGGCCCATGAAGCTATGTCTGTTGTCGCTGTGTATGTGTATGGTGTGTGTGTGTGTGTGTGTGTGTTTGTGTGTGTGTGTGTGTCTGTATTTATTTTCAGACCAGACTAGATAGGGTAAAAAAACAAACAAAAGCAATACAGAGCAATGAAAGTCTAACACAGAGCTAGGGACAAGATACTGCTTTATTTTGCTACTAATGAACTATGAAGAATAAAATAACTTACAACTTTACAGTGGCTCCATTCTTTGTACAAACCATTTAATGTTAAGATCTTGAATACCTTCAGGCAGGAGTGAGGAACTCTGTAGTAAGTCATTTTAGAGTAGAAAATATCTACTGGGAACCTCATACGTGTTCAACTTGGTACGTTTACTTGTTGATCATTGTTGGTGGTCTGCATATGCGTTGATTTGGTGTGGTGAGTTTAAGTGTGTTTATTTGTGTGTGCTTTTGTTAAAGACCTATATCTCTACTATCAGAGGGACCAGTTTATGTTGTAAATGCTAACATTGCCAGGGCTTTGTGACGATGCTCACATACTCTGTAGCTCTGAGTACCATGTTCAGTAGAGTTCATAGACCACAGTGCTGGAGATGGAGTTTGAAGTCGAGAAGCATTATTTTAGCTAACATTGAGTCCACATTCTTTCTAGAGGTAACACTCTTGGTTCTTAAAGCTTACCAACATGACAAAAGAACACATTCACATGGCGGGTGTATTTTAATCATCTTCTTCCTTGGGCTCCCTAACTCTTCAGTGTAGCACATGTGTCCTTGGAAACTTTGAGTAGCCCTGGGTTTCCTACAGTTTATTATTGAACATAAATATAACCTGAAGTTTGGAATGCTGTGTTTTGTCTGTGTGAACAGTTGCCCTCAGGAAGAACATACGTACAACATAGACTCAAGCCAATCTTGGGAGGCTGGGTCATGGGCTGTGTTTGCCATATGCTGCTGCCCAAACATTGAGAACCCCGCTGTCCCCTCTGGCTGTGTGGGCACTTGGCCAAGTGCACTGGAAGACAGGGAGTGTACTTGGAGACTTGAGATAGAGCGATTTGTTCCACTTAATTCCCTTTACGACCCAAAGACTTACCTGCGAATGAGGTTGAGTGGCCACTTACGTTCCAGCCCAAGTGATTACTGTTCAGGGACTTGGAGATCCAAGCACCCTGCAGGTTATCAGTGTTATGGCCAAGAGGCAGGTAGGGTTGGCCTTGGCACTTTTTGGTAACCTGCATGGTGTAAGAGAAAATGAGTTTATTAGAATGCATGGTAATCTCTGCTGGTGCCTGTGGAGGAGTGAGGGTTTGTTGTTCCAGAACTAATCTCATTCGCCACCCCTTGGTCATCTCAGCCAAACCCTCTCCCAGCTTAGATGGGTGGATTGGCCTTGGCCTTGGAAGGTTTTAGGCGAAGTCCCGTTACACCTCTGCCTGAGTTTCTTCCTTGATAAGATAGAGATAATGGGTCCAAACTCATAGTTTGTTGGGAGGGTTAAATTGGAAAGTTTCTCAGTTATTTAGATACTCACATTTCTCTGGCTTTCTCTCAAGCACCAGTTGAAGGTATTTTCTATACCCAGTATTGTCAAGAAAATAATTGAAATTTTAGGATTGTCAATAAAAATTGGTCTGGCTCCAACTCAGGAGTTGGCAAACTATGGCCTGCTGCCTCTTTTCATGTGCCCATGAGCTAAACATGGTTTTTACATTTTTAAATGGTAGGAAAAATCAAAAGAAGAATAATATTTTGTGACACGTGAAACTTATATGAAATTCAGATTTCAGTGTCCATTGATAAATTCCACTCCTCAGATATTTAAACTTGTGTTACAAAAATTAGACTCAATTATTATTATAATAGTTTGAATTTTCATCAATAAAAATTATGTGGAAAAAAATTTTTTCTCTTGTTTGTGCCTACATAAAATCCTTGATTTTACTGCTTGGCCCACAAACCCTAAAATATTTACACCTGGCCCTCTATAGGAAGTGTCTGCCGACTCCTGATCTAAGACATTTTATAATCTCACTAGCTGAGTGGTTTTCAAACTGTGGGTCAAAATCAATTATTTGTTGGCGAAATTAATTTAGAGGGTTACAAATAGCATTTCATAAACATTTTATAAAATAAGGCAGAAAATATTAGAGTGCATTGAACATAGTAAGGTTAAACATTGCTTTATGAAGCTTTTTTTCCGGGGGCTGTGTGTGTGTCTATACACAAGCTGAGCCACCACCTCAAATATAGTGGATCATGGTCAAAGTGTTGGAAAGCCAGAACGCTAGACTGTAAGCTCTTTGGGGGCAGAGAGCCTGTCATACTCATCTTTGTTTTATTGGGCCTGGTATAACGCCTGGGGAAAAAAATGGATTTTTGTAAGTGTTTGGAAGAGATGAATGAGTTCAGGAAAGAACTAGGTGTGATAATTGACCATCATGGAACTAACTACCAAATAAGCTCTAAACATATCTTCCTGTGTTCAACTCAATGCCTGCGGTTTCCTGAAATAAGGACATACATATCAATGGGTGGACAAATAAATTTTCTCTTTTATTATAGAAGATTCACACAAGAAGCTGGTTTGAGTTCCATCCTGAAGGATAAATATGCCACATGATGAGCATGGTGTGTAGAAGGGGCCCAAGCACTGGACTGAAGGTCCTGAGTTCTGGTGCCTATTCCTTCTTAAACTGTTACGAATCTTGGACTAGTCACCTGTGCTTCTTTGCCAAGTTCCTTCAACTGAGGGGAAGTGAGATGATAATGATGATTATTGTACACCTCAGCTGTGAGATTCAGATGAGGAAATGTGTAGGAGAGTACTTGGAAAAGGGTAAATCCCCATGCGGGGGCAGTGTTTGTTATTATGTCACATTAAAATATTTGTATCAGACCCCAACTCTGGGCAAGGCTCTGTGGTGGGCACCATGAGAAATAGAAGTTCAAGTAAAATAGATGTTCAAACAAGATAGAAGTTCAAGTAGAAAATCAAGAGTTGATACTGATGTGTTTTACCAGTTGAACCGTGAGGACTGTAAGGTCCCTATAAGATCTTTAAGGGTGAGAATCCTATAGTGGTCATGGTTAAATTGGTGAAAGATGAATAGCAACACGAGACTTAAAATAAGGCAATAGCAGAGTGGATGTCCTAAGGCCACCCATACCATGTCAGTGTTCAGACTTCAAAAGGTGAGGTGACATCTCTGGCTGGAAGTGGGGAGGACAGGTGGAGGGAAGAGGGGAGGTGGTGAGAGGCATGTGAGTCTTGGATGGAGGGGAAGCATGGCCTGGCTGTGGTGGTGGCGATGGCGGCGGCAGACAGGAGAAGCCCCTGTGGGTGAAAAAGTCCCTTCTGAGTGAGTGACTCCCTGGGCAAATTGGTGCATTACTCTCTGTGATGGGCCTGATGGTGCTGAGATAACAAAACGAAAAATCAAATGAGAAATGGAACCTAGGAGTCTAAAAAGTTAGTAAATTTTGACATTAGAAATATAATCAAGTTTCACCAATGCTTTTCTGTAGTGACAGCCAAATCCATCCGTGTCAGAGCAACAGCCTATGGAATGTGGTTTCATGTGGCTTTTCTTCCCTTTTTCTCTTTTCCTTTTGCAAAATCAGCATTAGGCTATTTGGAGGACAGGCGAGAACTATTATGTTAAATTGTGCTACCTACAACTTAAGCTTCTGTCTTTGCTAAAGCTGCCAGTTTTTATAAACAACAGAAGACAGAAAGGGTTTACTAAGAATAATGTTGAAACCCAGAAGAATCCTACAGCCTATAAATCTTAATAGAGGTTCTGAGATTCCAGCAGGCTGGATGTGTCTCTTTTACCCAGGCTCACTCCATCTTGGCTCCCCTGTGATGACTCCAATTTTCTTGAAACACAGGCACAGTGCCTTGAATTTACTTGTGGCACTATTTGCCTACAAACAGGAATACATGCATATAACCTATGCAAATCAATAAAAACATGTCAAGACCCCTTAGATAGCACCACTCTTCTAAAATGCAATTTATCTTGCCGCAAATGAGAGTAAGGGCCTAGGTAACAAATAGCGTCTGATCATTTAACTAGCACCTGTTGTCAATGCATTTGAAAACTGCATTTTTCATTTGACATACAGTAAATGCATTTTCATATATATCGAGTGGAAAAGGGAGCTGGAGTGTACATATACAGCCCTTTATGAATTTTATGAACAATGGATATTTTAGAGCTGTATGTTTAAAGGGGTCCTGTCAAACGCTGCAAATCTATTTGTTCCTTCCAGCGTTGGTTGTGAACACACCATACTTTTCTTTTGGCTGCGTGTCAAAGCGCAGCAATGCTGAAAGTATAATTATAACATTCATGTTAGGGGAAGGACAATTACTATAATTTTTGTATAAAATTGAATATAACTTAAATGTGTACATGTGAAATATGAGTTTTGAAAAAAAGTTTCTCAGGGGAAAACTGCTTTTTATAAATTACATTTTGCAGTCATTCCCTTTGTCGGCTTAAATTATGAGCCACAGGTTTTTTGTTTGTTTTTTTTTTTAAATGCAATATTTTGTTTGCAGATGGATGGCTGTTGCACAAATTCAACAACACTTAGGCTTATCAGCAACAGTGGTTTTCACATTAGTGAGCATGGTTTGGCAATATTGTTTGACATCTGGAACAAGCTATATTATACCAGACATATCAAGTATAACTGAATGGATCATTTAACTGGCATTTGTTTCAAAAACTCCCACTCTTCAGCTTTTGCCTGGCTGTCATGATGTGCCGGCAACGAAAACTGCATTCCCCGGCTTCCGAGCCTCTCATCTGCTTTGACAAGCTCACCGCACTTCCTACTCTAAGTCAGGCGTTTTGTAATAGTGGCCGTAAGGCCATGTTCTTGCATCTTTCTTGCCTCTCCTTCTTTTTTTTTTTTTTTTTTAAGAAGGCCATGATGCCAGGCAGCGGCAAAGGTCAGAGGCTTTGAGACCATCTTAGTCTGGACTCAGGCCATCAATGGAGCTTTTTCTCTGATTTTGAGTTCTTTTTTTTTTTTAACATCTTTATTGGAGTATAATTGCTTTACAATGGTGTGTTAGTTTCTGTTTTATAACAAAGTGAATCAGTTATACATATGTTCCCATATCTCTTCCCTCTTGCATCTCCCTCCCTCCCACCCTCCCTATCCCACCCCTCTAGGTGGTCACAAAGCACCGAGCTGATCTCCCTGTGCTATGCGGTTGCTTCCCACTAGCTATCTATTGATTTTGAGTTCTTGATTGTGGGTCCCCTGCATGTCTACATTTTTTTGAAACCGTGTCACTGGGAGATCTATTTGGTTGAATTTCATGTATCTTAGATGGAGAGAAGAAGAAACAGGAAAGGGCCCTCCTGCATTTTCCATAAATAAAAGAACCACGTGGGGGCAGAGAGGGAAGAAGTTGGAAATAGGAGAAAACGGTAAGAGCAGAATGTTAGCGCTTATAACTTCTCTTCATCTGTCTAGTGAATTTCCCCTAGCATTTCAGGGCATGCAGTCACAGTTTGGGGACCTAGCCCCCCAAAGTTTCATGGCATTGCTGCTACTGCTTACCTTGTTGCTCTGCTTAAGGAATTTATTCCTTAGAATCTCAAAGCCAGGACTGTGAAGAGTTCCATGGAGACGCCGGTATGAGAATGCCATGAGTGCTTTCTAAATAAGAAGTAATGCATTTATTTCATGAGTAATGCTGCTGCTGCCGCTGCTATTTGTTTATTGTTTTTGTTTATTTGTTTTGTGTGGGAGATTCTCTCCTTAAACTCAGCAAGATACAGATTCCACCCAGCTTACTGAGCGAATTCATACCAACCACTCAATAATTAAAGGGAAAGAGGGGCTTAATTACGTAAAGTGAATAATGAGCACGTCTCAAATAAAAGGCAAACATTCAGATGATGAGAAAAGCATAGGCTTGTCTTGTTTTCATTGCATTTGGTAAAATTGTCTTTTTCAACACAAGTCAAGTTGAGGCTTGAGGCTAAAAGGTCTTTATTATCAGTACTAATGTCATTGAAAGGAACTGGCCAAGGTGGTCTTACGGTTGGAAAGAAAGAGGCAGCCTCAACCCTCTTAACATTCCCTTTTAGGTTAATTGGAGACAAAATTCATTCAGTCAGTCTTTCATTCATTCTACAAATATTTCTTGATGATGGAATGTTATGTGAAAAGTACTACGTCAAGCGTGGAAAGGAGGCAAAAACAAATAAAACAACAGCAGCAGCAGCTGCAAAAAAAAAAAAAAAGAAAAGAAAAAGAGAGCAATCTCATTGACAATGGCGTCAAAAAGAATAACATGCTTAGGAATAAACTTAGCCAAGGAGTTGAAAGACTTGTACACTGAAAACTACAAAACATTGCTAAAAGAAATCAAAGAAGACATAAATAAATAGAAAGCCATCCTGTGTTGGTGGATTAGAAGACTTATTATTTTTTAATATATCTTTATAGGAGTATAACTCCTTCACGATACTGCGCTAGCCTCTGTCGCACAACAGAGTGAATCAGCCATATGTATACATACATCCCCATATCCCCTCCCTCTTGAGCCTCCCTCCCACCCTCCCTATCCCACCCCTCTAGGTCATAGCAAAGCACCGAGAAGACTTATTATTGAGATGTCCATATTTCCCAAAGCAATCTGCAGATTCAGGGTAATCCCTATCAAAATCCCAATGACATTTTTCCACAAATAGAAAGAATCATCCTAAAATTCATGTGGAATCTCAGGAACCCAGAATAGCCAAACCAATTTTGAAAAAGAACAAAGTTGGCAACCTCATACTTCCTGATTTCAAAACATACTACAAAGCAGTAGTAATCAAGACAGTGTGATACTGGCTTAAAGACAGACATACAGACCAATGAACAGAACTGACAGCCCAGAAATATACCCTGTGTAGAAGATCAAATTATCTTTGACAAGGGTGTCAAGTTACACAATGGGGAAAGGACAGTCTTTTCAACACATGGTGTTGGCAAACCTGGATATACGTATGCAAGAGAATGAAATTCAGTGCTTATTTTACACAAAAATTCAAGATGAACTCAGGACCTGAATGTAAGACCTAAAACTATAAAATTCCTAGAAGGAAGCATAGGGGAAAAGCATCAGGACAGTGGATTTGGCAATGATTGCTTAGTATATGATACCAAAAGCATAGGCGACAAAAGCAAAAATAGACAAATGCAACTACATTAGACTTAAAAACTTGACATCAAAGGAAACAGCCAACAGAGTGAAAAGGCAACATACAGAATGGGAGAAAATATTTACAAACCATGTGTCTGATGAGGGATTAATAGTCACAGTATATAAGGAACTCCTAAAACTAACCAATAACAGAAAACCTGATTTAAAAATGGGCAAATTATTTGAATAGACATTTTGCAAAGAAGGTACACAAATGACCAACAAACGTATAAGATGCTCATCCTTACTAATCATAAGATAAATGCAAATTAAAATCACATTGAGATATTACCTCATACCCATTAGGATGGTCACTATCAAAAGAACAGAAAATAACATGTATTGGTGAGGATATAGAGAAATTGGGACCCTTGTTCCAATTGCTTGCACTGTTGCTGGGAATGTAAAATGGTGCAGCCATTATGGGAAACAGTATGGAGCTTCCTTAAATAGGAAACATAATTACCATGTTATTCAGCAACCCTACTCCTGGGTATATTCATATATATATGAATTCAAAGCACATCTTGAAGAGAGAGAACTTGACACATACATGTTAATTGCAGGATTATTCACAATATTCACCCAAGAGGTGAAAGTATCACACGTGTCCATAACCAGATGAATGGATAAAGAAAATGTGGTATATACACACAGTGGAATATTATGTGGCATTAAACAAGAAAGAAATACTGTCACATTCTACAGTGTGCATGAACCTTGAAGACATTAATCTCAGTGAAATAAGTCAGTCACAAAAGGCCAAGTATTATATTATTTTACTCACACGAAGTATCTAAAGTAGCTAAAATAATAGAAACAGAAAGTGGAAAGGTGTTTGTCAAGGATGGAGCAAGGGGAAAGAAGGGAAAGGGAATTTGTGTTTAGTGGATATAGACTTTCAGTTTTGCAAGATAAAAACGTTCTAGAGACCTGTTGCACAACTATGTGAATATACTTAGCACTGCCGAACTGTGCATTTAAGTGGTTAAGGTGATAAATGTAATGCTATATGTTTTTACCACAATAAAAACAACAGCAAAAAATCCAAAGTACATGCTGGTCCCTATCCTCGAAGTGTCTTAGAATCTAGTCAAAAAGATGTAATTTTAGCTGATTTGCAGTAGATATTATTATAGGCAGGGAGTAGGCAGGGAAGGCTTCCTAGAGGAGGTAGGTCTTAGGCCTTGGTCGTTGCAGCCCTTGATCCACTTGGTGGGCCTTTTGCACCTTCTGGCTGCTGGTGGGGCAGTTCAGGTTTTCATAACACACCACTGAAGTAGAGTGTGGGTTTTCTTTGGGGGAGTGGAGGGGAACCCCGTTACTTCACCAGCTACGTTAGCAGCTTTCTATCCAAGGTCACTGTTTTTGTTTGTTTGTTTGTTTTTTGGCCTCACTGGGCGGCATGTGGGATCCTAGTTCCCTGAGCAGGGATCGAACCTGTGCCCCCTGCAGTGGAAGCTAGGATTCCTAACTACTGGCCTGCCAGAGAATTGCCCCAAGGCCACTGTTAATTCAGCCGGCCTACAAACATGCCTCTGTGCTCTGCTGAGGCCCACTGATGGGACCCAGCATTAGGCCTCCAGGCCTACCTACCTCATCTCTTGCTTTCTTCTTCATGGATTTTCATACACATCTGCCTTCCAAACTTACTTCCAAATTCCAAAGGCGAACTAGGCTCATAAATCTTCATGATACCCCAAAATGAAATTGTAATTTTACCCACTAGAGTTGTTCCCTTAATGCCTCTCTGATTATCTTGTGTACTCAGACTTTAGATACTCACTGGGGAGGAAAGGTGAAAGCAGGGGAGGACAACAGCCTGCATCTCTCTTCTGCTTCAGTTTCATCTGTCTCGTAGGTCTTCTCTTTGGGAAAGAGATGTGGCTCATTTTGCCCTCAGAGCCATCCTTGCCCTTGTCCTGTTTTGCTCTCTGCCACAAGGAGGCTGTCATAGGAGCATTTCCCAAGCTTTCTCATCAGCTGGCTTCCTTTTGGGTTTGACCAATGGGAGGTCCTGGCAGGAGACTGGAAGGCAGGAGGAAGCGATAAGCCAGGGTATCTCTCTCCGTCCCATGTCCCACTCCACCTCTGGCGGCTTCGCTGTCGGGGGCTGAGTCTCCGCTGTAGCCCTGATTGCTATAGGATAAGGCCTGCCAGGATTCTGGCTTTAGTTGCTGACCTTGTCCTAGTCCTTTCTTTGTCTCTTGACAAAAAGAGTCAAAAACATCCTGAAAGCAGGAGAGGTTTCTTGCTGTGGCTTCTCCATCATTTGTATATCCAGTTCCCTGCATTAAATTCCTTCTGTTGTAAATATTAGAAGCAGTTCCTATTTTCTAGTTTTGACCCTAACTGATACCTGACGACTTCTTGGTAGTCCATGGGCCTTCAGAAAGCCCTAAGCAGTTCTACTGAGTAAAAACCTGTGTAAAGCAGGAAAGCAATATTGGAAATGAACAGTGTCAGTTTGGGTATGACCACTCATTTCAGTGTTAGTTATAGGAGAATGCTGTTTGCTGGGTCTGTAGGCAAAGGTGAAAGCAATTGATGACGGTGTGAAGGTAAACTGGTCTGTGGTTCATGAGTCTTACTTTACTCGTGGTAGCATATAAATTGTGAAATGGGATGGAAATAAATGCTGGACTCCCAGACTTTATTTTAGATCATTAATATGATAAACATGGTATTTTCGTATTAAAGAAACTCCCATAACCCAGCACGGTTACTCTATCCAGTTTAATAAGGCCGTATTTATTATATGAGCACCTTGACGGTCGGGCATCAGGCCAGACATAAACTAGATAGGGATAAGATAGAAAAGAGTGTTTGGCTTGGGAATAAAAAAAGATTAAAAACTCATCTGCAGATTATATTTATATTAGTCTGTAGCCATTTTTGCATCTTATTTGAGATAAAAAGGTATAGTGGGATTATTATGAAAGTTGCCATTGATGGAGTCTTTTATTTTAGGAGTTTCATAGTCCCATTGGGGTGTGTTGGAGCTGTCCCAACAAGCTAGTGAAGCCCTCATTAGCTTCAAGAGTTGGTTATTCCCATTCAAACTTAAAAGCGTTCAAAACTTGATGCCATTGTCTACTTTTTTTCTCCTCCTTGGTTTTTTAAGCTGCCAAGAAATACTGGGAGAGTAAGACAAACAAGTCTTTTCTTGTTATCCCTGTAACACCATCTAGTTTTCCTAAAGGGAAACTTGGGACCAAATGACTGTGGAATGATATAGAAAACATCAAAGTCAAAGCAACCACATATTCAACAATATTGATGCAGCAGTGACTTGGGTCCTGGGGTTTAGCAGCTAAGAAATCACTCAGTTCCTGCTCTCATGGAGCTTATAATCCACTGGAGGAATAAGGTCATTTAGAACTAGAATCAGGGGAGTTGCAGGGGTTTGGAAGGCAGAGAAAAGGTATCTAGATAAACTTGATAAATTGAAGTTTGAAAAATGACGGAATTCACTTGGTAAGCATTGAGAGAGGAGTATTCTGGCCAGAGCGTGCAAGGGTCTGGAAGTATGAACAGGAGAGACTGTATCGCTTTATGGGAAATAACACAGAAGTATTTTAAAGTTGGATCTTTCGGAAAGTAACATAATAGCTTTTTTTTTTTTTTAATTGTTGTTGTTATTTTCTTAACCTCGCCTAGGAGAAGATCATTTTGGTAGAGGTTGTTGTTCAACATGATTGAATATGATTGGGTATTATTAGTTGCTGATGGGACTTAATTTTCTCATGTTTAAATGTGATCCATTATCTTGTGTCTAGAACATACTAAAATGACTTTAAAATGAGAAACAAGGGAACTCTAGTTATTTCAGTGCAAATGTACTTGTTTATTGAACTAAACTGAAGGGTGCTGGGATATTTTAATACTAAGATTACATAGCTGCTCAAATCCCAGGGTTATAGGGCTAGATCAGCCATTCGTGATACCGAGGCTGCCTAGACCACAGTGGTAACAGGGTTTATTGTCATTTTTAAGCCTTATTCTGTTTGGTTTTTCCTGCTGGCTTTTCTTTTTCATTCTTTCCTTCCTTCTCTCCTTACAACTCAAAACATCAACTTGCAATACCCCTGATAAAAATCATTTATAATGCTGACCAAATTTTCTGGCTTTAGCCAGCTGTTCAGTTTTTTTGTTTTTGTTTTTTTTTTTCTGGTGGAAGGCACCAAACTCTTCTCACTACTTGTTCTGAAGATAAATTAGCGACTTCTAAATAATGCAGTGAACCCTAATTCTCTTTGATTAGTAGCGAGTTAGATGATAGCGACCCATTGAAATTGGCCATCAGCATAAATAATGAGTGAATGAACTGATAAAATGCAAAGTCACCGGCCGTCATAAATCAAATGAAATCCACTTTCTCTGGAAGTCACTGAAATTAGAAGTCCATGCTCCTATTAATTATTTTGCCTTCTGAAGACGACAGTGTTATAAATCAGCCTTGAAAGGCCCTTCACTTAGGAAGCTGAAGGAGCACGGCTGCCTGCAAATTGCTTTGTGTACGCACCTAATTGTTTCTTAAGTAATCCACCTTTGTAGCACGGCTTCGGGAAACGAAGAAGGTCCCCTTCGGTGGAGATCCGTGGAAGTGGCCTTAGGAAGGGCCTTAGAAAGGGCCGAAGTGGAATGGGACGTTATCTATCCCCTTCCCTAGAAAAGATATCCCCACAGTCCTTATTACACGACCCAGACCCCATCAGGGCCAGGCATTGTTGGAGTGGTTTTCTATGGCAGGGGCCAGGAGGCTGGCGCTAGGCCCCAGGTCATTTTATCATCTTGTCTCAACTCAACTTCCAGCCAGGTCAGAGAAGCCAAACTTCACATGATTTCAGTGAAAAACCAGATTTTTAAAATTGGGGAAAAGGGCTTCCCTGGTGGCGCAGTGGTTGAGAGTCTGCCTGCCAATGCAGGGGACACGGGTTCGAGCCCTGGTCTGGGAAGATCCCACATGCCACGGAGCAACTAAGCCCGTGAGCCACAACTGCTGAGCCTGCGCGTCTGGAGCCTGTGCTCCGCAACAAGAGAGGCCGTGACGGTGAGAGGCCCGCGCACCGCGATGAAGAGTGGCCCCCGCTTGCCACAACTAGAGAGAGCCCTTGCACAGAAACGAAGACCCAACACAGCCAAAAATAAATAAATAAATAAATAAATAAATTTATAAAAAAAAAAAAAATTGGGGAAAAAACAGGGATGGAAAACTTTGACTTCTCAGGTTAATTTTAAGAGTCATTGTAATCTGCATATATGAGGTGTGAAATGACACCTAATTTTTGCTAAAAAGTGGGTGGGAAATGATATTCATTTAGGAACCTATTTTGCAACAGACATTGAAAAAAAGCAATGTTCTGCAGAAAAGAGGTTAATCGCATCGTAGAAAATGTTGTAAATGAATTTCATTTTGGACCACTACCTGTCATACGTGAAGTTCTGAAGATGAGACCAGTTCTCTCCGAGGGGTTGGTCTCAAAATTTGGTCCAGCTTTGCCATGTGACCCTGGATCGTTAGTGAATCTGGACAGAGCTCTCCTGGAAATTCTCTGCTTCCCATCGAGTGTGTGTGATTTTTTTTTTTGTTGGCCTCTGTGGAGACAAGGATGGCAGTTTTATGGGGGTGAAGATAGGCTTCAAAAGGAGGTAGCTCTTGGGACCTTGGGTGCTAGTCAGGGTACCGTCAGGGTACGTACACAAACTATAGCTTCAGTGTGGTGGTGGGGTCGGGATAGAGTTTTAAAGGAAAAAGCATTCTTTCTTTTCTCTTTTTGTCAACTTCTTACCATCTGCTGCAGGCCTGCCAGATTTGCCTGGGGGCCAGTGCACTAAAGGTAAATACTAGCCCTGGAAAATGAAAATTATCTCCTGGGTTATATGTGGAAGCACATTCTGTTACTTCTTTGTGTTGTGATTATTTGGGTGTCCTAGCCTGTTTTGAATCATCCGTGCAAAGAAGGGGTGTGTATATGTGTTCCCATATAGCTGAAAGAACAACCTAGTATTAAAGTGAGTGGTGTAAATTGTGCTATGTGAGTGGGTTCTGACGTTGGGGTTAGTTGCCACTAGATCATTTGTGAATTTGAATAGCCTGTTCTGAAAACTAAACTTACTGATGTATAAATGAGCATTATGTCATGAGGTAGAAAGGAGCAATTATTCCCTGGGATATTGAATCCTAAATGCAAAGATGTTCTGGGTTGTATCTTTGTTTTTGGTTTTGTTTTTTTTTACATTTTTTTTTTAAAGAATCAATTTTATTTATTTATTTTGGCTGCGTTGGGTCTTTGTTGCTGCGCGCAGGCTTTCTCTAGTTGCAGCGAGCGGGGGCTACTCTTTGTTTTGGTGCGCGGGCTTCTCATTGTGGTGGCTTCTCTCGTCGCAGAGCACGGGCTCTAGGCACGCGGGCTTCAGTAGTTGTGGCACGCGGGCTCAGTCGTTGTGGCATATGGGCTTAGTTGCTCCGCGGCATGTGGGATCTTCCCGGACCAGGGCTCGAACCTGTGTCCCCTGCACTGGCAGGCAGATTCTTGACCAGTGCACCACCAGGGAGGTCCCTGGATTGTGTCTTTGAAAGCAGCCAAGTCTGTAGTTTCACGGTGGTTCCATGGGCCATTCCACACCCTTGGGGTGGGAGACTGTCCGAATCCCCTGGACACCTCCACAACTGCCTCATCCCCAGTGCTGAGCCTCCCTGGCTCTTGGCAACTTCCTCCCACAATGGTGGAGTTCTGCTTGTTGTAGGAGAGGGGTCATGGAAGAAAATACAGCTTACGGTCTTCGCTAGCTGCTTCCGGAAATCCAGGAGGCTCCTGACGGTGTTCTGTGCTCCAGGGCAGAGCAAGACCTTCGTGGTGATCTGTCCTGGAGTTGATGTCCTGGTGTGTCTTTCTTGGTCCTCTTTTTGCTTGGCTTTGATTTTGGAGTGCTGGTTATGTAATGGGGGTTGCCATAAAGATTGGTGGACTGTTGGAGACACAGTAAGAGTGGGAGAGGAGTTCATCTGAGTTAGTAGTATTTGTTGGATTTCCTTCTGTTTCTGAGGTTTTTAGAGGATAAGCTAGGTCCTGACCATCTGTACGACTGTGTCCTCCTGGAATGAAACATTTCTTGCTCACAGTTTATGGGTTTTAGAGCATCCTTCTTTTTCTTGGGTGATGTTCCCTTGTGTGGCACATAATCAAGGTGACCGTATGTCCTCGTTTCCCTGGGAAAGTCTCAAGTTATGCCTGTTTTTCTGATATAATTATTAATTGTGATCCCCTCCTCCCTTTGATTCTCAAAAGTATCGAGGTTTGGATGACCACCCTATACGTGATACTTGAAAGGAATTTTTATATGTGTTGCCCCAGCCCCATAGGGACAGTGGCATATTGACATAATCAAGGCTTTGGAAAGAGGCAAACATTGAATTTGTCCCTTAGCGTGTGACCTTGGGCTACTTAGGTTCTCTGAGCCTCTTTTTCTTTATCTATGAAATGAGGATCATTGTATATCCCTCACAGACGTGTGCTGAGGATTAAATAAAACAACATGTAAAGAACCTAGCAAATTCCTGGGCAGATAGATAGGTGGAGGATAAAACATTTGTCCTCCTTTCTTCCTCAAAATAAGCCCAGAACCCTGGTGGAGGGGGCAGAGACTTTGCCATGCTTCTGAACCTGACTTTGATGCAACCAGTTAAGTCAGCATCAGCCCCAGTGTGACACACACACACACACAGAGAGAGAGAGAGAGAGAGAGAGAGAATGGGAGAGAGAAGGAGAGAGAGAGAATCATTCCCTGCCACTTTTGTGTGAAAAAAAGAATGTGAAGAAAGACCCTCTCCCTGAGCCTCTTGGAATGCCCACTACAAAGAGATGAAAACGAAAGCCACATAAGAGAGAGATGCTGAATTTGCTTTTCAGGCAAAACAAATGATGGATTTATCATCTGTAGCAAAAGGAGCAGGAAGAGGTGCAGTACATGGCTTTGCCTTTCAAATGTAATATGTTGGTGAAAATAATCTATTGGTCTTGAAGCCTCTGTCTCTTCATCTGTGAAATGGCGATAAAAAGATTGTAGTAGGAGTTAAGTGGGGCCATACGTGGAAAGGAGCCCTGTGAGCTGCACCGGGCTGGGCACACACGGGGGATCATGGTTTTCCTGCTTTTGCAGAGCTGAGGCACCCACACACCTGAACGCTAGCCCAGGAGTAAAATGACCACGGGAGCAGTGCTGTGCCGTGTCCTGAGATTCACACGTCTTTACGGAGATGCTCATGAATACCTTGTTCTTTCTCTGAAGTCACAGGAGAGCACACACAGCTCTGTTTAACTGGTCCAATGGGGATTGGCATTTTTAAAGCAATTCGTGCGGCTTTATGGAGATTACTGTTCTCTTTCACATTTTTAATTAGAGCAAAAAAGTGTTTATTTTCCTCAAGATTTCCAGCCCAGATGGCTCAAAGTCTGTAGAAGAAGGTTACAGAGTGCCAGCGGCCAGGCCTGGCTGTCAGATGTGACCAGCTCCAGGCAACCCCCTTGCGGCATGGGGGGCACAAACTCTGAGGCCCTCTGTGCCTGCCCGCTGACAGTGCCTTGGCCCCTCTGTCCACTCAGGAGAGGTGGGCGCCCAGTGGGGACTCTGCTTCATCTTAGTAAATGGCTGTGTGTAGATCACACTGGGCCAGCTGCAGAGGTGCTTGTGGCTTGCAGGAGCCGTTGGTAGGAGAAGATAAAACTTATCTGTGCATTTCCACTCCTGATGCTTCTGGTACCTTCCCTCCGCCTCCTCCTTCCGCTGATAATCACAGAACAGTCTGGCAATGCATAAGGCCCTCCAGCTGAACTTAGACCTCAGCGGGATTCCTGTTGAATTTAGTTAGCTAATACCTTGCATAGCACTTAACATGTGCTGAGTAGCAGCAATGTTTACTTGACTACTATGATGTTTGTGTCCCTGCCACAAATTCAGATGTGGAAACCTAACCCCCAAGGTGTGGTATTAGGAGGTGGGCCCTTTGAGAGGTCATTAGGTCATGAGAGTGGAGCCCTTATAAACGGAATTAGTGCCCTTATAGAAGAGGCCCTAGAGAGCTCCCTTGACCCTTTTGCTGTGCAAAGACACAGAGAGAAGTCTGCAACCCGGAAGAGGGCCCTGATCTCAGACTTCCAGCCCCAGAACTGTGAGAAGTAAATTTGCTCATAAGCCACCCAGTTTACGGTATTTTGTTATAACAGCCTGAAAGGACTAAGACGTTGACCAGGTCACACTCCTCAGAGTGGCGGGACCAGGATTTGGGCCAGCTGACACCACCATCCTTGCTTGATACTGTTTTGCTTCTTATCCTGCTTCATTGTAACCTCTTCTTTTTTTGTTCGTTTGGTTTGTTTCTTTTTTTGTTTGTTTTATGAATTTCAAAGAAGACTACGCATGCTTTGGCGAGTTTTGGGGGGGAAGGTTGCTCTGCTGTGTCTTTTTATTTATTGAATTACACAAGTATGGTATCCTCTGTACTAACCGCTAAGGCTCAGTTCTCTTTGGCTGACCCTCAACCTGACCCACTCTCTTCACCAGAGGTAATCACATCAGGAGTTTGCTATGTTTACTTATCTTTCTTCTGTAAATTTATACACTCCCATGCATAGATGCATATGTACACATACTAAGACTTTATGATACTATCTAAGGTCAGTAGCTTTCTGTTTTCACTTGTTGGTATGTCTTAGATATCTTTTCCATCAGTGCATGGAGATATACTCACCCTTTTTGACTTGTGTGCAGTATTCCATAGTGCAGATATGCCAAAGTGTATTAGACCATTAGCTTTCTGTGGGCATTTTGGTTGTTAGTCATTTCTCCTTGTCCCAGCATTAATGAATGGCCTTGTTATGGGCCTCTTTGTGTACACATGCAAATGTTTCTCTTGGGCGTATTCTAAAAAGTAGAATTGCTTAATCATAGTGTATGCATATTTTAAGTTGTAATGGATACTATAAAATTGACCTCCATTGTGATTTATCAGTATTCACTCCTACTAGTAGAAAGTACCATTTGACCCGTTTCTGCCAACATTTGGTATTAGCACACTCTCAAAATTATTGTAATCTATTGGGTATAACACAGCGTATCTCATTGCCATTTAAGATTTTCATTTTCTTGCCAAGTTTGAGAATCATTTTGTATATTTATTGTCTAGTTTTTTTTCTGTTTTGAATTGCCCATGTGTATCACATGCCCATTTTCCTATTGGCTTGTGTGACTTTTACTTACTTAATGATTTCTAGTAAGCCTTTGTATATTCAGGTATACTTGGCCTCAGTCTCTCATTTTGCAAGTGTTTTCTTCCAGTCTGTTGCCTTTCAACTTTATGGTGCTTTTTATTACACACAGGTTTTAAATTTTGATGTTGTCAAATTAGCAAGTCTTTCCTTTATGCTGTTTTCTGTCTTGTTGCAGGCCTTCCTGACCCTTAGGTCATAAATATATTCTCCTGTATTTCTTCTAAAACTTTGATTTTAAACCTTTGAGGTCTTGATCCATTGGAAATAAATAAATATCTATATCTATATAGAGATATACATATGAATGCTCTCATGTTGAGATCAAATATATATATATATATATATATATATATATATTTTCCCCCCCAAAATGGATAGCCATTTGACCCAGAACCATTTGTTTTAGGCCATTTTGCTAACTATTTTGAAATGCTGTTTTTATCACATACAAAATTTCTAATTAGACGATAACTGGACTCTATTCTGTTCGCTGATCTATGAACAGAGCAGGACTATGTTAGCTGCCTGTGTTCTTAGGAAGCTAGACCATTATGGCATTTCTAGCTCTTCTCTCAAAGCCCACTATTGCTTGTGTGGCCCATATTATCACTAACATTGAGATAGTTCTCACAGGCTCTAATTGAGGCATAAGAGTCAGCTTGATTTTTAGCAGCGGGACGTCCATCAGAAGGTACAGGTTCTAATTTTAATCCTGCTGTAAGCTCCATGGCCTCAGATCACTTACCCTCTACCCAGTGGGGAAGAAGTTAGATTGAGTAGGCTTGGGATCCTGACTGGTGCCTGTGACTGAGTTTTGGGTTTTGGGGTAAATGTTTAACTTCTCTCTCTCATCTATTAATAGGGATATTATCATCTACCTCTCAGGATCGTTTTAAGGAATCTTTATAGAAATACTGTATTAGGGAGCGTTTTGTTAATTATAAAACACCACAAAGACTGATACTGCATACTAATGTGTACAGGCTTTGTTTTTATTTTGGTCCAATAAAGTTAATACACCTTTAATTTATTTATTAAAAAGGTGTATTACACCTTTTTAATACACCTACCTCAGAGGGCTGTTCTGAACATCAGATGGGATGTGCTTTGATAAAATTGAAAATGCCATCCAGATTATTTATTGCTGATGAATCCCAAGAGGTGGACTGGAATTGACAAATATTAACCAAGCCCGTGGGGTTATTGTAGTGAAGGAGGGTCATATTAATACGCTATCCTCTGGGGAGAATTAGGGGAGCCAGATTTATGGGGCCCCTTAAGTCTTCACCCACTTGAGTGAAAAAGGTATAGCGTTGGTCCATTAAAAGGGTGCAGGTGGTCTTTTAAGTGTGAATACCAGGCAGAATGAGTGCTGTATGGAGTTCTTGTGCTAAGACGATCAAGTGGAGGGTGGGGCTGGCTACAGCTTCCCTTGTCTTATCAGTGGCTATATCCTGTTTTTGTGTTATTAAAGAAAACAAAAGTTTGAGCTTTATTTGCTTATAAATTGTGTAGTCCTTCCTCTTTCTTGCCCTGCCTACCCCTACTTTCACATTGAACCCCAATCTTCAACACTTAAGCAACCATCAACACACGAAGTCATTGAATATTAAAGTGAGAGACTGGAAAAAGAAAAAAACATTAACAGGGCTTGTTATTATATTGACAACAGTCTTTTTCCTTCTGGGGGCCAATAGTGCTACTTGTGATACACTGTTACTTTGGTGACTCTAAGTAAACCATGCCTCCCGGTATGCACACCTCAGTGTAGTTTCCTTCCACGGTGACTCTGGACTTGGCCAATGGGACATTAACATGTGTGGCATGCAAGCAGAAACTTAATAAGTGCTTGCATGATGGAGGTGGTCTTGGATCATTTGCTCTTAAAGTCCACCTGGCAGGTAAAGAAGCTCAAGCTAGCCATGTGGAGAGAGAGAGAGGTCACAGCCCCCAGTCATTGCCCAGGCTCTTGACGTGTGAGTGGAGCCACCTTGGACATTCTGTCCCCTGCCACCATCTGACAGCAAACACATGAAGCCTTGAAGTGAGAGCAGTAGAAGAACTGCCCAGCCAAGCCCCTGTTAGTCCACAGAATTATGGGCGAATGAAATGGTGGTTGTTTAAATCCACCATGTCTGTTATATAGTGGTAGATAGCTGTGACACTGGGTTAAAACACACACACATATTAAACTCAGTTTAATGGACGAGGAGTCACTGGTTTTTCATATCTGAGAAGTTGGTATTTTTAGACTTGAGTTCAGCCTATTTTACCTAAAGACTCTCATTTACCTTCCTAATTTAGTCCACTCTAAACACCAAGGTGAGGTGTTGCATTTAGAGTATGTCCATTTCATCAAGGAAAAGGGGCAAGAAACATTTGTCCCTTTCCGTTTAGGCCAGTTCCCTTCCCATCAGGCCCCCTAGATCCAGAAGGGCCCATAGGAGGAGGTGACTGGGTAAGGATATTTATTTCTGCAGCTTGCATCCCCAGGGGAACCTGGGAGAATTTATAAATCCATCATTTCAAGTCATTAGGCGGCATGTTGGTCAGTACAGGAGACTGTCTCCTCATTAATTCAGGAGAGATTTACTTGTGTCACCCTCATTAGTATTTATGGGATTTATCCACATCAATCGCTAGTGCATTAACAGGGAAATAACTAAACCTCCCAGGGTTTGTTGGTGCTAATAAAATGAGCTGGAAGTTCCAAAAATCACCAGAAGTATTCTAAACCGGGGCCTGTAATTGATCCTTTCAAAGTACCCTCAGGATGTTTTCCTGTTTGCTTCCCATCCAGCGACATTTGCATATTAGCACAGTATCTAAGCCCTTCTGTGAAGATTTAAGAGTAGAGCCCGTGGGCGTCCCTGGTGGCGCAGTGGTTGAGAATCTGCCTGCCAATGCAGGGGACGCGGGTTCGAGCCCTGGTCTGGGAGGATCCCACATGCCGCGGAGCAACTCGGCCCGTGAGCCACAATCACTGAGCCTGCGCGTCTGGAGCCTGTGCTCGGCAACGAGAGGCCGCGATAGTGAGAGGCCCGCGCACCGCGATGAAGAGTGGACCCCGCACCGCTGTGAAGAGTGGCCCCCACTTGCCACAACTGGAGAAAGCCCTCGCACAGAAACGAAGACCCAGCACAGCCATACATACATACATACATACATACATACATAAAAAGAATGTAAGCAGACAAGAATAGCATTAAAAAATAATTAAAAAAAAAAAATTAAAAAAAAAAAAAAAAAAAGAGTAGAGCCCGTTTCTTACCATGAAATGATGGTGGGCAACCCAACAGAGTGTTGAAAATATCATTGTCGCACCAAAGAACCTAGGTAAACAGTGGGTTAAGTTTCTTATAATTCTTTTTTGTTTGGTCCTGGCTTATAAAAAAAAAAAAACAAAACCACCCTGCATGTAAATATATTTTTTATGTATTCTGAACATAAAGATAGCTCTGTCCTACCATATTGATTTATTAGATTCTCTGACATTTTAGTTGTGGTCGTTATGTTATATTTATGAGATGAATGTTGGATTCCCTCATTATGTTATCCTCATTTATTTTACATACTTTTATGGCTGGTTGTGCATCGCTTTACAGTTAAAGCTTTATTGCAGCTGTTAGCGTTGGGGGGAGGGGAAGGCAAGTAGTTATTGATCAGAATTTACATGTTTACTGTTGTAATCATGATTTATTTAATCTGTTTGCACATATAAATATAAGTCCACTCTCTGAAATAAAAAATATATACTGTATCTATATTTTAGGAGTATTCTTGTCACTCTCATATGCTTTGGAGTAGAGAATCTGGGGATGATCCAGTGTTCTGTAGATGAGCGGTTTCCTTGCAGCCTGGTGGTGAAGAGTGTGGCCTTTGGAGCTGGACTGCACGGGCGGTTCAAATCCCACCTGTACTGCTTACTGCTTTGTGTCTTGGGTTGAAGTATTTATCCCTCAGTGCTTCCAATTTCCATACCTGTAAAATGGGGATGATACTAGTATTTATATCATACATTGTGAGGATTAGAAGATTAGTATTGGTAAAATTATACTTGGCCCAGAGAAATTGCTTATTATGTACTAGTCATTAGAACTCCAATAAGTAGATGGTTACGTAGTTATATTGGAAAGGCTCAGTTACTTTCAAGTGGGAGCCTTGAATGTAGTTTTTTTTTTTTTTTAAAGAAATCTCCATTTTAATTTTTATTTATTTATTTATGGCTGTGTTGGGTCTTCGTTTCTGTGTGAAGGCTTTCTCTAGTTGCGGCAAGTGGGGGCCACTCTTCATCGCGGTGCGCGGGCCTCTCACTATCGTGGCCTCTCTTGTTGTGGAGCACAGGCTCCAGATGCGCAGGCTCAGTAGTTGTGGCTCACGGGCCCAGCTGCTCTGCGGCATGTGGGATCCTCCCAGACCAGGGCTCGAACCCGTGTCCCCTGCATTGGCAGGCGGATTCTCAACCACTGCGCCACCAGGGAAGCCCCTTGAATGTAGTTTTGATTCAGCAGAGCAAGAATACTTAGAAGGTGTGCCCTAGCAAAGAAAGAGAAGGATTCATTGAAGTCCGAAATGTAGTCCTAAAGATTTATTTTCGTATACATTGTCTTAAAATGTGTTTTTATTCGGGGTCTGCCATTCTTTAGCTTCTAAAGATCAACCTCCCTCTGCCTCAGTCTTCTCATCCATCACTTGGGTTTAATAATACCTATCTAGAGTATGATATAGTAGTGACATGGACCCTGGGTTAGAAGTCAAAAGACATTTTACAGCCCCAAGTCTTCCACTGAATATCTGTGGCAAAAGGCTTATTATTATTATTTTTTTTTAAAAAGGGGCCAAGTCTCTGTCTCCAGGGTTGTGTTGAGAATCAGATGAGTTGATATTGGTGATAAGAACTCTAGGTACTGTAGAGCACTACATAAATGTTAGGGAACTGTTAATAATGCCACTTAACAAAGTTGTTGCAAAGATAAGATGCTAACTGATGTGAAAAGCCTCTGAACAAAGCGGCATGTGCTTTGTGAGCATTGAGCACATGGGAAAGACTTGGCTCTATGACCTCCCTGATGTTCTGGGTCTGAGTCCCAACTCTTTCCAAGAGACAAAGGCCTAGAAGGACCCTAGGCTTCCTGGATCCTTGGTTCCAAGGAATGTTACGTTACCCCTTTATTCGACTCATGTGCTGCTGTTTGGCCATATCCTTAGGGGACAAAAAATAAGTCTTGCTCTTGTAATTTCCTTACTGTTTGTCTGTTGGGTACAAGACTGTGTATTTTATTTGTATCACTTAATGTAAGTCACACATTCCGCCCTAGTACCAGCGACTCAGCATTTGCATTTTACACTTTACAGGTTGGCAGTGATTCTTTGAAATAACTTACTTCTATCGTCTTGCTTCAGATCTTCAAGGAATAATCCATCTAGCAAAGCAGTTTATCCATTCTATATTTTCATTTCTATTTTGAGGCTCTTTAGCAGAACTAAATGATTTTTAGTCAGATTTCTAGGCCCCTCCATCATAATTAGGTTGAGAATTATGAATTGTGCACCTCCCACCTCCTTGTGATAGGTAAGTGAATCAGAGATCATCATCACAGGATTTTCAGGGCCCTTCAGGATGGTTTATGACTTTTAAAGAAAAACCTCCAAATTTTTCACTAAATGTAGCTTAACACATTTCTAGGAAAACCTGTGATTTTTTTTCCCTTCTTTTTATCCTCTATCTGAAAAGGCTATTGCCTGTTAAACCCACCCTCCCCCCCCCCACCCTAAATCACTTGGACTCTGAAAATTTTATGTAGCTATGTTTTGAGAAAAAGTTAATCAAAATTGAATCTCAAAAATATTTTACTGAGTGAAATAAGTCATGCACAAACGGGTACTCACTCTATGGTTCCATTTTTATGTCCTTCTAGAACTAATCTGGGGTTGCTTCTGGGGGACAGAGATTAACTTGGTGGGATGGTTCAAATTAGAAACGTTCTAGATCTTGATAGAGGCCGTTATACACAGGTGCATATGTTTGTCTAAACTGGTTAAATTGTACACTGAAGATCTATGCATTTCACTCCATGCAAATATACCTCAATAAAAAAATAAAAAAATTAATTATGACTAACCTGTTGTTTTCATATGTCATTTTATAATTCGTTATTTATTTATTTATTTTTGGCTGTGTTGGGTCTTCGTTTCTGTGCGAGGGCTTTCTCCAGTTGCGGTAAGCGGGGGCCACTCTTCACTGCGGTGCGCGGGCCTCTCACTATCGCGGCCTCTCTTGTTGCGGAGCACGGGCTCCAGACGCGCAGGCTCAGTAGTTGTGGCTCACGGGCCCAGCCGCTCTGCGGTATGTGGGATCTTCCCAGACCAGGGCTCAAACCCGTGTCCCCTGCATTGGCAGGCAGATTCTCAACCACTGCGCCACCAGGGAAGCCCCCATATGTCATTTTAGATGCACCTCTAATGATGACTAAAAGCTATGGAAAATTTGAGGCAATATGGTGCCTTTTCCTTATACCTTTTAAGCCACGGCTTAAAGGAAAAGATGTTACATCACGATGCCAGTTCCTCTCAGTCATTGGAGGTTTGGAAAAAAAATTTGTCTGTCAGCTCTGTTGGCTATGGTTCAAGTGGGTACCTGCTGTCTGTTAGCTTTAATAAGAAGCTGTTACTCATTCTAAAAATGTTCCCTTCTGCTGCCATTTGACTTATATGGAGGAATAATTTCTTGGCTAATTTTTTTGGGGGGTGCATGCTTCTGAAATACAAATCTACTTTTTCTAATGAATCATTATCGTGTACTACCGTAAAGGTTATTCACTGAAAGCTCAAGAAAAAAAGCAATGAAAACTAATTTTGATTGTTAATGGAAATGTATTTTTAGTCTTAAAGAGCTTCCCTCGGCAATGATTATAGTTATGCCTCTTGGGTGTTTTGGGACTTTTAAATTTACATCTAGTAGCTCTTTTTCATTTAGCAGTTAATCTTTTAACGGAGCTCTGCAAATTTGTTCTTCAGTCTAGTGTCAGGGAAGGATTGACAGAGAGATTTTCTTTCTTTCCTGTTCAGTTTTCGCCCCCTCTTCATGGTGCTTGCGCGGGCCCAGGCTGCGCTCGTTCTTGTGTTAGGCTGCATCCTGGTGTGATCGTGGCTACGCGGGCAGCCGAGGCCGGCAGGGAAAGGCTGGAGATGAAGGCCTTGCTTTCCTGCAGCCAGTGGGCATCCGGGGCGTGGCTAGCTGCCTCTGCTCCATGCAGCACAGAATGGCCGCACTGCAAGTGAGCTCGTAGAACGTGTCTGCGGCAAGTGGGCAAAAGCTCAACATTGTGACCCAAGGATTGGAAAACAGCCTATAAGGAGACTGGCTTGCAACTCCCTGCCTCTGACTTCAGACTCCAAAGCATCTGGAGGCGTGTGGGGAGATTCAGAACAACAAGGTGCAGAGCTTCTTAGCAACTCACACAGCTTGCTGGTCGTGCTAATTCTCTGCTGACTTCAGACAGAGGCAGGGACAGCTTAAAGAAGTGGGAAGGGAAGGGCTTCTGGCAGGAAGTTTGCTGAGGGTCTGCCCTCCTGTTGAAGAACGGAGTGGTGCCAGTTAACCTGGTCAGCTGATGAGAGAAAGCTCAAGCCACCACTGAGAATCCTTCTCCTGGTGAAAACGGACCTCCCCCCGTGAAGCCAGGGGGCAGCCAGACATTTGGGTATTTGCAAAGCAGCGCTGAGCGTTAGGGCACAGTTGAAATTCATCCTGTGTACTGCAGCTCCCGAGAAAGAAAGCCAGCCTCGCGTGTCAATAAATCTGGATCTGTCTGAAGCTCACGTCACTAAATCTTCATCTTGACTGTTTGCTGGTGGTGTCAAGAGCTGCCCTGGAAGATGAATTTGAGGGGAGGATGCAAAAGGAACCACATTAAACTGCAGCTCTGATAAGTTTAGTTAAGAGGCAGGAGATGTGTCCTTGCCATGACATTCAGTGGCTGATATTTGTTTCCCTTTAAACAATATGCTGTACATCTGTGAGAATGATGGTTTAGGGCTGGTGACATTGCATTTCCACCAAGGTTACCGCCTTCTGGACAGGCAGGCTCTCTTCTTTCTTTCTCTATCCCACACCCTGTCAGTAAATATCCTCTTGTCTGAGGAAGTGAGATACAGATTTTAGAGCTGACACCAGAGCGTCTTCATTTCTGGAAGCAATGAGGTTCAAGCCATGTGTAGAGAAGGGTGGGGGTAGAGAGAAATTAAAGGGACTGTGGGAAGCAGTTTTCCTTATGAAACTGTCACATGAAGCCCAACAGCACCCAGTGGGGAGATACCAGCATTTTGAGAATTTCTCCCTGAAAACCTTGTTTTCATAAGCCAAGATATGGAAAATCTGGGTACTCAGGACTTTGGGTTCTATTTTCTCCTGCAATTCCCCTCTCTAGTTACCTTGTTTTCTCCTTACTGTAGTTACAGATCTATGACTTATGACCGCAGTCAGCAAACTCCTTCTATAAAGGGCCAGATAGTAAATATTTTCGGCTTTGTAGGCCAATGCAGTCTCTGTTGTAACTCTTCCACTCTGTCCTTGCAGCACAAAAGCAGCCATAGCCCACCCGTAAATGAGTGGGTGTGTCTGCGTTGTGGACACTGACATTTGAATTTTATATCACTTCCCATGTCGTGAAAGATTATCCCTCTTCTGATTTTTTCAACTATTTAAAAATATAAAAACCAGTCTTAGCTTGCAGGCTATACAAAAACAGTGGGCTCGATTTGGACCGTGGGTGTAGTTTGCTGACCTCTGACCTATGATTTTGCTCTGTCTTGTTACTTTCCTTTTGTCAGTGTGAAAAGATGGGGGCTGTCCCTTTTGGCTGGTTGATGTTGCCGACCTAAAGATTAAGTCCATAGCTGTATTCATCCAAGAGATGTGGTGGATATGGATGAAAACAAGGCTGGGCTCTGAGGCAGACAACCCACGTTCCCCCACCAATCCTCCCTTAATACTTATTAGCTGTGTGACCTCAGGTTGGTCACTTAACGTCTCTGAGCCCCAGTTTCCTTTTTCTTTTTTTTGGCCACACCGCATGGCATGTGGAGCTTCCCGGACCAGGGATCGAACCTGTGCCCCCTGCAGTGGAAGCGTAGAGTCTTACCCACTGAACCACCGGGGAAGTCCCTCCTTTTTCTTTTTATGGAACGGGGGTAACTGTACTTTCCTTGCCTATATTACATGACTATTCTATAGACCAAAGAGTTAAGAGAAATGGGAGGTCTTAGTAAACAATAAATCACTATATGAACGGACTTTGGGTTTGTTTTCACTGCTTCACCCACGTAGGTTCTTCTTGTTAACTATGTTTGTTGTTAATATTAAAAGGATTATACCTCCTGTATTTCAGCTGCGAAAACAGAACTAGAATTTGACTTGCAGAAGGAAGAAAACAAATATTCTTGTTTTTCCCCCCTTTCTTAGACTCTCATGTTGGCTGGGTTATATCTGAGCCTCTCTAACTTTTTAAACTGTTTCTCCCAGTTCATCAGATAGATGCTCGGCCTACGTGAAATGATCATGTGCAGTTTAAGCTGTCCCACTGCTCAGAAAGCCTCGCCCTCCTCACTGTCTGTTCAATCTTAGCGAACCTTCAAGGCTCACCTGAAGTGCTACCTCATCCAGGAAGTCCTTCTAGGTGTCTCTGACCCATGCAGTGCTGTCCTGTGTAAATGGCTTGACCCCGCCCCAGGACCACACCTCTAGACAGGTATCCTGTTTTCCAAAAGCTGTATAGCTTTTAAGAAAAAGGGTAAATGCAAAGGATGGAGATTGTTGGCCAACCCAGCAGGGTGTTTTTTCGGAGCAGGGTGAGTTCCACTGAAATCATTCACTACTACTGCACAGTGGGAGAGAGATTCAGATACGAAGTAAGAGGAAGGTCTCGGGAAGTTACTCTGGCAGGTGACATCACAGAACTTGCTGGAGAAACTTTTCAGCTCCTGGATTCCCTCTGTGTAGCCTGTTACACTTTCAAAGCATGTTAATGTCCACTAGCTCTTTTGATCCTTGCTACAAACCTTTGACGCACAGGGAACAAATTTCTAATTCCTATTTGACCCCGAGGAAGCTTAGGCCCAGAGAGGTTAATTTAACTGTCCTAGCACCATGCAGATGGTTAGTAATGAAGTTGAGATCGGAACCTAGCACTAGTTACCGTAAATTTACCCTACTCCCACCCATAAGCTGCTATAAGCCCGGGTCATGGTCTCTTGCTATGCGCGATATTCGGATTCTTGAGGCTGAGAATACATTTATATATGGCTATATTGAACTAGCTGTATTTGAGTATGTCTGTCTGTCTTATCTTTCCTTCCCAGAATACATTTGGGTGTGGTAGGTGTTTGAGGTCGAGAGTCCGTTATCACATATTTTCACCTTCTTCTCTTCTGGTCAGACCTACATAATGTAAATATGCATACTGGGAGTGGCTGCCTATTTATTCAGTCTGTGGTGGGGAGACCCAGTGCATCACTGATCAGCCTAAACACCTTTGGCAGCTGCTCGCTGCTCACCTGATGGAGTGTGACCCCTTCGGGTTGGCGTTCCTGGTCCTCCCTGATCTGGTTCCGGCTGCTTTTCCTCCTCAGTTTGCATCTCAGAGAAAGCGTCCGCCTCTCCCTCGCCGGGCTCATCCTCCATCCTCATCTAGGACTTTGATCCACCGGTTTCCTCCACTTTCTCACGTGTCTTCGATTTTTCCTCTCCAAAGAGAATTTCCTCTTTACCTCTGTCACTATGCATATGTTTTCTCTACTCTTTAAGAAATTCTTGATCCTAACTCCCCCTCACACTGTTGTCTCCTCTTCTCTTGCCTCTTTGTTATTCGAGGTGTCTACCAGCATTTCCCACCTGGGGCTCAGGTGGTAACTAAGCTCTGATGTTCTAGGGTGGGCACACACTGTCACCTGAGAGCCAAATCTGGCCCATCGCCTGTTTTGGTTGGGCTCATGAGCTAAGTATAGTTCTTACATTTTTTTAAAGCTTGAAAAAAATGTAAAAAAAGAACAATTATTGACACATGAAAAATATATTACATCCAAATTTCAGTGTCTATAAATAAAGTTTTATTGTCACGTAGCCACACTCCATCTTCTTGGTTATGGCTGCTTTGGTGCTACCGAGGCAGAGTTGAGTAGTTTCAAGAGACCGTGTGGCTCTGTATAGAGTAACTTTGCTGACCCCTGTCCTAAGGCATTGATGGTAACTTCTGTGTATTTAGAAAGGTATTAGTTATGTACCACCTGTGGAAGAATTGAGAAAATAGTCACAGAAAGCACATTCTCTGATTGATATGAGGAACCCCCATTGAAAAAGACTGACTCACTCTCCCTTATTCCTTAGACCTGGGTCAACCAGACCCTGGAGCTAGCCTGATCTCTGCGGGAACATGTCCTTGGAGCTTTCCTGTGATTCTCAGTCACCACATTCAGGGGGTGCTTCTGGGTCTTTATTATCCATCCTCTCTTGTACATTCCACCTTGTTGACCAGACTCTTATTCCTGAAATTCTCTGTTTTCTATACACTTTGACACTGTGATGTCTCCTGTTCTATCATCTGTCTTCCCTTCCCATTCATTAAAGGTAGACATTTCTCTAGTTTCTAACCTTTACTTGTTTTTTTCTTTCTTATATAAACCTCTTAGCAAAACTGTGAGTTCAGCTACTGTCTCTATGCTGATAATTTCCAGTTCACTCTTTCCCAAACTGTAGTCTTGTATTTCCATTTTTTCTCCTGGGCATCATCTTCTCTTAGCAGCTCTTCTCATGTACATTTAACCTTCTGTTCGTGACACCATCTTATTCTCAGTCATGGAGGTTTAGAACCTCAGTTATCTATGATAACATCTCCTTAGCTCCAAACTGCTAATTAGTAGCTTAAATCCTTGGTGATGATTGTGGCATCCATCCCCTCCTCACCAGTCCCACCATCTTTATTCAGTTCCCCCCGTTATCTTTCTCTTTCCCAGCCTAGACAGTGACTGTTGTTCTTGGCTCTTTTCCTTCTCCCCTACCCTGCATGCAGGCTGCCGCCTGATTCCAGCAAACATTTTTGGGGCCCCCGTCACATCCCCTTAGTACACCGCTGGTTTCAGTCACAACTGCATCGCACAGTTCCATGTGCGTTCAGACACCTGCTGACAGTGTCTCACCTCAAGTTACTCCATGAATCTTTCTGCTTTCTACCCCAGGACCTTCCCAGGAGCCATGCGAATCTGTGCATAAGCTAAGCTCAGCGTGGAAGTACAAGGAAGCCAGTGTCCACAGCAGGGGCAACCCTCAACCAATGGGGAACTGAAGCTAATGGATAATTGCCCAGCTTCCTGTCCATCACACAGACAGTTGTGGGAGGGCTTCTCTGTGGTCCTTAGGTGTACTGGACCCCATTGCCAGGAGCAGCGACCTCGACAATGCACCCTGATAGTGGATTTTCCTCCTCTGTGCTTGCTTTCTCTCTCTCCTGCTTTCTGGGATCACCTACGAAATAAACTCCCTGTACCCATGTGCTCAGAACAGGCTCTGCTTTCAGGGGGATTCGAGCTAAGAGACAGAGCAGTCTTCTAGAAGCTGCTCCCCAGACATCTTCAGTGGCTTCACAGGCCTTCCCAATGTAGGACAGCTGTGTTCTGAAGTGCTAGGCTGTCAGTTTGGATACCAGCCTATCTTCCCAGTGTTATCTTTCTTTATTTAACTTCACCCTTTGTTCCAGTCAAATTGAGTTCCTTGAGGCAAGAGGCTCTGTCTTGTTCATCTTTGTTTGCATTATTGTGCTCAGTATCCAGTGCATGAGGAAACTAAATGTAAATGTGTATTTTTAGTGAGTGAATGAATGAAAGGCTGTGTGCATCCTCACATTTCCATCCTTCGAGGCTCTTCTCCTTGCTGCTTGGTAGTGACCTTTCCCTCCACTAAATTTACAAAACCGGGTGTCTATACCCTTGTGTGATACTTTGTGCTCTCTACTTTGTTTGTATTTATTTGCAAGTTTTCGCTGCTAAAATGCAAATTCCTTGAGGGAAGTGACCTTGCTTTATTTTTCTTTACATTTCCCCATACACGTTATGGGTAGATGGATAATCAATGCATGTTGGTTGAATGGGAAAATATCTCCCTACTTTTCCAGGCATGCTGGCTCCTTTTGGATGGTTCTATTCTCAGTTTTCTAAATATGTCCCCTGTTTCCCCATGCCCATGAAGTGAGGCTATTTATTCCTTTCTTGCTTCTTAAACATGCTTCCTGCAGTGTTTACCTATGGAAATTCCATCCTTCAAAACTCAGCTTAAATCTCCTCTTTTTCATAAAGTCTTCCCCAGCCTGCCGCCTTCACGCCCCTCCCCCGCCCCCCACTTCTTGTATGTTATGCACTTGTATTATGCTGCTTAAAATAGTACAGTTTTATTTGGCTTTTCTCCCTTCCTTCTGGGAGATGGTAAGCACCTTCAGGGCAAGGCTGGTTCCTTCCTCATTGTGTCCGGTAGCTTGCTCAGTGCGCTGTCATCGATAAATATCTGTTGGAATGAATTAATTTGAATAGGTTAAATCATACCATCATGCCTTTTCATTCACATCATCTTAACTGGTGCCCCCCGACCTGTCTTTGTGTGAATTTCTGGTAATGGAAGAAATATCAAGCAGAAGGAAAGATATATATCCAGAGCCAGTCAGCGTGATCTACTATGTTTGAACGTGAATATTGGGACATAACTTATAAGAATGCCATTTCAGTTATTTGTAAAATATTTAAGTAGTATAATCCAATTTACATTCTATCATTCCCAACAGCTTTAAAATTTACTTTCCACCAAAGTTAGCTCAATCACTTTAATTCAGTCTGGAAAAACAGTACAAATGAAAGCTTAATTTGTATTTAATCTCCCCTTTTGTTTCGACATTATTGCCTTCAAATCATTCCTTTTAGTGATCAAGATTTAACCCAGAGAGTAGAAAAAAGGCTTGATGAAATATGTGAGAAGAATACAACCCATAATGAAAAGTTTGGAGTAAATGTTTAAAAAATTCAACTGGCTTTGTTCTTTGGGGTTTCAATTCACAGCAGTGTCTTTGTTATAAACCCGAGGTATGAGGTATGTGGTTTACCGTGTCAGAATCATAGGACTGTGACCCTCAGGCATTTAAAACCAGGTGATTCATTTGGAGCAGATTACATTTATACCCTGTATATGAAGATTGGCAGGGAATACAAATGTGAGTCATTATTATTTAGTGTGTTGATCATGCTCGTATATTTCTAAGTGGCTTTATGATCACTTTGGTGAGTTTCTCTCTCAGCTCTGGCAGCCTTCCAGCTCATGTCATCAGCAGGGAGTAGCAGCAAGGAGAGGTGGCAGAATTGTGACTAACCATGACTTTTCTGTCCCCATGTAGCATCAGATCTGATGTGGGCATGGGAGGAGGGAAGTCCCCAGAAGGGGTCAAAAGACCAAGTGGTGCGCTTGGGGTCAGAACAAAACACCCCTTTGTCGTTCCTTTGTCATTTGGTGGAATTTATAGAAGTGTTAGAGAGACCCATCCACATCCTCTCCTGGGCCCTGTCCCTCATCCCCGCACCCACCACCTCCCTCTGACCCCCAGTATGCCTCCTGAGATTGAGGGGTGCTTCAGCGAAGGGGACATATGAATGAATTAATCTGATTAATAAGAAAGAACCAGTGAAGTAAAGAGGGAGGAAAGAAGGGGTTCAAAATCAAGTATAGCCAAAAAGCCTTAGAGGAGACAATCACATGTTCACTTTAGAAAGATCTCAGAAGGATGGTTGTGATCTCATGGGCCCAGACTCTGAAAGGCAAAAAAGCTAAAGGGGAGTTCTACAGTTTCATCACAAACGTTCTCAGAGAAAAGGAAAAGGGCAAGGTATCTAGACACCTGAAAACTACACGAGATAAAAGTTTTAAAATGGGGCAGAAGGTCACTGAAAAAATGAGTTATATTTACCAGTATGTTCTTCTCTGTTATGTCAGATGACCTCATAGCGACTCTGTGATTTTGGTCCACATGAAGTAGTGACCCTGCCTTACAGATGAGGAAATTGAGGCCCAAGAGTTTTAGGGACTTGTCTAAGGTCATGCTGTGAATAAGAGGTAGAGTTAAGTTTCAAAGAAACCCAGGTATTTTTGTCTCCATAATTTAATGCTCTTTCTGTAATGCTATGCTGTAAAATTTTGGCAGAACTTTTAGTGGTACTGTCAGATGACCAAAACCACCCAGTGAGCTGAGAGTTAAAAAGTATATAAAAATACATAGTAATGACATAGGATAAATGATGGAAGGTTAGTTCCCCTGCTCCACGAATGGAAAGAAGCAGAGCTGCTCAGCTCACATTTTTGCCTTCATCTCTTCTATTAATTCAGCTCCCTGGACACAGGGCTGTCCGTGTGCTATACCTGTGTGTGCATGTGCAGGTAGGCAGGGAATATAACCTTGAGTATTTATCCAGTATCAGGTCTCCGTCTGCCTAGAAGCTCTTGCGAGCTGGTATCAATTACTTGACCATCCACCAGCCCCAGTCTCATTGGACAATGGTGATGTGTGTATTGTGGCTGCCGGGATTCGCTTCACAGCTCATGTGTTTTCAGGGATGGAAGAGGGGCGGTTACCTGGAGGTTCAGATTCTTGACCGCCATCTCAGCCTTTCATTCTGCAAGGCCAGGACTGGTGGAACTCATTACCTGCTGGACTCTGCATCCCCTTTCCTCCCTGAGGGATTTCCTAACCAGAAAGTCAGTTTCCTTTCCTGCATCTCTTCCTGAAACATGGAGTCTTACGTGGGGGGGGGGGGGGGCGGTGGCATCATGCCTGGGCAGAGGAGGCATCCGCTTTCTTGCTGTGATTTCAGCATCTTCCAGAGCATGCCCCTGAATGAAAATGCTTTCCCCACCGGGGGTGACATAGTCCCTCAAATTCCCACCAATGGAATTACCCTCTTAAGGTAAAGTTCTATCTCCAGGCTGTTTTCTAGTAAGTGTGAGCGCTCCTGGAGGGTGCAAACCACATCCTATTTGTACTTAAACTTCTTACGCCTAATGCAGTGCTGGGCTCACGCTAAGTGAGCATTAAGTTGAGTGGATAAATGCTTCCATGATATACATTACCTGGAGAGTATATATAATTAGACCTATTACCTGGGTTTAGATTAGTCCAAGAGGCAAAGTAGCTTAGAGGGTAATAGTATGGGTAAGTTTTGAATACTTGGAGATAGTATAAGGAGATACTGCATTACTCAGTAAAAAGTGAAACTTAGAACCTTCCACTGTTAGTGGGACTCTCTTGGAGGGGAGGAGCTGGTGACCCACCTGCCCTGGTTTTCCTGTGTTTGATGCCGCCACGCTGGTCCCTGACATAAGTTATTTTCTCACTCTATCCTGGCACAAATGAAACAGATGGGACGAATTTTCAGAGATAACAGAGGGATATCAAGAGGGGACCAGGAGTTGAGTTAGTCTAGTTTACAGAGCCCCGGGTTCTGATTCTGCACTGACCAGTTGCCTCCCAGGGCTCTGGGCATGGTCAGGTTTGTTCCAGTGCACCGGGACAGCCCTCTCTTGGTGGCTTTTGCTTCTGTGTGGTGGATGCTTTCCTTAATTCACAGCTTGAGGAGCACCCGTGTAGACACTGGGCCTTCCAGATCCAGGCCAAGGGCAGTGCTGTTTCTCTCCCACTTACCTAGGTCAGTCCTCTTGGATATTGCTTCTCACTTGCAGACATACCTGTTCCCCAGGTGACTACTTATGGGGATAACCTTGCTGTGCAGGTGAATCCTTCATCCCCTGCCTGCAGAGGTGTGACCTTATTGCCAACCCTTCGCAGTGTCCTAAGGCAATGGCAGCAGCCGTCTCATGACGTGGGTCATGCTGGGTGGCAGGTGGTCTGAGGAGGGTGTTCACTTTTTCTCACAAGGTCAGCGAGTCCAGAGTGTAGGGACCACAGGGGTGAGGCACCAGGAAAGGGGACACCCACTTGGCTTCTGTAGAGTTTTGCTTCTGCTAGCCCCGCTTGTGGATTCCTTTACTCTTAGAAACTCCCTCTTCCTGCCACTGGGTTCCCACCACACGATGATGGTAACCACACTTTAATTACCAGCCACCTCGGGCCCCAGGACCTGCGTCAGCAGCGTGGTATTCACGATGGTCGTTACCACCTCAGATTCTAAATAACACATCAGCTATGCTGATGGAAAATGCTGTTGGGGTCCGTATGGATGTCACTGCTTGTTGCTGCACTGACGTATACGAGTCTGTTTCCAACTGGATGTAAAGTCTGGGGGAGGAGACCCAGAGGAGGCAGAGAGGAATTGGAGCCTCTTATCCCTTTGTTGGTCATTTTCACATCAGGACATGGGTTTGGGTGCCTTGAGGTTGTTATGAGAAACCACTGGAGTTGGGAATTTTGTGGGGAAGGGTTTTATTTATCTTTTCCCTGTTTGGTGATTTTCGACTCTGAACGTACCTTTCCGTATCTATATGCCATGTTGATTTACTTTTTCCATTTCTTGGAATGATGCAAAATATCTGGGTTACCAAGAATATGGGACTGAGTTTCTTTGTATTTCCTTTGTTGAGTATCAGAAAGTTACTTGAACAAACAACTTATTTGCCATTCATCCTTATAATTGCCTGTTTTGATTAGCTGCTTCTAAGAGAAATATAAAAATGTGATTCTTAAGAGAAATATAAAAATTCCATGAAGCTAGCAGTATTCCCTTAGATTGTGCAGTAGATATATTTAAGCCAATTAAAATTTTTTTAAAAAATCATTGCTGTTTGTCACTCTGATTCCTTTGTTTGCGTGTCATTGGTGTCCAATGAGTAGTATGCATTTCTTCCAGTCATTGTTAAAACCCAGTGTTTATACCAGCAGCTGTTACAAATCTGGGGCTATGGATTAATGTCAGCTTCTGAATGTAGAGTGCTTTAGTTAATTCCACCCAAGGACAGATGATATCATCTAGGAAGAAGGAATATATTAGAAACTGTCAGCCAGAAGGTAGTAAAAGGAGGTGATATGTTATAAGGAGTACTAAAAGGTCATTCAAAGAAGAGATATTGCTAATAACTCAATTAAAATTTTCACGCTGACATTTTACAAATTTCTGTGTAAGCCCTAAAACATTTTCAAAGCTAGCTAAATTCATATCCTAGACTGGAAATTCAGGGGTCAAATAGGATTCACACAATTCCTTTGTGAGATGAACAAACTGGGATAAACTCCTTTTCCAACAAGTCAGTGAAACTCCTTTGATATGCAGGTAAGAGAGAGGAGCTTTGCAAGCATTTCCTTTCATTGGGAATTTTGCCCTTTCTTCTAATAGGCTTCGGGGCAGGGCAACCAACTCTTTCCGGCCCTCAGCTTCCAGGAAACCAGTATTTGCCAGGTTGGTGCCTCATTGTAGTTATTTTCTGCGTTTTGCTGCCTGGAAAACCAAGGAATTCATATTCTTCTTGGGAGCCAAGAGGCACAACACAGAGTAGGTATGAAAACTGTCAGTTGAACCTGCACTTGGAGCAGAAATGCTTCCAGACCCGGTGATTACATGTGGTCGCCATGGCGGAACAGTCAGGCTGCAGGACAGAAAACACAGGAATGGCAAGGCTCACGAAAGGTCCCCTGATGCATCTGCCCGCCGTCCTGTTTGGAAGGGATGATCCCTTCTTAAAGATGTTTTTACCTGGAGTCCACCTGGCTTCTCTTGGTACCTTTTTCTAGGGTTGCATCACTTAATGGTCATTGATTTCTTCTTTCTGTCCAATGAATGTGAGTTCAATTCTCTTGTTATTTTTTTCCATAGTCTTGGAGGAGAACTGTTACATATGTATGTATATATGTATGCGTGAGTGTATACATTTATTCAGCAATTGCTTTAGCTGCCTCCTAGTGCTTGGTGCTAAGGGTTTGGTGGTCAGGAAAGGTAAACATGATTGCCTCCCTCATGGAGCTTACAGTCTCATGGAGGTGAGGGTCACTAAATAATCACACAAACACTGACACAGATGGATGTCAGATCACAACTGGACTTGGGGCTGGGAGAAAGGACATGATACTATGCTGGGAACTAATTTTGACTTAGGGAGCTTTGGAAAGACTTCCTGAAGAAGTGATGTCTCTCTGGGTGCTGAAGGAGGTGGAGTTAGTTAGGAAAGAGAAGAGGGAAGAGCACTGCAGGCAGAGGCAACAGCAAGTACCAGGTTCTTGACTGGAGGGAGCTGGGTGATGGCGAGGCACTGGGAAGAGGCCGCTGCGGCTGGAGAGATGGTGAGAGAGACAGTGCTGGGCCTGAGGCAGGTGGGGAGGATTAGTCCATGGAGGGCCTTACAGTCTATGGGGAGGAACTTGACTTTTAAAAATGTTTAGTAATTATAATGACTAGGTTCATGCCAAGCCAAACCAAACTTCCTCTTCTCACAGTAACAATCCCAGTTCCTTTCCTTTTCAACTCTGGGGACCTGTATTGAAACTTGGTGCAGGGAATTTCAGACTGACTTCTTATCTTTGAGATTCCTTCTTTAAAGGTGGTTGGCATAGAACTGAGAACAGCAGCTAGAGGGCACCTAAAGTTTGCTATGGGCATCGCACGATGGGGTGTCTTAGAGTCAGACACTGTTGCCTGCTTGTCAGGAGAGAGAGACGTATGTCTTTGCTCTGTACTGTGTATGCAGGAGGCACTTAATAAACTCTTGCCGATGAATCAGAGGTGACATCCAGCTCTCAGGAATGCAAAACTAAATTTTATCTTTTCCAGCCATCTGAACGACGTTCACAAAGAGTGCCGGGGGAGGAGGGACGGGCACGGCTGCATCTGCTTCGTCGTCCTGCATGTGTGCTTGGGCCGCCGGATGCCAACCCCACAGTGGCACGTTTGTCTTATTAAGTGTGAGCCAACCCTTTTCCCTCTTCTGGGGCCCTCCGGACGGTGGCCGTGGAAGACAGGGACGTGTGGTGAAAGCCCCGTTAACGTGGTCTGTAAAGGGAGGCGGTGGCTGCTGGGGACTGCTCAAATGAAGACAAATGCGTTGTTAAGTTTTTATGGACCAAGGCCGCACTTTCATTAAGTGTAATTTACATAACATAACTGATGCTCAAGGCCAAACAGTCCTTGTGGCCCAGTGACAGCCTCTGACAACCCAAGGATGGCAAGGCCTCCTGCAGAATTCCTCAGGTCACGAAGCCGCCTCCTTCCGCTGCTGGCTCAGCATGCTGGTAGCTCAGAGCTCTCTCCTTGACCTCTCAAGCTACATGCTGATGACATCAAAGCTACACCTTCTTTGCAGCAAACCAGCCCGGCCTCCCTGGGCAGAGCTCACGTGCTGTGTGCCCCCTTGTTGCCCCAGAGGGGTTGGCTTCCTGATGTGAGCCCTCCCTTAGCCCTGGCTGGGGACTTTCTGGGGTTCATCTTGGCCTGGCGAGAGGTTCCTGGTTCAGGGTTGAGATGTGGGAGTGGGGAGGGTGGGCTTTAATTAGAGCTGTCCATGGTCCCCAGCAGCACACCTCGGAGGTGAGGGTGTCTGGTGGCGTGTTGGGCGGTGGCCTTTGTCTGCACCCATCTTCGTGACCCGTTAATTCCACCGGAGACACTTTGAGGTCAGCTTCTCTACCTCGCACGGCAAAGGCAATTATCATTTCCTCTAGCTGCAGGGGTGAATGTTCAGTATCACATGATGGATTTTTGCTGGTAATCAGGACTCTCTGCCCGTTGGTCTTTGGGACATACTTTTGTGTTGACATTTACAAGGTATGTGTCAGGCAGAGCCAAGGTGCAGAGTGAGAAAATGAAAGGGGGAGGGGGCGAGGGGGGAACCATTGTATTCAATTTAATGATGACAATTTCCCTACATCTACAACTTCCAGAAGTAAGAGAAAATAGGTATATCTTCTGCTTGCATGCATATTGAAGGAGATGACACGAGGAGATTCTGTTAGCGGGAATAGTGATATATTACCTTAATGATTTCATTGCTTGCCAAATAAAAGAAAGATTCTTGCTGTGGTGCAGAGCCCTGTCCTCATCAGGCTATTCATTGTGAAGCATTTGTTGTGAAACTGAAGGTCTAAGGAGGAATTCTGACCTTCCGTAAGC
Organism: Balaenoptera musculus; assembly: GCF_009873245.2. Classification (NCBI taxonomy): domain Eukaryota; kingdom Metazoa; phylum Chordata; class Mammalia; order Artiodactyla; family Balaenopteridae; genus Balaenoptera; species Balaenoptera musculus. Next base: position 59,111,411 of record NC_045800.1, on the reverse strand, counting down.
TGCTTTCGGGTTTTTATTTTTTTTTCTTGGCTACGTTGACAGTCTGGTTCATCTCAGTTTACAGAACATGCATGAGCATTTGTAGATCTAATGTTGAAGCTCATTACTGGATTGAAAGAGCTCTTAGGTTTGGGCAGGTAGGTGTTGAATCAATGGAAACTTTCATAGTAGAGTTCAGTGAAAGCTCTCCTCTACTGTTAACACCGGTGATTGGAAGGGCAGGTGACTGTGTGTGTCTGTGTGTGGGGTGGATGTTAGCATGTGAACTGTGGATAATTTGAGCAAATCCCCAGTTACGCATGGAAGGTTTAAGCTGAGGTGGGATCCTTGGGTCTAGGTAGGATCCAAAAGGCCATTTTCTCAGGGCTGCTGGAGGCTGGACAATGTGAATTGTAGACAAGGAGGAGTTCAAGGTCTTAGTGGGAGAACAGCACCAGGTGATGAGTCCTGTGATCCAGGCAAGGCAGATGGAGAAGCAGAAGAAGGTCGGAAGCTGGACTTAGGGCTAGCTCGGATGAGATCAAGGATAAGTGTGTGGCTAGACCAAAAGCTAGGAGTGTTGGAAGCTTCTGGATTTCATTATGATATGAACCTGACTGTCTCTGTTTAAAGGAGTGAGGCAGGTCCTGATTGTAATGGCACGATTGTCACCTACATATCCCGTGCAGTCTGCTTTTTTCTAGTAGGCTACCTAGATTTCCAAAGTAGCGTTAGGCTACCTAGTGTTCCAAAGTCTGTGTTTCCACAGTAGAGCTTAAGAGCTGAAGGGGCCTTTAAGATCATGGAAGTCATGAGGCCAGAAGACCTGGAGAGGACAGCTGGCCTGCCCAAGGCCTCTTAGGGCATCACCAAACTTCCTCACCCTGCTTCCATGTACTTAATTGAAGCAGCCCTGCAGAAGTTGGGTTGTTGGCACACCTGACAGGCTCCCTTCCCAAATGTGCTGCCAGCTCTGGAGCTGGACCTTATCACCCCACTTTGGACATGATCCTCTCAGGGCTTATTTTTACCTACTAGTTGTGTGACTTTGGACAAGTGACTTCACCTTTCCAGGTCCCAGTTTTTTCATCAGTACAATGTTAGAAGGTCTCTGTGGACCCTTTCAGCTTGAGCATACTATGTTCTGTAACTATTGCTGGGTATTCAAGCAGGCTGAGTTAGAAGCTCTTGGTGCATTATCCATGTGTTTTAGAGGCAGCCTCAAAGAACCTATGGAAATAGAAATAATGCTGATGTTTGGGTTCTTCACCCACTGGAAAGATCCCGTGGAAGAGTCCTCTAAGCTGTAAGCTCCTTGAGGACAGTGGCCACATCTCGTTCTTTTCAATACCTCCAGAGGCATCAGATTGTCTGGTGAATATCTGATGTTTAATAAACTGGGACTGAGTATGGGGAAGTGATGCCGAATTTTGGATAAGACGTACTGTTTCCACACTTTAAGGAATGAAAATACACACCGTATAAGTACATGTGCGTAGGACACACCTCTTCTAAAGAAACTCACCAACTATTATACATTGGAGCAGTGACCAAATCTGTCTTATTCACCACTGGTTCCCAAGTGCGTTCATGTACCAGGAACATAGAAGCTGTCAGGAAATGTTTGTTGAATAGATGCATAAATAAAAAACTGAGACATAGAAGATGGGTAGTTGGACTTTCTAAGGTTAACTGGGAAGTGAGGAGAGAATATAGACCTGGAAAAAGAAAATCAGAAACTTGGTGGTAATGTGTTGGATTTTGTTTTCCTTCCAGCTGTGAGCTGGAGCTCAAATCTCTTCTGCATATGAGATAGTGACAACCAGGGGACTCTGTCTACTTGTTGATGGCTGGTCTGCAAATGGCTACCAATCCGTGAGAAGATAGCACAGAAACGAACAGAAGCACTTAGAGACTTTGGGTGTCATTTGACACCCAAGCGTGTGATCACTGGATTTGTCTTGTTACACTGTGCGTAGACCAGTTCGGGTGTTGTCACACTTGCATAGTGAGTCACACACAGTGTATGCTGCACTCTGGTCACGCACAGTTGGACCACGGACTGGCCCAGGACACACTAGGGAGACAAGGTCCTTCACCACATCACTGGAGAGAAGCCAGGTGAATTATCTGGTTGTGTTGTCCAGTAGTTGTAATTATATTAAAATATTAATGATATTGTTGGTCATATAAAGCTGTTTCTGACCTACTACAATCACATATCATTTGTGTCGTTGATTTGAGAAGGACTGAATGAGCCACACTCCCTCAGTCAACCAGGTTGAGTTATAACCTGTGCAGCAGTATTTTGCTCTATTTAAAACTAGCTGGCTTTGCATGGCTATTTAACTTGCTCCTTTGGCCTCAATATTGTCCTGTAATCAAATGAGCTAATTAAGCTGTTTTCTAACCACTGATCAGAGAGTATGAAAGCTTGAAGGTGACTCTGGCCATCCTCTGATTCAACTCACTTATTTTTCAGAGGCAACTGAGGCTCAGAGAGGGCTAAATTATATGTCCTGGTCATACAGTTATTTAGCAAAACGAATTGGGACTAAAACTTTAGGGTCCTTCACTACTAGGTCATTGTGCTTTTCCAATTTACCTTAAAGTTCAATAAAATCCTTTGGGATTTTGCAGTATCCAAGGTATATGTCTGTTGTAGTAACTTAATGCACCCCTATTTGATAGAGGTCCTAGAATGGACAGATTCTGTTCACCAAATAATTAGATGGTCTACCTTTAAGAAAACTCGGTATTTGAAATTATGAACAAGGGAGACAGAAGAGGTGATTTATATATAAATACTCACATATAATATATACATATGTTACATTGGAATATTATATTTATACATGTAATATTTATATTTGTAAGTATATAAATATTAGCAAAATAATATGTGTGTATTTATGAAATCTTATAACAATACTCACTCTTGAGTAGAAGGGTGTTGACTACCATTCATCATAGTTCAGTCCCAAAATGAGGATAAAACTTCGCATAAAAGTATGTGCTAATGGAAAAGTAGGATGCAATTTAGAACCTACTGATTCAGTCACATGTTCAGAAATGTATTTATTGGAGAAAATGAGATGTCTTTTTACTGGTGAATTAACATAGGCGTTAGTGATGGAGGCTTGGGTAGGAGAGTTCATTGCCCCACAGATGTCATCCCTAAGTTAGCAGGTTTCAGTGTGGTCTAACTCAGGTGCTGGCAAACTATGACCCATAGACCAAATCCCGTAGCTACCTGTTTTTATAAAGTTTTATTGGCACACAGCCACGCCCATTCATTTACTATCATCTGTGGCTACTTTAATGCCATAATTTCAGATTTGAGTAGTTGTGACATAAGCGTTATGGTGTGCAAAGTCTAAAATATTTACTATCTGGCCCTTTACTCTCCAAGTTCTGGTCTAGATGCATATATGTTTTATAATTCTGATTCTACTACCGTCAGGCAAGGGGTCTTTATTTGGAATCCCACCTAGGTGAGTTCTGATAAGGAAGGAAAGAAATGAACTTTAATCATCTTGTTCAGAAGTCTGTTTTAAAACCCTGTCACCAGCTGCCAGTTTTTCGTCTACATGTGACCTTTTGGTGATCCTGGGAAAATGAAATTAACCACCTCAGGAACAAACATTCAGTCTTTTTATTTTTTCCACTTTCTTGGGAGAGTAATAAATATAGTCAGTGACTCTGGATTCTATTACTATGTAAGAGCTCTTTAAAAACATCTAATCATCTGCTTAATGGCCAGTAATACGTTTCTAATGGTCACTCTCGATAAGACACTTTCAGTTCACTACTGTATAATAGTCATCCAGCAGCCAAGAGGCTCCAAAAGTAATAGGACTCATAGGCCAGTCTCCAGCTCTGTTCCGGTGGCCTGGAGATAGTTCTAAAGAGAAAAATGGAGGCCTCCTGTGAGTTATATGTGCAAACTCTATCCAATGAGTGCACGGTCTGTCCACAAGTAGTTTTGACTAATACAAACTTAGAACTTTGATTTTTTGGCATTTACACATCTAGGTATAGTTGCGGCTGGAGGTCGACTTAATATCTGTCCTTTCATTTCAGATGACATACACTGAATTATTGTCACAAAGAATCCTGCATCCCTGGTCTGGGCCCAGCAGCTGGTGACAGCTTGGCAAATTATGAGTTTCCTAGCTTAGAACAGACTAAATTGCAGACAAAACAAGCCATTAGCTGAGTAAATACTGTATTTCTGTTTGGCTTCTGTAAAAAGAAGGAGATTAGCATGAGGGTTTAGTGTTCATAATTATTAGTAGGAGGCAAATAGTAGGCTCAGGCTGACTGGAGATTGTTTCATTATATCCAATTAACACCCACTTGATAATTCTTAATTACTGCTGCTTCATGACAGAGGAGTAAATATGTCATACTTCAAATGTACAAATAACAACTGGGTCATCAATAGACACATATTTGTATTGTCAGATCCTGCTCATTTTGGGGTGGCTATTTAATATCTCAGAGGGATGGAAAATAGAATATCCACTTGTCAAGATCCTGGTAAATATTAAGGGGAACTTAGCAAGATGCTGAAAAATAGATATTAGGATAAAAATGTGTTTTTCTGCCATCTGGTTTAGAAATATTTTCTTTGAAAACACGTCACTACCCATTTGTTTGAGAATTCCTTTTCATTTGTCCACTCTAACTGTGGCACAGAAAGTTAGGCTGTAGCATAAAGATCAATGATTATAAAGGGAAGTACCTGAATGCAAACTTTCTAAGAATGAGTGAGTCATACATGTGTCAAATGATATGAAACGGCAATCCCCACTCCAAGGAGGTTTATGGAAGTTTGAGAAGCTGAGACAGAATCAGCCTCTGTCCAAGAAATTTAACGACTAGCTTGGTAAAGAATATGAAATACTAGCAAGTGATGTAATCCCAGAAGCACGTACAAGGGGTAAACACAATGAGCCAGGTTTTCTTAGGTTTGAACCTGAAATGAAGACCACCATTAGGAACAGTAGTAGTCATCTTTCCTGTCTCAAGCTTTTAGGGAGAAAATGAATAGATTCTTCCCCTTCAGTTATTTTCTTGGGTTGGAGGAGTTGCCATTACAGCATACACGGGAGGAATTCTTTGATTTTCTGAGTAGAGGGTATTACAATATTGAGTTGCCTCTCCTTGCTTGCTTGTGGTGTCCATGATCTTGGACTGGAAACACTTGGGTTGTTATAGTTTTTCCTGGATCATATTTAGGTGTTCAGTCGTTCTTAGGTAAAGAGGGAAGGAACTTGGCAGCAGCAAAGAATGGTGAGGTTTGGTGGTCGTGCCAGGGCATTCTTAGAACTGGCAGTTGCTTGAAGATCAGAGCTGAATGTGCAGTGGCAGCAGGTTGGTACCAGACAAATCCCCTGTTAGCTCTGGAGGGCAATCAGCAGTTAGTTACCTGAGCTCATGCACAGCCTCAAACCGGACACATGAGTGGGTATGGAATGGGCCAAGCCCTCCCCAGCTGGGGAGACAAGACCTTTCTATCACATGGTTGTGTTTAATTAATTGCTGAATTGCATGTTTCAAACTAGGGGCTGTAGAGGTTCAGTGAAGAGGGCTGGGTTAAGGAGGGAAGACCAAGACTTCAGAACTGAGACCTGAAGGGCAAATAGTCTTTAGCTACTTGGGGAATGTTCTAGCTCTTGGTGGTTCAAAGACTGGTGGGAGAAAAACCTGTTCCAGGTGAGCAGAAACATGACCCCTCTGTCCTTTGATGCAGACTGGCCCAGCTCCATGCTCAGGCCCAGGGACCAGTGACCTTAGTACATCTCATGGTGAGCAAACATGGGGCTGAATCCTCGGATGGAAGGCCATCTCAAGGAGAGGGCCCCAAGGAGATAGAGTTAATGAAGATTCCCTGGAATCTATTTCCATTATGAGGGAAGAGACATTAAGCAATCTGTTAAAGTCAAAAATTCGTAAGTATATTTAAAGATTTAAGGCTAAAATGGAATATCTTAGGCAGTCATTTGAAGTCTATATATATATTTAAAAGGCACACAAAACATTTAAAAATGACCTCGGGAATAGTGTACCCTCCACTGAATAATAAAGGGGTAATATCGGAGAATGGAGTGGTGTCAGGGTGTAATCGATTCCAACTTGACAAATGATGGTTGGGGCCATCTTTGCTGGTGATATGAGAATCCAATGCCAGTGTCCCTTTAGTGGACAGAAGGGATTGTTTGGCAGGTTGTGTGAGAGCCATGAAGTAGTTGAGATCTTGGTAGTCTTGTTTTCTATGTGTGCTTTGTGCGTGTGTGTGTGTGTGTGTGGTGGTGAGGGGGTCTGCACGATGCTTCACAGGATTCGACAAGATTGATGTAGTGCACACAGGTAGGAGGTTGGGAGTGCCAGCTGGTTGTTGAGCTTGCGTATTATAGTTTAGAACTTGGCCCAACTGAGAAAACCACCAGCAAGCTGTTGAAAGGTTCCTAGCCTTCCCCACGTGGGGAAACAAAAATGGATTCACTAGAGATACTGCTGAGGTGTGCGTATTAGGTCTTTGCTACTAAGAGTGTGGTCCATAGACCATCAGCATCTCCTGGGAGCTTTTTAGAAATGCAGATGCTTGCTCCCCACCCCAGATCCCCTGAAGCGGAATCAGCACTTTAACAAGATCCCCAGGTGGTTTGTAAGCCCACTGAGTCTGGGAAGCACTGCTTCAGACTTCACTGCTCATTTCTGGACCATGTTTGGCTCCAGTTCTGCCTTTGGTTAACTAACCAGGAATCGGTGTGTCGGTCCATCCTTCTGAGTCTGTTTCTTTTTCTCCAACCTGGGGATATTTATGCCTCCTCCACCTACCACCCAAAACCTTTAGAATGATGAAAGGAGATAATGCAAGTGAAAGCGCTTTGTAATGGTAAAGCTCTGCCCCAGTGCTTGGCAACAATAGCTGCCCTTTAATCATCTAAGGGGCTTGAGACAAAATGCTGGTGCCTAGGTTCCAACCACTCCTGCTTTCACTGGTCTTGGGTGGGCCAGCCATTGGTACTTTAAATAAACTCCTCTTTTGATTCCAATGGGCACAGCCAGGGTTTAGCTGTTACTATTCTGATCTTAATTGTTACTGTTCTCTCAGCTTCTGTTCCAGAACCTTGAGAAGGGCTGGAGTGGGTGGCAGGGTGAAGGGTCGCTTCCTGCCGATCGATCGCGCTCCTCTGTGGATGTGGACCAGCATGTCCTGTTTCTCCAGAAATGCCACCGCTGGGAGCATTTTACTTGCGTGTTTGATTTGTCGTCCTTAAGTCTTGTGAGTGTCTGTTCATATCTGCGTGCAGGTTGGACACTGTGAACGTTTGAAAGGCGAGGCCTGCCCTTCTCTTCCTGTCTGGTGCAGCTAGCATCTCACCCAAGCAGGGAGGATGCACGTGAAGCGAGATCGTGGGGCTGAGGAGCAGGAGGCCTGGGTTAGATGTGAACACCTTCTTATTGGTCTTACCCGTCTGCATTTCCTGGATCACGGAGTTTGTAGTGTGAAAGTACTTTAACTATAAAATGCTATAAAAGTTAATTTTGAGCGGTAGAATCATGTAATGAAAGAATACTGACTTTGATGTCACGAGTTGACCCCAAATGGAGGCCTCTTAACGTAAGAGTAATTAACATTTGGCACGTGCTAACCGTATACCTGTTCATTTATACCTTCAACAAATATTCCCCTCGTGTCTATTACGTTCTACCTGTTGGGAAACAGCGGCGACTAAAACAGAAGAAAAAAAAAATACAACTCAGACGTCACGCGTGTTCTCGTGGAGATGACATTGTCCTATGTGGTGTGTGGGGAGAGGTGCAGTAAACACGCAGGTCTACTTCAGGAAGTAGTAAATAGTATGGAGACAAATAGAGCATGGGGGGAGTGAGAGAGAATGAGGAGGAGGGGAATGCGATCCGTACGGGGATATCCGGCACAGCCTCTCTGATGAGCGGGGTTACTGCAGAGATCCGAAGGAAGTGAGGGGCTGAGCGATCTGGGCGTCTCTGGAGGTAACAGCACATGCGGAGGAGGCTGGAGACAGGGGCGTGCTTGGCACCTGCCATTCAGCAAGGAGGCCCCGGGGAGAGGCAGGTAAGTGAGGGGAGCGCCACAGCCCATGAGGTCAGGAGCTGTTTCAGAGGCTGGGTCATGTAGGGACCTTTTAGACTCTGGTCGGTCAGAGTTTTGGGTTTTATTCTGTATTAGAAGGGAAGCTATTAAAGGCTTTGAACATAATTTGATGAGTTTTAAGTCAAATTGGTCACTGTAGTGGTGGTGTTTGGGGAAACCAGCAGGGAAGATAAAGTGGAAACAGGGACCGTCATGACAGTTCAGGTTGATGTGGATTAGGGTGGTTGCCCTGAGGGTGGTGAGGCCTGGTCACATTCTGGATGTTTTGAAGGAAGAGTTGAAAGGATTTGCTGGTTAGAAATGCCATGTGAGAGTCAGACAGGGACAACGGGAGGAACGGAGGTGCCATTTGTTGTCACGAGGCAGTGGGCTTGGGCTAATCACTAGTTAGGTTTTGGACGTGTTAAATTTGAGATGCCTGTTAGCCGTCCACGTGGAGGGGTCAAGAAGGTAACTGAATTGGGAGGGCTTCCTGGGGAGGGGTCAGGCCTGGGGACAGAACTTTGGGAGTTTATATCAGTAGGTAGGTGATACTTGAAGTCACAGTGTGGATGAGATCACTCTATTCTGCACCAGATACACGGAAGGAATTAGTGTGATGGTGGCGATCAATGGGTTTTGGCGATCTGTGGGTTTTAGTGATCATGGTGTTATTACTGGAACTTAATCAGCTCTAATGTTCTCTGATTCCATACAGTGTACTCACTCATTATCTTCTCTAAATTTGAAAGCATTTTCATGTCCATCAGTGGCAGCAAAGGGAAGAAAATATGTTATCGATTGAACTCATGGGCTTCTGTCTGTCTGTACCAATTCCAGTGCACACTAGGGGAACTCTTCCTCCATGCTCGCCCCAATGAGCTTGTCACCTTGAGCTGGCTCAGCCCCGAGAGCTGTGGTTTGTCACAGGGGAGGGTGGGCGGGTCGCTAATCTTGGCTTACTCTCCAGGACTTCATCACAAAGCAGGATAGATGAGATATTCCAACTCATTACTTACAGGTGTTCTTTAAGGGAGCGCTTAGGAAGTTTTACTCAATTTAACTTAAGACATAAGTGATGCCATTCCCAATTCAGGGCAATGGCTTAGAACCTGGCTCAATGTCCTTTTTACTAAGTAATTGTCCAGATTTCCTTACTAAATGTTATTTTATGTATTATGTTTAATAGACTCTTTCTTTTGGCTATGGAAGGACGGTAATAGCAGCCGATAATGGATCACATACTCATCTTAAAGTTCTGCCTCTGGCACCTGTGGCCAGCCTGGAGGGAAGCTTTCGGTCAGGGCTTAGACCGCTCCCATGGCCCCACTCACTGGTCCTGGGGTGGTTTGCTTCTCAGGGGCCTAAGGGGCCACAGATCACTTCTTAACCTTTAAAGCCTGGATCATCTTTTAAGATTCAAGGAAGCCTAAGGAGCACAGCAGGCCAGACTTCTCTTTGGCTTCAGTTCAGAGCCTCCTTCGGAGAGCTGTGAGTGATGGAGACCTGAAGCCCTAGCCAGGAGGAACCGAGCGGCACAGACCATTGGATGATGGTTAGACATCATAGATGCCTGACACAAATTAAGAACCACTGCCATTGCCACTCAGGGTAGCCAGTTCTTTTCAGTATCTTGATCGCTGGTTCTCAGGAAGGGTTCACTGGATTGAACTCATGTGGTAGGAACTATGTTACTGATGTCGTTTGTATAGTACGTATGTTGTGCAGCGTGTACGTTGACTTCTTAGTGATGACCTAGTTATGCAAATAGTCTTCCAGTAACTAGTGAGCACCTACGTTTTGCTGGTTGTGTCCCCAGATAGTTATTGAGTGCTCAGTTGGTGCTGGGCATCACTGAGACGATACCAAAATATGTGTCACTCATCTCTGTCTGCCATGAAATTATGTTCTCTGGAGAATCAGGACTAAAATCCACATCACAAATATATATGACTACCTCGGGGTGGGGTGCAACATTGGTCCAGGTATTTATAAACATGTTAGGCTTATTTCCTGCCCTCAGAGAGTTCCTGGTCTAGTTGGGAAGGCAGGATACCCCACATGAAATGCCAAACTACAAAATAATGCTGAGTGTTAGTTGGAAAGCAGGAGAAGTGACAGAGCTTCCAGGCACCATGAGGATTTGTGAACCTTTTGGCTACATATCAGAATCACCTGGGCAGCTTTGAAAACGAGGATGCCTGGGCCCCGGCCCAGACCCACTGGGCATCTGTGTGTTTTAAAATTTCCCTGACTTTTATTGTGATGCATAATGAGGCATAAGAACCACTGCTCTGGAAGGACAGGTAGAATTCGGGTGTATTGATAGAGGTGGGAGTTACAGCCTGGCATGAGAAGGATGCAGGATGGGTGCAGCAAGACTCCTTGGTACAATGATTGTTGTCCCCTGCCCTGGTTGGGTTGGTGAGTGGGGCTTGTTTGGAGGAAGAATGGAAATCCAGTGGGAAAGGAGAAGCTTTCAGAAGAATTTGAAGTCCTGGAGAGGAGGTTGGATTTTATCCTGAAAGCTACAGAGGAAATCCTGTGGTCACCACCATACTTTATGTGACATCACTTTCAAATAGTATTTGGACATTTTTCACTAATAACGGGGAGCTTTTGAGCCAGTGAGAAACTTGAGGAATGTGTTTTAAGCTGAACTGTCAGGTGATGGGTGGATTCAGGGAAGCAGAGATGAGCTACGACCCGGGCTGTTTCCCAACACACCACTATCCACCAAAACAAACACTGATTGAGCCGTCACTGTGTGCCAGTTGCTGTCTTAAGTCCTTTACATATATCATGTTGTTTAATCTTCAAAAACTATGAACTAGGTACTCATAGTATGCCCATTTTACAGATGTGGAAACTGAGGTGCAGATAAGTAACTTGCCCACGGTCACGTAGCTAGCTAGTATCAGAGCCTGGATTCAAGCCGAACTGCTTGATTACACTCTGCTATAGGCTCTTATAACTCTTAAGACTTTGGCAGTGATACTGGAAATGGGAAACTGAGATATGTGATCTAAAGAGTGAACTTCGAGTGTTGCATGGTGTTGGAATAACCCAAGCATGCTTAGGAAAATCCCCACTGGGGATTTGCACAAGGGAATGGAGCAGGATTTAGAATGGCACACGGAGGATGGCAGAGAGCCTTGCTGAAATAGTGGGTCTGTGTTCAGAACACGTGAGAGAAGAGAGAATAGGAAATTGCTAGCATCGTAGTGCTACATGCACTTTGCTAAAAAAAAAAAATAAGAGAGTAAGAAGTGAGTATTGTAAAATGGGTAGAGGACTGGGTTTTGAGTCAGACAGATGTGGTATGAGTTCCAGTCTTCTCGTTAACAACGTTGTGAGCTTGGGCAGTTCACATAACCGCTGCATCTGTAGTCTCATCTGTATATTGAGGATGATAAAAGCATCACTCTCATCAGAATGCTGCAGAGATTGAGCGAACGGATATAAAGCGTGTGTGAAGTACATAATACGTATTCCACCAATTCCAGCCATTATTACCATTACAATTCTCATTCTTATAATAATTCATAGGCATTGGAAGGAAATAAAGATAGCACTATTTGGAATGAATACTTAGGCATTAATGGATACACACTCAGGAGCTGCTAGGGTTCCAATGCTGGTTCCATCACCTGTTAGCTGTATGATGTGGGGTAATTTACTTAACCTATTTCTCAGTTTCTCCATCTGAAAATAAGGAAAACAGTCTCAACTACCTTGTGGGTTTAGGATGATGATTATGTAAATTAATATGTGTAACTTACTTAGAATAGTGCCTAGTGCACTCAGCTGTTTACTGATGATTTTTTTCCTTTTAATTGTGATTTCCCCCTCTTCACCGTCTGTTGCCTCTGAAACAGACCTTCTTGTTATCCCTGGCATGTATTAGGGACCAGTGGGCCCGTAGTGTCCTCCTGGCTGACTCCTATGTAAGTGTTGAGAATGTGCCCCCATCATAGATTCTTCATTGAGCAAAGTGACCGTGACTTCTTGGATGTTATATGAGGGTGATGATTGCATATAAAGGGCTGAGCCCATGGTTACAGGAATCAGGCTGGGCTGCAAGTTTCTGAAATCAGTCTTCTCACTGAATATTTATCCAGCCCCCTTCTCCCTTGTTGGCACCTGCATTGAGGCATGGACCCTGCTACCCAAGGAGAAAACTGATAATTCTGGGAGCATGAAGTGTGTGCATGCCTGCACGTGTGTGTGTGTGTGTGTGTGAGAGAGAGAGAGAGAGAGAGAGAGAGGGAGAGGGAGAGAGAGAGGGAAAGGGAGAGGGAGAGGGAGAGAGATTGAGAATATTTGTAGCCTAAAGGTAGTTCTTATGGTGCTTTGCTTTGTTTCATTTTTTGGGGGGTTTTAAAGTTGAATAAAAGGCACTTAGTCCAAAACTTTAAAAAATTGCTACCGGGCAAAGTAATTTTGTGTCAGGCTTCTGTTCAGGGCAGATTTACACTGGTTATAAATCTCTGAAATTAAGGTCTTACCGTAGAAAAGCTGAAATGTATTCAACATTAGCAGATACCCAGCCTTGCTCTGAACTAAGGGCCGTTCTCCCCCATGTATAATAAGAATATCTAGCTATGTGTTTGGGGTAGTAATGAGTTTAAATATGCCTCTTGGAATGGGTAATGGCTCTCCAATGAGTAGCAGGATTCTCTATCAACAATTCTTTCCCTAGAACCAAAGGTTAAGTTGAAGAGTTTGATTTAACGACAGATTTAATTAGGCCTTTAACATTACAGGGTTCTTTCCTTTCGTTTTCTAATCAAGATCATGGTCTAGGGTCAACACCCTCGCATAAGTGGGGGAACATATGCTTCTGTACGCTGTTCTGACACTGTTCTTCTGATGTTTGGAAAGGGTTGGGGTAAGACTGTGGGTGATTAGAAATTTCTGAGTTGACAAAAAGCCTGGAAAATGCCTCCTAGTCCTAAAGTATTTCTTCCTCACCTTCGCCAAACCTTAGATTTATGATATCCTTGAGCTGTCAAGAACTTCAGGGATCATCTGGTCAGTCCTTTCACTTTACAGCTTGGGAAACTGAGGCTAAAGTGATGGAGACATTTATCAGTAGTTGCCTAGATCAGTTGGGGCAGGATAACGGATCTTCTAAGGTCAGCCCATCTCCTTCTTCCGATCAGAACGGTCTGTCCGCACACATTCATATTCAGGGAAAAGCAAAACCTCTTCTTGGCTTATGGAATTTATGGACCAGTTTGCTAGAGCACTTCTTCCTACTACTTTTCAAGGCAAATGTACCCCCATTTGGTCTCGTCCGTTGGGTACCGGTAAAGACTTTTCGTTGCAAACAAAAGAAATTGCCTCTTGCTCTCTTAATCACCTCCCCACTCCAAAAAAGAAAAATCAAACAAACAAGAGAACACCAGAAAAGGGCATCCGTTACACACAGGGTTCTCAGAATAGACTGTGGGGCTGGAGGACCTGGTGAAGGGAAGGAGCACGTATTACGGCAGGTTCAGAAGTTGCAAAAAACGTTATGGAGGTCAGAACCCTAGCCTCCAGTGCTTGAGATCGCTCTGTTGCAAATGAGTGGTCATCACTCTTTGTCTTTGTCTCATTTGTTCCTGATTCTGAGTCCAGGTGGGAGATGTCCAAAGACTGAGCCAAGGGACTTGCCCATGCTTTGACTGTTGGGGAGGCAGGGAGAGGGGAGGTACGGACTCACGGGCTTCTACTGGGACTTGGGACGGCCACTGCCCACTCCAAGACCTCACACAATGGGGAATTCCCCAAAACAAGAAAAAAAAGTCATTTCATGTTTTGGATAGTCTGAAACTTAAGAAATGTCCAAGGTAAAAGGCTTCATGGGTCCCTCTGAAACCTGACCATGCTTTATAAATCCGCTTCTATGGGAAAATATATCCCAAGTTACAGAATAATTCATCAATAACTTGAGGGTGCAATTTACTTCTGGGCTTGGCCTGCTCACACATCTTAAATAGGGGTGTGCTGGTCCAGAGCATTCATCTTGAAGTACAGCTATTGTGGCAGGATTTGGGGACAGTGTAGGAGATCAGATGTGAAAATACTTTTGGAAACATTGACTTAGGAAATGCTAAAATCATTTATCTATGCATCTTTCCACATAGGAAATACTTATGAGGACAAACTATATGCCTGGCGGTGTGCTGGGCATTTGTTACACAGAGGTGGACAGAAGGGCCGTGTTGTGCCCTCCTGCCACTTGGGCTTAAGTCTGGTTCAGATGCAGTGTGCTTTGACTTCACACTTGTAGTAAAAGATTCAAGTGCAAAGAATATTGAAGGAGATCACATCTTTGGTTGTAGATGAATAATTCAAGAGCTCTAACCCTCTCCAACAAATTGGTGCTCACTTTTCCAGTAGAGATGCTTCTTCCAAACTTGGTCCAGAATCTTCAGCAAACATTTCTTATCCGACCTGGTGCATGGGCAGGTGTAGTCATGAAGAAGTGTATAATCCAGTAGAGAAAGCGGACGTTGAAACGAACCATTTCTGTGTTGTATGTTGAGTTCTGGGACAAGGGTATGCCTAGCATGCTATGCAAAGGCAAAGACTAAAATGGTTCAGATGAGCTGGTGTTAGGAAGGTTTTCCTGTAGCTTGTCTTACTCCTGGTGCTGCGGTGTAAACCCATCTTTCGTGTTCACCTGGGTGGCTTGTCCACCGGCGGTTTGTGGATGGTTGTTACCTGCAAGGCCAAAACCAGGACCTGTGGGACTTGCTGCAAAGGATATCCATTCAGCCGGAGGTGTTGTCTTATCTTCATTTCCTTTCTAAGAGTGGCCGACCACTGCAACTTCTTGGATTTGGGGATGGAGTAGAGAGGGGATGGATGAAACATCCACCCTTGGCTTTTGTACCCAGTTCCACTCAGGCTTGGATGTTCCCAAAGCACTTACTCTGCAGGGACAAGGACAGAGTCCAGGAGAACTGCCTTTGGTTGCATCTTCTTCTTCAGTGGTGCACGGCTGACTCAGCTCCCTCCCAGGAATATTCTTAGGGGAGTGCTATGTAAATCCAGATCAGGCCCCGAAGATAAATGTTTCATGACAGACCTCTCTCTATTAATTTGCACAAACATTTGTGTATGATTTTATTTACATTGGTGAGGCAGAACAGTAGTTCTCGGGCTTTGATGTGTGGGAGCCTTGGAGATTAGAGCCGGGGCCCTTCCTTTGAGAAAACAAATACTTTTGTGTTGATTTCAATGAGATATAAATCATACCCAGGAAGTTTACAGTTGAGTAAGAATGGTATAATTACTGATTGTATACCAGAAGAGGACATATTTATGAAACGACTTGAAAAAGCTTGTAATCCCTTCCCGCATTTTGAATAACTAATTGCTATGTCATTGTGGCATATTTGCACCACAAGAGTTAAGTCTGTCAAACGTTTCCCTCCGAAAACCTTGTTTTAAGGGATTTCTAACTTGGTCGTAAAAATGTGCTCCAAGTTGGAGCTGACTTGATGGGAGTCTGTGCTGGGAACACTTGATTTGAATGGTGCCAGTCAGAGTTAAATTACAGGCTGGGAAAAAGGAAACAAATTTTTAAAAAAGGAGGTGTTTATGGTTCCCGGCTCCCCTAAGTACTTCTTGAGGATCAAAATAGCCTCTTTAAAATAAATTGCAGACCATTAGTACACGATGCAGGAAACCCCTTTGAGACTGGGTTGTGGGGAGGGTAGGCAAGGGGAGATGGCTTTAGGCCACTTTTCAGCAATGTGAGCACAGCATACCCTACTCATGCACTGACCCCCTGGAGCGGTCCGTGCACACAGATGGTGCTTCCCGCACCCACCAAGGACATTTCTGTCAGGCCAAGTGGACATCTCCACAGATCCACTCCAACTCTGAATCTTAATGGGCATTTGGGTGTCTTGGAACAAGTTTCCCCCTTCCCCCACCTCTGTGTTTTCTTTTAAAATAAACAGAACACTGTTGCCTCCCTACTTTTATGCCCATAGAGATCATAAAGTCCTCCTACAAAAGACCTCAAGTTTATCCTGTCTGCTGAACAAGAAAGTACCTCTTTGATAAGCATATTTGTCCAGAAGTTCCCCCATATGTGGTGCCTGACATTCAAGTCAAAAAGGTAGCACTTGGCTTGGAATACTTACGTGATTACTTACATAGAGCTTAGGTATCTTTTCCATTGGTCAACAGAGAAAATTCAAGATAATGAGAAAAAGAGGCAGAAAGGGGGTGGGAGAGAGAGGGAGAGAAGACAGAGAGATTGTTTCTGTCTCTCTGTCAGTCACTTTGAACCCCAGTGGTCTGGGTACAGCCTCTGTTCTCTAGCCCCTGTGGTCAATGGAAGTGAGACAGGTTTACAATCCGGCTTGTTCAACCGCAATTCAAATTTCCTTGTCTTTTTTGGATTTCACTCATGCCTTAATGACGCTTTTTTTTTTTAATGGAGAAAGCTAATTGCATTGGTTTCTCCAAGAGGCATCACTTTAAACAATCCACCCTGACTGTGAAAACAAACACATGCTTGACTTATTTCATTTATTTTTCCCCCCAAACCTAAATTAGGATAAAGCCATTTTGGGTAAGAAGACATGTGTGTGTCTTTGTCACATCTTTTATCAACACGACTGCTTTTCCAAATAATACAACTCGTGACAAATGTGAACATTAATTACAGTTAACAAAGAAATGTCATGTGAAGTCTTCATGGTGGTGGGGGGGGGGATGGAGAAGGAAAAAAAAAACCCACCAGACAATCAATGAGATTACATCTTGTACCAAGCCTCAAATCAAAGTGCAGAAGTCAGAAATCAAATACCGTCAGTTATCAGATTATGTTAGTGATTCTAATGAAAGCTTCTGGTATTTTGTTCAAGAATGTGTTGCTATGATGGTAACTAATAGAACAAGGGAAGCTGATTGCCATGAATTAATTAGGACTGACTGCCGGAGTTTCCTTTTCATTTATTTATTTAAATATTGGCAATCTGTTTAGAACCTGAGGTTTTTCATGTGGTCCTTTTCTGCCCTCGTAAGTCATCAGTTAGTTGCACACTGAGAAAGTAATTGCGTTTTCTCCTACTGCAGGTATCCCTCACCAGCCCCAGGGTTGTGACCCAAACTGATACCAGACAAATTAAACTAAAGGATGGACATGAATATCCATATACAGGTCTATCCCTCACATTTGTGGGGCTCAGCGTGAGAGTACAAATGAAGTCCCTTCCCTTCTCTTTTTACCCCTGAGTTCATTCTCCTCTGCAGGAGGCCTCTGCAGATACGCATATGGACACCCGGCTTGCCCACCCAAGTTGCACCCTCCAGCAGCTGCTGTTTGGCTGTTGCTTGGACTTAGAGCTACAGCCCCGGTGGTACCCTGCACTGCTGGGAGGTAGAACCCAGAGAAGAGGTCCTTGCAGGCCCTAGAAAGATGTCCAGGGCTGTTTATAAAGGGAATTTGGGGGCTTGGGGTATCTGTAACATGGTCTACTAACTGGGGAATAGGCTCCAGGGTAGAAAAGCCCTAGGCCCATGGACTCCTTGTCTCGTAGCAGGTGGAAGAGGATGAGAGCTGGGCCTTCTGAAGTGCTTGACCTAAGTCAAGGACTCTGCTTACTTGGATCGAAGAGCAGTATTGCTCATGTATTTTCTTTACTTTCGAGTACCTGAGTGTGTACATCTGGAGTGCTCTCTCACTAGAGTCTACTTTGTTCTCTTCTGTTGTTTATTTCTTCATTCCTTCATTTATTCCCACATCTGTTGAACACTTACTGTGCCAAGCTCTGGAGACATAGAGAAAAATAAGTTAAGATCTCCATCTTCAAGGATCTCACAGCTTTTCAAATGTGTAACTCATAATAAGTACTAGATAGAGATCTGTTGAATGTTCTTGGCCATCCAGGTCTTACTTGTATCCTGTTCTTTCTATGCTTCTTTCCTCCCTATCAGGCAGCAAGTATTACAGATTCTGTAGAGAAGTGAGGAGTGAATACCTTGACCTTAGGAGAGGTGGCTACCCCAGCTTCCCCCGGTGGCTCTTGGGAATGGTGTACTCCTGGCCTCCTTTGACCCTCCTCTGGGGTCCTTCAGAGTTCCCACCATCTAGCCAGAGACGTGCCCCCACTGAAACCAGAACAGAGGCAGATAAAAGGTGGAATCTGGCAGAGGGCATCCATCCCTCAGAGAGCTGTCTCCAGCTTTTCTGAAACAGCTGGACCCAAGGAGGGTCTGTTTTAGCTGACGACCCCAGGCAGTCCCTACGGGCCACAGGGCCCTTTTGTGGGGCTTCTGCCTACAAAATGAATTCCGTCCAAGTGAATATATCTCGTTCGCATGTTAAAGTCACTCTCTGTATTTAAATCACTAAGGACATTTCCTGAATCTTTCACCATGGAGTGAAGGCGTTGGTCATTATCAAGTGGATATTGACAGGCCCGTGCTCCTAGAAAACTAATCATGACATCTGGGTAACTGAGCACAGGTCAGTATCAAAGCCCTCACCCTGGGTGCCGGGAAGCCCATCAGACTATGTTGAATTCCCTTCGCTGGCTAAATTGGTACATTAGAGTAGAAACGATTTCCACATTTGCATAGTTGATTTCATTACTATAGCCATTATTGATGCCCAGCTCCTCTGAAAGAAAGGAGCCATAAAAGCAAATAAGATCACTTTGCGATTCCATTATTGGATAAATTACCACATTACTGCCTGCGTTTTAGGGCTAAAGCCATTCCCCACATTTGCATAGTTTATTTCATTATCATTATTAATAACAACAACAATAATAATGATGATGACTAGGAGCCTTGAGTGAAAGGAACCAGAAAAACGCCACAGCCTGGAGCAGTCTATGGACTAGCCGCGATCACCAAGAGTCCCTTTATCTGCTGTGGAAACGCAGCCACTTCGTGGAGTGAACCAGAAGCTTTTCACAGACCCCACTGAAACTGGTGCAGAACTTGACTTGTGGGGCTGGCTTGCTGGTCTGAAGCAGTGACTGGTTACTCACTGTGACCTGTAAAGACTGAGGTTGGGAGTCCTTGCTCGGCCACTTAACTCTTCAGGAATGGCGCTCAAAACGCACCGAAGGGGGCTTCCTTGGTGGTGCAGTGGTTAAGAATCCGCCTGCCAATGCAGGGGACACGGGTTCGAGCCCTGGTCCGGGAAGATCCCACATGCCGCGGAGTAACTAAGCCCGTGCGCCACAACTGCTGAGCCTGTGCTCTAGGGTCCGCAAGCCACAACTACTGAGGCCGTGTGCCACAACTACTGAAGCCCGTGTGCCTAGAGCCTGTGCTCCGCAACAAGAGAAGCCACCGCAAGGAGAAGCCCGCGCACCGCAATGAAGAGTAGCCCCCGCTCTCCTCAACTAAAGGAAGCCCGCGCGCAGCAACGAAGACCCAATACGGCCAAAAATAAAAAAACAAATAAATAAATAAATTTATCGGAAAAAAACAACAGCTGTTTAAAAAAAAAACAAAAAAAAAACGTACCGAACCTCAGCCTTCTCGTCAAGGGAATGGGGATTATGATGCTTGCTTTGCAATGAAGAGCAAAGGAAATGGTGAATGTGAACGGGTTCTGTAGAGCATGAAGCTGTCCACAGGTTTTAGGGACTCAGCCCTATATTGAACGTTGAAGTGGGCGCCGTGGCTGGCATGCTCTCTAATGCTCTGTAATGACAACAGGAGCTGTACTAGTTGGTCCCTTTGGCTGGCAGAATTTTCCAAAACCTTCCTTAGCTTTCTAAGCCATTATCCTCTAAGACAAGTAGGGAGAGAATACTTATTCATAGTTAGTAATCTTGGATATTTACAAATAGCTTACTCTGATCACAAACATTCCTGGGCTGATTGGGTGGCCTCAAGAATGCTCTTTCTTACACAGCAATTTTCAGTTATGCCCATCTTTTCTCCTTGGCCGCGGAGCCAAGAAGTCCAAAGTCTTTTTGTCTATTAATTCTGAGGTCCTGTAGCGAAAGGAAGGTCCACTGGTGGCCGTCTCTGGTCTGCTGGAGAATTTTCCCTCTGGTTTTGTTTTTATTATTTTATTTCTGCTGCACCAGGGGCTCCAAAAAAATGAATGTGTCAGTAGAGGATTTGACAGTATGTTACGACAGTCATCAATCCACCAAGCCCTGTAGCCATAAATAAGCTTCATACGCTGCCACACTAAAGAGGACAGTTTTTCTTCTCCAGGACATTGAAAATGTCACAGCGAGGGAATTGTTTGTCCCTGTCTCCACGGCAACGCCACCAGCACTTATCATTAACTTTCACACCAAGATTTTAATCAGCACTCTTTGCGGCCTGAGACCAAGTCAACATCAGCCCAAATTTTCAAAGCCGTTATTCTAATTATGACGAGAAAGCTATAGATTGATGAGCTGAGTTTTCTGCAAGGACTGGTGGCAGTTAATTCTCATGACCTGCGTGGCTCGGGGAGTCTCTCTTAGAGATGGAGTCTTGAAAGTTCGATTATTAGTGACAGCTTGTAAGTGAGAGGAGCCTTATCTCTCCAGAGAGTGTTGATAACTTGAGACAAGGTTTAACTAGGAAGTAGTGAGACAGTGGAAGGAGGGGAGAGGGGGAGAAAAGGAAAAAGAAAGTGCACACTCCATCTGCAGCCTGCCCCCAGCGTAATGAGAAAATACGGAAAGGCACAATTTCACAAGTTGTAAATTCTGGTAGCCTTCCGTTGTAAATTCTGGTGGAGGCTGTTTTACTCAGCTATCTGATAATGTGTGAAAATATTTGTCCCTTTGCTTTGTAGGCACGGGTAAGCACTGTGTTCCAGAAAATGCATTCAACTTCCCAGCTGTTTGCTGCCTCTCATTGCTTTTCAGTTTCCTTTGGTCAAGGGGCCTCTAGAAACAAAAATGAGAATTTGCAATTGAAATGAAACAGTAATTAATTTTTTAAAAAGACTCTTTCTTCCCATTTCCCTTAACTGACTCCCACCCCAACTTCTTTTGTTTCAGGCTAATGGAGAGCCTTTGGGCTTGTAATGAAAGGGGGTAGTTAGAGTGGCCCTTAAAAAACTCTTTTCCTTTCTATTTCTTGTATCTTTCATGTTTTCTGGCCTCATTCATCTGGCGGATGTATGTCCTCACTTTCCTGGCCTTGCATAGATAGTATCTGCCGTTGACTCCATGCCTTCTTCAAGTTTGCCTTTGGGAAGTGGTGCCTATTTCCTCTCCAGACTTAAGACATTGAGCTGAGCCACCCGTCTGATCAGGATAGGGCTGGGAGGGATGGTCGCTGTGTTTGTCACTGAGGTCCCACTAGCCCAAGGTTTTTTTGATCTCATCATACATTCTCCAGGCTTTTCCTAAGGGAGAGTGCAGGAAGGCAGCATGGTAAGGTCAGAAGAGCCTCATCCAAGATGTTGAGTCTCAGTTCTAATCCCAGAATGGGCCTCTCCACGACTCTGCTTTTTTCCTCTTTCAAATGGTGCTGATAATATCTGTCTGGCCTCCTTCACATATCCAATGAGAAAATAGGAAGTAAATCGCTAATATTTAATGTGATCATTGAGTTAAAAAATATGATGCATACACGAGTATCATCGGCCGTCTGCTTTTTGGGTTTGTCTTCTCCTCTATAGCTAGAGAATGACGATAATGTTTTGTTTTATAGTGTTGTTTTTTTTAAAAATTATTTTCGCATGTTTAAAGCAATCACAGTTATCTCCATTATCTTTGTTTTGCCCCCTGAGAACACAGAGACACAGAGAGGTGAAACATCTTACTTCTGGTCACACAGCCAATTAGAGGCCAAACCTGGTATACAACTGTCATCTCCAGGTTCCCAGCATGCAGCTCCCTAGACCACACTGCTTACCATATTAATAGGCTGGGGTTAACAAAAAAAGCAAACCCAATTAGTTTCTGTTGCAGCCCTTTTACAATCCTGTCTTGTTTCCCCGTGTGTTTATATGTATGTTTTAATAGCATTCCCTGCCTTTTATGCTGAGGTTGCTCGAGGTATGTTTATAATGGTGGCGTAATTATAATAATAAAATACAAATCCATCCACGGAGGAGCTCATTACCGGCTGGCCAGGTAAAACAAATAGGCTTGGTATTGACGCCAGAGCGAGACAGTTTATTTCTAAGGTGGTGCCGCTTTGAAACACAAGATGCTTTGCACTTTCAGCAAAGAGGCCCTGTGTTCTGAACGTAACTGGAGTTTGGGGTGCAAGGTCGAAGCGGTAATTGAGATGTCCGGCCAAGTCGCTTTAACATGGTCTGGCCCTTTTAATCTCTCTTTTTCCAGGGGAGAGATGAGAAGCAGAAGGGGAAGTCATTCCACCTTGTTCTCTGTAGCTATAAGATCTTTCCTTGAATACCCAAGTAGGTCCTTTGGCACTCAAACTCCTGGACGTAGAGTTTCTAATATGTACAAAAGGGAAAGTTGTTGTTACGAAGGGAGCCATAGCAGAGAGAGTGTGTTTTTTTAAATGCCTGTCTATCCTTGTTAATTAGAAGTGCACATATTGGGAAATTAACTATGAAATACTAAAAATGATAAATTATTCCTTATTTGAAAGTATAAATTAAAGGTTTAGTGTATATAAAATTTGTCATGTTTAATTGCAAGTTCAATTAAAATTCAGGGTAATGATGATTTATACAGGTTTCTGTGTAATTTGATATTCATTAGCTTAGCCAGACACATGCTGATATTAGCTCGTTAATTATGTTTCCTTTTGTTGAAGGCAGCCTTGTGAAAGCAATCTGCTCAAAGTTTTCTAAACTCATTCTGCTAAATGAATATTTGGCAGCTGTTCATGTTATTGAGACGGTCACTGTGGCTTCATCTCACTCACACGCCACATCAATCATACCTTCTCCGTGGCAAACAAGGGTTTCTCATTACAGACCCATTTATGAAGGTTATGGCTGACATTAAAGAGTGATTGCCTGGTACTCTGCTGTTACTTTACAGTAACGTCGGAGTGGAGCTGCCTTTAATATCCGCACCTCCCACATGGTCTCACTGTTTAAAACACACGCAGAGGGAGGGCAGAATCACCACTAGTGGCCCGAGTTCTCTTTCTAACTAACACCCCTGGCTCAGACTTGGGAATGGGAACTTAGGTCTCAGGAGAAGGACCCAGGCCCCTGCTTCGGCCTCCAGGGGTTCCGTACCCAGTTAATAGGTGTGCTCGTTCAGATCCAGGGATTCCCTCACGGTAACACGTTGATTCTGGGCAGTGGAGCTGGGCATGACTCTTGGAGAGGTGAAAATGGAAACCCTGGGCTGAATGAGGTGGAGGTTTTTAGAAGCATGTCACCCGTTGTGGTGATGAGTTGGAGGAATCTCCACTTAGCTGGAAAACAACTCTGTAACAGACCTTAGGCCTTGTGTTTTTGGAGGATTTTAAATATTTTAAACGCTTCTCATAGCTGTTGTTACATGATCCTTATACTTGGGACATTTTGGAAAGACAGGTATTGTCTTTTCCTTTTGACAAGTGAGGGGAGCTGAGGCACAGGGAACTTGATTGATTGGCCCAAGGTCACCTGTGTGGATACTGGAAATGGCCAGCCTTGGGGCTCTTGGCTTTTCTGCATATCACAGTGTTGCATTGAGGCCTCTCAAAATAAGGCATCCGTTTCCAGTTTTGTTTTCTCTCCACCAGCAGAACCACACACCCTGTAAATGATAGGAGTGTTGACTCTAGGCTGACCCGTATTTTAGTTTCCGGCCGTTTGTATACCAATAGGTAGCGAGCCTGGTTTGTGATGGGAAAATGCACTGAAAATTCCTTACGAGAGAGTGTAGTTTTGTATCTCTATAGCTGTATTTTTAGGTTGGAAGTGGTTAAGGACTCTTATTTTTTTCTTTAAGAGGCATGTCTTAGGCACTGGGTCTTGCTTTCAGGCTTCTCTCTCTCTTGAAGTCATTGTGGAACAGGGGGCTGACTAGGTGTCCACCAACATTACACTCTTCTTACAAAGGGAAGAGTTGCTGCTGGGACTGCCCCTTCCCACACCCACTCTTGCTCCAAGTAGAGCCAGTGACTGCTCTTAGTACAGGTTCCACATGCTCTCTGCGCCCACTTGCCAGTGAGACGAAGGGACTCTGGGGGATAAGGGTTGGTAGAGTCACAACGTAGAAGGAGCCTCGGTCCCTGGGTCACTCTCTGGAAAGCCACCTATTAGACACCCATTAGATTGGACTTTTTATAAGAAAGAAATAACCGTCTGTTCTGTTAGGTCCCTAAGATTTCATGGTTTATCTATCACAGCAGCTAGCCTTACCTTACCTACCACTTTATTTATTCATCCTACAAACATTTGTTAAAAATTTTACTCTGGGCCCAATCTTAGGCTAAAGGTTGGGGCCTAAAGATTTAAAAAAAAAAAAAAAATTGCTATTCCTGACCTCGGGAGCTCAACCATAGAGTAAAGGAGCTACACAAGAAGAAATATTTCACCCTAGTGTAGCAAGTGCTATAAAATGGGTTTCAGAGAACAGGACCCAAGAGGGAACTATTTTTTTCCTGAAACGTCTTGTGAAATAGCAGATTTTAAACTTTAATATTACTAGAATCTTTTTTTTTTTTCTAAATGAAATCATATGTGGAAATCTCCAATTCATAAAATAGAAAAAACCTGAAGAGACTCAGGTGGAAAATGGGGCCTTGAAGGCTCACAGAGCCTCCCTTGGCACCCCCTCGGGCTCCTCTGGGAGATGCCCGTGTGGAACCCTGGGGGCTGTGGAATGCTATCTGAGAACCCACAGAGAGAGATGCAAGCCCAGAGGTACGCTGTTCTTTCACTGATTATTATTTTTTTGCATTCTATAGGTTATGGTGCATGGTGCCTCTTTTTAGAGAGCGCTTATCTGTAGTCACTGGAAGTTTGCTTGTTGTTGGGTGGATAGTGTTATTCCTGAACTTTTTTTTTTTTCCCCACAATTACTAGCTGCTTGACCTTTCACATATGCTTTAACCTCTTTTTGCCTCAGTTTCTTTATATGTGAAACAGGGATAATAATGGTGTCTATCTCATAGGAGTTTTGGAGAATTGAACACGTTAATATGCACAAAGTTAATAATATGCATATTCACAAAGCTGTCATGTGGCGAATGTTCAACAGTGTTGGCTATCCCCAAATCATGTGTTAAAAACACGATATATTTGGGAGTACGTCTATATTTTGACTGAATGAGCGAAAGGATACGAGAAACTAGCTCCACATTTGGGGAATATCTTCATAACAAGGCTCTGAAACCTCTGGAAGCTAATTTGTGATTTCCTTTTGGTTCTATGCACCAAATTCTTCTGATGGTTTTCTGGAACTTAGGAGAGACTGGAAGTTTTCCTCATCATGTTTATAAAGAAGTGCATCATAGTTAGGAGAAACTCAGGTTTGTGTGTGTGTGTGTGTGTGTGTGCGTGTGTGTGTTTCTTTTCTTTTTTTTCACTTCAGCCCCCAGGCCTTTATGGCCTTAGACAGTGTAACTTGGAACTTTTTATTTTTTAATTTTACCACCTATGTCTTATTAATGCATTTTGGCAGTGTGGAAAGCCCTCTGGTGGTCAAAGTAATTCCTTTGTGGCTCTTAGAGATAGGTGGAATAAAATCAATTTCACGTTAAAGAGCTGTGTTCAAATTCTATTTTTCTCCTTTGCTGACTTCTTTTTCTAATTAAACCATAAAGCAGTTTCCCATGGAAACATTTTAGCTCTAAAGGTGTCCGGGGACCAAAAAGCAGTAGGACAGTTCCCCTTATCCAGATGAAAATATGTCAGTGATGGTGTTAACATTTTGGAAGGTTTTCCATGCTATCGTCCAGTTTCTTGCTGTCACCCCGGGAATGAAAGTTAACATTATACACTCTAGCATGAGGATTTTTAGACTTTTATACAGTGTTAAAGCTGTAAGGGGAGACTTGGAGGTTATCCTTTAAATTGCTAGAAAGGGAAATCGAGGCCCAGGAAGAAGAAGTGATTTGTTCAGGGTGCTATCATTCAGGGAGCAGAGCTGTGAGTAGAGGCCAGGTCTCCTGGGTACTGGTTTCCTTGCTGTTTTAGCCATAGTACTTGAAGGGTATCACAGCTGGGTCAAGCCTGTAAACCCCTGGTCTCCTGACAGGTCCCAAGGTGGCCAGGTCTCATCAGACTAAGCCAGGCGAGGTTCAACTCATACGCCGTCCGTGGGTTACTCTGTTCCTTGCTTGGGACAAGACAGCATGCAGGATTTTCTTTTTCTCGTTTAGCGTTGAAAGTTGGTTGGTTGTGTCAGCTGGAATGATCTGGCATGAACAGTCACCCTCAGCATATCCTTGCCGTTAAACAGCATTTCTTGGAAAGGATGTGCGTTAATCTCGACTGTGTGCTAGCCGCTGCAACTCATCATAAGGATGAATGACTGATGGGTGACCTATGTCTGGTGTCCGAGGAGGGCGGATACCTTGGAGATGCAGAAACATCTGTTCTGCTCTGAAATTGGCAAGACAAGCTGGCTTGTCCCTCCCTTGCCTGATGCTGTTGCCTGAGCTTACGTTATTTTTCTTTGTTTGAGGCTTTGGTTATGTCTGATGTCGGTTGGGCCCTGAGGCCGTCTCTCCGTGCACCCCGTGTGACATGATATCGTCACAAGGAAGCTGGAGGAGTGGGATAGGGGCCCCCCCGAACACCTCTAGTACATGATGCTCCATCCCAGTTCCTAAGTATAGCGAGTACCACCTGGGAGGCTGAGGTGCCAGAGGCTGCATGAAAGCTGCAAATTCAGGGAATTGCCCAGAATCCTGTAGTGTTCCTGGATTGTTCCTCTGGATATAGGTGCCTTTTCTCAAGAGGCTATTTAACTCCTTACGTCTTCATTACTGTCCTCATGGTTAGACCTCACAGGACAGGGTTGGTCTGTATTGCTTGCACGAATTAGATAGCATTTGTGAAATAGAGAAGAGCTAATAAGATGGGAATTCCTTTGGCATGGTCTCATTTGGGAGGTGGGGCAGTGAGTTAAATCACTCACGGTTCCTCAGCCAGCATGCATGATTTGAGTCCCTATCTTGAGGCCTGGCCCTGAGAAAATCAAATGTGGCCCCTGCCTTCAAAGAGCTTGAACATGATTTCCTTTGTGTGAGCACTTCCTGCATGCCTGCTGCATGCCCAGGGTCCCGCTGGGTGCTTGAGGCTGCAGAAGTCCACACTGTCTGCAGCGGAAGCTGTTGGTGGCCTCCCGTGTCCCCTGAGGTCTCACGATTTCCATGCACACCATCCAGTGGCCAGCCACAAGCACCTGCACCTGTTTGTCTGCGAGCTTTCTTTGGCCACTGGAGCTCCTTTGCCTGTGGCAAGTAGGTTGCACATGCCAGAGAATTAATGCCCCTCGGGAGCAGCCTCACCTGCACCAGTGATTGACAGGAGTTGGGAGATAAACATCCCATCTTCCTCAATTGGGAAAACTCTGCGGTACATTCTTTTCTGTCTCTGAGTGTCCCCAGCTGCAGTGAGCTCCAGCTGGCCACCGTGGTTAACTTGCTTGATAAGGTACCGTGCATCAGTATTCGCTTCCTTCCCTTCCCTGTCTCACTTCCCTCTTCCCCCACTCCTGGGGTCACCTCCCCCAAAATATTTTGACTTCAATCTTTGTCTCAGCATCTGCTCTGGGAGCCCTCAGACTAAGGGGTCTTGCATGGTCTACAAATTCCTTTGATAGAAGTCAGATTCTGATGAATCTTGCAGAAGACATGCAAAGTGCTGGGGTAGAGTAGGAGAGGGAGGGGATATAGTTCAAAAGAAACATCTGAGAAGGCTTCTTGGAAGAGGTTATACCTGAACTAGGCTTTTAAGGATTGGATAGGGCTTTTGTTAGGAAGCTCTGAAAGGGTAGGGCATCCCTGGCTGAGGGAACAGCTTTTGCAAAGGGCTGGGGGTGGGAGGAATATGAGGCCTACTTGGAAAATGGTTAACATCTGGTATGGCCGTGGTTCAGGGTCCATTGGGTAGGATGGGGAATATAGGAGTTACTAGGGGATCTGATTATGCATTTGAGTGCAAGGCTGAGACACATAGACTATTTTGAGGGCAGTGGTGAGCCTTCCTGTTATCTTAGCAGTGAGGGAGGTAGTATTTGTCTCTTGGGATGAAGGAGCAGGCATAATATACACGAGAAATAGAAACTTGGTAAGTGTGAGGCTATCGTGTGACATCTAGTTGCTGGGGAATTTCAGACTGAGGGAGAGAAAAGTGTTAGTAATCAGAGCAATCAGGGAACTACTAGGGAAGAGGTGGAAATTGAGTTGAAATTATTCATTCACTGAATAAAGGGAAGATTGAAGCAGGGCATCCCAGACAGCACTTGCAAAGGCCCGGTGGCAGGGATGATCTGGAATCAGGCACTCATCATGATATTTACGGGCTCTAGGCACTTTGCATTTTGTGGGCTCCTTCCTGCATAGAGTACTACAAGTTAATGATTTAAAGACAAATCTATTAATAATATACATTAAAACATTTCCGTTGGCCTAAAGTTAATTTTTTCCCTTCTGCTTCTAAAAGAAATATAAACATGTCTTGTGGTCCTCTAAAGTCTCGTGGGCCATAGGCAGTGTGCTTTCTGTGCCTGAAGGAGAAGCACATCCTGCCTGGCTGAAGGGGGAGCCCCTTGATTCCCCATACCTCTCTGAGGCAGCGCTAAGCTCTCTCAGCTTTTCGTACTGCTGCAGAGTTTAGCATGAAGAGGAGGGAAACCTCTGAGTTCATCTTTCAGGCCCTGAGAGACCTGAGGACAGCCATTCCGGGTGCCCCCAGTGGCCCACATCACCAAGTCCCCAGAGAAGAGTAAGGGGATGGAAAAAAGGCATGGAGCCCAAAGAGTTATGTCTGAGTCTTTGTCTGTTTAGGTCAGGTGAGCAAGCTTGGATTTGCTAGTTTTCCCTCCTCAACCCCTTCAAAGGACTTATCCCTCCATGTGTATGCGAACACTTCTCTGCCTTTGGCTGCATCACCCCCTGCTTGTGCATTTCCACTGCCTGTCAGTGGTGCTGGGGAAACTCCCTCCTGCCTCCCATGTTTCTTCAGAAATGGTTACAAAGAAGGGGAGGTTTACTAAAGGAAGTGATACCATCTGAAAAGGGGCCTGCAAATAGCAACCTGGTGAGAAGACTGCCCAAGGTTTTTTTTTTTTTTTTCCCCTCCTTTTCAAAAATAGTCAAAACACATGCAACACATACTTGTAAAAGGATCAAAAATGGAGAGAAAATTGCAGCTGGCAGTTGTTTTCTCCACTGTTACTTGGTTGCTCCTTAGCTTCCAGCTGTCGAAATGGAGCGTTTATAATCATAGGTGTTGCACTTCTCCTGGTATTGTGTTGTATTCTACTCCAAGTTTAAAAATGAACTTATGACTTCATTAATCCCATGTTCTGGGAGAAGAGAGATGCAGCCTTTTCTGTCCATAAGATTTGCTTCCTAAGGATGCACTTATACTGCCATATAAGTACAGAAAATTAGGATTTTGGTGAGCAGGGACATACTTTAACAGATAGATTTTTCAGTTCTGTCTCCAAAGTTAAGAAGCATAATTCGTTGTGAATGTTTTCTCCAAGTATCCAAGCCTCATCTTCTGGTGAGAGAGAAGATCTGTTACGGTAGTCCCCCCCTTATCTGTGGGAGATCTGTCCCAAGACGGACAGTAGATGCCTAAACCATGGATAGTACCAAAGCCTGTATACGCTATGTTTTTCCCTATACACACACACACACACCTATGATAAAGTTTAATTTAACATATAAATTAGGCAGAGTAAGAGAATATTAGAATTGCCAGCATCCCTACTCTTGTGTTTGGGGGACATTATTAAGTAAAGTAAGGGTTACTTGAACACAGGTACTTTGATACTGTGACAGATGATCTGAGAAGCAGGGCAGGCACTAAGTGACTAACGAGCAGGCAGCATACACAGTGCGGATATGCTGGACAAAAGAATGACTCACCTTCTGGGCGGGAAGGAGTGAGATTTCATCATCCTACTCAGAGTGTCATGCAACTAAAAACTTAAGAATTGTTTATTTCTGAACTTCTTCATGTAATATTTTTGGACCACGGTTAACCTCGGGTAACTGAAATGGCAGAAAGCAAAACCACGGATAAGGGGGGGCTATCATAGTTCCCTTGTATGGATCCAAAATTATGATTGGTGTGTTTTGGTCAAGATGTCAGCTAAAGTACAGATTTCATAGTTAGCTAACCTCTCTTGTGTCCTTCTTTTCAAATGATCTTTCTTTGTAAACTGGGTTGACATGTGTATTTGGTGCCTGAATTACAGACAACTTTCTAGGGGGGGGAAAGTCTGCTAATTAATTATTTTAAATGTCATTCAGATATATTAGTAAGCAGGTGTTATTTTGGAAACACAGGTCAACAGAACCTCTTGTGGCTGTGGCCCCATGCAGGGGTCAAAGGCTATAAGGTGAGATTCAATGGCAAAAGAAACAAAGTCCTCAAAATACACCCTGCTCCCCTACCACATACACACACTGGCCCATTTAAAAACCACGTTGTCATCTGGCTGGGTTAAGTTAGTATGTCATCCTGGCTCCAAGTATCATAGCTTTGTATTATAAAGTCAGAGAAATTTCAGGCTGACAGGAAGCTTAGCAGTTCTCGTGTGTAACCTTTTTTATTTAACCGTTGGGAGAACTGAGGCTTAGAGAGGCTAAGTGACTTGCCCAAGATCACAGCTTGCAGGACCAGCTGGGTGTGACTCTGTGTCTTCAGTTCCAAGTTCGGCGTCCTTTCTAGACTCAGCTACCCTGCCTAGCCTGGATTCAGGAGGCAGGGGCTGAGGAGGCGAGTGGATTATGGAGATGAGTAGCCATGGTCTATTCAAGAGGCTGTCTATCCATGTAGCCCTGCACGGGGATAAGATAGAATGCAAGTAGGTAGGATACCAGGCTGGCGAGTGGCTGTTGCAGAAGCGGTCACACTCACTATGGACTTAATGAGGGAGACATCCCACCTCACGATGGGTGACAGAAATGGCTTCTTGGAGGACGCAACATTTGAAGTGGGTCTGGAAGTAGATAGGGCTTTTATGGGTGCTGGAGTGGGCCTTATTGGACCCATTGGTGTTAATTCTGTCCAGGAGGAGCTGGAAGGGCTTGATGGCTCTCATAGTCCTGATTTTTCTCCATCTTGGTGTTCAGCTGCGGGGGAGCCAGGAATGGGCACGGGGAGCTCCAGGCCTGGTTGTGCGTGCACGTGCCTGTGTGTGCCCTGACCACCACAGCTCCTGAGTTGCCCCTGTAGGATGCTGACCCTGCAGGTACCAAGCCCCAAGGTGCTTAGGCCATGGGTGTGGCCAGGAAGTTCAGGGCGTGGCAACAGATACTTCCCCGGCCCCTGTGGCTCCTGCTGGTGGGGCGGAGCCTGGAGCTCTGAGCTGGCAAGGCTGAGGCAGCAGAGGTGGAGACGGCCCCCACCTGGGTGCAGTTGCTGCCTCCCCACGCCTCATCCCCACGAGGTCACCCATCTCCAAAGGTGCTGCCTCTTGCCCTGCGGAGGGAATCAGAGCTGCCTTCAGGAAGGCTGCAAATGACTTGCAAATCCCTCCCCACCCCTCTGGGGCTGCCTGGCACATCACCCCTAGTCTGCCCTGCTTTTCGGAGTCTTTAAAATAAGTTTTCATTAATTGGAGCGTGCAGCGAAGGGAAGTAACCTGTGGCTTATAAATAATGGCAACAGCTTTATGGAAACACCTAAAAATCACCAGGGGCACATAATAAGAAAGTTCTCCATCTCTAG
This sequence comes from Balaenoptera musculus, assembly GCF_009873245.2. Classification (NCBI taxonomy): domain Eukaryota; kingdom Metazoa; phylum Chordata; class Mammalia; order Artiodactyla; family Balaenopteridae; genus Balaenoptera; species Balaenoptera musculus. The sequence continues at coordinate 59,079,537 of NC_045800.1, read as the reverse complement.
GTGCGAAAACATGCCGGTGATTACTTGTTGAGCAAGACCCTGTCAGCTTTTTTATTACAACACATTATTGGGTAATAGTTTTAAAATTATGTGTAGAAAGAAGCGGAGCTGTGCAGAGAATTCCATCATTTCATATGTTGTCTGTGAATCTCATTAGCCTTTTTAGCCTAGGGTTAAGGAGAAAAATAGGGAGTCGGCTGTATTTTGAAGATGGAACTCCGTATACGCTTTTTGTCAGGAGGCTTGTTGACCTTCTGTTAAGTTGCTTCTTTGCGAGTCTTTCTCTGGTTTCCGTGGTATTTACATAAACCTAGCAGCAGTTTGCTGTGTAGAACCGGTGGCGGGGCCCACGATCTTCTCTGCCAAGGACTAGGAGTAGGGTTGCGTGACTGCTCTGCAGGCCATAAATAGGGAACCTCTCTTCCAGGTAACTCAGAGTATGTAAGGATTGGGGGAGGGGATGCCAACGCCACCTGGGTTGGGGGGGGGGTGTATGTGTCCTCTCCCCCGTCGCCCGGTGACAGAGGCAGCTCCAGTGTTCTGTGTTTTGGAAACCGATCCCAAGAGTTCTCCCATCCGGCGGCGCGCCAGGCAGCATGGATGTGAGCAGCTCTGGGTGTTCCCTGGCTCTGGCGGAAGCCCGTCCTGGCAGTGGGGTTGCTCTGGAGAGCACGGCTCTGTCCTGTCCACGGTCCGTGCTACCTGCTCACCCCGCAGCTGGCTGCCGAGCAGGCCCCGGGCTCAGCTCCGAGAAGGACCCATCCCAAACGCTCCTTCCAGACGGAGAGCTGGCTTCCTGTATCCGGAGATGTTAGTGTGGTCGGACCAAGGCTGAGTCTGGAATCCAAGGAGGGGATCACATGTCAATTATCATTGTCCAGGTACTAAGAAAAAGCACGGCCTGGGAGGCAGCTGGACCTGAGGTCAAATACTGGCCCCAGAATGGCGTGTTTAGTCCTTCATACCTCACAACAAGACAGAAAATTGGGGAATAAAATCTAATGAAAAGGGATTCATTAGGAACAAACACGGTAGAAGGTGGAAAGGGTTGACTTTGAGCCCGGTGACCGTGGGCAAAAAAAGCCTCTGTAAATCTCAGTCTCTTTGCCTGTAGAGTGGGAATAATGGTACGTACCTCCTAGGTTTCTGTAAGGGTTTACCGAGGTGACGGAAATAAAGCGCTCAGAGCTGTGCATGGCACCTGGCTAGTTAGTGGTGGATAAATGTGGAGACTCACGAGGGTCTAGTGAGTGGAAGAGCTGGAATTTGAACCCAGGCAGGCTGGTTGCAGAACTGCTGCCTTAGCTACTGCACGACGATGCCGCCTGATACCTGGTAGTGCAGATGTCTTGAAGTGAGTCGTGAATGACGGGTAGCATCATGCCAGGCGGAGAAGAGGGGCTTTGATCTTGGGGGGGGGTAGCAGTATAGCGTAAGTGAGTATATGAGTGTGGGGGGCCTTCCTAGGGACCTGCCCCATTCTTGCCTCTATTCACCATTCATTTGACAGACATGGACAGACAACCGTTATATTTCAGGCACTGTGCACGAAGGGAACAGACATGGATAAGATAGTCCCTCCCTCAGAGAGTTGGCAGTTGGGGGAAGACAGTGAGGACAGTGACGTATTGACATGGAGGGTTTATCCTGCAGGGTAAAAAGAGAGAATAACAACTCCTTTTTGAGGGCTGAGTGTCAGGCGTGGTTCCGCATACTTTACATGTCTTACTTAATCCTCACAGTGACCTAGGAAGCAGGTGCCATCATGACGTCCAGTTTTGAGAAGAGGAACTGAAGTTCAGAGAGAGGTTTTGTAACCTGGCTGGTGTCACAGAGCTAATAAGGGATGGAGCTAGGATGCCAGGCTGGGCATCCTCGCCCAGGTTCCTGCTCCTAACCCTTTACTGCACGGCCTTGTATGGGGCTCATCATGACAGCCCCAAAGGTAAAAGGAAAGTTGAACTTTGATTTACGGAGAAACAGAAGGACGGTATAACCTCAAGGTTGTTTACCTCACTGGTCTGCATATCCTGGTTCTGTGCATTATTTGGAAAGCCGTGTAGCAGCATCAATGACTTCATCTTAAAGATTTTGTTCAGTGTGGTGTCCTGCGGGTGCGTTTCCAAACATCACCGCAGAAGCTGGTCAGCGCCCAGTGCTCTAGGGTTCAGCCCGCTTGTTCTTGTAAGACGCAGAAATCCTTCTGTATAAGGGAGCGATAGAAGGCTTTTAGACTCATGGAATCTCAGTGAGGGAGTCTTTGGAGCTCATTTCATGAAACTCAAGGAAACACTCCCCCAAAGAAGCTTTCTGGAATTCTTAGCACATTCTGTAAAATTGTTGCTATGGTAAAAAGACGGCAGCTTTTGTGGTGGTATGTGTGTGATTGGATTATGTTTCCTCGCTCCCTGGGATTTGTGGTCTGGAGGAGATCCAGAGGTGGCTCTGGGGATTTGGAGAAATGCTCCAGTTTGCCCTGGGTCCTTGTGATGCCTCCCTGCCATGTCTGAGTCGGCAGGATGTTTAAGAAGTTGATTTTCAAAAATGCATTGTCCCTGAGTTATTAATAATTCTCTCCCCACCCCCACACTCTGCTTGCTATTCTTCTTCTGTTTCTTTCTGCCCCCCGACCCCTGAAAGTCAACATCACCTTGACCAAACCCCTTGCACTGACCTTAGTCTGGTTTATTAGTTTTCTTCTGCTTGTAGCTGAACACTCAAGCTTGATTCTCCTTGTGGGTGGGGTTTGGTGCACTTGTCTCCCCCGCTCAGGCCGCCTCCACATTCCCAGCCCCTGGATTTGGCAGATACATCCTTTTGGAAAGGCTATCTCCATTCAGTGTTGACTCCTTAGAGATGTTTAAAACATCTTCGGGTTAGAAAGTGCACCTTAAGCAAACCTAGATTGTACACCACCCTCAAGATGTCCAGATTTGTGATTACTCACAAGGACATTTTTGTTTAGGGCACATTTGCCTCACAGTGTAACCATTTTTTTTTCATCCCCACGGGCACCTCATAAGCAGCCTTGGCGATGTCCGTGACTTAGGAATGACTGGAGAAGCTGCATGTGCAGAAAGGGAGATGTTTCACAAGTAAGCAAAGGACAGAAGTCACCTGTGCAATATATTAGTGACCTTGGGATAACAGAATTGACAGGAATCTAAGAGTCTGACACCGGGTCAATGTTATAATCTATCCACTCCAACCTTTTCCATGCATTTTACAGATGAGGAAGCCGAAGTGTGGAGAGGAGAATTCCTAAGGATAGTCACATAGCTGGTTATGGCAGAGCTGAGTCCAGGATCCATGTCCTCTTATCCTTAGCAGAGTACCATATTCCTAGACCCGCCTTCCTTCTGGCACTAAGGTTTTCTACCACATTCTCAAAGAGCCAAAAGAAAGAGAAGAGAGAATAAAAGAAAGCTCAGCCTGGGTATTACAATACCAGTCGTAGGAAGTGCTCAGTAAACGCGGTGACTTGCCGAATCCCTGGGAAAAGCTGCTTCCTCTCCACGTGTGCAGCTTGGTGCAGTTGCAGGCATGATCTCACCCTCCAGGGATAGGCGTGAGGGAGGAAGGGCGGACCATCTTGTTTCACTAGAGTAATTTCCTAGAGAGAGGGGAGCTCGTTTGTGTGTGTGGTCTGTCTAATGCCTCTCACATCCAATAACTTTAAAACCAATCAAATGAATAATGTAGGGAGAAACAAATGGAGTCACTCTTTAGATATTTAAACAGGGATATTTCTGCCACGGACATGTAAATCTTTAATAGGATAAGAGATCTGGCAATCAACGAGAAACAATAAGTAAACAAAAATGCCAAGTTGCTGGAGACCTGGTTCTTTTTGCACTATTTTAGGTTCAATCATTACTGACTGATACTACCTCCCTCAGATAAATTTGTTGAGGTCCTACTTCATAGGGGGTGGTGTGTTTTCAAGACTGGGTCATAAAGTATTGTAATACATGGTCTTTGTTCTCTAAGGGTGTCTGCTCTGGTGGTAGACAGGACAGAGATGTGTAGAAAGATGAATACAAATACAGGTCAGGAAATTCCCTGGTGGTCCAGTGGCTGGGGCTCTGTGCTCTCATTGCCGCGGCCCGGGATTCCATCCCTGGTCAGGGAACTAAGACCCTGCAGGCTGACCAAAAATGAAAACAAAAAGCAAATACAGGTCAGGATGTGGCAGATGTCAGCCTGGTTCTATGTCTACTCTGTTTTCCAGCCATTCAGGGGAGGAAAGGATGATGTGTAGGGCTAATTACCCTTTAACAGGGGAATTTATGCTATGAAATATTTTCACTGGGCAGAGTGTGTAGGGCTGAATCTCTACTTGTGTAGGAGGCAATCTGGAGGAATTTTTGAGCAGTTGCCAACGATCTCCAATTGAGGTGAAAACTGTGTGTGTATGTACGGAGGCGTGCACACAGCCATGTATAGATGTGTCTGCCCTTCAGATCCCAGAGGGACTTCCTGGGGTAAGAGTGAGGCTCCTCAAAAGTTCGTTTAAAACCAAACTGAAGTGTGTTTTATTTTCAAGATCTAAAATTTTGAAGAGCTCTTGTTGTGAGGAAGTTTTCTTCAAACCGGGTTTCCATATGGCTTTCGTCTTTCTGATCCTTGCAGACAAGGAGTTTAATGTTGATAAGCTTCCTATTCCATTGCCCCAGCCCCATTTTCTGTCATCCAGACGTATTCATGTACCTTAGAAGTAAACTCCCTCACCCTCCAATTGTTCCGTCCCTTGTCTCTCCATTGACTCTCCTCTTTTACTTTTTTACCTCTTTTCTTTTCTGTTGCTTCTTCTGGGGTGAGTAAGAAAAACCAAATGTAAAATTTGAACAAGTCTTTATTCAGAGTTGATGTCTACCTCCTCCCCACCCAGGAGGCCAGAGTTTGCAACAATGGGGAAAAGTCACGGCATCTGCCTTCTTTCCTTCCATGTTCCGTCAAGTAAACTACTTTTTAGGACCAACTCCTTCTTTTCTGGCAGATCTTTTTTTTTCTTTTTTTTCATATTTATTTATTTAATTATTTGGCTGTCCCAGGTCTTAGTTGTGGCGCACGGGACTGGCAGATCTTTCATGTTGAGAAGGAAGAGTTAATCCTACTCTTTAAGCTTTAAATTGTGGCCACCTTAATGGTCTCTTTCCTTCTTCCCAGGCCTGACAACATGGGATTTGCTTGGGTTTGCCTTTCTTGATAGGTCAGAGTGGTTGAGATGACCTTGCTTGGTGGGCATAAATGCGCTGATCATGTACCTGAGACCAGGGGAAGGGTGTGCATTGTCCTTATTGGAAGCCCCATCGTCTGTTTGCTTGGTTCTTACTGGTCAGTTTGGAAGTTGCCTTCTGCCACATCCTTTTCATTTGTGTGGTGAACCGGGAGCTCCTCACTCTGATTCCCATCTGTGCCCTATGTTTACCCTTTGATGCAGGGTCCCAACATTAATGGCTGTTTTTTTCAACTTACATATTTTATGTCACCCTGAACTGCTCACCATGGGCGTAAGTTATTGATTGAAGGACTCTTGTCCCAGAATTTGAATGAGGCCTCAGAATCTTTCTCAACAGTGTTCTGAAGGTAGCCACCAAATGACCAGATTTATCGGGAGAATTGAAACCTATTTACTCTCCTTGCATCTAGCCCAAATACTTGTTTTCATCTCCAGCCTAGACCTCTTGATAGGGCTTTTTCTTCCCCTCTTCTTTCCATGTTATTTTCCTTCTCTGTTCTTTACCTGTTATTGGTGGTGGTGGTGGTGGTGGTGGTGGTGGTGAGGATGATGATACCCAGTGTTTATCAAACTCTAACAATGTGCCAGAATAAGCAGAGTACTATCCATGGATTATCTCATTCAATTTTTATAATACCCATAAGGAATATTTATCCTCATTTTACCAATAGGAAAATGAGGGCCCAGAGAGGTTAAGTGACTTTCCTAAAGTCACACAGCAAGTCATCGTCTGAGCTTCACCTAAAACGCACTCTGCCCTTTTCTCCCTGCCTCAGCACCAACTTCCTTAGCACCTCATTACATCTTCCATAGTCACTGAATTTTATTCTTTATCATCGTGGCTTACCTAAATACTGACTGCATTGGAAAAATTAAAATTATGGTGTCCTTAATAAAATAACTTTGGAGGGGGCGTAGATGTCTGCACTGGGAATACTTTTGGTGTGTGAAACAAAAATTCAACTTGTTATAGTCCATGAAATCAGTGGTTCAGTTAATAATGCCCCTAATGGCATAATTCTGTTCAGCGCCGGTGATGGATACCTTTAAAATCAGAGACGAGATTTAATGACAAGACATGGGGAAATCAGTGCTGTCAGAAATACAGCTGCTGATCTGGGAACTCCATGGGAGGGGAAAACCCCCAGAAATCACTTGACGTTACTGGTTCCTGTCTCATAAATCTCAGTCTCTGGTCCTTCCTGTACATCCCTCATCCATCCCGGCAGCAACCCAAGTGTATTCCCCCTTGAGTCTCCTGTGCTCAGAGATTTGGCAGGAGATCAGTGCAGCTATCCATGTGCTACTGGTACCTGGAATTGCTCTGTTCTCTGTGCTTGTTCCAAACAGGAAGAAAATATTTTTAAAGACTCTTTTTTTAGGATGTCTTAAGACTCCTCCAGGTATGGTGCCCTTCAAAGGAATGACCTTCTGTTGTACGAATTCTCCGCCTTTGCGTGTCTCCCTACCTCCTTGTATTGGAATAAGTCTCCAGAGACTCACTGTGGCCTAGGACCAAGATGTAGGCCAAGTGGAAATACACCAAAGTGATTTAATAGAAAAGGTAATTCCTATTCAAACGGGATGGTCCCTTATTCATTTCCTCGGATTATCATCAAATTTATGTCACCAGCAAAGGAGCTTTATTGAGTTTCACAGAGATATTCCTTTTGCTCTCATTGTCGTTAGTTGGCACCCTGACATTTTCATATGTGTCTCAGCTAATGCCTCAAAATTACTCCATCTACAAATGTAACAATTGAACAGATAATTTTAATAAGATTCAGCTTGACTTCAGACTGCACTCCTTCCTTTCTTTATAGAATGCAAATTGTAACCTGTTTTTAAAGCCGTGCAATGCAGTGAACTTTAATGGGATTTGACAACATCATATTAAGCACAACAACTACGCATAATGTACCGAAAAATTGGACGTGAAATTGGAAACATAGCTGAGAACAAAGTAAATTTACATGGTTTGGTAGTTTGAATGTCTGATATCATATTCTCTCATGCAAGCGCCATAAAAAAGCAAAGGATTTAACAATGGATATCAGCAGAAAGTGCTTTTAAAGTTAAAACTGATGGATGGCTTGTCAAAAAAAATAATTGCATTGGTTGGAAAGTCGGGATGCGTGCTGAGGGGGAGAGAACAGGATCTACAGAGAGGATGATGGGAAGTGACAGTGGTCTGTCAGGAAGGACCGGCTGCCCAGAGGAGTGTGAAGCCGGAGCTATAAGGTGGCAGAGTAGAACAGGCTGTCAGAGCGGGAAAGTGGCTTTAATACCCTGAAAAGCAAAGGAATCCGCCTGTCAGCTTTGCTCAGCCTTGCTGAAAGAGGAAGGGAACATGGCATAGAGTTAGAGTCATGGAACGGGGTGGGGTGGGGACGAGGAGCAGTGCCGGAGAGCACGGGCAGACAGTGGGCTGGGGAGGCTGCTCCTGTGGGTTTCTGAAAATTTGCTTTTCTATTATTTTTTCTCCCTTGATCTCAAGGGCCAGTGAGTTAAACTGGAGGGGCTGGGGGTTTTGCTGTGCCTTTCAAGAGAAGGGTGATCTAAGAGAAGGGGCATGCCGGGCCAAATGGCCACCTGCCATTCCGGAGGAGTGGGTGGCTTTCTCGCACGGACGCCTAGGCGCACCTTGGCTTATTTCTGGCTTTTCAGATCTCCAGCCTCTTCTGCTGAGCTTTTCTTCCCTTCAGGTTATGCTGTCCATTCTCCCAGGGACACCACTGATAGCAAGTCACTCTGGGACTAGCTTATCTTCCGCCAGAGTGCTTCGCGAGGACTTACCTACCACTTTAGCCATCCAACAGGATCATGATTAAAATGCAATAGTCTGATGATTTTTCCATAAATATTTTTTTGCTCTATCAGCAATAGGTTTTGAATAATTTATTATTCTTCCTTAATATACTTCTGGCAGTGAGGTTAATTTGGTCATCTTGCAGGGGCCTGGCTGGTAATGAACATTTTTATGTCAGGCCTCAGAGTACTTCCTCTGTAACACACATCACGTCTTTACGATTTAATTGCCACAGTTGCTTGAGAGCGTTGAGTCTAGGAGGGGTTGGAATATGGTGGTTTATCATACTAAAAATATTTTGTGTATCTAACCTTAAAAAAACATGTTCTGAGAACCATCTAAATTCTTAAACTGCGTACAGCCCCCTAAAATACAATTATAGATTTGCTATAATAGTTTGGAAGGGAGACTTCTTTCCCAGGAAATGACTTTGCCAGTTGCGGAGGCAGGAGGTGGTGGTGATAGTAGTAGTAAGCAGCAGCGAACACTTATATAAGCACTTATTTTGTGCCAGGCAGCATTCTGAATGCTTATAAACATTAACCCATTTAACTCCCCTAACGACCTTATGAGGTAGGTTCTATTAATAATGCCACTTTGCAGACTTAGGAGTCTGAGGCCCAGAGAGGTTAAGTAACTTGTACAAGGTCACACAGCAAGGAAGTGGTGGAACTAGGATTCAGACTCTGGTAGTCTGGGAGCACAGTCCATGCTTTGCATCAGTGTGCTGTGTGTGTGCGAGTATATGGGAACACACTTAGATGCCAGGTTGATTCGTGTTTCATCTCTGTTATTTTTGTGTGTCTAATGCATTCTGGGAAGGATTTTATTAAAATTAGGCATCAGCAACAGGCAGAGCAGAGTGAGCTGTCTAGGGAGGAGCAAGGCCCCAGAGTGATCTTCCGTGTGCTCTTACCAGTGTTAAAAGAGGGGCAGGACAGGGAAAAGACCAAAGAACGGCAGGCAGGGCTGTCGTGGTCACAAAGGCAGAATAAAAACACTCGTTTGAAAGTTTTAGTCTCGTGCTCGGAAGACAAATATATACCTACACCCAGCGTTCGATTCTAGGTTGTAATAAACCACGTTCCAGAAGATAGGGACCTCTGCTCCTGGTTTTCCTGGGGCCTGGCTGGAGATATGAGCTGGTAGCCTGCCCTTCTTTTTATCACGAATTCACACAGTGTAGTAGGAAACTGCTCATTAAATGGATTAATGAGTGGGGTATTTGTGGGCATAAATGACCACTTGGGAATGCACCCACCTCCTCCAGTTCGGCCAGGCTCCTCTTGTGGGTTACAGCCTGTGCCGCCGCACGTCAGCGCTGGGTCGTGTTGTCGTCATCCTGCTTTCCCAGGCCTGTAACTTCGCTGTAAACAAGCAGAGTGGCTTTCTATTCAGTGGGCTGTTTACCTCCCCCAGCAGGAGATCTTGTTGTTTTTTCTCCTGGGAAGCTCTGGTCTTTTTTTAATCCTATCTGATACCAGGAGGGGAGGGAACCGTTCCAGAGTTCTACACCGTAAGACACACAGCATCTCGTGACACCCAGATTGGCTTGGTGTGATTTTTTAAGAAGCCTCCCCAGTGTCCCACACCGCACTCTGGCTGCAGCAGATCTAAAAGCTGCACAGCGACGCAGCTCATGGCAAGTAGGATTTACAAGGACGTCGTTGTGATTTTTTTCGATTCTTGAATCAAAGAATTTCAGGTTTGGAATGGATGGAGCTTAACGGAACTCTTCAGTGTCTGCTCTAGGGGGTCTCCAGGGATAGGGAACTCACTACCTCCAGGGACACCAAATTAGCTGAGACCAGTAGGGAGTTTGTTCTTAGGATGAGCCAGATGTATTCCTCTGCACCTTCCTTCCACTGGTCCTTGTTCTAACTCCCGGGACTGTACAGATCCCAAGTGTGAAACATCATATCATCCACTGTAAAACTACGTTAAGTACAGATCAGCTTGTCATGTCCCTCAGCTGCTGATTCCATGTGTGTGTTGGAGATACTCATAGCTAGAGACTTTCTCCTCCTTCTCGCCCCTTCCTTCTTCCACCCTACTTTTTGTGGTATGCTTGCTCTTGCACCAGAACTCAGCTCCTTTCATTAATTTGAGGTAGCCCCGAACACAGAATTTAAGTGTTAAAGGAAGGACCTCCTGACTTGAGGCCAGGGAGCAAGACACATTCCCCACCATGAGACTGCAAGCTGGTGATGCTGTTTCCATTTTACATTTGAAGAAAGTGAAGCTCAGAAAGGCTAAGTTACTTGCCCAAGGACACACAGCTAGTAAACGGAGGGGTAGATTCGAACTCAGGTCTGCTGACACCAGCCTCAGCTCTTTACAAGGCAGGTCAGTGTACTTGTTCTAAGTGCAGGCTCCGAGGCCCAGCAGGCCTGGGTTCAAATCCTGCCTCTACCACATACTAATTCGTAACCCTGGGTGAGTTGTTTAATCTCTCTGTGCCTCAAGGTCCTCATCTGTGGAATGGTGATAATAATAGTACCTGCCTCATAGGGTTGCTGTGAAAATTAAATAAGATAATGCATGTAAAGCACTTAGCACATCACCTGTGACAACCACTCAGTGAAGGTTAGCTTAATGACATCATGGTCACCATCATCATCATCATATTTTTTTTAACTACACAGGGAGTGCCAGAGCTTTGCACTGTTGGCTGCAGCAGAGCCTGAAGCGTGGCCTCCTAGTTCTTGTGGGGCGGGTGTCAGCAGATTCATGGGGTGGGTGCAAATAGCCCTTCTTGCTGATGCTTTACAATTGAGGCTGGGCAGGGTCTGGGGAAGGGTGGCAGTGGCTGTTTTTAGTTTTTTTTTTTGGTTTTGTTTTTTTACACTTCGAGAAGATTGCCGCAGTTATCTGGAAATCTATTGCTCGGGCAAAGGCAGGATTGCGTGATACGATTTAAAAGGCCGGCAGCTGCATTTCATCCTTTTCACAAGAAAATAACCCCTTACTCCAGTGAAGCTAAAAATAAAAATGGCAGTACATTTGGCAACCACGCTTCTTTCTTTATTACCTCAGCAGTATCTGAATAAAATGTCTTATTAAGCAAGATATAAGGGCAATGAAAGGGAGAGTAAGTCAAATTAGTTGACACCTAAAGCTTGGTGTATCATATACAGCGAGGGTAGTTACTGTTTAGTAAAATGGATTTAATGCTTAATATAAATGCTGATATTTAGATGGCTATATTTTGGCAACTCGGGGAAAAGAGTGGTGGCTTTTGAGCCTGTAGATCTAGGTTTTAGGTTCTGCCCTGGCACAAACCACTTGCGTGGCCCTGAGTGATTCACTCTATTACCCCACTTCCTCCATATATAAATGAAGGGCGTTGCCTGGAACCCAGTGGCTCTGTGGTAGGATCTCAGGGTCACCTGGGGAGGGGACAATAATAAACAGGTCTCCGGAGACCCACCCCATTCTGACAGGTGCAGTGTTACCTGTGTCTGCTTTAATTCAGCGTCCCTGGGTGAGATTTTCTTTGAAGGAAAGATGGCGGCAATTAAAAAAAAGGTTCTAGAATCAGAAGATGCTAGCTCTCCAAAGTTCTGTGATGCCCAAGAGTAAGAGTTAGCTTTGGATGCAATCTGGGCTCTTTTTAGCTCTACCACCATCCATGATCAGAGAGACCTTGGTGCCCTGGGGGCAGGGAAGTACCCTAGAACACAGCGCGCACGGTGAGTGTGACCAGGGAAGAAAAATGGTGACAAAGCCTTTCACAAATGTGGGTGGGACAGACTTGTGTGTGTGGGGTTGGTGAATGCGTATATGAGCATTTTGGTGCGTGATGTGTAAGTGTGAACGAGTAAGTAAAATTTGTGCATGAGTTGGTAGAACCCGTATGTAAATCTCGGTCTCATCTGTTTGTAGAGCTGTGTGCATAGCCCTACCTGTGAGGCCTGTGCACTCGGTACTGTCAGTGGCCATCTCTTGTCTCCTTGGGACCTGCCAACACCATGGTGACTTAGCCTTTACCTTCATGCCTTGAAATGAGGAAACTGAGTCTTAGAGAAGCTGAGTAATTTCCCCAAGGTTACGTAGCTAAAAATTTGCAGAGTAACAGGATTATAGTAGGTCTTTGTTTAATGTATGTCTGGGATATGCCTCCAGCAGCTAGGTAGGAACTCTTTTTTATCTGCACTAACCTTCTGGTGGCCTTGCTATCTGAGAGTGGGTTGCCAGTTTAGTAGCCTTCCTTTGTTCAAAGAAATGAGACCCTCTGTTGAGATCTCGAAGTCAAAGACAAGGGAAATTAAGCCTAGTATCAGAAGGTCCTTTGTCTACACAGCCATCTGATTTCTGTGTAAGGAGAAGTTTCTCCAGAGTCTTTTAGAGCGCTCGGTTTTGTTTAAGTTCCTGCTTTATTACTTTTGGGTATTGTAGTTGAGGTTTGCAATGACATAGGGCCGCCAGGGTTTATCCCAACCACTTTTGTTTTTGCCAGAAGAGACTAACATGTTGTTGTTGGGGATTTGCTGAGGCCTGACTTGTGTTTGAGGCCTCCCTTCCCAAACTTCTGTTGTGACAGACTTGGGAGCCTGTTGAAAATTAAGGCTGATCAGTAACAGGTACTATGCAAAACATTCTTAGGTACTACTGGAAAACAACTGATTACAATCTCTACCCTGAGATAGTAGCAAATCTTGTTACCCTTTATTCCTACCACGCAGCACATTGAAGACTTTGTCAGTCATTCCTCTTCCTTGGAATCATAGCCTGAGAGGCTTTTGTTCTGAAGAAAACATCACAAGAGCCCTGACTAGATTTATGCTCTGCTTCTGATGGCTCATGAAGCCTAAGCATAGCTAATAATAGTTCTTTCACCTGCTTTGCTCAAGACTAAGATCCTTTATAAATATGCCCACCAGAACCATCAATCATTGTTTAGAAATTTAAATTTTACCGGGTAAAATGAGAATGGATTAAGGGCAGGCTTTTTGTAGTGTGGAGCTCAGCCCTTTCATAGATAGAGCATTTTGTGGAATTTCTTGGTGCCTTATTTGGAGGTGAGGAGAAACTGGAACCTTTGCGCACTGCTGGTGGAAGTTGAGACTGATGCAGCCGTTTGGAGAAATCTGGAAATATTGGCCAAAACAAATCTATGTCCTCTATGACCTAATGGTCCTACCCGTGGATTCATAGCTCGGAAGAGCTCTGCAATAAGTGGGCATTAGATGAGGGTGCCAAATTTGACCTTGCCCAAACTTATAAATAACTGTTAATGTGTCTAATTTGTTTTCACTAGTTGAATGGCATTTCCCGTTAAGGGGCTTCAGCTCAGAATTTCCGTTGCTCTAGGAATATCTGTAGCCTCATGGAGACCCAGATTTCTCAGCTATCAGCTGGGGTACCATCTAAAATGATAACGATAGATATCCTGATTCCCCAACTGGAGACAGAATTGCCAAAATACTTTTGAGAACCAGTATTGTTCTTACCAGGCAAGGATCTGAATGGAAGGGAAGCACGTGACACTAGAATCTGCATTATTTCCTTCCTCTGAGCTTCTTCGCAAGGAAATTCACCCAAGAATGCTTATGCCTCAATGAGACTCTTTAACAGAGAGAAGAACTTCAAGGCTCTCTGGGGCTTTTAACATCCTCCCTCATCAACATTATTGAACCATCTGATTCTCCTACTAGGGGGTTCCTATCCTTGGAGCTGGCTTTGCCAGCTGTGCAACTACATTCAGGGTACCAGTATTTATTAATTTAGGAGTCTACAGCCAAAAACCAAAAAGTGTGCTTTATGTGGTGGCTTCTTTACCTCACCGTGTTGAAGCTGTGTTTGGCCACAAAATCTCTGCAACCTTACTCACACATAGACTGCACAGTTCAAGAACAAAACACAGGTTCATGAAGTCGACTTAGCTGTTATTGTGAGAACCGGGAGATTCTGAACCATCTCAATAACCAACCATTATCATTTGTACCAATAATGAGTTTCTTTGAGTTCTCACTTCCAAGCTTGATTATGTTTGTGCATATACAATGTCTTTTGTTCTTTTCCTCTGACTATACTTGCTTGTAAACCTGGAAGACTAATAAATACTGATGCTCCTTTGCCACATGATTTTGATTGAAAGCTTTCTGATCTGCATGGCCTGCCGGATCAAGCTGTACACCAACAGATGACACGTCTCTATTTCTCCTTCCAGTTGGTTGTAATAGAAGGGATGACCAGAAGACAGCTCAGTAGGGACTGAACTGCTCTAGGCAACCAGCCTGAGTAAATTATCTGCCCACCAAAAAACTTAAAAATTCATGTTGTTTATTCCAAAGGTCTCTTGGCTATTCTGTATGCAATACTTTTTGTGAATTCTTTGCATTAAACAACTGACCGGAAGGTACATTTGGGCGCCCGGAATGAATTATAATGGTGAAGACTGTTAAGGGTAACGTTGAGGTACTTGGCACAATGCGCCCAAAATGGTGTATGTGAAGATGTTTCGCAGACTGTAAAGTTACTTGAGAATCAGTATTAATTCTATGGAATTATCCGGACATAGACTTCTTTTCAAATGACTCAGGATGCTCACAGATACTCTCATCTTAGCCCTTTCTGAAATAATCACGGGTGCTTTCAACACATGGCTTTGCAGACACTATCATTTCTGGCAGTGGGTCTGTAATGAAGGAAGTTGTGGACGGGAACCTTATCTCAGCTGTCACCATCCTGCCTCATCACCTTCAAGCCAAGTGATCAGGCTCAAAGGATTGTCAGGCTACTGGGATGTCTCAGGAGGATGCTGTAGGAGATCGGTCAGTGAGATTCACCAGGCTCTCTTCATCCCTCAACCTGTCACTCCACGTTCAACCGTGGAAATCAGCTCCGATGCATCACTAATAGGGAAATTGCTCAAAACTTGCTTTGAATACTTAACAGCCACACTTGGATGGGGACCTTGAGAGCAAGCACATATTCCAGTTGCTGTGATGGCTGCATTGTAGTGTTTGCGTGAAAACAAAATAAGACTTAGTCTTTGTTAAGAGCAGTGGATCCAGCCAGTGGCTGTTTCCTGATGTAGTAAATGAGGTCACAGAAGTTCCAGAGTGCGCTACTGGCCCCTGTAAGATGCTCTGGGGCCATGATGTAGATTAAGCAATAATTCTTTTCTGGTCGTGCATCTCTGGAAGAGTGCTTGGGCCCACTATCACTACATAGAAATAGCTTTACAAGTTGTGTGGAGGATTGGGGAGATGGGTGGGAAGGTGTTAGGCAGGACGAGGAGAATGTGGTGATCTTGGTATTTTTTTGGTGCCTTTATAGTCTTTCTGGGGACATCTTGGTAGGTTCCTGTAGTTGTACCCTGTTGTATGGGCTTTGCCTAGAGAAGCTTTTGCCTTTAAAAGGGTTGTTGTAGAAGATCTGCTTCCCCCCTTGCTATCTCCTCGTACTTATATAGGGTTGCTATGAACAGCTGTGCAGGTAACAGACTGCACAGCTGTGAACAGAAGCCCTGAGAACAATATCAACCATAACTACATCAGGAACATTCTCAGGGTTCCCAGTAGAGTTAGTGATTGAAGGACCAAGAACCACAGTCCTCTTGGTTAGCTCTGTGGCCTCAGGCAAGCTATGTAACAGTAATGGGCCTTAATTTCTACCTCTGTAAAATGTATGTTTGTGGGTCCAAGAGCAGAGAAACCTTTCCAGGGTGCCGGGGCCTGGGACTGTTGGCCACTGCTCTGGGGGCCTCCGTCAGCGCCCACTAATGGTGTTGGGATCTGACCCATGTTCACCTGGGAATTTCCTGGCAACACGTACTGGCTTGTTTCCAGCTAAGCAGCTACCTGGAGGAGGGGTGAATTCTTGGAAAGTGGGCTGCTCCCTTTCCCTTTTAGAACAGTTCTCCTCTTTAAGAGTGTCTTGTATGACGATTGGAGTCAATATGCTTATAAAGAGGCTTTACTGAATGTGATGGGCCTTTACTCTCATTTAGTACATCATGGAATTGTCCCTCGTGGGTACTTTTCATGGCTAGAGGGTCTCCTGGCTTAAGTGGTGCTCTGTGATTGGGGCCCCAGACCCCGATCCAATGTCTCTCTTGGTTTGCTCTCAGTTTCTCACAGAGAAGGGAACTTGGTTGCAGCCACTCCCACAGGAACAAAGCTCCTTGTTCTTTCCCTTTCTACCCCTCCCCTGCCCCCTATCACTGTTCTCCCCCCACCCCCCACCAAATTCCCTCTAAGCACTGAGAGTCCTGAGGAAGAGAAGGGCAGGGGTGAAAAATTTGAAACTGCCCAAGATGGATAGTGAAAACCCTATGCATAAATAAATTACAGCACAGCCCTCAGATGAACAATGATTGTGTGGTTGAAGACCTGGCTGAATAAGTGTGTCAGGCACTGATTGGAAGCGTGATAAATGCAATGACCTAACAAAGGATTGACTTCTCCTGCAGACAGGCCCCTTTTAATGGATGGAAAGGGAGGAAGCTTCATTTAGAAGGGAAAGGCTGTTTGCTGTGCAGATATGACAAAGGGGAAGTAGACAACCATTGATTTACGTTTGGGAATGACAGTTGAAAAATTCAGCAATAATCATGACAAATGAGAAGAGATGCAGTCAGAGAAAAAAATGCCAATACTTTAAGCTTGCAAAGAAATGCCAAGGTCACAGAGAAAGGTTCCCAAACTTCTGGTTTTGACAGCCTTAATGGAAATAGTAGAAAAGATGAGGGTTCGGGTTAAAAGGGATGGCTTGGCATGAAGGGCTGCAGGTGTTGGTAATTAGTGGTGAGTTTGGAGAGAGAGTGGCAGGAAGGCCTCTTCACACCACTGGGAAGAGGTCTGTCCACAGGCCACTGAGATGCTTCCGGCTGCCATCCGTCCTGCCTTCTTCTCTGAGGTTTGGAAAATCAAGCAAGCGATTTTAATGTCGGTAGCAGCAGCAGAAAGGCAAAATGTGGGCTGGGTGTGCTTGCGACGCTGGAGGGGGGGACATCACATCAGATGTGTTGCTCTGGACCCTGGAGTATCGGCTCCTTTATTTTAATTTAATTTTGTGTAAAGGACTGATTATAAGTGAGAAGGTGATGTGGTTTAGGTCCTCTGCCCGGTTAAGATGGGTAGGGTGTCTCCTGGGTTTTTATCTTCTTTGTTTATAAGGCAGCCAGTGTACTGAGTTCCATACTTTTATACTCCAGTAAGAAAGACGCACTCCAGAAAGTTCTATCTGTGGAGGTGGAAAGTTGATTTAAAAATGTGTATGCAAAAAACAAAACAAAACAAAACAAAAACAAACAAACAAAAATGTGTATGCATGTGTGGGGAGGGAAGTGGTGTGGAGGAAAGACCTGTGGCCTGGGAATCATCCAGCCTGGGTGGTAGTTTCCTGCTAATTCCCTGTGTGAATGTGGAGAAATCGCCTCCCTTCCCCAGCACTCCACATGCTCCTCTTTGAAATGGGGTAATTCGGAGGGGTTGGGTGTAGTCACTGTGATCCCTTCCTGGTAGGATCTGAGGATTCAGTATTATATCCAGACGTGGTCTGTGTGTGAGTCTCATTTTGTATCTATTTGTATATACATACAAGCCTACATCTAACATGTATGTCCACACATAAGTAGCTTGTATTCGCCCAGGCCCCCATTTCAATATTTTATGTAGCAATTAACATTGCAGTATAATCTTTATTTTGGTTTGTTCTCCTCCAACTATTGTTTATGGACTAACCCCCCACAATTACAAACAAGGATTTTACTTGGATTAAATGAAATATTATAAAATCATCATTCTGTTTACTGGGTAAAGCCTATAATACTTAAGGGCTTCGGGGTGCAGGGGGAGTCTTAACACCCTCAAAATAAGTGTCATGGAATTAGTTACCGATTCAGAGAATGGCAAAATATTCTCCATGGGAATTCTTTAACTTCAGAAAACATTTGAACTATGATTACATTTTTTACTGAATTCATTAAAGAGAGATAAATTTTTTTTTTAATCTTATTTATGTGAAGTGAAGTGCCAGGAAAAGCTTTGGCAAATGTATCTTAATTTGTGAATACTCCTCTCTAAATGAAAAATTATTTTATTTAAGCTGACCAACTCCCTTTAGATAAGCCTTGAAGAGAAGTTATCTCATTAAAAAGAGTGATGCGTTTTGGAGCTGCATCGTATCACAATTCCTCTTCTTAACAGAACAGTTGTGGAGGCTTGCCCTGACAAGGTTAACCCCGAGCCCCATGTCACCAAGAGCCTGTGGCTGTTTTCATTTGAATTGTCTGGGCGTGCGAAGGTTCCAAGTAAAACAGGTGCTGGGTTTAAAAGCAACACTCCACCAACTCAAGCATATGAACCGTCAAGTTGCGAAAAGCTATCCAACTTCCATCAGTTAAGACACCCTTTAAACTGTAGAAATGAAGGAGGGAAGGACCAGATTATAAATGAGTTGGATCTGGTAGGTGAGATAATCGTGGGTCTATAATGGTTTCTTACGACGTCACGTCTACCTGGGGCTGCAGAGTGTGAGTATAAGGAAAGTAGCCTCTTTAGATTAAACATTTTCTAATCAGCTTTATCACTCATATCTGAATTTATCTTATTTGAGGAAAATGCCAATATATTAGCAGGCATGTATGATACACAAGGTGACCCTACCAACTTAATGACATAATACATTATCCTTAATGAAGTCAATATCTTGTCTTTTAGCTGTCTGTCTATTGGGGCGATTAATTGCAGTGTCATTAAAGTTAGCTCTCTTTTCATTTGAGCTTGACAAGTCGCATAAAACTAATGTTCTTAGTTATCAGCTACTGGAATAGGATAGAGGATGGAGGAAATTGTAGGACAAATAAGGGGGTACTGCTACAGCTAACTTGAAGGACTTTTTCCAATGACTGTTTCCTTAGGTCTCTTCTTACCCAGGCTCTCTTGTTAGTTGAAATTCAAGGCAAAGCTAGATGGCTCTTATTCAGACCACGGTTTGGGGTGGAGAAAAGAGGGAACAGCTTAGAATTACACTCGGTTTGGTAGCCGTGGAGCCGTTTAGTAACAGGACCTTGATTACTGGAAGGGTTTCTTTCCTAAATAAATTTGCCGAGTTACTTCCTGAACTGTTGTACGGGAGCTGATAGCCTGCGAGAGGATGCAATAAAGAACAGTTGAAACCATATTTTCATTTTGCTTTGAAGTTTTTCTAATTTAATGGGCTCTCTGGCAGAAAGGGAGCGTTGAGGGTGGGGGAAGGGATTTTTGTCCCAACCGCACTTTGCAAATGGTTCTAATAAACACCAGCTAATTGTGGGCATTGTGGGAGCCATAGCGCCGGGTCCACTGCTAATTGTGAAGGCAAAGAAAGCCTCACTCCCTGCCTTCCCCCTACCTCTGAAACTACGAGACAGGATGGCTGTAATTTACAGTGTGTTATCTTTGTCTATAGCGGCAAGATGATATGAAGTAAATCAAGGTACGAGTAATGAAAGACTGAGAATTTATTCCTTGGAGCACACTTTAAAGTGTAGTATCTGTTATAGTGGCACTGCCTGAAGACCCTGAAATGAGACTTGGATGAAGGGCAATAAAGCAGCATAGAGGCTCATGTTAATGTTGTTTGTCTGAGGTTAGTAATTGGGTTCCACTGATGAGTTGTGTGAAGACAAAGTGAGAATCCCAGCTAGTATTGTAAATCTTACATTGTTGGAACAAGAAGCAATCCTAACAAATATTGATCCTCTCCGTGCCCAGAGGCAAGGAGGGAAGCAGCGAACTGCAAAGCACTGGCTTGTTTCAATAGCACCAATTACCTTAGTGAAACCAGCGCTCTGCATGAAATCCCAGGGTGGCCGCAAACCGTGAATTAGCCATGATTAGGCTTTTTAGCTGGATCCCCCCAAAATCACGCCGGCTTAGCATTCTGTCTCAATTATCCTTGTGGTCCTAAAAACATATTTCGTGGAAGTAGTTCCTTCCAGTTATTAAAGTCTCTGGTCAGGTGTGGATGCCAGATATGAGTACGCGGCCAGCCTCTGCCTTACACACAAAGAGCTGGAGTGAACGCGTCTCGAGTTTGACCGCTGGAAAGATGTAGTTTTCCACTCTAGATTTCACTGAACAGCAAGTTGGGGGGCCCACATCCCACACGTAATGGACTTGGTTGCTGTTTGGTTCTCCCCACCCCTATTTGTGGTTAATTTATGTCCTAAAGATCCTTGGAGAGATGATCTCCAGGGAAGAAAAGGCATCTCAAGTTCTGTGTTTTGTGGGGCTAGCCTCCTGTTCTTCATGTTTATTGTGAAGGCCTTCTAAAGATCTGTTCTCATCTTATTTGAATATCGAGCTTCCTTCCTTGGAATCTCCCCTGAGTTCTCACTGTGGAAAATTTGGGCCCATGGGAAGGGATAGTGTTGATAAAATCTGGGACGGTCACGCTTCACTTTGTTTCTTCCCAGAGACGAGCGCTTGTTCTTGGCATCCCTTAGCACCCGCCCTCTACTCCATCACCTTGGCTGTGAGTGTGCAGTAGTTACTCTCAGGGTCATTCCATTGGTCAGATCTCGACTCTGGGCTGGGCAGGGCAACGTGATGTTTGGCCCTTGGGCTCCTGACAACCGAGCTACATCAGCTTTCTGCATGCCTCCCAGCCCTGTGGGCTCCATTGGGAGAAGAGACATCCCTGGGGACCTCAGAGCATTTGGTCTCTGATATGACACTATAACATACATATATCAACATGTGCCTGGAGCAGAAGAAAGATGAGGTCAACCCCACCAAAATCAGGCAGACAGAGAGCAAGGGTTTGAATAAAGAGAACCATGTGTTTTCTGGAACTAAAATTGGGTCTAGGGTACGTTTTTAGGATTCCATGACACCATCATTAATTAGGTCATTAATTCTACAAATGTTTATTGAGTGTGTAACTTAGCGCCAAGCAATGTTCTGGCTGCACAGTGGAATAAAACGGAGTTTACATTCCTAGTGGCGGGGATGGTGGTGATGGAATGTAAACAAATAGGGGCAATTTCTGATGTAAACTGTAGAGAACATACAAAGAGCTATGGGGATAGAAAGTGGCTTGGAGTGGGAGGGGGCTCCCTTAACTAGGGTGGTCTGCTCTCCTCACACTACACACCAGACCTTGGACCGGAATGTTTTGCCTTGACACCTCTACCCAGTCCTGTCTCTCTGCCCAGGCTCATGCTGTCTGGGCAGCCCTGAGATGCCTTGGGCCCCACATGTCTAGTTTCTGCTCATTTCCCAAGGCCCAGCTGAGAGAGCACACCTCCCAGGAAGCCATTCTGTTTCCACCAAGTGAAAATGAGCATCTGTACGCAGAGTTCCCATGCAGCATTTCCTCCTTCCTCCAGTTGGACACTTGCACTTTCCGTCTTATAATAGTAGCTCGTGGTGTGTTCATCTCACCTCCACTCCTTGCCCGTGGGATCCTTAAGCGCAGGAGCCACATGGAGTTGACATCTTGTCCCTTGTAGCGCACAGCAGTGTCTTGTACATAGTAGATGCTCCATAAATGTTAATTCAATGAAAAATTACAGGGAAGAGCCAGGCAAGTTTGTAGTGTGTATATGTGTGTGTCGGGGGTGGGGTGGGGGGGAAGGGGCTTTTGTTTGTCTGGAATTTGGTCTGATATACAGAAATGCCTCAGTGAAACACCGATTTACTGTTGTGTAGCTATGTTACTGAGTGGGTTTGTTATATCTGAGCGGACTGGTGATGTCTGCCTGCCTCTCCAGGCCACAAACACGTTTTGGAGGGATCGTTAACTTGAAGGTTGCAGTAAGACCTTAACCACTCTGAACGACTAGCTTTGGTGTCTGCTAAGGGCAAGCAAAGGCACAGAGTAGTTCCACTGGTGAAAGTGGTTTGACAGTGGTTTTAAAATAATTGTTCTGCAAATGTGAATAATCTCAGCAAATGCAAACCAGCTGCCTTATGGTTCAGCCTGAGCCCTTCACCCCTGTGTTGGGAGCTTGGCCACCAGCAGCCGGCCCGTCCAGTCTGTGGGCCAGCTCCCACCCTTCTGCACAGGGAAAGGGGAGCAAGCGACTCCGTTGCCCGTTGGCCTCCTGAGGCACCCCTGAGGATTAAATAACTAATGACCGTAAAGTGCTCTGTGAAAAGAGAGTGCTCTATAAAGCGTTATTGTGGGGGCTCTTAAAAATGGAAAACGACTTTTAATTTACAAAGAGAACACTCAGCGTAAGGAGGGGTGGCTGTAAAGCTTTTATCGCCACTTTGCTTTCCTGAAACTTCTTAGCTAGTGCTGTTGGCACCATGGTTTGCTCTCCCAGGAGTTCTCTCACCTGCTTGCGGGGTTTAGGAAAGATGCCAACATCTCATTGTCCTGACGCCACCCTGGTTCCTTGCTTGTGTCCAAACCTCTTGGTCAGAGCTGAGCCTTGATTGGCCTTGGGATGCTTTTCCTTGATTGGACTTTGAGAGCAAGGATATTTTTCTGAGAGCCAGCCAGCTGGAACGGAGAGTATCCTGGGATCTGGTAGTTCCAGGGAGCCCTCCGGGGCAGCTGCGTAGACCACAAACCACTTGCAAAGATGGAGCCTTGTGACAATCATGCCGTATGGACAATAGCCTGCCCTCAGCAGACAGGCCCTCTGTCCATTTCGTAAGAAACAGGACTCATCTTCTCTTCCTGCTCAATGATAATATTCATTTTTTATTGAATTTCACCAACTATTCCTAGGCTTCCTGCTCACATTCTGCTTTCTCCATGTCACATATGTGTGGTTGGGAGGTTTAAAACAGATTGTTACACCTCTGCAGTCTGTATTATTATTTCATGTCTTATGCATTTTGTATGTGTTTTTAACCCCAGTGTTTAGGATTTACTTGGGCAAGCCCTCATGTTAACATGCAGTACTGTGAACGGGAAGGGGGCTTTCTGGTCTCCTTTTTGTTGGCTCCTCTGACTCCTTTGACATATATAACCTCCCTAGCGACATGCAGCCCCTTCAGGAGAGGAGCCCATAAGCTCAGTATTTATCCTACAAATGCAGGGATGTGTCTGCATTTTTATGACCCTGCTAAGTGGAGAGTATTCATTTGTGCCACCTCACCCCAGATGCCCATCCCGAGGCTGAGCTGCTTATCATGCTCTCGTCTCTTTCCCAATGCCTGAACAGGGAGCTTGGGACCACTGTCAACATGTTCCCTTTCATCAAAGAGGAAATTATTATCATATATTTTTGTAATAACCAGTAACGTTTCAAATTACTCACATTTTTATGGCTTACAATGAAGCTTATGCTTAACCTCTAACGTTCGTGTAGCTGGTAACGATGGGCTCGTTAGTTAACCACTTATGGGGAGTTAAGGGCAGGTAGAAAGCCACGTGACCAGTTATGAACCAGAGTAGCAACTCATTTCTGAAGCTGAGATTAGAAACACCTTGCTTGGCTTACATTTATTGGTAATGAGTGAGGTAAGCCCCATTGATTTTGTGGTGATGCTTGGGGAATGTGGCCTTGGGCAGCTTCTCAATGGTTCATGTGATGAGGGATGCTGGTCGTTGCACCCTGCATCTTCAGGTTCTGGGTCTTTGTTCCAAACGCTGAGTATTTGGGGAGATTGGTTGCAACACAGTTGATGACTAGCACTTGAAGCCTCCCAGAGACTCTGTAACTATGTGTCCTGATGGTGGTTTTCAGTAGCCTCTTGTTTGAAGTCCCATCATTCATAAGTCTGCGGTGGTGTGGGATATGAACTACTGTGAGTCATGTGCTTACATTAGCTTTCGAGTTGACACACTCATTTGGAAGAGAAGCTTATATGAAGAAATGGTCTAGTTTGTGGTCAGGGTATCTTGGTCTGCCAGCAGGATGGGAACGGGGTCAAGGGAGTGTGATTCCATGATGGTTGTTCCTTAACTGGGGAGTGTACTTTATGGGCTCTCAATTGGATGGCTTAGCAGAAGCACTCATTAATTGTGTTCAGAAAAAAAAAAAAAAAAAAAAAAGGAACGTAAGGTAGAATCATCCTGAGTCCACTCTCATTTAACTGCTTTGAGGATTATACTTTTAAACTTCATTTTAATTATTAAGTCATCTCACCAGGAATCTCCTAGTATCATTTAGGTGCCAGGAACTTTATAGACCTCTCATTTAATCATACCAACAACAAAATTATTATTTTTCACATTTTACAGATGAGGAGACAAGCTTAGAGAACTTAAGTGACTTGCTCTAGGCCACACATCTAAAAGTTACACAGCCAGAAAGAATTAGTCTTGATATTAAAGCTCAGGCTCTTAAGTGCCATAATTTACTTTTACCTATATGTCATTAGAGAGAAAGATATCCCGAACAGATGGAATTATCATGGACTTCCTGTCTGTCATGTAACCAAGAATGTTAATTGATCTCCTGTGATATATTGGCTATTGTAGTTGGGACTGCAATAGCATGTTGGGAGGTATTGACATATCAATCCAAATCAAACAAAGATGTTTCTGGATAATGTAATATTAGAGATTATTTGCAGCTTGTTTTTATCAGTGGATAAGAGATTAGCCATAACTGCTTATCATCATGGGACAGTAGGACCAAAAGTTTCCTTAGGGTATTTATCTAGTTCAAGGGTGGTGATCTCAATTCAACAACAGTTACTCAACAAGTATTTAAGGATGTACCACATGCCAAGTATATACTTACATTATATGAATGCTTTGATGCCTCACATACATTTACATTATAATTGCCACACTACAGTGTTTATATAGCTATATATTGTTGAAAGAAATTGCAAAAAGAAAATATAGTCTATATATTTGATCACATATTCGTCATTTCCACTGCTCTTCGTTCGTTTTTACAGAAGAGAAATTTCATTTGGTAATGTTTCTTTACAGCGTGAAGAATTTCTTTGAACTTTTTTTGATTATTTGGGTCCCTGGCAACAAGTTTTCTATTTCTGTTTATCTAAAGTTATCTTTATATTGCTTTCATTTGTGAAGAATATTTTCACTGAATATGGAATTTTTTGTTCTTTCAGCAGATTACAGAGGTCATTCCATTGTCTCTGCCTCCATTGCTTCTCATGGGAAGTCAGTTGTTACTTTTAACCATGCTTTCCCTATATGTATATAATGTATCATTTTTCTCTCCGCTTTCAAGATTTTCTCTAAAAATAAAAAACTTTTATTTTTAGAAGTTTGACAGTGATGTTTGGAGGTATGTTTTTTCCAAACATATAACTGCATGGGTTTCTCTAAGTTTCTTGCATCTGTATGAGTTTTAAAAAATTGTTTATTTTTGCTAAATTTGGGGATTTTTTTTTTAATCATTGATCTTCATATTTTTTCTGCCCTATCCTCTTTCTTTTCTCCTACTGAGACTCTAGTTACATGTATGTTAGACCACTTATATTGTCTCACAGGCCACTGAGTCTCTATTTATTGTTTTGTAAAATATTTTTTCCTCTCGTTTTCTGATGAGATAATCTCTGTTGATCTACTCAAGGTCACTGACTGTTTTTCCCCCATATCCAGTCTTCTGCTAAGGTCATCTAGTATATTTTTTCATTTTAAATATTGTGCTGTCTAGTTTCCATTTGGTTCTTTTTTAAAAATTTTATTTCTGTGATGAGATTCCCTTTTGATTCATCTGCTCATTCATTACAACCATCTTTTCCCTTCAGACTTTGGACATGTTTATTATAGCTACTGTAAAGTACTTTTGTGTTAATTCCACAATCTGTGTCATCTCAGGGTTAGTGTCTATTGATTTTATCTTGACCATGGGTCATAGTTACCTATTCCTTAGGTTGTCTAGTAATTGATTATTGTATCCTGGACATTGTGGATAATACATTGTACAGACTGATAGACTGTAGTTTCTGTTAAAAGATATATATATATATATATATATATATATGTATTATATATATAATGTTGAGTTTTTGTTCTAGCAGGCAGGTAATTTGGCTGGATTCAAATTACAGATCGTGTCGCCTCTATGATAAGAAGCAGCTGAGATCTCTGTTCAGTTCTTTCAGACTTCCAGTTGTTAATTTTCACTTAGCTTCTTGTAATCTTCCCAGCAAATATGCCGTTTGGGATCACTCAAGGATTTTTTTAAATGCATATTTTAGAACTTCACGCTTTGTTGTTCTTTACTTTAGGAGATCTCTCCCTTTACTTTCCAACTGTTCTGTCAGTGGCAACAGTCCATCCAGGGACTCTTCCAGTCAATAGGATTGTGACTTTCTGCTTGTATTTTAGCCACTCTGCCTTGTCGACTTCTGTTAGGAAGCAACTTCTATTCATTTTCTGCCTGCTTTTGATTGCTTTCCAATGCCTTTACATAGTAGTTGTAAAAAACTATTTTCTCAAAAATTCATCAATATTATTTATGAGAATGTTAGTCCGATGTAAGCTATTTTGCCATTACTAGAAGTTGAACTGCAGATATTCTCAGTGTTTAAGAGAAGCCAGAAGTATAGATTTTTTTTTTAACATCTTTATTGGAGTATAATTGCTTTACAGTGGCGTGTTAGTTTCTGCTTTATAACAAAGTGAATCGGTTATACATATACATATGTCCCCATATCTCTTCCCTCTTGCATCTCCCTCCCCCCCACCCTCCCTATCCCACCCTAGTAGGTGGTCACAAGGTACCGAGCTGATCTCCCTGTGCTATGTGGCTACTTCCCAATAGCTGTCTATTTTATGTTTGGTAGTGTATATATGGCCATACCACTGTCTCACTTTGTCCCAGCTTACCCTTCCCCGCTCCCCGTATCCTCAAGTCCATTCTCTAGTAGTTCTGCATCTTTATTCCCATCTTGCCCCTAGGTTCTTCTGATCATTTTTTTTTCTTTTTCTTTTTTTTTTGTTTAGATTCCATATATATGTGTTAGCATACGGTATTTGTTTTTCTCTTTCTGACTTACTTCACTCTGTATGACAGATTCTAGGTCCATCCACCTCACTACAAATAACTCAGTTTCGTTCCTTTTTATGGCTGAGTAATATTCCATTGTATATATGTGCCACATCTTTTTTTTTTTAATTTTATTTCATTTTATTTATTTTTGGCTGTGTTGGGTCTCCGTTGCTGTGTGTGGGCTTTCTCTAGTTGCGGCAAGCGGGGGCTACTCTTTGTTATGGTGCGCGGGCTTCTCATTGCGGTGGCTTCTCTTGTTGCAGAGCACGGGCTCTGGGCATGTGGGCTTCAGTAGTTGCGGCACGCGGGCTCAGTAGTTGTGGCTCACGGGCTCTAGAGTGCAGGCTCAGTAGTTGTGGTGCACGGGCTTAGTTGCTCTGCGGCATGTGGGATCTTCCCGGACCAGGGCTCGAACCCATGTCCCCTGCATTGGCAGGTGGATTCTTAACCACTGTGCTACCAGGGAAGCCCCATGCCACATCTTCCTTATCCATTCATCTGTTGGTGGATGCTTAGATTGCTCCCATGTCCTGGCTATTGTAAAAAGAGCTGCAATGAACATTTTGGTCCATGACTCTTTTTGAATTATGGTTTTCTCAAGGTATATGCCCAGTAGTGGGATTGCTGGGTCGTATGGTAGTTCTATTTTTAGTTTTTTAAGGAACCTCCATACTGTTCTCCATAGTGGCTGTATTAATATACATTCCCACCAACAGTGCAAGAGGGTTCCCTTTTCTCCACACCCTCTCCAGCGTTTATTGTTTGTAGATGTTTTGATGATGGCCATTCTGACCGGTGTGAGATGATATCTCATTGTAGTTTTGATTTGCATTTCTCTAATGATTAATGATGTTGAGCATTCTTTCATGTGTTTGTTGGCAATCTGTATATCTTCTTTGGAGAAATGTCTATTTAGGGCTTCTGCCCATTTTTGGATTGGGTTGTTTGTTTTATTGATATTGAGCTGCATGAGTTGCTTGTATGTTTTGGAAATTAATCCTTTGTCAGTTGCTTCATTTGCAAATATTTTCTCCCATTCTAGGGTTGTCTTTTCATCTTGTTTATGGTTTCCTTTGCTGTGAAAAAGCTTTTAAGTTTCATTAGGTCCCATTTGTTTATTTTTGTTTTTATTTCCATTTCTCTAGGAGGTGGGTCAAAAAGGATCTTGCTGTGATGTATGTCATAGAGTGTTCTGCCTATGTTTTCCTCTAAGAGTTTGATGGTGTCTGGCCTTACATTTAGGTCTTTAATCCATTTTGAGTTTATTTTTGTGTATGGTGTTAGGGAGTGTTCTAATTTCATTCTTTTACATGTAGCTGTCCAGTTTTCCCAGCACCACTTATTGAAGAGGCTGTCTTTTCTCCACTGTATATTCTTGCCTCCTTTATCGAAGATAAGGTGACCATATGTGTGTGGGTTTATCTCTGAGCTTTCTATCCTGTTCCATTGATCTATATTTCTGTTTCTGTGCCAGTACCATACTGTCTTGATTACTGTAGCTTTGTAGTATAGTCTGAAGTCAGGGAGCCTGATTCCTCCAGCTCCATTTTTCTTTCTCAAGATTGCTTCGGCTCTTCGGGGTCTTTTGTGTTTCCATACAAATTGTGAAATTTTGTGTTCTAGTTCTGTGAAAAATGCCAGTGGTAGTTTGATAGGGATTGCACTGAATCTGTAGATTGCTTTGGGTAGTATAGTCATTTTCACAATGTTGATTCTTCCAATCCAAGAACATGGTATCTCTCTCCATCTATTTGTATCATCTTTAATTTCTTTCATCAGTGTCTTATAATTTTCTGCATACAGGTCTTTTGTCTCCTTAGGTAGGTTTATTCATAGATATTTTATTCTT
This sequence comes from Balaenoptera musculus, assembly GCF_009873245.2. Taxonomy (NCBI): domain Eukaryota; kingdom Metazoa; phylum Chordata; class Mammalia; order Artiodactyla; family Balaenopteridae; genus Balaenoptera; species Balaenoptera musculus. Next base: position 59,050,763 of record NC_045800.1, on the reverse strand, counting down.
TCTGTTGCAATGGTAAATGGGAGTGTTTTCTTAATTTCTCTTTCAGATTTTTCATCATTAGTGTATAGGAATGCAAGAGATTTCTGTGCATTAATTTTGTATGCTGCTCCTTTACCAGATTCATTGATTAGCTCTAGTAGTTTTCTGGTAGCATCTTTAGGATTCTCTATGTATAGTATCATGTCATCTGCAAACAGTGACAGCTTTACTTCTTCTTTTCTGATTTGGATTCCTTTTATTTCTTTTTCTTCTCTGATTGCTGTGGCTAAAACTTCCAGAACTATGATGAGTAATAGTGGTGAGAGTGGGCAACCTTGTCTTGTTCCTGATCTTAGTGGAAATGGTTTCAGTTTTTCACCATTGAGGACGATGTTGGCTGTGGGTTTGTCATATATGGCCTTTATTATGTTGAGGAAAGTTCCCTCTATGCCTACTTTCTGGAGGGTTTTTATCATAAATTGGTGTTGAATTTCGTCGAAAGCTTTCTCTGCATCGATTGAGATGATCATATGGTTTTTCTCCTTCCATTTGTTAATATGGTGTATCACGTTGATTGATTTGCGTATATTGAAGAATCCTTGCATTCCTGGGATAAACCCCACTTGACCATGGTGTATGATCCTTTTAATGTGCTGTTGGATTCTGTTTGCTAGTATTTTGTTGAGGATTTTTGCATCTATGTTCATCAGTGATATTGCCTGTAGTTTTCTTTCTTTGTGACATCTTTGTCTGGTTTTGGTATCAGGGTGATGGTGGCCTCATAGAATGAGTTTGGGAGTTTTCCTCCCTCTGCTATATTTTGGAAGAGTTTGAGAAGTATAGGTGTTAGCTCTTCTGTAAATGTTTGATAGAATTCACCTGTGAAGCCATCTGGTCCTGGGCTTTTGTTTGTTGGAAGATTTTTAATCACAGTCTCAATTCAGTGCTTGTGATTGGTCTGTTCATATTTTCTATTTCTTCCTGGTTCAGTCTTGGAAGGTTGTGCATTTCTAAGAATCTGTCCATTTCTTCCAGGTTGTCCATTTTATTGTCGTATAGTTGCTTGTAGTAATCTCTCATGATCCTTTGTATTTCTGCCTTGTCAGTTGTTACTTCTCCTTTTTCATTTCTAATTCTATTGATTTGAGTCTTCTCCCTTTTTTTCTTGATAAGTCTGGCTAATGGTTTATCAATTTTGTTTATCTTCTCAAAGAACCAGCTTTTAGTTTTATTGATGTTTGCTCTTGTTTCCTTCATTTCTTTTTCATTTATTTCTGATCTGATATTTATGATTCCTTTCCTTCTGCTAACTTTGGGCTTCTTTTGTTTTTCTTTCTGTAATTGCTTTAGGTGTAAGGTTAGGTTGTTTATTTGAGATGTTTCTTGTTTCTTTAGGTAGGCTTGTACAGCTATAAAGTTCCCTCTTAGAACTGCTTTTGCTGCATCCCATAGGTTTTGGGTTGTTGTGTTTTCATTGTCATTTGTTTCTAGATATTTTTTGATTTCCTCTTTGATTTCTTCAGTGATCTCTTGGTTATTAAGTAGTGTGTTGTTTAGCCTCCATGCGTTTGTATTTCTTACAGATTTTTTCCTGTAATTGATATCTAGTCTCATAGCGTTGTGGTTGGAAAAGATACTTGATACGATTCCAATTTTCTTAAATTTACCAAGGCTTGATTTGTGACCCAAGATATGATCTATCCTGGAGAATGTTCCATGAGCACTTGAGAAGAATGTGTATTCTGTTGTTTTTGGATGGAATGTCCTATAAATATCAATCAAGTCCATCTTGTTTAATGTATCATTTAAAGCTTGTGTTTCCTTATTTATTTTCATGTTGGATGATCTGTCCATTGGTGAAAGTGGGGTGTTAAAGTCCCCTACTATGATTGTGTTGCTGTCGATTTCCCCTTTTATGGCTGTTAGTATTTGCCTTATGTATTGAGGTGCTGCTATGTTGGGTGCCTAAATATTTACAATTGTTATATCTTCTTCTTGGATTGATCCCTTGATTATTATGTAGTGTCCTTCTTTGTCTCTTGTAATAGTCTTTGTTTTAAAGTCTATTTTGTCTGATATGAGAATTGCTACTCCAGCTTTCTTTTGATTTCCATTTGCATGGAATATCTTTTTCCATCCCCTCACTTTCAGTCTGTATGTGTCCCTAGGTCTGAAATGGGTCTCTTGTAGACAGCATATATACAGGTCTTGTTTTTGTATCCATTCAGCCAGTCTATATCTTTTGGTGGGAGCATTTAATCCATTTACATTTAAGGTAATTATCAATATGTATGTTCCTATTACCATTTTTTAAATTGGTTTGGATTTGTTATTGTAGGCTCTTTCCTTCCCTTGTGTTTCCTGCCTAGAGAAGTTCCTTTAGCATTTGTTTTAAAGCTGGTTTGGTGGTGCTGAATTCTCTTAGCTTTTGCTTGTCTGTAAAGGTTTTGATTTCTCTGTCAAATCTGAATGAGATCCTTGCTGGATGTAGTAATCTTGGTTGTAGGTTTTTCTCTTTCATCATTTTAAATATGTCCTGCCACTCCCTTCTGGCTTGCAGAGTTTCTGCTGAAAGATCAGCTGTTAACCTTATGGGGATTCCCTTGTATGTTGTTTGTTGTTTTTCCCTTGATGCTTTTAATGTTTGTTCTTTGTATTTAATTTTTGATAGTTTGATTAATATGTGTCTTGGCATGTTTCTCCTTGGATTTATCCTGTATGGGACTCTCTGTGCTTCCTGGACTTGATTAACGATTTCCTTTCCCATATTAGGGAAGTTTTCAACTATAATCTCTTGAAATATTTTCTCAGTCCCTTTCTTTCTCTCTTCTTCTTCTGGGACCTCTGTAATTCGAATTTTGGTGTGTTTAATGTTGTCCCAGAGGTCTCTAAGACTGTCCTCAATTCTTTTCAGTCTTTTTTCTTTATTCTGCTCTGCAGTAGTTATTTCCACTATTTTATCTTCCAGGTCACTTATCCATTCTTCTGCCTCAGTTATTCTGCTATTGATCCCTTCTAGAGAATTTTTAATTTCATTTATTGTGCTGTTCATCACTGTTTGTTTGCTCCTTAGTTCTTCTAGGTCCTTGTTAAACGTTTCTTGTAATTTCTCCATTCTATTTCCAAGATTTTGGATCATCTTTACTATCATTAGTATGAATTCTTTTCCAGGTGGACTGCCTATTTCCTCTTCATTTGTTAGGTCTGGTGGGTTTTTGCCTTGCTCCTTCATCTGCTGTGTGTTTCTCTGTCTTCTCATTTTGCTTAACTTACTGTGTTTGGGGTCTCCTTTTCTCAGGCTGCAGGTTCGTAGTTTCCGTTGTTTTTGGTGTCTGTCCCCAGTGGCTAAGGTTGGTTCCGTGGGTTGTGTAGGCTTCCTGGTGGAGGGGACTCGTGCCTGTGTTCTGGTGGATGAGGCTGGATCTTGTCTTTCTGGTGGGCAGTTCCACATCTGGTGGTGTGTTTTGGGGTGTCTGTGGCCTTATTATGATTTTAGGCAGCCTCTCTGTTAATGGGCGGGGTTGTGTTCCTGTCTTGCTAGTTGTTTGGCATAGGGTGTCCTGCACTGTAGCTTGCTGGTCATTGAGTGGAGCTGGGTCTTGACATTGAGATGGAGATCTCTGCGTGATTTTCACCATTTGATATTATGTGGAGCTGGGAGGTCTCTTGCGGACCAGTGTCCTGAACTTGGCTCTCCCACCTCAGTGGCACAGCTCTGACGCCTGGCTGGAGCACCAAGAGCCTGTCCTCCACACAGCTCAGAATAAAAGGGAGAAAAAAAAAAGAAGGAAAGAAAGAAGAAGGTGAAATAAAATAAAATAAAGTTATTAAAGTAAAAAATAATTATTAAGAAAAAAAAATTTTTAAGTAGTAAAAAAACAAAACAAAATGGACAGACAGAACCCTAGGACAAATGGTAAAAAGCAAAGGTATACAGACAAAATCACACACAGAAGCATACACATACACACTCACAAAAAGAGAAAAAGGGAAAAATATATATATGTCGTTGCTCCCAAAGTCCACCTCCTCAATTTGGGATGATTTGTTGTCTATTCAGGTATTCCACAGATGCAGGTACATCAAGTTGATTGTGGAGATTTAATCCGCTGCTCCTGAGGCTGCTGGGAGAGATTTCCCTTTCTCTTCTTTGTTCGCCCACCTCCTGGGGTTCAGCTTTGGATTTGGCCCGGCCTCTGCGTGTAGGTCGCCTGAGGGCGTCTGTTCTTAGCCCCGACAGGATGGGGTTAAAGGAGCAGCTGCTTCGGGGGCTCTGGCTCACTCAGGCCGGGGGGAGGGAAGGGTACGGAGGCGGGGCGAGCCTGCGCACGCAGCAGAGGCCGGCGTGACGTTGCACCAGCCTGAGGCGCGCCGTGTGTTCTCCCGGGTAAGTTGTCCCTGGATCACGGGACCCTGGCAGTGGCGGGCTGCACAGGCTCACAGGAGGAGAGGTGTGGAGAGTGACCTGTGCTCGCACACAGGCTTCTTGGTGGCGGCAGCAGCAGCCTTAGCGTCTCACGCCCGTCTCTGGGGTCCGCGTTGATAGCCGCGGCTCGCGCCTGTCTCTGGAGCTCCTTTAAGCGGCGCTCTTAATCCCCTCTCCTCGCGCACCAGGAAACAAAGAGGCAAGAAAACGTCTCTTGCCTCTTCGGCAGCTGCAGACTTTTTCCCGGACTCCCTCCCATCTAGCTGTGGTGCGCTAACCCCTTCAGGCTGTGTTCACGCCGCCAGCCCCAGTCCTCTCCCTGGGATACGACCTCCGAAGCCCGAGCCTCAGCTCCCAGCCCCGCCCGCCCCGGCGGGGGAGCAGACAAGCCTCTCGGGCTGGTGAGTGCTGGTCGGCGCCGCTCCTCTGTGTGGGAATCTCTCCGCTTTGCCCTCCGCACCCCTGTGGCTGCGCTCTCCTCTGTGGCTTCGAAGCTCCCCCCCTCCGCCACCCGCAGTCTCCGCCCGCGAAGGGGCTTCCTAGTGTGTGGAAACCTTTCCTCCTCACAGCTCCCTCCCACAGGTGCAGGTCCCGTCCCTATTCTTTGGTCTCTTTTTTCTTTTTTCTTTTGCCCTACCCAGGTACGTGGGGAGTTTCTTGCCTTTTGGGAGGTGTGAGGTCTTCTGCCAGCGTTCAGTGGGTGTTCTGTAGGAGTTGTTCCACATGTAGATGTATTTCTGATGGATTTGTGGGGGGGAAGGTGATCTCCGCGTCTTACTCTTCCGCCATCTTGAAGCTCCTCCAGAAGTATAGATTTTTATCTGAAATCTCTTGATTATTCATTGTAGGCAGCTATATCACTACTTAAATACCTTGTATGGACCAAAAAACCCCAATCATGCCTGTGGGTCAAATATGGCTTGTTGGCCCACATTTTGCAGATTTTGGACTAGAATTAATATTTCTGATTCTCAGCAAAGTGCTTTCTCTTTGGCCAGGTTAATGTCCCTTTCTCTACCTGCTAGAATAGACAGCTTTTCAGATGCTGTGACACTTGCTGATACACTTAGAGTATCTATGGGAGATATCGGAAAGTAACTCTTGCAGAATACGGGGAAAGCAGTAGAGCCAGCTGGAGAAAGGAGCACCATGGCAGGTGATTATGGGCCTGCTTTCTCCTCTTCCACTTGGCCCACTAAGTGTTTTTGGCACAGAGAGGACAGGTAGACTGATGGGCTGAATCTGGCTCTCCTCAGATCTTTCTTACCTTTAAGGTTGCCAATTCATCCCCAGGCCCATGTGAGCTGTTTGAGGTTCTAATCCAAAGCACTGTCACGCTGGAGAACTTTTTTCTGACCTCTCCCCTGTCACCAAATGTCACTGTGCCCCTGTGCAGACAGACATGGAACATGTGGCTGCACCTGGGGCCTTGGGATACTTCCCTCAAAAATGGCAGATTTAGGACCAGGCAAGGAATTGGTACATCAGCCATAAATCCTGAGTAGGATAATGCCAGATTCATTCGGCTGCTGGCATTTGATTTGTGGGTATGTTAAAGGTCTCTCCACCTCTTATAGGAGGTCTGATGAGAAAAATATGGTTCATTCTGCCCATCTCCATTTTTTGTTGAGCTTTGTGTGCTCAACAAGTAGGCAAGTGGAGCCATTAAGTATTTGGGCTTCCAGGTCTGGTCCTTTCCAATTTTATAACTTTAGTAACTTTGTCTTGAAACTCCAATTTCCTTTTCCTGGGCTCCTGTCATCTTCTATGGGGGTTCCCTCCTGCCATGGGCAGGCTTCTCATTTCCTTATGCTGTCACTCTCCTTAGCCAAGCATCCACTCTCAGGACAACATCTGATGTCATCCACAGAGCGCTAGCATGATAACATTTCAGAACTGGGAGAAACTTTTCAGGACTTGTGGTTCAGCACCTTCATGTCAGAGAGGAGGACACTGAGATGGAGAGGAGAGGGCAGGTTACCTGAAACCATATAGCCATTTGGGGCAAAGGTACACCAAGAACTCTGTTTTCTAGACCCCTCTTCCCCTTGTCCGTCACTTTTCTTCATCTTACTGCAGCATTTTAACTTTGACATGAAATTAAGGCAGAACATTTTCTCTGGGGTAAAAATCCTCTCCCCCTAAGGTGGATAATTTGCCCCATCTTCTTCTGTTCTTAATTCTGGTGCTGTACTAGTTTGTACAATGTGGAAATTGCCAATGTTTAACCAGTTTTGACCTACAAAATGGCAGTTTCGTAGGGCTCAAGCTAACACTTAGGATTTGACATACAGCCCAGGCTACCTGGGATTTTGCTTTGGGCGATTATTGACTTGGGGGGGTTGGCTCAGGTGACTGCAACGTGATGCTCATGAGCTCAGATCAGAGGTCCTAGGACTGTGTGGGCTTCTGAGCTTGTCCCTTTCCCCATCCCAGCTGACAAACCTTACTCCTGGCAACCACCCTGACAGTGATGTTCCAGATGGGGCTGGAGGGCACAGTGAGGGAGGCTGGACCCCATCCCTGACTGCTGTGGTGCAGTGGAAGGTGAAGTGGCCTTCAGTGCTCACGAGCCTGACTCTGAGTCTCAGATCCACTCCCCTTTAGCTGGTGACCTTGAACTTAAGTTCTTTGGTTTTTAGGTTTCTCATCTTTAAAATAGGAGTGTAAAGATTTCCTTCATGATTTGTGAAAATTAAGTGACTCCAGCCCCACATTTAGTGCTTGATGATTGTGAGGGTTAAAGGTGGCTTCTCTCAAGTCGTAGACTGGCTGTTAGAGTCTGACACCAGCATTCTATGTCCTTTTCAGGGAAATGCTGCTTCTACCCATAGATTATCAGGGGATTCCAGCCAGGTTCCAACTGCCCTGTGATAATGCAGTATTTTTTTTCCTCAAGCAGGTTAGGAACTGATATCCCCATTATGTAGCATATCATGAAATGAATGTTATTGTTAAGTATAAGGACAGGACATATTAGTGCTCTCTTTTATTACACAGTCTTCATTATAAAAGAACAGCTATTGCTAGAGTCGTCCCCATTTGATAGGTAGCTAGACATTGTTCTTGTGCTGTTGGCTCTGATTAAGGCTGGGATAATGCACTGTTCCTGCCTGTTACGTCCATCAGGAAACAAGGCAGACCAAGGTAAAATAGATGAGCGTATGTTGGCAACAGATTAAAAAGACTGGTGTAAAGTCCATTAATAATTCTCATATTTAGGATTTGCTTTCTACTGTACTCACCGAATCTGCGACATTTAATCTCTTCTTTGCGAGACCAGCCGAGAGAACCTTTTTCCCCTTCTGAGTGATAGGCCTGGATTTTCTGAGACAGAGCATTTGTCTGTCAGGGCCCATGGCTGCTGTGGTGATTTACTTGCCGTCAGATGATGTTGGTGTCCGGTTGGTGATATAGCCTTGCTGGATATGGGGAAATTTGTTACCTTTAGCTTTGACAGGAAGATAATTGCTGATGGTTAACAGAACTGAGCCAAAGCCATTGGTTTTTCAGTAACACAAGTACAGGACTGGCTTTAAGAACCCTGTTTTTCCCTGCATAAGTGTCGGTTCCAGTTTTTTGTTTTTTGGTTTCTTTTGTAAAATTGTGTGTGTGTGTGTGTGTGTGTGTGTGTGTATGTTGATGGAAATGTACTGGAGTATTCTCTCTCTTTTTTTTTTTTTTTTTTTAATGCTAGCAGTATACTAGCATGAGGACTGAGGGAATGTTTGTTCACTCTACAAAGAAAAGAGATTATGGGAGATTTGGGAGAGAGAGGGAGAGAGAGAGAGAGAGAGAGAGAGAGAGAGAGAGAGAGAGAGAGTGTGTGTGTGTGTGTGTGTGTGTGTGTGTGTGTGTGTGTGTGTGTGTGTGTGTAGGAGGAGTGTGGTGTCCTGCAATACCAGAGGCAGCCAGCCACTTGCAAAAGAGGTTTATCATCAGTGGGACATTGTTTTGTTAGGCACCTCTCCTGAGAATATGTGAATCTGGGCCTCCATCACGTGGCTTGTCAATTTTTCTTCACACTGTGCAATCAAGTGATTGCTTAGACAATACTTTGTAATGTTTGAGCCTCAAGGGCTTCTCAGTAAAAGTCTTAACAGGATAGGAACAAACTCGGAGCATCCCAAGGGATAGAAATGTGTTTCACAGAGAAGTGGGCAGGTTCTGGACTTGGGAGGATGATGGGCACACACAGTTCTCCTGGAAGACAGGGGAGGGGGCAGCCCATGGGGTATAATTTGAGAAGTCTCTGGAAGGAGCATGGACAGTGGAATAGAGCTGTCCTCTTGTCCTTCCTCTCTCATCCTCGGGCCATTGTCATGATAGACAGGCCCCTGAAAAGCCCCAGTGTTGTTATTCTCTCTTTGGAGACCTGGATTTAGAAGTTGAGATGTTCTGCCTCAGTGACTTGGTAGGCTTTGGAGGTGTCAGTATTCACCTACAAGGGAGCTTACTTTCTGGGGAACTGAGTCTTCTGACCTGCAGTTGCTCTGTGCTGAGAATAGCAGTTCACCTCCTTTTTCTTCTGCATTTTGGAGAGTTTCTAACTTCCCCCAAGATTTGGAAAGGGGGAGAGAAGTGTGGGTACTATCAAGTCAAATATTGCTGTTATAACTTTTTCTTGGCAACAGGAATACTCTTCCTGAAAGCTTAGGGAACTCTAGGTCCTTCAGCTTTGCAGGAGAGAGTCTCCTGAATCATGGTGTCTGGAGGTGGGAATCTAGAAGAGCCTTTGTCAAGATGCCAGGATTTCTAAGAGGAACCAGATGTTGCCCTCTTTGTTCAGCCATGTGCCCGCGTGTATGGATGACCTTAACCTTTGGAGGCTGGGCTTATCAGCCATCCTCATTCCTCGCATCTGTCCAGTCACCAAGCACTCATCATCCTTTGCCAATAGAGTTGTCACAGCCCTCCCCACTGCCCTCGTCAAGGCTCTCATCAGATCCTCCCTCGACTTTTATAATGGCACCTTAGCTAGTTTGTGCCTTCAGCTTCCCTTCCCTTGAACGTATCGTACTCATTGATTCCGTACTTTTCTTTCTAGGACATTGGTGGGGCCCTGGCACGCTGACAGCAGTGTACTGTTTATATCCTACCACTTCCTACCTGTTCAGACTTGGCCCCTCTTTTCTTCCAGACTGTACACTCCTTGAGGGCTAAGTTGAAATTCTGTTTGTTCTGAAATGTTCATTCCTCTCATCCCTGCCCATTACATTCTCTTATCATTCAAGGGCCCACATCAGTGCCATCACCCCCAAGAAGTACTTCCTATTTACCCTAATTAGAAAGACGTCCTCTTTGGGGACCACTTGCTGTATTATTACTACTAATGCTGTTCACTGTACACTCATGTCTCTGTTGCTTGTGGCTGGTAGCCCCTCGAGGGCCAGGGCCAGGTCTTGCTCTCCTTGTCTCTCTGCCACCTGGGACTGCCCTTTGCACAGTGATCACTCAGTCACATGTAGTGAGTGAGTGAATGAAGTTAGAGTTTGATGATAGACTCACAACTCCTGAGTTGTTTATTACTAATGCCTGGTAAATGACTTAATTCTTTAAGTTAGGTTTTTATTATTATTATTATTATTATTGAGAACCCACTGTACACATATCAGCATTTTCTCCAGAAATACGGGGAAATACACATAGATCATGACTTCCTGATTCCACACCCAAGGCAGACACCAGCACTTGGTCTCTGCATCCTCTGATATGGTTGTGAATTTGGCTCAGAAAGTCAGTCCTGGCAGCTGCTACCAGTCATTTGAGTCAGATTTGGAAGCAAAACTTTCCTGCCATCCACGGTTCTGTTATGGTGAGAGGTCCTGAGAAGGCTGACGTTGTCCTTTCCCAAGGGTACTTACTGTTCACAAAGGAGATTAAGTCAATATTTGTAAAGTACTTAGTATGTGGAACATTTAGAAAATAATATAAGACACTAAAGGATTCAGAGCTAAATGGGTGTGTGTGTGTGTGTGTCGGGGGGTGAAGACAGTAAGTTACCAGGGGAGCTTGGAAAGTGAGAGAGCATGCAGGGCCAGTGCAATCAGAGAAAGCTTCCTAGAGGAGGGGGGGGGGTTCTAAGGGCCCCTGAGAGGACAGCCTGTGGCAGGGGGAGAAACAGCCCAGGCAGCTACTCAGAGGAGGCAAACCTGGAGAGACGAGAGATTTATGTTCTTTTCTCGTGGTCGGGCAACCTCTAGAGATGGAGAGGCCAGAAGTCACAAGGCCCTGGCATGCTGCCCCAGCATTCTCCTTGACTCAAGAGCTGGTACTCATCACTGAAGAATCCTTTTTAAATTCTTCACTGTGAGCGAGCATTAAAAAGAAAAATAAAAAAAATCATCATTCTTGAAATCTGCCTTTAACCCCCAGATCATCTTTTTCCATTTCTACTCTCTGGACAGTGAAAAACGGGAAGATTTCTGTGTGTTTGTTCTGCTCTCCATGGGTAACCTCTCTTCCCGCATGATAAATACACATTTGAAAATATTGATTTGCTGCTACCCCTTTGAAAAGCTTAAGAAGGTTGACCTCTGCCTCGGTGTTCTCAGACTTGAATTTTTCAGACTGACCAATCGACCCTGCGAAAGGCTGAGAAACGTTACCTGCGGTCCTGGAGGGCCTTTCCCAGGGACTGAGGATGCGGTGGTGGCAGCTTGGCAAATGCCTAAAAGGAGCGACTCTTAATAAAATGCTGTGTGTCTGTGGCTCAAATCTAATGACTTTTCAGTAGCTCGTAGGAATGGGGGAATCTCCATTGTAGAGCCTGAGAGAGTCACCCCGAGGGAGGTGCCATTTTCTAGATGTCTTAGAAACCCTGGGGTCCCCACGCCCACCGTGGAGGATACTGTGTCGTGCCTTAAAGTTGGCTTCTTCTCTGTCTCCCGCCCCCATCCCACCAATTGCTCTCATTTTATTTTTTTCCTTGGTTTTACCACTGTGTGACCTCGTGTTGTATTTTTTCTGAATGACAATGAAAGTAATTGAAAATATTGATTGGCAGTACAGTTAAGTTGTCAACACAACCATTTAATTTGTCAGGAGGACTTGTTAAATTGTCAAAAATCATATAAAAAAACTCCTTCAGTCACTGATGATATACATTAGAGATGTTCATGAATCAAATGGGCCATTTTGGAGATAAGTGTTGAAGAGGAATTCTAAAATGGTTTTCTTCAGCTATGTTTGTGTTCTCCTTTTTTTCTCTGTCTCCTATCTTTTGCTCTGTCTCTCTGATCACACGTGACAAAGAATATTGGAACGGTTTTGGGGAGATCAGGTGAGTGAGGGAGACTTGGTGATTCGGGGCTTCACTAAGTGTACCTGATGGCAGAAGGTCATTTTATCCCAATTCAATTAGGATAATCTGAGGCAGATACCCTGACGGAAGGCTTGGACGGTTCCTTCCCCCCGTTATGTGTAGAATGTAAAACATGGATCTTGGGGAATTTCTTTTTTTTAAGAAAATTATCTTTTAGGGGCTCTGGGCTCTTGGCTCTGCCAGCCCTGTATGAGGGTGGGTGGGCACCATCCAGCTTCCTGTTCAGATTTTTGAGACACTGCTGGACACTTCTTGCATTTTCACTGTTGTTCACTTAGTTCCTGAAAAGCTTATGTTCCCAAGCGGAATTGGAATTAGCTCTATTTAGATTAATTTAAGAATTATGCTCTCTGCTACCCATTGGTCAAAACGAGTCAGGTCATTCTTGATATTGTCAGTCTCTAGCTCTACTTAATATCATAGTATGTTAGCGCTCAGAAATCCAACTTGATCTAGCTTAAGGTAATAAAGGATTTTACCAGAAGGCTACTTGTGTCACTCCCATAATTCACAGGGGGGCTAGTGTGGCAGGCAGGGTTCTAAAAACGGCCCCCAAAGATCCCTCGCCCCCCTAGTCCTGAGAATGGCGAATGTGATCTCACTGCCATGATCGTGTTAGGGTATTATGCACAGTAGACCCTAAAAATGGGAGATTTTCCAGGTGGGCCTAATCTAATCACATGGTCCTTAAAAGCACAGACCTCTCTTTTAGCTAGTGAAAGAAGAGGACCTCACAGATATTTGAAGCAGGAGAGGGATTTGACACGCCGTAGCTGCCTTGATGATGGAGAGGCTCATGTGAGAAGGTATCCAGGCAGATCCTAGAAGAAGAAAGCGAGTCCCAGCAGGCAGCCAGGAAGGAATCAGAGACATCAGGTCTATAGCTGCAAGGATCTGGATTTTGCCTGTAACCTGAATGAGCTTGGAAGGTGGTTTTTTTCCTAGGGCTGCTGGATAAGAAGCCACCCTGACCAACACCTTGATCTTGGCTTTGTGATACCCTGAACGTAGAACCCAGCGGAGGGCTGGGGCGGGTGAATGCAGTCCTAGGATTGTAATCATGCATCCACTTCTGTGGCGAGAAGCCAAGGTATATCCCATGATAGGCAGTGATAAAAATCTATGTCTAAATTAGTCTAAAAGAACTACTTTAATAAGTATAAAATAAAAATTCAAAGTGATTGGAAAGTGTTATGTTTCAGTTTAATAGCTTTGTTTTTCTCAGTGGTATATAAAATCATGGAATATTAAAATCAATGGCATATTAGATTCAAGTAATTTTAAATAAAACATTTTTATGTATTACACATTATTTATCTTATAAAGTAGGAATATTTTACTTGAAGAAGTGGAAATTGGAGTTTTGGCATGGTGATTGGCTAGAGTAATTGGTGCCTTTTGAAATTCACAGTTGCTAAGGTGCCTCTAGATTAGAATCCAGGAGAACGGGTCACGAGCCTGACCTAGATTAAAACTATGCTAGTCGTGTGCCTCAGCCTCTCCACTCCACAGATGCCTCCTGCTGCCCTCTACCACCTCACATGCCCCTGGGCTCTCAGCTGGAATTTGTGGTCAGACAGGAGTGGGTTGAGAGGTGAGGATTAGGACCAAAAGTGTTTGGAGTAAGGTGCCTCGGGTATTTGTGTAATATGGCCTAACTTGGTATTCTGCTATAGCAAAAAGAATACACGGGACCATCTATTTGTAGCATCTTTGCCATTAACTAGCTGTGAGACCTCAGTGTCAGCATTCACCTGCCTTGGGGTTCTCTGTTTCTACATCTGTGTAATGGGAGCACCGAACCATAGCACCTCAAATGTTGATTGCAGCACACGTGTTTTATTTCTACAAAATTTGCGCAGTGCCTCCTTCATTGCATTGCTTTGGTTTCCCGTTTCTTTGTAAGTTGGCTCCTATTTTTTGAGTGCCTGTGGCTTGCTGAGCTCTGCACAGGAGAGAAGCTGAAGATGTGGTCCTAGCCCTCAGGGAACTTACATTTTCATTCCAGGGAGAGGACAGAAATCTGAAATAGGACTAGTTTAAAGACGATGTGAGTAGCTAGCAGAATGAACACTGTGGACTCGTAGGAATTGCAACATTCTGGAGTGGAGTTTGTTTGGTTTAGCAAGGAACAGCTGGAGGGTAAGGGGTAAATGGTCTGTAAACTGACATAAATCAGGAGTTCTTACTGTGTTTGTCTGGTGGGGTCTCAGAATTGCCTCTTGTTTGTCCTCATCCTGGGCATTTAAATGGGCTGATGTCAGCTGCAGAACACTTAAGAACCTTAGAGGTGGCCCTTTTCCTCTCTGGGCTTCATCATCTGAAGGTCACAGTGGAAATGGTGGATGTCTGAGTCCCCTTTCTTCACATAAGTCTCGACTCCGCCACCAGGGCTTGGGTCACTGCCATAGCCAGTTCAGAGTCATCTAATACCACCAGTCTTTCTGCTCCCTGAGGTCATTCAGGGCCCCAGGCTCCTCCTTCCTGGTTGCTCTGCCATTCTTTAACCAGTTGTCCTTGTCTTCATGGCCAGAGCTGGCGCACTAGCAACATGGATGTGCTCTATTCCATGGGAAGAAGGGAGGCATGGCCAACTTCCTCCTGCAGGATATGACATCACCTTTGCCCACAACACGTTACTGATAGGCTGCTGGCTTGATCTTAGTCACACGGCAGCACAGAGCTGAAGGGTCTCTGGGAGATGTAGGCTCTAGCTGGACTGCCACGTATCCTGCTGCAGTTCAGGGGGAATTCTGCTACTGAAAGGGAGAAGGCAGGGAGTATGTTGGAGGCAGTTAGCAGTTTGCTTTTCTGCCTTCCCTTTCACTCAGCAGTGAGCCCTTTGTAGCCAGCATTTATACCTCTCACCTTTATGACCCCAATGTTTATCCTAGAACTTAGTCCATAATAGGTATTTAAGAAATGTTTTCTAAAGGAAGGAACACATCATTGAATGAGCGAAGAAAGGGATCGGGGACGGCACCCACAGTTTGGGGGGCCTTCTTTCTTTTGTGCCCCGGGCCATGTTCTTTGTACCTGAACACTTTTAGCTGAACCGTGAGTGGGCTGTGCTGAGTTCAGCCCGTGAGAGGATGCTTGGCTACACCCGCCACACAGTCTTTGAACCCAGGACTCGGGGAGATGGAGGAATATTTCATTAATCCGTGCACCATTTAGCCTCCTTATCGAATGGCCCAGACCTCTTCTTTGTTACGGACAACAATGAAGGGTGCCTTTAAGAAATCTCCAGTGAGTACCGAGGCATTGCAGATTAGGTCAGTAGCACTGCTGCTAGGTTGAGCATGATGGATGAGCAGGAGAATGAGTTTCTGCTGCACGGTATTGTGAAATCTTTTCATTGTCACCAACGGGCCTATGAGGAACTGATGAATGAGGGAGCAAGTGTCAGAAACGCCCTTCCTTGGCCCAGTACAGTTTTAATATCTCCCTGAGCTACAGGATGAGTATTGATAAAAAGTAAAGTTTAAAAATAGCCACGGAGTGATGGGGAGCCATGATTTAAGGAGAACAGCAGTGGGGTTAGAGAGGGTTCATTTTCCTGAAAGCGCATGAGAGGGGAGAGAACGAGAGGGAGAGAAAGAGGAGGAGAGAAGTGGCAGAGCCGGCCTGTGAGGGGAAAGAACAGGAGGCTTTTATAAGAAGCTAATGTGATGAGGATGACGAGGGCTTTGATGGATGAGTTAGATCCATCTGGTCGCAGTATATGTAATAAATAGCCGTGCTCGGGTTTGACCTCTCCCACTTACCAGACACATCTTTCTCTTTTGGGATATCCAGGAGGGAGCTTCCATTAGAGGAAAGAACCCGTCATGAGCCAGAGCCGGGGATGTTTATGGGCTTGTGCAGAGGGCAAAAAGGAGATGGGATCCGAGTTACAGGTTTATAAACTGAAAACTGGAGCCTGTGCGCCTTGCTGAAGATGATACTGGCGCCGGAAATGCATTTTTAGGGCTGCGGCTGGTGCTGATGTGAGGAGAGGGCGGGGAGGAGGAGGGCAGGGGGTGGGCGTCGGTCCCGAGGGCTGTGTGAGGGACACCTTGGTTTCTTGCTCACGGCAGAGCCTGACTGTCTTTGTCACACCTTCCCTTTGCTGTGAGCAAACGTTAAATGAAGCCGGGATTGAATGGGTCTATAACTAGGTGTGCCGTTTTTAACTGGGATGCTTTGTGAGTGGGGGATTCTGGTCAATTCAATTTTCCGGTTACCTTGTTGGAAACATTATAAAATGTGTTTGCGCATATTCCTCCCTTAGAAAATTCACAAGAGTGAGTTTATCATCGCAGGCCTTTGTGTTGGTTTTGGCTTACCGTTTTGCACATCAGTGACTGTTGCCTTCCCCTGGAGATAGAAAATGTGTCTGAGCCCGTAGCACCCCCAGGGAATTCAAGTTAAAAAGACTAGCCTGATTTCTCTAAAATACGGAGGGTTTTTTACTTTTAAAATATGTTTGGATAGCTGAAGTATTATGAAACAAGAAACGTGTGGGAGGGAAGTGGAACTTGCCGCTTGGTTGTAGAGCTGGGAGCACATTTGGAAAGAGAACAGATCTGTCTTCAGGGGGTCAGTGGAAACTCTGAGAATATCAGCAACTTGTTTGCTTCCTTGGGATCAAAAGGGTCTTTGAGAAAACCCGGTCAGAAGCCCCGCCCTGCCCCATTTCCCCACTCTCCCTGGAGGAACTGGCTGGAAACGGGGAGCAGGTCCCTGCAGTGGCAGACCTCCTGCAGCATCACCCTGTGTCGGGGAGTTCTGTGTTCTGGCCAGCACAGTCGAGTTTTCCTGCTCGTTGTGGGGCACCTCCTGTGTGAGCAGCTGGGGTGTCCAACATGAAAGTTTGAGTCAGAGCATCCATCCCCACCACGGTAACTCCTGCCCCTGGGAATATGGTCAAAGCCATGGACCCTCTGCCCAGAAACGGGCATGCACGTGCACATTTTTTGCATACATTTCAAGCGAGCTTGCTACCCTTGCCCTCTGAATTCTTTTGTCAGGTTAAGAACTCAGCTAAGTAATTATGAAAACCTATTGCTTACACACTTAAACACACCCACACGTGTATGTATATATATGCCTTTCACACATTTGCTTATACATGTGAAATGACTAACATCATTCAACTCACGTCCAACTTGTTAATGATCAGCATTCAGTATCAAAGGAATCTCAAAACCCTGCCTGTTTAAGAGTGTTTGTTTTTCACATAATTTAAACACAGTCAAGGTGCTTCTGTTTACTTTGAACATTAGTTACAAACTATAGCAGAAATTCTCCTTTTGCAAAAAAAAAAAGGGGGGTGGGGTGGGATTTAAGGCTACTCAAGTGGGGCCATGCATCCGAACTCTGACTCAGGTTTAGGTTTAGTTTACCTTTGCTACATCCCCATCACCATCTTCCCTCCTTCCTGTTCTCTGCTACTGTATTTCTCAAATGCCCAATGCCCTGTCCTGGCCAGTGACCTCTCTTCACAAATGCCCACATACTGCAAACTCACTTTCATTCATCATCGCTTCAAAACTTTGTTTCTTCAGTTTAATTGTCTCAGCTGGGTAGTAGGAGGAAAACAGAGCTCTGAAGCTAGTTCATACTAAAGTGTGAACATCTGACCACTTCAAATTTCACATGGATAGTCATATTTAAAAGAGGACATGTTTTAACCCAAGTCAAACCCCAGCTACTGAATTTTGGGTAGTACAGCAGTGATGTTAAAACAACCAAAAAAAACGCCCCAAAAACAAAAACAAAACTGGTTACAGAAGAGACAGCAGCTGAAGAGACAAGGATGATAAATGTGGGTATTGTTCTTCACGGGAGAACCACTTGGAGAGATTTGAAGACAGAAATTTACCTCAGTCACCAGGGACAGAAAAGGGAGAATTTCGTAGAATCTCACAATCCTTCTAACTGGAGGTTTCTATAATGGAGAAGAAAGTGGTTTTTAATAAACCTAGTCTCCAAACTGAAAAGGACCTCCCTCCTTGTAGGGGAAGATTGTCAAACCTTTGGCAGATTTTCGGTGATGTCGTTGTGTGAGGGTGCAAAGAAACATGGGAGCCAAGATGAACAATGAGAAGCTGTGAATCTTGGGAAGTGGTTCACCCACCCCTGAGATACCTTCTCTCTTATGAAAATAATTGATGCTTTTTAAAGAAAAAGCAAAGTAGAGAGAAGAAAAATAGTTCCAATAGTCTTGCCAGCCCCCGAATTAAAAACTCTTAATATTTTGATGTATTTCTTTCCAGTATTATTTGACTTTTTAAATATATACAGTATTTTATATCTTGACTTTTTACTTGATTTTATAGCGTGTGTGTTTTCCATATAATTATATACTCCTAATGAAAAGTACTTTAATGACTACATAATCTCCTCGGAGCAAGGTTTTGTTTCATCTTGTTTCACTATTGTTCACTTCACAGGTACATGTATTCCCCCTGTATAGGTTTGGGTTTCTTTAGTTTGAAGCCCTAGAAATAGAAATGCTGGGTCAGAGTGTGAACGTGTTGAAGGGTCCCTGAGACCTCTCGCCACATGGCTTGAGTGAGAGGTTCGTGCAGAGCCCACCCCTGTTAGAGCTGAGTCTTGGGCACAGACTTGGTCAGACAAGAGAGCCCCTGGTCCTCCGTTGAGGGGTGTAGAGAATCCTCCTTGGAAGTGGGAGAGAGACAGGACTGGGACTCCTTCATAACATCCTCTCAGGTGAGCCTTGGACTTCCCTCTGATGGTCTCCTATAAAAAAGTGTTGGTTCGACAGGGCTGCCATAACAAAGTGCCCCGAACTGGGTGACGCAAACAACAGAAATGTATTCTCTCACAGTTCTGGAGGAGAGAAGTTCAGGCTCAAGGCGTGGGCAGCGTTGGTTCCTCTGAGGATTGTGAGGGAGAATCTGTTACCTGCCTCTCCCCTAGATTCTCATGGTTTGCCAGCAATCTTTGGCATGCTTTGGCTGGTAGATGCATCTCCCCAATGTCTGCATCCATGTTCACATGGCATTCTCTCTGTGTTGCAAGTCTGTTTCCAAATTTCCCCTTTTTATAAGGACACCAGTCATATTGGGTTAGGACCCACCCTAATCCCTCATCTTAACTAATTACATCTGCAATGACCCTATTTCCAAATAAGATTACATTTTGAGGGTCCTGGAGATTAGGACTTTGAACTATGAATTTGGTGGGGGATATAATTCAACTGGTAACAAAAAGGATTCATCAGGCACTTGGAAGTGAGTCAGTGAAGACTGGCCCCGAGAGCAAATCACTTCCCTCCTCTGGGCCTGGGTTTCTACCCCTCTAAAATGAGGGTGTTGGGCTAGAGCAGTGGTTCTCCAAGTGGGGTCCCCAGACCAGCAGCATCAACATCACCCAGGAACTTGTTAAAATGCAGATTCTTCGGCCCCAGTCCAGACGTACTGAATCAGAAACTCTAGAGGTGAGGCTCAGAAGTTAGTGTTTTCTCAAGCCCTCCAGGTGGTTCTGTTTTACACTGAAGTTTGAGACCCACTGGACTATTTGATTGTCAAGACCAGAATTCTGAAATGTCAATATGGTATGGGCAACACTTGTCCAAGGGCACCACCCCAGGCATGTGGCCTGTCTACAGGGATGTAGATCCCCAGCCAGTTTTTGTTTTTTTTTTGTTTTTTTTTCTCTTCTGGGATTCTGTTTTCTTCTATTTTTTGTTTCAGTTTCTTTTATTGAAGTATAGTTGATTTACAACATTGTGTTAATTTCTGCTGTACAGCAAGGTGGTTCAGTTATACATTTATATATTCTTTTCCACATTCTTTTCCATTTCAGTTTATCACAGGATATTGAATATAGTTCCCTGTGCTACACAGTAGGCCCTTGTTTTTTATCCATCCATCCTATATATAATAGTTTGCATCTGCTAACCCCAAACTCCCAATCCATCCCTTCCCCTTGGCAACCACAAGTCTGTTCTCTATGTCTGTGAGTCTGTTTCTGTTTTGTAGATAAATTCATTTGGGTCATATTTTAGATTCCACATATAAGTGATATCATATGGTATTTGTCTTTCTCTTTCTGACTTACTTCACTCAGTATGATAATCTCTAGGTCTATCCATGTTGCTGCAAATGGCATTATTTCATTTTTTTTATGGCTGAGTAGTATTCCATTGTATATATATATACCACATCTTCTTTATCCATTCATCTGTCAGTGGACGTTTAGGTTGTTTCTATGTCTTGGCTGTTGTGATGAGTGCTGCAGTGAACATTGCGGTGCGTATATCTTTTTGAATTATGGTTTTCTCCAGACATATGCCCAGGAGTGAGGTTGCCCAACCAGTTTTTTAAACACAAATGATAAACTAGTTTCTGTCCTAGATGAGTAGCTAAGTAGCTAATTCCAATGGTTTTGTAAGGCCCTTCTGTCTTCCAGTCTGCATCCTATACCTTCAGAAAAATACATTCACTCAAACTGATGTTTATTGATGAAAGAACTGTATCAGGCCCTGGGCTCACATTTTTTTAATATTATTCCTTGTGCAATAATGCGACTTTTGTTTTCTCCAAATTTCAAATTGCCCCCCATTTATTCCAATTTCCTAAGGGACACTAATGGCCAGCAAAGTGGCTGGTCCATGGACCTAGATATAGAAACACCCTGTTATTGATGTATGGATTGTACATGAAGACCTAATGGAGACTGCTGTGGGGTTCAGGGAAGACCAACTAGGGAATTAATTCATTAGAGCCCAGCTGACATGCTGTTATATCTACTAATTTATTTAGGCTAATGCCTTTTGCTCATCTTCTTACAGCCATAAGTACCTGTCAATAGTTGATAATGTACTTGAATTTCCTTAAGTATATTAATATTTTATGTATTGGACATTCTCTAGCAGGAACCGAAGTTTACTTTTGACTTTGACGTCCTGGTATTTAGGGTCTTATTTATATGAATAAAGTAATACAGGTGTAGAGTCACACACTGTCCAGTCAAGTTCCTCTGCCTCTGACATTACCTAATACACTTTTTTGAGCTGTCCTACCTGTATGAATGTGTTTGTAACCCTTGTCATAGAACAAAGCTGTGCAGAGAATACTGCGTGTTTCCCACGTCAGCTGCTGGTTACCATCTACTTTGTCTGTCCTTCAGTCCCTGGTAAGACATCTTATTTACCTCTTCTTCTTACTAATGATGCTTTGTCCTTTACCTTTCATACCATGACTAGGAAGTCCTTGTCACTGTGCCTGTGTGGTTTATCCAAAAGAAAGGTAATTTTAATGAGGAGGTCATAGAGGCGGGTGCCAGAAGGCTTGGGTTCCAACCTCAGTTTGCTGACTCAGGAGGTCAATCCAGGAAGGTCGCATCTTTCTCCTTTCTTTCAACCCCAGTTGTCGGCTGGAATGAGACCTGTTGTACCTCTGAGTGAGGGTGATGGGGATACAAAAATGAAACAGTGGATGTGACACTGCTTTGAAAAATAGAAAGCAGTGTACACACAGATGCCAGGGATTCTGTGCCTATCCATGCACATTTGAAATTTTTGTCCAGTTCAGATTAAAGACAACTTTATTATTACCGTTAAATCTGCTTACAGAGCAAATATGCTAATGTGTGTGTGTGTTTCATGGTGGCGGGCTTGCTTTAATCCTTCCTGCTTTGGGATGCTAATGCATTTCATTTTCTGGCAATCGGGCCTGGTAATGATCAGCTCTGATATTTACCACATTTTATTAATGTTATTTTTATGATCCTGCAGGAGATAATTAGGATCAGGTTTGTTTTTTTTCATTTCCATATTGTGAAATTTCAAGCCAAATAGTGACACGGTGGGGAGGAGTGAAATAGCACAGAGAAGGAATGTGTTACAAATAAACTCAACCCAGAAACCATATTTAACGGGAATTAAAATTAATGTGGCCCTGTGTTCATTATTTATATCTATTATGTGGAAAATACGTTACTGGGCTCTCAAGAACTGGATGTTAAGAAACGTTCTATCCCTCCCTTTGGAAACCCTCCAATTAACACACGATCCAGAGGGAAAAAATTGAGGGGTTGGGGTAGACAGGAAATGTTTTCTTTGATTTATTTATTTTAAAACCTTCATTTAATTTCTAACATTTAATAAAATCAGACATCAGCTGGATTGAACTAATTAACTTTCTTTATATCAGTGTGAGAGTTAATTTCAAGCCAGCCTCTGTTGGCATAGCCTTATGTTTTGTTTCCTTTTAAAATCTGTTCTTCGACAAGTAGGTCTGGATTCAAGCACAAGTTCTCTCCATACGTAAAATGATCAAAATAGTGGCATTAGGAGGACAGTTCTGTGACTATAAACCAGATCTTGGTAGGAACTGTTGCCTCCATTTATACACAGAGAAGGCTCTCTGCAGACTTTAATTTATGGAGGCTGGATAGGTCCTGGTTAAGAGTCCCTGATCAGTAGTCAGAAGACCTGAGTTTGAATCCTGGTTTTAAAACTTACTGTCTGGTAGCCTTGGACAAGTTACTTTAACTCTTTCAGCCTCTGTTTCCCCATCTGTAAAATGGAGAAAATAATAGTACCTAACTTGTAGGGTTATGGTAAGAAGTTAAGTGAGATGCTGCTGCATGTAAAGTATTGGGCACAGTGGCTGGTACA